>NC_090923.1:651274850-653774850 GCF_040938575.1 Ambystoma mexicanum
AGGCGCCAGGCTCATAAAGGGAGGTGTTTTGTGCACTTACCTGATGCAGACCATACTGCACGCTTCAGGCCTCCCTGAGACCTGAAAGGGACTATTTTTTCATAGGGACTATTTTTTCACTCGGGCGTGGCAAGGGAAGGATACATACCTAGTTGGGGAAGGATACATACCTGGGACTTCTTTGGAGGCTATTTAAGCCACGCCCAGACAGCAGCTCATGCTTCGCGTTGTTCTGCTTCCTGCAGCTTAACGCTCACCGTGTCTGCTCCTGCTCCTGGACTCCAGCCACGCCCGCCTCGAACCTGGAAGACCTGCAAGGAAGGAAGAGAAGAGAAAGGTGAAAACCAAGGACTATTTCAAACTTCTTACCTGCATCCGGAATCTTCTCGCAAGCATCCCTGAAGAAAGACTTCCATTTAAAAGCATTGGTTGCTCGCTGCAGCGCCACGCTTCACTCACCTGTCCTCGAGACATCTCCCGGCTCCATCGCGGCTGTCAGCATCGGATGCCACATCTCTGCACCTAGGGGAGAGAGGAAGAAACAAAAGGTGAGCAGAAGGAACACAGAAGGAAACCCTGATTAACAGCCATAATACTTACCGGCTTTTCTTCCACATTTCGGGTCGGCGCCGCCCCGTTGGCAGGTACTGTACCACGGCCCCTATGGGGAAAGGACAAGAGACATTTCTGGGGAATGATAAGGACATTTAGAGGGATCGCCCTCATCACTACTCACCTCGGCAGTTTAACCCCTCGACGCATCGCCTTCATTCTGCACCTGAAATAAAGGACAGATCACAGGTTAGAAAGACAACATAAAGGGGGCCTCACTTGAACTTTGAACTTTCATACTTACGGCGCATCGCTCAGGAAAGTCAAGTGGATTTTGCCAGCGCCATTCTGAAAACCAGTGAAGTAACTGGACGAACACGCGCCCCTGCACCAGAAGCAGGATGGAGAGTTTGTCCTTCCAAACCATAAGGTGAGCTTAAACCGGGGTTTGGAGGAAGTTAGAGAGGAACGAAGGGGGAAGGGGGAAAGGGGGGAGCTAGCACACTATTCTGCAGACTGTTAATCCCCTTTCTCATCTGCAGAAGGATATTCCTACGGGCCAGGCAAGCACGATTTGGAGGCCCTGTCCAATCGGTGTTCCGGGTCCTGCGCATCACGCTAGAAGAGGCCACAGCAATCAAGACTAGACTAGCGCCCCCGTGGGAACCAGGTGAGCGTTACAGAACGCAGAGCCTTCCTACAAATTTCCACCCAGGCGCTATGGAAACTTCCGAAACTGACCAGTTGGCCCAATTACTGGGGGAATTACGGGCCGAAGTACACGCCGCTCATCAAGAGACTAGTGCCCTCAGGAGGGAAGTGATTGTAATAAAGGATAGAGCTGATGACCTGGCAAGACAGCTTTTGCAAGGTCAAGCTGGACAAACTCCTTTACCCGGTTCCGGGGGGGAACCCCGCTCCTGTGTGTTTTCCAGTAACCCGGTGCAGATTAATCTACCTGGAAACATGCCGCTGGCCCCACCTGAACGCTTTGCTGGGGACCCCAAACGATTCGCCGTATTCATGAATCAGTGTCATTTACACTTCCTATGCAGACCTCGGGCCTTCCCTAATGATCAGACCAAGGTAGCCTTTGTGTTGTCATATCTCAGCGGCTGTGCTGCCGATTGGTCAGTCCCACTGGTAACTCAAGATGACCCGATTCTTCGTGATTTTCAAGGATTTCAAACAAGCATGGAAAGGTTATTTGCTCAACACTCCCAGGGACAGGCTCTGGATGACGAACTTCTATCTCTGCGACAGGGCAATCAAGACCTTCTATCCTACATTGCAACCTTCAATAGACTAATTGTGGAAACTGGTTGGCCAGAGGATAAAAGAATCACGTTATTCTATCGAGGTCTACGCGGAGAACTTAAAGATGTCCTGGCACAAGTTGTAAATCCGCCCCAAGAATGCACTGAATATATAGACTTAGTGGTCCAATTGGATCACAGGCTGCAAAACAGAAAAGCAGATCGGTCCAAGTTTGAAACCCGGGTGTTGGCCAAGACCCACGCTAACCCCAAGGGGGCTGATGCCTCGGAGCCTATGCAAATCGGAGGTGTTAAAGGACCCTTAACTCAAAAAGAACGGGAAAGAAGACGACAGATGCAATTATGCCTTTATTGTGGGTCCTCTGGACACTTTCTACGAGATTGCCCGGTTAAGCCGCCCAAGAAGGTGGTAGGAGCCGCTGATAAAATCCATGGAAACTCTGTATCGGGAAACGACCACGCCCGGCAAGCGTAGGGGTCCGCTTGCCGAGCTTCAAAACTAACTCCCAGACCTCGCATTTCATTGTGCCAATGGTCCTCGTAGATCCAGAACAGCCTAAACGGTTGCATGCTATAAAGGCATACATAGATAGCGGGGCTATAGGAAACTATGTGGATCGAGAATTGGTCTCTAGGATAAACCTCCCTCTGCGTCCTAAAACCAACAAAGATGTCATCACCACAGTAGATGGAACCGAAATTGCCTCTGGACCGGTAACACATTTCACAGCTGAGGTGACACTTGTAGGTCCGGATGGCCATCGGGAGGCAGTTGTGTTTGATGTAATCAAGGCTCCACAGTTTCAGCTTATTCTCGGAATCCCTTGGTTAGAGACACATAATCCTCGAATTGATTGGCGAGCGAAGAGAATAACCTTCCCGGATTGTGCACAAACCTGCTACCCAGAAAATCCAAAGATTAATCTAGCATCAGTAACCTCTGTCCCCGTGCATTTACCTCCAGAGTACCAAGACTTTCAGGACGTCTTCCAAAAGGAACAGGCCAACACGTTACCTCCCCACAGATCGTACGATTGCCAAATCGATCTGGTGCCCGGTGCACAACCCCCTTGTAGCAGGATTTACGCCCTTACTGAACCAGAGAATCTGCATTTGAGACAATATTTAGATCAGTACCTCGCCAATGGTTTCATTCGCCCGTCAAAGTCCCCGGCATCCTCAGCTTTGTTCTTCGTGCCTAAAAAAGAAGGCGACCTTAGAACTTGTATCGATTACCGCGCATTGAACCAGATAACTGTTAAAAATCGTTACCCTCTGCCTCTGATCCCTGAACTCCTCGACCAGGTGAAGGACGCTTGCGTATACACCAAGTTAGATCTCCGGGGGGCTTATCATCTGGTACGAGTAAAAGAAGGCGACGAATGGAAAACGGCCTTCTGTACAAAATATGGACTATTCGAATACCAAGTGATGCCTTTCGGGTTGTGCAACGCGCCTGCAGCCTTCCAATTCTTCATGAACGATGTCCTTCGGGAACTCATCGATGTCTGTGTTGTCGTGTATATCGATGACATTCTTGTGTACTCCTCTTCGGAATCTGATCACAGAAAGCATGTCAGGGCCGTCCTAGAGAAACTGCGCCAGCACAAACTGTTTGCCAAGCTGGAAAAATGTATTTTCCATACCACCGAGGTTAAGTTTCTCGGATTCATCCTGACACCTAAAGGGGTCCGAATGGATTCACGGAAAGTGGATGCCATCCTCAAATGGCCATCACCTAGTTCGGTGAAAGGTGTCCAAAGCATGCTTGGTTTTGCCAACTTTTATTGCAGGTTTATCCCGGAGTTTTCACGTGTGGTGCAACCCATCACTGCACTCTTGCGAAAAAATAAACGTTTTTAATGGACCGAGGAAGCCGAACAGGCCTTTCAGCAGTTGAAAGCTAAGTTCACGTCCGCACCTATTTTGAAGCACCCACGTCCCGATCGCCCATATATAGTCAAAACCGACGCGTCCAGCTTAGCCATGGGAGCTGTCCTGTCTCAGAGAGACCCTGAAACCAACCAACTGCACCCCGTTGCATTTTGGTCCAGAAAGTTCTCGCCGCCGGAGATAAATTATGCGATCACCGATAAGAAACTATTAGCCATTAAGTCCGCCTTCAAGGCTTGGCGGCATTATCTCCTCGGCGCCCGGCATACCATCACCGTGATCACTGATCACCGAAATTTACAATATTTAAAAACTGCCAAGGCTCAATCGTCTCGACAGCTCCGATGGGCTTTGTTCTTTGCTGAGTTCGATTTTGTAATCACCTACCGCCCCGGCTATAAGAATGGTAAGGCGGATGCTCTATCCCGAATTGGAATGGAAGAAATAGACACAAACTCAGAACCTGTGCCGATAATTCCCGAACAAAGAATTTTGGGGATAACCACTTTACAAACCCTTGAAGACATTCAAGCACGAGTGAAACAATTCCTGGACTCTTCAGCCTTGCAGGATTGGATCAAAAGGGGGTCTAACTTTTCAGTCAAGGATGGCTTACCTTACTTCCAAGGACGCTTATTTTTGCCAGAAAAGGAATTGCAAGAACTGGTTATTTCCCGTCATCATGATACCCTGATGGAAGGACATCCTGGCATTGCCAAAACAGAGGAAAAGGTTAAACGACAATTCTGGTGGCCTTCCTGGCGAAAGGATATTAAATCTTTCGTGATGTCCTGTGGAGTTTGTGCCCAAAACAAAGGTCAAAAGACAAGACCCGCCGGTCTTCTTCAGCCCTTAGACATTCCACCAGCACCGTGGCACACCCTGTCACTAGATTTTATCACGGACCTGCCCTCTTGTAATGGTTACAATACTATTCTGGTCGTGGTGGATTTATTTTCCAAAATGGCCCACTTTATTCCGTTGAAAGGATTACCTTCAGCCTTTGTTCTTGCCAAAGAATTCCTCAAAAATATCATCCGTTTGCATGGATTCCCGTCCATAGTAGTCTCCGATCGGGGAAGCCAGTTTATTTCTCATTCTTGGAAAAAGTGTTGTCAACTGGCACAAATCGACGTAAGACTCTCGACCAGCCACCACCCACAGACCTATGGTCAGACGGAGAGAACGAACCAGACCCTTGAACAATATCTACGATGTATGTTGCACCAATCGGAGGGTAATTGGAAGGACATTTTATGGGTGGCAGAATATGCATACAATAACTCGATACACTCTGGAACTGGTCAGAGCCCCTTTTATACCCTATATGGACATCACCCTCGTACTTCAGACTTGGACTCACCTCTGAGCCTTGAAATGCCCGCAGTGGACCATTTGCATTCTACGATTACTCAAGCCTTCAAGGATGCAACTGCACATTTGCAACATGCAACATTTGCAACATGCGAAAGGAAAATACAAAAAGAATGCGGATCTGCATCGAAGGGAGGCGCCTCCATACCAAATAGGGGATCAAGTATGGTTGGCTACCAAACACCTATCACTCAAGGGGCCTCGAACTTTTAATCTTTTAATCCAAGGTATTTAGGCCCTTACTCGATCAAAGCTATAATCAACCAAGTGGCAGTCAAGCTCGATCTATCAGCTAACATGCGGATTCACCCCGTTTTTTATGTGTCATTTTTGAAACCAGTGCACCCAGGAACCAGATTAACAAAGCCACCAGAACCGATTCAGATAGATGGGGAGCCTGAATTCGAGGTGAAGAACATTTTGGATTCTAAGATCTCAAAATCAAAACTTTTCTAATTGATTGGAAAGGGTACGGGCCTCAGGAAAGGTCTTGGGAACCCAGTGATCACGTACATGCACCTCGGCTGGTAAAAAGGTTCCATCGGAATTTCCCAAACAAACCGAAACCTCCAGAAGGAACGACCTTGGGAGGGGCCTTGGGGGGGACTGCTGTCATGATGCCTACCCCCGGAGCACCAGGCCAGGCCCAGCACCCCCGGAAGCAGGCATCATGCCCTCGGGTAAAAGCCCAGCGGCCCCTTATAGGGGCTCTTTGGACTCAGTCCTGGCGCCTTTGGCGCCAGGCTCATATTGGACATCAGTCCTGGCGCCATAGGCGCCAGGCTCATAAAGGGAGGTGTTTTGTGCACTTACCTGATGCAGACCATACTGCACGCTTCAGGCCTCCCTGAGACCTGAAAGGGACTATTTTTTCATAGGGACTATTTTTTCACTCGGGCGTGGCAAGGGAAGGATACATACCTAGTTGGGGAAGGATACATACCTGGGACTTCTTTGGAGGCTATTTAAGCCACGCCCAGACAGCAGCTCATGCTTCGCGTTGTTCTGCTTCCTGCAGCTTAACGCTCACCGTGTCTGCTCCTGCTCCTGGACTCCAGCCACGCCCGCCTCGAACCTGGAAGACCTGCAAGGAAGGAAGAGAAGAGAAAGGTGAAAACCAAGGACTATTTCAAACTTCTTACCTGCATCCGGAATCTTCTCGCAAGCATCCCTGAAGAAAGACTTCCATTTAAAAGCATTGGTTGCTCGCTGCAGCGCCACGCTTCACTCACCTGTCCTCGAGACATCTCCCGGCTCCATCGCGGCTGTCAGCATCGGATGCCACATCTCTGCACCTAGGGGAGAGAGGAAGAAACAAAAGGTGAGCAGAAGGAACACAGAAGGAAACCCTGATTAACAGCCATAATACTTACCGGCTTTTCTTCCACATTTCGGGTCGGCGCCGCCCCGTTGGCAGGTACTGTACCACGGCCCCTATGGGGAAAGGACAAGAGACATTTCTGGGGAATGATAAGGACATTTAGAGGGATCGCCCTCATCACTACTCACATCGGCAGTTTAACCCCTCGACGCATCGCCTTCATTCTGCACCTGAAATAAAGGACAGATCACAGGTTAGAAAGACAACATAAAGGGGGCCTCACTTGAACTTTGAACTTTCATACTTACGGCGCATCGCTCAGGAAAGTCAAGTGGATTTTGCCAGCGCCATTCTGAAAACCAGTGAAGTAACTGGACGAACACGCGCCCCTGCACCAGAAGCAGGATGGAGAGTTTGTCCTTCCAAACCATAAGGTGAGCTTAAACCGGGGTTTGGAGGAAGTTAGAGAGGAACGAAGGGGGAAGGGGGAAAGGGGGGAGCTAGCACACTATTCTGCAGACTGTTAATCCCCTTTCTCATCTGCAGAAGGATATTCCTACGGGCCAGGCAAGCACGATTTGGAGGCCCTGTCCAATCGGTGTTCCGGGTCCTGCGCATCACGCTAGAAGAGGCCACAGCAATCAAGACTAGACTAGCGCCCCCGTGGGAACCAGGTGAGCGTTACAGAACGCGGAGCCTTCCTACAAATTTCCACCCAGGCGCTATGGAAACTTCCGAAACTGACCAGTTGGCCCAATTACTGGGGGAATTACGGGCCGAAGTACACGCCGCTCATCAAGAGACTAGTGCCCTCAGGAGGGAAGTGATTGTAATAAAGGATAGAGCTGATGACCTGGCAAGACAGCTTTTGCAAGGTCAAGCTGGACAAACTCCTTTACCCGGTTCCGGGGGGGAACCCCGCTCCTGTGTGTTTTCCAGTAACCCGGTGCAGATTAATCTACCTGGAAACATGCCGCTGGCCCCACCTGAACGCTTTGCTGGGGACCCCAAACGATTCGCCGTATTCATGAATCAGTGTCATTTACACTTCCTATGCAGACCTGGGGCCTTCCCTAATGATCAGACCAAGGTAGCCTTTGTGTTGTCATATCTCAGCGGCTGTGCTGCCGATTGGTCAGTCCCACTGGTAACTCAAGATGACCCGATTCTTCGTGATTTTCAAGGATTTCAAACAAGCATGGAAAGGTTATTTGCTCAACACTCCCAGGGACAGGCTCTGGATGACGAACTTCTATCTCTGCGACAGGGCAATCAAGACCTTCTATCCTACATTGCAACCTTCAATAGACTAATTGTGGAAACTGGTTGGCCAGAGGATAAAAGAATCACGTTATTCTATCGAGGTCTACGCGGAGAACTTAAAGATGTCCTGGCACAAGTTGTAAATCCGCCCCAAGAATGCACTGAATATATAGACTTAGTGGTCCAATTGGATCACAGGCTGCAAAACAGAAAAGCAGATCGGTCCAAGTTTGAAACCCGGGTGTTGGCCAAGACCCACGCTAACCCCAAGGGGGCTGATGCCTCGGAGCCTATGCAAATCGGAGGTGTTAAAGGACCCTTAACTCAAAAAGAACGGGAAAGAAGACGACAGATGCAATTATGCCTTTATTGTGGGTCCTCTGGACACTTTCTACGAGATTGCCCGGTTAAGCCGCCCAAGAAGGTGGTAGGAGCCGCTGATAAAATCCATGGAAACTCTGTATCGGGAAACGACCATGCCCGGCAAGCGTAGGGGTCCGCTTGCCGAGCTTCAAAACTAACTCCCAGACCTCGCATTTCATTGTGCCAATGGTCCTCGTAGATCCAGAACAGCCTAAACGGTTGCATGCTATAAAGGCATACATAGATAGCGGGGCTATAGGAAACTATGTGGATCGAGAATTGGTCTCTAGGATAAACCTCCCTCTGCGTCCTAAAACCAACAAAGATGTCATCACCACAGTAGATGGAACCGAAATTGCCTCTGGACCGGTAACACATTTCACAGCTGAGGTGACACTTGTAGGTCCGGATGGCCATCGGGAGGCAGTTGTGTTTGATGTAATCAAGGCTCCACAGTTTCAGCTTATTCTCGGAATCCCTTGGTTAGAGACACATAATCCTCGAATTGATTGGCGAGCGAAGAGAATAACCTTCCCGGATTGTGCACAAACCTGCTACCCAGAAAATCCAAAGATTAATCTAGCATCAGTAACCTCTGTCCCCGTGCATTTACCTCCAGAGTACCAAGACTTTCAGGACGTCTTCCAAAAGGAACAGGCCAACACGTTACCTCCCCACAGATCGTACGATTGCCAAATCGATCTGGTGCCCGGTGCACAACCCCCTTGTAGCAGGATTTACGCCCTTACTGAACCAGAGAATCTGCATTTGAGACAATATTTAGATCAGTACCTCGCCAATGGTTTCATTCGCCCGTCAAAGTCCCCGGCATCCTCAGCTTTGTTCTTCGTGCCTAAAAAAGAAGGCGACCTTAGAACTTGTATCGATTACCGCGCATTGAACCAGATAACTGTTAAAAATCGTTACCCTCTGCCTCTGATCCCTGAACTCCTCGACCAGGTGAAGGACGCTTGCGTATACACCAAGTTAGATCTCCGGGGGGCTTATCATCTGGTACGAGTAAAAGAAGGCGACGAATGGAAAACGGCCTTCTGTACAAAATATGGACTATTCGAATACCAAGTGATGCCTTTCGGGTTGTGCAACGCGCCTGCAGCCTTCCAATTCTTCATGAACGATGTCCTTCGGGAACTCATCGATGTCTGTGTTGTCGTGTATATCGATGACATTCTTGTGTACTCCTCTTCGGAATCTGATCACAGAAAGCATGTCAGGGCCGTCCTAGAGAAACTGCGCCAGCACAAACTGTTTGCCAAGCTGGAAAAATGTATTTTCCATACCACCGAGGTTAAGTTTCTCGGATTCATCCTGACACCTAAAGGGGTCCGAATGGATTCACGGAAAGTGGATGCCATCCTCAAATGGCCATCACCTAGTTCGGTGAAAGGTGTCCAAAGCATGCTTGGTTTTGCCAACTTTTATTGCAGGTTTATCCCGGAGTTTTCACGTGTGGTGCAACCCATCACTGCACTCTTGCGAAAAAATAAACGTTTTTAATGGACCGAGGAAGCCGAACAGGCCTTTCAGCAGTTGAAAGCTAAGTTCACGTCCGCACCTATTTTGAAGCACCCACGTCCCGATCGCCCATATATAGTCAAAACCGACGCGTCCAGCTTAGCCATGGGAGCTGTCCTGTCTCAGAGAGACCCTGAAACCAACCAACTGCACCCCGTAGCATTTTGGTCCAGAAAGTTCTCGCCGCCGGAGATAAATTATGCGATCACCGATAAGAAACTATTAGCCATTAAGTCCGCCTTCAAGGCTTGGCGGCATTATCTCCTCGGCGCCCGGCATACCATCACCGTGATCACTGATCACCGAAATTTACAATATTTAAAAACTGCCAAGGCTCAATCGTCTCGACAGCTCCGATGGGCTTTGTTCTTTGCTGAGTTCGATTTTGTAATCACCTACCGCCCCGGCTATAAGAATGGTAAGGCGGATGCTCTATCCCGAATTGGAATGGAAGAAATAGACACAAACTCAGAACCTGTGCCGATAATTCCCGAACAAAGAATTTTGGGGATAACCACTTTACAAACCCTTGAAGACATTCAAGCACGAGTGAAACAATTCCTGGACTCTTCAGCCTTGCAGGATTGGATCAAAAGGGGGTCTAACTTTTCAGTCAAGGATGGCTTACCTTACTTCCAAGGACGCTTATTTTTGCCAGAAAAGGAATTGCAAGAACTGGTTATTTCCCATCATCATGATACCCTGATGGAAGGACATCCTGGCATTGCCAAAACAGAGGAAAAGGTTAAACGACAATTCTGGTGGCCTTCCTGGCGAAAGGATATTAAATCTTTCGTGATGTCCTGTGGAGTTTGTGCCCAAAACAAAGGTCAAAAGACAAGACCCGCCGGTCTTCTTCAGCCCTTAGACATTCCACCAGCACCTTGGCACACCCTGTCACTAGATTTTATCACGGACCTGCCCTCTTGTAATGGTTACAATACTATTCTGGTCGTGGTGGATTTATTTTCCAAAATGGCCCACTTTATTCCGTTGAAAGGATTACCTTCAGCCTTTGTTCTTGCCAAAGAATTCCTCAAAAATATCATCCGTTTGCATGGATTCCCGTCCATAGTAGTCTCCGATCGGGGAAGCCAGTTTATTTCTCATTCTTGGAAAAAGTGTTGTCAACTGGCACAAATCGACGTAAGACTCTCGACCAGCCACCACCCAC
Source organism: Ambystoma mexicanum (assembly GCF_040938575.1). Classification (NCBI taxonomy): domain Eukaryota; kingdom Metazoa; phylum Chordata; class Amphibia; order Caudata; family Ambystomatidae; genus Ambystoma; species Ambystoma mexicanum. The sequence continues at coordinate 651,285,604 of NC_090923.1, forward strand.
AGACCTATGGTCAGACGGAGAGAACGAACCAGACCCTTGAACAATATCTACGATGTATGTTGCACCAATCGGAGGGTAATTGGAAGGACATTTTATGGGTGGCAGAATATGCATACAATAACTCGATACACTCTGGAACTGGTCAGAGCCCCTTTTATACCCTATATGGACATCACCCTCGTACTTCAGACTTGGACTCACCTCTGAGCCTTGAAATGCCCGCAGTGGACCATTTGCATTCTACGATTACTCAAGCCTTCAAGGATGCAACTGCACATTTGCAACATGCAACATTTGCAACATGCGAAAGGAAAATACAAAAAGAATGCGGATCTGCATCGAAGGGAGGCGCCTCCATACCAAATAGGGGATCAAGTATGGTTGGCTACCAAACACCTATCACTCAAGGGGCCTCGAACTTTTAATCTTTTAATCCAAGGTATTTAGGCCCTTACTCGATCAAAGCTATAATCAACCAAGTGGCAGTCAAGCTCGATCTATCAGCTAACATGCGGATTCACCCCGTTTTTTATGTGTCATTTTTGAAACCAGTGCACCCAGGAACCAGATTAACAAAGCCACCAGAACCGATTCAGATAGATGGGGAGCCTGAATTCGAGGTGAAGAACATTTTGGATTCTAAGATCTCAAAATCAAAACTTTTCTAATTGATTGGAAAGGGTACGGGCCTCAGGAAAGGTCTTGGGAACCCAGTGATCACGTACATGCACCTCGGCTGGTAAAAAGGTTCCATCGGAATTTCCCAAACAAACCGAAACCTCCAGAAGGAACGACCTTGGGAGGGGCCTTGGGGGGGACTGCTGTCATGATGCCTACCCCCGGAGCACCAGGCCAGGCCCAGCACCCCCGGAAGCAGGCATCATGCCCTCGGGTAAAAGCCCAGCGGCCCCTTATAGGGGCTCTTTGGACTCAGTCCTGGCGCCTTTGGCGCCAGGCTCATATTGGACATCAGTCCTGGCGCCATAGGCGCCAGGCTCATAAAGGGAGGTGTTTTGTGCACTTACCTGATGCAGACCATACTGCACGCTTCAGGCCTCCCTGAGACCTGAAAGGGACTATTTTTTCATAGGGACTATTTTTTCACTCGGGCGTGGCAAGGGAAGGATACATACCTAGTTGGGGAAGGATACATACCTGGGACTTCTTTGGAGGCTATTTAAGCCACGCCCAGACAGCAGCTCATGCTTCGCGTTGTTCTGCTTCCTGCAGCTTAACGCTCACCGTGTCTGCTCCTGCTCCTGGACTCCAGCCACGCCCGCCTCGAACCTGGAAGACCTGCAAGGAAGGAAGAGAAGAGAAAGGTGAAAACCAAGGACTATTTCAAACTTCTTACCTGCATCCGGAATCTTCTCGCAAGCATCCCTGAAGAAAGACTTCCATTTAAAAGCATTGGTTGCTCGCTGCAGCGCCACGCTTCACTCACCTGTCCTCGAGACATCTCCCGGCTCCATCGCGGCTGTCAGCATCGGATGCCACATCTCTGCACCTAGGGGAGAGAGGAAGAAACAAAAGGTGAGCAGAAGGAACACAGAAGGAAACCCTGATTAACAGCCATAATACTTACCGGCTTTTCTTCCACATTTCGGGTCGGCGCCGCCCCGTTGGCAGGTACTGTACCACGGCCCCTATGGGGAAAGGACAAGAGACATTTCTGGGGAATGATAAGGACATTTAGAGGGATCGCCCTCATCACTACTCACCTCGGCAGTTTAACCCCTCGACGCATCGCCTTCATTCTGCACCTGAAATAAAGGACAGATCACAGGTTAGAAAGACAACATAAAGGGGGCCTCACTTGAACTTTGAACTTTCATACTTACGGCGCATCGCTCAGGAAAGTCAAGTGGATTTTGCCAGCGCCATTCTGAAAACCAGTGAAGTAACTGGACGAACACGCGCCCCTGCACCAGAAGCAGGATGGAGAGTTTGTCCTTCCAAACCATAAGGTGAGCTTAAACCGGGGTTTGGAGGAAGTTAGAGAGGAACGAAGGGGGAAGGGGGAAAGGGGGGAGCTAGCACACTATTCTGCAGACTGTTAATCCCCTTTCTCATCTGCAGAAGGATATTCCTACGGGCCAGGCAAGCACGATTTGGAGGCCCTGTCCAATCGGTGTTCCGGGTCCTGCGCATCACGCTAGAAGAGGCCACAGCAATCAAGACTAGACTAGCGCCCCCGTGGGAACCAGGTGAGCGTTACAGAACGCGGAGCCTTCCTACAAATTTCCACCCAGGCGCTATGGAAACTTCCGAAACTGACCAGTTGGCCCAATTACTGGGGGAATTACGGGCCGAAGTACACGCCGCTCATCAAGAGACTAGTGCCCTCAGGAGGGAAGTGATTGTAATAAAGGATAGAGCTGATGACCTGGCAAGACAGCTTTTGCAAGGTCAAGCTGGACAAACTCCTTTACCCGGTTCCGGGGGGGAACCCCGCTCCTGTGTGTTTTCCAGTAACCCGGTGCAGATTAATCTACCTGGAAACATGCCGCTGGCCCCACCTGAACGCTTTGCTGGGGACCCCAAACGATTCGCCGTATTCATGAATCAGTGTCATTTACACTTCCTATGCAGACCTGGGGCCTTCCCTAATGATCAGACCAAGGTAGCCTTTGTGTTGTCATATCTCAGCGGCTGTGCTGCCGATTGGTCAGTCCCACTGGTAACTCAAGATGACCCGATTCTTCGTGATTTTCAAGGATTTCAAACAAGCATGGAAAGGTTATTTGCTCAACACTCCCAGGGACAGGCTCTGGATGACGAACTTCTATCTCTGCGACAGGGCAATCAAGACCTTCTATCCTACATTGCAACCTTCAATAGACTAATTGTGGAAACTGGTTGGCCAGAGGATAAAAGAATCACGTTATTCTATCGAGGTCTACGCGGAGAACTTAAAGATGTCCTGGCACAAGTTGTAAATCCGCCCCAAGAATGCACTGAATATATAGACTTAGTGGTCCAATTGGATCACAGGCTGCAAAACAGAAAAGCAGATCGGTCCAAGTTTGAAACCCGGGTGTTGGCCAAGACCCACGCTAACCCCAAGGGGGCTGATGCCTCGGAGCCTATGCAAATCGGAGGTGTTAAAGGACCCTTAACTCAAAAAGAACGGGAAAGAAGACGACAGATGCAATTATGCCTTTATTGTGGGTCCTCTGGACACTTTCTACGAGATTGCCCGGTTAAGCCGCCCAAGAAGGTGGTAGGAGCCGCTGATAAAATCCATGGAAACTCTGTATCGGGAAACGACCACGCCCGGCAAGCGTAGGGGTCCGCTTGCCGAGCTTCAAAACTAACTCCCAGACCTCGCATTTCATTGTGCCAATGGTCCTCGTAGATCCAGAACAGCCTAAACGGTTGCATGCTATAAAGGCATACATAGATAGCGGGGCTATAGGAAACTATGTGGATCGAGAATTGGTCTCTAGGATAAACCTCCCTCTGCGTCCTAAAACCAACAAAGATGTCATCACCACAGTAGATGGAACCGAAATTGCCTCTGGACCGGTAACACATTTCACAGCTGAGGTGACACTTGTAGGTCCGGATGGCCATCGGGAGGCAGTTGTGTTTGATGTAATCAAGGCTCCACAGTTTCAGCTTATTCTCGGAATCCCTTGGTTAGAGACACATAATCCTCGAATTGATTGGCGAGCGAAGAGAATAACCTTCCCGGATTGTGCACAAACCTGCTACCCAGAAAATCCAAAGATTAATCTAGCATCAGTAACCTCTGTCCCCGTGCATTTACCTCCAGAGTACCAAGACTTTCAGGACGTCTTCCAAAAGGAACAGGCCAACACGTTACCTCCCCACAGATCGTACGATTGCCAAATCGATCTGGTGCCCGGTGCACAACCCCCTTGTAGCAGGATTTACGCCCTTACTGAACCAGAGAATCTGCATTTGAGACAATATTTAGATCAGTACCTCGCCAATGGTTTCATTCGCCCGTCAAAGTCCCCGGCATCCTCAGCTTTGTTCTTCGTGCCTAAAAAAGAAGGCGACCTTAGAACTTGTATCGATTACCGCGCATTGAACCAGATAACTGTTAAAAATCGTTACCCTCTGCCTCTGATCCCTGAACTCCTCGACCAGGTGAAGGACGCTTGCGTATACACCAAGTTAGATCTCCGGGGGGCTTATCATCTGGTACGAGTAAAAGAAGGCGACGAATGGAAAACGGCCTTCTGTACAAAATATGGACTATTCGAATACCAAGTGATGCCTTTCGGGTTGTGCAACGCGCCTGCAGCCTTCCAATTCTTCATGAACGATGTCCTTCGGGAACTCATCGATGTCTGTGTTGTCGTGTATATCGATGACATTCTTGTGTACTCCTCTTCGGAATCTGATCACAGAAAGCATGTCAGGGCCGTCCTAGAGAAACTGCGCCAGCACAAACTGTTTGCCAAGCTGGAAAAATGTATTTTCCATACCACCGAGGTTAAGTTTCTCGGATTCATCCTGACACCTAAAGGGGTCCGAATGGATTCACGGAAAGTGGATGCCATCCTCAAATGGCCATCACCTAGTTCGGTGAAAGGTGTCCAAAGCATGCTTGGTTTTGCCAACTTTTATTGCAGGTTTATCCCGGAGTTTTCACGTGTGGTGCAACCCATCACTGCACTCTTGCGAAAAAATAAACGTTTTTAATGGACCGAGGAAGCCGAACAGGCCTTTCAGCAGTTGAAAGCTAAGTTCACGTCCGCACCTATTTTGAAGCACCCACGTCCCGATCGCCCATATATAGTCAAAACCGACGCGTCCAGCTTAGCCATGGGAGCTGTCCTGTCTCAGAGAGACCCTGAAACCAACCAACTGCACCCCGTAGCATTTTGGTCCAGAAAGTTCTCGCCGCCGGAGATAAATTATGCGATCACCGATAAGAAACTATTAGCCATTAAGTCCGCCTTCAAGGCTTGGCGGCATTATCTCCTCGGCGCCCGGCATACCATCACCGTGATCACTGATCACCGAAATTTACAATATTTAAAAACTGCCAAGGCTCAATCGTCTCGACAGCTCCGATGGGCTTTGTTCTTTGCTGAGTTCGATTTTGTAATCACCTACCGCCCCGGCTATAAGAATGGTAAGGCGGATGCTCTATCCCGAATTGGAATGGAAGAAATAGACACAAACTCAGAACCTGTGCCGATAATTCCCGAACAAAGAATTTTGGGGATAACCACTTTACAAACCCTTGAAGACATTCAAGCACGAGTGAAACAATTCCTGGACTCTTCAGCCTTGCAGGATTGGATCAAAAGGGGGTCTAACTTTTCAGTCAAGGATGGCTTACCTTACTTCCAAGGACGCTTATTTTTGCCAGAAAAGGAATTGCAAGAACTGGTTATTTCCCGTCATCATGATACCCTGATGGAAGGACATCCTGGCATTGCCAAAACAGAGGAAAAGGTTAAACGACAATTCTGGTGGCCTTCCTGGCGAAAGGATATTAAATCTTTCGTGATGTCCTGTGGAGTTTGTGCCCAAAACAAAGGTCAAAAGACAAGACCCGCCGGTCTTCTTCAGCCCTTAGACATTCCACCAGCACCTTGGCACACCCTGTCACTAGATTTTATCACGGACCTGCCCTCTTGTAATGGTTACAATACTATTCTGGTCGTGGTGGATTTATTTTCCAAAATGGCCCACTTTATTCCGTTGAAAGGATTACCTTCAGCCTTTGTTCTTGCCAAAGAATTCCTCAAAAATATCATCCGTTTGCATGGATTCCCGTCCATAGTAGTCTCCGATCGGGGAAGCCAGTTTATTTCTCATTCTTGGAAAAAGTGTTGTCAACTGGCACAAATCGACGTAAGACTCTCGACCAGCCACCACCCACAGACCTATGGTCAGACGGAGAGAACGAACCAGACCCTTGAACAATATCTACGATGTATGTTGCACCAATCGGAGGGTAATTGGAAGGACATTTTATGGGTGGCAGAATATGCATACAATAACTCGATACACTCTGGAACTGGTCAGAGCCCCTTTTATACCCTATATGGACATCACCCTCGTACTTCAGACTTGGACTCACCTCTGAGCCTTGAAATGCCCGCAGTGGACCATTTGCATTCTACGATTACTCAAGCCTTCAAGGATGCAACTGCACATTTGCAACATGCAACATTTGCAACATGCGAAAGGAAAATACAAAAAGAATGCGGATCTGCATCGAAGGGAGGCGCCTCCATACCAAATAGGGGATCAAGTATGGTTGGCTACCAAACACCTATCACTCAAGGGGCCTCGAACTTTTAATCTTTTAATCCAAGGTATTTAGGCCCTTACTCGATCAAAGCTATAATCAACCAAGTGGCAGTCAAGCTCGATCTATCAGCTAACATGCGGATTCACCCCGTTTTTTATGTGTCATTTTTGAAACCAGTGCACCCAGGAACCAGATTAACAAAGCCACCAGAACCGATTCAGATAGATGGGGAGCCTGAATTCGAGGTGAAGAACATTTTGGATTCTAAGATCTCAAAATCAAAACTTTTCTAATTGATTGGAAAGGGTACGGGCCTCAGGAAAGGTCTTGGGAACCCAGTGATCACGTACATGCACCTCGGCTGGTAAAAAGGTTCCATCGGAATTTCCCAAACAAACCGAAACCTCCAGAAGGAACGACCTTGGGAGGGGCCTTGGGGGGGACTGCTGTCATGATGCCTACCCCCGGAGCACCAGGCCAGGCCCAGCACCCCCGGAAGCAGGCATCATGCCCTCGGGTAAAAGCCCAGCGGCCCCTTATAGGGGCTCTTTGGACTCAGTCCTGGCGCCTTTGGCGCCAGGCTCATATTGGACATCAGTCCTGGCGCCATAGGCGCCAGGCTCATAAAGGGAGGTGTTTTGTGCACTTACCTGATGCAGACCATACTGCACGCTTCAGGCCTCCCTGAGACCTGAAAGGGACTATTTTTTCATAGGGACTATTTTTTCACTCGGGCGTGGCAAGGGAAGGATACATACCTAGTTGGGGAAGGATACATACCTGGGACTTCTTTGGAGGCTATTTAAGCCACGCCCAGACAGCAGCTCATGCTTCGCGTTGTTCTGCTTCCTGCAGCTTAACGCTCACCGTGTCTGCTCCTGCTCCTGGACTCCAGCCACGCCCGCCTCGAACCTGGAAGACCTGCAAGGAAGGAAGAGAAGAGAAAGGTGAAAACCAAGGACTATTTCAAACTTCTTACCTGCATCCGGAATCTTCTCGCAAGCATCCCTGAAGAAAGACTTCCATTTAAAAGCATTGGTTGCTCGCTGCAGCGCCACGCTTCACTCACCTGTCCTCGAGACATCTCCCGGCTCCATCGCGGCTGTCAGCATCGGATGCCACATCTCTGCACCTAGGGGAGAGAGGAAGAAACAAAAGGTGAGCAGAAGGAACACAGAAGGAAACCCTGATTAACAGCCATAATACTTACCGGCTTTTCTTCCACATTTCGGGTCGGCGCCGCCCCGTTGGCAGGTACTGTACCACGGCCCCTATGGGGAAAGGACAAGAGACATTTCTGGGGAATGATAAGGACATTTAGAGGGATCGCCCTCATCACTACTCACCTCGGCAGTTTAACCCCTCGACGCATCGCCTTCATTCTGCACCTGAAATAAAGGACAGATCACAGGTTAGAAAGACAACATAAAGGGGGCCTCACTTGAACTTTGAACTTTCATACTTACGGCGCATCGCTCAGGAAAGTCAAGTGGATTTTGCCAGCGCCATTCTGAAAACCAGTGAAGTAACTGGACGAACACGCGCCCCTGCACCAGAAGCAGGATGGAGAGTTTGTCCTTCCAAACCATAAGGTGAGCTTAAACCGGGGTTTGGAGGAAGTTAGAGAGGAACGAAGGGGGAAGGGGGAAAGGGGGGAGCTAGCACACTATTCTGCAGACTGTTAATCCCCTTTCTCATCTGCAGAAGGATATTCCTACGGGCCAGGCAAGCACGATTTGGAGGCCCTGTCCAATCGGTGTTCCGGGTCCTGCGCATCACGCTAGAAGAGGCCACAGCAATCAAGACTAGACTAGCGCCCCCGTGGGAACCAGGTGAGCGTTACAGAACGCGGAGCCTTCCTACAAATTTCCACCCAGGCGCTATGGAAACTTCCGAAACTGACCAGTTGGCCCAATTACTGGGGGAATTACGGGCCGAAGTACACGCCGCTCATCAAGAGACTAGTGCCCTCAGGAGGGAAGTGATTGTAATAAAGGATAGAGCTGATGACCTGGCAAGACAGCTTTTGCAAGGTCAAGCTGGACAAACTCCTTTACCCGGTTCCGGGGGGGAACCCCGCTCCTGTGTGTTTTCCAGTAACCCGGTGCAGATTAATCTACCTGGAAACATGCCGCTGGCCCCACCTGAACGCTTTGCTGGGGACCCCAAACGATTCGCCGTATTCATGAATCAGTGTCATTTACACTTCCTATGCAGACCTGGGGCCTTCCCTAATGATCAGACCAAGGTAGCCTTTGTGTTGTCATATCTCAGCGGCTGTGCTGCCGATTGGTCAGTCCCACTGGTAACTCAAGATGACCCGATTCTTCGTGATTTTCAAGGATTTCAAACAAGCATGGAAAGGTTATTTGCTCAACACTCCCAGGGACAGGCTCTGGATGACGAACTTCTATCTCTGCGACAGGGCAATCAAGACCTTCTATCCTACATTGCAACCTTCAATAGACTAATTGTGGAAACTGGTTGGCCAGAGGATAAAAGAATCACGTTATTCTATCGAGGTCTACGCGGAGAACTTAAAGATGTCCTGGCACAAGTTGTAAATCCGCCCCAAGAATGCACTGAATATATAGACTTAGTGGTCCAATTGGATCACAGGCTGCAAAACAGAAAAGCAGATCGGTCCAAGTTTGAAACCCGGGTGTTGGCCAAGACCCACGCTAACCCCAAGGGGGCTGATGCCTCGGAGCCTATGCAAATCGGAGGTGTTAAAGGACCCTTAACTCAAAAAGAACGGGAAAGAAGACGACAGATGCAATTATGCCTTTATTGTGGGTCCTCTGGACACTTTCTACGAGATTGCCCGGTTAAGCCGCCCAAGAAGGTGGTAGGAGCCGCTGATAAAATCCATGGAAACTCTGTATCGGGAAACGACCACGCCCGGCAAGCGTAGGGGTCCGCTTGCCGAGCTTCAAAACTAACTCCCAGACCTCGCATTTCATTGTGCCAATGGTCCTCGTAGATCCAGAACAGCCTAAACGGTTGCATGCTATAAAGGCATACATAGATAGCGGGGCTATAGGAAACTATGTGGATCGAGAATTGGTCTCTAGGATAAACCTCCCTCTGCGTCCTAAAACCAACAAAGATGTCATCACCACAGTAGATGGAACCGAAATTGCCTCTGGACCGGTAACACATTTCACAGCTGAGGTGACACTTGTAGGTCCGGATGGCCATCGGGAGGCAGTTGTGTTTGATGTAATCAAGGCTCCACAGTTTCAGCTTATTCTCGGAATCCCTTGGTTAGAGACACATAATCCTCGAATTGATTGGCGAGCGAAGAGAATAACCTTCCCGGATTGTGCACAAACCTGCTACCCAGAAAATCCAAAGATTAATCTAGCATCAGTAACCTCTGTCCCCGTGCATTTACCTCCAGAGTACCAAGACTTTCAGGACGTCTTCCAAAAGGAACAGGCCAACACGTTACCTCCCCACAGATCGTACGATTGCCAAATCGATCTGGTGCCCGGTGCACAACCCCCTTGTAGCAGGATTTACGCCCTTACTGAACCAGAGAATCTGCATTTGAGACAATATTTAGATCAGTACCTCGCCAATGGTTTCATTCGCCCGTCAAAGTCCCCGGCATCCTCAGCTTTGTTCTTCGTGCCTAAAAAAGAAGGCGACCTTAGAACTTGTATCGATTACCGCGCATTGAACCAGATAACTGTTAAAAATCGTTACCCTCTGCCTCTGATCCCTGAACTCCTCGACCAGGTGAAGGACGCTTGCGTATACACCAAGTTAGATCTCCGGGGGGCTTATCATCTGGTACGAGTAAAAGAAGGCGACGAATGGAAAACGGCCTTCTGTACAAAATATGGACTATTCGAATACCAAGTGATGCCTTTCGGGTTGTGCAACGCGCCTGCAGCCTTCCAATTCTTCATGAACGATGTCCTTCGGGAACTCATCGATGTCTGTGTTGTCGTGTATATCGATGACATTCTTGTGTACTCCTCTTCGGAATCTGATCACAGAAAGCATGTCAGGGCCGTCCTAGAGAAACTGCGCCAGCACAAACTGTTTGCCAAGCTGGAAAAATGTATTTTCCATACCACCGAGGTTAAGTTTCTCGGATTCATCCTGACACCTAAAGGGGTCCGAATGGATTCACGGAAAGTGGATGCCAACCTCAAATGGCCATCACCTAGTTCGGTGAAAGGTGTCCAAAGCATGCTTGGTTTTGCCAACTTTTATTGCAGGTTTATCCCGGAGTTTTCACGTGTGGTGCAACCCATCACTGCACTCTTGCGAAAAAATAAACGTTTTTAATGGACCGAGGAAGCCGAACAGGCCTTTCAGCAGTTGAAAGCTAAGTTCACGTCCGCACCTATTTTGAAGCACCCACGTCCCGATCGCCCATATATAGTCAAAACCGACGCGTCCAGCTTAGCCATGGGAGCTGTCCTGTCTCAGAGAGACCCTGAAACCAACCAACTGCACCCCGTAGCATTTTGGTCCAGAAAGTTCTCGCCGCCGGAGATAAATTATGCGATCACCGATAAGAAACTATTAGCCATTAAGTCCGCCTTCAAGGCTTGGCGGCATTATCTCCTCGGCGCCCGGCATACCATCACCGTGATCACTGATCACCGAAATTTACAATATTTAAAAACTGCCAAGGCTCAATCGTCTCGACAGCTCCGATGGGCTTTGTTCTTTGCTGAGTTCGATTTTGTAATCACCTACCGCCCCGGCTATGAGAATGGTAAGGCGGATGCTCTATCCCGAATTGGAATGGAAGAAATAGACACAAACTCAGAACCTGTGCCGATAATTCCCGAACAAAGAATTTTGGGGATAACCACTTTACAAACCCTTGAAGACATTCAAGCACGAGTGAAACAATTCCTGGACTCTTCAGCCTTGCAGGATTGGATCAAAAGGGGGTCTAACTTTTCAGTCAAGGATGGCTTACCTTACTTCCAAGGACGCTTATTTTTGCCAGAAAAGGAATTGCAAGAACTGGTTATTTCCCGTCATCATGATACCCTGATGGAAGGACATCCTGGCATTGCCAAAACAGAGGAAAAGGTTAAACGACAATTCTGGTGGCCTTCCTGGCGAAAGGATATTAAATCTTTCGTGATGTCCTGTGGAGTTTGTGCCCAAAACAAAGGTCAAAAGACAAGACCCGCCGGTCTTCTTCAGCCCTTAGACATTCCACCAGCACCTTGGCACACCCTGTCACTAGATTTTATCACGGACCTGCCCTCTTGTAATGGTTACAATACTATTCTGGTCGTGGTGGATTTATTTTCCAAAATGGCCCACTTTATTCCGTTGAAAGGATTACCTTCAGCCTTTGTTCTTGCCAAAGAATTCCTCAAAAATATCATCCGTTTGCATGGATTCCCGTCCATAGTAGTCTCCGATCGGGGAAGCCAGTTTATTTCTCATTCTTGGAAAAAGTGTTGTCAACTGGCACAAATCGACGTAAGACTCTCGACCAGCCACCACCCACAGACCTATGGTCAGACGGAGAGAACGAACCAGACCCTTGAACAATATCTACGATGTATGTTGCACCAATCGGAGGGTAATTGGAAGGACATTTTATGGGTGGCAGAATATGCATACAATAACTCGATACACTCTGGAACTGGTCAGAGCCCCTTTTATACCCTATATGGACATCACCCTCGTACTTCAGACTTGGACTCACCTCTGAGCCTTGAAATGCCCGCAGTGGACCATTTGCATTCTACGATTACTCAAGCCTTCAAGGATGCAACTGCACATTTGCAACATGCAACATTTGCAACATGCGAAAGGAAAATACAAAAAGAATGCGGATCTGCATCGAAGGGAGGCGCCTCCATACCAAATAGGGGATCAAGTATGGTTGGCTACCAAACACCTATCACTCAAGGGGCCTCGAACTTTTAATCTTTTAATCCAAGGTATTTAGGCCCTTACTCGATCAAAGCTATAATCAACCAAGTGGCAGTCAAGCTCGATCTATCAGCTAACATGCGGATTCACCCCGTTTTTTATGTGTCATTTTTGAAACCAGTGCACCCAGGAACCAGATTAACAAAGCCACCAGAACCGATTCAGATAGATGGGGAGCCTGAATTCGAGGTGAAGAACATTTTGGATTCTAAGATCTCAAAATCAAAACTTTTCTAATTGATTGGAAAGGGTACGGGCCTCAGGAAAGGTCTTGGGAACCCAGTGATCACGTACATGCACCTCGGCTGGTAAAAAGGTTCCATCGGAATTTCCCAAACAAACCGAAACCTCCAGAAGGAACGACCTTGGGAGGGGCCTTGGGGGGGACTGCTGTCATGATGCCTACCCCCGGAGCACCAGGCCAGGCCCAGCACCCCCGGAAGCAGGCATCATGCCCTCGGGTAAAAGCCCAGCGGCCCCTTATAGGGGCTCTTTGGACTCAGTCCTGGCGCCTTTGGCGCCAGGCTCATATTGGACATCAGTCCTGGCGCCATAGGCGCCAGGCTCATAAAGGGAGGTGTTTTGTGCACTTACCTGATGCAGACCATACTGCACGCTTCAGGCCTCCCTGAGACCTGAAAGGGACTATTTTTTCATAGGGACTATTTTTTCACTCGGGCGTGGCAAGGGAAGGATACATACCTAGTTGGGGAAGGATACATACCTGGAACTTCTTTGGAGGCTATTTAAGCCACGCCCAGACAGCAGCTCATGCTTCGCGTTGTTCTGCTTCCTGCAGCTTAACGCTCACTGTGTCTGCTCCTGCTCCTGGACTCCAGCCACGCCCGCCTCGAACCTGGAAGACCTGCAAGGAAGGAAGAGAAGAGAAAGGTGAAAACCAAGGACTATTTCAAACTTCTTACCTGCATCCGGAATCTTCTCGCAAGCATCCCTGAAGAAAGACTTCCATTTAAAAGCATTGGTTGCTCGCTGCAGCGCCACGCTTCACTCACCTGTCCTCGAGACATCTCCCGGCTCCATCGCGGCTGTCAGCATCGGATGCCACATCTCTGCACCTAGGGGAGAGAGGAAGAAACAAAAGGTGAGCAGAAGGAACACAGAAGGAAACCCTGATTAACAGCCATAATACTTACCGGCTTTTCTTCCACATTTCGGGTCGGCGCCGCCCCGTTGGCAGGTACTGTACCACGGCCCCTATGGGGAAAGGACAAGAGACATTTCTGGGGAATGATAAGGACATTTAGAGGGATCGCCCTCATCACTACTCACCTCGGCAGTTTAACCCCTCGACGCATCGCCTTCATTCTGCACCTGAAATAAAGGACAGATCACAGGTTAGAAAGACAACATAAAGGGGGCCTCACTTGAACTTTGAACTTTCATACTTACGGCGCATCGCTCAGGAAAGTCAAGTGGATTTTGCCAGCGCCATTCTGAAAACCAGTGAAGTAACTGGACGAACACGCGCCCCTGCACCAGAAGCAGGATGGAGAGTTTGTCCTTCCAAACCATAAGGTGAGCTTAAACCGGGGTTTGGAGGAAGTTAGAGAGGAACGAAGGGGGAAGGGGGAAAGGGGGGAGCTAGCACACTATTCTGCAGACTGTTAATCCCCTTTCTCATCTGCAGAAGGATATTCCTACGGGCCAGGCAAGCACGATTTGGAGGCCCTGTCCAATCGGTGTTCCGGGTCCTGCGCATCACGCTAGAAGAGGCCACAGCAATCAAGACTAGACTAGCGCCCCCGTGGGAACCAGGTGAGCGTTACAGAACGCGGAGCCTTCCTACAAATTTCCACCCAGGCGCTATGGAAACTTCCGAAACTGACCAGTTGGCCCAATTACTGGGGGAATTACGGGCCGAAGTACACGCCGCTCATCAAGAGACTAGTGCCCTCAGGAGGGAAGTGATTGTAATAAAGGATAGAGCTGATGACCTGGCAAGACAGCTTTTGCAAGGTCAAGCTGGACAAACTCCTTTACCCGGTTCCGGGGGGGAACCCCGCTCCTGTGTGTTTTCCAGTAACCCGGTGCAGATTAATCTACCTGGAAACATGCCGCTGGCCCCACCTGAACGCTTTGCTGGGGACCCCAAACGATTCGCCGTATTCATGAATCAGTGTCATTTACACTTCCTATGCAGACCTGGGGCCTTCCCTAATGATCAGACCAAGGTAGCCTTTGTGTTGTCATATCTCAGCGGCTGTGCTGCCGATTGGTCAGTCCCACTGGTAACTCAAGATGACCCGATTCTTCGTGATTTTCAAGGATTTCAAACAAGCATGGAAAGGTTATTTGCTCAACACTCCCAGGGACAGGCTCTGGATGACGAACTTCTATCTCTGCGACAGGGCAATCAAGACCTTCTATCCTACATTGCAACCTTCAATAGACTAATTGTGGAAACTGGTTGGCCAGAGGATAAAAGAATCACGTTATTCTATCGAGGTCTACGCGGAGAACTTAAAGATGTCCTGGCACAAGTTGTAAATCCGCCCCAAGAATGCACTGAATATATAGACTTAGTGGTCCAATTGGATCACAGGCTGCAAAACAGAAAAGCAGATCGGTCCAAGTTTGAAACCCGGGTGTTGGCCAAGACCCACGCTAACCCCAAGGGGGCTGATGCCTCGGAGCCTATGCAAATCGGAGGTGTTAAAGGACCCTTAACTCAAAAAGAACGGGAAAGAAGACGACAGATGCAATTATGCCTTTATTGTGGGTCCTCTGGACACTTTCTACAAGATTGCCCGGTTAAGCCGCCCAAGAAGGTGGTAGGAGCCGCTGATAAAATCCATGGAAACTCTGTATCGGGAAACGACCACGCCCGGCAAGCGTAGGGGTCCGCTTGCCGAGCTTCAAAACTAACTCCCAGACCTCGCATTTCATTGTGCCAATGGTCCTCGTAGATCCAGAACAGCCTAAACGGTTGCATGCTATAAAGGCATACATAGATAGCGGGGCTATAGGAAACTATGTGGATCGAGAATTGGTCTCTAGGATAAACCTCCCTCTGCGTCCTAAAACCAACAAAGATGTCATCACCACAGTAGATGGAACCGAAATTGCCTCTGGACCGGTAACACATTTCACAGCTGAGGTGACACTTGTAGGTCCGGATGGCCATCGGGAGGCAGTTGTGTTTGATGTAATCAAGGCTCCACAGTTTCAGCTTATTCTCGGAATCCCTTGGTTAGAGACACATAATCCTCGAATTGATTGGCGAGCGAAGAGAATAACCTTCCCGGATTGTGCACAAACCTGCTACCCAGAAAATCCAAAGATTAATCTAGCATCAGTAACCTCTGTCCCCGTGCATTTACCTCCAGAGTACCAAGACTTTCAGGACGTCTTCCAAAAGGAACAGGCCAACACGTTACCTCCCCACAGATCGTACGATTGCCAAATCGATCTGGTGCCCGGTGCACAACCCCCTTGTAGCAGGATTTACGCCCTTACTGAACCAGAGAATCTGCATTTGAGACAATATTTAGATCAGTACCTCGCCAATGGTTTCATTCGCCCGTCAAAGTCCCCGGCATCCTCAGCTTTGTTCTTCGTGCCTAAAAAAGAAGGCGACCTTAGAACTTGTATCGATTACCGCGCATTGAACCAGATAACTGTTAAAAATCGTTACCCTCTGCCTCTGATCCCTGAACTCCTCGACCAGGTGAAGGACGCTTGCGTATACACCAAGTTAGATCTCCGGGGGGCTTATCATCTGGTACGAGTAAAAGAAGGCGACGAATGGAAAACGGCCTTCTGTACAAAATATGGACTATTCGAATACCAAGTGATGCCTTTCGGGTTGTGCAACGCGCCTGCAGCCTTCCAATTCTTCATGAACGATGTCCTTCGGGAACTCATCGATGTCTGTGTTGTCGTGTATATCGATGACATTCTTGTGTACTCCTCTTCGGAATCTGATCACAGAAAGCATGTCAGGGCCGTCCTAGAGAAACTGCGCCAGCACAAACTGTTTGCCAAGCTGGAAAAATGTATTTTCCATACCACCGAGGTTAAGTTTCTCGGATTCATCCTGACACCTAAAGGGGTCCGAATGGATTCACGGAAAGTGGATGCCATCCTCAAATGGCCATCACCTAGTTCGGTGAAAGGTGTCCAAAGCATGCTTGGTTTTGCCAACTTTTATTGCAGGTTTATCCCGGAGTTTTCACGTGTGGTGCAACCCATCACTGCACTCTTGCGAAAAAATAAACGTTTTTAATGGACCGAGGAAGCCGAACAGGCCTTTCAGCAGTTGAAAGCTAAGTTCACGTCCGCACCTATTTTGAAGCACCCACGTCCCGATCGCCCATATATAGTCAAAACCGACGCGTCCAGCTTAGCCATGGGAGCTGGCCTGTCTCAGAGAGACCCTGAAACCAACCAACTGCACCCCGTAGCATTTTGGTCCAGAAAGTTCTCGCCGCCGGAGATAAATTATGCGATCACCGATAAGAAACTATTAGCCATTAAGTCCGCCTTCAAGGCTTGGCGGCATTATCTCCTCGGCGCCCGGCATACCATCACCGTGATCACTGATCACCGAAATTTACAATATTTAAAAACTGCCAAGGCTCAATCGTCTCGACAGCTCCGATGGGCTTTGTTCTTTGCTGAGTTCGATTTTGTAATCACCTACCGCCCCGGCTATAAGAATGGTAAGGCGGATGCTCTATCCCGAATTGGAATGGAAGAAATAGACACAAACTCAGAACCTGTGCCGATAATTCCCGAACAAAGAATTTTGGGGATAACCACTTTACAAACCCTTGAAGACATTCAAGCACGAGTGAAACAATTCCTGGACTCTTCAGCCTTGCAGGATTGGATCAAAAGGGGGTCTAACTTTTCAGTCAAGGATGGCTTACCTTACTTCCAAGGACGCTTATTTTTGCCAGAAAAGGAATTGCAAGAACTGGTTATTTCCCGTCATCATGATACCCTGATGGAAGGACATCCTGGCATTGCCAAAACAGAGGAAAAGGTTAAACGACAATTCTGGTGGCCTTCCTGGCGAAAGGATATTAAATCTTTCGTGATGTCCTGTGGAGTTTGTGCCCAAAACAAAGGTCAAAAGACAAGACCCGCCGGTCTTCTTCAGCCCTTAGACATTCCACCAGCACCTTGGCACACCCTGTCACTAGATTTTATCACGGACCTGCCCTCTTGTAATGGTTACAATACTATTCTGGTCGTGGTGGATTTATTTTCCAAGATGGCCCACTTTATTCCGTTGAAAGGATTACCTTCAGCCTTTGTACTTGCCAAAGAATTCCTCGAAAATATCATCCGTTTACATGGATTCCCGTCCATACTAGTCTCCGATCGGGGAAGCCAGTTTATTTCTCATTTTTGGAAAAAGTGTTGTCAACTGGCACAAATCGACGTAAGACTCTCGACCAGCCACCACCCACAGACCTATGGTCAGACGGAGAGAACGAACCAGACCCTTGAACAATATCTACGATGTATGTTGCACCAATCGGAGGGTAATTGGAAGGACATTTTATGGGTGGCAGAATATGCATACAATAACTTGATACACTCTGGAACTGGCCAGAGCCCCTTTTATACTCTATATGGACATCACCCTTGTACTTCAGACTTGGACTCACCTCTGAGCCTTGAAATGCCCGCAGTGGACCATTTGCATTCTACGATTACTCAAGCCTTCAAGGATGCAACTGCACGTTTGCAACATGCAACATTTGCAACATGCGAAAGGAAAATACAAAAAGAATACGGATCTGCATCGAAGGGAGGCGCCTCCATACCAAATAGGGGATCAAGTATGGTTGGCTACCAAACACCTATCACTCAAGGGGCCTCGAACTTTTAATCTTTTAATCCAAGGTATTTACTCGATCAAAGCTATAATCAACCAAGTGGCAGTCAAGCTCGATCTACCAGCTAACATGCGGATTCACCCCGTTTTTTATGTGTCACTTTTGAAACCAGTGCACCCAGGAACCAGATTAACAAAGCCACCAGAACCGATTCAGATAGATGGGGAGCCTGAATTCGAGGTGAAGAACATTTTGGATTCTAAGATCTAAAAATCAAAACTTTTCTAATTGATTGGAAAGGGTACGGGCCTCAGGAAAGGTCTTGGGAACCCAGTGATCACGTACATGCACCTCGGCTGGTAAAAAGGTTCCATCGGAATTTTCCAAACAAACCGAAACCTCCAGAAGGAACGACCTTGGGAGGGGCCTTGGGGGGGACTGCTGTCATGATGCCTACCCCCGGAGCACCAGGCCAGGCCCAGCCGCCCCGGAAGCAGGCATCATGCCCTCGGGTAAAAGCCCAGCGGCCCCTTATAGGGGCTCTTTGGACACAGTCCTGGCGCCTTTGGCGCCAGGCTCATGTTGGACATCAGTCCTGGCGCCATAGGCGCCAGGCTCATAAAGGGAGGTGTTTTGTGCACTTACCTGATGCAGACCATGCTGCATGCTTCAGGCCTCCCTGAGACCTAAAAGGGACTATTTTTTCATAGGGACTATTTTTTCACTCGGGCGTGGCAAGGGGAGGATACATACCTACTTGGGGAAGGATACATACCTGGGACTTCTTTGGAGGCTATTTAAGCCACGCCCAGACAGCAGCTCATGCTTCGCGTTGTTCTGCTTCCTGCAGCTTAACGCTCACCGTGTCTGCTCCTGCTCCTGGACTCCAGCCACGCCCGCCTCGAACCTGGAAGACCTGCAAGGAAGGAAGAGAAGAGAAAGGTGAAAACCAAGGACTATTTCAAACTTCTTACCTCCATCCGGAATCTTCTCGCAAGCATGCCTGAAGAAAGACTTCCATTTAAAAGCATTGCGTTGCTCGCTGCAGCGCCACGCTTCACTCACCTGTCCTCGAGACATCTCCCGGCTCCATCGCGGCTGTCAGCATCGGACGCCACATCTCTGCACCTAGGGGAGAGAGGAAGAAACAAAAAGTGAGCAGAAGGAACACAGAAGGAAAGCCTGATTAACAGCCATAATACTTACCGGCTTTTCTTCCACATTTCGGGTCGGCGCCGCCCCGTTGGCAGGTACCGTACCCCGGCCCCTATGGGGAAAGGACAAGAGACATTTCTGGGGAATGATAAGGACATTTAGAGGGATCGCCCTCATCACTACTCACCTCGGCAGTTTAACCCCTCGACGCATCGCCTTCATTCTGCACCTGAAATAAAGGACAGATCACAGGTTAGAAAGACAACATAAAGGGGGCCTCACTTGAACTTTGAACTTTCATACTTACGGCGCATCGCTCAGGAAAGTCAAGTGGATTTTGCCAGCGCCATTCTGAAAACCAGTGAAGTAACTGGACGAACACGCGCCCCTGCACCAGAAGCAGGATGGAGAGCTCGGCTTTACTAAACCAAAGGTGAGAGTTCGTGGAGACCAGTCGAGAACCAAGAAGTGGGAAAAGCAGAAGATTGGTGGGAGAACTTATCCAACCAGCTTGTAATTACCCCTTTTTCTTCCACCTGCAGAAAACTCACCTTACAAGCCAGACAGTCAATATTCGGAGGTCCTGCCCAGAGCGTCTTCCGAGTTCTACGCCTCATCATAGTCATAGAAGCAACTGTAGCAGTCCAGTTTGGGTCAGCGCCTCAGTGGGAATCAGGTGAGCGTTACAGAACGCGAAGCCTACCCATAATCTCCTACCCAGGCGCTATGGAAACTTCCGACACAGACCAATTGGCCCAGTTGTTGGGGGAATTAAGAGCTGAAGTCCATGCTGCTCGCCAGGAAACGAACGCCCTTAAGAGGGAATTGATAATGTCAAAAGAACGAACTGACAATCTCGCCAGTTATTACAGAGTCAAGCTGGGCAAACTCCTCTACCCAACTCAGGGGGTAATTATACCCCAGTTACTTCAACCAATCCCGTTCGAATCAACCTGCCTGGAAATGTGCCATTGGCACCACCTGAACGCTTTTTTGGTGACCCTAAAAGATTTGCAGTGTTTATAAATCAATGCCGACTGCACTTTCTTTGTAGACCCGGAGCCTTTCCAACTGACCAGACCAAGGTAGCCTTTGTACTTTCGTATTTTAGCCGCAGCGCCGCTGATTGGTCGATCCCTCTGGTTACACAGGATGATCCAATTCTTCTGAACTTCTCAGCCTTCCAGGCGAGTATGGAGAGACTTTTTGCAAGACATTCCCAAGGGCAGGCCCTGGACAACGAACTCCTCTCCCTGCGACAGGGCAACCAGGACCTCTTAGCCTACATTGCTTCTTTTAATAGGTTAATCGTGGAGACTAGATGGCCCGAGGATAAAAGGATCACGGTATTTCACAGAGGTCTGCGTGGTGAACTTAAAGACGTCCTTGCCCAGGTCGTGAATCCTCCTCAGGACTGTTCGGAATATATTGATTTGGTGGTCCAATTGGATCATAGGCTCCAAAACAGAAAGGCGGACCGATCCAGGTTTGAAACCCGAGTATTCACGAAAACACAAAGCAACGCCAAAGGGGTCGACCCCGTTGAACCTATGCAGATTGGGGCCGTAAAGGGTCCCTTAACCCAGAAAGAGCGTGACAGAAGACGACAAATGCAATTGTGCCTCTATTGTGGAAACTCTGGACATTTTCTTTGAGATTGCCTGGTAAAACCACCTAAGAAGACAGTAGGAGCTTCTGACAAGAACTCTGAAAAGCCTGAGCCGGGAAAAGACCTTGCCTGACAAGTGTAGAGGTCCGCTTGCCGAGCTTAAAAACCAGTTCTTTGACCTAGCACTTCATAATGCCTATGGTCCTGGTAAACCCAAAGCAACCAGAACGTTTGCATGCTATTAAGGCATACATTGATAGTGGAGCAATAGGAAATTACGTGGACCGCAAATTGGCTTCCAGGATGAACCTACCTCTTTGTCCAAAGGCGGTTAAAGACGTCATTACCACGGTGGATGGGACCGAAATCGCCTCCG
Organism: Ambystoma mexicanum; assembly: GCF_040938575.1. Classification (NCBI taxonomy): domain Eukaryota; kingdom Metazoa; phylum Chordata; class Amphibia; order Caudata; family Ambystomatidae; genus Ambystoma; species Ambystoma mexicanum. The sequence goes on from NC_090923.1 coordinate 651,306,723, forward strand.
GACCGGTAACCCATACCACTGCTGAAGTGACGTTACTAGGCCAAGACGGGCATCGGGAGGTAATTGTGTTCGACGTGATCAAGGCTCCTCAATTCCAAGTAATCCTAGGAATCCCTTGGTTGGAGAAACACAACCCTCAGATTGATTGGCTAGCAAAGACGATAATGTTCCCTGAGTGTGCACCAACCTGCTATCCACGACCCAGCATTAGCCTAGCGTCAGCAACGACTGACTGTCCACAATTACCTCAAGAGTATTGAGAGTTCCAAGATGTTTTTCAAAAGGAACACCTTGCCACCTCACAGATCATACGATTGTCAGATAGATCTGCTACCCGGTGCAACTCCCCCATGCAGTAGGATTTACGCCCTCACCGAGCCTGAGAACCTTCATCTGCGACAGTATTTAGACCAGTATCTGGCTAATGGCTTTATCCGTCCGTCAAAGTCTCCTGCATCCTCGGCTCTGTTCTTCGTACCAAAAAAAGAAGGTGACCTCAGAACCTGTATTGATTACCGTGCTCTGAATCAGATAACAGTAAAAAACAGATACCCCTTACCTCTGATCCCGGAACTCCTCGACCAGGTGAAAAACGCCTGTATTTATACCAAGCTTGATCTCGGGGGAGCTTATCATTTGGTACGGATCAAGGAAGGTGATGAATGGAAGACGGCATTTCGCACTAAGTATGGGCTATTTGAATACCAACTGATGCCCTTCGGACTATGCAATGCGCCGACCGCCTTCCAATATTTCATGAATGACGTCCTCAGAGAGCTCATTGATGTCTGTGTTGTCGTCTACATAGACGACATTCTTGTGTACTCATCTTCGGAAGCTGATCATCGAAATCATGTTAGGGCGGTCCTTGAAAAACTTCGCCAACATAAACTCTTTGCGAAGCTCGAGAAATGTGCCTTTCATGTCACCGAGGTCGAATTTCTGGGATTTATTCTGACACCCAAAGGAGTCCACATGGACTCGAGAAAAGTTGACGCAATCCTCAAATGGCAATCTCCTACTTCCGTGAAAGGCGTTCAAAGCATGCTAGGCTTTGCCAATTTTTACCGCAGATTTATTCCAGAGTTTTCACGAGTGGTACAACCCATCACATCCCTCTTAAGAAAAAATAAGCGCTTTGAATGGTCTGCAGAAGCTGAACAAGCCTTCCAAGAGCTAAAGGCCAAGTTCACCTCGGCGCCAATACTGAAACACCCACGCCCGGATCTCCCTTACATCGAAGAAACCAACGCCTCCAGCTTAGCAATGGGAGCAGTTCTATCACAAAGGGATCCAGAGACTAACCAACTGCATCCTGTGGCGTTTTGGTCTCGAAAGTTCTCGGCGCCTGAGATTAATTACACCATCACGGACAAAGAGCTTTTAGCTATTAAATCCGCCTTTAAGGCCTGGCGGCATTATCTCCTCGGGGCCAAACACACCGTTACGGTGATCACTGATCATCGAAATCTACAGTATCTGAAAACTGCCAAAGCTCAATCCTCCAGACAGCTTCGCTGGGCTCTATTCTTTGCTGAATTTGACTTCGTGATCACTTACCGCCCGGGCAACAAGAACGGCAAAGCGGATGCTCTTTCCCGAATTGGAATGGGAGATAACGTTGTCAATCCCGAACCCGTACCAATAATTCCTGAACAAAGGATCTTGGGTCTGATTTCTTCGCAATCCATCGAGGATATTGAGGCAAAAACTAAACAACTTGTGACCCCATCAGACTTACAGAGCTGGTTACAAAGAGGAGAGAACTTCATCGTAAACAATGACTTGCCTTATTTCCAAGGACGATTATTCCTACCACACGCCGATTTACAAAAACAGGTAATCTCCTGTTATCATGATTCATTAATGGGGGGTCACCCTGGCATCGCCAAAACCACAGAAAAAGTGAAGAGACACTTCTGGTGGCCTTCATGGAGAAAAGACATAAAAGAATTTGTGATATCCTGTGGTGTGTGCGCTCAAAACAAGGGTCAAAAGAAAAGGCCGGCTGGTCTTCTGCAACCATTAGACATTCCACCGTGTCCCTGGCATACCCTTTCCATGGACTTCATCACAGACTTACCCTCTTGTTCCAGGTACAACACTATTCTCGTTATTGTGGATTTGTTTTCTAAAATGGCCCACTTCATTCCGCTAAAAGGCTTACCTTCAGCTTCAGTACTAGCCAGAGAATTCCTTGAAAACATTGTCCGGTTACACGGCTTCCCGTCGGTACTAATCTCTGATAGAGGAAGCCAGTTTATTTCTCACTTTTGGCGTAGTTGTTGTCGGTCAGCTCAAATCGATGTAAGACTTTCAACCAGCCATCACCCCCAGACCGACGGGCAAACCAGACTCTCGAACAATATTTACGATGCATGCTACAACAGTCTGAAAGCAACTGGAAGGACATCCTTTGGATAGCTGAATATGCATACAACAATTCAGTTCATTCGGGAACCGGGAAGAGTCCCTTCTACATCTTGTATGGAATTCATCCTCGAACCTCCAACCTCGACCCACCTCAAGATCTTGGAACACCCGCCGTATATCAGTTGAACTCTGTTATTACCCAGGCTTTCAAGGAAGCAACTTCACATCTACAACAAGCTAAAGAAAGGTACAAAAAAGGAGCAGACCAACACCGAAGCAATGCCCCTCAATACCAGGTTGGGGATCAAGTCTGGTTGTCCACCAAACAATTATCGCTAAAAGGACCTCGCACCTTCAACCCCAAATACCTGGGACAGTATTCAATTACGGCCATAATTAATCCAGTGGCCGTTAAATTAGATTTGCCAACCCATATGAGAATACATCCTGTGTTTCACGTATCTCTTTTGAAACCCATGCAACTTGGAACCAGACTGACCAGACCTCCAGAACCCATTCAGGTGAATGGAGAGCCCGGATTTGAAGTTAAAAACATTTTGGACTCCAAGATCATCAAATCAAAACTATTCTACCTAATCGACTGGAAAGGCTACGGACCCCAGGAAAGATCCTGGGAACCCTATGACTACGTCCATGCTCCTCGTCTAGTCAGGAAATTCCACCGAACCTTTCCCGATAAACCAAAACCCCCGGGGAGGACAAGTTTAGGAGGGGCCTTGAGGGGGGGTGCTGTCATTCCCAGGAAAGATCCTGGGAACCCTATGACTACGTCCATGCTCCTCGTCTAGTCAGGAAATTCCACCGAACCTTTCCCAATAGACCAAAACCCCCGGGGAGGACAAGTTTGGGAGGGGCCTTGAGGGGGGGTGCTGTCATGAGCGCTACTCCCGAGGAGCCAAGACTGGCCCAGCGTCCCCGGAAGCAGGCTCATCATCCACACCCCCGGTTCCAGCAGACCCCTACAGGGGCCCTTTGGACCATGTCCTGGCGCCTATGGCGCCAGGCTCATAAGGAACCACAGTCCCGGCGCTATGGGCGCCGGGCTCATATTCTTAAAGTGTGCAGTAGTGATTGGGTGGACTTACCTGTGGCAGACCATGCTGCATACTCACCTAGACCAATCCAAGCAGGGTGAAGTCCCAGCCACTGGCTGAGAGGGACCAATCCTCTGTTACAGGAACTCTTTTCTTACCTGGGTGGGGCTGATGCTAATCCTCTGACACTGGAACTCTTTTCTTAACTGGGTGAGGCTGGAGGAAGAATACGCACCAAAGCACTTCTCCACTATTTAAACCACGCCCGATAGAATTCACGTGCTTCGCGTTATTCTGCAACAGCAGTAGGACGCTCACCGAGTCGGCTCCTGCATTCCAGGTCCAGACACACCCTCAGCTTCTCGAGCAGCAACCTGTGGATGAAGAAAAGGCACAGGAACATCTACTCACCAGAATTCAGCCACAAGAGTCCAGTCTCCGACAATCTGCAAATAAAGACATAAGGTTAGAAAACGGGCAGCACGCTCGCAGCTGCGCTCGCTTACCTTATCCATCCGTGATCACACCAGAGTTCACCGCGGCCTTCGCTTCGGCAGCACCCCAGCACCTGGAAGACAAAAGACATTGTTAGTGGTGTCCGAGCCGAAGGGTTCGCAACTCAGTTATACTTACGTGCTTCTTCACGCGCAGCAGCGGCAGCATCGCCCTCAGCATTTCGGCATTTGAAAGAAAGGAAAAGACATTATTAGAGGTGCCCATTTTGAAGTGGCCACAATTCAGTAATACTTACGCGCTTCTTCACGCGCAGCAGCGGCAGCATCGCCCTCAGCATTTCGGCACCTGAAAGGAAGGAAAAGACATTATCAGAGGCGCCCATTTGGAAACGGCCACAATTCAGTTATACTTACGTGCCACCGCACGTGCAACAGCGGCGGCATCGCCCACAGCATCTCGGCACCTGAAAGACAGAAAAGGACATTATAAAAGGGTGCTCCTTCAGAAGCGGCCTCAGATCTTCTATACTCACGAGCCTCTTCTTGCACAGCAGTGGTGGTGTCGCCAACAGCTCCTCGGCACCTGAAGGACTATTACAAGCCACAAAAGGACACTGAGCCTAAACACTGAAATCATCCAGTGACGTAACTGGATTCCACGCGCCCCTGCACCAGAAGCAGGATGGAGAGCTCGGCTTTACTAAACCAAAGGTGAGAGTTCGTGGAGACCAGTCGAGAACCAAGAAGTGGGAAAAGCAGAAGATTGGTGGGAGAACTTATCCAACCAGCTTGTAATTACCCCTTTTTCTTCCACCTGCAGAAAACTCACCTTACAAGCCAGACAGTCAGTATTCGGAGGTCCTGCCCAGAGCGTCTTCCGAGTTCTACGCCTCATCATAGTCATAGAAGCAACTGTAGCAGTCCAGTTTGGGTCAGCGCCTCCGTGGGAATCAGGTGAGCATTACACAGTCCCCCAGCAGGTCCGCTCCGACCCGCTGGTATTTTATCCCCTCTCACCTCCCCCCCTCCAGCCGCCGCGTGGGCCTCCCCCGCACTCGATGTTTCCCCCCCGTGGGCAGCCCTCGACCCAGGCGGCCCGCATGGGTGCCGTGCAGGGGGGAGGAGGCAGCCCCAGGTCAAGTTGGGTGCCCCTCGACGTTCGGTACCGGCCGGTCCGGTGGTTGCGGCTGGCAGCGGCTGCAGCGGAGGCCCAGGGGGGAGGGGGAGGCGGGGGGGAAGTCCTCACCTCTCACTTCGCTGGGCGATGACTCCGGTCCCGCGGCAGCTGTCCCGGGAGCCTCGGGGAGCGAGCCCGCGGGGATCGCCGATGTGCCAGACGCGTCTTCAGCGGGGCTCCGTCGGGCACAGTTGGTGATGACGCTTCATTCACGCCAACTCTGTCACGCGGCTTGCCTCGCGGTCGCCGGCCGGGCTTTCACACGGTGCGGGAGACTCAGACAGGTCCGATTTTCGTCTGGATTTTTCGGAGGGGATGCTGGTGCGTTCCCCTACAGTGGTACGTGGTGCAGGTCAGCAAAAGATCAGAAGAAACGGCAGGATTATGAAGGATTTAGGCGGCCCTGGCGGAGTGACATGGAGCTAGGTCTTCATCCGGCGCCCCCTGGTGGCCGACCCAAGTCCTACAATGTTGAAGCCCTCATAAAAGGTGAAAAATGTGCTTGGAAGTGTGGCCTGAAAAGGGGAAAAGGCTGGCGTGAAGGCACAAGTAGGCTAGGGGCCTGCAGAGCAGCAGCAGTGAGACTGGGACAGTAAAGGAGCCCCTGGAGGAAAATGGCAGCGACTGCCTGAGAGCGAGCGCAAAGAGACACTGAGGCCCGTTTGCCTCAGCGGGAGCACTAGAGAGGCAGTGTCCTGCAGGATAAAACACAGTGGCGCATACAGGTGGAGGCGGCCTCGCAGCCAAAAGGGGCTGTGGGCAGTGGCACAGAAGGTACGCTGCCTCTGTAGAGCACAAACGGCGAGGGGGTGGCAAGTGTGCATCGGAGTGTGGCTGATATTTTCAAGGTGAACATGAAGCTGGGCAATCAGGCGGCCGGGACCGCAGAGACACAGACACCGGCAGCCCGGAGCCAAAGGCGCGCAGATTGGGTGAGTGCTGCAGTCGGACGCACCCAGTTGGTAGTAAGGTGGAGAGGGGTTGCGGAGGCGAGAGGGGCTCCGCTCCCCAGGGGGCTGCCAAGTATGGCAGAAGCCATAAAATAATACCTGGATAACAAATGATCTCAGGCTATACTTTCAAAGTCTTTCTTCATCAGATCTCTGGGTGTCACGAAGTCCAGAATCCAAGGCGCAGGAGTGATGTAGTACCAACCACCCCCACTTTGGTCGTGGAGCCCGCAAGTCAGGGCTTACACGGGTTTCCTGGACCAGAGCAGGGAAGGAGGGTTAGCGTCTCGATGGTTGGATAGGTAGGGGGAGTTAGGTAAACCGGATTGAGGGTGAGGTAGAGGTTATGGGTGGGAATGGGGTATTTTGCAGGGAAGGATTGGTTGCTGCGCACTTTTGTTCTGGTGTCCTCAGCCCTTACTAACTACTTATACATAAGCACCATTTTGCACATAAGAACATTCTTATACTGCCTAACCCAAAGTCATCAGATCGGTACAAGAGTTAGCATGCAACTTAGCTCTGGTTCTGTGTCTCGTCCATGAAGAGCGGTCGCGTCCTTGGCACATCTGAAGGGTTGTTTTCAAAAGGTCCAAGCTAAAAGAAATTAACAAGCATTAAAACATGCCCACTGTCATTGTCTGCATTCACCTCATGCAACTTCCACTCACACAGACACACACTAAAATGCCCTGTCAAGACCTGTATAGTGCTTTCGCACTATGCTACGCAGGCGATCTTCTTGCAGACCCCTGCAAACGTGATAAAATGCACAAGCGGTCTTCCTGCAGACCCTCGTGACCAATTGGTGCTGTAAATCTGTGGTAGGTATCTCTCGTGCTGTGTTTTCGCCTCACGGGTTTACTATGGTCTCCGAGAGGCGGAAACATCCCAAATGACAAATCGCCCGTGCGCAGGTTAATTTAACCCAAAAGAATGCCGCCGGCGCATTTAGCGCCGAAGTTAGGCCACTTAGCTTTTCGTAGCGGTGCAGGGGCTCTGGGTGGGCAAGCGATCCCCCCTGCACTTCCCCCTCGATCCCCTTGGGCTCTTAACAAGGAGGAGTACTTATCTCGTGTGGGCGAGGGGCCGGGCTGCTGCTCGGGTGGGGCTGGGCCCCTCGCGTGTAGTTTTCCTGGAGCTCCGGTCCAAACATCTTGTCGGCATGGAGTCTCAAGCGCAAGCCCCGTGCTCGGGGCTCTGCGCATGCGCGATGGGGCGGCCGCTCCCTTCCTGGTCCCCGATTGGTCCAAAACGTCCCTGGGCATGCTGGGGATTGTAGTTCTTTGGCGCCGGCTGCTGGGAAATGCAGTCTTTAACCTCTTTCTCCTGCATATGGGGCAAAGCAGCCTTTTGTATGGTTGCAGCTTTGTTTGTCTCTCCCCACCAATGCCCACAACGGTACCCACAACACCCCTGCGGCCAGCCTGTCCTTGTCTCTGCCTACCTGAGTCCCTGACAGTACTCCCCCTCCCACAGAAGGCAGTTGTTCTGGGTTTACTAGGGTAAGTCTTGTGAAAAGCACGCAGCAACCTGGGGGCATGTACATGCTGTGAGGGTTCCCAAGTGCGTTCCTCAGGGCCAAACCCCACCCAGTCAACGAGGTAAAACACTTGGCCCTTTTTATCTCGTTTAGAATTCAATATTGCTCGAACCTCGTACTCAGGCTCCCCTTGCACCATAACGGGAGGTGGTTTCCTAGCAATCGTCCCATGTGGAGGGGGTTTCAGGAGGGAGGTGTGGAAAGTGGGATGTATCTTCATTTGGGAAGGTAAGGTCAATTTTACTGCAACAGGGTTCACAATTTTAACTATTGGGAATGGACCCAAATATCGGGGTTGTAATTTCCTGGGCCCATCCATGCGACGGTTGCGGGTGGATAGCCACACTTTATCTCCTACACAGTAAAGGGGACTGGGTCGACGACGCCTATCTGCATAGTGCTTATATGCGTCCTTGGCTTTTGTGAGGCTTCCCTGCACCTCCTTCCAAACTTGCTCTATGCCCACCCGTTGTCCAGCCAACGTTGGAAATTCCAATCCTGAAGCTGGAATGGCCACTGGGAGAATCCGTGGGTGTCGCCCATAAAGGCAGTAGAACGGAGTCTTTTTGGTGGAGGCATGTGTGGCGTTATTATATGCCAATTCTGCCAACCAAGTATGCTGGACCCAGGTTGCTCCCTACTCGTGGCAAAACACCGTAAATACTGCTCCAGGCATTGATTCACGCGTTCTGTCTGGCCATCTGTCTCGGGATGGTAACCGGACGACAAGCGGACTTCCATTCCTAGAATCTTGCAAAACTCACGCCAAAAGCGAGAGGTGAACTGTGGGCCCCTATCGGTGACCACACAATAGGGAAGGCCATGGAGGCGGACTATGTTTTGCAGAACTAATTCGGCAATTGCTCCAGCAGTTGGGACTCCCTTACATGGGATGAAGTGGGCCATTTTCGAAAAGGTATCCACTATTACCAATACAGAAGTGTATTCCTGAATCTCGGGAAGATCCACAATAAGGTCCATGGTGATCGTATGCAATGGTATCGCAGGAGTCGGTAGGGGATGAAGGAGCCCAGCGGGCTTTTGGTGACTAGCTTTATTTCGAGCACACACCTCACATTTAGACACATGCTGCAGAACGTCTTGCCGCCACTTGGGCCACCAGAAATGTCTGGCCACCAACTCCTGAGTTTTTGACTTTCCCGGGTGTCCCGCCAACAACGAATCGTGTCACCATGATAAGGCCTTTTCCCGTAGTTGCTTGGTGGGCAAGTACAAGGCTGACCCATGGTAGGGGAGTCCTTCAACGAATGTGTTTTGAGGATCCTGTTTGCACCACTGATGGATATCCTGCATAGTGAGGTCTTTTAATACGGCCTCAAAGAAATCAGAAGTGGCTCCAACGATACGTGTTGGGGAAATAATAGGTTGAAGTGTAATGCCTGCCTCTCGCTCTGCTGACTCGGGATATCGTGACAATATATCTGCCTTTCGATTGTTGGCTCCGGGTCTATATGTTATGATGAAATCAAACTCGGCAAAGTATTGAGCCCATCGCAACTGGCGCGGGCTCAACGTCTTGGCGGTTCTTATAAACTGGAGGTTACGATGATCCGTTATGATCGTGGTGGTATGACGTGCCCCCATCAGGTAGTGCCGCCACTCACCAAGAGCTGCCTTAATTGCCAACAATTCCCGATCGGCAATGATATAGTTCTGTTCAGCTGGGAGTAGTTTCCTTGAAAAGTAAGCCACGGGATGTAGCAGGCCTGTCTGAGGGTCCCGCTGGGACAGGATAGCACCTAGAGCATAGCTAGAGGCGTCCGTTTCTACTACAAATGGTCTGGACAAATCCGGGTGTTTCAGTACCGGGGCGTCGGTGAAGGCCTTTTTGAGCTGTTGAAACCCCTGGTCGGCCGATGTGTCCCACACAAAAGGGCAGCCATTACGAAGAAGCTTTGTGATTGGAGTGACCAATGCAGAAAAGTTCTTTACAAAGCGTCTGTAGAAGTTCGCAAACCCCAGGAATGACTGTATCTCTTTCACACTGGTAGGGGGAGCCCAATCCAAGATTGCCTGCACCTTTTTCTTGTCCATTTGTACGCCGGTTGGGGTCAGGAAGTAGCCTAGAAATTCCACGGTGGTACAATGGAATTCGCACTTCTCCAGTTTCGCATAAAGGTGGTATTCTCGCAGCTTTTGCAAAAATGCGCGTACATGTCAGACATGTTCCTGGAGGTTATGAGAATATATTAGGATGTCATCTATGTACACTACCGCACATACGTCTAAATATTCTCTAAGGACCTCATCCAAGAAATGTTGGAAGGCTGCGGGGGCGTTACAGAGACCGAATGGCATAATCTGATATTCGTACAATCCGAACTTGGTCCGGAAGGCGGTTTTCCATTCGTCTCCCTCGCGCACCCGCACAAGATGGTAAGCGCCTCGAAGGTCCAACTTGGTGTAGATTGTCGCGTCCCTAACTTGATCCAGAAGAACTGGGATGAGAGGAAGCGGATAACGGTTCTTAATGGTTATCTGGTTCACTCTGCGGTAATCTATACAAGTCCGGAGCTCTCCAGACTTCTTCGGTACGAAGAACAAAGGTGATGACACTGGCGAATTAGAGTGGCGAATAAAACCATTCTTTAAATTCGCAGCTATGTACTCCTGGAGGTGATTATTTTCAGCCTCCGTTAGGGCATATATAAGACTACACGGTAGAGTAGCCCCAGGCTCCAGATCAATTCTTCAGTCAAATGGCCGATGTGGGGGCAATGATTCTGCAGCTTGTTTGTTAAACACGTCCATGAAATCTGCGTATTCTTGAGGTATACTTTCGGGACGCATTTCCTTTTGCTTAACCGAGACGTTGAGGGCACACACTGAAGGTGTACTTTCTTTCCGGCAATGTTCTAGACAATGCGGTGAGTCCAGACTGATTGAACCTGTGGTCCAATGAATTTCGGGGTTATGCATTTTTAGCCATGGTAATCCCAAAATCAGCCCGAATTGTGGGGCAGCAATGATATCAAAGGCAATGTTTTCTCTATGCCAAACTCTGCATTGTAAAGCCACCAAACAGGTGTTATGCGTTATGGGCCCTGAGCTGAGGGGAGTGCCGTCTACAGCACGTACAGGATCCGGGTTTGCCTTTTGTTGTACTGGGATACCTAAGGTAACCACGTACTGGGCATCAATAAAATTACCTGTCGCTCCCGAGTCCACAAACATAGTGACCTGTTTCTTCTGTGTTTGGAACTCCAAACAACCCGTCAAGGTGACATGCGTAGCATAGTTCGAAATGCCTTCCATTGGGGCCCTGCTACTCAACAGGCTCGATCGGGTGACCCCCACTACCGACGAGCCAAAGCGTTTCCCTGGGTCTTGGGCTTGCTCGGGCATTCACGTACAAAATGTTCAGCCTTGCCACAGTACATACAGAGGCCGTCCTTCCTTCTTTGTTCTTTTTCCTCTTTAGTGAGGGGACCTCGAACAGAACCTATCTGCATTGGTTCATCCCCCTCTGACTTGGCCGCCACCCCCCGGGATCCCTTATACAGATCCAATCGAGGCACAGGTCGTGAATCTCCTTTTCGTCTATCGCCCCGCCTTTCAGCCATTCGATGGTCAAGCCGTAAGGCCAGGTCAATCATCTCTGAGCATTCCCTAGGCTGTGGATCAACCTGGGCAATAAGGTCTTTGATGTCATCCCTCAAACCTTGATAAAAGAGAGACATCCTCTTGTCATGGGACCAGTCGGCTTCGGCTACCAGCCGATTGAAATGAGTGACGTATGTCACTAGTTCCCTAGACCCCCGCTTGAGGCTTAACAGTTCCCGATCCTTGCAAAGGGTGGCAGCTCGCCGGTTAAATATTTTCTCAAACTCCGCCAGGAACTCATCCCAGTCATAAAGAATGGCATGGTCCTTTTGGACTAATGGATTTGCCCATGCCGCAGCGTCCCCCGTGAGGTACGATATTACAAACGCCGTTCGGGACTGAACGGACCGAAAGGCTGCTGTCTTTGTCAGAAAATGGAGACGACATTGAGTAATAAAAGTGGTAAACTTTTGTGGGTCTCCGGCGTAGCGCTCTGGAGGGGCCAACGGAACTATTGCCTCCGGACTGACGTGTACCTGCACCGGGGTAGGTGGTTGGCCAGGTAAGGGCGCTGCCTGAGCTGCTAAACTGCGCACCTGTGCCGACAGTGTGGCATAGTCCTGTCTAGATGCCGCCAGTTCACCTTGTAAGTCTTGCAGGGCTTTGGCTATTTCTTCCATGGTTTCAAGGGGGGGGGCGGCCACGCCTCTCGGGCGCCTGAATACTACGTGGGCTTGCGCTTCTGTCACGAAGTCCAGAATCCAAGGCGCAGGAGCGACGTAGTACCAACCACCCCCACTTTGGTCGTGGAGCCCGCAAGTCAGGGCTTACACGGGTTTCCTGGACCAGAGCAGGGAAGGAGGGTTAGGGTCTCGATGGTTGGATAGGTAGGGGGAGTTAGGTAAACCGGATTGAGGGTGAGGTAGAGGTTATGGGTGGGAATGGGGTATTTTGCAGGGAAGGATTGGTTGCTGCGCACTTTTGTTCTGGTGTCCTCAGCCCTTACTAACTACTTATACATAAGCACCATTTTGCACATAAGAACATTCTTATACTGCCTAACCCAAAGTCATCAGATCGGTACAAGAGTTAGCATGCAACTTAGCTCTGGTTCTGTGTCTCGTCCATGAAGAGCGGTCGCGTCCTTGGCATGTCTGAAGGGTTGTTTTCAAAAGGTCCAAGCTAAAAGAAATGAACAAGCATTAAAACATGCCCACTGTCATTGTCTGCATTCACCTCATGCAACTTCCACTCACACAAACACACACTAAAATGCCCTCTCAAGACCTGTATAGTGCTTTCGCACTATGCTACGCAGGCGATCTTCTTGCAGACCCCTGCAAACGTGATAAAATGCACAAGCGGTCTTCCTGCAGACCCTTGTGACCAATTGGTGCTGTAAATCTGTGGTAGGTATCTCCCGTGCACAAGTTAATTTAACCCAAAAGAATGCCGCCGGCGCATTTAGCGCCGAAGTTAGGCCACTTAGCTTTTCGTAGCGGTGCAGGGGCTCTGGGTGGGCAAGCGATCCCCCCTGCACTTCCCCCTCGATCCCCTTGGGCTCTTAACAAGGAGGAGTACTTATCTCGTGTGGGCGAGGGGCCGGGCTGCTGCTCGGGTGGGGCTGGGCCCCTCGCGTGTAGTTTTGCTGGAGCTCCGGTCCAAACATCTTGTCGGCATGGAGTCTCAAGCGCAAGCCCCGTGCTCGGGGCTCTGCGCATGCGCGATGGGGCGGCCGCTCCCTTCCTGGTCCCCGATTGGTCCAAAACGTCCCTGGGCATGCTGGGGATTGTAGTTCTTTGGCGCCGGCTGCTGGGAAATGCAGTCTTTAACCTCTTTCTCCTGCACATGGGGCAAAGCAGCCTTTTGTATGGTTGCAGCTTTGTTTGTCTCTCCCCACCAGTGCCCACAACGGTACCCACAACACCCCTGCGGCCAGCCTGTCCTTGTCTCTGCCTACCTGAGTCCCTGACACTGGGGATCAATAGGTGTTATAATTCGATAGATAACATGCCAGATTCGTAATATCTCTGGATTCCCACTATGGATAGCGCTCGTCATGCCAAGCTCTAAGCAGAGAGGCTCTCTTTGTCTTGCATTAATTTCTTTGTACTGTAGTAAGCAATTTTACTCTGAAAGAAACTGTTCCATAAAGTAATGATGGGGTGGTATTTCTATTCCATAGACTTTCATCTGACAGATAAGGCTTCTTGTGTCATAAGGATGAAACCTCATATTTAGACCAACAGTGTTAGTTACTCCCTCTAGTAAGATTTATTTATTGGTTTATTTATCTATTTATTTATGTATTTAACTTCTAGTAGTTTATCAGACACCCACTGTGAGAACAATCACACTGGTGTGCCCCAAGGAGAAAGATAGATTTTAGATGTGGTGACTAAGTGGGTTTTGAGTCATATCTTATCCCAAAGTAGTAGTCATCGTGAAGCTTCGAAATCAGTTGGCAAAGAATTAACGCCAAGTTATGGAAGAGAATTTTGAACCTTCCAAACTCGGCGCCCATGGCTTTCATCCAGTATGATCTGGGGTGGAGTTCTCTTTTTATCCTTGATGGAATGGAGATGGGTCTCACTTCATAGATTAATTTTTGACCCTCAAATTGATTCCCTTTATAAAGATGGTTCCACCCAACTGACTAAGGATGATAATACATTCTTAAAAATCCTTAAATCCAGATGTCTTGATATCCTTGTCAAAGCAGACTCTAATCAAGAAACTTTGATCTTAAATCCTTTAAAATCTAAGGAAGATATGAAAAGATGGGGTTGGATTAGAACAATTAATAAAATGAGAGTAGCTAAGCTATCCTCAAATTTCCCAATCTACAATAAACTAAGAATGTTGATTCCTACCTACCAAAAAAAACCTCCATATCCTAAGGTTAGAGCAACTTTCTTAGATTTAAACTAAACATCTTACCTTCTCTCGAAATTGTACATATTAGAGATGAGATTACCTACCCGAATGACATTTGTCAGGAGTGTGATATGAACACAAAGCATACAGTTAAACATATTTTGTTGGTATGCCCAGGGACAAGGAAATTGATGTGGGGTAGTCTGCAAAGATTTGTTCTTAAAGTCGAATGTTTGGACTATGACACATTTTGGGAAAGATTTATTTCAGGAAATTAAGTTTTCCTCACAGTAGAAGTTGTAAAGATTCTCAATGTTTTACATTTGGTTGATTAAGATGTGAGATGTTTCTAAGAATGAACTCTGAAATGGTTAATATGTTTTACTAGTTTTTTTTATGAATATTGCTTAAATATTTAAAATAAAATGTTGATTTAAAGTTTTGAACTTAATTATGTTTCTCATATCTTGAACTTGTGAATTTATGATCTTGAAAAATTGATTTTTTCTTTTTCCTTTTTCGTTTTCTTCATTCGTTGTGACATGTATAATTTTGTAGCTTGTGTAAAAAGTCAAAATTCCATTTTGGCTATATCACAATAAAATTAAAATAAAAAATAAAAAAAAGGAGTCACCTTGAACTACCTTGAATTTCTGTATTTAGATACCTACCAGGAGTTCTGCACACAGTCATGCACATGAACACTCTCTGGCCATTCAGATTACAATGGTAGGAGTACCTGACGTTGAATCACAATAACTGCCAATTAGTTTAATACTAGAGCCTTTAATTGCAATACCTGGTATATGATAGCAATACATATTGTATGATAACCTGGGCATAGGGCAATACGTGGCAAATTATGGAAATACCTGGTGTGACAAATTGACGAGTATGATTAGCAAAACACCAATGGGTTGTGAGTCTTTCCACCGTTTCTAATATCAGTTGAATCTGGCAATGGCTCTGCAGCCTAGAGGATGGACAGTGAGAGAGGGAATCCAAACTCGGACCAAAGGAGGGAAGTCGACAGACAGAAAGTCTTCCAGACACCAGTGACAGCTGGGGAGTAGTGTGGATGCTGTGCAACCAGTTTGGGCCTTGGAGGAAAGTGAGATATAAGTCATGGAGCCAGACAAATACAAGAGCAAACTGTGACCCAGGCATAAGAAGATGCTGATGCTGTGGGAGGCCAAGATTGAGGGGCAAAGGAGGAGCACCAGACGCGGAGACCGTGCTGAATCACCAGAAAGCTACCTGATGGGCAGATGTATGTGAGGAAGAAGACTGGGAGAGACACCATCAAATCCACAAGCAGACAAGAGTGTGGAGAGAAGTTCACAAATGCAAGCTGCTATGGAGAAAGATAATAGGGGAGAAGAAAACCACTTTACAGAAATTAAACACGTGACAAAAACATGATTGTGGGACATGGCCAGAGAGAAAGAGAGAATGTTTAGAAGAGGGATACTGCAAGTTGCCTAAGTGGATAAAGCAAATACTGCATGCTGGATCTTGGTGGCAAAATTTCCGAGAGTGATAAGAAAAGTAGGAGATGAGAGCAGCGCTGAATGCTAGAACAGAGATGCAAAATTCGTACAGCAATTCAGAAATTGGGTGAATAGAACAATTTTGAATTCTGGAATGCAGAGGCAATGTTCCACAAGCAATTAAAGAAAGTTACAGAACAAGGAAGAGATGATGGTTGGTTTTTGGAGTAAAAGTTCCTAAACCGAGGAGCCACCAGGGGGCGCTTAGATGTGCTGAAGTCTCTCAGCCGATCTCCTTCTCAGGCGTTTAATTTTGGATCCTGGGCCCCCCAGCCCTGTGGGAGCTGAACCCCGACCACCCCTGGGGCTGCCTGGAACAGTGGAAAGTCGGCAGAGCAAAAACCCCGGTGACCGAGTGTGCTGGGAATCCAGAGTTTGCAGGCATCCAAGCGGGTGGCGGGCGGAGTATGGTGTGTGTCCACGCCGAAAGGACCACGCGTAGCTGGGCTGTCTGGCGGTGGGGGAGGGGCAGTGGCTTTCTGGTCAGCCATACTGCCTGAAGATCAGCACACCCCCAGGCGGAGCTGCTATCCCTGTTCAGCGGCATTGCGCATTTGAGGCTTCCTGTCTGGTGTCCTGATGTGGGGAGCTGCTGGGCCAGGCGCGGCGAAGTTTTGTCACTGGAGCGATGCTGACAGCCTGAAGCAGGAGATCCCGCGGTGAGCGGTGGCCCGCCGAATTATCGACTCGCGGCCTGGTGCTCTGGTGGAGGGGGAGGAGCGGCGGCCTGTCGATCGACCTTGCGGCCCGAGGAGCGGAGCGCTCGCAGAAGGGGCTGCGGGTTCCGAACAGCTTCACTCCACGTCCTGGTGTGGCATGCCCCAGAATCTGGTGCCTGTAGAGGAGGAGCCCGGGGACGGTGGAGTTGGCGGCGGACAGAGGTCGGGAGGTGTTCTCCGCTTCCCCACTGCCCGGACGGTTGGCAGTCAGAAGAGGCGTTGCCATCCAATCTAGGGGTCCTCTGCGGTCTCAGTGGGCCGCGCACCCCTGGGTGTAAGTGTTGGAGAGAACCCCCTCTGGGGTGGTGAGCGGGAAGGAGCTCCCCCGTTGTGGTCTGGATCCGAGGATTTGTGGGGGTGCCTGTGAGCCCTCTCACGTGGAGACAAGCCTGGACGTCTTCTTTGGGGATTATATCCTCTGGTGCTGCTGTTGGGACTTGCGGCCCCTGTCCCCCGTGGGCCATTTCCTGCATCCCTAACCACCCTCCCATTATGCTATATCCCACGGACTCTGCATTTTCCCACGATGGCCTGCCTCTATCCAGGGGGCCGTAAAAGGATCTTGTTTGTTTGATCTTTCACTTGCCTAACTGCTGGATTTTTTTCATGGTGGTTCCTTGGACTTTGGCGCCTCCCATGGGCAGTACCCCAGACTTTGCTTGTGTGGAGAGGGGGCCAGTGTTGTCTCTCGGTCGCCCGAGGGCCTCTCGTAGCAAGCTTTCCAGGCAGTGGATCACAGTGCGGCTGGCCTGGGGTGTAGACTTTTGCTCTGGAGTTGCAGGAGATAGAGGGGAGGGGTGCTCCCCCTCGCCCCTTCCCAGGGTCTCTGGCCCTACATTCCGTGGGTGAGCCTGATACGCCTTTGATGGACGGGGTGCAGGCCCTACAGAGATTTCGGCGGTCACCTAAGCAATCCGAGGGAGGATTCACCATGCAGGACACAAACCAATCTGAGGCAGCAGAAACCCAATCAATGAGTCGCAGCATGGCAGCCTTGCTTGAGGAGATTCGAGGTTTTAGGGCGGATATAGGCAGAAGGCTGGACTCCCTCGATAAAAAGGTGGATGCTGTGGATGCCTGAGTCCAGGCCCTAGAGGCTAATCAATCCTCGGCCGACCTCTTCAAAACGCAGTTTGATATGCGGCTGGCAGTATTAGAAAGGAGGGAGGAAAAGATCACACTCAAGCTGGACGATTTAGAAAATCGGGAGCGACGCTCCAATCTGAGATTCCTTGGTATTCCGGAGCAGGAAAGGGAGACGCAGGCGGATATCGTGAGAAAGGTTAAGGCAATCATAAGTACCTTGTTTGATGGAGAAAATACCAGCATCCCTACCATCGACAGGGCCCATAGAGCGGGAGGTCATGCAGGCGGTCCAAGTTCTGTCCTTGTGATGTTACACCGCTTTGTGGAGAATATCAAGATTCTGGAGTTGGCACATAAGAAAGGTCCAATTGCCTGGAATGGCGCTAAAACTTCCATTTACCAAGACCTTTCGGCGCTTACTCTTGCACGCCGGAGACTTTGCGGTCCCTTGACGAAGTGGTTGCAGGCCAAGGGAGTGCGGTACAGGTGGGGTCACCCGTTCTCACTCTCATTTGAAGTGGATGGATACAAGTACTCACTTACTGTGGAAACTGACATTCAGAGAGTGATGAACGAACTTCTAGGGGACCCTCGCTCGAGGCATGTTAAAGTGAGTGAAGGATCAGACAAAGGACGTCAAAAAGAATCCTCAGAGTTTGTGGGTCGGCGACGCGTCCGAGGACATAGGAAGTATAGAAAGATGACTCCGCCCTCTCCGGGGCAGCCCATGTCTTAAATGGGAAGCAGGTTACTGTTTTGACAATTGTGCCGAAATGTCTTGGGAATGAGTGATCGGCTGTTGGGCCGGCCTGGAATATTTGATTTTGCTCTTGCAGCGGGGGGGGGGGGGGGCTCAGAATATTGTGTTGTTTAGTGGTGTTTTTCGCCCCCGTTGGGGGCGATCCTTGGTGGCCTAGGGGCTCGGCAGATGGATATCGCAGTCCTTTCAGGCGCTCATGAATTGGGAGGGGGGGGAGTTGGTTCTGTTGGCGAGGGGGGTTTGGAGCTACCAGGATTGTGGGGTTCAATAGGACTTTTCTTGGTTTTCTTGTATGCCCTGGGGACATGGGACTGGGTTCTCACGAAAGCCTCCAACAGGAGGCGGATGAGTTATTTGGCTTTTCTAATGGGTGATTCTGTCCAACCTTTGTCGGTGGGGTCCCTGAACGGGCGAGGCTTGAACTCTCCGACTAAGAGATCTTTGGTGTTGAGGGAGTTTGCAAGGCTGAAACTTCATTTTCTCTTTGTGCAAGAATCCCACTGGGTTAAGGGGAGGGAACCTACTTTCAAATCCAAAGCCATCCAGCAGATGTTTCGGTCCTCATATGGGGCAAAGAGGCGAGGGGTTGTTCTCTTGGTTTCTCCAAATGCTCACTTCTCTCCCAGGGCCCACAGAGCTGATCCGGAAGGGCCCTATATTATGGTTAAGGGAGAGGTGAAAGGTTGACTCTTCACTCTTGTGGGGGTGTATGCCCCGAATGAAGGGCAGGATGTTTTTTGGCAGGGGATGGGGGACAAAATTAGAGGATTTGCAGAGGGGGCGTTAATAGTCGGGGGAGATTTCAACATGGCTCTGTATCCGGTTAGAGACAGGAAATCCTCCAAGCCTTGCCCTGATCTTAGGTACCAGATGAAGTTGGCGGACTCATTCCGCCGGGTGAATGAGGAATTGGGCCTGGTCGATGCGCGTCCTGCTGGGAGCAGCCGAGAACCTCTCTATACTTACTATTCCAAAGTGCATAAATCCTTTTCCAGGATCGACTATGTGTTGGTGGCCTCCTTGAGCCGCGACTGTATTTCTGACTTCGGTGTGGAAACCATCCCATGGTCTGACCATGACCTAGTCCGAGTCAACTTGGGTAGCCCTCTGGTGGCCCAGAGCAAATCGCGGTGGGTATGTAACGATTCCCTGCTAATGGATAGGGAGCTGAGGCAGTCCCTCTTGGCCGCTATCAAAGAATTTTTCCTCTTAAACGATACTGGGGAAGTGGAAATCAGAGGTGTGTGGGATGCATTTAAGGCCACGATCAGAGGTGTCCTGATGGAGATGGGAACTAGGAGAAAGAAGGACAGGGCTAGAGAGGAGCTCAAGTTGAGGGAGCAGATTCTTGCCATCCAACCGGGGGGTAAATAGAAAACGCAGATGGGCCCAGGCAAGCGCGAGGAACTCCAAAATCTTAGGGCGAAGTTGTCCGCCCTCCTTGTAGGTCAGACGGAGAAAAAGCTTGCGTTTTTATAGCAGCATTATATGGAGAAAGGGGAAAAGGCAGACAAGATTTTGGCTTGGAGGCTGAGGGAACTTCGTAATAGCAGGTGAGTTAACTTTATCTCTGGCCAGGCGGGAGAGAAACTTCTACGGACAGCCAAACAGCGAACAGTTTAGGCAATACTACGAAAGGCTTTATACCTCTGAGTACACTGGGGATGGGGCTGAAGTGGACCAGTTCCTTGACTCTCTCACAATCCATTGTCTCGCTCGAGAGGGCTCTGACTCCCTGGAGCTCCCCATTTCGCCCCAGGAAGTAATTGATGCTATTTCTTCATTGAAGAGCGGTACAGCTCCGGGGGACGATGG
The DNA here is from genome assembly GCF_040938575.1 of Ambystoma mexicanum. Lineage (NCBI taxonomy): Eukaryota > Metazoa > Chordata > Amphibia > Caudata > Ambystomatidae > Ambystoma > Ambystoma mexicanum. Next base: position 651,326,647 of record NC_090923.1, read on the forward strand.
GTTCACTGTCCGGTTCTTTAAAACCTTTCGGTCCACGCTGGCTCCCTCTTTAGCTAAGGTGTATAATAATACCTTGGACACTGGTTGCCTCCCCCCCTCCATGATGTCGGCTCTTATTGTGGTTATCCCGAAGGAAGGCATTGATCCCTCGCTTTGTCAGTCCGACAGGCCCATTTCCCTCCTTAATATAGATGTTAAAATACTAACTAAACTCCTAGCAAATAGGTTGTCTAGATTCCTCCCTTCTCTGATCCACGGAGACCAAGTTGGCTTTGTTCCCGGACTGCAGGGCTCCGACAATATTAGGAAAACTTAAGGCCTTATGTATGAGGTGACCAAACGGGAGTCGGATGCTTACCTTCGTCGCTGGACTCCGAAAAGGCCTTTGACCGCGTGGAATGGCCGTACATGGGGAAGGTGCTCCGTAAAATGGGCTTCGGTGACAGATTATGCGGGTGGGTTTCAGCCCTGTATAATGGTCCATCAGCGCGGGTACTGGTAAACGGTTGTACTTCTCTGGGCTTTTCGCTTTCTAGAGGAACTTGCCCTTTGCCATCACGGTTAGAGCCGACTGAGGTGTTTCTGGGGTGCAGTGTGGGGATTGCGAATTTAAGTTATCTCTCTTCGCGGACGATAACTTGGTGTATCTGACTAGGCTTCACGACTACCTCCCACATTTGCAGGGTTTAATTTGTTGCTTCGGGGCGTTCTCCGGGCTTAAAATGAATGTATCCAAATCTTGTATTATGCCGATGAGTAGGCTGGACGAAGACATTAGCAGTAGAACAGAGGTGCTGGGGATGAGAGTAGAGAGTGTAAGTACTAGATATCTAGGTACCAATATCCCCAGGGATTTGAGTAAAGTTTATGAGTTAAATTTCCTTCCCCTGCAGGCCAAGATTTTGGTTAAATGGGCTCCTCTCACACTTTCCTGGTTCGGGCGTATGTTCTAGGTGAAAATGAACATACTCCCCCGCCTTCTTTATCTCTTTTCGCCTCTTCCCTGTATTGTTCCGGACTCTTACTTTGAATCACTTCGCTTTCGCCTTCTCCGTTTTGTCTGGAGTGGCAAGAGTCCTAGAGTGAAATACGATACCTTGACCCTTCCAAAGGCATTCGGGAGGTTTGGCCTAATGGATTTTAAACTGTATTACAAAGCAGCTCAGCTGCGGGTGATGCTGGAACATCTTGTTATGTTATATTATTCAGCTTTATAAGGCACCAAATCCCGTGGGCATCCAGGCGCCGAAAGACAGCAGTGGTGGAGAAGCTAAAGGAAAATCCTAGTTAAACAGAAAAGTCTTTATCTGTTTGCGGAAAAGATGATGGTCCTCCGTTTTACGTATCTTGATTGGAAGCGCATTCCAGGCTTGTGCACCCTGAATATAAAAGGCTCCTCCCAGTCCCTGAGATCTTTTAGTTCGTGGCAGTACCAACAAGCAGTCCTCCATAGATCTCAGGCATCTATTCGGATGATAAATATTGATCCTCTCCTTCAGATAAGAAGGGGCATTTCCGAAGAGGCATTTGTGGCATGTGATAAGCAATTTAAATTGAATACGAGCTGCCACCGGGAGCCAATGCAGCTTTCTTCTAGCAGCGCCAGTAGGTAGGAAATTTTTCATCTGGAAAATAATTCGGACTGCTGCATTTTGAATTTTCTACAACTGTTGAAAGTTTGCTTTGCTGGCTCCTCCCAGCAGAGCATTGCAATAGTCAACACGTGGCAGAATTACTGCTCTTACGAGTTTTATGGGGTTTTCCACTGATATTAGCGGGGCAACTAGGAGATGGCTGTGACATGTGCCTCGCTGTCGAGGCTATCCTCCAAATAGGTGCCCAGAGTCTTGACTTTCTGCGCGGTTTTGATTTGATTGCCTTCAATGGAAAAACAGTTATATTTTTGATTCAGTTTGGATCAAGCGGGTTGTGACCCAAAAAGCATCAGTTCAGTTTTAGCGGCGTTCAAACAGAGCCAGTTCACTGATAGCCATTGTTTGATAACATGATATATTGCCGTCACAGTTTGTTGATCGACTTCATAGCTCCCGGTTATGTCCAAAACCAGCTGAAAATCATCTGCATAATTGCAGAAAAAGATCCTCATGGTTTCCAACTCAACACATAGGGGTAGTATGTAAATATTAATCCCAAAGGTGAGAGGCCTGCCCCCTGGGGGACTCCACATGTTATTGTTTGTGGCTCAGAAACACAATCACCCCAGTAAACACAAGACTGGCGGCCCTCCAAGAATGATCTGAGCCAAATGATGGCATTGCTGGATAAGTCTCCAACAGTCACCATTCTTTTAAGTAAAATATTATGATCCGGCAAGTCGAAAGCTGCCGAGAGATCTAATAACATCAGCAGCCCCGACTTGCTGATGTTGGGGATCTTAGGGATGACCTTAGGACGTACTGGACCTACGTTGAGGATGTACAGGTCCATCCGTGTAAAGTCAGGGATCTACTCTGGACCCCCTCACGCTCCTTACCAGCAGTGGCTAAATCCCATCCAATCCTGTCGGTTCTCTAAGCGTTATGGAAGCCGAATAGGGACAATAATCTCCTTTCTTCGTGGCCTTCCCTCTATCTTCCCTGTGGGGCCCCCCGCTTAACTTAGGAACCAGGCGGTTTCGAGAGACGCAATTGTGGTCGGACCACGGGATGGAGAGGGCTGCACAACTATTTCATCTACGTGGCTTTATTGACTTCGCTCAGTTGTCGGAAGTGATGCCGGAAAAAAACAATCTCCATCTTTGACTACCTGAGGCTCAAAGGTATTCTTACCCAGGCCGACTGGGTGGCTGCCCTACCCCGCCCTCTGACTCCCTTCGAAAAAGTTTTTGTGGAGGCTAAGTCCAGGAAGGGATCTCTCTCCAAAATGTACAACGTGCTGGTTGCAGCTAACTTGGAGGGTAGGCAATCGTTCAAACAAGCATGGGAGGAGAGGATGGACGTGGCCCTTGATGATCACACATGGGAGTCGGTTTTTAGGGCAACTTGTGGGGGGGTTGTATACCGCAGCTATGGAGCATAACTTCAAGATTCTTCATTCTTGGCACCTGCCTCCATCTGTAACGCTCACCTGGTATCCTCTGGGACGTCACTCAGCCTGTTCTGACCTCTTACGACCTCAAACCCTTCCCTGGAGTCTACTCGACTGGAGACTGGGCCTGAAACACAGGATTGGTAGAGTTTAACTCCCTATTGTCTCTGTGTGCTTGAACCCCTTTTCCCCGGGGTTCAACCCTTCCCTTTGAACCACAGCTCACCTTGTTTTCTTGGAAAGTGGCTCTCCGTCCTGCTTTCAGTGCAGGGGCGCGTTGATTGATGTGGGAGCAGATTGTGGGGTCCCAGATCGTTGCTGCCTAGTTACTTCACTGGCAAGAGTCCGACAGGTAAGTATAATGAGTCTTTGAACAGTTCTCTAACTTTGTTCCTTTCCTTCCTTAGATGATGGCCGGCGTCCGGGGATGGCGACGTGTTGCTGAGATGAGTAGCGCTGAAGGTGAGTGAGAGCGCGATGCGACCGTTTTGTATTTGTATTGAACTGAGTTCTTTTTCTGTGTCTTTTAGGTGCTGTGACGTTTTCAGCGTGGATGCCGGTTATTAAGAAGAAATGCAGTGAGTAAGAACGGTATGCGGCGCCTCTAGATGTTTCCACGCTAATCTGGAGTGTCTTTTCCCTCTTGCAGATGGATGAGAAGTTCTGGAGACAGAGTTCTCCCAGAACGGCTGGGATTCAAGTAAGCGTTTGAAGCTCGTACAGTCTTTAAAAATAAGCGAAGATTTGCTGAATGCTTACTAATGCCTTTTTTCTGTTCTTTTCCCTTTTCCTTAGGAAACGGCGTGCCGGGATGGGAATGACTCCGCCGAAGATGCCCGCAGAACAGAAGAAGCGATGAATGATGGACAGAAGCGCCGCAAGGTAAGGCTGTTCTTAACAGTGTTCTTGTTCTTGCAGGAGCTGAGCGCAGAAAAAAGATGCAGGCCTACTGGAGACCGATCTGAACACGGTGAGTGTCACGCTGCAGGTGCAGAAAACACAAAGCATGTTTCTCAGCCTGGGCGTGGCTTAAATAGTCTCTGGGTATCCCAGTTGTCTCTGGGCTGAACCACACCCAAAAGACTAGACTGCACATGCAGTTCTGGGAACCGAAATATGTGGGGGCATCCATTTTTCCCCATCAATGCACTACAAGTCCGATCCCCAATGTTATCCTATGGGAGTGAGTGAGTCTGGTGCAACAAGCGCCAAGTTTGACTGCAAGTGGGTCTTTGGAGGGATGGAGAGGCCCTTGAGGGCCATTTAGGTGATCGTGGCCTGGCTCCAGCCTGACATCTTGGAGGGCTGGGGACATGAGGGGCAGGAATCATGACAGCACTCCCCCCAAGGCCCCTCTCAAGGTGGCTCTTCTGTCTGGTCCTGGTTTGTTTGGATGGTTTTAATGAAATCGTCTAAGCAAGCGAGGTGCATGGATGTATTCACAAGGCTTCCATGTCCTGTCTTGTGGACCATACCCCTTCCAGTCTACTAAGTAGTATAATTTGGATCTGACGTACTTTGAATCCAGGATTTCCTTGACTTCGAATTCTGGCTCCCCGGCGACTACTACTGGCTGCGGTGGCGTTGCTACCTGGGTCCCAGGTTGAACAGGTTTAAGGAGAGACATGTGGAACACAGGATGAATCTGCATGTTTTTTTTTTAAAACACTTTTTGTTTGCATTTTTGTAAACACATCAGCCAAAAACAAGTCCAGCATTCCCCTCCCCCAGCTCCCCTTCTTATAAACACTTTTTATTGACATTTCAATACAACAGTCCCTCAGCTATCCCCCCCTCCCCACCCTCAAAAATCAGTCCCACCTCTAAATTGTCAAATCTTAACCAACCGTACAACCCCTTCCCCCCTCTGAACTCCCCCCCACCTCAACTCCAGAAAAAGATCTCCGTTCTCCTTTAGTCACAGCAGCCCAGCACAAATGTTCACAGTTCGGTGAGATTAGAGTCAGTCCATCTACAAACCCCATCTCCGAAATCTCCCTCTCCCTCATCACCGCCTCTCCTTCAGATATGTCATCTCACGGAGGGCGCAGATCATTGTCTTTTGCAAGGTCATTCAACAATTGGGAACAGTGAACCGTTACCTACCCCTCGTCCTCCTCCAACTCCAAGTTCTGCAAAACCGTCAACTCCGCTAAGCCCCATCTTCGTACATCCTTCCTCCACAAATGAATTGTCGGACCCAGGGGAGACTTCCACGCAATCGCCAATCAGTGTTTCGCCAGTATAAGTAGAAACTGACCCATTCTGCTCTGTAATTTGTTACGTTCCCCCCCCAGTAGGTTCCCCCACAAACAAACCTACGGACTTCGCTCCAGGTTGGCGCCCAGTAACTCATTTACTCCCTTAAGCACCTCATCCCAGTACTTTATTATTACCCCACATTCCCACACCATATGCTAAAACCCTGCCTCCCCTAACCCACATCTGGGGCAGTCACCCGGATGTTCTCCATTCATCGCCTTAAGTGCCGATGGGGTAACATACACCCTATGCAGAATGTTAAATTGAACCAACTGAAAACGGGCGTTCTTCGAGGATTTCCGAACTAGGTCCCAGACCTGCTCCCACTCCTCACTCGAAATCGAGCACCCCATATCCGCTTCCTATTTCTCCTTGACTTTCAGCTCCCTTTCTGCCGGTCTCTCTCCAAGGGCCTTATATACCCGCGAAATACGTCCTCTTCCCCCTGCCCAATCGAGTAACACTCGGAGCACCGGGCATGATTCCGGTTCCTCAGGTATCCCCTCCTATAACTCCGCCATCCTCCGAACCACCGCCCCATATGCCAGAAAGACTCACCGTGGCAAGTAAAACCTCTCACACCACTCGCTGCAGGTAAGGAGCTGCCCTCCCTCAAAAAAGTCCCCCACCGTTTCGCATCCCTTCTCCCGTAATCTTCGTATTCCTACCCTCCCAATTGCCTGGTGGAGTTTCTGATCAGCCCCCCCTTGAAAGATTTTTTTCATAGGGGCCCTTAACCCCCTTACCACCCACATATTTCCTCCACGTTTCCCTTACCGCTTCAAAAACCACCAACGTCCCCACATTGCCCAGTGGGTATCACAAGAGGTCCGCCGGCCTACATTCCCGCTGCAAGGGCCCCACCAGTGTTCCCAGGAGCTGCGCCTCTGGATGATCCCACACCAGCATCGATTGCAATTGTGCCGCCACAAAGTACTTTTCATAATCCAGAAGACCCAGACCCCCACTCTCCCTCGGTCTCCGCAAAGTTTGCAGGGACATCCGTCTCCTCCCAGAGTCCCAGAGCAATTCCCTGATCTTGACATCCACCATTTTAAAGAACACCTTTTTTGCCACATACGGTATATTTGCAAAAAAATAAAGCAACCGCGGGAGGATTACCATTTTACATAATGCCACCCTACCCATCAGTGAGAGTGGTAAAACCCTCCAGAACTGGATGGAGTCCCCTATTTTAGATAGCGGCCCCCCCAGTGTTATGTACAAACATATCCACTACATCATGGAACACCCGCACCCCCAGGTATCGAAAGTATTCCGTCTCCCATCTTATCCCTAATTCCGATAGTTCCTGCACTGGACATTCCCTTAGCCCTCCCAACGGAAACAAAACCGATTTCTCTGGGTTTATACGGAACCCCTACATGGCTCTGAAATTTCTCAAGATTTCTAAAAGGTCCGGGAGGAATAACCCTGGGTCCCCTACATATAATAACAAGTCATCCGCGTATAGGGATACAATATGCCTCTGGTCATCAACCTCAATTCCAGCCTCGCCCATCTCCTGCCGCAGATACGCCGCCAGTGGTTCCAAAGCCAAAGCGAACAAAATTGGGGAGGCCGCACACCCCTGCCTAGTCCCCCTCTCCAACTCCCACGTCTCCGAAACCCAGTTATTGGTTTTCACCATCGCAAGCGGTTTTGTATACAACAAGGATAGCCATCCTCACATATTTTCCCCAAATCCAAACTCCCGTAACACCCGGAATAACCATTTCCACTCCAGGTAATCAAACGCTTTCATGGTGTCAAATGACGCTATAGCCATGTCCCACTTCTGTGACTTCACCCGGTCCATCACATGATGCAGCCGGGAAATATTCCCCGACATGTTCCTGCCCTCTATAAACCCATGAATCTGCATGTTTGACGCAAAGCTAGTCTGACCGCCACAGGATTTATCACAGAGGTGACGGTGAATAGACCCAGGTATCTTGGACGGAAATTTCGGGTTCCTTTAATGGACACATGTTTAGATGCCAGCCAGACTTTGTCTCCCACTTGGTAGTTGGGGGCCTTTGCTCAGTGTTGATCAGCAAACTTCTTTTGGCGATTCTTAGCTTGAAATAGGTGTTCAGCTGCCCTTTTAAAGGTTTGAGAAATGGTCGTGTGCAAGGTTTTGACTGCTGGCATTTCCAGGGTTGTAGGAACGTCCAACACAGAAGTACGTGGGTGCCTGCCATACATGGTATAAAAGGGTGTCTGCCCAGTGCTGGTGTGTAGGGAATTATTATAAGCATATTCAGCTATCCATAATAGGTCGAACCAGCTTCCCTCAGCTTGGTGTAACATGCAACGCAGATACTGCTCGAGCGTCTGATTTTTCCTCTCAGTTTGACCATCCGTTTGGGGATGGTGACTGGTGGATAGCCGGATGTCGATCTGGGCCATAGAGCAGCATTTTCTCCAGAAGTTAGATACGAATTGAGTACCTTGGTCTGAGACTAAAACTGAAGGAAACCCATGGAGCCGTCCGATGCCTTCAAGAAATACCTTTGCCAGAATGGAAGTATTTGGGAGCCCCTTAAGAGGAATGAAATGTGCCATTTTTGAAAATAGGTTCACGACCACAAGAATAGTGTTAAACCCTTGACTGGGTGGTAAGTCAGTAATAAAATCGAGGGACAACGTGTGCCAGGGTGCTGGTGGGATTTCCAATGGTTGTAATAGCCCAGCCGGTTTCTGCTTGGATGACTTGTTTTGAGCACACACTCCACAAGATAGGATGAATTGGATAATGTCTTTACGCCACGTGGGCCACCAATAATTTCGTTTTACCTTGGCTAGGGTTTTAGCGAATCCCGGGTGACCCTCGATCAAGGAATCATGATAACCGGACATGACTTGTTCTCGTAGTTCTTGGTTTGGTAAGAATAAACGATTCCTGAATTAGGGCAACTGATCTTTTATCATGTAATGTTCTCCTTGTGCACTCCACGCTTGTAATTGCTCCAGACTCAACAGGTTTTGGATTTCTTCATGGAATTCTTTCTGAGTTATGGTTGCTGTGATTCCTAGGAGCTTGTCACTCGGGATGATTGCTATTGGGTCAGGGGTCTGATACCCTTGCTCTTCCACCCCCATACAGGAAAGGGCATCAGCCTTCCAGTTTTTCACCCCTGGTCGAAATGTAATCACATAGTCATATTCAGCAAAAAAAAGAGCCCAACGTAGTTGTCGTGAGGATTGGGCCTTTGCTGTTTTTAGGTACTGGAGGTTCCGGTGGTCAGTTATTATGGTGATTGTGTGTCTGGCGCCCAAGAGGTAGTGCTGCCATGCCTTAAAGGCTGACTTAATGGCCAGGAGTTCTTTGTCTGTGATAGCGTAATTGAGTTCAGGGGGTGTGAATTTACGCGACCAGAAGGGAACTGGCCCGTTTCGGGGTCCTTTTGTGAGAGGACAGCTCCCATAGCCATGCTTGAGGCGTCCGTTTCCACCAGGTATGAGAGATCAGGGCAAGGGTGGCGTAAGATTGGGGCAGATGTGAATCTTGCTTTGAGTTCCTGGAAAGCTTCCTCGGCTTCTGTTGTCCACTGGAACTTTTGTTGCTTTTCCTTAGCAATGATGTGATGGGATGCACGATTTGCGAAAATCCTGGGATGAACCGGCGGTAGAAGTTTGCAAACCCCAGCATACTTTGACTCCCTTGAATGAATTTGGGGATGGCCAGTTCAGGATAGCGTAAAAAAGTGTTGTGAGCAAAAAAGGGTTCCTCAGTTTTTGTAAAGGGGGCTGTGGTATGTGAGGAAGGATACATCAAATAATAGAGTACACTAACCACTAGCTACCCACCTCTATCATACCAAAAGGGGCTACTTCTCGAGAATGTTCCTCAAAGTGGAAGTTTCATGAGATTATATCTACCACCACGGTCAAGGTAATACATTCAGAATATTTTAATCGTATTTTCAAATCATAACACTAAAAAGCATAAAAAAACATTTTCAACGTTCATCATATGTGAATTACCACAAGAGAGAGAGAGAGAGAACACCAATTTACATTTCTGGCTGTTGTCACCACCAATGTATTTACAGTTTATAGGCATTCATTGGTTTGCGTGATGTTAGTAATAGTGCGTGTTGATCACATTACAATTATACACAAACATAGTATAATAACGTCGACAATCTGATGTGTTTCTGGGGCAAAGGACAGCACTGTTGCAGTCTAACGCTCATCAATAATGTCCCAGGACCCGTCTTCAGGACGCAGTTGGTTTAGAACAGGTTACACTACCAGCATGGAGCCTATGTGTCAGTGTTGTAACCTATAGGGTGGATAAAAAGAAAGGCGAGTATAAGACTTACTCAATGCATATAAAAACCTTGTACCAGTGGTGTGATTGTCATAAAAAAGTAGCCAACTTGCTGACCTTATGATAATTTCTTGTAGTGTGGAGGGCGAGATGATTGCACTAGTCAATCTAATTATGGCGGTAGATGAATCCGTCAAGGTAGTTCAAGCTGTAAATCAATACATATTTGTGATCAATAATGGTGTGACTTTGAATCAATTCCTGTCACAGTTGTATATATAGGTAATGAATATTTACCGTCTTGTGTGGACATTAGCAAGATTAGAGATTCCCAAGTCGCGTGTTGGCAGTGGAAATTAGTTGCATAGATGTGTAGGCACTACATATCTCACGATGCATCATGGAATCTATAAGTAATACATAGAAATATCTATGAATACAATGTTTTTTTCCTTTACTTCGAGTCAGTATTTGTGGACAACTAATAGTGCCAGAAGCCAACACTTACTTGAGAGTGCGTATCCCAAACGCTATCTTAGTTTGTCTCTCCTGCTTCGTTTTCAAAAGTCAACTTGCGTGTTTCTCACTCCAAGTGACTTGTCCTGCATAGGGACAGGGAGAGCAGGTCAAATCACTAATTGTGTGTAAAAAAGCCAAGTTGTTCCTGCATATTCATAAAAGTGAATCATTGCAGGCTTACCTCTCGTGCTCGCAATGAAAGCGGTCCGCTGCTACAAACGGCTCCGTTCGCGCGGTGCCTATTTGTTCAGAGGTCAAACATGAACATCAGGAAAGGACTGCCGGCATTATTGTGTCGGCTTATTTTGGCTTAAAAAACGAAGAGGGACTACCAGTGTGATGTAAAAGGGTGCGCCATCTTGGAGTGAATAGATGTGCTATTGCAAACAGCAAAGGGAAAATCTATTTCATATGGAGGTCGAAAATGTGGGACAAATGAGCGTGTTTCCTCCTAAACATTATTTCAACAACCATAATGCATTGGCTCCATATATAGGCCATCGGCCAACGATATTTTTAATGACAACTAGTCTTTAAGACGTTTTCACCGTGGCCAACATGGTATATAGCATTTGTTGTATACATTGCAGAGTATGCCATAGGCCATTCATGCATTTCCTCTTATATTCAGCCAAGTCATGCTTGTTCCACAAAGTGGCTAAAACCATCGGTCTTAACACAGGGATAGCCGAATCCGCCAATGTATATTATATGAGGGTGGATTACTGCTGTGTCAATGTAAGAGATCAAACTTTTGTCGGATGCGTACCTCAAGGGTTAACAGTATACCATCTTGAGATGTATGTGTGTTATTATATGTATTGTGGCAAAGCAAATCATGTGCGTGAAGTCACACTATACGAATTTAAATGTCTCTAAGCCATTCTAACTGCCGCCTGTTGGTGTGGTGTCATTCATGATGTGGTATATTAGAGATACATGGAGGAATAACCTGTTCAAACCCAAATGAGTGTGTGCAGCATTAATGAATAAAAAGATTCCATTCCGCAGCAATATTTAAACCGGATTGGGCTGTTTTAAGATTGTAAATTCATTTCTGTTCCAGTTTTTTGAGGGACAGATCTCTGTTGCCACCTCGTGGGTGGGCTTTTGTTGTTTGGATGACAAACCAGAATATGTCCTCGCAGGTATGTTTGGCCTCTGAGTAGTGGGCTACAAGTGGTTTGTCAGGGGTGCCATTGCGAATAGCTGAACGATGTTTGCCAATTCGCAATTTGACAGACCTAATAGTTTTACCTACGTATATTAACCCACAAGGGCATTTTATCCCGTAGATAACCCACTTAGTCAAACAGTTTGAGAAAGATCTATATTTCCACATCCGACCATTGAGGTCAATTTGCTTAAGATTTTTAGTAAGATGGCAGACTGAGCATTGTCCACATGAATAATGTCCACTAACTGGCGGTAGTCCCCACAATGTGGACTGTGTCGGTGTTTTGTTTTTGTTCATCGGATAGGTGTGAACTAATTTGTCTCGGAGATTCGGCATCCGTTTGAAAGCGAATCTCGGGCAATTAGGTCTGAAGTCTTCAGTTTGGACGGTTTTCCAATTTTTGAGTATGATCCTCCTTAGATCATTACTCAGAGGAGAGAAGGATGAAACACATGTAATTCTTTCATCCTGAGGTTTGATGTGTTTTTGTAGAATGACCTCACGGTTGGCATTACGTGCTCTTTTCATGGATCTCTTGATGATTTTGCGAGGATATTGTCTGTATCGTAATTTCTCACTTAGTTCCTGGCAGTTTGTTTTGAAGTCAGCGATTTCACTGCAATTCCGTCGAATTCTTAGGAATTGTCCATAGGGCAAGTTTTCCCGTAAACTAGCCGGGTGAAAGCTACTAAAAAGAAAGTAGTAGTGTGTTCTTATCTGTGGGTTTTTTAAATAATGTAGTGCCCAGATGATCTTCCTTTTTGAAGATCTTCAGATCAAGAAATGCAATACTTTCACTACTGTAGGACATAGTGAATTTAATTGTTGGGGTTTGTCTATTAAGCCACACAAGAAAGCTATCCAGCTGGTCCTGACTGCCATGCCATAACATAAAAACATCATCAATATAGCAGTGCCACGAGCTGATGTGATCATGGAACGGATTAGTCGCCGCATAGATGAAATTGGTTTCCTAATGATCCATGTAAAGGTTAGCCAAATCCGGTGAAAATGTAGCCCCCATTGATGTACCTTGTCTTTGTTGATAAAAGGTTTGGTTGCATAAGAAAAAGTTTTTGTCAGTGCCAGCCTTACACATTCAATGAGGACATTGGAGGGAACTGTAAGGTCTGCCCTTTTGTCAAGGTATTGATGTAGTAATCCTGGGGGATGTTGGTATATAATGATTCTACAAAGAGGGTAACCAAAATGTTGTTAACTCCTGGGTGTAGGCTGGCAATAGTGTGGATCATAGCTGTCGTGTCTTGTATGTACGATTTCGTCTTGGCCACAAAAGGTCTCAGGAAGGAATCTGCATAGATGGAAAGAGGCTCTAACAGGGAGTCTATTGCTGACACAGTTGGGCGGCTGGAGGGTTAGTCACATTCTTATGCATTTTGGGTAACAAATAGAAGGCCGGGATGGTGGAATTGGGTCTGGTCAGAAACATAAATTCATCTTTACAAATCCATTTCTGGTCATGTGCGTGGTTCATAAGGCTCATTATTTCCTCCATCAATCCAGTGGTTGGGTTGCCAGCTAGTCTACGATAACATTGTTGGTTTCCCAATTGTTTGTCTATTTCGATGTTATATGCATTCACATCCCACAGCACAATCCCACCTCCCTTATCAGCAGGTTTCACTATGAAGGAAGTGTTATTTTCAAGATCTTTTAAAGCTCTGCGTTCTGCCTGAGTCAGATTATCTTTTTGCTGTTTTTTTTTCTTAAAGAGATAATCCAATTCTCTTATTACTTTGTTTTCAAAAGTCAAAATCTCAGGAGAGATCATAGTGGATGTGGGTGTGAAGGACGAAGGGTATTTGAGTCCTGTTATATTTTCATCTGTAATTGACCCTTCCTTTGGATTGCGGAAAAAATATTTGAGCCTTATCAACCTAAAGAAGTTTCTCATTTCCAGTTCTGTGGTGAATTTATCTGCTGTTTTTGGGGGAACAAAAGATAACCCCTTGCTCAAAACACTGATTTCTGTGTCAGTGAGGGAATGTGAACTGAGGTTGAAGACCAGTATTACCAATTGGTCTGTGGGGGTTGGCACTGTCTTGTTGGCATTGTGCGGTTGCCCAATTGTTTGTTCTTCCCTCGTTTCCCCTGTCCCTGAAAAAACTGAGGTTGGGCACCTCTTTGTGTCTGGGCCCCTCGACTTGTTGATGGTTGTACTGCTGAAGAATCCGAGTCGCTGCTGTTGGATGAGTCCTTCATGAGAAGCAGGAAAGACAAACTAAGATAGCGTTTGGGATACGCACCCTCAAGTAAGTGTTGGTTTCTGGCACTATTGGTTGTCCACAAATACTGACTTGATGTAAAGGAAAAAATCATGGTATTCATAGATATTTCTATGTATTACTTATAGATTCCATGATGCATCGTGGGATATGTAGTGCCTAAACATCTATGCAACTAATTTCCACTGCCAACATGTGACTTGGGAATCTCTAAACTTGCTAATGTTCACACAAGATGGTAAATATTAATTACCTATATATACAACTGTGACAGGAATTGATTCAAAGTCACACCATTATTGATCACAAATATGTATTGATTTACAGCTTGAACTACCTTGACGGATTCATCTTCCGCCATAATTAGATTGACTTGTGCAATCATCTCGCCCTCCACACTACAAGAAATTATCATAAAGTCAGCAAGTTGGCTACTTTTTTATGACAATCACACCACTTGTACAAGGTTTTTATATGCACTGAGTAAGTCTTATACTCGCCTCGTTTTTTATCCACCCTATAGGTTACAACACTGACACATATGCGCCATGCTGGTAGTGTAACCTGGTTCTAAACCAACTGCGTCCTGAAGACGGGTCCTGGGACACTATTGATGAGCTTTAAACTGCAACAGTGCTGTCCTTTGCCCCAGAAACACATCAGATTATAGACGCTATTATACTATGTTTGTGTATAATTGTAATGTGATCAACACACACCATTACTAACATCACGCAAACCAATGAATGCCTATAAACTGTAAATACATTGGTGGGGACAACAGCCAGAAATGTAAATTGATGTTCTCTCTCTCTCTCTTGTGGTAATTCACATATGACGAACGTTGAAAATTGATTTTTTATGCTTTTTAGTGTTATGATTTGAAAATACGATTAAAATATGCTGAATGTATTACCTTGACCGTGGTGGTAGATATAATCTCATGAAACTTCCACTTTGAGGAAAATTCTCGAGAAGTAGCCCCTTTTGGTGTGATAGAGGTGGGTAGCTAGTGGTTAGTGTACTCTTTTCTTTACAGTTCAGGATAGCATCTACCTTGTGTACATCCATTCGGATTCCATTCGGGCTGAGAATAAAGCCCAGGAATTCCACCTCAGAGACGTGGAATGAGCACTTTTCGAGCTTGGCGTACAGCTGGTGTTGACGGAGTTTCTCCAATACGGATCGGACGTGTTTAACGTGGTCCTGCTCTGATGCGGAATATACTAGAATATCGTCGATGTACACTAGAGCACAGACATCAATCAATTCCCGTAGGACATCGTTCATGAAGTATTGAAATGCTGCAGGGGCCTTGCAAAGGCCAAAGGGCATTACTTGATATTCGTACAAGCCGTATTTGGTGCGAAAAGCGGTTTTCCATTTGTCCTCCTGTTTTACACGAACAAGGTGATATGCCGCCCTCAGGTCTAGTTTTGTGTAGATTTGGGCATCTTTGACTTGATCATGCAATTCAGGGATCAGTGGCAGGGGGTAGCGTTTTTTTACGGTAATCTGGTTCAGTGCGCGATAGTCGATGCACGTTCTCAAGTCCCCCTCCTTTTTCGGTCTGAAGAATGGAGGACTGGCTGCTGGAGACTTCGAGGGACAGATGAACCCGTTGGCCAGGTATTGGTCAAGATAGGCCTTCAGGTGCTGGTTTTCTGGTTCTGTGCGTGTGTAAATTTGCCCACAAGGGATTTGTGTGCCGGGTATCAGGTCGATTTGGCAATCGTATGGTCTATGCGGTGGCAGGGTATTAGCCTGTTCTTTCTGAAAGACATCTTGAAAGTCCTGGTATTCACTTGGTAGGGTGCCGATTGCCACAGTCGCAAGCGTGGAGGTTCTAGTGTCTATTGGTTGTTTCTCTTGGCGATAACATGTGTGGGCGCAAGTCTCGGGAAAGGCCAATTCTTTTGCTCGCCAATCGATTTGAGGATTGTGAGCTACCAACCATGGCTTTCCCAAAATCAACCAGAACTGTGGTGCCTTAATGAGGTCGAAAACGATAGATTCTTGGTGTCCATCCTGGCACAGAAGGGTTAAAGCTGCAGTGCATTGGGAAACTGGACCAGAAGCTATTTCCGTGCCGTCGACAGTGGTAACAGTGTCGGTGGTTGATTTAGGGCGTAACGGACGCCCCATCTTTGCCGCAAGATCCTGGTCGATGTAATTCCCAATGGCTCCACTGTCAGTGTACGCTCTTACTGCGTGCATTCGAGATGGTTGTTGGTGATTGATCAAGACCACAGGTAGTGCAAAATGGGAGGTCTGTAGTTCACTTTCTTCGCTTGACAAGTGGACCCCTACACTTGTCGGGCTGGGGAGTTTTCCGATTCCTTGATGAGAAGTTCCGGAGACAGAGTTCCCCCAGAGCGGCTGGGATTCAGGTAAGTGTTTGAAGCTCGTACAGTCTTTAAAAATAAGCGAAGATTTGCTGAATGCTTACTAATGCCTTTTTTCTGTTCTTTTCCCTTTTCCTTAGGAAACGGCGTGCCGGTATGGGAATGACTCCGCCGAAGATGCCCACAGAACAGAAGAAGCGATGAATGATGGGCAGAAGTGCCGCAAGGTAAGGCTGTTCCTAACAGTGTTCTTGTTCTTGCAGGAGCTGAGTGTAGAAGAAAGATGCAGGCCTACTGGAGACCGATCCGAACATGGTGAGTGTCACGCTGCAGGTGCAGAAAACACAAAGCAGGTTTCTCAGCTTTGTCGTGGCTTAAATAGTCTCTGTGTATCCCAGGTGTCTCTGGGTTGAACCACACCCAAAAGACTAGACTGCACATGCACTTCTGGGAACCGAAATATGTGGGGGCATCCATCTTGTCCCCATCAATGGACTACAAGTCCAATCCCCAATGTTATCCTATGGGAGTGAGTGAGTCTGGCGCCACAAGCGCCAAGTCTGACTCCAAGTGGGTCTTTGGAGGGATGGATAGGCCCTTGAGGGCCATGTAGGTGATCGTGGCCTGGCTCCAGCCTGACATCTTGGAGGGCCGGGGACATGAGGGGCAGGAATCATGACACTGTCACCCTATCCAAAATGTTTCCTAATGTGTCCCCAATATGTCCCAGGGCGTGTTCTCTCCGTGGTACATGGTTCCACATGTGGTGGGAGTGCCCGGTCATTCAGGTCTATTGGGCGGAGCTGCTTAGTTGGATTAAGGGCATACTGGGAACGTGACCCTCCCTTCACCCCATGGAGATCCTTCTGGGCACTCCCAAGCCCGAGAGTGAGATGTTGCCTTTCTTTAGTGTGGCGGGAGCTATGTTAAGAGCTGGGAGAATGGCCCTGGCCCAGAAATGGAAAAGTCCCTAGGCTCCAACGAAGGCAGAGTGGTTTAATAAACTTCTGGCAATTTTTACTTATGAGAAACTTGCGGCTATAGCCAACGATAACATGTCTTCTTTCTTACAGGAATGGACTATTGTGCTGTTAAATGCTGACTGTGAAGCCCTGAAGCTATAAAGTTCCCGGGCATGGGGTGAGGTTTGAAGGTAGGAGAGGGTGGCCAGTAACTAAGTATGTCACATGAATTTTGGTCTCCGCCTGGGACCCTGCCGCCGCGGATGTGTTGTTGAAAAGTCTTACTATGTTTAATGCCTTTGCTCTAATCCTCGTGCACTTTTTGCTTTTTGAATCCCATGTAGCTGTTGGTTGCGGGAGGGGGAATCGGAGAGGTGGGTTTGGGGGGACTGGGGGGAATGGGTTTAAAGTGTTTTCTTTGTTGAGAGTGTTCTTTGATTACCGTCTGATGTTTGCTGACGGAAATGTTGATTTTTGAAAAGCTTAATAAATACAAAGTGGAAAAAAAAACGTCCTAAACCTGCTGAACAGATAATTACTTTTCATTTAAGTGTGGGAAATGTTTGCTTTTGTTCGCATGTTGTAATTATTGTGTCTAACTGACTAATGAGGTAAGCCACTTTGTGAACATGCATAGTTATTTGTATTTATTTGAAGATGAGCCATATACCAGACAAAACACAACAAAAAGAAATATTCATATGTATATAGAGATAGAAGAAATGGAAACAGTAGTCTATACTGGAGAAGAGGCAAGCACTGCTAAAGATTTAAAAGTATATTTGGACAAAAATATTTCCAAGTATGAGGAAGAGATCAAAGAGAGGAAACAAAGGAAATTTATAAGGGATAACGAAGACTATGCCACAGGACGGATATATACTTTTGCCAAGAAATACGATACAGTAAGAAAAGGCTTGCAAACACAGAAGCAGGCACAAACATCAGAAATCTCAGAAGGTGATTCGGAAACCGACAACAGTGCGGGCTCCTCCACAGACTCATCCATATCCAGCAACAATGATGAACCAGCTCAAGGTTACATTTTTTAGAAGAAATGAGGTTGTTACATCAAGTGGGGAAAACAATGCAAGGAAGAGGCCAAAACAGGAACAAACAAAATCCCACTACCCAAACAAGAGGAAGAGCAGGCGAGGGAGAAGAGGACGAAGGAAAAACCCAAAAAATAACTCAATCAACAGGCCATCAGATGCGCTCTGGGAAAAACAAGAAATAACAAGTTATCAACCTGATAAAAGAAAGAACTAACCTGTCAAAGAAAGAACTAACGAATACGGAAGAAAGAGCACTTGAGAAGGGACTATCATTTTGTCTAATGTATACACAATCTCGAATTAACTTACATTGCTTTATTTGAAAATTAAGGTTGGTGAAATATTTTGCCACTGACAAAACCAAATCCAGAACGGAAGATAAAGTAATACCATCAGAATTAACAATTAGAGACATACCAATGTTGAACACATTAGAAGCATGGCATACGGGAGAAGATGAGGAACCCAAAGACAATAATCCAGAACAAGACCAATGGACTGCACAAGTACCAGCAAATGTATCCACTGACATGAGAGCACACAGTGATCTAAAGAAAAAATCAAAATGTAGTCCACAAACTCACAATACATCGAATATTGATCTATTTGAAGATCTCATTATAGAAGAAATTAAACAGCCTGCTTCACATCCAAGCAGGATGAATTACAATGTGTCCAAAGAAGAGCGATAAAAAACGTACAAATGGACAATTCAATAGTAATTAGAACTGCGGATAAAGGAGGAAATGTAATAGTCTTAAATTCCGAAGACTACACAAAAGAAGCCTTGCACCAGTTGAATAACAATGAGAACTACCAAAAGCTTTCAAAAGATCCATACAAAGATTATAAAATAGAGTATGATGGAAAATTAACCAATTAGTTTGAAGCAGATCTGATCTCCTGGAACGACAAGAAATATATAACAAAGGATTTTCCAATAACACCCATTATTCACTTCATCCCTAAATTACACAAATCAGCAACTAGGCCACCAGGTAGGCCGATAGTTGCATCCATCAGCTCTCTTTTAAAAAATACTTCAACATTTTTGGACAGATTTTTGTTTCTATTTGTAGAAACTCTACCATCATACACATGAGACACTGCAGATTTTTTTATGCAAATAGACCAAATTCCTTGGAAATCAAATTATCTCCTGATTACATTAGATGTGGTCTCGTTGTACACTTGTATTGAACATGAAGAAGGAATGGAAGCAATAAAAAGATTTCTATCCACAGGATCACTAAGCTACAGAGAACATTCTGTAATGCTATTAGAAATGCTAGCATTTTATTTGACACATAAAACCTTTATGTTTGATGGTCAGTGCTACACACAAACATGTGGTACAGCTATGGGCACAGCATTAGCCCCCACTTTTGTGAACTTATACATGGGGGCATGGGAAGAAAAACTTTTTGCAGAAGAAACTATGGAAAGATATACCAATCGAGTAATCTTATGGCATCGATATATTGACGATTTGTTCATCTTGTGGGACGGCTCAGAAACTGAATGGAAAGAATTTTTTCAAATTATAAATATACGAAGTAGGAGTCTGAAATTCACAGAAAATCACAGCAAAATGGAAGTAAATTTCTTGGACATCAAAGTGAAAATTACAAACAATAGAATACCAACTGAAGTATACAGAAAACTGACTAGTACCAACACAGTTTTACATGCAAAAAGTGCTCATCCCACAAATTTAAAAAACAGCATCCCCTATGGAAAATTTCTCCGCATGAAAAGGAATTGTAGTGAAACATCCATCTTCAACCAGAATGCAAAGATGACAGCAATCAAATTCCAAACTCGATGATACAAGAGGTCAGTTATCAACAAAGCCTATAACAAATGTAGCAAACAAACAAGAGAGGACATTTTGTCTAAAATAACAAATGCAGAAGCAAAAGAAGATCACAAAAACAAAAAAGAAATGATCAGATTCATTGCAACTTTTGACAATGGAAAAAAAGATCTCAAAAGAATATTGGCCAAACATTGGCATATTTTGAGAAAAGATCACGACATTCAATCAATCATGTATGTAAATCCAAGTGTGACCATCAGAAAAGCAAAATCTCTACAATCTAAAGTTTCTCCAAGTATGTTTCAAACAAAATCAAAAACAAACTGGCTTCCGGGCAAACCAGTAGGATTCCAGAAATGTACAAGATGCAACGCTTGCAGATTTGGACAAAACATGAAACAGTACATTCACCCACGAACAGGGTTAAAGTTACAAAAACCATACTTTCTAGCGCAAAATTAGTTATATATATAATCCGCTGCTGTTGTAAACTCTGGTACATTGGAAGTACAAAGTTGGAAGTTAAGGTTAGAATTTTACAGCATTTGAGAGCAATAAAAACTCAGATCCAACTTATCCACTTGCGAAACATTTTGCAGATGTACACAGAGGAGACATTCGGTGCCTCAAGTTCTTCGGCATAGATCATGCACCACCACATCTAAGAGGGGGAGACAAGGAGCGGAAGCTGCGACAATTGGAAAGCCGTTACATAATTGACTATAACACCAAATCCCCAGGTGGACACAATAAAGACGAGGAATTGTATACATTCATAGGAGAATAACATGATCATTATTATGCCTCAAATGAAACAGTCAAGATGTTGGAACTGATATGGGCCGAAACTAATCTGATTGATTAATGCATTTTGGAAACAAGACAGGACAGAAAATAGCAATAGAAAATGTTCAAAGTAGCCAACAATGAGAAATGTATAGGACACTCACTGAATAAGTTTCTAGATGTGTGTTTTTATATGTGTGATTTTAAAATATTATTGTCATTTTTTGCATAATAGCTCACATTTGCACATTTAAATACCCAGGTTTTAGCACATTCACTTTATATGTTTTTATTGATGCTTTGCAGTTCATTCTAGCATAAAAAAATCTATGCAGTGGTAGAGGTTCAGCAGAACGAAACAATATTGATTTCTATAATAGCACAAAATGTAGAAATGCCGGTATAATTACTTGGTGGACTAATAGGAATAATATAAAACCGGAGAGTTGACCAGGCCGGACAACACTTGAAATATCATTGGTGATACAACAAATTGACAAATTCCTGTGTATATGATAATGTTATGTTTTAAATGCACTGGGCACTTTACTATAGGATGCACTGAATCTTTAACATAGCATATTTGCACATGGTACCTGAGACATTCAGTATTTAGCCATTTGAAGGTTTAAGAATAGGACACAAAATGATGTAGTGTTCTAAAGTACAAGCCACCTTATTCAGCGAAGTACTAATTAGATTTCTCAGGGAAACATAGCATATTTTGCACAGGATACTGAAAACATTGAGCATTGGGCTATCTTATAAGAAATTTCAACGCACTAAGCATTGATACCTCCCAACATACTAGTAATTAGAGTATCCAGTCACTTGACGGTTTAAAAGTAGGACACACAACAATGCAGTGTTCTAATGCACAAGCCACTTTATCTAGTGATTTATTTAATCGGCCCCTCTGACAGCATATTTTCACATGGCACTGGGAATATTAAGCATTGAGTTATTTGATGACAAATTCCAATGCATTAAGCACCAAGTCAACAGTACACTAAGTAACCAATGCCGTATTTTGAAAGCACAAGGCACTTTATTACGTAAATGCATAAAATCTGCATCTTAGACAAATGTATATAAATGTATGTAACCTACATTAGATATTTTATCTAATATCAAGTTCTGCATAAAAACTATTTTTTTTCTTCTTCTCCCCCTCCAAATTTCTCACCTTCGCCTTCTCCTCAACTCCAATAGATTATATACATAAAGACATGGTGCAACTAGGGATCCAATATGGTCGCCACCAAGAGGCAAATTAATAAAGAATAAAGCATTAGTCTAGTTGTAGCAATGAGAGCAAAGGAACAGGAAATGAGATATAATGAACTGCAAAATATGGTGTCAATAGCAATCTGACGAAGCCCAGTTTGGGGTGAAACGCGTTATTGTGAATTTTTACACGGGTGTACTCTTGGCTGTCCACACATCTTACAAATAAAGGACGCTTTACTATGGAAAAAGATTGAAGGTGTGGCGTTTTACTTAGAGAGAAAATGGAGGAGTGCCGCTGTGAACTGCTATTTTGTAGTTTATCTTTTTACCTTTCATACATATATATATTTATATGTATATATTGCTGTGCCTGTAGTAGCGGCCCAGTAGTTATGGATAAGTTGCTAAACCCACAGGAAGAGCACTTTTTGGGTGACTTATAACTTTGCTCCCCGTGGATGAATGCTCACCAAACTTTGCAAAAAAAGTATATGGCCCACTCTGAATTTCTTTGCCAAGTTTGGTAGTTCAAGGGGGGGGCAAAGTTGTAAGGGGGTCCCAAATCTTTTTTTTCCATAGACATAATGAGAAAAAATGTGCTCACGACTACAGCCCAAGCCGCTGGACAGATTTTCACCAAATTTGCGGCAGGAGCGGTGGCTTGGTCCCAAAAGCATGTTTTTGTTAATTTGGTGTAAATCCATCCAGTCGTTTTTTTAAAACGACCAAAATGTAAGTAAAAAAAATGTGTGATATATGTGTCCTGTTTGCAGACCCATTTCCCTGTTCGATCCGCGGACAGGACTCTGATTGGCTTAGAGGTCAACGTGATTGGCTGGTGAAATGTGTGAAGTGCATCAGATTTTTGGAAACGCCAGCCATCTCAGATTCCCAGACAGCGGCCGGTGTCTGCGGACATCGCAGTAAAAACATATTAAAAAACACAAAATTGCACTTGTCAAACTTATCAAATAATCTCTGCGGAGGTGAGGGGTGATGAGGATGGGATGGGATATGGCTGCAAGAAGCAAAAATACAGGCAGTTTTCGCTGCGAAAGTCTGCGAACAGTCCGCATGTCCGTGAACAGTCCTGTGAAGTTCGCGGACACCTCTGCATTACAGGGTTGGTGAAAAGCAGTTCTTGCATGGCTTATAACTTTGGTGCCACTTAATTAAACTGCATTTTGCACTTATATTCTTGACCTAATTCCGAATGAGTCTGCAAAATTGGTGGGATTCTGTCAAGAAGGGGCGAAATTAGAGGGGGGTCCCAAAATAATATAAAGGCTTATAAATGAGGTGCGATTTGACAAATCCGCCACTTAAGTTGGGGAATTGATAATAGATCTAGGTATACATGCTTTTGCGAAGTTTGGTGGGATTCTGTAAAGAAGGGGCAAAATTAGAGGCATGGTACCAAATTATTTTACAGGCTTACAAATGGGGTGCCATTTGACGAATCTACACAAAGGTCTGCAAAAACATTATAGTTATGGTAAACTAAGCAACCATAACTCGCGCCACCACCGTGCACTGCTAAGACTAACACCCAGGACATCAAAGATGACATCACAAATGTCATTGATGACATCACTGATGACATCACATGTGAAATTAATTTTGATGAAAAGTCCCTACAAGGGTTGTGTTTATATTGTTGGTAACAAGATGTCAGGGGTAATCGGGAGACCTATCATGAACTACTTAATCTATTAAAGAATTTACTCATCTAAAATCATCGTATTGGAGTGTTGCTGTTAATACAGAAACCTAATCATATATAAACATAGGCAATGACTGCAGCATGCACCATAGAAGTACAATATTTATAATCTAGTAATTTTGGATAGTACAATAATGAATGCTACCTTATCAGAGCTTTGAGTAATGTTAAACATGAAATAACAATATATCTGAATGCATACTAATCAGAGGCACATACAGGGAAACTAAAGTAAGGAAGAAATAAACAGCATCATCAGAAAATGTTAATAACATCAAACTTTATCTTTATGTATTGAAATGAATTGTGTGTTTGAGGCCTGCTCATTTCCCCATGTATGTGCCCCATGAACTGAGACCAAACCCTAAGGAAAGTACTTTAAGAACATATGACAAGTTTAACGTCTAGATATATTGCACATTTTCAATTTTAATATTCTGACTGTCAGTCAACAAAGCCACCTGGCCTTTATATGTTAGTGAACAAAAACAAGTGGGCCAGATATGTGATGTCATCAGTGATGTCATCAATGAAATTTGTGATGTCATCTTTGATGTCCTGGGTGTTAGTCTTAGCATTGCATGATAGTGGCACGAGTTATGGTTGCTTAGCTTACCATAACTGGTGAATTTCTGGGGGGTTTCGGTTTTACTTGTAACCATAACGTCCCTTTAACAAAGTTTTTTCATTGAATTTCATGGGTTTTTATTAGTGCAACTTAACCATAACGTCCCTTTAACAAAGTGTTTTCATTGAATATATATACATATGTGAGAAAAGGGGTGACTTACATTAATGTAAGGAGGAAGGTGCTGCAAGAAAAATGAATATTATTTAATTATAAAATGACATTATTAAGCACCACAGTAGTCAGTGTTGGGATCAGGTAGGGAGGATGAGAGGCAGCACAGGTAGTGGTAGTGATGAATTGTTGCATTCATACATGTCATGGCCACAGGCCCCAGAACACAAAAACCACCCTATCTAGTGATGGGGGCAACAGGTCACTTGACTCACTTATGTCCCTTTGGGACCCATAAACACAGGGGCCCTGGCTGGAACCAATCCTGATGCCTTTAGCGCCAGGCCCATATAGAGAGGAATACTTTATTTCAGTGCAGCAGTGCTTTTACTTTATTTCAGCGCAGGAGTGCTTTTATTTTACAAGAACTTTCCAGGAGCTGAAAGCCTTTATTCCAGAGAACATCCTCATGTGCTGACTCATCGGGTGTGGCTCCCTAGGTCTGTTCTTCATGTGCTGACTCATCGGGTGTGGCAGGTTGTGGCAGGTAGGCTGAACCTGGTGGGCATGGCTTCAGAAGCTCAGCTATATTAGCTGCTCCATCCTTAAGGCTGGTGCTTTGCGTTACTGTGCACTCGTGTGCAACGTGACACTCACCAACGCTTGGACCAGTTTACTTACCTTTTTAAACTAGGCGTTCTCCTGCATACTCACCTCCAGGAAACCGGTGTTTCGTCGCTTCATCTGCAGTCTCATCTCCTGACATCCAGTGATCTTGATCCGGACGTCGCAGCACCGCACTCCTCATCCACAAACTCGGAACCTGTGAAGAAGAAGAAAGACAATGTTAGAACATCCATCCTAGGGCCGCACCATATTTGAACCCTGCACGCCCCATAGTTAACAACTTACCAGCTACTGTACCGCTGCAGCTTCGTTCCTCATTCCCTCGGCTGCCGCCTCGAGCTACGCAGCTTCTGCCGGGCCGGCAACATCACCTGCAAGGGAAGAAAGCAAAAGAGCAAACATCAAAAGTGGAACGAACAGCAATACAAGACAACAAACTTTACAATACAACAAAAACAGACGAGGAAAGACAAAGGCAAACAGGAACACTTACCTGAAGTATAGTGGCTTAGTCGCAGCAGGACTGGACTACCATGTGCAAGGGACCAGTGAAGGAACTTGGTCCAGATCATACAAGCGCCCCTGCCAGAAGCAACAGAACGAAGTGCTCGCCAAAACTAATCAACAGGTGAGCTTTCCAGGGAGGACAGCGCTTCCCACGGGTACCACGGAATGGGAGAAGGGGTCTGGAAGGGGATCAGGTGCACAAGCTGGCATACTCACGCCCCCTATTCTCCACGCAGGAGCAGTCCCAAGCTGTATCACCTATTACCACCAGTCACCACATAAGCGCAGAGGGCGAAGTCGGACCCGAGCGAAATCACCCCCGGGAGGGCTGCAATTGTGCCCCAACGCCTCCGCAGAGACCAGGTGAGCATAACAATAGGTCGCTATCAAAGAGGACCCCATGATTGTGAGCCTTTGGAGAGAGAGTTTAGACTGAGGCAGAAGAGAGCCATCCAGTGACGAATTGCAGCGAGACAGTTCGTAATCCATTCCGAGATAGCTGGGGTGGAGGAAGGGGAGCAGAAAAATCTTTCAGTGTTCTCAGACAAAAAGGTAATAGTGAAAACCAAAAGATGAGATAAGTCTTCCAAGGGCAGAGGTATGGAGGAGGAAGAGCAGTGGTACAAGGACTGAGCCTTGGGAGACACTGACAGGGAGATGGGTGGGGTCAGAAGTTTGTGGGTTCCAAGAGATTTCAAAGGATCGACCTTACAGGTAGGAGGCAATCCAGGCAAGAGTAGATTTGTGAAACCCAAGGCTTTGGACGATGAGGAGGAGAGGGGAGTTGTCAAAAGTGGCAGAAAGGTCTAGAAGGATGAGTACAGAAGAGAATTTAGTGTAGTGATCATTAGAGAGAAGGTAAGACATATGCATGAGTGCAGTCTCTGTGGTGTTTTTACTACTACCGAAGCCAGATTGAAGTAGATCTGCATGTTGTATACAAATTGTTCGAACTACAATTGACCTTTGCACAATTTACCGAATTGTGAAGGTCAAATTATATATATATATATATATATATATATATATATATATATATATATATATATATATATATATACGCTTAATTGTGCAAAGGTCACTTCAGACCCTTGACTTTCGGTCAATTCGGTCATTCGAACAATTGTGTTCGAACAATTTGGGTAATACCGATCTGCAAGGCACTGCCCTCATGGCACTAAGTGATCCAGGCGAAGACCACCCGCTGAAGGACTTTTGAATAATGGGGAAGGATAGAAACCTGGTGATAGTTTGCTTGGACGTTTGGGTCAGCAGGCGGTTTCTACAACAGGGGTAAGATTTGAAAGAGGCAGGGAAGAGTCCAGTGGAGAGAGAGGTTAAAGACCTCGGAGAGATACAGGCAAATGAATTAGACTAAGTCTTTGAACATTTGGGGAGCAAAGGGGTTGATAGAAGCGCAAGATAGATTGGCAAAAGGATGGGTGCTAATTCAACAGGAGCATTAGGGGAGACGTAATTGGGAGTAGAAGAGGTGGGGGAGAGGTAGTGGACAGAAGGAAGAGGAGGTAGACAGACCGAGGGTCGGGAGGGAGCAAGAGGAGGGCTGTGAGAGTGTCATGAATTTAGGAGATTTTAGAGGAAACGTAGTGAGCAAAGTCATTAGAAGAAAGGAAGGAGGCCAGGGCTCAAGTCGAGGGTACACGCGTGGGGACGGAGTCCCCCCACTTTATTCAGAGGGTGGACTCAGTCCCCCACCTAAAATGAGAAACATTGAATGGTCTCTTTGAATATATGAATTTAAAAAGACCTCGGGGATCAAACCGCAGTCGTCAGGTTTGTAGGCTGGAGACTTCACCACTGCACTATATAACCTGATGAAAAAAAACAACCAACTAAAGGTGAAATGTCGCATTTCAGTACTGCAAGTCCCAAGGAAAATATTTGTATTGGTTATATGGAGTTTAAAACATGCACACCTTTTAATGCTTTCAAAAACACTATCAGAGGAAAATATCATCTCTTGGTTTTGTGTGTGTGTTGATTTTATGAAAGGCAAATTCCATTCGTCCTGTGCGATTTGGGTGGTTATGCAAAGCCAATTTAATGAAATGTGTATATTTCACCTTGATATGCTAATTTCTGGCGACGTTGCATCCAATTGTGTTTGTTGAGGAGTCCCCCACTTGAATGTTTAGGACTTGAACCCTGAAGGAGGCAATTAATAATGCCTTGAGAGATCAGAGCAAACATTGGAGGTAGATGACGGTTTGCGTGGGTGATTGAGAAGGAAGGAAATCAGGTTTGTGAAATAGGAGGATTTGGCAGAGTCAATTGCAGAGGTTAGGGCAGCAAGGGAATTTTTGTAGGCTAGGAGTAGGGTAAGTGTCAGTAATTTACACCAGTGCTGTAGGTCACGGGCATGTTTGTTTTGAGGGTCTGAGTTCCAGAGGTGATCCAAGACAGGACAGAAATGGGAAGGTGTGAATGTGTGAGCAGGATATAGTTGGTCAAATGGAGACATAAGTGCATAGTGCAAGTCAGAGAAAACATGGTCAATGGAGGAGGTATGAATAGGGGAATGAGACATAAGAGAGGCCCTCAAATCATCAAGGGAATGGGCAAGAGAGTTCTGCCTGAATTTCCTCTTTGTCATTGAACAGGGCAGATGAGGAGTTGGAGGGACCGAGATATTAAAATAAACACCCTTGGATTGACAAACCACACCAGAGTGGTTATTTGTGGTGGACTCCCCATCACAGTAGGAAGTGACTCAAGGAGAAGGGTCATATCTGGGAACAAGGAATTGAGAGGACCAGGGGGTCAATACAGAGTCAACAGAGTGAAAGGATTAGGTTGGAATAGCTGAATAATGGCATATTTAAATGAGGAAGAGTTAATGTTAGATGGGGTAGAGGGGCAGTGTTGTGGGCCTTATGGATAAGGAAAACCACATTGCGGCCCTTCCCAACGGGTTGGGCAGAGTGGGAGAAGGTAGCAGAGTCAGCGTGGAGAGCTATTAGTGCAGCAAAGCAATGGGAGGGGTTCCAGGTTTCTGTGATAGCAAGAAGTGAAAGTTGAGAGTAGTAAGAGACAAAGTGGTCAGTGATGTAGGAAGACTTCTTGCAGAGGGATTGTGCATTCCAATGCCCAAGTGTAAGAGTGAAAGCAGGTGGGGGAGAGGAGCAATTTTTGTTTGGTAGGTGAGGGCGATAGATGAGGTTGGAGATCCAGTGAGAACTGGTGTGTCTTATTTGAGGGGTGCATGGGGGAAGGGGGAAGACGGGGAGGCCAGAGAGGTACACCAAGTTGAGGCTGAAGGCTATGAAAAAAGGGAAGGAGAATAGTGAGTAGAAGGAAGAATGGAGTAACGTCAAGATGCGTAATTAAAGGATAAAGTGAAATAGGCAACTGAAGACAATTAAGAAATAGCGCAGCTCCAAAGAGAGAGAGGATAGGTTGGTGGGTGAGTGGAAAGGGAAGGGAAGGGGAGGATGGTTGGCTGAGAAGAAGCAGGTGTAAGTTGTAAGTTGAGCTGCAATGGGGATATAGGTAACCAGAAGACATTTAACAGGCTCAGAACAGCAATGTTGCATGGTCCTGTTGTGTAAAACAGGAGCTCCTCCGTGAATGTATAGTCAATGGGTGGAAGAATCCCTATGAGTGGCAGCAGAAGTCAGGTAAAGTAAGGGCTCAGTGAAATCCTGGCTTGAGAAGGGTATCTGGCCCTTGTCCCTCCCCAGCCCTAGCAGCCCCAAACAGGGAGCTAGCCTTTGCTGGCTTCGCCTCTGGCTGCAGATGCCCGGTCTGGACACTTAGGGGAGACTAAATAAGGAGGCAGTGTGTCACATGTCCCTCTGTTAGCCATTCACAGACCCCAAGAGGGCATACACACTTGCAGGCAGAGTCCTGGGTATTATAGGCCCAGGTAGCTTTGTTTTGCAGGCAGGGCACAGGGTCCACTGGCAAAGCTGTATGTGGCCAAGAGAACAAAGAAAATTGAAAACGAAGCTCCAGACAGTAAAATGTCCCCCTGAGAGCCAATCCAATTTCTCCAGATGGCTTCCACACTTGCAGACAGAGTCATGGGGGTGGTAGGCCCAGAGATCTTGGTTTTGCAGACAGGACCCTCAGATGGGGCTCAGGGTCTCCTGGCAAAGCAGGAGGTGACCAAGAGTACTATGTGGCAATAGTCAATTATCATCCCTGAAGAGAGAGTAAAAGGGAATCTGCTTGCCCAACCACTGCATTCCTATTCACATCAGTATAAATGGTACATTACAACACCTTTTCCCAATGTGTTTCTAAAAACAAAAGTTGTACATGTGGTTCTTAGAGAGCTCATAAACCAATCCAAGACTTCAAGATCTGCTATAATACTTCTATAATACTTTGCAAAAGTGCCTCTAGCCAAGAAAACATTGTAACCTTAGTATAAACAATTGGCTCAGTTGCACTTAATCATTTGTCAAGTGGCAATAGATAGATACATACTTTATTTTCGGTTCTCACCATTTACAAGCAAAATAAAATACAGTACAAATGGAATTATTAAAAACAATCAGAATAGAATATACAGTACAGCTATTACTAAAAGGAGAGATTATGAATTTAACATTTTTATGCTATTCGCTCAAAAGAGCAAATAATATACTTGCATAGATCATCAACAAAGCGACCCTCAACACTAGAAAAGACAAAGTTCAAAGCATCAGTGACGACCCTAATGTTGCTATCAATAAAATGTCTTCTCAGCCAGAGGCGTCTCCAGTCTAAGCGTTTTCCACAGATAAATAAACAGTGAATTAGCTCCTCTGCAGCCCCACTGCCAAAGGCACACAGCTTGGTATTGAACCGCCATGGCATCCGGGCCCTTAGTGGTAGAACATTCAGTCGCACCATGGCTATGATACGCAATGGCAATGGCAAACACTGCTGAGATGCTTTGCAGAACAGGTTGTATGCCGAAAGAGAGAAAAAGGCTGGACTGTGTAACAAAAAGAAAATATTGCTTACCATAATGTCTGGCTTGCAATAAATTCAGACATGATACATGTTTCACCAGCTGGAATTATCACAACCGAAAAGAGAAGTGCCAGAAAACATGCCAATCAAGTTCATGGGCCACTAGAAAGAAGTAAATCACGGGACAGGAGAACATGACTCATAGTTTGTGTCTAGAGAATAAAAGCATCAGAATTGCTGTTCTCCATAGTATGATAATCAGAACTCCTGTGCCCCTGCTTAGCATCACCATTACATTGCCCTCAGAACAGAGCACTAACCACACAACTCAAAACAAGCCCTACAGATAAGCGGCATACCAGCCACTTTACTTCCTAAAAACAGGCAACTATTTCTAACATAAAGAAACGGAAAAAGGCACCCATCAAAATGAGGAACCAATGGTCACATAGGAGCCCATCCCTGGTTCCACTCACACAGTTCCACTGATAGTGTGGTTCACTGGCACCAGCAGAGTAGTGGAGCAGGAATGGCGGTCTACTAATATAATAATGCTTGGCATGAAGAGGGTCTTTTTAGGGAAAATCATTGTTTAATAAGCATTAATTACTAGGTCGGAAAGGTTTCTGCATTACAAAAAGATACACGCACTAATGTGCGGTGACGAGTTCAGTCTGCACCAGAACTCTTGGTTGGCGAGCTACTGTATGAGGAGCTGCAGCAACGTTTGTCAAGGACACTGTTCCTTTAATTCCTTGGTCCTACCTTTAAAAGCTATGCCCGGGCACGGAGCGGATTTCGGTGACGAGTTCAGTCTGCACCAGAACTCTTGGTTGGCGAGCTACTGTATGAGGAGCTGCAGCAACTTTCGGTAAGGACACTATTCCTTTAATTCCTTGGTCCTACCTTTAAAAGCTATGTCCGGGAGTGGAGCACGGCGCAGAGTTCGGTGACGAGTTCAGTCTGCACCAGAACTTTTGGTTGGTGAGCTACTGTATGAGGAGCTGCAGCAACGTTCGTCAAGGACACTGTTCCTTTAATTCCTTGGTCCTACCTTTTTAAAGCTACATCCGTGCGTGGAGCGCAGCGACGAGTTCAGTCTGCACCAGTCCGCGCCGGCCCACCAAGACTGCACGCTAATGCTCGTTTTTGAAAATATCCGGATGACTCGAGTGTTAGCAGGAGCTGCCGCTCTGCAAGGACCGCAGACGTGGCAAAAATCTCTGCTGTTTCATCGGAAACCCATGAATATGGCAGCAGTGCCGCAGGAGGTAAGAAATGACGATGTAAATACTATCGGCGAGTTTACTGCAGAAATGCGCTCTGACACATATGTGGGGAGTGACACAGTGCAGTCTTTAGTAATATTAACATCAAGACTAGTAGACACCTCTTTGGTAAACAAGCAAATACTTAAAAAAATAAGCAGGCACTGGTCATGGTTGAGAGTAAGTCTAGTTTGCTGCACCATGAGCATACTGAGGTGGAGCCTTTAGCAATTCCCTCACCTTCGATATATATAGATGCAATTGACTTTGTGGAGGTGTCACCATTTGAAATCACTGACTCAGATCTTATGGCGATAAAGTTGCACAGTGATGACATGCCAGACAAAAATCAGTGAGAAGAGCCAGAGCAAACAAGTGTATTAAGCCTTAACTCAAGCCATGACAGGACAGGAGGTGTTGGGAGGTGACTGCTAAATCCCAGTGCCAGCAACCGGAACAATTTGACCCAGACACCCGTCCCTGCCTTCAGGTAGCAGGAAGATCACGGGGTCACAAGGGCCAAATAACTCAACGGAGCCACTGAAATCAGCCCAAACGCCGATCCGGGCAGTTGAGGACCTAAACAAGACAAGAGACAGGAGTGAAACAATTGGTGGTATAGGCAATGACTGTGATAAACAGGAAGTAGGAGCACAAGAGCAAAGCAGTAATGCAAAACAGTCAACTGAAACACCACGATGATGCCACATGATGGAAGCAGCAGCTGTTGAAATGACAGCAAGGGAAGTCCACCTTACTGAAACCGTTTAAATGATAGCTATACCCGCAAGTATCATAATAAAAATGGTCCGATGCAAACGGGGATGTCGCTGACAAACAGAGAACTACCTCTAAACAATACCCCCCCCCTAAGAAAACTGATTTACCAGCAGACTTAGATAAAGGGCGCGCAAATAAGTCAGCAAATAAGGGGTGGGAAAAGAGGAAAAGTGACACACACTCAGAAAAACATGGGCGTCCGAAAGATGACTTCTCCAGTTGCAGCACCGATTAATCTACAGCAGGAAGTATTGAACAGGAGCAAAACATCAAAAATGCCCTATCAACAGCAGCGGGCATTCAAATACATAATAATGTGTTGGCTGCAACGTCAATTGCGCTCATGCCTTTCATGAAGCTATATGAAGCTTTAAATGACGCAGTGCGAGACCAAATGTCAATGTTAACAACAATACAAAATAAGCTCCTGTCCTTAGATGCATTTGCCCAAAATATTGCATCAAGAATGGACCACGAAGCTGAAACCTCCTTAAATTGGCAATCGCGCCTTTTTGATGTTGCTCGAAAAGCGACAGGAGGCAACGATGCTATGACTGAGGCAATTATGGAATGCACAAAATGGATGCGCCATAATGTTGCATCAAGGAGATGTTCGGAAAAGGACGAGGTACTAGCAAATCTAAATGTGGAAACAAATCAAAAAGCAAAAGGCAAAGAGAATGCAGATGACTTAACAGGAAAGAAAAGCCTAAGTTTGTCGAGTATATCAAAAATTGTTATAGATAAAGATGTGGTACCACCTCGATTGAGCACAGAGTCAAAAAAGAACTCACAGAAAGAAAATGATGCAGATCGATTAGCTCCAAGACCGACAAATGAAAGCACTTCAGTAACTGGGTGTATTGAGGTATGTTGTGGCAGTAAACCTCCCACTGGTATGGAGAACAACGATAATGAATCAAATGGTCCCCAATCGATGAAACAAAGCATGGTTGATCCCAAAAAAATAAATTTGACCAAAATGTGACCAAAACATTGTCCTTTGGGATTTTAAACATACACCAGGTAGTCGGAAGTAATAATGAAAAAGAAACAGATGGCAAGATTGCTCCAACGAAATGTAGACAAAAAAAAAACTCTGCCAAAAGAGCACGCACAAATAGTGCAAAAGAATGTATTAGGATTTTAACAACTCCTCCAAAAACAAACATATTTGTGCGAGCGGAAAAGAAGACTCAAAACAATCAAAAGGTTACAAGTGATGCGGGCCAAGTGGCAAAACCAGTGATTGGCTCAAAAAGACCAAGAAAAAATTCTACTGCTGACGACGAATCATCACTGGAAGCGTCCATCAAGCTATGTGAGTTTTCAACCTATTCTATTGATGATGATGAGGATGCGACACTAGATGTAGAACAACTCTCCCGTGGTAAGACGAACAGCATTCACACTCCTGGACCATGTGAAGAAAGTTCGATTTTAACCGAAAATGGTGTGCCTTCAAAAAAACAGAAAATGGCAAAGATGCCTGCGTCTCGACTAAATTCAAGTGATAAGGAAGGAAGAAAGCAAGAGATACAGAAAATGGTTGAAAATGTTTCTTCCACGAAATTAGATCCTAAACAAACGATAGCGCAACAACTCAAAGCTCAGAGACAAAAGTCTGAGCCAAACCAAAAACTAAATATAAAGCAAAGAAATGGATTATGGAAAGTTCAAATTAAAAACATATTGAATGAGCAAAAAGAAATTAACCTAAATAGAGGAAATATAATGAATGTACTACACTGTGTCCCAACATTAGACACAATAAGATCTGATGACGTTGTTGTTGTGGAATACTTGTCAGAAGATCGAGCAGACTGGGTAAACCTATACATCAGATCAGGTTCAACAGCAACAAAGATACTTGAAGCAAAAAATGACCTTCTGTTCTTTGGATTTGAAGTGCAGCTTGCAAATGAGCAGATAGTTGAACAAAAACATGATGAACGCGACACAGGAGCACAGACTCCAAAAGAACAAAGAAGAGAGAACTTGTGGACCCAATTAAAAACGAATCATCCAAGGAAAATAGTGCTCGCTCAGAAAGTCTTCATCAAAAAACAACAACCTCAATTTCGGCACTAGCATAACGTCTGTAATGAGGAGAAAACTTGTGTACTATCATCATGGAACACAAGAGGTTTTGTTCATTTGTTTCCGGAAAAGTGGCAATTGGCAATGGATTCAACTTTAATATGCCTGCAAGAAACTTGGCTAAGAGATATACCTATTTGCAACGGTTATACCGTCCTCTTGAATCCTGCCGGAAGAACCTGTTTGGTCGTCCATTTTCAGGGTTTATCACAATGATTAAGAATAACAGTGAGTGGAAAATAAAATCATCCCAAAATCCAAACATGTTTCTTCGAGCAACCACACTTGAAACCACTACCTCAAAAACCACAAAGGAAAGGAGGATGATGGTAATTAACATATACTGGAATCCAGCTATGATATCGGAAGTAAAATTTATCTCATCGGTAACTACCTTGATTGATGACTGTTTGATATCAATAGCAGATCCCGAAATCATAATATGTGGTGACTTCAATTATGCGTGGCTTAACAAGTCAGCAGTGGTGCAAAATAAAAGCGAAACAAATGACAATTCAGTACAAATGGACAGAGGAACACGATGGACTAAAGAAATACTACGAAGAGAATGTATGATGTTGAACGGTTGTACGAATGGAGACATTCCGCCAGCTTATACCTGGCAGCGGGGTGAGAGCAAAAAGACTCTGGACTATATATGGACTCAAAGAACTTACTAGGTAAAATCAACTCGTTGGCCGTATTAAAGACATCCAAAAGTGATCACGATGCAGTAATCCTGACATGGGTGGACGCGGCACAATTAAACCGGGTGTTGTACACTGAAAAAATAACTGTAAGCAACAGAGCGAATCGGGTGAGAATATGCGCAGAACAAGTGAGTGGAATTACAGCAGATTTCCGTAACATGGTGATACGAGATGCTGGTGTCAATTACACTCCTCTGCTGCACAAATATGTGATAAAGAACAAAACCCACAATGCTGACTTTGCAATTAAAACACACCCTTTTAGCGCAAAAATAAATGAAGCAAAGAAAGTGCTGCGAATAGACCTAAAACTATTGAAGAGGTTGAATTTGGAGGATGGTCAGATGCAGATGAAAAAGCGTCGTCAAAAATACCATAATTGGGTAAAGTCTTTTAATGCCATACGAGAGCAAGATCAGGCGGAAGCGATGTTGTGTCTAATTATGCATAATGACAGCAGACACATCTGGGAGATTTTGAACACTGGTTCCCTGAAGCATGCATACTCACTATCAAATGGTGTTAATGGTGTCAAATGGAAACCAGAGAAGTTTAAATACGCCTATACCATCAGACTAGTCAGTAGTCTGGCAGGTTATTGATTCCAAAGATGACATCGAAGTGGCAATTCAGGCCCTGATGGGATATCAAATGTGTTGCTCAAAAAATAGTGCCCTGTGGGCAAGCATCATGGAAGTACTTTTCAAGAAAATTGCTGTGAACAAGACCCTGCCAGCATTGTGGCTGCGAGCAATTGTGGTTCCAGTGTTCAAGAAGGGTAGTCGAGACGATCCATCCAACTATCGCCCGATTGCCCTTCTTGACACGATTGGAAAGGTCTTTGGAGCATTCTTACAGAAATGGCTGACGCGCTGGGCAGAAGATGCTGTGTTGGTGGATGTGCGTCAATCTGGCTTCACAAAGGAGGTGGGAGTGGAACTAAACCTATTCCTCCTGAACTTGATAAAGCAGGATGCGATGAGAGAGGTCGAATGGTCTACTTTGCATTTATAGACCACAGCCAGGCCTTCGACAGTATAAATCAAGATCACCTGTGGGCCAAATTAAAATCTTGGAACTGTCCTGGTGAACTGTTGCAACCTTCAAGGGCATTACATACAAATACCTCGATACGCGCCCGTTTGAATGTTCAGGGCGAACTTTCTGATGAAATCGTAACTGAAAGAGGTGTGAAGCAAGGCTGTCCCCTGGCAGCGTCACTATTTAAATTATTAATCTCTGACCTGCCGGCAGCCTTAAGAAGACCAAGGATATTCCCACCACTAATAAAAGGTCAGCCAGTAAGCTGGGCAACCTATGCTGATGATATTGTGCTTATAGACACTACTCATATCGGGCTGCAAAGATTGCTTGCTGCCCTACAGGGTTACTGTGAGACAAACGAGCTACAAATGAACATCAAAAAATCTAAGACTGTCTCGTTAGGCCAAAAAACCAAAGGAAAACAAAACAAGTTTATCTGGCGATTAAAAAATGAATCATTAGAACAAGTCAAAAGCATACGATAACTAGGAGTCTTGTTTAACACCTCATTACGTGAATGGGAATGGACACAAGATCTTGATGCCCGGATGCAGACTTTTGCAACGCAGCGAGCAAAACTTCATGCGGCTTTTGGCAAATTCACTCTCGTACCTGTGCTGAGCTTTTATCGCCACAAAGTGGTTCCAGCAATCGCATTTAGAAGTGAAGCAGGCTAGAACATTTCCTGTGACATTTGGACAAAGTTAGAAGGTCAATTTTCGCGTAGGATACTGGGTTTACCACAGAATGTTTCAATAACATCAATCCGATATGAGCTAGGGATTGAATCACTCTATGGAACGGTTCTGTGGAAATCGATAATGTTCCTTAGAAAATTGAAATTAACACCTGGAGCATGCCAATACGACATACTGAGGACAAAGTTGAAACAATCTTCAGCTGACCTGCTAAATAGATGAGTAACAAAACTGTTCCTTATAATTGAAGATACAGGTGTGCCATAGGAAGCGATATTAACAAGACCACAGACTGTAAAAATCAAACTGTGTCAAAGGAACTGGATCATGAACGATGAAAAACGAAAAAAACTAGTCTCGACCATGGATTTTGGTACTGCTTCACAGAAACTCGATGTGATATCAAAATACTTAACTAGGTTTTCGTCTCGGTATCATCGAGACAAGTTTTTGCGTTTGCGTCTAAATCTGTATAAGACTAAAGAGATGCAAATGATAAAACGAGACCCTGCAACTCTAGATAATCTGTGTAGGTACTGTAAGAACCATAAAGAATCAGTGAAACATCTATTGATCGAATGTACTAAGATTTCATCACAACGTCCTCTGCATTTGTTTAAATTTGCACCACAGAATGATAATATGGAAGAATGGTGGATGTATTTGATGTCGGGAGTTAACACTCGACTGACCTGTGCAATAATTAATTTTATGGACGCATTGCAACTGGAAAAATCACAAGGATAATCGACAGTTCGGATGAGGAACAAGGGAAGAGATGAGTAAAATGAATTGATGATTGTAATGAAAAGTTTGTCTTTTTTGTATGAAACTTTAAGTTACAAATAAAAAAAATAAAAATAAAATTAAAAAAAGTGAACATCTATTTCCACTCAGCTTAAAGGTATCCCTGTTAGCAATGAAAGTTACCTATTTTCTCCCTGACAAATCAGTTGTCTTTAAACTTTTAAAAAATATGGACTAAAATCTAATCCGAGCCATGCTTGGAACCCTGTCTTGGGAAGTGACATGGCTGGGCACAGAATCAAATCTATCCTATAGTTGGTTTGACCGTCCTTCATCACCCCAGGATAAACAAAATGTAACAACAGCCTCATCAAATGCGAAATGTACTTTTTTGGGAGTTCGCATGACGTGTTGGGCCTCCCCATTTGCCCTTGACCACACTGGTGAAATTTGCCTGTGGTGAATTCCGCATTCTAGCATGAACTGTCGAAAGCTCTCTCCTTAGAATGGCTCTCCATTGTCTGAGCAGATCTAATTTGGGAAACCATGTGCCTCATTACGAGTTTGGAGGTAGCCATGCTGTTTTCAGCGGCATGGCTACCTCCAAACTCGTGTCCGGGTCCTGAAAAAAAGGGAATTACCGGGCCATTCTGACCTTTGCGGGCCCGGTAATTCCCATTTTCGGGACCCGGACCCGGTACGTCCCCATTCCAATTTGAGCCCCCATAGGGCTCAATCGGAATAGGGAGGATGCTAACAACGGACCCGTTAATTACGGGTCCGTTGTTAGCAACCTGGTCTGCTCGCGGGCGCCGGAATGCACGCCTGGCCAGACCAGACGTGCATACCGCCGCCCGCGAGCAAACTTGTAATGTGGCAGCCCAGTATGAACGGTGGCGGTACCTTACTGTCACCGTTTATACCGCGGCCGCCAGGGTCGTAATGAGGCCCCATGTGTGGTGAATACTTTTTCTAGCACTGGCACAATGTGGCCAAACACTGTGGATTCCACAAATTCAACTTTGGGATATCTTGTCCATTGATCAATGAACACCATGAAGTGTGTGTCCTGACCAGCAGATCCAAAGTCAACATGTACTGTCTCCCATGGGTGGCAACTTCTCGACATAGACTCAATCCATGGTTCACATTGTGCCGAGGTAGCCGCTTGACACCACACACATCCTGCCACAAATATGTCGACACATCTTTCCAAATTTGGGAACCACACCATAAGCCTCAGGCGTGCCTTAGTTTTGGCTGCATCCTGGTGACCTTGTTGCGCCAACACAATGATTTGGAGGATTTTGCACGAGCGAATCACTATCTTCAGCCCTCTCAGTAGCAAAAATAGTTCCTCTCTGACCTTGCACAGTTGCTCGAGCATTGTATGGGTATAATGAGTTCTTTTGCTCAAACCTTCCACAATCCCCTTCCACGCCCTCTTTTGCAATGCTCCTTGGAGGAGG
This sequence comes from Ambystoma mexicanum, assembly GCF_040938575.1. Classification (NCBI taxonomy): domain Eukaryota; kingdom Metazoa; phylum Chordata; class Amphibia; order Caudata; family Ambystomatidae; genus Ambystoma; species Ambystoma mexicanum. Next base: position 651,365,713 of record NC_090923.1, read on the forward strand.
CGGAAGCACTCGTCCTCTTCGGATGCGGTGGTCAACTCCTGAATCGACGTCGATTTTGGAGTAGAGGATTCAATTATGACTTGGCCAGATTCCTCCGCCTCTGCCTCTCCAGTCTTGGTACCACTGGCTGTGTCCCCCTAGCGGATGCCTTGAGAGATAGCCTGCAGTGCTATTTGCCCCAGGTGTATACACCAGGCACAGTCCATATTTCAGTAGGGCAAGCATCCATCTTTCAATCCTGGCAGTCAGTTTCGATGACGAGCCTGTCATGATTGGAACCAGTGGTTTGTGGTTGGTGACTACAGTTACTGGCAAATCGAGTTGTCTATGTGGAGCCTGGCATGTTTGCCCACCAACTTCCCAATACCAACAAAGACATCAGCAAATCTCTCTATGACTGCCTGAACATAGGCAAAACTCACCATTTTCAACACTTCCACTGCAGCACAGTTCAGTAAAGTATTTTCGCTAACGTCTGTAACAAAAAATCTTGCCGTAATGGAGTTCGTTCCATACCCACCTTGTAAGAATGCCCCCATGAGTGGAATGGGCCTGTCTCCACCAAGCGTAACAATGCAAACCTTTGGCGGGCTCAGCACAGTGGAATGGCAACGGTTCATAGTGTTTCAGTGCCATAATATTCACAGAGGCTTCCATGTCGAACAGCACAGGCATGTCAGCCCTTTTGACACTCACCAAACATTTCTGCTGCTGCCTCTTCCTCGCCTTCTGTTTGCACACGTTGGAGATAAATGTCCTCCTCATCTTCGTCTTCCACTTCTCCCCCACTCTGGTCTTCTTCCTGATCCATCAGAGCCACATTTTGCCGAAGACTGTTCCAGACTTTTCTCTTTCAGCAGAGCCAAACTCCTTCGTATCCCTCTAGTGCCTTATGGACACCCTACAGCACATACATTGTCAATTTTCAGCGTTCGTATTGCAGCAAGCGCCCCATTTCCAGGATACAAATCGGGGTTAACCCAGGCACTCTCAGCACTTTGAGCTGCATTTTCCCAGCAGCGCATCCCTGAATGAGCTGCTGACATATCATGCTCTCTTCATTGTCCCATGATCATGTGGATGCCAACTGTCTCAACCTGCCATGAAATGTGTTCAATGCCTCATCATCCTTCTGTTTGGCGTTGCACATGATGAACCTCTCATTGTCCAGATTGACGAGGGGCATGAAGTACTCCCTCAAGGCATTTTCTGCTGCCACGTAGGTGTCATCAACTGGTAGTAAAGTCTTGAATATTTTATGAATGGCTGGTCCTGCTGCATAAATGAGAGTCGACATCTTTGCCTTGTCATTCACCTCCCCCGTGGCTTTGTAATACATCTCCAGGCGTTCTAGCCACACGTTCCATCTCAGGCCTAGACTTGATGGTGCACCATATACATCAAACTCTGGCATTGGTGCGAGGGATCCGTGTTGACTGGGCATCTGTGCACCAACTGTGGCAGCCGCAGCTGCTGTGGGGGCATTACCCTGACCTCCATCCATGATGTTGAACCAGTCAGCAGAAAATCTTCCCTGAGCGCACATGCATCCCCACACAGAGGGCTGCAACCCAGTACCACGTGCTGGCGAACTCCAACGGGACCACAATGTCAGAAGACAAACAATCACCCTTGTATGTTGGGCAAATGGACATGGTAATGTTGAATCAGGAAAAAATACTAATTTATCTCAATATACACACCAGAGAGAAATATTTGAGAAAATATATATATATTTTTTCTGTTCAAGAAGTAACGCACCTGTGGGTGCTCCAGAAATTCTGAAGGAGAGACGCATGTGCACTCCCTAGGGAAGCGGCTGCATGGCCCGAGCGCATGGTCCGTTACGGTGACCTCCTCGTCTCCATTGTTATCAGGGCTGCATAGCCTGTTGCAGCAGTAGCCCCAGACACCCCCACAGAGGACTCAGAGACAATTGTTGCGCGTTGGGGCTCTGTGCGTGCACTGGCGTGCAACCGCGGTGATGCCCCGTTTATTGGCGCAACAGAGTTACGTCGCAAGTCGTGTCCATCTTAAAGCGGCCTCACCACAACTGTGATACTTCAATTTCGTACTATTCTTCATTTCATACTACTTAATCCTGGAATTGTACCCCTAAAACATGGAGCCAACGTGCCTTCTGCGTTCTGCAGGGAGGGCTATGTTTGGTTGGATGTGGGTGCTTAGTCAACAATAGATATGTTACAATGTTTACCGACTACATTTGTATATATTGGCAAATATGGCATTGCTATGGTGTGGTTGCAGCACTGTACATTGTACAGAAGCAACTAAAAACGTTAAGGAGTGTTTTGGAGGCTGAATTTATTCATGGTAGTAGACGTTCCACATGGTGTTCGTGCGACTAACTTTACACTTCCGTGGTACACGGTGAGGGCATGAAATGTGCTCTACAAGTTACAAAGGTTTTATCAGTACACGTGAGATAATATGGGAGGCAAGCAACATTTAGCTGACTTATCAAAATGTTCATATGCAGGGGTAGAATTCTCCCATGTCCCCTGTTAGATGTGTGGACTTCCTGGCTGTCTTCACTTGGTGAAATATGGGGCTGGTTTACACGATTATCCAATACTTTGGTTCAGGCCATTATGTTCTGTGTCAAGAAAGGGGATGCACACAGGAAAAGGAAAGCAACATTCACTGGGCCTGCATGGGTGGCAAGCTTTTATGTTTGCAATGAAGGCAGATTTCTTTTTTCTTTTCTAACAGCAGATGAACCCACAATGCTGTAATGTTACTATTATCTTCCACCAACATGCTAAATTGCGGTGCTAGTTTGTCACTGCTTTATCTAAGATGCCTAAATGGGCCATTATCGCAAGGAACAGCCAGGGAGGAGTGGGTGTCTCTTTACTGAGTCAGAAAGAGACTATAGTTTCGAATTGAACCTGTTCTGTGAGTAAAAGTAAGATAGTTGGTTAATCAAGTTGCTAATAGCAAGGAATATTTCTAATGGGATATGTTTGGAGTTATGTATGTTAAATACAGCACACAGTAGTATGTGCATGTCTGTTTAGTATATATTTCTATTATAGTGCGGTGATCGCTGCAATATAGTTAATTTGAGTATCAAGATACATCGGAAACCCAAAAAATGAATTGCTAATAACTTTTTTCACTCGCATGACGGATTCACCTGAAATTTTGCAAACATAAAGTTGTCAAAAGCATCCTCCACCGCCCAGCCACCCCCTCAAATTGGAACTGTTTGGAAAGATCTGTTAAATAGTAAAAGGTTTAGTGAGAAAGTAAAAAAATGCTGTTTCGGTCTAATCCCCATTCATTTTCCACATAGACAAAAAGTCCACATTTTGCTCCAGTGCTCAGCCAAAACCGCTGGACGGAATTGGACCAGGTACAAAACACCTTGGGCATGAACCAAATGGATTTCTGAGGGGTTCTGGGGTTATTCTTTTCAGTAGTTATTAAATTATTTGACAGAGAAGGGCCCTCGTCTCCCAAATTATACCCATGTCTGCGATGGTGATGTGCAGCAGAGTGGCTTTTCAGAAATGAAAAAGCCACCATTTCTTTGTTGTTCGATGCAAGAGATGTTCGCAAGCATTTTCAAAATTTCTGCGAGTTATTGAACAACAACATTGTTCAAAATACCCTTTGAACGAGAAAAAAGGATGAAATGGCATCAGGCTAAAGGTAGAAAATGTTTTTGCATATTCAGGCTCATTTTTCATATCCGTGGTTAAGGTAAAAGAAAATTGGACCACACGTTAAATAGCCGCAAATATTTTAGAAATATTCAGGGTTATTTGTAGTACTTTGCTAATATAACCACAGTTATGGGGGGAAAACGTTTTTAAAAAAGAGAGAGTTAAAAAAATGAGATTAATACAAAAAAGTGGCACTTTACAGCTACAGTGAGGTGTGGGGTAACCTATTGGAGCAACATGTCAAGGGGTGCAATATGGCCCTTCCCAGTGACTGTGCTCACTGGCCCGTGGGCTATTGAATCATCATTCAATAGCCCACGGCATAAGGCTCCACCATGACCCCAGCTGAACCAAACCACCCCTATTATTCACTGCACCTACCCTGCATCCTAGTTCAGTGTCCACTATACCAAAATATTGTAACCAATGGCCAGTGCTCATAGCTTGCAGCCATCGCCAGTCTCCAAATCCATGGGGCATATGCTTCGGCCATTCCGCATTCCACAATAAGCAGATCAGAGCACACATTTGCGTTTGCCGAGACCAGGCCCACTACCCAGACAGCAAATGTATATCACTAGTTTTTCTACTTACATTCTTACACTTTGGAAAAATAAAACACAAGACACATTTCCAAAAACATGCCTGCAGGTCCTTGCTAATGGTTGTCTTGCAAGTTTGTTGTAATCTAGTCCTCCACTTCAGGCTGTAACCACAAGCAGAATCTGTTTTCCCATTCAAACCTACCGCTTTGGCCATGCTGCATGCCCCTTAAGCAAACTACAGTACACATTTCTCCTTGCGGATGGCCAGGTCCATTGCCCAGACACCAAAGTTATATCACTGTGTTGTGTATTTACTATTTATACTTTAAAAAAACAAACCACAGGGCATATTTGCAAAAAACATGCTTTCCATTTCTTGGTGACCCTCCTCGTGCATATTTGCTACAATCCCATCCAGCGCTTCAACCTATACACACAAGCATATTTTTTTCTCCTTTCAAACCTATCCCAATTTCGAAAAACATTACCACATAGCCAGTCACTGGTGGACATGGCCACTTTAACCCCATTGGTCGTCCCGCGTGGTCATGGCCAGTAGCCCGATTATCCGGGTCATGACTGTATGCCATGACCCGGACAATCTGGCCGTTGCCGATGGCCACAGGTTACACCTCAGTCACCAAAGGTATATCACTATTTGTTGTATCTACATTATGACACTTTGACACTTGTCAAAAAAATGAAACTCGGACACATTTGCAAAACCATGCTTTCAGGTCCTTGCCAATGCACCTTACATGAGTTTGCTGTGAATCCGCCCATGTTTTATTTTTTCAAAAGTGTCAAAATGTATGTACATACAATGGTCATATAACTTAGCCCCCACTTGACAAAATCCATTCAGACTTTACACAAACATTCAAGGGTTGGTCTATAATCTTTCTGGAACCTTTTGTCCACATTCATCAAACAGCACCAAAGTTATAAGCCATTTAAAAATGTTGAGACCCCCCTCTAATTTAGCCACCTCTTGACAAAATCCCACCAAACTTTACAAATACATTTATATCTAGATATAAAAATGTTTGCAAACTTGTGTGTAGATTCGTGAAATTGCACCACATTTATAAGCCTTTACAATATTTTGGGACCCCCCCTCTAAATTTGTCCCCTCTTGACAGAACCCCACCAAACTTTGCAAAACCATTTAGAATCAGGTCAGAAATACAATTCTATGCAATTTCATTGATTGGAGCCAAAACTGCTTTTCACCAATCCTGTAATGTAGAAATAGGCATAGGATGTCTCCGAACATCTGAAGTGTTCGGGAACATCACAGGACTGCACCCAACCATCCAGACTGTTCGCAGACTTCAGGGATGAAAACACCTGTTTTTTGGCTACTTACGGCAATATCCCATTTCATCCTCATCAGAGTTGACAAACGTTGTTACAGGGACGTTATGGTTAACCCTGGAAAAGTGCAGTTATGGTAAGCTAAGCAACCATACCTTGCGCTACCCCTGTGCACTGCAAGAACTAACTACCATGACATCAAAGATGACATCACAAATGTCATTAGTGACATGATTGATGACATCCCATGTGTTCCCGGGAGGATAGCTCAGCGGCAACGTGTGCGCCTTGGAAGGAAGACGACACGAAGCAACACAGGTTCGATCCCCGGGTCCGCGCTTAGAAACCTCTGGGTGTTTAAGCGCAATATAAATACGCAACTAAGACAACAAAAAAAAAACAATTACGCATCCAAAAAACAAACAATTCCTGTAACAGCGCCTCGATGCCTGTGGGCTGTGTGAGCGCTTTAAAAATGTAAAATAAATAAAATACATAGGGCCTCATTACACGGAAGGCGGTAATGGTTAACGGCCACCGTTAATGGTAACGGTGACCGTTAACCATTACCGCCTTACTACGAGGTCCCTTAGCGGGTTGGTGCTTTAACGCCTGCTTTTTGCAGGCGTTAAAAACCAACCCGCTAAGGGACCTCGGAGCTAATTACGGCACCGCAAAATTGCGGTGCCGTAATTAGCACCTTTCCCATTCCCATAGAGCCCTATGGGGCAGAAATGGGAATGGGGAAGGGCAAAGGCGGAAAGGGGATTTACCGCCCCTCCAACCTTGGAATGGGGCGGTAAATCCCCTTTCCGCCAAGGCGGTGCCGGTATTTTACCGGCATGAGCCATGGCGCTAACAGCGCCATGGCTCACCGCCTTCCGTGTAATGAGGCCCATAGTTTTCATCAACACCCTCCACAAGGGATTGTCATTGCAATGTTGGCAGAAAACTTAGTTGCTTAGCTTACCATAACTGGTCAATTTCTAGGGGTTTTCGGTTTTAGCTGTAACCATAACGTCCCTGTAACAACGTTTGTCCATTGAATTGCATAGGTTTGTACTAGTGCAATTTAACCATAACGTCCCTTTAACAATTCTTTTTGTCAGTGAATTTCATTGGTTTTTAGCAGGATACCCTTCGTTTGTAAAAAAAAAACTGTGCAACATAGTGCAACTGCTGGCACCCTGTTAATGCGGATAGCAATCACGGGCTATGCGTCTGTTTGCGGAGATCGTGTGGCATCCAACCTGCTCTCTTACATAGTGGTACCAATCACCAAACGCAAAGAACATAGACAAACAGAACCATGTGCAAGAATTGCCAGGGAAAATAGAGTAGATTTGCAAATTGTGCACTTATGAAGCAAACAGGACAAAGGCATAGGGAGTACACCATAACGGAATGCATCAACAACAGACGTGATGTCTGCTTTCACCAATCTTACCACACTGCTACTGTAAAGGGGAACAAAGAATGAACTGGAAATCGCTAAAACCTGAACGTCACTACAATGTAGTAAGGACCCTAAACTTTGTAAAATAATTGCACAGATGCTGCAATATGCAATAGTATGGAAGCATAACGTGTCCTGGTGTAACGCAGCAATGGCAAGCACCTTAGAGTGGCAGAAAGAAAATGTCCCTCATGACGCAATGACTTTTTATAGTAACCCCATTGGTACGCACAGTGCTGTGAACCGTAAATTATGTAATATATATTGCTGCATGTACACCAAACACATTCTCTTTTCAGTAAGAGGACATATTGGAAAGTAAAGCAAGGCAGTACAAGCGGCAATTCTTCCACAACAGCAGACGGCATAGGAAATGAAAGAAATTTTGTGCATAGGCTAATAGACAGCATGCAAGTCAAAGTGGAGAAATTGGTGAACAATTGTGCTGCTTCAAAGGTTGCGTACAAGGATATGATTTGGACAAAATGACACAGCACTGGCACACCTGCACGTGTACTCCTTCCCCATGTCGGAGCACGCCATTCCCTCAAAAACCATTTCATGGGAGACGTTACAGTAATACATCAATCTCTTCCTCCCCTTACAACCAAGTTGTGCAAATCCCCATTTCCCCACAATAAGTACTTCTGCTGCCCCTTCCTTTCCAAATGGGGTGTATGCATGTGCACAAGGAAACAGTAATAATGAGAATGTTGCTGAGTGTTTGTGTGGTATTCATGCGATCGCACCCACGCTGCGCGTGAGCCCTTATTTCGGGAACAGGAGCCAGACCCTCGAACAGCGGGAAAGTGCAGGGTTCAGCAATGTACAGAGTGTTTTTTGGAAAGCACACGCTTACAAACACACCACAATGCGCCGTTGCACATGTATGTATGTTTTGGAACAATGCAGACCTGGTTTTCCGGGTGAAAGTTGTCCACAGCAACCCTACAAAAGCGCAAACCCCAGAGGTGCTGTGCAATCTGTTTGCAGCTTTTCAGAAAAGAGTAGCAGGCCACATAGGTTTGCCCTGTAAGTAATGGTGCACCAAATCTGCTGTGCTACAGTGCGTCTGCAACTAATAGCAACCATGTCAGTCTGGCTGAGTACGCACAGTAATGGAGAAAATTATGAACGGACCTTGCTGTCACCCACACCCGCAGCTGCGATAGTCCCCATTGTCCCAAACTCATGGGTAGCTAGCGGCAAAGGGGAGTATGCGCACGTGCGTTTCCCCGAGAATGGCGAGGGCTGTGTCCCAATAAAGCGGAAACATTCCTTCTTCCCTTTCCAGTTTCTTCTTTGCAGCTCGCTATCATTGCGTACTGTTAAAAAATTCCATACACTTCCACCAATGATAATGATGTTAATGATAATGATAATGATGTGTGATTTATATAATGCCTTAATCCAAAGTGCTTTACAGAGCACATATTTACATACAATATCACCCAACCAAAATTGGTACTCATTTATTGACCTCAGAAGGATGAATGGCTGAGTTGGCCTTTCTGGGATTCAAACCTGCGACCTGCAGATCACGCTCAGATCAGAGCAGCAAGCGCTCAACCTGCTGACCTATCTTACAAGCAGATATGACATTGAAGAGCTCTCCATGTAACAGTATCAGTTCTGTACAACAGTCCTCAGCGTACACACTCCGCCCAGAAATGTTATTGCGCAATCCTCGTGGCTCCACAGTCCCATTTCCATTGCTGCCATCCTGAAAATCCCTGGATGTAGCTTTCGTGCTGCATGCGAGCGTGGGAGAATAACTGTCAACCAGGGTAGGGGGAGTTCGTTCAAAGGGGCAGCTCTTAAGAGAGCCTTTTCTTTCTTTTCTTTTTTTGATGGTTCTAGAGGAACACCTTTTTCACTTTTTATTGGATTTTGTGTTTTCTTGTGTGGACATTGATACAGTAAACTCTTCACCGCATCTTATAGATGGGCAAACAAAACATAATTACCAATGGGCAACAAAGAAATGCCATTTGCTTGGAAAAATTCTGCATTTCCACAACTAATGACGTCATTGTTGCAGAAGAACATCACAGCAGTGGACAAGAAAGTATACATGCTTCTGTTGATGAGACACCTTCCTGCGTCTGGCTCGGAACAACATTAATGAGCAGTGGCCCATACTCTTCGTGGTGTTATGGATGAGAAAAGCACCTTGGCAGTGGGAAAAAGCCTCTTCACTAGATTTAGCAACCTCTTCAGTTGACGGAACAAGACATGTAACCCATATGCATGCTGCCGTAGTGGATGACAATAACATCAGCTCCAGCAAAAGTGGCCAGGTCTTTGCAAAGGGCATCCATGTCGGCGAAACTGCGCTCGTAGACACCGTTCCACAATGCGACCACTCCTTCCAAACCGAAATTGTCATCAAAGTTTCTTTCCAGAGCATACTTGTGCAGATCTAGTAGAAAGGCAGAACCTATAGGCAACACAATGGATTTCGCCATGTCAGCCAGCCTCACTACGCAGAGTAAAATGTACAGCAGTTTGACCGGCCCTTCCTGTGAACCACACCCACAGTACCTGATTGGATAATACTGAAAGTCCCATGTCCATTGGACAGCAACGAAAGAAGCGCAGATTGTGGCACGTGCTGTGCCCAAAGTACCGCAAGGGCTGCATCCCAGTAAAGCAGGAGCAGTCCTTCTTCCCTTTCCACTACCTTTTGTCCAGCACAACCTCATTGGAGATGGGTAAATGGGCACACCCGATTCCACCAATGCCATCCAAGACGTTACTGTCAGTTCTGCACAACACTTCATAGGTATCGTTACAAATTCAGCCTGCTAGTGTACTGTCACTTGACAGCACGTCCAGTAGAAAGATCAGTAAAAGATTGCAAGATGCGTGCATCCACATTCATCCACTTGCGCACCCATCACCACAAAATGGAGGTACGGAAACTTTTTATGCACTATGTGTATGACTGTGTTATAAGTGCCTTTGCGCAAGGTATCTGTCACTGAGCGGCCATTACGTTCTTTAAAAGCATACTGGTTTTTTCCCATCCCCTACCATGAAGTGGCACTTCAGTGATATGTGCTTGCAACGTTTTCATTTACCCATATCATACAGTGTAATATCAACACAGGAACTCCCTGCTTTGCTTTTGACAATGCTACGAAATCTTTTTCCCACTAACCTACCTCCTACATAAATTGTAATAAAATGCCATCAATAGCAGCATTGAATGTATTGTACCAAGTAAAAGCAACTTTCCAAAAGATCATTGTCTGCACAGTTGTACTTCTGTGTAGGCTGCACTATTGCAACAGGCTCTTTTTAAATCTGCCCCCTTCTACTCTCCGCCCTCTGAAACGCATCCAGAAGAGGAGTGCGCGACTTGAGATGGTATCTCTCCTGCACTGAAATGCTGCCAATAGCTCCCAGTGGCTGCAAAGAATAAAATGAGAAGACTCTGCATTATGCGGAAGGCCTTCTGGCCCCTGGGACTGCAATACTCTAACTCAACTCTAACTCCCTATATATCTGCAATACTCTAACTCAACTCTAACTCCCTATATATCTGCGCACGCAAACTCTTCCCTTGTCCGTCTCCAATTCCCTCAGGGTCAGGTGCTTCTGCACAAAACCAGTTGGTAGTAGATGTGCACATAAAGTCACACATGCTTCTGTTTGTGAAACACCTCCCGACCTCTGGCTGTGGGCAAATTACTACTCAGATTGTTGCGTTTCACGTGTGGTTTGTGAGTTGTGCATGCATTGTTGATTCCATGGGTGTGCTCATTGTTCGCACATGGTACATTATCCAGTGCTGTTTGTGTAAGGCTTCCAGACATGTATCCAAGACGCTAGGCCCTCACCACACACAACACACCCTAATGCACCCCACGTTGTACTCCTCATGTCATGTGTAATGCATTCCCCATCTGCAATAGCGCCTGCCACCTTTCACCCTGGCCACAACTTTGCATGCATGGCTCCATGATGTTGCATTGGCTGTGCTGAACGGTATGTGAGTGGTTCTGTACATTGTCCATATTGCAACTTTCCGATGCTGCTGACTTCCTTTCATGGCGGAATATGTTAAAACACTTCCTCAAGCAAAGGTCTTGTAAAGGCCAGCCCATGCTAACATATGGCTCCCATATGTGCAACACGTGCAATGACATGCACCATTTGCTCGTGAATGCATAGCACCTCACTTTGGTTGTTCCACCAAGTGTAACATGCTCTGTGCACCCATTATTCAAAGGTCACCATCCTTGGAGAGATGCAGAGCCAACTCTGCATGGCTGCAGTATGGTGTGCTGGCTGTTGTCAGGGGATAGGCTCTTGGGTGCATGACCAACGGCCTACGGCCCTTGGCCATGTACCCAATAGTGTAGGCCTTACCTACACCCAACACAACATAATGGCCTCATGAAGGGGAATATTTGCCATATACCACAATCCACAAATGTAACATATGATGGGTGATGCAAAGGGCAACTCACGCCAAACGCAAATAGCACCATGTGCCTCCCTAATGTCCACGGTGGTGGCATAATGTACACCATATGGTACCGGATGCATACAGGTCACTTGTGCTGTTCTACCCCGTCTACAAGGTCCTGCAGAACAATTTTTTGAACGTCATCACCATCTGAGACATGCATACTTAAAACTGCATGTCTGCTTATGGTGGCGTGCTATGGTGCAGGCCTAGGCTCTTTGGTGCTTGGCCTATAGGCTACAGCCTTTTGCCATACACCCAACAGTGTAGGCCTTGACCACACCCAGCTCAACATAACAGAGTTATGCAGGTGAACAAGTGGCCAGGTACACGCAGGTCACCCCTAGCCACTTCTAAGCAACCACTACTTCACCACTGCACCCACAGGACACATTAGAGGAGTCGTCACTCCATCAGGTCAAGGCATGTACTACACAGTGTAAGAATTGCAACCAATCCCCACAACCAGCAAAGCAACATTTTATGCAATGATCACAAACTGCACAACGAAGTCAACATTGCAAAACCTACTTCACCCCAGGGCGCATATTTGGCGATGTAAGATGGCCACCCATTCATCGAAGGGGCTACGAGCTTAGCACACGCAACACACTGTACTGCAGTGTACGTTTCAATCTTAATATGGTCTCCATTGTACTCCACTTCTGCCATTGCTGTACCATCACTGACCGCTAGGGCCTCACCACACAGAACACACCCTAGTACAGCCCATGTTTTACTTCTCATGTCATGTGTAATGCACTCCCCATGTGCAATCGCGCTTGCCAACTTTCACCCTGCCCACATCTTTACAAGCATGGCTCCATGACAGTAGGCCTCATTACACGGTAGGCGGTAGGGATTTAACGTTACCGGTAATGGAATACCGGTAATGTTAAATCCCCATGCGGATCACGACCCGGCTCACCGCTATTAGCGGCACCGCTAAGTAGGCTGCCACTAATAGTGGCCAGTCCGCGTGCGCGTGACCCACCATCCCGTAAATAGCGCCATGCCGCCAATAGCACACCATCACGAGTCAAGCGGCCATGCTAATAGCGGCATGGTAAAGCACCCAAAACCCCTTACCGCCATGGCGCTAATACTGCCATCGCGAACCACCCGTTAAGAGAACAGTGGGACAGATGCACAACCATCTCACAACCAGTATTCTCCCGCACGCTGAACCAGGTACTCGATGCCCTCCTGAAGCATGCACCTGAACACATACCCATGCCACGGACTGCCCAGGAGATTGCAAACACAAAAGTTGGCTTCTATTCACTGGCAGGCATCCCAAGTTGCATCGGGGCCATCGACTGTACCCATGTGGAATTGGTGGTCCCACATCACAATGAAGTAGTGTACCGAAAACAGGAAGCAATTCCACTCTATCAATGTCCAAATGGTATGTGACGCCAACAAGATAATCACACATTACTGTGCTCTATTTCCCGGATCAACCCATGATTCCATGGTCCTGCAGAACTCAACTATCCCACGCTACATGGAGCAACGCACCGGACAACGTTAGTGGCTACTTGGTGAGTAGCAGGGCAAGCACATGGCAATGTGACTAGGGGGTTTGAGAGATATGTACTCCAACTGGGTGTGAAGGGGGAGATACGTACTCCAACTGGGTGTGAAGGGGGGGAGAGATACGTACTCCAACTGGGTGTGAAGGGGGGGGAGATACGTACTCCAACTGGGTGTGAAGGGGGGGAGATACGTACTCCAAATGGGTGTGAAGGGGGGGAGAGATGCGTACTCCAACTGGGTGTGAAGGAGGGGGAGAGATACGTACTCCAACTGGGTGTAGCCTGTCGTATGTGGGCAAAATGCACATACAGATGTACGGCAATGTCCATCTGGGAAGGCGGCAACGTACTTGAGATGAACCGACATGCAAGTATAAGCTACACAACACAGATGACATTCCAGGTCTAGTAACATTAAACATCCATCCACATACAAATTGCACAACATTCCATGCCACAAAATACAAAAATTCCACACATGCCATCAAGATAGCATCCTGAATTAGTCCAGCACAACATCAATAATGCAATGTGCCCTATAATGCATGCAAAGGGATCACCACTATCCATAGCATTTCCCCACGCACCTATGCCACCACTGAAGAGATGCCTCTCTGCATGGCAACATCAATGTTGGAATGGCAGTACACCAGCAGTGTAGAAACATATCTGCCTGGCCCCAGGGACACAGAAGACCTCGCATCACCCAGGACATGTCAATTACTGTTTGAGGCATCAATGTGGCATGTCTACTTGCAGAGTCAACCAACCCCTTGCACGTTGCTGTCACCCAGACCATCTGCATGTATGCTGTCAATAGTGTACTTGAATCATAATGCAATATCAATTTGTGTGATATGAACAGGCCACTCTTGAGGTGAACAGTAACAGGACCCCGTTCCTTTCCCCACACAGGTGTTGCGGGCTATCCCCTGAAGACCTGGCTCCTCACACCTGTACGGAACCCACAGAAAAGGCACGAGGAGGAATACAATCGTGCACATACCCGTACCCGCATCGTGATCGAGCAGACTTTTGGCCTTTTGAAGTCACGGTTTAGGTGCATTAGCAGGTCTGGCGGTGCTCTCCTGTATGGACATGAGAAGGTGGGCAAGATCACCACGGTATGTGTCATGCTGCACAATATGTGTATCAGACGGAATGTGCCACTGCCCCCTGAGGTTGAAATGGAAGCACCTGATGAGGATGATAATGGTGATGAGGACGGAGGTGAAGGGGATGCAGGTCTTGCAAGAGGGGATGGGCAGGAGGGACGTGCTGTGAGACAGCATCTGATCAACCAAATATTCTGAGGAACATGTTTTCATACTGTCACATGGATATGGGTATCAATGCACTGGTGTATGTTTGGGAGCACGCAATGGACCCTGTCGCCAATAAAGTACACATACACAATGAAGATGTCCAAGCCTGTGTTTTGATCATTAACCAGTGTATTGAGAAACAGAAAGGTGTAGAAGTGCAAGTAACAAAACATCCCACCACCCTACTCTCCACCCCCACAACAGACCCATAACATCCTACCCCCACCCCCCACAACAGACCCATAACACCCTACCCCCCACCCCCCACAACAGACCCATAACACCCTACCCCCCCACCCCCCACCAACAGTCCCTCATGTGTCTGGCATGTTTGCCCTGGCCAATGCACATAGAGGAATCTCCATTGACACCCTATTTGCCATTGTCTTTGGCAGCATCTTGGGGACGGCCAGTCGTGCGCCTGGTGGTGCGTGTAGAGCGCCGGAGGGGGCTTGTCTGTCTCGACCCCGAAGATGATGATGGGGCAGACTGGGCTGGCTGTGAAAAAAGGCAGGTCCATGGTGTCGGCCATGCGAACAAGGACCTCCCTGAGCATCGCTATCTCGTTGCATAGCCTGTCGGTGTTTGCATCCATTCTCTCAGTGGAGTGCCTCACCGGTCTCCACAATGTTCTCCCTGAGTCGGGCAGCCTCCTCGACATGCTGGCCAACCAGCACAGTCAGCTCTTATTGTCGCTCCAGGATGGTGGTCAGTTGGGGGGCAGTGCTGGGTGACCGTGCACTGGATGCTGTGCCCTCTGATGCACCCACTGCAGCAGGTGAAGGTAACATGGGGGACATAATTGCTGGGTAGTTGTCCTCAACAGTCACATCAGACCCAGGGGTCTGGGTTGGGGCTGGCTCTGGTGTTCTAGGGGGGTTGGGGTGTGCATCTCCATAGGCTCCACTAGGGTGTCCTCCGGATCGGATAGGGGGGCAGTGGTGGCTGTCTCACCAGCAGAGCTTGCCGCAGCTGATGGTGGGCCCTCGGTGGCTGTCATTGGTGCCAGTGGGTTCACCACCGGTGGTGGGGCTGCAGTTTCTGGTGCAGCTACTACTGCCCTGGCAGTGGCACTGTGACAATGTTTTCTGCTCGTCAGCTGTGACCTTCCCCCCTTGCCCCTGGATGTTGTTGGGGTGTCCTCCGGCTCCAGTGCCCTTGGCCTCTTGCACGTAGCTGGTGCCTGGGATGCATCAGTGGCATCCTCACCATCTGTATGTGAGTCTGTCAGGGACGAGAAGGGGGATGGCATTGGTTGCGTTTCAATATACTTAATGCAGATTACATAAATGATGCAGTTGTGGCCATTGGTACTTAGTAGTTGTGGATGCAAGTGATGTGCCAGTTCAGTGCCTCATCCATGCATGGTTGTGTTTGGAACTTGTCTCTGGTGATGTGTGCATGTGTGTGTGTTTGGGTCTGACACTGACATGGTGAGGGATGGATGCATGTGTGGATGTGTGTCCATGCATGAGAGGAGTCTGTGCTCACATATGGGGGGGACAGTACATTCACATCGCATCCTGTCATGTGTACACTCACCTCCATCTGAAGTGGTACCCACGCCGAACTCCATGCTGCCCACTCCCTCAATGGATTCAACGGCAATCAGGTTTGAACATGTCTCCTCCCATTCCTTCATTCTGATTGGTGAACCATCTCCACCGGCACTGGCAATGCAATGGTTTTCAGCCAGGATGCCCCTCACCCGCAGTCTGAGGTCGTCCCACCTCTTCCTGCATTCGCGCACAGTGCGCGTGCTGGTGCCCACAGCACTGACTTTAACTGCTACCTCCTCCCAGATGGATTTTTTTTTCAATAAGGTTGGCCGGCGCATGTACTTAAAAGATCCCGAACACATTCTCCCCTACATTCTTGAAACCCTAGATGGGTTCCATAGATGCACCGGGACCCAGATCAATCACGGCACGTCTTGTTTATTTCCCCTGGCTGCCCTCAGCAAGACCAAGAAAGAACACCTCCCCCCTTTAGCCCTCAAACGGGAACCCACCACATTCAAATACCTGGGCGTTATGATTCACCGCGACCCCGTAGCTGAACACGCGCTAATCACAGGAAAGGCAAAGGAGGGCCTGGCTAAATCAATTGACTTCTGGTGCAAGCTACCTCTCTCAGTGGCTGGCAGGGTGGGCCTCCTTAAAATGGTGGCACTCCCGCGCCTCCTACACATCTTTGCCAATGTCCCGTACAACATCCTACAACAATTCTTCAGAGACCTGAATAAACTTTGTAGGAAATTTCTATGGCAGGAAGGAAGGCACAGAGTCGCCCTAGACATAACGCAGAGACCGTATGACAAAGGAGGCCTAAAAACCCCTAATTTTGAGCTCTACTACATAGCAGCCCAGCTCAAGCACGTGATCCAGTGGATGGCTGATGACACCTCAACGGACACTCGCTTGTTACAGCCCACAGACGCATCCTGGTTGCTCAGGGACTTACTCTGGATTAAACCGGAGCCGAAAACGCAAAATGCATATCTAATCCGCCTGGGCAGATCTGGAATCGAGCCTGTAAAATGGCCAAACTGACTGACCCCTAAACCCCGCAAATCCCAATAGCCGCTATTATGTCTACCAGACGAGATCACCAAAAGGTGATCCTGAACATATGGGAACCCTCTGGTATCGCCACCCTGGGTGACCTGGTGGATGACCAGGGTATCCACACATTCTCTGAGCTGCACGAGATGACAGGGATCCCGCTGGGTCAGTTCCTCCTACACGGGGCGGTGTTGGAAAAGCTCAAGAAGCGATGGCCAGATACAGAGACCCTCTACGCCGGGCACGAGGTCATCGAAAACTTGCTGAGCGTCGCAGAGGGGGGGGGCACGAAACTTCGAGGCTCTGCGAGATCCTACTTGATAGCACTACACAAAACGAACTCAAGTGTAAAGGTAAATGGGAATCTGAACTAAATACACAGTTTGGAGATACGGAATGGGAGACCATAAAACATTACCATAAAAAAGTATCCAGGAACGCCCGATTTCAGCTTATTCAATTCTACATTATCCACAGAGCCTACCTCACCCCAGACGTCATCTCGAAATTCAATGGCACTGGTGCGGCGACGTGCCCCAAGTGCCAAGAACCCTCAGCCGCATTGACACACATGTTCTGGGCCTGCCCGGCCATACAGACCTTCTGGTCCCAAGTTCAAGCTAAGGTAGCAGAAGCGGATATAACACTGGACATGCAGTCCCCTAGGGCTTGCATTCTGGGCTCATACCCGAGAGGCAAAAAGAACAAGCTCAAGGATTTAATGTACATCCTGGCTAAAAGACGTATCGCCATGGCCTGGAAATGCCCCAGAGCTCCTAGCATCACAGCATGGTGGGAAGACCTCCGTAGATGGACTGTGGCCGAAACCGGGGCCTGGGAGCTGGCGCAGCGACAACAAAAAATAGGTGACTCTGAGGACCTCCTACAGTGGATAGCCTTCACAGTGGCTCTGTTCCACACAAAAGAAGACAGCTTCTCCGGCGAGGACCTGGACAGCCCAGGCTCAGCCTAGCGCAAGCGGTCGACAGCACAACGTCCTGGTCTTGGTTTAATTTGGGGGGGAGGGATAGGGGGGAGTTATTATTGTCACAAAACTGATTATTAAATTGATGATACTGGTTGTATTGTATTTGAAAAAACAATAAATATATTAAAAAAAAAAAAAAAGGTTGGCCGGCGCATGTCATTAGCAAATACTACCTCGGCATTCTCAGCCAGGGTCTGTGTTAGCATTTTCAGTTCCTCTGGCGTATATTTCTCCTTGCGCTGCCTGTCGGAGGTTTTTCTTAATGCCTTGGGCATGAAGCAGGTGTCCCTGATGATTTTGCACTGCTCACAACTCGAAACAGGTCCTGGGGGCAGAGTATAGCAATGGATTGTGTTTTTGAAGATGGCTGCCATGCTCTTTCCCGTTCCTGTGCGGTGACCGCTATTTGCATGTAGCGTGAGGGCAGAAGTGCTATCTGCACTTTCGTGGAAGCCGGTAAGGGACTTTTAGGGGACTTTACCGGCATGGCGGTAGGGTCATTAACGGCATGGCGCTATGCTCGTGTCCGCGTACTCGTGATCGTGTGCGATTAGCGCCCTCTTGCCAGGGTGGACACGTTAATAGCGCCATGCCGCTAATTTGTGGTTTTTACCGCACAACGTTTAATGAGGCCCAGTGTGTTGCCTGTGCTGAACGGTAATTTAGTGGCTGTGTACATTGTCCATATTGCAACTTTCTGATGCTGGTGACTTCCTTTCATGGTGCAATGTGTGCAAACACTTTCTCAAGCACTGGTCTTATAAGGGCCTAACCATAGCAAATGCAAATGGTGACATGTGGCTCCCTATTGAGCAACAGGGGCAATGATGAACACCATATGCTAATGTACGCATAGCAGCTCACTTCTGCTGTTCTACCAAGTGCACAATGTCCTCTGCAACCATTGTGTGCTACTCACTAACTTCAAATGCATGCAGAGTGACAACTGCATTGCTGCATTATATTGTGGTGGCTGTGATGAAGGCCTAGGCTGTTGGGTGCATGGCCTATGGCCTACAGCCTTCGTCCATGTACCCAACAGTCTAGGCATAGGCCACACTCACCACAACATAACAGAGCCATGCAAGCGACCATGTACGCATGTGCCAGAAATCACAAAGGCAACAAATGCACCAGCCCTTCTACCCAACCGCCACACCATAAAGCAGGGAGGCAAGGACACGTGTTCCGCATACCGTAATGCAGAAACATATTGCTATGTTTGGCACCGCTACCCACTTCCAATCACAAAGTATTATAAGCATGCAAACCAAACAAGACAATCTTCACAACATTCGGCCTGCTCCCAACACTCTAGTACATGCATAGAACCAAGGGTGCGTAGTGCACTGCAACACTTACTAATCTGCACTAGCACATATAAGAACCAGTTGCACCGGGACCTCTTCCATATGTACACTATTCCGTGAGTGCACCCAGTGGACACATTGCACAACGGGTCACTGCACCATCTCCACCCATAAACCAATAACTGTAGGTTGTTCTACTAATCACCACACTCATGCAACCAACATTGTGTGCACTGCAGCCAAACCGCACACAATAAGCAACAATGTGGCACCTAACTTCAACCAGTGGACATAGCTTTTCAACCAGTGGACATACTTTTCTGTGCTATGGCTGCAGCCATGCATCGAAGGGGCTACGGACTTACTTCACACAACACGCCACAGTACACGCTATGTTTAAATCCTCATGTCTCGTGGAATGCACTCCCCTTCTGCAAATGTGCCTGCCACCACTCACCACGGAAAGACATCTCAGCTGCAGTTTGCATGCCATAACAAAAGCTGCCTGAAATGACTACACAAGATTGTTGCCTGTTGAGGTATCCGTGCATTGGCAGAGCATGCACGGATAGCGCTGGCAGACCATCGTCTTCTTGTATAATGTGATATATCACATGAAGCACTTCTCACTCCTGCACCCTTTCCATCCCTTCTTCCTACCACCAAATGCCGTACAATATTTTTTTCAGGCCCTTTCGCCACTGCATTGTCCTCCGATACAACATATCGCTGTCATGGAAACTTTTGACACACATCCCGTCAAATACCGTCACTGCACACTGCAGTGCAATAAAAATGTTGACCGTGCAGCGAACAGGGAAATGGGACGCCAGAGCAGAGCCATATATGACTCATTTTAGTGAGCACACTGCTACGTATAAGAGGCCCAGCCATGCACATAGTGGCTTACAGCCTTGCCACACACACCACAACACTATCCTCCGATACACCATGGTGGCGTTTCCCAAAACCTTTGATGCACAGCATGCTTCCCTCCAGCCAAACACTGGCCATGTCCAATATTCGCCTACATCACGGCGTACAACAGGCCAATGAGACTTCGGTCTGCAGAGCAAACAGGGAAATGGGTCAGCAGAGCAGACCCAGATATCACACATATTTTGGGATGTACATTTCAGTTCTTTGCAACAAAAGTACTGGTTGGATTTCCACCGAACACACAAAAGTATGCTTTCTGACCCAACCCCCCGCTCCTCCTGCAAATTTGGTGAAAATCCGTCCAGCCGTTCGGCCTGTAGCCGTGTGCAAAGTTTTTCCCCATTCAGTCTATGGAAGAAAAAAAAATTGGGACCGCCCTATAACTTTGCCCCCCTGCACGAAACCTCTCCCAACTTGGCGGAGAAAATTCAGGGCCGGCCATATGCTTTTTTTTGCAAAGTTTGGTGACAATTCCTCCAGGGGGAGCAAAGTTATAAGCCGCCGAAAAAATTGGTCTTCCTATGAGCTTAGCAACTTAACCATAACTACACGGCCGCTATATAATATCATAGGTTTTTACCAGGATACTCTTCGTTTGTATGGATGTACTGTACATCATACTTTACCCACTGGCTCCATGGTAATGCCACAGTGATCGTGGAGTATGCGTCTGTTCACGAACATCGGGTGGCATCCAACGTGCCAGCAAAGGCAGGGGTGCCGTTACATAGTGGTACCATGCAGCGAACACAAGGAAGATATACAAACAGCACCATGTATGGGAATTGGAAGGGAAAAAGCAGTAGGTCTGCAAAATTTGTGCTTTTAAAACAAACAGAGCAAAGGCATAGGGTATGCAGTATAATGGAATGCACCAACAAGAGAAGTGACGTGCACCTTCTGCAAGCTTACCACAGTGGTGATTTACATAGTAACAAAGACCGAAGTGCCACAGTTTGGACTGCAAAGTACTGAGCGCACAACGTCAATGCAACGCGGTAAGTACACCAAAGTTTGTATTATATTTGGACAGTTTGTACAGTGTACAATAGTACAAATCATGTTGTTGTGTGTTTTGTACGCAGCAATGGCAAGCACCCTAGAATGGCTCGAAGAGAATTTTCCGGTTGACGAAATGAGTGACCAATAGTAACCCCATTGGTAGGCACTGCAGTGCAAAAAGTACAACAATTACTTGATATTGCTTCATATATACCAAACATATTTCTTTTTCATTCACAGAACATACAGGAAATGAAAGGAATGCACCACAAGTGGCACCTCTTCCACAGCAGCATACAGGCACAGGAAATAAAGGAAACACTATAAATAGCAAACTGGACAGCCTGGACGCCAAAATGGAGGAATCGATGAACAATTTGCCGCCTTAAAGGACTTCGTACAAGACATATTATGGAAAAAATAAAGTACACCTGCCCCACCTGCACGTGTAGCCCTTCCCCATTTTCCAGTCCGCCATCCCCGCAAATTCTGTGTCATGATGAGACCACAATCCCTTCCTCCCCTCACGACCAACTTGCAGAAATCCCCAAATGCCCTATATATGTATCCATTTCTGGTCCCCCTTCCCTTTCGTAGTAGTATCTGTGAGTGTGTGCAAATAATGGTTAATAGTTAAATAGGTATTGCGTTTTTATGTGCATTTTTCTTTCTTTTGAAAGTCCCGTTATGATTCTGCGCTGCACAGTACTGCTGGGGATGCCCGCAAGTAAGCAAAATGGAGGTGTCCTATGGACACCGCACCAACCCCCTATCTTCAATCACAATGGAGGCCTCCGTAGGATACCACTATGGGCCGCATGTCCACATCTTGTGAACTAGCTGTAATTAGTTCTAGGAGCGCACGTTTCTGCGTGCCACAACATCGTGCATGCGTATCTTTTCCTCTGTGTCCTGGTAACAGCGCCCCAGTGCAACACTAGCGAAGAAACGTGTGATGTACGTGTATTAGTTGGAGGTGGCCAAGCACATGCTGCGGGTACCTGAGCACCTGAACATCCAACCTGTTGTATGTAGAAACACCTAGCTTGTTCAAACATTATTGGCGCACTTGTGTCATACTTTCAAGTAGTTCGTGGGTTCCCAGGTGCCCGTAGAAGACCATTGCACATGCACACAAAGTACTGCGCCCAGTATGTGTCCTGCGAACAGGTGTCCCAATTGAGAACAATGGCAACGTCACCATGGAAACCGCACCCACGCTGCTCGTGGGCCCTTAATTACTGGACACGATCGGGCCCCTGCACATATAAAAAGTATTGTGTTGTGCAATTTACGCAGTGTTACTATTAAAGTGCAGCCTTTCTAAGGTCCTACACTTGGCCCTTGCACATCTAACTATTTTTGGGAAACATTTACAGCCGCGGTTTGGTTGCAAATGCTCCAGAGCAGCCCTATAAAAGGGCACACTCCACAGTTGCTCTGCATTCTGTGTTTGGCTTTCCATAACAGCAGCGGTACACATTCCATCGTGCTGGAATTGCTTTGTGACCAATTCGGTTCTGCTGTATTACCTTTCCAACTAATGCCAACCATGGATGCTGCTTCTGCATCTATTTCAGCAGCACCTACACCCTGACCCTCACCATCTCCATGACGTTCCGAAGGGCCTGGAGAAGGGAACAGGCGTGGTAATGTAGATGAGGATCAAGAGGAGAAGGAGTATAAAGTGGAGGAAATCCCCACTGCCTTCACCCAGCGTGAGTCGTGGTTGTGGAAACTACCACCGTAGGAGGCGTGCCCAAATCCCATGCTAACCAGGTGAAATGCACTGAGTGCATAGTACTCAGTCGCGGAAAACCTGGCTTGTACAGCTATGGCACCACCTCCATGCGATGGCACCTGAAATCAAACCACAAAGGAGCAGTTCAGAGGGTTGTCCACTTCCAACAAAGCAGTAGGTTAATTTCCTCTACAGCATCCTCCGCATCTGCTCCTGCCACCACTAGGGACACACCAGTTGGGCAGCGGATCCCTAAATAAGCCTCTCAGGCCATACGCACTGCAGCAGACCCGTACCTTTCCAAGCTCACTGTATTGTGCATGTACTGTGACGTGGTACTCTGCAGGGGAGAGCAACTTCGAAGTGCTTTCGAGGCTTCGGTTCGGGAGCATGAGAAGCAGTGCCCCCTACCTAAGTAAGGGCAGCGAAACATCTTCCTCTCTCCACTTGCCCTTTCTTATCCCTGTGGTAGGTCCCCTTTCCCTAAACTCCCTTCCCTTCCTTTCATTCTGTGTCGTGTGTTGGAAGAATAGTAGAAATGCAAAAAAAACAGAAAGGGGAATTTAAAAAAGGCTCTTTTCAGAGCCACCTTTTACAGTTCAAAATTACAATGTCAACGTAAATACAATTTCAATTTCAACGCAGCCAACTGCTCGGTAGAAGCGATCGGTTGGATAATGTCCTTTCTAAAAAATAGGATCCCTAGAGTACACTGGGGAGACAAAGTCTCTCTGGAAAATGATATTCTATGTGGCATCCCACAAGGGGCTAGCATGTCACCTCTATTATTCAATCTATACCTGAGATACCTATGCCTAGAACTCGATCATATCAATACATTCTTCACCAATTATGCTGATGATACTCAGCTGGTGATTGAATTAAGCGGGGACAAAAAGAAAGACAATGAACAACTATCCATGGTCTACAATACTGTAGAATTATGGTTGGATGCCAGTTGGATGTGCCTGAATGGCAAAAAAACAGAGCTTATGGTATTTGGCTCCCACCAAGCCAGAGCAAAATTATTTCCAGCATATAGCTCGTTCCAGATAAAAGATACACAACTACAAGTTTTGAGCAAAGTCAAAACCTTGGGAATGATGCTGGAAGAGTCATTGGGGTCCGAAGCCCAAGCTCAATATATAAAAAACATGCGCTTATTACCGCAGATTATTAAAAACCATCAGGCCCTATTTGTCAGAGGGTAACTGTGCCATCATAGCAAGGGCTGCCATCCTGTCACACCTGGACTATGGCAACACACTAATTCTGGGGTCCAACAAACAATGTCTCCACAGCTATCAAGTTGTTCAAAATAACACAGTGAGGATCATTAAAAAAAAAAACCACATCTGAACACATCAGTGACTCTAGAAGAGAGCTACACTGGCTGGAAGTTGAGGACACGGTCCAGTTCAAGGCTTTGACATTGGTGCATAGATGCATCGATGGGAAATCACCAGCCTACCTAAAATAAAAAATCTACGTGTAAGCACTCAGCAGAATGCTCAGATCCTCAGAACAAGGCAAGATCACAGTGGCCATACTCAAGTGCAAATTTGGTTCAGGAAAATCCTTCCCCATTTTAGTCGCTGGCCTGTGGAACAACCTCCCTGCACATATAAAAATGGAAGCAAATTATATGCGCTTTTGCAAACAATTGAAAACCCACATCTTTAACTAATCTACACTTCTTCATCAGGCCCTTTTCTGTTTTTACATGTTTTGTCTCGCTTTCCTTTTCTAATCTATGTCTGTACTAGGTGTCCTTGTATCTGCGTCCCGAGGCTTGCGAGCTACCGGCGTAATATAAATAAACAAATAAAATAAATAATAAATAAAATAAGGATGCAGGCCAGCCCGCAGCCTATAAGCTCCGCAGACAGCGTGGTAAAAAATGCAAAGCGGGCCCCTGTCACAAACATTGCACGAATTACCAAAAGGAAGTGGCAGCTCTGAAAAGAGCCTTTTTGTGCTGTTTGTGTTTGAAAGTGTTGAAGTGCTGAACACTCACTGGGGAAATGCTTGAAAAACTTGCAAGAAGCGCCACACTGCATTCTGGATATGATGCAGAAACAGCTCATTGCCAGCATGAGTGAGATGGACGCCATCTGTACGAAAAATGGTGGTACTACGAAACGTAATGTTTTCATTGTAGAAGGAGAACATGCAAACATCTCGCAAAAAAGGCGCAAACATCCTTGTTCACATTGTGGCGTGCTTTCTCCATTTGTAGGCCAAATGAGGCAGAACGCAGCCACATCTGTCTCTGGGCAATGCAAGAAACTTTGGAAACATTTCCATCACTTTCACAAGTGTTTCCTTCATCGCAGACTGCATTGAGATGCCGGGAACATGTCCTAAACTGTTCCCTCCGCAATGAATAATAATAATGCCGGGATGATCGAACATCACCAAAGTGGCACAAAGAGGACCGACATGCTGCCACTTCATCCCACGTACTCCATACCAGTGGACATCCGCATTGTGGAACCTAAGGTGTGCAACCACGCCACAGCGTTTTGCGTACACTTGCAGCCAATGTATCCAGGAGTCGCCCAAAAGCCATACACTCTGCCTCCTGAACGCCGGCACAGCCATAACCATAGCCATGTGCACTCCTGTTTGCAAACACACCTTCTGGCACAATCTGTCCTTACACACCAGACCCAGGAAGCCTGATTGACCAATCCCCATGCCTGCTCAGTTGTCCGCGAACATATTCTCCTTAGTACGCGGGTGTGGAAACACATTTCAAGCAAGGTAGAGGATCCCCTCTTTATTGGTAGGTCTAGAACAGGCTTTTTTTGAGTTTGTTTTTTTTCTTTTTTTTGAAAAGCTGCTGGTAAACAAACACTTTTTTTTGGGGGGGTAGTTCTCTTCGTCTCCACTTTACATTATTACACGACCTTCTCCAAAATTTCTTTACATTCTGGAACACAAGAGCATTTTCAATGGGGAACAAAAGAAAATCCTCTTCACTGAAGAACCTCACATTGGAAGCACTAAGGTTCTCATGGGCACAGAACAACATCCCAGCATGGAACAGAAAAGCAGACATGCCACCGTTTACAAGACACCTTTCCTTCTCTACCTCTGAAGGAAGTACATTGCGATTGTTCCACACTAGTCATGGTGGTATGCATGAGAAAATCACTGTTGCAGTGGAAAAAATGTGCATCACTGCTTTCAGCTCCTCCTTCAGTTCACCGAGCAAACTTACAGCAGTGCGAAAAGCAACATGCAGTGCTCCAAAATGCAGAACTAATATGTCAACAGTACTCCAAGTGGCCATATCTCTGCACTTTGCAATGACAGCTTGCAAACTCGGTACAGGCACACTGCGCCACAAAGCGTGCACTCCTTCCACACCAAGATTTTCATCAACGCTGCTACCCTGGGCATATGTGTGCAGGTCACCCACAAATGAATCACTGATAATGAGCACTCTCACTCTCTGTATCTCTGGCATTGTTATGGTACACAGCAAGTGAAAAAAGTATGAGCAGCCCTCCCTGGTAAGCAAACCCTCAACACTTGATTGGATAATCCCATTTCCATGCCATGCATAGTGAGAAGTACAGCATGTAGCACGTGCACTTCCCCAATCACTGCGAGGGCCGTGTCCCAGTCAAGTAGGGGCAGTCCTTCTTCCCTTTCCTGAACTCTTTTTGCAGAGCTCCCTCATTGGCTACTGTTAAACAGTAACACACTCATCCACCAATCACATCGAAGACCTCTACATCTACCACTGTCATCTCTGTTGAACACTCCAAACTAACCATTAAACACACAGAGTACAAGTGTCCTGTGATTCAAAAGCACCTCCACTGCAAAGTACTGTAAAACTATCTACGATTTGTGCATCCAGATTCTTCCACATCGCCATTCATCACCATAACCTGCAAGTATTAATACCTTTTGTACAGTACATTTGCAATTATGTTACAAGTGCCTCGCAACAGGGTACCTGGCACTGACCCGCCACAATGTACTCAAAATGCATACTGTCATTTCTCCCATCACCTACCATCAAACGCCACCTACAGTGGTAAGTGCTTGCAAAGGTGGCATTTACCCATAGGAGCCATTGTAATATCCAAACGGTTACTCTCTTCTTTCTTTCTGTAAATTTTACGATCTTTTCCCCCATTAACGCACCTCCTATAACATTTGTAAAAGTTACACACAAAAAGATCACTGAATGTACCTACCAAAGTAAGCCAAGTGCATTCATTGCATGCATAACAACAGGTTGCCAGCCACTTACCATGCACACTTCATAGAATTCACCATTACGTTACAAAACAGAATGTATGTGTGCATTGACAACAGTACCATGCATAAATGGGCATAAAGAAATGCAAGAACAGAATCAAGCGATCCACTCATGTGGCAACCATATATATGCGGAAAAGCAAATGTCAGACCAGGCGTGCAGAGCGGCACCCGCGAGCAGCACTCATGATTGCACTGTTATAAGCGGTGCCGGTGCAACCATGCTCCCCACCCCCATTTTGCCCTATGTGGCAGAATGGGGATCGGAAACCCGGCCATACCGGCACCCGCGAATGGGCAATTACCGGCCAATTCAACTCATAACCGATCAGGGCCCATTCGCGGCTGCTGGTAGCGAGTTTGGCAGTAGCCGTGCCCTTGATAAGGTCACGGCTACTGCCAAACTCGTAATGAGGCCAGTGTTTTAGGGAAACCTCCAAAGAACACATACTGCATAAAAAGAACCAAAGTATCAAAGTACATCAATAATTACAATGCAATAATTGCCCTCCTATGGAAGGCAAATGTAGATGTACAGTACGTTGCAGAAAATTCCACTGCAGTTGCACGATATGTCACAGCCTACTTAACCAAAGCAGAGAAAACAGAGCTCAAAGAACTCTGGGATGACATATCATCTTACAAAACACTTGCACAAAATTTGTACATCTTTGGCATAAAAATGCTGTCCCATAGAGAATGTGGCAGCTACGAAGCCACAGACCATTTAAACAGCAACACCTTATATGGGAAATCTGAAAACATAGTGTGGCTAAGCCTTGGTCCTGCTGGATCCAGAAAAAGAGTTCTAAAATCGTACAAAGACATACAAACAATAGCCAGAAACGATCCCAAACAGCCAGGACATTCTAAAAAACAACTTGTTGGACGCATACTACCCAAACAGGAGTATTACTTTAGAAACCATGTGCCTGTACCAGATAGCCCAAAACTTTGCATACAAAAATAACATTAAACCAGATGAATAAAAAGGTAGACACAGAGTGAAAAGTTGTGAAGGCAGCCTGGTGAAACTTACCAAACACAACCTCATTAATCATGTGAAATTGTCATTAAAAACTCCTCAACACAAAGAACTGTACAATATGGCTCTACTGCAACTTTTCAAACCATGGAGAAAAGAAGAAGATTTATTAGCCACCCACGCCTCCTATGAAGATGCTTTCACTGCAAGTGAAAGTACCATAACAGATACAAACTTTACACGGTGCAAAACAATATTGGACAATGAACGCCAACAAGAAGAACTGCAAGCACAACTAAATGTAGACACTCCGGAGAGCAGTGAACCTTCTCTAACAGGAAGCCAAGAAACACTTGGACAGCCACTCATAGCAAATGAGGCAGATTTAGCCAAGACAGAAGTAAAGACCACCATGTGTCAGCATGAGCAGTCTCCAGAAGAGTTGGCTGTACTGAAATCCCAACTAAACAATGAGCAGCGTACCATTTTTCTAAAAGTAAAGAAATTGAACATCGTATACAGCATGAAAGTAAAAATTGTACCTGTAAAAACTACAAACCTGTACTGCTGTATGTAAGTGATGAAGCTGGTTCAGGGAAAACATTCTTATAAAAATGATCAGTACATTTCTACAACAATTAACAAACAACAACCTTTCAGCTGTTGTAACCACCCCCGCAGGTTTAGCTTCCTACAACATAGGTGGGGTCACTTTACACGGATTGCTACTCCTTCAAGTAGAACATCAAAATAAATTGGAGTACTACAAACTTCCAGCAGAAGCTGCTATGAAGCTACGCAGAGTTTTGAAACAAATGAAAATGCTCCTAATAGATGTGGTGAGCTTGGTTTCCAACCTAATGTTAGCTTTGATACACCTCAGATTGCAAGAGGTCCTCAAAACAGACTACAAAGAACTCTTTGGAGGGAAACATGTCACTGTTTTCGCAGATCTCCTGCAATTAACAACAGTGAAAGGGGAACCTATCTTTAAAATCTTAGGACACAAACTGTGCCGTAAAATGTCATGATGCCTACCCCCGGGGCCCAGACCAAGTCCAGCAACCCCGGAAGCAGGCATCAAGTTATCCCAAGCAAGCCCAACAACCCCTGCTAGGGGCTATTTGGGTGCAGTCCTGGCGCCTATGGCGCCAGGCTCATATGGAGAGTCAGTCCTGGCACTGTAGGCGCCAGGCTCATAGATTAAAACTTACCTGATGCAGACCATGCTGCAAACCTACCTGATGCAGACCATGCTGCAAGAGCACCAAGCCAAAAGAGGCTTGGAAGGGACTACTTTACCTAGGGACTATTTTTCTACTCGGGTGGGGCTGGGGAGGAATACTTACCTGGGACTACTTTGGAGGCTATTTAAACCACGCCCGAAGAGCAGCACACGCTTCGCGTTATTCTGCATCTAGCAGCGTAACGCTCACCGTGCCTGCAAGTCTGCATCCAGCCTTATGCCACGCCCACCTCGAGTTTGGAGCTCCTAGAAAAAGGGAGAAAGAAGGAGAAAAGGTTAGAACAAGAGCAATACCTTTGATCTTTACCTGAATTCCTGATCCATCGCGCCTTCACGCTGGAAGAAAGAAGTTATTTTATGCATGTCGCTTTGCCTGCTGCAGCGCCGCGCTGAACTCACCGGCCTTCGCAGCATCTTCACATTCCACCGCATCCTCCTGCATGTTCCCGCCGTACTCCGGCACCTAAGGAGAAGACAAGAACAGCAAGGTGAGCCAAGGGAATACACAGAGGAATATTAGTTACCCCCCATAGACTTACCTGATTTTACCACCGGGGGTACTATTCCTCTTCACGGGTCGGCGCAGCTTCCACTGCATCTTTGCCGAACCCCGGCCCTTAAGGGAAAACAAAAGGACAGCAAGGTGAAACAAAGGGACTAACAAGGGGAACCCTCCTCGCCACAATAGACTTACCTGATTTTACCACCTGAGGCATAATTCCCCGAGACTTCATACTTTCTCTCAGCGCCTGAATAAGGGAGAAAGCAACAGGTTACATATTGCCATTATTTTATCGAACTGTGTTGGATAATACAAATCCTTACCAGAATATTACCGGTTGCCTCGAGGAACTCTTCACTAGGGTCAAGCTGCAACCTGCAAGGAATCGGACAAGAGTGAAAGTCAGGCATTTGAAATCTTACATACATACGGCGTCTTGCCGGGAATCTCGGAGTCAATATTGTTCTGGAACTCACCAATTCCTTCGAGCCAGTGAAGCAACTGGTTATCTACGCGCCCCTGCGCTCAATGCAGTATGGAGAGCTCATCTTTTCAAACCATCAGGTGAGACTATAAGAGGGGACATCAAAGGTGATCAGTGGGGAGAACAGCGGGGGGGGGAATTTACGTTCAACTCCACGGGTGGTTAATTCCCTTCTCCATTTGCAGAAGAATATTCCTACGGGCCAAGCAAACGAAGTTAGGTGGGCCAGTCCAGTCTGTCATCTCGGCCCTACGCGTCACATTGGTGGAGACCGCAGCTGTCCAGTTCAGATCGACGCTTCTGTGGGAGCCAGGTGAGCATAACAGAACGCAAAGCCAACCTACAAATTCCCACCCGGGCGTTATGGATACCTCAGAAACTGACCAATTGGCCCAATTACTAGGGGAACTGAGGGCTGAAGTGCATTCCGCCCGCCAAGAAACCAATGCTCATAGAACAGAACTGATTTTGTTAAAGGAGCGAACTGATGACCTTGCTAGGCAACTATTGCAAAGCCAGGCTGGACAAGCACCCCTACCTGTTTCCGGGGGAAATCCAGCTCCTGTGTTATCAAGTAACCCTGTGCAAATAAACCTACCAGGAAATATTCCATTAGCTCCACCCGAACGCTTTGCCGGAGATCCAATAAGGTTCGCCGTGTTTATGAACCAGTGCCGCTTGCACTTTTTATGCAGACCTGGAACCTTCCCAAACGATCAAGCCAAAGTAGCCTTTGTATTGTCATATCTCAGCGGCAGTGCAGCTGATTGGTCAATTCCACTTGTTACTCAGGATGACCCAATTCTTCAGGATTTTCAGGGCTTTCAAACGAGCATGGAAAGACTATTTGCCCGGCACTCCCAAGGACAGGCCCTGGATAAAGAACTTTTGTCCCTACGACAGGGTAACCAGGACCTTCTATCCTACATCGCGACCTTCAATAGGTTGATAGTGGAAACTGGATGGCCTGAGGTAAAACGAATCACGTTATTTCATCGAGGGCTTCGAGGAGAACTCAAGGATGTGTTGGCTCAAGTCGTGATCCCACCTCAAGACTGCGCTGAATATATAGACTTAGTGGTCCAGTTAGATCACAGACTTCAGAACAGAAAGGCTGATCGAGCCAAGTTTGAGAATCGGATGTTGGTCAAAACCCACGCTAACCCCAAAGGAGCAGATGCTTCAGAACCCATGAAAATTGGAGGGGTTAAAGGACCCTTAACCCAGAAGGTAAGAGAAAGAAGACAGCAAATTCAATTGTGTCTATATTGTGGAACTTCTGGGCATTTTCTACAGGATTGCCCTGTAAAACCACCCAAGAAGGTGGTAGGAGCTGCTGATAAAAGCCATATGGAGTCAGACTCGGGAAACGACCACGCCCGACAAGCCTAGAGGTCCACTTGCCGAGCTTGAAGAAGGATCGGGAATGTGAATCAGTGGTAACATTTCTAATACAGAGAACTAACACAAAACATGCATCAGTCTGCAGACCTCACCTATGCCAATATTTTAAAAAACATGAGTATTGGTCTACTATTAAAGGAAGCACAGGCTAATCTAAATAGCAGACACATCCATGAGCTGTAAGGGCACAACACATGTGCTACTGATGTCATGGAACAATTAGCTCACCAAAATATCAACTGTATGTCCTTAATGCCAACTCTAGCAAGCTCTGCATAATTCAATGCAACAATGCTGAAAAAAGAAATGCAACCACTAGTGGAAATTCACTGCACAGACAAACTGGACGTACACGGTATGACAATACCTATGTGTCAACAAGCCATAGCATGGCTACAAACCTTAGAAAACTCTATCTCCAACAGAGCTGGTTTGGAGAAAATGTTAACATTATGTATTAACTGTAGAGTAAAACTCCATCAACTACCAAAAACACAACCAAAGGGATTGAAAAGGACAAGACATGCCCATCTCCACACACAAAGAAAAGTACCTCTTCAAATAAACCACATGCACTTCCATCAAAGTACTCAGATACAGAACTACTTGGTCCATTCAAATTTTCCAATACAATTGGTGTAAATTGTTATGCAAATGTAGCAATGAATGTTCTATTCCAAATGCCAGCAATTATTGAAAACATTTATTTAAATGGCTCAGACCAGTTGCGTTTTTTTTTTAAATTAAAAGTTGTTTATTAGTTTGATTAACACACTTTTACAACATCATCATCAATATTAGAAAAAAGTTTAAAAACCTCATAAGTTTGGTACATCACTGTTTTTTAACATAAAACATATTTTACACACAAAAAATGTACGTACATCAAAAATTATGACAAGTTTAACTTAAGCTTATTCACAAATCACAAAATAATTTGTATAATTGAGTCCGTTCAGGTATCGAGAATCAAAGGTACTTTAATTTCGTTTATGACAGCAAATTCTTATTAACCAATTCTTAAACCACAACCGTAAGAAATTTTGTGACGGCCAAATTTGCTTTACATGAGGAGCCTCACATGAACACTTTCCAATACCATTCTCTAGAGTTATGTGTTGTACCAAGTAGTTCCACTCCTTTTAATGTGGAACGACACACTTTAAAGTAATCGCATAAAATTGTTAAATGTTTCAGTGTTTCGTTTGGTGTACCATCTCCACAAAATCGGCATAATGCTTCCTTATTTAAACTAGTTCCCTTTTCCCAACTCACTGTTTTTTCCCCAAGTATGCAATTGGTTGAGCTTGAATCTTAAATATAGCTATCGTAATTTGCTACAGGGAAATTTGAGCAAATATGGTCTGCAAGGAGTCCTCGCTTGCGCAAATACTAAAGCTTCTGTGTACAATTTCTTGGAATGCATCTCGTTTAACATTTTAGCCCAATCGTGCTCAAAAAGCTGTTTTTTCACATAAGCAGAGTGAAATTCAAAATCGATAGGTTTTAGAGCAAATTCATAAAGCAGTTTAGTCATGGTATTAAAGAAAGTTACCACAGAAGGTGGGTTTGCTGATTCCAGCATGATGGAGAAGTCTAAGTAAAGTGAGTTTTCTGGAGGAAAGACCATCTTTGCCAAGTTGGATAATTCACGCCAGTGATATCTGGCCAATAATGCGGTGAGACCAAGCTCTTGTTGCAGTACACAATTTGGAAGTGAGTTGGGCATTCTCAAAGTGGTCTTCCACAATTGCCCCTGAAGTTGATCTAATACCGAGTCAATGTTTAAGAGGCATAAGTCGAGGCCATACAAAATAATGGCTTCCACTTTTAACAGGTAGAATTCCAACAAGAGACCCATTGAAATGTGCAGAATTTGGCATACACAATCTTCATTTGGGAACCTAGAACAGTTATTTTAGCATTTTTCTCGAGTGAGAATTTTTCACATCGTATCCCAAGTTTTTTAAGCTTGTTTCCACAGGAATGGCAACACTGTCTATGGTCCATTTCATAATCTGAAGTTCTTTTTCTCATATTTTTGAAAATCAAAATTCTTGTTTTATTGACGTTACACCTTAAGTTGTGTTTGTAAAGGTATTCAGAGAAAATGTCAAGTTTTATTTGCAGTCCATAAGGTGTGTGATCAAAAATCAACACGTCATCTGCAAAAGCGATCCTTTGAATCTGCAGATGACCAAGCTTTGCAGGGTATGTAATTTCAGATTGCCATATTTGTTGGATGTCGCAGAGGTAGAGATTAAACAGGGTTGCTGCCAAATTGCATCCCTACCCCCGTTGGAATTGGTTTAGTTGTTGCACGGGAATTGCCTATTCTCACTAAGTAGGATGTGCCATGGTGTAATTTTGCAACAAATGCAATTAAGTATGGCGGGACACCATTACTTTCTAGTTTCTCCAATAGAATTGTGCGAATTACACAATCAAAAGCCGCAGAGAGATCGATCGACGCCATATATAAGGCACCTGAGTTAGGCATTTTTATTTTGACCAGTAGATGAGCCAATACTGTTGCATTTAATGCAGTGCCCACTCGGGCACGAAAACCAACCTGGAACCATGACAGAATAGAATGTTTTGTTAAATGATCCTGTAGCTGTTGCAGGAACAGAATCACAAACACTTTGGCTGCTGCATCGACCAGTGCAATGGGTCTGAAGTTTTTAAGGTTGGACTTCTCACCCTTTTTAAAAATGGGTATTATCACTGATTTCAACAATGAAGATGGAATCTGTGAATCTGTGAAGCCTTAATGATCTCATCAAACGGAATTTTAAGAATGGGTGCCCATAGTTCCGGATGGTGTTTTAATACACATGGTGGAATACAATCGGGTCCTGGTGCATTAGAGTTGTTAAGCGTTCCGATTGCCCACCCAATGTCATTGCAAGTCCAACCCTTGAAAACTTCTACCCTGCTAAGTGTAAATTTTGACGGCTGGTTGTTCAATCTTTCAGGCAACGAGAACTTTGTTTTGAAAAAAGAAGTCAGTGTTTAGCTTCGGAAATGTTAGAAGATTGTTCCCTGGCATCATCCCCCCTTAATAGTGCCCAGGTTGATCTTCTATCATTCCGATATCGATTGTTAACCATTGCCTGATGTATAGTATGATGAGTACAAATTCTGCAATTTTTAATTTTGTTCCTGCATCTGTTACTTGTTTTTTTTTTTTTAAGTTGAAAATCTGTGGCATTAAGTGATAATTTTTTCAGGTGCCTGATCTCCACGTTTTTTGTTTTTTTAATGATTCTTATTTCATTGTCAAATGTATGGGCTGGTTTCTTGAGCTTTTTTATTTGGGTGATACGTTCAACCAAAACTCCCATGGAGACCTTAATAATGTCCACTATTTTCGAAGATGTTAATAATTTGTTGGTACCTAGATATCTCTTCAACCGTCAAGCTGTAATTAGTGTGTAAACAAGGTGTTGAGCCTCTCACATAGGTAAGGGTTCCACCTTAAAGAGGCTCCCGGTCGATCACATACAATAAAAGTGTGAAGGGGATCTCTTTCCAGAACAGGGATGTGCAGCTGAATCTTTACAGATAAGGTACTATGATCACTTAGTTCCGATTCACCAATCTCAACTTCATTTCATAAAAAGCATAAGTCTTCAAATATTGCAATGTAATCGATGCATGATTTCATATGATTACGTTTCCATGTGTCAATGCAACCATTGTCTTCAAACGGAATCAAAACAATATCCCATTGGGCCAGCCATGCATGCCATATTTCCCCTCTCTTAATGGAGGCTGATGTTTTTGACAGGTTATCCACATTACATTCTTGGGCTAAGTGCCTCATACAATCTGAATTAAAGTCTCCTCCCAGCATTACTTTGCATTGTGGCCATTGGGAGAAGACCTCATCAAACAATATCTCCAATTTTTCCAAAACCTGTTCAAGAGACATGCAGTTCGAGTTAAAGTATAGCGAGATTATTAAGTAACAGTCCCCATTGCTGGCCCCTAATTCAACGACAACAGCTACAAAAGATTGAGACTTATGAAACTTTAAAAGGGAGAATGCAAGTTTGTTATTGAGAAGAATCCCAAGTCCCACAGAGGGCCTACCTTTGAGACCATGAATAGCCTCAATCTGGAAGGCAACAAAACCTTTGATCTGAATTTGTTTAGGTGACATTGTTTCCTGGCATAGTATGATGTCCATACATTTGTGCGGCTTAAATCACGTTGCCCATGTTAGAAGGTTTTCAGTTCCACACGAGTTGCAGGACATCAGCCTAAGCCACTTTTTGCTACTATGTGGAGGTTATTTTTTGTCCCTCCTTTACCGAACCCAACAGCACTGATAACCATGACCAATCTTTTGTGTTGTTAGAAATAGCTGCTAATTGAGCAATAACCGCTGCCTCTGGAGGTTGAGGAATGTGGACCCCAAAGCTTCTAAGTTGGTTGCTATTGTGGTAACAAGGGGAGTCTCATTGAATACTTTAGCTTCTTCAATTGATTGCAATGAAGTTAGTGAAAGTCCTAACATTTTTAACTCTCTTCTGTGCGCCCAAATTAGTTCAGAGATTATGGTGGATTGAATTTAAAGTACCATCCGGAAATTGTTGACCAGAGGCAATATAATCCATATAATATCTCTAGATGTTAATGTTCTGAGTGCAGGAATTTTCTGAAATGACTCAAGCATGAATGAGCGATTTAGGCTCATGTCTCCATTTATTTCAGGAGTACTGATCCAGCCCAAAATACTCAAAATCTGTGGCATATGATCACATTCTTTGTTGAGGCCCTTTGTCTCTCTGACATGTTGGGGAAGTGGTTGGGAATTTGCAGCCAAAGAAGGATCGCCCTCGAGTGGATGTGATTTTGTGGTGAAGGTGCAGGTAACAAGGCTCGGTTTTTACCGGGCCGCCGTCTGACATGATGCCTACCCCCGGAGCACCAGGCCAGGCCCAGCACCCCCAGAAGCAGGCATCATGCCCTCGGGTAAAAGCCCAGCGGCCCCTTATAGGGGCTCTTTGGACTCAGTCCTGGCGCCTTTGGCGCCAGGCTCATGTTGGACATCAGTCCTGGCGCCATAGGCGCCAGGCTCGTAAAGGGAGGTGTTTTGTGCACTTACCTGATGCAGACCATGCTGCACGCTT
Organism: Ambystoma mexicanum; assembly: GCF_040938575.1. Classification (NCBI taxonomy): domain Eukaryota; kingdom Metazoa; phylum Chordata; class Amphibia; order Caudata; family Ambystomatidae; genus Ambystoma; species Ambystoma mexicanum. The sequence goes on from NC_090923.1 coordinate 651,402,650, forward strand.
CAGGCCTCCCTGAGACCTGAAACGGACTATTTATTCATAGGGACTATTGTTTCACTCGGGCGTGGCCAGGGAAGGATAGATACCTAGTTGGGGAAGGATACATACCTGGGACTTCTTTGGAGGCTATTTAAGCCACGCCCAGACAGCAGCTCATGCTTCGCGTTGTTCTGCTTCCTGCAGCTTAACGCTCACCGTGTCTGCTCCTGCCCCTGGACTCCAGCCACGCCCGCCTCGAACCTGGAAGACCTGCAAGGAAGGAAGAGAAGAGAAAGGTGAAAACCAAGGACTATTTCAAACTTCTTACCTGCATCCGGAATCTTCTCGCCAGCATCCCTGAAGAAAGACTTCCATTTAAAAGCATTGCGTTGCTCGCTGCAGCACCACGCTTCACTCACCTGTCCTCGAGACATCTCCCGGCTCCATCGGGGCTGTCAGCATCGGACGCCACATCTCTGCACCTAGGGGAGAGAGGAAGAAACAAAAGGTGAGCAGAAGGAACACAGAAGGAAAGCCTGATTAACAGCCATAATACTTACCGGCTTTTCTTCCACATTTCGGGTCGGCGCCGCCCCGTTGGCAGGTACCGTACCCCGGCCCCTATGGGGAAAGGACAAGAGACATTTCTGGGGAATGATAAGGACATTTAGAGGGATCGCCCTCATCACTACTCACCTCGGCAGTTTAACCCCTTGACGCATCGCCTTCATTCTGCACCTGAAATAAAGGACAGATCACAGGTTAGAAAGACAACATAAAGGGGGCCTCACTTGAACTTTGAACTTTCATACTTACGGCGCATCGCTCAGGAAAGTCAAGTGGATTTTGCCAGCGCCATTCTGAAAACCAGTGAAGTAACTGGACGAACGCGCGCCTCTGCACCAGAAGCAGGATGGAGAGTTCATCCTTCCAAACCATAAGGTGAGCTTAAACCGGGGTATGGAGGAAATTAGAGAGGAACGAAGGGGGAAAGGGGTGAGCTAGCACACTATTCGGCAGACTGTTAATCCCCTTTCTCATCTGCAGAAGGATATTCCTACGGGCCAGGCAAGCACGATTTGGAGGTCCTGTCCAATCGGTGTTCCGGGTCCTGCGCATCACGCTAGAAGAGGCCACAGCAATCCAGACTAGACCAGCGCCCCCGTGGGAACCAGGTGAGCGTTACAGAACGCAAAGCCTTCCTACAAATTCCCACCCAGGCGCTATGGAAACTTCCGAAACTGACCAGTTGGCCCAATTACTGGGGGAATTACGGGCCGAAGTACACGCCGCTCGTCAAGAGACTAGTGCCCTCAGGAGGGAAGTGATTGTAATAAAGGATAGAGCTGATGACCTGGCTAGACAGCTTTTGCAAGGTCAAGCTGGACAAACTCCTTTACCCGGTTCCGGGGGAACCCCGCTCCTGTAGTTTCCAGTAACCCGGTGCAGATTAATCTACCTGGAAACATGCCGCTGGCCCCACCTGAACGCTTTGCTGGGGACCCCAAACGATTCACCGTATTCATGAATCAGTGTCGTTTGCACTTCCTATGCAGACCTGGGGCCTTCCCTAATGATCAGACCAAGGTAGCCTTTGTGTTGTCATATCTCAGCGGCTGTGCTGCCGATTGGTCAGTCCCACTGGTAATTCAAGATGACCCGATTCTTCGTGATTTTCAAGGATTTCAAACAAGCATGGAAAGGTTATTTGCTCGACACTCCCAGGGACAGGCTCTGGATGACAAACGTCTATCTCTGCGACAGGGCAATCAAGACCTTGTATCCTACATTGCAACCTTCAATTGTGGAAACTGGTTGGCCAGAGGATAAAAGAATCACGTTATTCTATCGAGGTCTACGCGGAGACCTTAAAGATGTCCTGGCACAAGTTGTAAATCCGCCCCAAGAATGCACTGAATATATAGACTTAGTGGTCCAATTGGATCACAGGCTGCAAAACAGAAAAGCAGATCGGTTCAAGTTTGAAACCCGGGTGTTGGCCAAGACCCACACTAACCCCAAGGGGGCTGATGGCTCGGAGCCTATGCAAATCGGAGGGGTTAAAGGACCCCTAACTCAAAAAGAACGGGAAAGAAGGCGACAGATGCAATTATGCCTTTATTGTGGGTCCTCTGGACACTTTCTACGAGATTGCCCGGTTAAGCCGCCCAAGAAGGTGGTAGGAGCCGCTGATAAAATCCATGGAAACTCTGTATCGGGAAACGACCACGCCCGGCAAGCGTAGGGGTCCGCTTGCCGAGCTTGAAAACTAACTCTCAGACCTCGCATTTCATTGTGCCAGTGGTCCTCGTAGATCCGGAACAGCCTAAACGGTTGCATGCTATAAAGGCATACATGCATAGCGGGGCTATAGGAAACTATGTGGATCGAGAATTGGTCTCTAGGATAAACCTCCCTCTGCGTCCTAAAACCAACAAAGATGTCATCACCACAGTAGATGGAACCGAAATTGCCTCTGGACTGGTAACACATTCCACAGCTGAGGTGACACTTGTAGGTCCGGATGGCCATCGGGAGGCAGTTGTGTTTGATGTAATCAAGGCTCCACAGTTTCAGCTTATTCTCGGAATCCCTTGGTTAGAGACACATAATCCTCGAATTGATTGGCGAGCGAAGAGAATAACCTTCCCGGATTGTGCACAAACCTGCTACCCAGAAAATCCAAAGATTAATCTAGCATCAGTAACCTCTGTCCCTGTGCAACTACCTCCAGAGTACCAAGACTTTCAGGACGTCTTCCAAAAGGAACAGGCCAACACGTTACCTCCCGACAGATCGTACGATTGACAAATCGATCTGGTGCCCGGTGCACAACCCCCTTGTAGCAGGATTTACGCCCTTACTGAACCAGAGAATCTGCATTTGAGACAATATTTAGATCAATACCTCGCCAATGGTTTCATTCGCCCGTCAAAGTCCCCGGCATCCTCAGCTTTGTTCTTCGTGCCTAAAAAAGAAGGCGACCTTAGAACTTGTATCGATTACCGCGCATTGAACCAGATAACTGTTAAAAATCGTTACCCTCTGCCTCTGATCCCTGAACTCCTTGACCAGGTGAAGGACGCTTGCATATACACCAAGTTAGATCTCCGGGGGGCTTATCATCTGGTACGAGTAAAAGAAGGCGACGAATGGAAAACGGCCTTCCGTACAAAATATGGACTATTCGAATACCAGGTGATGCCTTTCGGGTTGTGCAACGCGCCTGCAGCCTTCCAATTCTTCATGAACGATGTCCTTCGGGAACTCATCGATGTCTGTGTTGTCGTGTATATCGATGACATTCCTCTTCGGAATCTGATCACAGAAAGCATGTCAGGGCCGTCCTAGAGAAACTGCGCCAGCACAAACTGTTTGCCAAGCTGGAAAAATGTGTTTTCCATACCACCGAGGTTGAGTTTCTCGGATTCATCCTGACACCTAAAGGGGTCCGAATGGATTCACGGAAAGTGGATGCCATCCTCAAATGGCCATCACCTAGTTCGGTGAAAGGTGTCCAAAGCATGCTTGGTTTTGCCAACTTTTATTGCAGGTTTATCCCGGAGTTTTCACGTGTGGTGCAACCCATCACTGCACTCTTGCGAAAAAAGAAACGTTTTGAATGGACCGAGGAAGCCGAACAGGCCTTTCAGGAGTTGAAAGCTAAGTTCACGTCCGCACCTATTTTGAAGCACCCACGTCCCGATCTCCCATATATAGTCGAAACCGACGCGTCCAGCTTAGCCATGGGAGCTGTCCTTTCTCAGAGAGACCCTGAAACCAACCAACTGCACCCCGTAGCATTTTGGTCCAGAAAGTTCTCGCCGCCGGAGATAAATTATGCGATCACCGATAAGGAACTATTAGCCATTAAGTCCGCCTTCAAGGCTTGGCGGCATTATCTCCTCGGCGCCCGGCATACCATCACCGTGCTCACTGATCACCGAAATGTACAATATTTAAAAACTGCCAAGGCTCAATCGTCTCGACAGCTCCGATGGGCTTTGTTCTTTGCTGAGTTCGATTTTGTAATCACCTACCGCCCCGGCTATAAGAATGGTAAGGCGGATGCTCTATCCCGAATTGGAATGGAAGAAATAGACACAAACTCAGAACCTGTGCCGATATATTCCCGAACAAAGAATTTTGGGGATAACCACTTTACAAACCCTTGAAGACATTCAAGCACGAGTGAAACAATTCCTGGACTCTTCAGCCTTGCAGGATTGGATCAAAAGGGGGTCTAACTTTTCAGTCAAGGATGGCTTACCTTACTTCCAAGGACGCTTATTTTTGCCAGAAAAGGAATTGCAAGAACTGGTTATTTCCCGTCATCATGATACCCTGATGGAAGGACATCCTGGCATTGCCAAAACAGAGGAAAAGGTTAAACGACAATTCTGGTGGCCTTCCTGGCGAAAGGATATTAAATCTTTCGTGATGTCCTGTGGAGTTTGTGCCCAAAACAAAGGTCAAAAGACAAGACCCGCCGGTCTTCTTCAGCCCTTAGACATTCCATCAGCTCCTTGGCACACCCTGTCACTAGATTTTATCACGGACCTGTCCTCTTGTAATGGTTACAATACTATTCTGGTCGTGGCAGATTTATTTTCCAAAATGGCCCACTTTATTCCGTTGAAAGGATTACCTTCAGCCTTTGTTCTTGCCAAGGAATTCCTCGAAAATATCATCCGTTTGCATGGATTCCCGTCCATACTAGTCTCCGATCGGGGAAGCCAGTTTATTTCTCATTTTTGGAAAAAGTGTTGTCAACTGGCACAAATCGACGTAAGACTCTCGACCAGCCACCACCCACAGACCGATGGTCAGACGGAGAGAACGAACCAGACCCTTGAACAATATCTACGATGTATGTTGCACCAATCGGAGGGTAATTGGAAGAACATTTTATGGGTGGCTGAATATGCATACAATAACTCGATACACTCTGGAACTGGTCAGAGCCCCTTTTATCCCCTATATGGACATCACCCTCGTACTTCAGACTTGGATTCACCTCTGAGCCTTGAAATGCCCGCAGTGGACCATTTGCATTCTACGATTACTCAAGCCTTCAAGGATGCAACTGCACATTTGCAACATGCGAAAGGGAAATACAAAAAGAATGCGGATCTGCATCGAAGAGAGGCGCCTCCATACCAAATAGGGGATCAAGTATGGTTGGCTACCAAACACCTATCACTCAAGGGGCCTCGAACTTTTAATCCAAGGTATTTAGGCCCTTACTCGATCAAAGCTATAATCAACCCAGTGGCAGTCAAGCTCGATCTACCAGCTAACATGCGGATTCACCCCGTTTTTCATGTGTCACTTTTGAAACCAGTGCACCCAGGAACCAGATTAACAAAGCCACCAGAACCGATTCAGATAGATGGGGAGCCTGAATTCGAGGTGAAGAACATTTTGGATTCTAAGATCTCAAAATCAAAACTTTTCTATCTAATTGATTGGAAAGGGTACGGGCCTCAGGAAAGGTCTTGGGAACCCAGCGATCACGTACGTGCACCTCGGCTGGTAAAAAGGTTCCATTGGAATTTCCCAAACAAACCGAAACCTCCAGAAGGAACGACCTTGGGAGGGGCCTTGGGGGGGAGTGCTGTCATGATGCCTACCCCCGGAGCACCAGGCCAGGCCCAGCACCCACGGAAGCAGGCATCATGCCCTCGGGTAAAAGCCCAGCGGCCCCTTATAGGGGCTCTTTGGACTCAGTCCTGGCGCCTTTGGCGCCAGGCTCATGTTGGACATCAGTCCTGGCGCCATAGGCGCCAGGCTCATAAAGGGAGGTGTTTTGTGCACTTAACTGATGCAGACCATGCTGCACGCTTCAGGCCTCCCTGAGACCTGAAAGGGACTATTTTTTCATAGGGACTATTTTTTCACTCGGGCATGGCCAGGGAAGGATACATACCTAGTTGGAGAAGGATACATACCTGGGACTTCTTTGGAGGCTATTTAAGCCACGCCCAGACAGCAGCTCATGCTTCGCGTTGTTCTGCTTCCTGCAGCTTTACGCTCACCATGTCTGCTCCTGCTCCTGGACTCCAGCCACGCCCGCCTCGAACCTGGAAGACCTGCAAGGAAGGAAGAGAAGAGAAAGGTGAAAACCAAGGACTATTTCAAACTTCTTACCTGCATCCGGAATCTTCTCGCCAGCTACCCTGAAGAAAGACTTCCATTTAAAAGCATTGCGTTGCTCGCTGCAGCGCCACGCTTCACTCACCTGTCCTCGAGACATCTCCCGGCTCCATCGCGGCTGTCAGCATCAGACGCCACATCTCTGCACCTAGGGGAGAGAGGAAGAAACAAAAGGTGAGCAGAAGGAACACAGAAGGAAAGCCTGATTAACAGCCATAATACTTACCGGCTTTTCTTCCACATTTCGGGTCGGCGCCGCCCCGTTGGCAGGTACCGTACCCCGGCCCCTATGGGGAAAGGACAAGAGACATTTCTGGGGAATAATAAGGACATTTAGAGGGATCGCCCTCATCACTACTCACCTCGGCAGTTTAACCCCTCGACGCATCGCCTTCATTCTGCACCTGAAATAAAGGACAGATCACAGGTTAGAAAGACAACATAAAGGGGGCCTCACTTGAACTTTGAACTTTCATACTTACGGCGCATCGCTCAGGAAAGTCAAGTGGATTTTGCCAGCGCCATTCTGAAAACCAGTGAAGTAACTGGACGAACGCGCGCCCCAGCACCAGAAGCAGGATGGAGAGTTCATCCTTCCAAACCATAAGGTGAGCTTAAACCGGGGTTTGGAGGAAGTTAGAGAGAGCAGACTGTTAATCCCCTTTCTCATCTGCAGAAGGATATTCCTACGGGCCAGGCAAGCACGATTGGAGGTCCTGACCAATCGGTGTTCCGGGTCCTGCTCATCACGCTAGAAGAGGCCACAGCAATCCAGACTAGACCAGCGCCCCCGTGGGAACCAGGTGAGCGTTACACCGTCCCTGCTGCATCCTCATTGTGGTGCTGGAGGCCATAAGGTAAGGTAGATTTGGTTACGTTGTCGGGACCCACAGGGATTTGATTGTGATTCGCTACCCCCTTTCCACTAGAAGATTTCCTTCCATGAATGTCAATCCGCCTTCAGCACCACTGTTTATCTCTACAGCATCTTGAATTTTCAGTGCTGAAGTTTTTTTATCCGGTATAGGTTTATAATAAGTGGATAACAATGATTGCTGAGGAATGGTGAGGGAGGATGTAAACTCATTTTGTTTGTCTAAAGTTATGTTATCCACTACAGGTGGATTCTTTGTTCTGCCTGAACCCCCCCTTGAGGGACTGCAATTGGAGAGCTAATCTACTTTCTAAGGAAAGTTCCTCAACATCAATCCGTAATTCTGTTGATGCCATTTTAGATAGATTAGTTGGGGGTCCACTGCTGACAGGCTCATCATTCTTTGCAATTAAGGAGTCATTGCTCTTGTATCTATTTTTTGGTTTTTGGGTTACTTTTTTTAATTTGTATTGTGTTGTCCGAGTCCTTTTGTGCAATTTTACACAAGTTTAGTCTATTCATTGCACATGTGTAGAGCCTCTTTTCTTTTCGCGAGGCAAAGTATTTTTGGTGTGTGATATCGTGGAAGTTATCAGAGAGTCTCTCACCTGGACCTGGAGAAGTTGTGTTATACGTTACTTCATCCAGTATAGCTATGAGGGCAGAAGGACTGTCCGGTTGCTCCTGATTTGATATAGATGGTGGAGCTTAATTTTGTACATCCATTACTCTCACTACCCCATCGTTCAGTTGGTTAAAGAATAGCAGTTGATCATTTTTTTCTGCGTGATTGGAGACCATCTGACAGAGCTGTGCATGCGTGAAGATTTGAGTAGCCTCACTAATTTTAGGTGCTGATACTGTGTGTTTGCGAAAGATTTGGCAAAGACAAATGCTGGAGGTCTCTCCAAGGTGTTCAGATCGTACACAGACGTTGCAATAGGAATATCGGTCTGTGTGGCTTTCGAAGGGTGGGAGGCAGTAGAGGGGGGCGGTAAATTACAGCCTCCTTCTTTTTGAATGTTTCAGCTAAAATAAAGCCTTCCAGCTTGTTTAGTTTATAGAGCATGGCTGCCTGAGCGGATTTAATATCACGCATCTCATAATGAGTGTAGTCGTGTCCACGATCTAGCAAATTTAGAATTCTAGAGATTACTGGATAAGAGGATTAAAAAATGTGCAAGTCGTCTGCTAGGGTAGTAGGATTAGGTTGTGGACTAACATTATTTTCTCCACTAGAGGACAAAATAGGTATATCTAAATCATCCTCGGGCGAAGAGAATGACTGTCCAGAAGTAATCTGTGGATTTTCGTCATTGTCTACATCAATCAATATGGGTATATTAGACAAGGTATCTATCGCATTGTAAGGAGGATAGACTGCTGACGACGAAATAGAGTGGTCTCGGCGATGTAAGTGGACTTTATCTTTACGCCCCGGGCAAACTGTGACCGGAGTCGATGGCCCATCAGAAAGTAGTACCCTTTTTTCAAGTTCTATCAGTACTGCAGGAGCTAGAATAGATATATCGGATGGAGGCCCTAAAGATGAGTCCTCAATTGTTCCCAAGCTATTCATTTCTTCGGACTCACGTATGCTTAGGAAGCTTTTCCTAGAGTGTAGCGGCACGTTAATTTCACCTGTCTTCTCAACCGAAGCTTGTGGCACATTTCCATGGTCTTGAAAAGTGCTGCTGGAGCATGAATTTAATGATAATGATGTGTTATTTATATAGCGCCTTAATCCAAAGCACTTTGCAGAGCACATATTTACATACAATATCACCAAACTGAAATTAGTACTCATTTATCGACCTCGGAAGGATGAAAGGCTGAGTTGGCCTTGTCGGGATTCGAACCTGCGACCTGCAGATCACGTTCAGATCGCATCAGCGAGCACTCAACCCGCTGAGCTATCTTACCGGCTATTTATGTGCGTAGGTACCGCATCAGTGCCAGTGAATTCCTTCTGAGGGTTTTCCTCCAATGATGTGTTGTTACTCTGCGGGCTTTGTGCGCAAGCTTTATCATTTATTATTTTTTTTAAAGGTAAGATGGCACTTTGTAAATCTGCACAAGACTTATCGTGCTGAGAATTGGTTTTGCAAGATTTAGTGGCCATTTTAGTTTCTATGTGACCACTACGTAATCGTGCTGACATCACACTGTTTATGGGTGTGTCACAACATGCATCACCTTCTCTTTGTTTGATGTGTATTTTGTGGTAAGAGGTGAGGTATATGTCTAAGATAAGCCTTTTCACCTTTTTTTTTATTCAAAATTCAATTACGAGAGTGATAAATTTGCATAGAGATCCTTGCAGACTCACTCGCCCACCCGAACAACCCAGCAGCCAAGTACATCGGCGTACTTCTTTCCAATATATAAGAGTCTACAGAAGGGGTCTGAACAAAAGGTCTATGATCGTGATAAAACGGCGTACTACAATCGCGATTCACTCAATTATCTCTTATTTATTAAATAATTAAGGAATCGGTCTCCGCTTCAATCGGTGTGTGTCAAAGCTGCTACTAGTCTCAAGGCCTGAGGGATAGCCTGGTGTATATGTGTTTACCCGCTCCAAACAAGATGCCGATTCATACCAATGCCACTTCTGTAAAAGTATCTTCAATATCGTATGTTTGTCAGCGTACTGCCTCAGAGCGAGAACAGGCACTTACTGCCACTTCCGGGGCGCGCGCCCAGGGCGCTGCCTTGGTGCCTTATGTAGAGGCAGTGGTTGAGGGGCCATAGGCTAGGGCCGGGGTTTAGGCGTGCGCCTAGCAACAGCAGCGTCTATGGGTAAAATATAAGGTAGTTAGATTTGGGATTTGTAGTCTACGTATAAAAAAAGCAGTGGGGCACAATTTCGTTCTCTACCTTTATGTGCAGCCTCACTACAATACAATAATCCTCATAACAATATTACACGTGGCAGCCCAAGTCCTTACTGCAATATTACACGTGGCAGCCCAAATATCCCTGCTACAATATTATGTGTGGCAGCCAGAATCCTTACTGCAATATAATACACAATATTTGTGGTATAGTTGGTATAGAGAATGTCATGATGCCTACCCCCGGAGCACCAGGACAGGCCCAGCACCCCCGGGAGCAGGCATCATGCCCTCGGGTAAAAGCCCAGCGGCCCCTAATAGGGGCTCTTTGGACTTTGTCCTGGCGCCTTTGGCGCCAGGCTCATGTTGGACATCAGTCCTGGCGCCATAGGCACCAGGCTCATAAAAGAGGGTGTTTGGTGCACTTACCTGACGCAGACCATGCTGCATGAAGCCTCAAGCCAAATGAGGCTTAGGAGGGACTATTTTATCAAAGGAACTATTTTACTTGGGTGGGGACCGTGGAAGAATACTTACCTGGAACTTCTTCCAAGGCTATTTAAAACACGCCCGGACTGCCACACGTGCTTAGCGTTGCTCTGCATCTAGCAGCTGAACGCTCACCGTGCCTGCTCCTGCATCTTGCCTCCAGCCACGCCCGCCTTGATCTTGGGATACCTGAAAGGAAGGAAGGGAAGAGAAAAGGTGAAAACCAAGAACTTAATCTAATTTCCTACCTGTGTCCGGAACCATCACGCCAGCGATCCTGAAGATAGACATTCTTTAAAAGCATCGCGCTACTTGTTGCAGCGCCGCGCATCACTCACCTGCCTCGTGGGCTCTTCACTATCCACCGCGACCTTCTGGGCATTCCGCCACATCTCTGCACCTTCAGGGGAGAAGAAGAGACAAAAGGTGAGCAGGAGGAACAAATGAGGAAAGCCTGATTTTCCGTCACAAGACTTACCTGGCCATATTTGACGGAACCACTCCTCATTTCGGGTCGGCGCCACTTCTTGGCCTGGTACCGCACCCCGGCCCCTAAGGGGAAAAAAGAAAGACATTACTAGAGGGATTCAAAGACATTTAAAGGGATCATTTTATCACAAACTCACCTGAGTTTATCTCCGGCAATATCCCTCGAAGCATCACTTCAACTCTGCACCTGAAAATAAGGACAGATCGCAGGTTAAGAAAAGCAAACAAAGAGAAGACTCTACTCTGGAACTTTTTAAAGTGCATACTTACGGCATTTCGCCTTCCAAAACCAGTGAAGTAACTGGTCAAATACGCGCCCCTGCACCAGAAGCAGGATGGAGAGCTCATCCATTCAAACATTAAGGTGAGCCTTGATTGGGGATTTCGGAGGTGGTCAGAGAAGAGCAAAGGGGAGGTGGGAAGCAATCACAATACTCTGCAGTCAGTTAATCCCCTTTCTCCACTTACAGAAAGATTTTTCTACGGGCCAGACAAGCCAGATTTGGGGGTCCAGTTCAGTCGGTGTTTCGAATCCTGCGCATCACGCTTGAAGAGATCACAGCAATCCAGACCAGGTCAGCGCCTCCGTGGGAGCCAGGTGAGCGTTACAGAGAACTAATGAACTCTTTAATAGAGCTCCTTACGAAACATATATTAGCTTTGCAAATAGTTAAATGAATGGCCCTTGTACACACCGTAGCAATGGCAATAAATCAAGGCAGGAATGTTGGATGTGCCTCCAGTTGTAGTCCTTTTGATGATTAAGAACTCTGTGAAGCAGCTCTGCCATGGAAAAACGGGACAGGTGAAAACAGGCACTTACTGGCACTTCCAGGGCACGCGCCGAGGGCGTTGCCCCAGAGCCTTATATAGAGGAAGTGGATGAGGGGCCGTACGCTAGGGGCGGGGCTTAGGCATGCGCCTAGCAACAGCAGCGTCGTAGCAATGGCAATAAATCAAGGCAGGAATGTTGGATGTGCCTCCAGTTGTAGTCCTTGTGATGATTAAGAACTCTGTGAAGCAGCTCTGCCGTGGAACAGGGGGACATGCGAAAACAGGCACTTAATGGCAATTCGGGGGCGAGTGCCGAGGGCGCTGCCCCAGTGCCTTATGTAGAGGAAGTGGTTGAGGAGCCGTAGGCTAGGGGCGGGGCTTAGGCGTGCGCATAGCAACGGCAGCGTCTTCAATTTCTTTGTAGTGTGCGAAGTTGATTCCCGGGTCTTTCATTCGCGAGAGTATCCGGTATATTCCTCCTGCTGTGAACTTCCCTGTGCTGAAGCAGGACCAGTTGTGTTTACAAATGCTAGTCCTTCACAGAAATTCAGTAAATAATCCTGACAACACTTACAGTATCTCAGGAATAAGGCAGGAATTGCACTACTGTGCTGGAATGGTGAAATTCACGTTAAATTCACGTTAAACCGACAAGAAGATCCACAGGAATTTCTAATGTACTTACTGCAAATACTGGAAAGCAAAAATATACCCATACTTGAAATCTTTCAGATTTCCTACATGTGGAAACATACATGCACTCTGTGCAACCATGTCAATCAAGATGCAGTCCCTAATGAGCACTTTGTCGATGTGTCAATACCTAACTGTGAATCCATTCCATTTCAGCAACTGGTGCCAAATGCAAACCATACCATATTATGTACTTCTTGCATTTCCAATAAGCGTTTGATGCTACACATACAATCACATAGTCAATTTGTAATATTAATGCTTTTAAGGTACAATGCAGATGAAACCAAAAATAACTGCAAACTTACTCACTTCACACATGAACAGGTATCACTTGCCAAGAAAACGTTCATAACAGTAGCCATAATCTACCACAGGCGACACAGCCAGTGCAGGTCACTATACTGCATACATTAGAAAGCAACAGTCATGATGGGAATGCAATGATACTTCCGTTATTCCAAAGCAGACATTACCTGCAAATCTTGCAAATGCCTACTTAATATTCTTGAAGCCAAAATGTACTCATTGGTCCTCATTACGACCCAGGCGCTAATGGGTTAACGGCGCCGTAAAAGGCTGCGGCGCCGTTAACCTATTAGCACCTAATTACGAGGTCCCTTTGCGGGACACGACCTTAACGGCTGGTTTTACCAGCCGTAAAGTAGGGACCCGCAAAGGGAACTTGGTGCTAAGTACGGTGCCTCAATTTGCAGCACCGTACTTAGCGCCTTCCCCATTCCCATTGAGCCCTATGGGGCAAAAATGGGAATGGGGAAGGGCCATGGTGGCATGGGGAATTACCGCCCTGCCAACCTCGGAATGGGGTGGTAATTCCCCATTCCGCCATGGCGGACACCAGCATGGACCATGGTGCTAATAGCACCATGGTCCTCCGCCTGGGTCGTAATGAGGCCCATTGATGTACAAAATTTGAATACCCTACTCCCCAGCACCCATCAATGCTTACGGAATTGCACAAAAATAGAATTACCTTCCACACTGTGGAAGTGGAACAACTTATCATACAGTAATTATCCTACAAATGCATCAAGGCGTCAGTACGAGAATTTCTTCCCCAATGAACCCAATGATTACACGGACAGAAACAATAAGTATATTTAAAATAAATGGCACTACCATTGTTTCCTGCATGATACGTAAAAGAAAAAGTAGTAAGTATGAGGATTCAAAACTATCCTCAATAACCTCTGAAACCACCAAGGATGAAATTGAGTCACCACCTGTGTAACAATGGGCATACAAATGCAATGCATATGCAAATATCAGTACGTAAACCCATAATGGTGCACCTCCACTTCAGAATGAGGAAAAATGTGAAACTACCAACAGGAATGCACGAGCTACTAAACATACCCTATAGAAAAGGGACACTGTAAACAGTTGCAATATGCCACCTGGTATGTAACTGCAACCACAATACTGCAATATTACTTGCAGCACGGAAACAGCCAAACTCAACCTTCAGCAACCACTGTGCTACAAACAAATCCTCAAACACTTCCAAAGTATGAACAGTTACAGTACGCCAACAGGTACGTAACTGCCCTTACAATTCTGCATTAGCACAATACAATGGCGAAATACTTGCAAAACATCAGCAGTAACCAAACGCACAAAGAAACAGTACTACAAAAAGGATACAGGTAAACAGTCAGAATACACAAACTGCTATGTAACTGCAACCATACTACCAACACGTGTAAAAGCAGAATTCGTACACCATTGCAATTCCTCCTACTACAACAGTACACCTTACACATTCCTATAATTAGTGGAAACATTACTTTAATTGAGTGTGCAATTTAACAGCAAATAAATGTGAACTTTTATTTTTATCCAGCATGGATTTTTTTTTCCCACAGACCCAATGATTATACAAAGAAACACAGGAACTGCGCTCATTGTACAGTACAGTTGTTTAAAGCACAGTACTTATGAAGTACTAATTATGAGGGTCCACCAAGTATACAAATATCTGCAATGCAATGAACTGAAAAGTAACAAAATACATTCTCTAATATGTTATCTTCTCTTTTTCCACAGATAATAAAGCGACTATTAGTGCAACATTTCACATTCCATATACACAAAACAACAGAGGCCCTCCACAATAGAAACAGTAAGTATGAAATTATTGGTATCATACTTCTGTATAATCTGCAAACTGTAATGTGTTCACATATTTCTGCAATGCACATAGCAATGCCGCAAAGTATGCTGCTTGTGACCACGGCCTACACGCTTCACTGCACACTGTGCAGTGCATGGGCTCCACCCATGCACTCAATATTGTAGTCCCTGGCTACAACTACCACACCACAGTACAACCATGCATACAAACATCTATCCACTTTCCACACATAACACAGCCACCTACCCCATATCCACTTCAGTTCACACTGTAAGACATTACTTCCACACAATAGGCAACCTCTTTGCTCAATACCCTCTTCACCTAAGCCTGTAATAAGTGGGCACGTTCAATGCACAGTAACCTACCCAATAATCTGCACAATCACAACAAACCAAAAAGAAAAATGCATCCATATGTCTTACGTAACTGTCCTATGTGCTGTAAGATTTGCCTCCTCGCAGTCGCATGCACGGTTTATGGCATTAGGTCATCTTTGTTGTTATGTACACCATTTCAGTGGAAGGTATAAAACACAGCATAGAGTGAAACTCATGGTGCACAACTAGGCACCCACATTGAGATGATTGCAGCACTCCTTACAATTTCAAACTTTTGTTTGCCTTTTTTAATGTTTTCTGGAGATACAATTCGAAAAACATATCCCCCTTACAATATTTGAAGAAGGTGTTAAGTTATTTATTCCTTTGCGTTCATAAAGTTGAGTCTCAAATATCTTTGTGGTACAAGACACCAAACTGCGTAAAATGGTCCTGTCACCCACGTATGCGGAGCCATCGCACATAGAGTCTGCCCTTGTACACCGTAGCTTCATAACACCCTGCACTTATAAATACTCGGTCGGGGGTGCAAATGTACAGTTTACAGATGTTGTCATCTGTGCAATCATTGCACCATGTGTAGGGTACCATCACCTCTCCATGTACTTCATACTAACTTCAACGTAACAACACTACTAACATTCGGAAATGGATGGGAAATCGAAACACATTGCCGCTTCAAATTATTTTTTGTAGCTGCATGGTCGCCGGAAAACGAAACCTAACATACCTCTCTTTCAACAACACAAATGCTCATTGTACAACAGCCTTAAGTGGGACACATGATGTGCTCCAAGGGCAGACATTGTATGGAATTTTAAAAAAGCAAAGATAACGTACCGTGTATTTCCTGCGCACATGTTTCGGAAAGGTAGTCTGCAACTGTTCAATACACCATCCACAGCAATTTCTCGTCCACACAGTACAGCCAAGGAATTTGCAGAAGTTTTGTAAGTACAATTTTACATTGCACGTGTATTGGGATTAAAAGTTAGTAGGATACAGGTCTGCACGCATAATTATGAATTCACCGTACCATAACCTGTACCTGTCTGCACTGTACATGGGTTTCTAAAAGGAGTGGTCACGCTGCGTGACAGTGCCATGTCCCCACCATTCAGCGTAAATGGCAGCTATGATTGTTGTTGGTTTTCTTCAAATGCTTCTGCAGCGCATACAAATCGATACCTAAAGGACAACACTGAAAGTGAACACAACGCGTGCACTTAAACAGCACACCATATGCTCAATGATGTACTGCTACATTGCCTACATTATTCTTACAATGACCTTGCAAACACTTAAGAGTTGCACGCCCCTTCGTTGTATGAAAATAGTTAACGGCCAAACGTCCCTATAGCACTGGAGTGACACACATACGTCGACAGGTGATATTGTAGCATTCCATATTTTGTCATAACAGCTCCTGCATTTTCCTGCAATTGGAGAGGACCCCCATGAGGTTTTATTTATGAGTATGTTTCTTTGGACAAACATGAGAGAATGTGCCGTGCGTGTGACTCCACTCGCTGCCACTAACATCTTTTGTGAAAAGCAAACACATAAAAGGAGAATGTGTTGGCAATGTTTGAAAGACGATTCGCATGTGTGTAGCCGTAAAAGGAGAGTGGCACCTACAAAATGGAGAGCAAGGCAGTGGGTGAACATATGCCACTACTCTATACCACTGAGTAAATCACCCAAACCTCCATGACCCAGCCACCTACGGCCCGTTTATGACATCCTTCCCGCAGACCCTTGTCCTGCACGCTGCCACTGATGACGTCTACTTACATGCACTCTTATTCCTGTTTGTTTGCATATACCTTGCATCTTACTGTCCGTGTCACTCCTTCCATTTCCCAACAGATGGGTGGTGGAGAAATCATTTCAAGATTACCATACGCAGTATGTTTTCAGTCATTGTGATATGGGACGACCGCTATAGCCCTGTGTGTCCATTTGCCTTTCAGGCAACAAGAAGCAACCTACAAACCTTTATCAGGTAAGGCATCACAGAGACAACAGCTGGTACATTCCCTAACTTGCAATGAAAGTGTGTTCTTCAATACGAACCACAAAGGAGCACAAAGTAATCCTTTTGCAACTTTCTCAGACAACAAAAGAATTACTGAAAAGAACAGATGGCATTCTACGTTGCAATTTATCCGCAAAATGAAAAAAGCGGTGGTTGCAGTGAGCTTGCACTTTCTTGTAAACATTGTATGTAAAATAAAAGCACTTGCCACAGTACACACTATTATTCGTAAATTATTGAAATGTTCTCTGATCAACTACTGTGTACAACAACAACCGCCACTGTACGCTCTGTGTACACATGTCTCCTTCAGCTTCTCTTTATGTTGCTGGTTTACGGCCCTAGCTCAACAGATGTCAGGGTAGCATACGCTGGGCACCCATGTTATCAAAATATGTGGAGTGCACGGCTTCAGCAACTACTGTCAACAACTAATGTATACTTACCAACCTTACCCATTTAGACGGTATGCTAATGCTTCTCAAGCAGTCCCACCGCCTTTGGATTTCAGTATTTCATACTACTGCTTTTAGTGTGTCTCTGTGAAATTGCTTTATGGCTCCCAGGCATTGATGACTACGAGCAGAATACAGGCACAGCCAGCAGCTGCAGAGCTCAGAGCTGCAGAATTAAAAGCTCCATGTGGGATGTTAACTGGTGCTAGACGTGTGTGAAGTCCTCTTGATTGAAATGATGAACTGTGATTGACCTCACCTAACTCTGAGCACTCGTGTACAGAGGACATCAGGTCATCGCTGGGACATTAGCACCTCAGCGTGTGTGCAGACTGGGACGAACTCGTGCAGAGGGGCAAGAGAGAGGTAACCAGGGGGTCAATGGGAAGGGAATTTGTGGGGCACTGTTTTTGTAGAAATTAAGTAACATAGCAGGGGGTCCATAGGAAGGCAGTGTGTGGGGCACGGTTCTACTAAACAATACACATCTGAGACAAGTAGTGCCTCTTTCAGCGGCATAACTACTTTGTCAGTAATCTTTGCTCGGTGTAATTGATTGTCTTACCTGCACATCCAATATTATGTCATAAATGAAATGCATATAACAATGGCTTAGTTTCAAGCAGCGCAGAAACAAGGTCTTATGTCACTCATTAACAATGACAGCATTCCCGGCAGTAAACAGTGGGGCCGTAAAAAGGCGCGGCCCAAGTGCAGGGGCGCTGTCTCACTGACACCCTTTCACCTCATCACCCCCACAAGAGACAACTGAACCACCCAACATCCTCAATGATCCAGGCAATGTGCAGAAAGATAGCTGGTTTTGTACAAATGTGCTACATTTTGTTTTTGTAATTATATCTGCCACAGAGAACAAGGAGCTTATGCGTTGAGGTGCGATTCGGCGAGCCTGCACTGGCAACCCCTTTTTTGCAAGTTGTGTGTCGGAATCCTTTACGCTTTGGAAAGAAAGGGGTGCTTTATATCGCCTTAAAGCAGACTTAGAAAGCAATGCATTCAAATAGAGAGCTTTATAGTATTACTTCCAAATTCGATAGGTTATTTCAAAGTATACCCAGTTTGCGACAATGGAGGAAATTCGGCTGCCAGATGTAGGTATGTGTCAAACATCACACATCCTAATTGAGTGGCTAGAGCAAAGCACAAAACACGTTCCTCATTGCCACCTACAGGACTCACAATACACTTATCAACTTCAAATGTCCTATTCCAAGGATGGCCATATCACTTTAAAATGCATTATCCCGTGCTCTGCAACTTTGGGCTTGTCAAATGTTTTGGATTACAACTCCTATAAGCCTTTGCCATCAAAGCCAATGGTGAGGGATAAAGGAAGCTGAAGTGCTAAATACCTGGAGCGCCACATGTTGCACAACTGTACAGTATACCATTCATTATTGGATCAAGGAGGGATAAGAAACCATTCCTCCCTACAGCCCTTAATAAAGCCCCCTATAAAATTGACAGAAATAACTGGACTCATAGCGTCTCTTAGGGAAACCCCCTGCCCTGCTTACATACCACCCAGATACTGATCAATAAGCCACTACGCTCAGAGACCCGCCTCTCAAGTATCAGGCCATGGCTGATCGATCGCCACTGTGCATTACACGTTTGTTAACGGCAGCCCTTCTTGTGGCACTGCATCAAACCCTTTTCCAAGATCCGAGAGAGCTGGGGTAGGTACTGTGAGAGGTGTGTGTGTAAGGAAGAGGTTCTCAGCATATATATGAAGACACACATTAAAATCATTTGTGCAAAAGGCACTTATCCTAGTACAGCACTCTATAATAAAATTCCTAATGGCCTTTGCAAGAAATTAGCAAGTGTGCCTCCGGGAAGTCACACTGATCATGCTGAGGAGTACTCATCTCTCAGTATATTGTACCATACAGCGCACGCCCTTTGAAAGAGTAAGATGCCGTAGCACTGTGCAGTGTGCTGACAACTACCATTTAATTCTTACAGGACTGAAAGACACAAAGAACATTGGCACATAAGTAAGGCATGATTTCGAAAAGTTCTTTTCAATGCTCAAAACCCATTGAAAGCGCTTTGTTAATCAGGCCCTATATCTTTTAAGAACTATTTAGCACACAGCACAGTCACTTTAGGTCACTTCCTGTGAAGTCATAAGGTGAAAGTTCATGTAGCATAATTTCCTGTTATGGCATCATTATGCAATTTTCTTTTTTTAAACTGTAATCTTCCTGCACATTTTTGGTCACAGAATGTTGCCATTTATGCGTCAGCTATGGAGGTGAGTGTTGTTATGTTGTGCCGCTCCCACACGTAAAGTGAGTGCAAGCGATGCACACATAACAATGGCACAGAATGGCAACGCCGACCGCATTCTTTGCGCATCTCAAAAAGTACATAAAAGAAAGGTAATAGTCCTCTATGTAGCGCAAAGGTATGCGATTGTGCAGTGCTCCTTTTCTGGGAATAGGATACGTTTTCTTTCTAAAGCATTGCTGTAAGTGAACCATTTTGTACACATATATGTGACGTACACCTTCACATATATGTGGGTAGCTCCACATTGTAAATGTGTAATGTGAAGGAAGTCGTGTCATGCCGCAATATCTTACGTCACTCCCAAAGCAAAGGGTGTAATCAGGGGCAACCCATACGAAACACAAATGGTGAAATGTCACTCCGTAAAGGATAACAAGTGAGATGAAGACCACCATATACAAGCCCATGCATTTCAGGGCACCTCTGCTGCTCTACCAGTCTCTAATGTCCTCCACAATGCTGACCACCCATAGCCGAGATGCATATGTAAAACGATGTCCGATGGAGCAAGGTATGGTTATAAAAACGTATCCAAACGAGCAAAGGAAGGAAAAAAAACACTCCCTAAACATATTTGTGGAATCCATACACCAGTATTACAGTATTGGCATGCACTGCTGCATTATGTTGGGTGGTTGTGGCAAAGGCCTAGACTCTTGGGTGTATGCGGAGGCCTATGTCCTCCGCCCATGCACCCATGTGTCTAGGCCTTGGCCACAACCACCACATCGTAATGCAGCCTTACAAACCAACATTTGCCCACAACCCACAAACATTACACAACCACTGGCACCCCAACCGAACCTCCGCAGCATAATACACGCATGCATACACACATTTAACCAGTTACCACAGCCCACAAACATACTACTGCCTCCACCACCCTTACCCACTTCCGTTCACATACTATTGTAATTCTTCTAACTAAACTACAAAATCTTCAGAACATTGCCCCTGCACCCAAAACTGTATTAAGTACTAACAACCAATACATCACAGTACAGTACAAGTCTCAGTCACCTGGCCAATGGGCACAACCCAAACACATATACTATTCGACTGGAACCCTAGCCACTTCCATGCACAGTATTTCAACACTTCGCCCAGTGGACACTCTGCAAGACTATTGACTCCATGACCTTCAGGCATAAACGGAAAACTGTAGGACGTGCTAACAATCACCACACCCATGCAACCAACAATGTGTACACAGCGCACAAAGCACACACACAAGTCAAGTGTGTCAAACTTAGTTGCAACCACTGGGCGGACTCTGCGGTCCAAATCCTCCAGCCATGCACATAAGGCACAAGGTGCTTCGTACACATAACACAGCATAGTGCACAAACTCCATATATGTTCATATCATTTGCAATCCACTCCCGTCCCCATTGGAGTCTGCCTGCACTCACCACAGAAGGTAGTGGCCTGTGCAGTGACTCCACAATCATGTATATGTGAGTAGTTGCGTAGATTCTCCATATTGTACATGTGTAATGCTTATGAAATCCTTCCATGAGGCAATTTCTTACTGCACTCGCTAAACAAAGGGTGGGATCAACGCCAAACGGCGCTCTAATAAGTCTAGAATGTCCTCCACAAGCAATATGTAAAGGTAACTACCCTAGCAGACGTACACATCCAAAAGGGAGTGCGATGTAGCAACATATGGTCATAATAACTTACCGAAATGAGGGATGGAAAAGAAAATGCATGCCGTATACATGTGTGTGCTATTCACATGCCAGTATCACACTGTTCCCATGGATGGCTGCATTGCGGTGTGGTGGCTGTGCCCAAGGCCTAGCCTCTTGGGTGCATGAGGAGGCCTATGGCCTCCGACCATGCACCCAAAAGGCTAGGTCTTGGCCAAAACCACTGCAACGCAATACAGCCATGCATGGGAACATGTACCCACTTACCTCAACCCACAAATGTAACACAGCAACCCCCTCCCCACCCAACCCCACAACACAATTGAATTATCTTGATATCATCTACAATGCCCTTCCCATTCCCAATTCAGGCTCTGTGCAGTCACCACAGAAGCGACTTGCCTGATGAGGTACCTGCAAATTACTGCAGTACTCGCGGACACTGCTTGCACAGCACTGTTTTCTTCCACCTAAACAAATATATCATATCAACTGCTTTTTACTCCCTCATGCTGTCCATCCCCTCTTCCACCCACCAAATGGCGAAACCATGTTTTCCAGTCCCTTTCGGCGCTGCACTGTCCACTGATACAACATGGCGCCATCTCCCAAATTTGTGACGCACATTGCGCTTCCCTCCAGCTAACCACTGTGCGCATCCAATGTTCGCCGCCATCACGGCACACTCCAAGACAATGAGACTTTAGACTGCGGAGCGAACAGGGAAATGAGACCGCGGAGCGGAGCCAGACATCACACATTTTTTGCGACTTACATTTTTGTTGTTTATAAAAAAAAGTACTGGATGGATTTTCAGCACATTCACAAAAGCACGCTTTCGTGACCAAGCCCCAGCTCCTACCACAAATTTGGTTAAAATCCGTCCGTGGTTTGGCCTGTAGGCATGCGCAAAGTTTTTGCCCATTCAGTCTATGGAAAAAAAAATTGTCCCCCCTCTTTTACTTTCCCCCGCTCCAAGAAAATCTCCCAACTTCTCCAAAAAATTCCATTTTACGCAAATTCCTCCATGGGGAGCTAAGTTATAAGCCGGTCAAAAAGTGGTCTTCCTATGAGATGAGCAACTTAACCATAACTACATGGCCGCTACCAGTAACAAGTTATGCAGCACAAAAGTGCACAGTAACACAAATGGACGCCAACTCCTATGCTCTTAGAAAGCATGGAAAAACACCTATGTTATGTTATGTTATTGGGTTTTACACCATGCACATGGTTTCTTGGCGCCATGATAACCTGTAGAAGAACATAGCTTCTACGGTTTTACAAATTTAAATCATAGTGGTAATATTCTTCGGTAGATTTGGCATGGGCATGGTGCCTTATATATTTGCAATAAAGAAAATAAAATGTGTATGCATTTTTGAATGAGAAAAACAGACGTCAAAGGAGCGAAGTTTGGGAGGATGATATGGGTGCAGACAAATTCGTTACTATTCATTTTGCGACAAGGGGTTTGCATTGTTAGCAGTATATTGTAACTGTGGGGCCCAGCAGCAGGTAGACAAAAAAGAGACACAGGGTGGGGGCATCACCTGGATAGCGCACTGCGAAGAACAGCCAGCTCTTTAGTTTCTAATCTTGTAGCAAGTGAAAGCAATGGGAAAGAAAACCTCCAAATGTATCATATCCCCCAGTTACAAAAATGAATAGGAGAAGCAGCACTATATTGAGGCACCGATATGCAGGCACCACAGAGTGTTCATCTAGTTGCTTATCAAGTTTTTTCACCCCCAGAATCGGTTCCATGTGTTAATATCCCCGCAAAAATATCACCACACAAAAATATCGCCATATTTTTGCGGTGATATTTAGGCATGGAACCTGCGGGGGACACCCCTGCAACCCCTGCATTTATTTTTAAAGGAGCGGGGGACACCCCCGCAAACCCCTCCGCCCAAAAAGCTCCAAAAGTATCCCCCCAAAAAATCTCTCCTATGGCTGTTCCAGACGATATATACAGCAATATTTTTGGTGGGGATAATATGTAGTGACACCCCAGAATTTAGGCACAATGACTATGTGTGGGTCTGCAAATATACCCTGAGGAACTCTACTCCCAAACCCAGGCTCAGAATAATCCCAGAATCTGAAGACTGTGTAACTTTAAACCTGAGTGTAGCCCCAAGGCAGAAAGCTCTTATAGATGGAGAACCATTTTTAAAGTGGCCCACTGTGATTTGTGGTCAATGGAGGAAAGAGAATGTGGACCATAAACTGGCATATACTGACAGATATGAACGCCACATGATCAGTGACATCAGACGTCACGACGTACTCACAGATATGAACGCCGACATGATCAGTAACATCAGACGTCACTGCTCAGACACATAAAGAGCCTGCCCGCGTGCACGAGCAAGAGATTCACAGGCGGGCACCAAAGCACTTAGCATGTTCCCTGCCTGATTATACCGAGCTGCGCCTCAGCTGCACTGGCGTTATATGTTGCTATAGAGCACACAACATAAAGGACAAGTACCATGGGCGTAATGTTTGGGAGTGCGGGGGGGGGGGAGAGGGGTGTGGTGTTTGTCCTCTCCCCCAACTTTTGGGGCACACCATTTTGTCCCACCCATTTGGCAGGGGCCCCTTTCATTTAGATGTCATGTCCCCCACAACATTTTTAGCAAAGTTACTCAATTGCCTGGTATATTTGACTGTTATACCACCATCTCTAAAACGTTGGCTATGTGGCGTTAGGAATAGTTTTTGCACCATTTACAACTGGATGGACTGTGAACCGCATTCTGTGGTAGGGGGGAATGTACCATGAGTGCCTCTGCTTCACATATATACTAGGGGGCTGAGAACCTGAATGTCCTCTAGTAACCACACAACCTGACCCCACTGGACTCACAGTGCCCAGCAGTGCTATTCCAACTGCAACTCTTAGAACTAAAACATTCCTTTCATCTTTGAGTGGGTCATCTTTGACTCCACTCTTTCCTTCTCCGCCCACATCTCTGAGGTCTCTAAAAAGTCAAATTTCCGACTGCACCTCCTCAGAGGTACTCTGCCTTTCCTCTCCTTCCCCCAGAGGCTCATGGTATCTCAAGCTCTGGTTCTCTCAAGCTTGGACTATTGTAACAGCCTCTTTCTAAGTCTACCTGCCTCTACTCTCCGCCCTCTGCAACTAATCCAGAACAGGACTGCGAGACTTGTCCTTGGCCTCAAGCCCTGGGATCGTATCTCTCCAGCTTTGAAATCTCTCCACTGGCTCCCAGTGGATGCAAGGATTAAATTCAAAACCCTCTGCATTGTCCACAAGGCTTTCTGGGGCCTGGGTCCAAAATACCTTCGGCTATCCCTCCGCAAATACCTCCCCTCTCGAGCTCTTCGCTCCTCTACCTCCAACTCACTCAGGGTCAGTCGTTTTTCTAAGTAACGCGCTGGGGGTAGATCTCTGTCTTCGGCTGGGGCCTCCCTCTGGAACAGCCTCCCTGCCACTCTAAAACTTGAGGAGAACCATCTCCGGTTCCGGAAGCACCTGAAGACCTTCCTCTTTTCTTCTGCCTTCGCTCCCCCTCTCCCCTGCTGATCTGTTCTCTCTTGGCACCGTGCACCTGGCCACCCTCTGTCTTTTGGGCCCATGTACCTGCTCATCCTGCCACCCTCCCGCACTGCCTCCGGGCCACCACTTGCACTGGGGTCTGTATCTGTACCCATACAGCCCCCCCTTTTTCTTCCTGCACTTATCAGACCTACCCTGTCTGCTGCCTTAAACCTAGCACTTGCACATTTCTGGCTGCATTACCACTGTTTGTTGCCTTTATTATTTATTTATTGTTATTTGTCTGTTTCTCCTCTGCTTCGCACTTTCCACCTCTCCCCCTTCCATGCACTTTTCCCCTCCACCCTCTTCCATGCACTTGTGCGTTCTCAATGTCACTGGGCCTGGTAAGATCGCTGTTTTGTTCTCCCCTGTTCCCCTCCCTTGCCTTGTCACGCTCTGAAACACTTGTGTACGAGCGCGATAGAAATAAAATATCAATCAATCAATCAATCAGTCTCTCAGGCTAGAATCAAGATTCCAGCTAGCAATCTTCATACCTGTTGACTCACCTGCGTTTGACGGGTGACACCATTTATTTTATTTGCATTTTAAAGCACTCACACAGCCCGCAGGCATCGAGGCGCTGTTACAGGAATTGTTTGTTTTTTCAGTTGCGTAATTGTTTTTTTTTGTCTTAGTTGAGTATTTATAACGCGCTTAAACACCCAGAGGTTTCTAAGCGTGGACCCAGGGATCGAACCTTTGTTGCTTCGTGTCGTCTTGCTGCCAAGGCGCGCACATTGCCGTTAAGCTATCCTCCCTGTGACACCATCCATAGAGTCAGTTCCCTCACCCACCAAACCCCTTACCGGTCCAAAGGCGTCAATGGGGATCTCACTCACGAAAGCAAAATATGAATAAGGTATGAATCTTATTGACATAAACATTTCTCAAAAGGGCGACAGGACAAGAGGAAATAAAAAGAATAAGGGGAGTGAGGGAAGGAGCAGGGAAAAGCATCTTGAACAACAAAAGTTTAGTAGTTTATGAAATCCTTATCCTGATTGGGCGGCATTGGATCCTCATGAACACCTTACGGGACACACCTCTCTGTGGGCCACCGTTACTACTCGAAGTGAAAAACTCATTGCTCCCACCTTCCGGAAGATCACATTTCCCGGGGGCATTGGCTTTCACAGTGTCATTGTTGACCACATGTCACCACCTTCTACAGTGATGCTGGTCTTGCTGGTGGCAACGACTAATGCTGAAGGACGAAATCTGGACATGCCCTTAAGTACACGCTGGGCCTCTTTCATCCTGACCCAATCCTTTGCCCCTAGACCAATGTTCCCTATAAATATTTTTCTCTAAGTGCCCGAATGGTTGGCTTTCGAGCGCACATTATTTTCCATGTGCACAACTTACTAATGAGGTAAACCATTTGGGAGCATACATAGTTAGGTTAGTTGGCTGTCATCTCTGAAAGAAGTGTGAAAGGAACTGTTTCCCTCTCCAACCACTGTAATTCTTTACACATCTGTATAAAAGGTGTATCTTACAGCACTTTTTCAAAATACCTTCTTAAAAAATTACTCTTTTATATTTAGTTCCAAAAGACCTAATAATCAATCGAAGACTTCAAGATCTGCCAAAGGTCCTAGCGAAAGGTAACAAAAAAACACAGATGCATCAAATGAAAGCTTTGTATGCTCAGTATAAACAATAGGTGTAGTTTTAGTTATTGATTTATTCAGTGGCAAACACTGCTCAGAAGCAATGCTGAACAGGTTTTGTGCCATGGGTGAAAAGAGTTCATGTGTGTTACAAAGAACACATATCACTCACCATAAACTCATGTGTCTGGCAGAAAGTTCAAACATAATTCGTTATTTGTCAGGACGAATAATGACAACCAAAACGAGTATACCAGATAACACTAATACAAGTGTATGTCAAACATTAATAAAGGTAGTCAGAAGCATGCAAAACATGCCCCTCATGGTGTATATGTCAGAAGAATGTTTGCATCAAAATTGCTGCCCCACAGAGAAAGATGTGCAGAATTCATGTACTACTGCTTAATATCAACATTGCATTGCCCGAGAACAGAACAATGACAACACTTATAACCAGCCCTACAGATATGTGGCATAGCATACTAGCTACCCTTTCTCCCTGAAAACAAGCACATTCTCCCAACAAAAAATAGGGAGTAAAATTACTCCCAACCACAAAACAAAAGGAAACAATGGGCATGTAGGAGCCTAACTCCTGCTTCTACTGATATTTTCCAATCAGTGTTACAAGCAGAGCAGTGGCACAGGAAGGAGTTCTAATAATGTCACTAATATGCCTGATCTGACAAGCAACTTCAAAGGAAAACACATTTAATAAAAATGAATTATTAGGTGGAAAGAAGTGCAGATTACAAAAAGATATATGTTCTAAGGTGAAAATAAATAATACTACTCACCCCAATAAATTGCTTTATTGCAAATGCCAATTAGTTTATTATACGAGCGCCTGGGGACCACTTCCAGTGGTGACGGTGTGGGGGTACAAATACCTTCAATATAACATACTCCCTCAAAAATACTTTTAACTCTGAGGAGCTCATTTTCAATTGAGACGAAACAAGAATGAAAGGCGTAAAAGCCTTGAGTAAGGCTTTTACGCCTTTCATTCACGCCATGCCACATGCATGTTTAATCATTTTTATGGCAGAGAAAAGGGGCGGAAGGCAACTCGCATTTCTGCCTCCTTCCATCCTCTCTGCCATACAAATGCTCCAGCATTTGCACCGGCATTGATTTTCATGACAGCATAAATGCTAGAGATCCATATGGGTGCGCCAGCATTTTGCACCAGCATGAAGCAGGCGTACCTCATAGGGATTCATTGTAAACACGGCTTGCCATGCTTGCATGGCATGCAGCGTTGTAATTGTGAAAGTTGCTTACCATGCGTGCATGGTAAGCAGCATTTACTCACGTTGCATGGCGGAGTGCAAAGCGCAGGGCAGAAGGTGGCGTACACACACGTGTACACCGTCTTTCGGCATGCACATTTGCACTCTGCTCTGCAAGTGACTTTGGCAACAGGGACCTGGCTATTCCTGAGTGCAAATGTACGAGGTCCCCGCCGCCAAATGAGGCTTTGGAGAAACATGAGCTCCGAAGTGTCCAAGAATAAGGAGTAAAATCTTATCAGAGTCCTAAATGTAACCCTGTCATAGGCAACGAAATAAATGATCAGAGTCAGGGCTAGAGTTATTTTGCCCACCCTCCCCCACTCTAGCCTAAACAAAAGTAAACAGATGAGAGCCTATCTGAGGTGCTTTAGGAAACCACTTCAAAAATTAATTAATTCATAATTTTCATCAAAAATGAGATGTGTGTACCTTAGAGGTTGATAGCTTCACTCAGCAGCAGAGCGGATGGAGTGTCTTCTTCTGTAAAAAGGGGTTACCCTTCTGCAATTCACTGTTAACACAGAATGCATGATTATTTTTAAATATCCTCAGTGGCTGGGTGCAGAAAAGAAACCAAAGGTGCAGTTTCCAAGACTGTTACAAGAGGTTGCTGTACTTTAATGCAAAGAAACAGCACATTTATTTAGCTTTAGTGTACTGCCGAAACATCGGACTTGTTTTTTTTAATAAAGTGGCACATTTTTCCTCACCCTCAAAGAATGTGATCTTGTGAGGCCTCCTCTGCTGGCCTCCATTGCTGGCTGACTCAGGGGATTGTGGCCATACATCACTGACTGCAATAATTGCATGCCCATAATAATTTACAAGCAAAAAGATCTTGTCAAGCATCACCGTTATGGTATGGGCAGTTTCAGAAAATGTCATGAATCTGCATACACACCATCATTTTGCAATCCATACAAGGTTGTTTGCAACATCTACTTCCTATTATATTGCTGGGTAGGATTAGGCACGTTTTTAATTAAACCTTTTATTTAGAGGCGAGAGTTACCGTAGTATTCATTAGTCTATGCCCAACGGTGCCCTCAAAACATGGAACGTATGCTGATTGTTAATGCCATGTTTAAGTAATGCTAGGAATATTTCCATACTCATGGCCCTTTGCAGGCCAAGCAAACATTATTCAATGTTTCTTTCGCTTGCTAATGCAATGGTATCACTGCTAAAATAGGCAAGTAGAGCATGACATTTGTCTACCCAAAATCCTGAGACGGCATATTAATGCATTTGAAAGGTCACTGCATAGAGTTGAGCGGATATGTAAAACGGGAAAGAACAGACTATTAAGATTATTTAGCATAGTTTAACTACCCCAACAGAGAAAGCAAATTGCTGTGGTTTGTTCCCTAATAATGCTTGAGAAGATGGTATTTGGCTGTCTGCGCTCCTAATTGTCTTCTGCGCTCCAATCATCGGAAAGCTGGCAAGCGCAAAAGCGCACAGCTTAGAAGGAGCATAGACATGACTTCTTTTGGTTGTATTGTTTGTATGTACTTTTGTTTTTGTATTGCTCTTTCTTGCACGGATTCCATATTCACCATAGTCGGCCCATCATTGTTTAACCTGTGGGATATATTCTGCCCAAGAAGAAGGAAACTGCATTTAGCCACGATGGACCTAAAAGACAATGTGGGGCATTAAAAACATGGCGAGAGGAATGCTAAACTGAAAAGGCAGTATTTCATTCACATCTGCCATGCATCAATGCTGTTTCAAATAAAGAGAAATCCACTGATTGGGCATTGAATGTGATTGACAAATCAAAAGTAATTACACGGAATGCATGGCATTTGCAAACACAGAAACTGCAATCATGGAAGTGGGTGCCTTTTGCAGCTGAATTAATAAACAATGTATGGGCCTCATTACGAGTGTGCCGGTCTGATGAAAATGGCAGAACAAATTCTGGTAATACCGGATCCAGCATTTTTACTGGACAATCACACTGAGTTTGTCAGAAGCTGCAGTGAACTACTGGCAGGCCTATCCTGCCAGGAGTTCAGGCTCCTACCGGCAAAGAATTCCCCAATCACGAGCACTGGTGCCGGTGATCATGACAAACCCATTCCATGGAGTTCTGCGGAACTCCATGGAATGGGAACTTACCGTCGTTGCCGGCACCCGTAATATCCTGGTAACACCAGGATATCGGGCACTGGTAATGGTAAGGCAGGTTAGCCGGCAACCTGTCATTATTACAGGTAGGTTCCCAGCAAACCCGTAATAACCCTCATAGAGTCCAAGTTCCTCTTGCCAAAACAATGTGAACATATCCTGGTGGAAAAATGAACCTGTACGGCAAGACGCAATTATATTAAAAATATTCAATGGTTTCCAGAAGCCTGCAGCCGGCAACCTGCTGCGAAATATCCGGAATGTTGAATCTGGGTGTTTTGCATTGCTGCTGTGTTTAAACACTAAGCCTTTCCTCCCCTTTTTAGGGAGGTTCAATCTGGGTGTTTTGCATTGCTGTTGTGTTTAAAAAGTAGGCATTTTCTCCCCTTTTTAGGAATGTTGAATCTGGGTGTTTTGAATTGCTGCTGTGTTTAAAAACTAGGCATTGCTTCCCCTTTTTAGGAATGTTAAATCTGAGTGTTTGCATTGCTGTTGTGTTTAAAAACGAGGCCTTTCCTCCCCTTTTAAGGAATGTTGAATCTGGTTGCTGCTGTGTTTAAAAACTAGGCATTTTCTCCCCTTTTTAGGAAAGGTGAATCTGGGTGTTTTGCATTGCTGCTGTGCTTAAAAACTAGGCCCATTTCCCCTGGTGAGTCACTTATTTCTCCTCCTGTATCTCCTCTATTGTTGTGACCCCACCCCCCCTGCGCATCCTGCGTTGTGTGGTGCTGGGCTGTGCATCTCTCTCTCTTCTCTCGCGCCCTTCTCCTTCCGCCTTCCTCCTTCACAACCTCTATGGTGCTCTCTGTTTCTCCCATCTTCTCTAATGTTATACTCTATCTCCTATCCTATACCTCTCACTAAGTCTGGAAGAAAGAAGTTCAAGAGGGGCATCCTAGTTGCTAACCCTGGCCTCCCGATCGCTGATACCTACATCAGTGCTTCCTCCAGACAGACTCTCACTGACATCCTCTTTGTCGTTCCCTCTCCGGAGCTATGGACCCCTTATATGGTCTCGGCTCTCTCACCTATTTCCTCCTCTCCCATCAATGCTGGCACTCTGTGGGAGGTCCTCTTGGCCTTCTACCATTCCTCCAAGACCATCATTAATGTCTACCTGAATGGCATTGTCTATGTCCAGGGCCCTCAGCCCAATCTCCTACTTTTTGATAGGCATCTCCCACTTCTTATCAACTTCCTTCCTTCTCCCGCTACTCTTACTAACACCTCTCTGGCGCCTCTGCCACCTCCTTCACCCGCCTTGTCTTTGGCCCCTCTGCCCCCTCCTCCCTCCAACTCCTCTCTGGCCCCTTTGCCACCTCATTCCTCTGCCTCCGCTCTGGCACCTTCCTCCTCCTCTCTGGCTACCTTGCCACCACCTGCTATCACCTCTGCCCATTCTCAGGAACCTCTATCACTTCCGCTGGGTGTACCTCAAGTCTTTATCCTTCTCCAGAAGGCTTTTAAATGTGGCAACCTGCTCCACTTTTCTACTCTTGCTCCGCTGTCAAACACTCCTCTGACATCTGCCACCTCCTCAAAACGCTGACCTTGATGTACTCGCTCTCACTGAGACTTGGTTCACAGCCACCTCTGTCACAGGTTTTGACACTCTCCTCCCTGATGACACCTAACATGACTACAGGTACCACAATGCAACATGCACAATCCAAAGCAATGCTGACAAATGGCCACATCGCATCACACAACAGCAACGCTGCCAGAACCAAAGCTGTGGACCCATGTGTGCCCAGCCTGTAATGCCGACCCGTTGGCCCCAGAAGGCTATTGAGGGCCGATGGCAAACCCAGCATGCCACATGCACAGGAGAAATACACTGCCACAAGACAGCTACCATGTCAGCTACACGTGTATCGACAGACATCTTACATTACATCTGCTGCAAGGGAACAGGGTGCATGTGAAGTTAAAATTGTGCATGATACAAGCGACACAGCATGCACAGACATTGCACAGACACATGCTATGAAATGAAGCCCCACATGCCGCCCCTTACGCATGCACATGATTTCCATTGCCCTGATACCACCAAGGCCACCCCACACATTGCACTTTGACTGATGTCTGATTCTCCCCCATGCAGGTGACTCCGGATACCCACAGCTGCCCTGACTAACGACCCCTGTGTGTGATCCTCAAACACTGCAGGGAATTGCCTACAACCATGTTCACAGTAGGACCTGTGTGTGCATTGAGCGTACCTTCGGCCTCCTGAAGGCACGATTCCGCTGCCTCAACCGTACCAGTGGAGCCTTGATTTATGCTCCAGAGAAAGTGGGTAGAATTATGCTTGTGTGTGCCATGCTGCACAAGATCTGCCTGAAGATAAATGTTCTTCTACCCCTGACGTGGACATGCCACCCCGAGGATGAGTATGCAACGCCTGTGACAGAGGCGAATGCACGCATTGCCAGAGATGACGTGAGGGATGGGAGACTGGCTCGCCAGGGAGTGATGAACAATTTCTTTTGACACATTCACGTATGACTGTGTGACACTCACCTCTATTAATAAACACCCCAATGACACAATCAGGAATGTCCTTGCATTGATGAAGTTCAACTGTTTTAATTAAATTATATGCACCAACTATCCCCCACCCCTCTACCACCACCAACTCCCCAGCACACTATCCACCCTCCCCCTCCCACCACCAACTCTCCAGCACCCTATCCCCCCTCACCCTTCCCACCACCAACTCCCCTGCATGGCCACTCAGGGCAAAAAGTGTTTCCGTGGCCTTTTTCCCACATGCCAGCCCCTGGTGATCTGGGACCTAATTGGCCCTGGGACCGGCGCCTGGGTGAACTCTGCTGCAACCCCTCAGTGGGTGTCTTAAAACTGGGGGCTATCGAGTCTGGCCCCGGATGTGCTGCAGTGTGACCTCTGGCGGATGGCCTCTGCAAGAGCTGAGACCCGTTCGCCATTTCCCTGACCCTGGGCCTCATCACGAGTTTGGCGGTAACCCTTAAATCCGGCAGTAGTGCTGTTACCGCCGGATTTAAGGGTCTGCCAAATCAGGGTTTTGGCGGATTTCTCCCCAGCTCTGAGCTGGGGGGAAATCCGCTGAAAATTTGCGCTCATACCGCTGGCGGGAAATCCGCTGGCGGTATGAGCGTGAAATTTCCCCATTGAGCCCAATGGGGAATGGGGCATTCCCGAATGGGCTCAATGGGGAATGGGGATTTCCAAATCCGCCAAACCTGTGATCCGGCGCTAATAGCGCCAGTGGGTTTGGTGGTAGGGCAGATAGCGCCAGCGCTATTAGCGCCAGCGTTACCGCACAACTCATGATGAGGCCCCCTCTGTCCATATACAATCAGGGCGGCAGTACTGGCAGCTGCCACTGCCCGGTACCTTGACAAGGCCCGTACAATGCTGCAGGTGGCCCCTTGCAGGCAGTCACAGATCGCTTGGAGGTGTTCCAAATGGGTGTGACCAATTGCCTCCATCTCCATCTGCCGCCTCTCCATCTCCTCCAGCCTCTGAAGCACAGTGTTGCTTGGTGGTGTTTGCTGAATGGGAGGGGGGCTGTGCTTTTGGCCAAGGAGCCATAGGACCGCCTGTCAATGTCTGGCATCAGGTGTCTGGGCATGGTGGTGGCGGTGAGGGCTCTCTGTGGGTTGTGGCCCTTCTGCAGGCATTGACACTGGGCTTATGTCCCCCTATGTGGCAACAGTTGCCCTGCCAGGAGTTGTCCCCTCTGTGTCAGTCACTGCAGCTGTGGGAAAGGGTGCAGTGGGCTTTGGGATGCACCTCTGGGCCTGTGGTGTTGTCATAGGATTGGCTTTGCTGGGTCGTGGCATGTCACGGTAGTCCATCCGCCTAGGCGTATCCTGTGTGTGCCTTTGTGGGGTGGTAGTGGCTGACCTGGAGGGCCTGGAGGTACCACATCCAGTAGGCTTGACCCCTCGTCCTCCTCTGATCACTCTGGTGATGCATGAGTGCCTGTAGGGCACATACACATTTTTGTCAGGTATGGTTCTTCCACGATTATTGGCATGCAAGACACATTTACTATGGTACAGAGTGGGACCCCACACATTTGGACAAAAAATGGGCATCGTTGGTCAGGCGACATTGCACGCGGGCACCACACTGTGGGAATGTTTGCTGCAATGTGTGTGTGACACATGGCCAGTTGGCCTTTGGCCCGTGTGCGGGGAGGGGAGGGCAGGGTGTCCATGCTGGGGCATCTGATGTATACCTTGCATGCCAGTGGTCCTTCATGCCCCCACGCCCCCTGCCCGGGTGGCACACACCTTGTGGGAGTGGGTTTGGTGGCTTCCTCTATGGCAGCCATTGCTCTATGGGGCACTGCTGTTCAGCCTGCAGTGTTGCATTGTGGTTTACAGTGATTGACTGGCTGCACCCATGTCGGTGTAGGGGGACATGTACTTCCATGTGGCTTGTCTGCTATGCCAACATGGGGCAGGCCCCCTGGGCCGGCAACATGTTGGTGTGACAGCTGCACAGTGTTGTGGTTGCTCACGCACCACAATCCCGCTGGCACAGGGTGCACCAGCAGGGGTGTGGTGGCATGGCACTTGGATAGGTCCTTTGCCACCGCCTCCCACTGCTGTTATGCTCAGGGGTGCCCTTTGTGCCATGTCCCAAGGCTTTTCCAGAGGGTGGCTGATGTGGCACCCCATCACTGCACCCTGATTGGCCTGCCCAGCTTCTGGGTCTGCCAACATGTGTCCCTGTCCACTGGGATGTCTTTTGCTATGATGACGTTTGTCCATGGACATGTGCTGGGGTGTTGACTCACCTCCTGCCTCCTGGCTGCTGGCACCCGCCTCTGCACCTCCGACTCCCTCAATGTCCTTGATGTCCAGGACCGTGCTCACTTCTTCTCCCAGGCAGTGAGGACCAGTGGTTCTGTGGTACCACCTCCAGTCGCCAAGGACTCCTGATGGTGTTGGGACAGTAGTACCTGCACCTTGACTCTGAGGTCATTCCAGCACTTTCTACATTCCTCCCCATCCAGGGGTATGCTGGCCACGGCAGTCAACTTCTGGCTGATGCTATGCCAGATGGTTGTCCTGCGCTGGCCTGAGGTTTTTTGCTGCATACTACCATACAGCTCCTCACAGTGTGCAACAACCCCATCAGTGAGGACCACCAATTCTCCCTCACTGAACTTTGGTTTCCTTAAGCGATTTTCAGGCACCTTGCCTTGACTTCTCTCCTGTGACATTTTGACTTGTTTCCAGGTCTGGACGGCTGCAGGAAGTGAGAGATTCTGGATGGATCGAGTTTTTCAAGATGGCTGCCGCCATGCTTCCCGTTCCAACGATGATGTAATTTCTGCCTGCGCTAGTAGCACCAGGGTTGGCAGCGGTAGCGCTATTAGTGCTAATATTTCGGCGATGACCCTTATTTTGGTGCAGTTTCTGCCAGGCGGTAATATCGTTACTGCCAGAGTGGGGCACAGGTTCATGCCAGAATGTGATGCAGCCCTAATACAGCCACACGACCATGAAGTAAAGCTATTTACGCTTAACGGAAATTGCACCGGAACACCACAGGACTCGTGATGAGGCCCATAGTCATTTAAAATGAGTAGGTTTCCTAAATTCAATCCCAACACCAAAACTCCCTCAAGGGAAGGGGCGTTCTTGTCCAAAACGAAATTCCTAATAGTTCATCATTCCTCAGAACTTGCCTTTAAGCAGAGGTGTGTTGATTGAAAACAAACTGAATGCTGCGACAGAAAAGGTGTCTTCCGAAAGTTACACAGAATAAAGTCCCTAATTTGAAAAGCACAATTTCTACAGAAAGTGGGAAAGTGTTCCTGAGAGAAGGGAGATTTTGTATGGCAGAGGGATGATGAGAAAGGGTTCCAAAAATAAAGTTAAAGTGTCTGTTTTGAAAAGTTTGTGGTACAATAAGACTCTCAGCTCTGTTAAGGTGCAGCACCAGTCAAAAGTCGTGTTACATGTAATGCAGTTAAACAATACGGTAAGCCTTGCTAAGCGCGCATAGAGAAAATCATATAGATCGCTGCATTTGTGAAATAGTTTTTGCAACGTAAAGGGGGGTCATTCCGAGGTTGGAGGTAAGGGAAACACAATACCAGTAAAGGATTACCGGCATCGCTTACCACTACGGGCTATTCTGACCAACCAGACCGCTATTTATGGCATCGTACTTAACAATGCCGTAAATAGCGGTCTGGGCGCGCGCGTGACACACACCATGCCGGCATTAGCAGCATGCGTAAACCGGAGCTGATCCCAAGTAATGCGGACATGCAAATAACAGCCTCCTGAAGGCCGAAAAAGAGCTTACCGGCATGGTGTAAATACCGGCATCTCCGAGAAGGTGTAAAGAACCCTGAGCAGTGTTTAGAAGTGCCACAGGTGCACACAATCAACACGGGTGGAAGCAATGGAGTGAGGGCCAGTACAAAAGGAGCACACCCACACACCACACCCCCTCCCACACCAAGATGATACCAATAGTAGTAGCATTACTGGAGCTGGAGGCCCTGCTTGCAAGGCCTCAACAACAACAACAACAACTACACAGGAGGAGAAGGAGGGTGGGACAGGCCTAGCATGCCCCACCAGTGCAGCCACCGTTACCACGCCGGCAGCCCCCAATCCCTTGCATCAGAGCCACTCCCTTCAACCTAACACCTGAGCAGATCCACACCCTGTACCAGCTTGACCATGACACCATCACCACCATAGTGGACCTGATACACAACGACATAGTGAGCCTCATAGAAATACACACCGCCATCCCCCATCTACTGAAGGTAGTGTCTGTGCTGCACTTCCTTGCCACAGGCACCTACCAGCACACAGTGGGGCACATGCATGGCATATCACAACCCTTATTTTCCCGGATACTGAACCAAGTGCTGGATGCCCTCCTCAAGCACACAAGGGACTACATATCCCTACCACAGACTCCCCAGGAGATATTTGATACAAAAGTTTCCTTCCATGCACTGGCAAGCATGCCAAATTGTGTAGGTGCCCTTGACTGCACCCACGTGGAGTTGGTAGTCCCGCATGCCATGGAGGTGGTGTATCGCAACTGCAAGCAATACCACTCCATCAATGTGCAGATGGTATGCAATGCCAGCAAAATCATCACACATTGCTGTGCCCGATATCCAGGATCAACTCATGACTCTTTGGTCCTGCGGAACTCCACGCTATCACGCTTCATGGTGCGACATGCTGGACAACGTGCCTGGCTGCATGTTGAGTTGCCTGACTGGCCCATGGCAGTGCATTGGGGTTGTGAGGCGGGTGGCTGCATACTCCACCTGGGTGGGAAGGGGGGGATGCATACACCACCTGGGTGGGAAGGGGGGGTGCATACACCACCTGGGTGGCAATGTTGACGTCAGTGCACGATGTGCACATCACCGAACACTGTGCCCCAAAGCAACTGAAACGGCACATGACAACCAAATTCCATAGTGATGAAGTAAATCCGACACCTATCACTACATGACTAACGGTTAACCAGCCCACATCCCACAACACATGCACCACTCATCGGCGGCCCTCACACAACGTAAGGCCATCCTGCACTATGTACTGCATATGCACTATGTTGCTGTATCCAGCATATCACCACACTTGATAGTCATCCCTGGGAGTGCATTGAATTGAGCCAACCAGGTATACCACAGTGTGTCCCTGGTTCCGCACAACCATAGGAGCGCTGCAAGTCACCATGGAACTGATCGTTGCAGAATGACGAATATGATACTGACTACAGCCAACACTCCCTACTACAAAATCTCACAGGACACGACACATGAATGATTTTACTCCAATACTGCTGCATGTATATACGATGCACGTGCAACAAGATGTGAGTGCACACCATAACCCATCTGGAAGATGCTACCCCCTCCATCATTCCATTGCACAGGACACATAGCTGGGCCAGAAGTAGGGTCAATGCATCCAGGGACATGTGTGTATGGGCAGAAATCACCTGCTGGCATGTAAGACTGGCACAGTTGGCCGCCATGGTTGTACGAACACTTACCTTCATTTCCCTCTCATGCAGATGATGGTGGCTATCCCTTTAATGCCGTGGCTCCTCACCCCTGTCCGAAACCCACAGAACAGGCATGAGGAGGACTACAATCGGTCCCATACCTGTACACGTGTGGTGATTGAGCAGACCTTTGGCCTGTTGAAGGCACGATTTTGTTGCCTCATCCGGTCGGGTGGGGCACTCATCTACAGCCATGAGAAGGTGTCCAAGATCACCATGGCATGTGTAATGCTGCACAATATGTGCATCCATCAGAATGTGCCCCTGCCCCTTGACATGGAAGTGCTACCACCTGATGATGATGAAGGGGAGGAGGAGGAATTAGTGCCAGGACAGCATCAAGGTGCCGATGCACAGGAGGGACGTGCCGTGCGACAATCATTGATTGGACAATATTTCTGACACACAAGTCAGCAGAGAGTGTGAGGATGTCAGGACATCGGGCACTGGGTGTGGGGATACATGTACACTATGCATTGAGCAATATTAAATGACACATGCGCAATGATGAATGTCCACTCTTGTTTTTTTCGATTAACAGCTGGTGTATTCAAAGTGAAAATTTAAACGATCATGATAAGTGTTATTCCACTCCCCCCCCCCCGATCCCACCAATCCAAAGAATTCCCTCCCTTCCCTCCCAACCCTCTTACCTTCTTTTCTGTCCATTTTTGGGAGCGGATGCGCTGGGAACACTTCTGTTCCCAGAGCGTCCACTCCTGATCCATGACAGGCCGTCATGGAAAGGAAGAAGGGACTACATGTAGTCCCTTCTTCCTTTCAATGGCGGCCATTTTTTTGTTTACATTTTTCCCTATTTTTTGAATGGCCGCCATGGAAAGGGCGAAGGGACTACTTGTTGTCCCTTCTCCCTTTCCATGGCGGCCATTTTGTTTGTTTACTGTTTGACATTAATTTTAAATGTCCGCCATGGAAAGGGAAAAGAGACTTTGTTTTCCCTTCCCCGGTACATTTTTTTTGTGTTCCGAAATGCCAAAGCTTTTCAGAACAGACTAAAAATGCTTGGGCCTATAACTATGGCCCCCGGGGCATTACCTGAAGTGGTAGTGCCCCCCTGCTCGGGGCCTATTGCTTACGTCTATACAATTCTGCTTGCCCTACCTATATGACACAATTTCCACCCGCGACAGATCTTTCAATCATACATAACAGGCCCCACTCTGGTAACTACAACCCACGTGGCCGCTGTTCCGGTTCTCAGGTAAGAATACCTCACCTTCATGGTGATGTGTCATGCCTCACTGATCATGCCTGGTCCCAGGCAGAGACTAGCGCAATAGTCACACAGCCTTATGGACTTGCTGATTCCTGTCAGCCAATCACTTTTAATGTGTGTCTCTTGCCGCTTCATATCCTCAATTATTGCAGCGGTGCTGCTTGGAATGTAATACTTGCATGGTCAGCGCTTAGGAAAAAATGTAAAATACTGTCAGTTTCAACATTTGCATAGCCTTTATCTCCTTTCGATTTCATATGTCAGCAGTGCAGCTGGTACACTGGTGGTATGTGTGTGGAAAGATCGACACCGACCTGTCCAAGTAACAGCACAGCTCGGGAACATCCAGTTGGTGAATGCATGGTCGGGTGATATTCCCTCAGCACATGGTATATGGCTAGCTCCTGTTCTAGACCGTGCTCCACCACAATTGGCAGTCTTTTTAAATGTCCTCATTAATGGTTCTGCTTCTTTACTGGAGGTCATGCAGTTTTAGCGATTCCCAATTCCTAGTGTCTCTAAGGGTTTCTTCATCTCTGCCTTGTAACAGAGACCTGGTTGTTGGTCTTGATATCTTTCATTGGGTGGCCAATATTTTCTTTAAATGTATTCATACCGGCAACCAGCAAAGCATTAAAAGGTTTCAGGGAATCGAAGGGGGAAAGGCAGACATGACTCTAGCACCCATGGTGTACCCAAGAAGATCCACACCTTCCAGCGCCTCCTGCGTCAACTGCCTTGAACTTAACGGAGCACTTTTGTGGGTGGTTTGCACTCCAGAATCCCTTTTGAAGGAGCTCCTCTTCAGGGTTCCATCTGCCACCGCTTCAAAGAGCTCTACGGAAAAGAAAATGAAAGGATCTGCTTCTCTGACTACCACTGCACTGAGCATACTGCAGCCCAACTGTTTTAACAGAGCATTTCACCCAGCTTTTCTCAGAATTACGTAGTACTGATTAGGCTGCAGTGGAGCACAAAATCTTTACCACTGCATGACTTCAATAATTATCAGAAGCTGTAGAAAACCATTTCTATTTTATTTTAAAGTTGATCACTTTGGTGAGTTATTAGAATGAAAGATTGTCGGAAATGCAAGAACTATAGGCCAATATCGTTATTAAATGTGGACTCAAAACTATTCACAAAGATATGGTCAAATAGATTATATGGCTACATGGGGGACTTGATCGATAGATCTCAAGTAGGGTTTATCCCAAGGAGATATGGATATGACAATATCAGAACAATTGTGAATGTGATGAGTTCACATACTAGTAAAGAATCAGATGTCCTGTTGGCTCTTTTTGATGCTGAGAAAGCTTTCGACAGGGTAAATTGGAAATGTTTAGAATATACATTGCGAGAAATGGGATTTGGTCCCAAATTTATTCAAGCAGTTAATTGCATAAACCTGGATGTATTTGCTAAGGTATAACTTAATGGAATCATTTCTGGACCGTTCTCTTTATCGAAAGGCACCAGGCAGGGTTGCCCACTACCACCGTTTTTATTTGATTTGGCGCTGGAGCCCTTAGCTGCATATATTAGGCAAAATAATGACATAAAAAGGATTCAAGTAGGAAATACTGAACTGAAGATACTAATTTATGTGGACGACATGACTATACTACTTTCAAATCCTTTTGGAATGTGGTTTGGCTCTGAAAGCAATGATGGAGGAAGTGGGAAAGTTGTCAGGCCATAGGATTAATTGGTCTAAATCGGAAATATTTCCCCTATCAGCTGTATGTGATAGGAGAGTGTTGGAATCATGGGATTGCAAATGGTCCTCAAATGGGGTGAAGTATCTGGGGGTTCATATTGTTAGGGATTTGAAGGAAATTGTGAAGTTGAATGTAGATAAGGTTATAGATAACATGTTTATGGCTATTAAAAAATGAGATAGGTTAAACCTAACTCTGTGGGCTAAAATAAATGCAATTAAGATGGTGTTACTGCCTAAGGTGTTGTATGTTATTCAATCCCTTCCTTTATTAGTTTTGAAAAATACTCTGAAGACAAGTGATAGGGTTTTTAAGAGTTTCTTGTGGGAATTGGGAAAGGACTGCGTATTCCGTCGTATATGCTGTTGCGTAAAGTACAGGAAGGAGGATTTAGATATCCGAATATTTTTAAATATTATAATGGATTTATTATAAAGAAGGGTTCCCATTATTTTAGTGAGGTAGATGGAAAAGGTCCAATATGACTGGAAATGGAGTGGGAGATCTGTAGGCCTTACACTTTGGATGTTATATATACAATGGAAAGGGTTCCATAGAAA
Organism: Ambystoma mexicanum; assembly: GCF_040938575.1. Classification (NCBI taxonomy): domain Eukaryota; kingdom Metazoa; phylum Chordata; class Amphibia; order Caudata; family Ambystomatidae; genus Ambystoma; species Ambystoma mexicanum. The sequence continues at coordinate 651,444,101 of NC_090923.1, forward strand.
AATAATAAGCTTCAGTCCATTGTGGCGACTAGAAATGCTCTTGTGACATGGTTTAAGGAAAATTATCAATATTTTGGATTCAATCAAGAAGCTTCCACATGGCATAATCAAGGGCTGCAGATACAAAATAAATGTTTACATTGGCAGAGTTGGATCAGGATGGGTATTCTTAAGGTAAGGGATGTTTGGGAAGGGAACAGGATTCTGAGGTTTGAGGAATTAAGAAGCAAGTATAACTTAAATAGAAGAGAGTTGAATCGCTATATAGATTTAAGAACTGTTATAAGTCAGACAAGGAATATGATTGACAGAGACTTAGGGGAGTGGCCGTAGATTTGCAAGTTGTTTGATGGAATAGAACAGGGAGTGTCTACATACATGAAAATTAATTAATATGGGTCTAGAATTTGCAGAATCATGGTTAAGACTGAAAGAAGTATGGTCGAATGATAATAATGTACAGATATCTGAAAAGGAATGGGAGAATCTACTTAGAGAAGGATTCAAATAGAAAATGGACATGAACTTGAGGCTCATGAGGCAGAAGATTATTGGGAGATTATACTGGACCCCAGAAAAAATGCATAAACTTAAATTACTGGATAATGATATGTGTTGGAGCTATGAAGTAAACAGAGGGACATTTTTGCATTTACTCTGGGATTGTCCGATGTTAAAAATGTTTTGGAGGGAAGTCTTAGACAGAACTTTGAACATAGTTATCCCTGGGTCAGCTGCAAGCATGATTTTACTAATACGCAGAGGAAGATGGTTGCTATTAAACAGATTCTAAGAGTCTGGAAAAGTAGGAAGACCCTGTGGTGGAGAATTGGTTAGTAGAGATGCAATTGCTGTCCAAATATGAGAATGTGACATTGGAAAATAAAAATCAAACAGAAATGTATCTTTTACTATGGAGCCCTTTCAATAGTCTTTGTGGTTAGAGAATGTTTTTTTGTTTGTTCGTTTTTTCTGTCTTGTGTTTGTACTGTGTTGTATTGTCTGTTTGTGTTATATCCAAATACTCATCTTTACATTGGATTAGGTATGAGGAAAATGTTACTGGGTGATGGGTAAACTGTGCCGGATTTTAGGATGTATTCAAGACTGGTATGGATATTGTGATATTATGGCATGTTAAGATGGTTTATAACCTGCAACTTGAGATGTATTTGTAATCCATATGTATTTGTGTTATGTATATACTGTAAAAATAAATAAACACATAAAAAAAAGAATGCAAGCTGGCAGGTCTATATGTCCTGTTGCCTGACAGACTAAACATGCGGATACCTCTTATTCCAGCGGGACAGCAACTCACTGGAACTATGTCTACTCTCAAGTTCTTGTCTTTATCTCTACCACTCTTGAATGGCCTGGGTTAGTGTTCATCATAGCCCCCTTATTTAAAGAGCATTGCAGGATGATACGGTTGTCTGTATGAGCTTCTGAACAGGGGGATCAATGGCTTATCTCAACCATGAAGGAGCCCCCTTAGATATAAATGTTGAAAACCACACAGAAAGGTACTTGCTTCTTTCTCAAGTTGGGAAAAGTGCTGTTCAATGTGGTTGAATGCTAGTTTGGCACAGGCAACGAAGGTGATATTGTTTCATAGTGATGTGGCAGGATGGTTATGCAATGGAAAGCTACATTGCGTTCTCTCATACATTTAGGCCTCCCTCTGCCTCCCTCTGCACTCAGCTCCTCTGACATGCCCAAACCCGGCATGGTGCAGTTTAGACCAAAACCCTGTTACAAGGCAAAGGAACATGTCAGATCTTCTTTTTCGTTTGTTCTCTACAAGTATAGCATTAGCACCATATATGATAGATGACAGGAGGGTTTCTGCAAATGTTGCCTATCCATATTCCAACACAATGTACCCGCAAGGCTATGTCACAAGGCCACAAGTGAGATGATGACAGTTATTGACAAATGTCTGCAATATCATGCCAAGTTCCACCCACCATTCTGAAAATGCTATAATATATTAATGATTGCTTATGATACGCTATATAACCTACGCTCTAAGGGCTGCCCCTTAAGAGCTCATTGAAAACTGCCTGGTCGCTTGTCCTTCTGTATTTTCCTGCTTATCAGCTGCTAGCTCTGTATGCTGTTTATTTTCTAACTAATACTAGAAGCTTGGTTTGCCATCAGCGGGGTGTCCCGTCTCCTTATTGCTGCACGCTGAGGCTGAGGTGACCCTTGGGAAGGGGCCAACCTTGGCAACCACAAAAGTTACACCAACACTAATCCTCATGAACTAGCATCCACTGCCAGCTCTGTGGTTTAGCGCATGTCAAAATAGGGCATAGTCCCATCAAGCGGGAATCCCAGAATTTGTCATGCCTGGTAGGAATCAGTGGTCGTTTTGGGAGAGATGGAAGCGCTTTGGAGTGCACTGTTGTTTCACTCCCAAGATGGCGCCACAGACTTTGAGCAGCCTTTCAGCTGTTCTCAGAATCCCAGTGGGAGTGGGTCCGCCTCTGAAGCTGATGGATGCATATCAGGCAGTTCCACAGATGCTGCGTCACGTTGCTACTCTTTCAGCAGTCTGCTGGGATTCTCTCATACGTTACATACATTGCCTCCCTGATTCCGTTTCACACATTCTCTCCTACTCACTAGGAACTGCCTCCTTGTTACGACAACTGCACTACCACTCAGGAAGGTACTGTAAGCATCGCTTCCTCCGCCTCAGAGCAATCACAGAGGATTATCGGCCGCGGGTATAAACCATTGCGGTTATGGTTTATAAACCATAAACCTCTGATCTCTCCATCGTATACACATCCTTTCCTTTCTCTTGACTCTCTGCCTGACCCTTTTTCAGCACAAAGGCACCCATACCAAGCCACCTCAATCACGCCTTGAGAGGGCTCACCCACAACCTTAGGCAGCCTGACAGGAGGTCCTAAGCTCCAGGTAAACTCATATCCCTCATAAAAAAGGCATACTACCCCAGAACGAAACCCTCCTAACTTCCGGCATTATATCCACAGCCAACCGCAAGGACTTAACTTCTGGGAACAATGCAACAGGCAGAAGTCAAAGCTTCCAGTCTGAAAGCAGAAATCCCATCTTATCCGGACTCCGGGTTTTCTTCCCCAGAGGGTTTCCCTGGAAACTCTCCCCTACTCTATCCTGGTCATAGAGTGGAGGAGGGTGGCTAGGGGGATTCTCATCTCTTCATACCTGCTGCCTCTTATCCAGGTCGGTGATTTGACCTTTCATATTATAGATGTATGTTGTATATGACTACCTTTTGGCATATCCTTGAGGGCAGATATAACAGTATTTGTGTGTCCAGCTCTATTTAAACTTGATGCACAGAAGGTCTTGTCGTGATTCTGGCAGCATGGGAAGGATTTTGATGCATGATTCAAAGTAGGTAACCGTTTGAGAAGGATTCTCACCTTTTGGACATTCTGAGGACCAGATGCTGGCTTCACATCATTGCTTTTGTTTAGGTCTGCAGATATTCCATCTGCCAAGAACTTGCATCCAAAGAATTTCTGCTTGGTTCTGTAGACTTCATGCTTGTTATTTTGGATTGTTAGGTGAGGCCCAAGCACCACCTATAAGCTGAAAATATTTGATTGTAGTACAGGTTGGAGGAAGCGGACGTTAGGAGAGACAAACAGATTGTGGGTGTTTTTTGGTTATTTACCCACGCATTGACTGCCCATTGCCATGCTAATCCCTATGGCCATTCCCAGCCAGTACCTGCCCCTACCTGCCCAAATCACATCCTTCTGGGATCTCTTTGCGACTACTATATCAAGAAGTAACATCAAACTTTGACTTGCCAGTGTTTTTCTAAGCAGTCAGATGGGAGATAATGAGTTAATTACAACTGTAAATAGCTATGGGTGTAATAAAAATGTCTTCACCAGGTGGGCCTTCAGCGACTTGATTAATATCTCTTCCAAGCATTGGGTTCCTGTTAAAAACAAGTAACGACAAAGACAACCATTTTTGCTTAAAGTTTTCGATAAGCATTTGGCACGTACTAACATCCTATGCCCAGCTAATTACTCCATGTTCCAGCTGTTGCGATCTTCTGGCCAGCTAGTAACGTGCCAGTACTTCTTTTTGTTTAGCCTCAGGCCATGCTCTTCAGCTTCTATAGCACCGCTGTCATCAGTTTTCAATGGTGCTGTTGCTCTGTCACAGCATGAATGAGGATGCTGACACTCATGCTGATACTTGGACAGTCACCAATGAATTTCCGGATATATTTCTGGAAGACCTCTGCTGCTATTGACATGCCAAAGCTGAGATGCCTATACTGCATTTAGAATTAGAGGTATCTGTTATTAATATTGGGTACCGAGACCATTTGGCTGTGCTGAGTTTGTCTGTGGTGAGGTCAATGTGCCAAGTCCATTAGGTGGCTTTGTTAGGGATTTTCAGTTCTACATATACCTTCACCTCCCCTCAGTTGTTTGGTTTTATTTGTGATGACTGTTTCTCATTTCATGAACACTTCAGGCTCCTCTAGGAGAAGGCTTTTGTCCTGCTTACTCTGGTATGGTGGTTGAGATTGCATATATTGAAAATGTGTTCGCAGGTCACCATTGTAGTAATTCCATCTGGCTCTCTCTTGTCTTTGATTCTCCCAGGCAGACCTTTCATGACGAGCCTCCCAAATCCAGTCCAGCATTGTGGCCTACTTCTGCTTGAGTGACACTTGCCCAAACTTAGCTTTCATGTGCACCACCCGTGCACAAGATCATTTGTGCGAGGAAGAACACATGACGAGGAGACATGGTCGGACTGGGGCATAAAATTGTCTTAGGCACCAATGAAAAAGTGTCTGACAGTTGCAAATGGCAATTCATTCCTTTTGTGATAGACTGTTTGAGTAGTACTCAAGGGGGAGGTGTTCGATCAAATAGCACTAGCTGCATGGTGAAGTAACTTATTAAACTGGGTGTAATGATGCCTGCCCCCGGAAGACCAGACCAGGCCCAGCAGCCCCGGAAGCAGGCATCATGCCACTTGGAGCATGCCCAAAAGCCCCAGTTAGGGGCTATTTGGGTGCAGTCCTGACGCCTATGGCGCCAGGCTCATAAAGATAAAGTCAGTCCTGGTGCCATGGGCGCCAGGCTCATTATTGATAACTTACCTGAAGCAGACCATGCTGCATACTCACCTGAGGCAGACCATGCTGCATGAAGACTCAAGCCAAATGAGGCTTAGGAGGGACTATTTTACTGAAGGGACTATTTTGTTACTTGGGTGGGGCTGTGGAAGAATACTTACCTGGATCTTCTTCCAAGGCTATTTAAACCACGCCCGGACAGCCACACGTGCTTCGCGTTATTCTGCTTGCTGCAGCGTAACGCTCACCGTGTTTTCAGCAGCTCCAGTCTTCAGCTATGCCCGCTTCAGTCCTGGGACTCCTGAAACAAGAAGAAAAGAAGGATAAAGGTTAGAACAGGAGTTTTAACTTTAATCCTTACCTGAATCCTGATCCATTTCGCCACGGAGCTGAAAGACAGAAGTCTTTGAAGCATTGCTTCGCATTCCTACGGCGCCGCGGTGAACTCACCTGCTTGGGGGTACTTCAGCATTCCATCACGCTCTCTCCATCTCGCGGCTGCCCTCTGACACCTAAGGAGACAAAGACAGCAAGGTGAGCAAGGGGACTCTCTAAAGCTATACAAGCTACCGCCAAGCACTTACCTGATTTACCACGGGGGGTACTCACCTCATCTCGGGTTGGCGCAGTCAACTCTGCTTCATCGTCGCACCCCGGCCCCTAAGGGGAAAACCACAATAGACTTACCTGAATCTTACCAATTGCCATTTGGAAATCTTCGAGTGGATTAATCGGCAACCTGCAAGGAATCGGACAGAGTGAAGATCAGACATTTGAACTCTTATGAACAATTGGACTTTAGAGTCAATACTGGAACTCACCAATTCCTCTACGCCAGTGAAGTAGCTGGTCATCAATGCGCCCCTGCGGTCGACGCAGGATAGAGAGCTCATCCTTCCAAACCATCAGGTGAGACTAAGGAGGGGACATCAAGAGTGATCTGTGGGAAGACAACGGGAGTGGGGAAGGTGGGTTGACACTCAATTCCACGGGTGGTTAATTCCTCTTCTCCTTTGCAGAAGAATATTCCTGCGAGCCAGACAAACTAGGCTGAGCGGGCCAGTCCAGTCAGTCATCTCGGCGCTACACGTCACGCTGGTGGAAACAACAGCGGGCCACCTTCGGTCGACGCCCCCGTGGGAACCAGGTGAGCGTAACAGAACGCGAAGCCTACCCACAAATACCCACCTGGGCGTCATGGAGACCTCGGAAACTGATCAGTTGGCCCAATTATTAGGGGAATTAAGGGCCAAAGTGCACTCCGCCCGCCAAGAAACCAATGCCCTCAGGAGGGAACTGATAGTGTCAAAAGAACGAACTGATGAGTTGGCCAGACAACTATTACAGAGCCAGGCTGGACAAACACCTCTACCAGGACTTGGGGCAAGTCCAGCTCCTGTACCATCGAGTAACCCGGTGCAGATAAATTTACCTGGAGCCGTTTCTTTGGCTCCGCCTGAACGCTTTGCCGGAGACCCAAAAGGGTTTGCAACATTCATGAATCAATGCCGCTTGCACTTTTTATGTAGACCTGGAGCTTTCCCAAACGATCAGGCCAAGGTAGCCTTTGTACTGTCATATCTCAGCGGCAGTGCGGCGGATTGGTCCATTCCACTAGTTAACCAGGATGACCCGATTATTCGAGATTTCCAGGGTTTTCGAACAAGCATGGAAAGACTATTCGCCCGACACTCCCGAGGACAGGCTTTGGACAACGAACTTTTATCCCTACGTCAAGGTAACCAGGATCTTTTATCTTACATTGCAACTTTCAATAGATTAGTAGTGGAAACCGAATGGCCTGAAGCCAAGCGAATCACATTATTCCATCGAGGACTTCGGGGAGAACTCAAAGATGTTTTGGCCCAAATCGTGAACCCGCCTCAAGACTGTGCTGAATATATAGATCTAGTGGTCCAGCTCGATCACAGACTTCAAACCAGGAAGGCTGACCGAACCAAGTTTGAGAACAGGGTGTTGGTTAAAACCCACGTAAGCTCCAAGGGAGTAGATGTCTCAGAACCTATGCAAATCGGGGGGGGTTAAAGGACCCTTAACCCAGAAGGAAAGAGATAGAAGACAGCAACTGCAATTATGTTTATATTGCAGAACTACTGGTCATTTTCTTCGGAACTGCCCTGTAAAACCACCCAAGAAAGTTATAGGAGCAGCAGACGAAAACCATGTGAAATCTGACTCGGGAAACGACCACGCCCGGCAAGCGTAGAGGTCCGCTTGCCGAGCTTAAAGAAGGACACTCTGACCTCGCATTTCACCATACCCATGGTCCTTGCAGATCCAGAGCAGCCATCACGCATGCACGCGGTAAAGGCGTACGTAGACAGTGGAGCCATAGGAAATTACTTGGACTGGGAATTGGCTACCATGATGAATCTATCTCTCACCCGCAAGACCACGGCCGATGTTGTCACCACTGTAGATGGAACGGAAATTGCCTCTGGACCCGTAACTCATTCCACTGCAGAGATGACATTGCTGAGTCAAGATGGGCATCGAGAGGCTATGGTGTTTGACTTAATCAAGGCCCCACAGTTTTAGCTGATACTGGGGATACCTTGGTTGGAAAAACATAATCCCTGTATTGATTGGCGAGAGAAGAGACTAACCTTCCCAGAATGTGCTCACACCTGCTACCCAAGGAAAACTCAAAACTCAGTCTTGGCCCCAGTAATTCCAGTAGCCATACAATTACCTGTTGAATACCAAGACTTTCAGGATGTCTTCCAAAAGGAACAGGCAAACACCTTACCACCTCACAGATCGTATGATTGTCAAATAGATCTTGTACCTGGAGCACAACCACCTTGCAGCAGAATCTATGCCCTTACAGAACCCGAAAATCTCCATTTGCGCCAGTACCTAGACTAGTACCTTGCTAATGGCTTCATTCGCCCGTCCAAGTCCCCTGCATCTTCAGCTTTGTTCTTCGTACCGAAAAAGGAAGGCGACCTTAGAACATGTATAGACCACCGCGCACTGAATCAGATAACCATCAAGAATTGATACCCACTGACTTTGATCCCAGAACTACTAGACCAGGTGAAGGACGCATGTATATACACGAAACTAGACCTTCGGGGGGCATATCATCTGGTACGTGTCAAAGAGGGTGACGAATGGAAGACTGCTTTTCGCACCAAGTACGGACTATTTGAGTACCAGGTGATGCCCTTCGGACTATGCAATGCACCAGCAGCCTTCCAGTTCTTCATGAACGATGTCCTCCGAGAGCTTATCGACGTTTGTGTGGTCGTTTACATCGACGACATCTTAGTATACTCTTTATCAGAATCTGAGCATGTAAAACACGTCCGAGCAGTCCTAGAGAAGTTATGCCAGCATAAATTATATGCTAAACTGGAAAAGTGCATCTTCCACACTACGGAAGTGGAATTCCTTGGATTTATTCTGACCCCGAGAGGAATCCGGATGGATACACGAAAAGTGGATGCCATTCTTAATTGGCCTTCGCCAAGTTCAATCAAAGGAGTTCAAAGCATGCTTGGCTTTGCCAATTTCTACCGCAGATTTATCCCAGACTTCTCGCACATTGTACATCCCATTACGACGCTATTGCGAAAAAACAAACGCTTTGTGTGGACAGAGGAAGCCGAGAACGCCTTCCAAGAGTTAAAAGCTAAATTCACATCTGCTCCCATATTAAGACACCCGCACCCGGAGCTTCCCTACATAGTGGAAACAGATGCATCCAGTTCAGCCATGGGAGCAGTCCTTTCCCAAAAGGATCCCGAAACTAACCAGCTTCACCCAGTGGCGTTTTGGTCAAGAAAATTTTCAGCCCCCAAATGAAACTATGCCATAACCGACAAGGAGCTGCTGGCCATCAAGTCCGCCTTCAAGGCTTGGCGGCACTATCTACTGGGTGCCAGACATACCATCACGGTCATCACCGATCACCGCAACTTACAATACCTAAAGACAGCCAAAGCCCAATCTTCGGGCCAACTCCGTTGGGCATTGTTCTTCGCCGAGTTTGATTTTGTAATCGACCAGGTTGTAAGAATGGTAAAGCAGACGCCTTGTCCCGGATTGGAATGGGAGAAGCAGAAATAACTTTAGAACCCGTACCCATAATTCCAGAACAGAGAATCCTTGGCCTGACATCCATACAGACACTGGAAGACATTCAAAACAAGATCCACCAACTCTTTGATTCCGTTGCCCTACAGGACTGGGCAAAGAAAGGTCCAGAGTACTCTGTCATCGATGATTTACCTTATTACCAAGGCCGGCTATTTTTACCGCAAAAAGAACTACAGGAACTTGTCATTTCCCTTTACCATGACACCTTAATAGAAGGGCATCCGGGTATTGCAAAAACCGAAGCTAAAATTAGGAAGCAATTTTGGTGGCCCATCTGGCGAAAGGATGTCAAGTCATTTGTCATGTCTTGTGGCATTTGCGCACAAAATAAAGGGCAAAAGAAAAAACCTGCTGGATTATTGCAACCATTAGACATACCACCTACCCCTTGGCATACCTTGTCATTAGACTTTATCACGGATTTACCCCCGTACCAAGGTTACAATACCATTCTAGTTATTGTAGATCTTTTTTCTAAAATGGCCCACTTCATTCCTTTAAAAGGGATACCTTCAGCTTCAATCCTGGCCAAGGAATTCCTTGAAAATGTGTCCGCCTGCATGGCTTTCCTTCAGTTTTAATTTCAGATCGGGGCAGTCAATTAATTTCCCATTTTTGGAGGAAATGCTGCTAACTGGCACAAATTGATGTTAGGCTTTCAACCAGTCACCACCCTCAGACCGACGGTCAAACGGAGAGGACCAACCAGACTCTTGAATAGTACCTCCGTTGTATGCTACATCAGTCTGAGGGGAATTGGAAAGACATTCTGTGGATCGCAGAGTATGCGTACAATAATTCCGTACACTCAGGAACTGGACAAAGTCCTTTTTTTACCATTTATGGGCACCATCCACGAACCTCGGATTTGGACTCACCCCAGCATTTAGAGATGCCTACAGTGGACCATCTCCACGCCATTATTACACAAGCCTTTAAAGAAGCAACCATCCATTTGCAAAAGGCTAAGGAAAAATACAAAAAGGATGCGGATCAACACAGAAGTGAAGCTCCTCAATACCAAATAGGGGACCAACTATGGTTAGCCACTAAGCACTTACCACTCAAGGGGACTCGGACCTTTAACCCAGGTATTTGGGACCTTTTCCTGTCAAGGCAATTATTAACCCAGTGGCCGTCAAGTTGGACCTACCTGCTCATTTGCGAATCCATCCCGTCTTCCACGTGTCTCTTTTGAAGCCAGTACAACCAGGACCTAGGCTAACCACTCCACCTGAACCTATCCTCATAGACGGGGAGCCCGAGTTCGAAGTCAAGAATATTTTGGACTCAAAAAGAGTGAGATCAAAACTCTTTTACCTAATTGACTGGAAAGGTTATGGTCCGCAGGAAAGGTCTTGGGAACCTAGTGACCACGTGCATGCACCTCGTTTAGTGAAGAGGTTCCATCGGGAATTTCCAGACAAACCACAGCCAAGGGGGAGAACGACTTTAGGAGGGGCCTTGAGGGGGAGTGCTGTCATGATGCCTGCCCCCGGAAGACCAGACCAGGCCCAGCAGTCCCGGAAGCAGGCATCATGCCACTTGGAGCATGCCCAAAAGCCCCAGTTAGGGGCTGTTTGGGTGCAGTCCTGGCGCCTATGGCGCCAGGCTCATAAAGATAAAGTCAGTCCTGGCGCCATGGGCGCCAGGCTCATTATTGATAACTTACCTGAAGCAGACCATGCTGCATACTCACCTGAGGCAGACCATGCTGCATGAAGACTCAAGCCAAATGAGGCTTAGGAGGGACTATTTTACTGAAGGGACTATTTTGTTACTTGGGTGGGGCTGTGGAAGAATACTTACCTGGATCTTCTTCGAAGGTTATTTAAACCACCCCCGGACAGCCACACGTGCTTCGCGTTATTCTGCTTGCTGCAGCGTAACGCTCACCGTGTTTTCAGCAGCTCCAGTCTTCAGCCACGCCCGCTTCAGTCCTGGAACTCCTGAAACAAGCAGAAAAGAAGGATGAAGGTTAGAACAGGAGTTTTAACTTTAATCCTTACCTGAATCCTGATCCATTTCGCCATGGGGCTGAAAGACAGAAGTCTTTGAAGCGTCACTTCGCATTCCTACGGCGCCGCGCTGAACTCACCTGCTTGGCGGTACTTCAGCATTCCATCACGCTCTCTCCATCTCGCGGCCGCCCTCTGACACCTAAGGAGACAAAGACAGCAAGGTGAGCAAGGGCACTCTCTAAGGCTATACAAGCTACCCCCAAGGACTTACCTGATTTACCACAGGGGGTACTCACCTCATCTCGGGTCGGCGCAGTGAACTCTGCTTCATCGCCGCACCCCGGCCCCTAAGGGTAAAACCACAATAGACTTACCTGAATCTTACCAATTGCCATTTGGAAATCTTTGAGTGGATTAATCGGCAACCTGCAAGGAATCGGACAGAGTGAAGATCAGACATTTGAACTCTTATGAACAATTGGACTTTAGAGTCAATATTGGAACTCACCAATTCCTCTACGCCAGTGAAGTAACTGGTCATTAACGCGCCCATGCGGTCGACGCAGGATGGAGAGCTCATCCTTCCAAACCATCAGGTGAGACTAAGGAGGGGACATCAAGAGTGATCTGTGGGAAGACAACGGGAGTGGGGAAGGTGGGTTGACACTCAATTCCACGGGTGGTTAATTCCTCTTCTCCTTTGCAGAAGAATATTCCTGCGAGCCAGACAAACTAGGCTGAGCGGGCCAGTCCAGTCAGTCATCTCGGCGCTACACGTCACGCTGGTGGAAACAACAGCGGCCCAGTTCTGGTCGACGCCCCAGTGGGAACCAGGTGAGCGTAACACTGGGCCACATGGCCAAAAAAACTGGCCCACACTAGCATGTTGTGTTTTTGGTTCGGGTTTGCCCTATAGGCCAGTCCAAGCCTGCGAGGAGGTTTGTGTGGATGGGATGCTGCAAGTATCCTGGTCTGAGGAAATGTATCAGGCTCGGAGGTATTCGCTGTTCCTGGTTTATTCCTAGCATGAAATGGGAGGTGATAGTTCGCACACATTCTCGTTGTCCTTAGCCAAGTCTGGGCCTGTGCCAGAGGAAAGGTCTTGGAGTGCCATGTCCATTGTGTAGGGTGTGTTCACAATAACAACTGATTAGGTCCAGGCCTCTGGGATGAGTTGAGTCTATTGAACGGTAGGCCATACTTGTACCCCTTAAATACATTGGGGTACTCCCTGATCACGCTCAAACCAGAGTAAATGCATCCCTATAGGGAATTAAGGCCATGAGTCTATCTTGCAAGAGATAACAAACGTTAATGTTTATGTTTATTGAGTTTATATAGCGCTTTAAGCCAAGGTCTTTACAAAGATGAGGATTGGGGTGAATGGCAGAGGACTCTGCCATTCTGACCAGCATTCTGTCTTCCTTGGCTGGCTCCCAGGTCCTGAAGACTGGTGCTGGACCTGGGCGTTAAATACTCTTGACTTGGTTACTGGATACCGGCAGAGCTCATCCAAAATTGTTCTTCTTGCCTTTCAAGAGATTCTGCAAAGTCTTCCTTTCTTCATCATCAGCAATTCCTGGCAGCCATGCTAATTAACATATTAATACCTTACTTAGACACACACTGCAGCCCTGCAGATTTTTACAAACTTTGAGGCCTAGCCCCCAGTAAAAACTAAACATTTTCATTACAAATTTTCATTCATACTCCACACATCTTACTCACATTTTTATGTGGTCCTACAATCCCTTTTAAATCTGATTTCATAATTCTCTATGTCGTGCATTGATCTGTACACTCCTGTTCTCAGTCTGCATGGGCTTTTGATGAACAGGAACAGCTGCTCAGCCACTTTGTGTACTTTGAGAGAGCTAGCCTTGGTAACGCAATGCCTGTAGTCTACTTTTAGCACAAGCTGAATTCCTTCTGGCAGAGAACTTGCTTTGACATTTGATTTAAAAACTACACAGAATAACATTTACACGTGTTTTCAACGAATGTTTATTTGCACCTTATATATTAAATACTTCCTATCTTTATTTATTGACTGGCCACCCCTGTGTGTGATTATTTTTGCATGAAAAAAGCTTTCTCAGTGCTATAGTGCTTGGAGAAGTCTTGCCTAATTGTAAAGCGCTTGAGGGGTGCAGGAAGGCGCTAGCCAAAGCGCTAGCTCCTCCCCAACAGTATGAACAGAGGCAGCCTGGCGCAGGGTCAGTCTGTGCGATGGCCCAGGGCCTCGCTGTCAGAAACTGTCAGAGGGGTCCCCCAGGCAGCAGTGCCTGCCTCAACTATACCAAGAATATTGTTTTAAGGTGGGATGTGCAGCTTCCATGTAGTAAGCTCGCGTGAGGCCATAGTGTCGCCTCCCAAACTCCTGTGGCTCTCTAGAGACCAACACTCACTCACCAACACTCATTCCCAGTGGCCATCAGAGCTGCAGGCCCCTGAATGACTACTTATCACTTTCTTTCTTCAAGCAGCACATTAAAGTGGGGGCGATGTGTAAGTGATAGACAATTTAAGGGACCTGGAAGAGATGTTTGTAACGTTTCTGCATTAAGAAATGCAAATAGGGATTTTAATTCTGAAAGCGCACACTAAGCACTAGTTAGATGCCTTAATCTACGCTCTCCCCAGGTCAATTAGAATATATCACACAAAACAGTTTTAAATTAGCTACATTATTTATTGTTGGTAGAATGCGATATTTCTATGACATCATATATGTACCCTGCATTTGACAAACACGCAAACACAAACCGGTGACCTTTTCACACATTGCATGTTGTTATATGTCTTGAAATTGAAAAGGCAATTATTTTGCCTTTTGCTGAATTGCATTCTGGTATTTGAAGTCTCCCAGTCAAGGTGGGGGAATAATGCCACAATTGTACACGTTTTGCCTAACATATTTCTGTCAGGATTTATATATTTGCGTGGGTACCTTACTATGGTTTGTGTACTTTTCAAGTCATCTTCATGAAGCAGAGTATTGTTGACAGCCAGGCATGGGGTTGAAGAGGGGAAATGAAGAGAGGGCAAGTGAGTCCTGAATATTTGTCCAGGATGTGGCAAGAGAGGTTGCAATCCTAGATACTGGTGTAATTTTTCCTGATTGATTGTGGCCATGTACTGCTATTCAGGGCACAAGTAAAGGATACATGTGGGTGGACAGTGTAGCATTTTTCAGGGGCCGGCTGCAACCCCCTTGGGTATTTTTGAGGTCACCAAGTTTGCTCAAGCATTTTGCTACCAGGATTTCAACCAGGATGTCATGTTTCCAGTGCAGACACATATGTTTTTTTAAAACATCTTTTTATTGAATGTTGATGCAAAAACAAATAAGTCAACACAATACATCATCACTTACATGGCTCACGAGCGAAAAGAAAAACAAAACCTCCAAGAGAGGACCATTATCAAGGATGCCCCCTGTCCCTCCCCATTTCCCTGTGTACCTTCCCTCTCCCTATTACATCATCATATCGGACCTGATCCCCTCCCCCCTTTCATTCATGTGACCCATGTCAACGAGTCCATAGTAGCATCGATACACAGCGGTTAACACCCAACGATTGTAATACAGCGCTAAGTATTTCATTTGGATTCCTAAGCATCACTTGATGTAAGCATGTATACATTCTCCAACTTATTCCGCTTGCGAGAGTCTGTCTCACCTCCAAATCCCTGCACATTCTAATGTACATAACTTAAGAATCAAACCTAGGCTAGGTTGTTTGGTAGGGGATCCGGCCGCCTTCCAATGCATAATTAACAGCTTGCATGCCGCGAATAACAATGCGTGAGCCACGTGTCTCACATAAGGGTCTGCATGCCAGTCTGTATCATTGGTACCAAAGAGCATGGGCCCAGGGGCAAGGTCAACAGAGATATTTGGGACCTGGGAGATCAACTCATGTATATGCTTCCAATAATTCAGTATAGACGGCATGACCACATGTTATGGCCCAGCGTGCCTAGTCTGCCGCAATGGAGGCATCATGCGGGGGAGCATACTAGGCCCATGCGATGTAGTTTGCTAGGGGTGTTATAAAGCCATTGGATTAACTTATATTGTATCTCTCTTTTGCATATTTTACATGACATGGCAGGGATACTCTCAAAGTAGTCTTATATGTCGCCTATGTCGATTGTAGCGTTTAAGTCACTGAACCATTGTGCTGACATGGTGATATTGCATTTGGTGTTGTTAGGGGTGCAGATGGTGTAAAATCAGCATATCTTTGGATATTCAGCAGGGTTTCATCCAATTTCCTGTTCACCTGCTGAGGGGTTATCTTGTAGTGTCTGTCTGGTAGTGTGCGATTTGATCACTCTGCGTATGGTGTGGTAATGCATCCACTCTGTACGTCAGAGCTGTAGTATTTTACTGGCCTCTGGGAACCCCATTGGTTCTTCCTCAACATACAGATCGGCTACTCGGACTTCCGGCCATAGGGAGTTTTGGTGCTTGTGTAGGACATGGTTGAGGCCCATAGATAGTATTGCGTGCACACTGATCCAAGTAGGGGCAGCCCAGGTGTCCGGTCCTAATAATCTTCTCATTCTATGCCATTGGGTTAGTTATGGGCCGAGCAGTGGGTGTGTTTTAATGTTTTCAGGCAGTTTGTTCCAGGGGATGGCCAGAATTTCAGCTGGCGTATAATGGCGGCATCAGTGAGAGTTCGATTTGACGCCAATTGGCCAAGTCAGTTATGACAAGCCATCTTTTGGCCCAGCATATTTGGGTGGCTTGGTAATAAGTGTGCCAAACCGGTACCACTAGGCCACCAGCGTTCTTGGAGGCTTGTAGGATCTCCAACCGAATTGTGGTCTTTTTGCGCTTCCATAGGAATTAGGAAAATTCCGCATACATTTTCAGCGAGGTAGCACATGGGAACATTAATGCAAGATACATTAATTTTGGGAGCAAACTCATCTTGAAAGCGTTAATGCGTCCCACCAGCGACAGTGGCAGTGTGCTCCACCTAGTAAAATCCTTGATTATCTTTGCCAGTATACGTGTGTAGTTTAAGGTTCCAAGTTCTTGGATGGAAGTGGCGATATGGATTTCTAAGTATTTGATGGAGTGTTGTTGTAAGCAAAAAGGTGCAACCCCTCCAGGGTCCCATGGTATGTCTGGTCTGATAACGAGAACCTCTGACTTCGACCAATTCACCTTATATCCCATCATGGACCCGAAGTCTTGTAGTGGGTGACACAAGTGTGGGAGTGGTACCGAGGGGTTTCGTACAGTAGGTCATCCGCATATAAGGATATGCAGTGCTCCTCCGCTCCTCTGATCACACCGTTCCAGAATAGGTCATTGCGGAGATTCTCTGCCAGCGGCTCTATAGACAATGCATACATGAGAGGGGACAAGGGACACCCCTGTCTGGTGCCTGAATATAGGTTGAATTTATTGGAGGAGTTTCGATTCGTAGTTACTGAGGCTTGGGGGTCGGTATAAAGTAATCATATAAGCCCTATTAGAACAGGTGGGAACCCATATGTCGCGAGTGCGCTGAACATAAAGTCCCATCTTACTTTATCGACTGCCTTTTCGGCATCGATTGTTAATAATAGTTTGTTGGGGCTATCTTGTCCCGAAAGGACATGTAGGAGTCACCTAACATTATCCACCGAGTGGCGGCCTACAATAAAGCCAGTCTGGTCTTTGTGTATAAGTTGGGGGAGTAGCTTGTCGATTCTGCATGCTAAGCATTTCACCAAAAGTTTGCCATCCGCATTGATAAGCTAAATTGGCTGATAGGATCCACAGTCTTCAGGGTCACGCCCGACTTGTGGAAAATGATAATAGTGGCCGCCATCGTCGAGTTCGGTAGATGTCCTTTAGCTGATGCCTCAGTGAAAACAGATTCAAGCAGTGGGGCCATACAGTCCTTCACTGTTTTATAGAGATCTATTGGTATGCTATCTGGGCCAGATGCCTTCCCTCCGAATAATGAGCCAATGGCGTGGGTGATTTCTTCTGCCGATATTGGTTTCTCTAATTCTGCCTTTTGTGAGTCGTTGATTGAATATAAGTGGAGTGAGGAGAGGAACGCCATGATTTTCTCAGGGGCGAGTGGGCTTGGCATGGTATATAGTTCACAATAGAATTCCTCAAATCGTTGGTTTATGTTTTTTTTGTCTGTTAGTGACCTTCCCACCCTGCCCCGAATACATATAATTTGTTGAGAAGCCTGTCTGGTATGGAGGGCGGGCGCCATTAGGTGGAGGGGTCTGTCGGCATCTTGGTAGTAGGTTTATGACCAACTAGTGAAAGATTTCTGCACTCACTGTGTTGCAATTTGCTTAAGTTCTCCTCAGAGTCTATTGAGCCGTGTAAATGTGGTGGGGTCGTGGGTCAGTTTTTGCTGGCTTTCCATTAGTGCGATGTCTGCTGTGAACCGATTTTCACACTCCCTCCACCCGTTCAATTTATGGGCCCTATCGTGATATGCACTGGCCCCTAAGGAAAGCTTTAAAAGCGTCTCAGCAGGTAGTGGGGGAGTATCCTGGGATTAGGTTAGTGAGTCAGAACAGATCAGTTTTTTCGTACAGTTTCCTAGTGAAGTCTGGGTATGTGAGTGATCTTAGATTCAGGCACCATGGTGGCCTAGCAGGGCCACCATGGTGGCCCTGCTAGGCCGCTACGTCTGCTATCTCAACAAACAAGAGCACTGGTGCATGATCTGATACCGTCAATTGGAGGGTTGAGCATTTACGGACGTGGGGGAGGATACTCGTCGGGGCTAACCAATAGTGCAGTCTGGAGTATGACTTGTGGCAGTTCAAGAAAAATGGGAAATCCTGACGAAGGGGGTGGAGATGTCACCACACAGCAGTGAGTTTTAGATCTGACATAAGTGTGAGCCGGGTATCACGTTTGTGTGGGGTCGGAGGAGACAATAGTATTGCACCTTGGCGGACTAGTGTTATTTCTTGGATTGTATTCCAGTCCCCATTAATAATTGTGAGTTTCCCCATGATCGGTGCACATTTTGCGATTATCTTTGTAAAGAAAGCAGGTATGTCCCTGTTCGGGGCGTAGATATTTAAGAGAGTAATAGGTTGTTTTTGGATCAGGCCTTGGACCATAACATATCTACCGTCCTTGTTGATGATGGTGTGCAATGCATGGACTGGGAGCTGTTTGTGAATTAATATAGAGACGGTCCTACTGCCCCGATGGGGCAAGTGGACTGCAGCCCCAACCCAACCCTGTTTTAGTTTCCCTGATTCGTGGATATCAAGGTGAGTCTCCTGGAGAAATGCAATATCGCATTGTGTGTCTCATAAATGGTTAAGGACCCGCTGTCGCTTGATTGGATGCCCCAGACCTTGCACATTAAGAGTTATAAGGAGTAGGTCATCCATAGCCATGGAATGCTGTCATGCAGCGGTTAGGGCTGAGGGAAGTAGGGTATATCCATGTCCTGAGGGATTGCAGCCTATTTAGGCATGATGTGTGTGCATTAGCATTAACATTGGGACGGGTATACAATGTCCCAATACTACTTCTTAACTGCACATGCACTAGGCAATGTAGAAGAGAAGAAACTACCAAATCTCCTCTACCTACGGGCATGATCGTGAGCCCCTCGTTGCCTGGCAATGGATCCAAAGGGCCCAAGTGGAGGGGCAAGGGGAGAGTCCAGGACCCGCCAGAAGGCAAGTAGAGCATTTATCTGTCATTTGGCTTCACTCACTTAGCACCGGAATGTCCGGTTTCCTGATTTGATGGATTCTCACATGGTAAGATAACTCTCCAAGTGAACCTTGCTGCAGCAGCCTTATCCAGGTGCCATTGGTTGGGGTAAAGCGGTAGGCGAGCGGGGCCATCAGGGTAGTGGTAGGGGGTCTGTGCGACCGGGACCATTAGGCCGTCTATCTGTGGGTGGCTGCCTCCCCGTGGGCGTCGCTGTTGTTGGAGCTGCCCTGGGGGGGGGGGGCGTCTGATTGGCTGGCCGAGCCTTCTTCCTCAGTATCGTGGGGAAAGTCTGTAGATACCAGGTCTCATTGTCTCAGCAGGCGCCATGTGTCTTCTGGGTCGTTAAATGAGTGCCATGTTTTATCCAGAAGGGTGCACCAGACTGCCGGAAATTTCAGATAGAACTTGTATGGTGTGCCTTTTAGTGCGGTAAACAGAGGGGAAACTTCCATAGAGTAGTCATCAAAGATCCGGATTTCTGTCCCTTCTGCTCTGATTGTGCCCACAGCTCTGTAAGCACGAAGTATAGCGACTTTATGTTGAAAGTTGAGGAGTCACAGTGTTATAGGCCTTGGGCGGACTCCGGCTGCTGGTTTCGGGATCAGCGCTCTGTGGATTCTTTCAATGGTGTAGGAGCGCAGGTCCTGAGTGTGCAAGTGGTCTTGGAACAGCCGGTATGCAAATGCCGCAAGGTCTGAGCCCTCTGCCAGTTCCGTAAGGCTGATGATTTGAAGGTTATTTCGTCAGGAGCTATTTTTCTGACCATCGTCTTTAGCTCCGAGGCATTGCACTTCCTCGATTAGGCCATCCAGATCGGTGGCGGCTACTTCACTGTTATCCTCGAGCACGCTGATTCTCTGCTCATTATCTGTAGTGCGCTCGCCCTGGGCGTTGAGGTGGGTCTGCATGTGCTGGATGTCACGTTTGAACTCCAGCACTGCGACATTGGTTTCTTGCGTGCTGTGGTTGATCGCTCTCATCTCTGTTAGGAGTTTCTGCAGCTGATTTTGCACATCCATTTTGGCATGATGTCTTGCAGACCGGCGTTGAAGCGATGTGGTGGAGCCTGAAGCGCTCTTTATTTTTTTGTTGTTGCCAATAGGGATATCTGCCATGCCCCCCTCTCAGGTCAGTGGGAGGGCAGTGGGCCAGGCAGATCTGTATGCGGTCCTGGTTACTGCGGCTACTAGAGGCCCGCCAGAGGGTCCAGAGAGCTGTCGCCTCCACCTTGGTCCTTCCCCACCTCTGATAAAGAAGTGATCCTCTGCACTGGGTTCCTTGACTGTGATCGTAACTTGACAAGCACTCTGGACTGAGTTATAGTTAGGTGGCCAGCACCATCTCCATGTCTTATTGGCCACTCATATGGATCTTTCAGTTGGGCTGCATGCGTTGCATGGGGATGGGAATGTGTGATCTGTAGCGTTGACCATCAGGCAGCGGGGAAAACAACTTCATTGACGCGCCCAGATGACTTCCATGTCTAAATCAGCGAGGAGCGTAATGCCTTATCTTTATGTGGATTATCCCCAGGGATAGTGTTTATTCCCGGTTTGCAGAGCTTATATGTAGTTTAGAATCCACCACTGAAGAGAGGTTGGTGAGGGAGTGCCTCAGCCTGTAGTAACCTGTCGCAGATGTAGATCTGTTGGCTCTATGACATTCAGCCTGTGTGCCCCTGGTGTCAAACCGCAGGGTGTAAATTAGCCACGCCACATACCATTATGGTACACTTATCTGTGGGGCATTTGTGTGTGATGCCATGATTGCCAGCATGGGGTGCATAGTGCTGTTTATTGTGATGCCAGGTAGGCTGCACTGCCTTTATGCAGTGTTTTTTTGAGTTTGTGGTCAACAGTTATGCTGTTTGTGTGTATTTGTGTCCCCTAGGAAGGGAAGGAATTCCCAGCGCCTGCCTAGCGCTTACCTCGGGGGCCTGCCGGCCTTCCACTACATCTGGGCAGCGGGATAGAAGCGGAGACCACGCGCATCCAGCGGGTATCTGTTAATCATCTGCTTCACCAGGTCTGCGTGGAGGCATGGGAGAGTAGCTCTCCGTCTTGGCGTGCATGCCCCCCCTGCACGCTTAATTACTAGGAATCTGAATGCTGTGGGGGGAGCAGGATGGGTCACATACCTCATCCCCGCACCTCTGTGTGAAGCGAGGGAGCCGTACTCATTCCCATGTCAAAACACCACATTTTACAGCACATGGTGCTGCAGGTATAGGAAAGAAGACATATGATTTACCAGAAGTTCTAAAGTATAACATCTCAGCAACAGTCTCCTAACCCGCTCAGTTTCCTTTGCAACTTTCTGCTATGGGATCCCCTGCTATTCGGCACAGGCAAACAGTTTTGGCCTGCTCACCCCTTCCAATCAAGGCTCATGGGGTACATTAATGAGGCTCCCTTCTCATTTTGTAGTGAGTAGCACTTGATAAATGTAGTTATTATTTTCTATTACAGTCAAAATAATCCATATCTGTAGCTTGTGAAATAAAAGCATATTTGTCTCGGGAGGATAGCTCAGGGGTAATGTGCTCACCTTGGGAGCAAGACGACACGAGCAACACAGGTTCAATTCCTGGGTCTGCACTATGGGTATTGCATAAATAAATAAATATACAGGTATCCGACAAACATTGCATAAATAAATACCCCCTATTAACATCACACACGATGCAGCCACCCAACTGCTTTCAGAGGGGAGCTGCAGGAGCTGTATCGGGTGGGGTTCAAGTAAAGGAAAACGTTGCTTATGGCGAACAGAAATCACTGTGTTTGAATAGTACCCAAGGGGACGTTTTTTTTTTATAAAATGGAATGCAAATTTGACACTTTAAAGAATATTTACTCAGCAACACTGGTCAAAAATATTATCGGCATAGTGAAGTAACTCATCACAAATGCCATGGAAGTGGTTTAAAGTGGAATTGATATATAGTTTGGAAAAGAAGCAGCATGAAAGAAATAGTGCCGTTTTAAACTATTATTTTGGACATTTCCTTTGATCGGAGGTCAACTGCCAGCTCTGCCGTCTTAACCCCGCCTCCTCGGACAACGCCTCCCCAAACTCCACCCTCACCCGGGCTCTTGTGGGATCCCTCACCAATTTTTTTCCATTTCCACCACTGCACATAGGTAAATATTAATATTGACAATTCATATGCTGGACGTCACAGTGTATTTGTCTACTAGTTTACACATTTCAACATGTTTCTAATTTAACTTCCCATCATACCTTTGCATACTAAAGACTCATTCTGTCATATCACTACATATTTTGCCTCCATGGCCGGCCTTGTGTGTGAGCCCTGTCTCATTTATTCTGGCCTGGTAGCTGGTTAGAGGGCCTGATACCTCAGCAGCCATGTGTAGGACAGACATGCTTCATGATAATAATATCACATTTTAATGTACGCCTATATTTCTCCTGTGTCTACGTGCTACAATAATTGTTGCCCAGTTTCTTGGCGCTCAAACTATCAACTCGCACACCAGCACTAGTATTAGCTGTGTGCCCATGCAAGGGTCGCGTGCTTGCGGTCCTACTTAAAGGGTCTGTGTTATTACAAAGCAAGAGTTATACCACGTTCCCGGGGCACCTAGGAGTGATATGCTCGAGTGACCACGTCCAGGTGAGACGCCGCTGGCCAGCGTAACCGAGGCACTATAGCAAAACAGAGCACCCAGCGGAGAGTACCCCGGCCACAGCGCCCGAAGGACCTATCCTGCACCCGGAAAGGCATTCTGCTCCAAGAGTGAGATCTTCCCCCAAGAGCCGCTGGAGAAGGGAGCATCCAAGGGAGAGCCCCGTTCCACAGAGCATCCTGGGGAGGTGTCTCTGCCAGCGATGGGGATGAGCCCCCAGGTGGACAGTCCCCCAGGGGGCGTGATATGATCCTGGGAGCAGACAGACTGTGATAATCTGAGGACTGTGGAATACTGGCCAAGGACACTTTCGCTAAGATCGAAGTACTCTCCCGCAGAAGGATCTGCCGGTATGATAAGCGGAGCCATGATGTTGGAGAAGAGGAAAATGTTGGTGCTGCTGGACGTCCTCTGTGTGGTGATCGGTGAGTTTCCTGAGCTCCTGTTCCCTCGTGCCCTCCCCTACACTCTCTTGGCCCCCCCTGACCATACCCTGTTGGTTCTTTTGCCTACTCTGTCCTGCAGGGTTTCATGTTCGATTCAACCCTGCAATGTCTTCCGTCTGAGTCTCTTCTGTTGGATTTCTTGTCTCGCTCTGCCTTGTAGGTTTTTCTGCGCACCTCTGCCCTATCGGTTCTTGTGCACGGCTCGATCCTGTTGGATTTCCTATCTGTCTCTACCTTGTCGGTTCTTCTGCTGGAGTTTAGCCTGTTCCCTCTTCTGTCTGACTGTACCCTGTCGCCTCCCTTGCCTGACTGGACTCTGCCCTGTCGGATCCTCGTGCCCCACTCTGCCCCACCTGCTCTCCCTGTCTGACTCTACTCTCCAGATGGATTTGGCTCGACCAACCCTCTTTCCATTCTGATATATTGAGCTCCCATCTGAGCATCCCCTATTCCCATCTACTACCACTTCTGTGCTGCTTCCTGAAGTCTTTTCTCTCTTCAGCTTCTGGCGGTTGTAAGAGGACTAGGGTTTCCACTGCCTGTCACTTAAGATGGCTCTTTCGCCATTTTTGTGCATTTGTCATAACTCTATGGGAACCCCAGCTACTCTGTCTCATATTCTCCAAGCACCTCCTAAGTGAATGTCCGTACCGCCCAATATTCTGTTATTGTTGTGTTTGTTTTAGGAAATTGACACTTGTGTTTCTGTTTGGCCCTGGGCCTCCCATTAGCCCCACGTGGGCTCAGACGTCCCCAGGTCATTGGGGCTACGATTGCTGCTATCAACTTCAATAAGCACTATACCCTCAGGCATGGCAAGTGCTAAGTGTTTAGACATTTGGTAGCCACCAGCACAGGTCCAGATGATCTTCCATCTCATACTGGAGTCCAACCCTTCAATCTTCCAAGGTGGATATACGAGTATCCATTTACTCCCCTCCACCCTCCTCAACCTGGTCATAATGTCCCTTAAACCCCCCCCCCCCACTCCGCTCCTGTCAAATCATATTTTTTCTCCTTCCGATAGGGCTTCAGTGCAGATTTGGTAGTGGATGCAAAAAAATCAAGTTCTAATTATGTACTCTCTATACTCTATACTCCTTTTGCAAATCCCTCAAAATCACACTCTTCACATAACCCACTTACACTTTCATCCTCTCTGCCCTCCCAGCCTTGCTTAACCCCAAGCTACTCCGCAAGTGCAATTTCTATGGAACTACATGTTTTACCGTAAATGCTAACTCAATTTAACTTGTGAGCCTTCCTTTGTAACCAGCAATGTTTTATTTATTTATTTATTTATTTGTATATGTGTATGTCTGTAACAGCGCCACGATGCCCTAGGGCTGCTGTGCGCTTTAAAAATACGAATAAATAAATAAATAAATTGAATTTTCTAAAAAGCTGCGAGGGTCAACCGTGGCATGACGTAAGCACTAACGCATCAATCTTTTGCATTCTAAAAAAAATGCGAAGGCCTTGTAGATTACAATGGTAAATGCATATCTGCGCCCATGCACGTGTTTCGACGTTACGCCCTTTAATGGGGTTCCATGAATTGCGTCTATCAATTCTGCCTCAACGTCAACTGAAACCACTGAACATATGCAATCGAAATCTGGCATAATAACTTGCTCTGACCTTTCCTTGTCACAAAACAAATTTGGAAACAAGCAGCAGTAGCTGTTTAAAAATAAACACGAGGAAATCTAGACGAAAGCGCGAAAACATACCTTGCAAAGAAACCGAGAGTCTTCTGCCGGAGTGAGATATGCACAATGTCTAATTTCTTCTCTCACCGTGTCCCCGACAAGTCACACTGGGTGGTGTATGTTTTATTCATCGCTATATGAGCCGCGGGGTTGACAAGTACACCTGTTGAGCAGCTGTCATTCACTGTACATCTGCAAATGAAATAATGGCAATGTGTCTGTGCAGCGTTTGCCGCCACCGGCTTGATGTCCCGAGGCTCTGTCAATTGGCCCTCGTTTAGTGGTACCATATTTTGTCCACGCTTGGGAAGATGAAATCCTGAGCGGACCAACGTTCGAAGTAGAAACTGGCGCGGTGGGTGTTATATTCACACAGTACCATCTCTGCCGCAGGAATTGTACCCAGGGGACTACCTCACTGTTTCCCACCTTACCTTCCCCTTCTGCACAACGGAGTTGGAGGCTTTAACAACGGACTTCTTTGAAGGTGGAAGGGCACGTGGTCTCGGTGGAAGGGCGATAGTGCTATCGGAATGTTTTACTCATATTATATTGAGAGACATCTGAATGGTGTGGGGAGGGAACCCTTGTGGAGACCTGTGTACCCTGCGCCCAGTTGCCATTTAATTCCTGAGTGGTGCTCACAACATTTCGCCATTTCCATTATTTTAATTCCCATCTGCAGGGTATAGCCCGCCATAGAAATTAACACGAGTTAAGGACCAATTAGCATATGGAATGTACAGCACGGAAGTGACGCCAAGTGGCGTAAAGTCAGGGCGAGGCAATTCAAGCCCTGTTTGCTATATGGCGATGTACCTGTCTTTTTGATATAGCGTCCCTTGATTGGTAGTCAAATGTTTTGCCTCACAGTTGTAATCTCCATGGAAGGTAACTGTCCATGAGCAAAAGCGGAATTCCAATACACCTGAATTCCCATAAATCTAAAAACCTAGAAACATTGACACACGCACTGCCCGCTTTTCACTCCTCATGTAAGTCCTTGATTCTACACAGGTAATTAAAAACATGTTGATATAGATACTGCAAGCACTCGTTTTTAGCACATACCTTTTTAAATTCCTGTAATGCACGCACATGTAATTTTCCCTTTAGAAGGGTAGGACTGCAAATACCAGAATATGCAAAGTGATGTGTTTGTTCTATGGATTCATTTGGGTAAGTCATTTCTCCTTCAATGGATTGCTTTTCACCCACAGATTCCTCTTCTGATAGACTCCCAAAGCAGTAGGTGAAGGAGGGCAGAACGTTATACCAAGCAATGTTGCAGTTGAACAGCAAACACCTTCCAATGGACACCTTGCGCAGCCTGTAAACACTTCAAAAGAGCCTGTCGCAAAGACCCCCGTTTCCACTCATTTTTGAACATTGGTGCACAGCTTTCCATTATTTCCAGAGTAGAGGGGAGTATCTCTACTAGGTACGAACAAAACCAAGTAACATGTTCTTTAGGATGGTCCCCAGTCAGGAGAGCCTACAACCAAGTTTGAGCCCCCTCTATATTTCACCAGGGGTGGAATATTCGTTTTCATACCAAAATGCTAGGCAATTCTCCCCCGAAGAAGAGTACCAACAGCACCCCAGACATGCTTCTGTCATGTTTCCTATCTACCAGGCCATATAAGCCTTATCTGTCCTCAGTAGAGGGGCTCTCACATGTTTGTCTAAGTTTGTTGCTATGCATGAGATTAAATCTTCAGTTTACCAGAAGAAATCTGTGTTGTCCCTGTTAAAGAAGCAGTCATCATGAAAAGGGAATAGGCAGCTACGTACAGCTAAGTGCATTTAGTGTGACCTGTATTTAGTGTGTGAACTGTTTGGTACGTGTAGGGGGAGGCTAGGGAACACTGGGGGTTAGGCGAGCCACCTGCTCCGTGATGCAACTCTTGGCAGTTGTGCAAGGAGGATCCTTGTGTGATCCCGAAGTGCCGTCCTTGCCAAAGCGGGTAGAGCAACACCATATCAGTGTGCGTATGGTAGTATGTCTAACAGTAGAGCTCTGAGTAAATCGTCCCCAGAGCCTTTGCCAGACCTTCCCAGAACACGCCGGTGCTTTCATAGTGTATGCAACACATGCCTAGGGGTCCATGCATGGAGTGGGAGGGAATCAGCATCTCCCCCTCAACACCTAGGCCATCACATTGCCCCTGCACCACCTGACCCGCTAAACGCTGTCCACCCCTCTCCTCCCTGCGACCCTACCCAGCTGTACCCTTCCTCTGTCCCCCTGTCTATCCTACCCCCCTGCTGTATATCTGTTCTGTTCTTACCCCTGTAAAGCTCTCGTTCCTTTTCAAAGCTAGGTCCACGCTCAATAAATACCATAATAATAATAATAATAATAATAATAATAATAATAATAAGCAGCAGCAGCGGACACCTGGTGCACAAGCTGCAGCTTTACCCACAGCCCAGAGCCAAACCGAAAACATATAGTATTCAGAAGAAACCCTGGATACGGACACTCACACTCAGCATACAGTCTCTAGGGGGCGGAAAAGACAAGCACAAGGGCACCAGTGAGCTGGAGCAGTGGGTTTGTAGGCTGTCAGGATGGCACAGATTCTTCCCAACATGGTGGACAAGGCTCTTGTAATCTCTGGCTGAAGGGGCTGAGGCACAGGACAGATTCCTGTTAATAGGACCTTAGCAACACTTGCAGGTAAATTCATTCTAAGGTCACACAACCGTTAAGAAGCAGGGCTATTAGAGAGGTACCTATCATAAAGTAGAACCCTAAAGGGAAAATGGGCCCATGATTCAGATTACTCATTGACACAATCACTCAATCATCGCCTGTTTGAAAACATGCACAAGCCACCTGACTTGATGACTATAATGGCATTCAAGAGGGAGGCATGATACTGAGGAGAGAAAGAGAAGGAGAATCAGAAGAGCAGGATCTGTGATGGGCAAGCCAAGAAGGCAAATTAGTAACAGAGATAGATGCTATAGGAACGGCTTTCAGTCCTTGTCAAAGGGAGAGAGGGAGCCCGCCCCACCTCACGACCCCGACCAGTGGCAGAGTGGACGCCGGACCCACTCCCAGCCCCTACTTACCTTGGGAGATGGTGGTGTCCCTGCCGCAGAGGAACAACAGGGAACGCCTCAACCAGCAACAGGAGGATGATGCCAGAGCCACTGAGCAGTGGTCCACGCATCACCAGGGGAAGCCATGAACGCGACCACACCGTTCGAGGGACGGCTGCGGTGTAGCAGTGAATCTATGCCCTGGGATGCGGCAGCCTGGACAGCACTGGCCGCCGCAGGGGGGAAGCAGCCTCTGTCACCACAGAAACCTCCACTAAAACTAAAAAAAGACCCATGGAAGACCTTCTCAACACCACTAAACCACCAGAGAAAGCCTTAATGAGAGGCCTGGAATACATGACTCCTGCGAGCCATTCAGACTCCAGGTCAAAAATGCAGCAAGAAGCAGGCGGGGCTTATTAGCCCCTATTAAGCCTCCTGAAACCCCTCCCTGTCACACACCATCAGGAAAGGTAAGCTGTTGGATAAGGTAAGTGCTCAATCTTGAAGGAGTGTGGAATTTAAGTGAGCATGTGTGAGTGGTCTAGTGTGGATTAGTTGGGTGAGGACACGAGTTGGTTGAGGACAGTTGAGAGACCAAAGGAGAAGACAGCGACTGGAGTGTGGAAGCTATTGGAGAGATCGGGTCTGTGGAGTATTTGTGTGTTAGATAGAAGCGTGTGAGGAGTAGAGGTAGAGTAGCGGAGTGGCAATGGTGGTAGTGGCAGAGGTAGTTGGAAGGGGAGATAGTGGGAGAAGCGAGTGAGGGAAAGGCAGTAAATAATAGTAGTGGTAGTGGGCGTAAAGAATACATTTGGAAGTGGAATAGGCAGCAGAGCTGTAATTAGTTGTAGAGGGTGGTAATAAGTGTTAGTGAGTAGAAGCATCAGGAGAAGGACAGTAGTAGTAGGCGAGGAAAAGGTAATAAGGGTATAGTCCTAATAATGGAGTATATGAATAGCACTAAAGGGAGAGTAATATGAGTGACAGAGAGTGGGAGAATAAGAGTCATGCTAGGAGTAGGGAGAGATTATGTCATGAACTTCAGATCACGCACTTTTGGACCTCCTGGTCCTTGTCTCAACGGGGCTTACATTCCGTACTACTTCCAACATGGCCGTCCAGAGCTGAAGCCCTTGCTCGCTCTATGCGCTGAACACGGCGTGATCTATTTATAGACCACGCCTTCCGCGGCTCCGCGCATTTCACTGCTATTGCAGAGTAGCATCAGACGTGTGTTCGTAGCTTGCGGTATTGTTTCCTTTGTCCCAGTGCTATTACCCGCTCCTGACCCTTCCCCCTTCCTGATTCCAAGCATTACTGGCTTTTCCAAGACTCCCGGATTCCTGGACTCTGCATTCCCGGAACTAAACGCAACCTGGAACCAGACGAGACTCGAGCAGCACTGTTCAAGACCAGGAGCGTTCGCAAGAAGGCAGCGATCGAAGACACCGGCAAACGCCGGACTCAGGTGAGAAGGATGGAACTCCTTGACAGTTTGAGACGCCACCCGATCGAACCTAAAAACGAGATGGAAGCTGCCATGCAGGACTTAATACGACGCATGCAAGAATTATCAACCGAGGTCTGAAATCTTAAGGCGGAAAACGCCGCGCTCAAACAATTGGTCTTATCCCGGGATTCTGCTACAAAGGAGAGTGCCCTGTTGGGCCGTATTGTTGACAAGTATGATGGTTCGGCAAAAACACTTCGCGGATTCCTGGATTCATGCCTGGTTCACTTTACCTTTAAGCCCTATTATTTCTCGACTCCTAGGGCTAAGGTGGGTTTCATCATATCCCACCTTTCCGGCAACGCCTTAACTTGGGCAACACCCCTTGTTAACTCCGGCGATGCCCTCCTAGATGACTATGATGGGTTCATACAGGCCCTTAAAGGCATGTTTGACCGTCCAGAGCAGGTCTATACTGCCCAAGAACGCTTGCTGGACTTTCAACAGGGCTCCCAAGATATGCTCACTTATGTGACCAGAATTAAACAATTGGCTAAGGAAGCAGACTGGTCCTCTGAGGCTAGTTTTACCCTGTTCAGGAGAGGCCTGAACGATGAGATCAAGGATGAACTGGCCAGGGTGGCGCGACCAAATTCATTCCAAGCACTAATGGATCTGGCTTTGCAAATAGACTTTCGCATCCAGAAAAGGAAGGCTGAAAAGAAGAAATCCAAGGAAAACCCACCCAAGACGTCCTTTGAGAGCAGAGCCAGAACGGACGAAAACCCAAGCCCAGCCCCAGAACCTGAACCCATGCAAATTGGAGCCTTTCGTGGACCCATATCACCTCAAGAAAGGTTGAGAAGGATCCATACGGGTTTGTGTATGTATTGTGCTTCAGACAAACATTTGGTCAGGGAATGTCCTCTGGCACCTCCTCAGTGTTCGGGAAACGCCAGATCCCAATCTTAAATGGAGCAGAGATTCGGGAGAGAGATGTTTCTCCACATCATTTCCATCCTTGAACTCTTCTGGTAAAAAAACAGACTGGTCATTCTCCAGGCATTTCTTTCACCATCGAAGAGTAAGATCTGCCCCATTCTGGCCTCGGTTGACTGTGGAGCTATGGGAACCTTCATAGATCAGGAATGGGTTGTCAGTCATCAAATCTCATATGAGGCATGAAGCACCATGCAGCCTGTGGAAGCCATCGATGGAAGACCCCTCAGTTCAGGGCCCATAAGCCTACAGACCAAGGAAATCCAGCTCTCAATAAACCACCATCAAGAGCTAATCAGATTCGATATCATTAAGTCTGCCCACTACCCCATGGTATTGGGTATGCCCTGGTTACAAAAACACAATCCGTATATAAACTGGACAGCAGGATCACTATTCCTAGGCTCAGAGTTTTGTATGTCTCATTGTCTATCCCTGGAACTTCCTTTAACACCCCCTGAGGAGACACCTAAGGAGCAAGACACTCCACTCATGGTTTCCAATATAATACAGGTTCCGGAGGCCTACCAAGGATTCGCCGATGTCTTTTCCACTGCCATAGTCCAGGCTTTACCTCCACACAGACCCGAAGACTGCGCAATTGAAATTGAAACCTCGGCAGTGATCCCTTTCGGTAGGATGTTATCCTTTCCGAACCTGAGAAAAAGGCCCTGAAAGAATATCTGGATACAAACCTTGAAAACGGTACCATAAGACCTTCAAAGTCACCAGCAGGCGCATCATTGTTCTTTGTTCCCAAGAAAGACACCCAGGAACTTAGACCTTGCCTCGATTATCGTGGCCTAAACCAATGCACTGTTAAGGACCAATACACACTACCCTTGATATCGGATATCCTGGAAGCAGTGAGAGGTGCAGTAATATTCACCAAATTGGATCTCAGGGGTGCCTACCTTTTGATCCGTATCCGGGAAGGAGACCAGTGGAAGACCGCCTTTAGAACACCCTTTGGACACTACAAGTACCTGGTCATGCCCTTTGGACTAGCCAATGCCCCAGCAGTATTCCAACGTTTTATGGATAGGGTGTTCTCTGACATTTTGTTTCTCTTTGTCATTGTCTATCTGGACGACATATTGATTTTTTCCAAGGACCCTCTGAAGCATGAAGGACATGTTAAGGCAGTTCTACAAAGACTCCGGGAACATCACCTCTTAGCCAAGCCTGAAAAATGTTTGTTTCACGTTACCTCTGTGCACTATCTGGGATTTATCCTTAGTCCAGAGGGGATTGGCATGGACCCTTCAAAAGTAAAGGCCATTCTCGCATGGCCTACTCCCACGTCCGTGAAACAAATCCAATCCTTCCTAGGACTATCCAATTTCTAACGAACGTTCATAGCGACCTTTTCCGAGATTGTACAACCTATTGTGGCTCTGCTAAAGAAGGATACCCCATTTGTCTGGTCAACATTACAAGAAACTGCATTCCAGCGTTTGAAGACCGAGTTTACACAAGCTCCCATTTTGGCTCAACCCGATACAAGTCGACCCTTTTTAGTGGAAACGGATGCCTCTAATTACGCTATAGGAGCAGTGTTGAAGCAGAAAATGGAGGACGATTTGGAACACCCTGTTGCTTATCTTTCAAGAACCTTAACTCCAAGTGAAACACACTACTCCGTCCTGGACAAGGAACTGTTAGCCATTCGCCAAGCCTTCACTGAATGGCAACACCTACTTCTGGGAGCCAGACATCCTGTCCAAGTCCATACTGATCATCGAAACCTTCAGATTCTACAGTCACTGGAGTGCAGGAACAGTTGTCTGGCACGTTGGACCTACTTTTTTGCCCAGTATCAGTTCCACATTACTCATGTCCCTGGATCACAGAACCTGATCGCTGACGCCTTGTCTCGCCGTCCTGACTACGTGACCACTGAAGATAAGGCATTTCCTAAAATGTTTCCTCCCACGATCTTCGTAGCACAAGCAGTCGATCTCCTGGAAGAAGTCCGATCGCAAACCCAATCTTCGGAAATGTGGAAGGACATCTCAACAAGAAACCGCTGGAAATTAAGAGCCAAGGAAGGATACGTATTCAAGGACAATGCACTACTCATTCCTACACGGAAGTTGCAGCAGAAAATCATAAACCTTTGTCATGACACACTCCATTCCGGGCACCGAGGTATCACCAACACCCTCCGTCTTATACAGAGACAGGTCTGGTGGCCTAAAATGAAGTCTGACGTACAGCAATGCATCCAGGCTTGTATGACCTGTGCCCAAAATAAACATGATAACAAAAGACCGGCGGGTCTTCTTCTGCAGCCCACTCTACCCTCTGGGAAATCATTGCTACAGACTTCATAGTGGAGTTACCACCTTCCTGAGGATATACTACCATCATGGTCACCATAGATTTATTTACCCATATGGCCCATTTTATGCCACTGATGAAACTACCCTCCTCTTCAGAGCTAGCTGGAATATTTCTGGAACACATATTCCAACTACATGGGCTTCCTTCCAAGATCATATCTGACAAGGGTCCCCAATACATTTCACAATTCTGGAAACACCTCTGTCGAGTTCTAGGAATCCAACGTGCCCTCTCTTCAGGATATCACCCCCAAACCAACGGAGCCACAGAACGTGCAAACCAGACCTTGGAACAATATCTCTGATGTTTCGCCACCAAGGTCCAGGATGACTGGTCTCTCCTGATACCCGTTGCGGAATTCGCTTACAACAACTCCGAATACTCAGCGCTACAGACCAGCCCCTTTTATTGTAGTCAGGGGTTCCATCCATCGGTTTTACCCTCGGTTCTTCCTTACCCTAGACCAGTACCTACTGTTGACTCCTGGATCGAAACTCTTGTCAACAATCCCTGGGAGGCTAAAGAACACTTGGAAAAAGCCAGATTACAGACCAAGAGGTATGCGGATTCCAAGAGAAGACCAGGTCCTTCCTATACGGTCAGTGACCGAGTGTGGTTGTCATCAAAACTACTTCCCCGACACTTGTGACCAAACAAGCTGGCTCCTCGCTACTACGGTCCATTTACCATCAAGGAGATTATCAATCCTGTCTCATATCGAATCAAGCTACCTGACTCCTGGAAAAGAATTCATCCAGTTTTTCACACATCCCTATTGAAGCCCTACATCCAATCCTCTCGAAAATCCAGTAGACCTCCTCCTCTACTGGTTGACAAACAACTGGAATATGAGGTGTCCCGGATTTGTGAATCCAGGTATAAACTGGGCCATCTTCAATACCTAGTGGAGTGGAAAGGATATCCTCCTAGCGAAAGGACCTGGGAACCTGTTTCAAATATCAAGGCTCCTCGGTTGCTCAGAAGATTTCACCTAATATACCCGGGCAAACCTGGAGGAAAAGGCCTTTGGAGGAGACATGCTGTCATGAACTTCAGATCACACCCCTTTTGGACCTCCTGGTCCTTGTCTGAACTGGGCTTACATTCCGTACTACTTCCAACATGGCCGTCCAGAGCTGAAGCCCTTGCTCGCTTCATGCGCTGAACGCGGCATGATCTATTTATAGACCACGCCTTCCGCGGCTCCGCGCGTCTCAATGCTATTGCAGAGTAGCCTCAGACGTGTGTTCGTAGCTCGCGGTATTGTTGCCTTTGTCCCAGTGTTATTACCCGCGCCTGACCCTTCCCCCTTCCTGATTCCGAGCATTACTGGCTTTTCCAAGACTCCCGGATTCCTGGACTCTGCGTTCCCGGAACTAAACGCAACCTGGAACCAGACGAGACTCGAGCAGCACTGTTCAAGACCAGGAGCGCTTGCAAGAAGGCAGCGATCGAAGACACCGGCAAACGCCGGACCCAGGTGAGAAGGGGGGAACTCCTTGACAGATTATAAAAGAACAAGAGCGGAGGTAATAGGAGGTAAAGACAGTAAGAAGTGAACGAATTGAGAAGAGGAAATTAAAGGATGGTGGTGGAAAGGCAGAGAGGGAGACTGGAGGAATAGTAGTAGTGAGAGATCGGAGGAATAGTAGTATGACGGAAAGAGAGTATCTTAAAGGCATTATAGTGAAGGGACAGGCAAGAATATGTGTAAGAGATGAGAGAGTTACACCGGGTGAAAGAAGGCACCTTCCCTAACTCCAGCGTACAAGGTCAGGGAAAGACTAAATGGCCCTAGGTAGTCAATTAGCCATTGTTTTAGGGAACAAAATAATAGAACCAGATAGAACATCAGATAGATGTCCCTGCTGGTGAGATACTAACATCCCTGTTAAGGATGCCTGGGCTATGGATGTGGTAAACATCTGGGATCAGATAGAGAGGGACAGCCCTAGCCCTAGCCCTAACTAGCCTTAAGACCCTGGTAGGCCATAATGTTTGCCCGAAGAATACCTGGCCCAAACTATCTGCAAAGTTCCAATAAACACCCTTGCACGTACTTTGTGAGTCAGTGTGGTTATTTTTGGCAGGCTGCCCGTCACAAAGAGAAGGAGTTGGCTGGCCCAGTTAAGGCAGAGTTTAAGAGAGGTAAGGTTGAAGGGCCAGGCTAGAGTAGGTGGCCTGTTGACACCCTGGGCACAAAGATTGGCAGGTGTGAAACCGTGCCAAGATTCCTTACGTGTATGCAGCTTAATAAGGTAAAACGTTGTAGCTGCAGCAGCGTTTAATTCAATTAATATGCGCGTTTATTTTACAAAGGAACACAATTGGCTGTATGTAAATGGATTAACCTGTCATTAGAACTTGTGCAATTCTAAACTTCAGGAACTTTGGACTAAGTACAAGTACTAAACAGATGGTTAAATGTATTTAATGCCAATTGGACTAAGCACGTGTTTACTAAAAATAATGTCTCAAGGTTCTTTCAAATAGCAGCCCTAGATAATGTTCCACGGTATCACCACCCCTTCTTAGAACTTATTCATGATTTGTCTCCTTCCCCGGACCAAGAAATTATATTTCACCAGGCTGGTCTGCTAGCATTCACCCTTTAAATTAATCAATATGCAAGAACCAAAAATAAACCAAAAGTAAGTAAACCAAAAATAAGGGGGAGCCCCTGCGCCTCCCTGCCTCATATGCCGAACAGCCAAACAGCCACTTGCGTGCCACTTGCGGGTGCACTAGCACAAGCTGTTTTAACGGCGTGCCGGCGTAGAGGCTGTGGGCGGGGTCAGCACTAGGAGACGCGACTCAGTGTAAATGGGCAGGAAAAACAGCAGACAGGCTGAGCGGGAGCTTGAAGCCTAGAGTCCTGCAGCCAAACAGCCACTTGAGTGCCACTTCCGGGTGTGCGCGCGCGTGCGCTAGCACAAGCTGTTTTAATGGGGTGCCGGCGTAGAGGCTGTGGGTGGGGTCAGCACCAGGAGACGCGATTCAGCGTCAATGGGCAAGAAAAACAGCCAACAGGCTGAGCGGGAGCTTGAAGCCCACAGTCCTGCAGTCAAACAGCCACTTGCGGGCCACTTCCAGGTGTGCGCGTGGGTGCGCTAGCACAAGCTGTTTAAACGGCTTGCCGGCGTAGAGGCTGTAGGTGGGGTCAGCACTAGGAGATGCGAATCAGCATCAATGGGCAGGAAAAACAGCAAACAGGCTGAGTGGGAGCTTGAAGCCCAGAGTCCTGCAGCCAAACAGCCACTTGCATGCCACTTCCGGGTGCGCGCGCGGGTGCACTAGCACAAGCTGTTTTAACGGCGTGCCGGCGTAGAGTTTGTGGGCGGGGTCAGCACTAGGAGACGCGATTCAGCATCAATGGGCAGGAAAAACAGCAACCAGGCTGAGCGGGAGCTTGCAGTCCAGAGTCCTGCCCTACAGCCAAACAGCCACTTGCGTGCCACTTCCGGGTGCGAAACCCGGAAGGGGGGAAACCTTGAGAAAAGCAGTGAAGCCAGTTTGGCGCTGTACCCCAGACTCTGGTGGCAGTTGTGGGACCACCAGACCCAAATATAGAAGTCTTGAGAAGCTTTGAGAACCCAGGTAGCTGGTGACAGGAATAATCAATCTGGAAGTATCCTGATTGGGCAGCTGAATTGCTACACATAGTAAAGAAACTCATAACACAATAGGGTTTGAATGCAGGACATATCTAGGCAGCAGCAATTAGGCTATTGCCTTGTCCTATACTCCAGGGCAAAGACCAATGCCAAGGAAATGACCATGAACGAGACAAAGCCAAAGACCAAGAACTAAAATAAGGGGGGAGGCAGTTTAAGATGAATGCAATGACAGTTAAAAACCCTTGCGACTGTGTTTGAATAGGGATCATATTCTGGCCATTAGGTCCTTTACTTTAGGCCATTGCAGTGAATTTGGTGTGCTCCTACTTCTAAACAGTTTTGCTTAGATTTCTCTAAGATTTGCTTAGAAATCCATCTCCTGTAGGCTTTCCTCCTAATCCTGCCCTGAGGCTCAGGAGGACCTAGCTCGAGCCTGAAGAACTACTGGCTATGAGGGGACCTTCTACTAAAATTTGGGGACTATCTAAATATTTAATTAACCGCAGATGTTACCAGGAAATGGTCTACCGACTAAGAAATACCCATTTTTGTTTGCAGTAGGATCCCTGTGTGGGCTTATTTTTTCTGTCAATACTAAAAGGAGGTGCCAAATAAGAACATCCTTTTCTTCTTCATTCCCACTTAAACCCTTCCCCGTGACCATAAAAATAAAATTGATATGATTACAACCCCTTTTGCCCTAGTGGTCTGTCCTTCCCACCTCATGACATCCATTCTTGTTTAGTTTGTATTTTCTTGAATTCAATTATACATTAAGCAGCCAACTAGGACTGTGTAGGGTTTCGTCTTTGAGATGCAGATGTGCAGATAACAGAGTTCAACACAAACAATTGATAACACGTCAATGCAGCACAGTGCTCGATTCCTGAGGCTCACATTTAAAGGGGACACCATCCCATCACCCTTGGCTTGGCGATGGGGGACAGAAAACCCGCTCTAATTTTTACATGCATTTAATAACCAGTAGAGCCCACAAAGACAGGCTTCAAGATTATTAGGCCCTGTCAATCTCTCAGCTCGCATATTGTTGCTCTGAGCATAGTTCAATCAGAGCGCAAACAAAATACCTGAAGGATGAACATTAACATATCTGTATGCGTAGACCGCCAGGAGGCACGGTGAATATGGCAGCCCATTGGTTCGGCTTCTCAAGCATCTCCCTGATCATCTTCACAAAAGTCACCCTAGAGCACATACATCAGTTTGAAACTACCCACGAGCTGAGATTAAGAAGCCCACCTAATCGTGCCAGGAACATCCACTCGCATATAGAGGCGTACAGATGTCTGCTCCACTAAGCCAGCCTGTAAGCAGAGAATGGCATCACAGGCAAGACTGTGATCCCTGGTTTCGCGACCCCTCGCTTGTGGTGGGGACAAATGACAGCACTAACAACACTCCTGGCATAATAGGGGACTCGGAGCTCAGCTGAAAGGTATGTGCAAGTGAAGGAAAGGGCAGTGTCTCTGCATACCCTGGGGCCTGGAAAACAACTCTGGCATGGTGCCATCCCTCAAAGCACTGCACATAGGGGAGAGGGGCACACAGGCAAGCCCCGGAACAGGCTCAGCGTGGGTTGGCTGAATCGTTGGCCTGTTGCCAGAGAGACCAATAGCAACCTAGGACAACAAAATATAGAGGCAACGGCAGGCAGCTAATCGAGGCAACAAGAAATGCCAGGACACACAGAGGTCTCACCACAGAGGCTCCCGCCAGGAGTAAAGGGCCTACAGAAACATGCACTGTTCCTAGACACACCTGGAGCGAGCAGAATCTTTCCTCTGCATATTCCATGGGGTGCTGTGGTTTCTGGGGGACTTGCCACATGTACTAATTAGACAACCACTACCAAAAACCCAGCCTTTTGGTGTGAAGTTCAAAGAAACTGAAGAGAAGGCACACCCCTCGGGCATTGGATCATTGATGCGGTTGGAGGCCTTGCTTAAAGTGGGTACCTGACCCATGCGCTGCATGATTGCAGAAAAGAGTAGGGAGAGCCTGCAGAGATTCTGGGGGTCTTTTGGTGACACCATGGAAGCAGATTGGGAACCTGGACCCCAACTACAGAAAGCCACGCCAGAGGAGTCAGCCACCAAAGCAGACAACAATCTCCCTTGGAAGAAATAATACCTTTGAGAGGGGATTTGTAGACCTCCATGACAGAGTTGAGGTGAAGTGTGGGCAGAATGGAAGAAAAAGTGGAAGCACTGGAGAATAACCAGCTGCGAAACGAAATATGACAGCATCATAAAAGACTCAGAAGTAAGGGAAGCCAAACTAGCAACAAAGTAGACGACCTGGAAAACCGTGAGAGATGTTGTAATATACATATTCTGGGCATGAAAGAGGAGGAAGGAGAGAGCCTAATGGAATTAGAAAACACAGTGACGAGACAGGTAATTTCACCTTTTCAACGAAGAACGAGAGAAAGCCATTTCCTTTGGCAGAGTGCACCATGGAGGAGGCCTGCCAGGTGGACCAGGGTCATTTCTGACACAATGGCATTGTTTCAGAGAGATCATTGGAAATATTAGCAACAGCGAGAGTGCAAGGAGATTTTGCGTTCCAAAGTCTGGATATTCCAAGACCTGTCTGCATTCACCCTGATCAAACGAAAAGAGTGTAGGCAACTAATGAGATGGCTGAGAGACCATAAGTTAAATACAGGTGGGGCTGCCCCTTCTCCCTATCATTCAACTACCAATCTCAGGAATTTAGGATCACGTCCCAGGAAGAAGTGGAAGGTGCCTTGAAACACATATCGGGACTGGCACCAGGACGAGCTGCAACCCTAAATAAAACTGATTGAAATATTCCATAATCGACATCACAGGATCTCAACCACAGAGGAAGAGTCGCTGTTGCAAGGAAACTCTGGAAATGAAATACACCTAAGACCTGAAACAGCACATGAATCTAAGACAGCATAGGATGCCTGGTTTGTGTCCTTAATGATGTCCTGGAATTGTGGTGTACACTTTACCAGCGTGCTGAAACTTATTTGACACATATAGTTATTAATGAAGCCTAATAGTGCAAAGGCGGTGGTTGTATGTTATATATTTTAAGTTTATTAGGTAACCTAAGGTGTTTCGAATGATGTGGAAGTTCTGTGCAACAAAAGGCTAATGTTCGACACTAGGGTACTCCCTGGCGATGGAGTTTATGACGACTTACACAGGGGGAGGAATGAGGTCCCCATAGGGAGGGGCGTATCTGGGGAGGAGTGCAATGTCTATGGACAGAAGAAGGGGGAGACAGGTGATGGTTTTCGGGAGGTCAATATACAAAGTAGTATTTTGAGTGTATTGGACGATGGCATGGGAGGACAATAACAGAATCAGATGTCACGTATTTTCCTTAGAAAATGTATTGATGAAAAACACAAGCACAGGGATTGTGAAACACTTCAACAATGGTGGATGTGTGGTTCAAGACCACTTTGCTAAATAGGAAAGGCCCAAATTCTCCACAAATTCTCCAGCAAAGAGGGAAATGGTGGTTAAGGAGTGTAGGCTGGGCAATCTAGAAATATTGTCCTCACAAGAAACAAGAATTCGAAATGGAGAATTTCCGATAACAAACAGTCAGGTAGGCCGTAGGGGAAAGCAGTAGGGATTATGAGCCGTAATTCACTAGGCTTTAAATTATTCGATGAGCCCTGCAGGTGAGATGAGTGCCTGTGAAATGTAAAATGTTGGCTGCGTGAATGGACACAAATAAATAGACATGATAAAAAGGCTCTGAACACAGTTTTCAGTGCAAAGCTCTGTGCACCGGGGTGTAGTCTCTTTGCACAGGATAGTGTCCCTTATATTGTATGCTTGCCCCATGTGTAAGGAGAAGGTTAGAAGTTTCCTAAATGATAGGAAAGTCATAGCTGGAGACGTTGTGGCATTCAAGGTAATTATCAAGAACAGGTGGGGAAAATGGCCCTTGTCTTTCATTGATATCAACTGTGTTCAATAAAGCGTTAAATACCACATTTGGGGAGGGCAAGATGGGTAACGGCCCCCAACCAGAGCCAGTTAGGCTAAAGCGCTATATTCCAGCCAAAGCACCCACAAAAGAAGATTTCATCGATATTAGCACTTCAAGATGCCAACTTGGGTGCTAATACATTGTTTGTTTTTAAGGGAAAAAGGATTTGCACAATTTATGCTTCCCTTAAAGAAAAATTGCACATGAGTCTGCAATTGGAAATAACTATTTCCAGGACCTGGAGGTGGCCCAGGAGGTGCGCAGGTGAGTGGGCAGAAGTGTTGGTTGGGGGTTCTGGTGGAGCCTGGGGTGTAAGTGAGATACTCCAGTGGACACTTGGCATGGGCCACAGGCTCCAAGGACAATGTGAAGGCTGCCAGAGGCGCAGAGTGTCGGCATGAAATGCAGGAGGTTACTTCCGGATTCCACTTGCTTTCCTAGCTTCCTAATTGAACACCTCTCGCCTCTAGGTGCTAATATAGAATGCAATCATAATTTTAGAGAAATGCGACTTCTGGAGGCTAACTACAGTGGATGGTATTGCAGTAGGTCTGTAGATGTACTGACCGGATGGACCTATTGATCGAAACTTTGCTGAACATCTAGTTAGCTTAGTGTATTAATTATGTAAGAGGACATAAAGTAAGAGACTAAGCAGAGTGGATGGTTGTTCCTCTCATAAAGAAACCCTCACTTGACCCTTCTGTCTTGTCTAATTTCTGTCCTATTTCCCTGCTACCTTTTCTCATTAAACTGTTGGAGTCTTTAATCTCCCCACTTTTCAGTCTAATTCTTGAATCCTCTCACTTCTTTGACCCTTTTCAATTTGGCTTCTGCCCCGGTCGTGGCATTGAGAGTGCGCTGGTATCTGTTGTAGATGACATAGCCTACCTCAATCAGGATGGAGTGGGGGCACTGATATTATTAGACCTGTCAGTTGCCTTTGATACCATTGATCACTCCATCCTGCTTGATGGCCTTGCCGGGCTGGGATAGCCGGGCAGGTGTTGCTTTGGTTTAAATCTTTTCTGTCAGTTCAAACTCAATCTCTTTTTATCCCCCCTTTTCGTTCTTTTTCCCTGCATTTGTTCTGTGGGATCACCAAGGGGTCTTCCTTGTCCCCCACTTTGTCCGACATATACATCCAGCCTCTGGTGACGCTCATCCATTCGCACAGCCTCCGGTCCTAGTCGTATGCTGATGACAACCAGATAATTCTGCTGCTTGACCTGTCTCAGCCTGGTCCAGCATCTCAGCTGCAGGGGTGCCTCGAGGCCATGGGTGGCTGGATGAGCGATAATTGGTTAAAGTTGAATGGGGACAAGGCGGAAGTCCTGGTGGTGGGCCCCCCTTCTGCTCTTTCTCTATGGACACCCTCCTTCTGTCCACCTTCGTTTTTTCCCTTTCCTGCACTGGTGTCAGTGGTGAGGGATCTAGGTGTTAAGCTGTCAGCCTCTCTCTCTCTCTTAACGTTGGCCTGCCAATTCAGGCACTACAAACTCAGGGTCTTATGCAAGGTGCTGGTCTTCATACCATATCGGCTGCATGCACCAGTGGTGGCTTCTTTAGTGCTCAGTGTAATCGATTATTGCAACTCTCTCTATCTAGCCCAGCCACTGTATCCGGTGCGCCTCCTACA
The DNA here is from genome assembly GCF_040938575.1 of Ambystoma mexicanum. Lineage (NCBI taxonomy): Eukaryota > Metazoa > Chordata > Amphibia > Caudata > Ambystomatidae > Ambystoma > Ambystoma mexicanum. The sequence continues at coordinate 651,485,941 of NC_090923.1, forward strand.
GATTCTGTAAAACACAGCAGCTAGATTAGTAACGCAGATGCCGTTTTCCATGCATATTTCTCCTGCCTTGCGATAGCTGCATTGGCTTCCAGTCATTCAAAGAGTCCAGTTTGAATCTATGTGCATAGTGCACCAGGCTTTCTTTGGTATTGGGGCAGAGAACTTGCAGCTTAAGTTCTATCTTTATGTAACCAATCGTCCCTTACGGTCTGAGGTGTCATCATTCAAGTGCCCCGTGTTCGGCTCACCCGAGTGGGTGGCGTGCTTTTTACTTAGCTGCGGCCAAGCTGCGGAATTCACTTCCACAGCCTCTGCATGCTACCAAGAATCATTTATCTTTCTGTTGCCTATTGAAAACCTTTTTGTATAAATAAATCCCACAAATGCTTGTCTAACTGTGCCTGCTGTTATTAGCGCTATAAGAGAGGCATGATATCACAAGTATGACACTGACACAAAAGGTACAATTTGTAAAACCTTTATTGAAGTTTCAATGGGGCTGGAGAAACTCCTAATTTGCCCTTTAGCTAAGATGGGAGTAGTCTTGACCATCAAATAATAGACAAAGCAGTCTTAGTTGAGTCCGTCAAATCAAAATGGCCTATACTAACAAAATCTAATGCCTGCCCGATATCTTGTACAAAAAGTGTGAAAAGGAGTCTAGGTATGCAAAGGAAAGTCAGTGTGAAAATATAAAGAATAAATGGGGCTGAGCCAGCGCTCCTCCCCACGTTGGACAGCACGGAATAAGGCGGTCCCTGAATGCCAGATGACACACTCTGGCTCAGGCTCTTAACACAAAGGCAGTGCAATACGTGGAACAAGGCCCGCCTGGCCTTTGTGAGAAACCTGAAGGTGTCTCCCTGAATAGTCCCCGGGGGGTTTTGTTATCCAGGTGGCCAGGACATGGCCATCGCCACGGGATCCAGTTCCTGGGGGTGGGCCAGTGAGGGAGTATCAAATGGGTGAGGGGTCTTCAGGGGGTGTAGAAGTGGGACACTGACAGATGAGACGCAGTATGCCCCTTCTTATAACATCTTTTCTCCATCCTATCCCGTAGGATATTCAAATACTCTACCCCCCACCCCTTTTCCGACACGAGCACTTTTGCACACTGCGAAAAATGACGGACAAACACCACAGCCGTTTACCTGATGTGTCCCAACACAAGGGTCAGGCAAAGTCAGGCAATTGACTACAATCACATACACCTGACGGCACTTCCCCTTCTCCACTGGGATAAAAGGTGGAGCATGAGAGCACAATACGAGCAGGGCAGACCGCACAAGGAGACAGCTATCCAGACACAGCAGTTTAAGCAGAGGAGAAAGGCGGCGAGACCAGAAAGGCTGACAAGGGGAGAAGCGACCTTGCCCTTTCCAACCTAGGCACGCACAACCTCCAGAGAAGGAATCGTAAGACTGTGAACAATAGCCAAAGTGTGTTGCAGCAGATATCAACAGTTCACAGAGTGTGCCTACTCTGATAAGCATGACAGAGGGAGACGCCTGCTACCGTAGTACCGGCCATTACTCCTGATATGAAGAAAGCCAAGTAGTTCCACACAGCCAGTGAGTCGATAAAGAAACCGAACTGTGTTGAACAAAAGTAGCAAACGGCTGATGGCCGAAAGAACAAAGAACTGTTCATGTGAAAGGGGAAACAAGCTGCAGAGGAGCCAGACACCACGTGGGTGCTCACTCGAGAATCTCTGGGCGATTACACAATTGTTGAGACTACTGTTACCAGAAAGCCTTGGGACAGACGAGAAGAGGGTCAAAGTGGTCATATGGGGATCTAATAAAATCCTCTGTAAAGTTGAAAGTCTTTGACCGGCAGATGATCGTAAAGCTGAGGGAAGTGAATCCCACATCGTAAGAAAGTGGAAAGAACAGTGTTGACAAAAGTGAACCCGGCAGAGGGTTGTCCACAGTGAACTATTTAAGACATTAAGATTCGTAAATATCACAAAGGAAATTGTGTGAAAAGCCATAGTGAACCCGACAGAGGGAAGCAAATATTGTAGAAGGGTCTGAATCCGGAAGAGGAGGATCCAAGGGTGAAAAGGCATCACCCAACGTACCACTGCAAAGGAACTTTTGCTGTTATTTTGAACACATCAGGCCCTTTGAAGGCAAGAGACTTTTTGACAGAGAAAGAGGCTTGGCCATCAACTGTCCTGATAACCTAAGAATGGAACTGTTGTCTCGTGCTGAAAAAGCTTGAGCGTGTGCTGTGCTCCAGAATCCCACCTTGTTCCGTGCTCAAAACGTGGGGAAGGGGGACCATGATTACTGCATCCTGACTTATAATTTGTGAACACTTCTTTTCTTTCTTGGGAGCCCTATCCCACACTCTTTTGTATTTAAGGTAAGGATTGGCAATAGTTTTTTATTAGTGTAGGCCCTTTTATTTGACAAGACGCCACTAGGGCTGCCTTATTTTGATTTAATGGTTGTAGCTTGCTCCGATCTTAGATTTAGGTGTAGATTAGGTGTTTTTCCAGCCTACCTATACAGTTTAATAAACACCCTTGAACTATGATCACTTGTGTCTGTCTATTCTTGATACAATGCCTTCCTTACACCTTCCACTTTAAAGTCTTTCTTTCCAATTCTCAAACACAGTTCACCAAACAGTTCACGTCGGTCCCCCTCTGTTGGGCTCAGACCTCTTAAAGAAAAGTTCACATCGATCTCCCTCAGCCGTGCTCAGACCTCCTAAAGCAAAAGTTCACATTGGTCTTCCTCAATTGGGTTTGGACCTTTTACACCCAAAAGTTTGTCGGTCTCCCTCAATCAGGCTCGGACCTTTCACAGCAAAACATATCGGTGCCATCCCCCATTGCCCACCCCCTTTTCTGGGGGAGAAAAACATCATGCACTACTAGCTATATCTACTAAGAATAATACAGACAACTGTTTATATTTGGAAATACAAGATCACATTTATTGGAGCATACAACAATATGGAGGCAGTCCCAGCCCTAAGTAAATTCACATTTGAACTCCTTAGACTTCAAAGGTAGCCCCTTGGTCGGGCAATGTCATTGTCTTAATGTTCCCGGGGACACTTGTCACTTCCGGTTAGCAGAGTAGCGGGCACAAGTCTCTGATTGTCACTTCCGGTGAGCAGAATAGCGGACATACGCCTCTGATTGTAACTGTCAAGCAGTAATTCTTCGGGACCACTGAATCTCGTTGATGAGGAGTCTCAACTGTCCCTAAGGGACTCAATGCCTTTCGTCCGAATTTGGTTCGGGTGCGCTCATCGGGAAACCGCCCACGGTAGAAACCGCAGCGCCAAATTCCTCGCTGGCTAGGACTACCAGAAAACTCTGCCACGCTTGGGGTGGCCTCCCGCTGCCCCTAATGCCCCCAAAACCTACTGATTCTACACTCCCCATCTGCCATTAGCACCTCCTGCCCCTTTTAGAGCATTGATGAGGCAATCTTTTGCTGTATTAAATGCAAATCCCTTCCTAGGGGGCCTCTGGCAGTAGCCTGCCAGGTCAGTCACTCCCCTAACCTTTGTATGAATCACTCCTGTTTCCGTTCCAGCAAGAACGGCCCTCCACTGATATCCGACTGTCAGGTCAGTCATAACCAAAACCTTTGTAGGAATAACTCATCATTCCGTTCTTGCAAGAACGGGCAACCTCTGGGATATGATTGTCAGGTCAGCACTCCCATTACAATGCCCCCACCAGTTTCGTGCCCATGTATTCACCATCCCTCCTTTCGGGGTCCCCTTAGCATAGTCCCAAGTACCCAACTCAATTCATTAATTGGTGGCGTACTTTTGGCAATGCACCTGTGTTGGTCTGCGTTGTCCTGCTTCTGGACAATCTGGTTGCCACCGAGCATAAATGCATCCCCTGAACCCTGCATGTCTCTAGTAAGTGCCCAGAATACCCCTCTGCCCAATGTGCCCGGTTTGTTGGGGTGTAAGATCCTAGCAGGATAGTACTAACCATCAAATCATGGCTGGTTAAGTGGATATGACACAAGGGAAGTTGTATGTTTTTGGGGGGGGCACTCTGCAGGCCTGCTGTGCTTTTAATCAATGGCCGGCTTGTTGCTCCCTAATGCTTACTCACTGAGCTTCTTCCCCAGTGAGCAGTCACCCAGACATGGAGTGATTTTAATCGATAACCAGCCTGTGTCATATCTTAACATTTTCCCATCATACTTACAACATCTGTCCAATCTTACCTTGTATATTAAACTGGTAAAAACTGGGGTCCCTGTAAGACATGGTCCGTACAGTGAGGTATTCTGAGAGTAACGGGAGACATGCTCTGCGTGGACAGGCGTGTACTAAACTAAAAGTGTTTTATCCGGTCCAGTTTCCCTGCCATTCCAGGTAGTTGTTCTCAAGGAGGTTTTTTGCTTGGGTCTGTGTTCCTACCAAGTTTGTGTTGTGTTTTTGTACTGTGCTTATGGCTGTATGACCAAGTACTTCCCCACAGTTTACTTGGCCTAACTGTATATCATAATTCAGGTTTGTATGCATTTGTTGAATATTTGGATTACCATCCAGTCTTTCTGCTGAGCCTGTAACCCGTGGGAGTATCCCACACCATAACAAAATTCTGGGCCCTACCGCAGTGCTCATGGCCATACTCTTGAGACAAACCTGAGGCAGTCCTCTTCGTCCTCTGCTATCTTCCTTTCCTACGACAGCACAGAAACATAGGTCAGTTATTATTAACACGGCAAGTATGCAAACCATAAAGCCCTAAATTAGTAACACACACTCTTTGACCTATGGATAATCATTTTTAAAATCCTTTAAGCACTGTTTTGTCTACTGGGGAGGCTTCTCTGTACCCTTTCACACCTCAACATTCGGCTTACTAGCCCTGTCCTTAACACCCATAAATTAACCCCATCCTTCCATGTCGTTCTGGTCCCATTTCATACCCCGAACCATTGGCATCTCGGATCCAAAATCCCTGTTGTACTCTATCCAACCGGCAGGGCCGTACATTCTTTGCTCATTGACAATCGTGTCCCTGTACTTCCGTAAGGCAGGCCCCTGCTCTGGATATTTTCCATCACAACTGCTGCCAATAAAGAGAATGCTTTGCTCTAGTTTATTATGTTCTCCTCTGCCCTCTTCCTTTCTGCTTCTTGTCCTGTTCCTTGCTAGCCGTAATGTCAGGGGCCCTCCCCATAATATACAAATGTGAGGCACTCCATGCTTATGTCATCACAGCATGGGTAGCTTCCCCCTAAATACTGGCTCCCCAGTGCCCGCAGAATGTTAAGGATCCCAACCTACGACCTGTAGTTCAAACACAGATCCCAATAACTAGTGTCAAGCCCATTGACCCATCTTACGGCTCTAATAATTAACCACCATTGGCGCCCTGCACATTATTTGTTATGACAGGCCTTAAAATCATGCAACCCGAAACCCCTACCTTGAAACAACTGTCATGATGCCTACCTCGGGCATCCGGATCCAGTCCATCAGCCCCGGGAGCAGGCATCCAGATACTCATTAAAACCCTGACAGCCCCGGCTGGGGGCTGTTTGGATTCAGTCCTGGCGCCTTAGGCACCAGGCTCATCACAGAAATCAGTCCTGGCGCCATAGGCGCCAGGCTCATAGACTTTACTTACCTTATGCAGACCATGCTGCAAATGAGTCCAAGCCAAAGTGAGGCCTGGATGGGATTATTTTATTACAGGGACTATTTTTTACTCGGGTGTGGTTCAGGGGAACTTCTTACCTGGGACTACTTTGCAGGCTATTTAAACCACGCCTGAACAGCAGCTCATGCTTCGTGTTATTCTGCATCCAGCAGCGTAACGCTCACCGTGTCTGCAAGTCAGCATCCAGTATTCTGCCACGCCCGCCTCGAATCCGGAGCTCCTAGACAAAAGGAAAAGAAAGGAGAAGAGGTTAGATCACAGACATTATTTGATTCCTTACCTGATTCCAGACCCAGCACATCTCCGAGCCTGGAAAGGCCATTATTTCAGCACGCGTCGCTTCGCCAGCAGCAGCGCCGCGTTATACTCACCAGTCCACCGCATCTTTCAACTCGGCGCTGCCTCCATCATTTTCTTCGTCGAAACCCAGCACCTGGGGGGAAAACAAAAGGAATAACAAGGTGAGCCGAGAAAACCGACAAAGACAATCTCTTTGCCACCATAGGCTTACCTGCTTTGGCAACCAGAGGTATTATCCTTTAATTCACTGCATCTTTCTATGCCGCACCTATAAAGGGAGAGAAAACAGCAAGTTAAACTCATGCAACTTTTACCGGACAGTGTTTGGTAATACAGACTCTTACCTGAACGCCATCAGCTGCCTCCAGGCAATATTCTTTTTGACCTAGCTGCAACCTAACAAGGGAATGGAACAAGAGTGAACATCGGACATATTGAACTCTTTGAACTTTATAGACACTGGAGTCAATATTCCTCCGGAACTCCTCCAGTACCTTCAAACCAGTGAAGTAACTGGTATCTACGCGCCCCTGCATGCCATGCAGGATGGAGAGCTCATCATTTAAAAAAATAAGGGGAGGTTACCAAGAGGGGATATCGGAGGTGATTAGTGGGGAGAACGAGAACAGTTGGGGCGGGGGCCATCACTAAAGTCCACGGGTGGCTAAATCCCTTTCTCCACTTGCAGGAGAATACTTCTACGAGTCCAGCAGACAAGATTAGGCGGGCCAGTCCAGACTGTCATCTCTTCACTACGCATCACGTTGGTGGAGACCGCAGCTGTCCGGGTCTGATCGACGTCCCTGTGGGAACCAGGTGAGCGTAACAACAACATGGTTGGAGCTAGTGCAGCCAGTGCAGCGTAGTCTGCAAAACCTGGTCTGGCTGGGCCATAAAATTGTCTTGTGCGCCAATGAAAAAGTGGGCCGCTGTTGCAAATGGCTATCCATTGCTTTTGTGCGCTGTTTTAATAGCAACCAAAGGGGAGTTTTTTGATGAAATGTGGTGCAAATTGTGCATTTTAAAGAATGGTTATTCAGCAACCCCGGTGAAAACTACTAGCTGGATATACGTATTCAAATACATTCTATGTGTGCTTGTGATTCTTAGGTCTGTGTAACCATTGCATGAAGTCATATATATACCGGATATATACCGGATGGGAAGTAACTCATCAGACTGGCCCACATTGGCCCACACAAGCATTAACCGCTTTTGATACAGCCATGGGTCCAATGCCTTATAGGCCGGTCCCACCCCCCAAATAAATCAATGTGCACCACTCGGGCTTATGCCGGAAGTGTGCACTTAAATTCGGCCCCCAAATATATCAATGTGTGCCACTCATGCTGCACCCGGTTAGTGATTTCAGGACCATGGAACGGTTAAATCTACTCCCGAAATGCGAGTTATTCCTTTAATAGCAATGGACGCACAAACTCGACATTTTCAATTTGTAATCAGTGCGAAAGGTGACCAATACTGCAAAGGAACACAACAGCATATCATTGTCCCAGGAGGATAGCTCAGTGGCAACGTGCTCGCCTTGGAAGCAAGACCACACAAAGCAACACAGGTTCAATCCCCGGGTCCGCGCTTAGAAACCTCTGGGTATTTAAGAGCGTCATAAATATGCAACTAAGACAACAACAAATTCTGTAACAGCGCCTCGATGCCCCCAGGCTGTGTGAGCGCTTTAAAAATGCAAATAAATAAATAAATCATATTTACCTAAAAGGCAAACAAGACAAACTGAGGCCCAGTGGCTCCTTTCGATGGGTGCTCACCATGTAGGTATACCAGCCTAATTTGGCCAACTTGCAAACTGCAGATCAGACACTCGCCCCAGAACTAAGCTGCTCCTGGTCACAGGATAGAGATGCACATTCAAACCTTACCAATAATGTTCCATCCATCCTTTGTCCATGACAGTCTTGTTAATGGTCCTTTACGGGGGACAATTACAACAGGATGGTTGGGGGCACACCTCAGATACAGCCGACAGTGAAGTACGAAGAAGTACTGTTTACTGGTGCTGGCTCCTGGTCATTCTTTCTACTGCTGCTGGACTTTTATGTGCTCTTCCACTGTAACGTGGGCAAGATCGTATCAGGAGGATTGCTTTAAAAGCAACACCAAATTGCTGCAGCTCCTTTAAGAAGCTTGCTGGACTGGTGGCTCCACCCTCTGAACTCTGTAGTGTTTGTTGCCTGCGAATACCCACAACCCAGCGCCCTCCATGAAGTACGAAGAAGTACTCACTGCTGCTGGACGTTAATGTGCTCTTCCTCTGTAACGTGTGGCGAGATCGTATCAGGAGGATTGCTTTAAAAGCAACACCAAATTGCTGCAACTCCTTTAAGAAGTAAGAAGATCTCTGGGTGTGTGTGTTTCGTTTCAAACAGCATTAGCCTTGACCCTAAAACGTACTTTGTACTTTCAGGCTTGCTGGACTGGTGGTTCCGCCCCCTGTACTCTGTAGTGTTTGTTGCCTACAGATACCCACAACCCAGCGCACTCGCGCATGCACCGTGAAGTACAAAGAAGTACTGTTTACTGCTGCTGGCTCCTGGTCATTCTTTCCACTGCTGCTGGACTTTTATGTGCTCTTCCACTGTAACGTGCGGCGTGATCGTATCAGGACGTTTGCTTTAAAAGAAACACCAAATTGCTGCAGCTCCTTTAAGAAGTAAGAAGATCTCTGGGGGTGTGTGTTTCGTTTCAAAAAGCATAAGCCTTGCCCCTAAAATGTACTTTGTACTTTCAGGCTTGCTGGACAGGTGGTTTCGCCCCCTGAACTCTGTAGTGTTTGTTGCCTACAAATACCCACAACCCAGCGCACTCGCGCATGCACCGTGAAGTACGAAGAAGTACTGTTTACTGTTCACGGTGCGTGGCGCGGGTGCGAGTGCTGGCTGGTTTAGCGAATTAAAAAGGTAAATGCCCACGCACATTGGCTTTGGTTGACGGTGAACTTGAGTCCACAGGGTTCTGTTGAAGTCTTTGGAAGGACCTGAATTAGTATCTCATTTTGTCACATTCATTATTAATTTAGCATTTTTTCTTGCTTTTATTACTGGTTGAAACTATCAACTAACATATTATTGTACTAATTTTATTATATAACATTTCTGTGGATTTTGATATTGCCTTGCATACTTATTTATTTGATATTTGTATTTGTTTGCTTTTAAAAACTATACATGGCTGCTGGCTCCTATACTCTAAAAACAGGCATGCCGCTCAATGCGAATGCGGAGCAGGACGAATTATCTGTGGTCCTAGAGACCAGAAAACAAACGCACCAGCACCCCAAATCTAAAATAGAAGGCTTACAAAAAAGAAAGGAACGTTCGGTTTCCCTAGCCTCCGATATATGCCAATTTTGTATTGGTGATCTATCAACTCGTGAACAAAAAGCGCAAAACATCACTATTTCGGGCCTAAGCTGTCATACAATTCCAAAATCTCTGACTTTACTGCCATCTAACACGGCCAATAGTATTAGTAATATTACACCTAATCAGCAGTGCCAGGCTAACTCTGCCGATGTTCAGTCAGAATTAGGCTCAATCAATGTGGTTCCTCATTTCTTAACTGAAACCATTCGTAGCACAGCTTCTGACATACCATGCTCAACTTTCATCACTACTAGCACTCAGCTGCAAGTATCCTTAGGAACCTTAGAGGAACCTGCTCTAGGACAGGTTAAAGAAACTTCAGATCTAACCATACTTGCTGCATGTGATAGTGGTGAGTTGATTACAACACAACAACTGGCCTTGGAAAAAGACATTGAACCATCGAACGGGCCTGTACCACTCTGCACTGTTCTGGCTCAACAAAATCTACGTGCAGCGCATGAGGCCATGGTTATTGCAGGTGAGATAGATGAGGACATGATTAGTTTCATGAACACATCTAATACACCTGCATAGATGCCAATGATGTTATGTATATCTGCTCCAACACAGGTGGCTTGACCCAGCTGGAACAAGATAGCATAGCTATATCTCAAAAAAGTGTCTCTCCCAAGCACACAATACCTCTGAATCCTGACTCTGTGGTGACGGGGATAACAACTCCATCTAATGAACTATCCAAATCTCCAGCTATGTTTGACAAATCCTCAGCCTGCTCATCTAGCCACTTGGTATCTTTCATCGTGCCCACCCCTCGGGGGACAAGGTTTGATGAGCGCCCCTCTGATCATAACTTATTCATAAATGGCCTGCAAGCTGGTCGTCCCCCCTTTCCGGAAGCACCAGCTCTCAATAACACACTTGGTGCCATGAACACAGCTCTTATGACAATAGCAAGACTATATGAGGTTCTGGAAACAGAATGAATGATCAAACAGAGATACTGCACCAGTTACTAAGAAAAGGAGCAAGAGCCCCTGATGCATCTCAACCGACTGGAGTGGTGTCCCCTCCGCTGATGTCCAAAGCTCTTGTGACTCGCAACACAGCTTCGCAAACTGATTGCTGCGATGATCAACTAAATACACTGCAAACCATACAAATATCGCAGCAAACCCTAGGGTCAGTGGAACCACTGAGGATTGGAAAAAACCTCTCTAATGGCACAGTGGATACTCAAAATCCCGAACAAACGTACACGAATGAACTTTCAAAAAACACAATTTGCCCAGGCGAAATTCATGAGAATGTTGAAATGCCTCAAACGAAAATATCAGCTCTGACCACTAGTCTAATAAGTGTGAGAGACACGGATAATGTCAACTCATTGATTGTTGCAGATCAACGGTGCCTCAAACAAGCCAAACCTTCAGAGCAACAACTCACCTTAAAATTGACCAATCCTTCCTCCCTAATGGGGAAGACCGCGATGCATCAGCAAGCGAAAAGGAAGAAAACCGTGCTGCCAGTCCAACGCAAACTTTTGAAGAATCTGCCAATGAAAAAGGCTTGCTTAAAAACTATTATTCCAGATAAAAGCAAAACACAGTGCCCAGCTGCAATACAAATAAGTCAGTCTAATATAAATCAAAAACCAAACGTGAGTTGCTCCCAAGAGCATGAGCCCCTGAATACCTTGGTAGCTCTAATATCTAATTCTGACACACGGGACAGTGACCTATCTTTTCAAAAAGAGCACCAAAGTGCTACTTTGCATTGTGGTCCTTCATTAGAAGAGATACGTCAAGAAATTACGAAGACTATAGCCCTCCATCTTGCCCAAACTTCTGCACCACTCGCTCCAAACTCGAAAGAAGTCATGCACTTGACAACTGCCCCAAACCAAGCTTTAACTTCACTGTCCCAGTCTAATCAGACTCAACTCAACTCATCAACACATCCCTCCTTAGAAGAGGTGCGAGATGAAATTAAGGGAGCACTATAACAGCATTTTGCGAAAATGACTGTGTTCTCTGCCACCAAAGAAAAGGATACACCTGCCCAGTTTAAGGACGACAAAGAGCAAATTAATTCCTTGACAGAAACCTCTAACAGACAAGACTTGCGTGATGTAATCAGAGAGTCCATAGCACAGTATATTTTACAAACTAAAGATGCCTTGGGATCTCTGATAACGACCCAACAGTCATCCGCATCGATGCCAGATGTATCCCATTTTTTGAAAGGACCTATTACCAAACAGGACGACAGGGCCTCATTGATACCAAAACATCAAATAACAAAAACACCTGCTGGCCCAAAATCCATGGGACTTGGTCGGCAGGCCCCTATTAACGGAGCCTATTCACACTGCCACCGCTTGGTGATGTCTTGTCGCCCCCATCCATTTGTCAAATATGACTTAAATCGCATGAGTGTGTTGAATATCTGTGCTGAAATATTAACTCTTCAGGATTTATCAAGCACAGATATTGACCTTGTAGAATTCATCAGCCATAGTGACCTATCCAGGGTCAGGTTATTCATGCGATCAGGAATTACGTTGAATGCCTTATGGCAAGCCAGAGCCGAGTTTTATAGCCTGGGATTTGTCATAACTCAAGACTTAACCCAAGAGATGTTCACTTCTTCATCCATTCCAGTTCCTAGACCCTATCCGGACACCATGAATATTTCACAATCCAATTATACAAACAAGAACCCATCCATGGATTCCAATTTCCATCGTAGTATGTTCAAATAGGTATAAACAGTCCCTATAATAACATCCTACTCTACTGACAGGGATATCAATATGTATAATACAATAAAGAGTAAGATAACACGTCTTGTTTTACTTACATCCAACCCCCTTTACACAGGAACTCTATAAGGTTTTCCGGCATCACTAGTCCTGAAAAAATGGACCGTCTGCTATGATTGATTAAAAAATGTGTATAACAAATTTTTATTCAAATAATTCGAACTGAATTTAAACATAAAACACTACCCTCACCTAACACAGTGTACTAAACACTAAAAAACAGTTACTAAAACATGAAATACAAAGTTCACTTATTTGCATGACACAAAAGATATCACATAACATAACACAAAAAAAATCTCAATGTGTCTCTAAAACAACAACCATCCCAACATGTTTCTGTTCTTCACTGCCCAGTTCGGGCGAACATTCTTCAGGGGAAATTTTTTTAAAAAAAGCATCCACTAATCTCTTCAACACCGTGCTGAAAGGGTAGATTCAAACTTCTATACAGGCAAAGGAAGGAAAGAACCTCCGAGCCTGTAAGAGTAAAAGGAAAAACTAATGAGTTCCAAAAAGAGGGAAAGGAAGTACTACAAAATGTAGAAAAAGAACATGGCATAGAGGTTATGCCACACTCACACGGGTCCCAACAGGGCACCCACAAATTTACCTTTAAATGGTGAAACTTCAAAGCGCGTCACAGGATGACAAATTCGCTGGTTTCTCGCCAAATGAGAGACCACTACTTCACAAAAGCGTCATAGTCCGCTAAAGTATCGCCACACCTAAATGAGACAGAACCAATACACAGAGACCACATGCTCTGTTATATCCAGAAAGGGGCTTCAAAATGCAATTACACATGAAAACAGGGCTCCAAATATCATAAAATAAATTACCTTCACAGATGTAGGGATCAAGACTGTAACAAGCAAAGCAGCAATCAACGTGTTTGCAAAGGAGAAATCCACACAGTCAAGCCGTAAAGTATCAATCTGGAAAACAATGGATTCCAATTTCCATCAACATAACTCATAACAATGCAAGACAAGAAAACACATCAAACTGATCTCCTGGAACACCCGTGGCCATAAACATTTCCTAAACACACCAAACAAAGAACTTAACACCTTTGACATTGTTGTTCTCCAGGAGACATGGTTCGTGAACTAACCATTATGGGATTCGTATTGCATTGTCATGACCCCCCCAATCAAAAATTTGTTTAGCCGCCCAAGGGCAGGTCTTTTGATTGCAGAAAATAATCTTTGAATCTACGAATGGTTTCCTGTAAGTCTGCGTCGCCATACATTCAGGTAATTAAACTATCCAAAGAGAATGTTACAACGGCGATTGCCAATGTTTATTGGGGAAAACAGCAGTTATCAGCAGAACTATTCTTCACATATATTTCCCATGTGCTTAATTCCCTAACCATGGATGCAACTATAAACCATACAATTCTTGTGGGTGACCTAAATTTACTTCTTTTACCAAGTAAGCCCAAAAATCATCTGTCCCATGAGTCTCAGTGGATACAACTGATGAAGGACAGAAATCTCATGATGCTCAATGGAGCCATACCGGGTGACATACGGGCAAAGGCAACATGGCATAGGGACTCGTCAACAGCACATTTGGATTATATATATGCAGATATTGCCCCGATGGATGCTGCAATCTCTTTGACAGTATGTGGAACAGACTTACGCGATCGCAGTCAACTATGCTTAATGTGGAATTGGCCAAATTGGTCTCAGCCTGCAAAGTCAAATATACAACAGAACTTGCGACTCATTGAGTCCAATCGGGCAGGGAATCACATTAAATGGACTGATTATAACCTCATATTGTTTAATCAGACTTTGGGGACTGAGCTAGGAACATTGCATGACAACGAAGGGGGTTGCTATATTCATGTAATGCAAATGTTTCATAGAAGGGGGCCCAGTGGACGCCAGTATGATGTTAGGCACACTCATGCCTTTGACCTAGAGCTCAAAATAAGGAAAGCCCAGCTACGTAGAGATGTATGACATCTGTCTCTAGATCTGTCAAAAAAGAACATTGATCTGATAAAGTCGCTTAAACAACTTTATAAGAATTGGTGCCGGGCGCTGTGTGTTGTGCAATACCAAAATGATGGAGAACTAATGCTGTCCCTGATTTTAATTAAATCAACTGGTGGCATATGGTCTCTACTTAATGAGGCTGTGTCTTTGCCCCAAAGCGCCATGCAAACTAATCCAATTCCAGAAACAACATGGTCGGAATACTATACGGACCTCTATCGGACCCCCTTTCCACTGATCAAAACAAACTGGTCAGTTCTAAAGATGTCCTCACACTTTCATTTTGACATGGATTACATTTACATTGCATCTCTAAATTGAGCAGGTCGCGTGCAGCTGGGCCAGATGGCTTACACAACTTGACAATAAGGCAGAATCCAATTAGATGGGCAATCATTTTACATAATATCTTTCAACATACGTTACAGACTGGCAAGGTACCCAGATCTTGGAAAAAGTCTATAATAGTCCCAATATATAAAAAGGACCCGAGGTCTGATCCAAGATCGTATCGACCAATTGCACTCTTGGACTGTCCTGGTAAAATCTTTGCGCGCCTACTACTAGCTGCATTTAATATGTGGCTTACCAAAAAACAGCTGAGGGATGACTTTCAAACTGGGTTCATAGCTGGTCTTGGCACATCAATAAATCTCATTACCTTGAATTCTATTATAGATGCCCACAAACAACGAAGACAGCCTATCTTCGTGGCCTTCATTGATTTTCGAACTGTGTTCGATGGAGTACCACGAGAATTGCTGTTTAAGAAGCTTTTGGACAAGGGTTGTCCCTGGTCTATTTTGCAATGGATTATTCAGCTACACTCCGAGACGACCATCCAAGTCCGCCTAAGTAGAGATGGGTTGTTATCTGCTGACATCAAAACAGACCGGGGTCTGAAGCAGGGGTGCCTTTTAGCGTCTGCAGTTTTTAACTTTTTTATTTCAGACATAGTTCTTGCCTTCAAGGGTCTGAACACTGATGCACCAAGACTAAGGGGAATCCTGATAAATTGGCTTCTTTATGCTGATGACATGGTGGTCATGTCAAAGACACCTCAGGGGCTTAAAACCATGCTGAAGGCGCTTGATGGATATGCTCAATCCAACTGCATATCTATCAGTGCAACTAAGACACAAATTATTCAATTTGGAAATCCTAGGCAGATATGTTGCACATACTTGTGGATATTACAAAATAGCGCCTTGAGTATTGTTACGACATACTCCTATCTGGGTATTTTGATAACCAATCATCCTGCTGGCCTACCGTATGGGGAAGTCAAGAAGGCCAAACTACACAATGCCATATCTCAAGCCAGAATCATCAGGGCGAAATTTTGCAAATTCTCGATACACCCTTTGTTAGCCTATTATAAACAGAAAATGACACCTGTCTTGCTATATGGAACCGAAACCAAAAAATGGCGTCCATATGTCTACTGGGCTAGAATCGAAGGAGCTTATTGGAGAAAGATGTTACACCTACCCAACTCTGAGCCACTGCCATTAATCCGCTATGAGTTGGGACTGATATCCCTACATGGTAGATATAATTGGCTATGGTGTTCCTTGTATCGCAAGCTTATAATGGGCGAGCTACAAAACGGCCTAGCTCGTCTCATGGCAGACTATGTCGCAGAAGAAGTCCATGATGACTTTATAAGAACATGGAGGCTCAGAGTGTTAAAATTGCTTAGCAACGCTGATATATCCACGCAACTATTGATCAATAATCCCTGTAAAGCCAAGGTAAAGATGTGGCAATATGATTGGAACCAGACATATGCACAATGCAGACGGTATAAAAAATTCCAGGAAAATCCATTTGAATTAAAACAAACATGGTCAAACTGCCCGATATTTGCCGGTGTCACCTAATTCCCAGCATCATCTGGCCTTTTTACGCTTCAGGCTTCATTTATGCTTAACGGCAGATTTTCTATGTAAACGTAACATGCTACCAAAGGAAAAAATCACTTGTCGATTCTGTCAAAACCATCCAGAGACAGAGAATTGATTGTGTGCATTTGTTGGCCTTAAGATGCAAATTGTTTAAACCTTTTTTTGAAGGCCATGTGCATGTCATGCATGAACAGCTTTGGTATACATTGTTTCACACGGACAAAAAATCTGTCCAATATGCGATAATTAATTTTCTTAAAGCTGTAAAACTGTAGAATGTTATGTTAAGATTGCATATATATATTAATTGTGGTCATAATTGGGACTGATTGTTGGAGCCGGATCATCTTAATGGAATGTCTATTCATTCAATGTTTCCTTTTTTGTTAAATTTATGTGTTACTTACTTAATGGAAATGAATAACTTTTACAAAGTTTTTAAAACAAACAGCTAAAAATGTGAAACGTGAATGTTGAAAGGTTGGAAAAATGTATTTTTCCATAGCCAAAACAACAATAAAAAAATAAATAAATAAATAAAAAGATACAGCCGACAACAGTCCAAAGCACCTGTGAGGTGCATACATTGTTAGAATGGGGACAAAAATGGCTGTGGGTCAATGGCCACCAATTATATGAGGCGGCAAGTCAGCCTGGAGCCAGAACTCTAAATGGCCATTGAGAGCTCTAAATAATAGTCAGCAAGTGGCTGGTGTAGAGGACCGTTGTCAAGAAGGCAAGAAAAACTATCCCCAGAAGGCAAAGGGGTTGAACACTACTGTGCTGCCGGCGCTCAACCCACCGAGCTATCTCAGCTCCTTAAACCAAATAGTTAATATGGCCATTGTGTAAGTCCTCTCCCCGCCAAAATAACTGGGCTGAATGATGCTATCCCAGTCATTGGGATAAGCCACCTGGCAGCAAAGGTCAGGGAGGTGGCCTCTGGGGCACCTTTAAAATCAAATTGTTAATTGTTACGCACCCACAACTTTGCGCGATACTCTCCTCAAATTCTCTAAGGAAAAATACCCATAATACTCCCGTACTCGTACCATGTGCACTCAGCAATGAACCTCTATCCTTCCTTCTCCCCTTGGTGCCCAGCAAATTCTGTATCCTGGCCGGCTTTAAGGGTGAGTGGGGGTGCCATGTTCCCATTGTAGGCACGGAGTGCAGTGCCCCCTTACTCTCTCGAACCCCGCGGAAATTGTTTTTACCCATTCTGAGCCTCCATGCATGCACCCATCAAACTTCCAGAGAAACCCCTGACTCTGAGGCATTCCATTGCACGATTAAAAACCGCAAGAGTGCGCACAATACTTGGCCGGCAAAGCGCTGTAATAAACCCGCGCCACCATTTCAATATTACTGAGCGTGTAGTAATCTTTACCCAGGTGTAAAAGACCATGCAAATACCCACTACCCGTGTTCAAACAATAGCAGCTCTTCCATTTCCTTGCATCCCTTCTTGCCTGATATACTTCCTTGTAATGCTTGTGGCAATTAAATTGTTTCTTCAAGACACCCCCCCCCCCAAATTTATAATAACAAAACAGCCTGCATTCATGCCCTGCACAACATTTGTCATGACCTAAAATTAACAAAGTTGGAGTTGGCGCAGCTGCATCGGGCACCAACCAAAACTGGCCCCACAGTTGCAAAGTGGCTATGCATTCCATCGCACCAGGTCTGCCTGGGCCCAAGCTTATCTCGTGCACCAATGAAAAAGTGAAATGCGTTCCTTTTCGGTGTTAACTTGCGTGCAGCAACCTACAACTGACTCACCGGCGCTGCAGCTGGTGTTCCCCCTGCAGCGTGATACTGCACGATCATTAAGCAAATGAATGGTGTGCCTTTAAAAACACACCCTCACCTCTGGGGGATGCAGCGGCCGTAACCCAATGCGCAGGCCAACACCTCAATGGTAGCCCCTCCAACTGAACTCGTGCCACCATCCTGCCAGTAGCTCATTAGAGAAGTTATATATTGCGGCGGTTACGTCACTGTGCAACATTTTCTTTATGTCTATTCACCTTACAGGTGCACGCTAAGGGCCATCATCCATGCTTGCAAGATTTCTTCAATGGCACGCCGTTCCGAAAATAGCATGCATACACCCTTTCGGCACTGCAGACAATAATTGGATGCCCCACACACGCGGCACACAGATGCCCTTATTGACGACAACAAAAGTCAGGGTAGTTTTGTTCTTTTAGAACAACGCTTGATGGTAATCAACTGCATGTATGTTTTTGCCATTGCTGGCAACCAAAGAGATGGAGAGGCCAATACCAACTAAAACCTGATCTGGCCATTTCCTACATGCTAGATTAGAGACAGTCATTTCAGAAAAAATGTTCATCCCCACAACCCAACAAACGTGGTACAAACTGGCCGCAAAAACCTTATTGAAGCAAAACTAGTGAAAAGGGTATCCCCTCTTAAACAATGCTGCAAAAATGAGAAACTGCGGAATAGCATTACTACCTGACCCCATATGGCCCTTGAAGGCTAAACCATATTAGCAAAACGTGTTCAAGGTTGGACCGGGTATGCCCCATACAACACACACCTAGTCCGTCAATCATTAAGTGCTGTTGGTCGAGCTCCAAGAAAATAGAACGCATATTGTAACAAATTACAACAGGCACCGAAAGCACTTGGCACGCAGCGAAAATGTGTCCACCCTCTTAGCAACCAACTAATTATCTGGTTGCCCGACCCCCTCGCAGCAAAACATCGCCAGCGGAAGTAATGCCCGGTGACCTACCAGGTCAAAATAAAACATACCGCATGCGACCCAAGCACACCTGACTGCACGACGTCCTTGTAACAAAAGGTACATGAAAACCACTGGCAAACCTTGCTAAAAAGAATCACTGAGAAATGGCTCAAACAAACATTGCAACGACCCCAGACCATGCAGTGCATAACTTGTGTACATATATATCATGATAACATACTGAATGTGCCTTTTGCCATCTTGCCAAAATACCTTTTATTTTACCATTGGCGACCATCTTGTGCGCTTGCATCCCTCAGTAAACCTCTTCATGCACAAAACGCCCTCCTGCCCTAAGCAAGTTGTTTAACAACCGAGGGCAGTGAGGGACCCGAGGCAAACCTCCCAAGCATCTCCTCATGGACCGACTTCACGCAGGGAGCTGTGAAAAGAGACAGGGCTCGGCAGTTCCCCCAATTTATATCCACTCCTGGGAGCCCAGCCAGATGCGGCTGGGCCCAGGGATGACCCTTCCCCCTAAGGAGGAGGCATGGTGTGAGTGACTCCTGGGCTGGTGGCTATAAGGGTGGCCTTCTGTGCAGGCTATCCCTCAAGTGCCCCTCCGGGGGCTGGACATCCCCTAAACATTTGCTGGGGTTCCCTTCCCCAAGCTTACTTCACCTCCTTTACAGGTTCCCTTCCCCTAACTTATTACACCTTCGGTCTCCCTCTGTCGGGCTCGGACCGTTTCCAGATGTCGAAGACTTTCGAATGTGCGTGGCTTTGTCTTCAGACCTCCGCAGGACCACTTCGACTTTTCAACTTGTAACTCATACTTCTATATCATTTGCCCGAGTGCTTCCTGATCTGGGCAGTTCACTGTATTATGCATCAAAGTTCAACGTTCACCTTTTTACTCTTCCCTTTTCTCTGGGTCAATTTCAATCACCTCGCTTTTACAGTTCATTCACTTTATCGCTTCAAACTTTTCACCTTTCACAGAGACTTTCGAGTGGGCTATTTCCTTTCGCTGGCCCACTCCATTAGTCAGTATTGCTGACTTTACAGCTATCGCTACTTCGAAGTTCATTCGCAAGTCTGCCTTTCTTTGCGTCCCATCCACATGCATGTAGCCTTCAATTGTGTGATAATGTGTTGCTACTTCAATCTTTCTTTAGCACACAACAGTCTCTCACGTTGCTTGCCAACTCACCGGCTGTGTGCGTTTCTTTTATGTTCTCTGCTACTTCGATTCTCATGTCATGGTTAGTACCACAGGTTTGACCTCGCCTTCCCCAACTCTGCCGTTCACCCGTGAGGGTCATTGGCGTCCTGGAAACACAATGCAACTTTCTTGTTTGGGACTCGGCCTTCTCCACGTGTCTTTCACTGCCTTTTGGAGGCAACGACAGCCTGCAGGGAACTCCTGGAATTCTCCACCCATGGCTCTCGTCCCTTGGTCCGTTGCTCTCCTCCAGTAGGTTAGCCTTCGCCCCAGAAGTTCTGCTCTTACTCGTGTTCCCCCTTGCTCAGAGTGTCTTTCTATGTTGCACCTTTTATCCGTGTGAGGAGAGCTAATTGGTATCAGATGTATGCACATAGGGTTAAGTGCCTGACTTCACCTGACCAATTAGTGGGACATGTCCAATGCGATGTGTACGAGTTAGCATTATTACTCTTAGTCACCCTCTTCCTTGCCCCAGTGCTTGTGTGGAAAGGAGGGGGGGGAGTAGGGACATTGGGGAATCCTATGAAATAGGAGGGATCATAGGTACGGGAAAGGGAGGAATACTGTGTTTTACCACAGGCTGCCTATCCCCCACTCCTGAAGACCCCTGACCCAGGTGATCCTATCGCACTGGTCCACCCACAGGAACTGCATCCAAAAGCAATGGCCATGTCCTAGCCACCTGGATGACAATTCCCCGAGGACTAGTGGGTGAGACACCCTTTGGTTTCTCACAATGCCAAGATGTCTCCAGGTGTACGCTGTGCTCTATAAGTGCCAATAAGATAGGAAAGCAGAGACCTAGGCAAACTAGGTAGAATGTTGTAGCTTGCAGACATCTCACTTTCAGGGTAGCCGGCATAAAGCAACAGGGCGATGACAGAATGTCAAGGAGTTTGGGATCAGCTCACGGGTTGAGCACCAGTTGCATTGTTACATGCAACCAGCAGGTCACAGAATTTTGTTTTCCATCAAAGGCATTTAGCCGTGTGATCATGTGACTTTTTCAAAGGTGCTCACTGGTCAATATGATGCACCTTCTGCTATAGTTAAATATAGTTGACACTATGATATTTAGATAAGCTAAACTAAAGTAAACTTTACTAGAAAACAGGGGCACAATGCAGTGTTTCACAGTACAAATAGGTTTGAATGATAGTTTTATAGAGGGTGGATGCTGAGATTTTCCCTTTTTCGGCGATGAACATGTACCCCAAACCGATATTGATCGCCGGTTCCATTGGGAAAGTGGGCTATATATTAGGAATGGATGATCTAATGCACATATATTGCATCTTGTGTCTGGGCGCTTCCCCTAGAGTGTCTTTAGGTTTTCCCAAGTAACAAAGTGCTTGTCCATAAACAGTTGGCCCCTTTGGACGATATCTCTGGCCCCCCAGTGTGCGGCTGTCTCCTTATCTAAAGTTGCTGGAATGTTGGGGTCCCCCAAATTGGCATGCTCGGGTGATATAGCCTGTCCGTGCCAAAGATGGCAGTAATTCTGGCCCAAGATGTAGCAGTGACCAGAGTAGGTTCAATGGAGTTATGGTGTTTAGGGTGTAGCGTTGTCATGTTATGGAGCAGCGTTGTGGGTTTAGATAGGTGTTGTTCCCTCTGCGTATCCTTGGGGTTGAGGAAGTCTGTGGCCCACTGGGCGGCGTAATGTGCTTGTGCAGACAAGTAATAGAGATCAAAGTCGGGTGCCGCTAGGCCTCCCTGTACATATGGGTCGGTGAGTTTCCTCCAGGTCAATGTGGGATGTCCTCCCCACACGAAATTGGTGCAGGCACTCTTCATTTTGGCAAAGAGTTCTCGACCTGGCCACAATGGGACTGTGCTGAACAAATAGAAAAGTTTTGGGAGGATGATCATTTTAATAAGGGCAATTCTTCCCATCATTGAAATAGGTAGGGCACCCCACCGCGTCAGTTTAGTGCACAAGGTGTCGGCTAGGGCGTCATAGTTCAAAGCACGAGATAGCTTGGCTGTCCTAGCCACCCGTGCCCCCAAATACTGACTGTGCACCGGGCTCCAAATGAGTCTGTGAAGGTCCGGTGGTGTAGCCGTCACTTCTGTGAGTGGGAAGATCTCGGATTATTTTTGCATTGAGTCTGCGCCCGGAGAACTAGCCAAAGATTTTAACCTCTGCCAAGACCTTCCCGAGCGTGCGACCAGGGTTTCTGAGGTATAATAAAATGTCATCAGCATATAAAGTAATAATCTCCAGTTTGCCCTCTAACCATAATCTGCACGCGCTGGAGCGGGCCCTGAGCATATCTGGCAGAGGTTCTATCACCAATGCAAATAAAAGGGGTGACAAAGGGCAGCCTTGACGGGTGCCTTCCAGTAGCTCCAGTATATCGGAGAGGGTTCCATTGGTGCTTATCCTGGCATAGGGGCGAGTATATCATATTTGAATCCAGTTGATGAAATTGGGGCCAAAACCGTAATTCTGTAATACCCTAAATAAGAAGGGCCAGTATACTGTGTCGAATGCTTTTTGCATGTCTAGGGACACTGCTACTGCTTGTGTGCCTTCTGGTATTGCCGTCATTATCCCATGGCAGCGTCTAATATTTGTTGCGGTCGACCTACCCATGATGAAACCAGCCTGGTCTTCATGGACCGTGTGAGGCATTAATGGGGTTAATCGGGTGGCCAGTATTTTTGCGAACATTTTTGCGTCAGTATTTATTAATGATAGAGGCCTATAGGAGCCACATTCCTCAGGCGGTTTCCCTGGTTTGAGCAATAAGGTGATAACTGCCTCCCGGGTGGTTTCGGGGATTTCACCTTTCTCCAAGGCCTCTGCCCATACCTCATAAAGCCTGGGTGTGAGGAGTTGGCTGATTTCCTTGTAGAATTCTGCACTGTGGCCGTCTGTGCCCAGAGCTTTCCCATTTGGTAATGTTTTTATGGCTTTGGATATTTCAGCCTCAGTAATTGGGGTTTCGAAGGCGTCCCTAGTAGCTTCCGCTATTAATGTCGTTGGTATTCGGGAAAGGTAGTGGCCTATTTCATCATCGGTGGCAACGCTTTGGGGGGAGTATAGTTGTTTGTAAAAATCATAGAATGCCTCCATAACCTCTCGTCTGTCTGTGGTCACGTTACCATCTGGACGCTTAATGCACCGGATGGTGGTCGGCCCTCTCTCACCACGAACCATTCTGGCTAATAGTCTACCGGGCCACTCACTCTCCCCATACCGCCTTGCTGCCACTGGCCTGTCGTAGTAGTGGATCTCCCGATAGGCCACTTCCTTATATTCATCGAGTTTAGTTTTAATTTCCAGTCCTAATTGTGGGGACGGTGATTGTGCGTATTGAGCCTTTAAGGACTCCGAATTCTGTAGACATTGCAGTGCCCCTGATACAGACTTTAAATGCTTGCCATAATACTACGTCACTGGTCACTGATCCTTCATTAATGTCGAAGTATTCTCGTATATACTTTGATAGTTCCATCTTATAGACCAGGTCCAGAAGGGCAGCTGGTTTAAACCGCCAGGGTGGTCTGTTTATTTTTATGTCGGGGATCCGGAGTGTTAGCTGTATAGGCGAATGATCAGAGTATGTCCTAGGGTAAATGTGAGCGTCTTGACCCAGCCTAAGGCATTGTTGGTAACCAGCCATAGGTCTATCCTGGAGTGCATATCATGCACGGAGGAGTAGAACATATATGCCCTTTTGGTGGTGTTTAGGGCGCGCCATGCATCTCTCAGATTCGGGTCGTGCATATGGGCAAGTATCGTGAGGGCTGATCTAGACAACATCCGCGGTTGTGTCGATGTGCGGTCCAATTTTACATCTAAAATCATGTTAATGTCTCCTCTGAATAGCAGTTGAGCTGTGGGAAATTTTGCTAGTTTCCCGAATAAGGTGGAGTAGAACCCAGGGCTGTCTATATTTGGCCCATATATGTTGAGTAGCACAACTTCGTTATCATAGAGGGTGCCATGGACCAGCACATATCTGCCTCCTGAGTCACACTCTGAGTGGAGGCATGTAAATGGTATGGTTTTATGTATGAGGGTTGCTACCCACCTTCTCGACTGGAATATGATGTGAAGTACTGGTGTGCCTCCCAACTCGGTGCAAGCTTCCCGGCTTGTCGATGTAGTAAATACGTTTCTTGTAAAAAGACTATCTTGGGGCCCACTCTGTTAATGTATGCCAGGACTTTCCTCCTTTTGGTCTGAGATCCCAAGCCCCGGACATTCCAACTAAAAATGTTGATGTCCTCATTCCTTGGTTTAGCCATTTCCTTGGATATATACATGATTGTGGTCAATGTATTCCATCTCAAAATTGCGCATCTCTGTGTCGGTGACCTGTGTGCTTTTTAGTGTATTTCCCTCGTTTCCCCAACCATAACCCAACAGTCTTACCCTGTGTCCCTCCCCCTCCCTCATAGTTCCCCAAACTTTAACTATTCCCACACATCCCTCCCGAACCCCACCCGTCAACTTCTAATGCACCTGCTACAGGGGGACTGTGGCGACATCCCGGGCCGCGCTATTACGTTCTGCTTCATCGTGGCCTGTTCCGTTACTGTTACTCGAACTCATTATGAACCGTGAGTATAGAATAAAAATAACAGGGGTTCGCTCACTTCGTCAGTTTATAAGGACTCAATTAACTACACCATGGCGTTGGGGCTCGCTACAGCCGGGGAAACCCAGGTTCTCTCTTCTCATCGTTTTTTCCTTTGTCTTGTTTGTTTCATGTCGTTGGATCGCATTTCTTTAGGATTCCTCTCCAGTCTCGGATTGGTGAGATGGCATTGGGATAGGAGTTTCCACAAAGTTTGCTGCTTCCTCTGGAAATGCGAAGAAGTAGGTCTTGTTTTGGTGTTGAAGCTTTAGCCTAGCAGGATACAGCATTGCGTAGGGAACATTTGGCTCGCGCAGGAGTTTTTTGACCCCGGTGAATAAACGTCTTTCTTGTTGTACTGCCAATGAATAGTCTGGAAAAATATGGACAGTGTTGGCCCCCCATCTCAGTTCTTGCTTTTCTCTGGCGGCTTTCAAGATCAAATCTCTGTCTCTGTAATTCATCAAGCGGGCTATAATGGGCCTCGGATATGCCCCGGGCTTGTGGCGTGGCGTGAGAGATTTATGTGCCCGCTCTACTATGAACATGGGTGACCACCCGGGGTCGCCCAGAAGATCATGCAGGAGCTTTTCCACCGCTTGTTCCATGGGGCCTTTCAGGGCATCCTCCGGCATACCTATTATGCAGATGTTGTTCCGTCGGGACCTGGCCTCCAAGTCTTCACAATTGATTTTAACTGTTCCTAATTCCTTTGCCATTGTGGTCACTGTAGCTTTCAGTGCCTCCCGCGTGTCTTCCGTGGTAGAGATGTGTGTTTCAGCTTCCGTAATGCGAGTTGTAGTTTTGTCCAATTGTGTTTTGATGGAGGAGACATTGGCCGTTATTCCGTCAAGTTTCTCATTGAGGGAGGAGAATCCATGCTGCATAGCCTGGAAGACTGCTTGAGGGTCCATCGCTGTTGCTGCCTCTGCTGGTTGCGCTTGCGTGGGTATTTCCTTGGACATTGTGGTTTCCGTGTCGCGCCTCGTCGTCGTCATGAGGGTGGGCTGCAATCGTTGGGTCTGCAGGTGCTCTACGTTAGACAGAGCGCCCGCGACCAGCTTTCTTGTGTCTGGGGGCCTCTGCGGAGTCGGAGATGCCTCTCACTGCTGGGCCCCTCCTCCTTCAGTGCTGCATGCGTCGGTTGTCCGTTCCTGTCTGCTGCGCGGCTGCTTTCACTCGATATATCTTCGCTGCGGCAACATCGATTTGGGCCAAACGTCAGCAAAGTGTTCCGTGACTGTTCATAAGCACTGCTGCAAGTTTTTGGACGGAATCGGGCTCTTGAGGTTATGTTGTTCGCGCTTCGGCCTGGGATGTCTGTGGAGCTTACACGAGAGCAGCCATGTCTCCTCGTGCGCAACCATCTTAAACCTTTGTTTAAATTATATGGTATTTGTACGGCAGCTGAGGCCATGTGTTTCTGCAAATCTGCATTGAATCTGTATGTGGTTTACTTTGTGTCAAAGTTTATCCAACGGGTTTGGCTGAAGAAAAACTCCTTGGTCAAGTACTTAAAAGAAAGCAACTTACCACTTATTAATTGTCCAATTACTTAAGAGTTTAGATATCTCTTTGTATATTTAAATCATTTTAATTCTTGCGAGCTATTGATGTAATTATACACTAAGATGTAATGCTATGAAATAGAATGAAAATGTGTTGTGCTTTGATGGATTTTTTAATTGTTTGTAATCTTATCGATGAAGTGTTTTTTTCTTGTACCTAATGACTCAAAGTCGAATAGAGAATTATAACAACAACAATATTCTTGGGTCTTGTACTCTCTTTAGTGATGCGTCTGTGACACCTTTCCTTGTGATATTTTCTCACAGTCTGTTCTGAACTTGTAGACCTCTCACAGTCTGTTAATGCAGGCTTTCTTAGCTTGGATGTGGTTTGATACAATTTGGTATGCGCTCCCCCCGTCCCCACTCTGGTTCCTTCTCTGTAACTGTTTTATCGCCTCCTCGTTATTACAGGACTTTATGTCATAATTTCTCCACTCTATTAGAACCAAACAACCAACAACCAGCATTCAGTAAAGCTTATGACGTTTCAATTTAAACACGTTTGACAACCTAAAACACTACATTCCCAATCCCACCCCCCCTTATGAGCCTGTGTGTTCTTCACTTTCAGTATCTGCTCCGTGCGGTTGGGCATCGCTGCCTTCAGATTCAGCTGGATCTGATACTGCTCCAAACAATTCAGCTATCAATAGTTTCCACGCCATGAGGGAGCCCATTTCCTCATCCCCAGTATTACTACTAGCCTCTTGCCACACCACCGTTTCAGCCTCCGCCCATTTTTGTAGGTCCCTCCACCAGACTTCCACTCGTGGCCTGTGACACCCCTTCCATCCCATGGCAATCCTTCGTTTCGCAAGTACGCATGCCAAGTCTTTCAATTTCTCTACATGTTTAAGTTTCTTCACTCTGGGATACCCTCCCAACAAGCAGGCCCAGGCCGAGTCTATCTTGAGCATGACCCCCTTTTCCGCTAACCTCTGCGCCACTTCGCCCCAGTAGCTTCCGATTACCGGGCACGCCCAAAACATATGTATCATGTCAGCGCTCTCATCGTCACACTTAGGGCACGCCTGGCGCCCGACATTTCGGAACTTCGATATTCTAAGAGGGGTCATGTATGCCCTGTGCGTAACATATAGCTGTATTTGTTTAAACCTGGCATTTCTCGACACCTTCTTATGATATCCCAAAGCCCGTTGCCACATCCCATCTTCAATCGGGGCTCCCATTTCTGTTTCCCATTCCAATCTCAAGTGCCCCAAGTCCTTCCCCACCTTGGTCATCATCATCTCATACAGCCTTGAGACCTCATGCCCGCCCTCCGATATATCATATATTACCCCCGCCGTAGCATCCGGTTCTTCAGCTAATGACATTTCAGGCCACATACTACGAATCTTCTCCACTAGTACATGATAAGTGACATATTGGCCTACGTGTAGTCCCGTCTCCCCCCCGAGTCCTTCAAAGGTCATAATAGTCCCGTCTCGCCACATGTCTCCTAGCGTGACCAGTCCCACTGATTCTCAATAGGTCCTAATAATTACTCTCAGCTGCCTGTCCCCCTCCACCAGTGCGACCAACGGTATCTGCAGAACACACGGGAAAGGGTCCCCCATCATCCGGCAGGCTCGCCGCCACATATTCCGCCCCAGCAACAGCATTCTAGGGCGCTCCTTCATTTCCGAGCTAGCCACCCAGATAATTTCCCCCAAATAAAAAGGAGTACAGTTCCTCCCAAACAACCTGTGCTCAGGGGTCTCGTCATCCGAGAGCCACTTAGCCACGTATTGCAGTTGTGCCGCAACATAGTAAACCTCAAAATTAGGCAGGTTAATACCGCCTTTCTTGTAGAAGTTCTGCAGCTTCCATAATGCAACTCTATTCCGGGTACCGTGCCACAAAAAGTCCCTGCACATACTATGCAGCTTAACAAAAAACTTCTTAGGTATCATGTATGGGATATTGTTAAAATAATGCAACAGCCTAGGTAACACCACCATCTTAAGCATAGCACCTCGGCCCATCATCGCCAGAGGCAACCTCTCCCAGAACCTCATGCATTTCCCGATTTTCCCAATAGCTATTTCCGTGTTGCACCTATGTTCCTCCTCTACCGTGTGATACACATCTATTCCCAGGTAGCGAAAAGAGCTCACTGCCCACGGGACCTGCAACACCGGCAACCCTTCTGCCTGAATTCCCACATAGCTACCAAGCGGGAATATACTAGATTTCTGGGGGTTCACCGCTATACCGGACAGCCTGGCATACCTCTCCATTACCTCCAAAACATATTGAAGATTTTCCTCCAGGTATTTCAGATATAGTAACATATCATCTGCATACAAGGATATAAAATGTCGTTCCCCTCCCACCTCTATACCGATTGGGTCATATTGTTGCCTAAGATAGCTTGCTAAGGGCTCCAGGGCTAAAATATAAAGCATCGGGGACCAGGGACACCCCTGTCTAGTGCCTCTGCCCAGCCGCCACCTTTCAGACACCACCAAACCCGTTCGAACTCTAGCCAGCGGTTCATTGTATAGTATCTTAGCCAATCTGATATAGCCTGGCCCCACTCCATATCCTGCTGGGGCCGCCAGCAACCATGGCCACTTAACCGAGTCGAACGCCTTAACTGCGTCCAGTGCCACAATCGCCATTTCGCCATCGTTATTGCACCCCCATTCGACCACTCGATGGAGCCGTCTGTGATTGTGGGTGATGTTCCTGCTCGGGACATAGCCCGTCTGGTCTGGGTGAATTAACTTGCTGATTACTTTTCGCATTCTGTTGGCCAGGACAGCCGTCAGTATCTTACTGTCCTGGTTCAACATCGACAAGGGCCTGTAGGAGCCGCAATCATGTCTCGATTTATTGGGCTTGGGGAGCGGTATTATAATCGCCTCCCTAAGTGATTCTGGCAACCGTCCCACCTCCAACGCCTCGTTGAGCATTTCCAGCATGGGGGGGAGCACTTCCTCCCCGTACACCTTATAGAATTCGCTGTGGAACCCGTCTGCACCTGGAGCCTTGCTAGTGGGTAACTGCCTTACGACCCCCTTAAGTTCCTCCAAAGTAATCGGTGCATCCAGCTCTTCTCTCTCCTCGTCGCTAACTTGGGGCAGGCCAATATCTTCCAGTACCTCATTTATCTCCTCATTGCTGCCCCCCTCTTCGTCCTCATACAGCACCTTATAATATTCGGCAAATGCCCTATTAACACCTTCTTTGGTGTCTACCGTGACGCCCTCTGCATTGGTCACAGTCCGAATCGGAGATCTAGGGGTCTCGCTCTTATACAACCACGCTAGGAGCCGGCCCGTTTTATCTCCCCCTGCATGCTGCCTCTCTACATACTTTTTGTAATTAAGGTTACAGAGCCTATCCCAGTATTCCTATCCCAGAATATCTGCTGCCCTCGCCTGTCCCACCAGGCTAGCTAAGATAAAAAAAGGTCTATTCTAGAAGACATGTCATGCACCAACAAGTAGTAGGTATAGTATCAGTCTTTCGGGTGGAGGATGCGCTATAGATCTTGTAGGTTGAGATCAAGCGCATACTTCTGTATGCAGCGTGCTGCTTTCGACAATACCCTGGGGTATTTTCCGGTGCGGTCTAGGTCTAGGCTTAGGATAGTGTTCATGTCTCCCCCCCAGATAATTGGTGTGTATGGGTAGGACATAAGGACTTCTGCTAATTCTTCATAGAACCTGAGGTTGTCAATGTTCGGTCTGTATGAATTAAATAATAATGTCTTCTGGCCCATCAGTTTGCAGTGAACTATCACATAACGGTCTTCGGGGTCAACGTGTGAGTGTAGGGCTTCAAACTTCACACCTTTATGTATCAAGGTCAACGACCCCCTGGATTGGATGAGTAGTTCGTATAAAACCTGTTAGGCCCACAACTCTTAGCAAAATTAGTGTTTACACTGCCTCGTGCATGTGTTTCTTGTAAAAATATGACCTGGGTGCCATGCGAGTAATGTAGACACAGGTTTCCACACTTAAGAGTCATTTCCCCACCCCCTAATGTTCCAACTTAGTATGACAAGGGGTCCCATTCGAGCCTAAGGTGGATATAACCTTGCTGTGTTACATGTAATGTGTTTTGACCAAGAAAACAATCTTTGATCACTAATAGTCTGCACTGTGTGCTTTCCAGCGCATGTTGTAACCTTTTTTGTCCCCAATACCTCTATGACTGCCCCCCTCCCTCATCGCCCCCCCCAATCTGGGTCAATGCAACTCTTCCACCTGTTCCCTCCTTAACCCCAACAGCAACCCCGAAACACCAGCAACCTTGCATGTGGGGGACCACTGCTTATCCCTCAATTGACCGCTTTTGCCATGCCTCCTGTCCACATTAAGGATATCTTTTTGAAAACTTTGTGAACCTGCCACTGCAGAAGCATTTTAGCTAATACTCAACAGTCACACAGAGCTAGTAACCACAGCCATAAGTAAAGCAGCCGTAAACACTGCTAGGCACGGCTTCATATTGATGAGAATTCCACTTCCATCTCGTCGTCCGCTGCCTGTTGCGGATGTATCAGTATGTTGGCCTACATCTAAGAAGGCTGTCACCTCCTCTGGGAGCACCCCGGTGCTCTATATGCAGCCTCACCGGGAAGAGCATGGCGTAGGGGACAGCCGGCGCACGAAGCATGCGTTTGACCCCCCAAGAACGACTTTCGCTCCAGTTGGACGGCAGTGGAGACATCAGGATATATTTGCACCGTCGTATTTTCATAGTGCAACTGGCCCCTCTCTCTGGCCAGTCGTAAGACAGTGTCTCGGTCGTGGTAATTGAGGATCTTTGCTATGATCGTCCTGGAAGGAGCCCCTGGTTTCAGCCTCGCGGTTGGCTTTCTGTGGGCACGCTCAATTACAAACATGGAAGAGAGATCTTGTTCTCCAAGCAGTTCCTTAAGTAAGTTTTCAACTGCCACTTACATTGACCCGTGTCCGAACCTCTCCGGTATGTCCACTATACGAATATTACACCTTCTGGGTCACGATTCCAGGTCATCGCATTTGGACAGGGCTCTTTTCAAGTCTTTAGCCATGGCCGCCACTTGGGTCTTGAGGGCTTGGATGTCGTCTTCCACTGACCCAATCGGAGTTTCAGCTTCTATCACTCATGTGCATACCCTTTCCAACTTGCCCTTAAGAGTATTAATGTTGGACGTAATACCATCTAGCTTATCTGTCATATTGTAGAAGGTTGACGGCATGCTCTCCATTTGTTGCTTGAGACTTGGGGCCTCTGATGTAGTTCCCTCAGGGCCTGGCGCTATCTGAGCTTCAAGGGCTGCCTCTGCCTGTTGTCTGTTGGAGTGTCGCACAAATGCCTCAATCATCTTCTGTTTCTTCTGCCCACCTCCACCTTTGGTCATGGTTAAAGGCAAAGGCCAGTGTCCACCAGTTCAAAACCCACTGCAAACCTGCAGGACGGCACGGGTGGGTCCCCCGGTCGTTGCACATCGAATGTGGCCCACAGACCTAGTCTCCCAACTCGACTGATCACCCCACCCATAGGTCAAGTACTATACACAGTTCAGCAACAATCTACCGTGTCTTTGGGAATCGGGGGGGGTGCACCATAGCACAGAGGGGACGCAACTGTGCCCAGGGTTAATGTCAGAACTCCGGTTGTATGATGTGCAACAGCGCTGTGGTCCGCCACGCTCTGTCAACCACCCAGGTGATAGGCAGGATCGTAGGGGGAGTTTGAATGTTCATTCGGCCCTACCGTGGAGTTGGGTTGCTCCTTAGTCTTAAAGGTCCTGATGTAGTCACAGTAGTTATCAGCACTCCCTCAATGGGCTGTCTCTGTCCCTCGGGCACCCAGGGGACATGCCAGAGGGTGGAAGACACTGGGACACAGCAGCAATGTCCCAGCAGCAGCCTATTGGGTGTATGGATGGATGGGAGGGGGCAAAGTTCTGAATCTGGTGTTGCTCCAGAGCACTGAGCTGTGCACCAGGTGAGCAGCTCATTGGCCCACCTCCATCCAATGCTTGCTTTCCAATCGGCAGTTTGCAATGTTGCTGAAATGCTAATCAGGCCAGCCAGAGCGCCTCAGCATCCAGGGCCGCTGTTTCTGCCACTTCCAGCCCGGCACTGCAGGCAGCACACACAAGGTCGCTCGGGCTGCCCACTTTACTTTACTTTATGCCTGCTGTTTCGTTTTGCTCCCCCAACGGTTGGAAGCTGTCAAGGCAGTCGCATTCCACATACACTGGCTGTAAAGAATCTCGCACAGCATTGGTTCAGAAATATGTAGTTTCGTGACTCAAGGGGCTGAAGTCTGCTCATGAATTCCAGCTCTACAGGTGGACGAAACAAGCAGTGTTCAGGCAGCTAGCTCGGGAAGTCAAATGAAGGCAGCCATCTTGTAGCTGCTCAGCAGTGTCCCCCAACAATGCCATTTTTTGCCGGTAACACCGGCAAAAGCAAGGGGGAGATACCTAAACCTGAAAACAGGCGGCAAATGCATACAGGTGATGGAAATGAGGCAACAGGTGCATGCAATGCACCCAGGAAGAGAACAAAAGGGCCACACCTTCCCCAAACACACTTCCCTACACCACCATGCTGCTGCTGGTCTCTGTCAGCATTGACATGCAGCTGCTCCAGGCCAACATAGAGCTGCAGGGGCTGGAGGGCCACTACACGGAACATGAGGCAGAGGAGAGGAGCAGGAGGATGTGGCGAGGAGGAGGAGACGCCATGCAAAGCTTGCGCTCAGACCCTGGGTAA
Source organism: Ambystoma mexicanum (assembly GCF_040938575.1). Classification (NCBI taxonomy): domain Eukaryota; kingdom Metazoa; phylum Chordata; class Amphibia; order Caudata; family Ambystomatidae; genus Ambystoma; species Ambystoma mexicanum. The sequence goes on from NC_090923.1 coordinate 651,518,855, forward strand.
AAGCTTTCCCACCACCCTGGCAGAGGTGAATGCCATGAAGGCATTATGTTATACCATGGCACACATGCTTAATGTGATAGCAGCCCTGGACAGTATCCATATAGAGTTGGTGGCACCATAGGCATCAGAGGAGGTATACAGGAACCAGAAGCAGTTCCATTTGCTCAATGTCCAGGTCACCTGTGATGTAGACCTCACCATCACCCACTGCTGTGTCTGCTTCCCAGGAACAACCCATGATGTCATGGTCCTGTGGACCAGCACGGTTCTGGCATTCATGGAGGGGCACTGAGGCCAACGGACCTGGATCTTGTGTGAGTACATGTTCCATCACACACACCTGCCAGACAAGTGACATGCAATGGGCACCCACACTTATTTTTTTAATTTTATTTTATTTATTTGTAATGCGCCCGTAGCTCTCGAGCTTCGGGGCGCAGAGACAAGAACAGGAAAGACAAATGACAAACAAAATACACGTAGCACGAGACATTAGAACTGCATAAGTAGGTGGGCAGGTTGTATTAGGTATATTACTTAAAGATGTGGGTTTTCAGTTGTTTGCGAAAGCGTTGCTAATTAGCTTCCATCCTTATCTGGACAGGGAGGTTGTTCCAAAGGCCTGCTACAGTTATAGGGAATGATTTACCTGCCCTGTTTTTCAGTCTGAAAGGAGCTACCACAATCAATCCTTGTTCGGCTGATATTAGCTCTCTGGCAGTCTTGTATGGAATGATTTTAGTTTTCAGGTATGCAGCGGCTTTACCAAAAATGCATCTATGCGTGAGCGTGATATATTCAGAAATATTATTACTGGTATTAGTTTGCTGGTATTACCGGGTGATGGCCTTTCATGCTGGTAACACCGCCAACCAGTATTACCGTTTCCAGTAGGGGCATGTGCGTGCACCCGATGATTCAGAATATGGTGGTTATTCCGCTGGTCACCCCGCCGGTAATGGTAACATCGCCTGACCAGTATTACGGCTGTTTTACCGCCAAACTAGTAATGAGCCTCACTGTCATTTCTCAGGCTCATCCAGGTTAATGGTGAGTGGTCAGTAATCAACTTGAATTTCCTGCCATTTAAGTATGATGGGCCACTTAATTGCCAAGGTTTACAATTCAACCGTGGCATAGGGATGCTCTCGGGGAAAGCGCTTCCTACTGGTGTAGAGTACTGGATGCTCAATCCTGTCATACTCTTGAGAGAGCACTGCCACCAGGCCAACTTGAGAGGCGTCCGTCTGTAAAAGGTGGTCTTTATTAAAGTCCGACATTTTAAGGACTGGCTCTTGACAGAGGACGGTTTTCAGACCCTTAAAGTTCGCTTGAACCTTCTCACCCCAAGCTAATTTTTGGGGGCTGCGCGCTTTTTAGCTTGTCAGCAAGATTTGCCACCAGGGTGGAGCCATTTGGGATACACCTTCCATAATACCTGGTCAGTCCAAGGAAGGCTCGAAGATCACACTTGGTCATAGGTGTCAGAATTTTGTATACTGCCTTCACTTTGTCAGCCTGTGGTTGGATTAGGCCATTCTCAACAAAGTATCCAATATATCTTACAGCAGAGTGGGCTAAGTGGCACTTTCGTGGATTAGCTCTTAAGCCTGCTTTTCTAACAGCATGGGCAATCGAATAGAGATGGAGTACGTGCTCTTGCCAGCTGTAATTGTGGACCACTAGGTCGTCCAGATAGGGCCTACAGAAAGCATTACATGGGCCTTCATTATGTTACTGGCACCTTTTTGCCAGATTGGCTCACAGCATGTTTGCCGGTAGGGGCTGTGAACTAGTTTGGGCCCCTACTGGCAAATAAATCACTAAAGAACCAGCACCGTTAACAACAGTGCAGGTGCTTCAGTGTACCTATTTCCATGGAGTAGGACTCCATGGGAATGGGAATGTACTGTTCCACCGCCGCCTGTAATATCCCAGTATTACCATGATATCGGGCAGCAGAAACAGTAAGCAGAGGTTGCCGTACCACTTGGAAATCATCTAATTTTCCGGTTTTGAGAGGAGAACTAAAATTGATTGTCCAACAGAGAAAGACCGAACCACAGTGTTTTTGTTAGACTGCTTTTTGCTGTTCTTGGACTTGGCCTACATTTATTTTACAATTTCTCTTACTGCTGGCATATGGGTTTTCATTTTTAGGGTGGATTGTGAAAATTGGTAAGATGGCCTCCCTCTTTTCCCAGGTTTCTTTTAGCAAATCCAAAACATCCAGAGGTTCCTTCCCATAGAGTATCTCAAAATGGTAATGCCCCAGGGATGCCTGAGGGGTCTTATGGACTGCGAATACAGCCCAGGGTATCATGATATCCCAATTATTCCCATCAGTTTTTACCAACTTCTGCAAGATTCTTTTTAACGTCTGTTTGAAAAGTTCTACATGTCTAGGGATGGTAGACCGACTTTTGTAGAGTTTAGATGTTAAGTAACGCCTTTACTTCTTGCATTAGACGGGACATGAATGTAGTGACTTGGTCAATAAGGATCTCCTTTGGAAACCCTAGTAGGGACAGAAAGGGTAATAGATGTTTTAATATCTGTTGGGTAGTGTTATTGCGAAGGGGACATGCTTCAGGATATCGGGTGGCATTGTCAACAATCGCTACAATAAATCGGTTTCCTAAATTCTTTTTTTTGAGTGGACCTACTATGTTCATCGTTATTCTAGAGAAAGAGACTTCTATCATTGGTAAGGGTTACAAGGGGGTGGTCTGGTCTGGAGTTGCTGCAGCCTTTTGACATATATCACATGCCAAAACATAGTTTTTTAAATCAGCGAAAACTCCTGGTCAGTAGAACCTAGGGATTACCTGACTCTGGGATTTAATTACCCATTGAGCAGCTGCCATCAAATGTGAATGGGCCAACTCTAACACTATTCTCCGATGGCTCTGGGGAACCACTAACTGGGTTCAGGCTACGCCATCTCTGGTTGCATCACCGCAATATAGCAACTCCTTTTTTTATGAAGAAGAAAGGACTCATCTGGCTCCAACCAGCTTCCTTCGTGATTACCCCAGCAACGGCCTCTGTGAGGACTGGTTCATTTCTTTGTGCAAAGGCCAGGTCTGGTAGAGGCAGGGCCTCCTCTGCTTCTTCTTGGCGGGTCTCCATTATGTGGATATCCGCTTCTCCAAACCCTCTTGAACCCATCTCAGTTTCTTTTAACACTTCTACCTCTTTGGGTACTGGAAATAGGGTATTTTCCAGAATCCCTTATGCTATTTTCTCTCCTTCATTCACTGTATAGGGATTATTCCTGTGATTGTGTAGCAGTATTCTGAGGTCTCCTTTGGTGGGTCAGAAGAAGTAGGCAGACACTTAAAGGACATTTTTACTGGTGTTAATTAAAATAATAAAGATAAGGCTTATCTTTCTGTATTGCTAGAGAGTTACCCCAGCCAATATAAATAACTAAAGGTGCTTGTCTTTTGCCAGAATGTCCAAAATTAATATGTTCACAGTCCAAACCTAGTTGTAACTGACCCTACCACTACTTCATGGGGGTATTGCTGGCATTACTGGCACTGGTAATGCTGGTGCCGGTAATACCTGCTGTTTTTTCGGGTGGGGTGCCTGAGTTACCGCCAGCTCAGGCCACCCCACCGGCAAACTTGTAGTTTGGCGGTGCGGGTAAGGTGGCAGCAATGGAACTACCACCACTTTTTGCCACACCGCCAAACTTGTAATGAGGCCCAGGGTCTTGTAATTCTGTTACAATGAACTTGGCTTTAGGCTCCCCTCTTTAGACAGTTGTACTACAGTTCTTTTTTTATCACTCTTTTATGTACTTTGATCAAAACTTATATGCCTTTCTGCATCTTGTAACCCAGGCCTTTTTAGGTTGGGTATCCTTTGTAGGGACTTAACCCCCCTCACCTTTTCCTGTGGTTGTTCAGTTAGATTATCTCTCCTCTTATCTGGTTCTCTTGATTTCACTTGCCATTCATATTTAGATACTTCTATCTCTGTTTTCCACCACTCTTAATTTCTTAAACCATTTGATACGTTCCCTCTTCCCAAGGTGTTTATGACCAGTTTTTAACACCTTCTCTTTCAGGCTTATTATTCCTGCACTCTTTATTTCTTAAACCATGTGGTATATTCCCCTCTTCCCAGGGTGTTTCTGCCCAGTTCCTAATACCTTCTCTTTCAGACGTATTCATTATTCTCTTTTTCACAATACCACAGTTCCACTTAAATTGTTTTATATTTAGTATCCCATCAGTTTCACTAGGATGTGTTTTTCACGCTCCATAATGATGCCCCGGCGGCCTCCCGGTTCTCCCGTTTGCACTGTTACCTCTGTATCTGCAGGGAAACGCTATTGGGCTCGGCACTCGCTCATGTTCTCTCCCTCTGCTCTGGGCTTCGTGCTTCTCTGTGTTGTCAGTGTCCTGCTCTTTTTCCTTTCTCTCGTACCGACAGGGTCTGTATGCGAGCCGCAGGGCATCTTGTGGACTTCCCAGCTGGGTGGTTTCGGTGCAGTTTGAGGTTCGTGCGGCCCACCACAAAGTCGTTGTGGTCACGCCAACACTGAAATAAGGAACCCCTTCTCTTCCTGTCCCTTCTATTTGGAAATGCCAGGCCTCCAGCTTTTCTCTCTGCTGCTTAGGACTCTTAAAAAGGTTGCAGGCTCCGCGACTGTCCTCGTCTCCGCCTCCTCCAGGTGTCACGTCATCAGGAGGCTTCCCCCTGCTTACGCTCTTCTCTCTTGCTCTGTGATACGCCTCTCCTCGGCATGCTCTCCTCGTTCAGCCTCCTCGTCTCCGTTAAATGTACGTCTCTTCTTAAAGAGACAGATCCTACTCCTTGGCCATCCCAGATCCAGGAACCCGCAATGCCCCCTGCTTTGGCTGGAAGGACCGGCCACGCAGCAATGATGTCCTGGAGCTCCAGCTCATTGAAGAGATCGTGGCTGTGTGTGAGCTCCGTGCTTCTGTATGGCGGGGAGGTTTAGAGAAGGGGAGGCACACCCTGGACTGCCCCATTGAGGTTGCGGCTCCATTCTGGAGTGCATGGACGCCTCTATTTAAAAAAAATAACAATTCTCTTCTCTTCAAAAAAATTAATTCTCTACTCTGCAGAACAATTGAGTTAAGTGGGCAGAAGTGGAATCAAGGCATACCTATCCACAAGGCATTGCAACTTCATACGATGGACATGAGACATTTGATCTTTGTCATGTAATGCAATAAGGCATTTCTAAGGCCTATAGCAGGGCACACTCCTGAAGTGCCCATGCATCTGAGTTGCAGCTCCCGAGAGGAGTGCTTGTGCGCTCAGAAGGCACTGTGGTCAAGTGAAGGTGCCTTGGAGCTGGGTGGTGTCAGGGAAGGAAAGACAGCCACCACATGGTTGACAACGGATGAGTGGCGCATCCCCAGTAGTTGCACAGATGCCTCAACAAGGGTCTCTATCCCCCATGATGGAATTTGATGTGGCTGGGGCCCCATCTAGTCTGGGCCTGAGGTGGAACTTATGAATAGGGAGGCTTGAGATGTACTTCGATGAGATGGGCGAGGTCAACGTTATATTTTGCCTGGCCTGCGGTACACAACATTTTTAAGACATTACACCCAGTGGATAACTCCTAAATGGCTGCCAAGGCTGCCCGCAGAGAATACTTTATGCCTACGGTAAATCTGGATTATGAAAGATTTGTGATGTTAAATGTTAAATGTTAAATGTTAAAGGTATTTGTACCGCGCACCGTCACCAACGGAATTGGTCCCCAGGCACTCAGGCGGATCTGTAAATGATAAAGGTGGGATGGGTTAGTAGGGCGAAGAAGGGAGTACGATAGTGAGGGGAGTGGTGTTCTGTTGGCAGCTTCAACTCAGTATACAACGGGTGCTGAGCTTTGGTGCGGGTATCGGATCAGAGTCAGTCCGCGTGTGCTGTTGTTCCGGCTTATGTGTTGTTGCAGTGTTGTGAAGTGCGTACGGCTTGTTGTGCGTGTGATGGTTGTGTGAGTTTTTTTAGTGAGATAAGTATGCAGAGTTTGAGCTTATATTGGTTAGTGCGTTACCTGACCTTTACCATGCTAACATTCACAGTTCTGTCCGAGTGTGTCACTTGCTGGCCCTCACATTCCCCTCTAGACACGGTGCAGGCCAATGTTTAGGACTCCATCCAGGTGTGGGCATGCCAACATTCACAACTACATCCGAACGCCAGCGGATGGCCCAGCGAAACAGAAAGAGGCTGAATCGCTAGACACATCTCATGGCAGGCTTCGACAGCTTGCTACTTCGTGTGATTGTAACAATAAAGAGGAAGTTGTACGTCAGCAACGTATACAAGGCTATTCGTCAGGTAAAATGAGAAGGCAGATCCAGAGAGAGCCGGGAATCACGTTGGCCTGCATTCTTGAAATGGGCCACTCTCATGAACTCGCTGACACAAGGGCGTCGAGAATGGATGCTGCCATGAAAACCTTGAAGCTGGACGACGGATATGCAGTGGGAATACAGCAAGGATTCAGGCCGGTCAGGAGGAGCATGTGGCAGAGGAAAGAGAAAGGGCCTGAGGTGGCACCATCATGCCAGCAATGTGGGTATGACCTTCCACATGCAACTGAGTGTCCAGAGAAGGGTCATACGTGTGGTAGATATGGCATTACCAACCACTTCGCAAGGGTGTGCCGAGCTCCTGTGCCAGCTACAACATCCAGAGGCCCTGCGAGACAGAGACCATTCACCCTGAGACAGCCCCAGAGAGCAGAGCAGGTGGAACAAAACAAAGATCAGGCAGAACCAGGCGATGACGACGAGGATGAAGAAGATGTGTTCTTTATATCGTATGTGAGCGAACTCTGGAAAAATAATATACGCCAACCTATGTGTCTTATCTGCATCAATGGCTCTGAGGTCCCCGTTTTCATTGACATTGAAGCATCAGTGAATGTGATGGCTCAGAAACATTACAACACCCTATCTTGCCCTCCAGCACTGAGTAAGACAGGTCCGCATAACATTTGGCAGGGACACACCTTTACCACTGGAAAGGGTGTTTGTGTAGAACATTGCTCACGAGGGCAGGACAAAAAGAAAAGGCTTCTTCATCGCAATTGTCAGCAAGGACGTGTTGTTGAGTTGTGCCGCAGCTGAAGCACTGGAGTTTGTGAGCTTTGAATATGGGGTGTATGTAAAGGATGTCCATTCCCTAATTGCAAAGTTTTCTGAGGTGTTCATCAGCATTGGAAAACAAAAAGAGGAGCCTATAAGTTTGCACATAAATGAGTCAATACAACCAGTAGCTTTGAAAGATAAACAAATCCCATTCCATTTGAGGCAACAAGTGGAAAAAGAACTGGACATCATAGAACCCGTGGATGGGCCCACACCTGGTGTCTCTGCCATTGTAGTGGCTTGCAAACTTAAACCGGCAGACACAGTTTGAATATGTGTTGATATGCATTTCCCTAATAAGGCCATTAGGAGGGAGAGACACATTATGCCGACAATAGACAACATCATCGCAGACTTGCAAGGCAGGTTTTTTTTCCAAAGCTGGACTTCAGAGCAGGATACCATCAGCTCAACCTACACCCAGAATCAAGGTATATCACAACATTCACAATGTACAGTGAACTCTACCACTATAAGAGGCTCCATTTCGGGGTCTCTTCGGTGGTGGAGGTATTTCAGAATACCATAACGGGTGTGTTGGCTGACCTTCCAGGGGTTTAAATATCAGCAATGATATTCTGGTTTTTGTGAAGTCTGAGGTGGAACATCTTGAGAGGCTTGAAAAGGCACTGGAACGGATTTGTTCACTGGTGCTCATGCTTCATAAGCATAAGTGTGAGTTCCTATGGAGGAAAATTGAGTTCTTTGGGTTTGTGTTCCATTAGGGTGGAATATCAACGGACCCAGCGAAAGTGAAGGACATTAAAGAGGTGAAACCCCCTGAAAACATCTCAGAGGTTTGCAGTTTCTTAGGAATTGCAACCTACTGCCGTCACTTTATCAAAAGCCTTCCCACGATTTTGGAGCCGTTACGTAATGCAACCAAGAAAGACACTCTGTGGCAGGTACTCCCCTGGAACAGGCAGCATTTAAGGAAATTAAGGAAGCTTTTACTGCCGACAGGATTATGGCATTCTTTGATCCAGCAAGAGCATTGGAAGTGGTGGATACGAGCCCGTTTGGACTAGGGGCTGCACTCACCCAGGTGTACACCAACGGGAATGTGAGGCCAGTAGCATTTGCAAGTAGGGCTCTATCGGGCATGGAACAATGGTATTCTATGGGGCTGCAAGCATTTCCAGCTGTACATCTACGGGAGGCTGTTGACCATAGGCACCAACCATAAACCCTTGGTCCCGATCATGGCGGGGTCCCCGTCTAAGCCACCAGTGAGGATTGAAAAGTGGATGTTGATGCTGTTAGAGTATGCGATCTGCCTGACTTATTGCTCTGGCGCTGATAATGCTGCGGATTACCTATCCAGGTCCCCCTAGCCCTACGAGAGTCTACACAGGTCCAGGAGGATGTTGAAATGGTAGAGTTTGTCTGTCTACTCACGGAGTCCACCATCCCCAACCCTATGTCGGTGCAAGAACTGTCAGAAGCTTCAGAGGCTGACAAGTGCTTTTGTTTGCTGCGGGAGGCACTGACAAACAGAGAACGGGAGTGCTCACTGATGGGTCTCAACAAGCGCACGCCAGCAGCCTGCATGTCACTGGAGCAGCTCTGGAGAGACCAAAATGAGATCATATTTACAGAAGACAGTCTGCTAATGAGGGGGCAGAAAATGGTGGTCCCTTCAACATTCATCCTGCAAGTGATTTCATTAGCTCACCAAGGCTCAGCGAAGACCAAATCACGTCTACGAAAAAAGGTGTGGTTTCCTGCGTCTCTAAGACCGAGTGGATGATTTTGTAAAGAACTGCATTTGGTGCCAAGCCTCAGCGCCTGTGCAACGTGAACCGCCTATTGAGTCCATGCCTCCTCAAAATTGTCGTCCGTGGGGAACAGTACAGATGGATTTGGGTCCATGAGCAGGGACACCCACTTTTGATACTGATAGCTCAGTGGTCAAGGCATCTGAAGGTCGAGTTTGTGACCTCAACATCATTGGTGGAAATTGTACCAATCTTGGAGAAGATAATCGCATCGCATAACTTACCAGATGACGTTTTCTCCGATAATGGGCCGCCTTTTCAAGGTGAAGATTTTCCTAACTTCATGCAGGAATATATCAAGTATGGCCGAGGGCAAATGGTGAGGCTGAGAGGTTCATGAGAACGTTAAATAAGGTTTTCCAGATTGCTAATGGTCAAGGCCAGTGTCTGCAGAAAGCATTGCATCACTTTTTGCGGCAATACCGTACGACACCTCATTGTTCGACAGGTGTAGCACCCGCAGAAGCTTTGTTCAAGACAGGCCCCCAAGGCTGCTACCAAATGTAGGGCTGCAAGTTCTGGGGGAGATTTACAATCAGAGAGTGCTCGATGACAGGAGGGAGAGAAATGAGAGTGAGAACCTCCAGAGAGGTCTACGGACTTTGATTTGACCCTTGGAGACGTGGTGCTGGTGAGGTCATGCCATCCTGAAGGGAAGTTGTCATTGACTTATGAGCCTCGTCCAATGGAGGTCGTAGACATCAATGGATCAATGATCACAGCCTCTGATGACTATGATGCCATTTCCAGAAACTCAGGTTTAAAAAAAAAATTGGTTGCCTGGGACCCAGTGCAGAAAGGGGACAACATCTGCTCTTCCCAGACAGCTGATGATTAGAGGTCAGTGGTTTGGAAGTCCCTGGAAATGTTGATGGGTGGTATCCGGAAGTACAGGATTATCCAGGACCATCGAGAGACAGTGTTCCAGAGCAGGTGGTGGCTAGAAGGTACCCCCAAAGAGAATCCAGAAGCAAGTTTGCACGTTTGCAGGACTACGTGATGGATTGGTAAAAGTGTAATATGGCTGTGAAAGCGGGGGTGATCTTGGGGACAGTTTTCTAATGTTAAACGTGTTTACAAATGTTGTTTTAACTTTATGGAAAAGTGAGGTCCCTTTAAGGTTGGTGACAGAGTGACGTAACTCTACATCTGTAATAAAAGAGGTGTCCCCGCTGACGCACTGGGGTCCTAGCTACCAAGAAGTCTCTGTGTCTTCTGTGTTGGGTGCCCTAGTTCCCCGCTCAGGGGAGGCCCTGAGCCTCAGAATACTCTAGTGCCTGTTCTGTTTCAAGGGATTTCAGTGAGGGGTGGCACATTGAGCACAGCAACTAACAAATGAACAATCGGATACATTAGCTGCGTTTGCAGCAATTGCGAATGCAGGACATTGATTTTAAAAGATGGAGGCCATGCATGTCTGGCTCTTTGTGGAAGCGCTAGTGTGGCAAGCGTTGAGTGCACACTGAAGCAGTCCATGGGGAAATTTTGCTTTGTGAAATAATTCAAACATTCATTCGTTAAAACTGCCATTAGGGCAACCCCACTTGCATTCTAGGGAGCACCTAGTCTTAATGCCACTAGGACTCAAGACTTCATTTGGTGCTACACACAACCACGCACTATCCTTTTTTTGGAGGATTACAAACAGTCTCCCTAGTTTAACCAATCTGCTCCATTCAACGCCTAGTGTAGATTCTCCCAATGCAGCTTACTGCTGCTCTTGCAAGTGGCACAGCGCCTCCAGTGCTTAATTTGGAAGAAAATAAGTGCCAGGGCTCAAATATATGCTAGCATGCTTGTGACACAGCGTGCAGGCAGTTCTTGGGAGGATAGCTCAGGGGCAACGTGCTCGCCTTGGAAGCAAGATGACACGGAGCAACGCAGGTTCAACCCCCGGGTCCGCGCTTAGAAACCTTTGGGTATTAAGCGCGTTATAAATAACCTATCATATCATATATCCCCACCATTGCTGCCACCACCCACAGCTGCTCCCCACAGTGTCAACACATTTTGGGTCAAACTACAACTGGCACCTGCTCATTGGGGTTGATGGATGCTCTGGCTATCATTACTTCATAATCAATCTGAATCTGAGACAATAAGTGCCGGGGCTCAGAAATAAGTGTCAGGGCTGAGCCCACGAAAACACCCCCACAAATGTAGCACTGCGCACAGAGCCCTGTGGTGCAGCATGCAGCAGGTCAGCTGCTTGTTACTAGCTATGACATGGGCTAATTGACTACTGGCCAGTCCTGACTAGACAGCTGTAGAAGAGGCTGCAACTGACACTGCTTCCAAATCTGCTGCGGCTGTGATGCTGCCCTCGCTCCTGCCCCGTGATACAGCACCTCCCAGGGTGCACTGTGGGGCAAAACATATTTCAATATCTCCTTCTACCATTAGTTTCAAGACACAGCACATAATTTCTCCTGGGAATGGTATCAAATTTTAAATAACTCGTTGCTAAAGTCTTCTCTGCTTTTTCACCATGACTCCAAATCCAGACTTTCACAAAGTGGGGGCGTACATTGTCTCCTAGTCGTGTGGAGCTTGACCTCTGCGTGGTGCTAATCACACTGTGCAGAGGGAGGCGCCTTCCGTTGGGTGATAGAGAGAAACATGTTTTCATGCAGTGTTTCAGTAAATCCCCGAAGATAATGTGAGCTGCTGCCATGAGTGGAATAATTGCTTCTCTGGCTGCTGTGCTGCTTACCACAGTGCTGTCTGGGCGTTGGGCTGAATCAGTCCGAGCCTCAGGCAGAGGCGTAGCCAGGATTGTCTAGCAAATGGGGACTGAAGTTGGACCGACTGCACTGACACAAATATCTTTAAATGCCCACACAGCGCTGCTGAGTGGGCATTTACAAATTTTGGGTGGGCCTTGCCCCTCGGGCCCTACCCTGCCTACGCCTGTGGTCCAAGGACCGACTTCCCCTCAGATCAGTAGCAAGAACCTAATCTTTCAGTTCTCCACCACAGTGTCACTGCTGTTGACTGCACAGCTACTTCCTCCTCCTGGCAGGAAACACCTAATGCGATTGCAGCCTGGGAGAAGAGTGGAGTACTGAACAGTATTTACTAGACATGTTGGTATCCAAGGACAAGGAGGTTTACTGCACATACAGGTCAAAGGCTTAATTAGGCTGCAGGGCTGTCCCAACAGGCTCCTATGTAGTGCCTTTGGTGCAAGGCCCCGTGGTGGCCCTCTCAGTATGAAGCTGTACCCATACTGGTCTCCATTTTTTTAAACACCCCCTTTTCTTGTTTCCAACATTCATTTTAAACACTGCTTATTCCCGAAATTAAGGAGTCAATAAAACAATGACACCCCACTTATGCTTGATAATGTCTTAAATTCAAAGAGGAAGCAGACCTCTCTTAATCTGCCTTATTGTATTCACAACACAAAAGTCACTCTTTCACACAAGCATCTTGTGAATAAAACGTGAAAGCAAGCAATACTTTGTTTACACACTGTTTACATATCAACATATTAAACACATCTTGGACTAGTCCACATTGGCAAGCAAAATAAGACAGGTTTATGTGGTGGAGGTATTCACTGTGGAGTATGCACAGGATGAAGGGCTTCAGAAAGCCAATGACCTCTTCCCAGTGAGCTGAGACAACAAATTAGACACATCTTAGACTAGTCCGCGTTGGCAAGCAAAATAAGACAGGTTTATGTGGTGGAGATATTCACTGTGGAGTTTGCACAGGTTGAAGGGCTTCAGAAAGCCAATGACCTCTTCCCAGTGAGCTGAGACTTCACAGAGAAGAGGGGTGGGGGGGCATTTGCATGTAACACTTGTGTGTGCCCCAGACCAGTAACACAAGAAAAGACTTGAAAGAAACAACCCTGCTGAATGGCCTTGATAGTCATGCAATGACTTCTGCATCAGATTATGTAAAAGTCTTTAGTAGTTGCCAGACTGCTCATACAAAAAATTAAAAAAAACTTTAGTTAGTATTTCACGGAGGCAGACCGTGTTTTACATTTCAAAAGGCAGCCTTTTCTGCGTTTTCAGGGTCGAAGATTTATTTATTTATTGTGCATTTGTAAGGCGTTTATACATCAATACATTGTGTTTCAAAGCACCCATGCACACCACTTAGCAATTTAAGGGACACCACCAAGGTGCAAGGCCTAGACAAAATCAGCTCTTTTTGCCTATCTCATTGTCTCTCGCCTGTTTTACTGCTCTTCCTCCTCCACGGTCTCGCTTACCAACCCCCTCCTCTCTATTTACAATTCTTCTATCTGCTTTCTTTTCTGTTTACCTCCCTGCAAGTCCATTTCCCTTGCCCTTTTCTCTCTTCGCTGGCTCTCATTTAACTCGCATCTACTGTTTAACTTTCTCAGTATTGTTATTAAGTGTCTGCATGCAGTGCCGGGTTATTCATTAGGTCAAGTAGGCACTGGCCTATGGGCCTCACTCCTTTTAGGGGCCCCTGCGTCCACCAGTGCTTATTTTGGATTTTGTATTTGTGCACAGATTTCACTACAAACAAATTGAGGAAAGTGAAAATGTAAAGTTTTGTTGGTTTATTAAAATAAAAAATAAAAATGTGTTAGTTTAATAGCATTAATAATTGCTAATGTTTAGTTAATGTTTCGTTTTTTTGGAATACAATTGGTTTATTAAAATTGTTGGTTGGTAAAATTTAAAATGTATTAGGAGATAATTTAAATGGGGATCCCCTGAAATTTCAACAGCATAGGTGCCTCCACAGCGTTTAATCCAGCACTGTCTGCTTGGCTTGCCCTCTCTTTGCTCTCTTTTAACCTTCTATTCTCCTGCTTGTCTCCTCCTTTCCCAGTCTCAATTTCTTCTATCTGTCCCTCATCCCCCTGTGCTTACACACATTTTCACTCTTTTATTTTAGTAGCCCCAAAACACTGAAATGCCCTCCCTCTTTCCCTTTGTTCTCATTCCACTCTTTCTCTCTTTAGATCCTGCCTTAAGGATCACCTTCTCTCTATCTGATTGATTGGTCATTGATTCGCTTACAACCGCTTAATACCGTTTTTCGGTTTGTTAAGCGCTTTGGTGTAAGGCGATTTAGAAATACAATAATATACAAATACATTTTAGGCCTGGCCAGATGCTCCCCTTCCCATCATTGACATCATTGGCATCTTTCATAGATTCACATACGAACCATCAGCTTCCCCTTTCAGATATCTCTATATGCTATGTTATGTTATGTCATGAGAATTTGTAAAGCGCAGCATTCACCCAAAGGCATCTTGGTGCTAAACCAAAGGTAGACCGAAAGAGCAGGCTAATAAACAGAAAGTTTAGAAGAGATAGGTTTTTAATGCACAATGGAGGAACACATGATGTTCCATTTCACCCAGGACAAAAGGTAGGGAGTTCCATGCTCTTGATGCAGCCACAGAGAAAGCATGTCCACCAATACGGGAATGTTTAATCTCAGAATTTGGATGGTCAGAGAGGTTTGAGAGCGAAGCGCTCTAGATGGAATATAGGGCGGAAATGTCACCTGGAGATATTCTGCCCCCTGCTTATAAAAAGATTCATGAACAATACACGGAGACTTGAATAACACCCTTTTCTCAACAGGAAGCCAGTGCAGTTGGCAAAGAATAGGGGACATGTGAGCACCAAAGGGAGGGTGGACCACTGCTCTCGCAGCCATGTTCTGTAGTAGCTAGAGTCGATGTATTAAATAGGCAGGTTGTGCTAGATAGAGCGCATTGCAGTAGTCAATACCGCTCATTATCAGAGAAGAAACTACAGAAGCATGAAAAAGTGGTTGAAATGTAGAGAAGAAGCTTACAAAGAACCCTTAACTTAAAATGGCCTGATTGGCAGATGATACCTGATCAGACATTGAAAGAGTGTTAGAGATTTTAACACCTAAATCCTTCACTATATTAACAGTAGAAGAAAAGAAGCCCAGGCTAGAAGGCCAGATATCAGAAGTCCAGAACAATAGAGGATCAGCTGTACCCACAACCAGCACTTCCATTTTATCAGCGTTTAGTTTCAGCCAGTTCCTGGACATCCATCCACCCACAGCCTCCAAGCACCTCCTAAACCGAACGGCAGTATCATAGCAGGACAGATTGAGCCGAAGGAGGATCTGTGTGTCGTTGGCATTGGAGTAACATAGGAAGCCGTGGGATGGAATGAGACTAAGAAGAGGCTGGATGTAGATGTTAAAGAGAACAGGTGATAATGCAGAGCCTTGAGGGACTCCGCAAGACAGAGGGGCTGGTTTGGATTTAAAAGGTGGCAGGGAAACGGATTGAGATCGGCCTGAGAGGAAGTACGTAAATCACTTAAGCACTATGCCAGATAGGCCAGCAGAGGAAAGGCGGGCAACCAGGGTGGGGTGGTCAACGGTGTCAAAAGCAGCTGCTAGATCTAAAAGAATCAGTGCCCCAACCCTACCCTGATCCACCAACCAAGCCAAATCATCTACTACTGCAACCAGCACTGATTCAATACCCCTGCCAGGGCATAAATCAGACTGGAAGGAGTCCAGAAAGTGAGAAGATTCAAGAAAGGCCCTGAGTAGTGGGGAGAAAAGAGATTCAAGCAACTTCATAGTGAACGGGAGGCGAGAGATAAGACGAAAGGACACACGTTAGAAAGAACCGCAGGATCCAAGGAAGACTTTCTAAGTAAATGAACTGCAAGAGTGTGTTTTAGATCATTGAGAATAAAACCAGAAGCAAGAGAATCATTAATTGCCAGTGTAAACCAGGACCATTGTCAGTAGAGATATCTTTCAGAATTGAAAGAGGAATAGGGTCAAGAGAAGAAGCAGATTTAAGCCTATTTATAGCAGATAGAACATCTTGCAAGGAAAAGGTAGGAAATGATGACCAACCTGCCGTGGACCCATTGTCAACCTAAGACACATTTGGTAGGTCAACAGGAGAGCATACACTGTTGAAGTTATTGCAAATGGAACAAATCTTTTCCTCAAAAAATGAAGATAGGGAATCACAGAAAGCTTGATATTAGTTGATATTAGAGCAGATTTTTGCAGGCAAGGATAATGACTTTACCAACTCAAAGAGAGGTTCAGGTTGGTAAATAGCATCTGCAGCTTTCTCATTAAAGAAGGATTGTTTCGCCAAGAAAATCGATTGCTGGTATTTGGGGGAGGCTTGATGAAAAAGGATTTTATCGGCTGGTTTATAGTGTTGTCTCCAATTTTTTTCCGCCTGCCTAGAGAGAAGCTTTAGTATACCAAGGTTCAGAAGGGCGAACTTTAGATATGACATGGCTGATGTTCGAATATGAAGATAACTGTCATGGGGGACCTAAATCTGTCCCTCTGATTGGTCATTGAAAAAAATGAAAGTCGATAGGCTGTAGGATAAAAACCTACCTGTGCCTCTCTATATCATTCTGTGATACTGCTGTGACATTTCAGAGTACAGAGGATGCCCAACCTGAAGACGGAATTATTCAGGCACATGACTCTACGAAAGATAGTAATCAAGTTGACACAACCTACTGGTGAGGGAAAAGGTACGCACCTGCTAAGATATAAAAACACAGCACGTGCCTTTGACTGTTTTGCAGTCTAATTTACTATTGCTACAACATGCTTTGTGGATTACAGGGATACCATAACTTGTATTTCACCTACAAATATATGCCTAAAATATATGGTCTGGGAACACGTCATGCACAACAAAAGACATTTGCACCAAATGCACACAACAGATAAAACACTCACATAACATTCATCCTCTATTCACTTATTACTGATAATTACCTTTGTTTATCACATGCGCACCCACACAACCACAACCATATCCCACCAGCCTCTTCTCTTGTGTTGTTCCCCCTCACAATGTGTTTGACTTTTTCCTGTCCCTTCTTCCTATTGCCATTCTACCTGACCCCGCCTGTCCTATCTTCCAGTCCATCTGATTCTAGCTTCACCCTTCCTTACCCTCAGACCAAGGTCTGGCTACACCCATGCGTGGTCATGATATGCTCAGGCAAGCGTTAGGCGCCGTAAGACCACTACGGTGGTGGCGGGAGCTTCCCTAATGACTTATAACAGACTATACACAGTATTAATGGCAAGTACATCATGCCCATGCCACTAAATAAGAGGGGTTCATATGGCTGATTCTTTTACTGCCTATGTTTCAAAGTTCACAAATTCTGTGCAGCTTCAAAATATCAGGGAACTCCCAGCAAACTCTGTTAATTTCTATGACCCCACACTGGGTGCAACCTGGGGAAAAATCCTGAGAGCAACCTTTTAGGCCAACAATGACTTGGGCTCCAAACCCACAGCTTGCACCCCATTTGTACCTTTGCCCCATTCATTATAGTGCTACAAGTATTCCCTCCCTTCAGAACAGACCCCCGGAACAATCCACATTACATCAGAAAATATGGGTTTAGGACTCTGCCACAATGGACCCCTAGCTGCTCCCTGCTCTTGCCTACGCCGGCAGCTCCTGGCATCAGGTAAGCGCATCTGTGCAACTTGCTCCACACCAATCATGGCTCCTTTGCCTGCAACCACCACAGCACTCTCTCCCTCCCCCACCTGCCTACCTCCCCACTGCACATCAGAAACGTTTGCCTCCAGCTTTGCTCTAGGAGACCTTTCACACCCAAGCACCCCATTCCTCCTGCCACAGAACGACGCCCACTCCATACCAGAATCAAGCTCCTCCGCATGTGTATCTGTCCTCTCACCCACCCACCCCTAGCCCAAGTGCCATATTTGCCCCTCTCCACACTCTCTTCCAGCGGCTACCACTAGCGAGCACTTCAGATGTGCTCTGATCAAAGCCAGATCAGTCCGTGCTCATGCCCCTGAAATACACAACCTCCTTACCTCCAACGATCTTGACCTGCTCACCATATCCAAAACCTGGCTACACCCAGCTGCTGGCCCTGCATTATCTATCGCCATTCCCCCTGGATATGCCATCCTGTGCAATGACAGAACTCACAACAGAGGCGGCGGTGTCGCTCTAATCTATAAAAACACCCTTGCCCTCAGGGTCACCCACAATTATCTAATCACAGACTGTGAAATGCTCTCTACCGAGCTCTCTCTCTGACCAACCAACACTGCCTGTCTCTACCTCATCTACCGACCCCAAGCCCCATTCTATCCTTTGAGGAGGACCTCATACAAACCATCAACCCCACCATCAACAACATTATATCACAAGCGGTCTACACACTGGACCCGCCCAAACAGCACAAAGCCAAACCTTCTCTAAAAAAGAACTCTTGGTTCACCCCAGAGCTCCTTGCTTCCTGCGCGAAGAAAAGCGCAACTGAAAGAGCCTGGAGAAAATACCCCTCCTTAGCCACCAAAGCTCAGTTCACCTCCCTCATTAAACACTACAAAAGATACATACCACCGTCTCCAGTCACCCCTCCCGCAGACCTCATTGCAGATGACTCTTGGTGCGCCAAGGTTCAAGAAGCCCTCACAGGAAAACTTTTCTTGCTCCAGGAGAAAATCTGTGCCACGCAACTGGCCTTTCACATCAAACCACCTCCTACCACCCCTGTACCACCCTCTGCACTGAGAAGCCCACCCACCCCCATTCGACTTCCGCTCCGTATCACAACTCGAAGTAGCCAACAACATCAAAAATCTTAAGCCCTCCTGCTGTACAGGGGATGCCTATCCTGCACCCATCATCAAAGACTGTGCCGAGATACTCACACCCATCATCACAGCAATAATCAACTAATCCTTCACCACAAAAACGGTCCCAGCCTCCTTGAAAGAAGCATGGATCCTCCCTTTGCTAAAGAAATCATCTCGGCCCCACCATCCCCACAAACTACTGCCCCATTACTACAGTATCATTCATCCTAAAAATCCTCGACCGTGCAACATACACCCAGGTCCAACAATACCATGAGGACAACCACATCCTGGGTGTCCGTCAATCAGGCTTCCGCCCAAGGCACGGAACTGAATCTGTCTTCCTGGACTTGAAAAATCAATTGGATGACATTAAAGACACTGGCAAACACTCCCTACTCCTCATGCTGGACTTATCAACAGCGTTTGACCTTGTCGACCACCAGACACTCTGCAACCATCTCACCACAACTGCCGACTTCACCCCTGTAGCCGCAGACTGGATCATATTCTTCCTGGCAGACAGATCCTCCCGGGTCTTCATGGATGATTATGTTGCCCCACCTACGCCAGTTACCTGCCGTGTCCCACAAGGATTGTGCATCTCCCCCACTTTGTATAACATTTACACAAAACCCCTCTTCGACCAGTTGGATGTCCTAAGCATATCCTACACAAATGATGCTGATGACATCCAACTCCTCCTCCCTCTCTCACACACACATAGCACCAAGACGTTGCAGCCATCAATTGTCTACGAGATCATCCAAAATTGGACACAGGTACCTCACCAACACTGCCCCAGCCTACCTCTCACATTGAGTGGAAAAATACACCACACGTGCCTATTAAGATCCACGAATGGCCATTTGCTCAGAATTCCTAAATTCACTCGAAAGACGGTGGGAGAATCTAGCTTTCCTCTCATGGTCTAAAAGCTCTGGAACAATCTCAATATCACTCTGAGAAAATAACCTTCTTACTGGACTGTGATGGTGTAGAAGTGGCAGCCACCCAAGATACTGTGCGAAGGGAGGGTACGGAACAGAACAGCAGAGAGGGGTATAAGCCAACGGATCAAATAATGCTGCCCTTGAGTGAATCATGTGAAATAAAACACATACGGAAGAATCCATATCCCAGAAGGCCCCATCAAATACGGCATCAGTATAAAAGCCAGAATATGGGAAAGGAAAATAAGCAAGGGAGACGGGAAAACACCCTTCCATATTCAGGCAGACGCCCACAGTCAGTGACTAAAACCAAGGCTGACACATTGAGGGCTGAGCAGGGAGGAGGAGGGGAATTAGTATCAGGTGTGGGGAAACCGTTGCTGGGAACACCCGGCAGTAATTACTGGGAATGAGGGGCACCTGGGTTAAAAGCCTCACCAAACCACTCAGAAGGGGTCTTGTTTTGCAGGAGTGGAAGGAGGCTGGTGCAGAGGCCCTGGAGTGGAGCGAGGCCAGTCCCGAGTACTAGTGGGCGTACTAGGGAGGAGAGAAAGAACCGCCGGAGAACGCCCTACCCGACCTACGGACCAGGTCAGCTACGCAGCGGAGGAAAGCGTCTGACGGGAAAGGATCCTTCAGCAGTGTGAGGAGGAACACTGGGAAGTGTTTTGTTGTTTTATTTTCTTAGACTTG
Source organism: Ambystoma mexicanum (assembly GCF_040938575.1). Classification (NCBI taxonomy): domain Eukaryota; kingdom Metazoa; phylum Chordata; class Amphibia; order Caudata; family Ambystomatidae; genus Ambystoma; species Ambystoma mexicanum. Next base: position 651,539,054 of record NC_090923.1, read on the forward strand.
TGAGGCCGGGCCGGCCAGTGGGCTGAAACTCGGAAAGCCTGCAGCCACGTGCCTGGTGAACACCCTGAAGGGAATTTGGGACATTTACAAAAGACAGGCTTGCGAAGACCACGCTCGGGCCCGCTACGAACTGTAAGCTGCATTTACTTGAAGGGAGGAAGTCACGTAATTTGGGTTTTTGCATACAACAGCGTGAAACTGGTGATCTGTGTAATAAACCTTTGTTGAACACTTTATTGTCTCTGGCTCACTACTTAACAGTGGTGGCAGCAGTGGGATTCTAAAGCGACACGTCTACCCAACATAATGGAGGCAGTCTTAAAAGCATTGGCTGAAGGGCAACAGCAGTTGCAACAACTGGTGCATGTGCAAGGCCATCAGGCCCAAGCAGACAGACAAGCCCTACAACAGGCTCTCCAAGTGCAAACTGCTGCTCAAGAGCAGGGAAGCCTTGAGAATTTTTGGGGAGTCAGTAGCGGCACATCGAGCTCATCCAGCCATTCCGCTTACCGTGCTACAAAAATACCAGGCGGGGGACGACCCCAGTTTTTGCTTTGTGAATTTCGAACGAATAGCCCGGGCAGCACAATGGCCGCAGGACAGATGGCCATTCTTCTTGGCCCCACTACTCACTGGAGTAATGCAAGGAACGTATCAGGCGGCCAACCCTACCGGGGACATACCGTATGCAGATATCAAAAAGTCAGTACTGGAGAGGCTAGGGATGGACTAGGAATCCTATAGGCTCCTGTTTCAAGAAACACGACTAAAACCCAGTGAAAGCCCAAGACAGCTGTTTTATCGAGTACAAGACTTAGCGGAGAAGTGGCTGCAACCCACTACATCCACGATTGGGCAGATCAAAGAGAAGGTAATGCTGGAGAAATTCATTGATGCCCTACCTGGTCCCATCCAACGGTGGGTAAGGCAACATCATCACCTGACCCTGTTGGAAGCCATAGATGTGGCCACAGCATACCAAAAAGCTGGGACACCATGCACTTTTACAGCCCTGCCGGCAAGGTATCACCCTGAAACTCTCTCCTTGCGCAGTAATCCCCGGGGAGGTACGCAGGAGCCGCGGAACAGACCCGAGCTTAAGCCCAATAACGGAACCAGCATACTGAAAGGGCAGGCGCCCCAATGCTTCAAATGCAGGGAATGGGGGCACATTGCCAGGTTCTGTGCCAAGAGAAACAAAAGAGAACACATGGAGATTGGAACCTTACAACCGCACGGACAGCGGAAGAAACTGCCATACGTGATTGAAGTAACAGTGGATGGACATCCCCAACAAGCCATGATGGATAGCGGCAGCAGACAGACAGCCATCCACCCGCGTGTGAGTGAGACAGACCCAAGACAGGTGAGAACTATTGACATTAAATGTGTACATGGGGATATAAAAGGGTATCCTACGAGAGACGTTGTGATAGGGTTACAGGGTAAAGAGATACCGGTTAAAGTCGCCATTATTCCCACCATACCAGCGCCCGTCCTAATAGGGACAGATATTCCAGATTTTGATAAATGGTTACAAGAAGCCCCTTTTTCCCAAACGGAGATCAGAGGACGGGACATAAGAGAGAAGGCCTCAAGGACCCAGAAAAGGAAGGCTAAATTGAATGGCAAAAAAGAAGTGGATATTGCACTCATAGACTGGCGAGTGGGGGACCACCTTCCCTCCTTCAGGACCGAAGCAGGCCTGGACTAAACCCTAAAGTGGGCACGCGAGCAAGCCTTAGCAATAAGAGAAAACCCTGTTACCACTCCATACTTCAAGGAGAATCAGGGGCTATATTATAGGGTATCCCGAGGCACAGACAACCGAGAGAAAGAACAATTGTTGGTTCCCCAGTCATATCGGAAGACACTGATTCAACTGGCTCATGATCACTCAACAGGGGGCCACTTAGCAGAAAACATGACGGGGAAAAGGGTACTACAAGACTTCTACTGGCCTGGGATATATGCGGGCATAGCCAGGTATTGCCAGGAGTGCGCAATTTGTCAGAAAACAAGCAACCACATACCGGCCCGAGCACCACTTCAACGAATGCCCCTGATCAAGGAGCCCTTCCAGAGGATAGGAATGGACATTGTAGGGCCATTAGAACCCTCCAGTCGAGGGTTCCGGTTCCTCCTGGTGATAGTGGACTACGCCACCAGGTATCCCGAGGCTTTCCCTTTAAGAGGAACCTCAGCAAGGCAAGTGTGCGATGTCCTATTACCTTTCTTTGCTTGAGTAGGAATACCCATGGAAACAGTAACAGACCAAGGGAGCAATTTCATGTCAGTGGTGATAAAGGAGGCGTGCAAAACCCTAGGAATAAATCACTTGAAAACCTCAGTGTACCACCCACAAGCAGATGGGTTGGTGGAACGCTACAGTAAAACAATTAAACAGATGATAAGAAAAGCCACCAGTCCCACCGGATTGGGGTGGGAGAGGGTTTTGCCATGGGTATTAATGGTTCTGAGGGATACCCCGCAATCATCGACGGGATACTCATCTTTTGAGTTGTTGTTCGGTAGACAACCCAAGTCGGTGTTGAGATTGCTAAAGGACACCTAGGAACAACAAGAAGAAAAGTCCCTCACAGAATATGTCAATGACCTGAAGGAGCAACTGCGAAAGCTGAAAGACTATGCTCAAGAAAACCTCGGTAGGGCCCAAGAAAAACAAGAAAAATACTATGATCAGGGAAGTAGACCTAGATCCTTTAAGATAGGGGATAAAGTTCTGGTGCTACTGCCTACCCACACAAACAAAATGCTGGCTCAATGGCACGGGCCTTATCAGATAACCAAAATCCTGCGGCCGGTGAACTATGAGGTGGAACAACCCGAACGGAAAAACAAATATCAGAACTATCATATCAATCTACTCAAGTTGTGGAAAGAAGCAACCCGGAGTGTGCTATGTTCGGCATTATCAGATATGTTGGTCCCAGAACAAATGGTTCCGAACAGCCCTAATAGCCTACTAGATGTGCAAGTAGGGGAACAATTGAGTGGGACCCAAAGAACTGAATTGTTTGATACCTTAAAACCGGTAGCTGGGACATTTTCAGGCATTCCCGGGCGAACACATATGGCTACCCATTCCATACCCACGGAGGATGGAAAAATAGTACGCCTAAGGCCATACCAAATTCTGGAGTCAAAACATGGGGAGATCGCCAAGGAGATAGAAAACATGCTGACCATGGGAACCATTGTGCCTTCAAAAAGCACCTGGTGTTCCCCAGTAGTCCTAGTACCAAAACCAGATGATACCACCAGGTTCTGTATGGACTTCTGACAGTTGAATGCCATATCCCGATATGAAGCATATCCAATGCCCAGGATCGACAAGCTCATAGAAAGACTGGGTTCCGCCGCCTTCCTGAGCACCCTGGATTTAACAAAAGGTTATTGGCAGATTCTCCTCGAGCCTGCCGATCAAGAGAAAACAGCCTTTGCAACACCCATGGGCTTATTTCAATTCACGGTTTTACCCTTTGGGCTACATGGAGCCCCAGCCACATTTCAAGCCCTAATGGACAAAATATTACGACCCCATGAACAATATGCTCCTGCCTATTTGGACCATATTGTAATTTACAGCAATATGTGGAACGAACATTTGTCACATTTAATCAGAGTAATACAGGCATTGAAGGGCGCAGGTTTACACATTAACCCAAAAAAATCTAAACTGGCAGCCCAGAAGACCAAATACCTGGGTTATGCCATAGAGGGGGGGGGGGGGGGGGGTAATAACTCCACTATTGTACAAAATCCAAGCCCTACAAAAAACGCGAATGCCTGAAACCAGAAAAGAAATCCGAGCCTTTCTAGGATTTGTGGGGTACTATAGGAGATTCCTGCCCCATTTCTTGACCATAGCGGGCCCCCTCACAGACACACTGAAAACAAACCGAACCCTGCAAATCACCTCAGAGGTAAAACAGGCTTTTCAAACATTGGTACGGATGATCTCAACTCAGCCTGTACACCACTGTCCAGACTTTACAAAAGAATTCTACTTACAGGCAGACGCCTCGGGATGTGGGCTGGGAGCAGTCCTATCACAGGGGACGGAGGAAAACCTGTGCCCTATCGCCTTCATAAGTAGGAAACTTCTTCCCCATGAGATTCCGTACTCCACCCTGGAGAAGGAATGCCTAGCAATCAAGTGGGCGGTGGAGTCCCTAAGGTATTACCTACTGGGAAGGCGTTTTACCCCCTTTACTGATCATGCCCCTCTGCAATGGTTGGTTACCCAGAAAGACTCCAACCATCGAGTCCTAAGATGGTTTTTGACTATACAACCATACAACTTCACAACAGTACACAAGCCTGGAAAGTATCAGTTGGTGGCTGATTACATATCCCGAGCCATGAACATGCCCGAACGGCACGGCTCTTTGGGGGGAGTATGGGATGGTGTAGAAGTGGCAGCCACCCGAGATACTGTGCGAAGGGAGGGTACGGAACAGAACAGCAGAGAGGGGTATAAGCCAACGGATCAAAGAATGCTGCCCTTGAGTGAATTATGTGAAATAAAACACATAGGGACTCCATATCCCAGAAGGCCCCACCAAATACAGCATTAGTATAAAAGCCAGAATATGGGAAAGGAAAATAAGCAAGGGAGACGGGAAAACACGCTTCCATATTCAGGCAAACCCCCACAGTCAGTGACTAAAACCAAGGCTGAAACATTGAGGGCTGAGCAGGGAGGAGGAGGGGAATTAGCAGCAGGTGTGGGGAAACCGTTGCTGGGAACACCCGGCAGTAATTACTGGGAAGGAGGGGCACCTGGGTTAAAAGCCTCACCAAACCACTCAGAAGGGGTCTTGTTTTGCAGGAGTGGAAGGAGGCTGACGGAGAGGCCCCGGAGTGGAGCGAGGCCAGTCCCGAGTACCAGTGGGCGTACTAGGGAGGAGAGAAAGAACCGCCGCAGAATGCTCTACCTGACCTATGGACCAGGTCAGCTATGCAGCGGAGGAAAGCGTCTGACGGCAAAGGATCCTTCAGCAGTGTGAGGAGGAACACTGGGAAGTGTTTTGTTGTTTTATTTTCTTAGACTTCTGAGGCCGGGCCGGCCAGTGGGCTGAAACTCGGAAAGTCTACAGCCACGAGCCTGGTGAACACCCTGAAGGGAATTTGGGAAATTTACAAAAGACGGGCTGGCGAAAACCACGCTCGGGCCCGCTACGAACTGTAAACTGCAGTTACTTGAAGGGAGGAAGTCACATAATTTGGGTTTTTGCATACAACAGCGTGAAACTGATGAGCTGTGTAATAAACCTTTGTTGAACACTTTATTGTCTCTGGCTCACTACTTAACATGGACCTTCAGGAAAAACCTGAAAACCTGGCTTTTCAGCTAAAGCGCCCTGCGCTAAGACTCTAAGACACTCCGTTCCTGCAACTCCCCCTGATGCTCTACCCAACCCCTGCAGTTGTATTCTTGTCTGTTGGTACCATTTGATACGCGAGTCCCCTTGTTTTCCACCCCAATGTACTTTACATGTATCCTCATCCAATGTAACTAGCGCCTAGATAGCTAAGGGTACTGTGCGCTGCAAAAAAGGCAAAATAAAATAAATAAATAAATGCAAGGACAAAGCTGCTGCATGCTAGAGTCACACTAATTGGCACTTGAGAAGAGGATATCCAAGTGCTCAGGTACACTGCTTACATGTGAAGTTAAAATGTAAGATCTCTCAAAGACGCTCATTAATCACAGACTAATTTTAGCCTTTTGTGACAATAGTATTGTGGGGTACAAAGGTTATCACGCTTTGAAAATGACCAATATTTGCAGGTAAAGTGCAGTGAGATTAAATTATTTGCCATGGATCACAAACTTTGCAGTGAAGCTGGGATTCTTTCACACAAACTCCCAGTTTGTTTATATATGTGGTGTTAAGTAAATGTGACTATCCATATAAAATCAAACATTCTTTTTTCGTGTCAAACTAGCAGACATCAAAAATATGAAATTAGCTATAAAAAGGGGGAGGTTTACTATTGCTCACATTCATTGTCAAGTAATAAGTGATATGGGGCGCTTTGGAGCAGTAAGGAAAGTTGGCTGCTTAGCTGTGAAGATCCATGTACAGATATGGAAACTCTGCTCAGCAGGGCAGTCATCCAGGCCACCGGCTGGTATACACAGTGTGAGTGGGGTCTAGAGGGTCCTGGTGGCACGCTGTTGCAGATTTGTGCTTCTGGGTACCCTAGATCAGGAGAATTGCTTGTGGCAGCCGCCTGCATGCAATGAAGCCAGGTTGGCGCAGGAGACGCCGGCCGGCTGACTGAGCATGGACCCCCAGTGTGGTCAGCGTCACTCCCTACCCTTTGGCCATTTCTTTTGTTTTCATTTTCTTTTTTATTTCATTTTCTTTCGTTTTTCTTTCCCATCTCTATTTAAGTGCATTTTCTTTCATTGTCTTATTTTCGTTTCATTCTCCATTGTCCGCTTTGGCTCTGTTTTTTAGAATGCGTCCAGATCTCTTTCCCCCGTCAGGCTTCCCTTTCCCCTTCCGTTTCTTTGTCACTTGCCCACTTTGGCTCCTTTCTAAGGATGCATCCAGATCTCCCTTTCCCCCTTCTTGCTTCCCTTTTCCCCTGGATTCCCTCTTCTTCCCACTTCCCCTTTTCCCTTGGTGGCTCTCTATTCCTTGCCAAATTCCCTCTCCCCCAATGATCATCCCTTAGCCTGTCATGCCAGGAATCCCCCCCTTCCGCCGAAACCCGGGCTGCCTTAGCTCCCACCGCCTTAGTTGTCCCATCCCCTCGGGCCCCTCCTTCCCCTTCACGCCCTCCTGTTCTCAAGAGCCCCATCCAAAGCTACCTTCACCCCAGAGCCCAACAGCCTTAACTTCCCCATAATCCTCCCCTTACCCATCGCTTAAGAGGGGTCCTCCCCAACTCTCCCCCCTGCTCCTCTTAGGCCACTTCCCACCGCATTTCAAGGACCCCCCCCTCCCAGGTGTTTTTTCTGTTCTCTTTGAGCTGTCAATTGAAAATGCCCCATTTCTCTTACCACCCCCCTCTCCAACCCCTAATACCAAGTGGACCCCCTGCCCCCCAAATTTCCCAACTTACTTGCCAGAGCCCCGTTTACTGTAAATCCCCCCCCTTGCTGACTTCATTGTTGTGCTCCATTTTTCTTTCCAACGAAGCACTTCCCATTTCCCCCCACCCACGTTTGGAGTTGGAAGGTCTTCCAAGCCCCCTAACCCTCCCCTTTAACATGGGCCTCCCCTGAGTCTAATACTCCTGGGCACCGTTCATAATAAACAGATGGCTGTGCAGTTCCCTTGTGGTATCTGCCAGTACTTTCTAACGGGAACACCATGTAACATCGGCTGGGCGTGTCTGCACGTGACCTATTGTTGCGACCCGTGTCTCTGCCATGACTCACAGCGGGCAACCGGCAGCAGTGAGTTCCCTCTCATGCACCAGGTCGCCTGCGCCCCCAAAACACCTCCCGCTCATTCAAACCCTGTCTCTACCCTCATTCATTCCGTATGCCCCAGCCAAGATGGCCTTCCGGACTCCGCCGGTGGCGTGTTGGTTCGTGTTGAGGTTGACCTTCGCCCTTTTCTGACGGCCTTCTTTGTAATTGCTGATCCCTTGTTCCGTACTCCATTGCAGGAGGGCCAACTGTCCTGGCAGCGGCGTGCTGAAAAAAGGTCTTCCCTTGACCGTGTGTTTCCTTAACCGAGGCCCCCAAGGGGCTGGGGAGGGAGCGTATCAGGCCAAGTTAAAGCCATTTACTTGTGGGCACTGGATAATTGTCACCTTCCTTCCCTCCCCGGCTCTCCTGCCCCTCCCTTTGGTCTATTTTCAGCCCACCCCCTCCATTGCATCCTTCAAGTCCGCCACCATCACCCTCACCCCCACCTCTGATAAGTGCACTTTTCCGCCCCAAAGCAACCCAGTGTTTTCAAAGTAATCAAGGCATGTTTGATCCAGCCCAGGCCCCTGCAACCACACATTTTCCCAACTTTACGTTTAATTTCTACCTGGACTCCTCAACCCCTCTATGAGAATGTGCCCCCTGCCATGATTGCCTTGGTATGATCTCAGACCACAACAACTACGTGCCCCAGAACCTGTTCCCTACTTGGGTCGGTGCCGACCTCATCCCCGTCAATAGCCCCTTTCTCCCCCTTGCCACCAAGTCGTTTCCCCCCAAGTGGATCACCATTATGTCTGGCCGGGCATAGCACCAGCTGCAATTATCCAGCACCCCCCACAACTCGTCCCATCTCATGCCTCCTTTAGCTATCCAGGAGATCCCATATGAGTGTCCTGATACTCCCCACGAAAAAGTGAAAAGCCCATATGATTGTCCTGATACTCTTTATCCACGCCCTCTGCTGCCCGGGCCACGAATGAGTGGCCGATGACCCACACCGATTTGTGATCTGTGGAGAGATGAATGTTGCTGTTTGGTGAAATGTCCCCTACCTTGCGCAGCTCCCCTCCCTTCTTCGCCCCATCCCCAGCCCCTTATTCTACATTAAAGCGGCGTTCCCCCTCTACACCGCCTCTGGCCTTATGTATAGTTTGTATTTGTCCGAGTCCCACCTCCCAATTCCCTTTATGGCCTCCTCTCCCATTCCCTCTTGGTATGCTGTTGTGGCCGCCCCTATTCGGAATGAGTGGGGCGTGTAGTGCCCATTGGTACCCTTAATGCCAGCTAGGGTCGAGGCCATTACCCTTCTGAATTGGAATAGCGTAAGGGGGGAGCCCTCCTCATGAATAAACAAGTAACCTGGGCCCCATGTCCTGGCCCCCAAAAATGAGCTCATGGTCGTAACAGGGCAAAATTCCCCTTCACCCAAGAACTCAAGGACCAGGTTTCTCCCTTTTGCCCATTGATCTGTCTTGGAGCTCCTTATCCTCATACCCAGGGATCCCACTGATATGCTTATGTCGTCCCTCTGTAGGGCCTTGAATTCTTTATCATGTTTGGAGTGGGCGATCAACTCACTGGGGCGCAGGGCTCCAAAGAAAGCTAATGTGAAGCAGGCTTTAAAGAGGTTACACTCATAAGGGGAGTAGCATACCAAACGTAGCTGCGTGAGCATCTTTTTCAACAGTTCGAAGTGAATGGGGCGCCTATCATCCCTGCTAGGGGGCTCCTCCCTGTGTTAACCCCTCACCGCCGCCCTGACTAGGAAACCCTTGGTTGTGTCGCTATTGCCTGCTAGCTGGCTGTGGAAGGCAATTGTGCTTAGATGCCCTGAGAGCCATGATTTCGACTTGTTGTTATTCCTGGCCCATAGAATGAAGTGTTGGACCTTAACTTCCCACTCCTTGTTGTTGCTTTCCCCTGTGATTTTGAGAAAGGTCCTGAATCCTCTGCTGTATCTTTCCCTTGAGCCCCCGACAGTGCCTTGGCTGCTAAGACCCTCATACCCTTTTCCAAGAGACTAGGCTCCACCACTCGCTGCTGAAAGGCGCCATATCCTCGTTCGCCCCTGGAAGTGCCTTCCGGAATCGATCCATCTGCGAACGAGAAAGTGCATCCGCCGCAATGTTAAGGACACCTGGGATATGGTGCGCCCCAACCTCCGTGTTAATCTTCAGCCCTATCCTCACCAGATGCCGAAGCAGGCTTAGTGTAGCGGGGAAATGAGCCACCTGCGTGTTTATTCCTACCACCACTGCCATGTTGTCTGACCATACTATTAAGCGCTTGGTGGCCAGTTCTTTAGCCCAGAGGTGCAGAGCCACTACAATGGGGAATCATTCTAGCACATTGATGTTTTTGCACCAGCATATTTTGACCCATGAATTGGGCCAATCCGCCCTACACCACTGTGACCCCAGGATCACCCCAAACCCGTGCCTGCCAGATGGGTCCGTGAATAACTGCGCTTCGTTGCAAGTAACCCAAGGGGCCCTCCACAAGCGCACCCCATTGAAGTCAGACAGGAAACCCCTCCACATGAGCAAGTCATCTTTTATACCTTCGACTAAGCGTACCAGGTACCACCCTTTGGACCCCTGCCCTGTAGCTGCTGTTAACCGCCTTGCAGAGACCCGCCCCGCCAGGATAACCCTGCCTGCAAAATTCAGCCTACCAATCAGTGACTGAATAACCTTCAATGGGGACAGAAGAAAGCAGCTCAGTGGCACTTCCACTGAGCTTTGGAGACGCCTGTTATGTAGTAAATACTACTTCATTTATATTATAATTGTAGATTTGATTTGAATTGAATGTTGTTTCTTTGGTGGTCATTCATCAATGTGAGGACCTCCGTTGTGCACTTGCTAATAAATCACTAATGCATTGTTGTTTCACACTTTTTCTTTTTATTGTATTTATTATGGCAGAAGCCCTTGCCGATGCATTTCGGACAACAGTCCTTCCTCAGGGCGAGTTTCTAAAAAAAGAGACATTCACAATTTGGGGTTAACCTCACCCCTGATGCAATCAAATTAAACAAAACAATCAAATCTGTATAGTATCAACGTTTGTAATAGTAATATAGGGTAGCATGCCAACAAAACAACACATACCTGCCAATTGCAATGTACTTTTCTCTGTGGTTTATAATAAAGATTCACACTCTGCGGTAACCGTGAGCATATTCTTAGAGAAAGCCTTTGTATCATGTCACGTATATCTCAGCCAAATTGTATTAAGATAAGGGGTAGTTTAAGTAGGGACTCTTTGACGTGGAAGCATTCATAAAGTTCTGGAATGAAAATAGGCAGTGATGCGTTTGACTCATACTTAAAGGTCTATTCTCATTAACATGAAACGTAAAAACGTTTACACACTAATGTGTATGAGAAGATAGAAAAATACACAAATGCTCTTACCCCATCCGACATCCGGTGAGGTATACCAATAATAAGATCTCCCAAACGAGTATCAGGACTGTGTGTTCCGTCCGACTCAGTCTGTCAAGACGAACGACACATAATTAGGTTGGTAATACGTTCATTTCTATAGTGTCCGCCTGTTCGCAAACGAGCATGTTGGCCAAGCTTACCTATTTCTTCTTCCTTCATTCAGGGTCGCGCGCAGCGTCGTGGTGTCTGGGGCAACGGATGTTTCCCCTGGCAACAGAACGCTGCGCGTCGTCATGTGCGCTTAAGAATACCGCGTCATCACGTAGAATACGTGACGACGCGTAATGGTAGTTCTAACGACCTTGGGAAATGTCGTTCTTTATGGACAAGGTTCGTAGATGTATGTGGTCGTGTCCACAGTCAAGCTAGCTATTTAAAGCCAATGGGTACATCGTTGTAATATGGTAATCATACAGGCATCTATAACCCAATGTCATGAAAAAATGTTTAACATTGTGGCGATGAGTCGGAACATATTATTTTAAATGCAGGAAGATTAATTCTAATCACAAATTAAACTAGAATATCTCCGCTTTGCAGATATATATATATATGTATATAAATTTTTTCGCCCTCTACTTAGATACTGATAATTATTAGGGATGAAAGAGTCAAACTCCTTAAATCCATATTTCCCAAATTAATACGCATCAACCTCGCTTATCTACTGCAATCAATAATATTTCAGATTGCATCTATGCACGTTGTACTTGCCTGAAATAACAGATCAGTGCAATTATACATTAACAACAGTTATGATGTAAGCAGAACTCATCTAGGTCCCTATGCAACTACCCCAGATTCTGTTAGTGACTTATGCATATGGTTGAACTGTCATAGCTCAGTTACTCATTGACTCCTCTTACCGTCTGTAATACATTTGAATCACTTAGTACATTTCTAAACATGCACATATTATGGCACGGTATGGTTGTTCATTGCATCCGTTCAAGCTTGTACCAACTGGTAGCTCAAAAATGTTTTACCCATACAACTTAGGGACTACTTATATAGAGAATTATACAGTTTTTCATAAGTATTTCCAGTCTTTTGTCCTAAGGTAATATGATTTGAGTACCTCACTGTTGATATTGCCTATGTACAATTGTATCAAGATCACAGAAAACAAAACAAGTCAAGTTCTTCATTCAAACCTGTCGGAGCAACAGTTCCAAGCTTGTCGATCCAAAATGCTTCCCGTTTTTCAAGTCTCTTATTGATGTTCATGCGGAGGTCTTTTGTCCTGATGACCTCTAAAATCTGAAATCTCATCTGTGATAACTGGTGCTGATGCGCTTGGAAATGCCTTGCCAAAGGAGAGTGACGATTGTTCGTTCTAATGTTAGATTTATGTTCATTCCAACGTATGCGTGCTTTACGGCTGGTTTGTCCAACGTATGTAAGACCACATGGGCATTTGATTGCATATATTACATTTGGCGTTTCGCAGGTTGCATAATCTTTTGAGAAAATGTTTTCACCGGTGCTTGAATGAGTGATTATGTTACCTTTGGTCACATTATTGCAGTTGTTGCAAGATAGACATGGGTACGTTCCTGCTGCGTTGTTGCTTGATCCGGTTGGGATTGGTGTCAACCAAAAGATCTTTTAAGTTGTGACTCCTCTGGAATGCAAAAATTGGTTTGTTACTGAAATTGCCTTGTAATTTCGTATCACATTCAAGTACTGGCCAGTGCTTCAATATTGTTTTTTTGATCCTGTTAGATTGAATACTGTACTTGCTTACAAAGACTAGTTGCGGGTCAGTTTTGCTGTCATGAGCTTTTGCTGTTAGCAATTGTGCTCTTTCTTTTTGGTCAACTTTCTGTTTTGCTTCTTGTAATTCTGGTTCTTTGTATCCTCTTAACCTAAACTTGTTGAGCATCTTTGCTGATTCACATTCCCAATTAGTGTCAGAATTTACAATTCTTTTCACTCTTAGTAATTGACCTTATGGTAGACTTTTGATGGTTGTAGGCGGATGAAAACTTAGTCTGTGGAGGAGATTGTTCCTATCTGTAGGTTTATGGAAAATGTTTGTCTCAAAATTGGGTACTGTTGGTTTGATCTGTACATCAAGAAAGTGTAAGCCAGGGTTTCCAATTTCTGAGGTGAACTGTATTCTTGGATTAATCATATTCAGGTATTGCAAAAACAAATTAAGATTCTCCACTGTTCCTTTTCAAATCAAAAAAATGTCATCTATATAGCGACCCCAATGTTTGATTTTTTTTGCCAAACTGGATGGTGTAAAACGTGATCCTCTTCAAATTTAATCATGGAAACATTGGCATAGGCTGGCACCATGATTGCCCCCATGGCAGTTCCACTTATTTGTTGAAAGAAAGTTTTGTGATCCTGAAGTATGCATTTCGTGCTATCATTTCGAGCAAAATCACCACGAATTCCTTTGATGTTCCTATGTCATTTTCTTTTAGCAGGATCCACTCCACTGCCTGTAGTCCCAGATCGTGTGGTATTGATGTGTACAAACTGCACACATCAGTAGTGACTAAGATGTCTGTTGGTTCAATTTCTATGCTATGTAGTCTTTTGAGAAAATCCGTCGTGTCCTTAATGTACGAAGGAAATTTCTGGATGATGGGTTGTAGAATTTTATCAATATAGATCCCTAGAGGTTGTAGTAGTCCTTCAGTTGCTGCAACTATGGGTCTTCCCGGCGTTTTGTGTATTTTAGGTAATAAATAAAAATGAGGAATCTTCGGGTATTGTGTTATTAGAAATGATTTAGCTGCTGATGAGATCCATCCATTTTCTTCTGCATCATTCAGCATTTCTTGAATCTTGGACTTAATGTCTTGTGTAGGGTCCTTCGGTAGAATCTTGTAGGTATTGATATCTTGGAGTTGTCTTTGACATTCCTCTTCATAATCAGTAGTGTTCAATATTCCTAAGGCACCTCCCTTGTCAGCTGAGCGGATCGTAATATCAGGGTCTTCATATAGCTTTCTTATTACCGCCATATCCTTCTTGCTGAGATTCCTATATTTCGGAGGGCTGAAGGAAATTTTTTTCAAATCTTTTAAGACTGCTTCCTGGAAAAACATCTATTGTTCCATGTGTAACTGGAGGCATGTAGGTACTTTTCGAGCGTAGCTCTAAAAATTCAGAGTCCTTACTATTTGTATCAGCTGTTGAATCAGCGAAGAAAGCTTTAAGTTTAAGCTTGTGTATAAACTTAAACAGTTCAACTTTCGTTTCAAACAAGGTGGACGTATGCGTAGGAACAAAGTTGAGACCTTTTTGCAATATTGTTAATTCAATTGTTGTTAGGTTTCTCTGTGAAAGATTAATTACTAAAGTCTTCTGTTCGGTTATCGGGTCTGGGTGCCTGATGTCCCTGCTTTTTCTTTTGCCCCTTCTTTTTCTTTTCTGCGGTCTTGTCCTTTCCCTAAAAAAGCTTGTTGACGAGGTGCTGTTGTAATTTGACCAATTGTAGGTCTTTCTGCTTCATTAGATTGTTGTTCTGTACGGCTTTCAGAAGTTTTGCCAGATTCTGCTTCAGATCCCGAACTTGAATTATCGGTGTAAGTTTTATGTTGGGGACGATGTTGATTGTTATACTTGTTCATCCACGTGTATACTTCATCGTTGCAGTAGTCGTAGGTGTCTCGTTTAAATGTACGTATTTTTTTGTTTTCAAGCTCGTCTCTGTAGGATTCAAGTTTTTGATTGATCTCCTCTAATGTATTTTTGAGATCTTCGTCGCCTTCAATGGGGCCCTGTCAATGTGGGCAATGCATTCCACCACCTTCTCCTGTGGAAGCCTACATAGCCCTTCCATTGTATCTATTTCTATGCGCAGGTAAGTCAAGCGGGTGCAAGGTCCCTCTGTCTTTTCTGGTGCCAAAGGTACCCCTAGCTCTGTGGCTAGTCTGAGGAATTTATTCAATAGGGAGCTACAGACGTCCGAGCCCTGTTCCCCAATGAACAGAAAATCGTCCAAGTAGTGGGTTTTGATGCCCCTGTTTTCCAACTCATTTAAGGCCCATTCTAGGAAAGTGCTGAACGTTTCAAAGTATGAACAGGATATGCTGCAGCCCATTGGCATGCATTTGTCCATGTAAATGCCCCCCCCCAAACTGGAACCCCAGCAGGTGGAAACTGTTGGGGTGAACAGGAAGCAATCTAAAGGCCGCCTCAATGTCCACCTTCACCAGTAGAGCGCGCATCCCCGCCCTCCTGGTCCCATTTACCGCTTGGTCGAAGGAAAGGTACGACACGGCACATACCCTTTCATCCAGCCAGTCATTGACTGAGTTGCCTCTCGGGTGCGACAAGTTATGTATTAGGCAGTATTTGCCTTTCTCTTTCTTAGGCACCACGCCCAGAGGGGACACTATGAGGTTCTCTAGAGGCGGGGTCACGTAAGGACCTGCCACCCTACCCAATCCTAGTTCTTTTTCTATCTTGTCCCATACCACTTCGGGGAAGGCCTTGGCTGAATTCAAGTTTTCTGCTGTTCGTGGCAACAGGGGTCCTTCATAAGGGATTACAAAGCCCATGGTGAAACCATTTAATAGGCTATTCCTCTCCCGCTCTAGGGGGTAGTGGGCCAACCAGGGCAGGAGCTTCTGAATTATGATGGGCGATGGTCCCTTAGAGCCGAGGTCCCCCTTAACCTGGGGACTGCAATTTCCTGTTAATTTGTCATGGCGTCCTCCCCCCCAATATTGGTGTCCACCCTTCGCCTCCCACCCCATACCCGCACGCCCTCCCCTATCCCTAAACTCAGTGGACATTCATTACTATGCTGCAGGGACACCTTTGGCCCAGGGTTTGGGAACGTGTTGTGCTCCCTCAAGTCAAACGATACACAAACTGTACTACCTTGAAGAGAGAGAACATTTTATTAGTTATACATACAAAGCCTCCTGGCCACTCAATTTGTTACAGAGTTGGTCTCCCCCCATCTTTTGTAGGCCAAGGGTTGGACCCTGTTCCTGATACTCTGCAAAACCTAGAGGCATGTCCCGTGCCACCACACGATGAGCATTTGCGCCTATAACGGCAATTGGGCCCCCAATTGCAGTGACCCTCGTTGAAGTTTTTGCATGGGTAGGGGTAGCGCACAGGCCCTTGACTGCCTAAGCCCCCTCTTCCTCTAAAATTGCCTTGCTGTGTACTTTGCATCACCCTTACCCCCACCTGTCCCTGTGCCGATCTCTGTCTGTAACCCCTCCCTACGATCTACTTTCGGTGCGGCTGGCAATGCGTGCTGCACCATGCGTGTGTCCTCCATAGCTGTCCCTGTATTGCTAGCGCCCCTTGTGATCAGAGTGTCTATTGACACCGGCCTGGGATCCAACCAATCCTCCACCAATTTGT
The DNA here is from genome assembly GCF_040938575.1 of Ambystoma mexicanum. Taxonomy (NCBI): domain Eukaryota; kingdom Metazoa; phylum Chordata; class Amphibia; order Caudata; family Ambystomatidae; genus Ambystoma; species Ambystoma mexicanum. The sequence goes on from NC_090923.1 coordinate 651,555,278, forward strand.
GTTCCCATCTTAGGCTGGGATCGTTCTCCATCCTTTTCCTGAACCTTTGGTCCCTCAAAAGCCAGGCTGTGCCTCCCCACTTCCTTTGCTCCTCAATTACTCATTAGCATAATAGGGCTGGCCCGTCATCTGTTTTTTTCTGTACTATTATCTGCGCCATAATCCTGAAACCCGCCAACCAGTTTTGCAGATTCTCCTCGGCCCTCACCCTCTTCCTGGCTTTTACCACCTCCCTGCTCCCACTAGCCTGCAGGGTGTCGTATCCTTTGGTCTCATGCTCCAATAATGAAAAGGTATCAATGAACCTCCCTTTCGCCACCTCTTTTTGCACACAATCCGGTATGTGCCAGCACAAATAATTGTTCTCTGTGATTGTCAGGAGCCCTTCTGCTGCCCTCCCTGATGGAGTGGGTAGATCTACCAACCGTTCCCCCTTTGCATGTCCCCCTGACCTGACCCTTTCACCCATCGCTGTCCTGAAGCCTTCGCCCTTTTCTGTGGCTTTCCCCACAGCTGCCCACACACTACTAGGGCCTGTCACCCGTTCCTCCGCTGGTGTCCCCTTTCCTTGTGCATGGGCATTCCCCCCGCGCAGTACTTCCATTATAATGTCCATTTTCGAGCCCCAATCCAACTCACCATCCGAGCTACCCCCCTTCGCCTGAGGAGCCCCGACCCGTCTGCTCGGCCCAGCATCCTCCTGAGCCTCATAGTTGGGGGCTCGGAGGCCCGATCTGTTAGAACGATCCCCAGCCGGTGATGTCTACGCCTCCCTATCTCTTCCCTCGGCCACCAAGGCTGTCAATGCGGCCAAGTCCTCCTCCAACTCCTTCTTGGTCTTTCTCCCCATGGGGCCCCCGCTCATTTTTGCTTGTCTTGCGTGAGCTTGTGGACTCCCCCACTCCGGATGAAGACTGCGAGTCAGAGCTGTTGTTGGGGGACGGGGAGATAAATACTTGTGTGGTAATTGTCTCGCGGGCTGGCTGAGGGGCCCCCATTTTGACCATCGCCGCTTCCCAACCTATGGACTTGGCGAGCACTGTGAATGTGGCCCAAGCCTCAGTGTTCATTGTCTGTCCCTGAGTTGGCGAAAAGGCTGTCTCCACCTCTACTGGCGCTTCTTCTAATTGCAGGTTTCATCCAGGTCCAGACTTTGTGAATAAAACATGGAGACCTGTAAGAAATATAAAGTTGTCACTTTGTGTCTTTGGAGCGAAATCCCCTCAGCCCACCCCCCCTTTTGGCTGCGCCTAACTACCCGTTCCGGTTGTTGCTCTTGTGGCCCTGTTACCTTTTGTTCCCACTTCCGTCCGTTACATGTAGTACTGCGATTGAGCCTGGCCCTGCTTTTCGTATCTGACCGGTGTATCCTGAGGGACGAAAGAAATCGTGGTGAACAACGGAGGACGCTATGCATTACCCCACATCCCTTTTGCCTGATCACTAAGCCCTGTTGATGTGCTGTCCACCACGGAGTTCTGTTCTCCCATGGCTCTGACCCTGGCAGCCCAAAACTGAGCGCCCCCCCTACTCACTTCTGTTCGCTCCCCCCTACCTGGCTACACTGTAACCCGCCTACCCCCCCCCTATTCCCATCATTCCATGAAGGCCCCTGGACTTCCAGGTAACCATCCCCCTCCTGATGCCCCTAACCTGCGCTCCTGGCCCCTGTACTGCATGCTGTTACCTTCCCGAGGCACACCCCCTTGCAACGCTAGCCAGAGCACCCTTCCCCTGAAAACGGGGGGTGGGGAGATCTGGTCGATTCTCTGCTGCCCATCTCCTGCACCGTGTTTGCATCCATTCTGAACTGTAAGGCACTCACCCATGAAAATAATTTACAGTTGAATGGACAATATATACAAATCATAAACATCATATCTTCCAATTACAGTGTAGCATGCCATTCCCTGCGCTGCAACGCTTTTTACACCATACTAAGTACCAACACATTCCAAGGGGGTCTAGCGAAAGTGATCACCACCTTCAACAGTCCTGCAGCCTGCCAAATGGCAACACTTGTGTATAGGCGTGTTATAAACACCATATCTTCTCAAAATATGCATGGGAAAACTGTATTCTAAAGGGGTCATGAAAGGGGTCATGCAAGTACAGTGTTCTACCCCTGTACTTTGCTTGCATACTCCTTTTCCTTACTCATTGCCCCTTATGCTACACACCGTTAGCCACCAGGTTTGCGGCCTGAACAATTCCCTTACCCTATTCGCGCGCTCCATCCAAAAACACCTTGCCGAGCCGCCCGAATGTGCCCCAGCGTGCATGCTCTCCCCAACGGCTAAACTTAATATCCCGCAAACTCCTTCCGTACCCCACCAATTTATCAATCCCCCCTCCTACTTCTATCCCCCTACGCCACAAGGTCCCAAGTGCACATTTCCCTTACGTGTGCTGCCTGGTGCTGCATGCATCCCCCAATACACTGCTTCCATTTTCATCCATTTGCTCCCTTTAAGAGAGGCCTAGTCTGTAGTACTAACATACCATGTAAATAAAATAAATTCTAGTTGACAACCAATCTCCCCCACCGTTTTTACCAACAGTCTCAACACCAACACGTTGCATTCTGACCAGAATACGAAACCTATCGCCGCCCCTCTCTGCGGGTCAAAATCACACGCCATCCTGCCCCGCATCCCCCGCACTGCGGTTCATTTCCTTCCGTGATTGCAAGCATGCAGTGTTTTATTTATCTGAAAGCCCCTCCCTGTACTGGCCGCCGTGTGCCACGTCTCAAACATCAATATTCTAATTCTAACATTGGAAGCCCTCCCACCCGCTGTACCGGAGCACCTCTTATACAAATTCTAAACGTACTGTCCTCCAAATACAACCCCATTCTCTGCGCTGCATCGTGATTTAAACCATCCTACGCATCCAAACATTCCAAGCGGGGGGCCAGAGAAAGCGATGCCACTCTAATTGCCAGCCCATTCCCTGCGCTGCACCGCGTTATAAACAATACCAAGCACCTGCACATTCAAAAGGTGTCTAGAGCAAGCGATCCCCACCTAAAACATTGCAGCAGTACGACAAAATCTCAAACACTTGTGGATAGGTGCGCTATAGAATCCATCAATTTCCAAATATGCATGTAAAAATTGACCCCACCGCAGCACTTAAACCCACTTTTAACGTTCCTTAAAGCAGAGCCATTGAAGCAATTGCATTTTGGGACATGCAGTCCCAGTAGGAACGCAGGTGAACCAAATGACATAAATGTCCCGTAAATGTTCTATGTGTTAAAGCAAAGCATCCCAGCCAAATACGATGTATCTTAATTCTTTTGTTACCCACACGAAGAAAGAAAAGCTCTCGTCGCCAGCACCGCCATCCCATTGCATCACTCTCTCCTCTCCGCACCCCCTTGCCCCCATGGCCAACACCTTGTCAGCACGGCGTCACGTCCCTAATGGGAACCCACATCGGTGCAATGCTTAACCCCTAATCCCATCTCAAGGCACCTCCTGCCCCAACTCTCGGCGCTGTTGGGTTTTCAAGACACTGCTGCCCTGCCCACCCCTTGTGTGCAACCCGTGGGCAAAATGACCGGGAGTGCGCCGTTCCTTTGGCCCCTATCATCTGGGAAGCTGCACGCATACATTGTGTGACACCGTACCCCCCCAACCACCTGCCTCTCAATTCCTCATAAGCCTGGAAGTGTTTTTGTGCGGGGGAGTGGCATGCGGGTTACAGGTGTCATGGGTGAGAAGTATGAAATGACATAAAAAAACAGTAATGGCAGTTACAGGAATGAGGAGACTGAAACCAGGATGTGAGGTGGAAAAACTTTGGCCACAAGCTTTATTTTAGTACCAGCCATGGTGCAAAATAAAAACCAACCATGACATCACATAAGAAAGATGACAATAAAATATATTTTGGGGACAGGGAGATCAGGTTTCATTTCTGAAATCATCACTTCTGTTCGAAGTCTTAGCATGTGAGCCAGGGATCTAAGGGAGGTGTAGATTTCAGCCAGGAGGAGCTTCTTGCCCACTTGAGGCAAGTCATTGCCCCCGAGGTGGATGATGAGATACTCCGGGGGAGGAGAGCAGGCCCCCAGTAGGTCGGCCAGTTTGTCGTGTAGGTCTCCCCAGCGCATGCCCGGCTTGCCCCACCAGTAAGTGATGGTATCCTGGAAATGCATGCCGACCTGGGTTTCCTACAGCCCTCTGCTGGCCCTGGTGATGAAAGAGTGGCCCACGATCCACGCCGTCTGAGACGGGAGGTTGCCTGTGATCACAAGAGGAAAAGAGGGAAGGGAGGGGTGCGGGCGGGAGGGACTTATTAGATCAAGTCTTTCCTGATGTATCTTTTGTAAGACCCCGATTTCCAGCCCCCGACCCCTTTATGGCTTTCTCTTGCAACCCCCCATCCAGGCTGAAGTGGCTGCTCCTATCCTAAAGGAGTGGGATCCAAACTCAGTAGGATTCCACCCTATAGCTACTATAGTTTTCTTGAGGACAGACCTCCCCTGGAATCTACTGAGGGCAGACCCATTTTTGTGTGTGAACAATTGCCCCCCCCGGCCGGGCCGCTTGCTCAAGAAGGCCCTAGTGGTGCAGATGGGGCAGTATTCTGTTTCCTCAATGCAGTAAGGTTGATGATCCTCCCTTTTCCTAGTTGGTCAGTTTTGGATCTACAGAGTTTCACTGCCATGGAGTCCTTCCCCAGGTGGATGTCGCCTACATCCAGCCCTTCCTCTGATCCTGTGTTTTTAGAAGCTATCTCGCTAATCCTGAAAGCCCCAAAGTAGTTGAGTGGGAAGGCTGCTCTAAATAGGGTGGTCTTGTAGGCATTGTTGCATACTGCAGGGAGGGTGTCTAGCAGAATTTTTAATTTTGCAAAATTGAGGGGGCGCCTATTGTCTGACTTGACCCCTTCCAGTTTGGACCAACCCTTGAGTGCATATCTGGTTAGCGCGCCGTGGGTGGGGTTGGGTGCCCCTGCTAATCTAGTGTAATATGAAACTGCTGCCAGATGGGATGAAGCCCATGCCTTCTTTTTGATATGTTTGAAAGCCCATTCCATAAAGTCATTGACATGGCTCTCCTGGATATCCCTGATGTTAGTGACTTTTGTGATGTTTCCAAAATCCGTCAAGCACTTATTGCACATTTTGACAGTTTTCTGTGCCAGTGTCTTTTTTGGCCAATTCCCCTAGGACACCTTGTGGCTCACCTGTTGGAGTGTGGTGCCGGGAAAGGCACCCCCCTTGCCCGGGCCCGGGGGGTGGGGTCGAGCTGGAAGGGAGCATCTCATGGGAGAGCTGTGACTGGCTGCCTGGCGGGGGCTGACCTGGTTATTTCCATGATGGCCCAAACCTCTTCTGAAACTGCTGTCATCATGGCTTCTGCCTGTGGATTTAGTACCCTGAAAGTGGAGAACTGAAAACGGGACAGAGCGTCAGCAGAATTGTTATTTTTGCCTGCAATGTGCCGTCCATTGATTACAATGTTATTATTCAGGGTGACTTTTGTTATTTCTCTTTTAGCACCAGAGGGCAGAATGCAGCGCCCTTGTTTAAAATGTGTTCAACAGCCATGTTGTCTGACCATGTGACCAGTTCTGTGTTGGCCAACAAGTCCCCCCATAGATAGAGTGCCAGCCATATGGGGAATATCTCTAGCAGTGTGATGTTCCTGGTCCAGCCCCGCTTCTGCTAACAGGGAGGCCAGAGGCCAACGCACCACTTGTTACCAAAACATACCCCAAATCCTGCTGCCAGCCACATCTGTGAACAAGGACCTTTTGTCAGCCCCATTCATGGGCTTGCGCCATATCACCTGGCCATTGAAATTGTTAAGAAATGATTCCCACATGGCCAGGTCCTGTGTTGTTTCCTTGCCCAATCTGATGTGGTGGTGTGGCTTTTAACCCCCTTCATTTTTAGTTTCAGGCTCTTGTGAAAGACCCGGCCTCGGGCATGATTCTGGTAGCAAAATTGAGCTTCCCGGCGAGGGATTGTATTTCCGACAGGGTCGCCTTGTCCCTGCCCGTCATCAACTTTATTGTCTTTAGAAGGTCCTCTATTTTATCTCTGGGTAAGTGGCATTCCCCTTTGGAAGAGTCAATCTCTATTCCTAGGAATGACAGGCTGGTGGTGGGTCCTACTGTCTTCTCAGGCGCCAGTGGGACCCCTAATGCCTGCATGGTTTCACTGAATATTTTGATGGATGAGCTGCATAGGGGAGGCCCTGCTGGGCCAGTGAAGAAGAAATCATCCAGATAATGTACCATTCTGGCACTGGGCATGGCCTGTTGGAGTGCCCATTGTAGGAAAGAACTGAACTGTTCAAAATAGGCACTCGCGATGGCGCAGCCCATGGGGAGGCATTTATCAAAGTAGAATTTGTTTGTCAAAATGGAGGCACAGCCACTGGTAGGTGCTCTTGTGACGGGCAGCAGCCTGAAAGCTGACTTAATGTCGGCTTTGCCATGAGAGCGTGTCTACCTGACAGTTTTACTAGGTCAACAGTGTCCTGCACACAGCTGTAAAAGACAGCAGCCTCAGTGGCAGGGATGCCATCATTGAAAGAGCTACCTGGTGGGTGTGATAAATGGTGGATCATCCTAAACTCCCCCTGCTCTTTTTTGGGCACAATGCCCGGGGGGGGGGGAGCATAAAAACTCTGTGAAGGGTGGGTGTTGGAAAGGTCTCTTTATCCTACCCAGCGTCAGCTCTTTACCAATTTTTTCCCTTATTATGCGGGCTAGGGATGAGGCAGATTTTATGTTTTTCGGTATGATGGAGGATCCATGGCCCTTGAATGGGATCTGAAAGCCCACTATGAATCCCTGACCCAATAATTTTCTAGCTGCTGGGTCAGGGTAGCTCTCTAACATGTTTAGTAGTTGGTCAATTTTTATCGGTGAGGCCCCCAATTTATAATTAGTGGATGTTTTTACCCTCTGTGACTTTGGGGCTGGGCCTGGAGGGAGAGGCTTTTGTGCAGTTGTTGCTGCTGTGGCCTCCATTGCATGTGCTGTATTGGTGCTTGTATCTGCACTCAGTGCCCTGCATCTCCTTCCTGAACTCTCTATCGTAGTTCAGCCATGATTCCCACCCAAAGATATTGTGAATCTCCAAAATTCTGTGGTGATAGGCATTCAGTGCAGTGCCCTCTTCTGGGAATTTTTCTAAAATGATTGTTGACAGGATTTGAAAAGAAGCCTCCCAGTTCTGGATATTCTTTTCCAAGGTAGGCCGCTTTGCCCTTTCTTTCTCTTCAGCTTTCTTATCTTTTTTGGAAATACCAAAACCGAATTGCTTCTTCCAAATCTTTCTCTTAATTTTGCGCTCGATGTGCTATGCAATAGTCTTTTTTAAACTTCTATTCACGCTTTTGCCAGCTGTGCGCCTCCCATATTTAGTCATTTGTGGGCTTGGGGACACAACATCATTGCTAGGCCCAACCCATGCTTTAATGTGGCCCTGGACATCCTTTCCCCCAGAATCAGACTCTGTATCCGTGCTGTCACTCTCGCTGCTGGAGCTGCTCAAGTCATCCCTGTGCCTCTTTTTTCTCTCAGCACCCCCATCCTTGTGCCATTTAAAAAATTGTTCTAGCATTGGCCCCAAATCATTGCTTTTCACAGTACCTGATTTTGCTTTTCTTTTGGTGCCGGGGTGGGTGTCTGAAGAGGCGGGCATGCTGCGGACATCAAGGCGCTGCTTCTTCCTGGCCGGCTGCTCCTTTTCTTCTGGCTCATCATCGCCGTCATCTTTATCCTCCAGTGCATTTGCATTGTCAGCGTTGAAACTGGTTGATGCAAGCTCCGCCATTCTTTCCTGCACCAGATCCATGCCATGGACAGCTTCTGCTGCCATTCCAGAAGTAGTGTTTCTTTTAGGGATAAAGCATCGGCCATCTCTTTTTTTCTTTGGGCCTCTGTGTGCTGGTTTGTAGTAGGGAGTTCTTGTGTTGCCCACTCAGCGTGCCTTGCTCCTGCGTGTGCCACAATATGATGTATGGCACCTTTAATTCTCCCTTAAGGTACCTGTGGTAGGTAAGTTTTATTGCTTTGTGTCTTCCTGCTTCTAAAACATTTTTTGCGCCTCTCGCAGAGTTGCTCACTGCAGGCGTTCTCCTTCAACGCTTGCCGGTACCGTGTTTTGGAAAAGAAAAGCCCGGGAAGGTATCCTGTGGGCTTGCTCTGTGGTGGGGCAGCCTGTAGTTCATTTTTTTGATTGCGCCTTTCTCGCCTCTTCCTGTAGTGAACTGGTCACTTTCAGCTGCCTGGCTTTAGGTAAAGTGAATTTGTCAATGCGGAAAGTTCTATGAAACCAAAAAACTAACGCGATTTCTGGGACCGTTCGGGCTCTCCTCTCTCCCCACCCTCACGGGTGCTCAGCAGATGCGCCAGCCCACGCAGGGGGCACTAGAGGCGCAGCTCACATAGCGGGCCGCCCCTCTGGCCGCCCCCTGCGTTGACTCGCCTCCTCCGGAAACGGCCTGCACCTCTGGGGGCTTAAATAGCCAGGGCAGAGAGATCAAGACCTCTCATCCAGCCCTGGCAGCAGCGACATGAGTTGGTGTCATAGGTGGAAAGGGGATTTAGATAATGATACGTGAACATGGGCCACATGCAGCAAGGAGGACGCTCCAGAGGAAATGGATAGCAAGGTTGCTGCATGTACTGACTCTTTACTACCTCCCGGGCACTAGGCAGCCGGCGATTTTTGTAAGGCCAGGGATGTCTAAACTACTCATTTTGAATTTTGTGTCACAGGAGCAAAGGACCAGGCAGAAGGTTGCCAGGAAGGTGATACAGTGTGGCAAAAGCTCAGAGTGGTTGGTGGAGCAGCACTGGTAAAGTGGGCTCATGCAGGTGAGGTAAGAAACACGGTTTGCGAGGGGAACTCCCGGAAAGGCGATCCATAGTGTCGTGGACACAAGGATCAGCCGAATGTGCTTGGACCCAACGCTCTGGCCGGTGCCAGGAGCAGGTCCAGGTGGCAGCTGAAGTTGCAGGATGTTCTAGGAGGAGGGGCCAAAAGGAAAACGGCAGGCAACCACCATCAATGGGCTGCTGGTGCGGATGAGCTGTAAGGGAACAGGAATGCCCTGGGAAGGCAGTGGGGCACCCGAAGTAAGGGTGAATATCAATGTACCGGTGGACCGTTCACCAAAGGGTAAGATGGCGCAATGCAGAGTTTGCTAGTTTGCACCTTGGGGGGAATGACCTTGCAGATTTGGGGAGGGGCCGATTGACGAGAAAAGGGCAGGAGGGCATTAGGATCTTAGCAAGAATGCTGCCTGAAACAGAAATAGCTGGGTCAGAGCTGATCCCGAGGAAGGTATGGCGGGGAGCAGAGTCCAACGCTGCGAGGGAAAGGTCTAGGAGGAGGGTGAACAGGAGCATCGAGTGCTTAATGAAGCAGGAAGGGCTTGTTTTTGTCAGACACCTGGAGTTATGTGAAGGGAAGCCAATGGTTTTTGCAGCAGATGGAGTGCATATATCAGAGCACAGGATGGGCCATTTCAACTTAGGGCTATGGGGAATGATGGCAAGAACTGGAGGTTAATAGTGTTTGGGGAGTACCATCAGGAGGAGGAATTTGGTGTGGGGGCATTTGGGGTCGCGGGGGGCCACCCCAAAGCGTGGCGGAGTTACGAGGGCGGTCCCAGAGAAGGAGGCACGCTGCGGTCTGGTCTGTGAGCTACAACCACTGGCTGCTTCAGGAAGGATGGGGTGACAGGGGCGCTGATTCCACTAGGGACGGTTGGGACTCCTCAACAACCGATGCAGTGGCCTTATTCGCTCCATACTCTCTGGAGGAATGACTGAACTGGCAGTGGAATCCAGGGCGGGCCGTTCTCGCAAGAACGGAATGGTGTGAGATGGCTCACAGGCTTTTGGACATGGGACTTTTGCAAGGCGGGATTGGCAGAGCCACCCGGCTAAGGACCATGGTTGGTGCCAGGCAGTCATAAGACCTGAGCAGGGGATGGGGGCCGCCCTCATAAAATGACTCCAAATTATGCGACCATATGTTTTTTCCAATAAAATGTTATATTTGTTTCCAACTTTCAGAATGTCTCTGACTCTATCATTGGGGCAAGCAAGCAGGAAATGTTATGCATGTTACTGATATGATGTAAGGGGCCAAGGAGTAGGGGTTAGCCCCGCTAAGCAGATGCACTAGCCCACACAGGGGGCGCTAGAGGCGCAGCTCACATAGCTGGCCGCTCCTCTGGCCGCCCCCTGCGTGGGCTCACCTCCTCTGGGGAGGAAGCAGTCAGGGTGCCCCCTGGGGTCTGCCCGGAAACGGCCTGCACCTCCGGGGGCTTAAATAGCCAGGGCGGAGAGAGCAAGACCTCTCATCCAGCCCTGGCAGCAGCGACATCCACCCTCCCACCCAAGCTGTAAAGAAAACTGCGACAGGTAAACAGAGGATCATGGGTTGGTTCAGTGGGAAGGTAAAGGGGCTTAGAGATGGCCTTGGATGGAGTAAGGATATGTCTTTTTGAACTATATTGTTGAAATAGGGTGATGGTGGCACTGAAGGAATGTCTTTTAACAAATTGTTTTTCAGAGGTGGTGGTAACATTTTTAATGTACTAACTAATTTTTCTGTCAGAGGCAGAGTTATGAAGGCGGTCCCAGAGAAGGAGGCACGCTGCGGTCTGGTCCGTGAGCTACAACCACTGGCTGCTTCAGGCAGGATGGGGTGGCACAGGCGCTGATTCCACTAGGGATGGTTGGGACTCCTCAACAACCGATGCAGTGGCCTTATTCGCTCCATACTCTCTGGAGGAATGACTGAACTGGCAGTGGAATCCAGGGCGGCCCGTTCTCTCAAGAACGGAATGGTGTGAGATGGCTCACAGGCTTTTGGACATGGGACTTTTGCAAGGCGGAATTGGCAGAGCCACCCGGCTAAGGACCATGGTTGGTGCCAGGCAGTCATAAGACCTGAGCAGGGGATGGGGGGCCGCCCTCATAAGATGACTCCAAATTATGCGACCATATGTTTTTTCCAATAAAATGTTATATATGTTTCCAACTTTCAGAATGTCTCTGACTCTATCATTGGGGCAAGCAAGCAGGAAATGTTATGCATGTTACTAATATGATGTAAGGGGCCAAGGAGTAGGGGTTAGCCCCGCTATGTGTCGACCTGCTTCCAACCAGGTGCCTTCATGCTTTCAGCTCTGTCCGCGGGCCGCCCGAATCTTTATTTGTTCGAGCACCGTCCTCTGCGGTTTGTCCTCCACTGCTGGCAGACTTTCAGTGGTGCTGGATGAGCTGGGGAGGAGTCTGGCCTTCCGCTTGCCTCTGTGTCTGTACAGAGATTACCAGCCGGCGGGGGATGCCTTTCATGCGATCAGCTTCCAGCGTGTGACCTGCTTACGCCCACGGAGGTCCTCTATTTTACCTTACATATGGCAGCAGCAGACTTTGCCAAACGTGGCCTTCCTGCGATGCTAGATTCTGGCTTTGCCGAAGTAAGGAATGCCAGCTGCTCGGACGCCGCACTTGGCGGGTATCTTATCCCGTCTCCTGGGCAACTTTTTTTCGGTGCGCAGCCTGGTTGCTGGGAACCTACCTGCCAATATTAGATATGGCAGTAATCTTCCGATCCCCTCCGACAGCAGTGTGCTTCTCCTGCTTTGTTGAGGTCTGCTGGGCTGGGGAGACTCACGCACCGCACGGACCTTCCGATGCCGTGTGTTGCCGAACAAATTTATAAGTGTTCTCTGCTTCCTGGAAACGTTGGCTGATCCGGGTGGGTTCAGCGCTTCTTGCAGCTGTCCTGCTGCTGTCACAGAGATGGCGGGGGAAAAGAATGAGAGGGGCTACCTTGCCCCTCACCAGATAAAGGCAAAATTCTGCCTGGGGGCAAGGCGGCCCCTCTCTGAACATTAAAGGTCCCTGCTCCGCATCCACCAGGATGGGAAGGGGGGACCTTTGAAGTTGGAGCGAGGTGACAGAGGGCAGGGACTACCTGTTGTCACCTGCCCCTCCTCACCTCGCTTTCCTGCACTGGCGACCCGCAGTTTGGATCCCCTTTGTCTTGGGGACCCAGCTGCCCACCACCACCATGTGCAACATATGGGGGAAGTGTCTCCAAGCTCAATTGAGGCTGATGTACCCAGTCCTCCCCAGCACAGGTGTCCCCGCCTCAGCAGGTAATCTCTGCTTCCTTCATTCACTGCCTCGCTGCCCTGCAGCTCTCCTCTACATGTGTACCTCGCTGTTATGGGCCTCAGTGCGTGTTGGGGCCTCACACGCACACACACTCACGCATGCAGGCAGGCACCCATAGAGAAGACGCCGGAGACGTGTGTCTGCTCCGGTCGCCTGCGCGAACTGCCGGCGCACCGTCTTTAATGCAATCATCGCATGCGCGAGTCTCGATGCTGCTCGCGCATGCGTACACAACTATAATTGCTACGCAACATCCCTCCTTTTCCCCCAAAACAAAATTAACATTATCAAACATGGGAACCAACAGCGTCCCTCATAACTTTCACGATAAGTGTGCCCTTAGTTACGAGGTAGGGTCCATAATGAAGTCTCTGAACCTCAGCGGTGGCTTGCACCCCGCCCGGCTCGGGTACCTGCGTGCTCCTGCGTCGGGGTCCTCAGGTGCCACCGGAACTTCTGGCGGCCCATCGTTTTCCATTGGCACTCCAGGATTCGGGTCGGGGTCATCCCTGACCGCTGCCTCAGGGTTCGCAGTTTCTATGCGCTTGAAGAACGAAATATTTCTGGTAACAGTCCCTCTTGCGTTGGCAGCCGTGACCATCGACCCTTTGACGTGGGTCACGCCAAGTGGTTGTGGTTCATACGGCAGTGATAACTTCCCCTCTGGCTTCCTGTTGCGCACCAGCACGGTGTCACCTATTGCGATCGCCCTCTCAGGTAGTCTTCGCCGTGTAGTCTCCTTCTCATTCAGAGTGGCCCTCTCTGTGCGCACGTTGCGGTTGTCGATCTCTCCTGGTGGTCTTCCTTCTACTTCGGGTAGTAGACCTCTTGGTATTCTTTTGAAAAGGGCTTCTTTGGGGGCGACTCCGGTGGACTGATGTGGGGTCGTGCGATACTCTCTGAGAAACTCGACCAGATTTCGCCGGAGATCTTCTCCCCCATTCACCGATATGCGGAACACTTTGTTGAGCGTTCGCATAAACCGCTCCACCTCGCCATTTGCTCTCGGCCATAGTGGGGTTATTTTGCGATGCTTTATTCCCCTGTCCTCACAGTATTGAGCAAAACGCTGGCCCTGAAACGGTGACCCATTGTCCGAGCAAATTTCCAGAGGGAATCCATGTGTGGCGAATATTTTGTCCATGGCCAGAATGGTGTGGTCACTGGATGTGGATTCGACCAACTCCACCTCTGGGTATCGTGACCACTGGTCGGTCACCACCAGAAAGTATAAACCTCGGCCCGTGGATCCGAAGTCTGCGTGCACTGTCCCCCATGGGCGGTCACTCCTCTCCATGGCCTGAATGGGTGGCGCTCTCTCCACAGGGCTTGCGGCTTGACATGGGATGCAGGCCTTCACAAATTTCTCCACCCTTCCTTCCAGATCCGGAAACCAAACTTTCAACCTGAGACGAGCTTTCATCTTGGCCATTCCTTGATGTCCCTTGTGGGCTAGCTGTAGGACTTTCTCAACTAACGCCCCTGGTATCACGATCCGGTGCCCTCTTAGCAGTATTCCATCGTCCGCCACCGACAATGCATGGCGTATCTTCCAGAGTGCCTGTAGATCTCTTTGTGCTTCCACAGTCCTTCGGGAGTTGTCTAGGAGGACCTCCCGCCATTCTCCTGTGTCCACCGCACCTTTTATCTTTCGGAATGCTTCATCGCTATTGGATTCATCCGCGATTTCCTGACGCGTCAGGGCAACAGGCAGTGCTGCCTCAACTACTAGATGTACGGCTTCCACGCAGTCTGCCACCTCTAGTGAGTCCCTGAGCATCCCGGTGCCCGGATGGCGCGATAGGTAGTCCGCCGGGTTGTGTGTCCCTGGTCGATATAGTAATTTGACCCCATATTCCATGAGGGCCAACATCCACCTTTCTGTGCGCGGAGGCGGTTTGGACGACGTTCCAGACAATATCGGAATGAGTGGTTTGTGGTCAGTCACCACAACGACTGGCTTCCCTAGAATATAGATTCTAAAATGTTTACACCCCCATAGTATGGCCAAGGCTTCTCGCTCTATTTGGGAGTAACGCCTCTCCGTATCGGTCAGGGCTTTGCTGGCATAGGCGATGGGCCTCATGGTCCCTTGCTGGTCTGCTTGCATGAGGACTGCTCCCAACCCCACTGGGCTAGCATCAACTACGATCTCCGACTCGCGACCGGGGTGGAAGTAGGCCATTGTCTCTTGCTCCGACAGGGCATGTTTGATGGCGGTGAACACACTTTGTTCCTTCCCTGTCCATGTCCACGCCACATCATTTCTGGTGAGCGCCCTCAGTGGTTCTGATAAGGAGGCTAGATCTCGGATAAAGCGGCCACAATAATTGACCATCCCTAGGAAGCTTCTTACTTCGGCTGGGGACGCTGGTGGGGATGCATCTCGGATGTCTTTTACCTTCTCCGGATCCGGCGAAATTCCTCCAGCATGAAATATAAATCCAAAAAATTCAAGCCCGTCCTTCAAAAATTCGCATTTTTCTTTGTGTAGGGTTAAACCGACACTGCACAGTCTCTCAAGGGTGTTCTCTAGGCGCTTCAAGTGTTCGGCTTCGGACTTCGCGAAAACTAGGATGTCATCTGACATGTTGATGACCCCTTTGAGTCCTGACAGTGCCCCCCTGATAGCATTCTGAAAGACCTCTGCTGCGGACGAGATCCCGAAACTAAGTCTTTTGTATTGATACAACCCCTCATGAGATGTAAAGGTAGTAATGTATCTAGACTCGGGGTGGAGCTCCAACTGGTGGTAACCTGATCTTAGGTCTAGCTTCGAGAAAACCCTAGCTCCCTGGAGCTCTCCGACGATGTCATCTAGGGTCGGTGTGAGATGGCGTTCTCGTTTGATCGCCACATTAGGCAGCCTCATATCTACGCAGATGCGTACTGCTCCTGGTTGTTTCGGCTTCGGGGCCACCACAATTGGGGAGACCCAGGGGGTGGGTCCATCTACCCTTTCGATAATGTCCTTGTCCACCAGTGACTGTAGCTCTTTCACAACTTGTTCCCTTAGATGAAAAGGGATACGGCGATGTTTAAGCGCTGTCGGCCTCACGGACTCATCTATGTGCAGCCATATGGGCTCAGCCTTGAGTTTTCGAATACCAGTGAAGATCTTCTCAAAGCGCTGTAGTAGGCGGTCCAGATCGGTGAAGTACAGGGCAAGAGTGAAGTGTACAATGTTTAGCGCTTCTGACGCGGCACAGTTTAGGAGGGAGTGTGGGCTTACGCTGGCGACGAAAAACCTCGCCTTTATTTTGTTTTGACCATGAGAGACTGGGGCCACGAATACTCCTTGGATGGGGAGAGGTGTATCCCCTCCGAATGCGTAAAATTCGCACTGTGGAATTCGTCAGCCTTGTTGGACCAGGAAGAGCATTGTAATGTTTGGTTGCGAGTACGCAGACAGACGCCCCAGTATCTATGAGGACTGGAGTTGGCATCTCGCTAATGTTGACGGTGCATCTGGGTTGTCGACGGTCCCCAGGGCCTTGCGCAATGCTTGAGATGAAAATTTTTTCGTCATCTTCCTCCTCCTCTTCCGCGATATTGAGATCTTGCATTCCTTGTTCGACAGAAGACACACCCCTTACTCTCCCAGCGACACTCCTACCACTTCTCTCTGGTCCTCTCAAAACTGTTACTGGCGTCGTTGCCCTGCACATCCTCGCATAGTGTCCCGGTGTGCCGCATCGACCACAGGTCCTTGACTTTGCTGGGCACTCTCTCGCATGTGGCAGATCGGACCCACAGTATGAGTACGATGAGACATTCCCTTGCGTTGTGGGCCCTTCGCTTCTCCTTGGTGTCCATCTTGCCTTCCCAATGGCCGAACGTCCTATTGCATATGCCTCTTCCTCCTTCCTGGAGCGTGTAGCAGTGCCCATTTTCGCCCCTCTTGCCTCCGCCAGTTCGTACGCTCTCCCCATGTAAAGAATTTGCTGCAGAGTCAGTCCAGGTTCTCTTAGCACTTGTCTCCTCAGTTTCCCTGAACAGCAACCTTGCAGCAGTTGGTTGCGAACCATTTCTTCCTTGTTAACCCATCTACAGGAGCTCGCTAGGTGTCTCAGACGAGCGCAAAACTGGTCTAATGATTCCTCTTCCAATTGTTTCTCAGCGCCCATGACAAACCTGTCAAAGTCAACGTTCGCCATAGGAAGGAAGTGGTCACGGAAAGGTTGCTTGACCGCATCATAATTTGCTGATGGAATGTTGAGAGTGTCATATATGCGTTGAACCTCAGTCCCTGCAGAATAGACCATGATGGCAATCTTCGCCTCATCTTCCGTTTCCCCCGAGGCTCTAAAAAACATTTCCAGCTTTTTGACCCATGTCATCCACTTCGGTCCTAGCTTAGATGGGGGGCCTGTGGTATCAAATTCAGGCATGGGGGCTAGAGTACTGTGCATTCTGCGAGGTATTGGGGCGACAGCATTTTCTTCTTCCTCTCCTTCTTCCCCCATTGTGTACTCACAGTGATCCTTGTCTGGTAGGAGTCGAGGTATCTGGTCAACTTCAGAGAGCTTTCACACTCTCCTTCTTGTTCTTACCACAACCCTGTGGTGTCTGGGCTGTGGTGGTTCCAAAAATTGCTCTGGAGCAGTGCAGGAGGCAGATGGCGCACGAGCACCCTCTCGGGCCGCAACCACTGCAATCTGCGTGTAGAGTAGAGTAAGAAAATGGCCGCCGGCCGTGCGTGTGGGTCCGTATGCATCCGATCGATGCACACGCAGTAACGTTCCTTCACTCCGATGTCTTCGGAGCGGAGGATGCCTCCGTGTCCACCCTCGTCGCCAGTGTTATGGGCCTCAGGGCGTGTTGGGGCCTCAAACGCACACACACTCACGCATGCAGGCAGGCACCCATAGAGAAGACGCCGGAGACGTGTGTCTGCTCCGGTCGCCGGCGCGAACTGCCGGTGCACCGCCTTTAATGCAATCAGCGCATGCGCGAGCCTCGATGCTGCTCGCGCATGCGTACACAACTATAATTGCTACGCAACACTCGCTGACGCTAGCTGCTGCTGGTAGGAGGCCCTGCCTGCCCTGCAGGCATGAATCCTGCACTCTGGATGATCCAGAGCACCGACCGGCTCCCGCTCCATTCAAAGAAGGGCTTGTTGGCGGGGGCCCCAGCCGGACATAGCACAAACCTCCCACCTCCCAGCTTACGGCCCCGGGCCTCCCATCCCGGTGTATACTCCAAATACGCACTCCTCGACGTTGTGTTCGCTACTGTTAACTAGTCAATTGCCTAATGTCGCAACTCCCTCCTAATGGCCCCTCCTCCCCAACGAAACAGTGTGTTCTGTAACTGTGGAGCACCCCCTTCCCCTGATACTCAATGCGCTTCGCAACTAATGAATACTTTAGCTGGTGCTGTCCCCGCCCCAGTGGATAATGCCCACGGCGGTGCCCCTCACTCGACTGGGTGCATTGACCTTCTCCCCCCAGCCATGCCAGACACCCGCGCCCCGGTCCTTTCTCGCAGTGGCCCCCCTTGCCGCTCATCCCTGACCCATCCCTAACCTTAACAACCACCCATGCCGCCCCACATGATGCATACAACCGAAACCCGGCACCGCGGTCTGAAACCTAAAACTGAATATTGCAAGCCATGTCCGCACAGCGGTTTCCACCATTCTCCACGTCCCACATGATGTATTAAATCATGACCTTTAAACACATTCCCTGCGCCGTGGCTTAAACTATTTTAAATACAGCACGATGCCTTATGATTTTCCAATTAACCCCAATGTAAAGCCAACCCGCGCGCGCAATATAGCATGTAAGACAAGATTTGGGTGGCACAGCAGCGGCATGCCCGCAACGCGGCCCCTTCTGCTAAACCCATGCCACTAGGAAATGTACGCATGCCCCCCAAAGTGCTCAAACCTAATGCGCAATCCCCGTTCAGCTCCCGGATACCCCCCGCAAGTCCCCACAATCGCACCTTTAAACAAACTAATACAGCGTACACCACAGTTACACACGCGGCCGAGTGCATGCATGGCACCAAATCAAAAGTAATATGCGTATAACTTTACTTGGAACCGGCCTGAAAATTGTTCCCTGTTATAGTACAGCCCTGCCATGAGCCTCGAGCTGCAACCCCCCCTCTTACCTTGTAGGTGCCACATTGTGACCAACGCCAACATTTCAATCCCCCATGCAAGGCATACCCTTTACATTATTCTCCACTACCAGCGACCTCAAATAGTTAAACATTTATTAATAGTGCCTTGTGCACGCTGCAAGGAGGCAGCACGTCTTGCTCCCGGTATAGGCAACATGAGCTATAAACCAGGCCCTCTCCATGAACGGTTGCTTTTGTCTCGCGCCTGTAACCCCTGCTGGAACCCCCAGCTATCCTGTGCCCATTTGTGTGTGCCAATCCCCCTACCATCCACCCCAGAATGCTGCTTCCAGTACTCGTGTGCCCCTGCCCCCGATTGCTCCATTGCTCCTTCTTAAGCTGCCAGCTACCCCTCATCCAACTGGGCCCTAGACCATCCCCCCCAGGCCTGTATGATCCCAACGTCGTGCCAGTCCAACTGCCAGGTGCCGTGGCCAACACCTTATCATCACCATGCCCCGTTCCTAAACTGGGCCCCTCATTCCCCCTGCAAGGCACCTTAAAATGCAGCACAAGACCACCCCAGCAGTCTGCCTAAAGTCAAGTGCTAATGAAGAAGCTCACATGGCAAACCTTTTTACTGGAATGCCCCGCCAAGACTGTGCTATGCCTGCTTTCGTGCCAAACGCTCCTTTGTGCAAGGGGGTGCACGAAGCCAGATACCCAGCCTCAACACCCACTTCTCCCGCGCTCCTTTATTTCTACAAAACAAGCCATGCAACCGAAACCCATAGTCAACTGTAACGCCAGCACCAGAGCACATATGCATTCCTTAAGAAACACGCCACGTTGATCTGCAAATTAAAGGACGTCTTAGCCCAGGTGGTTGATCCACCCAGAGACTGTGCCAAATTCATAAATCTGGTCATGCAGCTAGACTACCGGTTGCAGGACCGAAAGGCAGACTGGTCTAAGACGGACCCTCGGACCGTGTATGTTCGACCAAGGGAAAACACACCCTGTGTACCTGAAAATGCTGTAGAACCCATGCAAATTGGAGGGATACGGCCTCCATTAACAAAACAAGAGCGGGACAAAAGAAGACAACAACAGCTTTGTTTGTATTGTGGGGAAACCATGACATTTCCTGAAGGACTGTCCAGTAAAACCCCCAAGAAGAGCAGTCGGGGCTACAGAGAAGGATGAAGCTAAGGAATCGGAAAACTACCAAGCTCGACAAACGTAGAGGTCAGTTTGTCGAGTGAGAAGAAAGAGTTGCTGACCTAGCACTTTGCAATACCAGTGATCTTAATTAACCACCAACAGTCATCAAGAATACTTGCCGTTGAAGCATACATCGATAGCGGAGCAGTTGGAAATTATATTGATCAAGAACTGGCAGCAGAGATGGGGCTTCCTTTGTGTTCTAAGCCAACTATGGACAAGGTAACCACCGTGGATGGAACAGAAATCACTTCTGGACCAGTAACCCAGTGCACAGCCAGGGTAACCTTGCTGTGCCAGGGCAGACATCGGGAGTCTATTTCATTCAATCTCATCAAGGCACCTCAGTTCAGGCTAATACTAGGGATGCCATGGTTGGTTGCTCACAACCCTTTGTTAGACTGGCGGGCACGAAAATTAACCTTCCCCGGTGACTGCTCCCCTGCCTGCTATTACCAAGAGGAGAAACCTGACGGCTGTATCCCCATGACTCCCGGAGCGACAGTATCAACCCTGGGAGCAACTAATACCTTGCCAAGTGAATACCATGATTTCCAGGATGTTTTCCGAAAGGACCAAGCCAATACATTGCCGCCGCACAGGTCCTATGACTGTCAGATCGACCTTGTTCCTGGTGCACAAATCCCTTGCGGCAGGATCTACGCTCTCACAGAACCAGAAAACCTTCATTTGAAATCCTATTTAGACCAGTACCTTGCAAACGGATTTATCCGTCCTTCGAAGTCCCCCGCAGCCAGTCCTTTGTTCTTCGTACCGAAAAAGGAAGGAGACTTGAGAACCTGTATTGACTACCGAGCATTGAACCAGATCACCGTGAAGAACCGCTACCCCTTGACACTTATCCCTGAGATGCTAGACCAAGTTAAAGATGCCCAGATTTATACCAAATTGGACCTTCGAGGAGCGTACCACCTGGTCCGAGTCAGAAAAGGAGATGAATGGAAAACCGCCTTCCGTACTAAGTACGGCTTGTTTGAATATCATGTCATGCCCTTCGGGTTATGCAACGCTCCTGCAGCATTCCAGTATTTCATGAATAACGTCTTAAGGGAGTTAATTTATGTGTGCACCGTAGTGTACATAGACGACATCTTAGTATACTCAGCCTCGGAACAAGATCATGTCAGGCACATTTGTTCAGTCCTCACCAAGCTCCGTCAACATCCCTTGTTTGCAAAGCTTGAAAAATTCTTTTTTCACGTCACCGAAGTAGAATTTCTTGGTTTTATTTTTACTCCAGGAGGCATCAGAATGGACGTGCACAATGTAGATGCCATTCTGAAATGGCCTTCACCGACGTCTCTGAAAGGGGTACAAAGCATGCTGGGCTTTGCGAACTTCTACCGCCGGTTCATCCCAGACTTCTCTCAGGTTGTGCACCCAATCACAGTACTATTATGAAAAAACAATAAAAAGTTTGCTTGGACCAAAGAAGCAGAAGAAGCCTTTCAGGAACTTAAACGAAGGTTTACCTCCGCTCCAATCTGGCGTCATCCTCGTCCAGACCTCCCTTATGTCGTTGAAACTGATGCGTCCAGTCTCGCAATGGGGGCTGTCCTTTCACAGAGAGACCCGGAAACCGGCCAGCTACATCCTGTGGCCTTCTGGTCGAAAAAGTTCTCACCTCCAGAGATTAATTATGCCATCACGTCAAATCCGCCTTTAAAGCCTGGGGGCACTACCTTCTGGGGGCCAGACACACCATTACAGTCATCACAGACCACCGAAACCTGCAATATCTCAAAACAGCCAAGGCCCAGTCCTTGCGCCAATTACGGTGGGCCCTTTTCTTCGCCAAATATGATTATGTAATCACATTTCGACCAGGAGTCAGAAACGGAAAGGCGGATGCCTTATCTCGCATGAGCATAGATGAAATAGTAAATACAACTCCAGACCCAGTACCTATTATACCTGAAGACAAACTCTTGGGTATCACGACAGCCTTAACACAAGCAGAACTACGAAAGAAATCCAACGGACAATGAATCCTGATGCCTACCTCGCATGGCAAACTCAAGGAGAACAATATACCATCAAGGACCATCTACCCTTTTTTAGGGATCGCCTATGTGTACCCAAGAAGGAATTACAACAGCATATTATTTCAAACTATCATGATTCACTGATCGAAGGGCATCCTGGGATCGCCAAAACACTTGCTAAGGTGAAAGAGAACTTTTGGTGGCTTACCTGGCGTAAGGACATCATTCAATATATTCAGTCCTGCGGTGTCTGCGCACAAAATAAATCACAGAAACAAAAACCATCTGGTCTTCTACAACCATTGGACATTTCTCCAGTTCCATGGCACACTCTTTCCCTTGACTTTATCACTGATCTACCTCCAAGCCAAGGGTTCAACACCATCCTTGTAGTTGTGGACTTATTCTCGAAGATGGCCCATTTTATTCCTTTCAAAGGCCTCCTAGACGCAGCCACTTTAGCAAAAGTGTTCCTGGAGGGCGTGGTTAAGCTACATGGCTTCCCTTCGGTTCTGGTCTCTGATCGAGGCAGCCAGTTTGTTTCAAACTTCTGGAAAAAATGTTGTGCAATGGCGCAGAACGACGCTCGGCTATCTACCAGTCACCATTCCCAAATGGACAGCCAAACCGAGAGAACCAATCAAACACTCGAGCAATATTTACGGTGCATGCTGCACCACGAACAAAGAAATTGGAAAGACCTACTATGGATAGCCGAATATGCATATAACAATTCTTTGCATTCAAGCACGGGACAAACGCCCTTCTATACCCTTTATGGCAGACATCCGCGTACCTCTGAACTCGACCTTCAAGCCAGCTTGGAAATGCCAGCGGTAAAGACTCTACACACAACCATTACTCAGGATTTCAAAAGGGCAAAGGAACACTTTATTTATGCCAAAGAAAAACAAAAGAGATACGCCGACCAACACCGACCAAAAAGGCCCCTGATTATCAAGTAGGAGACAAAGTTTGGTTAGCCGCTAAATTCATACCCATCAAGGGAACCCGGACCTTTCATCCCAGATTCTTAGGACCCTATACCATTTAGGCAATTATCAACCCAGCAGCCGTGAAACTGGATTTACCACCTAATCTACACATCCACCCGGTATTCCATGTGTCCCTCCTGAAACCAATGCAACCCGGCACACGGATTGGGACACCACCTAAGCCCATACTTGTTGACGGAGAACCAGAATTCGAAGTCAAAGATATCTTGGACTCTAAATACTCTAGGACCAAGCTATATTATCTCGTCGATTGGAAAGGATTTGGACCACAAGATAGATCCTGGGAGCCCAGTGAGAATATCCACGCACCACGTCTAATTAGGAAATTCCATCAGAACTTCCCAACCAAACCTGGGCCAGACAGAAGGAACACCATGGGAGGGGCCTTAGGGGGGAGTGCTGTCATGACCCTCGCCCAAAACCCCCTATGGCAAACCCATTGGCCAGGTGGAGTCAGGACTCGGGCCTCTAAAGCCTGGCATCCTCTTCAAAAGCCCTCATGGGGCCAGTCCTGGCGCCTAAGGCGCCAGGCTCATACATCATGAAAAACAATGTGTTTGGGAACTACTTTATTGTATTGTCAGCCAACATGGAGGCATCCACATAGCTTGGTTCCTAAGAACCAAGCTATGCGGTCTAGTGTTTTGGGTGTGGTAGCCTAGGGACTACTTTACCTGAACTATTTTGTTGGAGGCTATTTAAACCACACCCGAGCAAGACAACACGCTTCGCGTTACTTTGCAGCTTGCAACGTGACGCTCACCGTGTCCAGCTATTCCCTCGAACCTCAGAGAAGCAGAACCTGCAAGGAGACAAAAGGAACATCATTAGCAGCAGCATCTTACCTGGAGTCTTTATCTTTAAACACTCGCAGCTACTGAGAACAGCTTCCTCGAATCTGCACGCCTCCCGGACAGAACGACCTGAAAGAGGAAGATAGAGGCAACATAAAAGAAAGCAGTAGAGACATTTACAAATTACGAACTGCTCAAAAGGCTTACCTGGCTGGTCGCCTCTCGGCTGGCACCACTCTGGACATTCCACTCGCACTGAAGAACACTGCGACCTACAAGGAAAGAAAACACAGGTTAGCAAAGGCAAGACTTCACAGCGCTGCGCATAGCGCTTACTTACCGCATCATAGCGCTCTTAAAGCACCATCATTTACCAGCGGGGCTCAACCAAGCCAGTTCACCGCGCTGAAGCTCTGCATACCTAAGGGAGAAAAAAGAGACATTTTAAACAAAGAAAGGCATGCAGGATACCAACAAAACTAAAGAACAGCAATAAGACCTACCTGAACAATATCAAACGGGCCGGCGTCAGTGAAGTAACTGGACCGCACTCCCCCATGAAAGACAACGCGCCCCTGCAAAGAAGGCAGGACGGAGAGCACGCATAATTCTACCACAAGGCGAGGAGAGGGCGCCAGAGAGACTGAAATCATATGGGGGTGGAGGGAGGATACTTCCCCCCAGTTGGTCCGTCTTGAACACAGTCCTCCTGTATTTTCAGGCAGAACCTTACCCGCAGACCACATCAGGGCAAAGCTGAGAAGTATACCAGCGAGTAACCCGGCTGGGTGGCGCCCCTGTGGATACCAGGTGAGCGTAACAGTGAATGAAGGAAGCAGAGATTACCTGCTGAGGCGGGGACACCTGTGCTGGGGAGGAATGGGTACATCAGCCTCAATTGGGCTTGGAGACACTTCCCCCATATGTTGGATGGGTTGGGTGGGCAGTGCGCAAAACGAAGGCGGGAGCGCCTGGAGACCCCTGGAAGCGTGGTCTGAGCATAATTGAGGTTAGAACGCAGGCTGGACTGTAATGAAAGTTGTAGGAACAGCTGAGAACCATCATAGGGGCGTAAAAGAGGCTGCTGGAATCGGGCTGCGACCAGAGGGCAACCCACCAGGGTACTGGGGTTGTGCTAGGGGCTAATCACCCACAGACAGCGCCACGGAGTGAGTTTGGGTGGAGTGCAAAAGTTGCAGAACAAAGAGTGGGTGCTAAAGTCAGGACAAGGGCCCTCCCTCCCAAGTCATGTATACACTGGCCAAGGCATGCCCAGAGGATGTAGGGGGAGGCAAGAAAACAGGCACCATGGACAAGTACACAAAGTCAACCACCTGGAAGGATGCGGACACATTGTAGCAAGGTGTGGTAGACCCAGAACAGGCCATTGGAAATGCGCTTACAGAACTGCAGCAGACGCTTAACTCTATGAACGGGGGGTTTGCAGCGGTCCATTAAAAGTTGAACTACATTACACTGAATGTCATCACCATCCGGGCGCTCTTGGGGCGACGGAGCATACAGTTCATGAATTTCAAGCAGCTGTGAACAACTTGACCAGAGAAATGAAATACCTCAAGAATAAATGTCAGGACCTTGAGTCGAGATCTCGGCGAAATAATGTGCGCATCACCTGGGTCCCAGAGGAGGTCCTCACAGACAACATGGAAAGGGCAGTAGAAGCGCTCCTAAAGCAGTTGCTGGATGATCCGCTGATGTCCCCATTTTTCACGGTCTGGAGGGCGCACAGAGCGTTGGCCCAGAAATCAAAACTGGGTGAATTCCTGGGGCCCATAATTGCGAAAATATTAAGTTACAGGGATAGAGATCTCCTTCTGAAGGTGGCCCGGGACAAGAAGAAACTGAGACTGGGATCCCAAAACATCAGGGTTTTTCTGGTCTTTTCCATATCGGTTCAGCAAGAGCGTCGTCAGTTTATAGGGGTTAAGAAGCTTCTTCGGGTGAGTAATATCCTGTATGCCATGCTATACCCCGCCAGGCTGTGCTTTCAATTCCTGGGAAAACTTTACTTCTCTACAGTGCCGGATAAGCCAGTGAAGTTTATTGAAGCAAAGATTCCACCTTGGGAGCAGGAACTGGGTTTGTGGCATCGCCCCTCCGGTCCTGTTGCGGGTGGGGTGGTCTGGAAGGGCTGTTTTAGAGGATGAGCTGATGATAATGATATAACTGGTAAAGTGTATTGAAATGTGATATGGGTTGATGGAAGAAGATGATTGTGAAGTGCCTAACGTGGCGACAGTTAGCCCTGGTGCAAATGCACGTTTGTGAGTTATGATGGGGTTAGGCCGTAGTTTGCTGTCACTTTGGGTGAGGGGACGATGGGAGGGGCGGTCCTTGGTTTCACTGCAAGTTGGGGGTGGGCAGTGAGGGTGGGGGTGGTCGATCAGGAGAAAGGGTGGGGTTTTTGTGTTGGA
This sequence comes from Ambystoma mexicanum, assembly GCF_040938575.1. Taxonomy (NCBI): domain Eukaryota; kingdom Metazoa; phylum Chordata; class Amphibia; order Caudata; family Ambystomatidae; genus Ambystoma; species Ambystoma mexicanum. The sequence goes on from NC_090923.1 coordinate 651,581,008, forward strand.
AAACTCAAAAAGTCTGGTGTCTTTTGCGAAAGTTCACAATTGCTCTGGTTCGTGGTGCGTTTCCACAAGAATAGTATACTATTGGTCATACAGGGTGCTGGAGGTAACAAGATGGAGATCAAGATACTGAGCTGGAATGTTCGGTGCTTAATGAATTGCTTCAAGGCACAAAAAGGTGGTAGCTCAAGTCACTAATATTGGGGCCAAAGTACTATTCCTGCAAGAAACTCATATTGTAGAACAGGTGGCGCAGAAGGTGGCTCTGGCGTGGGTCGGGCCCCTATTTTATATATCATACTCCACTAGGGACTTTGGAGTGATGATTCTAATACACACAGCACTCCGGTATATCTGTCAGAGGACGATAGTGGATGAGTGTGGACGTTTTGTGTTAGTGTATTGGATCTTGGGTAAAAGGAAGGCGGTGCTGTTTTATTGTTATGGCCCAAATATCAATGATTCCGAGTTTGATGAGTGTTTGAGTTGCTCGCAGGATTTCGGACCGCTGTCCTCCTGTTTGCAGGCAACTTCAATACAAAATGGACATGTCATTAGTTATGTAGACTGATGACCCGTGTGAATTGACCAGAGTGGCACGTGTATTACAGGCAGGGGTGAATGAGCTGAATATGGTGTATGTCTGGCATGTGAGATATCGGGGGGAACAGTGCTATATTTATTATTCCTCTGTACATATATACTTAATATTCATCTGTACATGAAATGTATTCCTGGTTAGGTATGTAGTGTATCTCTAGTTCGCTCGTGCATGCGGTAGTTGACCGTGATATTTGCTAGAACTCTGTCTGGTCACTCCCCCTTGTTGCTGGTGTTGAACTGGTCCCCTGAGGTGCAGACACGGCCGCCGTGGTGGTTTAAGTCAGAGGCTCTCCGGGACCTTGCATTCGCGCATGGGCTGAAGGACAACATAGACATATATTTTTCTCAGAATGAGGGTACGCTTCAATCTGTTGCTGTACTGTGGCAAGTGTTTAAAGTGTTCATACAGGGGCTGGCAATGTCGTCTGAATTTGGCGTGTTGAAAACTATTAGATGTGAGCTGGCTGAAGGGGAGATGAAACTCAAAGAGCTGCAAGAACGGGTGGTAGGAAACCCCTCGCCGAATAAGATGGCTGAGATGAAACTTTCTCTGTATAGGTAACGGGACTGGCGTAGAGATCAAGCTTTTAGATAGGCCAATGATGACACGTAGATATGGAGAGGCGGATAGGCCCGTGTGGTTATTGGCCAGGATGGTATGGAGAGATGCCAGCAGGAACCCAATAACGTATGTTGATAATGAGGAGGGGGAACACATATTCTAACAGGGATGTAAGCGCAATGTTTCTACATTTTATGCGTAACTCAACCAAACAAAGGGGGATGCCACTGATGATGAGATCAGGGAGTATTTGAATGGCATCCCTACCTCGTTGCTGTGTAGGGCTGCGCCAGAGGTTATGGAGGTACCACTGTCCGTCGAAGAGATCAAGGGAGCAATCTTGGGGATGCCAAATGGCAAAGACCGGGGATCGGACGGGCTGGGGACGGAGTTCTATAAGGAGCATTGTGACACCTTGCCCCTTACTTGCTGTGGATGTTGGAAGAGGCGCTTACAGTAGGGTCGCTGCTGGCGTAAGTGTGGGAGGTGGAATAACGGTAATGCTGAAGCTGGGTAAGCCCCAGAACGACTGTGCATCTTACCGGCCGCTCTTACTGATCAATGTTGATGCAAAGATTTTTGCGAAGTCATTAGCGAACAGGTTGCAACCACTTATGCCACACTTGATCTATATTGAACAATCTGGGTTTATACCAGGCAGAGCTACAGCTCTGAACCTACGTTGTCTGTATTAGTCTCCGCTGATACTAGTGCGGTGGCCATGTCATTAGATATGCAGAAAGCGTTTGACACTGTGCATTGGCCGTTCTTGTTTACAGTTTTGGAGAACACAGGGTTTGGCCTGGCGTTTGTGTTCTGTATACACTTGCTCTGTGCGGCACCTGAAGCTAAGGTTAGCATGAATGGGACTCTGTCCGAGATCAATCGGCTTCATGGGGGGTCCAAGAGAGGGCTGTCTGCTCTCACCACTGTTGTTTGCATTGCTAATTGAGCCTCTGGCCGATCCTGTTAGACAGTGGAATGCCAGGTGTGGTATTTGGGCGGACCCACCAAGCGTCATTTCACTATATGCGGATGATACATTATTATATCTTCGAGATCCGGCTAAGGATGCTGGGGTAATTCAAGAGATAGTGCAGGAATTTGGGAAATATTCAGGACTTCACCTTAATAGGGGTAAGTCGGAATTACTCCTGTTAACAGATAATGTACCGCAGCTGGAAGCGGGGCACGGGCTGGGTGTGGTGAAAGTCTCTGTCTTGGGTATAGTAGTTAGTAGATCGGCATAGTTGAAGTATGCAGCATATGTGAGTCAACTGTCTGTTAATCTAGCACACAGGGGAAAGATCCAGATGTTACTCATGGGTCGCCTGTCGGTCCTTAAAATGTTAGTGCTTCCGAAGCTGCTGTATCTATTCAAGAACATTCCGACGGGGCCCGGTAGAAAGCTGTTCAAGGAGCTGCAGTCACTATGTGCATCGTTTGTTTGGGGGTAACGAGGGGATCCTCATGGGCAGGCAATCCATGACTAGGCCTTGGGAGGATGGAGGACTGAGAGCACCTCACTTTGAGCTGTATTTTGTAGCAGCTCAGGTCCTTTACGCCAACATTCTAGAAATGTTGGAGAGCCCCTCACCGCATGTCATGGATGCTGCGATTGAAAAGAGTTGGAGGCCTTGCTGGGTTGTATGTATGAGAAAGGTAGGTTTATCAAATGGGAGGAATTCAAGAAACATGTAGGTGGCTCTCCGTTGCAGTTGCAATACTATTGGAGACTGAGAATGGCTTTCAGAGTGCAGTGGCCAGGTCTCCCTACAGAACTAGTAATTAACTTGAGCGAGTCTTATATGCATGAAGCACAGCTGAGTGGATCAGTTAAGAGTGCGTCAGGACTATACAGCTGATTGCTTGGTGAACTAGAGCACAAGGGACCGAATAATAGGGTAAAGTAGGAACGGGATTTTGTCACGGAGCGCACTGGCAAGTGGTAGGTGGATATTTGCAACCTTACTAGAAAGGTATCACATAATTCCAAATTCCGTTGTATCCAGTTCAAGATACTGAACAGAATGTACTACACCTTGGCCAAGATACAGTGTTTCGGGAAAGACTGTGCGGGCGAGTGCCCCAAATGTGCACGGGAAGACTCACATTTGCTACACAGGTTATTTACCTGCCCGTGCTTAAAGGCCTATGGGGGGGGTGGGGGGGTGGTCAATGTGCTGAAAGGGGTATCAGAGCGGTATGCTTCAATGTCCATGGAGACCTGTGTGTTGGGGTACACTGGGAATATGACAGAAGAAAAGCCCTGGTTCCTAAACCTGGGACTACTGCTCGCTAGGAGGCGCATCCTACTGGGTTGGACACCTCGGAGGGCGCATAAGGTATCTACCTGGCTGCAGGACCTTATATGGGCAAATGAGATGGAGGAGGTATATGACTCCTTAGTACAGGAGAACTGTAGACCCAAAGATATTTGGCAGGACTTCCACCGCTATATGGATAATAATGAAAAGGTTCTATGTCGTTTTACCGGCAGTCATTTTTCCGATGGGATTTTTACTGAAAAACATCCATTGAAAAAACGAATCAAATTTTTATTTTTTATTTTGGGGGGTTCCTCCCCCAGACCCCCCATTTCCCTATGTTATTGATCCCAACCTACCCTTCCCCATCCCTTTTAACCCCTTATCCACCTCCCATATATATGTTGGTGAGTTTTTTGGGTGGAATTTTTTCAGTAAAAATTCAATTGAAAAAATGACTGTCGGCAAAAGGACGTCATGCCAATGAAAGGGAGGCTCATAACATGCTGCCTAATAGTGGGACTGACTCCAGTGAGTAATACGCTTTGTTAAACCAAGTACAAGGTTACTGTGTTCGGTTGGGCATGCATGATTGGTTTTTTTGTACACCAAGCAACCTAAAATAAAGTTTATTTTAAAAAAAAGTAAGAAATTATATGTAGCTAACTGTGGCTGTGTAAGCGATTTTAGTCCAAAACTTTGTATCACAATTCCAATCACTTAAACATTTACATATTTGAAAAGGCACAGCTAAGGACAAAGAAACATTTTGAAAAATAATTGGCCACGCTTTCTTTTAGGTGCTGCCTGTGCAGGCGTGTCTCAAACAAATCAATCCGTACTCCTCTTGAGTTCCACACCGGATGTGCTGGCAGCTCTGGAGCTGCACATTTGGATCGCCCTTTGTTCTGCAGGTTGGACGCTGGGAGACATGATAGAGACTGTGAGTGGGGGAGAAATGGCGGAGAGGGCGCTGGTTTCTCCCAGCAAAGGCTGCATGAGCTTAGTCTGAAGGATTGCAATCTGGCAAGTGTAGAAGCCCTGGCTCTTTTGATTTTTATTAAAAATAAAATGATGGGGTTCATTCTGTCTGAAGAGGCGTGGCCTGCTGACTAGGCCCGCTTTTCTGCAAACTCCATGACTATAACATAGTGCACACCTGTGCCTGGCTGAATCAGTATCCTGACCCGCAGTATCTGCTCTCGAGTGGCACAGAGCAGGTTCAGGAGATGTGGGTGCCATCTTGACAGCTGCAGTAGGACCCACGTCACCTCAGTGCAGGGGCAGCATTTAAAATATGTACCCCTGTTCCCAAACCACATAACTATAAAAGTTACTATCTTGGTGTCATTTGTAAACTTTACATATAAGCCATGCCTGAATTTAGGGTATTATGGATAGTATCTCTCAGACCTATAAATGTAATATCAAATTGTTATCATAAAGGTCAGCACTGTGAGCCCAGCTATGCTATGGAAGGACTATTCTGCATTCTGGTCAGATAGCCTGGCCCTGCTAGCTTGTAGGTCAGGAGACAGAATGGCTACGGCTCTTAATTGATCCTTTGTGAGGTCTAGTAACACGGCTCACCAGCATCACAACCTTCCAGCAAGAGCTGTCCTGGGAAACAGACATCAAAGGCTACACTCATGCCAAAAGGACTAGCCTTATAGCAGATTGCTGTATATCATACGGGTCTTCGATGTTATTGGCAATCGAAGAGGGTGGAGTTATTAGAGACAGATTCAACTTTGCGTAGTTGGAGGAAAATTCCACCATCTTGTTTCTCCATATATCTTTCTCACCTTCCTGTCCGCTCCTCTTTTTTCAGCACAAAGCACTTTGGGTATGATGTCAGAAGGCAAAGGCCACTTGTCTCAAGGACAGGGATGGGACCATTTAAGGTAGGCTTGCTTTAGTCCAATCGCCTGTGGGCTTTTGCTTTCTCTAAATCACTTTTGAACAAGCACTTAAGGAAGAGACCTCTTTTGGGAGAGTTAACCTTTTCATAGCTCTCATCCATTGTGGTGAAGAAGTAGCAGTCCAAGGCAGGGGCACGCTCCTCTCCCTACCCACTTCCAGACCAAGGGGTGACAGTGGTTACTCTTTCCGAGGACAAGGAACTGCCCATCTGCACCAACCATGTCTAGGTTGAAAAGCAGAAGCTGAACTCATCTTCGCCTAGAGCCCCTGGAGCTCCCTGTTCTGCTGCATCATAGTGGTCGAACTGCATTCAAACCATGTTCACCGCATTCTAACCAGAGTGGCTCACCAGTGCTGCTTTTGGCACCCCATTGAACTCGAAGTATCACTTCATTGCACCTGTCAAACCGGCTCCCTGCAATTTTGTGCCAAGCACAGTATGTAACCTGTTTGGCTCAAACAACCTGCTAACCACTGCGAACCAACCCGAACTGCTGACTCTTGGAACCCTGCATTGGATCATCAAGATCACCGCAATAAACCTATGTGCCACGATTCAAACTGCTGGAGAATTGCATCAAATGCCGACCCAAACTAGTTGTTACCAACATCTTGAACCAACACGATTCCTGATCAGGTCTTGTGGTTCAGATGGCTCACCAAGTCAGAGCACCACATTCGAGACACACCAAGCTCATGATTTAAACCAACTATACGCAAGCTCGTGACCTGACCCAGCCCGACTTGCTGCACTCAAACTTGGTTCAACCCACACCATTGCGCAGCTCGCAACCCGGTTTGACGCTGTCAAACCACCTAAGATCAGCAGAAAGATATTATTGACCCATAACTGCCCCTGGTTGCTTTTTTGGCTCTAGAGACTAGTTATGTCACATTTACACCATTCCACTGAATCTACCCTTTTTGGATCTATGGTGACAGCTTATTGCCTTATCACCCCTGTTTTCATTGCCAAGACTGCTACATCTTTCTATCTATTGCATATTCTGTGTTCTCTCTTACAAGGGTGGGGTTTTATGGTGTTTTCTAATAGTTATTTGTAGTCAGATGTGTTTAATTAAAGTATATATATATTTATAGCACTGTGATTGGACATTATGTTTTATTTTGGACTGTTTTTTTCTTTACTATTTGGGTTGCTACTGGATTACATTCACATCCCGCCTGAGAGTATAGCCTTCCGTCGGCTCGCGTTACCACAAAAGGCGAAAGAGGTATATCTCTTGGATGTGCCTGTTACCTTTATGGTTTATTTTTGTTGGTTTGTAGAACTGTGGGGGCTAGCAGGTGGTTTAGCCACTACTCATTCTTATACTCATGCAGAGCAGAAGCATTTCCTCAAACTTAGTCCTTCAACATCAGACTCTCCCCCTCGCTCCTACAATTCAGGAAAGAGATCAAGACCCTTCTCTTCAACAAATGGCTCCTCCTTAAGACCTAGGTCCACACGCCCTCCATGAGACTGGGTGATCTGACCCCCACTGTTTTCTCCCCTGGTTGCTTGTAGATCCCTTGCTGACAAATTGTCCACCGTCCCCCTCCCCTGTTGTTAGCTCCCCACTACTTTGTTTCTTTGCTCCCCTCCCCATGTTTTTCCTCTATGACTGTAAAGGACTCTGTTGCTTCTCGAAGCTAGGTCTGCGCTCAATAAATACCCTAATGATAATAATTATAATAATAACGAGGCACAGTTAAATGCCTTTTATTTTCACCTTGCCCCATAGTTGAGTACTGGTATTCTTCAGGTTCTGAGAAGTGCAAGTATTCATATTGTCAAAAATAAAAAGTGCATGTACTGAGAAGGTAGGTTAGAACCGGTGCACTTAAAGCACTGCCTAAAGGGCAGGGTCAAATGAAAGGAAAAATAAGATGGCAAGCAGACTGAGGGCCTGATTTACAAAGCGTTAATCAAGCCCTGGATCCAGCAATGTACATCCAGGTTAAAAGTCCCCGCTGAACTAGAGTCCTACTTAAGCAATACAAGGGCTCTGCCTCTAAGGGAACTGATAAATGTCCAAGGATTAAATGTCCTACCGTTGCATGATTTAAATTTTAAGTGGAAAAAAAACAAATATTTATGTAGATGCTTGATCAGTGGGCTCGATGTAAAGCCACACTTTTTGCTATTCTGGATAAAATACGCACAATTAAGGAAGAAGTAGTTGAAACCTCTTTTTTCAAAGCTAAGCCTACAGGCCCATATGATGATGTCTATGCGTTTCTCTTTCAAGCTGGACCTTCGAGGCAGTTTTATAAAAAGAAGCTTTGCTCTTTCGGACTCGATACACACTTAACATATCTTGATTATAACTTGGTTATATGAAAACCCCTGCGTCTCTTTTAACGTAAATGGTTTCATGATATGCATCTATGAAATGTGTTTTGAATTTTTGTGGAGAAATCCGAAGTGAAATAGCAACTTGAAAAACTGTGGTCTGGCCAATTTTCTTTGTGTATAACATTTAAATCACGCGGTTCATTTCCGTTGTGGTGTCCCTTGCTTGGCTTGTAAGGTGTACAGTACAGTCTATTCGGATGTTTCAGCCGAGTGAAAGGCACAAATTGCTCTATTGGTCTGAGAATATAAAAAAGCAGGTACGCTCGAGGAAGAGCCGCCATGCTGTGAACTTCAAAGCACATTCCGGAGAGATAAAAACAATTGTGACGGCTCCCAAACGAACACACATCGGATCACGTCAGAGAATGTGATTTTGAGTGATTACATGACGGGGAGTTCGCGGGCAGCACATTATGTGCACTCTGGAGGCGGCGCGCACGCGGCCATGTTCTGGTCTCGTGCCTGGTGCTCGGCAGCAGCGACAGACTGACTAACACAATCAGCCCAGCAAAACGTGCGCCGTGTGGGCGGCACAGCCACAGCAGCGTTCGGATGCGTCTCCACTTTTCTTTTCACTTATTATGCCTGCTACATCGGCAGTGCGTCGAGTGGTTTGAAGGGAGGGGCTCGAAGCCCTGAGTAACTTTCGGAAGAACTACACAGCAAAATACTTTGTTAAATTGACCACACGGGTTTATTCCGAGAAAATAGGTCCCTGGATTATGGGCGGTCTTCTTTTTACTAGGAATCCAGATATGTTTTCTCCTGTGTCCTGATGCCAGCCATTCTATCTGATCTTGGCTCTTTCCCCTTTTGCCCTGAATTGGAATGCCTTTACTCTTTGTCCTGATCTGTTTTTCCCTTTGCCTTCGGCTCCTATCCTGTGTTCCCTCTGTTCTGGCTCAAGATCCCTTTTAGGCGTGGCTGGATAGCACTTTAGCTCTCTACCATAGCACTTACAGCAGGTGTCTAGAGGGGGGCACTTGCATCAATCAGCCCCCACCCTTGAGGTACAAATAGTGCATCACGCTGAACGCTTTCTTAGAGCTGCAGCCATGTTCTAGAAGCTATAAGATGACTAATACATACATCTATACGTTCTTGCACACGGATACCTTAAAAGCACATTCATTAACCAAGCAGAATCGTTAGCCTTGTTAATATCTTGAAATGTGTGCAACCCACTTTTTCCTTTGGCACACTGATATGTGACGCATTACAAACCACTTATAAATACAATTAAAAAAAACTCCATTGGGAGGAGAGTGTTTCTATTTTTGCTTTTAAGAGCTTCTTGTATTTCCTACCTGCTTGATACAGCAATGCTTCTTCTACTTCTGGGCTGCATTACAGTGTGGTTAAAGGATATAATCAGGAGGCACCCAGTCCATAATGATCCACTACTCTGGGAGGCAGGCAGTTCCTTTCATTGGCCCATTTCATCTTAACTGAAGCAGTGTTTCCATAAGTGCTGTCTTGGAATGGTAGAGCACACTGATCAATGTGTTTGTTAATTGTGTGCGTCAGCTTTGTGATCATATTTCTATACTCGTGGTGTCACCAGTACAGCCAATGGGCTGGATCAGGCCCTTGAAGGCCCTCCACTGTACTGTTGTAATCAAAGGAAACCGAAGCTTTGATGACTCTCCCTTGTGGAACCCAGCCTTTTATTGCAGGTTGTTGCAGTGCTGCACTTTCACCCCTGTGCACCTCTTGACAGAAGGTACTCTACCACTCACTCACGGGAGACATCTTAACTGTGGAGCAAACTATAATCTTTAATTTTAAGCTAACAGGTACATCAGCCCCAGTGAGTCATTCCCTCCCAGGACTTCCATCAGTCACTTTCTGCATTTCGCCTTCTTCCACTACCCACTGGAACCCTATGACATCACAGTGGATGATGTCATCTTGTGCCTGTAAGAAAAAGAAGGAAAGGCATGGATAGAAAGTTTGGTGCAAAAGGAGGCCAGACAGGGAATGGGAATAAAGACACAGCACGATAGGGATATGTTGCACAGCACATAATGGATGAGTAGCATCTCCTCCTCTTAATGCTACATAGACTAGTTTACCTCGTACTATGCACAAGTAGAATTGCTACTCTCTCCTTTTTTCACATACTACGATCTTTCGACTGTGAGCCCTTACTCATATCCTCCTTGACAACCACTCTCTCTGAAAACCGCAATGATCTCTTTCTCTGTACGCAGGGCTTCCATATGCGTGCCTGGGGTACCTGCATCAAGATGGATGGGCCTTACTCTATGAACCTACCTACCTCTATTAGCATACCTTTTCTAAGGCTTTCATACAATGCTCAACTATCCTCCAGATACCCTCATGGTCAACTTAGCTCAGGCCTAGCCTAGGCACAACTTGGTATTGGGCTTCCGTCTCTGTAACATCTCAAATCGAGACACATGGGTTGCAGCATGGGCTGCCATGTGGTAACACTTCTTCCATGAATGCTCACTGAAACCATGAGAGTGTCCACTAGAGTACTAGTGAACCGCTCAGCACGTCCATTTCTTTGCCGATAATAAAGGGAAGCCTTAGTGTGCAAAATGTCATCTTCCTTTAAAACCTCTTCCATTTCTCTGGACACAAGTGGAGTCGCATTATGCGTGATTATCTGCTTCGGAAACTCCTGCCTCCAAGAATAAGATTGCAGAAATCTTATGCATTCATTTTAATGTATTTTCTGCAGAAACCACACCACACCAGCCATGTATAGCACAAATACACAGCCACATACAGCTTATGCAATCCCTAAAAAAAAAAGTGATCCCAACAAATTGAATGCCACCTTTTTCCACGGCATATATGGCGCTTTGGACACAAACATGTGAGCCTTCCTCATGATCAGCGTCTTGTTGCGGTCCTTAGACTCTGTACACTCTGCACTTACCTCCTCAATTATGTGGTTCATGCCAGGCCACAAACAACTGCTGATGAGAGACTTTGTGTTGTGCCCCTCATGATCAATCCTAATGATAGTTGGTTGCAGGAATTTTGTAATCATCAGTTTGCTTCCCATTACCAACCTGCTCTCTTGACAAGCCGGCTCATTTCGGACCCTTCTGAAAGCCATCACCTTGTTACCTTCCTCACAATCTCCAGTTCCACCAGAGTTGACATAATCCCTAATTTAACAATACACTATATCTCTCACATTCTTCCATCCACTCATTCTCCTGTACACACCCTATCACCTCAAACACTTCCTTACGTTTCCTTTGCTAGAGGAATCTTCAACAGAACATTAGCTACGTTTTTGGAATTCCTTGTTACATGTTCCACATCAAAATTATGAAATTGAAGAGCAGTAATCCACCTCACAATACGTTGCAAGATCCCATCAACTCATTTGGTGTTAAAGAATTTCGCTAGAGTTTTGTGGTTACTGTGGACAACGGTCCTCCCATAGATATACTTTAAACCTTCGAATCCCCCACAAATAGGCCAGAGACTCCTGCTCAATCACAGAGTCTCTCTGTGCCTCTTAACACCTTACTGGTAAATGCTAGGGTCCACACCCCTCCTACACACTACTGCATAAGCACAGCTCCCTGTCAATGCTCATTGATGTCCGTGTAGAGAACTGTCCTCATTCCTTCATCAAAAGCAGGCAATATGGGTGTTTTGGCAAATCCCTCCTTTATTGGCATGAACTCTTCCTCACACTCCACCAACCACTCAACCCTCAAATGGTTTTTCATCAGTCTCCTTGGTGTTTTAGTCTTTTCTGATAAGACATCCTTGGGCTCCTTGGGCCTCACACACTCACCAGATAGTTCATGGGCCAAATGTTCTGCCATGTCTTCACATACGTGACATTTTGTACGTCTAAGGGTCAGACCGGCTTACTTGATCACCCTCAGTACCTGTTGCAGTCTTAGATTATGTTCTTAAGTGTCATATCTCCCAGAGTATATCGTCTTGATAGCGCTTGACCACTTACTTAAAGCCAAATAGTTGATGCATGATCTTCAGAAACACACTGGCCACTGAGCCCAATCCAAAGGGCATAGAGGGACACCTGTACAATCGATCCAGGGTAATGAAGGTTGTGAGGTCCACAGAATTGGGATAAAGTTTCTCCTGATTATATGCTGACCCACACTCTGAAACGACTGCCTGCACTCATCGGAAATGAACAATCATTCCACACCCTCAAAGAACTTGTTAAGACCTGGTTGCTTGATAAATATGAGTAACTACTTTCCTCGATCTCCTACCTAGGTGACTACCACATATTTTGTTCTTTGCACCAGTGTATTTTACCAACGCTGTGAATCCTTCGGGTCTGGGTGTTTCAAAAATATAATACATACATCTATTAACAAAAAGACCATGGCATGTATGCAGGGTAGAGTAAACTGCTCAGCACTTACATTAATGTTCAGCCCTCGCAAGTCTATAAACATCCTTACTGATCCATTTGTCTTCTTAGCCTTAACAATGAGGCTTATCCAGTGAGAGGCATCCGTCATCTCTTTAATCCTTTCCTTCACCATTTTTTCCAGTTCTACAGTAACTTCTGCAATGAGCACTAAATGCACTTTTTTGCTTTTAAATTCACTAGAATTGCCTATACTGTGAGTTTGATTTTGTGAGAAAACCTTACAAGACACCCCAATCTTTCCTGGAAGACATTAGGACACCAGTACTTTATTTTCCCTGATACCTTGGTAGGGAAGAATTTCTGCACAATGAGAACTTCATTCTTGTTAATGGTTTCAAGAACAATTTCCAGTTTTCCTTGGTCTTTCAAGCAGAGAAAATTCCCTCTTTTGTTGGTCCAGTTCAGATGCTGGCCAACGACTAAATTGTTTCTTTCCGTTAAACTCACTCAGGGTTTGTATTAGCACATCCCGATAAGCTGTGGCTTGTACCTTTGTTTCCGAAGAATGCAAGAGCTAAAGATGCTCCTCTAGAAATCCTGGCTGGTTTATCATGGTATAGTCAATATCACCGTTGATGAGCTATCAAGCCAGAGACCCATTTATTCTGATCACAGCATGGGGATACTAATTCCTTTTTGTGTATTTCACTGACAATCATTACATCTTCACTTGTCTCTTATTCTCTTGCATACCTCTTACCATCTTCCCAGCCCCCTTTTTAAATTTCTCTTCTTAACATTAATGCAGCATCGACTGATATGTCCTCTCTTAATGCGGGTGCAGCAGATTATGTTTAGGGCATGTCATTCTTTATCATTAGCAAGGTGCTTGGAGACCCGACACCGCAAACACCTCATTTAGTCGCCTGGCTTCCATTAACCTATATTACATTCACTAGTCTTTCTCGTTCTGGTACCAGCTTGTTACCACACTGCCCGGTTCTTTTCACGTGCCACTGGATCGGTGTGCGGTGTGCACTCTCAACCATTGTGATTAGATTCCATAGTCTCCACTTCTGTTCTGTGGGACGTGTCTGGGGAGGATATATGCTCTTCGCCAAAATGTTGCATCTCTTGTCTGTGCCATGAGAGGACAATGGCAGCGGATATGGAAAGGGAACTGTGTACAAGATTACACAGTGAATAGTTTTGTATCAAACAACATGCACTCAGCGAACCAAGATACATGTACACTAAAAGTGAGGAGGTGCAAGTACAATGGGATAAGAATACAAATATATGAAAAGGGATGTGGGGTTAACACTTAGAAGCTCTTTATGATTACAAAGAAAGTTGGGAAGCTCCTCTCGCACAATTGCTGTTGCAGGGACTGTCGGCACAAAGCACACATACAGGACAAGCAATGCCAGGATCTGTGAGTGAACACCCTTGATGATATTGTGTAAGGTAACTTAAAGGCAATACTCACGGGGACGAGAAATACCACCTGAAATATCAGCAAAGCCCACAAACCCTGTTGATCAAACAGGGACCCAGAAAGGCTATAACAGCAAAGATAGGATAACCTAATACATAAGACTCCTGACAAGGGACAAGTAAGAATAGTGATTACAAAATAGAGAAGGAAAACATAGGCATTCAAACAAGAGCTGGATACAACAGCACACTAAGCCTAACAATCACTAAGGAACAAAGGGAGAAGTGCAAGGGAAAACCAGGAACAGACTCCAAGAGAAAACAAAGCAACAGGAGCAGGGAAAATAAAATTACAAGTGCAAAACCTCCCACACCCAGTGAAGGAAAGGAAAGTGGAACAAAATAGTAAAACTATAAATGAGGGGAGTCTAAAAGATCAAGGTTACACTGCAATATACAGCAACGTCAAGGAATAAAGAACATAGACAAACTGGGATGCACAAAAAAAGGAGAGCACTGGAAAGTGCTGATCGCAAAAACAGAGGAAGACAGAAAGGGAATCCAGGAAGCAGAAAATACTAATAAACACAGTAAATTCGAAATCCAGGGAACAAGAAATAAGTAACTAGGAGCTAGACACTAAGCAAAGAACCAGGAACAAGGGACCGGTCACTAACAGGAACGCTGCATCGATGACCAGCACTGGACAGAAGCAAGTTGAGGCATTGTTTTTAATTTTGCTACCAACTTTAGTTAGGTTTGGTTGCACATGAACAACACATATACTATTTTTTATACACCAGGCAGTCAGAAAACACTTATTAATGCATCATGACAATTCCACTCCTCCCTTTCCTTATTCTTTGCCTCCCTCCTGCCTGCCCCCAGTAGCATAGGTCAGCCCCAGAGTGATTAACGGCCTTGCAGAAACTGTGCCACTTCCCGTGGCATGTACACTTGTGCAGGGAAAACGCTTTTATAGCTGGCTAATGAGCACATGCCTCAGTTGTGCTGCTTCCTAACGCCTGCCTGCCACAGAGGCTGCTTATCCTCCACCCAACCTTGTCCGGCAAGGGTGGAGATGAAACAATAGGCAAGGCATTTTCGATTGCATAGTCAGAGCTGGACTGGGAACCAACAGAGGCCCTGGAAATAATTTTCGAAGTGGCCCCATATTACACGTTTTCAACAAGCCCAAGCCTTTTCCTATGGGGAATTTTAGAAATACCAGATAAAAGAGCCCAGGGTGGAGAGGCCTATGGAAAATCTCCAGAATTCCCTATAGGTCAGTCCACCCACACTTGTGTCTTATAAGCAAACTCAAAAATGTCAAACCCCCACACTGTACTACAATCTTCCACCATCTCATGTGCCCCATCCCCCTAGTACTTCCCGTTGCAGCATATTCCCCATAACCCCACTAAACCATGCATCCAGCACGGCCAATCAAGCACAACCTCCAACCGCAGCACGGCCAATCAAGCACAACCTCCAACCGCAGCACGGCCAATCAAGCACAACCTCCAACCGCGGCTCGGCCAATCAAGCACAACTTCCAACCGCAGCAGCTGATTCAGAGACCACTAGAGCGCCACCTCCAAAAACACAATAATGACTAGCTAGCTGCCTATCTGGGGTCGATACATCTATGTATTGATAATGCTGCCTCACAAGACAAAGACATCCTTCCAGTGCAAAAACAACGGCATGCTTTTCAGCTTAAACTTGAAGCCCTGTTGTGATGTTGCAATCAGCTATTTCTAGGCAAAGGATTGGCTTGCCACTTTCTTGAGGCGTATTCAGAAACCATGTATCTTCCCAATAAACCAGCGTCCAGAAGCAAGGAATTCTTTTTCTAGCTTTTCAACTAATTTGCAAGTCCGCAAAGCATCGCTCAGTGACTATGAACTGGAATTACCATTCTAGCCCCAAAGCAAGAGACTTATACTCTCCTCCCATCCCTTTGCAACCACACAACTACCCATCCCTCCTTGCAACATCAATGTCCGTCACATACCACTTTCCTCTTGCAAAAAAACATTGGTGCCCGGAAACACATACTTATACAGTAGGCTATGCTCTATTGTACAAACGTAACCTCTATTCACAGCATTTGTTGCCCAGTGTGTCGACGTTCTGAAAGTTTGTATTTTTTAATGTTGCCACAATAGACCATTGCACGTGTAAATAATTCAGTTGTATTAATAACCAAAGAAGGGACAGATTTAGCGCTCACCTGGTTAGCGTTTTCTATTATGAGTAGTTTGGCCGTGTAGCATGTTTTTCGTGACAGTGAGTTGTCCGATAGAAGGTGCTTGAAAACACAACAAACAGTAGGAAATGGGGGTTCATGGAGAGCAGATTCTGTGGTAAATGAGCGGTGGCTGGTGGGAGTTGTAGTCCAAAACATATGGAGAACCAAATGTTGCATACTACTGCCCTAAATTAAAGCTGAGTGGTTAGTACTATGGGAATCGTACAAAAATGTCGACCTGGGGACTGCGATGGCCGAAAATGCTGACTTTTTTTTTCTTTTTAACCCCTCCCTTACACCATATATATATGTGGGGGGGTTTAGGGTATGATATTAATATGGAGGGGCTGCGGTGGTCTCCCCCGCATATATATGTGGTGTAAAGGGTTCAAAAAAGAAAAAGTCGGCATTTTCGGCCGTCGCAGTGATCACACAGATCCGTATTATGTACATCATTTGTGAAGCGTGAGCTCCGCCATTGGTCGCTGTATAGTGCTGCTAAAATAAAGAGATTTGAGCTAAAAGGATACACTCAATTGGCAGTTTAAAGATACAAGAGATTAAAGAATGAGGGAGGAATAGATAAGACTCAAGTCAGTCCTAATACATTTACAGCAAAACAAATGAACTCGAGAACTTGAACACGAAATAACTCTGCTTCTTTTTGTAAAAATTGTTTGCAAAATTAAATCAAAATAAAATAAAAAATAGTGCTGCTATTCAATGTGCTTCTTTGACCTTTCCATCCCACCCGAACACGATTCGCATATGATGTTCCACAGTGCCATGCCTTTCAGTAGTGTGGCCAGTGTACATTGACCGCATGCCCTGGGACCTAGACACACTGGGATAGAGACCCTACAGTCTAGAGGGTCACCCCATCTACAGCCCAGGAATTAATTGGTCGCCCACTGCGAGGTGGCTTTAGGTGCCAGCTTATGTGTACGCTGGGCTTCTGTAATTTGCACATGGCTCATCTGAATGGCAATGAGCATTTTGTGGACACAGGAGCTGCTGTTGTTTTAAAAGTATAATGGCATTTGTAAGCACAAGCCAAACAAACATATGGACTATGACCATGACAGAATTTTGTAACAGGGTGAGTATATTTCTGCCACAAACACATTTACTGTATGACAAAAAGCACATTTCAAATGCCACAGCTTCTACAGCGTTACCTCTATTGTCCCGTTCTTCATGTCAGGCGTGGTGGCAAGAAGGCAGTCACTTTTGCTCAACCAAATACCATTTTTCACCATGCCTGCTGCTGAAAAATCCCACGGATTATAGTCCTTAGTGCACGAATAGCAGAGGTGGTGCATTGGCAGCACTCTGTACGCGGAGCAGCAGCCGCGCATTCTACATTTCAGGAGTGTGTCCCTGTGCAACTCTGGCCTGTAATAGTGTGCCCTCCCCTGACTGATGTGTACGGCAGAGTAGTTTTGGTTCTAGACCGACCAGTCACCAGTGTGCGAGCGTGTTTGCCAGTTCTGGAACAGCTGGGGATGCAATGCAGGATAATTGCGAGGCATTGTGATACCATGCTCTGTGTCCCAGTACTAGAGCTGCAGGACCGAGGCACATATGTGCACTGGTCGATCCTTCTCCTGTGATTGAGATAGATGAGAGGTGTTAGAACACACGTGTTAGTCAGTCAGTACAAAGGTGGCATGCCATTGAAAATCGTTGTTGGAATTTGCGGGATGGTCCTGGCACGTCTGGTCACCCTGACACCCGGTGCGTTTGCTTGCCAGCATGTGGGTGTGTGGAAGTCTTCATGCACCCTTTCGCAGCACGGTGCACCCAGGTGTCCTTCCAGTAGGAACTCATTCATAACAAAAGTTCCTTGACTTCCTTCATACAAATAGTAATATCATTGTTCAGTTTACCTTAGTCGACATTGCAGTTGCCAGCTGAAGGCCTCACGTGACGCAGCCCGGCCTGGCTGCTGCAGCCTGCCCTGCTGACCTCGAGTCGCTTGCAATGTCTGCACTGTGCAGGGCATGTGTGGTTCCGGTGCCCAGGCCAGCCCAGGAGGCCCTCATGTGCAGGCGCAGGCCCAGCCGTGCTGTGAAAAAAAGAAATAAATGCAGTGCCCGCCTCGTTGGTGGTGGCAGTCGGCATTGCAGGCAGCTAATACAAGGCAAACCCCCCAGGCAGAGACGGATTCACGCAATGTGCTGCATGTGTATCCTTCCTCCAAAGAGGCCCTACGGCCAGAGGCCTAGCGGGGGAAGGCCCGGTGTCCCGGTGGGGCAGTCCAGCCCTGTGCATAGTCTTGTGATTAAAGCAGGGTACTGGCTGCCAAAAACCTGGAATGGAAGTAACATGGAAAATAAGGATTTAGCGTTCCCAAACCAGCACAGCACTGTCTCATTCGGTTCAGAAGGAAAGTCCAATAGGGAATAAACCCCAAATCAGGTGGCCAAGTGGTGG
Source organism: Ambystoma mexicanum (assembly GCF_040938575.1). Classification (NCBI taxonomy): domain Eukaryota; kingdom Metazoa; phylum Chordata; class Amphibia; order Caudata; family Ambystomatidae; genus Ambystoma; species Ambystoma mexicanum. Next base: position 651,599,194 of record NC_090923.1, read on the forward strand.
AAAGGAGAACGAAGGGAGCAAATCGTAACAGCATACCCTCCAATGGCTGTCTTCTGGTGCCCGCCACCCGCACCAGGCATCTTGTTTCCATGATAGGAGTGCTTTTTCTTCTGAGGTGGCACTGATGAAAATGGAGGCCTGTGGGCAAAAACAGATGGACTAAAGTGCTCAAGTGCATATAATCAGGCAACTGTATAGAAGAATCATAGGTAGGTCTCTGGTGAGGAAGATCATAAGTCGAAGAAAGGGGTGAAGGACTTGCAAGATCTGAAGCAGACCTTGAAAGCACAGGAAACTCAGTAACTGGCAGCGGGCACTTGTGAGTCTTTGAGGATGATGGCAGGCTAGTGTAACATGCAGTGAACACTGGCAGACAGTCTGTTAGCCTTTCTGTCAAGAACGGTCAGACGGGAAGGCATAGAAGCTGCAGGCAGGCTGGAAAAAGTCTCAATAGCTAATGCTGAATACTCTGGAGGCTCTGGTGTTGAAGTCAAGCAGTTGGGAGAATCATCTTGTGTAGAAGGCAGGCATTCTGGTGGTCCCCCTGAAGCATGAAAAGGTCAGGCTGGATGTGCTTCGGGAGTAGATGGCTGGGATTCAGGTGGAATCTCTGGAACTGTAGGAGTGTAGACAGGTATACCTGTACCATTGGAAATGAAGATACGCATGCCACAGGTGCCTCATGGACTGAAGGCATACCTGCAGCAGGCTCTGGGACTGAAAACGTGCTTGAGGTGGACGGCTGGAAGCTCTGTGGCTGAAGAGTGATGTGCTGGATGAGTCACTGTAGCTGAAGACAGGCATGTCAGAGGGGACTCTGAGGCTGAAGACATGCATGCGGGAGCTAAAGACAAGCATGTAAAGGGCTCTGGGGTTGACCACTTGCATGGTGAAGGCTCTTGAGTAAATGGCATATATAGAGGAGGTTCAGGGATTGAAGATGCTTGTGCCAAAGATGACTGCAGAGCTGGAGATCAGAACACAGAAAAGTCAAAGGCTATAGGCAGTCACTCTGAAGACTCAGAAGTCGACAGGCACATCGGTGGCTCTGGAAGAGAAGACACACCTAGGGCAGTAGACTCCTTGCACCAGTAACCAGTGAGTGGGCCATACATGTGCAGTCCCTTTCCGTAGCGGATGGCACTCACTCTCTTTCTTTGTGGAAATCAAAATCAATCAGAGGAATCACCATAGTAAAGTCTCTGTTAATCAAGATTTCGTCAATTGCCCACTCATCTCTCTTAGTCTGTAAAAGTAGTGCATTAACAATCAACAGTTCAAAAATCACCTGTAAGGTTTCTGTTTCTGTACACTGTGGATTGAGTTAATCAGAACATGGAATGTGTATTTTCTCTAAGTGTTTGTTGTGATGCAAATTGGTAGGAGGAAGAGTGAATACAGAGTTAGGATCACGTTCCTGCAGTCTCAGCAGCTTGATCAAGAGCAGAGTCTAAGCCTATGGCAGGGCCTGAATGTATGTAGACCACTCTGGTGGATTCTGCTTGGAAAGCAGAAGATTGTGTGTGTGCTAGTTCAGGGTTGCGACAAGCTCCCACACAGGAAATCTTAGGTAAAGAAGTGCATGGTGAATATTCAGCTAACTGGAATCCTTGACAAATAGGAGGACCAATGTCAGAAACTGTACACTGATTAAGTGCTGCACTAGAAAAAAGACTTTCAGTCCCAGTAGATCTAACGTAGGGGCAAACATCATGGTATACTATAGAATCAGCACCCAGGGACCGGACAGTGTTCACCCTAACAACAGATATGGGCTGAGGTGTATTCAGAAAAGACTAACATTTAATTGTCCTCTTGTAAAAAAAAAAATCTTGTTTTAACTCTTGAAGTTTAGCTTTAAGCATGTCCTGCATTGACTGTACATCACTATCAGTAGGCTCAGTGAGAGGCATGGTAGCAACAGAACTGGGTCCTGCACCATTCATATAGATGTTCCCTGATTGTGCATTATCACTTACTGTTTGTAGGTTGTATTGATTTCTTCTTCTTTTTACAAACTTTGTGTTTCCCTTAAGCAAACTACTAACATGAGACTTCTTGACATTAGGGAATACCGTCAGTTCTGGTACAGATGAGCATGCTACAGACTGAGGGTAGAAAACAGACATTATGGAATGAATCACCTCGTTCTTTATGTGCCTTTCATTGAACTGTTCAATCTGAGGATCTTTGTGACTGGAAACTTGGGGTTCAACAACAGAAGTACTCTTGTGTAGTAAACCTAACAGTTTGTTGTTTTCTACTGCTAAGGCTTGTGTATACATAGAATCAGGATCGGAATAAAATACTGAAATAGGATCTGGCAATGTAGGATGTGCCGTCCATTGGGAAAAATACTCTGCTTCTAAATGCCCATTTTCGACAAGGAGTTAATTTGTGTCAGAACTGGTGATTTGATTGTTGCAGGTAAATGTAGCGGAAACATGTTGTGCAAACCTGTTAGAGGCTTTGCTACCTTTCTTTGTTACATTTGCCATATTCAAACAAATCAAAGTGCACAAGTGAATGCTAGGTATCTGAATGCTAAGAATACTGTGAGAAACCAGAGGATATCACACCCGCTAGTCCCCAGGGATCTCAATCTCAGGGGGGCAGGGCACAGCCATTACCTTTAGATCCAAATCCTGGGGGTGGATCAGTGCAGGAGGATCACCTGGGTGAGGAGGTCTTTGGAGAGTGGGGGTGAGACAGCCGATGGTGAGACGCAGTATTCCGCCCTTTTTTGTTCATCTGCCCCATCCTTTGGGAGGCAAGGCCAAGCTTGTGGTACTAACCTTGACTCATGCATTGGAAATCGTAAAGCAAAGAATAAACGCACACAGCCGGTGAGTTGGCAAGCGACCTGAAAGAGCGATGTGTGTTAAAGTTTGAAATTGCAACATCTTATCACAAGTGAAGGCTGCACGCGTGTGAATGAGACGTTAGGAAAGGCAGACTTGTGAATGAACTTTGAAGCAAAAGGCAGCTGCGAGTTCAGCGATACTAAGTAATGGAGTGGTCCGGTGAAAGCAAGTAGCCCACTCAAAAGTCTCTCTGAAACTTAAATTGTTTGAAGCGAGTAAGCGAATATACAGAAAAAGTGATATGTTATGTTATTTTGCATTTATATAGCACCTTATATACCATTGGTATGGTCTGAACGCGCTGGTAGGTTGAACGCCCTTGGGAACCGAAGTTCAGATCAGTAGAGAGAGTGGAGAGAGTCAAAGGTGTGTGTGAGCACCGGGTATGTGTGCAGCTGGTGCGGTCTTCGTGTATTAGCTGCTTCTTAGCGGTAGGTGTGGTGGTTGAGAGATCAGGAATATGTGTTCGTTCTGCCAGGATTTATCCAGCCCGAATGTGGCTGCGTTAGGCCTGAGGAGAATGCCTGGCTGGGGGGTGTGTAACCTGCAGTGTTTACTTAGAATGATGGTAAGTGTGCGGCGGATGGCCAGGGTAGTGGGTGCGGAAGAAGTTCGGAGTTGCCACATACCATGATCTCCGTTTTGGAGGGGTTTAACAAGAGGTGGCTTTGGGTCATCCAGAGTTCTATGTCAAGGAGGCAGGAAGCCAGGTCAGGTCGGGAGTTTGGTTTTGAGTTCAGAAGTTTTAGAATTAGTTGAGTGTCATCGGCGCAGTTGCAACACAGGATGTTGTGTGAACGAATTATTGGTGGGAGGGTGATCAAGTAGAGATTGAACAGGAGGGCGGATAGGCATGCTCCTTGTGGGACTCCCGTGTCGACTGGTCAGGCTTGGGAGGTATAGGTGGAGATATGGAAAAGTTTAACTCCTAGAAAGTGGAAAGTAAAAGGTGAACTAAACATTTTGAGTCAAAGTGGTCCTGCAGTGCTCTGAAAAGTAAGCAACGCACATTCAAAAGCCTTAGACACCTGTAAGTAGTCCGAGCCCAACAGAGGGAGACCTGAAGTGAAGTAAGCTTGGAAAGGAGCCCCCTGCCAAGTTTATGTTGAACTTTATCCTGAGAGGTCTGAGCCCAGCAGAGGGGGACCTACGAGAACTGTGTGGTGTAAGGTCTAAGCCCGACAAAGGGGGACCTTTGTGAACTTTTTGGTTGAAACATTATTTTTGAAAGTCGAGAAAAGAGACTTAAACGTGGAAGGCTAGAAAGGCCTCGATCCATGTTCCGGAATTGTACGTGTTGGAAGCCGAGCCAGAGTGGGTCATCCTGCCTACAGGGACAGCCTTACTACATGAGGTCTAATGTGGGGAGGAGAGCTGGTACAACCACATTTATTAATTTGAACACTGATCTTTCCTTTTGCATACATTTCTCCTTTATTCACTTTTTTGTACAAGAGATAGGACAGGCGTTAAGTTTTGCTAGCATAGGCCATTTTGATTTGACAGGCTCCACTAGGACTGCATTATGTATTATTTGATGGTTGAGACTACTCCCATCTTAGTTATAGGGCAGACTAGGAGTTTCTCCAACCCCAACCATTTCAATAGAGGTTTTACAAATTGTACCCATTGTGTCAGTGTCATACTTGTGATACTATGCCTCCCCTACAATACTTACGCGGCGTGTGGCAACAGTGGGCTGGTCATTGTTTCATGAGAGGACAATGGCAGTGGATATGGAAAGGGAAATGCGCATAAGATCACACATTGAATAGCTTTGTGTCAAACAACATGCACTCCGGAACCAAGAAACGTGTACACCAAAACCCAGCATGTGCAAGTGGACCACGATAAGAATACAAATATATGAAGAGGGGTGTGGGGTAAGCACTTAGAAACTCCTTATATTTACAAAGAAAATTGAAAAGCTCCTCACCCACAATTACTGTTACAGGGACTGTTAGCGCTAAGCCCACATACAGGACAAGCAATGACAGGATCTGTGAGTAAACAACCATGATTATATTGTATATGGTAACTTAAAGACAATACTCACGAGGATGAGAAATACCACCTGAAATATTAGCAAAGCCCACAAACCCTGTTGATCAAACAGGGACCCAGAAAGGCTATAACAGCAAAGGGAGGATAACTTAATAGATAAGACTCCTGACAAGGGTCAAGTAGGAACAGTGATTACAGGATAATGAGGAAAACATAGGCATTCACACAGGAGCTAGATACAACAGCACACTACAGCTAACAATCAATTTGAATCAAAGGGAGAAATGCAAGGGAAAGCCAATAACAGACTAGAAAGTAAAGGAGCAGAAGCAGGTAAAATGAAATTACAAGTGCAAATGCAAAACATACTCACTCGCTACCCAGGGAAAGAAAGGAAAATGGACCAAAATAGTGAATCTATAAATAAGGGGAGTCTAAAGGATCAAGATTACACTTAAGAATAGGGCAAAGTCAAAGGAATGAAGAACACAGGCAAACTCGGCTGCAAAGGAAAAGGAAAGCACTGGAAAGTGCGGACTTCAAAAACAGAGGAAGAACGGGAATCCAGGAAACAGAAAATACTAATAAGCACACTAAATTCGAAATCCAGGGAACAAGAAAAAAGAAATGAGGAACTTGACACTAAGCAAAGAGCCAGGAACAAGGACCCGGCCACAAACAGGGACACTACATCAATGATCAGTGCTGGACTGAAGCAAACTGAGTCCTTTAAAGTTGGCTAACAAGCACACGCCTCAGGTGTGCTGCTTGCTAGCACCTGCCAGCCACACGTGCTGCTCATCCTCCACCCAACCTTGTCCTGCAAGGGTTGAGATGAAGCAGTGGGCCAGGCATTCTGGGAAGCATAATCTTTTGATTAAAGCCTGGAATGGATCCGGAAGGGAAGTAACATGGAAAATAAGGATATAGCATCCATTAATCACCACAGCACTGTCTCATAAGGTTTGGAAAGAATGTCTGATAGGGAATAAATCCCAAATCAAACCCCCATGTGGCGGGAACGAGAGTGAAAGGAGCCAATCATGACAGTCAGAAAGTACTGTTAGACTCACTCACGAGAGTTCACTGAACTGTGATGCAAACCTTAATCTTTATTTTAAGCCAACATCAGCCCAATGGAGTCATTACGTTACAGGACTTTCAACAGACAATTTCTGAATCTTCCTGTATGCCAAAATTATTAGAGCCTTGTACCATCCACCCTACAGCGGATGATATCTTGGGTCTGTAAGAAAATTAAGGGGAGCTAGGGATGGAAAGGTTGGTGGGAAATACAATGGTGAGATTAGACAGGGAATGAGATGAACGATAAGGTGGAAAGGAAATAGTACGCATTGTGTACTGGGTGAGTAATCTCAACACATTTTAAGCATCTGCCTAAAACATCCAGCCGCCTTTGATGCTGCCAGTAACGTCAAAAGAAACCAAGACAGATCCTTACGTTTTTGGAGCGAGAAACAGAAAGTTCAAAGTTCCTGCTTTTTCAGTAAGCAGGCCAAAGGCTGTTTTGTACGAGCTATTGCTGCAGTGCTAGATGGAAGCACAAGGAATTTCAGAAGTTAATTCTGATGCACACCCACATGTACTAGACATTATTATATCATTTGGCTTTTGGGTGCCTGTGCTATGTGAGCCATTCTCCTGAAAGGTTTGCTTTTTAAGGCATGCTCTTTTTTGCATTTTGCCCATGCTGTGTGCCTCTCTGGGTGTGCGAGTGTGTTCCTGTGTGCGTCGCTTTTTCGTTTCTGTTTGCATGTTGTGCCTGTATAGCTGTGCTTTTCCATATGCATGTGTGAGTAGTGCTATGTTTATTTCTTTGAACATGTTTACCAGAATTGTGATTCAGTTTGCTTTATTTCTTGGTTTTAATAGTGTGAGACAAACCTAGGGGGGGCAGCTCTGTGTCAGTGTTGAAGTGGCAGTAGTGGCACATGTATGTGGCACTGCTTCAGTGAGGATGTGGTACAATATATGTGCATTCAGTGTTTTATGGGGTATTCAATTTTTTGATATTCACTGCCATGATTTGCTGCAGTGAAATGCTCCCGTCTACTGTTGGTGACCACCACGAAGAATTATAATATAGCAATAATCACTGGGCCCACGGGCTACAAGAGCTGGTAGTGGCCCAGGGCCCAAGATACAGGCATGAGCAAAGCGAGGCAGGATACTTTGTCACAAGTTCAACCATGCAAGTATTCTGTAACAGCGCCATGATGCCCCAGGGCCGCTATGCGCTTTATACATTTAAATAAATCAATAAATAAATGCCAGGCCTGTTGCCATTACCAGCTCCCTTATGCAGGCCCCTCTTTTGCTACCCGTTGCCATTACCAGCTCCCTTATGCAGGCCCCTCTTGTGCTGTCTGTAGCTTTAGATGGTATCGGGCCCGTTCCCATTACCAGCTCCCTTATGCAGGCCCCTCTTGTGCTGTCTGTAGCTTTAGATGGTATCGGGCCCATTGCCATTACCAGCTCCCTTATGCAGGCCCCTCTTGTGCTGTCTGTAGCTTTAGATGGTATCGGGCCCGTTGCCATTACCAGCTCCCTTATGCAGGCCCCTCTTTTGCTATCTGTAGCTTTAGATGGTATCGGGCCCGTTGCCATTACCAGCTCCCTTATGCAGGCCCCTCTTGTGCTGTCTGTAGCTTTAGATGGTATCGGGCCCATTGCCATTACCAGCTCCCTTATGCAGGCCCCTCTTGTGCTGTCTGTAGCTTTAGATGGTATCGGGCCCGTTGCCATTACCAGCTCCCTTATGCAGGCCCCTCTTTTGCTATCTGTAGCTTTAGATGGTATCGGGCCCGTTGCCATTACCAGCTCCCTTATGCAGGCCCCTCTTTTGCTACCCGTTGCCATTACCAGCTCCCTTATGCAGGCCCCTCTTGTGCTGTCTGTAGCTTTAGATGGTATCGGGCCCATTGCCATTACCAGCTCCCTTATGCAGGCCCCTCTTGTGCTGTCTGTAGCTTTAGATGGTATCGGGCCCGTTGCCATTACCAGCTCCCTTATGCAGGCCCCTCTTTTGCTGTCTGTAGCTTTAGATGGTATCGGGCCCGTTGCCATTACCAGCTCCCTTATTCAGGCCCCTCTTGTGCTGTCTGTAGCTTTAGATGGTATCGGGCCCGTTGCCATTACCAGCTCCCTTATGCAGGCCCCTCTTTTGCTATCTGTAGCTTTAGATGGTATCTGGCCCGTTGCCATTACAAGCTCCCTTTTGCAGGCCCCTCTTTTGCTATCTGTAGCTTTAGATGGTATCGGGCCCGTTGCCATTACCAGCTCCCTTATGCAGGCCCCTCGTTTGCTATCTGTAGCTTTAGATGGTATGTCTGCGCCCACCTAAGAGAAGTCAACCGTGCAGATGCGGCTGGTTCTTTCTCAATGCCCAACAGTGGAAGCAAAAACATTGTGCTTCGGAGATGGGGAGAGCCTGATTGCCCTTATTTTAAATGATCTCTTCTTTCCAGGTGCATGGGGTGGGACCCTTAAAGGGACTCTGTTCTTAGTTTGTACCATACCACTGTGCCCTGTCCTCAGATGGGATTTGTTCTTATCAATTTTTTACCGTTTTGAATGCAAATATATGCAGGGTGAAACACCCCCCCCCCCCGCAGCCTCCACCCATTCTCCTATATTATTTAATACCCCAAACCCACCCCCCACATATATTTGCGGTCAAAACGGCGGCAAAATATTTCGGCCAAATAGGTCACGGGCAAATAGGCCCCAGTAGCCTTGGGCAATACCCTCAGATGTGGACCAGTTTGTGCTGACCATTATCCGCTGAATTGGGAAGCACCTGGTGCCTCCTTGGTCACCCTGTTGGAGGTCCCTAAGAACGAGGCAGGAGACTTTGTCACAATACTAATTTTGAATGAGCCATCAAATCCGCAGAGGTGGACCTTAGGGAGCAGAGAAAGGTGTATTTCCTACTCCACGTCCTGTTCCATCAGGTTAAACCTGATGGAAATGTGACGGATGGAGAAAAAAAACATGCAGAGAATGGAGAGGTTGTCTCTTTTTGCAAAAAAATATGAACTGTTTCAGTATCAGACACAGGAATCAAAATGAGGAGCCAAGTAGGCAATAACTCTACCATAAAATGAACTTAAACAATGCATGCATGTGACTTCACAAGACATCAAACACTTCTTCCCTACATACAAAAATCATTCAACAAATTAGAAATGATTTTTGATGTTGCAGTTATGAAACCTGGTTGACATTGAACATATTAAAAGGTAAAATTGCATTTGAATGCAATATTAACTCTTACAACCCTCCAAAATATAAAAAATCAATTATAATACTACTTGAGTTGCACAGGAGAATAGTATTCCTTAGATTTCCCATCTAATTTTTGCAACAATGAATGCTATTTGTTATTGCATTTAAAGGATAGCATGACAGGTGTTAAAATAAGATTGTGTTGCACAGGGTGGATTATTCCTCAATGTACAAAGTAGTGCCTTGTGAACTTGGGCATGTAGCATATTAGAACATTAGAATGTTGGCATTTTCATTATGGAGTGGCAGAGGGGAATAATTTAGCCATAATCATGAGTTCCTCAGGCCATACTGGGTGGTCACTCTGGCCTGTAACGAGAGCCTCTGGTCTTTACCACCTGGTACAGCCCAAGGAACTTGTGATTATGACTATTAGCAACCTGGGTTTACATCCCAGCGTGTTAATAGCAAATTATTTATTTTAAACAATGGGTCACTAACATGGCCGCCATGAAAATGGAAGCGAGGCTCAGAACAGAGCTCCCCTTCCATTTTAATGGCAGCTGGTGGACATGAGAGGCGTTGCACCCTGGTGCAGCAATCCCTTCTGGTATGTGGGACAGGTGGGGAGGTTTATGATGGGGTGGGGATAGAGAAACGTGGATGGCAGGGGGAGAGCAGGAAAATGGTGGGGCGAGTGTGAGCTGCTGTCAGCTTGCTCAGAATGCAGGCTTATACCACCTTCTGAGCAACATGATTGGCTGCAGTGCCCTTGACCGGGTAGTAATAGCTGGTATATGTTCCAACTTTGTCTCTCTCCGTTTTAAACAGAACATTCTACCCTCAGTGCGCTGAATGGTCTAGCAGGCAGTGGCTCAGGCCTATTGCTTCTTGGAAGGACATTAGTGGCCGTTATAGCCATGGCTTTGGGCAGCAATGCTGTATTCATGGAGATGAATGAGATAAAATCAGTGTTTGGAGATCACGGGATTTACTGCAGTGCAGCCTTCGGATCTCGAGAAAACACCATTGACACTTAATTTTTCTATTCCATAAAGAGGAAAGACAATACATTACTACTGGTAGGTTTAGACGCTTGTTACATTGGGTCCTAGCAAAGAGTATTTCCAGAGCCCTAATATTCCATGGGAGGAAAGAAAAGCAATTAGCCCCTAGAGATGAAATGATTTATTAAAGTAGAGGTGTTTATGATCAAGCATAATGGGAGAGTGTGCACTGACCCCTCTCCACCCTTGCCCATCATGGAGGAGCCGAGCCAACCACAGAGTGCTCCCTCAACTGCTTGTTACTAGGGGGCACTCCTGGGCTGGCTTGACCGGTCAAAGAGAAACATTGTTATTACTTGGCAAGACTGGTATTTTGAGGTAGCCAGTCTAGCCATTTCCTAAGGTGGCATGACATTTATTACTGGACATCAATCAGAAAGTAAGCATCCTAAGTGTTATTACGTGGCTCAGCTGGCATTTAGGTTCAGCTAGTCAGCTAGTCTAGCTATTTCTTTGGCATTCTTAGGTGGGGGTGCTTCCTTGTGTTGGCAGAAACAGCCTGGGCATGCTTTCCTACAGCGTCATTACAGGCAATAATCACAAAGCAAACACAATTGTTTTCTTATATGGGAATACTGGCATATTTGGTTCAGCCAGCATGTATGAGCACACCCAGCATGAAAATGTTTTTATACTGGCATATATTGTGGGCAAAGGCATCATGAACATGCGTTGGGAAATGCTCCTGTGCACTGTCTGTGACTTACATCTATTGGATGTTTTCATGAGTTGGCAGACAAAAAAACTAACTGGAGACTGTCTGACCTTTTAGTCAATTGTTTACTTAAAGTGTATTGTTGTTTGGGCTCCCTCACTGTGTTTGATCGTTGTTCGTTCGTTCGTTCGTTCGTTCGTTCGTTCGTTCGTTCGGTCGTTCGTTCGGTCGCTATGGCATATTTTGGGAAATATTTAGACCCCTCGAATAAAACAAATCACAAGTTGCCACTGCTTTATGCAGGTGTCGTCTCTCTGTCAGCTTTTTTCTGTGCCCCATCTCTCCATGTCCCTTCTCTCTGTGCATCATATCTCTGCCTCACTCTCTTTGCCCATCTACCTCTCTGTACCCTATCTGATTTTATCCCACTCTCTCTCACTGTGTGCCCAATCAATATATATATATGTCCTGTTCTCGCTCTTCCTCTCTCTTGTCTCTGCCTCAGTCTCTCTCCCTGTGCCCTATCTCGCTTCACCTACCATGCCCCATTTCACCCTGGCAACCTATCTCACAAACAGTGTCTGGGGTTTGTGCTCCTCTCTCTTGAATGTCCTTTCTCCTGCTCTTGCTCCCTCCATGCTGTTTCACCTGTCTCTCTCTACTACAGGATCTCTACTACATCACACGCTGTACACACGCAAGGAAAAGCCTAATCAATGTAATGGTCACTGTAAATGGGGAGCTGGAGGGGTGACAAAAACATGAAATTGCTGTACCCTTCAGTGGCCCTGTACCGTTCCCCATAGTTATGGTCCTGCTTTGAACCCTTCATCAGCCACTTATAGAGGCAGGTAAGAAAAGGCTCATGTTAGGAATATGCTCTGTTCTAAAATCCAGAGGTAATGGAAGGAACCAGGCAGCATTACAGATCTGAGATTTAGGGAAACTGTCAAAGGAGGAATCAGACCCTGATAGAGGATGACTCTTTACCCCATTCCGTGAGGATTGACGCTCTACTAGCTAGATCAGCGTGCTGCCCACTCATGACATCGAAGGCAGCTACACCGGACCATACGCAGGGGTTGATCTATCCCTTGGAGCCAAGACTTATGTCTCCTGTATGGCCAAGTCCCTCATGTATGATTCCTGGGAGCTGTACACCAAAATGGAGTAAGGGGTGGACTACTCTGCTCAACTAGGTCCCAGATATCAAGATACAGGATTCTCATCGGACCTTGCTTATGAAGGGGTTAGCCTCCACAAATAGGGAACCCCTGCTATCAACAAGTAACTGGGGACATGCATCATATATACTAAACATTGTTCCTGTTGCGCATTAATAAAGCCATCATTCCAAAATGATTATTTAAACAGACACTTAATGCACGATAATTCTGATATGATGGGGTGCAGGCTGCTGCCCTCATAGTAAGAACAGCTGTGGCTGTCAGACCACACCTCTACGTTAGAGATTTGGTCACAGACCCACCCCAAAAGAATGCAGAAATTCAATGTTGTTTGGAACCAACTTCAAGCTAGTACACAAAGCATACAAAGATAACAAGCACATGGGAATCCCAAGGAAGAGGTCTTCACCTTTTATTTCAAAGACCACTCTTTCAACAGTAATTGCACATCCCAGTTGCAGGCAAACAGAAGAAGACTCTGCTAAATAGGGAAGTCCAACCAGGCCCCTGCCCCACACTTAAACACTACCTAAACAGCAGAGATTCTTAGTGGGCAGAGAGAGTAGAGAACAGTCACCTGGCAGCAGAAGCCATTATGGGCACTTGGGTACTGGCGATTATAAAAAGGGAGACGGGATAGCATTTGATTCCATCCCAGCTTGCAGATGGACCAAGATGACAGCATGTCCACGAGACCTGATGAGGGGAACCAGACCGAGGGAGGGCAACCATGACATGGATAAGCAAGAAAGTCATACCACTGGTACTCCATCACCAAGAAGGTCAAGGATGTTATCCCATCATCCTTCTAGTTCCAAAATCAGCAGGGAGTTTCAGTCCGATATTAAAGATACAGATATGAACACATTTGTATCAAGCCGCAGTCTCAAAATATAAAGCCTTGAAATGACTAATTCTGACAATCTCCAAAGGGGGCTGGCTAGAACCGGTGAACGTGGTGAACGCCTACCTCCATATTCACATGAGAAGCTCAGAGCACAAATAACTACACTTTCTAGTTGAGTACCATCCTATTCATTTTACTGTTCGCCCCTTCAAACTATCTTATACCCCAAGTATCTTCACAAAGGTGCTTGCACCGCTGAGACTGCTCCAAGAGGAATGGATATCTGTCTTCTCATACCTAGATGGCTGGGCGACCTAGGGAATGTCCCATGTGGCAGTACATGGCCTGGGCAGATTATGTTATTTTTGGTTTTGGCGCAAGAAGAAAGGGGTTCCAAGAAGCAGTCTTTGAGTTTGGCATGACAACTGTAAATGCTGTGGCATACAATTGCCAACGCACAAAGTGTTACCTCCTGTTGTACTACGCAGATGTAATCCATTATTGGCTTGTTTAACATATTTTCTCCCAATCAGGAGTACTGTCACATGTCACGTGTCTCAGCGCTGGAGCTGCTGAGTGATCCCTTTTGCCTGGTCCCGCTCCCCCAGAAGCACCCCTCTGGACGTGCCCGCTCTCCCCCACAACCACAGAAGTCTCTTGTTCTTAATGGTCAGATGGAGTGCGCTTACTCTGTGTGGGTGAGAGCTGGAAGGGACCGGGCAGAGTGAGTGTGACTGTGGCAGGAGGACCTTGCAGGTAATTCTCAAGCAGATCTGAGTCTGCCGCCGGGATGTTATTTTTGGCACTCATCGGGTGCCAGCCAAGGGGTTGTTGCTACCAGCCGGCAGGGTCAGAAGCCAGAAGCACTGTGCAGGAGGTAACAAGCGCTAGTAGTGGGTACAGCCTGCTACTTTTTCACATGCATTAGGTGTCTGGTTGGCGCTGTCACTCACATCTACTTCTGGTTTCTGGAAACTGACAACTGTCTAGATTTGGTGTCCTATGACACTATCATTACCAGTCCAGTGCCGGATGATTTTTTTCAGACAATACTGTTCAAGGTCTACGTCTATCATGTGGTTACTTTAAAATATGTGATTTCTTCAATAGCGCTTTGCATGTTGGTGCTTGTAGGCACGTTTTAATTACCCAGAGGGAAAAGGTGATTGGAATGTGAAGAATGTTGCTTAATACGCCCGGATTGGCAGAAGTATTTTCCGACACCATCGGGTCACTAAGTTTCAATGAAAATGCTGTTTATTGCTAAATTGAGATCTATGGTGATGCCATTGTCGTTCAATAAACTGATTTTTGTGGATAAGGGAGTCTTTGGGAATATGGACATTATCTAACCAAACATCTCAGTGAAGCATTTCAAAAAGGTTGTTTCTAGTGCAAACTTCAACTATTGCTGACCTTGGCCCGTGATTTCTACTCAAATGCTTTGAGTGTTTTTTCCCGGTCGGTCTCCCCTTAATAGCGGGTAGGTGTACTTTGCACAAGGTGGGACGAGTACATGGCCATCATTTGAATAATTGAATGCGCAATGAGGAATCGTGTGTGCTTCAGATGAAAATTAGATATATTTTTTAAAGTTCTATATTCATTTTTTACTCTCTGCTTTTTAACACTAAATAGAAACGCATACACTGGTGCCATTCGTTCGCAGATCAAGAAAGCAACAGGCCCCACCCCCGTAACTTTTGGCACTCCACTTATGTCAATGAGTCGAATTCCCACACTGCCCACTCACCTAATCTGTCAATTCGCAGGTCCTTGTTGTTGACGAAGTACACTGTATCTATTTGAAAGAGAAAGGCAGTGTTTTGACAGGGATTAACGAGATTACATGGAAACTGAAATGTTGGAAGGAGAAGCAATCAGGTTATTTTACCAAAAATAACTTTCGGTTTTCTATACCCCGGACATTTCAGACTATACCCTTGTCCACTAACCCCTTACTTTCATGTGGGCGCATGCCACAGTCTCTAGCATCTCTCTGCAACACCAGTACCCTTTGCAGGGTCTGCTTTTCCTTTTTTATTTTTTATTTTATTGAGACGGGAGCGGGGAACACCACGGCAACCCGGCTCACATTAGAGTGAACAAGGGTGTATGGAGCTGACCGAGGTGTCAAAAGGAAGAAACAGTGAGGCAGTGGTGGAGGAACCACAGACTGATGGCCTTGTGCATCTTCGTTACTCCTTGAGCAAGACTACACTTATGTCCACGTCTATCTCACCTGCACTGATGGTGTCGCTGAGAAATTCTGAAGCAATGGTGCCCCTATCAGAAATGGTGAGTGGCGGCTGGTAGGAGAAAACACAGCTGTCGTGATCATACAGACCTGGCCTTCAGAAACCACAGAGAAATTGCACTAGAGCCAAAACTGGAAGATGGGTAGGAGTCAAAAAGAACCTCCCAGCCCACTTACAATTCCCACCCCAGGATCAGGGCTGGTCTTTGGGAGTGCAGAGTAGAATAGGCGGGCAGCACTTCACAGCAGAAGGGCTATGGGAGAGGAGAACAAGAACGCAGGTTACATTTAGGTCCTAAAAATGTACCCAAATTCCAGTCATTACTCCCAAGGAAAAATAGTCACCTGGTGTGGGGAGGGGGGTCCATGCGCTTGTTTGGGAGACCACAAAGTCCCAGAATAACTGAGGCTGTGCAAGGATGTATCTTGGTGGTGATGAAGATGGAATGTTGCACTCCTAAAGCAAATTTCGTGGTCACGTTGGTTATGTGCCGTAAGTCTGTAGATGGCAAGGTAAACCAAATGGAAAACTAATTACCTCCATAAGGCGGCCTGGAGCATGAAGATTCAGCGCAGTGATTCTCCTTGCGCCTCAGGATGGATGGGAGTTCGTGGGAGGCGAGGGAATGCTTCTCGGCTTCTCAAATGTCATCCTCTGATGAGATTCTGCTTTCCACCCCAATGTGGTATCTACATTTCCCATGGCACAGGTAATTGTTCGTCCTTTCCCCGCTGACACTCCCCATTGTAGGTGGTGGTGCCACCGCTAAGGGTATACAACTGCCTTCTCTTTAAAGAAAATGGCAGAGGGACACCTTTTTGATGGTGACTTCATGAGAGCTAGATGGTGTCTTTGCAGGAAGTATGCAGCGCGCCTACATGGACTACTCCTAATACACCCATACACAACCATCATCCCCATCTGCCAGAATCTGCATTTCACTGCTTCGGGACAGTGGTCTTCCCGGTTGCACTCACATGAGCACTATTTGAAAACTCTACACTTGGTTTTGCGGTACTGACTGATAGGTATGTTCTAGGAATGTCAATTGGGCCGATCTTGTTTCACGTACATTACAAAATGAGGACTGGGACAAAGAAGAGGGACGTGACAGTAATGATCTGACCGGGTACTGGTAATCTTCATTACTAAAAGTCCTACTCGTCTGCATGAAAGTATAGATACCCACTTCTCCCTCCTTGGATAAATGATTGCTACCTTCCTTGGATATCACAGGTGGTATGGAAGATCCTTAACGATTTTATAGCCCGAATGGAAAAAAGGGAGGGATTAAATTGAAAAGAAAATTGGAATTCCTGGATAGACTCTTGTCATAAGGGTTGTGACTTCACAGGTAGGTACTGTGACGAGTAGGTCTCGGAGACATCCAGGCATTATCCATGCCTTTCGGACATCCTCACTTATCCCCATTATGGATCAGAACCCCTCTGTTTACTGTAACAGAGGCGTGCAGTAAGGCTCCATGTGCATCCCCGTTTTCAGTCTGCATTAGGATAACCCCCACAATTCTTTTAAGAATGTAAACTGCAGCCAGCCGCTTTTGCAGGAGGAAACATTTAGTTATTTCAAGTGGAACCATTTCTCCAGATGCCAGGGAGGTGCCCAGCCGCTTAACACAACGGGAGGTTTGGTTTAGTAGAGTATTGCATGACATTTCCACACGTAACGCACTTGGTTGGTAAACACTGTGACTAACTCCTGCAGTCCAACCCCTCCTTCTGAAAAGAAACACCTTCCAGGAGCATTTTGAAATGACTTTATTCACTGCGACTCCCCTGCAAGGCTGAGCGTTGAAGCACGGTAATACGATTTCCAATCTTAAATTGGATTAGCCGGCTGTAATTCGAACTACAGAGCAAGCATGGGTATCACTGTTTGTCATTTGAAATTGGCTAGACACAAGCAATAATTAATTGTACTGGTTTAGCCCCCTGTTGACATTTGGATAGACTTCAAGTATTGAAACTGTTCATTATGTGAAGTGCCAAAGGACTAGAACAACATTCCTCGTTCAGATATCAGCCCAGTGCAGTCACTTACACTTCCCTCTGTGTTATGGGAGAAGAATTGCAATGTATTAAGGGGAGAATCCTTGGTGTGTAGGAGAGTGGAAAAGGGTTTGCAACCTGCGGCTCTCCAGATGTTTATGACTACAACTCTAGTAATCCCTCACAATTGACTATGCTGGCTAGAGCTGATGGGAGTTGTAGTCCAAAACATCTGGGGAGCTAAAGGTTGCATGCCCCTGCATTTAGGAGTTTGGGGGGGGAGAGGGGAAACACTTAGGGTAGCAGATCAGTGGGAGGGCAGACTCTTAGGGTTGGTAGTGACCTGATATGGCCATGATTCCGTGACCTAGGAGAAGACACATATCTGACTACAATCATCCCAAGCCTAGGTGCGTCCTTATATAATAATAATAACACATTCCTATATATTGCTCAATGCTAGATGCCTTCTTCTTCCAAGTACTGAAATGACAGGTGCCATTGTTTAAGGTCACTTTACAGACTTGATAAGAGTGATTTGAACCTTTGACTGAGGATTGCACACAGGTCTAGGAGGTGAGCGCTCAACTGACAGAGATATCTAGTCAACTATATGGCCAGATACTGTCATCAAAGGATTAGCTTATGCCATCCAGTACCCAAATAGTGCCATCAAATCGACGAGGTAGTGTGGTGAACCAGAAGAAGGAGTTGGACAATTTAGTGACATGTTCAAAAAGAGATTTGTTTAAATTAAAAGAAAACTCCTAACTTGCCTTATCAATATGAGGAAAGTTCCCTTCCAGACAAAAGTAAAACGAAGGGTGCAGGTAAAGTGCAAACAAAAAGTATTCGGTCCGAATCTTAATTACCTAACTGGCCCTACCACTTTAGAAAAATACCCAACTAAAAGAAAAGGGAGGCTTGTATAATAGCCTCAGTATGGGCTTCTGCCTGGCCCACTTATATTCAACTCCTTCTCAGTCTCACAGCTCTTGCAGATTGTATTCACAGTTTTAGTATCAAATCATTTTGGAAATGGATATTGTTGGTCTGGGTTTCCCTCTCTCGTTCATAAGGAAACAGTTTCTGATTTCTAAAATGTTCCAATCCCTCCAGGATGCCTTGAAAATGCACTTCTTCCTTTCCCACTTTTGTAGCGTTGGGACTTCCTAAAGTCCGGTAGCTCTGTGGTTAAGTGTTTTATTTCTTGCTACAAACGTATTTTAGGGCTTTCTCTCACATGGGGAATACAGCATCCCATTATTTCATGCACTTTGAGGTCAGGGTTACAGAGTATTCACCTTCCCTCCACTCTGTTTCAGCATCGGCCCTGTGCCTGTGCTTCCTTGATACTCTTAGTGGTTACTTCAGCTTCGATACACTGTGTTTGTACATTTCCACTCTCATTTATTGGGGCCATATGCCGGTCTTGTTTTCTTCACCTCATACTTTTGGCCGCTATTCTAGCCTAGCGTCACACTGTTCATATCCCTTTTCTCAGCATTGGCGAGGCCGGTGCCCTTTATGTTTTCATGACCTTTCATACGTTTGGCAGCTATTCCTGCCTTGCATCACATTGTTCATATCCCTTTCTCTCTGGGTTATTGGCGCCGGGTACCCATTACATTCACTTTGTCTTTCGTACCTGCATCAGTTTTGCTCCTCCTGGAAACCCACAGTCATCGGCTCCACATGTCTGCAGCGTCTCTTTCCCCGTCCGTACCTCTAGCGGCAGGAAAGGCACTTGTCAGCAGGAGCTCGGGCTCCTCTCTTCCTTCGGGTCTTGCCATTGGTTGCTGGGTGCCAGGCCCACCACGGCTCTTTAATAGTCATGCCACCCACGAAGACAGTTGGTTTTCCGTCCTCTCCTTCTCCTTGACCAGAGCAACTTGCTCGGTCAAAGTACCAGCCTTCCAGCCTCCATCTAGTAGGTTTATTGATCGACACGTCACTGCTGACTCTGCGGCTCGACGTGGCTCCGCCCCTCCAGGCCCGCTAGGAGCCTGCCTCTGCATAGCACTTGCTCTCCTCCCAGCATGGGTGTTCCTCCTCCATTCACAGTTTGTTCTCCTCTTGTATACGTCATTAGAATCAATTAAATGATGTCCAACTTCCTTGATCATAGAACTCAGGCGTGGTTCACCATTAGCTGAAGCCAACAGAGTCAAAGGAGAATCTTTGTGCATTATAGTTGTAACAGGCAATAGGACTGTTTTTCTGACACCCATATATACAGAAAGGGTGGTTTGGGCAGGGAGTTCTATGCTGGAATGGGAGTCCTTGTCCTCAACATGGGTGACACTTCCAGTGAGGTCTCTCTTGCTCAGACCCCTAGGGAGGGTCTTCCCTAGCAGGCTCATTTCCCTAGCTCAAAGAGGGTGGCTTCCCTCTGGGGAGAACGTACGAATTGCGCAAATATTAACTAAACATAGAAGAAACATGTTCATTGTGGAAGCTTATCTTCCAGATATGGAAAATGTATTAAGGGATCCACCAGGAAAGGAATATGCCCAGTTACTACCCCAACATGCTAGATACTGGCTTCATATGTGGCTCTGGTGAACTAAGACTGCTAGTTGTCACTAACACGTTGATGCATACCATTTTATGGGCCAAGTTGAAAATTCAATCTGATTAGGGCGGATAGTTGCATCATTACAAATAAAAACCAGGTACTTCCATGCTAGGCTACTATGGAGAGCCATCTGCATGCCAGTCCCAGCCTCAACACTATGCTGGTTTACGTCTAGGCCAGTTGCCACTGCAGGGTAAGCTGGGTGGATGACACTGGTGGTCTTCTGATGTCTGAAACTGTACCTTATTTTTAAGGCTGGGCAATACATGACTGGCCACCCTTAAAAGAGAATGTGGCCGGTTTGTTTAGTGAAGCAATATGATTTTCCATTCCTCCCTGGTCTACACCATTACTCAACTCCTAAAACAAGCGCGGAAGCTGCTCACACAATGCATCAAACACCACGAGCCTGAACATTCTCTTAGTTGGAAATGCTCAATGCCGCGTTGATTATGCGTAGCATTTTATATCATGTTGGATAACAAAAATCTTATTCTTGTAAAATAATTTTAGTTGATTGTCGGGACATGCCTTCAGTTTAATGTTCTGCAATTTATTATATGGACTCTTGGGAAGGATATTCATGGGATTCAAATCACTCAAGGCAAACCTGCGGGTCTTAAACATTTCCGAGAGTTACAGCGTTAGCCTGAGAAAAAAGAAGTGATGTCCTTAAAGCAAGGCTCCCTGTCGAGCTCAGGGACAGTGAAATGGCCAGACTTCACAAAATTCCTATGGGTCGCTCAATAACCACTATGTAATCTTGGGTAAAACTGCATGTAAAATTACTCAAAGCCCCCTTAACTCTGATACATCAGGTTCAAATTGCTAGGAGGGTACTGGAACTGACTGTGGATAGGCTAGTTTCCTGCACTTACCGCTCAATGGCCAAACTGTGCCTTTTGAATCGAGAATCCTTTTCTGGAGTGAAGGAGGGATTCGGTTTCCCTTGATTACAATCATGTTACCCAGCCTCTGGCACAGAACTCGGAATAAAAGGACCATGGAACCAAGAGGGTGGGGTCTTGATCATCAACAGTAATGCCTGTAGATTCTGATTAGGAGGGCTGGGTATGTCGCTTCAGTTGGTGTTCATGTTTTCAGCAAGATAAACCCTTCTCAGAAACCTTTGACACTTTCGGGGGAAGGGCTGATAGCTTGTGACTAAGACCTTTGGTATTCCATGAAGAAGAGCAGAGCAGGGGTGGGACGTATGTTTGTCGCAGAAGATATGCATTAGTTATGCAACCACATGAGCAATTTCACAGAACTGTGTGATAACTGTTAAGCCACAGGAATGAGTTTGCAAGCAATCCTTTGCATGAACAAAGACACGTGAGACAGGGCATTCAACCAGCTGCCAATGACTATGCAGATTCTTGTCTTGACTATGTGCCAACTATTGAATGCAATGTTAACCAAAATGAATATAAACTGTATGAACTTTGAATGCTTAGCTCACTCCTGCACAGTATTTTGAGTGTGCAGGGAGTCATGCCCTTTCGCGAAAGCCTAAATTGAATAAATGGATGACTTGACTTATTTGGACTGATTCTTATTTGTGGGTCCCTTATACCAGGTTGGGGTGAGCAAAAGATGTATCCTCATGCCAGAGTGTGATGCAGTAGTCAGAGGAAGTGGGTCAATGAGGACAGAGCAGAAGTAATGTGGAGAACCTGTGAAGCGATATTGAGATGACAACGGTTTGTTGCATGTCTGACCAGGAGGGAGACACGCAACTGTAGTGGGAAGCAGGGGTATTGCTAGGTCTGGAAAAGATCTGGGGCTACGCTAATGTCGGGACTGTCGGGACTCGGGGCTAGCTAGCCTTTTGGCTGTAGCCCCTGAGATTCTATCTGGGGCTACAACCAAAGGAACCGGGGCTATAGCCCCCTAAGCCACCCCCTAGCAACGCCTCTGGTGGGAAGACCAGGGCAACACAGAGGGAAGACAAGAGCAGCAAGAGAAAGGGAGATGCTCGTTTCTAGAGCTAAGCAGAGACACCTTAAGAAGTGCTGACTTGTAGACCAAAAAGGGAGAGCAAATGAGGACACGAGGAGAGGGTGATGGCCAGAACCATGACAGGAGCAAATGTTCACTTACAGATGCCAGAGGATAAAGGAAGACGTTGCAGAGAAATCCCAGGTCACAGGAGAAATGCCTGGGCCAAATACCTAATGGGAAAGCCATATTGAAGAGAAACACTACACCTAGAACCTGGAGTATAGGTTCCTAGGACACATTAAGAAAGTGACATTGAAAAGACACACCACATGCTTTATTTTGCTGGACAATCTGACTGGGGTGACCATGGGGGCAGGGTGCCACTGCCCACACCATGGTGTAGGGCACGGACGAAGTAGACATAGGATCCCTCAGGCTCCCCAGTCCATCACCTGCCTTGGAGATGTCGCCCCCAAGACCAGTGTGAGGGACTCCGGGGTCGATCTGGAGAGAAGCACAGGATACGAATACAAGGGCTGCCCATCTTGCCAGAAGAATAGAATCTGGGAAACACTGCAATAACCTTCTTACCAACAAATTAATCTCTGAGCCCAATAATCCCTACAGTGATAGGAATGTGCCCCCTTTAACCACTAGTTCCCCATCCCCATTGCAACATTTGTTAAGTTAGCACCACAACTCTTACTGGCCGTACCCACCTACAGAACGCATCTATCCAACTCAGATCTGGGATACCGCTGAACCTAATGGGCTTGAATAAAACCAAACTCCATTTTTGCAACAGCAGTCCCCAGCCAAAATTGCACCTAATCAAAGACAGAAATACCCACAGGACTATGTGGAAGGGACAGCCTTCCAGACACTTCTCGGTCAGATTTATGCCACCACCAATGATTCTAACTGGGAGACAATGGTGGCGGGAACCACGTGGTAGAAAGCAAAAAATGAGGTCTTGCAGCCCCAGTCATCAAAACAATCACAATAGCTTAATGTGCATAATGGCCAAATGGAGTGCATACATCTGCCAGCATGGAGACAGAGCACATGCGGGTGTTGCAGAAACATTTGCAACTAAATCGTCAGCAACTATGTAAAGATCCAGCAGTGCCAGTGACAGCAGAGGTACAACAGTCAATATGAGGGACGGCCATTATGAGGGTTCACTCCAATGCTGTGCGCATACCGCAATGAACAACAGGGAGCAGCGGAGAAGATGAATTTCCAATCGCCATGCTTAACTCTTTGGGCTACACAGTGGAGTGCAGTTTGGCATTGATGGGCCCCAAGAGTGCTCCCACACGGTTCTGAAGAGGCTCAGTGTTCTATTCTGTGTTAAGGAGACACTCGGGAGGCAGAGCAGGATGGAGGTGGTAATTCAGCAAGGTGAGGAGGTGGTGGCCAAGGGCCAGAAGTAGAGAGCAGGAGAAGAAAAGATAAAGCAGAGGAGAGAGAGTGCATGGAGGAGATTGGAAAGAGCTGAGAAGGAAGGCATAGGGCCATGGTCTAGAAGTGAAAAAGGTTCCCTGCGCGCGATAGTCAACTTTTCCACCAACACAGCGAAATCCCCTTTAATCTTCTCTTTCCCACTAGTTTTATGAAAAAGTGTAAATCCCTCCAGCAATTAACAATTGTGGGTGGCATTTACAACAGGGGTCCTTTTCCGGATGAAGTGGCTCAGAACAAGTGGGGGGAAAACCTCTCTGACAATTTTGCTGATTCACCTATGCTTTATGCATTTCTCAGGTGGAGTTAGGGATCAGGGGTATATACCATGACCATCTCTATTTCTCACACTGCTGGACATATGCGACTGCCTTACTTCCAGCATGGATTTTCATACTGGCAGTAATGCTATGGATGCCTGGAATCCCTCTGAAATTATCGCTTGGTAAACTAGTTCTTGCTATGATAGTGTTGTACTGTTCTATTACTATCGAATTTGATGATACTTAATTTAACAAAAACACAATACTGAAAGGTAGAGTCGGTCCTGCCAGTATTCAAACATGAAACATGCAGGATGAACAGACAATGTTTAAAGTTGCCATGTAAGCCTGCTCAGGGTTTTAATTATTTGACTGTCACCTAACCAGATGTATGTCCACAAAGGCATCACTGATTCAAGATTAAGTCCTAGCCTGTTTACAAGCGCTTTCTTGGGTTATTATATATGATTGACATATGGGGTTGGCTCTGTTGGTAATCTAGTGTTTCTCTTTCGAAAGAAAAGCACTGTAAGAGGATCTGAACCGCACAACCCCACATGGTCTCCTTTTCAGCCAGTGTTGTTCCTCAGTGGAATATCCTGTCTCGTCTGTGAAGTAGTCTAGCAACCTCTTGTTATATTTAACCTTGATTGTCAGTGAATCCAAAAAATATGCATGCCTGAGCTTAAGAATCTAAGGCTGTGTTTCAGATTGAGGTACTTGTAAACACACTGATTCAACTTCAAGATTTTAGATCCAACCAATAAGGGATCTGGAAACATATGACTAACTCCAATATTAACGTTAAGCCTGCTTAGGAGGGGGGAATACTTGTTTATTTTCGGTAATAGTTCTGGAACATAGTCGGGGCCATCTTAATTAAGGAATGCAGAAACTCTGGTCACAACCCCTGCATCACGATCACAAACCATAGGTTGATATGCTGCCCTGCAACCATCAAAATATGCATGTGTACGCCCAATCGCTTTACCCTCTTCATATTTGCTGGAACCAGAATAATAAACATGTGGTTTGTCATGGGCAACATTAGCAGTCCACAACAATGGCACTTGTGTTCTAGCATTGGTACAAGACACATTTAACAGTATCCGCCATGAGGAAAGTGTAGTATAGGTGCAGGACACAAATCGGTAGTCACATGAAAAAGGTACTCATACCCCAGCATAGTACACTCAGATTAGCGTCTCACTAAATGTAAAAGTGCTCAAGCACGTAGATAGAAACATATTTATTAAGTAAAGACTTATTGCCGGACAATCCAGTTTCAAGGGGCTAGACATGCAACAAGAAAGGCACACATACCATTCTGTAGACAGTGGATAGAAATTAGAAGCTATCAGAAAGGTGCCTCTATTCTGACATGGACTGATAGACTGGGATTAGAAGAGAGAAACTGTTTTCAAGTGGTATTACTGTTAGTCCACAAAATAACCAATTACTTTGTGGTGTGCAATTTAACAATGGTCACTAGTATACTATAAACTGTACTGGTTTAACCTCTGCTGCTTCGGAACATAGTCATTTTAGGGCTGGAGTGTTTTGGTTTCCACTGCCTTACAATTTAGCCACACTATTACTATAGTGGTTTAATTTCTGCGACCTTAGAATTTAGGCACACTATAACTGTTCTGATCTAATGTCTGCTGCCTTACATTTTAGCCACACTATTACTATAGTGGTTTAGTTTCTACTACCTTGGAATGTAGGCACACTATAACTGTTGTGATCTAATGGCTGCTGCCTTCGAATGTAGCCACTCCAAAACTGTTCTGGTTTTAATTTCTGCTACTTCTGAATTTAGCCCCTTTAAGTTGTACTAGTATAATCCCTGCTGCCTTGAACCCAGACACACAAATACTGCACTGGTTCGATTTCTGCTGCTCCCGAATTTAGCCACACCAAAGCTCAACACCTTCAATTTCTGCTGCTTTGAACTTAGCCACCTTTTTAACTATACTGGATTAATATCTACTACTTTTGAATTTAGACACACTAAAACTATAAAGATTTGATACTGTAGAGGGAAAATCAAGATCAAACTCCTGCCCCCTCACCCTAGGCACATCAACAGAAAGAACAGCAGGAAGAATAATAAGCGCACTCATCATTTTGCACTATGCCCCAGTGCGCCCATGGGTGACAAATATGCTGAAAGATACCCAGTTCACCAACACTGCAACCTACATGCCTCAAATGCAGCAGTACCGCCATGTAGAATTTACAAAACACAAGAATTCCTGTTTAAAGGCTTCCCGATGCTCACATGAATTAACCTAACAGCACTATAACTTAATTCATGCATTAACAAATGGCACAGTGTAAAGTCATGCTTCAAGAAAATTACAGCCAAGTACACTTGTCTCACTAAACACAAGCCGCAGTGGGGATTCGTGCCGACTTCAGCAATGCGCCTCGCAAACCCAGAAGCAGCTCAAGGCCTTGCAGTAAGATAAGATTCTTTTCTTTGAACGACAGTGAACTCTGCCAGACAAGCATTCTTCATTTTTCATAAATAAGAGTAATTCAGAGCAGAACACCCAGGGCCCAGTGTTTTTTCTCTGGGAACGAAAGACATTTTCGCAATATCCAGACATCATTTGAAACATAATTGTAACAAGAATGGCTCAGCTCTGGCCAATGAACGCTGCGGGCCCAGGGGTGAAAAGCCTGCTCAGCTAAAACTAATGAGAACAAATTCACAATGCAACAATTTTAGAATTAGGTAACGGGGGAGGAGCAGCCAAGCCAGCCCTCTGACATGAAGGTCCAAAGGTCCAATGATCAGAGTCCCTATAAGGGGACTATATGTGACCAATCACTTAGCAGCCAATCTCAGGAGCTGGCCCAATTTTGTGATGTCAGCCTGCAGTGTGCTTGCAAGCCAGGCTCTTAGAGACGGTGCCTGGAGTTTCTCTGTGCCCGAAGCCCTGTGTGTTTTTTCTTTGCTGCCCAGAAATAAAACAGTTTGGAACATTCTGCTTCTTTCTTGGACTCTGCTGCATTTCCTTCTTGGGCAAAATGGGAGTTGTTGGGGCCTCCCATACCCCGGGACCCCCAGAAGCCCTGGTGGGGGTCCAACTTCTCCCCAACAAGTTGGTGCCCTCTGTGTGGCTCATTGGTCATTGTAAAGCCCTTGGTGGATGGGCACTGCCTGCACAAGCCCTGCATTGAACTGCCCGCCCCCCTGCCGCTGACCCAAAGAAGCTGTGGGACCCTCGCCTGCACCTGAAGACCACTGGAAAACGCATAACCGGGTAAAGGCATCTGGGGCCACTTGGAAATACCCCACTTAAGGGCAGGTGAGAGCCCTGCAGAAGAAGGGGACCGATGAAGCGCCTTGATGGGGGGTCCGGCAGCAGAGCAAGTGTCAGTGCAGGTTAGGATATGTAAGTACAAGTTCAAGCAACCAGCAACATGGGCTTTGAGGGGAGGGTGTGATTGTGTGGGGTAACAATGGGCAAATGTTTAAGTATTAGGAAGTATTGTTGATCAGTATGTTGTAGAACTGTTAAGTGTATGGTTTGGATAGGGGGTGAAGGTTTTGTGTGTAGGGAGTGTTTGGTCTTCGAGGTAAAAGGTTCTGGTAAACAACCAGGACTATAGACTTTACAGGCTTGGACAGCGGAAGTATGTAAATAGAGGTATACCTGTGAGTCGGGCGTTGTAGTCTGGAGCATGGATGATGTATTCCTGTAGTGATTGTTTAGCTAGAGCTATCCTAGATTGCGGAAAGGTGTTTGACTGGTTAAGTCTCCTGGAGAGAGGCGTATCATTCGTGAGGCGACGACAAGGGTGCAGTTTAAAACAAACACAAGGGAATAAAGAGAATACTCCACCCCGGTGATTGGGAAGACAGCTGTGGGATTGAGGGGTTTAATTTTGGGATCTTTTGTGGGGTTTTGTGTGGGGTTGGAAGCAATGGGTTGTTGTTATGTGTATGCGCATTTGTCTGTTAATTTGTAATGTGTTTTTAGTTTGGTGACGTCAACTTTAGATTGATGCATAGGATACGGATTTTTGATGGTGAGGAGCTAGTGGTGTGGATTTGGAGAGGAAAGAGAGGTGACTCAGAGGCAGTGTGTGGAAGGCACATGCCCAAGATTGTGGGGGTGTGCCAGAGAAGGCAATGGTTTGGTGGAGATGGGCTGCACGTGGAGTGCACTGGCTAAGGGGCAGAGCCAAAAAGGCTCATAGAAATGTAAAAAAAAAAAAAAAGAAGGAAAGAACAAAAAACTAAAAGTGAAATGTTACATTATTTTATAACTTTTGCTCCCTGAACAGCGGATTATTGAAATTCTCAACTTGAGGTGAGGTAAAAGCATAATGCATTTAGGGGTAGCGGAGATATGACTCCCCTTCAACTGTTATGTAGGACACAGCCTCCATGCCAAGATAAGTTAGTAAAACATAGTGTATAATGGTTCAAAAGTACTGAAGGCAAATAAATAGGACCATGGCCGCCCATAGGCGGCTTCTCCAGAGGCGTGCAGCAATTGCTACTGACACACACACACAGCACTTACACGGGAAAGAGGCTGAAAAAGCGCCTGGCTACAGTTGAAATGTGGCGCATGAAGAAAAGGAAAGTGGCGAGGTGTCAGCAGATGCTGAACCAGCACGAGCAGAGGGAAGAGGGGTCTCGCCCTTCTGCACCTCCGGGAGTGTAATATTTGATGACACAAATGGTAAGCAAGGAATGCATTCCATGAGAGAACTGAAAGCAGCAGAAGGACATTTATACACCACATACAAACCATCACAATACACTTAAGAGAACAGACAGGAAGGTGCAGAACAACCCACTAGCAGCACAGGAGTGAGCAAGGGAGGGATGCAGTGCATCAAAGCAGAGTTGAAGGCACAGGTACAGAGGAACAAATAGCAGCACAAGTATTTTTTCAAAATGAAAGGGGAGACAATGGGGGAGGTGGAAGGAGTGACCACAGCAAATGGAGGGAGAAGAGAGAAGGGAGAGGGACCGGGTAATGAAGGTGCAGAGCAAGGTGAGAGACAGGAATAGAGTGGAGGAATTTGAAAGGGAAGAAAGGGAATGGAGGAGGAAGAATGAGAGGGAGCTCATGGGAAAGAAGCGTGGAGAAGGGATAAATGGCAAGGGAATGGGCACAAAAGCAGGAGGATGAGTGGGCCATAAAAGCAGTCAGTGAGTGGGTTGCACTGGAATGGGAAAGGAAGTGATGGGAGGAGGAGAGAAGGACTGGACAAGACAGCACAGCCAAACATGATAGAGGTTCAGTAGGGGGTGGTGCAGCATGCATGGGGTTATGGAAGGGAGGCAGCAAGTATAACCTGGTAGTAATTGACTGTGTGTATTGTAGATTGTGGCAAGAGAAGACGGTTAAACAAACCAGAGGCAGAGAAAGGAAGATGAGGCCAACTTGGTACAAAAGAAATTCTTAAAGTATGCAAAGTAAGGGGCAGTTAAAACCAGCCCCAACTCACACGCACCAGCATCACAATAGCAGTATCAACAACCACCACAATACGCACCGCCCATGTGGGGAGGATACATGGGGCAAGGCGGGCTCCAGCAAGGTTTCAAAGAAGGGCGGAACTCCAAGGAGGGCGCAGGTTTGGACCACAGATGCACCACAATCAGGGAGGATTTCGGGGCTATGGACAGCAGGGACCACAGAATGCAGGAAACATTCCAGGGGGTGTTTCAGGACAGGGGAGGGAGTCACTACAGTGCTGGATCTGCGGGCATTTAGGACATGTTTAAAAAATCTGTCATTTTGGGGGAGCAAAGCAAAATGGGGGGGGATAAGGAACAACAATAGTATGCAGGGGCACAGGGAAATTGTTATGCCCAGGGCCAGCAGCAGCAAGGATAGATACAGGGATAATTTTAGCAGACACTACAAGCACCAACACAGGTACTGTCACCACTACAGGTACAGACACAGACACAACAAATGACAGCACCACTACCCCAGGACTTACAAGCATCACAATCCAGGGGCACTGTACAGCAGTCAGCACACATACAGAACACTGACACAATAGCAACAGTACCGGTTAGATGACTAGGAGGGGTCATCTTGGTGGGGAACAACCCTTTCAAAGGAAATTGAATGACATTATACTATTAATAGGACAGCCCCCAGACAAACTTGATGTGTCTAACACGCACACTCAATCCTGCGGAGGACAATTGCGTAGGAGTGGTGATAGGTAACAAAACATTTTCCTTTCTGGGTGACAGTGGGGCGACAAGGCCATCCATTAGGGAAGGGACATTTGTGACATCATGAGCAGACTGGATATGACCATTTTATTCACAGACAAAGCTATAACTTGTTCAACACTAGGCATACACATGCTGAAACTAAGGAAGCTTGTTTAGGCATATTGGGGGTGCACGGTACAGAGGGGGGTGCAGAAAGATAGTGCATTGCAAGAGAGTACATTCAGCCACATTCTGAGCACACATCTTTCAGCAAGGAGACTGGGCTCATGCATACACAAATCACACAGAGCAATTCAATGAGTCACACAAGGAGGAGAAAGGTGCACTTGAGGGGGGGGGTGGCATGCCTTTCATTGACGGTTCACTAACTATCGATCAGACTGATCGGGTCAAGAGGTTAGGAAATGCTGTAGTGAAACTGAGGGAAGGCAGGAAAAGTGAGAAGGTTAAGGGTGCACGATTGCCATCTCATTATTGAACACACACAGCAAAACTAGTGGCTTTTACACTGGCACTAGAACACAGCGCAGAAAACTGAAGGAAAGACACATTGCCCTGAGAGGAGTGAGGAACATGGTGATGTGAGTGGGGTACAATACACCAGACACACACATCATGGAATTGCGGGGAGCTGCACCCCAGGAGGAGCGAACTCTGGGTAAGGGGTGGATGGTCCATGTTCCCAACAAACACCCTTTGGTGACAAAATAACACAGTGCAAGTAGTAATGCCACTAGCGCTTTTGAACACAGCACTGGCACAAATGCATTAGCAAACACACATTGGGAAAGAGGTCATTGCTGCACGAATTGGAGAATAATGGTTGTATTAAAATTTGGGAGTAGATCATGAGGGGAGAAATATATTGTCTAACTGCAACAGTAATGAAAGTAGTGGAGTAATACAATGCTAGACTTAAATTAGTAATTAACAGAGTAGGGTTTAACAAGTGTACATGGGATGGGATACAGGGCATGGGAGTAAATTGTGATGGTTGGGATTGATAGAGAACAAAACCAA
The DNA here is from genome assembly GCF_040938575.1 of Ambystoma mexicanum. Lineage (NCBI taxonomy): Eukaryota > Metazoa > Chordata > Amphibia > Caudata > Ambystomatidae > Ambystoma > Ambystoma mexicanum. Next base: position 651,629,831 of record NC_090923.1, read on the forward strand.
AAAGAAAAAAAAAGAGATAAAAAGAGGGGGGACAGGTAGCGAATTTCATTAGTACCAGCTTAAAGTGCCTGCAGTTCACGGCGGGGCACGCCCTGAGAAGTTGTGAGAGGAGCCATAGAAGAAAGATCTAAAAACCCTGCGATTTTCTTAATTAAGGAACATGATCCTCTTAACTTAGAGACACAGCCACCCTATATGACAGATTTACCACTGTGATGTTTCTGTCATGGTGCATGCTCCAAAACCCCTGGAACTGATGGGCCCAAACCATTCATTGACACCCAATAGGGCTTATGAGGCTGAGCCTTTCTGCATATCCAGGGCGTGACCGAGGGACTACTTTACCTGAAAGGCAGGGTGTGGTAAAGGGACTATTTGCCTGGAACTACTTGCAAGGCTATTTAAGCCACACCCTGCAGGCAGAACACGCTTCGCATTATTCTGCACTCCTGCAGCGTAACGCTCACCGTGTCTGCTCTGTCCTCGAGCTTCTACAGCCACGCCCGTTCTGAGATTTCCATCCATCGGTGCCTGAAAGAAGAAAGAGAGAAGAACAGGTGTTATTACAGCGACAAAGGCCTTACCTGCAATTCTCATCCACCGGTCTCGCCTTCAGCTGATCTTCGGATCGCTGTCCTTGTTGGGAAGAGGGCATCCGCACAGGCCTCCAATACTCACCCGTGCATCTGCATTCCTCCGAAATACGTCGGAGCGGTTCTTCCATCCATCATCCTGGGGCTGCGCCACGCCTGCATAGAACGAACAGAAAACAGCAGGTTACTCGTGCACAAAACAAAAACGAACAATTATTCAGCCATCCAGCGCCACTCACCCGCGCTAATACTCACCTGGAGATAACCTGCCCAGCATCCTAGGAGAGTCAAATCTTCATCCAAACCTCCGTACGAATCCGCACCTGCAAGAAAGACAAAACAGGTTTAAACCTTGGGAAATAAAGACATTGAACACCTATACCAAGCATCCATTGGCATAGAGACTTACCTGCTTAATCCAGATATTCCAGACACAGCAACAGCCACTCTGGACCAGTGAAGTAACTGTGTCCGGGGAAAGACTGAGCTTACTGCGCCCCTGCTGAAAGTCAAGCAGGACGGAGAGCCAACCTCACAAAACCAAAGGTGAGCCAGAAGAGGAGTTGGACATCAGGAGGTTGAAGGAGATGGGAACAATCCAGCCCCCACTCAAAAGCTAATATCTTGTTTCAACATTGCAGACAAACACCTCATGGGGTGATAACAGGGGAGAGGACATCATCATACCACCAGAGCTACGCCAGTGCAGATATCATTCGTACGGCTACGTGCTACGGCCCCTTGGAGACTAGGTCAGCATGACAGAACGCAAAGCCTTTTATGAAATCTCTACCTGGGCGTCATGGAAACCGCTGAGACAGACCAACTAGCCCAGCTTTTGGGGGAACTCAGGGCCGAGGTACATTCGGCCCGGCAGGAGACCAATGCTTTAAGGAGAGAATTGATCATGGCCAAAGATCGTACCGATGAGCTTGCTAGACAATTGCTTCAATCCCAGGCAGGGCAAACACTGTTACCAGGATTAGGGTCAATGGTTTCGACTACACCCAGCAATCCAGTTCAAGTAGTCCTTCCAGGAGCCGTACCTTTGGCACCTCCAGAACGCTTTGCAGGAGACCCAAAAAGGTATGCAGTCTTTATAAACCAGTGCTGACTACATTTCCTATGTAGGGCAGGGGCCTTTCCAAATGACCAATCTAAGGTAGCCTTTGTATTGTCGTATCTCAATGGCAGTGCTGCGGACTGGTCGGTACCTCTAGTCAATCGGGACGATCCCATCTTGCGAGACTTCCAGAGGTTCCAAATGAACATGGAGAAGTTGTTTGCCCGCCACTCTCAGGGTCAGGCATTGGATAATGAACTCTTGTCCCTAAGCCAAGGCAACCAAGATCCGTTGATGTACATAGTAACCTTTAATAGACTGATAGTGGAAACCAATTGGCCAGACGACAAAAGAACTCTGTTTTACCATGGTTTAAGAGGGGAGTTAAAGGATGTTTTAGCTCAAGTGGTCAACCCTCCGGGTGATTGTGCGGAATACATAGATTTGGTGGTTCAGCTTGATCATAGACTACAGAACCGTAAGGCAGATCGAGCTAGAATGAACACTCAGGTTTTTGTGCGCCCAAAGGAGAATGCATCCAAAACCACCGACTTGGCCGAGCCTATGCAGATTGGAGGAGTACGTGGACCGTTATCCAAGGCTGAAAGTGATAGAAGAAGACAACAACAGCTGTGTTTGTATTGCGGCTCAGCTGGCCATTTCCTCCGAGACTGCCTCGTAAAACCACCCAAGAAGGCAGTCGGGGTTGCCGGCAAAGTGGAAACGGAGCCAGAGTCAGAAAACTTCCTCGCCCGACAAGCGTAGAGGTCCGCTTGTCGAGCGAAAAGAAGGACTCTCAGACCTCGCACCTAGTCTTGCCAATGATCCTCATAAATCACCAACAGCCGTCTCGAATGCATGCAGTCAGAGCATATATCGATAGCGGAGCCATTGGAAATTATATGGATCAAGAATTGGCTACAAGGATGAATCTTCCTCTGTGCGAAAAGGCAACAACAGATTTAGTCACCACTGTCGACGGAACTGAGATCGCTTTGGGTCCAGTAACGCACTCAACAACAGAGATGACACTTTTGTGCCAAGATGGACATCGGGAAAACATTGTGTTCGATCTAATCAAGGCTCCACAATTTCAAATAATTCTGGGAATGCCATGGCTAAAATCACACAATCCTTGCATCGACTGGCGTACTAAGAGGCTGACCTTCTCAGTCAAATGTGCTTGTAGCCGTTATCAAACAAAGGAACCTTTGGTTAAGGAAGCGACAACAATCATGAGTCTGACTAACCCGCTACCTCCGGTATACCAAGACTATCAGGATGTTTTCCAGAAGGATCAAGCTAATACTCTTCCTCCCCATAGATCGTACGACTGTCAGATCAACCTTATACCTGGCGCACAGATTCCATCTGGGCGAATCTATGCACTCACGGAACCTGAAAATCTGCATCTAAAAAAGTATCTGGACCAGTACCTGGCTAACGGCTTTATTTGCCCATCTAAGTCCCCGGCAGCCTCGCCCTTATTCTTCTTCCTAAAAAGGAAGGAGATCTTAGGACTTGCATCGATTACCGTGCATTGAACCAAGTCACAGTTAAAAACCGTTACCACTTGCCAGTAATTCCTGAACTATTGGACTAAGTTAAAGATGCCCGAATTTATACCAAGTTTGACCTTCGAGGGGCATATCATCTGGTACGAATCAAGAAAGGGGACGAATGGAAGACTGCCTTCTGCACCAAATACGGGCTATTCGAATACAAAGTGATGCCCTTTGGCCTTTGTAACGCCCCAGCGGTGTTCCAGTATTTCATGAATGACATCCTGCGAGAATTGATTGATGTGTGTGTCGTAGTATACATAGACGACATTCTGGTATATTCATCATCTAAACAGGAACATGTGAAACACGTCCGTGCTGTTCTGGACAAACTTCAACAACACAGACTATTTGCAAAACTGGAAAAATGCTTCTTCCATGTTACAGAGGTCGAGTTCCTTGGGTTTGTCCTAACCCCACATGGTATACGCATGGATTCAGGGAAGGTTGATGCCATTCTCAACTGGCCTTCTCCAACCTCAATTAAAGGAGTTCAGAGTATGCTCGGATTTGCGAACTTCTATCGTCGCTTCATTCCTGGCTTCTCGCAGCTAGTACATCCCATCATCTCTCTACTGCGAAAGAACAAATGTTTTCAATGGTCAGAGGAGGCCGAGAAAGCCTTTCAGGACTTAAAACAAAAATTCATCTCGCCCCGATCCTGAAATACCCACATCCAGAACAACCATACGTGGTTTAGACCGACGCTTCCAATTCAGCAATGGGAGCGGTCCTCTCACAAAAAGATCCTGAAACGGGTGAACTCCACCGAGTGGCCTTCTGGTCACGGAAATTCACGGCACCAGAATTGAATTATACCATTATGGACAAGGAACTTCTGGCCATTAAGGCGGCCTTGAAGACTTGGCGGCATTACCTTCTAGGAGCAAGACATACTATTACAGTAATCACTGATCACCGCAATCTACAATACTTGAAGGTGGCAATGGCTCAATCATCCCGTCAACTCCGATGGGCATTATTTATTGCTGAATTCGACTTTGTGATTACTTACCGACCTGGTTGTCGAAATGGCAAGGCAGATGCTCTATCTAGCATTGGGGTAGAAGAGGAATCCACCAACCCAGACCCAGTGCCCATCATTCCCAGAGAAAAAATCTTAGGAATAACAACATCTCTAACGTTAGATTACATCCACGAAGAAATCACACAACTCATGGATGCTGACACTTTGAGAGATTGGCCTACCAAAAGTGTTCACCATTCAGTCTCAAACCACTTACCATATTTTCAGGGACGTCTCTACCTACCCAGTAGAAAACTTCAGGAAAGGGCCATCTCCAACTACCACGAATCACTGGTGGAAGGTCATCCGGGGATAGCGAAGACCGAAGCTAAGATCAAGTGACACTTTTGGCGGCCAACTTGGCGTAGGGACATCAAGCAATTTGTATTATCCTGTGGAGTTTGTGCACAAAACAAGGCCCTAAAGAAGAAATCGCCAGGTCAACTGCAACCACTGGATATTCCACCTACGCCTTGGCATACACTATCTCTTGACTTTATAACTGACCTTCCCCCTTGTAATGGGTTCAACACAATTTTGGTGGTGGTGGACTTGTTTTCTAAAATGGCTCATTTCATCCCACTAAAGGGGTCACCCTCAGCTTCAGTCCTGGCTAAAGAATTCTTAGAACAAATAGTCCGAATTCATGGATTCCCGTCCATCCTGATTTCAGATCGTGGCAGCCAATTTATCTCACATTTTGGAAAAAATGTTGCGAGCTAGCGCAAATCGACGTAAGACTCTCCACCAGCCACCATCCCCAGACTGATGGTCAGACTGAGAGGACCAACCAGACTTTAGAACAATACCTCAAATGTATGTTACACCAAACGGAAAGCACTTGGAAGGACATTTGATGGATAGCCGAATATGCCTACAACAATTCTCTGCACTCCAGCATTGGACAGAGCCCTTTCTATACCATCTCCGTGCTACATCCACAAACCTTTAATCTTGACCCGCCTCAACTCCTGGAAATGCCAGCAGTAAGAAGTTTGCACGCTACTATTACTCAAGCCTTCAAATAAGCAACTGATCAGCTGAGACAAGCTAAAGAAAGATACAAGAAGTCAGCAGACATGCATAGAAGTGAATCACCAAAGTATTAAGTTAGAGATGAAGTCTGGCTGGCGGCAAAGCACATACCAATGAAAGGAACCTGCACCTTCAATCCCAGATATGTAGGTCCATACACCATTAAGGCCATCATTAATCTGGTAGCTATGAAACTCGATTTACCTCCACACATGAGGATTCATCCCGTGTTTCATATCTCACTTTTGAAGCCAGTGCAACCAGGAACCCGAGTACTGAAACCACCAAGACCGATCTTGGTCAACGGAGAACCTGAATATGAAGGTAAAGACATCCTGGATTCAAAAATCATCAAATCAAAACTATTTTATCTAATAGACTGGAAAGGATATGGACCACATGAAAGATAGTGGGAACCTAGTGATCATATTCATGCACCACGATTGGTTTCATCATAATTACCCGAACAAACCGGGACCAATGGAAGAACTCATTGTTAGGGGGGTTTGGGGGGACTGCTATCATGGTGCATGCTCCAAAGCCCCTGGAACTGATGGGCCCACCCCATTCATTGACACCCAATAGGGCTTATCAAGCCCCAAAGGAGCGTTCCAGAACATCCTGGACTCAGTCCTGGCGCCGTTGGTGCCAGGCTCATAAGATGGTTTGAACCATATGGACTACTTACTCAGCCTAATGAGGCTGAGCCTTTCTGCATATCCAGGGCGTGACCGAGGGACTACTTTACCTGAAAGGCAGGGTGTGGTAAAGGGACTATTTTCCTGGAACTACTTGCAAGGCTATTTAAGCCACACCCTGCAGGCAGAACACGCTTCGCGTTATTCTGCACTCCTGCAGCTTAACGCTCACCATGTCTGCTCTGTCCTCGAGCTTCTACAGCCACGCCCGTTCTGAGATTTCCATCCATCGGTGCCTGAAAGAAGAAAGAGAGAAGAACAGGTGTTATTACAGCGACAAAGGCCTTACCTGCAATTCACATCCACCGGTCTCGCCTTCAGCTGATCTTCGGATCGCCTTCCTTGTTGGGAAGAGGGCATCATCCGCACAGGCCTCCAATACTCACCCGCGCATCTGCATTCCTCCGAAATGCGTCGGAGCGGTTCTTCCACCCATCATCCTGGGGCTGCGCCACGCCTGCATAGAAGGAACAGAAAACAGCAGGTTAGTCGTGCACAAAACAAAAACAAACAATTATTCAGCCATCCAGCGCCACTCACCCACGCTAATACTCACCTGTAGATAACCTGCCCAGCATCCTAGGAGAGTCAAATCTTCATCCAAACCCCGTACAAATCCACACCTGTAAGAAAGACAAAACAGGTTTAAACCTTGGGAAATAAAGACATTGAGCACCTGTACCAAGCATCCATTGGCATAGAGACTTACCTGCTTAATCCAGATATTCCAGACACAGCAACAGCCACTCTGGACCACTGAAGTAACTGTGTCCGGGGAAAGACTGACCTTACTGCACCCCTGCTGAAAGTCAAGCAGGACGGAGAGCCAACCTCACAAAACTCAAAGGTGAGCCAGAAGAGGAGTTGGACATCAGGAGGTTGAAGGAGGTGGGACCAATCCAGCCCCCACTCAAAAGCTAATATCTTGTTTCAACATTGCAGACAAATGCCTCCTGGGGTGATAACAGGGGAAAGGACATCATCATACCACCAGAGCTATGCCAGTGCAGACATCATTCGTACGCCTACGTGCTACGCCCCCGTGGAGACCAGGTGAGCGTGACAGTTTCCCTGTTTAGCTTGTCAGCGCCTAATGCCCCCGGGACAAAGGCGCGCAATATAAATAGCTTAAAGTAAAGTACAGTAAATACAAAGACTCAAAGGCCCATTTGTACACCACCACCTAAATTACGTGCATATGATCCAAGTGTGTCATGAGTATCTTCAGCTAAATTAAGTGCAGATGATCCAGATGTGTTAAGGATACAGCTACAGGACAGTGGTTGTCTACCCATTTTCCTGGTAAATTTCGAATTGTGCAACAAGTTACGGTCTGACCGCCATTGAACGCCCACCAGGTGGTGACAGGGCGGTGCATACATTTACCCTTGGCTCCTCCGACTAGGACACAGAATAGTGTGAGTAGTGCAGAGAAGTTAGGTCAAGAAACTGAAGAACATGTCAATTCTCAGGTCTCAAGCGCTTCTTTTTCATTTCTCGCCAGATACAAAGGACCCAGAGCAGGCCTGAAGACAACTGACAACTAAATTCCAATGGCTAGGGACTAGAGTGGGACATTTTGCCCACCTGACAGACTTTGTTAGATGGGTAAGGCGTCAAGCCCTACAAAGCGGTGGCCACTCTGGCAAAGAGTGAGCAACAATCAACAGGGCCAACGCAACAGATTTTCATGAACTACAAGACAACACGAACACTCTCCAGTTAGGGAAACCTGGCCATCCTATGGTCCAACGCACACAAGCAGCTAGAATAGGGACCAACACCCCAGTGTGCATAACATGCTGAAATAGGCTTCAAATGATATTTTGTGCACCCGACAGCGGTAACACTGTTTTGTTCTCTCTCTTTTCCTCGCACATGCAGGTTGTTGCGTATGTATGCTGTTAGAATTGTGTAGGAAATTTCCTTGATGTTACCTCCCATTCGTCACCCTGAGGCCTACTCATTCAACCATTCTGAAGCATTTCCCACTCAATTTCCCTGAAGTATATTTCATTGAATACCTAGCTCAAACTTTTCCCCAACTTGAATATAGTGCATATACTGTCCGACCCACATTGAGAAACCCTCAACAAGAAATGTCCGGGGGGTGGGGGGAGTTTCATTTTTCCCTCAGTGATTGTTTAGTTTGCAGAGCTTCAGGTTACTAACAAGTACTAACCTATTAACGCTTTTCTTGCATTTTTCAGTCGGGCAACATTATCATCTCGTCAGCTGCAAGGACCCAGCAGCGTAAGTGGTTATGGGCAAGCCAATAAGGACTCTTATCATCATGATGGGACTGTTAATGATGAAGGAATGAGGGGGGGGTCCTTTGAAAATTATATATAATAGTGAGCATTAACGCTGTACCCCCTACTAACATTCCCTAACCCAAGCAGGAAGATCTACGGTGTCAGAGGGTCAGGAAAAGACTGCTGCCAAAGTAAGGAGAGGTAAGCACAGTGTAAATGCAGACACGAAGGGAGTAAAACATACACCTCACACACATAGCAGAAGTAACCAACAACATGCACACATGTACAAAATTGGTAGGGGAGCTGTCCTGACTGCTCTTTAGTCACCTATGTCTTGAATGCCTTGAGATAATTGATTGCAACAGAAATACCTACAGCAAAGCACGACGCCCATGTATCTCAAAGTGTTCCAAATGTGAAGAAGATTGCAAGGGAAGACAGCAACAGTGAGATTGATGTAAAGGGAGGCAATCCCCTATGAAAGAAGATTACATCAAGATTACTACTGGCAGCTCATTGAAGACCAACTGTATGTAGCAAAGGGGCCAGAGAGAGAAGAAACAACTGGCAAATGCAGCAGTGAGCAAGCTGCAAGAAAATAAATATATATATATGATAAGTGCCTAACGGAGTGGGACAAGAGTGCAAAGATGGTGACTTGGGTGAAGAATGAAGACGGACCTATGCCAATAAACACTCTGAAAGCACACGGCCTTATGTTACCAGCACAACAGTGAAAAGAGGTGGACGTAAATGTTGGATGCAAGAAGGTTGAGATCAGTAGGGATATGAGAGCAGGAACATCAGTGCTTATGGACTACTATTGAGCATATGGATCTAAAGCTCAAGAGAAACTGCCACCGAATTGGGGAGGAGACTGCTCATTGGTGCACATCGGCATGCCCTTGTTGGTGATGCCCAAGGAAGACGTGAGGCATGACGACTTCCCCAAGATGGAAAACAACTGAAGGAAGAGGAGATGACTGAATAAAGCACCAAAAGCCCAAACAACGGAAGAAGAGAAACAGACATAGGAGTGAAAAGAGGGGGGAACTACTTCTCGAGCGAATCAGAAGCAACATTGGATAAGGTACCAGCACACAAAAGACTGTTCAGCAGAAAAAACATGTGAACAGAGAAAGACCAGAACTGGCTAGCGTTTCCATGGTCATGGATGCCATCATGACTGGCTAGTGGATTGAAGATGATAACTGAAGCACTAGTACTGAGCACAGCATCATTGTGCAAGATAAAGATCAATTGCAAGATGCGAGAGAACAGCAGAAGAAGCGATCGGAATACAAATATTGATGGATGTGAGCGTAGGAGGAGCAATAAAAGACATGGTGAAAGGAAGAGTTGGACTAAGGGAGAAGATAGCGGTGCGCAGCCTGGTTCCAGCAGTAATAAAGGTGGACAATTGCTGTGATCAGAGGAAGTACGAAGGGAAGTGAGTGTGGTGAAATGCAGAAGGAGAATACTCCTACATGTACTGGTCATCGACAATAATGTGAACAATTATGGACACCTCAGAGAATTGACAAAGATATGCTGACCGGAAGAAGATGAATGTTGCTTGGTGGTGTGGTCGACAAGTCGACCAGCGGGGGGACTGAAGAGGGAAAATCGAGATCAAACTCCTGCCCCCTCACCCCTGACACATCAACAGAAAGAACAGCAGGAAGAATAATGAGCACACTCATCATTTTGCACCAGGCCCCAGTGCGTCCATGGGGGACAAATATGCTGAAAGACACCCACTTCACCAACATTGCAACCTACATGCCTCAAATGCAGCAGTACGGCCATGCAGAATTTACAAAACACAAGAATTCCTGTTTAAAGGCTTGCAGATGTTCACATGAATTAACCTAACAGCACTATAACTCATCAATTCATGCATTATCAAATGGCACAGTGTAAAGCCATACTTCAGGTAAATTACAGCCAAGTACACATGTCTCACTGAACACCAGCCGCAGTGGGGATTCGTGATGACTTCAGCAATGCGCCTCGCAAATCCAGGAGCAGCTCAAGGCCTTGCAGTACGATAAGATTCTTTTCTTTGAACAACAGTAAACTCTGGCAGACAAGCATTTTTAATTCTTCATAAATAAGAGTAATTCAGAGCAGAACACCCAGGGCCCAGTGTTTTTTCTCTGGGAACAAAAGACATTTTCGCAAGGTCCAGACATCATTTGAAACATAATTGTAACAAGAATGTCTCAGCTCTGGCCAATGAACGCTGAGGGCCCAGGGGCAAAAAGCCTGCTCAGATAAAACTAATGAGAACAAATTCACAATGCAACAATTTTAGAATTAGGTAACGGGAGGAGCAGCCAAGCCAGCCCTCTGACACGAAGGTCCAAAGGTCCAAGGATCAGAGTCCCTATAAGAGGGACTATATGTGACCAATCACTTAGCAGCCAATCTCAGGATGAGATAGGTTTCGGGGAGCTGGTCCAATTTTGTGATTTTAGCCTGCAGTGTGTTACAAAGCTGGCTTGCAAGCCAGGCTCTCGGAGACGGTGCCTGGAGTTTCTTTGTGCACGAAGCCCTGTGTGTTTTTTCTTTGCTGCCCAGAAATAAAACAGTTTGGAACATGATGCTTCTTTTTTGGACTCTTGAAAATGTGGGGAGCCTTTTTTATAGGGTACCTCCTCAATTGGACCTCAGCGCCCTTTTTGATAATAGTTTATTGTTCACCAATTACGGTCGCATGCCTAGGTAACAACGGAGTCTTCCTGGCCCCCTTGCTCCGTTCGAAAATGTATATAAGGGTTGTGTTACTCTTACTAATATCATGCGCCCTTGTCGTATCGTTGTAAGAAAAGATAAATCAATGCTTCTTATACTCCAAGTTAAGTCATTGATTTTTTATTACTCCTTTGGTTCCTTAGAAAAATGCCCTATATGATTACACGTGTTTCGACATTCTATGTCTTTTTCAAATCAGGGCTAGTTAAACATTACATAACAAAAATTACCATTTTTATAAATCCAAAAATGCACCCAATCAAAAATTAAACAACATTGATGAATGGCCATTTTGAGGGAGGGGGTAGGGTGGGATTGTTAGGAATGAGAAAAACGTTTTTCAAAATGGAGAAACAGAAATATTTGACAAAACACAATGAGAAAGAAAATTATTGTTAGAAATTGATTGATAAAAGATCGCTTCATAATTGTTTTATGTGTTCATCATTGAGTGTGTCGCTCACTCTTATTTCTTACCTAATCTGTTTCGTTCAAAATTCATAAGTTGAATGCTTAATTTCAATGGTCATGGGTTAAATCCCTAAAACATAAACATCATAAGGCTCATTAGTGAGTTTATTTGCCCCGCATTATGTCAAATCACTTCAAATACTCAATGGGGCTGTTATTTTCTCGGCGGAGAGCGTGAGTATCAGTGCCATTAACCATGTTTAACTGTGTTGATCATTGCAATGCCTCTTGGCATCTCTCACTATTATGACTAGATCCAAAGAGTAATGCCACGTGGTCGCCACGTGTAGTTGGACCGTATCAACAGGACCCCCATTTCAGAGCCCCCTCAGCACGCTTACCTGCTCCTTGCGAGCGTATTCCGTTTCTAAAAGTCCCCGTGCATTCTGCATCTAGGTACTGATATTATTGTCAGCTTACTAACGGTACCGCTTAGTCCTACTACTATGTTTATTACTTTCGTCCTAATTCTTGCACAATACGATCAAAATGTCAATTGTTGTTTTGACGCAAGTTAAAATACTTCTTTTATATATATCAATTATGATTTACTAATCCAGGACGGAGTTTTAAACAAAAAAAATTTTTTCTCGATAATTTACCAATAAATCACATTTCTTGATAGTCCCTGGTCCAGCACTGATTTAAATTTATCAATAAGGTAATTTTGTCTCTAAGGTGCAATATACATAACTAGGCTATAGTCAAAAACTGTTCCGATCGTGTCCCTGACAGTCCTTTTTCTATTTTTAAAACCCGCGGCCATATTTTGGGAAAATTTCAATTTTGACTTATGGAGATCACGTTCTCCTTGTTTGTTACACTTATCATTACATTGGTTTAGGTCCCTAATCATCGATGGCTTATTCTAAGTTAGTTATGTATGTAAGAATTTGCTTATATGTACCTTTGTACATAGAAAACTGATTCCGGAAAGCTATGTTTTTAGACAGAGCTGTCCCAATTTCTTAACATGCCATTCCAGCATTGCCCTCTGGTTGTTAATTGAAGTTTCTGAACCTGGTGTATAAAATATTATTATATGCCTATTCGACCCTTTCCAAATGGTGTTACCCCGAAGAAAAAGATATAAATTATTATATACACATACAAAAGTACTGGAAACAACTATTTTTAAATCACGTTATGTTGAACTTGGTTAACCATTATTTTCTTTATTTAAAGAAAGGAGGACATCTCATGTTCTGAATTTAAGCCTCTTTCCACTGAACGAAATTTACAAATTAATTTTGCTTCCTCTTGCCTCAATTTAATTTCAAGGTTTCCTCCTCTTGGTCCCATAGTCACTTTTCTGAGTCCAATAAATTTTAGATGTTTCTTATCAATTAATTGATGTTTTTGTTGCCAATGTTGAGCTAAGGGTAAGTTGGTATCCTGGCTACCAATACTTGAGATGTGTTCCCTTATTCTTATCCTAAGTTCCCTAATAGTGCTCCCTATGTATATATCTTCACATTGACAAATAATAGCGTAAACCACAAACTTACTTCTGCAATTAATCTGATCAACAATTTTATGTGATATGCCATATATGGCACTATTAGGGAACTTAGGATAAGAATAAGGGAACACATCTCAAGTATTGGTAGCCAGGATACCAACTTACCCTTAGCTCAACATTGGCAACAAAAACATCAATTAATTGATAAGAAACATCTAAAATTTATTGGACTCAGAAAAGTGACTATGGGACAAAGAGGAGGAAACCTTGAAATTAAATTGAGGCAAGAGGAAGCAAAATTAATTTGTAAATTTCGTTCAGTGGAAAGAGGCTTAAATTCAGAACATGAGATGTCCTCCTTTCTTTAAATAAAGAAAATAATGGTTAACCAAGTTCAACATAACGTGATTTAAAAATAGTTGTTTCCAGTACTTTTGTATGTGTATATAATAATTTATATCTTTTTCTTCGGGGTAACACCATTTGGAAAGGGTCGAATAGGCATATAATAATATTTTATACACCAGGTTCAGAAACTTCAATTAACAACCAGAGGGCAATGCTGGAATGGCATGTTAAGAAATTGGGACAGCTCTGTCTAAAAACATAGCTTTCCGGAATCAGTTTTCTATGTACAAAGGTACATATAAGCAAATTCTTACATACATAACTAACTTAGAATAAGCCATCGATGATTAGGGACCTAAACCAATGTAATGATAAGTGTAACAAACAAGGAGAACGTGATCTCCATAAGTCAAAATTGAAATTTTCCCAAAATATGGCCGCGGGTTTTAAAAATAGAAAAAGGACTGTCAGGGACACGATCGGAACAGTTTTTGACTATAGCCTAGTTATGTATATTGCACCTTAGAGACAAAATTACCTTATTGATAAATTTAAATCAGTGCTGGACCAGGGACTATCAAGAAATGTGATTTATTGGTAAATTATCGAGAAAAATTTTTTTTTGTTTAAAACTCCGTCCTGGATTAGTAAATCATAATTGATATATATAAAAGAAGTATTTTAACTTGCGTCAAAACAACAATTGACATTTTGATCGTATTGTGCAAGAATTAGGACGAAAGTAATAAACATAGTAGTAGGACTAAGCGGTACCGTTAGTAAGCTGACAATAATATCAGTACCTAGATGCAGAATGCACGGGGACTTTTAGAAACGGAATACGCTCGCAAGGAGCAGGTAAGAGTGCTGAGGGGGCTCTGAAATGGGGGTCCTGTTGATACGGTCCAACTACACGTGGCGACCACGTGGCATTACTCTTTGGATCTAGTCATAATAGTGAGAGATGCCAAGAGGCATTGCAATGATCAACACAGTTAAACATGGTTAATGGCACTGATACTCACGCTCTCCGCCGAGAAAATAACAGCCCCATTGAGTATTTGAAGTGATTTGACATAATGCGGGGCAAATAAACTCACTAATGAGCCTTATGATGTTTATGTTTTAGGGATTTAACCCATGACCATTGAAATTAAGCATTCAACTTATGAATTTTGAACGAAACAGATTAGGTAAGAAATAAGAGTGAGCGACACACTCAATGATGAACACATAAAACAATTATGAAGCGATCTTTTATCAATCAATTTCTAACAATAATTTTCTTTCTCATTGTGTTTTGTCAAATATTTCTGTTTCTCCATTTTGAAAAACGTTTTTCTCATTCCTAACAATCCCACCCTACCCCCTCCCTCAAAATGGCCATTCATCAATGTTGTTTAATTTTTGATTGGGTGCATTTTTGGATTTATAAAAATGGTAATTTTTGTTATGTAATGTTTAACTAGCCCTGATTTGAAAAAGACATAGAATGTCGAAACACGTGTAATCATATAGGGCATTTTTCTAAGGAACCAAAGGAGTAATAAAAAATCAATGACTTAACTTGGAGTATAAGAAGCATTGATTTATCTTTTCTTACAACGATACGACAAGGGCGCATGATATTAGTAAGAGTAACACAACCCTTATATTCTTTTTTGGACTCTGCTGCATTTCCTTCTTGGGCAAAATGAGAGGTGTTGGGGCCTCCCATACCCCGGGACCCCCAGAAGCCCTGGTGGGGGTCCAGCTTCTCCCCAACATTACAAATCCTGACATTTGATTTTGCAGCTTTTGAACTTTGTTTCGGTGAACTTTTACGCTAACGTTTTCCTCCCTGAGACCCCCCAAAACCCTCTAACCATTTCTCTCTTCCACACACCTCCCACCTACAGCACATGCCGAGGGGGCTATTACATCAACCATCCAAAACATGCAAACTGCACATCGCTCTCTAACCAAGCTACAAACCCAATAACCGCTGACAACAAACAACTCAAACAATGGACACCGTCCTTCCAGACTCAACAAGCCCAGTGCACAAAACAAAGCACACCCAGAACCGTCACATGCACATACGCCATGCCTCCTGGTTCTGCGCGAAACAATAGACGAGCACAACATCTTTTCCTCCAAAGATTGGTGGAATTACCACTCAATAATTCCACTGGTGGCAATTCTACTAAAACTTGTAATTTGATGGTGCAGGAAAAATTGAGGTAATTCCGTTACCACCAAAAAACCTGGCTGTAATGGAATTACCACTGCTTTTTTCCCACACCGCCAAACTCGGAATGAGCCCCTACATTAATTGGCCAAAATCACACATGTTGGTTAAGAGGCAAAGCTATGATTTGAGCCGAGTCTGCTATTTCTGCACTTGTCAACGTTGTTTCCCAGTTCTAATAACGGGACAAGTTGCAATTTTATTTGTTAATGTTTGACTTTCATGAACTAAAATAATACTCTTTTTGGTGGCACTGACATGGAAAGTACACAAACAACATAATAACTCAACATGACAATATTTAAAAAGAAAATGTGTAGAAGGTGTTAAAAAGGGGAATGATTCTAGCTTCATTTTCTTCATCATCAAGGCATGTGTATAAATAAGTACCAGCATATTAATTGATGTGAGCTTAAAACATTACGTCTGGGTTTTGTATTGACTTGTGGCAGTATTTTCCTGCATCGGTACTTTGCAAATTAGATCATATAAGGAACATTGTCCAGTGCAATAATACAGTGGTAAAGTTATTGGGTTCACAGCTTTTTAAAAATTGATGAGCGTTTAATTTTTTATTTGTTTGAATACTGCTGGGCAAATACAGACAGTGCAAGTTGTTTACGTTTCATTACACCTGTAAGGTATCTATTCTGATGTCAGCTGGCATACACCGACAGTCTCTGGCTATACCTGTCAAATGCCATAGCTACCTGTCCATAGGTCAAGTGCTAGCTGATGCCACGTTTTGACAGATAGTTGTGGCAACTGCGTGGCATGGTCAGAGATGCTGGTGCCTTAAGATGGTTTGGGTGTCAACCATTTGCTAGTGTGGACAGACACTCCTGTCCATGAAAGATTATGCCTACACATGGGCAGCTTGACATTTATTAGCAAGGCATGGGCAAAGGCAGCCTGTGTTTAAAGGAATGGGCAGTCCCCAACAGCCCTCAATGGTCAACATAGCTTGCATATAAACATTTATGTGGCAAAATGGTATTGATGAAACATGGACATTGTTACTTTGCCTCAAAGTGTCGTTCTTTATTTTTAAGGCCACTTTTTTGTATATAATAAGGTTTCTCCTCCCTCTGACACATTTACAGATCCTGATCTTCTACAGAATGTCTCCTTTCTCAAGGTTGTGAGTCTCTAGGTGATTTCTCAGTTCCTTTCAAGTCTTTCACTCTTCTCAGTCTTTCTCAGATTCACGTATCTTTGGATTTCCTAGCACCTCCCTCAGGCACAAATCTCTTTCCACACTCCTAAATACCCCTCTACAGTTCTATGCATCTTTCAATGGTCCAAGACCTCTTGCCAAACTCCACAGCATCCCCTCAGCCTCAAGACACGTGATCAGACTTCTTAGCATGCCACTTAAGCTCTATGTGTGTTTTAAAATGTAGGCACCTGACTCAGGTTTCAGGTGTCTTAGAGGCCCCTCAATGTCCTGCTCAGGTTGTAGATGCTTTATACAACTTCCAATTGCCCCTCACTAGTTCTAGGATTCCTTTTAGACATCTAAGTACCCATCACAGGCTTTGGCAATGTTTTAAAATAAAATGTCAACACCCCTCTCAGTTCTAAGTATCTTTAAGACTTGTTGCTGCTCCTCTTAGGTTATAGGCACTCTCGAAAACATAAGGGTTTGGATATTGTGTCATGAATTTCAGTGCCCATCTCAGGTTCTTGGAACTTTTTAGGGTTTACAGTAGCCCTCAGGATCTAGGTGTCTGTCAGCGTTTTCAGCATTGTAGAGCAGAGCCCAATTTGACGCACTAGTAAAAACTATACGCACTAATGGAGTGCTCAGAGTGCACAGTGAAACTGGGCTGGGACAGCATACAATCAGCTCTCTACAACACAA
The DNA here is from genome assembly GCF_040938575.1 of Ambystoma mexicanum. Lineage (NCBI taxonomy): Eukaryota > Metazoa > Chordata > Amphibia > Caudata > Ambystomatidae > Ambystoma > Ambystoma mexicanum. Next base: position 651,647,199 of record NC_090923.1, read on the forward strand.
TGATTGTGAGCAGCTTTTAAACTAAAAACACATCATCAATGGCGTCATAGTCCAATATCGATTACAAAACATATGCATATATTGAATTGGTTAGTATCCCAAGTTGCATATAGAATATAGAGGTGTTAGTTCCATCATAGGCTAAAAACATATCTGATGGCCCCTCCACGGCCCAGCCCCTTACAGATGCTACTGTTATTACATCATTACAATTACACTTGATTCATTGGTTCTGTTCATTATAGGTGGTGTGGCCAATTACTCACAAACCTTGGACACTTTGATGAGACATCAAGATATGAGAGATGCATATGATGGAGGAAAAGGAGTCCATGGTCTGCAATGATTCCAATTCAGAGTAACTCCTTGGGCCTCATTACGAGGTGGGGGCAAAGGGATACCGGGCACCGTTAAGGACATTGGTGCCGGTAATCCCTTTGTGCCCTATTCCGAGGTCCCTTAGTGGGTCCCTTGCTTAATGCCTGGTTTTACCAGGCATTATGGACGGGGCCCGTTAAGGGACTTCAGAGCTAATAACGGTACTGCACTTTGCGGTACCGTTATTAGCACCTTCCCCCTTCCCATTGAGCCCAATGGGGGCTCAAATGGGAATGGGGAATGGCTTTTTCAATGGGAACTTACCGGTCCTGCAAAGGTCGGAATAGACCGGTAAGTCCCCATTGAACGAGGGCGGACTCGGTACCGGTATTGGAAGTAGTCATGGAGCTAATAGCGCCATGACTATCTCCAACCTCGTAATGAGGGCCCTTGTCATTCTCAGGAAATGAGGAATATCCTTTCCTTTGTACTTGGCCTTGTGTATCATCTAGTGTGTGTCTGTGTACTAGGGAATTAAGCAGGTGTCTTATCTGTGTTTGGCTCATAATGAATAGCCAGTGTTTTCAGTGTCTTGATCATGTGTTGGTGGACCATGTTCAAGAATGAATTTCTTCCTATTTATTGGGTGTTTAGCTAATTCTACCGTACATGTTATTCTTCTTTGTGACCCTTTGAGCAGCCCATCATCTATTCTCTATGGAGTCATCTGACATGCTGATCACATGCACTTGGTCATCAATGGCTGTTTGTGCTCTTATTGAAACTCAATTAACTTCAAAGTATACTGCCTCGTGTCCTGGGAACTGTTATCTCATGCCTACGCTCTGCTCATCCAATTCTCCCTGCCTTGCATTCTGACCTTGGCGCTTTAGTAAGAACTACTGTTTGGGCAGTTTCAAGCTTCTGAAATAAATGTTTTTTTTTACGATGTCAGCATCTTGGATTCTAAGGCTTTGCTAATTCTTAGGCCAGCTGCGTCCTCTGTGTTAGGAGAAATGGCTGTACCTCTACACTCTCACCTCCATGTTGGCAACCCATATTCGTTTCTGTTCATGTTACTCACATTTTATACATCTGCCATACGTTGGTTTCCCTACCAGTGTATTCTGCATCTTTCACTACCTATAATTACATCTGCCGTATCAGAGAGTGCCTCTTTTGGTATGCAGGAACCCCCCTTCCTTCTATGCTAGTTAGATCACACTACCTGGGCCTTCTATAGCCGAGTTTTAATATCTACTACAGTCACAAGCCTAACTCATTCTTTATGGCAGATATATATGTGCATTGACTGTTAAAACGTTTTGTTTTGTGGAATCCACCTTAGCGTACATCGTCTATCACCCCTAAACTCATGGGGGAGTATGGCTGCTTCAGCTTTTATAATTTCTCACCTGTACAGTAATAATGAGGAGTAGGGGCAGAAATTGGTAATGACGTAGCTATCTACATCATCACAGCATTGCTCCCAATCTAGTTGGTTCCAAAGGTCTCACAAAGGTCTGGGAGTGAGAGGCTGTCTTCATCAGCTCTCAGTAGAGCATCTCACTGTTTCCTTCCTTCAGATGACAGTTCACTGCTTCCTGCAGCTGTGCTCTTCATATAACCCTCCTCTTGAGCCCTGATTGGTAAGGAGCATACCTGACCTTTAATGTGAATTCTATTGGTTGAGAAAGTTTAAGCTTTTACCACTTTCTCTATCATGCCCTGCTTCTCTTCCCTCTCACATTACTGGGAAAGGTCAGGTGACATAAGCCAAGTCCACTATGACAATTCTAATTCCCTCCTAGCTGATAGTTGAACTCATTCCATCACCGTTTCTTGTCCAGGCATCTTATGTTTTCACAATAGTTGGCAGTAATGTTGTTTAAGAAAAAGGACACGAAGAGTTTCTTTCTCCACTAAATGAGCACTGTTTTACCATTTAATGCCACAAATCTAAGGTTTCTGATTTTTCCATTTTTGTGGAGGTCCATATAGATGTAAGTACTTTCAAACAGTTCTTGCTATTTATATTTTAGTCCGTGCACGGTCTCATGGAGAAAATTGTCAACCACCATATATTGTATCATGATATTTTCAAGTGGGGATTCCAAGTAGACCAACTTTTTTTTGAACAACTACTAGGCTTCTAGGGATCTATCATAGACCTTGTGGGTCTTATCCAGGGCATTAGAAGTAGTATTTCTACAGAGTTCAGACTGTTCACCATTTCCAGGCTCAGGGAAGCCAAAACCTTTAAGCGCAGGCACACAATAGAGTGAGGTCATGTAATGTAGAGAATTAGAAATGCCTATAATGTCCATTGATCTGTCGTCCCTAACTGCAAAGTATATTTCACCACAGGATCCAGCTCTAATGGAATGCTTAGAATTGTTCCATCTGAAATTGGGCCAGATGTGCTAAAAGACTGATGGTAATGTTTGAAAAAATCCAACCCCGAAGGTTTGTACAAGCGGCACCTTCTAGGACACAGCGCATTTAAATTGTTGATTAGCACGTAGCGCTTTCAGATTCTGGATTGAAGTCTCCGGATCTAAATTAGAAATAGAAGGGTATCCCTTCCAAGATGGCACGCTGCCGTTCGCCGCTTTACTTTTAGAAACGTATTCCACAAGAGAACGCGCCCCCATCACCATAAAGACAGCAAGATGGCGCGCTGCCGAGTGCGGTGTTACCATTAGAAACATAGTCCATAAGAGAACGTGTCCCCCATCACCATGACGACAGCATCCGACGCGAGGACCACACGGCCAGGACAGTCGGGACCACTAGTAAGCCATCATGTCAGAATCCACTCTGTAGTTTTTGTCTTTTTTTAAACTTTGGTTTTATCATCATTTTCTTAATGTAACAAACAGGCTCAATACATGTTCAAAGGATATACATTCGACTGGCCCAAAACCCCCTGCCCCCCCTTCCCTCCTCCCCCCACCCCAATACAAACCCACCCCCCTGATAACTTTAATCACACTTGAACCGTAGTTTAGGGAGTCTCCTTGAAAGCTCTTTGTGTCCGGAGCTTGGGAGTGAATGTGATTGTTGACTTCTTCTATGGCTGTATTCCGACCACCGTCCTCCGGGCCATGGGCGCCCGTTCCATTCTTGGATCCTCCCAGGCCTCCCTGACCCCATCTCCGTCAGCCCCCGTCGGGGCCCCTACCGGACATCAGTGAACGTCCCATCCCCAGGTCTGCTGCACCCTGTACCAGTTTGCTTGGAATGAGCCAGAGTCATTGTTTATCATTGCTGTTAGTTTGTCCATTAAGAACATATTCTTTACCTTTTTTTAGCCAGTCCTCCTTCGAGGGGGTCTGCGGGCTCTTCCATTTCTTGCCAGGGCCACCCTTCCTGCCCTCAGCATTGTTTCCCACATTCTAGGGTACCTGTATATGTCCGTGTCTTCCGGAGGGAGACCCAGCAACATCGTCAGAGGGTCCTGGGGGAGTAATTCCTCAGAGACTTCAGCAATCCAACCCCTTACCTTCTCACAGTACGACTGTACTTGTGGACAGTGCCACCACATGTGGCCCCTCATTCCGGCCTGGCCACAACCCCTGGGGCAATCGGGGGACACTCCCGAGAACATTTTTGACAACTTCACGGGGTCTCTGTGCCACACCTGCAAAATCTTGAAATTGTGTTCCATGTCTGCTGTGAATAAATTCCTGTGGAATGCTATTTTAAATATCCTTGATCAGGCGTCCTCCGAGATCTCCTCTCCAGCCAAGTTGTTCCAAAACGTACGGACGGCCCTCCTCTCCGCTAAGTTAATAGTGTTCAGGATTTTGTACATTCCAGATACCGTCCCCTTCCTTGAGGTCGCTGTGTCGAGTAGTTTCTCAAAGGGGGTCAGCTGTCTCTTCAAGTTTTGGCCCCATGATTGGTCACAAAGAATACCCTTCAAGTGCAGGTATTCGAATATGGAGAGGGACCCCTGCCCGAGAGCGTCTCTCAGTTCCTCATATGCTAGGAATTCCCCTTCCCTGAACATCTGCCCTGCCCACTCCATTCCCGAGTCAGACCAGGCCTGTGCATTGCGGAACCCCCTACTTCCCAGATTGAGGGGGTGTCCCCAGAGTGAGGACATCGGGAACGGCAACGATGTTAGCTATGCCGTCTGGGGGCCCTCCTTCCATATTGTCCAGAGAACTCCCAATGTCGGGTGGGATTTAAGTCTGTTCGGGATGAACCTGCGTGGGGCCCAGAGGAGGTATCGAACTTTAAGAGGGTGGGCGTCCATGTCTTCCAAGTAGGACCTGTAGGTTCCCATCCCCTCTTTCATGTGTTCCAGGAGGACGCACAACTGGGTGGCGCGGAAATAGAGTTGGAAATCTGGCAACCCAAACCCTCCCTCCTCTCTCGGTAAGGTCAGGACAGCCTTCGCAGTCCTCGGGGTCCTACCCTGCCATATAAACTCTCGCACCGCGGTCTGAAGAGCCCTGAACGTTTGGTCGGGGATGCTGGTGGGGAGAGCAGTAAAGAGATACAGCAAACGTGGTAGTATATTCCTCTTTACTGCCGTCATGCGGCCGTACCAGGACAGAATCATTGAGCCCCATCTCCTTAGGTCTGCGGTGATCCCATAGTTGGTAGGGGCCAGTTTTGATAGATCCCTGGTGAGGACGCCCAGATGTCGGATAGAGACCTTCCTCACTGTTATCCCTTTGAGCCTGTCCAAGGAGTCTAAGCCCGGGTCCAGAGTTCTCATGGGGAGCAGAACTGATTTAGATGCGTTGATCTTTAGCCCCGAGAAGCGCCCAAATGCAGCCATCAGGGACAGGAGGGGGGAGCGAGGAGCAAGGATCCAGCAGGTAAGCCAGAATATCATCCGCGAATAGGGAGAGCTTGAATTCTACTTCGCCTCTCTAAACCCCCTTGATATCCGGGTGTGCTCTGGCTGCTATGGCTAGGGGTTCCATTGTGAGGACGTAGATCAGGGGAGAAAGTGGGCATCCCTGCCTTGTTCCCCGCGAGAGGGGGAATGGTTCTGACAACCTGCTATTCACTTGTACGCTTGCCTTCGGGGCTCTTTATAAGGTGGCCACCCATTCCCTAATGTGCACCCCAAAGCCCATTTTCTGGAGGAGGAGTTCCATGTATCTCCACTCGACCCTGTCAAACGCCTTCTCCGAGTCCAGGGAGAGGACACTCGCGTCGAAGTCCGACCCCTGGGCATAATGGAACAAATCTATGGTTTTGCGGATGTTGTCTGAGCCCTGTCTTCCCCTCATGAACCCCACCTGGTCCCCGTGGACCAGTTTCGGCAGTATCGCCTCCATCCGCCTCCCAATTACCTTAGCTAGGATCTTTACGTCAATGTTCAACAGAGATATTGGGCGGTAGGAGGAGCACTCCGTGGGGTCCTTGCCTTCCTTGGGCAGCACTACAATTATGGCCTCCATCATGGAATCTGGGAGAGTCCCTCCCTCCAGCACTGCGTTAAACACCTTTACTAAGTGCGGGGCTAGAGTCGAGCAAAACCTCTTAGAGAAGTACACTGTGAAGCCGTCCTCGCCCGGGGAAGTGCCCACCTTCATCCCGCTGATCACGTGTTCTACCTCATCCTCGGTTACCGGACCCTCCAACTCCTCCGCCATGTCCCTGGTCAGGGCCGGGATTTTTATAGAGTTCAAGAAACCTTCAATCTCTGCCTCACCCTCTTTATATTCTGATGTGTATAATTTTTCGTAGTATCGGCGGAAGGCCTCTCCTATGTGGGGCGTGTCATGGCCTATCAACCCCTCCTCGTTCTTCACTGCTTTCACCATTCTACTTCTCTGAACCTCCCTCAGTTTCCAGGCCAGAATCCTATCCGCCCTGTCCCCCTTTTCATAATACTTTTGCTTAACCAGTTGAAGACCTCTTTCTGTTTTGTGTAGGAGGAGGTCCTTCAACTGGAGCCTATAATCATCCAGGGTGGCTACCTGATCGCGGTCTAGGGGTTCCACTGGGAGGACCCCCGGCTGGAGATAGGCTATTTTTTCTCTCATGGATCTCTCCTGGGCTTCCCTTTCTCTTTTTTCTAGGCCCCCTTTTTGATGAGGACACCCCTCAAGGTTGCCTTAAAAGCATCCCATAGAGTGTGCAAGCCTACCTCCCCATTATCATTGAGCTCGAAGAATTCCATTATGGCGTCTAGCACCTCCTGTGTGTGGTCCTCGTCCTTCAACAAGGAGTCGTTGCACTTCCATCGTCCCCTGCGGTCGCTTAGCCATCCCCTTGCTATGGTGACTCGGACCAGGACATGGTCTGACCAGGGGACGGGGTCGACCCTTTGGCCGGTGACGAATGGGTGCAGGGTCTCATCCACTAAGATGTAGTCTATTCTGGAAAAAGACATGTGGATAGCAAAGTAATATGTGAAAGAGGGGGCGCCCATCCTGGGGGTCGGGATCGTGTCCACCAGGCCTAATTCCGAGTTAACCCTTTGGAAGTTTCGTGCCATGGTCTTGTCTGCTACCCTGGAGATCTGGGGACCAATGCGTTTCCTATCCTGGGTTGGGTCCAGGACCATGTTGAAGTCCCCACCCACCACCACCACCGTGCCTTGGACGAATAGCTTGAGTCTATCCCTCACCTCCTCCCAGAATTGAGTTTGACCTTTGTTTGGACCGTATACAACGGTAAGAGTGAGTGGGGTGCCCTGTAGGGACCCCCGCACCAGCAAGTAGCGGCCCTCTGGGTCTTTCAGTATGGCCTCTTTTTCGAAGCCAACATTCCTTGCTAACAAAATGGCCACCCCTCTCTTTTTGCCCTTGTGGGACACACAAAAAACCTCCCCAATTCCTCCCCCCCACATTTTAGGCTCCTTCCCCCGTGCCCATTGAGTCTCCTGCAAGAAGAGAAGGTCAAGGTTCGCCCTTCTAAATTCCCTACAGACCAGGGACCTCTTTGTGGGGGTGTTCAGGCCCCGTACGTTGAGAGAGCCCACTCCCAGGGCCGGCAGACTTTCAGCCATAATCTTAAGTTTTCTTCTCTCTCGGTCAACACCTTCACATTACCCTCTCTTGCGTGCTCCATTAGTTTTGTTTTGTGCTCCCCCTCCCCCCCGGTGGGCCTGAAACATTTCCCCAACTGCCCCCCATTCCCAACCCCTAACTGAGCAACCCCAACTTTTGTGTACCCCCTCCCTCGCCCCTCCCCTGCGTCCAGCCAGTTAGTTCTGCAATCGCTGGCTTTTGGCCGAACAACCAGCCTGCCCACTTCGGCCAGGCGATCCGTGTAAAGCTTGTCACTTTGAGCCCCCCCTGCCCCCCTGTTGCGTCGTCCCTTCTTTGGACTCCTTATACTTGCTGTTCGTAGGGAAGCTGTTAGTGGTAGAACCTCTGAGTCCTCACTCGTCTGTCCAAAACGTGACAGGTCGCCCCCGTTCTCAGTCCTCAGAGTCGTTCCGTTCTCCGTCCTTCGCTGGTGACGGTGTATTCATTTTTCTGAATTTCCTCGCACCGGTTTTTCTTCTCCTGTCTCCTGACGGGCCAAGGCCGCTTGTTCTGCCCTTCTCTGGCCCCGATGGGCCCCTCCGGGGGTTTGAGTCTGTTACGTAGTCTTGGATGGCTCCCCGTATGTCATCTTCCGTGATCAGAGTTGACAGTTGACCCATATATTCGAATGCCAGGGAGAAGGGGTAGCCCCATCTGTAGCGCACTCCCTTCTCCTTGAGCAGTTGCGTAGGGGGCGGCACATTCTGCGCTTGGTCAGAGTATAGGCGGAGAGGTCCTGGTAGATAGAAATCTGGGTATTATTGTAAGTGATCTCCCGGGCCTTTCTGGCCTCCTCCAGCACTTTTGTCTTTTCCGAATAGTAGTGAAACCGGACCAAGATCGACCGGGGGCCCCCCGCTCTGCCCCCCACCCTGTGCACCCTATCGAATGTGAGTTCCGTTGTCATCTCTTCTGTAAACAGGAGGGTGATAACATCTCGCACCGCTCGGGTGATGTCTCGCTCCGTTTCCCCTTCCAATTTGGGTATCCCGAAGATTCTGAGGTTGTTCCTCCTTTCCCTGTTTTCAAAGTCATCCATTTGCCGGGCCCGTTCCTCGTCCCGCTTCTCCAGGGCAGCTAGCCTCATGCCTATTTTTATATCTTGAGATGCTGTTGTAGATTGATTGGTCTCAACCTGTAACAGTCTGTCCTCGACCTTGTCCACCCTTTGGTCCATTTTCTCGAATTTCTGGGCAATATCAGAGCGCATGTCCCTGATAGGATCGAGGCAAAGCCCCTTTCCATTGCCGCTGTGGAAGGTGCCGGGGCCTCCGACTGGGCCATTTCTCTATCGAGGCTCGTACCTTTGCTACTACTTGGTGCCGCCTGGAAGCGATATTCCTGCATGTTTCTCGCCAGTTCATCTGCCCCCCCCCCCTGCGCCCCACCGCCAAGTCCGCCGTGGTCCCGGAAGGAACTGACGGACCCCTCTCGAGTCAGACAGTGATTTCCTTCCTGGGGTACCCTGAGTGTTATGCCCCGGCTCGGGGGGGCGCAAGCCCGCTTCCCGCTCTGTGGCCGCTCCTCCGGTCTGTTGGGGGACTCTGTCCCCGGCCGGGCTGCTCCCCCAGCAGGTGTAGGGAGCTTGTCGAGGGGCAAGGGAAGCCTGTGCAATGCGTCCACGCGGTTCCAAAGAGACGCCCCTCCTCCCTCGGCTCCGCGGCTGCCGAGGCCTCGCTTTGCTTTACAACCAGAGGCCTCGGGTCTCGTTCTCGGGTTCTCCGGGGTTCTCGAGCGTCGCTCTTTCGCACATGGGGTGCCCGGGGGGGTCACCACACCAATCCGTCGAGTTGGGTCCACCTAGAGGGGTTCGGGGGGGGCTCAATCCCCTATAACTGTCAGGCTTCGGCGGGAGCAGTACACTCAGGCAGCCATTGCCTGTGCGCCCCCTGGTGGCCTCCCTCTGTAGTTTTTTTTATCCTAATAGGTCTTAGCCCCGAGACTAACAATCCTTAATATGCTTTGATTTAGGACAATGCGGCCACCCCAAATATGCGAAAATCCGGAGGCACGTAACATACGAGCAAGAGTGCTCGCCTCCATTAAACCAGCGAAGGCTCCACCACCATACAGGGACACCCTCTGTGAACACCCAGGTATTTATATCCTGTACTGAAGTACGAATGTCTGACTGTCACAATTGTATATCTAGCTTTGTCCTCATTTTAGATGGTGCACTACGAGTTACCGGACTGTGCAGCCTTAACAGCACTACCGACCAACAGGGTTTTGTAATAACAGCCTGCCCACGTCATACACAGCCTCAGTATGACTCTATTACTAGAGGTGAGAATATATGTGATTGATCTAAATAGAACGGTTATGCTGTGAATGTTACTGGTTAAATACCCCCTTAGGGACTTTTTTTGCGACTCAAGCATAAACTATATATGCTTATCATTTATTAGGCATGAGGAAGAAAGTCACAAGCGCAAACACTTTTAACACCAAACAAGGTCGCCCTCTAAAACTCCGATACAGGTAATTAATTATACCTTTTATTGGAGTTAGACTCACCTTTGGAGTCATTACTGGACAAGAGTGAAACAGAAACTCATTCCAGTTTTTTGTGTTTTGTCTTTGTCTGATAGGGGAAAGATGCCACGCCATTGAAATTAATTTAATTCATTGGAAAACCTTGCGCTACAATCCTAGCAAAGCTAGACACTTGTACAAACAGTAGGGTATTGCTCCCGACGAAGGTTCTGGATTGAATCCAAATAAGAACTGAAACATGTTGAGACTTTTCTCTATTTAACATCAATACAGTGACTAAAATCTAAGTACCAAAAAGTAATATTAAACCAGTTGTGAATGCAGTTTCAAAACTAATATTTGTCACTCTACCCTAGCCAAATACATGGCAATATGTACTGATAAGTGTAAATGACCACCACCTTTATGTTTGACTTACAGTACGGTTCTTGTATGTAATGTTTTAAGAATTGTTTATCCTTGTGAATTTGTTTTTGTTATTGATTAAAATTGTTTTTAACAATTGAAAGTTATTCAAACTTTCATGCCCCACCGGACAAAATTTGCCTCTACTATCTATGTTTTGTATAATAGATTCTCGACCTGGGAACTGATAGAGGTTTCACTCACACTCCGACGCCTTCGACTCATGACTCAACACCGCACTAATGCGGCTCCCACCCTCCTGCAAAGCATCAGCCCGCCGTGGCCTTTTCCTGAGATGGTTCACACCTGAACTGAAGACCACTAAACAACTACATAAATCACTAGAACGCAAATGGCAGAAAGACAAACCCCCCCAGAACAGATCGACCTTGGCCCGGCACCTTCGGCAGTACAAAGCTGAAATCCGGAAAGCAAAAAAAGCCCATTACAACTCCCGAATCCTAAACTGTAAAAACCCCAGCAAAGAACTTCACAAAATCATCACCAAATTCACCAAACCATCATGCATCACCACTCTCGCAACCCCCTCACAATCGCTGTGCGACTCACTCTCTCTCCACTTTTACACCACAGCTCTTGAAAGAACAAATACTCTAACCAATAAACTAGCTCTCTTACACCCACCAGGCAATCCACCCTCCACACCAGCCAACCCACTGACTTCAACCACCACCACCGAACCAACGATCGACTCCTTTAGTCCAATATCAACCAACCGATTTCTCAACTTCTCTCTGCCCGCAAACCATCCGGCTCTCCACTGGACCCTTGCCCAGCCAAAACCCTCAAAGAGATCTTCGCATCTACATGCGCAGGAGAACACGCAAGAACCATCATAAACGACTCCCTTTGATCAGGAATTTTTCCGGTCGCATTCAAATGGTTCATGTCAATCCTCTTATAAAAAAAAGCTTGCCTCGAGCCTCTCCAGCCCAAAAACTACCACCCATCTCAAACACCAGATTCCTTGCCAAACTCATTGACCGAACCGCCTACTCCCAACTTAATACCTTTGTCGAAACTAACAATCTCCTAGACCCCGCTCAATCAGGTTTCAGAGCCCGACACGGAACCGAAACAACCCTAACCTCAAACTGGGACGACCTTAAAAACACGTCAGATTCTGCGGGATGCGCTGCATTAATCCTTCTTGACCTATCCGCCGCCTTCGACACAATCAACCACTCAATCCTCCTTGAGCGCCTCCACTCCCTAGAAATTCATGGAACCGCTCTCAAGTGGATAGCATCCTTGCTCAAAAATAGGAACCAAATAACCGTACTTTCCACCTATTCCTCCCAAGGCCGTCCAGTCAAACACCAGAGTTCCACAAGGAGCATGCCTATCAGCCCTCCTGTTTAACCTCTACATGGCAACCCTCCCACGAATAATCCATTTGCACAACATCCTGTGCTACAACTACGCCAACGACACTCAACTAATTCCAAAACTCCTGAACTCAAAACCCAACTGCCGACCTGACCTGGCCTCCTGCCTCCTCGACATAGATCTCTGGAAGACCACAAACCACCTCTTGCTAAATCCCTCCAAAACAGAAATCATGGTATGTGGCACCACCGCAAACTTCTTCCACACCCACTACCGTGGACATCCACCATGGGCAACTCACTGACACCCTCTAATTCAGTAAAAAAACCTTGCATGCATCCTAGACTCTGACCTAACCCTCTCACGCCACGTCAACAACGTCTCAAAGTCTTGCCACTACCACCTTAAAACTCTCAGGTGCATTTTTCCCTACCTCTCCTTTCCCAACAGACTCTCCGCGGTCCAATCAATTGTTATATCAAGACTGGACTATGCTAACCCCCTCTACCTCGGAGTCCATGCATACCAACTGACTAAACTACAAAGAGCACAAAACGCTGCAGCCAAACTGCTACTGGCGCTTGGCCCAAGAGACCACATCTCCCCAGCCATCAGAACTCTGCACTGGTTTCTGGTTGCCGAAAGGGAGACCTTCGAAGCCATATGCATCTCTCACCAAGCACTGCATAAACCCGGACCTCAATATCTCCAAGACAAGCTAAAACCCTTCACGTACCTTAAAATCAAGCTCGGCTGGCCTCCTAGTCATACCAAAAACATACTCAGTCAGGTTAGGTGGATCATCATTCTCAGCCTTGGCCCCCGCCCTGTGAAACGCACTCCCACCCCACATCCAACTCACAGAGGACCTCATGTCTTTCCGCAAACTACTGAAAACATGGCTCTTCCCCTAAAACTGACCCCAACTGAAACCGATTGACTGCAACTCAATGACATTAGCCCAAAATTGCTAGATCATAAATAACAATCCAGCATCATGATCCGAGCATGAAATCAAAAGCTAATAACCTCTACGATAACCTAAAAAAGGACAAACAAAATAGAACGAGTAAAAAAGATCAAAGCAGTGAAATGGATAAAAAGATGTATGAGAGCAGTAAAGTGGTTGAAATTAATAAAACGGATGAAACAAATGTAATGGACTAGAAGATCTTAGTGGACGAGAGGAATTAAGTGTACAACAGCAATTCAAATAGGCCAGAGCGTGGAGCGGATGAGAGCGTGGAACAGAGGAGAGCAAGGAGCTGATGTAGGGTATGGAGTGGATGATAGCGTGAAGCAGATGTAGGGTGTTTTGAGCGGATGAATGATGTGGGGGCATTTTGAGCAGATATTGGATGTAGGGTGTGGAGTGGATGTAAAATGTGGAGCAACAATATAGGGCTGGAGCGGGTGTAAAGTCTGGAGCGGGTGTGGAGCGGGCGAAGAATGTGGAGCCGGTGTAGAGCATGGAGCGGATGAGAGCATTGAGCGGATGTAGGGTGTGGAGTGGATGATAGCGTGGAGCGGATGTAGGGTGTTGAACTGAATTAGGGTGTTGAGAGCATGTAGGATGTAGGGGTGTTTGAGCTGATATTAGGTGTTGAATGGGTGTGGGGTGTGGAGTGGATGTAAGATGTAGAGCTAAAAATGTAGGGCTGGGACGGGGGTAGAGTGTGGAGCGGGTGAAGAGTGTGGAGCGGGTGAAGAGCGTGGAGCGGGCGTAGAGTGTGGAGCGTGCGTAGCGTATGGAGCGGGCGTAGAGCACAGAACGGGCGTAGAGTGTGGAGTGGGCGTAGAGCGTGTAGCGGGCGTGTAGAGTGTGTAGTGGGCGTGTAGAGTGTGGAGCGGGTGTGGAGAGTGTGCAGCGGGCATGTAGACTGTGGAGCCGACAGGTAGAGTGTGGAGCAAATGGGTAGAGTCTGGAGCGAACGGGTAGAGTGTGGAGCGAACGGGTAGAGTGTGGAGCGAACGGGTAGAGTATGTTGGAACGGGTTTTGTATGTGTCGGAGCCGGTGATGTGTTTGTCGGAACGGGTCAAGTATGTTGAATGGATCAGATGTAGAATGTGGATCGCGTGTAGAATGTGGAGCGAACGGATGATGTATGTGGAAGGAACGAGTGAAGTATGTTGAATGGAAAGGGTGAAGTGGATGGATCTAGTGAAGTATGTCGCTGAAACGGACGTAGTATGGGGTTGGAACGGGTGAAGTATGAGAGTTGAACTGATGAATTGGGTGGAACGGATGAACTGGGTGAAACGGATGAACTGGATGAAACGGATGAACTGGATGAAACGGAAGAACGGATGATCTAGGTGGAACGGATGAACTGAGTGGAACGGACGAACTGTGTGGAACGGACGAACTGGGTGGAACGGATGAACTGGGTGGAACGGATGAACTGGGTGGAACGGAATTGGGGGAAGTGGGTGAAAGGAATAATGAAGTATATGGATGGAACGATTGAAGAATGTAGATGGAACTGGTGAAGTATGTAGATGGATGGAATGGATGAAGTATGTGGAAGGAACGAGTGAAACATGTGGAAAGAACGAAAAAATTGAATGATAGATCGGGTCAAGTATGTGGATAGAACGGGACAAGTATGTGGATGGAACGGGTCTAGTATGTTGAGGGAATGGGACAAGTATGTGGATGGAACGAATGAAGTGGATGGATGGAACCGGGTGAGGTATGTGGATGGAACTGGGTGAGGTATGTGGATGGAACCGGGTGAGGTATGTGGATGGAACCGGGTGAAGTATGTTGATGGAAGCGGGTGAAGTATGTTGATGGAACCGGGTGAGGTATGTGGATGGAACCGGGTGAAGTATGTGGATCCGAACGGGTCAAGTATGTGGACGGAACGGATGCAGTATACGGACCGAACAGGAAACCTAAGGTAAACCACCATATCACATCTCCACGCTTACCCTCTTCTTCACACCACCACTCAACTAGAACACAGCAATACTATGACACCATTCAGTATAGCTGCTCTCATACCATCACTTGCCTCATACTCTCCATAATCCTAATTAAACAAAGCTGGTTACACACCCTCCAGCCTGGGCGTTCTCCTTAGGCCTAACGCAGCCAGAATCGGTCTGGATAGCAACCTGCCAGAACAAACACATACTCCCAACCGCCACACCTACCGCTAAGAAGCAGCTATCACAGGAATGCAACATCTGCTGCACACATATCCGGTGCTCACACGCACCTTATTGACTCTCTCTCTCTCTCTCTACTGACTTGAACTTTGGTTCCCGAGGGTGTTCAACCTACCAGCGCCTTGTGATCATACCAATGGTACATAAGGCGCTATATAAATGCAAAATAACATAACATAACATATGTTACAAGAGTGTATACCCGGGGTTCCTCCTTTTGATTAAGAATAATAAAACAACAACTAAGTTACCTTTGTTTCAAAGTGTAGTGCTTTATTATTATGAGACCAATTTTCTCCAATATGGTTAGGTTTTTCCTGGCTATTTTAGCATTATATAGGGTCTCATTACGAGGTAGCCATAGTGCTAATAGCACCATGGCTAACTCGTAATGAGGCCCTTTATAATCCTTACCGAATTCCGGGTCCGGGTTCCCGAAATAGGGATTTACTGGATCATTCCAACCTTGGAGAACCCAGTAAGTCCCCATTCCGGGAACCATTCCCCATCCCAATGGGAATGGGGATGGAGCTAATAACAGTACCGCAATTTGCGGTACCGTTATTAGCTCTGAAGTCCCTTAACGGGTCCCTTCCATAACGCCTGGTAAAACCAGGCGTTAAGGAAGGGACCCGCTAAGGGACCTCGGAAAAGGGTGGTAAGGGATTACCGGCACCAGTGTCCTTACCGGTGCCAGTAATCCCTTACCACCTACCTTGTAATGAGGCCCATAGTCTCTAATAGCATTCTTCAAGCACCAGCCTCTCCATGTGGCAGTGAGAGGCTGTCTATATCAACCTCTCAGTTATAGCAGCTCAATGCTTCCTCCTTCAGCTACAGACAATGATTCACTGCTCATCAGTCTTGCTCTTATACTCCTCCACTTGAGCAGATTGATAGCGGGCTTAAATGCATTTTCTTTTGAATTCTGTTGCCTTTGGGAGTTTAAGCTCCGCCCCTATTCCCATCATGCTCTGCTTTCTGACCTCTCTCACAGGAGAGAGTCAGGTGACATAAATCAGGCCAGCCATATAGTATTTTGTAGTTTTTCTTTGTTTGTGGAAGCCACCTTGTGAAGGTGCGACTGTATATCTTGCAGGGAGAATGTCGATGTAACGCCAGTTGTTAGCTAGCTCACAATTTGATTTTCCGGTGTTATGGGTGCTTCGGAACAGTTACCAATGAAATGCTAGCAACCACTTTGTGCAATCTATCTAATACAACAGTTTCGAAATGTACATATACATTTATTCATATTATTTACATTAAACCAATAATGGTGTCTCCATAAAATACAGAATAAAACAAATTAAGTATTTTCACAGTTATTACATGTTCAGTCAAAAAGTCTAGAAAGTAAAACAATCTGCCTCGCCCAAACCCATCATACAAGGTCAGTCAAGGCGGTTTGAGTGCATAGATAGGGTATTGTCATTCCTCTTGGGAACTTTTTGAATTCAATACCGACATATGGGCTGGTTGACAATGCCATTTATATGGTATGAGCAGGTGTTGCCAGAAATGCCTGCACATGCAAGCTGATGCCTATAAATTAGATGGATGGCACACCATTTACCAGGCAGCGGGAACCATGGAACACCTTGGATTTCTAAGTTCATATCTACATACAGCACGGCTGCTAGAACATTTGCCAGTAATGGTCAGACTAAGCATAGCTAGGCATGAACCAAGAAGCACTGCGTTTGAAAGTGGTTGTATACATAGAAAGAAAGTGGCGCACCATTTGCCTGGCATGACCAGTTACATCTCAATCAGATCGTCTGCACACTCGGGAATGTTGAGACATGCTCAAACCGTTTGGCCTGATTAATGCTGTGTCAGGCAGCACTTTCTTCATTAGGGGGTCTTGTACTTATGTTTTTCAGACAAACCTTCATGCTTTAGTGATAACTGGGTTTCTATAGAATGTCAGCAATTGTTTCTTTCAACGTTAGGGCACATCTGGCTACACAGTACAGTGCAGTATTGTTTCAAGGCCATCCTGGTGCATCTTTTGTTGCCTCCACTACTGACTATGTGAAAATAATAAAGGACTGTGAATATAAGGAATTACAGTACAACTATTCAACATGCCACAGACGCAAATAATAAAGATCTACAGTTTGGATGTGCGCACGCACATTAGTTGCACTATTACACATCATAATCATTCATTGTATGCCTTTCCAAAGTGCTCAAACATCGGTTCCACCACTGGTTATATTACTGCCAATACTTAAATGTGATGCCAACAGTATCTTATCAGATATCTCATTCCGAGTGCGGCGGTAAGGGGTTAACGGCACTGGTAAGGATGCTGGTGTCGTTAACCCCTTACTGCCGCATTCTGAGGTCCCTTAGCAGGTCCCACTAAGGCCGGTTGGTTTTACCAGCCACCCTTAGCGGGAGCCGCTAGGGGACCAGGGAGCTAATAACGGGCCCGCTATTTGCGGGCCCGTTATTAGCTCCTTCTCCATTCCCATTGAGCCCTATGGGGGCTCGAATGGGAATGGGAATGGTTTTTAGAACAGGGATTTACCGGGTCCTCCAAGGTTGGAATGACCCGGTAAGTACCCATTCCGAGAACCCGGACCCGATATGCGGTAAGGGGGTAGCCATGGTGCTAATAGCACCATGGCTACATCCAACCTCGTAATGAGGCCCAGAGTCTGCACGAATATCGCACCCTGCTTTCTACAAGATCATACCGCTGGATTTTGACATGTTTGGAAACGGGTACAAGGGTACGTCTTTCACAATTATCGCAGAGTTAAATATGGCAAAGATGGATTTATATATTATTGCATATTTGACAAATGTAGTAGGTTCGGTTGGATGCACTCAGACCTTAAGAAGACATCTTGGGCAATCGTAAATTCCATCAATGTACAAATAACTTGCTACTCATGCTGCAATGCCAACTTTACTGAATGAGCTCATAATGCATGTGTTATGCACAGCAATAGTATTATTCTATTAGGTATTGAGTGCATCATAGGTAAGGATTGCTTATGCAATGTTCTTTCAAATGTGAAGTAGCTCCCTCCAGTGCCACAAAAATGGGCTTTTGACATGGATGATACTTCTTTTTTATGTTTAAATATTTTTATTAAGATCAGTAAGAATACAAGGTTCATACAATAAGTAGAACAGCAGATAAAGGTCAATAGGAACATTACACACTTGCTAGAGCAAGATGTTCATCTACAACATATTTAAACAATATAGGAACCTCATATAAAGAATATAAATGCTATACCCTAATGCATGAAATGCAAAATTAAAGTGAACTCATAGTTGTATGGGACATTTATGATAAACATTCAGTACGAACAACGACACACAGGACTAACATGAACAAAAGGAAGGCAGGGGAAGGGACATTAATTATTAAGGTATATAGTACCAGTAAAAAATATCTTTTCCATTTACTGGGAATTGCATTTTCCAAGAAATCTAGAAATTATTGCTCTTTTAACTCATGCTTGTGCTGCAATTGTGGGGACATAGCAGTGTATTTTTCCATTCTATGGATGTTGCATACTGAATTCCACCATAATTTGAAGTGTACAACTTTAAGATCTTTCCAGTTGGAAGTAATAGTCTGGATGGCTATGGCAAAGAAGAGATCAAACAGATAACATTTATTCTTATCAATGGTAGGTTGGATAACTTTGCTACCATGAAACAGAACAATAAAGGAGAAATCCAACTGTACCTGAAAAATACGCTTAAGAGTCTCCCAAACCCTCTCCCAGAAACCTTTGACATGAATACATTTAAAAACAATGGGCCTCATTCCGAGTCATGCCGGTAATTATCTGTATTTTCCGGCATGGCGTAAAGTACGACACCGTGCTGGTTGAAGTCCGAAAATTACGGCCCATTCCGAGCTCACGGACACGCGCTTTCAGCCATGCCGGAAAAGGACCATGCGGCCTGCCGCAAAACCCCCCGAAAAACCCCTACCGGCATGCAACCCACACGTAAAGTACTTCACCGCCCTGTAAGCATTAGCGACAGTGCATAACGGTGACCGTAAATTACGGTGACCGTAATTTACAGAAACCGTAAATTACGGTCTCCGCCGAAAAACGGATCCGGAAATTACGACATCGCACAGGAACGGGAAGGAGAGCGGCGGCCATCTTTAAAAACACAATCCATTGCCATCCGCAGCTGCCAGCAGCCCTGTGAGGAAAGTAAAGTCGTGAACCGGACCAGGCACCGCAGGACATGCTGAAAGCACCAAAAACGGTGGCGGATCGCGTCCGCAAGGAGAAATTCTCCACCGATGAACTGCAGGTCATGGTAGACTACCTTGCAGAGCATGCTGATGTAGTTTTCAGCAGCGACATGCGCAAGGAATCAACCCTCCGCAAGAAGACCATCTGGGCGGAACTGTCACAGAGGGTGAGCGCTGTTGGAAGCACCCCCCGCACCCCAAGGGACTGCCGCAAGCGGTGGGACGACCTGCGGGTGCGGGGCCTCCTCTCCACCAACCACAGCCAGGCCCTACAGATGGGAGGTGGGCCAAGTACACAGGTCCAACTAGAGCCGTGGGAGGAGACCTGCGCGCAGCTCATTGGCACGGAATCCATAGGGGGCGTGGGGACCATGGAGTGCGGCGGAACGACTTCTGCAGAAGGAGGTGAGTGTTGACAGTGCACACTGGCAATGTCCATTGCATCATGTAAACTGACCCAGGGGCCATCGAAGGCACCCTCCCGTGTTGCCCTCCCCCCATCCAACGCATCCCCCATCCAACAAATGCTGAGGCAAGTGCCGCCTAATGCTGGCCCAAGTGCGAGTACATCAACCATACTGGACTGACTTGCACAGCCCATCATGCACACCGTCCAGCGTGGTAGGCATAGTACCTACCGAAATGTACATGAACAGGGCACAACGAATCACTCGCAAACATGTGTATATGTCATCACCATGCACATGTACCACTGCCATATCTACCCCCCAAACTGAACAACCCGTGAATGACTGAAATGTCCATGCAACCATGTATGCATATAGGACATAGCACATACACTAATGTTGTCCCTCTCTCCTACCCCCACAGGCACAGACCATGACAGCACAGAGCCCCAAGGAAGCCGGCCAAGCACCTCCGCGGGTACTGGCAGGGCCAGGCCGAAGCCAGCAGCCAAGAAAACCATCCCTCAGCCTACGGAAAGGCCACTTGAAGCTGGCAGACCAGCAAGCCACACAACATCCGCGGCAGCAGCCGAGCAGACCCCTACCTCAGCACAATCGAGCATTTCAGTGGAGGCTGCCGCTACCGAACCAGATGAGTGGGAGCCCAGCCCGCCACCCATCCAGGGGCCCATGTCGGAGGACGACCAGGAGAGCATGCAAATGCTGGAACCATGCCTCGTGACACTGGCGTCATGCAGTGACTCCGGGGATGCACCATCACCAGTGCACAGCCTTGAACTTGACCCGCTGGGGTGTGACGTTGTTCCCCCCAGTCCAACCATACAACCCCCTGCACAGCATGCTGGTGCAAGTAGATCATCCGATGGCCCCCCTTCACCTGACCAGTTCAGAGTTCAGCAATTGAGCGATCTCATAGGGAACTATATTGAGGATAATCGCCAGACCAGGGCTGGACTGCATGAGGAACTCGATCAAATGCGCCAGTCCCTCAACGACTGCACCACCAGATTGTGCGACTCCCTGACGGACAATACAACCCGGCTATGCCATGTCCTCAACCGCATTGCTAATGCCCTTGAGGCAGGGAGTCAAAATACGGAGCCACAGCAGGAGGGCACGTCCGAGACAAATGAGGCCACGCAAGGCAGCCCGGAGAGACGCCTCCGGCGTTCCTTGCGCAAACGGGATTTGCCTCCCACAGACAAGAGCTCCAAGGGACATTAGCCATTCCTGCCACATGTGGTCCCAAGATCCTACATGGGACGACTGCTCGGGAGTTGGGGGGAGGGGAGAGGGGAGTGGCGTTGTGTTGTGTTCTGGAGTTGGGGAGAAGGGGGTGATGTTGTGTTCTGGGGTTGGGGGCAGGGGGGTGATGTTGTGTTCTGGAGTTGGGGGGGGAGGGGGCATGGGCATTTGCTGAAGTAAGCACTGTTTTTTCATTTCTTGTTATCTCAATACACAATTGGTGTTGCAAAGTTGAACCGTTGTGGACATTCTTCATTGCACTTTTTGTCCATCTGCACATATGGCATGGGCCCATTCGACACCAGATATCAGTGGAGGGGTCAGCCACCAGTCCTGGTTCGCGGGCACATATGTGCATCACGCAAACCTGGTGACTGCTGCATCTACACGCATGCACGGGTATGGCCATGGTCTGGTTGCCCCATGGGTCTGTTCAGGGGGTTCATGACAGGGGTCATGTGGCTTGCTGTTAGGGTACATCCACCAACAGCTGCATGTGTCGCAAAATGAGGTGGGTGTGTGGACTGTCATGGTGGTGAACAGTACTTGGCTGTCATGGCAGGCTTTTGATGATGGCCATATGTACATGTACATAGATATATTCGGCACGATCAGGGACACAAATATGTGTCCGACGCAATGTAATGCTGTGGGGTGTCATGTCTACATGATGGTCCGTGAACGGTGGTGTGGACATCTTGGGGTACATGTTCCTTTGTCGCATGCTGCTGTTGTGATGTCGGATCATTCGGGTGCTGTGTACTGTGTACATTCTCATTTGGCTGTGGATCATGTCCATCATCCAGCTCTGATCCATTCTATGGTGATTCTCAAGACTCCTATGGGGTGCCATGCCAGTGACGTGATATCGTACCCCTGCTGTCCTCTGTGAATTCCACTTCCAGGGGTGGGTCACCAATGTGGTGCCAGGCTGGGGGATGCTGCAATGTGAATGTGCAGTGTGCCCTCGGATATGCACTTGCGGTTGTGGTGTCCGCCAATGAGTGGTGCTGGTGTAGTGTGCCTATCCCTTGTCAGTTGGTGTAGATGTAGTGTGATGTGGGTGCCTTATTCTGGCAAAGTGAAAATATGTTCATATGTGCCGTTGCCCTGGTTCTTTGGCAGGTTTGTTGTCAGGGTGAACAACGTACAATGGCTCCATCTTTTCTACGCAGTTGGTTCATGCAGGCACCCACCCTGTGGCACCAGTGCACTTGCATGACACAGTCAGACGACTCAACAGCCAGCCAGACAGGTCATCCTGCATGTTGGGCCATGTGGCGCGGTAGCGTGCTGACCTCTTTCCTTTTCAATCGACCCTCCCAGGTCCAACTTGGGGCCCTCCTCTCTGACATCTTTTCCTCCACCTGTGGTGTTCCCCTGGGATCTAATCTCCCTCCCTGGCTGTTCAACCAGTATTTGGCACTCCTTGGCCAACGCATCGCCATCCTCTGCCCAAACTTTCAGCGCTATGCGGACGATACCCAGCAAATTTTCAGCCTACCCTCGGCGTCCTCGACTCCTTCCCTCATCTCTGACTGTCTGTCTGATATCCAGGAATGGTGTGCAGCCAATGAACACTGCCTTAATGCTAGTAAGACTGAGATTCTCCTCATCGGCACACCCACTCCCTCCTTCCCTTAAGTTCAAAACACTATGCATTGACCACAAGGCCTTCTGGGGCCTGGGGCATGAATACCTTCTACTCTCTCTTCCTGAATGTCTTCCTTCCCAAGACCTTTGCTCATCCGTCTCCGACTCACTCAGGGTCAGCCGCTTCTCAGAGCAACGAGCTGGGGGTAGATCTCTCTCTGCGGCAGGGGCCTCCCCCTGGAACAGCCTTCCTGCATCCCTGATATTTGAGGAGAACCATCTCTGGTTCCGGAAGCACCTCATGACCTTCCTCTTTGCTTTCTCTCTCCCTCTCCCCTGCTGAATTCTTCACTGAAACTGCACAGGATCTGGATCTGGGCCACTCTCGAGACTCGGAATGACCCCCAATATGTTTGAAAGACCCCTGAGTACAAAGGCAACTCCAACATTTGTCATCCCGGGATAGTCCACCCTGAAAAGCATTAGTAGAGTGATGAAGGCACTGTGGTGGAAGAAATACAATGTGTGACGCAAACTTGCTGAGATAATCGCTTTAGATATATTAGTCCACATAGAAGGCCATACCCATTGGGAGTTATTTAAGCACCAGCCTTGGCTGCAAGCCTCTTGACATTTGAATAGAACTCCATCAGTTGACGTGGAAGAACAGGGCTTGTTGAACATGGACGCTGTAACATTAGGGTTAGATAGATGAAATAATCTTTGATTTTGATAATTCTTTGCATTACAGATTAGCAGATTATAATTTTCCATAATAGCATCTATTAAATTTACATATTGCTGTAGAAAAGACACTGGCACATGACATTTAGTTATGAATTCATCAAAGGAGAGGGGAATACCCTGAATGAACAGCTGCCCCACATATTTAATACCAAGAGATAGCCATGGTCTCCAACATACAGTTCTCTTGTTAATCTTTATCAGGGGATTCATCCAAATATACTGTGATATAAACTGGGATATTTTTGTACTTAACGAGAATAAGTATAATCGGAGGTACATAACAGAAACTACATAATAGAAACATTAATACTAATACTAGTATGTAAGTTCAGTGGTAGAATCTCTGATTTGTCTGCATTAAGCTTGTACCCGATGCCAGGGAGAATTGTGTAATAATACAAGTCGGATGGTGTAAAGTAGACAAGTATTATAATATTCAATAAAAGTAGTATATCATCTGCATAAGCAGCCATTTGAACCTTAATACCTTTATACCGAATACTAAGTATATTGTCATCCTGTCTTATTGCTTCTAGAAAGTGTTCCAATGCCAGAATAAACAGAAGGGGAGAAAGAGGACAACCCTGGCGAGTACCTCTATGGAGAGGAAAAAAGGGGGACATGATTATTTATAAGAACTGATGTTGTGGGATTAGAGTAGAGTACTTTGACCATAGATATAAATGGATCGGGAATTCCATGCCAAGTAAGAGCTTTGAACATAAAGTTTCATTCTGCCCTATCAAAGGCTTTTTCAGCATCAAGTGCTATTGCCACATATCTATTAGGAGAATTTTCAATGATGTTAAGAATTTTTGTAAATAGTATAATACAGGCTGACGATAGTCTGCCTTTGACATAGCCCACATGGTCATTTTTAATTAAATTTGGAAGGAAAGGGATAAGTCTATTGGCTAGGATTTTGGCAACAACTTTATAATTAGTATTAATCAAGCATATGGGTCTATAAATTTGAGCTATTTCAGGGTATTTGTTGGGGGTTAGAGAATACAATAAGCATTGCTTCAGAGAGAGATCCAGTGGCTTTTTCATCAGCAATGAAGGACGTATATAATTCATTAAGCGTCGGAACCAGTATTTCCTTGAAGTGGGCAAAATAATCAATTGAGAAACCATCTGGGCCTGGGGCTTTGCCTTTTTTTAGGTCATTAATAGCTCTATATATTTCATTCAAAGATATGGGAGTATTTAAGAGTAGGAGATTGGAATTTACATATGAGTTGCGATGTATATGCTTAAGGAAGTCAGCTGCATGGGTACTGTTGGGCAATGCTTCAGATGAGTATAACTTTTGATAAAAGTTTGAGAAGACTTAAAATATCCTTATCAGTCAGGATTCTATTGCCATCATGATCCTTAATAACAGTAATCTTTGCTTTATCTTTTTTTTATTTGAGATATGATGCTAATGATTTGCCGGATTAATTAGAAAACTGATCAATCTTGGATTTATACTTTAAAAGTATTCTGTAGATAGGTTATTGTACTGTATTCTTAGTTTAATGATTTTTTGAGGAATAGGGGCAGAATTAGTCTGAATGTATTCTGATTGTAAGGATTTGTTATGTTTAAGAACATCTTCTGTTTCTTTTTTGAATGTTTTCTTTTTAGTGGCAGTATAGGATATAATGTGTCCTCTTAATATCGCTTTGTAACAGTCCCAGTTATTATGTACGGATGTATCAGCAGGATAGTTTTCAACCAAAAAATGGATATGCTGTTGATGGATACATTTCACAAATTGTTTGTCTTTCAAAAGAGCTGAATTGAATCTCCATCTATTATGATGATGTATTTTTTGTGCATTGGATAGTTTGGTATGAACAGAAGCGGGATCCGACAAGGTAATACCCTCTATCTTGGCATCTAATACATGGTTAGTCAAGGATTCGGATGCAAAGACATAATCAATTCTCAAAAAGAAGTTATGAGGAGGGGAGTAGAAGGTGTAGTCCAAGTCTAAGGGATGGGTGATACACCATGCATCAATGGGGCTTAATTCAGAGACAAAGTTGGCAAATTGAAGATATAATTTAGTAGTTTTAAAACGTACATTGGACTTCCTATCAAGGAGGGGGTCTATGATCTCATTACAATCTTCACATACAATGAGGTTATTAGGACAGGATTTGAGAATATCATTTCTTAACTCAGTGCAAAAAGTAGGGTCAGCATTGGTTGGGCCATATACGTTTAAAATAGAGTATTCTATGGAATCAAGGAGGAGCTTAACAAAGACCCATCTTCCTACATCATCCTACTCTGTAGATAAGACCTTGCATTGATTATGTTGATAACTCCATTCTTTTTCCGTCCGCCGCACTCAAAATGACTTGACCCACCAATAAGTGTTTCAATTTGACAGCTTCTGCCTGTGAGAGGTGAGATTCCTGCAAGCATGCAATGAATGGCTTAGCTCTATTGAGGTGTGAGAGGATTTTCTACCGCTTAACAGGATTATGTAGCCCTTTGACGTTCCATGTGGCTATGTTAAGTGTCATGGGTAACAGTGTCGGTAGTATATACAAACTTGTAGTCAATAGTAATGCACCGGTAAATTGAAACACAAAGGGGAAAGAAACACAAGGGAGAGGGAAGGACAAACAAGAAGAACATAGAATTTTGCAATTTCCATACAAACTAACTAGTGTAGAACAGAGTAGTGGCTAAAGGGAAACAGCCACTCCAAACCATGTCTAAGAGAAGTCAATAAGTAGTAGGGGTGGAGAACCAGATCTGGACGGGCCAACCCCGTGCCCCATCCCAGCGAGAAGGTTATGTAATGGAAAACATCTTGTGCACATATTCCACTTCATATAGGCGGTGCTCTGGTGGTGTCCATCTTGTCTCTTCTGTGACTCTAGATAAAATTGTGCAAGTCAATTGGATTCTGAAAGGTGATCATATGACCATTGAGAGTGACCTTTAGAGATGCTAGATGGATAATCCCATATCTGGCATTGAGCTGCTTATGGGCTGGTCTAAACACCAATAACTCTTTTCTTCTTGCCGGAGTGGCATTGGAGACATCCTGAGTTATAAAGATGTTGGTGCCTTTCCATGTAAGTAGTTTTTTTCTGTTTTGCCTTGTCCATAATGAGTAGGACAAGCGTGTAGTCAAGTAAGTCAAAGATTAAAGTTCTTGGAGCATTCCGAGATGGTATTTTAGGTCCAACACAATGGGCTCTTTGGATATTATGTTGCAAGGATGCAGGAAGATCCAGAGGTAGAGGAAGCATCTAATATTTGAATAGGGTTGTCTTTTTCAGTCGTCTCTGGAAGACCAACGTTTCATATATTATTCCTCCTATTTCTTTTTTCCAAATCTTCTGCTTACTTCTGCAAAGATATTAATGTGCCTCCAAGAGACATCCCCTTTCCTGCAACATCTTTGGCATTGCTAACCCTTCTTTCCACTTAATTTATTCTTGATTCAAATGAGGACCATTTGTCATCTAGAAATTTCAGTTTAGCTGTTGTAGATTCCATAAAAGATTTAAGTTATTCAATTTCATCCAGAATAGCCTGCATAACCGGGTCTTGTGTATCATCCTTAGTCGTGGAAGAGTCACTTTTTTGCCTTTTGGAAGCATTTGGGTGACGTTCATGGCAAATCCTTGGAAAGCCCTTTCTTTTTCTTTAAGGCCATACTGAGACAGGATATGTAATGTTGGTGTATATCAAGTTTCTGCCTCAAGCTTAATTGGTGATGAGAGAGTGACACGCTTCTTAAAATAAAGTGAAGGGTGCCACTTGTTAAAAGGAATTTTCCTTTAAATATTTTTTGACATGAGCACATTCATATGTTAATTACAGGGGTATACCCGTTTTCTGTAAAAGAAAATCATGTACCTGTGAGCCAAAAGAACTTAATTTTAAGTATCCATATTTAGGAGTTCATGAGCGCCATTAAAATGAAAAAGCTGCGTCACCCAATTACACTTCAGGCATCCATAGATGAAGAATATCAAATTCCAATATTATAATGTTAAGCAAAAATAAAAAATGATTACCAGCTTTAATTATGGGTAAATATATTTATATTTAAAATATTCTGGCAGCCGTATGCCTAAAAGTACTTTTTTTGTGATGCTCTACCTTTAATTATTGAAAGCTGGGCCCTTGTTGTGGAAGAAACGCGCTTCCTCACGTTTGCCGGAATATCTCTTCCGCGTCAACTGGCCAGCTGACAGAACGCAGCGGGTACTTTCTGGCGCGACCTCGCTGCTTTAGGCCGGCCTCCGGAGACACTCAGCAGAATAAATCCTTCATCAAAGTGAAAGAAACACTTGGCGCGCCTCTCAATCCTCACCTGGAGACTTTCATAAAGAGCCGGTAGGCTTTATATGGCTTCCTTTTAGTTAAAGACGCACAGTTTTATAATTTATAATAGGGCCAGGCAGTGCTTAAAGTGGCCCGGGGCCTGCCGGGGCCCGGCCCCGGCAGTCTCCAAAAAGTGGGACTGAGCCGGGGCCCTGCCGGGGCCCCCGTCCAATCGCAGCCGCGACGGGAGATGCGCCTGCCATGAAGTCAGGCGAGCCGACATAAGTGGCAGCCAGCCACAGCAACGCTGTGACTGGCTGCCACTTCTGTCAGTCATAGTAACTGCATCTGGTGACCCCTCGCGCGAGAGGTCACCGGAGGCAGTTACTGTCCCTTTGTTTCCCCAGGTCGCTGAGGCGTCTTTAACCCTCGGCGAACCTGGGGATTCCTGACGTTTATAAAAGATGGCTTTGAAAGTACACATTTCAAGCCATCTTTTATAAAGCTTTGTCGACGGACAATTTTGTCCGTAGTCAAAGCTTTATAAAAGATGGCTTGAATTGTGTACTTTCAAAGCCATCTTTTATAAACCCGAAATCTTCACAAAAAAAAAGATGGCCTGAAAACTAGGCAAACCGTAGGGTATACACACAAATATATTTTAATGTTATATATTTGTGTGCGTACCTTACTATGCTTGTGTACTTTGCAAGCCATCTTTTATAAACGTAGAAATATGTTACATATCTCTATGTTTAGAAAAGATGGCTTGCATAGTACACAAACCATAGTAAGGTACGCACACAAATATATAACATTTATATATATTTGTGTGTATACCCTACGATTTGCGTACTTTTTAGGCCACGCCCCTCCCACAAGCCACGCCCCCAAATGAGGGCCCCCCCTCGATTTCTTACCCCACTTAAAGCCCTGGGGCCAGGAGCACAGACTTAGGCGGCCGTCGCCATCGGCGCTTGGCCACGCCCACCGACATGGATGATACTTCTATAGTCAATGGAGACTGCCCCTCGGTGGTTGCGTGCATGGTATAAATCAACATAACATAACAATGTCAAGTGAGATAGAACTTGGCATATGTTTGCACTGTAAACACACATGAGGGATCTGTATGCACCACACAAGCTGTGAAGAAGAGTAGTAGTCTGCAGCATCCTTTGAAACTTTGCTATTACAAGATGTGTTTACATGCCTCCTGATGATGGCCAACATAACCAGGATAACGATGCACTGAATGATCCACTGGACATTAACACAAACTATTACATGGCTATTGCCGAGTTGTGATTGTTGACCTCACGAAAACCATGCAAGCACTTGTATTTAACAAAAATACGTTTGCATTCTGTTTTTTCTTGGATGCTCGTAAGACACAGGCACGCATCATTGATTCCCAAAATCGTGTCAGCAGGGGTAATTGGAATAGCGAAACTGCTCATTGCCTGGCAAACAACAATTGCAGTTGATGATGTGCTTAGAACGTGCTCATTACATTGGCAATCTGTGATGTTAATTTGGTTGGCAGAATTTTCTGTATCACAGACACAGTAAATTCATGTTTCTCCTATCCAAACAGCAGTCCCTAATGCACGATATCCTTGCTCTTAATGCATTAGAACAGTACTCAAAGCACCTAACATTCAGACACATCTAGCACACATGTTTGGAGTCTATTAATCATTTCATCGCCCCTACTTGTTACTGTGATCATTGCCTCTGCGCAGTGCTGGTGCAAGCACTAAGCAAAATCGGCAACTGCAAAGGTTGCTGGCAAGAAGGGGGTGCCAAACAGCAGGTTTTTCACTCTGTTATCATGAATTGCAAAGGAGAATTAAACCAATCTGAGCTTAAGTGGCTGCATGATGCCCTCCTGCAAACCAATGTGCTCATGGGGGAAGGATAGCTCAGGGGAAACACGTTTGCCTTGGAAGTAAGACAACAGAAAGAAACACAGATTTGAATCCCAAATCCACACTTAGAAACCACTCGCTGGTATTAAGCGCATTATAAATGAACAATAAAATAAATAAATAAAATGGGTCTAAGAATCATTAACATGGCACTGGGAGCAGGGCTATTTCCTACTGACACCTGTTTTCAGGCTGCTCGCCAGATGGTCTGGCTCAAAAGTACAAACACAAAGTGCAAGCCGGAAGAGGTTTTGATGAAATCACATGGTCAGAACCAGGTCACTCACCTGAGGCAAGTGAGAGTCTTGGTACAGTCCTTACGGAACTTGTGGCAGAGGAGCATGGCACACCCGAGCAGACCTCTGACAGAACCAAGAGGGAGATGGGGTGGGAGTGGATGTTTCCATACTATGTAGGGTGGCAAATTGATTACTGCAATAATTATCTAGCATTTCTTGCGAAGATGGCAAAACTGTCCAATAGTTTTAAAAATGTTTCTGCTGACTTTATAATCAATATTGAACCACACTGAACAGGGCTTGCCCATGTATCCTTATATAGTGCATGTTATATAATAAAGATTAAGTGCGCTGTCTAAGCACATGTGCATGCTGGGGGTAGATGCATATCATTCAACCTGTAAAAGCTTCATGTTGGCTATATGAAATGTACTGTTAAAGGCATTCAACTAATTCAACATTTTGGAAGGTCATTGCAGAATATAGGTAATTTGATGTAAACAAAAGGTTTGACATTCAAAATTGGGGTCACTCAAAAAGCATGTCTATGAGAGGTCACCATTGGGCGTGCTCATGGTTGCAGCCTGCCTGCGTTGCTCCTATGTCACTGGGCCGAAAGGTGGTGAAAGCCCACACCAGGACCCCACAGACGGACACCGGCTGAGCGATATTGTGTGGGAAGACCCGGGGCACATTGTCCCGAAATATCGAGTATATTTGTTGCTTCCCGACAGATAAACGACTGAAAGAAATCTGCAGCAGTAAATCGAATGTTTTTCCCTTGGACGTGGCATTCGGAGCTCCGGGTGCAACGTGGCTCCAGGTGTGATGTTGGGCCTGCGAGGAACAGCTTGGGCCAGTGAGTTGAGGGCAGGCAGCAGCGGGGTGGAGGACCAGGGCCGGAAGAGTAAACGAGTTGCCCCCAGTGAGGGGTCCCTCCACCCCTTCGGACAGGGACCAGCTACATGGTGAGTTTGCCAGCACGGAGAACGGCGCAGTGAGGCAGCAGGTTCTGGCCAGATGAGAGCATGGCCTGCTCTGAGGTGACGTGCAACAGCAGGAGGGAAGAGGCCAGCGAAGCGGACTGGCTCCCCGGCGGTGGGGCACCCATAGGTACTGAGTGAGGCCACAGAGGAGAGAGTACAGGAGGAGCAATGTGCCCTCCCTGTGGTTAGGGGCAGAGTCAGTACTGGGGCCCGCTGATAGTGGGGGATGCTGTGGGCCCCCGGGCTGTGGCTTGGGGCGTGTGCCCACCTTTTGTGTCAGTGGCTGTGACCAGCTCTTAACGGCTTGCAGGCGGACCTCTGGTAAACCCCTATGGGAAGAGTGAGACAGACGGTATCTCCTGGAGGCAGAGGACTGTGGGGGTGGTGCTCCAAGTGTGGAGGAAGGGCCCTCCAGGGAGGCCCAAGAAGGCGTACATTGATAGCTCAGACCCCTTCATTGAGCAGACGCCTGTTGTGGGGGGCCCCGTCAACCTACCAGGACTTGACAGGCGACTGGGATAGGGCAGACCACGTGGCAAACAGCTACACGGGAGATCCGGACTGGGGTGGTGAGTCATCCTGCCTGCTATCCCTCAGACCCCCTGGAAGAGGGTGCCCCTGGAAGAGGGCTGTGTCGGTGCTGGGGTGGTTGGAGGGAGTCTCTAGCAGAGGATAGGTCGGGGGTTCCTCCCAAGTGGTGGCCGGGTCTGACCCGGACAGTGGCCCCGGAATTCTCACATGGACTGGAGGTCGAAAGCTCGGGCAATTTGAATATTCACGAAGTACAGGAGCGAGAAGTGCTATTCTAGCTGTGGACATTGCGACGAGAAAAACGGATCTCAATGACCGGTGGGGGGTGTCTGTACTCCCACTCCCTATATGGTGGAGGAGAGGCACAGGAGACCCCAGCCAAGATTCTCTATTCGGTAGCAATGGTCGAGCAATCAAGGCCTAGCTTCTCAGGAGGTGATGCAGGCTGGTTCTTAAGTACAGTGTATCCCCAAGCCCCCACAAAGGAATATCCACACTCTGTATTGGTTAGAACACAGTCTTTATATAATCAATAGTTAAGGTTATGTACATTCATCATGATAACTCACTTTGTACTCTGGCAAAATCTACAATGACAAATATTTACAATCCTAAAGTGGTACCACCCTAGATCTCATTGAAGTGCATGAACAATACTGTACAATGTCACACAGACCAATAGAGTGAAACCAGCAATAGAGAGAAGAGAGGGAATAAGATGTTTGAGCAATAGGCAGAATACTGACCCCTACCACTAGGCACAGCTCTGTGTGGAGATCCCCCCACCTGGGCAACCTGTAAAGAAAGATATAGCACCAGCCCAGTCCATGTATTGCTCTGCAAGTCTTATTTTCCTCTATAATGTTTTTACCCCCCCAATGTACCTGGTGGAGTCGACTAACGTCGAGGGACTCGTTGGTCGGCGACGGGGAATCGACGGCCCTTCTTGAATGCCTTCCTTTTCAGGCGGGAGGAACGGGGCGTCGAACGTCCGTCGACAAACGAGGTGGAACGATGTTGAAGAGGCGGCAGCTTCGTCCGAGCGGTGCTCGTCGGCGTCGGGGCGTCGGCGTCCTGCAAGGCAGAGGTGTGCGGGGCACCTCGATGACAATAGTTCTGGACCGCAAAGATTGTAGAGACGGGAGCCCAGCAAGGGCGTCGAGTCGTCTGAGTCTTTGAGGTCGTTGGGTGGCGGGAAACCCACCGGCAGGTTTCTCCTCGGCGCGTTGGTCGGCCTCGACTTTCTCCGGCAGGATAAGCGGTCGACGATGCGGTCGAGAGAGTCCTTCAATTGAATGTTCTTAGGCAATGGAGCGGACGGCTCCGGTCGTCGGCGGCACGGCGTCAAGTGGTTCCCACGGCTGGGCAACACAACTTCGACGGGCCTCCAGCGGTTCCACAAACCTGTGAACCCCGGTCGACGGCAATGGACTTCGACGACGTCGATGTCCGGGTGCTTCACTTCGATCTCCTCGGCGGTCCCGTCTCGGGTCGACAGCCTTTCGAGGACCTGTCTTCCAGGGCGCTTCGGCGAAGATGGAGCGGTGCTCGATGGTCCCTCGGAGCACGGGAAGAGGGCGCCTTACCAGGTCCTCTCTCGGGTCAGCCCTCGACGAATTTAGACAGCCTTCGGATCGGTCGAAGCAAATGCCACAGCAAGTCTTCTTCTTCCAGCTGGACGTCGAGGATCAGCAGTTCCAGTTACTCTTGAGTGGAGACTCAGCTTCTGGACACTTCTGAACTTCTGAACCCCAATGGTTGCTTCTCAACCAATGGTTCCTTCAGAACTGAACTGAACAATTTCCAGTGGTGAGAGGTCCCCAGATATACTATCCTCTCTCTCATCCACACTGCTGGCACACACACAGCAGCCAATCACACTGCAGGGCATTCATGCAGTCAGTCAGCCAATCAGGCACACGGTGCATTCAGGCCACACTCCTCCCTTCCAGACACTCACAACAAGGAATGTGGATTGGAACAAGTACCCAGCCATTCAACACTACACACTGCATTCAGGCCAGTTTCGGGCAGGGCTGTCTCAGTCTTTGTCTCACATGCCAGAAACCAGACAACCACAACAAGGAGTGTATATTGGTCACACACTCCATTCACCCAGGTCCCACCCACAGGAGGTACCCATAACATACAGTCACTGGGAAGGCTCCAGTCAGTCTAGCTGGGCCTTCACAACAATACCATATATGGAACTTCCACCCAACAGCCAGTCAGGGGGAAGGGACAGAGTCAGGGCTTCCCAGGACTTTGGGAAAAACAAGACAACAGGCAATAGAAAGCAAGAGGCCACAGGGGCCATCTTGTTTCTATCAGGAATCAACTGATCCCAATGGCAGGGCCTGGGCATCCCAAAATGGAGGATACCCAGAGCACCTGTCAAATTCAGCATGGAGCTGCCACCAGCCCATACCCTGCTCTGTGGGCCACCCACAGGTGCCCAAAAACATACACTAGGGGCACAGGGTCGTACCCCTACCCATGGGTGCCATAAGGGTATCCCATGGGTCTGTTCACCAAACCAAAAGAGAGCTGCACTGCCAGGAGTCCCACACGGACTCCGGGGCAGAAAACATAACAGAACACACGGTAGAAACAGAAAAAGGACAAGGATTCAGAGGCCCTGTCCCTCAGATGCATTTCCAGCATCACAGTCGCCCCCCCCAGACTGAGGTGGAGGGTGTCTAATCTCCCACGGGATAGACACCCTCATCCAGACGGTCAACATACCTTCTGGAAAGGCCATCTGCATTATCGTGACTCTTCCCTGGTCTGTGCTCTATGGTGAAGTCTAGCCCTTGTAGGCTAATCGACCACCTGAGCAATTTCGGGTTCTCACCCTTCATCTGCATAAGCCACTTCAGGGGCTTATGATCGGTTTGGACCTTGAAGGTAGACCCCGTAAGGTAGGGCCTAAAACGCCTAAGGCTCCAAACTATACTAAAACACTCCTTTTCAACAGTAGCCCACCTAAGTTCTCTACCCTTGAGTTGTCTACTGATGAATATGATAGGGTGTTCTCTCCCTTTGTCATCTAACTGGGACAAGACAGCTCCAATTCCGGTGTCGCAGGCATCCGTCTGGACGATAAAGGGTCGGCTGTAGTCAGGCGCACTCAACACAGGTGCCCTACACAGATTTTCTTTCAAGCCATCAAAGGCCCTCTGACAGTCTTCAGTCCAATTAACCTGCCTAGGCTGCTTGGGCGAAGTTAGAGCTGTCAGAGGTGCAGCTATGGTCCCATAGTCTGCCATGAAATTGCGATAGTACCCAGTGAGGCCCAAAAAGGCTCTCACCTGGGTTTGAGTAGTGGGAGTCTCCCAGTTCTGTACATCCTGTACTTTACTGGCGAGAGGTTGGATTTGACCCCCTCCTACCTCATGACCAAGATAGGTAACTTTCCCCTGAGCTATCTGGCACTTGGTAGCCTTGATAGTGAGGTTAGCCCTTTTCAAGGCCTGCAACACCCTATCCAGATGTGTCAAATGCTCTTCCCAGGTGGAACTGTAGACGGCAATGTCGTCTAAGTAAGCCACACAAAAGGCTTCCAGCCCACTGAGCGCATGGTTGACCAATCTCTGGAAGGTGGCAGGGGCATTCTTCAACCCGAAAGGCATGACCCTAAACTGGTAGAGTCCCTCAGGTGTTGAGAAGGCCGTCTTTTCCTTGGCATGGTCCGTCAGAGCTATTTGCCAATAGCCTGAAGTAGGGTCAAAGGTGCTCACAAACTTGGCAGCACCTATAGTGTCCACGAGCTCATCAGCCCGGGGCAATGGGTGCGCGTCAGTCTTGGTGACGGCATTGACTCCTCGGTAGTCCACACAGAACCTCCAATCCTTGGCACCCGCCGGGGAACTTGCCTTGGGGACAAGGACCACTGGACTGGACCAGGGACTGGTTGAGGGTTCAATAACACCCAGATCCAACATCTTGGCGACCTCAGCCTGGATGTGGTTCTTAACGGTATCTGACATACGGTAGCACCTGCTTTTGACAGGTACACTGTCACCAGTGTCAATTTCGTGCTTACACCACGGTGTAAGGCCTGGCTTCAGTGAAAACAGAGAGGCATACTGTTGGAGCAGAGCCCTACAGGCCCTCTGTTGCTCTGTTGTCAAATCTGGAGAGAGATGTACTCCCTCCACGGAGCCATCCTGAGGGTTGCTATGCAGCAAATCAGGAAGGGGCTCACTCTCATCCTCTTCTTGCCCAGAAGCTAGCAAGAGACATGAGACTTCCGCTCGCCTGTGGAAAGGCTTGAGCCTGTTGACATGGAACAGCTGAGGAGCTACCCCAGGGGCTCCCATGTCAACCAGATAGTTGACTTCGCCCATCTTGGAGATGATCCTGAAGGGTCCAGTCCACTTGTCTGCCAAAGCTCTAGGCTTGGTAGGCTCCATCACAAGGATTTCCTGTCCCGGAGTCCAATCCACTTGCGAAGCTTTCAGGTCATGCCAGTACTTGTTCAATTCCTGGCTGGCCTTGAGGTTTGCTGTTGCCTGACCCATCATTTGTGTCATCCTCCGCCTGAGGCCTAACACATAGTCCCCCACTTGCTTGGCGGGACCTGGAGGGGTGGCTTCCAAGCCTTCTCGGATCAAGGCGAGGGGCCCCCTCACGGGATGTCCAAAGAGTAACTCAAAGGGGCTGAAACCAACACCCTCTTGAGGTACCTCTCTGTAAGCAAACAGCAGGCATGGCAGGAGGAGATCCCATTTCCTCCTTAGGGGCTCTTCCAAAGCACCTAGCATGCCCTTGAGAGTTTTGTTAAACCTCTCAACCAGACCATTGGTCTGGGGGTGGTAAGAGGTGGAGAACTTGTAGGTTACCCCGCACTCTTTCCACATGGTTTTCATGTAACTCGACATGAAGTTGGATCCTCGGTCAGAGACAACCTCCTTGGGGAATCCCACACGGGTGAAAATGCCCAGGAGAGCCCTGGCAACCACCTTGGCCGTAACCGTCCGAAGGGGTATCGCCTCAGGGTACCTGGTGGCATGATCTACCAAGACCAGGATGAACCGATGTCCACCTGAAGTGGGAGGGTCAAGGGGACCGACGATGTCGATGCCCACCCTCTCAAATGGGGTGCCAACCACTGGCAACGGCTGCAGTGGGGCAATGACCCTGCCTCCAGTCTTGCCGGACAACTGACAAGTTGGGCAGGTCCTGCAGTGGGACTCCACTTCTACTCCCATCCGTGGCCAGTAGAAATGGGCAGAGAGCCTCTGCTTAGTCTTCTTGGTCCCAAGATGACCAGCCAAGGGCACCTCATGCGCCAACTGCAGTAGGAAGGGCCTGTAAACCTGGGGTACCACCAACCTCTTGCGGGCACCAGGTTCAGGCTTAGTGGGCTCACTAACAAGGAGCTCACCCTCCCAATAAATCCGGAAATTCCTAGGCACCTCTCCTTGTGCCTGGGCCAGGGCCTGTTTCCTCAGTCCCTCGAGAGAGTGGCACTCTCTCTGTCCCTTACAGAAGTCCGCCCGGGAGGGTCCCCCTTCAGCTAACAAGCATTGAAGGTCGGGATGATCCTCCGGGTTAAGAACCTCTCCCACAGGAGAGTCTTCTGTCTCTTCTCCCAAAGGAGTTGAGTTTGGGTTTTCCACTGGACCCAGCCCGTCCGGAGCATGGATCCCAATGGGTGCGGCAGGAAGAGAAGGTGCTCCCTCCACAGGGGTGGCCTTCTTGGTCTTCCTCCTTCTTGCCTTAGGCCTCGCCTTTGGCTCGGGTAACTGACCCACAGCCAGACCCGATGTCACCTGTGATCTAGTGACGGCAGCAGCAGTCATGGGAAGACCATCCGAGATCAACCCCAACTCTACTAGATCATTCCCTAACAAAATGTTAGCAGGGACATTGTCCTGAACCAGGACAGGAAGCTTCGCTGTCTTGTCGCCAATCATGAGTGTGACTAAGGCTACAGGTGATAATTTGGGAGGCCCACCAGCTAACCTGGTGGTTTGCAGAGGAGCACCTTCATAGTCCTCTGGCTTGAGCAGGGTCCTGTCCACCACTGTCATGCTTGCCCCAGTGTCTCTCAAACCAGTAGAAGGCTGGCCATTCAAGAGGACACTTCTCAAAAATCGACGGGTGTTCTGTGGGATAGTCGCCAGTACTTCCGCGTACTGGTCCCAGGCCCCAAGGGACACTAAGGAAATCTCCACCGGAGCACCAAATGTGATACCGGCAGAGGAGGGGAGGACAGTGGCCTCCACCTCAGACACGGGGTAAGGGTAGGTCAGGCTGACAGCCTGTACTCCAAGTGCCTTACCTTTACACTTGGGGTCACCCCTTTTGTGATCCAGAGCCCCACAGTCCCAACAAGCGCCAGGAGTGCGAGGTACGGTACTGGAACCACTGGGAGCCTGCTTTGCAGCAGGTGGACCACTACTCTTATTCCCACCCCCAGATGATTTATCCCCACTAGATTTTTGGGTCTTAGGAGAGGAAGGTTTTGGTTTACCCGACTGTGATTGCTTGGGGGACTCCTCAGCCTTCTGAGAGGCCCCCTTCTCTTTATCCTTGTCCTTCCCACTGGAGTCCTTAGGGGACACCCGGTGGGAGACCCACCTGTCAGCCAACCTAGCCAGCTTAAAGGGGTCCAAAATGTTCTGGTCAGCCACATACCGACGCAGCTCTGGTGAACAGGCTTCAGAGAAATGCTCAAAAAACAAGAGGTGGGACAATTCAACAAAAGTCTTAACCTTGTATCCATCGATCCACCCCATCATGTTCATGTGCGCAGCACTCACCCAGTCAACCCAAGACATATTCTCCTTTTTCTTAAAATCCCTGAACCTTCTAAGGTATTGGGTAGGTGTCTTGCCGAACTTGGCAATCAAAGCAGACTTCATACACTCGTACTGACCCCTTTCTTCCACACTCAGCTTCAGAATACAGTCATACCCGGTTTGAGGCACCCTGCTTAACAAACACTTCGCCCAATCCCTTTTATCCACATCATGAATCTCACAAGCCATTTCAAACGCTTCAATCCATTGGAGGATATCCGAACCCTCCACAAATACACCAACCAAATCTTTCATAAACTTGGTGGCTGGGGACCTGACACTCTCACTGGATCTAGCTGAAGTCTCCACTCTAGCTTTCTCTAGCTGGATCCTCTGACATTCAGTGTCCTGGCTCTTGAGTTCAAGGTCCTTATTTTTGAGTTCAAGATCCCTATTCTTGAGCTCCACTTGTTGAGCCAACTCCTCTTTCTTAAGCTCAGCATCTATTTCCAACTTGCGGTATTCAAAGGCCAATTTCATCCTCAATAACTCAAGTTCTAAGGAATTGCTGGAGTTTGGAACAGAGGCAGCAGGAATGGCGGCATTCCCAGAAACAGATTCAGCAGAAACCCCAGGGGCAGAGTCCTCATTGGTTGCATCCCCCCCCTCATCAAGAGTTTCACTGTCAGTCTGGTAGTCCACCAGGGCAGCTATCAGCTCCGCCCTAGACTTATCCACAAAGTCTAACTCCCTAGCTTCACAAGCACTCTGGAGAGCCTCCAAGCTCATCCGAGTTAATTTGCCATTCGCAATAGACTCCATTGTTTGTAATGCAGTTACCTTGTACACAACTAAACCTTAATTCAATAAAGGGCAAATATCCTTTGTAAGTGGCACGGTTATACACTGATTCTTAAAACCATAAGCATCCCACCGCTTGCCACCAGTGAGACGAGAAAAACGGATCTCAATGACCGGTGGGGGGTGTCTGTACTCCCACTCCCTATATGGTGGAGGAGAGGCACAGGAGACCCCAGCCAAGATTCTCTATTCGGTAGCAATGGTCGAGCAATCAAGGCCTAGCTTCTCAGGAGGTGATGCAGGCTGGTTCTTAAGTACAGTGTATCCCCAAGCCCCCACAAAGGAATATCCACACTCTGTATTGGTTAGAACACAGTCTTTATATAATCAATAGTTAAGGTTATGTACATTCATCATGATAACTCACTTTGTACTCTGGCAAAATCTACAATGACAAATATTTACAATCCTAAAGTGGTACCACCCTAGATCTCATTGAAGTGCATGAACAATACTGTACAATGTCACACAGACCAATAGAGTGAAACCAGCAATAGAGAGAAGAGAGGGAATAAGATGTTTGAGCAATAGGCAGAATACTGACCCCTACCACTAGGCACAGCTCTGTGTGGAGATCCCCCCACCTGGGCAACCTGTAAAGAAAGATATAGCACCAGCCCAGTCCATGTATTGCTCTGCAAGTCTTATTTTCCTCTATAATGTTTTTACCCCCCCAATGTACCTGGTGGAGTCGACTAACGTCGAGGGACTCGTTGGTCGGCGACGGGGAATCGACGGCCCTTCTTGAATGCCTTCCTTTTCAAGCGGGAGGCACGGGGCGTCGAACGTCCGTCGACAAACGAGGTGGAACGATGTTGAAGAGGCGGCAGCTTCGTCCGAGCGGTGCTCGTCGGCGTCGGGGCGTCGGCGTCCTGCAAGGCGGAGGTGTGCGGGGCACCTCGATGACAATAGTTCTGGACCGCAAAGATTGTAGAGACGGGAGCCCAGCAAGGGCGTCGAGTCGTCTGAGTCTTTGAGGTCGTTGGGTGGCGGGAAACCCACCGGCAGGTTTCTCCTCGGCGCGTTGGTCGGCCTCGACTTTCTCCGGCAGGATAAGCGGTCGACGATGCGGTCGAGAGAGTCCTTCAATTGAATGTTCTTAGGCAATGGAGCGGACGGCTCCGGTCGTCAGCGGCACGGCGTCAAGTGGTTCCCACGGCTGGGCAACACAACTTCGACGGGCCTCCAGCGGTTCCACAAACCTGTGAACCCCGGTCGACGGCAATGGACTTCGACGACGTCGATGTCCGGGTGCTTCACTTCGATCTCCTCGGCGGTCCCGTCTCGGGTCGACAGCCTTTCGAGGACCTGTCTTCCAGGGCGCTTCGGCGAAGATGGAGCGGTGCTCGATGGTCCCTCGGAGCACGGGAAGAGGGCGCCTTACCAGGTCCTCTCTCGAGTCAGCCCTCGACGAATTTAGACAGCCTTCGGATCGGTCGAAGCAAATGCCACAGCAAGTCTTCTTCTTCCAGCTGGACGTCGAGGATCAGCAGTTCCAGTTACTCTTGAGTGGAGACTCAGCTTCTGGACACTTCTGAACTTCTGAACCCCAATGGTTGCTTCTCAACCAATGGTTCCTTCAGAACTGAACTGAACAATTTCCAGTGGTGAGAGGTCCCCAGATATACTATCCTCTCTCTCATCCACACTGCTGGCACACACACAGCAGCCAATCACACTGCAGGGCATTCATGCAGTCAGTCAGCCAATCAGGCACACGGTGCATTCAGGCCACACTCCTCCCTTCCAGACACTCACAACAAGGAATGTGGATTGGAACAAGTACCCAGCCATTCAACACTACACACTGCATTCAGGCCAGTTTCGGGCAGGGCTGTCTCAGTCTTTGTCTCACATGCCAGAAACCAGACAACCACAACAAGGAGTGTATATTGGTCACACACTCCATTCACCCAGGTCCCACCCACAGGAGGTACCCATAACATACAGTCACTGGGAAGGCTCCAGTCAGTCTAGCTGGGCCTTCACAACAATACCATATATGGAACTTCCACCCAACAGCCAGTCAGGGGGAAGGGACAGAGTCAGGGCTTCCCAGGACTTTGGG
Organism: Ambystoma mexicanum; assembly: GCF_040938575.1. Taxonomy (NCBI): domain Eukaryota; kingdom Metazoa; phylum Chordata; class Amphibia; order Caudata; family Ambystomatidae; genus Ambystoma; species Ambystoma mexicanum. The sequence continues at coordinate 651,687,855 of NC_090923.1, forward strand.
AAAAACAAGACAACAGGCAATAGAAAGCAAGAGGCCACAGGGGCCATCTTGTTTCTATCAGGAATCAACTGATCCCAATGGCAGGGCCTGGGCATCCCAAAATGGAGGATACCCAGAGCACCTGTCAAATTCAGCATGGAGCTGCCACCAGCCCATACCCTGCTCTGTGGGCCACCCACAGGTGCCCAAAAACATACACTAGGGGCACAGGGTCGTACCCCTACCCATGGGTGCCATAAGGGTATCCCATGGGTCTGTTCACCAAACCAAAAGAGAGCTGCACTGCCAGGAGTCCCACACGGACTCCGGGGCAGAAAACATAACAGAACACACGGTAGAAACAGAAAAAGGACAAGGATTCAGAGGCCCTGTCCCTCAGATGCATTTCCAGCATCACAGACATGTCGGAGGGAGGTGAGGACCCTGTGTTTACAAAGAGGGATATTGCCTCATTGTTCGAGGAGATTCGGGGAATGGGAGCTGATATTGGAGGAAAAGATCAATAAGTGGATAGATAAAATGGATGAGAGGTTGCAGGCAGTGGAAAATTACCAGACATCCCTGGAGACTCAGATGAATATGAGTCTGGCGGAACTGGAAAGAAGAGAAGGGGAGGTCACCCTAAAGATGGACTACTTTGAAAATCGACAAAGGAGGAACAACCTGAGATTTTTTTGGGGTGCCAGAGAAAGAGGGCGAGATGGAAAAGGACCTGCGAAGTGTCGTACATGATGCGGCGAAAGCATTGTTTGGGGATGACACCATCGATGAGCCCAAAATAGACAGAATAAACAGAGCGGGCGGGGCTGGCAGAAGCCTGAGGTCTGTGCTGGCGCGCTTTCATAACTACCCAGACAAGCAGAAGATCTTTGAGAAAGCGAGAGTGGCTGGTAGAGTGATGCTGGGCAATGTGACAATTACAATCGTCCAGGACCTCTCATCGTTCACTCTGGCAAAAAGACGCCTATGCACGCCCCTCACGAAAGCGCTAAATGAGAAGGGGGTGCATTACAGGTGGGGCTTCCCCTTCTCTATCTCCTTCAAGGTAGATGGATATAGATACAAACTGGTCACAGAGGATGACATTCACAGGATCACCAGAGAATTGATGGGAAAGGTGGAGGGCACAACGGAGGGAGGACCGAAGGGTCCCAAAGATAGATGCTGGCGAATAAAAGACCCAAACAGGTATAGGGTTCCTGGCTTGAGGAAATTCAGGAAAATGAATACTCCACCGACAGGAGCCAACGAAACCTGACAGCTCATCATCTGTTTCTGGGTCTTTCCTCACGTGCCAGGCACATGTGACTTTTGGTTTTCTGGTAAAAGGTTTGGGGTCCCCCTTCTAGGGTCTCCTGGGGGGGGATAAACCTGCAGATGGATGGGGTTGAGGGTGTATTGACATTGACATCGAGTGCTGATTGGCCAGAGCGGACTGTCTGGAGTACTGCCATTGACTGGGTTTGGGGTTGTTTTTGGGAGGGTAAGAAAGGTGAAGAAGGCAATTCTGGGGTGATTTTAGGGATATGAATAAGTGGAGGGGGCTCTTGATTGTGAGGAGAAGTATGGGGTGACCCGGATAACCGGGTCCTCTTGGTGGTCCGGTGTTCATCCAGTGATGTTAACTGGAGTGGACCGGGGGCCACAGAAGTGGGAGATGGTGGGGGGATAGTTGAGGGGGGAGTTGGGACTGGGGGCATGGGTGGGGGGAGCAACAAGTTCAAGTTTTTCCGACCCAGGGGACACGTGTGGTGGAGGATGTGGTCTGTCCGGGAGGTGAGATTTGAAGTGAGGGAATGGTAGACCTGAATAGGGGGGACAGATATGATCACCTGCGAATTTGCACATTAAACGTAAAGGGGCTGAATTCACCAACTAAAAGGCCATTGTTGGGCAGGGAGTTTAGAAGAATGGGATGGATGTTCTCTTCCTCCAGGAAACATGGTTCTCCAGGGGAGAGGAAAGGAAAATTCCATGTGGTCTTCTTGGTCAGGTGTTCCGAGGCTCGGGAGATGTGAGAAAAGGTGGAGTTGTTATCTTGCTACATAGAAGGCTGAGATTGTAAATTCAAAAGGTGTGTACATGTGGGGAGGGGAGGTAATTGTTTGCAGTGGACTCCATGACACCCCCAATCAGGGGCAGATGCACTTTAAGCCCATGTTAGCGAAAGCTTTGAATGACGGGGCAGGCCAGTGGGAAAGAAGATCCATGAGTCTGACTGGGATAGGGGTTCCCTTGGTGGTGGGGGAGGGGTTGCAGGATTGCTTGGATTTGTGAGGCCTGCAGGATTTGTGGTGCTTCTTCCAACCTCAAGAAAGGGGATTCACCTTTTAGTGTGTGCTGGTGTTGTTTATAAAAACAGTCATCAGATAAAATAAGTGTGTTTTAGCATTTTAGTAAACAACTGTGTTTTTGCCATCATCGTATCCAATTTTACAATAATATTTTATTATATCATGCTCCAGTGCTAGAATGTAGCTGGCGTCTGTGTGAACTACAATACCCGGCTGTATCGTAGTTCCAGGGACGCTACTAATTTGCTAACCGGTGGGTGAGCATTGGCGCGTGGCGTCATGCCAGCTTTGTTATATTTTTTAAGGGAGTGCTGTATGTGCTCTCCCTCTTAGTGTTTGCCTGTGTTATGGCAGCAGAGGAAGGAGTGGGGGAATTGATAGAGGAAGTGAGGGGGAAAAGGGAGGAATACGGCTGCTGGATGAGGGCAGGATAATTCAGAAGCTTCCGTTTTTGAAGCAGAAATACTATGAAAAAGGAGACAAGGCAGACACCCTGCTGGCAGTGAGGCTATGCAGCTAGCGTGCTGACATAGGGATGGGTTCCAGGGGCACATCAAGGGGGGCGGTTGAGACTGTTGCGGAATTCTACAAAGATTTATATAGGGGTGAGGTCCTTTCAGAGGGGTATGGGGTGGGACCATATCTGGCTGAGGTGCATTTACAAAAGCTGACACCGGTCTACGGAAATGGATGCCCCTGTTACGGGAGAAGAGATCTTGATGGCGATCCATAAAGATGCACCTGGGAAAGGCACTGGGGGAAAACAGGTACACCGCTGGTTTTTACAAGACATTTGCAGGCGTTTTGGTCCCACACCTGGTCAAATTATTTATTCGCATCTTGGAAACTGAAAGGGCCCCGAAGACTTTCGTGCAAGCTCCTATCACAGTGATACACATAGAGGGAAGGGACCCGAGGGTTTGTGGTTCATACCGCCTGATCTCGCTCCTTAATGTGGACATGAAGATATTCACCTGGGTCCTGGCTTCAAGGCTAGACGTGCTTATGTCGAGACTGGTGCATCCCAACCAGGTGGGTTTCATAAGAGGGAGACAAGGGGCAGATACAATGCGTAAATCCCTGCTCCTGATCACCGACGCCCGAGGCAGAGAGGGCAACCCCACACACCTATCTGTTGACACAGAAAAGCCATTCGACAGAGTGAACTGGGATTTCCTGAAGGCAACTCTGTCAAGTTTGGAGTGGGGGATGGGTTTTTGTGGGCCATTCTGTCAGTGTACTCGGACCCAAAGGCCTGTGTGGCCACTAATGTGGATTTTTCACGATGGTTTGAATTGGGACAGGGAACGAGACAGGGGTGCCTTCTTTCACTGTTACTCTTTGCTCGCCCCCTGGAGCCCTTGGCCAGAAAACTCGGGGACGATCTTCGGTGGAGGGTATTCTTGTAAGAGGGGTGGAATATAAACTGGGATTATATGCTGATGACATCCTGCTACATTTTAGGAACATGGTGTCTGGTGTCCTCTATCTCAGCCATGGTCGAGATAGTGGAAGAATATGGGGCGCTCTCAGGCTTTTGAATCAATAGGGGGAAACTATTCTGTTCCCCCTGGACTGGTTGGGGCGAGATGAAAGAAGGGGACTGGCTGCATTGGGGATGAGGGTGGAGGAGGATTCATTTTGTTATCTAGGTATTAACGTTACATGGGTGATAGACGGTCTCTATGATGCATATTTACCACCACTGCAAGAGAAATGATTTGAGGATGAACTTCCTCCTGCAGATCCTCTACTTATTTCAGATGATTCCGATTCAAATCCCATCTGCCATGTTTTGAGAGATTAAGAGCCGCCTTTTGAGGTTTTTGTAGCAGGGGAAGAAAGCGAGGGTGGCATATGATGTCATGGTGCTCCCAAAAGAAAAAGGTGGGGTGGGCTTTCCGGATATCTACCTGTACTATAAGGCGGCGCAACTCAGGGTGCTGGTTCCACATCTGAGGGAGCAAAGGGACAGCCAATGGGTGAAATTAGAGAACTTTCATTTCAGACCACAGACAGTGGGAGAATGGATCTAGGTGCCAAGAGAAAACATTCTGAGGAGGATCAGGGAACATCCCATCCTAGGGGTTATCAGGAGTTTGTGGTAGAAGGGAAATGAGAAGAGGGGGTCACAACTTGGCCCTCTCCCTTGAGATATTTGTGGGCTCCATGAGTGAGAGAGCGTATCCCCAATCTGAATAGGTTCTAGATCTGGTTCGATGCTGGCCTCATGAGGATTGGTCAGCTGTGGAGGGAGGGCCAGTTAATTTCATTGGTCGATCTGGAGGGGGAGCTGGGAATAGGAAAACTGTCGTTTTTTTATTATCTGCAGCTGAAGGTTGTACTTACAGCTGATGCCTAGAAGTAGATGGTACGCAGGGAGCTAACTCCCTTGGAGATGGTCCATGACTCAAGAAGGAAAATTAAAGGGTTGATCTCATCCCTATATGGGGCCTTGGTGGAGGCTGGCAAGGGAAGTATGGAGAAACCATGGCTTAAGTGGCAAAGGGACCTGGGCTGGGAAGTAGATGAAATGTTATGGCAGAAAATGTGCCAAAGGGCCTACAGAACTTTTATTGCTTACCAGTATAAACTTCACACGATCAAATTACTCCATAGGTGCCAGTACGACCCAATGCACCTCTCTAAGATGTTACCGGGGCCATCCCAATATGCTGGAATGAATGTGGGGAGCGTGCTGATTATTCGTATATATGGTGGGGGTGTGCTAAGGTTCAAGTTTATTAGGATGAAGTCCTTGGGTGGATTAATGGGGTTGAGGGGGTCACCAGAATGAAGACACTGCTGTTGGTCTTATTTGGACTGGAAGGCAGTGGGGTGGGGGGGGGGGAGTACAGTGGTCTACCGCACTTGCTGCAATCCTTGTTGTTGGCAGGAAGTGCCTGGAAAAGATTGTCCCTCCCTGGAAGGAGGGAATGGATGAACATATGGAAAAACATATACGTGATGGAAAGGATCACAGCGGCCATACACGGGAGGGGGGGGCAAACTTTCAGGTGGAATGGGAGGAATTTCGGACCAGATATATGTCCATAGAAGTGTAATTGTTGAAAGGTGGAGCCTGGCGGCTAGGGTTAGGGAGGGAGCAGCGGGAGTGTGGGGGATGTTCCTTTCTTTCAGTGTGCAAAGGGGTAAGATGTTCAATTTAATAGGGGTTTGAGAGACCTTCAGGTGGCTGTGTAGGACAGGCGTCGGAGTGCTTAGTTGGCTATGGTTTTCCTCGGGTCGGAGGTGGAGTTGATGGGTTTTGGGGTTGGGTGGAGTGATGTAGGTTTTTTTTTATAGATATCTCGGAGTAAGGCTTGGGTAGGCCATTCATGTGTTGGGTTTCTTGTGGATCACCTTCAGAATTTGGCTGTACTGCAATGTATGATACTGCAAAATGTTAATAAAGTTGAGTAAAAAAAAAGCATGGCATAGCAACTAATAGACCATAAGGTGACAATGACTATAGGGTGCATTGATAGCACTTTTTTCGCAGTGCACCTCTGCTCCTGGGGGCTATGCATGCCCAAGGAGGTACCCTTGCCTCAACCCCTTTTAGGGGAGTCTGATATTAGCTAGCAGGCACACTGGGCCGACTGGGGAGTGGAGACCTCTGCATTGAACATCTCCTGTGTGTCAGGATTTTCATCTGACCAGAAGATACTCCTTGGGACCCAGTGAAGTCTCAGGAAAGAGTTCGCAGGAAGGCAAACATTTAATGAATGGCTTTAAATAAATGAGCTGAACAAGAAGACTCGGTGTTCAAGCTGCAAGTGTTATTTGCAAATGAAAATTGCACTATCCATGATGGGCCAGTTCTGTCTGTGAGGGGAGGCTTGCCCTTACCTTTTCTATGCTCTACATGTACCTATGTTTGTTTGAAATGGCCTTACCATTTTGTAATCGTTTTATGGGAGTCCGGCAATAGCCTTGCACATGCTGTACCTGTACCAGGATTTGAGGTAAGAATGCACTGGTTTGTCTTATTTGGCTTTACCTCTACCCTTTTATGAGAGAGGTTTGTATGGGAATGTGCAGACAGTTGTCTTGGCATTGCTGCACCAATGCATTTCTGTAAAGGAAACTTTCACTGGTCCCCAGAATGCTATATTACTACCCTTTTCCAAGAGAGTTGCTCAGTGACCCTTGATCTGTTTCTGAGCAATGTATGCACTGTCCCTAGCGGTGCTGAAGGAGTATTTGTGAGGTTAGCTTGATCTGGCACTACCCATGCTGTCCATGTAGTGATGTTATGGCGGAAATGTATTTAAATTGTCCATGCTGCACCTGTACCCACATGTAAGGGAGCCCTTGATTGGCCCTGTCCATTCTACAACTGTACCAGTTTGTGAGGGAAAGCCGCATTGACTATGCACATGCTGAACGGTTTGTGAGAAAACGTCCACAGAACCGTTTGCGAGAGAGGCTTGCTTCCTCCCTGCCCGTGCTGTACCTGTTTGAGTGGGAAGCTTGCACTCATCCTGTCCATGCTGGTTGTCTATATGGTTGTTAGGAAAGATTGTAGTGACTCTGAATAAATATAGCACCTGTTAGTGAGGAAAGCTTAAAATTCAACTGGCCCACCCCATGCTATCTATGATGGATTTTGAGGGAATCTTGCACTATCCCTGCTCATAATGTACCTGTTTGAGTGAGGCAGGCCCTGGCAAATCCTATTCTGTGGGCTTCATCACAAGCGCCGGATCAAGGGTTGGGCGGTAATGGGTATTCCCCACTCCCCAATGGAGCATTTTCAGCGCTAATTGCGCTCTGCTATTTGAGCCGAAAATGTATGCTAAATTGGCGCATTTACCCCCAGCTTAAGGCTGGGGGTAAATGCTGCCAGACTTGTGATTGGGTGGACCCTTAAATGCAGCGGTAATAGCGTTAGCGCCGCATTTAATGGTACCGCCCAACTCGTGATGAGGCCTTGTGTGTGTACCTGTTCTATTTGTGAGGGAAGCCTGTGCTGGTTTTGCCCACATATGTGTCCATAACTGTATGTGCTATATTCTTAAGGAAAGCTGGTTATAATTATTATTTTCATTATATTTAGAATATTTATTGAGTGCTGACTTAGCTTCAGGAAGCAACAGAGTGCTTTACAATCATAGGGGGAAGAACAAGGTTAGGGAGCAGAGAAACAAGGGAGTGGGGATCTAACAATACGGATAGGGAGTGTGATTGTCAGCAATGGATCTACAAGTAACCAGGGGAGGAAACAGTGGGGATCAGATCACCTAGTCTTGGGTAGGGTGGGGGTGGCCGTATATGGACCTAGGTGTTAGGGAGGTTCCAGAGTCTTGGTGCGTAGACAGAGAAGGCCTGTCTTCTGTTTGTTTCCTTCCTGCAGTAGCAGAATTCAAGTCTGCACATACTCATACTTCTGGTGGATCGTAGGCCTCTGCAGATGCTGAGTTTGTCTGTGAAGTAACTTGGGGACTTCAGGATGACACCCTTGCAGATGATGCAGCAGGATTTGAAGATGATTCGGGCTTGCAGTCGGAGCAAGCACAGTTTGATGGCAGTTGTTGAATTTGCAGTCTTTTGAGGAATCATTCTGCAGCATGCAGGACACATCTCAGGGGAGCCAGATAAGTCACTGTATGGCCTTCCAAAAGGGCATTGCCACCATCTAGAGGGCCAAGGCTTGGACAGCAGATCTTATGTTTGTTTTCTGGGATGAAGGGCTTGATTTTCCAGAGGAGAGAAGGCTGGTACCAATCCGCTTGTGTCTTCCTTGCTTTGTGCTGTTTGAAAGAGAGCAAGGAGGTTTCAAGTGGTTCCATATAAAGATTGAAGATCACAGTGGAGAGGAAGGTTCCTTGCAGGACTCCACAGGCGATGGGCAGAGTTGATGATTTGGCGGAAATGTATATGTACAAACTGGTGTTGATTAGCAAGGTACGATTTGAACCAGATGAGAATGATCTCACGGATACACATGCAGCGATGTAGATTGTTGGCGTCTGGTGGTCTACTGTGTCAAACGCTGTTGAGAGATCAAGGAGACAAAGATGGCCATCATCAAGGATTTTAAGGGCATTGCCGATCACCTTGATGGCAGCCATTTCTACGCTCATTATGAAGCCAGATTGGTAGGACTGAAGGAGGTTGTTGGCTCCGATGTGTTGGAGGAGTTGCGTGGCTACTGCTTTCTCAAGGATTTTTCCTAAGAAGGGAAGATGATTGATGGGGTGGTAGATGCTGAAGTAGTCAGGAATCAGTGTTGGTTTCTTGAAAAGCAGGAGGATTTGTCCAGTCTTGAGGGACAAGGGGAAGGTATCTTGAGTTACGGAGCTGTCAATGATTGTCAGTTAAGGGAGGATTGCTTCAGTCCGAAGTGTCTTGAGTATGAAGGAAGGGAGGATGTCGCCCACATACGATGTGGCCTTGAGGCAGAGGCCTTGCTAGGGGGTGTCTTAGGGGGCTATAGCCCCAGGTCTTTTTGTTGTAGCCCCAGATAGAATCTCAGGTTCTACAACCAAAAGGCTTGCTAGCCACGAGTCTTGACAACCCTGACATTATTGTAGCCCCGGATCTTTTCCCGACCTAGCAACACCCCTGCCTTGAGGGATGCTAGAATGGCATTAAGGTCTTCCATTGTACTTTTGATAAACAATCTAGTAACTGTTATGGATGCCTTAATGGAATCTGGCACAGCTTCTACGCATGTTGTACCTTGAACGATAGTGGCTTTCAGGACGGCTTATCATTATGTACTTGCGAGTGTGTGATTTGGGCTTTAAATGCCTCCTGTGCTGTACCTGTTCTTTATGTTGGGGTCACTTGCTCGAATTCTCCCCATATTGTACTGTTCCTGTACGTCAGGGATGCCATCGGCATGGGAAGCTCCAGCATGGACAACAGGAGACTAGGTAGCAAACTTGGTCACGCAGCCGCTCACCGTTACACCCAATACGGGTAATGCAGTTTCAGAAAATAGTTCTTCCAATGTATAAATGTTCTCTAATGGACAACTTGTATCCAATTTCACAAAAGTTCCAAAAGGAAATCCGAGTCTTAACCTCTTAAGTGCCATTGAGGTTCCCCCCCAGTGCCAATGGTTTTTTTTTTAAATCGCGGTATTCACCGCCCAAACCCGCCAGCATTTCGCCCCTTATTAACCCCTTAAGTGCCACCGACGAGCCGGCTCGTCGGTGGCAACCTGGGGCGCTTTTTACCGACGAGCTGGCTCGTCGCTGGCATTTAAAGGGTTAATTAGATCAATAATTGTTTATCAACAAAAAAGTTTCAAAAAACAAACACTAATTCAATCTTAGTGGGGATGCGGCTAACACATCTCGTGATGAGAGTAGACTTGATGTGCCAATGCATTTCGGAGCATTTTACTCCTTCGTCAGTACAAGTCTAAAATATTGTAATATCCAAACAGATTTCAACATCACAAAATCATTAAATTAAAAACATACCAGAGCGAAAGGATAAATGCAAAGCAATACAGAAACAAGCAGTCATAAAATGAAAAACACGTACCAGGGCGTAGGGTAAATTCAAATAATGTTGAGGTGCATAATAAGAAAAACAAAAGAAAAAGAACAATGAATATAACAGTTATGGATGAACACAGGTGATTGCGTGTGTGTGAACGTAACACAGAAAAAAATGAGGGAGGAAAGAAAATGTACCTCTCGAGTTGTGTGCAGCCAGAAAGTTACATGGGGTTATAGAGGCGTGTGGTCTTCAGAAGGAACACATGCGTTCCAAGTATGGACAGAAATCGGATGACGATCTGAGGATGTAAAGCATGGGTGAGTAAAAAGAATGGATGTCCGAGGATCCTGAAGGTAAAGGGTGCTGCTGGCAAGCATACTTGTGAATGCAGCGCGGCAGCTAAGGCAGCCGTCTGGACACAGCTTCGCATCGCCGTGTAGAGGCGTTGCTATGGAGACGGTTATAAATATAACCACGTGATCGCATTGCGTCTGGGGAATGACGCGATGCGGATGATATTTCAAGGAACTCAGCATGTGAGGTTATACAGCCAGTAATAGACAAAATGAGTATTTATCTGACCTAGAAGCGGTCATTGGAGAATAATAGAAATTATTGTAAACAAAACAGAAGGTGAGCAAAAAACATAGACAAAGAAGAAATACAAAAAAAATTGCAAAACAATTACATATATACAAGATAAACACAGAAAAATTGCTGATCAAATGTAAACACACAAACTATGTGTGCATGTTGGGCAAACAGTTACTGTGCTCAATCACACAGCTGAAAATCCATGTAAGCTCCAGCATGGACCACATTTAGGACACACAATACATGACCTTAGACAAGAAAATGACTAGTACCAGGGGGAATTCTTTGGGTCTAGTTTGTGGGAAATTGGGCTTCAAACTTCCAGCTGCTTAGTGTGCTAAAACCATATTTTTGAAATCCAGTGGAAGCTTTCACCAGCTCTCTGCTCTACCTCCTAGTGGCCAGGTTGGGTGGCATAGCCACAAACCCATTTTTACATACGGCACAAATGGCATCAGATTGGTGGTAATCAGCCTATGAGCAAATGGACCTGCATAGCCAGATTGTGCTTTTATTTGGCAGCATACCATGTGCCCAGGTTTGGTGAGGGAAGTCTCACTCCTATCCACCGCGTTTGCATCAGAAATACCAAAGGGATTCCCTCTGCTCGACTGGTAATTTACAGCAGAGCAAATACGTGTGCAAGCAGGTATACCCAAGCTAGTAGCAATAATAGTAAACCCAGCGTTATCCACCAGCACTCTCCGCCTTTCACTGACTTGATGTGGGTGGAAGCATGTCAATGAAACTGAAAGAAAAGCCCACTGTCAGCAGGGTAGTAGAAGGTGTGGTGTTCCATCTGACTCTCGTCAGGTGAGTGGGGGGGAGCCCACCTCGCGAGAGAAGAGGAAGGGGTGGAGATAAGAAAAATAAAGACGATGCGCACCAGAAATGGGGCAGAGCGGATCCAACACTACTCCTGGCTGGCCGTGTCTTTGTTGTGCTCCTGCGAGCTGTGTGCTGATTGCCCCTCATACCTTCCCCACCTAGTCGGAGAGACAGAAGGTGGGAAGGTTATCATAGGGGGGAGTGGACGCCTACTTCCAACAACCTTTAAAGACACCTAATTGATGTCATTAAAGTGTACATACAGAGGGGTGAAAACATGGTGGTGAAATGGCAGCTTGTGAACATGGTGGGCAGCACATGTATGTGAAAAAATGAAGACAGACTGTGGTGCAGCTTGAGGCTCAACGTTTCGCTACTTTCTTAGGCCCTACCTCTCTAATCTTGCGGCTTTCTTGGAGTTCAGAGCTTCTATTCTGAGAAGTGGAGCGTGTGTAAAGTTGATGGCAGGCCTGGCTCCAGCAGGGGGGACAGGAGGGCCAGGCCCCCCCAGAGCCATCCTCTGGCCCCCCTAGAAAGGAGGCCGTGTCAGTGGTGTTATACACCACTGGTAACCAAGGGAGTGGGGGGGTGGATGTCACTCTAAACATTCAGCAGCAACCTCAGAGACATCATTCTGAGAGGCTGAATTGCAGGAGGCCTGGCCAGGGTATGTTTTCTTGCCCTAGACAATGATTTATGCCCCACAGCCATGAAAGTACAAATGACCAGGGACATGGAGGGCCATTGACATCTCTAACTGAGGTAGCACACTTATTCAAGCAGTCGGTTTGTTTGTAGGAATATAGGGGTTTCTCGCATCATGCTTAATAAAATGGTTAACTATCTCAAACTATAAATGACAAAGTTGCTTGAACACAGATAAATTCTGCTGCATTACTACTTGAGTATAAGTGAAAAGATAAGGTTGGTAGTAACACAAATGTAATTCTGGAGGGGAGAGTGTAGTAAAATCAAAAAGTGATAGATGCAATGCTTTCATTAAACATTACCACTACCGTCGCTCTGCACAACATTCCATGCCATAATTCAGTAGTATGTCTGTGCGATTAGAGAAGGGTACAAGCCATTAGCAAATGACTTTTGGTGCACTTGAATCTCAATTACAAGGCCGTGTTCCATTTGCACTGGAACACAAGTAACCACATAAATGTTTTGGCCCTGTGGTCTAGCAGATTTGGAAGGGCTTCTGACATTAGTGACAGGGCCAAGACTGATATGCAAACAATGGTATAGAAGGCTGTCCAGAGCAATGACGGTGGTTCTAATTGATTCAGAGACTTTTTACCTATTAGGTACAGCCAGAACGCATGCTGTCGAACACAGATAGGATGGCAATAAAATGTGAGGAGAAAGACACATCCTATGGGTGTGTCTGGTCATTTGCCCACCTAATGACTAGCCATGGCTATGGTAATGCCTCACCACCAAAACCTAATCTTTCTAGAACTCTTTGAGCAAGCTCTATCACAAAGTAACACCGAACGTGTTGCTGTATAGGGCCTGCCAGTGTTATATCAAAGCATTCTTTTGAGTGTTTAATTACTTAATTGCCTCTGTAAATGATAATGATGTGTTATTTATATAGCGCCTTAATCCAAAGCGCTTTGCAGAGCACATATTTACATACAATATCACACAACCGAAAGTAGTACTCATTTATTGACCTCTGAAGGATGAAAGGCTGAGTTGTCCTTGCCGGGATTCAAACCTGCGACCTGCAGATCACGCTCGGATCGCAGCAGCAAGCTCTCAACCTGCTGAGCTATTTTACCGGTTTATGAGCACCTGGTGTAGTAACATTCTCTTAATGTGTCCTCAGACAGTTGTTTTTATAAGCAATATATGTGCCAATGCCTCTGTGACTTGCAATGAAGTCGTGTCTTAAACAAGCAATCACAAAGCCAGCAGTTTTGGCATCCATATAGGTATTAGCAGACATTTGCCATGCCATCATATGCCCAGTTACTGACACCATTTTCCAGCTTTTCCCATTTTTTGACCAGGTGATACCCTTCTGGCAGTGCCTGGACAATGCCTATCCATGCCTAATGAAAAGCCCAAGCTGTTAGCTTTGCCAATGCATGTTGGCTTCCATTTGTCTCCCTAAGTGAATGTGTATATGCCCAGATGTGGGTATCTTGCTTGCTATTCCTAGGGAATCAAGCTGCATCTCACTAATCTGGTACAACAAAGCCCTACCTGAAAATGATAAGGCTGGGTTGGCAAGTATTGGCCAGTTTCAGATCTTCTCATGCATACTTACCAGTGGGGCTCCGACATAACTAGATTGTATCTTTGTTTGAAAGCCTAGTCTACTCTGCCAGAACGTTTCATGATTCAAACTGTTAAGTACTGACTGGATAACCTCATTCTGTTTGAGTAACTTTACAGAGTTTGCATGCAAACAGAATATGGCATGTGTGTTGTGGGATTTGTTTGGAAAGTATGATGTAAATCCTGGGTGCTGGATGTTTAGGCAGTGCCGGAAATGTAACATGAACACCCGTAAAAGAACAAAAAAGAAGAGCCTTTTTTATAATGTTACGGGCAAAGAATAAAAGGTGTACATCTTGTATAACTAAAAAGCAGTATTTAAATAGAGGTGGAGTTAACATTTGGACAAGGGACAAAAGCCAATGCCCCCCAGCCCTCGGCTCTACTCTCTCCCCTCAAATACAAACAGCAGGGATGAACAGGCCCTACCAGTGAGATCTTATCTTTTTAAAGTGTCTCAGAGGCAGATTGTTTACAACACAAAGTGGTTGGAGATGAGAAAAGGTACAAAGGCAGTGAACATTGCTTTGGCACTTTGAAAAAAATATTGTATAGGGTTTTAAGAAGCTATTTAACTGTGGTTGTTGGGTGATTAGTAATTAAGGGGATACAGAACAAGCTGTGTGAAACAATAACCTGGTCATGCATTTCATTTCACTTTGTGTCTGTATGAGTTTTTTTCCTAAATTCTCATTAATTGCTGTGATGGAGCTTGTAGGCTTCCATTCAGGATGGGTAAAATAAAGCTACAATCATGGGGGGTAATTTTCCAGGTCAAGCGGAGTGGAAGAAGTGTGCAAAATCCATTTAGCTCCACTTTTTATGAGCTGAAGGATTTGTATGATTTGACAGGCGAAGTTGGCGAGCAGATCGGACTTAACAAGGTCCCTCTGCCAAATCTGATTGGTATTCCACCAGCATTTATTTTTACATTGGAGGAAAACCAATGGATTCCTATGGGATCTGCCTGACTTTTACACTTGGTAAAAGCGGGCATAGTCCAAAGGAATACATTGTGGATGGCTTCCACAATCATTAATTGGTGAAGTGACTTACACTTTTCCAGACACGTAGTGGTAAAGAGCAAAGGCAATTTCCGGCTCTTTACTTTTCCAGTACTTGGTGGATACAATTAAAATTAATGAATGGCCCCTTTTGCAAAAAAGTGCAAACAAGAGACTTACGCACTGTGCAATTTAGGATTCAAAACAAAATGCCCTCCTTAATCTTTTCATCAATATGTTTCTATAGTGATGAATACATTCTCAGGTTGGTTTATCATGTGACTTGTGCATTTTTAAAGTAATCTGTATAACATTTAGTATTATTTTAGGTATTCAAAGCCAAAATTCAACACATATTTGTACCAACTTGAGCTCTGAAGATGTGTGGTCAAGTATCTAAATTTTAGGCTAGGCTCAAATTATGGTTCTACCACTTGACCAAAGTGTGTGATCCTTGGCATATTTTTTTATTTCACTATGCCTTACCTGTTAAAATGAGGTGCCCCTAGAAGTGATTCAGTTCACATTATAAACTATTCCAAAAAGCCTCACTCATGGTTTAATAGATGGGCAGCCCAGACATTAGGATATACACACACACACACATCTAACTATGAAAATACCCGGGCCACGTTTATTGAACAAAATTGTGCCATTCAATAGCAAATCAAAGTAAACACATCAAACAAAGAGGCATCATGTACAATTGCATATTATATCCAGTATGTAAACAGTATGTACAGACAATGATGTACAGGGGCACGCCCCACCAGGAGCGATACCGGGAGGCTGCAAATCCCTCAACCAGCAACGTCTGCCTCCTGATGCAGCTCTTACAGCCCTAGCACTCTCTTGCACTCTCAACTCAATTAAAATGTACTGCAACAATGCAACAAAAAATAACATTATGTGTTTAAAATGTTATTTTGGACATGAACCATTGATGAGAAACATTCAGACTGGGACTACTGTAGGGGTTCAGTTGGAAAGGAGGGGGGAGGAGGTTGTGGAATCGGTGGGTGAAGGGAGGATTGTATACATGTGTATGTTATTGGAGGATATATTGTTGTGCACGAAATATTGTTAAAATTAACAAGACTACTAGTATTGATTGGGCATGGTATGTTCTGTTCTTGAAATTAAAAGAAGTTTGACTTTTTTTTATTTTGTAGGAAACAAAATCTCTTATTCCTTGCTTCAGTATTCTGTGGCGTGTTCTACCATTCACAACGAGATGGAGGGAGCACACCCATCTCCTCCAGGGACGGCAGGGAGTAGCCACAGTGCCCAGGAAGGTATTGTTGGGCGGACACCATCTGACTGGGCGTCTCACTGCTCAGCCCTCTCAGAGGAGGAAAAGGAGGCATCACCCTCAATTCTCCCAAGCCAGGCCAGGAAAGGCAAGCTGGGTGCTGATGTGAATAGGTGGGAGGGGAGGTAAATGGGAATGGTGGTTAGGGCAGCTGAAGGAAAGTGACTGGATGGTGCAAGGTGAAGGAGAATCAGATATAACAGAAAGGGGAGAGCAGATGGGAAGGGAAGATAGGTAGATTGATGTTGCAACACTATTTTCCTTGCTTCTCTTTTGCTATGTACTGTTTTTTTATAGAGGAGTGCCAATGTATTTCTGCAGATATGGGAAGACATTTTTCGCTGGATCACAGATCTGGGAAATCTGGATCAACGCCAGCACTTTGTTTAGGGTACTCATACACCCACACCCAATGAAATGTAGGCCCCCCTGATCAAAACCCTGGCCCACCCAGAAGAAAATTCCTGGAGCCAGGCCTGGTTGATGGTGGCTTTGCAGTTGTAGACAGCGATTTTCCGGGAGCCGTGCCTGGGCCGTGGATTCTGGAGAAGGCCTGTAGAGCTCTGACAGACTGGACATTCCTGGGGGAGTGCCTCCCTCTACTGTGCAGCAAATCACAAATGAAAAAGCCTCTCTAGATCGTGAAGGGTGAGTGATGTTTAAGCCCTAAACTGGGGAAAGCCTGTCTGTTAGCTTTATGCCTAGTCGAGAGCTAACAGGAGGCATTTGATAGGTGGTTTATGGCAGCATAAACCCTATATGGTTTTGGTGTGAATTCATTGTGAGGTGCTTCAGATCTGGTCCTATAAGCACACACCAGTCTTCCACAAAGAGTGTCTGGGTGATTCGGATAACTATTTAATAGCCCATCTGTCAGCATCATGAAGGAGCTCAGTGTGCACAATAGACATGGGAGAAATTACCAACTTGGGCCCCACATCCATATTGGCCCTCAACCTGCTACTCACATCCATTGTGAAATTATAAAATAATATCAAGTTGGAGGTAAAACAGCACACAACTAACTTGACGACCCTTCATGCGATTCCCTAATATATGGCCAGGAATTGTGGGTTCTCCTCCCAGAAAAGATAACGGGAAATTCTGATGAAGGAATTCCTAGAACAGAAGTTCCCTCCACTACAGATATTGCTAGTGAAAATGGGCCCACTGCGAGTTGGGCCTGAAGTTGATAATGAGGGTGAAACTATCCACGATTTAAGCAAAATGATTTCACTAACATCTGCGGTTCAAATGGCTCTCCACGTGCCCTTTGCCCACCCATACGCAGGCGACGGACCTGTGGGTGTAGATGGGGTGCCACCACCATGTCCACTGGGATGCCACGCCATGTTACAACATTGTGCAGGACACATGCTGCCACTATGATCCTGCAGACTAGTGGTGGCGCACATAGCAACTCTTATATCTGCGAGGTCCCAGGCTTCTCTTTCCAGGATTCGGGGTCCCATTCCTAGTAGGATACAGCATTTTTCTGCCCCAGTTCTACATGGGTGGCGGTTGCCCTGGAGACACTCTGCCGCCTCAACGCTGCGCTGTGGAAAGCGGGTTGCTATGGTTTCCACTCATGGTAACATGATCAGTTCAGCTGCCCGGATCGGCAGGTCTTGTCCGCAGCGTTTGAATAAAGGCATGCGCAGTGCTGACAGTCACTGCGTCTGATTGTAGTTGTTCACTACCTTGACGCTGCACAGTTCGCTGCCTTCCTGACATCTCTGCCTTCCTGACTTCTCGACTACGGTTTGCCTTTTGGATTCGATTTCATCTGCTGATTCAGTTTTGTTCTGCTCTTGCTGTTGCCGAACCCTGCCTGTCCCTGGACTGCTCACGCTTGCTGATTTGGAACTGTCCCTCTTTCCATTGCCGAACCCTGCCTGTGCCTGGACTGCTTACGCTTGCGGCTTCTATGCGTTCCACCGCATATTGACAAGCCTTGACTGCCTTTGCCTTCCAACTTTTCTCTGCAGATTCCAGTGGTCCCTCTTCCCATCCGAGTTGCTGCCTGAACTTCCTTGCAGACTCCATTCTGCCTCGTTTATTGAGCGGCCGCTCTTCCCATCTGTGTAGCTGCTCGAGTTCTCCTATTTTATCACTGTGCAAACCTCGACTCCTCACGGATACTTCATTCTCCTCTACTATCATTGTGCATTCTTATCTCATCACGGACACTTGAAATCTCTGTGAACCTTTACATTTAACCCCTGGGCACCCACGGGATGCTCTGCTGATATCATCAGGGGCACCAACTCGAACCTAGTGCGACCCTCGTTCCGCCCGGGTGAGATCCTAACTAACCTTCCCATTTATTGTTTTATCCCGCCGTTGTTCAGCCATTGAATTCTACCATCTCGACCATCCTCCTGTTCCCAACCACCGTTCCTTTACCCACTGGTAAGAACGTAAACCTGTAACGCTCACTAGACGCTCTCCGCTACCACAGCCCTAGATTAATCCTGATTTCTGTCTTGTTTCTTCTAAGGAGTCTGGGTCCCTGCACTGCAATCATCTTGAAACCCCTACTGAGCGGGATGAGGTCAATATTAAAGTGTAAAGAGTGCACAGATATTGGTTAAGGTACGACAGTATATTTGTAGTAACCATCTTGCTTTTCTTTGCAGCCTGGTACCAGGGCATTGTGTTCTCCTGCCCTTTTATTTGATTTACCCCTTTATCTGTCATATATACACAGTAGAGGGGCGTATCAGGAAAAAGAGTTCCCTCAAGAGAGGAGACCTGAGTTAAGGCATAACCCAGGTTCTTCAATTAACTGGACCAATCAGAAGTCTGGTGCTCACCTGTACCATCCACCCAGGTTCCCTTGACGGATCTCCTGACGGTGAGTGACAGAATCAGAAGCAATGGAATCCGATACAATGGCCACATTGATGCAATTGGTTGCTGACCGCCGGACAGACATGTCCATGGCACACGGTGCACTACGGCACAGGATTGATGCTTTACAGGATCTAATGCAGTCCTGTCAGCAGGGGGACAAGACGTCCGAGTCCACAGCCTCTACATCTAGTTATCCCATATCTCAGCAGGAACCCACACCTGCCCTTATGTCTCCCCAGTTCCCGCTGGCACCTCCAGAGAGGTTCATGGGGGACTTCAAAAACTACTGCACCTTCATAAACCAATGTATGTTACATTTCCTTTGCCGGCCATCCTCCTTTCCTAATTTTACCACTAAGGCTCCCTTTGTTCTGTCCTACCTCTGGGGCATCGCGGCTGCTTGGGCTAATCCTCTTCTGGAGACCAACAGCTACATTTTGTACGATTGCGACACCTTAATAACGGCCATGAATCGGGTCTTTGACATGCGGTACTAGACTCAAGCTACGGATTTAGAATTCCTTAATCTCTGTCATGGGAATACTCCCCTATTGACATACTTGGCTAGGTTCAACCAACTAGCCACGGAGACAGACTGGCTGGAGGAAAAGAGGGTGGCTGTCTTCTACAAAGGACTCTCGGAGGAACTTAAGAATACCCTTGTCACTGTCCCGGTAGTTCCTACTGCTTTTTCTGATCTACTAGATCTTGTCCTCCAGATCGACGCAGGTAGGGCCGAAAGGCGGGATGAAAAGAAACCAGTCATCCATGCTTCGGCGATCATCCCACAACCATCACCGGAACCCATGCAAGTAGGGGCTGTTCGTGACCTACTGACACCAGCCCAGAGAGAATACCGTTGGTCAGACAATCTTTGTATGCACTGTGGGTCTTCGGAGCATCAGCTTCAAGGATGCCCGAAAAAGTCAATACGGAAATCGGGAAACACCAAAACCCGGCAGTAGAAGGGGTCCCTATAAGGGGGGTATCGCCTTTGGGCTCCCTTGAGGTCTGTCCCTCAGTTCCTTTTTCTCTCGTAGTGGTTTTTCTGTGGCACCTGAGGTTTCCTTCTCGGCTTTCTCGGTCGTTGACTCAGACGCCACCGGTATTTATACAGACCTTCAGTATGCTTACAACTCCGGGATTCCTATTATCGCGAAGACCACGCCGGAGGCTGTGAATGAGGTAGATGGAACTGACCTGGTGTCGGGGCTGGTGACCCAGCAGACTGTACTCCTCCGAATGCAAACAGAAGAGGGACATGCAGAAGACATCACTTTCGACCTTATCACTGCACCTCAGTTTAGGGTCATTCTTGGCCTTCCATGGCTTCACCTCCATAATCCTGATATCGACTGGGTGTCCAGATCCATCCGCTTTCCCTCGGCTTCTTGCAACAATAAGTGTCTTCAGACCCATGGAATCATAAACAAGGCCCTGTGTCAGGCTATGGTTTCTTCTATATCTCTCATTGGTTCAGTCACGGGCATACCACGACCTAACATCCCGTCAAAGTATTCAGGGTTCTTGGATGTTTTTGATAAGGGCAAAGCAGAATCACTACCACCTCACAGGCCATACGACTGGCCCATAGACATGGTTCCCACCTCCAAAATCCCTGCAGGAAGGGTGCATTCACTTACACTAAAAGAAGACTGAGTCCTCAAAGAGTATATTGATTAGGGCTCTAGCTACCAGGTTCATTAGACCTTCTAAATCTCCTGCAGCCTCACCTCTCTTTTTCGTCCCCAAGAAGGGGGGTGACCTACGGCCCTGCATAGACTATCGTGCTCTGAATGAGATTACCATAAAAAATCAGTAGCCCCTGCCTCTTATATCCGTTCTTCTGGATCAACTGGGGTCATCTACCATTTTCACTAAATTGGATCTTCGGGGCACATACAGTCTAGTCTGCATAAAAGAGGGGGACGAGTCAAAACCCGTTATGGGGTGTATGAATACCATGCTATGCCATTCGGTCTGTGCAATGCACCAGTGACTTTTCAGTTTTTATGGCGGCGTCCTCGATCAATATTTGGTGGTTTACCTCAACAATATTTCGATTTATTCATCGTCCTACGATCAACACATCAAACACGTTTCTTCAGTCCTACAATGGCTCAGAGACCATAGTTTGTTCGTTAAGGCTGAAAAATGTGTTTTAAATTATTCAGAAGTGGAATTTCTGGGTTATATATATATATATATATATATATATATATATATATATATAGTATCTAACTGACCACGGCATTCGAATCAGTCAATCGAAGGACAGGGCCGTATTGGACTGGCCTGCTCCTACCTCTGTGAAAACTCTTCAATCATTCTTGGGGTTTTCAAACTTCTATCGTTGCTTTATCCACTCTTTTTCATCTATCGTGGCACCTTTGACTGCATTAACCAGTGCAAAGGTCCAGTTTCATTGGTCTCCTGAGGCACAAACTGCCTTTGAGTCTCGGAAGGCTGCTTTCTCCACGGCCCCAGTCCTCCAGCATCCTAATCCAGATGTCCCGTTTTTTGTGGAGGCCGACGCTGCCTGTGTTGCGATCAGTGCCATCCTCTCGCAGCAATGTCCAGACTCTGGGGAGGTTCATCATGTGGCTTTTTATTCCAGGAAGTTGACACAGTATGAAAGGAACTACACAGTCACAGAAAGTGAGCTACTGGCCATCAGGGATGCTTTCATGGAGTGGACATCACCTTTTGCGGGTACTCCACTCGGTTACAGTATATTCTGACCACCGTAGCCTTCGGGCTTTCAAGTCCATCAAATGTCTTTCCACCAGGCAGGCGCGCTGGCATCTTTTGTTACCCAATTCAACTTTACGATTACTTATCGTCCAGCCTGTTTCCAGGAATGTGCAGACGCTCTCTCCCGGTTACAGTCGGATCCACGTGCCAGGTTGGAGAAGTCACAGCTGCTCGTTCCCGGTAGGGTTGCCTACGGGTGTACTCCCGATTCCTCTCTCAGGAGGCTTATCCAGGAGTGGGTATCTATCCATCAGGAGGAGGTATCAGCTCTAAACTTGGATATCAGTCATTGACTGACACACATTCAGGGGAGGTTATTTATCCCTCCTGGTGAGGCCTGTGTACGTGCCCTACGCTGGTCGCACAACTCTCTCATTGCTGCCCATGCGGGCCAACAAAAGACCCTAGTATTGCTACAGCGCTGGTCATGGTGGCCTTCCATGGCCCAGGAAGTCAGTGAACATATAACCCCCTGCTCTATATATAAACCACCTTTTTCCTAAGGCCGTAGAAAGCCTTGTACCGGCCCTGACTTTGTGGGGCAGCTGCTGTGTTTATCGAGTTTATATTCTTTGCTATAAAAGCTCTGAGAATGTTTTGTGAAGAAGGTAAAACGGTTCATCAGACCAGACTCACTCAACTTAAAATTTAACGTAGCTTGATTTGGGACTAGCGCAGGACTGACATACAGGTGTAAGGAAGGCATCGTATCAAACAGTAAGACAGACACAAGTGACCACAGTTCAAGGGTGCTTTATAATGCAATCCTAGTCAAGTCGGTCAAAATAAAAGGGCATATACTAATGAACCTATTGTCAATCCTTACTTCCAAATACAAATAAGTGTGGGAAACAATATTATGCAAAAGAAAAGTGTTCAAGAAATGACATGTCAGGATATTTAAGACATTGGCCTCCCGACCCCACGTTTGCAGCACGGGACAAGGCATCACACTCGAGCTTAGCACAGTCTCTGGCTTCTCTAGGACGAGGATGCAGTTCAAATCTCAGTATCAGGGCCTTCTATGTCCAAGTCTCTTTGCCATTTAAAGTTTCATACTTCAGGGGGCCTGATGCGACAAACAAACATTCAAAAGTTCCTTTGTCCTCAGGATTCTCATCTGCAACTTCTTGGGTGATTTTCAATTCACCGCGGGCCCCGCTCTGCAGGGCTCAGACCCACTTTAACACAAAGTTGTCAATTGATCTCCCTCTGTCGGGCTCGGACCACATCCATGTGCTTTTCCAAACTATCTCTACTTCATCGAAATCGAAGAGTTTCGACTGTGCGCAGGATTTGACTGAACCCGTTGCAAGACCACTTTGATTCACATTTATTTGTTCTCTCACAATTGATCTCCCACCACCAGGCTCAGACCAACTTTATCTACTTTTATCACTTCCCAGCTCAGTACCTTACAGATACCTTCAATTGAGCACCCACGCGGTGCCGGACCACTCTGTCAAACGTTTTGTAGTTTCCTTTAAAGTTCAATCACTCATCAGCAGTTCAACTTCATTTGCGTCTCTTATCACACGCGTTTTAACAATGTTCGTTCCAGCACTCGCCATACAATGTTGCTGTTTGCAACCTTGGCTTCAACACAGACTGGTTTTATAGCGGTCTCCCCAACTCACCGGCTGTGTTGATTTCACTGATGCTGCTTTGTTTCTGGAGCCAAGGATAGTACACGGCAGCTGGCACTTCTTCCCATTTCGACTATTGACGCGGAAGGACCCCGGGTACCTCCGAAACACAATGCAAGATTCTTCAGGCTGGTTTCCTGAAAGTAATAATTCCTTGTACAAAAGGTCAAGGGAATTTCCCTCCTTACGACGCTCTTCTTTTTCACCGTCTTTCGCCTCTCGTTAAACTGCCATCTTGGAAATGCTCTTTCCTCGTGTGCTCTGCCTCGCTCAGAGTGTGCTCTTGTGCTCTGACTTTTATCCGTGTGGGGAGTGTAATGTCGATAATTGCATGACCTCGCCTGGCCATAGTGTTGGCACATCTCAGGTAGACTGCTCAGGTGTTAGTCTTATTCCTTAGAGCGGGCTGTCAGTGAGAAAGTGTAAGTGTTATAAAAGTGGGGGGGATAGAGTTCCTAAATATCCTACTGGTTAGTATGGGGTAAAGGTGTTACAGGGAAGGGGATACTGAGTCTCGCCCTCCGGTGTCCCAGTCCACGAAGACCCCTCACCCAGGTGATCCTCCTGCACTGGTCCACCCCCAGACACTGGATCCAAAAGTGATGGCGGTGTCCTGGCCACCTAGAGGACAGATCCCCTGGGACTAGCGGGTGAGACACCTTCTGGTTTCTCACAAAGGAAACACAAAGTTTATAAAGTCTCTCGAAGTGAGGGTGGTACCGGGGCTCGCTTGTTGACTGTAAAAGGGTGTACCAAAAAGAACGTTCCAACCAAAACAAAATCTCTGCCAAAATGTGGTGGTTGCACTTTTTTCTGGAAATACTGTACCCGGTGTGAATGTGGTGCATGAATAAAGGTCCCCCAAAAAAGTCTCAGTCTCAGGATTTTGTGTTTCCTGTACCCTTCGTAGAGTCTCCAGGCCACGTCCTGCAGGCTTCACTGTGCCATCTTGAGGAGGGTGAAATAGAGCTGGAATTTCTCAGTCAGGGATTTTCCAACTCTACAGAGGCCTAATCTTCTTGGCTGTAAGGCAAGTCCTGAAGGAGTGTACACGGGTATCCTTTGGGGCTGTGTCTCCCAGGCCTCTCTTTCCCTTACTCCCAGGGTCTCGATCTTGGTCCCCTACTGCACTTTTCTGTTTCATGTTTCTCCAACTGCTTGCATCACCTTTCTAGGGTCAGCTAGGCACACTGCAACCTGCCTGATTTGACTCATTTCCTCCCTCTGATGTTCTCTAAATTCCTGCTTCCTTCATCCTACCACTTCTGACACACTCTTTTACTCCCTCTCCCATCCCCAACATCTGATTCTAACTACCTTTGCAAGGACTGGAAATGTATCTTATGACAACCTCCACCCCTTGATGTTCTCCTTCCAATTCAATCTTATGTTTTCTAAACTTACACCAACCTTCTGGTAACTTACACACTCCTGCTTACTGTTTCCCCCAGCCTCCTTGAACCTGCCTCCATTCACTTCCTTATATTCTTCACTGACCTCCTTAACCTCATCAGGTGGCTATTCCAGATCTTTACCAACCTCGCTTACTGTCACCAACCTCCTCCAGATATTTCCCAGCCTGCCATTGGTACTTTTGCCCTGACCTCCTCAGGACTTTCTTATAGATCTTTCCCAACTTCTTCCTCAGTGTCTCTGAATCATCTTTATCATCCTACTCTGTGATGTTAACACTCTTCACGTTCACCAGTCTCTCCTTCCTCACTCACCATCACCCTTCTTCTCCTCAAAACTACCACAAGTCTCCAGCTTGTTCCCAGCCTCCTATGGCTTATTCCCAGACTCTAGATCTAATTTCAAGCTTTCTGTGTCTTAATTCAGATTGGGTTCCTCCTGGTGTGGCTTCAACCATTCCCGTGGGCCTCAAGCCACAACCTTTTCTCCTTTACCTGGCCTATCCCAGTCTCCTAGTTCTCTGCTTCAACATCCTTTGTGCACACTCCAGGTTCACCACTCACCTCCAAAATCTTCTCTCCATCTCAAACTCCTCTTCACAACTCCAATGTCACTCTCCTCCAGTGTCACTCCCCAAACTCTGATCACCATCCTCCTTGAAATACCCACTCAGACTGACTGCAGGTCTCCCTAGGCTCGGCTTTATCTGAATGTCTACACCAGTGTAATCTAATTGGAGCAGGATTGGGATTGGCCGTTGCTTCTGGGTGCACCTGGCCTCATCTTCAGTCTTGGTAAGTGGAGCAAGCCTTCATCTGCCTTGTCCACAATCTTAGATTCCAATCTGCTCTTCCTGACACTCTCAAGTACTGTCTGTGTATGACCCAGGTCCCCTGTTTCTCTATCCCTGTGAATGATATGCTGGGAAAAAACCTCTTACCACACTTTTAATTTCCCATGAATTTGTAGGAAATGCTGTCTTGTGTTTTATGGTTGAATTCCAACATAGCTTCCTCAGCGAGTAGGAAAGTTGCCATGCGACAATGGATTTGTACCGTTGTATCACTTGTGACTAACACTGGGATCTGAAAGCCTCAAATGTGCTGCATTGTATCAAAACTCTGCTATTTGGGGCCCTAGAAGAAACTTTTTGAGGGTTTGAAATTACTTCCTTTACACCATGGGGATGGCTCTGTGTGTGTGAAATTGCCTTTGTTTAAAAGGAAGCTTTGTTTTTTTTTCTTGGCACTTTGGGTCAGCCTAGAGAGGGCTTCTGGCTCTCTCTATTGGGGGTGGAGGGGTGTCCATAGCCAATTTCCCTGTGACTGTTCCCTGCCTTGGGTGAGGCCCAGAGGAGCGTGACCAGGAGATCTTCCCCCATACCACACCCAGACCAATCAGCTTCTAGCTTGGAGAGGGGCCTGTCACCTTTCGTGGTCCCCCCAGGAACAGGCAAGTGACTTTGTCATAGTTTGAATGGGATTTATATAGCTCATAACTAATTAGCAAGCAAGAAAGGGTTGTTGTCACGACCCTCAGCCCTGATCCCCACTGGCAAGCCCATTGGCCAGGTGGAATCAGACTTCGGATCGCAAATAAGGCCTGGCATCCACTTCACAGGCCCTCTTGGGGCCAGTCCTGGCGCCTTTGGCGCCAGGCTCATAAACAGGGAAAGACATCAACTAAAGGAACTACTTTATTCAGGCTTTCAGCCAACATGGAGGCATCCACATAGCTTGATTCCTAGAACCAAGCTACGCGGTATAGTGTTTTGGGTGTGGTGGCCTAGGGACTACTTTACCTGGACTACTTTGCAAAGACTATTTAAACCACACCCGAACAAGACAACACGCTTCACGTTACTTTGCTACTAGCAAAATGACGCTCACTGTGTCCAGCTTCTCACGAGCCTGGCAAGATCCGGACCTGCAGAAAAAAACAAAGAACATCATTAGCAGCCGAATCTTACCTGCAATCTCCTTCCTTCACTGTTCACAGTTCCTGGGCAGCTCCATGTGGATGGTTCGCCATCCGGATCGAAGGACCTGAGAAAGGAAGAAAGACATCATTAAAGAAGGTAGTAGAGACATTTCAACCACGAATTGCTTAGAGACTCACTTGGCTGGTGGTTGTTCGACCGGTATAGCTCCGGAACTCCATCCCCGCTGGGAGCACCCCGCGACCTACAAAAAGAGAAAACACAGGTCAGTGAAGACATGACATCACCGCGCTGCGCAAAGCGCCTACTTACCGCATCATAGCGCTATTGTGTGCCATCATTTACCAGCGAGCACCAGCCTACCCAGTTTGCCAAGCGGACGCTCCGCGCACCTAAGGGAGATAAAAAAGAGATATTATCGAATAGAGAAAAGGCATGCAAGAATAACAACTCCATAAACCGCAATAAGACCTACCTGAAAGACATTACTTGGCCCGCTGTCAGTGAAGTAACTGGACCGCACGCGCCCACGAAAGACAACGCGCCCCTGCCCAGAAAGCAGGACAGAGAGCCCACCAACTTCGATAACAAGGTGAGAAGAGAATCCGGAGGGGCTGAAATCATAAGGGAGGTGGGAAGGCTTACCTTGGCTGTCTAGTCCTAAACATAGTCTTCATTTCCAGGCGGAATCCCACCGAGAACCGCACCAGGGAATCATTGAAAAGGGGACCAACGACCAACTTGTTGGGTGGCGTCCCTGTGGATACTAGGTGAGCGTAAGAGTTGTAGAAAAATGTTGGACAGTACAGAGGGAGCAGGGGGATAAATGAGGGGAAAGTCAGAGAACTCCGAAGTTCAATTAGAAGATGGCCTTGTATGTTCACATTTTTCTTAAAATCCTCAAATACTTTTCTTGTGCTTGACCACACTCCTCTGTCTAAAATGTAACACTTTCTGGCTTCCAAACCTTTGAAAGTGGATGTGGGTTTATGGTGTACTTTTGGGTTTAATCAGAATGCCTCTTCATACACTACATTTGGTACTTCACAAAGTAAAGGAAATTCTAGGCAAACGATATACACATCTGTGTCTTCTTTCGTGCCCTCATCCCCTGTAGTACCTTTTTCAAAATTATTTTTATTTTGGTGAAGTAAAAGAAACAATGTAACTTCATGTACATCTTTCTGTCTTATTCAAATCTGGTAACACTACTGTAAGATGTATTGTTGTGTCCCAGCTCCCACTCCTCCCTTAACCCAAAACAAGCAGAGCTCTCAAACACAACCAAGTTTGTTTCTGGGAAGGATAGCATACCGGTTAACGTTCTGTTTTGTTTCCTGAGTTTTCATCAGGTTCTGGATTGATTATTCATCTGTTAAGAAATCTTAGAGCTCATACATTTTCTGGGAAAGTGATGTCTGTTTGCCAGGTTCTCATAAATCCTGAGATGATAATGTTCCAATCTGCTGTCAATCATTCCATCGCCATTATAGTCCAACACTGTTTTTTTCACTATATCTTGGGTGCAGGCTTTTTTGTGCCAGAAGCTTGCCACAACCAGCCTCGCAGCTAGTAGCATGGCTGATATCAACCTTCATTTCTTGAAGTGCAAATGGGATGCTTTCTTGTTCTAGAGCTATACCCCGATCCCATTGTCTTTCTCTGTCTGCTACCTCTCCCATATATCCCAGGGTCTCTCTCCAGAAGGGCCTTATTCTTGGGCATGTCCACCATGTGTGGTAGAAGGGGCCCCCTTCTCTGCATTCCCTCCAGTAGAGTTGTGATATATTGTTGTTTATTTTAGGAAATTTCTCGGGGTCTACATGCTATCTGTTTAAGAGCCTGAACGCTATTTCCTTTTGTTGTAAGCATCTGGAAAAGTATTTTTCTCCATTGTTCCCATGCTAAAGAGTTGCCAGGTTCTGCTCCCATTTCTGCTGTTGCTTTGGTACTGAAGATGGTGTAGCCACTTCAATGATCTTGTATATCCCTGATATGAGGTCTCTAGCTCCCTGGAATCTTTCAAGAAATTGTTTCATCTCGTAAGCGGCTCCCTCCCATATTTCTTTGTGCATTACCCAATGCCTTAGTTGCCAGTATTGAAGCCTATTTCAATTTGCAAACGGTTTTTTGTTGTTTTTCTGGAAGAGGTCCTTTATACAACCCCACCTTCCTCATCCCTTCTCGGTCTGTAGTATTTTTGTGTTTTTCTCCCCTATGTCCTTGGCGTCACGTTGTATGGAAACACAACGGTCACATGAAGTGGGATTGTGCGATGCAGCACCCACATACTATTTGAGCCTCACCGGCAGCCGAGCGCACTGCTCCTCAAAATACTGGTGAGCTTTGTTGCCTTTGGTTATAGTTACTAATTGCATTTGTGCTCTGTTAAGAGAGTTACTCATCCACCTGTGCCTGTTACATGTTGGTGGTTGCAAACCTTTCCCTTTTGAACAATTGTTGATTCAGGAGCCTCCGGGGTTTGTATGGATGCCTCTCTTGTTGAGGCCCATTCCATTCCTGTGCCACTGAAGGAGAAACCCGAGCCAGTGCGATCGGTAGATGGATCCACTCTATCATCTGGCCCCATTACCCAAAACACCTGTGAAGTCACACTAGTTTGCCAATCATTCTGAGAGGATAACATTTGACGTTATTGCTGTACATCATTTCGGGAAAACACTTGGTTTGCCATGGTTATCCTGTCGCAACCCTGCCACAGATTGGAAAGTAAAGAACTTGTCCTTCTGTTTCTCATTTGGCAAAGAGGTTTACCAGCAAGTTAATTCTGGGGCTCTGAGTCCCAGTAGGGCCCTTTTAAGTACCTCACATGCGAAAGGAGTCTGATGCCAGTGTACCAGAAGTTCATCAGGAATTTGCTGATGTTTTGGAAGAGGAAACCACTCCATACGGAATTTGACTGCCCGATTTACTTGGGTCCAGGTGCTCGTATTCTTTATGATCATATGGACCTCTTTACGTGGGATGACAAACGTCATTTGTGGGATTATCTAAAAGATTCATCATGTTCCGGGTTCTTCAGGCCATCAAGGTCGCAAGCGGACTCCTCTCTATTTTATGTAGCGGAGAGATAAGGAACTGTATTGAATATCTGGCCAGAATGCCATTACCATCAAGAATGGTACCACCTTTTACCCTTTATCTGTGGCCTGCTTGATCAAATCAGAAGTGCTGTTGTATACACCAAATGTGATCTCAGACGAGATTACGAATTGTTAACTGTAAGATTGAGTCGTGAGTGGAAAACAACGTTCCCTTCCAGTACAGACTATACAAATGCACCGTCATGACCTACGGCCTTTGTAATCCTCCTGCTACCTTTCAATATTTCATTAATTAACAGTATTACTAACACTTTACACGAGGTAGGTGTGGTTACGGGGGTAAGATAAAGAGGGGAATGTGGTTACTTTGGACGCAAACCTTGTGGATCTCTAGTTGGCAGCCTAACCCTCTCTTCTCTTACTCTGCCTTTCTATTGTGGCTCCATGCCTATCAGTTTGCCCCCTTAACACTTTGAACTCAACCATGTCCACTCTCTTTCAGCTATCCCACTGTGCCTCCATTTCCTCCAATCTTTGTTATCTTTCCTGGCTCTCTTTTGAATCTCATCTTCTTTTTCATTTCCTATCTATTTTTTTTAACTGTAATAATGACTTAGCCTCTCCCTATCTCTCTGCTTTAGTTTTAAAAAAATAATAATTTTATTAATTTTATTTCAACAAACCATACAAACCAAACTTGCAGTGCATACAATAACATTATAGCCATACATCTCTGCAACATGTCCACTGCTTCACCCCTTCCCTCCCCCCTTACGAGCCTATTCCCTTCCGTGTTCTGTTTCTGCATCTTGTGATAAGGATTCATCCACCATATTTTCCATTGAGGCTCGTGGTAACCCAAATAACTCCACTATCAATTGTTTCCAGGCTATCAGGGTCTCAGCCTCTTCCTCCCCCCCAACATTACTTGCATCCTGCCATACCACAGTTTCCGCTTCGGCCCATTTCTGTAGATCTTTCCACCATGCTTCTAGTCTTGGTCTGTGGCATGCCTTCCACCCCATAGCAATTCTCCTCTTTGCAAGCGCATTCGCTAAATCCTTTAATTTACTCACATGCTTGAGTTTATGCGGTCTCGGAAACCCTCCCATCAAACAGGCCCACACCGTATCCACCACAATTTTGATTCCTTTTTCAGCCAACTTGTGCGCCACCTCGCCCCAAAAACGCTCAATGACTGGGCATGACCAAAACATGTGCACTATTCCGGCCTTTTCCTCATCACATTTGTGGCATCTCTCTTCTTTAGTTACGCTATATTCTCCCTCGCGCTCTCTGCACTGTCAATCCCTGTTTCTTCTTGTACCTAAACTGCCCGTGTTCAATCCCGTTTTCACTCATTCTCCTTATTTGCTCCTAAATACTGGCACTTCTTATGATATGGCATTTATAACACGTCTATACACAAGTGTTCTTGCCCCCCCCCCCCTTGTTCACTCCTCTGCTTCCTTTTACTCTTCTGTAATAGTATGAAAGCCCACTTGCTATCCTTCCGATCCTAGACGTTACCTTGACATTCAAATGTGGACCCCTCTATTATTGTACCCTTATCTTCTGCAAATACAAATGCAAACTTTTGAATGTCCCAAAAGAGTTAGGGAAGTACTATGATGGATCAAGAGTAAGATTTGGACACAGTAACAGATTCTGTGATGGTTAAAGACTTTTATTATCAAAACAAAAGAGGGGTTTGGGGAAATCCTACTAATCCCTATCTCTAGGTGGGGTTTTCCAGCCTCAACAAAACTAAGGACTGTCAGTGTCAGGATATCTAAATCAAAAAGAGTTCCCTGTGTTGTGTACAAAACCCTAAACGGACCCTCATATACTAAATTGAATATAATGTGAAAACAGGGATGTCTGTTAGCTGTACACCTTTAGCTTTCTTCCAAGGTTCCAAAACATAAAGTTCAAAAAGGTGAAGAAAAGAAAACCAATAAAGTTCCACTAGGAAAGGGGTCCTCTCCGTTCGCTTAGGTTTCTTATGGCTTTTTAAAATGTCACATTAATCTGTTTGTAAAGAAGGAATAAAGTACCACACTCTCGAGGGGGATGATTCTTCCCCTGACTTTTATTCAGCTTTAATATACTGCACAATCCCAGGGGGGATAGCCCGTCCCTTGAGTTTCTCTAGATATACAACTTCTTTCTTTCTCCGTGGATCTCTGATGTCCTTTTGTGGTATGTTCCTTCCCTTTCGGATTTGTCCAAATTCACACTTCCAAGAGGGTTTTTCTGTCCTCTTAACCTTCTCAATCTTTTACTTCACGTACAGGGGGATCTCTCCCTTTCTCTCCCACCCCTGGCTACTCTCCTACCATGGTTTTAATTATTGCTACCTTGTTTCTTCAACCTGTTTACAAATCCCAAGGGGGACGGCTCTTCCCTCGAGTTTCTTCCAATCATATAGTAATATAGTAATTTTAGACATACAGTTTCTCGCTTTTTGGACCTCAAGTATCCTTTTCTACAAAAGGGTATGGTTCTCCCCTTTTAGACTTTTACTGTTCCAGATTTCACATTTGGGGAATTCTCCCCCTCGTTTTTTGAACTGCTGGTATACTCCCCTGCCAGGCTTTGTTTTTCTTTCACACTTGGATGCGGGTCCCAGACTCGCAGTATGCCTGGTTTACTCTCCTTGTGTCCAAAATATAAGGGGTAAGGGCCCTCTTTTTTGGTATGGGGGGCCTATGTCATGAGGGTATACAACAGTTTATGAAACAAAAGGACATAGGCTACCCCACCTGTTTGGCACTGGCCGGTAGTATTTATAGCACACACTACAGGGACTTAGTAAATCCTGTTGAGAAACACCATTGACGTTATTATATTCCTTACTTTTAGATTATCCACCTATGGGGTACACCAATGACACCACCCAGTCCACTTCTACTGTCCTGAAGACGGCATTAGAATATAATCACTTTCTTGCCAGAAACACCACAAGTGTCGACTAGACAGATGTTTTGGTTATAATAACCACATTCTAAGTCACATACTGTACTAACCCCCACCGTGCAAAAATCCGACTGCAAATTGTGTATTATATGAATGTTTAATATAATATCAATTGTATAACACTCC
Organism: Ambystoma mexicanum; assembly: GCF_040938575.1. Classification (NCBI taxonomy): domain Eukaryota; kingdom Metazoa; phylum Chordata; class Amphibia; order Caudata; family Ambystomatidae; genus Ambystoma; species Ambystoma mexicanum. The sequence goes on from NC_090923.1 coordinate 651,720,421, forward strand.
CATACAAGACGGGGTCGAAAATGATCAGATATGTTTAACGGCCACATTAGGCATTCTTTATGCTAAAACAGATAATAAAATGTGTTAAATAAGCAAATACAAACTTGGTGCTCTCAAAGTTATGTACAGATCAAATACTATGATCAGTTATATTGTGCTATAAATATTACCGGCCAGTGCCAAACAGGTGGGGTGGTTTACTCTCCTTGCAGGGCTTTTGGTTTCCTCACATGTTAGTGAATCCTAGACTTGCTACTTGCCTGGCTTACTCTCCTGCCAGGGCTTTATCAATTTAACATTCACTTGTTTTTGTATCCAGGAAATTATATTCTTGATGTATTGGGTCCTCGACCCTCTTGCAACAGTGTTAATCTCAGCATATGTCCCAGCTCCTTTATTTTGGCTCACTCGCCTTACTAACAGTATGTAGCATTCACCCTGAAGTGCCCCTGTGTCCCAATCTGGCTCGGCAAATTGCTCAATTGTTCTGTATCTAAAACCACCTGGTTTGCCTAGTTTCTTGGCCCCAGAAGGTCTACAGTCACCATAGGTGGCTTCCAGGCCCGTCCATCGTTCCTCCCATGTGGAGTCCCACAGGGCGGTTTCCTCTCGCCCTCTCTATTTAATGTATATACGCGCCCCCTATTCAACTTGCTGGATACCGTCGGCGTGAGACATACCTACTACACCGACGATACCCAGATTGTCTTTGAGCTGTCTGGTGATTACGATTCAGACTCCACCCTTATTGATAAAACCTACCCTTGATACAGGGCTGGATGACCGGCAACCCCCTGGAATTGAACAAAGAAAAAACATAGTTGATGCTTGTTGGCTCTAGTCAGTGGCTGCTTCACTATCTCCAGCTGTACCTTTCCGGTCAGCTCCACTGTAAAGACGCTGGGAGTTGTTCTGGACTCCGGGCTATCGATGAAGCAACACGTAGTACAAGTCAAAGCCTCCTGAGCCTACATGAATAAACTCCTCAGACAGATCAAGCCTTACCTATCGTCTCAGCACCTTTCATCCTTGCCCACTGCATTAGTGAACTCACAGCTTGACTATTGTAATAGCTTATTGGCCGGCAAATCCAAAAGTAATATTAAAACACTTCAAAGGGACCAGATGGGGCAGTTAGAACCATATGTGATCTGGTTCGCCTCCCACATGATACTCCCTCATAATACCACCCCCAGGGTTAGGATCAAGTAGCGGCTGCTGTCCCCTGGCCACACGGGAGGCGATCCTTGTCATGGAATTAGTGATGACTCCATAGGATTCATCACAGTCACGAGGTTGGAAATATGGATAATATGCCAAAGTGGACGAATGCAGATGAAGTCCAATCCCATTTTAAATATCCAACAAGCAGAATATTTGAATGCTGGCAAGACAAAGTGCAACAGAAAACCATAAGCAAAAATAGGTGCATGAGATGCCAATCTGGGGGGAAACAGAAGCAAGAGTTACCATAGGCAAATATGTCAAGCACCTCAGGAAATATGCTACTGTGATAAAAGAACAGTGAAATGAAGCTGAAATGCCAGACACCTGAACTTATATAAAGTTTGGACATTGAGGTAAGATGCCTGGTAGGGGACTATACCAAGGGATCATAGAAGCTCACAAGAAGAGGTTCTGGCAAGCATAAATACCAGCCACCTGAAGTTGTATAAAGTTTGGACATTGTGGGAAGATACCTGGCAGGGGAGTATACCAGAGCATCTGAGAAGCTCACAAAAGAAGTCCTGGCAAGCAGAAATACCAGGTACCTGGAGGTGCATAAGAAATGTGTATACAAATTCAGATATTGTGGGAAGATACCTGGCAGGGGAGTATACCAGGCGATCTGAAAAGCCCATACAAGGATTCCTGGCAGGGGAGTATACCAGGAAATCCGCAAAAGTTACCAAAAGACCTACAAGATAGGCTGCCATGGAATATAGGTTTTGACAAAGTTAAAGAAAAGCTATTATGGAAATAGTTGCATGATCAAAGTGAAGAGAGGCTGTCTTGGAGTTAGTTTGTGCAAGTTAAAAGTTATTTTCTTAGTTGGAGTCATCCTTATATTTTGATTGTATCAAGCCAAAGATAATTCCTTGCACCCTTTGATGTTTTGTTTTTAGTGTTAGGGTCAACTTAGAATGTTTGAACACAAGGACAGCTTTTTAGTTACTGACTACTTGACCCTGACAGATCCTTAATTCTTAGTCCCCCTTGTGGCCCCCAGCACTCGCATGCTCTGTGGTTTGTCTTTCTTTTCCCTGACCCTCTGTTGCTGCTGTTCCCCTTCCCCTCCCCTCCCCTCCCCCCTCCCAGCCTGCCCCCCCTGACCCCTGGCTGGGCATTTTAGCTTCCATTTGCTGCCTGGTCCTGCGCAGCTCACCTCGATCGCCACTTCCCATCTGTGGATCAAAGTGAGTGAGCAGGTGTTAGACCCTCCTGGACCCGTTACAACTTGCTCCATTAGTCCCCCTTGTAGTCCCCAGAAGCCGCGTGCTCCATAGTTTGTCTTTCTTTTCACCAACCCTCAGTTGCTGCTGTTCCCCTTGCACCCCTCCTCCCGCCTACCAGCCTGCCCCGTCCCCTCATTGGGCATTTTTGCTACTGTTTGCTGCCTGGTCCTGCGCATCTCACCTCGATCGCCATTTTCCATCGGTGGATCGAGGTGAGTGCAGCAGGTGTTAGACTCTCCTGGGCCTGTTACAACTTGCTCCATTAGTCCCCCTTGTGGCCCCCAGCACCCGCATGCTCTGTGGTTTGTCTTACTTTTCCCTGACCCTCTGTTGCTGCTGTTCCCCTCGTCCCCCCTCCCAGCCTACCCCCTCTCCTGATTGGCTTGACTGCTCATTTTATCTGACCCTCCCAGGGCAGCCCTCTGCCCGTGCAGCCCTTGCGGCTAAGGGCCCCCAGGAAAAGGGTGGCTCCCCAGAGGCGGCTCCAGCCAGTGTCTGCAGGTGTCAGCAGGGAAAGCCAGTGGCCCGCCATCAACCAGGAGTGACTAGGAATGTAGGAGTGGCCCGGCTTAGGTATAGTACCTCACTCTACCCTACAAACCTGTGCATATAGCTGACTCTGAAACTTAGGCTTGTCCCCACTGTTTCTAAAGTTTGCATTGTTTAAAGTATTTAAAATTGCACTGTGATACCTAGGCCTTTTCCCACTATTCAGGACTCTCATACTTAGGTGTGTTTCTCCTGCTTTACAATTTTTAAACTTGCATTGTCAAAATAGTGCTGTTCTGTGGCTTGGCCTCCTAGTAAAGCACTCATCTAGCAAATCTTTCTACCGTTACCTAGCGCCTGTCATCTTGTCCAAATACTACTTGCCTCGTCTCTCTCTGTCTTGTCTGCTTGCATCATGCCTTCTTGTTCTTCCCCAGTGTTCTCCCCACCTACTCTATGGTGCTCTCTGTCTCTCCTATCTTTTCTAACTGCTTTTCCATCAACTATCCCGCACTCCTCACTACATCTGGTTGGAAGAAGTTTAAAAAGGACATCCTGGTCTCCAACCCAGGCCTCCCTATCGCTGAGACCAGTGCCTCCTCCAGGCAAACTTTCGCTGACATCCTCTTTGTCATTCCCTCACCAGACCTATGGACTCTACATATGGTCTCTGTGCCCTCTCCTTTCTCTTCCTCTCCCATTAATGGTGGCACCCTGTGGGAGGCCCTCCTGGCCTCCTTCCACTCCTCTAAGGTTATCATCAATGTTTACATCAATGGTACCATCTTGGTCCAGGGCCCTAAAATCAACATTCTCCTCTTTGATAGATGCCTCCTGCGCCTCATCAATTTCCTTCCTTCTTCTGCTGTCCCCTCTCTCCCCTCCACGGCCTCCTTGCCTCCCCCTGCTGTCTCCTCCTTGGCTACCTTGCCCTCACCTCCTTCCTCTTCTGCGACCTCCTCGGGCTGCTTCTACACCTCCGCAGGGCATACCTCTGATTTGTACCCCTCCCCGGAAGTCTTTCAAGGATGGCAACCTTCTCCATATTGCCACTCTAAACTCTCGCTCAGCTGTCAAACACTCATCTAACTTCTGCTGCCTCCTGGAGGAATTTGACCTTGATGTCCTCGGTCTCACCGAGACATGGTTCGCGGCCAGCTCTGTCACGAGCTTTGACACTCTCCTTCCTGATGGCTACAAGATCCTCTCCGTGGCCAGATCCAACCACTCCAGAGGGGGTTTAGTCCTGATCTTCCTTGAGTGGATTCCTGCCTCTGTCATTCCTACGCAGGCCTACTCCTCTTTGAAATGTCTTGTCTGCAGGCTCTCTCTCTCTCTCTCTCCTGGCCATTCCCTTACAGTGACTACCATCTATCGGCCACCTGGTCAGATCTCCTCCTTCCTCTCTGAGTGGACGGACCTCTCCTATTCCCTCCTGGTCTCGACCACTCAACTCCTCAGTCTTGGAGACTTCAACATCCACCTGAATGCTTCCTGTCCTTCCACTCCTTCGTGAACTGTGCAAGACTCTCTCTCTCTCTCTATTCCCCCCTCTGGCCCGGCTCGCTCTGCAGGGCAAACCCTGGATGTTCTGATCTCTTCAGACATTCCCCTTTCGATCCCTTTCACCACTCCTCTCTCCTGGAATGATCACTTTCTCCTTTCCTCTCATCTCACCCTCTCCACTCCTCAGGCCAAGCCAACTCCAGCACTGCCACCTACCTTCTCGGTTATCCGGCTCTTGAAGCGTATGTCAGTTGAGGCTTTCTCTGTCACTTTCCCACCCTCTCTTTCCCCCTTGACTGGCTCACACCCTGACACAGCCCTTTCCATGCTTCACTCTGCTATATCTGATATTCTCGATTTTCTTGTCCCTGTCATGAGGATCCGTTTGAAACCCAAAGCCAAGTGCAATTCCTGGTATGACTCAGACCTCATCACCCTTAAACGCAAGTGCAGGGTGGCCGAGAGGAAATGGCGTACTTCCAGTATATTCTCTGACAAACTGGCCTGCCCCCTGCTCCAAAGGCAATACCGGCTCTCTGTCCGCACCAAGAAGAGAGCCCACATCCAAGCCTGTGTCTCCGTCGCATCTAACAACTCGGCCGAACTATTTAAAATCTACAAGGAGCTGGCCAATCCTGCTGCAGTCTCTACCTCTCCTGTCCACTCCCAGGCCCCCTGCATGGCCCCGGCTTCTAATTTCATCTCTAAAACTCAGGACATCCTGTCCTCTCTCTCCTCCTCTCCGACCCCTTCTACTCCCCTCTCTCCCTCTGGCCCTTCTTCGGCCACCTCTCCTCTCTCCTTCTCATCCTTTCCCCTGTTCTCCGCTGACGAGGTTTCTAGACAAGTCCGATCTACGAAAGTCTCGTCAAAACAGGTTCACCCCTGTTCCTCCAAGACCATCAAGGACCACATTAACACCCGGGCTTCTGCTCTGTCTGATTTCTGCAACCATTCCTTCGCCACTGGAGTCTTCCCCTCCCTTCTGAAGCACTCCCTTGTGCTCCCTCTTCTTAAGAAACCCTCTGCTGACTCCTCCTGCCCTGCTAACTACCGCCCAATCTCCATCACTCATTTCTTGGGCAAGCTCCTGGAAAAGCTGGCCATCTCCCAGCTAAATCTTCACACTGAATTTGTTGGTTGTCTACATGACCATCAGTCTGGCTTCAGAGCTGATAGAAGATCGGAAACTGTTCTCCTGAACATCCATGAAGACCTGCTCTCCAATCTTTATTCCAACACCCCTTGTGTCCTCATCTTACTTAATCCCTCTTCTGCCTGTGACATGGTCAACCATGCCATCTTGCTCAACCGTCTCCGTGATAACCTGGGTATCACCGATCAGGCCCTGGCTTGGCTGACCTCCTTCCTCTCCGATCAACACTCCCAGGTCCAACTTGGGCCCTACCTCTCCTCTATCACTATCTCTACCTGTGGTGTTCCCCAGAGGTCTAACCTCTCTCCCGGGCTGTTCAACCAATCACTGGCACTTCTTGCCCACCACATTGCCGCTCTGTGCTCCAACTTCCAGTGCTATGCAGATGACACTCCAATCATTTTCAGGCTCCCTTCCTCCGCCTCTTCTCCTTCTCTTATCTCTGACTTTCAGTCCGCCATCCAAGAGTGGTGTGCTGCCAATGATCTCTACCTTAATACCAGTAAGACCGAGATTGTCCTCATCGGCACACCCACTCCCTCCTTTCCCGTCACCCTCTGGCCGGCCTCTCTTGGCCCTCCTCATGCCCCCATCTGTGAGGCTAAAAACCTCGGGGTCATCTTCGACTCCATGCTTTCCTTCTCTCCTCACATCTCTGACATCTCTAAGAAGTCACACTACCAGTGGCACCTCCTCAGAGGTATTCTTCCTTTCCTCTCCATCCCCCAGAAGCTCACTGTCTCCAGAGCTCTGGTTCTCTCTAGGTTGGACTATTCCAACAGCCTCTTTTTAGATCTGCCTGCCTCTACTCTGCGCCCTCTGCAACTCATCCATAACAGGACTGCGAGACTTGTCCTTGGCCTCAAACCCAGGGATTGCATCTTTCCAGGACTGAATTCACCCCAGTGGCGACAAGGATTAAGTTCAAGACCCCCTGCATTGTCCATAAGGCCTTCTGGGGCCTGGCACCACAATACCTTCAACCCTCTCTTCCTAAATATCTTCCGTCTTGAGCTCTTCGCTCATCCGCCTCCAACTCCCTCATGGTCAGGCGCTTCTTCAAGCAGCAAGTTGGTGGTCGATCTCTTTCTTCTGCTGGGGCCTGCCTCTGGAATAGCCTCTGTGCCTCTCTGAAACTTGAAGAGAACCATCTCCGGTTCCGGAAGCACCTCAAGACCTTCCTCGTTGCTTCTGCTTTCTCTCCTCCTCTCCCCGTTGATTTGCTGGCTGAATCTTAAATTGCACTGGTTACCTGGCTACCCTCTGATCTCGGGCCCAGGTCCCCTCCCTGCTAGTTGCACACCTGCACTGCCCCCCTGGCAACCCTTGCTCTCAGGGACTGTATCTGTATCCCTACAGCCCCTAACTGCACTTGCCCCTGATGCCTGCACTTACCCTGGTACTTGTTACCAGCTTGCCGCACTTTTATTTTTTGTACTTATTTATTTATTTATTACTATTATCCTATGCACTGCACTACCTCCTTCCCCCCTCCCCTGCACTTGCACAATCTCAATGTCACCTGGCCTAGTAGGTTCCTTGTCTCTGTCTTCCCTTTGTTTCCCCTCCCTTGCCTCGTTGCGCCTTGACACTTGTGTATAGGAACGTTATAAATTCCATATCATATCATGTCTTAGGGAAGTACCTCTGTAGAATAGGGCAAGAGAGGAGTTTTTCCAACCCATTGTTATTTGAAATATAACTTCAATGGAAGCGGCAGGGTCTGGGCTTTCGGGATATTTCTCTATGTGGGTTACTGCCGGATCCGTAATGGCGGGGCATTTCCTTCTGTTCCGTTCTCTGAAACTGCTATCAACAGTGTGTGTGCCACACTCTACAAGTCAGACTACCAATTTACAATAACTCAAGTAAAGTCATGCTAGCATATGGTGAGGTCAATTGTTATCTTGTTGGTTTAAACCGTTTAAAGCAGGGGGATATGTTGCATCCTGCTCTGCCCTCTCAGTAGCAAACAGGCCATTACATAATGAAACCCCTGACATCAAGGAACTTTCACCTGCTGGCCAGAGGGGGGGTTCTGTGATGAATAGTTGAGAGGGACCGGGCTGAAGGAATGACGGGTGAAAGGTGGATGTCTGCTGTAACTTACTGATGAAATTACTGCTTATGAATTCGCTGTACTTAACAAACAGCCCTTCATGAAGACACTGCATAAGAGTCATCACTGTGCGCAATCCTTGAACATATCAGAGAGCTTGGTGTTTGAGTACAGTAGAAGGTGGGGAGGAGTAATAGTAGTGTGGAGGAGGGAGTAGTATTGTGGAGAAGGAAGGAGTAGTGTGAAGATGGGAGAGGTAGTGTTGTGCAGAAAGTAGTAACATCAAAGGTTGGAGGTGAGGTTTAGAAGGCGTGACGGACATCGGAAGGACAGAAGTGGAAGACGTAGGGAGTAGAAAGATTAAAGGTGGGTGAAGTGGGAGGGGAAGAGTAGTGAGAGGAGAACAGCATGAAGTGGGAGGTAGAGGACTACATGGGTGTGATAGAAAGGAGACCAAATTGGGCAGAGTGTCTGTAAGGCACAATCCAATACCCACGTTTTAGAATACTAACCACTGGGTAAAGTAGAGACAGTGTAGGAAGTCCTTGAGGGAGTTTAGACAGAGAAGGCCTTCTGCCTTTAGTTTCTCACTTATTGCATCAGTAGGAACAGAGGAGGGGTACCTGGCTTAGAGAGGATGATTTTTATGCAAAAGAGAGAGAGAGGGGGGCGGTCCCAAGTACCTGATAATTCAAATAAAAACCTTTGAACTAATTCTGAGACTGCAGTATTTCTTGAGTCATTTGTGAAACAGTCTACTCAGTCCTCAGTAGTCTCTCAGCTGCCTCCTTTTCTTCTCTCTTTCTATTTCTGCACACTTTTGCATCCCCCCACCCACCTATATCTCCCCATTTCTGTCTCTCTCCCGCTTTCCTTCTCACACCTTCACTCTTCCTCCAATGTATTAGTCTATTTCTCATTATTTCTCGTCCTTCCATTTATCTATCTATGAGGCTGCACATCACCTACTTCAGTGGCCTGCCACCTTTGCTACTCCTGATGTTTGGACTAATTCTCCCATCAGCCTTATACAGCATAGTATACAACATCATGGCTGTCATAGGCAAAACATCTGATTAGCAGCAGGCTGCAGACCCGATGGTAAAGCTGCCATGCATATCAGAAGCTAAGTTGTGTTTCACTGGCATTTGCATCTATATTTGGCATATGACAGCAACAACTGAGCATGAGGCTACACATAACATGTAGTGACATGCAATTTGCATAAGTCATTCATTGTAATTTCCTGGGGCATTTCAGAGTGCACATCACTCACGGTAAAGTTACTATGCATATAATTAATTAATGTGGTGTTTATGGCTCATCTGAGGTTGAGTTTGGAAGCATGGCGACACATGGCTCATTGGTAAGTACAAATGTCTGTGCACATGCATGCATGTCACACACAAATACACAAACCCAACTAATGAAAACCATCATCACCTCCGCAGGGGAAGTGCCTACCCTCTGAGCAGCCACATGATGACGCCAATATGGAACCCCACCACACCACCGCAGGTAAAATACAACGCAGCCCATATTGCAACCAGGGGCATAGTGGAGCGCACATTCGGAGTGCTCAAGTCACGCTTCCGCTCCCTTGACCGCTCTGGCAGGCAGCTACTATATGCACCCCCAGTAGTGTGCAGGATCACTCTGGCAGCATGTGTCCTGCACAATGTTGCAACACGGCGGGGCTTACCGGTGGACATGGTGGTGCCCCCACATCCCCAACCACAGGCACAGGCGCTGCTCATGGGAGGGGAAAGGACATGTGGCGAGGCAGCCCGGACCCAGCTTGTGGCCACATTGGTCACCTAAACTCCCACCCCTGCGGAGTGCACACAGGCCTGGCACATACCAGGTGACAATTGATGATGACAAAGAGACAGTCAACTGTCACAACCTTACCACCCTGAGAATGTTGTCATGGGAGTGCTGCATTGTGTGCATCCCTAGCTACTTAAAGATAACCAATCCTGTGTGAACAAAAGGAACACATGCAAGGTGCATATCACACCACCCCCCTGCAAAACAGGCCATGAAAATGACTGGTATGTCACCCAAACCCTCCCAACCCCCATCACCCTCGTCGGCCACACCATGACATGGCATGCAACAGCAAAAGAGCGAACCAAAAGCACAACACATGACCAATCAGATACAAAGAGACACTTAATAAATGGAAAGAGGCCTGAGACAATCACACCTGACATGGAATCAGATGGAATGACTGACCAACAACCTCCCACACATACAAAGTCATACACAAATGCATGCCACCAGCGGTACCATCAACAAAAGACAGAATGCCTGTTGGCATGCACATTGCCCAATCCAAATCCGCAAATTCCAAAACCGTGTGCTGTGTGCATCTCCTGCAACACACCGCTCAGCACACAGCATAGTGAGCAGCCATTGTGTTGGGGATACACCTTGAGCATCATATAAAAAGGACAAGCAACAAAAATAACCCAGTGACGCATGTACACAATGCCCAAATGGTAAGGGATCATGCGCTGCAGGGACACAGCATGCCAGAGAAGGCAATCGGTGTGCACGTGTGGGCATGGAAGTGTGGTTGTATGTGTGATGGTGCATTGTGTAAGTGTGTCTGTCAGTAGGGACATGCACTCAGTACATGCATGTGAAATTAAATGACCATCAGTGTCCTGTACACATCACATGTGAACATTGTCCATGTAGACACTCCAGTATGTCAAACAACAACAATCCCCTGACACCTGAAAAGTAATGTCATGATCTCTGCTTCCAAAAGGTCAGGGTTTTCCCAACTCCCTTGGAAGCAGATCCATAACCCAGGTTCCGAGTGCCAACCAGTCCCAATTGGGACCTTTTGGACCCAGTCCTGGCGCCAGTGGCACCAGGCTCATAAATATGCCCAGTCCCAGCGCTGGAAGCGCCGGGCTCATAATGCTTGGGTGGACTTACCTGCAGCAGACCATGCTGCTTACTTGCCTGCCAGTTGAGCCTCTGATCTTCTTCTGTTTGGAACTACTTTTCCTGTTGGGTGGGGCAGGAGCCACTCCCTAGATTCAGAACACTGGAACTCTTCTGGAAAGCAGAAACTCTTTTCTTACCTAGGCGTGGCTGTGGAAGGAGACACCTAAGCACTACAGGAGGCTATTTAAACCACACCCGATGGATGAATCTTGCTTTGCGTTATTCTGCATCCTCTGCAGCAGAACGCTCATCGTGTCTTCTGCATCTGATCCTGGGCCTAAGGAAAAAGGCTTACCATCCTGAATCCAGTCTTCAGCAACACCTATAAAGACAAGAAAGAACAGGTTAGCATTACGGTCTTCAGTGACAGTTCTTCACTTACCTGGTCCATCGGCTGTCACCAACGCCTCGCGCTGCATTCCGGCATCTGAAAGACAAAGGCTTACCTACTCTTCGTGCGCTCCGGAGGTCTTCACACTGCATTCCGGCATCTGAAAGACAAAGGCTTACCTACTCTTCGTGCGCTCCGGAGGTCTTCACACTGCATTCCGGCATCTGAAAGACAAAAGCTTACCAACTCTTTGCACGCTCCGGAGGCCTTCGGCGCTGCATCCCGCATCTGAAAGACAAAACAAGGTGCGTTTAAAGACATTGGGGAACTTTAATACTCACGTGCCATTACTCCTTTCCACATCTAACCCAGTGGGTATTCCGGCAGCCTGCAGCCGCTCCGAACTTGTACCTGCAAAATAAAAAGACAGTTAGAGCGCATCGTGAAGCAGGCAACAAGCGCTTACTTACGTGCTTCCAGGCGCTTCTATTCATCACACGGGCTCCATCTTCAACTCACTTCAGCCCGTCATCCGCCATCGCCGGAACCCTGCAAAACAAGAAACATCATTACTAAAGACTTTAAAGACATTAGAATTACTCGAAACTTACCGTTCGTGCAGTAAACGACGGACAGCAGTCCTCTGAAGTCAAGAGGCCTGCTCCCCTTATCCAGTGAAGAAACTGGTTACAGCACCCTGCCCCGAGGCAGATGGAGAGCACGGCGTTCACTTACCTAAGGTGAGAGCGTTAACCTTTGGGGTTCTACAGGAGAAGAGAAAGGGAAGAAGAGAGAGACATTCAATAACCCAGTTCCTTAATCCCATATTTTCTATCTGCAGACATCTTACCCTTCGAGTCAGACATACAGTGCACAGAGGTCCGGCCCAAAGAGCCAGCCGTGTGTTACACATCACCTTTGAAGATACGGTATACGCCCAGTCAAGACCGGCGCCTCTACGGGAATCAGGTGAGCGTTACAGAACGCAAAGCCAACCACAAAACTCCCGTCCAGGCGCTATGGAAACCTCGGATACCGACCAGCTAGCCCAGTTACTTGGGGAACTAAGGGCAGAAGTGCATGCAGCCCGTCAGGAAACGAACGCTCTAAGAAGGGAACTGATTATTTCCAAGGAGCGAACAGATGATCTCGCTAGACAATTGCTACAGTCACAAGCCGGACAGACCCCGTTACCCGCATCTGGGGGAAATCTTCCTTCTACATCCTCTATGAATCCAGTGCAGATCAACCTACCTGGGAATGTACCTCTGGCTCCGCCCGAACGATTTTATGGTGACCCAAAGAGGTTTGCAGTATTTATCAATCAGTGCCGGTTGCATTTGTTATGCCGGCCAGCAGCCTTTCCAACTGATCAAGCTAAAGTAGCTTTCGTGCTTTCGTACCTTAGTGGCAATGCGGCAGACTGGTCGATCCCTCTAGTAAATCAAGATGATCCGGTCCTCCATGATTTTCAAGCTTTTCAGCTCAGTATGGAAAAACTGTTCGCAAGACATTCACAGGGGCAGGCCTTGGACAATGAGCTTCTTTCGTTGCGACAAGGTAATCAAGACCTTTTGGCTTATATTGCGTCTTTCAACAGACTGATAGTGGAAACTCAATGGCCTGAGGACAAAAGGATTACGCTGTTTTATAGAGGTCTACGTGGAGAGCTCAAAGATGTGTTAGCCCAAGTAGTGAATCCCCCACAAGATTGTTCGGACTATATAGACTTAGTCGTTCAAATAGATCACAGACTGCAGAACAGGAAGGCCGATCGTTCCAAGTTTGATGCTCGAGTATTTTCCAAACCGCCAACTCCTTCCAAAGGAGTAAACTCCGGGGAACCCATGCAAATAGGGGGTCTGAAAGGTCCTCTAACACAAAAGGAGCGGGAAAGGAGAAAACAGTTGCAATTATGCCTCTATTGCGGACTTTCTTCGAGACTGTCCGGTGAAACCTGCCAAGAAGGCAGTAGGAGCTGCAGTTACCAAAGTTACAAACTCTGAGCAGGGAAACGACCTCGCCCGACAAGAATAGAGGTCCTCTTGCCGTGCATGAAAACCAGTTCCGTGACCTCGCATTTCGTGATACCTATGGTCCTCATTAGCCCTGATAATCCGGATCGATTACATGCAATTGAAGCTTACGTCGACAGCGGTGCAATCGGCAATTATGTGGATCATGAAATGGTTTTGAGGATGAATCTAACTCTTTGTCCCAAGGCTGTAAAGGACGTCATTACTACGGTGGATGGTACGGAGATAGCCTCCGGGCCAGTAACGCATACCACTCAAGAGGTGACGCTAGTAAGTCAAGATGGACACCATGAGAAGATCGTGTTCGATGTGATCAAGGCCCCTCAGTTTCAGATTATTCTAGGAATACCTTGGTTAGAGAAACACAATCCTCTGATCGATTGTCGAGCAAGAACGGTCCAGTTTCCAGAATGTGTCTCTACTTGTCACCCTCCACCTGGTGTTGCACTGGCAGAAATTTCTTCAGAGACTCCCCAGTTACCTCCCGAATACCTAGAATACCAAGATGTTTTCCGGAAGGATCAGGCTAACTCTCTACCTCCTCATAGGTCTTATGACTGCCAGATAGACCTGATACCTGCATCTACTCCTCCTTGTAGTAGAATTTATGCCCTCACCGAGCCTGAGAACCTTCACCTTCGACAATACCTGGATCAATACCTGGCAAATGGGTTTATTCGTCCTTCCAAGTCCCCTGCTTCTTCAGATTTGTTCTTCGTTCCAAAAAAGGAAGGAGACCTTAGAACTTGTATAGATTATCGCTCCCTGAACCAGATCACCGTTAAGAATAGATATCCGTTACCTTTGATCCCTGAACTCCTGGACCAAGTCAGAAAAGCATGCATATATACAAAGCTGGATCTTAGAGGAGCTTACCACTTGGTACGAGTAAAAGAGGGCGATGAATGGAAGACGGCCTTCCGCACCAAGTATGGGCTATTTGAATATCAGGTCATGCCCTTCGGACTTTGCAATGCCCCAGCCGCCTTTCAATATTTTATGAACGATGTCCTCAGAGAGCTCATAGATGTGTGTGTTGTTGTTTACATTGACGACATCCTCGTTTATTCTTCATCGGAATCTGAACATCGGAAACACGTGAAAATGGTCCTTGAAAGATTGCGTCAACACAAACTTTTCGCTAAGTTGGAAAAATGTGTTTTCAACGTGACTGAAGTTGAATTCTTGGGATTCATATTATCACCTGGCGGAGTGCGTATGGATTCAACGAAGGTCGATGCAGTTCTCAAATGGCCATCACCATCCTCCGTAAAAGGTGTGCAAAGCATGTTAGGCTTCGCTAACTTTTACCGCAGGTTTATCCCCGAATTCTCTCGAATAGTCCAGCCCATCACTGCCTTGTTAAAGAAAAACAAACGTTTTGAATGGTCTACCGAGGCGGAACAAGCTTTCCAGGATTTGAAGACTAAATTTATCTCTGCACCAATCTTAAAACACCCTCGCCCCGAACTCCCCTACATCGTGGAAACTGATGCTTCAAGCCTTGCCATGGGGGGCAGTTCTATCACAAAAGGACCCGGTAACCAATCAGTTGCATCCCGTGGCATTTTGGTCCCGCAAATTCTCGCCTCCTGAAATCAATTACACGATTACTGACAAGGAACTTCTGGCTATCAAGTCTGCCTTTAAGGCTTGGCGGCATTATCTGCTGGGGGCCCGACACACCGTTACTGTGATTACGGATCACCGAAAACTGCAATATTTGAAAACCGCAAAATCCCAATCCTCTAGACAACTCCGTTGGGCATTATTCTTTGCCGAGTTTGACTTCATAATTACCTATCGACCTGGTACAAAGAACGGTAAAGCTGATGCCCTTTCTCGGATGGGAGTGGAAGAACACTTGATCAACCCTAAACCTGTACCAATCATTCCCGAACAAAGAATTCTGGGTGTAATCGCCACAGAATCCATAGAGGAAGTTAAGGATAAAGCCAGGCAACTTGTAACTCCAGCAGACATACAGAATTGCCATCTGCAGGGAAAGGACTTTGCAGTAAAGGACAACTTATTGTATTTCCAAGAACGATTATACCTACCCAGCACAGATTTACAGAAAAAAGTAATCTCTTGTTATCACGATTCTTTAATGGAAGGACATCCCGGTATGGCCAAGACCTCAGAAAAGATCAAGCGCTACTTCTGGTGGCCGTCTTGGAAAAAAGATATCAGAGACTTTATAATGTCCTGTGGAGTATGCGCCCAAAACAAGAGTCAAAAGGAAAGACCAGCAGGCCTCTTACGCCCTATTGACATCCCACCTCGCCCTTGGCAAACGCTTTCTATGGACTTCAACACCGATCTACCTCCATGCTCCGGATACAATACGATTCTAGTAATCGTGGACTTATTCTCCAAGATGGCGCATTTCATTCCGCTCAAAGGCTTGCCAACAGCAGCAACTCTGGCCCGAGAATTTCTCGAAAACATCGTCCGACTGCACGGTTTTCCTTCGGTTCTAATTTTGGATCGAGGTAGTCAATTTATTTCTCATTTTTGGCGAAGTTGCTGTCGGTCGGCTCAAATTGATGTGAGACTATCGACCAGTCACCACCCTCAGACCGACGGACAAACCGAGAGGACCAATTAAACTCTGGAACAGTATTTACGCTGCATGCTGCAACAAACTGAAAAAACTTGGAAAGACATCCTTTGGATAGCCGAATATGCCTACAATAACTCTGTCCATTCGGGAACTGGGAAAACCTTGTTTTTTCTTTTGTACGGCAGTCACCCTCGAACCTCGGAGTTGGATCCCCTCCAAGATCTTGAAACACCAGCAGTAGACTACCTGCATTCTACAATCACCCAAGCCTTTAAGGAAGCTGTTTCTCACCTTCAAAGGGCTAAAGAACAATACAAGAAAGGAGCAGATCAACATCGGAAGGAAGCCCCTCAATATCAAGTAGGGGATCAAGTCTGGTTATCCACCAAATATCTACCTCTAAAAGGGCCACGCACATTCAACCCAAGATACCTTGGTCCCTATTCCATCACTACCATAGTAAACCCAGTAGCGGTCAAGTTGGACTTGCCCCCGCACATGAAGATACATCCGGTCTTCCACGTCTCTCTATTAAAACCCGTGCAACCTCAAACCCGACTAACTAAATCTCCAAAACCTATCCTAGTTGATGGAGAACTCGAGTTTGAAGTCAAAAGCATTCTGGACTCCAAGATCTCCAAATCTAAACTATTTTACCTAATTGACTGGAAAGGCTACGGCCCCCAAGAGAGATCCTGGGAACCTGCTGAATATGTCCACGCTCCTCGCCTAATCAAAATATTTCACCGAACATTTCCTGACAAGCCAAAACCCCCGGAGAAGCCCGGTTTGGGAGGGGCTTTGAGGGGGGGTACTGTCATGATCTCTGCTTCCAAAAGGTCAGGGTTTTCCCAACTCCCTTGGAAGCAGATCCATAACCCAGGTTCTGAGTGCCAACCAGTCCCAATTGGGACCTTTTGGACCCAGTCCTGGCGCCAGTGGCACCAGGCTCATAAATATGCCCAGTCCCAGCGCTGGAAGCGCCGGGCTCATAATGCTTGGGTGGACTTACCTGCAGCAGACCATGCTGCTTACTTGCCTGCCAGTTGAGCCTCTGATCTTCTTCTGTTTGGAACTACTTTTCCTGTTGGGTGGGGCAGGAGCCACTCCCTAGATTCAGAACACTGGAACTCTTCTGGAAAGCAGAAACTCTTTTCTTACCTAGGCGTGGCTGTGGAAGGAGACACCTAAGCACTACAGGAGGCTATTTAAACCACACCCGATGGATGAATCTTGCTTTGCGTTATTCTGCATCCTCTGCAGCAGAACGCTCATCGTGTCTTCTGCATCTGATCCTGGGCCTAAGGAAAAAGGCTTACCATCCTGAATCCAGTCTTCAGCAACACCTATAAAGACAAGAAAGAACAGGTTAGCATTACGGTCTTCAGTGACAGTTCTTCACTTACCTGGTCCATCGGCTGTCACCAACGCCTCGCGCTGCATTCCGGCATCTGAAAGACAAAGGCTTACCTACTCTTCGTGCGCTCCTGAGGTCTTCACACTGCATTCCGGCATCTGAAAGACAAAAGCTTACCAACTCTTCGCACGCTCCGGAGGCCTTCGGCGCTGCATCCCGCATCTGAAAGACAAAACAAGGTGCGTTTAAAGACATTGGGGAACTTTAATACTCACGTGCCATTACTCCTTTCCACATCTAACCCAGTGGGTATTCCGGCACCCTGCAGCCGCTCCGAACTTGTACCTGCAAAATAAAAAGACAGTTAGAGCGCATCGTGAAGCAGGCATAAAGCGCTTACTTACGTGCTTCCAGGCGCTTCTATTCATCACACGGGCTCCATCTTCAACTCACTTCAGCCCGTCATCCGCCATCGCCGGAACCCTGCAAAACAAGAAACATCATTACTAAAGACTTTAAAGACATTAGAATTGCTCGAAACTTACCGTTCGTGCAGTAAACGACGGACAGCAGTCCTCTGAAGTCAAGAGGCCTGCTCCCCTTATCCAGTGAAGAAACTGGTTACAGCACCCTGCCCCGAGGCAGATGGAGAGCACGGCGTTCACTTACCTAAGGTGAGAGCGTTAACCTTTGGGGTTCTACAGGAGAAGAGAAAGGGAAGAAGAGAGAGACATTCAATAACCCAGTTCCTTAATCCCATATTTTCTATCTGCAGACATCTTACCCTTCGAGTCAGACATACAGTGCACAGAGGTCCAGCCCAAAGAGCCAGCCGTGTGTTACACATCACCTTTGAAGATACGGTATACGCCCAGTCAAGACCGGCGCCTCTACGGGAATCAGGTGAGCGTTACAAGTAAACCCAACACAGGAACTGCCATTGATCAGCAGAACACATCATGTGCATAGTACCCCACAATGACAATGTCAGAGAGTTCCCAATTACTGTAGCGCAAGCGTACTGTCCGACAACAAAAGCCCCACCCTCATTTCCTCATCACCATGACCTTCAGAAGAACTGTGTCTGGGGTCCGTGGGCTTCTTCCTTCTACTCTACCTGGCTTCAGGATCCCCCTTCCCCTTGGTTTCCTTGTTCTTCCTTACATGTAAATAGGATCCAGCCCCCTCAGAGGCCACATTGACAGGTAAAAATACAGGTAAAAATACCAAATCACAGAGAACTCCAAGGAGCCAAACCCTGGAAAAAGCCTCTAGGCACCAAAAAACCCTGGAAGAGTCTCCAGTATATGACTTTAAGTCGCAGAATATGGCCAAGCACATGCCCAAGCTGAATGATATAATAACTACCAAGGTAGCACAGTTGAACAATGGTTCAACAGGATGGATAGCAATTTGAGTACACAATAATCAATGAGGATGCCACAACTGATGGGTAGTGTCACAGCTCCGGTTCCCAGGCGCAGGAGTGGCATGAACCAACCTCCCCCTCTGCAGTTTGGGCGCCTGCAAGTTAAAACTTACACAGACCTCCGAGGCCCCGGGGGGAAGAGGGTAAGGGATCTGTTGGTTGGATATGTATCAGTATCTAGGATAACCGGAAAGAGGGTCAGGAGAGCAGGAGAGGGGAGGTGGATGGGCAAGGGAAAGTAGGGAAAATACAAAATACAACAATTGACAATTACACATACTCAATAAGAGAAACCATGTTCTTCATGCACATTGTACAAACTGGCTCAGGTGAGCCAAAGAGAGACTTATCTCTGGGGTGAGTGCTGGCCTCCTGCCTACGCACTCTCAGGTCCAGTAACAGGAGCAGTTCAATGCTGCAAAGAGAGCAGGAGTTACTATTCTGTGGGTGTTGCCTCACACACACATAACACCATTCATGCCTCAAACTTAGTGACTCCTCCCCAAACAAGCCCTCTTGTCTGCTGCTTCATTCGTATTGTTTTGCTTGCCCCCGTGATGGTTCATACACTGTTTATGCAGTATGGTAGCGGCACGTGGCTCCGCTGTAAACGGAAGACCATGTGTTAAGAATCACACATGATAGTATGGGCCTTGGATGTGCTGCTAGCTGCGTGTAGCGAGGTGCGACTTCAGTACAAGTTGCGTTCTGCCAGCCGCGGCTTTCTATAGGCAGCGCACATGGCTAATTGCATATGCTAATGATATGTACTGCACTCGAGTTCGTGCGTCGCTGGGTGCCCCCCCCTTTCGCTGTATTAGTTTGTGGCTAGGAACGTTACTGCGCTAATAACTTAGCTTCTCTGGAGCAGGGGGGACTCGAGGATATGGACGACTTCACAACTTGCAAAGCTTCTTGGCATTTGCTCCTCAGCGCCGCTTTGCTGTACTGTGCGCATCTTCCCCAATGGCTGGCTAAGCTCCCCAGCGCTGGTGCTACTTAGCTTGCCTGTGCGAGGGGCCTGGAGGAAGGTCGGCTGGGGCGTAGCCCCTCATGCTGCTCCCCTTGCTCGAAGCTCCCATGTGCCCCACCCAACATGGGCAGGGTTTTGTAGTCCTTGGCCCGGTGTCTGCTGGGAAAGGTAGTCTGGAGGCTCCTTTTCCTTCAGAAAGGGCATAAAAGCCCTTTATAAGGCTGGAATCTTTTCTGTGTGTGTTTCTTTTTGCTGCTTGTCACTGGGCCATGTCTGTGACCTACATCTGACCTCCTCCCACACAACCCCAGGGTCTGTACCCTGACAGGTAGAGCTGGAACTTGAGTAGAAAATAACCAAGGAGGCTGGCACAACTGGATGGTTGAGCTCTAACCCAATCAATCCTTGATAGCGTGAACAAAGAAAGGCAGAGACAGCGCAAGTCTGCAAAGGCACAGTGAATGCGAGATAGCCGGAAACAGCTGACAGAAAGTTAAGAGCCACAACAGTTGAATAGCATTGGTAAAAGCCCAAAGTCAACATAAAGGTATGGATGTAATAGATGAAAGACAGGAGGAGTGACAGAGAGATGCTGTGGAACAGAAGTGTACTGAGGCAAACCGAGGCAGTGTAAGAGTAGGTGGAAATAACTGCCCGAGAGACGGGCGGACAGATTTGCAGAAAGGACAGTAACAGGAAGAAAAACAGGGACTAAAGGCACCAGAGTGTGAAAAACAAGTAAAGAGCTGTAGTCCAGTAGGAAAACTGCACCGTCAGGCAGCAGCGAAGTCCAAGAGGGTAGACAGATACAACGTGCCGTCCAAACGGAACGGAGCGGAGTAGTAGTAAAGGCGGACATCTCAGGTGAGAACTGGACCGTGAGTTGTGCCTCTTGGGTCACATTCCTAATGCATCCTCCTTTGCCACAATCCCCAGGGGCTGAACTCAACATGTACCAACTTGACATTGTCACCACCCAGCCCCCTCCCACCATCAGTGTGACTTTGACAGCTAAAGGGTGCAGGCTACCGTCTACAGCATGAAGTGCATCAAGCACGTATACAGGCAAGAAATGAAAATACATCACAATCAACTTCAATAAATGGACAGTTCAAAAATGTACTCACCAAAGTTGATTGCAGACATGCCGTGGAGAAAACATCCATGATCCCCAATAGGGGTGTAAACACAAATAGTACAGAAGCAGACAGGCCACAGATATGACAAAAGTCCAATGCCCTTGTGTAAATTGTTGTCACACCAAACCATCCTTGCAAGCCCATGGAAAGGGGAAGCAGGAGTGGCATATGTGTCAGGATCCCAAGCCACAAACACATACACGAGACAAGCTTGAATGGGCCCAGCTGGAACAGACAGTGGATGATTTCAAAAGCCACAAAGCACCACACCGTCACATGAATGCACAATAGACAAACAATTTTAAACTGATAAAATAAAAAATGGCCACATACGACCCGGGGGGGACTCACAAGGGGGGAGGTACCGGGTGCACCTCAACACCCACATGCAATGTTGTTGAGATGAAAAAAAACTCCATGGGCTCAACGCCTGCACGGCCCGACCTGTGTGGGAAATAAGTCGTCGTCCTGCTCACCCTCTGGATGGAAATCAGGAGGTGGACGTGGCACAGTACCCTGACCACGCCTATGCGCAGCTTGCCCCTCGACAGCAGCAAGTCTGCGGGGCTGGTAAGCCTGGTCCTGTGCGGCGATGGCACATAGGTCAGCATGCAGCACCTCACGTGATACGTGTGCTTCCTTTTGCAAGGTAGCACTTGTAACACAGAGTTCTGCCTGCATGGCCTCGCACGACATATGGAGCACCTCCCGGCATGCACATAGCTCAGCCGAGATGGTATTTTCAAGCTGCTCCAACCTCTCCTCTGACCGCTTCCTCTGGGACATGTTGCCGGGCATGATACCTGCGGGGCCCAAGGAGCCGTGGTCCTTGCTGGATTGGCACCGCCCGCGGCTGCAGGACTACATCCCTCTGTTGACATGATGCCCGAGGCACATCAGCAACTGGTGTGGAGTGTGACTGTGTGTCCCGATCCACCACAGGCGGAGGTTCCAATGTGGAATGTGCTGTCATTAGTACCAGCACGGATATAAATGATATTGAGCCTTTTTTTGATGTACTAGACCGTATAACTGATGGCGGCTCAGTTGTCAAAATCTTACTGTGCATATTTGTAAAGGACATGAGGTTGTATCGTCGTATTTTAGGATGTTGTTTTACAGTGATGATTTAAATGTTATTTGTGAATGAAATGACGAATTGTCTGAGTATGAATGAGGTATGTTTGGCGTATGGTTTGTTGTGGTTTTAGATGAGAATGAGGTATTTTACCAGGTGAACTATTAATTTTTCAGACTGGTAAATGATTGTACTGATTTTGATACTTGTGATGTCTTTTTAAAATAATGACATCAGTCTGTTATAATGTTTTTTCTACATATTAATAAAAATGTCGAATTATTAGAGAGTGTCTATTGATTTGAATTGAATGCTTTTCATCTCATTGTTTTAAGACACATTTTTTCACAGTTTTTTTCACAATTGTTTGGAGTTATGATGAAATGTTGACTGTCTATATGAGTTAACCGCGCCGGAGCTCACCACATAGAAACACAAGTACTATGATCTTTGATGTCAATATAAATATATCGCTTCTATCCAGGCCAGATCATAGTACCAAGATAATCCTGGTATCCCCTGCCTCTTCTGTTTTTTGGAGGTTCCAACACCGTCTGACCCCTCAGTGCAGGTGTCACGGACAGAAGATTGTCCACATCAGGATCACTCACCATCGACGAATGGACATGACACGCATCCAACTCAACATTGTGCTCAGAGTCATCCTCAGAGCTAGACTGATTGCCAGCCCTGGATGTACCCCACAGAATGTGTCTGGCAGGTTGGCAGGGGGGAAGTGTGCATGTAGACAGGAGCCTTGAACAAGCCATTGCAGTAGTCCAACATGTTACCCACCAGTGCCATGGTAAAATTGTGTGCAGGGGGGGTGGAGGGGCAAGGGAGCATGCCTACGTGGAGTACCCGCATGCAGGCAGGCGATGACATATACGAGTGCTGAGTGGAAAGACACCCCAGGCTACATGCAGAAGGGCTGGAACATGGACCAGAGGGGCAGCCGGGTGACTAGCATGTGAGTAGGGTGCAAGTGTGGTGATGAGGACAGTCCCTGTCTGTACTACATGTACAGCATGCTGCACAGCAGGCACGCATTAGTGAAGCATTGCATGACTCGCACATGAGAGCCATGTACACATAGCATGTATTGGCAGTCAAGCACAACACATCGCACAAGCAAACCACACATGGCCTGTACAAACACGCAACAACACTCACTGGACGGGGCATCAAAATACAGCATCTCTCCCACTCCTTTGACGAATTCTGCCAGGATGAACTCGGCAGCGATCACCTCGTGCGGAGTGAGTTCTTCCTCCTAAGGTGGTGGCCCACTGCCAGTTACCCGAGTCATGGCATAATTGGAGGCACGCTTTAGTTTAGCACAGTGTCAGAGGTCATCCCAATGCTTTTTGCACTCCTGAGCTGTGCGCACCTCATGTCCGAATGCACTAACACCCTCTGCAACATGCTTCCAGTGGTCCCAATGCTTGTGACGTCATGCCAACCTTCGGATGTTCATGCTGTTGTGTGTGTATGGATGCTGCTGCCTGTTGCACCATTCCTGTTAATTTGTGCATGTGTGTGGGTTCAAATGATATGAGTGTTGTGGAGTGTGATGCCATCTGTGAAGGTTGACACTGCCACTCATGTGCAACTGTCCTGTGTGTATCAGACCATTGTACAGTGCCCTGATGCCTGTGTTCTGTCGCTCCCTGTCTGCAGCGTCGACTGATGAAGAGGGCGGAGAGGGTGCTGTGGCGCACAGCAGCAGGGATCCCATCGCCAGCTGGATACGCAAGGCCCAGCTCCCCTCCCGGGTAGTGATCTCTTCCTGGAGTGAGGATTCTGGTGCTGCGTCCATGGCCACAGCTGCCGAGGGAAGGTCCAAGAGGGGGAGTTTGAAGGTGTACTCCTCAGCAGCAGTAGGGGCAGCTGAGCCCATACAGGGGCCTACGGAGGAAGATGGCACAGAGTCATCCAGGTTGGTGGGGGGTTTGGTTGAGGAGGAGGCCTTGGAAGCCCCACGCACGGGGCCTGGAAGGGGGGATTCCACTGGTGCTAGTGTTACAGTCCAGGGGCAGGCACAGGAGGCAGCACAGGCTGCCGCAGTGGTGCCTGTGTGTAATCCTGTCCCCGATCCTGTGACTGCACCGTTTTCAGGGAGGGGATGCGCATACAACAACTGGCCTTCCTCTCCCTGTGGACGTTGCAATCCGTGACCGGATTGAGCCTGTCCTAGCTGGGGTGGCGTTGCGCCAAAGTGGTATTCGGGATGACGTGCAGGGTTCTTGTCTGGACAATGCATGTCATTTCGAATACCTCTTTGGCCGCGTCGACCTACTAGGACAGGTCATCGGCATTGGGTTCAGCCATGTGCTGGATCTTCTTGCAACCCCTTCCTCAACTGAACCCCCTATGTGCCAGTCATCCTCCGTGCCATCTTCCCGCCCAAGTATCAGCTGGGCCCCCTGTGGAGCTGCCCCTGAGCCAGCGGCCAGGCTGGTAGAGCACACATTCCTCCCACAGTCGCGAGTCGGTGGTCCAGCAGGGGTGGCCACCCCACCAACTGGACCCCAGCAAGAGGAGGATGTGCAGGCATCAACAGGCAGGGCACGTGCACAGCAGAAGCAGGCTCAGGGTGGGAACGATCATGGCTCGGGCCATCAACATCCCAGGGGCAGGCATCAGCCGGCGGGCAGGTGGACCCAGGATTGGGAGTGTCTTCTGTGTGGCAGCAGTTGGGCCGGCAAATAGAGGCGGAGCGGCGGCTGCCGGAGAGGGCACGGCTCACAATGGTCAGGGCGGAGAACTCCGTTCACCGGGCATTGAGGCGGTCTGAGTGCCTCGAGGCAACTCGCAGGGAGTTGGAGGACGCCATGGCTGCACCCCTGCGAGACCTCGGGACAGGGAAGAGGCCCGCCTCCGGGACATTGAAGTGGAGTTTGATGATGCCCTGGCCCGGGACATCAATCAGTGAGCCGTCGGACTAGCCCGCCGCTTTTGTAAATAGATATGTAGGTGTAGGTTTCCTTTTTTTATTTTTCTTTGGGGTGCATGGACTATGCCCTGCCTTTTTGTAAATAGTTATTCATTAGGTAGGTTTGGTTAGGTTTCCTTTGGATTGTTGGGCTCATGGACCCTTGAATATTCATTTGCATATAGTTATGGACCTGGATTTACTTTATTTTTTTACCCATGGAGGAAAGGTTTGCTTTTTTTGGAACTTTGGATTTTGTTTTATGGACTGACACTTTGGGGCCATTTTACTTTGGATTTTATTGATTATAGCCTTCTGCCTTTTTGTTGGTCATTTTTGGACATCCGGACTTGGATTTATTTTTTTTCTTCTTGTGTGCTTTTGTTTTATTCATTCAGTTTAGTATTTAATACAGTTTTTTCACTACTTTACTTGTGTGGTCTTCTCTCATTCGTTTTGTGCATGTCACAATGTAGGTTTTCTCAGTCATGTGTCGCCATTGTGTGGGTCTGACGGACACGTATTCATGGGCATGCTGGTTATTTTGTTTCTATCATGACATGGCAAATTCAATGTGGAGTGGATGGAATGCTTGGTTGGGTCTTTGGATTGGGCTGGCGTGGGGTGGGATTTGGGTGGCCATAAGGACCATGGGTCTGGATTGTGATGACGTGTTGGGTGGGGGGGACATGAGTCGGGGCCTGCTGGCAGGTTGCCCTCACTGGGGGTGGGGTGGGGGGGGACATGTGTTGGGGCTCCCAAGTGCATGATGCCATGTGGCCTGCCTGCGGGGCATGGTGAGGGTGGATGGGCTGCCTGCGGGGCATGGTCTGGGGAGATGGGCTACCTGCGGGGCATGGGGAGGGGTTGTAGGTGTGTCCCCTGTGATGCCTAATGGGGCATGGGGAGGGGCACACCTGGGAGGGCCCACTGACAAATCACGTGTCCTATTTCTTCCCCCCGCCCCCCTGGTATATGCATACCCCGCTCGCGCCAGGCCGATCGCGTGTAGAACTCCCCGCTCACCCCCGGAATACGTGTACCCCACTCACGCCAGGCCAATCGCGTGTAGAACACCCCGCGCATCCCCGGAATATGCGTACCCCACTCGCACCAGGCTGATCATGTGTTAAACTCCCTGCGCACCCCCGGAATATGTGCAAGCAGCCCATCCACCCTCCCCATGCCCTGCAGGCAGCCCATCACCCCTGGGCATGCCCAGCAGGCAGCCCATCACCCCTGGGCATGCCCCACAGGCAGCCCATCACCCCAGACCATGCCCCGCAGGCAGCCCATCACCCCTGCACATGCCCCACAGGCAGCCCATCACCCTTGCACATGCCCTGCAGGCAGCCCATCACCCCTGCACATGCCCCACAGGCAGCCCATCACCCCAGACCATGCACCACAGGCAGCCCATCACCCCTGCACATGTACCACAGACAGCCCATCACCCTTGCACATGCACCACAGGCAGCCCATCACCCCAGCACATGCCTCGCAGACAGCCCATCACCCCTGCACATGCCCCACAGGCAGCCCATTAGCCCAGACCATGCCCCGCAGGAAGCCCATCACCCCTGCACATGCCCCACAGGCAGCCCGCAATACAGGCCCCTCCACCCCTCACCATGCCCTGCAGCCAGCCAATCGCCCCTGCACATGCATTGCAGCCAGCACACAACACAGCCCCCCAAACCCTCACCATGCCCTGCAGCCAGCCCATCACCCCTGCACATGCCCCGCAGCCAGCACACACCACAGGGGGGACTTTTTCCATGCTATTTGCCTGGCGCAAGCGGGGTACACATATTCCGAGGGGTGCGCAGGGAGTTTTACACGCAATTGGCCTGGCGCGAGCAGGGTATGCGTATTCCGAGGGGTGTGCAGGGAGTTTTACACTCGATTGGCCTGGGGTATGTGTATTCCGAGGGGTGCTCGGGGAGTTTTGCACACGATTGGCCTGCCGCAAGTGGGGTACGCGTATTCTGAGGGGTGCGTGGGGAGTTTTACACACAATTGGCCTGGGGTATGCATATTCTGAGGGGTGCGCAGGGAGTTTTGCACACGATTGGCCAGGTGTGAGCGGGTTACATGTATTCCGAGGGGTGCACGGAGGGTTTTACACACGATTGGCCTGGCGCGAGCGGGTTACGTGTATTCCGAGGGATGCGCGGGGGTTTTTACACACGATTGGCCTGGCGCAAGTGGGGTACGAGTATTCCGAGGGGTGCGCGTGGAGTTTTACACACGATTGGGTTCTCGCGCGTGGGCTGTGTGGCATATTTAGCGTTTTCGTTGTTGGGGAGCTATTTGCTGGTCCACTGGCCTTTGCGCCATGTAGGGGATTTGTGCAGATGTTTTTGGCGCACAGGGCGGGGTTGGGGGCCTGCTGCATGGTCGCTGCGCCACGCTGCGCCACGGCTGGTTATGGTTGTAAGTATCCATGAATACCATGTGCGTCAAAATGGCTTTTGGCACACGCGGCTGGCGCAAGCCACTTCTGCCAAATCTTCTAAAATACTAAATCCTGAAAAAATTTATCTAATAGCATATTCATAAAATGAACATTTGACTTTATTACAAAATAATTTGTGATATAAAATGTGTTACACAAAATGTATAACTCATAAAACCCACAAAAAACACAAGGTACACAATAAAAAACATAAACTTATATACAATGCCAATTAATAATCAGCCACAATTAGGCACAAGAACACATCTACAATCGCCCAATTTGTCTACATGCAAAGTCCGCCCAACATGTTTCTGTCCCTCTCAAACAATTACTAGGACATTCATCAGGGGATATCAACTGCACACATGCAAAGTTGTTGATAGGTGGGTATGTTGGTCTCCACAGCGTTACAACCAAATCACAGGGTTATTGATACTAAAGAAATCAAAAGAAAGAAGGTCACCAATTAAAAAAAAACACCACCTTAATTGATCTAAAGCTGACCAAGATAATTCCACTAAAGGAATTAAATCTGGCCAGTTCTTGTTTCACACAACACTCAAAATTGACAAAGGGTACTTGCTCCCAGAACATGGTATCATTCCATATGCCAAAATGCAATAGGAGTCCTTCTTAGTAGAACTTTTGATATTCTATGAAAGGCCTCTAATGGCCAGAACAAACACTGCAAAACAAAGAAGACAAACCACACCAAGGCTTTCACTCGCAGGGTCTTTAGTTACCTGTCCCACAAACATCTGACATGTGTAGTCTCTACAATTATGGGAGAGCACCATACATAGCATCTGTGTTAACCCTCCATCAACATCTGGGTTAGATGAAGACTATTACTTGCTTCTAGAAAGGTTCAAAGTTCAACAATTTCCTACAGAAGCAAGAAATCAAAACACTCATATTGGATGAGTCCAGGTTCTATGCAAATAGCAATATACCCATCACCCACCGAATGTGTCCTGGTCCAAACACAATGGTGAGACATGCTAGTGCGATGTACACAGGGTGCCTGTATCCCAAAGGATACCATCAAACACTTAGACACCCCATAACATATAGCATGCCCTCACTTATATGAAACCATAACACTCTATATTTTAGTGTTCGCATTCTATTCCAAAAGTCAGATCACCACAGCGTTGTACACAGATCTCGCATGCTGATGAATCAAGTAAACCAACCCATGGCACCAAACAATGTGTCAGTTCCTCTCTTTTAAAACTGCGTGCCTAAACCCTAACGTGGACCACACTGTTTTAAACCATGGGCCTCATTACGACCCTGGTGGTAGTAAAATTACTCCCCATTCCTATTCGAGTCCCATAGGACTGAATGGGAATGGGAAGGACGGAAGCACCGGCACCGTTATAAACAGTGCTGGTGCTTCCGTCAAAACCAGCGAGCTGGTGCCGTTCCGCCTGCCAGCACCTGGCAGGAGGGACGGCACCCGTCTGCAGGACTCAGAGTATGCCGGTCCGGTAGAAAACGGTGCCAGTAGCTTACCGGCACTGTTGTTACCAGACCGGCATACTCATAATGAGGCCAAATGTGTCTCAATAAACTGGAATGTAAAGGCAAAGTCGTGTCCTACTATAAAAGGAAAAGAAGACAACCAATGTGCCCCTGCAGCATAAAAGGCACGTACAGATCATGATGGCAACTTCATAAATGTAATCAACACTGACTTCAGAGTGCCTCTGTCCTCAATCACAGAGCGCTTCTCATTCTCATCCATGAATACACACATCTTGGAATATTTAAAAGTATTTGCCAGGAACAAGCAACCAGACAAAGCAAGCGTTGTCAAACTGTGGAGATCATTGCCCAAATACCTTCAAGGGGATACACATTTTTAAAAATGTTTCACTCATTGAAAAACCACACCACAAGGGATTGCCATGATGCACTTAGTTCATTGAACAATGCCACAGATGTTTTAATAACAGCACAACCACCAATTTTGTGGTTTCAATGTGGTGATGTATTTGGTGTTTTAATACATGGAAATCCCCCAATTATGTGGTTTTCAATGTGATCATGCATTTTCATTATTTACGAATAAACCAATGGAGACTTCCCATGTTACAGTGTACATAAACAAGTACCACTTAACATAAAATGAACCCTCTTGTGTCTCAAAAATGCAATGATATATAGGGTGGGGTACACAATTAAACATCTACCAAAACAATCCAAGAAACAACATCAGAGGGGCCTTATGCTTAACATTTTTAGAAAAATAGAAACATTTAACTGCATTCCAAAATTGTGTCACTTTCATAGAACCCTGTGTGATGTCACTTCCGCTACCCATGACATTTTGGTGAATTGACATCTCTGGGCTAGACACACACCAGAGTTCTCTTTTAAGTGATTTATTAAGGAATAAGTACACAGTTGTTCCAAAGTAATAAAAAGGGTTGGATAAAGTTGTCCTTTAATATCCCACAGATTCCCTGGGCTAAAGTTAAAAATTCCCTGGGCTAAAAAAAAACTGCACTCAACATAACATTTCGGGTGGTTATTCCAACCACAATGTATCTGTTAGAGCAATTCTGCATTTTTCTTATTGCTCCACAAACATTTTCTCAGACTCCTATGCAACCCTCAGCACTAGGCCTATGTGACAGCTTGTGGATGGTCTAAAAATCAGCCTTCTTTTGTTTCAGGCTGGCTGAAAGACTTGTTCCCACAAAGGATGATGTTCCAGTTGCTCCCCGCCTGGGTCCTCCTGGGTTGGCCATGACTCGGCCTCTGCAATAGTCCTTCCTTGGGCGCACTGACCATTTCATGTCTCGGCTGGTAGAGGTATCTGGTTCAGAAGAGTGCAAGTTGGGTGCCTACCAGGCCCAAATAAAGGATTCCTTCCCCAGCATATCTGAGCCCTAGCCACTATTCCGGTCCTGTCCTCCTCAATATCACATCCCAAGGTTGTACCTCCTCCCATAGTGGGTTCAACCCCTTCTGATTGGGGTCTCACTACTAACTCAACCTTGTGCACCCAACCTCTCTGTTTTTCAACTTTCTCTTTACCCTATCTCCCTTGACCACCAGTCAATCAACCTTCTCCCCAGATTTCTCCCTGTCCTCCTTTACCCTCCTTTTATTTCCTAGCCTTGCTCAACTGCCTCCACAAACTCTGTAGCCACTTACTTATAAACTCCACTTTCTTCTTTAGTTTCCTCACCTCCCACCCTCTGGAGGCTGTGTCACCACCCACTAGAATTCTCAAACCACTCCCTTCCACACACAAGATTCTTCCACCTTCTAATCCTGTCTGACCACCTTCTCTTGGTTTCGGGCCTCCTTGCTTAATACCTACTTCTACCTCTTGATGTTCACTTACCGCCTCCTGTGCGGGTGGACCTCCAAGCTCCGTAATGCAAAATAGGCCCACCTCTTAAGAAATGAGTGCACATTTGTGGGTAAAGTACGTTTATTGTACAAATGGCTGGGAGGGGCTAGATGATGCTGTAGAGTCAAACTAACCAGATTCACCTCGAACCACATAAGGATCATACATTATATACATTTTGCAACAGTTACACTCCCACATATTTTGTTACAAAGTTTCCCCTCAAACATGATTGGTCAACCCTATACAAAGAAATCTAATCCCCTTCAGTTCCCATGATCTCATTGCATTCATTTATTTAACCACTATTTCCTTCCAACATATATTTGCATCATCTCATATTTACAACACAACCCTTCACAGGATCTTTAAGTAGTAGGTTATGACATTATCATATGGTTACAAATTAATAACAATATTAATTTACTAGAACTTCCATCTGCTCAGGGACCCCTACCCGGTCGTGATGCACATGGCTTTACCAAGGATACTTCAACAACACAAGGAGGGAGAGAAACAAACAAGTTCCCTTTGAAGTGGCGATGATAAGTATCTTATCTGCCGAGACTTGTTGGCGTCCTCATTTCATGCTAATGCATATGACTACCATTTCAGCATTCATGGCCTCTGACCACATCATGGTCATTCCTGAGAACATGATTGAAAACCCATAATCCATTTGTTCACTCTGCCCTTGAGCATCACGTTCACCAGGATTATTACCTGGCCCCGAACAGACCTTACCATGTGGACTGACCTCCCTAGACACTGAATAATAGGCTCCTGTGTACTTAAAAAGATTGCATCTCCTCTCCACAATATTACCAAGCCATAAAACCAGAGCCTGGCCGTAGTTCACTATTTGATGTTATTGCAGCTGCCCGAATGCAGTTAACTGCTTTTCCCCAACCTTCAACCTTACTCAACCAGTTTTCCAGGGCACACAGAGTTTATCTTGCCATCTCAGGTTTCAGTGGCCTACACAAACCTGTAGCTATGACGGGACTCGCAGCATACAGATTCATGTATTTAGCCTTTTATCCAGTGTTCCCCAAATGTCCCAAACACATTTCCCTAAAGTATGTTTAGGACTACTGTGTCCCTTCACAGTGGTTTCTCCATCCGCAAATCTCCTATATCACATGCGCATATGAAGCTCCTCGCCTCCCATCTTTAGGCGCTATGTTGCATGCTACATGACTACATCATTTTCAAATTGCATCAGCAGATTCGTCATTATGTTACTACGTGTGTGCAAATCTAAAATGTACTGACTATACACAAAGTTACACTAATAGTAACACTCATCCTATTTTCATTAACTACACTAGATCCATGCTAAATCCAACATCACATCAAGATCGCTGTCACCCCAGCCACCAATATGGGGAGTGCAACGCGAACCCCTCTTTCCCATTGTGACCTTTATCGACCACCACAACATTACCTCCTTTAGTTAACTAATAAACCAATGTCTTGTTCTTTAAACCCATCTACTCTGTGATATAAAACGCGCACAAACATCTCTCACACAAGTCCCATTATGAGCATACTCCTCCGCTGGACAAACCCAACCCGCCACCCCCACTAGTCCTGCAATCTACCCGCTGTCCCACACAATCTTTCCAATCTGGCAGAGGACATAAGACCTCACCTGGAGCCCCAACTGATCTGGATCAATTTCTAACTCAGCCTGAGTACCCATATGATATGAAATGGTAGTGATTCTAGCCTTGCAGAGGGTCACAGTCATCATGGCAGCTGTTGTAGTTATCTGGGCAGAGCAGCATTGTAAAAACATCTGGCAGGTACGAAAGATAATGAGCAAAAAGACAAAAATTGGCATAAGAATCTTCACAGCTATGCTCATCCGTGAAGGCACCCAAGAGAAAATAAAGGCCAACCAAGGGTCTCTTGTAATTCCTATTTCCTTCTCCATGCCCCCTCGCCCCCTTAGCATTTGCAATGTGGCAATTGTCTGTTTCAGAGACCCATTTTCTAAATCATAGGGAGGTATGAATGTACAACACATACTCCCTATTGTGTGACACCCCCCCCCGCTTCCATAGCCGCTAGGAGGTCGAGGTTGTACCTAGTTTGCAGGGCTATGAGCCTCAAGGCCGGCAGTTCTTCTTTGATAGCACTAAAAGCTGACTCTGTAAAATTCACAAACATAAAAGTTCATAATGGGTAACCTGTAGCCACTTCACATTCACTATGGCTTGAACACCAGGGGCCAAGAGAGAAGAAAAGAACATCTCAGTCCAGCTGAACAGTCCAAACTGCGCAGGAATGCTCATTAGAGCTTCTGTTGATGCTGACAAAATATAGTTTGATCTTTTGGACTGTCTCAACGATTCTGCTACTCCATATTAAGGCAAAGTCATTAAATTGTCCATATCTGATGACACAAGGGATGCAAGGGGCACAGGGGACAAAATGGGCACAGATGTGGCTTTATGTGTCAGGCTGGCAAGTATCAGATGGCTTTGGGGAACAATAAGAAAAGGCACATGCAATGTAGTGGGACTAGACACACCTCACCACACTGGAGATAATTGTCTGTTTGCAAACTGTTCACACAACCAAAACACATTGAGAAGTGCTGATGTACCTCCAGCCAGGTCAGCAATGCGAAGCGCAGGGCTGCAATTCCCCTTTGTGCCAACAGGCACCATGCATTCACCCAAACACAGAGAAAAATGTGCGAGTAACTGGATCTTAACAGGCTCCGCTGGCTCTTTTTTCCAGACAATTCCACATTCTTGGTTAATTTGTGCCACCCCTGGGGGGGGGCGCTGTTGAGCAGCCAACAAAATGGCTGCTTATCTTTTAGGCTCTGAGCACTGCCGCTTCTCATCTGTGGACATCTGCGGTCATCCACTTTATCCTGCCTCTATACTTGTCCCCCTGTCTTGCTGACATCTTGGGCTGCCTGTGGGTGAAATGTGGCTTCAGATCGGAGCCCTGTGACCACCATACGGCCTGTTCGCTGCGCCTCAGTGACAGGCTGGCCCTAGGGCCGAGCCTTGGTGGCTGCGGAGGCACGCGGCGGACTTGCGTGGCGCCAGCTGCTGCCTGTGCCCCGGCGTCTGTGAGTATTGCACCGCCTACCTGCCTGAATTCCCCGTTTTCCCGATTGAGCCTGGCTGCCTGGGGGCTCAGACCGAGCGGAGTACACGTGGATCACCTGGGAGACCGGGGCTGCCCCGAACGAGGCAAGCCCTTGTGCTGTGGTGGCACTCATATCAGAGGACTGCTGGCGGCCTTCACTTGGACAGGGCCCACACACTACACGACTGCTCAGGCCACCCTGTTGCGCAATGCCTTGCCCCCCTCCTTGCTGAGCACAGCGGGTGGAGAGCCTCCCGTGACTCTGTGACCATACCGCTGAGCTGCCGCTGGTACGGCGTGACTGGCCCCGGAGGGGGGCTGTATGCACCATCCTTCCTGGGTTCATCTGGACTGCCCGGCCGCACTCACTCCCTGCGTGTGATCTCTACGGGCCACTGAAGGTTCAGATCACCTGCTATCTGAATCAAGGGCTACGCTGCAGGTGAGGAGTTGGTGGGGGTTGTTGAGTAGTGATCTCCTCCGCTATTCCCTGAGTTTGCTGCTTCCTCCCACTCCCTCGTGAGGGCTGATCCTCATACTTCCATGGCCCCAGGACCCTGTGGTTGTGTATATACTTTGCTCTGGTCACTGTACCTGAAACTGTACTGTGCCACTAATGTGTATCGTCCCATCTGGCTTTTATCCGCCCCCTCCTGCACTGCCTCCAGCGATCTCTGGCTTTAGGCACCGTTAGCTCTCGCCATTTAGAACTGTGAACCCTTGCTGGTGCGAGTGACAGGAATGCTGCTCTCAACAACGTGGTGCCCCCACTGAGGTACTAGTGGTGAATCTTGCCTTCTGACACGTGCCCAAGACCCCTAAAAGAGGCCCCCTTGCCCAATTGTGCGACTGGTGGGACCTGTCTGGCCACCATTCCTCTGCGCCACATGACCTCTTGGTGCAAAATATCTATAGGAAACCCTACTCAGAGCACTGAAAACTCAGCCATCATCTGGCACAATGTCCAACAGGTCCAGGAACACTAATAAAACCGGAGCCTTGGACAAATTCGCTAAGGCCACCCCGAGGCCGGATACAGCCCAAACATCAAGCGTTCAAATGGACAACACGCTCCCTGCGGAGGTAACTGCTACAGACCTTGCGGTTATGATGGAATCAATGGCTAGAAACTTCGCAGCCTTCCATGAAAAGCTGGATGACATCAATGCGAATGTGGCATCACTCAGAGCTAAACTGGATCAGCAGGGAACGAGCATCGCGGAGGCTGAAAACAGGATAGGCGCTAATGAGGAAAATATAACTACACTGCAGGGCACAGTGGCCACTCTAGTCACTGAAATGAAGTCAGCTAAAGCCAAATGTGATGATTTAGAATCCAGATCACAGAGAAATAATATACGCATTGTCAGTGTTCTGGAAAACGCACTGCAGGGCCGGCTCGAACTGGCAATCGAGAATCTTCTGAAAGACCTACTGGGCAACCCCGACTTGTCCCCTTTCTTTACCATTGAGAGAGCTCATAGGGCGCTGTCTCCGCGCCCCAAACCAGGGGATTTACTGAGACCCATTATTGCAAAAATCCTAAACTTTAAAGACCGTGACCAGATTCTCTGACTTGCATGCGAGAGAGGGGATCTTAGGCTGTAGTCATAAGTGATCAGAATTTTCCCGGACTTCTTGACTGGTGTGCAGCAGGAGCGCCGCCAATTCCTAGGAGTTAAAAAACTGCTTAGAGAGAGAAATATTCCTTATGCCATATTATTCCGTGTGTGCCTGAAGTTCACGTTCAACAACAAAATGTACTTTTTCATGGTACCGTCGGAAGCGGTGAAATTCATAGAAGCACATGTTCCCTTACATCCTCCCGCAGATAACCTCATGGACAATGATTGAGCTCTAGCCTTGGCATGTATCCTCTAAATGTCCTACTCATATGTCAATTAAGAATCTCACCGGACATCGGCTTTGCCTACGATTAAGCCCAGTTGCCTTATTTACCCTGCCACACAGATTTGGCTGTTGACACATCATTTACTTCCTAGGGGGTACATACCACTGAGCTGATGCAATACTGGATTGTTTACATTGATCATATTTGTTGTTTCTGGTGTTCAAACTGCAACCCTTTATTGTTTCATAGGTAGGCCCCGCCTCCCCATTTAAAGATGAAGGGGCAAGCATTGTACGACCGCTAATACTGCTTATTTTGTAACTGAACCTTTTGTGTTCCAAGCGTGCTAGTGCACGGTAATGGCACACCCCACTGCAATTGCATTGTTCTTAGATACGCCTCTGTTGCGGGTTAGCCTCGGTTGGGCTTTCACACATGTTGGGCCAAGTTGGGGACGCCCAGCTGTGTACAGGTAAGGGTGGGTGATGTTCACACTGTTAACTCCGGTTTGGTGGTGAGGGTGGCGGGAGGGAATGGGATGTTATTCAAAAAGGCACACAAGGTTGCACTGTGCGCACATTGGAGGGACACAAGCGCACTTTCAATTCCAACTACAGGAGCTCACACAATTACTGGATTTGGGATGTTCACTAGACAGGCGTTATGGGATTAGATGTAAATCACTGAAATGCCTACTGTCATGATGTCCTGAACATTCGGGGATTAAGCAATCACATCAAGGCCCACAAGATCGTGGCCTATGCTAATAGGCATGGCTGCAAAATACTATTCCTGCAGGAAACGCACTACAATGGTCACATGCCTAAGATCATGGCTCTGTCCTGGGGCCCCGCTAGGTACTTCACTTCCTACTCCACCCAATCCAGGGGCGTTCTCACGATGGTCCATAAATCTATTAAATTTGTATTACACAAGAGATACATAGACCCTGAAGGTCGCTATATCATACTACACTGCACGCTGATCAACAGGGAGTATCTGCTTGTCAACTCCTATGGCCCTAACGTAGACTCCCCGGAGTTTTTTGATACTGTAGCAACCATACTACTAGGCTATGTAGGAATTCAGGTTATATGGGGTGGGGACTTGAATCTTATTCTGGACACTGTCCTGGACAGGACTGGGACTGCTGCCCGATCCCTGTCTAGCGCTGCACGCAGGTTACACGGCCATATCAGGACCCTCAACATCTGTGATGTCTGGAGGATGCTATACCCCCAACGGCGTGAATACACTTATTACTCGTCGGTGCACGATAGCTCCTCCAGGATAGACCTGTTCCTGGTGTCGGGTGAAGTCATGGGCAGGTTTCAGGGTGCTCAGATCTTGCCTCGCACATTGTCAGACCACGCTCCAATTACCTTATCGGTGGAGTTGGGAGCACCTGTCCCGACGTTCAGCACCTGGCGCTTTAAATATGAAGATATTGTGTTCAAGTCTGATATACTGGCTGATATTGAGTCTTACTTTGAGCACAACTCCCTCCAGGCCACGTCCACTGGGGTTAGGTGGGATGCCTTTAAAGTGTACATAAGGGGGATGTCCATTTCCAGGGAAGCGGGAGTGCTGAAAGCGATAAGAGCCGCCCTCGGTCGTTCCGAGGCCAAACTGAGGCACCTTGAGTTGCAATGCTCCACTGGTGCTGACCCCGCCATGCTCGCCCAAATCAGCGAAGAACTCCAGACATACAACGCACTTAGCCACCCGCAGGCTGCTCGGAAATATGGCGAGGGGGATAGACCTGGGAAAACATTAACGACACTGGTGAGAAGGGAATCCGGCCAGGCCCAGATCACCTCTATTAAGGACGACCAGGGTAATACACAATGGGCGGACCAACAGATCTTAGACAGATTCACGGACTTCTACAGGTCCCTTTACTCCCAACCCGCTGAACACACCGAACAACACATGCGTGAGCTTCTTGACCAGATTCCCACCACATGTATCTCCCCCTCTACCCGGGACCAACTTGACTCCCCCATCACTTTGGATGAGATAGTTACAGCTATCTCAGACTTACCTAAGGGTAAAGCGCCGGGCTCTGATGGGCTCACCACAGAATTCTATCAAGAACACATACCAATACTGGCCCCCAGGTTGCTTGAGGTCTGGGACGAGTCGCTCCGTGTGTCTGTTCTTCCCCCCTCCTTACGTGAAGCTGTCATCACGGTATTGCTTAAGCCTGGTAAACCCGACGATGAATGTGGGTCGTATAGACCTCTATCTCTCATGAACCTAGATACAAAAATGTTTGCCAAAATCATAGCGAATCGCTTTCTACCGATCATGACATACTTGGTTCATGAGGACCAGGCAGGCTTTGTCCCTGGGAGATCCACCTCCCATAATATCAGGAGGCTGTTTAATGTAATGTCCCGTATTGACCAGGATGTGCAAGCCGTGGCAGTCACGCTCGATGCTCAGAAGGCGTTTGATATGGTCTTGTGGAGATACATGTGGTTGGTGCTGGAGAATGTGGGCGTTGGCCCAAACATGATAGGGTACATCAAGCTATTATACACTTCCTCTGTGGCACGAGTACGAGCTAACTCATTGACATGTAACCTGTTCACACTTTTTAGGGGTACCCGGCAGGGATGCCCCTTCTCCCCGATCCTTTCTGCTCTAGTGATCGAGCCTATGGCGGATTATATCCGCGCACGCCATGCCCACAAGGGAATAAGGCTGAAAGACGCCCCCGAAATTATATCTCTGTATGCGGATGATGTACTATTATACATCAGGGACCCCAATACCTATCTCGACCCTATACTGAGAGACATTACCTGCATTGGCACCCACTCAGGGTTTACAATTAATTACTCAAAGTCTGAGATGTTCCCGCTTACTAGATCTACCCAACAACCTACCATCGAATACCCTCTCCGCTGGTCCCCGGGCGGAGTCAGATATCTGGGCGTCCAGATATCCTTAACCAAACCCACCTTGTTTGCCGATAATTACCTAACGGTAGCACAAACAGTCGCGACAAATATTTTGCAGTGGCGTTCTCTCCCATTATCTATGGCTGGTCGGCTCTCCCTCATCAAAATGATCCTACTTCCCAAGCTCCTTTACACCTTCAGTAACATACCCATATGGCCTGGGGGGGAATGTGCGCAGTTCCTATGGCACTCCGGCGTGGTGCGCAAGAAATGGGCTGACATGGTACTTCCATACAAACCAGGGGGGTTCACGGCTCCCGACCTGATACTTTATTGGACGGCGGCCCAAGCCCAACACGCCTCTCACTGGTACCCTGGCTCTCCAGCACGTCCGCATGTTAAGTTGGAGAGACTGGCGGCTGTTGGTATCAATATAATGTCCCTCATACTGCACCAGCATTATACACCTGACTCTCCCATTGATCCGATTAGCACGACCCTTCATGCCTGGACCAGTATGCTGCACCCTACAGCCGAGTCTTCTCCATACTATAAATGGCTCCCTGTGTGGGCCTTCCCCGGTCTGGAGCCAACACACGACACCTCTCTGGCCCGACATTGGGAGGCCCTGGGATACCAGGCATTGTCTGACTTCTATCCCGATGGCAGGTTCATTGACCCCCAGACATGGAAACCAGGGCACACTACATCCGCTTTGGAGACCCTCCATTACTATAGACTCCGGGCTGCATTCTGCAGTAAATGGCCCTCCTTTACCGACGAGCCCCCAGATAACCCGGCGATCGCATACATTGCCAACTCGGGCGGCGCCCGTGGCGTCGTCTCCTCATTGTATTTGATACTACAGGCCTCTGTCCCGACTCAGACTCTCAGGGCACGCAGTGAATGGGCAGCGGAACTGGGCCTGGAAATATCCGACCAGATGTGGGAGAAAATGTGCCTACACACTCAAAAGGTCTGCCTTAACTTCTGCTACCGCGCCATGCAGTATAAACTCCTAAATAGACTGTATTACACACCACACAGGACTTCGAGGTTCACCCATGCAACTGTACACTCCTGCCCCTGCTGCAAGGCGGAGGAAGCGGATCATCTACATATGTTCTGGTCCTGCAACAAACTGGGGGAATTTTGGGAAAGCATCTTAGAAACACTCACTGTAATTGCTGATACTGTAATTGATCCTGACCCCCTAGCAATCCTGTTTGGAATGTGGAGAACAGATGACACTAGACGCATGGCTAAATTACTGAACATAGGTTGTATGATAGCTAAGAAGTGTATACTCCAGAGTTGGAAAAGCTCCTCCCCCTGTTTTTCAGAAATGGCTGCGTTTACTCACTTGGTCTCGAAATTGTGAGGAAGAGTACCTTACCATGCTCCCTGCTCACTCCCGCCCCAAGAACATTTGGGTCGAATTTAATACCTATCTAAACAATCTAGGGGAAAGGACACCTGAGTCTGGCTCATCTCCTGCTCCATCAGGAACTGCTCCCACATCATGAACTCCAATACCCTGCTCCTTCCATATGATGTCTTGTTTGAACTGTTGTGATTGCTGTATTGTGACCAATGTACTGCTCCATAGTGCACTTGCTATGTACAATTTGTGTCTTAATGTGTGTGCCTACTGTGAACCTCTGACAAATTCCTCCACCTCTGCAACTTTTCACCCCTTGATCCCATCTATTATTTGCAGCAATGCACCCTTCCTAGCTCAACTGGATTCTTTGCGTATAGCGTATATCCTTCGGCTCTTTACGATATATGTTTGAACACTCCTCGTCGATAGGCAGGACAGAAGCTGTGACAGACTGCCCATGAAACTGCCCTCAGACCAAGCACCATGCCTCTACTAACTCTACCTCATCTGGAATAAATAGCTCATGAGGTCTGAATCAGTGCTCCATTGCAGCCTCAATAACACTTCATCAAATCCTATAATTCAAAAGCGATAAAAACATAAAATCAAACTTTTTAGTATACATTTTAAATCCAGGATTTCTTCTCTTTATTTACAATAACAGTTTCTGATTTCTGTTCTCTCCCCCCTTTTCTTCTGGAACAAACTGTGAATCCTTAGGGCATACTTTACGTTGAACATGTAATTGCTCCTGTACCAGTGGTGAGGCACTTGTATCCGTTCACATGTCACTGATGTGAAATCCATCTCTTTTTGCCCTCCACCTCCACCTTCACAGGAGTCAGGGTGGCGAAAATCACTTAGTGCGGCCCATGGGAATGCAGCCCGTTCCAGTGTTGTATTAAGGAACAGACATAAATCAGGTCCCTGGGGAACAACTGTGGCTGGTCTAGATCTTCTGATTCTTTTATGTTTTCTCCCATTGACTGTTAGTGAAAGAACACAACCTGTGAAGAAACAAGTCTGATACTCTTGGTTAAAGCCCTAGGGTATTCCCTAAACTCCTCACATAGAATCTCTGCTTACTTGTGTGCATCTGATGCTGTGCGTGCCAGCGAAAATGGTGTGTTTTTGTATGCGCCCTGTTACTATTTCATGAGGACTGGGATGGTGCTCTTTCTCTGGCGGATTTCTCAAGAAAAATATGACTACGGACAAGCAGTGAAGCCAGTTTTAACTTAAATCACTACACAATTTTGATGAACTGACCTTGGGAACTCCATTCAACCGCTCCTCAAGTCCATTGGCCGGAGGGGGGTACACTGAACACAACCTGTGCTTGATTCCCAAGAGCAAAGAGATTTCTGAAAACAAGGCATTGAAGAAGTGGAGCCATGATGGTCGGAGCGGCTCCGTAAGAGCTCCCGACTGGTGCCACGTCGCCAACAGAAATGCACCGGTGAATTATTCAACCCGACAGCTTCAGACACAGCGTTCGCCTGCTGAAAGGCTGCTACATCAGAGGTGTAACTCCCGAATCCCATGGCGTAGTGGATTGCAGTCGCTGCAGATCGGTGCCAAAATTGCCTGGCAGGTGCCAGGACGAAGGCAAAACGGCGGCAACTCTTACTAACCACAACGGCCCCTGAGACGTCGCACTTACCCCAGCTCCACGGGTGAAGCCGCCGGAGGAGGAGAAGATCGATTGCACAATGCAGGGCTTAAGTCATATGATTGGTCGCCCACATAGGTGAAGAGCCCCTCGGGTGCCTACCCAGCGTCCAACCCAGTGACGCCGTGCAGAGCTCCAACCCCTGGGCGGATTCAGGACTCGGGCCGGTGGGAATCACCCGGTACTCCGGAGCGCGGGGGAGCCCCCCCTCGCTGTCCCACAACATCCACCCACCCACCGACCCGAAGAGGAAGAGATCTCTGGGTGTCTGCACCCCCCCTACCAGTTGGCGCAGCAGAGAAGAGTTTTTACCCGGGGCCATGATCTGCAGAGCCCCAGGCGGGGGGGGAGGCCTGCCCGGATCTCCTCACTAAACAGAAGTGACTGTAGCCGCCGGACCGGGTGCAGCGAATCCACAGTCTCCAAACACTTACTGACCTCCTGACAGCCCTGGGCGACCACAGCCTCACTCACCAAGAGCCCGGAGACTTGGGCCACAGCGGGGGGGGGGCTCCGTGCCAAACAAAGGAGCCCGGAGCTGCAACGGCTGAGGCTCTGGCTCTGAAGAAGTCTGCTGGAGACCCCTCCTTCCACCGCCTGACCTAGGATCCCATTGCCTAACGGCTTACACCATACATATGCCAGAAGACTAGGGGTCACCCGTATAATCTCTCACCTACCAACAGCAGAGCACAAACCCCTCCAAGTGCCTCACCTAAAGCACCCTACCCATGGGGCAGAGACTTTGATCCAAGCTCGGCGACACAGCTGGTAAAAGGTAAGGTGGCACCTGCCGCACCAGTGGGGGGAACCCAACAGCAGCACAAGCGGCACCTTCTTGCCCCACGGGACGAGCCAAAGCAATCTGACTCAGCCACATAGGACCTGGGGTGGGCCCACGGGCTCCTCAAGTACCATACCCCAGCCCAGCCCAGCTTTGGTTAATATTCAGCAGCCTGAACTTAAATACCTCAAGGTGCCCCTGAAAGCCGGAGCGTCACTGCACCTGGC
Source organism: Ambystoma mexicanum (assembly GCF_040938575.1). Lineage (NCBI taxonomy): Eukaryota > Metazoa > Chordata > Amphibia > Caudata > Ambystomatidae > Ambystoma > Ambystoma mexicanum. The sequence continues at coordinate 651,762,668 of NC_090923.1, forward strand.
GACCCCGGGGTACCCGCCACCCCCCCATATGTCGCTGTGAGTAAAGCAGAGGTTCCCGTGACCTCCATCAACAGTACCCAGAGATGTCTCAGCAGCAGAGGTAAAGGGGGAGGATTCCTACCACAAGAAAATAACAGTCAGTGTACTGACAGAGGGACTTCCCATCATTCCTCCCCCTTCATAGGAGTGCGAAGGTCTCACAATGTCTAAGAACCCCAAGCCTGCCAAACAGGCAGACATCGCTGCACTCCTCACGACACCGATGGTAGAAAAAACAAAAAGCGGTGAGCGTAGTGACAGCGCAGCATCAAGCAGCCGCACAGAAGAGGGTCCCGACCAAGGTGCACAAGCAGTCACAAAAGCTGACCTACAATATCTCCTCTCTGCCATCACTAAGGAGTATCAAAAAGGTATTGATGAGGTGAAGAGCAAGATTTCAATACTTGACAAGCGGGTGGGGGAAATTGAATCAAGAACTGTAGAAATCGAAACTACACTCTATGAACAGAACTTCAAAATAGGGGAGGGTGCAGTCAGACAAGCCAGGTGTGAAGCTCTTGAAGCCAAACAAGAGGATGCCGAAAATCGTTCCAGGTGCAACAACATCCACCTGAGAGGAATCCCATCATCAATCCCCTATGAGGAACTGGGGGCCTACGTCAACGACTTAGTTCGCTTCATAATAACCCTCCCGGATGAATCCCCACTGGGACTCGACAGGGTGCACAGAACGAGAGCAAAGCAATACTCCCCCACAGCCTCGGATGTCCCGGCAAGAGTACACTTCTATAGACTCAAAGAGGAAATAATGCGGGAAGCCAGAGGTATGCCCCGCATACACTTCAGAGATGCTACGATATCTCTGTACCAAGACCTAGCTGAAACCACACAGGCAAAGAGGAAAGCCTTAAAATCAATGATGGAAAGGCTGCGAGAGTGAAAGATTATATACCGGTGGAGTTTCCCCACAGCCCTCTCGTTCGCATGGGAGGGAGTCACCCGGCATATCCATACCCCAAGAGAAGCCGAAAAGCTTCATGAACCCTGTACCAGATGAAGGCGAACCCGAGGAAACAAGGCCTAACGCGGAGAGAGCAGAGAGGGAACCCCTGAAATCCTGGTCCAGGGTGGAGGGTCGATGCAGAATATAGGGCCCCCAGCGCAGGAACAAAAAATCCAACAACCGCTAAGGGGGGACCCCCCCGCAGACCCAAGGCACAATATACACTGAGCCGAACCCACTAGGCTGACTGGACCTTGGATACAACAAGGTTGTCCGGCGGAAGGCAAATCAAGAGCCAGCCTGGAACCCCCAGCCCCTAACAACAGGCCCTCGCTGTAAACCACACAATCCAAATGAACGGTCCAAACCCAAGTGAGAACTGCTATAACCAGTCTGGAACTATGTGAGGCGTAATCGCTGCTTACTGAGTTGGTGGCGTGGACCCAGTCGATTAGCCCGTTGGTGAACGGCTGGACAGGAAAACCAGTTTATTTTCTTATTTGTTGGGGTGTTTTGGGGGGATTTCAGCGGGGGACAGGGTGGTGGGGAAACAAACGATAAGGGGAAATACTGAGGGGGAGAAGAGACCCACAAAAATCTATTTCAACAAAAGTAAACAGCACAATCGGTATGCGGATAGCATGCAGCCCAAGCGAATCAAGGGACGAATCAAGCAAGGCGACAACCCGGAGTATTAATGGCCACCTCAAATAAGGAGCTAACCATGCTGACCTGGAACGTGCAAGGCCTAAACGCCCCAGGCAAAAAGAAATCCATGGAGCACAGGCTCTCTCAGATAGCAGCAGACATCGTCTGCCTACAAGAAAATCATCTCATAGCAGCCAACGAGAGACGAGTCTCCTTCCAGCATTACCCAAGATGCTTCTTTGCCTCAGCGGGACAGAAGAAAAGGGGGTTGGCCATGCTCCTGAGCCACAACGTGCCACTAAATCAGGTAACGACGCCAAAGTGTACGCTAAAATTCTGGCGAGGAGATTAGCGCAACTTCTCCCAGATATGATACACCCAGACCAAACGGGTTTCATCCTGGGCCGCTGCACCCAGGACAGTATCAGAAGAACAATAAACATCATTGAATCAGCAAATAGGTTGAGAGCGGGAATGGTGGTCCTGTCGCTAAATGCACACAAAGCCTTCGACATGCTAGACTGGGGCTACATACAAGCAATGCTGCTGCACTACGGATTCGGCCCAAACTTAAATGGACACTAGCCAATTACCAACATCCCTCTACCAGGCTTAGACTAAACGGGAGCAGATCGAACAGCATTAAGATAACGAGAGGCACCAGACAAGGATGCCCCCTGAACCCCCTGATATTTGTGCTCTCGATGGAGCTGTTCGCCAGCAGAATCCGCCACAACCCGGCAATTCGTGGCCTTGAAATCAAAGGGGAATCATACAAAGCCACCCTGTACGCCGACGACAATGTGCTACTAACACTCACCCGGCCGGAAACATCGACGGCGGCTCTGTGGTGAGAGCTTGAGGCATTTGGAGGGGCGTCGGCATCCAAGTAAATCTCTCCAAGTCAACAGCTATGGGGGTCAACTTGCAGAGGAAGCGACAGGACAAACTAGCGGCTTATCTCCAGATCCCAGAGGCGAAATCACAACTCAGTTATCTGGGGGTCCAGGTGCCAAACAAATCAGAAAAAATATACAAGCTAAACTTCCTTCCACTGTTTAAAGAACTCAAAAAGGACCTGGCCCGCTGGCAGAAGCAAGAAATCTCATGGTTTGGCAGGATCGCAGCCCTAAAAATGAACCTGGTCCCGAGGTTTCTCTACTATTGCCTAGCCCTTGCAGTCACGGTTCGGGAAAAAGACATACAGAAGCTCCACATTCGTTTGGGAGGGCAAGAAAGCACGAATACTGAGGCGCATTATGCTGTGCGGCTCAACGTTTGGCGGTCTCGGGGTCCCTGATGTGTCCAGGTACAATCTAGCGGCTCAGCTTTCGCAGGCCTTTGCGTGGCAGACCAACACCAATAAACCCTGATGGCTAGACCTGGAGGAAGCCTGGTGCCGGGTCCCTATAGAGGCGCTCCCGCACATGAAGAAACAGGGAGACTTCTTCGCGGATGGAAATCCCCTGAACTTTGAAGCCTGTAAAGCTAAATTCCAGGTTCCAGAAACTGAGAGGTTTAGATCCAGCACTGGCTCTCAGGCGAGACGATGAAGAAAAATGGAAGTAGAGAACTCACAGTCCTAGAGAGGACACTTAAGTCGAACCTCCCTAAAGGGAGGATATCCACACTATACAAGTTGCTCGACAGGAGGGACCCAAGTAAAAAAGAGGCTTACATGCTGTTATGAGTAAAAGACCTGTCTAGAGGCATAGACCCTGAGGAATGGGGCCAAATTTAGGCCAGGGGACACAAAAGCTCCAAATGCATGACCAACAAAGAAGGGGCATTTAAGGTGTGCTACAGATGGTACAGAACTCCAGAGATACTTTAAAAATGCAATCCGGCTATCCCCCCGCACTGCTGGAGAGGGTAACCAAACAAGGGAATGCTATATAACCTCTTATGGACATGCCCCAAGGCCACCCAATTCTGGCACGCCGTCTTAGAACAAAATAAAGCGATCACGGTCTCATGATCCCATGGGACCCGAGAATTGTCTTGCTAGGAGCTACCGGGGATGGGCAGTTCCCTCTGACCGGCCGAAGGGCAGACTTATGCTTACACCTCCTGACGGCCGCCAAGATATCTATAGCCAGACTTTGAAAACACCCAGAAGGCCCGGCAATTCCAATGTGGTGGTCCAAATGTTGGGACAAAATCACAGCCGAAAAAGTCACAGCTATCCGGTTCGGGAACAGAGACAAGTTCTACCAGACCTGGGCTCCCTTTCTGGACTACACGCTACAGTATCCAGGGCTGGTAAGGCAACCCCCAACACTGCGATGGTTGGAAAAAGTGGTCAAGAGGACGACCTAGAAGACTCTAGGCCTAACCCCTATAACCCGAGCATGCCAGAGGAACTAAACGGGCAGAACACTCAAGGTCAGCAGTCACAGGACCACTTGCGAAGAACCTTCAGGCGAGACAGACGACCAAGTGCGCCGATGTGTATTACCTCCTCAGATGCGTAAAGCCAAACTGCTGTCTCTCATGTTCCCTGTTCCCCCTTGTCCCCCTCCCTCCCCCACCTCAATGGACTATTTCTGTGAAAGATTTTCTTTTTGTTACCTTGTTCCTTGTTATTGTTTGTTCTCCGTTATCCTAACTCTAATCATCACGGATGTCAATTGATGTGTGCTGAAAAGCTGGAATGAATAAAATCAATAAAAATATATTTGAAAAAAAAAAGAAGTGGGTCCCATTGTTAGACTTAAGGACCTCCCAAATCCACCACCATGGAAATACCTCCATCACCAAAAATGTTGCTGCAGACTTAGCATCAGGGTGTACGCAGTGACCAACTTCAAGCCATCAGGAAAATGAGCAAACTACCACAATGAGGTATTGAAAATGATCACATTTTGTATCATGCCTACAAAATCTATATGGAGGAGCTCCCAAAAAGAACAACCCTTACTGTCTTCATGGTGTTTCCAGCATTGAATTCCCTACAAACTATACAGTTCCCTACAAATTTACTCACCTGTTTCTGGAGGTTTGGTATAAACCATTCCTCCTGGAGTTGTGCTGCGATTGGTCACAGAGAAGTGTGCAACGGGTAATGTTGCAGTAGAGGCACAAGAAGCAGCTCTACATGCATTACTGCCTTCCCTGTAAGCTCCTGTCATTACAACAAATCCTTGCGTTAAAGGGTATATCCCCTCTAGCCCAGAGAACCTTCTCAACTTTATGTGCTCTCTCCTGCATTTCCACAATCTGCAGCAAAGGGACACCAGCAGGGGGTAGCAACTGTATCTGCTGGGACACGGCTTCCAACTTCTGGAAATCTGTGAATTGCAAATATGTGGCTTCTTTTGCCGCTTTGTCTGTGACATCATTTTCAAGCACTATTGGGTCAGTATGGTTAGTATGTCCAACTCACTTAACTATTTCTACCTCTATGGACAGTGTTAACGCTTCGATTAGACTGGATAGCAGCACGCCATGGCTGGTCAGGGGTCCCGTCAGATCTCCTAAACCCTCTTCTCTGCCACCTTGTCAAACCTGAGTGTACGTGGAGATTACATACTCAGAGTCAGAATAAATAGTGACTGCCTTCCCTTTACTCATATCCAGCACCTCTATGAGTGCCACTAGTTCTGCCGCTTATGCAGAGTAATGTGAAAGCAATGTTTCTTCATCCTGACCTGGTATTCTCCATCCACAATGCCCACAGGGGCACACCCTTATGCCTTTCACCAGTGTCCCGATTAATTATTGAGGAACCATCAACAAAGAGCACCTCACCTCCCTCCAAAGCATCCTCTTTAATATTCGTCCTCTGTTCCTCTTCTCCCTCATATGTCGCACAGTCATGGACCATGTCATCAGGCTTCACTGTTTTGGCTACAAATGTTGTGGGATTGACTAGGTGACACCTTACTGGATGTATGGAAGCATCTGATAAAATAACCTCATACCTCTAGACTCTGCGTTGTCAGAGTTGATTTGGACTTTTCCAAGATCACAAATACTGCATGCTCTACATATAATGTCACTGGGCAACGCACGGTGATGGTCGAAGACTTTTATATCACAAAAGCTGCTGCCCCTCGAGCTTGCTCGAATGGGAACCGGTCCTGCATAACTGGGTCTAAGAGTCTGTTTTAATAAGCCAAAGGTTACTCTTTTTTGTGTAACTAGAGTAGTCAAAGATCCATGATCTACAATAGTTACAGAGTCCCAAGAACTGCTGCATTTGTTTCACCGTGACTGGCTGGGGTTTATTCCAAACTGCAGTGGCTCTCTCAGGCATTAATTATCTTCCTGCAGGCAATATCACTTGCCCCAAATATACTACCTCTGTCTGGCAGTATTGCAATTGATCTTTTTCCACTTTGTGCCACTTCTTTGCAAGCAGGGTGAGGAGTGGTACTAAATCCCCTAGACACTGCTCTTCTGAAGTGCTACAGACTAGTAAATTGTCCACGTACTGAATTACTGTACTGGACACATGTAAATTCCCCAAATCCATCTGAACCACCTTGTTGAAAACACTCAGAGATTTACATCACCACTAGGACAACCTTGTGTGTTCCAATCTCTGACCACGATACGTAAACACTGTGAGGTGCTGAGAATGGGAGGGTTTAAGGGGACTGAGAAAAATGCATTTTTGAAATCAATCACAGTGTAGTGGGTCGACCCAGTAGGGATATTACAGAGAATAGTAGCAGGATTCGGTACCACTGGGAACTCTGTCTCACAATGTTATTCAGAGGGCACAAATCCTGAACCATCCTCCAACTGGCCCCTTCGCTTTCTTCACAGGATAGATGGCCGTGTTGCATGGGGTACAGAAGGTTATATTATGCCTTGCTTCAACAATGCTATAATAGCCTCATGAATCCCTTTGCCAGGGAGGCGCTGTTGAGCAGCCTGCAAAATTGCTGCATCTCCCTGAGTTCTGCCGCACCCTAGCCCACCAACAGTTCCGTGGACCTGTTGAACAAGCCAGTCAACGGTTAAAAACCCACCGGGAGGTGTCAGAGGTGGAAGGCTATGCCCGAACCACAATAAGAACCTGGCGACCCCCTGTAGCCCCGGACAGCAACATTGGCCTAGCGTGGCCGAGCCTGGTGAGCAGCATTAAGTGAGGAAGAGGAGGGAGGAGCGAGGAAGCTCATCGGAGCTGGGCCAAAGACGGATATGAGGAAACTGGTAGCAAGCAAGCAGATGATAGCCCCCGCAACTCACAGCCATGGGGACTCGTGAAGAAGCCCGGCCCGTGAACTGGACAGGCGCCGGTGGCCACACTGAAAACGCACACCGCGGCACGAGGGAACAGATAGATTTGTCTTCCATGGCGTGATGGAAAGTGGGTTATAATAATAGGGCTTTGGGGGAGAAGTTATCCTTGGACCCCAGTGACTGGGCAGAATACTAGCTATGGGTCATGAGTAAACCCCCCAACAGAAAGGAGACGGATCCACGTTGACGCAGAGAAGCGAGCGGCGAGAGGGCAGGATTAGCAAGGAGCCAGCAAACATTCAGACTGAAAGATCCTCGCGGTATTCAAGTGATTTTATGGATCCCTTTATAGAGCCGCCCATCCGGTGGGATACATGCTATTGAATCCCTGCTTGAGGGGTTGCCACTGCTCAGACTATCAGTTGGTGCTAGGGAACAGATTAATGTTCCATTTACGGTTGGGGAAATCACGGGCGTGATTGAAGACCTCCTCAAAGGAAAGGCCCCTGGTCCAGATGGCTTAACAGACAACTTTTACATAGCTTACAGACCGCTATTGGCTCCCCACTTCCTAGGGGTATGAGAAGAGGCAATGAGGAACTCCGTTCTGCCTGAATTGCTTCGAGAGGCTACCATTACAATCTTCCTAAAACCTGGCAAACCGGCTAATGAGTGCAGGTCATACAGACCACTATCGTTAATAAATGAGGACACTAAGATTTTTGCTAATATTATTGCAAATAGACTGCTTTCACTTATGCCGCATCTAGTACATAGCGATCAGGCAGGATTCATACTGGGGAGATCCACAGTGCTGAATATCTGCAGATTATTCAATATTATGTCCCGCTTGAAACCAAAAGCATCTACTGTTGCTGTTGCAATGGACGCGCAGAAGGCTTTTGGAATGGTCTCATGGGAGTATATGTTTACTATTCTGGCTAAATGTTGACTTGGGGACACCATGTCAACATACACACTTGTTGGCCAGGGTGCTGGTTAACTCACAACTATCCAACCCGTTACAGTTGGGAAGAGGCCCGCGTCAGGGCTTACCTCTCTCCCCACTGTTGTTTGCACTAGCTATTGGGCCCATGGCCGACATGGTCCAAGAATGCCACAGGAAGAGAGAGATTAGGTTGCTGGGTTCCACTGACATTATTTCGCTCTGCGCGGACGACGTATTGTTCTATATTAGAGACCCTTGCAAGAATCTCGACCCAACTATACAATACATAACAGAATTCAATATTGCCTCTGGTTTCACAATGAATTACTCAAAATCTAAGAAATTCCCCCTAACTGACCGCACAACTAAGCCCTGCGGTACATACCCCCTGAAATGAGCACTGGATGGGTTCTGCTATCTGGGAGTCCAGTTGACCAGAGATAAAGAATCATTACTAACCCTGAATTATAAAGCACATGAGACCTATATAGCAGGAAAAGTACTTAGGTGGCGATCTGCCCTGCTATCACTAGCTGTCAAATTAGCACTAGTGAAAACTATACTGTTGCCCAAACTACGATAACTTTTTGCAAACTTACCCATATGGCCAGGCAGGGAGTTTTTTGCCAAGCTCCATGGCACATTAGGGCAGTTTTTGTTGCATGCTGGGGCGGGTCGTAACAATGGGTAGACATGGCACAACTATACGAGAGAGGGGGATTTGCTGCACCCAACATTAAAATATATTGGCTGGCGGCTGAAGCACAATTCATAACATACTAGCCTAAGTACCCGGCTATGCCTGGGATGTCCATTTTCAGATTTCTTTTCATATTCCACCGAAAAAGAACAAATATTGTTGTTTGCTACAAGGTGAAACGCAATGCACGTTAATTTCACAAGTTATTTGAACACCAAATTTTCATTTATCTCTGTTTTAAATTATCACGTGAATATCATATTTGTATACTTGCTCTGATTATTTGCAGTGTTGTCAGCAGTGGTGGTCATTTTTAGCTGCTAAACACACGCAACAAATAATCACACTAAGCAGACAAATATGATGTTCATGTGGTGAGAATTTAATTTGGAGGTAAGTAAAAATGTGGTGTTCAATTAATTGGTGAAATGAACATGTATTGGGTTTATTGCAAAACAAATCAATGAAAAGAAAGACACACTCACTCTCTTCTAAAAATAATTTAAAAAGACAAAAAACGACCAGTTCCGCACAGACAGCACGATGATGAGCACTTTCTACAAATGACCTGTAGATGGTGCATGGAACACCACAAAACATAATATCTCAGGAAAGGGGATGCCCGATCGAGTTAGAAATAGTTATATTAATTCGGCAATGAAATAAAGAATATTCAATGCAAAAATCATGCTGCCAGACCTCTGTTACGCTCACCTGGTATCCACGGGGGCGCCAAACGATACTGGATGGAGGTCTAAGCGCTAACCCAGACCCCTCTCTGCTTGGTTATGTGCCAGACATTGGGTAGCACCTATAACAGGAGAATGGAGGGTTAAGATACTGGTTCTGTGATGGGTGGACTCCCACCTCCCTCTGGTCCAAATCCCCTCCCTTGGGGTTATTGCTCAGCTTAGGTTTTTGTGTGTTGAACTCTGCCCTGCGTCTCTGGGCAGGGGCGCGTGGTTGGTGCGGGCGTTCCATGGACCTAGTTGCTTCACTGGTCCGTGTGCCCTTATGTCAGGTCCAGACCGGCTCTGACTCTGACTCTGCTTGCTGTCTTCCAGGTGAGTTATAATGCCTTTTCCGTCTTTATTCTGTCTCTTTCTTTCCCTCTGTTGTCTCTGTCTTCTCTGCGTCTTGCTCTATTACACTGTTCCTTAACAATATCTCTTTTGTTTTCACAGGGATGGTTGCGATCTCGGAGTTGCCGCACTGATGGCGAAGACCACAGTGAGTTATTGATGCGCGGAGCGCTGCGCTGTTTATTGGTGATAATTGCTAACCTGTGTTCTCTTCTCTTCTTTGTACAGGTTGCGGTGATGTTCCGGAGTGATGAGCGATTGAAGCGCTGCTTGCCCAGGTAAGTGCTTTGTTAATGCTGACCTTGTTCCTTCTCCCTTGCAGGTTGCGGCGAACTCCGGAGATGGGCGAGGTAAGCGAAGCACAGGATGGATTCAAGGCCAGTTACTTCACAGGTAAGTGTTCTTGCTTGCTAATGCTGTTCTTGATCTTCCAGGTTATTAATGGAATCCGGATCTAGGGCTTCAAGATCGGGCCGCCGGAGAAGCAGATGAGCAGGAGCTGGACACGGTGAGCGTTACGCTGCAGGAGTGCAGAATAACGCGAAACGTGTTCTGCTGTTTGGGTGTGGTTTAAATAGCCCAGGTAAAGTAGTTCCAGGCCAAGTAGCTCAAGGCCCAGTCACACCCAAAACACTAGACCGCATGGCTTGGTTCTAAAGAACTGAGCTGTGTAATAGGCCTCTGTGTTGGATTAAGGTCCAAAACTGGTATTGCTTTATTCCTGATAATGAGCCTGGCGCCAAAGGCAGCAGGACTGGATCCATGTATGGTTCTGATGGAGTTTTAAAGCCCTTGGGGCCAGTGTGAAGGGCTTTAGCCCCACTGCTGCCAGGGGACTGTTATACCTGAGGGGGTCAGGGGCATGGATCGTGACAACCTCACCGTTTATGAGGAGTTCCGCCCCCAAGATGAATGCCACATATAACCACAAACAAACACGACTTTGTTTTATATATATTTAGATTGGTATGGGATGGATGGGGTACCGCCACATGTCCGATTGGAATGACTGGCGGCCGACAAAACAGATATAAGAACCTTGGAACTAGATAAGAGGTATGCTGACAGCTGCCCCTTTGACCCTTCACACACCACGCTGCGGACGTGGCAAACCATATTCCAGTGAACGAGGGTGACCGCCCATATTACAAATGGTTGCTGTTGTGGAGGCTCTCTGGGTTGGGTCCCACCTGGGATAACACACTTAAGGGGAGATGGGAGACATTGGGGTGCGGGGGATAGGGACCTTTTCTCAATAGGGAAGTTTATTACCATGCAGACTTGGAAATAAGGGTGTAGGGGCACAACAACAGATACCCTGTAATACTATAGATTGCGTGCAGCGTTAGCCAGTTGGTGGGAGACATACCCGGTGGAGCCTGTAGATCATGACTTCCTGGTATTTATATGTAACTCCTCAGGATGTCTGAGAATATTGGCAACACTATATGAGATGATAATGGACAAAACCCATGGACAAGTATCCCTGGTTAGGCAAAAGTGGGCTGAGGAACTGTAGGTTGAAATCCCAGAGGAGCAATAGAAAAAAATGTGTTTGTTAACAAAATCTGCATCCCTGAACTCAGGATTTAAACTTATCCCATACAAAATACTGAATAGGTTATATTATACTCCTAGCAAGCATTGAATGATCTATCCAGAACTGGGGGATAGGTGCCCCCGATTTAAATGTGAAGATGATAGTCACTTCCACATGTTATGGAGCTGCACTGTACTTCAACATTTTTGGAAGCAAGTGATAGATGCTTTATCAGTCATAGTGCAACGTACATTCGTATATTCCTCCATGGAGGTGTTGTTTGGGCTGTGGGAGAAATATCCCGGTAAGAAGAATTAGAGCTTTCCTGAATATTGGGTGCATAATTGCTAAGCGCTGTATATTAAAACATTGGAAAAAGCCACCAACAAAACAGGACTGGCTGTCTGACTTAATTTGGGAAGAGAATTGCAAGGAACTGTACATATCTCGTCAGCCAAGCACATCAAGGCCGAGAAACATCTGGTATTATTTCCGCACTTACCTAGCGGATCTGCAAATTGTGGAATCCATATCAGACTGTTGTGAGGAATCAGGAAACTGACAGAGAGATGTTGTTCATGTGATGTGGAATTGATTTGCACCATACAATGGGTAAAATGCTTGTTGCTGTATTTTTCTCTGTACTCCAATGCATACATTATTTGTTCTGTGCTAAATGTTTTTGTCATAGTCTGCCATAGACCAAAAAAATAAAGTTTCAAAAATTATTTTTTAAGAATTAAAAAACTCCCTTCGCCAGCTTTTCTAGACATGGGGTATTGTCTGAGACGTGGCAATATCGCACCAGGTTTCAACTTTATCGGCACTGCTCCAACAGCCCCACATCATCCAGATTGCTGGTCCACAAGCGGTTCAGCACCTTCTCCAAATCCTCTTTCTAGTATGGCAGTGAGTTTTCAACAATGAGCATGATCTGTGGTACTTCCCTTTGCTCTATTGATACCTGGCAAGGCACTCCAATCTTGAAAACCATCTCATCTGTGTCTTCGGCATCTTTGAATATTTGTTCGTCGGACATGTCCCTTCGTGATAAGATTGGGTTGATGCACAAGACTGTGCGCCACTCTCTGCCTTCCTCATCAGTGCATGGGAGAACCACCCTGGTCTTCTTACTGACCACTGCTTCTAGGAGAATCGTAACAATGGTGCCTGGTGCTACCTCCTGTGACTCAGCAGGCTGAAACAGAAATTTAATCAGTATCCGCCATGTCCGATCTCTGATTCCTGGGACCCAACTCAACACATCCATTACACTACGAAGAAACAAAGCCGAATGTACAGTTACTGCCCTGGTCACAATGTCATTGTAACATGCATACTAGAGTGCTACTTCTCTCACCAGATAAAAACCTGGAGCCGAGCATACTATACTTACTCTGTGAAGGCGATCGTTATGTTGAGTTTAATGAGTAAATCTCTGCCCGAGAGATTTGCCAGGGAATCTGTACAATACAACAAGGGAGCAGATAAATGTTGTGCACCTACCTTAATACGTAGTTCCTTGGTGTAAGGAACCAACAGGATAGCCCCAGAAAATCCCTGTATGTCCATCGTTTTGCCTGACACAGTGAACTCACCTCCCTTGATGCAAGATTTAGTAGCCCCTGTAGCGACCATATATAAAACTGTTCGTCACCTACCTTTATACCTATCTGGGGGTTCCTTTTCTGGATTGGTAGTAACAGACAGGACTGGACAAATCTGAGATCCCTGTGGGCTGTCCTAATCCGGATACATGGGAGCGGGAAATACATTTGCTCCATTGCTCCAATAGAATGAGTAACCGTCCCTTAGGGTAAAGGATTTTTCTCCCATGTCTGTACCGGTGCCTGTGCTGGTGCAATCGGCTGGAACGCATAGGTCTGTGCAGCCCCAGGCGCTGGGTTCTGTTCAATCCATACCTGCTGCGATTGCACAGAACCTGGGGCATATGGCATGGTCGGGGGTTGCATTTTCTGGGCACCTATGTTAAAATACTGTGGCCTGCTTTGACAATCCTGTGCCACGTGCCTTATTCTTCCGCACGACCTGCACTGGATCCCGTACAATCCGCCATAATTACTTCCCATCAGCCTGTTAAACTGGGGCCTGATTCCTCCAAAACTGCCAAATGACCCACCTCCTCACAGAAATCCTCCCCTGCTCCTCAGAAACCCCCTCATTTGCCTCTGACCGAGTGCATCCAACCTTGTGGCATACCTAATTCAATCTGTCCCTGCTGTCCCGATTGTCCTTGCTGTCCCGATCGCCGAGCTGGTAATCACTGCTCCTTCTAAACAAATCTTCTGCCTTTTGTGCCTGCTCCGGGATCCCTTTTTCCTTTCCTTGCCTCCTCTTACCAAAATGCACAATGTGTGCCTGAATTTCCAGTCAACCCTTGGCCTCCATTCCCACTACCTTATCCAGATCATGCTGGACTTTTTTGTGAAGACCCCTTTTTAGCATATGATTGAAAATAGCCACATTCTTATCCCACGCTTCTCCCGTCTATGCCCCCACATCTTCTGAATTAACTGGATATGTGCGGCAGGATCACCATCCACTTTCATCATTTTGGACAAAATAGAATGTATATATGGCATATCGGTATACATAACCCGCAGGGCCTCCCCGTGTCCTGTAATTATTGAACGTTGCTCCATCATGGGGGTCCTTATTCAACTGAACTCCTAGATACCCTGATCGCCTCCATAGCTCATCTGACCGTTCCCCCATTAAGGCCATGGATATGCTTTTCATACCCCCTATGAATCCACTTCCCTGCCCCTGCAGTGAGTGAAGGAAGTGTCTTCATCATCAAGTTATTGCAGTCCATGTGACCATGGAACATAATACGCCTTTCCTGACCCTTCTGGAGCAATGGAAATTGGGTGACACTCACCTTTGCTGGGGCTTTCCCCATATTTCCCTTGCTACTCACTACAGCCATACCAGCACCATGTCATGTCCAAAGACCCATCGCGTGATCTCTATCGCTATTGCTGGAGGTGGAGCTGCTACACCCTGTTCTCCCTTCTCAACATCCGAATCCCATTCATCCTCATCTCCTGCCCCTGTTATCACATTGCCTGGCCTTTTCAATGGGCACAAAAGCATACTCTGCATACTGGTTCCTGTTCTCCTTGCTCAAGTCCTGTACCCGTAGTGGCACTTCCCTCTCCAAGGACAACGTTGACCTTCTTGATGGCTGACCTATCTAGCCTGACAAGAATGTGTCCATGCCTCCACCTTCCTTCTTCTATATCCTTTACTTGCTTATTCACCTCTTCTGCTGTTCACTTCTCTGCTGTCATAAAAGCACTACCTCTTCCTCCGCTAGCCTCAATGCTTCTTCCAATTTTTTACGCTCCTGCTTTTCCACTGCCATTTGCAGCCTATCCTCTGTCCTATTTATTTATTTAACTTATTTATTTGCAATGTGCCATAGCCAGCACACGTCAGGGCGCACACAAAACACTGACACAAGCAGACCGACATAGATGATGCAACACTAAGAACATTCAGAAACACAAGGAAAAGAGGACAGATTATCGGAATAGGAGGATCTTTAGATTTTGGGAATTTTGCCTTTGTTCTTTCCAAACCAGAAACGTATGTCCTTGAGAACGACCTAGCGTCGAAACACGTGTTGGCTGAACATATCAATAAACCAGCAAGCAATTTACCTAAGAACTCTTGCGACTATGCTTATTTAAAGATATTTGGCCAGTGCGCAGATCTACAGTACTAACCCACTGTTTAGATTTGCTTTAATAAGGCCTTTATCCAGTGAACGCAGTGCTCTGGAAGGGACATGAAGGCGGATCATGGATTTCAGATATGACGGGTCAATACCATCAAGGCAATTGTGAACGAACATTGCAGCTTTGAACAAAATACGGGTGATAACTGGGAGCCAATGGAGATCCTGTCTGTACTTGGAGATAAGTTCCTGCCTTGATTTTGTTTTTACTGCACGCACTGCATGTGACAATGTGGATTCCTACATGCTTGATGATATAGTCATAATTATGAAAGCGAGGCTATAATACAGGAAGTCCTGCATGTATGGACTTTCCTCTAATGGATTGCTGTGCTTGCTGTTACCTAGGAGACAAGGGTCGGTGAGCAGGAGCCAGAGAGCGACGGTTACAGCTGGGCGTATTAAGCAAGAGACGCCGTTTGAAGAGATGAAGCTTGGCGAGTTGAATCAGTTACTTAGTTGCACCGTTGCGCTTTGGTAAAAGAGTTGCTTCCTTATATTATGAAAGTGATCGTTGTCGCTTGTATGAGAGCCGAAGAGGGGGCGACGTTACCAGTTACTACGCCGTGTCAAGAGGACTATTTGTATACGAAGTTCGTTGTCGCTTATCCGGGCGAAGGAGGCAAGGCTATTTATAAAGAAGACTATTGGTCCGGAAGCGGGACCAGCGATCAAAATCGTTAATTGAAGAGGGAAGAAGTCAGCGCCGTCACGTAAGAGCTCCATGAGTAAACGAGTTGAAGGGGGAGGAGCTACCGATCGATGACCATCTGAATTACTTAAATGTGAAAGAGGGACAGGGCATCGTAACACGAGCTGTGAACGCTATGCTAAGTGATAAGGTGGCCGTGCCAAGTAGTCCCAGTAACAAGTGAACGGAATTTATACGTCCACCAGCTGATCGAATAACAGCAAGGCAAGTCCTTTTTTTTTCCAACGTTATGATGACGGATGCTTAACGAAAGTGTCCGCAAGAGTGTGAGATTGGAGATGCTGTATCTCAAAGACAGCTTTAGTCAGAACGCCTAACATGGATTGTTTTTGAACTCTTTTAACATGTAATAATAAGAAAGAATCTTTATGGACACTAGAGAAGTGCTAAGAAGGACTTAGGGTTATAACAAAATATTAACCAGGCTGCATAAGGAAACATATAAGTTTGAAGAAACATTTTAAAAGCCGAGATCATATATAATTACCCAGGAAATAAGACTTATATAAAGTAAAGCTTGAAGAAATAACAGGGAAAGAACTACAAAGAAGGAGAGACCGAAGAGAGGAAAAGGAAAATAAGAGAGGGGCCCACAGAGAGAGATAACGGGACAATATGCAGGAAACTGACTTTTAAGCCAGATTGAAAAAAGAGAGAACGAAACACAAGTTCCTTTGAACTAATCCTTACCTTCAGGAATCCGGAGGTGACCGCTGGTTAAAGAAGACATATCCTTTTCAGTAGTCCTAAAACTAAAGAAAAGAAAGAAGCTGTTAAATAAATTTGTGGATTCTCTTCGTAATCCATACAAACTACTCATTGGCTCAGTCTTTTATTGTTATTATAAGCGTATTATCACATTTCCATCATTCTGGATGGTTTGCAGTTTTGTTGGGGATTTCTTTGTGGCTCCAATCAGGAGAGAGTTGCAATAGTCAAGTCTAGACAGCACAATAGATCGAGCTAAGGAGGCACAGTTTTCCTCATTAAGAAAAGGCTGTATTTGCCTGAGCAGGTGAAGGTAATAAGCTCAGTTCTTTGCTACTTGGTTAGTATGGGGCTCTGATGAGAGCGTAGCATCAAGGGAGAACCCTAGAGTTTTGACTTTATTAGAGACTGAGATGTCATTTTCATTTAATAAGAATGATTGGAATTTAGGGTCTAATTTAACCTTTGTTTGAGGTAGACCCAAGACCCGTAGTTCGGTTTTATTGACATTCAAACACAATCAATTGGTATTCATCCAAGATTTAATAAAGGAATAAGTCTGGGTAACTTTATGTGACTCAGTGGTGTAATCACCAGACAGTTCCAATACCAATTGGGTGTCGTTGGTAAAGTAAATCCCCAAATTGTCCAAGATGTCACAGAGAGGGTGGATATACAAATTGAACAGTAGTGGGGACATATAGGCTCCCTGTGTGACACCCGCAGGTAGTAGGGAGTTGAGGGGAAATAGCTTCTCCCCAGCATACTATAGCCACCTGATTGGAAAGAAAAGATTGGGTCCAAGTGATTACATTTAGATTACAAAATCCCACATCTTCCATGGTGTGAAGCAGGCGATCATAGTCTAACAGATCAAATTATGATGATAAGTCCAGGAGGATCAGAATACCAGTATGCACGCTGTCCATAATACTCAACATGTGAGTTTGGAGATCTAGAAGGGCAGTTTTAGTGTAGGAAGATCTGAAGTCCTATTGTCTTGGGTGTAAGATAACAGCCCTGTACACAAATTCCTGGAATTGTATGGCGGCAATTTTATCTTACACCTCCAATAGATAAGTGCAGTTTGTGATGGGCCGTAAATTGTTAGCATCTAGAGGGTCCAGTTCAGGTTTCTTAAAGAGGGGGGTCACAGTGACAGATTTAATATTTTCTGGCACTGTGTTGTAATGAAATGAAGAATTGACCAATCTAGTAAGAGCCGTAAAAGGAAGCGTTTCCCTTTTTCACCCATTCTCAGCCCTTCATCTAATCTTTTGGTTGCCGGTCTCCCTCTCTCTCCTCCACCCTTACTCTCTCTGCTAACCTAGCAGTCAGGGGAGTTTTTCCCTTTTGCCTTCCATTCTCTCTTTCTGCAGCCCTGACCATTGAAGGAGTTAGCCTTCCACTTTCCTCGTTATCCGATCTTTCAGAAATCGTAGCTGACTCAGTTGTTATCCGTCTCATAACCACTGGAGTAGCCGCTGGAGAAAATAGAGGGTCAAACTCGGGGTTGGTATACCCTTCTGTGGGCGATAAAGGATAGCATCCATGTGGGGAGGTGTGGAAGGAATTCCCACACCCTCCTTTCTCAGCCCTTCCTCTGCAATGTTAACATTGTGGGCCTTCTCATGCATCCTCCATAACTGTAACATATTTAAATGATTTTCTAACTTCGATCCCTTTTGCCTAGTGACTAAGAAGGTAAACAGGTTTTCCAACATTCCCTTAACATAGGTCCCCTTATTATGCCAAGAATTGCGAATTGTACCCTTAGTTTCCTGCAGCCATTCTCGGTTATATTCATAATCTTTACCTTATACCCAGGAAGTACCTGACACAAGTGATTCAGTGTAGTCTCATTACTCCAGACCAGTCTAACTAACAATTCTACTTAAAAAATCAACAACCTAAAAAACAGAAGCCGAACCCGTGGCATACAATTTCAAACCAAGGAACGCCTTTTTTTCCCTTCTTAATTTCTTAAAGCCACCCCACAATCACTCACCTTGTTTTTTTTTATTTTGTTTTTATTTGTTTAATTGTGTTACAATTTTTACAAAAAAATAAAAAAGGCTTTTAATCCTATTCCGTATGATCCTTGTATTCCATCCCTCTTTGGGCTCATTGAACAGATGAGTTCATTGTTTGTTCATTATTCGTCATGTTATTCTAACATCAGAGAGCGGAAAAAAAGAGCTACCCCTATTACCCATCTTGTGTTCGACCCGCTTGCCAAAGTAATCCACCATGTCTCTGCGTTATAGGAGTCTTTGCTTGCCAACATTTTTGACAGATGTTGTTCTCTTTGTAGGGTGGTACCTGGGCATACCAGAAGCAGATGGCGAGAGGTTTCAATTGTATCATTTCCTGTGCAGAATCGGCAGTTATTTGTAGCTGCTTGGTTCCTTCTTGCCTTCACTTCATTTGTGAGAATCTGGTTAAGTCGGAACCTCAGGAATAATCTGATTATATTTTTATCTGGAAATTTAGCCAAAAAGTTCCTTACGGTGTTCACTTTTGCAGGAATGGTTGGAATGTCACTTGTTGTCTTGTTCTGCTCCGCCATATCCAGGGTCGTAACCAATCAATTTCCAGGACTTTCTTAGTGGCTTTGTTAGGATTTATCGTCAGTTCATGGATTGAGATGTTTATATCTGACATCATCTGCGTGTTTTTTGTTGCCCATGTTCTCATAACAGTGTTCTTTCCGCTTTCCATTTCTGCCTTGATGATTTGCATTATCTTTGTTTTGGGTTCGATGAGCGTTTTCCTGAAAAGCATCAATCTGTTTCTCGCCGCCAATGCCCTTAAGGATGGTAAACAGAGTTCTCTCCGGATTAATGTTATAGATGTGGTTTTCGATAGACCGAGGATCTTCCTCCAGAAAAAGCTCTCTATTTTAACCCAAATTTGTTCGGGGAGTTGTGGCAAAGCTTTGGTTCCATATAATAAGCTTGTAGTTACTTTCGATTTATAAAAGTCAATCACTGGAATTAGGGAGAATCGGCCATATTTGTTGTCAATGGCCTTTGCCTGCAATGTTAGCATTTGTACTTTTGAAAAAAGGACTTCCTGCATTGGTTGTTCCAGAGCTCTAGTGCTGAGCGTCACGTCTAGGTATTTAAACACCTCAACATTTTCCAGGGCTGTTCCATTCGCAGTCCATCTCTGCTTTTTTCCTTTTTTTTATTTTCTCCAAAGACAAACATTTTGGTTTTACTTTGGTTTATCTCTAGCTTGTTTCTTTGCAGGCGTGACGCTCAGCACTAGAGCTCTGTAACAACCAATGCAGGAAGTCCTTTTTGTCACAGCTATGATGGTGAGGCTTTGTTCTTTCAGGATGATTTCCTCTTTTTATTGTGTGAGCTTGAAGAAAAGCAGTATAGTCAATGGCCCTCATTAGGACCCTGGCGGAGAGGGTATTACGCCGGCGTAGAGCATGGCGTACCTCTCCGCCAGACTACGAGTTCCCGTAGCGCCATGGAGGATTTTTACGCCTGCTTTTTGCAGGCGGAGAAATCCATGGCGCTACGGGACTTGTTGTTAATTACGCCACCGTAATCTACGGTGGCGTAATTAACGCCTTCCCCACTCCCATTATACCCTATGGGGCAAAAATGGGAATGGGGAAGGGTAAAATGGGGATTGGGGACTTACCGCCCCGCCAAGGTCGGCATGGGGCGGTAAGTCCGCCAACCACCCTGGCGGAGTTGGCAGCTTAGCGCCATGGACCATGGTGCAAATTGCACCATGGTCCTCCGCCAGGGTCGTAATGAGGCCCAATTACTTTGTTATCTTTGTTATTTTTCGTTTTCATTTACGAGTTTTCAAGATACTTATTTGTTATAGACTGGATTGCTCTCTCGGAAAGCTTCACTCTATTGCCTTGGTTTGTCGGTTCTATTTCATGTTGCATTTTTGCTTTCCTATCTCTTAAGGTTCTCCGGCATGTTTTTTGGATGTTATGGTTGCTGTTGGAATTTCTGATGACTGTGAAGTTTTCTATAAGCCCCAAAATTTCTGTGGACACATATGTATGATCTATTGTGCTGATTTGCATATTACGTTCCCAGGTAGGCGTGTTCATGTTCGAGCTTTGACGGGTCCAATGAAGATTGTAAAGATCTTCTCCAGCCATCCATTGTTCTAGCCATTTGCCTCTTTCCAGAATTGGAGCAGTTCGTGCAAGGTGCTTTTTTTGATCTCCTATGTCTGCACAGATTGCCTTGAAGTCCCCCGTGACAATAATATGATCCAGATGGAAATTTGCAGAGGCTTCATCTAGGGTATCAGTTAGTGTGGTTAGGTATTCTGTATTTGTGATAGCCTCCGGGTTCCAATATGTGTTTATTAGGGCAATGGTTTCCATAGCCATAGATTCTTCCATATTCTTTCTTCTTTTCCATGAAAGTACTACGGCTTGGATAAATGGCGAAGATGAAATCTGTACGCAAATTTCGAGGTCTGATCCTGAGCGGACTGCAATTAATAGGCCCGCCATTGGTCGGCCTGTCAGGCCTTTTTTTGCTGGAGTTAGTATTGTGACATAGCCATCCATAGAAGGCCTGGTCATGAACCGTGTTTCCTGTAAACAGGTAATGTCATTTGAGCCCAAATCTGCATCGTTCGGGATTGTCAAGTGGCTAAATCCTCTTGTGTTCCAAGATGTCATTTGAATGAGTGTGGAGGTTCCCTGTTCAGCTGTGCATGCCGCTCCCTCCTCCAAGATTTCCCTGTCATTGTCTGATGGCTAATTGCCTATGTTACTTCTAATTTGTGGTGCAGTCTAAGTCCATTCTTTTGGATCAGTCTTTTTTGAAAGGTATCTGTTTTCCCTTTCTACCTCGCTTTCCTTGTGTTTCCTTAAGTGTATGTCACCTTTTTCTGATTTTACCGGCCCTACTGGGGCTTGCCTTCTTTCTTTTAAGTCTTCGCTCCTTACCCTCTCCCGTGGTATTTCCGAGCGATTTCCACTGAGCCTTTGTGAGTTGTTTATATTTTGTTTTCCGATGGGCTCCTGATTTTCTTCTGTCATCTTGTATCCCAAAATGTACAGCCTCTGTTCTTCCTCTTTTAAATGATTTTGTATGATTTTTGATTTAATATGAAGGTAAGAACAATCTCTTCTGCCTCGTTTTTCAGTTGTCGAAGATTGTTGGAATAAGCCCATTATAGTCTTTCTGTTCAGCGTCAGCTTGTCGTCTGATATTTTTATTCTCTGCATCTTAAAAATGCATTTGCTCTGTATTTTCTTCGACATTTCGGCTTTTGGATTCTGACCCCTTTCATTCCCTTCTCTTTGTTTTTTAGGTTAAATGCTTCTCTCTTTGATGGAATGCCCTTTGCTTCTTACTCTCTCCTCACAAGTGGATTCATCTGGGGATCTTCTAGAATGTTTTCTAGTCTCCCTTATCAGTCTTTTTCTGAGCAGTGAGAGTTGTCGGTCACTGGTTTTTTCTTTACTTTTGGCTGTTTTATGGATTTCTTTTGGCGGTCTTGGGAAAGGGGCCACCACCTTTCTCGGGCTCCTTCTAATCTCAAGAGCGCTTTTGACTTTATTTTACTGCTTCACTTCTTTTTCAGATGGGCCTGGTTCAATTTTAAAAACGTTCTTCTTTGGTTCTTCATGTAAAAACGATTTTCCATTGGGGTTTGCTTTCCTTTTCAGTTCCGAAGTTTGGTCTTGTTCAGATTCAGCCTCTGAGATTGTGTACGTCCTTAAATTCAACAAGTCCCTTATGGAAGATGAAGAAACATCCAACATGACTGTTGAATGGTTTTTGTCATTGTCTTTGTCTTCCAGGTCATTTTGATTCAAGCCCCCAGATTCAGCATTATTATTTTTTTTAGTTGTTGGCTCATTTTTCCTATGCTTTTGGTCTCGTGATGTTTTTTGCAAATGTGCCCGGTCTTTTGGGCATTTAGATCGACTGAAGATACCGTAGGAAAAAGGATTCTGCGTATTAATTATTTTATTTATTCTCCGGTCTTCTAAGGTTTCTTCTGTCATCTTGAAGACCGCATCATCGCCCCTCAAGATACATCCGTTTTCTTTACTTGTTATCGCAATAGTTTTGTTTTTAGTCCCCATCTTGACGGGGCATTTTTGTTGATTTTTTAATCCAACCGTGCTTGCTATTTGGGGTGCTGAATTGTTCTCAATTCCTCCTGAGCTTACCGGTAGCATGCTCAAATTGGGTGGAGGGACTAGAGTGCTCACCGGGTTTGTTTGCGTTGCAACTTCGTTGGAATCCTTGGTTGTCTTTCCTGATGCATTCCAAGGGAGATTTTGTAGTGATGTTTCATGTCCAGGTTGTATAAGATTTTGATTTAGAATTTCCGTGGTGCCCCATCCTTTTGCCAAAATATAACCCTCGAGAAAATGCATCTTGGTGTGCATCAAGGCAATCATCGTTGTTTGGTCTTTTAAAGTATCGTTGATACTTTAATACAATTTGCTAAATGGCGCCAGTGCAATTGTGACTGTGGCCATTGTGTTAAGAAGGTCTGTTTTTTTTCCTGGGGTATCATTTAGTTGAGAGGAGTCGCTTTGTCCACATTGCTTCCTTTGGGGCGAGTAAAGATCTTCTTGTCTATGCAGAACTTGTTGCGTGTTTCTCCCTGATGGTTTTTGGCTCAAAGGAGCAGTTGGCGGGGCATCCAATATTTTCTCTTTGGTCCCGGGTACTTTTTCCCTTGCCTCTGCTTGGGGTCCTTTTTCCCCAGTTATTGTTGCCATATTTCTGGCGCCTTCATGATTGTTAGATCCC
This sequence comes from Ambystoma mexicanum, assembly GCF_040938575.1. Taxonomy (NCBI): domain Eukaryota; kingdom Metazoa; phylum Chordata; class Amphibia; order Caudata; family Ambystomatidae; genus Ambystoma; species Ambystoma mexicanum. The sequence goes on from NC_090923.1 coordinate 651,785,739, forward strand.
CCAATGTCCAGCGGTTTTTGCCCCATCATATGGTTCCGAGAAGTTTCTAATTGTTCTTTTTGAATAACGTGGTCATCTGCTGTTTTACCCTGTTTTTCCTTTGAGGATGGCATAGAAACAGTTCTGTTTGTGGAGTTTAGATGGGCCGAATGCTTTGGATTTTGTCCGAAGTGCCATTTTATCGGTGTTGATGTTGAGTGTAGTTGGTGACTCTTTCTTGATTCTGTAGCTGATTTTGTAGCCGAAATGTCCTGCTGATTCCGGTTATTTTCGGCTGACAGGATTCACTGATAAAGTGTGTTGACGCTCTCCAATATATCGCTATCCGAAATATCATTGGGTGCTTTATTTGACACAGAGATTTTCTTCTTAAAGAATTTCTCCATCATATCATGATTTGATGGTTTTGGTATGATATTTTTCCTTGTGCCGCCTTGTTTTCTAAAATTCCTGTTATTAGGCAACAATGTCTGGCCCGTCTCCACCTTCTTTGTTCTATCAATGTATTTTTCCGGGTCTTTCCTTGTCTTGATGTTGGGCTGGGTTTCATTCCATTTCTTTTTTGCTGGCGAAGTCCATTCATCATCGCTTTCGAGGATTGAGGCACCAGGTGAATCTTCTATGGGTCTTACTTTATTGGTTACTTGGGACTGGGTTTCTTTCTCCCTTCTCTCTTTATTTGCCAGGGGGCTCATTATATTCTGTGCTGGTATGGTCCTTGTGTCTAAGTTTTGATTGCTCATCGCTTGAGGGTACTTTGTATGTGTTGGTGATGAATTTGACGCTTCTTGTTCCTCGATGCTTTGATTCGTGATGTCTGAGTGATACTGATCGTTTATGGACCCTCTGCCAGACTTATCTGTTGGGGGAGACCTCAGATCTTCCACATCCTTGTGTGGGTGTACATCAATCCATATATTTTCGATTTGGAGTGGGCTTTGCAAACCATTGTGGCAATCCGCGAGGGGCACTACATCTGTGATCACTTGGTCAGAGACGATAGGCATGTTGTTGTCTAGCCAAGTGATATGACTTCCAGCTGTGCTGGTTTCGCTAAAGTTCCCCTCTTCCAAGAAGGAGGAACCCCCAACCTTCTCTCTAAACTGGGCCTGGGTTGGCCCCATGGAAGAGGCTCTTTCTTCTCCCTCTTCTCCTTTCTCTTCCCCCGTATCCCTGTCCCCCCGGCTAACTTCACATGTTTTCTCCAATTCTGATGATTTTTCACTTATTGCTATTGGATTCCCGATGTCCCTGGCTGGGGTCGCGGGGAGGGAGTTGTCTGAAGGTTCTTTCCCCTCAGCATTCAATGCTGGGCTGGGGCTACCTTTCTTGCCTGCTGTAAGCTTCCTTCCTTTCAAGCAGATCAGTTCGTGCTCTTGGCTTATTGGGGTGGGTGCAGACTCGCTTTCAGTCAGCTCGGATGCTGCACACTCGGGGCGCTTGAGCAGTATGTTTGGGTCATCCTGTACATTCAGTAGCATGTTAGATTTTAAGTTAGGGGTCCTACCACCTGTGAATCGTTTAGGATTGGAATCAGCCCGAATCTGAAGAGTGTCATTGTTATCAATTCGTGCAGAATTTTCGATATTTTCAATACTGGGAACCCTGTCCATGCTAGCTGAAAATGACTTACCGGATAGCTCAACTTGAGCCTGCATTTGCATGCAAGCTGGTGCAGATGTCAGCCGCTTTGCTCGGGATGACGGTTTGATGGGACTGCGCAGATCCATCCCCCAGTCTTCCTGTGCTGGGCCGCTCCACAGCCACCTGTCAGACGAATCGGACATTTCCGGGTGGTCGCCCCGTCAGCGCACCACACCCTTAGTGTAATCTGGTTCCCACTAGTGCAGTGTTTCCGCGCCGCTTAAATCTACGTTGTCGGATGAATTTTAGGGAAAAGTCTGCATTTTGGGAAAAAGTGGAGTTCCTGGGGGAGCTGCCAGCGCCCAGCAAAGCAGCAAACAGTGAAACAGTGCCACAGACGCGCCCTTCACTAGCACAGGCTTAACGCCGCAAGGGTGGTTGGGCCGGCAGTTTATGCCTCAGATGGTCACGTGATCAGTCACGTGTCAGCCGCCGTGTCTGCCTCCTCCAGGAAGCGAATCCGACCTCCGTCACCTCCGTCACCAGCAAGAGCTTGGAACTGCTCGCAATGCTGTGGAGGAAAATGCTGCCGCCGGCACAGCACACGTGGGTTAGTACAGCACACCTCCCTTAGCTATTCACTTGTAATTATACTGCCCACTCTTACACAAAAAAACAGCATAGTTATCAAAAACACAACGCCAAGCCAAATCCTCTTTACTTCATCTCTTCTTCATCTCTTTTACAAAATGTCCAACTACAAGCAAGTCTCCATAACCCAAAATAGGACCACCTCTTAAGAAGCAAGTCCACCATTGGCTGTAAAGTAAGTTTATTATACAAACTGCTGGGAGGGGCTAGATGACGCAGTAGAGTCAAACTAACCAGATTCTCTTCGAACCCCACAAAGATCTCACATTATATAAATTTTGCAACAAGTCACACACTCCCACATATTTCATTACAAGGTCATTTCCCCAAACATGATTGGTCAACCCAATACAAAGAAATCTAATCACCTTCAGTTCCCAAGCTCTCATTGGATACATTTATTTAACCACCATCTGCTTTCTACATATATTTTCATCATCTAATTTTTACAGCACACCCCTTCTCGGGATCTTACCATAGTAGGTCATAACATGACCTCATCACATATTGCATATTCACAACAATCGTAATGTACTACAAGTTTCAACTGGCTAGAACCACTAACCTCAGTTGTGATGCACATGGCTTTACCAAGGATACTTCAACAATACTCGATGGGAGAGAAGCAAACAAGTTCTCTTTGAACTGGTGATAAATAACTTATCTGCCTAGACTTGTTGGCGTCCTGATTTCATGCTAATCTATTCAAGTACCATTTCAGCAGGCATGCCCTCCGGCCACATCCTGGTCATCCCTGAAAACCTGATTGAAAATCCATAATCCATTTGTTCACTCTGTCCTTGAGCATCTCTTGCACCAGGTTTATTACCCGGACCCAAACTGACCCTACCAGGTGGCCGGACATCATGGAAACTGAATAACAGGCTCCCATGTACTTAAAAATATTATATCTCCTCTCCAAAAGAGTACCAAGTCGTAAAACTCAGAGCCTGGCTGTAGCTGACCATTTGATGTTATTGTAGCTGCCCGAATGCAGTCAGCTTCCTTTCCCAAGCCTGCAACCTCGCTCAACCATTTTTCCAGGTCGCACAGAGTTTTATCTCACCACCCCCGGTTTCTGTATCCTACACAAACCTGTAGCTATGAGGGGACTTGCGGCATACAGATTCATGTATTCCCTGTGTATCCTGTGTTCCCCAACTGTGCCAAACACATTTCCCTAAAGATCCCTGTGTATGCATGTTCAAGACAACTGCGTCCCCTCACAGTGGTTTTTCCATCCGCTATCTCGAGTGCGCATATGAAGCTGCTTGCTTCCCATCTTTAGGCGCTATGTGGCATGCCATGCAACATCATTTTCATATTGCATCAGAAGATTTGTCATTATGTTACTACGCACGTGCAAATCTAAAATGTATCAACTATACACAAAGTAAAACTAATAGTAACACTCGCCCCATTCTCATGAACTACTCTAGATTCATGCTAAATCACAACATCGTGTCAGCATCGCCATCACCCAAGTCACCAATATGGTGTGCGCAATGCAAACCCCTCTTTCCCATCGAGACCTTTATCAACAACCCCAACTCCTTTACCTAAACATCTTCATCCTGCTCGTCATCCCCCTCCAAAACCTTTCTACCACCTTCCGAATATTTCCAGCCTCCTCTAACAAAGCTCTCAGCTCCTAGTTCACCTCCCCCTTCTCCACTGAAAACCTTTCACCTTTCTTCTTGGCTTTACTAACCCCCTCCAACAACTCTACAACTTCCTCTTTAACTTTAACCCCCTCTTCCAATAACTCTCCACCAACTCCCCCAGGGATATAGTTCCCCACTACAATTTCACCACCACCCCTCCACATTCTGCTCCTCCAGCCATCTCCTCCTTCTCTCTCCTTTTCAGTGGTCTTCAAATAGCATCCAATCTAATCTCCTCTTAATGAGCTGGTCTATCTTTCTTTTTTCAATATAGTCTTAACCCCTTCCCTGCCCTGTGCCTCCAAGTGATGGGTTGCAGCTGTGGCTCCTGGGGAGCGATCCTCTGGGATTGGTTGAGGCCATATCCTTCCTGAACGTCCCCTCAGGGGCGGGCTTAAAGAGAAAAAGGCTGCAAGAGCTAGTGCTGCTATTTTGATTTTCATTACGGTGCTGTGCCATTCTCTACTTGCCTGGTATCTACATCTCCCATTGGCTTGATGTTACTGGAAGTTCTCTTTGCATCTTGATATTGTCTTCGTCCCTTTCCTGTTTTCTTTAGGATCGTGGGAGTATTATGTGCTCCTTTATAAAGAGAGAGATGCTGGAGTTTCTGTTTCTCCCATTTGTTTTTAAGAAGTGGAGGCAGTATAGGTGGAGATATACCCTGGGCTCTTCCCGGCGGTTTGAAAAAACCTTCTGTGGGTTGGCAGCCCATCCCACCAGTTCCCCTGGCCCTTTAATGGTGAAGCTGGTATGGTCTGTGTTTTTGTTTAGGCCACCAGGGGATTGTGGTCCTCCCCTTCCTGTGCTCTTTATAAACCCTGCATAGTCTTGTTTTGAGAGGTCACCGCTGATGCTTTATTGGCTTCTTGGGGCATAGCTGGGCATTATTCATGGTGGCTTCTCCCAGTTAGCCCTACTCGCCTTCTATAGATACAGTCCAGCTTTTGAATTGGATCCAGTGGCGCATTCTGGGAGTAGCTCAAAACCCCCACTTAAAGCTCCACATCCGTAGGAGAATTTTCCACTACCAGAGCCCTTGTCTTCTTCAGCCTAAACGATGGTAATAGTCTGTATGTAGGACTAAACAAAAACAAATGAACTAACTTCATCTTATTCAAAATAAAGCAGCTAGAATTAACATGGGACCATGTCTCATCAAACCTGAAAAACCTCAAACGGATCCCCATTGCAAAAAGAATAACACACAACATCAACTTTATTACTTTCCAGATCCTCCATGACATTTCTTCTTAATACCTGAACCCTTAAATATATATACATATATAAATACAAGACCCCTAAGATCATCAGATTTTAACAACTTAACTACACTCAGGTTCAAAAGACAAACACAGGGGGAGATCTCACACAGTACAAAATAGTCACAAAGAAGATTTTCAGTCTGGATAAATGCACATTTTTACAGAATAAATCTCTAGTATCAATTTGTATTGTAAAGGGTGTGAATCACGGCTCAAGTCGAGGGTACACGGGGTGGGACGGAGTCCACCCACTTTATTCAGAGGGAGGACTCAGTCCCCCCAGCTAAAATGAGGAACATTGAATGTCCTCTTTCAATTTATGAATTAAAACAGACCTCAGGGATCAAATCGCAGTCAGCAGATTTGTAGGTTGGACATTCCACCACTAAACTATATAACTTGATGAAAAATAACAAACAACTAAAGGTGAAATATCCTATTTCGGTACTGCAAGTCCCAGGGAAATATTTGTATTCGTTCCTGGAATTTAAAACATGCATACCTTTTAACATTTTCAAAAACACTATTAGAAGAAAATCTCCTCTCTTTGGTTTTGTGTGTGTGTTGATTTCATGTAAGGCAAATGCCATTTGTCCTGTTCCTTTTTGGTGGTTATGCAAAGCCAATTTAATGAAATGTGCATATTTCACCTACTTGCCTGGTATCTACATCTCCCATTGGCTTGATGTTACTGGAAGTTCTCTTTGCATCTTGATATTGTCTTCGTCCCTTTCCTGTTTTCTTTAGGATCGTGGGAGTATTATGTGCTCCTTTATAAAGAGAGAGACGCTGGAGTTTCTGTTTCTCCCATTTGTTTTTAAGAAGTGGAGGCAGTATAGGTGGAGATATACCCTGGGCTCTTCCCGGCGGTTTGAAAAAACCTTCTGTGGGTTGCCAGCCCATCCCACCAGTTCCCCTGGCCCTTTAATGGTGAAGCTGGTATGGTCTGTGTTTTTGTTTAGGCCACCAGGGGATTGTGGTCCTCCCCTTCCTGTGCTCTTCATAAACCCTGCATAGTCTTGTTTTGAGAGGTCACCGCTGATGCTTTATTGGCTTCTTGAGGCATAGCTGGGCATTATTCATGGTGGCTTCTCCCAGTTAGCCCTACTCGCCTTCTATAGATACAGTCCAGCTTTTGAATTGGATCCAGTGGCGCATTCTGGGAGTAGCTCAAAACCCCCACTTAAAGCTCCACATCCGTAGGAGAATTTTCCACTACCAGAGCCCTTGTCTTCTTCAGCCTAAACGATGGTAATAGTCTGTATGTAGGACTAAACAAAAACAAATGAACTAACTTCATCTTATTCAAAATAAAGCAGCTAGAATTAACATGGGACCATGTCTCATCAAACCTGAAAAACCTCAAACGGATCCCCATTGCAAAAAGAATAACACACAACATCAACTTTATTACTTTCCAGATCCTCCATGACATTTCTTCTTAATACCTGAACCCTTAAATATATATACATATATAAATACAAGACCCCTAAGATCATCAGATTTTAACAACTTAACTACACTCAGGTTCAAAAGACAAACACAGGGGGAGATCTCACACAGTACAAAATAGTCACAAAGAAGATTTTCAGTCTGGATAAATGCACATTTTTACAGAATAAATCTCTAGTATCAATTTGTATTGTAAAGGGTGTGAATCACGGCTCAAGTCGAGGGTACACGCGGTGGGACGGAGTCCACCCACTTTATTCAGAGGGAGGACTCAGTCCCCCCAGCTAAAATGAGGAACATTGAATGTCCTCTTTGAATTTATGAATTAAAACAGACCTCAGGGATCAAATCGCAGTCAGCAGATTTGTAGGTTGGACATTCCACCACTAAACTATATAACTTGATGAAAAATAACAAACAACTAAAGGTGAAATATCCTATTTCGGTACTGCAAGTCCCAGGGAAATATTTGTATTCGTTCCTGGAATTTAAAACATGCATACCTTTTAACATTTTCAAAAACACTATTAGAAGAAAATCTCCTCTCTTTGGTTTTGTGTGTGTGTTGATTTCATGTAAGGAAAATGCCATTTGTCCTGTTCCATTTTGGTGGTTATGCAAAGCCAATTTAATGAAATGTGCATATTTCACCTTGATATGCTAATTTCTGGCGATGTCACATCCCATTGCGTTTGTTGATGAGTCCCCCCACTTTAATTTTTAGGACTTGACCCCTGGTGTGAATGGAGCATCCCATAGGATAGTAAGGTCGGCTACGGTCCTACAAGGGCATGAATCTATATTAGAGCACTTGAGTGGGAGTTCTTATAAGGTATTGATGCTCTGTCGAAGCTCACTGTGAAGTAAGTCGAGAAACTCGGAGAGCTGGAGTTTGTTGATAAGAGCAGTTAGGAGGAAGTCTTTGAAGTGAGCAAAGGTGTGAAGAAAAGTGAGTGACCAGTAGTGACCAATCGTTAAGGAAATCAATGAGTATGTCGATGTGGGGTGGCCCGAGTGTGGGCGTGACTAGATTTAACACTTTAGGCAGGTCAGGGATAGACTGAGATTTGAAGGAGGGAGAAAGGAGAGAGGAGATAGGCTGGTACAGTTCCTGAGAGGCTAAGGAAAGCGATCCCCAAAAATGGTCATGAAGTTCATCTGGGCACTTCAAAATCGAAAGCTCTTATGGGGCAGACTTCTGGGGGGCCTCGGATAGATCGCATTATTAAAGCAACCATGGCAAAATGTGGAGAATGCAAAGATAGTGAGAAGACTTTGGTAACTAGGACGTATCCTGTGGCTGCGTCAAAAGCATCTTCCTTGAATAGGAGTAAGTAACATTGGATTTGTTGAGACTGTATAACATTAGAGGGGCACATAACTCCTGCATAGCAGGGCTCATAGTATTGCACGTCAAAGTGTTTTTTAGTTTGTGTGATGGGGGACATATATAGAAGGGGGATTATCAAGTTTCTGCAGCCAGTCTTTTGGCAAGAAGGGTTTCAAAGGAAGATTATTATGGACAACGACACTCCACTCATTTCTATTTAAATGAAGTAGTTCTTGTCATGTGTGAACTCTCGGGAGGATAGCTCAGATGCAACGTGCTCGCCTTGGAAGTAAGACGACACAGAGCAAAACAGGTTCGATGCCCGGTTCCGCGCTTAGAAACCTCTTGGTTTTAGGCACGATATAAATAACATATATCATATCAGAACGGTGTCCATCACCCACAAAGTAACAGACGCATAGAAATATTCAACAGAACACTCATGGAGGTTATCAGAATGTCATGGAGTACAGGAAGGGAGTGGGTACTTGCCTTTATGGAGTGTGTGCTACAGTACCACATCGTACCGCATTCTGCTGCTACAAGAGTTTTACCGCTTGAGGTGTCACGTAGATGTAAACCCAAAACCAAGCTACGCTCTGCTTGGCTAAAAAGGGTAGGGCTCCGTTTGAGAAGTTAAACATTGGAAAACAAGGAGACAGAGGGAGGAAGGCTCAGATGTGGTTTGATCGCTTGCAGTGTAACAAAGTCACTGAGGTGCTGCCAAGCACTGAAGGAAACCTAGGTATGCAAGTAAAGGAATGTTCAAATGCATGGAGTGTCTGGTTGCCAAGAAAGATTTGAAAGGTGCTGTTCAACTGGAGGACGGGAGTGTGTGGAATGAAGAGAGGATGGCATGCTTACCCAAAATACCAGAGTAATTAAGGGTTATGTTCTTGTTTATAAGGGAAGGTGGTGTGTTGGGGGCGTATGATCCGTTCTCTTTCAATTGTGTTTTAAGTTTGTTCCCAACTCTCCCTTCTCTTCTTTGCCTCTCCACCCCAACCATTTCCCTGACCTTACTTTCATTACCCCGCAGGCACCCATTCCATACCAGTTGTATGAGGTCAATGCCTCTGGAACCTTATTAGAGTAGAATGTTCAAGTTACAGGTTCCAGAAGTGACTGTTGGAGAGAGCTGGGGTAAAGGCAGCTATTGGGACCATTGTCTTATGGACTGAATACAGTAACTTACTGAACTAATCTGCTCCTTCCCTGATTGCTGATTTGCACCACCTCAGTGTTCCCGTGACAGACACCAGTGCTAAGGGTCCTTGCGTCCAGGAAATAAACAGAGGCCAATACAAACACACATATGCTCATAGTTCTACAAATAAACTGATAACCATGTCCATGTCCATGTCCATATTTCTATCCATCAAAAATCTTCGGTTACTCGAACATGCACCTTGAGTGTACCACTATCACACCTTTGTCAAGTCGTGGAACAAATCGTGGTAAAATCTGATCTCTTGATGTCATGGTCAGTGGAGAAACAATCCTCGGACTCCATGCACCCACCACACATTATACTGTTGGGAGAGCTTTGTATTTCCTTTGAGGCAGGTGGCAGGACATTGGCTCACGGTCTTGTGTTTTAAAATGCGTGGGGTTTATAGGAGGAGTAAAAGAGGTGAAAGATTGCTACCCACACAAATATGAAGAGTACCAGCAAACAGCAACATAACTTCGAAGCCTCGTACAAAAAGGTAACAACCAACAACCCTGACCACGTCCTAATTGTAATGGCTGCTTACAGTCCAGTGTGGGGTTTTACTCTCAAGCCTGAATACGAAAATGATTGTTTTTAAACTTCTCGTTCGGTTAATTAATAGTCTTGGCAAGCGGAACGACATCCCCCTCACTTTGGCTTTTATATCTTAACTTGGCAACAAGAAGCTTCGCAACACCAGTTTATTTTTCCATAAGGAGGCAGCATGAGGAAGACGCTGAAAACCTGCCAACTCTCTCGCTCGATAACACTGAGATTCAACCGTTTCCATGGCGAGAAAGCTCGTTGTCCCACTCAGCAATGGGTACGGCAAACCCTCTGTGAGAATGTTTTCCGCGTGTATATCACGTCTTTAGGAACTGCGCACTGGAAATTCACTTGACAGAGTCCAAATAACACTGCCTTATAAAAAGCGCAGTAAGGGCACAAAGAGAGGAAACCACGCATGGGGGAAAAACATTCAATTATAAAAACCAATAGGGCGCCCAACGGCTCTGCAAAGTAAATCGCCCATAAATAAATCCTTCATGAAAAACACGAAAGAACAACCTCCACCTAGCAGTAAAGAGTAGGGAGCCCCGAAATCTCGGCAGATTTTATTATTTTGTGAGCACTTCCATTTAGGCCCTTTTTTGTTTTGGATTAGTGTGATGATATGCCCCCGGGGTCCCTAGTTCTGCGTCGGGCCTCTGGATGGCAGGCCTCTGGTTCGCAGCGCAGGAAGAGGAGCGCAGCAAAGAAACACACGGACCACTTCGATCAGTGCATAAACCCGGACTGGCGTTATGACGCCAGTTCCGGTGATTCCTTTATTTCCTGTGTGTCACGTGACCCTCGATTGGCGGGGCACGTGACACCACATTTCTCCCCAACTTGGAGGTGTTTGCGTGGTTGTCAACAAACATACATTTAACTGGTCTCTTACATAACTTGACATACTTCTTGGATAAACACAACTTAATGACTGGGCTTAGAGTTCACCTTAGCGAGGCTTCGGCCAGCTTACACTGTCCACGACATATCCATGCAGGCGGGACGACGGTTTGGGCCTCTCCCTTAGAAGATACCGGGTGTTTCTTTTCTCCGGTGCGTCTGCCCTTGGCATCTCGGCTTGCTGGCGTGGGCTGTCTGATATTTCGGGAATATCTGGACTTCCCGGTGCTACTTGGCCGGGGGGTGAGGGTGGCGCCTCCGCTTCTTCCCTAGTAGGCATCGGTTGTTCTTCCCACAGTTCAAGGGGTACCTTCCTGAAGTGAGACACGTTCCTCATCACCGTCTCTCCCCCTCGGGTGGCTGTGACCATACTGTGGTTGGTGGTACTAACTGTCCATGGCTGGAGCTCGAAGTTGAGGGACATTTTCTTAGGCGGGGCTCGATTCTTGACAATGACAGTGTCCCCTGGTGTCAGCTCTCTGTGGCCAGCTCGTCTGGCGATGCTTTCTTGCTCATTCCGCCTCAGCCGCGTAGCGTCAATGGCAGGGATGTCTGGTTCGGGAGCTATCCATTGGGGGTGTATGGGTAGTTCCGCCTGAATGGGTACGCCTAGCATGAGTACTGCCAGGCTGATCCCCGTAGAGGAGTGCAGGGTTTGCCTGTGTGTTCTCAGGAACCGGTATACTGTTTTCAGCCACGGGCGTCCCTGTTCTTTGGCGATCCTGATGACTTTGTTGAGCGACCCCATGAATCTTTCAGCGTCACCGTTCGCTTGGGGCCATCTTGGGGTGATACGCTGGTGCTTGACATTTACTTCTTGAAAGTACTCGCGCAGCTCTTGACTAGTGAATGATGGTCCGTTGTCGCTTTTCACTTCCCTCGGTATTCCATGTGTGGCAAATATCTTTTCTAGTGTGAGGATTGTGGTCTCTGCGTTAGTAGATGCTACGTGTTCCACCTCCAGGTATCGGCTAAACTCGTCGATCACTACGAGAAGATACCCTTCGCCCGCAATTGTGCAGTGGTCCATGCTGACAGCATCCCAGCGTTTGCAGCTTCTTGGGGCGCTGCTGATCGGTTCGGGGTGTTCTGGCCTTCTGGATGCTTGGCATGCTGCACAGGATTCGACTAACTCCACTACCTTTTGTTGTATGTTGGGCATCCACATCCTGGACTTGAGGTATGCAGTGATTTTGACGATGCCTTGATGCCCACTGTGTGCTAGGCGTAGAGCTCTATCTTCCAAGGACTCGGGCAGCACGATTCTATGTCCTTTGAGTAAGATGCCTTCTGGGGCTACTGAGAGTTCATGTCGGATCCCAAACAGAGCTCGGAGTTTCACTTGGGCTGACGCAGTGCGCTAGGCCATCAACGTGAGATAGTTCTTCCAGTTGCCAGCTCGGACAGCGGCAGTGGTGTGTTGCAGGACAGTGTCTGTTTCCATTTCGATGGCCACTTCCTCTAGCGTCAGGGCCCGTGGTTTCGCACAGGCGACTATGTGACAGACGTGTTCGTCGGTTTCCTTCGCTTGGCGCCGCTCTCTGTCGGTGGCAGGCCGCGGGTGGCGGGATAGGTAGTCAGCTGGGATGTCTGTTCCGGGGCGATACTCAACCTCGATGTTGTAGGGTTGTAGCTGCAGCATCCACTTCTCGATACGTGCTGGTGGGTGAGGAGCGGATCCACAGAAAATCGAGATCAGAGGTTTGTGATCCGTGAGGACTTTTGCTTGTTTGTCTAACAGGTACACTTTGAAGTGACGGCATCCCCATAAGATGGCTAGTGCTTCCTTCTCTATGTGTGCGTAGTTCTGTTCAGGTTTTGTAAGCGCTCTGCTGGCGAACGCGATGGGGACTACGTTTCCCTCGTTGTCAGTTTGGGTCAGGACTGCTCCGAGGCCGACGGGGCTGGCGTCGACCAGGAGTTCAGTCTGCCTGTCTGTGTAGAAGAATGCCATGGCGGTGGACGCGGATAGGGTGTCTTTAATTTGTTGAAACGCTTGCTGGTGGGAGGTGGTCCATTCCCACTTCTGGTCCTTCTTCGTTAGTTCCCTGAGTGGGCTTGCCGTGCTGGCGTGATCGGGGATGAAGCATGCACAATATGTCGCCATACCCATGAAGCTTCTCACTTCAGAGGCTGATTGGGGTGCTTTGGTGTCTTTTATGTCTCGTACCTTGGACGGGTTGGGGGATACGCCCTTGGCGCTGAAGATATACCCGAAGAAGCATATTTAATCTTTGTCGAACTCGCACTTTTCGGCGTTGAGTGTTAGGCCCGCTTCTTCTAGCCTTGCTAGGACTGCTGCCAGTCGTTTGTGGTGGTCCTTCTTGTTTGATGCGTATACGAGAATATCGTCGCTGATATTGGTGGTGCCTTCTAACCCTGTGATGACTTTTCGGATTTCGTGCTGGAACACTTCTGCGGCAGATGATATTCCGAAGTTGAGTCGTTTATACCTCATCAGGCCGAGGTGAGAGGAGAATGTAGTGATGTATCTCGACTCCCTGGACAGCCTCAGTTGGTGATAGCCTGATCTAAGGTCAAGTTTGCTGAAGACTGTTGCTCCTGTGAGGTCTACAATAAGCTCGTCTATCGTAGGTGTTACATGCCGTTCTCTCCCGATGGCTGCGTTTGGAAGCCTCATGTCAATACAAATTCTTACCGCGTCTGGTTGTTTGGGTTTTGAGCAACTACCATGGGCAAGACCCACGGGGTAGGTCCTGACGTTCTTTCTATGATTCCCGCTTTTTCTAGCTTGGCCAGCTCTTGTTCCACTGCTCCTCTTAAGTGGAATGGAATCCGTCGATGTCTTACTGCTTTAGGTTCAATGGTGGGGTCTATGTGGAGCTTGATGGTTCGTCCTTTTAGGCATCCGATGCCTTGGAACAGACCCTTGTGTCGTCTCAGCAGGCTGTTGATTTCGTCATGTTGAAGGTTGAACGCGAAGTGGATCAACTCCAGTTTTTCAGCTGTTCTGCAACTCAGTAATGTCTCGCAGCCGGCATCTACTACATAGATGCGTGCTCTATGGTTGGCGTTTTTGTAGGTGAAATCCGACTTGAAGGATCCTTGTACGGGCAAAGGCTTCTTGCTTCCAAAGGCATAGAGCCGGACTTTCCTCTTCTGGAGGGTAGGCTTTGGGCGGAGCTTGCTGTACGCCGTCACCGGCATGACGTTCACGGTTGCGCCGGTGTCGATGACTACTTTCAGCGGTGCCCCGTTGGAAAGAACGGTGCACGACGGTCTCTTTTTCTGTCGTGATCGGTGCGGCTCGACGGCCGAGATCAGGTGTACTCGGTGTGTCCGCCTACTCCCCCTTTTCCGTCTGTTTTTGTCTCTCCCTTCTGGGGATGAGCTGTCGTCGCTGCTGCTCGTGTCTGGGGACTTTTGGGAGTTGTCTACGGCTCTTGCTTTTCCTCTTCGCTCTTGTTGGCGGGAGGATTCTCTGGGTGCAAACTTTTTTTGCGATCCTGTGCAGGCTGCTGTGCTGCGTCATTTCTGTTCGGTGGGTTCAAACAGACTGCGGCATAGTGGTTGAGGCGGTTGCATTTCCTGCATGTGGATCCCCATGCCGGGCAAGACTCACCCTTGTGCCATGGGCCTCCGCACCATTTGCAGTACCTGTCTCGTCCCTGTGCCGTGTTGGGCCTTTGGCTTTGTTTCGTGCGATTGCTCTGATGTTTAGAGATGGCAGCGACGTCCTCGGTGGGTTTAGGGCTGTCTAGCGGCAATCTTTGAATCGCGGCCTCCATGATCGCCACCTGGTCTTCTGTTTGTTCACGGAGGCGTGCCATTTCTAGGGTGGCGAGATAGTCTTATGTTTCTCTCAGATAGGATGGCTCTTCTTAGCTTTTCTGAGGATATCCCGTTGATGATCTGAAGGCGGATGGCGAATTCTTCGTCCGGGAACTCGCAGCCTACCGCCATTTCTCAAAGGCGAGCGTGGAATTTGTCTGTTTCTTTCTCTCGTTGTCTCGCCATGCAGAAATGGAAACGTTCGTAATCTGGGTTGAGATCAGGCTTGAACATATTAGTCAGCGTAGCTTTGGCCGCGTCGTAGTTGTTGTCGTTACCACGATTTGGGGTCGCGTTGAATAAGCGCAGGGCGGCTGCTCCAATGTTGAGTAGGAGGAACGTGCGCTTCTTCTTTGCTATGGTAATGTCTCTCGCATCTAGATGCATTTCAAATTGCTGTAGCCAGATTTCCCACCTAATAGCGGCTCCGGTGGTAAAAGGATCAAACGGCGGCATGAAGGTTGTCTGCGCTGGGTCTGGAGGGTCTAAGGTGAGGCTCCTCCTGGATGATGAAATTGTGCTGGCCCTCGTGGGGCTAGTGTTTGGGCTGGACATGTTCTGGAAAATTCACGGTGCTGCCCTTCAGGGTAGGTTGGAGCTCACCAGATTTGGTTTGAGGCGTAGTTTATGGGGGTTTGTGATGGCTCCTGGGGTGAGGTGAGGGCTGTGTCTTCACCTCTCGAGGTGCAGGGTGCCTGCGTTGCTGCTTGCCAGTCTTTGTAGAATTTTTTTTTTTTCAGTGCCCCACGTGTTGTAGCCAACTTGCGGCATGTGGGAGAGGTTGTCCGTGTGATGCACGGCTCATTTGTCCCTGTGGGAGAGGCCCTGGCATGTTGTAGTGCTGCTGTGTGGATTCGCCGGGTAGATGCAGCAGCAGCTGGCCATCCGCGTTATCAGGCGGAGGGATGATACGCGGCTCCGCGTCGCGCCGGCACGCGGAGCGATGATGAGCTGCTGTGCTTTCCAGGGGCGCGGGTTCTTACGGCCTTGTCGCCAGTGTGATGATATGCCCCCGGGGTCCCTAGTACTGCGTCGGGCCTCTGAATGGCAGGCCTCCGGTTCGCAGCGCGGGAAGAGAAGCGCAGCAAAGAAACACACGGACCACTTTGATCAGTGCATAAACCCGGACTGGCGTTATGACGCCAGTTCCGGTGATTCCTTTATTTCCTGTGTGTCACGTGACCCTCGATTGGCGGGGCACGTGACACCACAATTAGGTCATGGGTCAATCCAGTGATGGTGCTAAATAGGCACGCGCTTAGGGGTGTAACGCAATGGCTCTAGCTTTGAGACGCCAGTGATTAGTTAACTTATCACCCCGGCATGCTGGAAGCCATGACGAGGCACTGTCCAACCGAGCATTCTCAGGACATCTGCATTTACCACCAGAACGGCCCTTTCATTGGACATAAGACTTCGAGGATAGATCGCGACAGCAGAGTTGCTTTTAACCTCAGCAATCTCCCATACCTTGAGCAAAAAATCAACCCTGGACTAGAAGAGTATTTGGACCACATTACACTCACTTTATCGTAAGGGGTCAACTTTCTGCAGGGAAACCACCTGCACAGGCGGAAATGCTGGAGAAATGATATGATAGTTTATTTATATAGTGCCTATAGACAATGTGTTTCAAAGCGCTTCAAGGCAAGGGAGGGAACAAGGGAAAATACGACATTCTTACAGGCCATGAACAGTAAGGATGTGAAATGAACTATTGTACTCGGCCTGACGACATTTCAGATAATGCAAGAGCTAAGACATAGATAAGCAAGGGAGGGGGGAGAGTGGAAAGGAAATGGGAACAGACAGGCGACTACCGTATTAGGCCTGACAACATTTCTGTAGAGCCCGAGAAAACAAAAGGTGAGGGAGAGGGGTGCAGAAAGGGAGGGGAGGAACAAAACAGGGGCTATTGTACTAGGCCTGCCATTTCAGATAGTGCTGGAGGGGAGGGGGAACAAGTAAGGGCAGGGGGGAGGAGACATTAGATTACATTATAGAAAAGAGTCAAAGAAAGTGTCTTACCACAGGTTGGGGCTAACACAGCCAAAGACGGACAACCAAATTATGTCATTGAGGTTAAAATCCACCGCCTGGTGATGGCAGGTGTCATGCTAGCACTAAATTACCACTGAGCAGAACCAGGGGTGTTGCTAGGTGGGGAAATGATCTGGGGCTATGCTAATGTCGGGGCTGTCTGGATTCGGGGCTAGCTAGCCTTTTGGTTGTAGCCCCTGAGATTCTATCCGAGGCTACAACCAAAAGACCCGGGGCTATAGCCCCCTAACTCCCCCTCCCCTCCTCCTAGGAACACCTCTGAGCAAAACCACTCCGCCACGCACGCCAATGTCAGCAGAAATAGCGGTGGTAAAATATTCACTGTACGAAACAGTATTGGCGTGCGGAGATAATGTCACATGCAGGGAGGGCAATGGACTATTAGCCGAGACAGCATGTAAAAGACATGACAGAACCCACACACAGGAGACAGACATCACAAAAGAGAAGAGGGCTTCAGCAGTGACCAGGGCCAGCATAAAGAAGCAGCATGCCACCGACTGCACTCTACGAGGCAGGCAAACCTTGCTACAAAGGACACTGATGAGTATTGGAAGTACACATGTACGCACGTTTCGCACGTGTCCCCAATAAACAACGCACGAAGTAAAGTATACTAACAAGAAGTGTAAACAGGCCAATGCATGCAACACACCTCCCGAAAGAAAAAAGGTCAAACAGAATGCAAAAAAGACTGCAAACTGCCCGGAGCATGAAGAAATAAGAACGGTTCGTTTTTTAAAAATAGGTAGTATTTTATTAATTTTAGATGTTTTAACAGTCTCCGGGATAATCCAGTATTCAACAAGAAAACTTTATCAGGCATAAATCAACATCAAACAGCCTCATATCCCTCCCCATGGGTACTCTCGGGTATTGTAATGAAATTTCAGCAGATTATCAAGGGAGTACATACACAAAAGCAAGTTATGGAGCACGTTCTAAGGCATTTCGACCAAGTTGAGGGCTCTCAGTCTGGTTGGGCATGTCAGAGAATTAAAACCTTTTTGCATAAAGTTCAAAAACGGCACCCAAGCGGACATGAAGGTTACAAGAGAGTTCCTCATGTTAGCGATGAGCTTTTCCACGGCAAAAATGTTTCATGCTGCGTCCAACCATAAGGTTATAGAGTGTGGTTCAGTCCTCCTCCAGACATGAAGAATTGATAGTTTGGCTGCCAATATTAAGTGCACCATCAATTTGACTTCGGCTGTCGTACAACGCTTCTTTAGAGGACCGTGATGGCCCGTGATACAGAACAGGGGGTCTTCTGAAGTCTCTACCCCCGTTATTTCCTTCAATTTGGACCTGACCTCCAGCCAAAAATCCTGTATTCCCGGGCAGCCCCATAAGATGTGAAGCAACATGCCCTCCATCCCATACCCTCTCCAGCACATTGTTGAATTGATAGGGTGAGAGTGGTGCAGACGGGATGAGGTTCTATACCATCTTGTCAGTATTTTGGCCTGTGTTTCCACCAAGCGCAGACGTAAGGCAGGGAGGGCCTCCCTATGTATCGTGACCCAGTCTTCTGGAGGCACCGCTTTTTCCAGCTCCCTTTCCCAGCCAGCTCAATATGATCTTCTGTCGGGGACTGAAACCAAATGAATGGCTTTGTATAACCTAGATATCAAATCCTTTACAAACTGCCGGCTCTTTGAAAACCAGTTCAATGGGGTGTACGCTTCCTGGCTGCTTGTCCAACAATGGTGGGGTGGAAGGCCCAATGGCTAGCCTGCAAGTATCTAAAATGACCAGTCTCTGCAAGCCCCAATACTGTCTTGCACTCTTCAACCTTATAATTTTCCCATTCATAAAAAGGTCTCCCACCTTGCATAACCCATTGTCCAGACTTTGTGTAAAACCCTTGTCAAGCTTACCTGGGGAAAAGTCATCATTGTTGATTAGCAGGGTGAAGGGGGATGGAAACAAGCATGAGCCCACCGACTAGCTCAAATTATCCAACACCTCCAGAGAGCCCTTGGTGATTGGGTTAATGTAGAGTCCCTGTGCCCTCCCCCATCCTGACAGCCATGGCTGGGCCCACAGGTGGCGCCTGGCCACCACCTGCTCCATGGTCACCCAAATCTTCCCAGAGTCCCTCTGCACCCAATCAATTAGTGGCCTGACCTGCGCTGCTTGGTAGTAGTTTAAAAGTTTAGGAAAATACAGATCCCCTAAGCTTTTTGAGGGATACAAGGTATGTTTATTGATCCTGGGTGAGCCCCCCTCCACAGGAATTGAAGCAGCAGAGTGTCCCAGGTACCTAATGTGCGTCAAGGATCTGGGATAGGGACTGACTGAAAATGATATAAAACCGTGGGAGAACGTTCATTTTAATAACTACCATTTTGCCGAACCAGGACAAATGTTGGGAGTTCCACTGGTCTAAATCTGTTTTAACACTGCTCACCAGGTCTGGGTAGTTAAAACTGTATAAGTGGGACAGGTTCCCTGAATTATTATTATTATTTTTTTTTTATTATTGTTTGGCTGTAAACAATAACCTTTCAATAAATACAATTTACAGTTCAATTCATCAATGCATTTTTAAAAAAAATCATCTCATATAATTTAAAGAACAAGGTGTATGCAGTCTTCCAGGTGTGTTCACTTACTGAGATTAGTTCAAAATTACTTTTAAAACAATTCCTTTAAGAAGCCAGTTGTTGCTAATCTAATTGACATTCACTTTGCACCAAAAATCAGCAGCCATAATTCCTCAATATCAGTTATCGTCTGATCTTTAAAATAGTGTAAAAAATATTTACGGTGTGCAACATACAGTACTGGACAATAAGCAATGACATGTTTCAGGGTTTCTTTAGTATTGCAATCTTTACAGAACCGGCAGATATTTTCACTAACATCTATTAATTTCCGCCTGGCTAATATATCTTTGGTATGCCAGAGATTGAGACGGAATCAAATGTAGTCGTCTCTAAATTTTGGAGATGGATTTTTTAGAATATATGATTCTGTAACTCTAAACCTCTTATGGCCAAATTGAGCTGAATTCCAGTTTCTAAAATGGGAACATATTCAAGAGTATATATCCAGTCTCTTTGATACAATTTGATTTTGGCCTGTGCTGGATTATGGTTTAGAGTGTCTAAAGAAATATCCACATCAGTAAGAATATATAAAGCAGTGTTTAGCCAATGCTTAGGGTATTGATGTTCAGAGTATATTAAGTATTGGCCTAAAATACAAGAAATATCCATGTATTGTAATGACAATATACACTTTCTTAAAAAGGCAATCAATTTCCATGCAACAGCACTAAATAAAGACAATAGTCCTAATTCGAATCGAAGCATTGCAATAGGTACACAGGTAGGAAGATTAAAATGTGCGCGCCAATATTTGCCTTCCATACGGTCCCAGAATACCCGGGGCAACATCGGTGCAGCTTCTGAGCCATACATGATAATAGGTTTGACTTTCATAGAATAAAATGATAATAAATGATTACACGTGAACTTTCCAAACTTATATAATATAACCTTGGATTGAGAAATCAGGGCCTGTAATTTCGATTCAAGGTCCATTTGGTATACTTTATCATTATCATTCAAGCTAATCATAATACCTAAATATCTATATGATGGTGTAATAAGGATTTGATCACTTTTAATAGACCACTTAAATTGGGAATATTTAGTGGTTTTACGATTATGACACACCATAATTTGCGTTTTAGTTAAATTGATGGTCATGGCATTTTTCAAAGTGTACTCAGATAACCCATTAATCAGTTGTTGCAATCCAGCCGGGGTTTTTGAGAGCAGAATAAGATCATCTGCATAGAGAATAAAAGGTATCTGTTTCTGGCCTAGTTTAGGGGCATCAGAATTAATATTCTTAAATTTTTCACCCATATCCAGATTAAATAAGTTAAATTTTGTGGCCGCCAGGATACACCCTTGCTTCAACCCTCGGTATGTTAAGAGAGGGGGGGTTAGCATCCCATCGAGGGTTGGGTGAACATAAACTGACGTATTTACATGAAAAGTAGCAATAAGTTTGACCAGTGAATAAGGGCAGCCCATTAGCAACAATTTATGCAGCATTAAGTTGCGATCTATAGAATCCAATGCCTCTTTGAAGTCAAAAAAAGCAATGAAAAGAGATTGCTTTTGCTGGCAGCAGAGGGCCTTGATTGAGGTCAGAGTGACGATATTTATAGCCGTTCCCTTGCAGGCAACAAATCCCGTTTGAAACCTACCTCGCATGTTTGATTAATTAATCCATTGGTGAAGATCTCTTAAAATTAGGGAAGCAAAAATGTTCCCCGGAACATCCAGTAGGGCGATAGGCCTATAATTGGTAGGATCGTGTCTATCCACCTTTTTATAAATGGGTACAATCAATGAAGTGCACCATGAACTTGGTATCTTTTGGGTGATTAGAACTTGCGAGAATATTTCAAACAGGATTGGTGCCCATAGATCTGGAAACTCCTTCAGCATAACATTGGAAAGCCCGTCCGGGCCCGGGGCTCCCGACCTACTGGCCTTATGAATATAATAAAGAATATCGTCAATTGTGAAAGCTATTGAAAAAGGGCCTTCTAGTTTTACAGGAGGAATACAGTGATCAGAAGAGAATGATGCATAAAGTCGGGAAAAATGAGATTTACATACTGACGGAGCAACATCATTAGTCTGTATCTGACACTGAGAAGTTTTATATGTTTCCGTTATTAGGGACCAACATCCTGCAGAGTTTTTTGTTAAAACTTTGGCCAGCATAGCTTCACCATCTTTTTGAAATAAGGTAGATCAGTATGTTCTTCTCCAATTCCTATATTGGGTCTTAATAGCTTTAAGAGCCGCCCAACGCTGGTCAACTGGTAAAGACTGTGCCAATTTCTTTCTTTTCCAGAATAGTGTTTTCCCGTTCTGCATATTTAGATCATAACAGTGAGATGTGACAGAAGAACTTATTCGCTTTGTTGATCCAGCAAACTGATACATTAGTTTTGTGTAATCATAATCGCAGCTCATTGCATTTCTCGGTCTCGTACAGGTGGCTTTGAGATGATCCGTGAAATGCAATAGCTCAGATCTAGACCACCGTAATCGTTTGAGCACAATTTACCTGGATCTTGCCTTCCATAGTCATAGGCATCGAATGGGGAATAGTCTCATGAACACTAGAACTAGATGTCCAATTGAGATTCAGCATATTGTGATCGCTGTCCGAGGTTACTAAAACCTGAAACCCCTTCAAGAGATGGAATAGTGACCGACTAACATAGATAAAATCGATGATAGCCATAGAGTTACCCCTCTTCCAAGTCGGATGAGGGGGACAATCCTCAGGAAAGGAGCCATTCACCATAAGCATGTCTTTTGATTGGATAAAAATATTCCAACATCGCAAACGTTCATTGGAGGATACTTTGAATTTATTTAAACAATGCAGGTTCAAATCCCCTGCTAAAATTATATGACACTGCTTAGGATATTGATATATTTTCTCCCATAAGCACTCTAAAGTTCTCAAAAATGAGTTAGTTGAAAGAGCTGCAGGGTTCCAATACGTATTAATTATAAAATAATGGGTTTCAGCGATAGTCAATTGAACAAGTTGAATATATGGAGTCGGGGCTTCATATGTGATAACTGACATAGCCAGGGATGTTTTCAACAACAACAACAATCCAGACATAGGGTGAACCTTAGTAGCAGGAATTGCAAGATTTAGGATGGAGTGATAGCCATCCTAGGACGGACAATGGGATAGCCATGTTTCCTGAAGTAGGATAATATCATAATCCCTTAATTCGGTAGCTGCAGCAGAAAAAAGATGTCTAAAACCTCTAGTGTTGCAACTCAATAACGAAAGCTGTTTATTGGTAGATGATTTATGCTTGTGAAGTAGGACACCAACATTTGCACTGCTGTTTACTTTGTAAACCACTAGGGTCCAAATTAAGAGAGTCGCTTAATAATAGCTGCTCAACCTTACACGGGTCAGACTTAGAAATGACTCTTAAATGGTCGGTCGAGAGTTCGAATCCCATATCCCATAGCACTGGATGGGCAGCCCATAGAGTATTTAAAACTACTCTTGAGCATAGCCAGAGCCGTGCTATGGAAAGATCATGACTAAATGGGAATTCAAGTTGCTTAATGTCACCCGAATTAATATCCTCCAGAGCATAAATGTCACCAAAGATGGCCAGTACGCTAGAGCGGTTCAAGTCGTAAGAAGGGAACGGTGAAGGTCTACATTTGATGATTAAAGAGTGGAGGTTATTCTTTACATCAAATATTTTGTGCATGATTTGCTTACTATTGGTATTAATAGCAGGCGCAGGTGGGGGACCCGCCCTTTCCAAAGAAGAGGACAAAATTTGACTTTGGATGGGAGTAGCAGTAGGTAAAGGCAGTCTCAATAGACCCTTCTCACCTAGATCCTCACGTCTGCCTGGAATAGGATGGTATTTTAGCATATATTGTTCAATGGTTGAGGTTATAATATAGTCTAAGGCAGGGGGGTAATGGCTGAAGTACAACCTTTGAGGTAGGAAACTGCTGCGGTTGAGGCAGCCTAACTTCTTGCGGCAATGTAAGGCAACCATCTTTCAGATTATGAACATCAGAGATGTTGGTTTCTAGTAGTGGAAGATTAGAGGTTTTAGCATTCAGATACAGATCTGTCTCTTTGCGCAATTCGGCACGCTTCAATCGCAAGCCAGAAATCGCTAAATCATTTATTTTTGGAATATTGGGTTGGTCCTGTGGGCTATCCAAAACCACAGGCTTCTTCTCGATCAGAGCTACAATATCATCCAAGGGAGCATGATTCACTGGATTTCTCACAGTGAACGACTCCTTTGACTTTCTTTCGGCGGTGAGTTTAGCATATTTATTCTGTACTACTTTAGCTGCCATAGTAACTTTATTTTTAGCGGGTAACTTCAACCCCTTAAAAAATTACTTTGCAATAGATGAAGGGATCTGTTTAGACCGATTTTTAGTTTTTTTTCTCATAGGGTTCGTATTAGTCGACATAAATTGTTTGGACTGTGAAGTACCCGCAAAAATTGTAAATAGTTCCTTGGGTGACTGAAGGCCAGTCGCCGTCACATTAGGAGGTAAAGAGCTAGGTAACGGGCACCCAGGCGCATGACTCTGAGCAGACTAGCAAACTTCTTGTATTATTTGCGGGAAGAAAGGGAGAACAGTCGAAGAGGCGGCGGCCAGATTATCTGCAGTTAATTGGGGTTTGTCAAATGGGGAACGGGAAGTATCCTTAGTTGCTTTCTGCTGCAATAAATTTGCTAGAGGCAACTGTTGTTTTTCAGGTAAGGTAGGGGTAATTTCCTTAGTTGATTTCCGTTGTTGCAGGATCAACCGCGATTGCCATCTGGTTAATTTTATAAGTTGTTTATCTTGCATTTAAGGTTTTTCGTTTAAAGTTTCAAATAATTTAAATAACGAAGATATGGCCAAATTCATCGCGTGTAAAGTAGTTTCAACCAATATCGCAGAAGAGAGTGACATAGCAGATGGAAGTGGCGGGTCAGGGGAGGGAATAGAGGACTGAGTGACAGCATTCGGGATAGTTAGGGGCCGTCGAGGTGTAGGGGCTGTGTAAGAGGAAACTGACATAGGTTTCTCATCATCGGAGTAAATGTGAGAAATTTCAGGTAGCTCATAATTGGTCCCAGAAGCCACATTGTCATCAATAAAAGATGAATTAGAATGATGTTCAATTATGGCCTGGTCCCTTATGGACACATCGGTCAATGCTGCGGATGTGGGATTAAAGGATATGGCTGGCATAGATGAGCTACATGGAGCAGATAGTGTTACAGGGCATTTTAAACTTGGGATAATAGAGGGGTTGCTCAAAGGGACGATGTTATTCACTTGAGGCAGCATTGAAACTAATTGCGTTGAGGCTTGGTTGTTATTAACACATGGTCATTTTTTCGAACTAATAATGGGAGCCAACAGGGGAGCCGGAAACTCAGGGCCCGCTTTAGGCTGTAAAAGGTATCTCACTACCTTTCAGCATTGTTACGTCAGAGATAAAACACACAGAATTATGAGAAGCTAAAGCTGTATGTTTGTCATTAACAGCATAATTGGAAGAAAGAACATTATTAAATACCTTCTTATCTTTACTCATGGTGGAAAGCATCTGTTGAATATCACGAGAGACTACTGTGGATTTGATTCTGTCAATTTTTGGGACTCGTGAACATGAGGTGGCACACGGTCGCGGCGTGCTTCCCATTTGCTTTCTTTTCTGATTAGCAGGAGGAGGGGAGGGCGGAACAGACTCCAGCTTGTTTGACCTAAAAAAATACGAGCGACGGCGCATTTAAGGCACAGCCAATAAACAGTTATTTTAAAATCGCAGTTATAATATTATGAAATCAGCTACCGTCTAAAAAGATTAAGTGACCCTGCCTAATGCACGGCTGCACAGCAAACAGCCAACAGTCACTTAGGAATCACTTGTGAAGCGCGCGCTGAAGCGCGTACACAAGGTAGTTGTAGGAACGCTGGGAAAATGGGCGGGTGTAGGAGGAGCCAATACACTCATTCGCTCCAAGGCACGTCACACGGTCGCAGTCGCTGAAGCGAAGACCAAAAAGCCAAGGAAGCCGGCAGCACAACAGCCCACAACAGCCAACAGTCACTTAGGAATCACTTGTGAAGAGCCCTGAATTATTAACCTCTAGGTACCTCAATGATTTACTAGCCCAGGTGTACAGAAACCTCTGTTCTATTTCAGCCTTCAAGAGGGGGGGAATGTCCCAGTATCTCAGACTTAGCACAGTTTACTTTGAACCCTGAGACGAGACCATATAGGTAAGGCTCGTCTTCTACATAGGTAAGGGAGCACAGGGGGTCAGTGAGGGAAAGAATAACATTATCAGCGAACAAGTTGATTTTATGATGAGACCGCCCACATTTTATACCCGTAATTTGGGCATTGGCCCTTATGCATGCCGCCAGGGGCTCCATAATTATGTCAAAGAGCAGAGGCGAGAGGAGGAATCAATGCCTTGTGCCCCTGCCCAGGAAGATCTTTGGGGTGAGAGCCCCATTAACCACAAGGCACGACATAGGGTCTACATAATTGGACAGGATCATGTGACACATTTTTGGGCCTATATTAAATCTCTCAAGCACCAAGCACCTCTCTGAGAAATCTCCACTCCACCCTGTCAAAGGCTTTTTCAGTGTTGAGTGCCAGCAGGAGTGAGTGTGCCTGATTTCTGCCTGATTGATCCCCCTGGAGAACCCTTCTAATGTTATCTCATGCGCTTCATCCCCAGATAAAGCCAACTTCATCAGGATGTATGAGAGAGGGCATTAGCCTGTACAGTCATTTTGTAAGGGTTTCATAAATATTTTAGAGTCAAGGTTTAAAAGGGCAATCAGCCTATAAGAAGAGCATTTCTGGGGGTACTTCCCTGGTTTGGGTATAAGTACCACCTGGGCTTCCTTCATAAAGTCTGGGAGAGCTGCCCCATCCCATATGGCATTGCAAACATCAATCAAGGGCTTGGTTAGCATTTGGGCCAGAGCTTTATAAAAATTGGGCAGTGAGCCCATCTGGGCCCTTATTCAGCTTTAGTGATTTGATAGCCTGGATGACCTCTAGCGGGCCTATCAGAGCATCTAGGAGGTCTCAGTCTAGTTGGGAAATTTGCTTCAGACCTACCTCCTTCAGGTACATTGTTTGGTCGTGGGTGTCAGGTCTGCTAGAAGAATACAGTGTGTTGTAAAACCTGTAAAAATAGGCCTCTTTTTTTCTCTTCTTCACCCCATTCCCTTCCCTGGGCGTCGACTAGGATCAGCACAAAGGAATGGTTAGTCTGCTGCCCAATAAGTAGTGCCAGCACCCACCCAGGTATATTGCCATGTTCGAAGTAACAGTGTCATAGCCGGTGCAGGGTATGCTCTGCTCTCTGTGTCCTAAGAAGCCTCAGTTGGCTCTTTGCCATAGTGATTGCTCTAAAGTTCTTCCTGGTCAGGGTTTCACTATACCTCTTGTCTACTTCTCACACCTCTTTTAGAAGCTGCTGTTCCTCCTGTCCCCTTAGCCACTTCATTGCGGCCGAATTAGAGATTATGCTACCCCTTACCACAGCCTTACGTGCATCCCCGTGATTTCCCTGTGACGTGTCCGCAGGAGCATTAGTTTTAAGATATTTACTAATCACCTCCTTCAAATCTTGCAGGCAGACCGGGTCTCTCAAGAACCCTGGGGGCATCCCTCATTGATGTTGCAGGAGATGTCCTGCCCAGTCACTAAGCTTTACTGAGACAGCACTATGGTCCGCTAGGGTCATTGGCTTGATCTCAGTAGAGTGAACCAGAGAGGCCAGGTCCGGTGTTTAGAAAATGTAGTCAATTCTTGAGGCTGTCAGGTGTACGTGGGAAGTGTACGTGTACGACCTATCCTGATGCGCCATATATCCACTCGATTGAAAGGTTCATTTTATATCCTGTATTCCTCACACACCAGTTTGTGAAAATATTACTTTGTGCTTAAAGCCACAATAAGAGTGCACTGAGCAAATGTTATTAGCGAACCTCATTTTATTTTTGAAAAAAAAGGACATGAAGATTCAAAAACATTCCAAGGCCATTTGTTAAACATGGTGTGTTATTTAAAAAAAAAGTTTTATTAAAAATTTATGAAAAGGGTATTTACATGCTGTTGCAAAACATTTTCTTGAAAATTGTAACATGATCAGTTTAGTGAAATCACTTGTCTGTAACTATAATGAGCAGGTTACACGTACTCATCTGAAGTTTGAAATGTAAACTTTTTACAAATCTCATATTGTACTATGGGCCACAGACCACACAGTTAGCTGTAACTGTTCAAGTACAGTTGATAGCAGCCAGCAGTAGGATGGCATTAATCTTTGGAGGCGTTTCCAAGATGGACAACATTTGAAATGGAAACATTTTGCAGATCTCGAGTTATTTCAATACGACACAGACCTCAGAAATAACTGAATAATTCAATGATGCCCACTTGTCAAGATTGGCTAGCAAAGAAACAAAGGTGGTTCAGATGAACCCGAGGGAGTAGATGTACACCTCATTTAATTATATGCTGGTAATAGCAGTGAAACACAGACTACAGAAGCAGCTAGAGGCCAGAACCCCAAAGAAGTCATATGAGGGCAGAGTTTGGGGGACCCAGCTGATTCACTGCCTGGGTAAGAGAAAACAAGCAGCCGATTCAATGCATGGGCCACAACAGTAGTTCTTTCTATAAGCCTACAACATAGCACTTTGCCAATTTTTCTAAATTCTAATTTTTAATTCAATAATTTAAAGGTAAAACTAAATTACAGAGCTGAAATGCTCTGTTAAAACGAAGCAAACAGTTTTCAAATGCCTCACCAATGGAATCGTACAAAAATGTCGACCTGAGAATTTTGATGGCCGAAAAGGCAGAATTTTCTTTTTAAACCCCCCCCTTACACCACATATATGTATGTGGGGGAGTTGGGATATTGTAGTATAGGGGTTGCGGGGGTCTCCCCCCGCAAATCTATGTGGTGCAAAGAGGGTTTAATTAAAAAAAATCGGCATTTTCGGCCGTCGCAATTATGTGTCGTCTCTGTGATCACATAGATCCCTTACCAATGATGCAGTACTATGCTTATGGGTTTAAACATGGCACTTTGCCGTTCAATGGTTCTGGCAGAGATGCTGTGATAGAATATCTACGGTTATGGGCCGTGTGGTCCCTAGAGATCCTAAACTGATACTGCTCTCAACAACCACGGGACTGAATAAGAGAAATGTGGCACAACTATGGGGTTCGGACATTGTCCCACAATATGATCAATGGGATGGCGGATGTGGATGCGTGCATAGCAATGGAGCACCGAGGATATACAGCTAGAGGTTTCCCTCAGAAAGCTCTTAAAATCTAGCAAAAATGGGACGAATGCTAATACTATGTGAACTGTGTCTTGCTGAGAGTCATGTGTGTACCCGGGCCAAGGACTGTATATATAGTGCAATAAGCCCAGATAAGCAAAGAAACGGATCCAGAGGTTGTGATTTAAAGTGTTATGACCTGTGCATTATGTATGTATGTTGTTAATGTGATGTTGTTTTCAACATTAAGAAAAAACAATAAATTGTGTTATAAAAAAAAAATGGCACTTAGCCAATTTTTCTGAATTTTAATTTATTGACCTTTTTAATATTTTGGAGGTTAAAATAAGCCATATCTATCCATTTTTGCAACATATATTTTTCTTTTCCATGGTTACCATGATGTACTTTTGTTAGGTAAGCCTTTCAACGAGCACGGTGCTGGTGAAACACAGAAATGATCATGATACTCGGTTTTGGAGTAGCGCATAACATCAGCCTGTGCTGCCCCTCATATTTTGTCGTCCAGGATATGTGGTTCCACTAAAAGCACAGTGGATGGACGAATGGAAACCTGTGCAGGGGATTTTAAATGCGTTACTTCTAATATTTAAAAACAAGTATTTATATTGCTTCTAGGATGCTCTTATTAACTGCCTTCAGGTGTCATGGACTTTTGATCGATCAAGTCTTTTTGCCCTTTCCATGTATAGGGGTTGACGTGCATAACGGCACCTGTCAGCTAGATCGCCAATCTTGACAGCACTACTATTATGAATAGGATTTTGTGTTTTACTGAGCCACAATTGTTGCACACACACACACACATTGCTGATTGGTTTTATGTTGCTTTAACATTTTTTAAGTTAATAGGAGAAGAGTGAAACGCTAGCACTCTATTCAACTAATTAGTACTCATGCTTATTGTAATGCTCATATTATTTCTTTAAGACAAAATATGCATACACGATAAATAATAGAGTGAGAACATACTTAATGTGTTTCTATTTATGATTATGAAAGACACTATATTGTAAGTGTAAATACAGTTGGTTTAGTAATACAACTGTCTAGGGAAGATACTGACAACCTCTAATGTTTATCATGCACACAAGGGTACACATAATTATTCCATAGATACTATAGAGGTACACCAAAGAAAATATTGAGGTCCAATTGTAAGCCTGCATTTGCTCAAGGGTAATGGTTTCTCTTGCACAGAGAGCCAACTCTCTCTAGACCTTTGCTTCAGGTGCAACATTATTCTCTGTCTCAAATCCTACTACAGCCCCAGGTGGACATTTAGACTGGCTTTGTGGTGGAGGTTAGGCTCCGACATGTGGGGTATGAACAAAATCCTAACTCTTTCTATATTCTTGTAATTGTGATTCTCTAACCTCTACTTACACTCTTACTTCTGCCACCAACCTCCTCTTAAAACCTTTGCAGCTCTTCTCACTGATCTGTCATGCCTCTCACTCCAGCATCTCCCTCATTTGTTGGATTCACTCCTTCTCCATGATGTACTCTCCCTCCTCCAGAGTGGGCGCTTCACATGCCTCTCAGCTCCTTTCCACCTCATACTCCTTCTCACTCCCTTTCTCTGTAAAACTCCACATTTCCAAAGACGTTCTCTTGCACTTCCCGTTCTTCTGGCATCCCCGCTTGTGAGTGACTTTCTTTCCAAGTTACATATTGGAAAATAGCTGATGAGATTCCCATCTCCTCCGCAGTCTTGTCCATTGGCTTTGTATATTTGGGGTAGTCTGACAGCGGTTTTCGTTAAGTTTGTGGACCATGGGACCATGATCATTGAGTGCTCCCACTGCCATTTGGTTTCTGTGCCTGGTTCTAGTTCTCCTACGCTACATGTGGATGCTGGCCCAGTGAGCAAGCTGGCGAGGGGAGAGAGGCTCCAGGAAGCACCCTGTATACTCCCTTGTTGGTTCAGTATCATAGAGATGGTGGCATTACCAAGCGTCTTGTAGCCCTCTTCCTAGCAGCACACACATTAACACAAAATGAACACAATGACTAAAATATCCTGTAAGGAGCAACACAACAAACCTTCAAAACAAAGGAACATCAGAGAACAGGAATAGTTTACCAAGATAGTGCAACTCCTCCAGTGCCGCCGCCACAAAAGAACGGAGGGATTTGGATGTGGAACGAAGATACGACCAGAAACAAAATTTACAAGATGAGGTAAAACATGCCAAATAAAACCTAGTCCTCCAGATCTGTCTAAAGAATCCAATCAACTAACAACCCCACTTTTCAAACACCTCACCCAACACATGCTCACTGACTCGCAGACATAAAAACAGCTAAAAAGAAATACATCAGCTCATCACAATTTAGTCAAAACTCTAGACCTCTTTAATCAACTTGCTAAAATCCATCCACAACTCACAAATCCGCCCTGCCCCCTCAGTTCTCCGATCTGGAAACAAACCTCAAATAAAACACCACAAATCACCTAGAGAGCTCACCCAAAGAGATGCTAATTGCTCCTGGCTCTAGCAACACCAACAGTTGAGCACAACACCTTGTTTTTCCCAGTAACCCCTAACCACTTCCCCCTTCTTCCCTTTAAGATACACAGTACATATTCCAATACCATAACATAACATCTGTGAGGGTGATGTGAAATGTCAGATGCTATAAGGTGCCACTTGTAAATGCACTGTGGGTAAAAGCATGAGTTGGCCCAGAGGAGTATTAAACTCTGTATAGTGGCGGATCCTCATGCTTTTACCCACAGTGCATTTACAAGATGCACGAGCTCTGTGTAGAGATATTTGCTCTTCCCTAGAAGGCATGAACCCATACATGGAGAGACAACAGCAGACGTCCAACCCACTGACATCAGGAGTGCAGCAAAGGTATGTTTGGAGATTGCAATGTGTTCATAATGTCTGCAAGCACAAAAAAGATCCTTGAATTGCACAAAGCCATGCTCACATAAAGCAAGCATTAGGACATGCCATGATATGAAGTCCGTAGACCTAATCACAACACTAACTGTACACCGTATTCACCCGAGGTTGCATAGCTGTCATGCAGCACACAGAAGGGGCCAATGACTGAGGAGAAAGGCAGCCCCTAGACCATCTGAACAGAAGGTTGGTGTGGCTGCAGCTAGAGAACGGCAGCAAAAACTCAAATTCAGTCATTAAGAGCTGAGACTGCCCATTGAGGAGACCCCAAAAAACAGAGAGCTCCTTTGTGGTGGTATCATATGCAAGAAAAGCCACAGAGCAATCACAGGTCCGTTTGTTGGGCCTTCATGAACATCAAATCCGCGATTGGCCTGGGTACGTGTATTTCGGGGTGCACGTGAAGTGTCACACGCGAATGCAGCAGGGTACGTGTATTTCAAGGTGCGCGGGAAGTTCCACACGCGAATTCAGCAGGTAAGTGTATTTCGTGGTGCGCCTGAAGTTCCACACGCGATCACAGCAGGGGACGTGTACTTCGGGGTGCGCGGGAAGTTCCACACACAAATTCAGAAGAGTACGTGTATTTCGTGGTGCGTGGGAAGTTCCACACGCAAATACAGCAGGCTACGTGTATTCCGGGGTGCGCAGGAAGTTCTGCACGCAATTTCAGCAGGGTACGTGTATTCCGGTGTGCGTGGGAAGTTCCACATGCGATTGGCCGGGGTACGTGTATTTCGGGGTGCGCGTGAAGTGTCACACGCGAATGCAGCAGGGTACTTGTATCTCAACGTGCGCGTGAAGTGTCACACGCGAATGCAGCAGGGTACGTGTATTTCAAGGTGCACGGGAAGTTCCACACGCAAATTCAGCAGGGGTCGTGTATTTCGTGGTGCGCGTGAAGTTCCACACGCGAATACAGCAGGCTATGTGTATTCTGGGGTGCGCGGGAAGTTCCACACGCGATTTTAGCAGGGTACGTGTATTCCGGGGTGCGCGGGAAGTTCCACACACGAATACAGCAGGCTACGTGTATTCCGGGGTGCGCGGGAAGTTCCACACGCGATTTCAGCAGGATACGTGTATTTCGTGGGTGCCGGGGTGTACTACACGTGAATTGGCCATGTGGGTCCTCCCAGGTGTTCCCTCTACACCCTCCACGGCCCCTGCAGGCAGCCCACAACACAGAGGACTACCCTGCACCCCTGGTCATGTCCCGCAGGCATCAAATCCACCATGGCCATGCCCCCCAGGCAACCCACATGTCACCTTGCACTACTGATCACCAACGCATGTCTCCCAGCACCCCCACCCCCCAGCATCCAGGGGCACCCTCCACCAGGCCCCCACTCATGTCCCACACATGTCCCCCTGCACTCCCACCCCCCAGCAGTGCAGGGCACCCTCCACCAGGCCCCCACTCATGTCCCACACATGTCTCCCAGCACCCCCACCCCCCAGAAGTGCAGGGCACCTGCCAGCAGGCCCCCACTCATGTCCCCCTGAACCCCCACTGCCCAGCAGTCAGGGGCACCCTCCACCAGGCCCCCACTCATGTCCCCCTGCACCTCCACCCCCCAGCAGTCAGGGGCACCTTCCACCAGGCCCCCACTCATGTCCCACACATGTCCCCCTGCACCCCACCCCCCAGCAGTGCAGGGCACCTGCCAGCAGGCCCCCACTCATGTCCCCCTGCACCCCCACTGCCCAGCAGTCAGGGGCACCCTCCACCAGGCCCCCACTCATGTCCCCCTGCACCCCCACCCCCCCAGCAGTCAGGGGCACCTTCCACCAGGCCCCCACTCATGTCCCACACATGTCGCCCTGCACCCCACCCCCCAGCAGTGCAGGGCACCTGCCAGCAGGCCCCCACTCATGTCCCCCTGCACCCCCATCCCCAGCAGTGCAGGGCACCCTCCACCAGGCCCCCACTCATGTCCCCCTGCACCCCCACCCCCCAGCAGTGCAGGGCACCCTCCACCAGGCCCCCACTCATGTACCACACATGTCCCCCTGCACCCCCACCCCCCAGCAGTGCAGGGCACCCTCCACCAGGCCCCCACTCATGTCCCACACATGTCTCCCAGCACCCCCACCCCCCAGCAGTTCAGGGCACCTGCCAGCAGGCCCCCCCATCATGTCCGCCTGCACCCCCACCCCCAGCAGTGCAGGGCACCCTCCACCAGGCCCCACTCATGTCCCCCTGCACCCCCACCCCCAGCAGTGCAGGGCACCCTCCACCAGGCCCCCACTCATGTCCCACACATGTCCCCCTGCACCCCCACCCCCAGCAGTGCAGGGCACCCTCCACCAGGCCCCCACTCATGTCCCACACATGTCCCCCTGCACCCCACCCCCCAGCAGTGCAGGGCACCTGCCAGCAGGCCCCCACTCATGTCCCCCTGCACCCCCACTGCCCAGCAGTCAGGGGCACCCTCCACCAGGCCCCCACTCATGTCCCCCTGCACCCCCACCCCCCCAGCAGTCAGGGGCACCTTCCACCAGGCCCCCACTCATGTCCCACACATGTCGCCCTG
This sequence comes from Ambystoma mexicanum, assembly GCF_040938575.1. NCBI lineage: Eukaryota > Metazoa > Chordata > Amphibia > Caudata > Ambystomatidae > Ambystoma > Ambystoma mexicanum. Next base: position 651,819,561 of record NC_090923.1, read on the forward strand.
CACCCCACCCCCCAGCAGTGCAGGGCACCTGCCAGCAGGCCCCCACTCATGTCCCCCTGCACCCCCACCCCCAGCAGTGCAGGGCACCCTCCACCAGGCCCCCACTCATGTCCCCCTGCACCCCCACCCCCCAGCAGTGCAGGGCACCCTCCACCAGGCCCCCACTCATGTCCCACACATGTCCCCCTGCACCCCCACCCCCCAGCAGTGCAGGGCACCCTGCACCAGGCCCCCACTCATGTCCCACACATGTCTCCCAGCACCCCCACCCCCCAGCAGTTCAGGACACCTGCCAGCAGGCCCCCCCATCATGTCCGCCTGCACCCCCACCCCCAGCAGTGCAGGGCACCCTCCACCAGGCCCCACTCATGTCCCCCTGCACCCCCACCCCCAGCAGTGCAGGGCACCCTCCACCAGGCCCCCACTCATGTCCCACACATGCCCCCCTGCACCCCCACCCCCCAGCAGTGCAGGGCACCCTCCACCAGGCCCCCACTCATTTCCCACACATGTCTCCCTGCACCCCCACCCCCCAGCAGTTCAGGGCACCCTCCACCAGGCCCCCACTCATGTCAGACACATGTCTCCCAGCACCCCCACCCCCCAGCAGTGCAGGGCACCTGCCAGCAGGCCCCCACACATGTCCCTCTGCACCCCCACCCCCCAGCAGTGCAGGGCACCTACCAGCAGGCTCCCACCCATGTCCCACACATGTCCCCTTGCACCCCCAGCCCCCAGCAGTGCATGGCACCTGCCAGCAGGCCCCCACTCATGTCCCACACATGTCCCCCCGCACCCCCACCCCCCAGCAGTGCAGGGCACCTGCCAGCAGGCCCCCACTCATGTCCCACACATGTTCCCCTGCACCCCCACCCCCCAGCAGTGCAGGGCACCTGCCAGCAGGCCCCCACTCATGTCCCACACATGTCCCCTTGCACCCCCACCCCCCAGCAGTGCAGGGCACCTGCCAGCAGGCCCCCACTCATGTCCCCCTGCACCACCACTCCCCAGCAGTGCAGGGCACCTGCCAGCAGGCCCCCACACATGTCCCCCCAACACCTCATGACGATCCACAATCATGGTCCCTATGCCCCCTCAATGCACCCCCCACGCCACCCCAGTCCGAACACACCACCAGGTATGACATCCATCCCACCAAGAAATCACCACCACATGATGCATCCCAAATGGCTAGTCTGCACATCCACATATATCCGTCAAACCCACACAATGAGAGCATGTGAATGATAAAACACACATTGTGACATGCATGAAACCAAAGATAGAATATCACACATTGAAGTACCAAATGATAATGTATTAAACAGAAAAACAAGGGAACGAAATGGAACAGAAGAAAATGGAAATAAGAAATGAAATCCTGCATGTCCAATAAATGAAAAAGATGCATGAAATCCAAATGAAAAGCAATCCAAAAGCAAGTCTCCAAAGTGTTAGTCTGAGAAAATAAATCCAAGGTGCAAAAATAATAAAAAAAACATTGATCCATGGAGAAAAACAAATTAATAATCCAAATCCATTGTCAAACTATTTACAAAGTGAACATCCAGGGTCCATGTGCCCAATGCTTAAAATCAAACCTATGAAATAAAACCCTACCTTATGAAGAACTATATACAAGAAGTTTGGGCATTGTCCAACCGCCCCAAAAAAACTAAAACAAAAGGAAACTTAACCCTAAAGCACTATTTACAAGGGCAGCGGGCTAGTCCGACGGCTCACTTCTGGATGTTCCGGGCCAGGGCATCATCAAACTCCTGCTCAATGTCCCGGAGGCGGTCCTCTTCCATGGCCCAGAGGGTCCGCAGGCACGACGACATGTTCTCCTCCAACTCCCTGCGGATTGCCTCGAGACACTCGGTCCGCCTCAGGGCCCTCCGCATGGAGTTCTCCGCCCTGACCATCGTGAGCCGTGCCTCTTCCGCCCGCTGCCGCTCCGCATCTATGGCGTGGCCCAACCGCTGCCACACAGAAGACGCTTCCCGTCCTGGGTCCTCCTGCCCTCCGGCCGATGCCTGCCCCTCCGATGTCGAAGGCCCAGAGCCATCATGGCTCCCACCTCGTTGCTGTTGCTGCTGCTGCTGTGCCTGTGCCCGTGCCCGTGCTCCTGCTGCCTGCACATCTTCCTCCGGCTGGGGTGCAGTCAATGATGTGGCCACCCCTGCTGGACGTCCGACTCCCGACTGTGGCAGGGATGTGTCCTCCACCAGCGTGGCCGCACGGTCAGAGACAGCTCCACAGGGCACCCAGGTGACAAATGTGTGGAAAGATGGCACGGAGGACGACTGGCGCATAGGGTGTTCAGTTGAGGAGGGGGTTGGAACAAGCTCCAGCAAACGGAGGAATCTGGCCTGGGTGACCCGTCCCAGTAGGCCAACGCGGTCAACGAGCCATTCGAGATGACATGCAGTCTCCTCACGAAAAGACTGCAGATCACCTCGCATGGCCCGTTGACGCAACGCCACACCAGTCAGGACAGGCTCAACCCATACCTGGATAGCCACGTCCACAGGCAGAGGAAGGCCAGTTGTTGTAAGCTCATCCCCTGCCTGAAAACGGGTCTGGACATAGGCATCCCTGCTGGTGCAAGATGATGCAGTGAAAGGATCAGGGACAGGATTGCACACAGGCACATCCGCGGCGGCCTGTGCTGCCTCCTGTCCCTGGTCCTGCACTGCACCACTAGCACCAGTGGAATCCCCACCTCCAGACCCCGTCTCTGTCGCTTGCATAGCCTCCTCCTCCACCAAACCCCCCACCAACCTGGATGACTCCGTGCCATATTCCCCCGTCGGGCCCTGTGGGGTCCCAGCTGCCCCTTCTGCTGCCTGGGACGCAGCACCGGACTCCTCACTCCCCGACGAGATGACAACATGGGAGGGGAGCCGGGCCTTGTGTCTCTGGCTGGTGGTGCGATCCCTGCTGCTGTGCTCCACAGCACCTTCTCCGCCTTCTTCATCAGTTGACGCTGCAAACAGGGAGAAATAAAACACAGGCATCGGGGCACTGTACAATGGACTCATACACACATGACAATGGTACATGAGTGGCATTGGTAAACCTCAGACATGGCATCACAATCACCAACACACATGTCATTTCAACTCGCACACATGAGCTATACCACAGCCATATCGCAACAGCCAGCACCATCCATACACTTACAACAGCATGAGAAGGCAAAGGTGAGCCAGACATCACATGCAACACAGGGAGTGGACTACACATGCACACACACCACCACACTTGCATGCATGTGTACACCTCCGCCAACTGTCGCAGTGTTGCGATCGGCATCCATGTCACATCTGCCAATCAGTCTTCCACATCCCGGTGTCACATGCATCCATGTTGCATCACTGTTGCACCCTTGTCAAATATACACACATGCACATGTACACAGTGCAGATACATGCAGCTGAAACCAACATCCATGTGTGACATCACAACCATGCCTACTTACATACACATTCATTCAAACATGTGTGCACACACATCTGCATTTGGCATGCAAGCCTACACACACAAGCACCATCCATGTCTCACACATGAGAGCCCTCGCATGTGTTAGCCTCACGGCCCTGTACACACACCCCCATACTTGGCCCCATAAAACCTCATGTGCAACCTGCACACTACTGGCACACCACCACACGCACAGCTTACAATCAGTATGCATGTACACTTACCGCTCAACTCCAGATGGGTCTGCATCTCAAGGACCTGGATGTGGAGCGCTGGGGATATGCGTTCCAGGACCCTCATCTGATCTTCCGACAAGTGGCCCTGGCGCCCCTTAGCATCCGCTGCCTTCAAGAGGCGCCGGGCCTTGTTCAGGGTCCTGGACCTGAAGTCCTCCCAGCACTTCTTGACATGATGGAATTGTCGGACTGCCACCCGCTCCGCGTTGATGGCAGTCACGATGTCCGTCCAGATCCGAGTCCGTCCTTCCTTGTCGGCGCGCAAACTCCCAAAGAGGGCATCATACTGCCCCAGGACTAGCTCCACCAGGACACCAACTTCGGTGGCAGTGAAGCTGGTGCCCCTCTGCGTCTCTGGCTGGGGGTTGCCAGTGGTGCCAGATGGTGTAGTGCCCGACATGGCAACCCCAGAGGCAGGAGTGGGTGGGCAACTGGGTCCTGGGGCTGGGCTGTGGAGCGATGGAATCCCAGTCGGGAGTCTTCAGTTCCAGCAGGGGTGGTCACAGCAACAGCACCCCTGGCTGATGTGCAAGCAGCAAATGGCAGGGCACGTGGGCAGCAGGCAGTCAGGCAGCAGCAGGTGGGAGCGTGCTCGGGGCTCTGGGGGGCAGTGATTCGGCCTTCTGGGCAGGAGCGTGGTCTTCCGTGTGCTTACGCGTGGCCAGCTTGATACGGAGTGATTTGGCACGTGAAAATCCAGCACGTCTGTGTGTAATTCGAGGAAAGGCCCTTAGCGCGTAAGCGCGCCAGCACACGTACGCAAATTCATTGGCCCAAAGGCCCCCAGCGTGTAGGCGCGTCTATGACGTTACGCGCACAGGTGTTTTCCATGGCGTGTGGAAAAAATAAGCACGTCCGAGTGTCAAAGCGTGTAATTGGTGGAAAGGGCCTCAGGGTGTATGCGCGTCTGTGACGTGCGTGTGCGGGCGTTACCCTGTACACGGGTGCATGTTACACGTCCAATGACTGCACGTCAGAGTGTCAGCTCGTGTAATTGGAGGATAGGGCCTTAGCGCATACACACGGAAGTGACGCTGGATGTGTGGACATGTTTAAAAGGCACGTGTAGGACGCCATTTCCTTGTACGTGGTTTTCGTGGAGAGCGAGTGGGTGAAATCTGTACTTCTTGTCGGTTCACATGCGATTTACTTCACGGCGTTTAGAGTTCGTACTCCCCGTTACCTCTGACAGCTTTTTCTATTTTTGTCTTTTTTCTGGGCCTGTTTCCTCAAACAGCGTACACTTCTTCTGTTGTCCTGTCTCCTCAGACAGCGTACAATTCTTCTTTTGGCGGGGGTGTTGCCAGCGTGCACACGTGCATCTTTTTCATTCTATTTTTCCAGGCAGACGGTGAGTCGCGCACGTATTTAACATGTGTGCTTGCCCCGTGTGTCGCGTACCCCTTCAGAGGTCATTCTAGGCTGCGTGTGACAAGCATAAATTCATTTTTGTGTTTCTGGGTGCCACAGCGTAGTGCAGGTTTATTTTTCTACGCACGTGGTCCAGGAGTGGTTGCGTGCATGTTATCTCCCTTTTTTGAGGTGCCTGTGCGTTGCGTGACCCGTCATCTTTCCCCAGGGGTCACATACAGCCTTGCTAGAGCACTGGGGTACGAATTCCATCTAGTACCCTACCCCTTTGACCCCCAATTGCCCAGGACAATAGTTTACTGCAACTCCCATACGCACAACATCATCAGTGCCATGGTTGGGAGGCGAGCACGCGGTAAGGGTGGCAAAGGTGGCCGAGCCTCAAGAGGTGGGTGTGGTGGATACGGTAGGGGACATGGCCGGGACTTGCAGGGTGCCCCTAGCCCCCCATGTGTGGAGGACCAGTCAGGGACACACATGCCCCCCCCCTGGTTGAGGGTAACGTGGCTGACACCATCCCTGCTCAGCCCTTGTTGGACCAGCCCATTGTGGCACCAGACCTGGCACAGGGTGACTCCCAGGCTGATTTCCAGGTCAGCAGGTCTAGGCCACGTGTGGCAGTGCACGTTGGTGTCACCAGGCCACGTGGATCAGGGGCAGCTATGTCATCTGCTGCCCCAAGTAGGCAGGGTGTGGAGGCTGCAGGGGCAGCTGCGGCTCCATCCACTCCAGCTCTCACTCACCCAGCCAGGACAGTGTCGGTCCCAGTCCATCCTGCTGACGTTCCCCCTGACTACATCACACTTCAGCTAATGCCTGCACCAAGTCCCATGCTCAGTCTTCATTCCCACACTCCTAGTGCACAGTGCACCGGGGCTCCTGCCCCTAGTGTCCAGAGCGACGTAGGACACTCAGGATCCCCACCACCTTCCAAGCGGAAGAGGAAGAGTGCTCGTCCAGTACAGGCTGATGCCTCAGACACGGCTACACAGTCCGGCACCTCGAGGAAGCCTAGCTTGAGAGAGGCCGAACGGGATGCACTTGTGGAGTATGTGCCTGCACATGCCCGGGAAATGTTGATTACTGAAGGGTGCAAGACGACACCTGCTCAACGTCAGGCACACTGGCAGACGATCGCAGACATCATAAGTGCCCTTGGAATCGTGAGGCGCACAGCTAATGATTGCTACAAGCGCTGGAATGACCTGAAGCGCAGGGCAAAGAAAAAGCTGGCCTCAAGTCATGCCGCTACTCTAGTGACTGGAGGTGGGTCTCCAGCAGAGGACATTGAACTCACTCCACATGAGTATGTTGCTGGGACCTACGTCATGGAGGAACAGATCCAAGGCGTGGGAGAACTGCCAGATTACGAGGCATTGTCCGGTGAGTGCACATGCGTGTGTGTGTCATCCATGTGCATGGTGTGTGTGTGTGAGGGCTTCTGATTGAGTGCCAGGTGAGAGTGTGTGTGCCTGAGTGGTTTGGGTCACCCATGTGCTTCATCCAATACATTCTGCACACCAGGATTTGGGTATTGCAGTATCCCTTCTGGCAACAGTAGAGATTTAGCCCAACATCACGCCAGTTGCCCTTGAAGTGTCATCTTGCCACAACATTGTTGCATATTTTTCTGTGTTCATTCAGGCTGATTGTTTGCATTCCACCACTTTCACTAGGCATGTCTCAGGCCTATTGTCACATGTGTGACATGGCTATGGTACATGCCATCTTTGTGATGGCATGTGTCATGTATGTGTATTGGACATGCCAATCACAGGCCAATGTGTGATGGCACTGCTAGCCAGCATGCAGCAAATGTGTTGATCTTCCATCTTGGTGTCATCAATGTGTGCCATTTGCCTCCCCTTCATACGCAGTGACGGTGCATGCATGGGAGGGTTATAGTAATGTGGGACATGTGTCAATGGAGTACTGGTTCTGTTGCTTCTCAGCCCTAATTGTGTGCCATGGTGCTAATGCCTGTTCCCATTTCTTTTCTTTCATGTCTTTGCAGGGGATGACGCACTTGATACTGCTGGGGTTGTGGAGATGGTGCAGACCCAGGAGGGGTCTCATGGCCGACTGGGCACCAGTGAGGGACGTGTTGTGGTGGTGGGTGAGAACCCACACTTGCTGCAGACCATTCTCTCAAGGGGTGACTCTGGGTGCACCTCCCCCGAGCTCTATTCAGGTGTCGATTCAGATGATGAGACCTATGTGCGGTCGCAGGTAAGTGTTTCTGTGAGGGATTCTGTTCTGTCCGACCCACCTGCACCAGAGGTAGAACCCTCAATGGGGATGTCAGTGTTGGTAGGTCCGCCTTTGGTGGTTACGGATGCAGGGTCACACTCTGCAACATCTGATCCTGTGTCATGAACCCTCTCGGTTGGCGATGGATGCCGTTGTTACGGCTTCGCCGCCATTAATACTGCCACCACGTTGTTCACGTTTCTCTGTTTACGGTCTAGTGTTTTCCTCTGTTCTTTCCTCTCACCTATTTACTTCCTGCTACCCATGGTTCCTTGCGTTGCAACCGTCTCCTTTCGTTTTCACGGTGAGACGCTTCCAGTGCTTTTCTCTCGCTCGCTCTTTTTTCCCCCCTTTCGGGGTCCTTCTCCTCTTTTCCTCCTTCCTCTCCGTCTCCCTGGTGGCCCCCCTCATCCGCCGGTTTCTCTCTGCTTTTGCGTTTCGGCGCTTACCTGCTTTCTGCCAGTGTTCTTGCCCTCCTTGTCACTTTTTCTCCGGATGAATCTTCGTTTTGTTTACCTCGAGGATTCCCGTTGCAATTGAATTCTACTATTACTACGGCTACATATCTCATCGCAAGCCACGGCCAGCAGTTCTACCGCGATCCAGGGGTTTTTTCCGCCTTCAGGCTTTTTCCCCTTACCCGCCTGCATACGGGACCGGAGCCAAGGTGGTAACCAATTCAGAGTTCCACCACGGCTTCGTTCCGTGTCAGAGCTCTTACAACGAAGAGTAAAAAGGATTACCTTACCCACCGACACAGCGTCAGCGCGTCAGACCCTGAAGACTCAGGTGAGGAGAGTGGTGCATCAGGTGGGAAAGCGGAGCATTCGGACAATACCCCTATGGTAACTTTAAGTCTTACACAAGAGTGTGACAGTTTGCAACGCCAGAAGATACCAATGGCTACTTCCGAACAGCTGCAGGATCAGATACAAGAGCTATGGAAAGCTGTGCAGTCCCTTTCTCAAGAGCTTCAGACTGTTAAGGCAGAAAATGTTGTATTAAAACAATTGGTTTCAGGTAGAGAACCTCCCCCTCCTCCAGAATTGCCACCTGTGGCCCTACCTTCGGGGGAGTTCGACGGTTCTCCCAAAAAGCTTAAAGAGTTTTTGGAAGCTGCCACTATTTACTTCACTTTCCGCCCTCGCATGTTTTCTTCTGATCAGGCTAAGGTTGGCTTCCTCATTTCGAATATGGTGTGCAATGCCCTTGCATGGGCTACTCCTCTTGTGACAGGAGAGGATCCCGTTCTACAGAATTACGGGAATTTTAAGGCTTTTCTCAGAGAATCCTTTGAAAGACATGAGCTCACCTACACTGCTTGTGAGGATCTCCTGGATGTAAAACAGGGATCATCAGACCTCCTCACTTACATCACTAGGTTTAGGACCCTGGCTGCAGGGGCTGGCTGGCCTGAACAGGCACAATTTGCCATTTTTCGTAGAGGTCTTAAAGACGAGATAAAGGATGAATTAGCCCGGTCTCCCCGACCTGCCTCTTTTTCGGATCTTTTATCCTCGGTCCTACAGATTGAACATCGACTCCAGGAGAGACGTAATGAAAAAAGACGTTACAGAGAAAATCCCTCTACCATCGGTACATCATCCAACACTCTTCCTCCATCTTCTAAACAGAGTGAAGAACCTATGCAGATCGGAACCACCCGATCACCACTCACCGCGGAAGAAAGAAGAAGACGGAGAGAAAGAGGTCTTTGTGCCTACTGTGGGTCTGACAAACATCTGCTCAAAGACTGTTCCGAACTATCTCAACGGCGTTCGGGAAACAAATCACCCCGGTTTTAAAAGGGACAGAAAACCGGTGGTTATCTAAATCTTCCAGTCCCTACGTTTCATTGGCAGTATCCACAAAGAAGACACCAGAAGATTCCAGACTCATGGTTATCAATATCAGCGTGATGATCCAAGACCAGCTCGTAGAGACTTTGGCACTCTTAGACTGCGGAGCAGCCGGTAACTTTGTTGATACCTTATGGGTTGACAAGGTGGGCCTCAAAAGGCTAGCAAGACTCGAAGACCAGAAGGTGGAGGGTGTAGATGGTACTCCCTTGTCTTCAGGACCTATAACGCAGACTACCGAGGAGCTAGAAGTCCGGATTTCCCAGCATGTGGAGAGTCTAAAATTCAACATCATTAGAGCTGCCCATTTTCCTGTTATTTTGGGGATCACTTGGCTCAGGAGACATAACCCACAAATAGATTGGGTATCTAATTTGCTACGTTTCGAGTCTGAGTTTTGCAAGAAGCATTGTATTCCTCAACAATCTTATTTACAACTACAGGTCACCCCCGCTTCTTGTCAAGAATCCTCAACTGTCCATAATATAGCACATCTTGGTGAGACTTTCAGAGAGGTTTTCACAGAAGTCAAGCCAGCACCTTTACCACCCCATCGTCCTGAGGACTGTTCTATCGATCTTGAGCCTAACGCCTTGGTTCCGTTCGGTCGTATGTTTTCCTTGTCCAGATCCGAGAAGGAGGCCTTACGAACTTACCTGGACGTGAATCTTCACAATGGCCTCATCCAACCGTCAAAATCTCCTGCCGGGGCTCCCTTATTCTTTATCTCCAAGAGGGATTCCAAAGAATTACAACCTTGCATAGATTATAGAGGTCTCAACAAGGTCACAGTCAGAGACCGCTATCCCATGCCACTCATCACAGACATTCTTGAGGCGGTTCAAGGTGCTCACATTTTCACTAAGTTGGATCTTTGCAATGCGTACCATCTATTGCGCATTGCTAAGGGTGATGAATGGAAGACTGCTTTTCGAACACCCTTCGGATTGTTTGAATATAGAGTCATGCCCTTTGGGCTACTTAACGCTCCCGCAGTTTTCCAAAGATTTATGGACCGCATGTTTTCGGATCTCTTATTTGTTTCAGTGATCATCTATCTAGATGATATTCTTGTATTTTCCATCAACAAGGAAGAACACGAACAGCATGTACGGACAGTACTTACTTGACTTAAGGAGAACAGTTTACTGGCCAAGCCTGAGAAATGCCAATTCGGGGTCTCGAGCATTCCCTATTTGGGGTTTATTTTGTCTGACCGGGGCATCTCCATGGACCCTCGCAAGGTGTCTGCCATTTTGGAGTGGTCTTCTCCCACCTCGGTCAAGGAGGTTCAGAGATTCTTGGGTTTAACAAACTTTTACAGAAGATTTATACCCCGGTTCTCCGAGATGGTGTTACCCATAACAACACTTCTCAAGAAATCTTCTGGAACCTTTGTGTGGTCCTCGGCGGCAGAAGCTAGCTTCAGACATCTCAAGACTTTGTTTTGCTCAGCGCCCATATTGCTCCAGGCCGATCAAACTAAACAGTTTATCGTGGAAACTAATGCCTCTTCCGCCGCCATTGGTGCTGCCTTGCTCCAGGAGTTCGAAGGTATAGAACACCCAGTGGCCTACCTCTCTCGCACTCTGACCATCAGTCAACTTCACTATACCGTCCTTGAAAAGGTGTTACTAGCTATGAAATTGGCCTGTGAGGAATGGCGACATCTGCTATTGGGTGCCAGTATTCCCTTCGTCATACGCACGGACCATAAGAATCTAAAGGTCCTGCAGTCCCTCGAATGTGCCAACTCTCGCCAAGCGTGATGGGCTTATTTTTTTTCCCAATACGATTTCACCATTACCTATTTACCAGGCTCTCAGAGTGTCCTAGCCGACGCCTTGTCTCGCAAGGAGTTGGTTTCTGACTCGGGTTGCCTCTCAACCGAACTTATGTTTCCATCTACTCACATAGTGGCACCTCTACATACTTTCCTACAGGAGGTCAAAGAGGCTTCGGACTCTGAACCCTGCATCAGAGATAAACGCTTGGCGTCTCAGTTTCGCACCAAAGACGGTCTCTAGTTCTACAAGAACCGACTTTACATACCTTCAGGACATCTCCGCAAGAGGATTCTCTACTGGTGCCACGACAGCCGAGTTGCAAGACATCGAGGCCAGGCTAACACCGTTGAACTCATTAAACGCTCGTTTTACTGGCCCAACCTTCAACAAGAAGTCCAGTCCTACATAAAGGCATGCCCGGTTTGCGCTATGGCAAAAAATCCAACAGGCAAACCGTTGGGTCTCCTTACTCAGCCTGACTTACCACAAAGGCCATGGGGGAACTTGTCTACTGACTTCATTGTGGATTTACCCTTATCCGAGTCCTGTTCTTGCATTATGGTAACAGCAGATTCATTTACCAAGATGGCCCATTTCTCTCCACTGGAGGGCTTACCTACGGCTAATCGCATGGCTGAAGTTTTTGCCAGAGATATATTTCGTCTTCATGGCTTGCCCGATAAGATTATTTCGGACCGTGGTAGCCAATATATTTCTAAGTTCTGGAAGGCTTTGTGTTCTCATTTAGGTATTGACCGTGCTCTTTCCTCTGGGTACCATCCCGAGACTAATGGTCACTCTGGAACAATATCTCAGGTGCTACATTAATAGACTCCAGGATAATTCTCCCCACGGCAGAATTCACTTACAACAACTCTAAACACTCCACCACGGGTATCTCTCCTTTTTACTGAAACTACGGACTTCATCCCAAGTCCATTTGGCCCATTGCTTCCCATACCAGTAACTCTCCTGCTGTTGAAGCCGCTTTATCGTAAATTTCTGAGGCTCACCGGACAGCCAGAGACAGTCTAGCGAGGAGCCTTAGAACCTACAAGACTCTTGCTGATCGACATCGCCAAACTGCCCCCACTTGGACTAAAGGGACGAGGGTATGGCTTTCGACCAAATACCTACCAAGGTGGATCCGTTCCTCCAAGTTGTCTCCTCGATTCCTGGGCCCGTTTCCCATCCTAGAAAGAATCAACCCTGTAGACTCCAAGATTCAACTACCCTCCTACCTTCGCCGGGTGCACCCGGTATTTCATACCTCTCTTCTCAAGGAATCACGAACCGAACCACACTTTAGGTCAAGACCCTTGCAGGACATTTCACCCAGAGTCTCCCAGGAGGTTTATGAAGTTTCTAAAATCCGAGACTCCCGCTACTACCGGGGACGTTTACAATATCTTATTTCCTGGAAGGGGTATCCCAGGTCTGAAGATTCCTGGGAACCTGTGCATTTTGTCAAGGCCACCAGTCTAGTAGCTAAATTTCATCGAATGCATCCTGGTAACCTGGGCGGGGTCGGCAATAAGAGGGGGCATACTGTCATGAACCCTCTCGGTTGGCGATGGATGCCGTTGTTACGGCTTCGCCGCCATTAATACTGCCACCACGTTGTTCACGTTTCCCTGTTTACGGTCTAGTGTTTTCCTCTGTTCTTTCCTCTTGCCTATTTACTTCCTGCTACCCATGGTTCGTTGCGTTGCAACCATCTCCTTTCGTTTTGACGGTGAGATGCTTCCAGTGCTTTTCTCTCGCTCGCTCTTTTTCCCCCCTTTCGGGGTCCTTCTCCTCTTTTCCTCCTTCCTCTCCGTCTCCCTGGCGGCCCCACTCATCCGCCGGTTTCTCTCTGCTTTTGCGTTTCGGCGCTTACCTGCTTTCTGCCAGTGTTCTTGCCCTCCTTGTCACTTTTTCTCCGGATGAATCTTCGCTTTGTTTACCTCGAGGATTCCCGTTGCAATTGAATTCTACTATTACTACGGCTACATATTTCATCGCAAGCCACGGCCAGCAGTTCTACCGCGATCCAGGGGTTTTTTCCGCCTTCGGGCTTTTTCCCCTTACCCGCCTGCATACGGGACCGGAGCCAAGGTGGTAACCAATTCAGAGTTCCAACACGGCTTCGTTCCGTGTCAGAGCTCTTACAACGAAGAGTAAAAAGGATTACCTTGCCCACCGACACGGCGTCAGAGCGTCAGACCCTGAAGACTCAGGTGAGGAGAGTGGTGCATCGGGTGGGAAAGTGGAGCATTCGGACAATACCCCTACAGTAACTTTAAGTCTTACACAAGAGTGTGACATCCTGTTCCTGGGCCAGCAGATCAGAGGGGGAATGCAGTCCTGCAGCCTCAGGCAGTGCCGGCACAGCAAGGCGCAGTTCACCTTGCCCCAGACAGGTGTGGTGCCCGCCGACGCAGTGGCCGTACGCCACCTGGCAATACCGCATGGGAGCAATCCATATACGGTATGGCAAACCAACAGGCAGCATCAGCTGAGATGATGGCTCAGGCCATGGATAGGGTGGCCACTTCCATTGTCCCCCAAGAAAGGCTGATGGAGCAACTACAGCAGGCAACAGACTCCATTTGCCAGTCACACAGGGAGGACATGTTGGCGTCCAACAGGGACAGACGGGCGGCACTGGAGACTCTGCGGGAAGCCATTTCTATAGAGTCCCAGGGCCACAGGGAAGCCCTGAGGGTGGAACTCTGTCACCTCAGGGTGACTCTTGTTGAGCTTGAGGCTTCAACTGACACGAGGACAGAACAGCAGCTGGGGCGTCTCACACGTACGCTCTCAGCTGAGATGCAGGCAACTCGGGAGGAGGTCCGGGCATCCCGTGAGTTGTTGCATGGGGACCTCCGCACGATTGTCCTCCAGAACCAGACCTTCCACACCCACATGCTTACTGCCATGGAGGACCAGACTAGGGCTTTGCGTGGGCTGCCTCCCATAGTGCCACCACCTCCTGATGCAGCTGCAGAGGGTGGGGAGAGGGACAGCAGCGATTCTCCCACAATAGGGTAGCCGTGCAGGCCATGAGCCCATGGAGGTTTTTTTTCTCGCAGAATCCACACAGGTGGGTTTTGGTGTGCACCCTGTCCACGGACCTCCTGGGTGGCCTCCCCCCCTGGCCCATACATGGCCATTTTTGATTTTTTAATTTTTTTCAGTGTGTTGCCTTGTGTGGCTCCCGTGGGCATCCGCTGTATTGTGGCTGGGCACATGCAGGCTTTGCCTGAATTTGGGTTAGATGCTTGGGTTTGTGAGACACACACCCCTCCTGCTTCCCGTTTCCATGGGCTTGCAAAGGGTGTGCCCAAGTGACATTGACTTACACAGCGACTTTGGACTGCCATGTGCTGTGTAGTCAGTCTGTAGTCAATACTGTGTATACATTCCTAGTGCATATTGTTGTTGTATTGTACACTGCATGGTGTATTGATATGTGCCTCTGCATCCATCTCATCCTCCTGATATGCAGGTCCATTCCTCATTTCTTCACAAGGCCGTCTACTTTGGAGATGGAGTCCATGTTGTAAGCAGTGCACCTACACTTTTGTGTGGCGCCAACACTGTACAGTTGGAAGTGGTCGAAGTGTGTGCATTATCAGGTAGTGAGACTACACATTTTTTGAAATTCGTACTGTCATGTTTATGGTAGGCTTGAGGTTGGGTAGCTGATTTGTATTATTGCTAAATATTTGCTCATGTGTGTTGTTAGTCCTGCATTACTGTGAGCATTTCATGTGTGGCCAGTTTCCATTTGGGGACACTGAACTTTCTGACACCTGTGTCATGTTGTGGGGATTACTTTGTTTGATCTCACATTGCATGACATGCCATGGTGTGTTGTGTGGCGGTGCCGGGGAGGGGTTGGGTGAAATGGCACTGTTCTCATGTTGTATTTTGCAAGTGGGTATTCATTTTTGCTGCATAGAAGTGTGTCTTTTGATGACACTGCATTGGTGGTGTTTGTGTAGGTAGGGATGCACACATTGTAACACTTCCAGGTGAACAATCTCAGGCTGCTATGGTTGTGACAGTTGACTGTCCCTTCATTCATCATCATTGTCTGATTGAGGCATCATTGATTGTCAGATGGTATGTGCCAGGGCTGTGTGCACTCCACAGGGGTGTGATTTCTATGTGAAGTAATTAGCCACCAGCTGCGTACGGGCTGCCTCACCCCGTGTCCTTTCCCCTCCCAGGCGCAGCGGGCGTGCATGTGGTTGGGGATGTGGGGGCACCACCATGTCCACAGCCAGGCCCCGGCGTGTTGCAACATTGTGCAGGACACATGCTGCCACTATGATCCTGCACACTACTAGGGGAGCATGTAACAGCTGCCCGCCAGAACGGTCAAGGGGGCGAAAGCATGACTTGAGCACTCCGAATGTGCGCTCCACTATGCCCCGGGTTGCAATATGGGCTGTGTTGTATCGTACCTCGGGAGGCGTGATGGGGTTCCGAATTGGCGTCATCATGTGGGTGCTCAGAGGGTAGGCACTGTCACCTGGGGAGGTGGTGATGGGTATCATTAGTGGGGTAGTGACATTACTCTGTATCTGACATGCATGCATGTGCAGTGGCATTTATACTCACCAAGCAGCCATGCATCACCATGCCACCCAGCTTCCATGTCCCGGTTTAGGGTTGACATTCTGTGAATGAAGCTGTCGTGGGTGGACCCTGGATAGTTGGCATATACTGAGGTGATGATTCCCTTGGCATCACATACTACCTGGACATTGATGGAATGCCAGTGCATGCGGTTTCTTTAGATGTGCTCAGATGCCCTGGGGGGACGTAGAGCCACATGGGTGCAATCAATGGCACCTAGCACTTTGGGGAATTGTGCCACCCCATAGAAATCCTGGGCGGCAGCCTGCCTTTCTGCAGGTGTTCTGGGCAGGTATATGTGTCTGCGGACTGATGGGCGTGCAGTGATGATGGCCAACGCCTGGTGTAGGCACTGTGACTGCGTGGCCTGTGACACCCCCCCCCCACTATGGCACTTGTCCGCTGAAATGATCCGGTAGCCAAGAAGTGTAGTACATTGAGGACCTTCTCCAGGGGGGTGAGTGCTTGGGAGCAGAGGGTGGGTGATGTGAGGTCATCCTCCCACTCACTGACCAGGTCAAGCATTATGTGAGGTGGAAACCTGTACCTCCCATACACCTGGTCATCAGGCATCCCAAAAAGGCTGGTTCTGGGTGTGAAAATTCTGGCCCTGACTATCCTCCTCCTGCGGTATCCCACGGCCACTGCTGCTAGGAATGGTATATTCATCCTGGCGTATGAGCTTGTTTCTTGTTTGCGCGCACTTTTATGCTGCGCGTGTCGACGTACGCCTGCTTCCTGCGAGTCGACGTATGCCGGCTTCATGCTGGCGTACGTGTTTCTGGATTGGACCGTCTTTTTTGGCGCGTTGTAGGCGACCGTGTAAATCTTCCCAAGCAACCCAAAATGCACGTACCCTGCTGAAATCGCATGTGCCACTTCCCGCGCACCCCTGAAATACACGTACCCAGCACAATCGCGTGTGAAACTTCCCAAAAACCCCTGAAATACACATACCCGGAACAATCGCGTGTGAAACTTCCCGCACACCCCTGAAATACACGTACCCAGCACAATCGCGTGTGAAACTTCCCGCGCACCCTGAAATACACGTACCCGGCACAATCGCGTGTGAAACTTCCCGCGCACCACTGAAATACACGTACCCAGCCCAATCGCGTGTGGAACTTCCCGCGCACCCCGAAATGCACATACCCTGCTGAAATCGCGTGTGGCACTTCCCGCGCACCCCTGAAATACACGTATCCATCACAATCGCGTGTGAAACTTCCCGCGCACCCCTGAAATACACGTACCCGGCACAATGGCGTATGGAACTTTACATGCACCCCGAAATGCACGTACCCTGCTGAAATCGCGTGTGGCACTTCCCGTGCACCCCTGAAATACACGTACCCAGCACAATCGTGCATGAAAATTCCCATGCACCCCTGAAATACACGTACCCAGCACAATCGCGTGAAACTTCCCACGCACCCCTGGAATACACGTACCCAGCCCAATCGCGTGTGGAACTTCCTGCACACCCTGAAATGCACGTACCCTGCTGAAATCGCGTATGGCACTTCCCGCGCACCCGTTAAATACACGTACCCAGCACAATTGCATGTGAAACTTCCCGCGCACCCCTGAAATACACGTACCGGGCACAATTGCGTGTGAAACTTCCCGCGCACCCCTGAAATACACGTGCACGGCACAATCGCGTGTGAAACTTCCCGCGCACCCCTGAAATACACGTACCCAGCCCAATCGCGTGTGGAACGTCCCGCGCACCCCGAAATGCATGTACCCTGCTGAAATCACGTGTGCCATTTCCCACGCACCCCTGAAATACACGTACCCAGCACAATCGCGTGTGAAACTTCCCGCGCACCCCTGAAATACACGTACCCGGCACAATCGCGTGTGAAACTTCTCGCACACCCCTGAAATACACATACCGCACCCAATCGCGTGTGGAAATTCCCGCGCACCCCGAAATGCACGTACCCTGCTGAAATTGCGTGTGGCACTTCCCGCGCACCCCTGAAATACACGTACCCAGCACAATCGCGTGTGAAACTTCCCTCGCACCCCTGAAATACACGTTCCCCGCTTGGTGTTTGCTGTTTGGCAGCCCTGTAAACTCGTCCAGGGTTAGCGCAACCCTTTGCGCTGAATTGGGAGTTTTGATGGATTTTCCTTGCGCGAGGGCGTTCCTGGGGGCGTAACTGGCGCTGCTGCAGGGTCGCTGCGCCACTCTGCGCCATGGCTGGTTTTGGAGGCTACAATCCATGAATATGCTGTGCGATGAAATGGATTTTATCGCACGCGGCTGCTGCAGTCTATCGCACGGGAACACTGTGCGCTGGCCGCGTGCGCCACTTTTGTGCAAAATTCCATGAATTACCCTGAATGTTTATAATGCTGTGAGATATTGGGCCTCATTATGAGAGTGGCAGAATGGGTTAACGGGTGCCGCAAAAGGATGCGGACCCGTTAACACAATTCCGCCACATTACGAGGTCCCCTCGTGGGACCCGCTCTGCCTGTCTGGTTTTACCAGACGTGCAGAGCGGGTCCGGTGAGGGGAAAAGGGGGCTAACAACGGGCCGGTCGTAATCGGCCCGTTGTTAGCTCCCTCCCCCATTCCCATTCAGCCCTATCAGGGCTGAATGGGAATGGGGAAGGTCCGGGCCCGGGTTCCTGGAGGGCGGAATTACCGGGCCCTCCGAACTCGGAATGGCCCGGTAATTCCCCATTCTGGGAACCTGGACCCCGGACCCGATTTTGGCGGCAGCCATGCCGCCAATAGCGGCATGGCTACCGCCAAAATCGTAATGAGGCCCATTGTGTTGGTTTCTCCCTGTTCTAATATCACAGTCGATAATATCGAAGAAGCTCATCTTCTCCCACCCCGAATGTTGCTTTACATGTGTTGAAAGATTTAACATTTCCATCCGAGAAAAGATAGGAGAGAAACTTGCATCCTCCTTTCAACCATCTCTGAAAGTTACCCCACCCTACCATATGCTGGTGTGAATTCTCGGCTATAATAGATCAGGGTGGGGGTCCTGCGAAAGACGAGAACCCTCTTTTCCTACCAACTGCGTAACATATTTGCAAAATAGTTTGTATGGAAGGGAGCTCATACATCACTAGCAATGGTCCCTTTTTGGAAGTTATACCATGTATCAGAGATGACTTTCCACCAATTTGTCCTCAATGTGTTTGCAAGTATTTTGGCAAGAGTGGGTTAAGCCAATCATTAATGACTATTGGACATCTTGTCTTGCAATCCAGGTCAAATGAACGCCATAAACGTCCTATGTAGATATTGGAAAGGGTATCAGGAGAGATTGAAATGGGTAAATAGGGCATGTTTATTTTAAGAATCACAGTCTTATCCAATCATGAGATGTACTGACTTATATTAAAGCTGCAACTGGTTTTATAATTGGTTTAATATAAACCTGCATTTAAAGAGGTGGGTGAAATGCCCATTATGCTTGTTTTAGTCGTTTGGAATAGAGTTGTTTTTTCTAGTAACGATACAGCTACCTGTGACAAGATTAGATTCAATGCGCCACTTTTCTCTACCTTTATTTTGAAACCGGACAGCCTTTTTTAATAGCTGCAATACCTACAGAACAGATATTTCAGGGCTTGCTAGTTTCAGGAGGCTATAGTCTGCGAATATGAATGTTTTGTGCTCAGTATTTGCACATGGAATGGCTTTAAGACTAATCCGTAATGCTAAGGGCTCCACTTCCGGCGTCAAACAAAATCAGTGACAGTGGGAAACTTTGTCCTGTTCACCTAATGAGGCAACGTGTCTGATATTTACTCTTGGCCGAGGGTGCAGAGTATAATGCAAACCCACTTAACAAAAATGTCTCCTATTTCAAATGTCCTTATGACCGCTGTTAGACAAGGCTGCTCGATGTGGTTGAAAGCAGGTTCTGCACTGAAGGCTATGAGAGATGCTAACACATGTCTCTTATGGGAGATTCCTATGACCTTTCTGACATTATTTGAGGCTTGCCTCCCTTTCAAAACTCTGACTGCTCTAGCCCCACCAGTTTGGGTAGTATGTAATCCAACCTGTTAGCTAACATTTTCTCATAAATGCTAGTATCTGCATTAAGCTGCGCGATTGGGCAGCAAGAGGAGAAGCTGGTCAGATCACGCTCTTCTTTATGTATTATGTGAAGATGAGGCAACACGACGGGTAAGCTTAAACTTCTTTATTAAAAGGAGCCCCACGGAGCCACACTTCAGAAGTCCAGCCTGTCTCGCTAACCGCCTCCACTCCGGTCACGCGGCTATCGCTTGAATCATAACAAAGCCCACGTGACCGCAGCAAGACACAGAACGAGAGCGAGACATGCAAATCACTACATATTACCTTGACTGTACAGCCTCTCACATAGTTTCTTTAGCTTATTACTCTTCCCATATGAAGTTGAATAATTTGTGTGGGAGAACTATAATTTGAGGGAGAAATATACCATAAAATATGGCCAGGAAGCCACCCCATGTTGGCGCTTTATTTAAACTTGGTCTCTCCAATTGCTACGAGGATTTAATCTTTAGGGTCTACCTGCTAACAACTGTTAGCCTCATCAAAGGTTGGCAATGGACTGCTCTGGAGAAATTCCAAAATGTCCTCTTCTTGTGTGCTGTGTATTGTCTAATATAGAATTGTTTGAATTCTGATGCTAAGTCTCTTTGTAGGTGAGCACACTGTGAGAATGTTATGTGTTGCTAGGGTTACATCTTCGTGTATGATTCCAGAATGTTGATGGGATCATACACGAAGATGTGGCTTTGTTGAGGAGGCCCACTCGGGGGCTCCTCCAAATAAATATACTGGATTTAAAGAAAGTACATCAATCTACTTGCATCATATAATGTATTTTACTACAATTGGCGACGAGGACACGGATAAGTGGAGGGAGCCCCCGGACGTTACGAAGAGGGATGTGTAGCGTCATGCGTTGTTGATGTTGACGGAGAGGAGTCGTGGTGCTAAAGAATGTGTACGGTGAGCGGCATGACAGTGAAAAGCATTGTTTTAAAAAAAAAAAAGGAAATATATATAATCACCGGCAACAGTTACAGTGGGCTGTGCGCGAGGTGCGTGAGTGTGGATCAACCGTCGTTCTACTATAGAGGAAAGGACCTTCGTGCGTGAAAAACGTGCCGCCATTTTGGGAGGATCTGTCAGTTTCGGTCGTACGACAAACAGCTGTTTTGATACGTCAACGAAGCATGTGAAAGGGATAAACAAACGGGCACAAGTGCTACATGGAGGAACTGACAGTGTAATTTTTAGAGTGATTTTGCTGGATGCTGGAAAAGTTGAGTGACATTGAGACATTATAAAAAAAAAAAAACTGTTTGAGAAGTGCAAATAAAATAATAATATAAGGAGTGTACAAAACACCTACTGGAGCATACCACATATGAGCAGAACATTGCATACGAACCATCATCAAGCTTTAGCCATGCAGAACACGACTGCTCCAATAAAATTTTTACCGGCTCCTGGGAATCCAACATGCCCTTGGGAGCAGTGGCAAGACAATTTTCAAGTATATTTGAGAGCAATAGGGGGAGCAAAATTTAACGATGATCAGAAAGAAGCAACTCTGTTGCACTGCGTTGGTACAGAAGCATTGAGGATATTCAGATCATTGCCTGAGTTGGAGCAGGATGAAGAAACATGGGGTGAAGCTTCAAGTGGGTCAAGGAAGTATGATATAGCAGTAGCTAAATTGAATAAACATTTTGGTAATAAATCCAACATTGTATTGGAAAGGTATAGGTTTTTCACAAGGAAACAGGGCAAAGAGGAAAGTATTGATTCATATGTGGCTGCTTTGAGAGGATTAATGGCCACGTGTGCATTCACAGGAGTTACGGATGAATATCTGCGTGATCAGATAGTATTGCATGTGGCTGACCCGCGCATTCAGCAACGATTATGGCAGGCGAAGAACCCTATATTGGAAAAAACTGTGGAGATAGCCAGGTCAATTGAATTGGGTGAAAAATGTATGAGAGAGGTTCAAAGTAAACCGGAGTACTCTGGAATTAAGTCAGTTCAGGAGATAATTGATGATCAGCAAAACAACCAAGAAGAGAAACTGATTGCTTTGGTCAAGAGAATGGTCAGGTCAGATGCATCTGGTGTACACAGACAAGAAGGAGGAGGTGCATTCAAGCAAAGTAATAGATGTACATGTTGTGGGTGGAATAAACATGAAAACATGGAAAAAGAGTGTCCGGCATTCTCGGCAGAGTGTTTTAGGTGTGGACATACAGGACATTTTGGAAAGATGTGTCGCAGCAACAGAGGAAGAGGCAGATATAATGGCAGGTTTGGTAGAAATACTGGACGATTTTATAGAACCAGAGGTGCCACTACTATGGGTGTGAGAGCTGTGGAGGAAATTGCTGGTTCCAGTAATTTGGTGGCGATAACAGATATGGCAGAAGATAGAGTCCAAATGCTTACTGTCACACCAAGAGATGATGGAGTAGGATCTTGGGTTCCCATGGATATTGATGGTATAACCTTACAAGTGATGGTGGATACAGGTTCCCCATATACTATGGTTGATGTGCAGACATATGTCAATGTTTTAAAGAAGAAGATGGAAGATTTACAAGTGACAAACACCAGAGCAACAGGATATGGAAAGACACCTATCAATATCATAGGGTGTGTTTGGGTGAAACTGAAATTTGAAGGACGCAAGACCTACTGCAGGTTGTATGTGGCGGAGAATGGTTTTTCGATAGTAGGATGGTGGGAGCAAGCTTCATTGAATATCAAGATTCATCCTGGAGAGAGTGTACCCATTCTTTGCATTTCTGAGAATGTGTGTGACAATGCAGAGAGTTTAGCAAAATCTTTTCCAAATGTCTTCAATGACAAGATTGGTTTGCTTAAAGGATTTGAGCATCGCATTATTCTCAAAAGAGGTGTAACACCAGTTGTACATAAAGTGAGAAGTATACCCATCGGCACCAAGGACGCATTAAAAGCTGAATTAGAAAAACTTTGCAAGCAAGATGTGATTGAACCAATTGAAAGTTCGGAGTGGTTATCGCCTATTGTATTGGTTAAGAAAACCGACGGATCTATTAGGATGTGTGTCGATTTAAGAGATTTAAACACCAACATATGGATAGATCGACATCCGTTACCGAACATTGGAGAGATGTTGTCCACCATGAGACCTGCGAAATATTTCACAACTTTGGATTTGTCGTCAGCCTACCATCAGGTGGTGCTTGAGGAAGGATCGAGACATTTGACATCATTTGTGACACCGTTGGGAGCTTTTAGATACAAGAGAATGCCGTTTGGATTAGCTTCGGCTGCAGCAGTGTTCCAGAGATTAATGCATCATCTTGTTGACGGTCTACAAGGAGTGTATTACTTCCAAGACGATATCTAGGTGTCAGGAATGTCTCAGGAGGAGCATGATGCAAAATTGTTAGCTGTTCTACAAGTGTTACAGCAGAAAGGAATGACACTCAAAATTGAAAAGTGTAAGGTAAAGAAAAATGAAGTCACATATTTAGGACATCGGATAAATGCCAAAGGCATCATGCCTAAAGAATCATTGGTAGACACCATTCTCAAAATTCCAGAACCAAATAACAAAGACCAGTTGAGGAGTTTTTTGGGTCTCACAGAATATTATTCTAAATTTATAGATCACTACTCTGATAACACTGAAAGTATGAGGAATTTAATGTGTAAAGGAATGAAATATGATTGGTCAAAAGAATGCAAAAAAGAATTTGAGCAGATAAAGACTATGATTAATAGAGCACCAGCTTTAAAAATGTTTGACTCAAGTTCCAAAACAAGGATAGCAGTTGATGCAAGCAATGTGGGCTTAGGTGGTGTTTTAGAACAAGTCCAAAATGGTGAAGTTGTTCCCATAGCGTTTGCATCAAGGACATTAAGAGGTGCTGAGCGAAGTTATTCGACCATAGAAAAAGAAGCTCTGGGAGTGAAGTGGATTTTAGAACATTTCAAGAGTCTCATTTGGGGAATTCCTGTGGATGTCAGAACAGACCATAAGCCTCTTGTTCATGTTTTGAATTAAAAAAATTCGCACATGATGTCTCCACGCATAAGAAGATGGATCCTGATTATTATGCAATTTAATGTGACCATAAAGTACACTTCGGGAAGAAACAATGTGGTTGCGGATTGTTTCTCCAGATTGCCATGTGAAGAGGATGTAAATGACTGTGAGGATGAACAAATGTTCAGAGAGGAACAGCACATGGATTGTATTATAGCTCAAGTGCATCCTAGTTTTTCAAAAAAAGAATGGATAGAAGCGAAGGACAGTGACATCGAACAGGAGATGTTGAGGAAGGCTATTGAAGCTGGTTGGAGAGATACTGATGACAAGTTAAGGCACTGGGAAAGATTTAAGGATGAATTGTCCAGTGATGAAGTATGTGTTTACAGAGGAGATCGTATAATACCACCGACAGTTTTAAGGAAGAGGATCATGGACATTGCGCATGAGGGCCATGTGGGTAGAATGTTGACTAAAAGAAGAGTAAGAGAAATTTACTGGTGGCCCAACATGTGGAGTGATATGGAAACTTTGGTTAGGGATTGTACAGCTTGTGCGATAAGCGATAAAAGCAAATCCATACGAACGACTCCATTACAACCTGTGGACATTCCTGTTACTGTTTGGACTAAATTGGCTATTGATATAGCTGGCCCATATGAATCTTTGGAGTCTCAGAAGATTTATCTTATGGTGTTGGTGGATTATACATCCAAATGGGTGGAATGTGGTATAGTAGAAGAGTCAGTGTCGGCTGTCAAAGTTGTGAAGTTCTTGGATGAAATATTTAGTAGAGAAGGAGACCCGCAAGAAATTGTGTCAGATAATGGAGCCCAGTTCATGTCGTCAGAGATTCAAGGATTTTTAAAGGACAGATCTATTAAACACAGCACTACCGCATTGTACCACCCAATGGGTAATGGGCTTGTAGAAAGAATGAATCGTTTCATTAAAGGGATTATACAGTTAGCTTGTGTTAATGAGTTACCATGGAAGGAAACACTTAAGGAAGCTCTCACTACCTATAAAGTGACGCAACATTCAATAACTGAAGAAGTACCATTTACGTTGATGAGAGGAAGACTTTTTACCAATAGGTTGAGACCTGCTTGGATAATGAACAATGAGAGTAAAAAAATCAACATGGATGACATTGTGGACAGAGTGAAAAGGAAACAAGAGAAGTATAAAAGTTATTATGACCAGCAGAAGAATGTTCAAGAGAGTAAAATAAATGTAGGTGATATGGTGAGAGTGAGGGAACCAAAACGTGTGATGAAAGGGGAATCTAAGTTTCGCGCTCCTCAGAGAGTAACAGAGTGCTCAAGGAAGTCTGTGATACTTGAAGATGGCAAGAAGTGGTCATGTGATGATGTTGTGTTGGCAAAGGAGAAGGAAGTGATGAGATATGGAGGAGATGGATTGGTGGAAGTTGAAAATTTCAAGAATGGGTGTGATGAACCCAGAGCATTGGTCAACGAAAGTTCACAAGGAAGGAATGTACAAGAAAGTTCAATTGAAGGAAGAAATGACAGTGTTCAGTCAGGATCAAAATGTAGGAAAAGAGTATGGAATTACAAGCAAGACTATGTGTATTATTGAAGAGTTCAACACAGTTACATGTTCCAAGACTGGCTGTATATTCTAAGACACATGGAAGAAGATGTATCCTTTATTGGTTGTTAAAATACAGTGTTATGTCATTTCATAGATTAAGTGTTTTTAGTTAAATTTAAAAAAATATATATTTTTGGTATACAAATTGAATTTTATTGTTAAGGTGGGGAAATGTGAGAATGTTATGTGTTGCTAGGGTTACATCTTCGTGTATGATTACAGAATGTTGATGGGATCATACACGAAGATGTGGCTTTGTTGAGGAGGCCCACTCGGGGGCTCCTCCAAATAAATATACTGGATTTAAAGAAAGTACATCAATCTACTTGCATCATATAATGTATTTTACTACACACACCCTCTGAGAACTTTACTGCCGTACTGTGATTTGCCTTGATTTTTGCTTTAGGTTTGCATGAAAAAAGATCCCGAGCTTTGTTGCTGTAATAGGAAGAGTTACACACGGCAGTGACTACTGTACTCAGTCCATAGTCCCCTTTCCTCCATTCTGTAGGGCCGTTCCCGCCATGAGACAGATTCAGAGACACTGGCACTACAAAAATTAGCTCTTGCCCTTTAAATTTACAGGCAATTTTGGGCGCCGTCTTGGACATGCATGCACACTCTATTGCTGCACATCAATACCCCATTTTCGTATAATTTCTGTACCTTTTCAAGTCCAGTCCTGACCACAGCCTGTGGGCTAAGAGGCAGCCCTCTGGTGAGGAGACTGTAGTCACCACAATAGAGTAGAGCGTTGGATGGAAAGATGCTGTGGCTGGTATCAAGTTGCACTCATTCCAGCTCCAGTGCAGAACCCCCTTCTGAGATGGAGGTATCAAAACCCCATCTGACTAGACAATGGACTCACGGTCCAAATCGCAGCCAGGTGAAGCTGCACTTGGCGCATCTTGAGCTTGGCAAGCGGAGCTGTGAGAATGCATATTTCAAGGCGACCCAGATGTTGAAACCACCAAGCAGACATGTCCCTGCTCAAAAAGTCATTAACTGCACGCAAGATGTCCCTCACTCTCTTCTGAGTTTGGACAACTCGAGCTTGAAGGGTGTCCCACCTGAACCCAATGAAGGTTAGAGTAGGCATTAGCTCTGATTTTTATAGGTAGATTAAAAAAAAAAACAGATTGAACAGGGTATCGATCAATGTCTGCAAGGTTACCTTCTGCTGGTAACCTTGCCCTGACAAACCAGTCATCCAGGTATGGATAAACATGCATGTAGGCTTCTGGGCCTCAGCAAGCACGGCAGTGCATTCATGATCTTGGTAAAGCCCCATAATCTGAAATGAGCCCAAACAATAGGATTCTTACTGAAAATGCCTTCCCATCACTGTAGAAATTGGAAATGATGCTGCCATATGGGATTGCAATCTCGGTGGGCATTACCATCTTGAATATTTCTAGGGTTGAGTAAAGAAAGATCCAGCACCACTTGCAAGCCTGCCTGGTTCATTTTTGGCAAAGCAAATACTCATGAATAAAAGCCTGTAGCCCTGTCCCTGTACACAGGAGGAACCACTTTCCCTACCTGAGACATGGGAAACTGTGCTACTTCCACGAGCAGTGCTGAGAAATCCATCTGCAGAACAAAAGCAATTGAGGGGTTGTAGAGGGAGACAACAGCCCCTTAAAACCATTAAAAGGAGCCAGTGAGTGGAATGGAGGCAACGCCAACACCCCAAATTGCATCTGCATCGGACGGCAGAGCTGTGGACCCACCAATGCTTCTTGTAATCAGAGGTGGGGCAGACCTAAGGGGCAGTGAGTAAAAACCTTTAGACATAGGTCTAGTCTGTTTAATTCTTTGTGTGCTGGACAACCTAACCAGGATGCCTGGCACTAATATAATGCTGTCCGCAGAAGCTGTTAAGTGACCTGGATCGGACAGCAAGTCTGCTCTGTGCCCGACCAAAAGGTTTACAACTTGGCACAGTCAAAACTGCCAGCAACACGTTTGTCTGAGAGCTGGTGGTCTTTTTGTTAATCTAATAGTATGTTGATGAGTGAAATAGCTGAGCCCTCGTAGGGGAGATCTAGAATCTCTTCCTGTACATTGCAGGTACGCCTGGAACAATGCAACAAGGTTGACCTTTGCATGCCGCCCGCAGACATAGGTTACTACTCGCGGTATCAATATGATTGAGAAAGAATGTAAGTAAGCCTTGTGCCAAGAGCCTAGCCTCGGCTAGTCTTGCTTTAGGTGTTGCTTGCTGCTGCACCGGCAGGTCTAGAAGGAATTCAGCAATCTTGCGTAATAATTTTTTATTTTCCCCAGCCAGGATGGTGTCAGTATTTGCTTGCATAAAATGTAATTCTGTGTTTTAATACATCTTGTGGCTGAACGACTCAAGTAGTTCACCCTCTTTGCTTGGCATGGAAATAGAGGACGAGGAGTAACTGGAAGATGTAGGCTTTGCATAAAATGAGACTGCTACCATCATAGAAAATGTGGCTGAGGCAGTGCAGATAAACATGGACCGTCTAAGATAGATTGCTTGTATATGGTTTAAATTGTCCTGCTCGTTGGGTGGCAAGAGTGCAGCTTCTGCCAAAGCTTTGCTACCACAGACAGCATATCTTTTTTACAAAGGGATACCCGACTTTCCCTGTAAACCGGAGGGTCAGTATCTCTGGGTGACATAGCAAAAACAAAGAGGTGATGGCTGGAAGGTTTAGAATTAATCTTAACCACTGGCAATGCTCTGGGTCAGTATCTCTGCCAACTGCCAACTGCCCAATTTCAGGTTGGTCTTTCTGAAGAGACAGAATTCCTAGGAATTCTGTAAGGCTTGCAAGCCTATCAA
The DNA here is from genome assembly GCF_040938575.1 of Ambystoma mexicanum. Taxonomy (NCBI): domain Eukaryota; kingdom Metazoa; phylum Chordata; class Amphibia; order Caudata; family Ambystomatidae; genus Ambystoma; species Ambystoma mexicanum. The sequence continues at coordinate 651,847,677 of NC_090923.1, forward strand.
TAGAGGTCTTTGCAGAGGAAGGGAATTTACCCTTTCCTCCTCTGTTTCTTGCCTGGCACCACAAGTTCAGCATGTGGTAGTCTGAGGCCCCCCTGGGGGAACTGTCCCAGTATCCACAGGAGGAGGCTTTGGGTCCAGTGGAGTCTATGTTGAATATAAAAGCAGCAGAGGGAAGCTGTGGGAATGTCAGCTAGCAGTTGTGGACGTTTAGGCATAACTTCCCTAATGTGAGACTTCACATTATTAGACGTTTGAGGGAGCTTCATTAGACCCATGAGGCTGTTAAAGAACCATTCTCTGCAAGCCAGAGGTGCCACTTGTGCAGGGGCAAGATATGTTGCTGAGGATGACATCCAGATAGCAGTAGTAGCTGCCACCCAAGGGGCCGGTCCTCACTAAAAGGACCATGCCACTGAGTAATAGAGGGAACTGGAGAGGGATAGGTTGGCGGCATACTACAATTAGTCCATCAGCGACCAATTAAGCCTAGGACAAAGGTTGCACCTGAGAATTACAGGTGTCAAGCCATTTGTGTGCTGCCCCCCATACTGCCTCTCACAATTCAGTCACCACCTCAAAACGTGAGGAACTACCCGAGATAGGTGCATCTGTGTCACCAGAGCAGGGTGTACTGCTTCCCTGCCTAGCTGCCATTTTGCAAGAGCTATGTGTGTGGAAGAGAGATCACAAAGAAAAACCTGGTACAGCGAAGAACCCTGACAAGAAGGTTGCTTGAAACCCTCGGGAAACCCTATTCATGAAACAACGGTTATGAACAGCTAAAGTTATGATGAGGGGAAAGACCCATTGGAAGCCTTGGGGGATCTGAGGATAGTTATACACCGTATTGTCTAATGGGGTGATAAGCTGGAAGATGCACAGGACTTGATGGCGGAACGCGAGGGCGGTGAGCTCTGTGAGAACATGTGTGCACTCTCTGTCGGCAGCGATCCGCCGCGCACTGTTACAGTTATGGGGCGGTCTGTTGGAGACTGCATTCAGTACATTCAGGAGCGTATGTCCATAACAGTTGCTAATCTGGAAATGGCGACCTGGAATGGCGATGACGTGGTTCTGGAGCAGCCGCTAGGTGTGGTACCGGGGGGGGGATTTGCATCTGATGTGGGTTCAAAAAACAGTGGATATGAATCTATGGTTCTGCATTTGGCCACAACACTGGGGAGTGACTTCGCCCCACTGGAGCAGAACTGAAAACAGGGGTCCAAGTGCCCTGGCTATCGGACAGCCTGTTATCCGGTGGGTATATTTTAAAGTGAGCATTTCTATTGTATAGGGCGTAAGAATTAGCAATAGTTTGCTCAAACCAAATTGAAAACCCGGGGGATTACGATAGTAGCATGTGTAAGGCCTGTGTTTCACTAATGGATATCGGTAGCATTAAAGATGATATGGTCACATCGGCTGTGACCTGGATTGATATTCTGGCCATACAGGGTTTTATGGCCATTGTGGTGAAAACGTGTTCAAAACAACACTTTCAGAGATGGTGCTCAGGACATAAAGTTGATGATCACTGACACAATGCTCTTGCGTGTTTGGAAATATTTTATACGGATAGTTTTCTACGTAATAAATATCACATGTTGAGCTCTAAACGCCTTGTAGAAATGATGCGAGTGATACAGCTAAGGGCTGGCAAAGGGACTGAACAATGTATATCTAAAACATTGTGGGCTATACAATTGGCGGATAATCCCCTCCTGAAAATTAAGCAGTTTAAACAGGGGTGTCTGATGTGTGTTCTAAGTATTGTTGAGAAAACAGTTTGCAAGTGGGGGGATAATGCAGATCAAAGACAGTATGATAGAGCAACGTGCAGAGGGGCCTGTAGACTGACCTACGAGGATTGGGACTGTAGATGTTTTCATATGTATTTGTGCTTATTTGCAGGAAATAAAAAATGAACACCTGCTGGAAAGTAATCAACTTAATGAGAAACCCGCCACTGGATGTGTATAACGATTATTGCTGGATTTACTTAAAGAGCATCTGAGTACTATATGCCCATGGCTGTTGTGCTATCTGGAAGCACTAATGGAGATATACAGAAGGGAATGTAACAATCTTATAAGCGTCAATGCCAGACACCTGCTAATGGACAACTACTGCCAAACGCACCACAAAGGTTTTCTTTGCGATTTAAGGTCGCCGGTGTGCGATTTAAGGTCACCATTCGGTCCCTCATTATGATTGAAGGCGGCCAACCTTCAAGAGTTTTCACTGTGTTAAAGGACAGTGGCTGTTTGACAGGGAACCTTCTGAACTTTTGTCAACCGTTTCTCTATTATATATGTTTGCTTATCAAAGTGGTGAAAGACAGACTGTCTATGAAGTAATTGCTGATACACTGGAATTTGTAGCTGATAGGCTCATCGTGCAGCATCTGATAACCCAAACTATTGTGAATAAAATCTGAATAGAAAATCACTGTTTTAAATGTTAATAAAAATGTGTTGTCTATAATGCATAGTTCTGTCTTTATGTTCAATGGTTATGGAGGTGAACATCCCCAGGCATGAACTTGTTTGAAATATATTAAGACAAAGGGATGTTGACAGGTATGGAAGGATGTTAAGGGCTGGTAGCATCATCTGTGAAAATAAAAAAGTCAACATTTGAAACAAGGACAGTTCTACCGGTGTTTTAATTTATACATTGTGATTTAAAAACATAGAAACTGTTTCTCTAAAAAGTGTTGAACCCGTCACGATTCAGTGTTACACTTCTGAACAAAATAAAAATAAATTAATTCAACAAGCAATGTGTGTTATTATATATAATAAACAGGACCACATAATAAAGATCCAACCATTTTATGAATTGTAAAAATATTTATTTATAAAAAGATACATTTAATACAGAAAAGAAAACATTATGTACAATCAGTTCAATGCAAAGAGGAACATTTTTAATGCAAAGGAAAAATAAACATGCACATTCAAACAACCAACTTTCAGAAACTCTGCAGGGACGGGTGAAGTGATTGTGTGGCCTAGATGATTTAGAGGTCGAGAGATGGCAGGGGAGCTGTGGAATAGTTAGGTGGTGGGTAAGAGATTAACACCAAAATATTTAATAGCCATAGGGGTGTGTCAATTTGCCTAGTGCCAGCTTTCTTATATTAACCACAACACTGAGCGTCTTTTGTAGAGTAACAGTGCTCATTTCCTATCGTCTTTTATCACGCACTATACCTGAATGTATAACGATTGTTAGGGAGAATTCTCTCTTTAGGCTGAATTTCCTAAACTAGTGAGTCCCCCAGCAGTTTTGCTGGATTTCTGGAGTTTGTTTTTTCTCCTGCCAAGAGTGAGACTCTTTTCCTCCCACTCTTGGACATGATTTATGGTGTTCCTTTGACTGCTAATGTGTTTTATGGGCTATGGGGTCCTTTACTCCATAGGGTCTCATGTGTTTTACTATGTGTGTTACACAGCACCTTCTGTGCAGTGACACATGGGTGTCATAGTGACACCCCACCATAGACTCCATACCCTGGGACTGATTACTGTCTCCCAGTGCATGTAAAGTCACCATTGGCTTTACTAGTCCCAAATTATTAACAGAAACCGGTACAAACCATCATATTGTGGACGTACTGGTCGGGGCAATTTGATTGCCCCGGGGTCTGTTAGTCGAGGGGGCACGTCTCCGTCCCCCCTGACCGAGTTTTGGCTGGTGGCAATGGATACTACTTTTTATATTCGACCGCGAATAGATCCCTATGGGATTTTCCCATTGTTCGAGGCTACCAACTTTAATTATTTAATTCTCATAGTCTCGAACATACCGCCGGTTTATTTAATTAATATTAATTCGCCGGTTGGTATTTTTTGCCAGGACTCGATTCTAAAATGGCGTTTGTGTTCTCTTCTGTGACTCCAACCCAAGTCGAGCCCTTTGTTCCACTTTTTGGCGGGCTTCTCCACAGAAATCTCCAAAAGTGGTGCCACTCTGTCTGGGTATCACAAGGGGTGTGGGAGAGGGTTTAGGCACCCTGGACTGAGTTACCTTGGTAACTCAAGTCGCACTCTTGTGTGATTGGCCCAAGTGGTGAGCCGGCCGGCTCACCACTTAGCATGTTTGATTGACAGCTAGGCTGAGTGAATGGGGGTGTGCTGCATAAAAGCAGGGCTTTGGGGACTGGAACTTCAGAAGTCGCCACAGGACCTGAGAATCCGACGAGGGAGAAGCTGAGCCGACCTACCACGACAACACCACCGGGCCACTTCCCGATGACAGAGAAGATCTCCCGACTGGAGAGGCTTCTTCCCCTGACTGGTGGGCACAACCAGTTTACCTTCTTCTCTTCGCATCCCAGGCCGTCTTGTGGTCGAATTGCCCGTGCCAAGCACCCCGGCAACCGGATAGCCACTTACCACTGGACCGCGAATAAAAGGACCGCTCCTTTTACCTAAGAACTCCACGGCTGTTTTCTTCCCTGGCAGTGCAACGGACTCCTGTCTTCCTCCCCGACGAGATCCTCTCTTCCCCCGGACGAAGCACCGACTTGCATCCGCTGCCAGGAACAACTGCTCCTGCTGGAGTCTTCTCACCACTTTAAGGTACCGTGTCCGCCAGGCCTCCCTTTCTAAAGATTGCTACAAGGTAATAATAATCCCTTAACCTTCTGGACTGGGTTGGCTGCCTTGACCTTCTAACGGGTCCCTTTCTTTTGGTCCAACTCTTTTTTGAACATTTGCAAGACTCTTGTGCACCTCAACAGTGTGACCGTGGACACATTTCGTTCTGATCCTCTTAAAGTGGATCCGGCCTTCTGAACTCTAACTTCCCAGTTTTACTTGCCTCTCTCTCTTGTTTTGTTCTTATGAAAGTGTTGGGATCTGTTTCAATGTATACTCTGCTTTTCTCTCCCTTTTAAAACGAATTAGTAGAGTGTCATCTGCGTTAAGCGCTCACCGCTGTCTGAAAATAAGTGGGGCTTTACTTAAGACTTGTCTAAAATTCCTCTAAAGGAGTGTATATCTTTTAGTGACAGTGTTTTTGAATTGCTTACTATTAGTGCCTGTGTGTTTTTCTAGATGTGGTTTTAAATAAATAATTATATCTCTTTTACACCAAGCTCTGGTCAGTGTTTACTTGTTCTACTGTGCTCTTCTGACCTATTGTGAATACTCTGTATACTGCCTAACTCTTCTTGAGGGAAGTCTGACTGCTAAGCCACAGCTACCAAGAAAATCTGTGTGGTACAGACTGCTACCAAGTGGGTTTACTGCCAAACACCTGTAGTCTTAAATCTTTTGCAGTGGTCCCAGTGGGAACTGCACAGGTTTCTGCCTAACAACGATGATAGACTGCGGGGTGTTAAACACAGCTTCCTGTACAAAGGATTGCACCAGATCTTTCAAACTTTCAAAATGTATAGGGACGTGTTGCTAACATTTAGCGTTATAGCTTTAACCTTCATACTGACGGTCATTAGAGATGTGTGATAGGCATATGGTTGGAGACTGTGGATACAAACTCCACAATGTATTCACCAGGAGCTAGCTCTTGAGTTAGATCCCCCAGATAATTGCCAGTGGGCGGGCTGACATCCCCTGGACGGCTGACAAAAATAACGCTATCGGTATCGTGGTACAGGACTCACTCTTGCAATCGATCCATCACAGCAAATAGTTTTAAGTGAACGTGCGCGGTTGTGAACGTGGCTATAAATATGTTTGTGTTGTCTGAAGTTGTTGGATATTCCATGGTGTAGCACCAATACAGACAAGCCTTTTCATCGTCTATGAACATGCAGCTGCTCACTTCGTAAGAATGATCAATTAAATAGGCGTGGAGCAGATCTGGGTCTTACTTACCCCAAAACGAATTAAGGCATACTTGTACCATGAACCGCAGAGCGGGGCTGACCTCAATGTGTTCCATATGCAAATTTATTTATTACATTTGTTATACGCCCAGACCCTGAGGTATCACGGCGTAGTTACAGTATAATTCAAATACAGTGTTGGTAATGATTATTACCATGTGGTAATACAATGTAGGTTGCATTTCTACTTCATATACATTAGTTTACATTTATTTACAGAGAGGATGCAGGGTTAGTGAGGGGATAGAGGTGTCAGGGATGGACTAAAACTGGTTAAATAACCATGTTTTGAGCATTTTTTTAAATTGTGGGAAGGATCTTTTATTCTTGATGTTGATGTGAAGGGTGTTCCAATGTTTGGGGGCGAGAACTAAAGCTGCTGCCCCATGCTTTTTCTCTTTTGTATCGTGGGATTTCAAGGTTGTCTCTGTTGTTAGATCTGAGAGTCTGGTATGGGTTTTCTTGGTGGCTGTGTTGAGGAGGTATTTAGGCGCTTTGTTGGTGATGCATTTATGGGTGATGCTAAGGGCTTTGAAGAGTATTCTGGCTTTGATGGGCAGCCAGTGGTTTTGTCTCCTGATGTTGGAGATATGCTCGGATTTTCTTATACCCAATGCAGCTCGGAGGGCTTTGTTTTGCATGAGTTGGAGTTTGGATAGGTTGGTATTAGAGGTACCTAAGAAAGGATATTGCAGTAGTCGAGCTTGGATAGTATGAGAGCTTGTGCAAGTGTAATACAGTTTTCTGGTGAAAAGAATTTGCGACTTAGAGATATGAGTTTGGCTGTATATGTGGTAGAGGAGGCTAGGGTGTTTACTTGCTTGGACATCGTTAATGTTGCATCAAGGTAGACCCCGAGTGTCTTAACTTGTTTGAGTACTGGGATAGTGGTGCCATCGATGGTGAATGATGAGTAGATGGGCTGAGGAGAAGCTATTTGGATGATGATCCTAGTATGAGTAACTCTGTTTTGTCGTCGTTAAGACATAGGCTATTGTTGGCCATCCAATTTTGGATTATTGAGTAGATATTATTGATAAGCAGTGAGTCTTGCGTATGGTTGCCTGAGAGAGGGATGAGGATCAGGGTGTCATCTGCGAAGTTGGTGTAGGTGACACCCATAGCATCCAGTGATGCGAAGAGCAACTTAGTGTAGGCGTTGTACAGGGTAGGGGATAGGCAAGAACCTTGCGGGATGCCAATTGGGACAGGTATAGGGTCTGCTGATTCTTTCCCTATTGCAACTCTTGAGGTCCTATCTGCAAAAAATGATTTAATCCAATCTGTGGCATTGTTGGAAAGGTTGAAGTTTTTATTTAAGGTGGCACATAGTTTGTCATGGTCGACCAGGTCCAATGCCACAGAGAGGTCTAGGAGCATCAGTAGGCAGAGTTTACCGGATTCTCTCGTGGCATCCATTTGTATCTTCAAGTCAATCAGGGCTGTTTCTGCACTATGGTTGGGGCGGAATCCTGACTGTCTGTCCCCTAGTAATTGATGGAGTTCTAAGTGGTTTTGAATTTGGGAGTAGGCTATTTTGTCAATGATTTTCAATAGGAATGGGACGGTGGTTATGGGTCGGTAATTGGTGGGGATGGAAGGGTCCAGAGACGTTTTTTTGAGCAGGGGTGTTACCCAAGCTTTTTTAATGCTAGTGGGAACTGTGTTTGAGTTGAAGGATGCGTTAACAAATTCAGTGATAAGTGGTGCTAGGGTGTGGGCACACAGCTTGACTAGATGAGAGGGGAATTGGTCTTCTTTGCAATTAGAGGCTTTGAGTTTCATTATGGTGTCTAGTACTACTTTGTTAGTGACTGGGTGAAGTAAAATGGGGGCAGATGTGGTGGTGGAATGGTTGGAGGCTATGTTACTCTGTTTATCAGCAAGGATAGGTTTTTTGCTTTCGATTTTTTTTGTAGTAGCATAATTTTGGAGATAAGGCGTCTTGTATTGTGGTGCACCAAATGTTGCTAGAATTATAGGGTGCTGTCACTTGGCATGGGTTCTCGAACTCTCTAAGGATGGAGAACAGATCTTTGCTGTCAGAGTTAGCATTGGTTATGTGCATATTTAAGGCGTTGGCTTTGTGAGAGATTATGACAGATTTGTACTTTTTATTGGCTGTTTGGAATGCTTTAGCTTATTCGCTGGTGTTGGTTTTCCTATGTAAGCGCTCAAGTGCTCTTTTAGTACATCTGAGGGAGACTAGTTCTTCATCAAACCAGAAACAGGAGAGTTTATCTGGTTTCCGAGTTTTTGTGATGATGGGGGCGAGAGAGTCAATGGTGTTGGTGAGGCTTTGTTGGTAGTAGTCTGCGAGATAGTCAGGGTTGTTTGTGTTGAGGGTGACATTGGCGAGGGCCGAGTGTAGAATAGGTGAGAGGTTGTTTATTGTGAGTTTTTTTATATTTCTAGCTTCAGAGGTGTCAGGTGCCTTGGGACTGGTGGGATCCGAGCTGTTGTAATCTAGGGGAAAGGAGATGGTAAAGTGGTCTGACCATTCTACGGGTAGGATAGAGTCTATGGTGACTTGGGAGTTGAGGCATAGGATCCAATCAAGCGTTCTACCTTTGGAGTGGGTGGGTTCGTTAATTAGATGGGTAAAATTCATGTCGGACATTGGTGTGTGAAAGGCGGTGGCGTCAGTGTCAGAGGGGTCACTGTAGCCTAGGTTGATGTCCCCTAGGATTATGCATTTGTTCTTAGGCTTGATGAGCGGCGTGAGCAGGAGGGGGATATCTAGCTTGGGGTGGCTAGTTTTGTTGGGAGATCTGTAGGCTACTAAGAGGTTAGTGGTGGTTTTATGGTTGGGGAGAATTTGGCTAATAAGAGTTCATAGCCCTGTAATTGTTCCAGTGGGCATATTCTGAGTTGCAGTGTAGTTCTAGCTATTAAGGTGACTCCGCCTCCTTGGGAGTTATTCCTGTCTGATCTAAGGATGGTATACCCTGGGGGGATGGTGATGGTTAGAAGGGGGCCTGCGGCAGGGTGAAGCCAGGTTTCAGTTACTGCTAGTATGTCGAGATCTTGGTCCACGCTGAGGTCATGGATTTCTATGGCGTGTGCAGCAAGAGAGAGGGCATTGATATGCGAGCATATGCCCTGATGTTTAAAATAATCATCTACGTAGGCCTGTTTAGTGGCATCATCCACACAACTGACAAGAAAGCCAGAGGCTTCCGGTTTCTGCTGGTAGTAACATGTGGACATAATCACAGAAGAGATTGAGGGTGATTGTTTTAAGATGCCATATATTGTTTATGCGCCCCCAGGCAATATCCCTGTTTCAAAGCTGTCTCTAGCTCGATCATACACCAAGTCCCTGTCAGCCTTCGCTCTTCATCCATGTGCCCGCACCCGGCCTGTTTTAGCTCGACATGTACGGCAGAGTGGAAAAATGTGTTTACTGCTGCAACTATAGGGTAACATGGGTATGTAAAGACCTTGGGGTGGGAAGACCTCAAACTTGATTAGACCAAAATACTGGTCTATATCACCTAAATACCTACTGATAATCTCGGGTGTCTCACAGGATATGGTTTGTCATTCACTGAGAGGTATAGGCTGGTAAAATCTAGGTAGTGTATTTGCTCACCCTCTGAGTGTCGTAAAACCAAGGGGGGTCAAATGCAAAACTAAAGGTAAAAGTAAGACTAAATGTAAAATGGTTGCTAGCACAGTTGGGGAAGGGTCAATGAGTAGGTGTCATCTCTGCCCTTTATGTAGGTGTACTTGGTGTGGCAGCAGAACACGTCCCAGGGGCAAGAACCTATAAAAACTACATGTCCCAGCAGCCCTTGGGCCAAAAACTACAGCCTCAGCAGCCCGGAGACCAATTAAGAGACAATCAGGTACACAGGGCCTGCAAGCGACCCGGGAAACGCCCAAGCCGATGCCTGAACACAATGCGCATGCGCGAGAAGGCTACCGCGCATGCGCAAACCTCAAACTCTTGTTCGCGCTCGAGAATGCACCCAAGAGGACGCATCATACGAAGCTCCAGCAGAAATCACACGCGGGGCCTGCCCTCGCTGCTAGAACAACGCTCTCTGGCCCCGCGTTGTGTATAAGTGGCAGTTGTTTTTCTAACGTTGCGGAGCATACTTACCATGTTAACAAACTTTGGGAAGACCCCAGTTGGCTAATTAGACAGCCTCGAGTTCGCTGCCGCATTTACTGCATATACTAACTCTGATGCATGCCGCAGTTTGCTCGCTGGTTGTGGGTATTTAGTACTTGTGAAACAAGCACCTATGACTTGTGGGAGAACAGCACTAAAAGTTTCCTTTTTTATCAGGAACAATACTGATAACTGAACAGCAGCTGCCCATTCGCGACAGCACTGGCGGCCTTTGGAGCACGAGCTGGAAAAGCCAGAGCTAAGTGCTTTTCGTTTTATGTCTTAGTGTTTTTGTGTACCTTCTGTCTAGGTTAGCTACCTTCCTGTTTGGGGATAATGCCTGTGTATTAATGTAACGTGGTGTTGTGGTTTTTGCAAAAGACAAGTTTGTGTAAATCTACAGTGGAATGCTACTCAGTGCTGCTAATAACTGAGTGAGCTCTTGTAACCAAATGGGGTAACACATGCCATGACATGGAATGTAATGCGATGGCTAAGGTGCAAACTGAACCTTACTAAGGCGAATGACAACAGCCTCATCGAGGACAGAGCCAAGGAGCATGCCTTTCCTTTGAACCCCTACCTATCCACCACCACTTCCTAACCCTCAATCCGGTTTACCCACTTCCCCCTACCCATCCAATCCGTGGAACCTAACCCTCTTTCCCAGTGGGGGTCGCGGTGGCCTGCATTCACCTAATCCAGGCGCCAAGACCACCAAGGGGAGGAAGGAGTTCTTGCTGCTTCTGCGCTTGACTGGATTGCGCCTCGACACTGAGATGCGATGATGTAACTTAAAGCATTTGTACGGCTGCGTATAACGCATCTTGAGAATTTATGGGGTCGGAGAGATCCCTCTTCTAAAGAAAACGTACATCAGGATTGTTCTGCACCATCGCGCGCCACTCATATTCCCAGATACTGACGACACGAACACCTTGCTGGCTAGGAAGGCCTGTTTTAACAGGGTGCATCTATACGGCAGTTAAAAAGTAGTGCCCATCAAAGTATTGAAACCCTGGTGGGGTAACAATCGGGACATCCGTGATAAAAGCAGCAGTTGAATTTGTAGGCTGTTTCCACCCAACCAATATTAACTGTAGCGTTTCTCACCACCGCCAGTTAGGGCATGTTGTATAGAGATGTTTTCGGTCTCTGAGCTGTATAAGAACCACTGAATTGAAGCTGTGGAATAAGGTTTATGTCGCCCATGATATGAAACCTGGGGGAGCAGCGTGATTGTTTCAGGTTTTTGATAAAGTTGTCTGTAGATCTGCATACAGCAACTAGTCAATGTAGTGCATTGAAAACGATCGATGTATGACGTGTACCCCACCCTTTATAGATGTTTCACGACGAGTCATTTGAATGATCTTGTCCCTGAACAAATTACAAGCTTGTCTTAAAATGTTGACATTTTGACAGTAGGCCCTTAACTCTTGGAGAAAGTCAAACACGCTGTGTTCATTCGCCTTGTACCACGCCATAAACTGATCATTTTCACTAGGCATCATGCATTGAACGTCGTACTGTTCCGGGGTGGAATCGGAGCTATGTAGTCCTGGTTAGCGGCTATGCTGAAAAGATGGGAAAAGAACCGGGAAAACTAAAAGCTCTTGGGAGTTTGCTGAGTTTCATGGGTAAAAAGTTGAAGGAGTCAATAAAGCATATTTGTAGAGGTACCACAAAGACAGCCATAAGCTTAGCACCCTGGGTGATATGTTTTACTTTAATTTTTTCCCGAAGCAATTGTTACAGTTATGACTCTCGGGGAGAAATATCTTGCAGGCGGGGCAGTCAATGCGCAGTTCACACATGATGACCCCAATGCCGCTTTCTGAAAGTGCGTGTCTAAACAAGCCAGAGACCTCACAAACATGTGACACCGTGGACATTTTTCAGGTTCTTCCTTGTAGATTTTTCAGGTTCTTCCTTGCAGGTTCTTCCTTAAACGTTTCATATTCCTCTCTTAAACACAAGCTACAGTTATACTGACAACTGTGTTTATGTTTGCTCGTGGAAATATGGTGGCAGTGCTGACAGATATTTCTAGCCCCCAGAAAACACAGGACCTCGGTCTTACTCTGCAGAAGTCTCTGCAAATTCTATAGAGATTGCAAAATGCATAAAGTATCACAAGGGTCTGTTTAAACTCTCAGTCTTCATTCTTGTTTGAACAAAATCATTGGGCCTGACAGTTTCCAAAATCTGTCCCACCAGTGTTTCCACAACCTTTATGACGACCATTAGACCGTGCCCCAGGGAGCGCAATTGGTCCCAGTTCATGAATCTGAACTCCTCATAATGCTCCACGGTCGAGAATGTTTTAGAACTTCTTTGATAGGTCTGCACCCTTTCCAAATAAATCGGGGCCTCAGATGACTGGGCAGTTTGTGCCTGCGGTGTGCTAGCTCAATCGCGTCTGCATATAAACAAACAGGACTTTTAAAAAATGTTAAATAGCCGATGCCTCTGAGCTTGAGACCTGCCCCATTTTAAGTTCCGCACCCTGTCTTTAGGGATCTGCCAAAACGAATATCCACCCACACGCTGAGCAATCACTTTGTCTGTGACAATGGTTGTGTTTTAAATTTCACCAGCACCACCGGAGCACATGGGGCTGTGTGCAAGTACTTGAGTGTTTTTTTGTTTTCTAATAACGCTGGTTTGAGGGGGCATTAGTTACTAATCATACCTCTTTGCGTTCGTTTGTTATGTTTGGTATTTGGGATATTCCCGGGATGGGTATTTATAGGGGGGTAGCTGAGTTAGGACCCACTATCACTGTCCTAGGAACAGAGGGTAATCAGTTGCGGTATGATTTTCAGAATTTGTGGGGTGCGCAGGGGCTAACATGTTGTCAACCGGTGGAGACATGTCTAGTGCGGTGTCAGGCTTCGCCCCTGTGGATTTTTCACAAGATGCATTACAAGACAACCCTGTGGCTCGTGTGTTGGGCTCAACAACTGCCCTGTTAGTTAGCGGGTTATTGGGCAGCGTACCTATGGCTCCCTCAGTGTCATGACTACTGGCCTTACCCCTACTGGCCTTACCCCCAACCCCTGTTTCAATACAGCAGCATACACAAGGACACACAGCCCAGGGCCTCCTTGACCACATGTATCCCTAAAACATCACTGGGTTCCCTGTGCCAATCTAAGAAAGAGCAAGAAGGGGAGTTGGTTTCAAGCTTGGCAAGCCTGGTGCCACATTCATCTCCCATTGGATTAATAGGAGCTCAGCTACTTCCTGTTCCTCCAACATGGAGGAGGACTAGTCTAAGCAGCATTAGCATGCTGCAGTCCTGCTTTTTGGGGTGTGGCTGCCTATATAAGGCACACCCAGGCAGGCAATCTCTGCTTCGTGTTATTCTGCTTATGCAGCGTAACGCTCACCGGCATCACACCTGTGACCTGCAAAGAAGAAACAAGAAAACAGCAATTACTTGGAATACTTTTACAAAGGACCCAACCCATGACACCTGCAACACTCACCTTGCTGTGATCCGGTGATAATCCTGTTCAGCAACTATCAGTGGACTTCCTCGTCATCATATGGGCTCCCTGATCACCGCAACTCACCCGATCCTGTTGGAGAAACAAACAAGAAAGCTCAGTAAGTGAATCCATCAGCGTGCACAGTGAAAGCAGCGCTTAAAGAATTCCGGAAAGCACAAACCTAATGCATGCAATAAGGGCAGCATTCTACAGTAACGCATGTGGCCAGTGCACTTGTCCCAAGGAAGCAACGCTGCTGAAAGAGCAACATGCACAGAGAGGCAGCATTGCACAGCATAGACTTTACACAGATACAAAGCACGAGAAGGACAGTGGGAGCGAAGCAACGGACTACTGAAACGCACACAATAGACATTGCCGCAATTGAGCAGAAACTGTACTCTTCATTCAAAAGACATAAATCCATGCCGCAGCAGGCTCGGGCAGGGTATAGATCCTTCAACCAGTGACGCAAATGGTTCCACATTACTGCACCCTTGCTAGAGAGACAGCAGGATGGAGAGCTTCACTTCCATTTAAACAAGAATCACACCTGATGCTCCAGATTTCCCCCAGCGAGCCCAACACCGGAGGCTCGACACCGGTTCCCGAGACAGAAGGTTCCCAGGTGTTCCTGCCGAGCTAAGGTGAGCATAACACTCAGAGGTTCCTGCTGCTAAGACAGTAGTAGCACCCCTCAAATGTTTTATTAGCGTAAAACCACCCCTTTTACTACTTCAAAAGCACCCCCAAACAGATTGTGCAATCTCCTTCCTCCTGCAGTATGGCTTTAAACTTTTGACAAGGGCAAGCATTTCTTGTAACTTTGTTTTTAAGTGAGGTCCCTGTCTGATTTTTACAACTCTTTTGCACTCTGTTGAGGTCTTTTTTCTTGTTCTTTTGACTAACTGATACAAACATGTACCCGTAGTAATATTATTGGGTTGACAGCATTTGAAATGTTAATGTCACCGGCATTGTGACCCGTCCCCGCATCACAACCACCGCCATTCGTAGTGTCTGCATTGAGACCCACACATACACCCGTTTCACTACCCATGCTACTAACCCCGGCTCATGAACATTAAATACAAACACTGTTACATAACCCCGTTGTTCAGTTGTACCAACAAGATCACTAACCAGAATTGTGAGCGGGCTTTAGGAGGTGAGTCACCGGCTGTATCGATGCTAGTGTGAGATGTTGATGCAAGGTTGGAGGGGCATCGACCTGAGGCCCAACACTTACCATCAGTTCATTTGCAATATTAACCCCTTAATTGCCATGGGTCCCCCCCCCCCCCAGTGCCAAGGCCTTTTTTTGTGATTTCGGTATGTCGCCATTCAATGCCTTGTAACTTTTTTGTTACATGAGATATCTCGGCCACATTTGGCCCCTCTTTTTCCCCACATGTAGGCGGTCGTAACAGAACTAGGAATCCTAGTTTGCTGTAGGGGTGGTGCGAGAAAATAACAAAAAGGGAGAACATTTTGGGTTTTTTCCAAAAATGCCAATAAAATGATGTACAAAGAAGCCTGTGTTTTTGTCCTTCTAAGAGCTAGGAACAAATCGTTTGCTGTGCTGAATTCCCCATTTTCCTGGCTTTCAAGAGCAGGTTGAGTAGAAACAAAGATTTTTTTTATATGGTTATCAACGGTTTTGTGAGAGGCGATTTTGGTCTTTTTTTCCCAATAAGACATGTGTGGACGGAATGGAAGAAAAGGGTAGGAAAGCTGAATGGGAGGACAGAAAGGCATGCATTTCTGAAAAGTAGACAACATTCCAAGTTTAGGAAGGGGTGATTTGCGCAGGTCAGGCAACAACTATGTAAGGACAAATTCCATAGTTTGGGGAAAAAGAAGGAAACTTCCCTTGGCCCAGATGGGCACATTAGTGTCCCAATCTGCCCCCAGGGTGCCCAAACCATACTGCCCACCCACTGGGGGGCCTGTCCCACGTTTTGTGGTGGCCATCTCCACCCCACCCCAAATGTAGGGGGCACCTCATGCAGCCATCCCTGGGGCTCCTACGAAGGGCTGGCAGGATTCCGATTATGCCCTGAATACCTGGCTGCATTTGGAGCACAAAGCACCGAAGCCGCTGCCCATCTGCGACACGGTGTGTCTCTCCAAGATCAGCTGTTCACTTTGTCTTCAACCGTGCCTGGCTCCAAAATGGCCGGCGCAATGCGGCATCACAACGAGGCTCCCCCAGGCTGCTAAGCAACCTAGAGAGTTTTATCTCTGAGCATCCGCTGGTAGGCGAAAGGAGTGTCAACTACTCTGATGTAATGGAACTTGCCTAATTCTGCCTGCATATATTGTAATTTACCTAAACTGAACGTGCCTATTCTTTGTTAGCACATGCTGCCTTAATTTAAATTGAACGTGCCTATTCTTTGTTAGCACATGCTGCCTTAACCTAAACTGAACCTGCTTTCTCTTTCGATAGCATATACGGCCCTGACTTTAAATCCAAATTTGCCTAATCTCAGCTAGCATATACTTCCCTAACATTAATTGAACTTGCTTAACTGTGCCAGCATAGGTAGCCTACCAACAGATACTAATCCTGGTGGGCAGTCATAATTTCGACAGTAAAAATGTCGACAGTCAAAATTTCGAAAAATAAATGTCGAAAAAAATAATGTCGACAAACAATAATGTCGACATTTTTTCGATATTTTTTCGAAATTTTCTATTTATTGTATAAATAAATATATATATAACTAAAATGTGTTGAATATGAGGGGTGAGAGGGTGGTGGGGGACACCCCCATAGTAAATGATACTCTTTTTATTTATTTAATTATTGAATAAATAAATAAATATATAATTACTATGTGTTGAGAATGAGGAGTGAGAGGGTGGTGGGGGGGTGGGGGGGTGTCAGGGGGGTGTTGGGTGAGGGGGGTTTGGGGGGGACCCCCCATAGTAAATGATACTCTTTTTCTTTATTTATTGAATAAATAAATAAATATATAATTAGAATATGTTGAGTTTGAGGGGTGAGAGGGTGGTGGCGGGGGGTGTGGGGGGGGTGGCAGGGGGGTGTTGGGTGAGGTGTTGATAGTTCTAATTGACATTTTTTGTCGACATTTTTTTTTCTAAAAAATGACTTTTTACATTATATGTATAGGATGTCGACATTATTGTTTTCGACATTTTTTTTCGACATTTTTGTTTGTCGACATTTTTTTTTCGACATTAGGACTATAAACCACTAATCCTACCTTCCCCTTGCCAGTATACACTGCCTATTGCTTTTAAATTGAATTGGCCACCTAGCCAGCTTATCTACCTAGCACCCGCCCCTCGTGATACCACCCAGCTCACCTTTGGCTGCACACACCTCCGAGAATCAATAAACATCATAGTCTTAACTAATTATGCCTGCCATAAAGACCCAACTAACAACCGTACGAATAACACTTCTCTGTGCCATCATAACAATGGCCTGTATTAATCTTATACCGTGCACTTTGCATGAGATAAATTTGAGACTGGGCAAGACTGCCCCGGATTTACGAACCCAAGACTAATAGTAGGAACTCCCAAATCTCTCATACTGTAACTGCCACAGACCCTGATCTGCCCTCACCACCATCAGAAACTAGGCGAAAAATGCACTCTAGAGCCTACATCCCTAAACAAAGCCTTTCCTCTACCCAAGGAGCAAACAAATCGACAATTATCACAGGAGCGATCATCAATACCAGATCCCTCATAGCACACACCACAGAAATTGCTGACATACTTTCTATGGACAACTTGAACATTTTAGCTGTTACAGAATCTTGGCTCCATGCCGCAGCCGGTCCAGCCATCATGCTAGCTATACCAGAGGACTATCAAATACTTAGAGGCGATAGACCTAATACCAGAGGGGGAGGCCTTGCTATCATAGCTAAAACTAAACTAGCATTAAGGCTGTCTACATCCCCTGAAATTAAATCCTGTGAGTTACTTTCAGCTAAACTCCCAATCTCTGATACTAGTACATTAACCATTACCTAGTATCTAGGCCCCCTGGTCCAATTGGCACCTTCGAAGAAGACCTTTCCAGTCTCCTTACCAACAACATTAAAGATACCTCACAGATCCTACTGCTAGGAGACTATAATGTGGGCTTCAACGATCATAAGGACAAACATGCCCACTCCATTGAAACCATTTTGACTGTACATGGTCTGACCCAAAACGTCACTGCACCAACGCATATAAAAGGGCGGATCTTAGATTGGGTTTCCAACTTGAACTGCACCATCACTGTCACTAAAATAACCCCACAACCCTGGACTGACCACCACGTGATCAGCTTCTCAACTACCTTAGTGCCCCTAAACAGAAAAATATTGAAATAGTACCACCACTCCCTACTAGAAGTAAAAAAGACATCACTGCAGAAAAACTACTTCCACTCATCCTACCGACCCTCTCCTCTATCACCAATAATCCGGTCCCTAACACACTAGTAGCAACCTTTGATAATACCATGAGGAAGGCCCTTGACGCCAACGCGCCAGTCAAACTTCGTAAGAGTAAACTAAAGTCTCATCTTAATACCTTGTTTACACCCCAGTTTAAAGAATTAAGACTTAAAAAAAGGAAACTCCAAGCCATCTGGCGACATTCTCCCACAGACGGGAATAAAACCATACTAACCAACTTCGCCAACATGTATAAGAAGGAAATAATCCTCACTAAAAGGAACACGTTCAATGAAAGAATATCCAAAGTGAATTCTAACATCAAGGAGCTCTTTACCATCCTTTGTGAAATGGAAAACCCTATTCCACCAACAGATAATGTCCCAAAAGATAAAAAATGGTGCACCAGTATCCAAAATGCTTTATCTAATAAAATAAGTACTCTGCAGACCAAAATAGCAACCAAAAAAGCCTCTCTGCGCCCCACCGAGGCGCACCCCATCCCACCTACTGCCAATCCTACCACTAACACACCCTTCAGTTTCACTAATATCTCTATTTTGGAAACTGAAAGGGTTATACTCTCCCTGAAGCCTTCCAATTGTCAGGGCGATAGCTGCCCTGCACAAATAATTAAGGACGCAGCTAGAGATTTAGCGCCCTTTATCTCCAAGCTCATCAATGCATCCTTTCAATCAAGTACTGTCGCAATCAACCTCAAAGAATCATGGGTACTACCACTTCTTAAGAAGCAGATTCTAGACCCGGCCATCCCCACCAATTACAGACCCATTACAACGGTTCCCTTCGTCCTCAAAATTATTGATAGAGTAGCCTACCTCCACATCCAAACATATTTGGAGGCTAAAAATCTATTAGGATAATGGCAATCTGGATTCAGACCTCAACATGGACCTGAAACAGCGTTAATAGACCTAAAGACACAAATCGACGAGTTGAAGGACAAAGGTAAAACAGCTATGCTACTCATCCTCGACCTCTTGGCTGCCTCTGACCTGGTGGATCATGCAGTGTTATGCAAACACCTTGCGTCAGCGGCACACTTCTCGAGTGATGATATTGCCTGGGTTAAATCCTTCCTAGCTAACCGTATGATAAGAGTGTTCTCCCCTTCAGCCTCAGCAGACCCAATCCAAATCACTTGTGGTGTTCCACAAGGCTCATGTGTCTCACCTACAATGTATAACATTTTTACCAAGCCAATTTTTGACAAACTTGATAGACTGTGTGTCACATATACCAATAATGCTGACGACACTCAGATCCTTTTACCCCTTTTGGGCAACTTCGTCGAGGATACGGCCCTGGTAAATAGGATATACCTCCTCATTCAGGCATGGTTGGCCTCACACGGCCTCTGCCTGAATGACGATAAAACTGAGATCCTGATTTTGGGTTCTGACTCCAACCTAAAAAAATTAAGTCCCAGCTACGCTGCATTTACCATCAATGGCAACGTAATCAAAGTAGTCACCCAGGTAAAAACACTAGGTTTCTACCTTGATTCTACACTATCTCTAAAAAAACAAGTTAGCTCCATGGCCTCATCTACAGCCTATACTTGTAAACTTATCAGGGCCTGCAGACCCATTTTATCCAAATCCAGCGGCATTACACTTGCTAATGCATGAATAATGTCTAAACTAGACTACTGTAACACCTTATATATAGGCTCCAACAACAATATACTCAATAAAATGCAAATACTGCAAAACAACGCTCTGAGAGCAGCCTGAAAATACCACGTAGAGAGCATATTTCCAATTTCAGAAGAGACCAGGACTGGCTAAAAATAAGTGTCAGAATACAACTCAAAGTGGCCTCCCTCACCTTCAAATGCCTCAACAACGCCACCCCTCCTTACTTCTTGGCCAGACTGACTAGAAAAACTCCTACTCACCACACCAGATCCTCCAACCACCTCTGCCTAGACATTCCTAGATTTAGACAAAGCTAGCGGAACTAGCTTCCCAGTCAAAGATTGCTCTCTCCTGGAACGCACTTCCTGCGGTTTTCAGAGTGGAACAGCCATACCTCAGCTTTAGACGCAACTTGCTGAACTTGTGATTCGCACCTTGTACATACCTATGTGATTAATGTATATACCATTATTGTCCCTATCTAGCACCCACCGGATATTCGTATCCCCTACCAAATTGTATCTATTGTAAATGTTTTATAATTTATGCTATGACCTGTATCTTGTAACTAAGCTTCAAATATTCTTGTAACAGTTGCGCCCAGCTACCTAATGGTTTGGTGCGCATTACCAAATAAACAAACAAGCATCTACGCCAAGGGAAGTTGGGTAAACAAAGAAAAAAATGGAAAATAGTAAGCTGCACTTTCGGGGGGGCTGAGTGGCACCCTAACCGCCAGGGAATTTTGTAATGTAAAGGGGGGTGCACCTCTCCGCCTACCACCCCAAATGGAGGGGGGCATCTCATATAGCCCTCCCTGGGGGCAGATAAAGGGGGGTCATCTCATGGAGTCCTCCCTGGGGTCAGGTGTCCCTTCCAAGGAGAAAATATGTGCCCCCAGTGAGGGCTGCATGACATGGCCCCTGGTCCATTTTGGGTAGGGGGGACACACCCCGTTTCCATTTAAAAAAATCTCTGGTGGTCTAACCATGTATTTATTCTGCTTTATTTTTTTTATCCCATGCCTAGGGGCAAATGGGCACCCATCTTCCCCAGGGGGCCCCTAACCTGCAGACCCCATCCTTTGGGGAGGCCTGCCCACACTTTCCTGCTGGCCCTCTTCCCCCCAAATGGATGGGAGGCCACCTCATGTACTCCTGCCTGGGGGCAGAAATCTGCCCCCAGGGAGGGCTACAAGGGGTGCCCACCCTTTCCACTTAGGGTGGGGGGGGGAGAGGGCCACTCCCCTTTCCCCCCGAAGGAGCGAGCCTGCCGCCGGTAGAGAGCCAGAAGATCCGGCCGCGACCACTCCCGCGCCGGAGACGAGGCCGCGGAGAGATCCGCCCTTCGGGGCTCATCAGCAGCAGAGAGACGCAAGCGGAGTAGTCCCGCCGAAGACCAGAAGAGCCAAGCGGGAACCAAAGAACAGCGATCACAGAAGAAAACCTGCAGCGGAGACCTCGCGGAGCCGGCGAGGGGGAGGGGACGAGAGCCGGAGGATCCCCGCAGCAGGAGACCGAGGCCCGCTCGTCGGGAGAGACGAATCGCTCCGATGCCAATCGGAGGGAGAAGGAAGCTTCGGGCAAGCAGGGAAAGCACGACGGGTCCCGGATCCCGGAGGAGCCCATAAATCAGGTACGAGTCGGGGCGAGATTCCGAAAGGAGGGGCAGATCCATCTCCCCCCCCCGCATACAGACAAGAGCGGCGGGCCCCCCAAGGAGCACAGACTGGGGGGATAATTAAAGGGGGGAACAGGAGACAAGAAGTGCCCCCCCCACCCCGGGACAAGACCGGGGGAAGAACCCGGACGCCCCACCCTGGAAACCCGCGAGAGTCCGGCACCCCCCCGCGCAGCAAGAAACATAGACCCATCCACTAGCCAAAGCCCCGCAAGGACTCAAACTGCAGGAACACGGACCCGTAGGAGGAACAAGGAGGGCCCCCCAAAACACAGGCCTAATCCCCGAAAACACAGCGCAGCGCTACAAGGCCTCTGCGAGAGATAACAGCAATAACGCACCGCACCAAGGACCCAACGACAAACACGCAGAGGGAGGCCAGGACCACTATAAGAACACATGTCAAAAACCAGAACGAAGAGTGGGACCCAGGTAACAGCGGCAAGTAGAAGCGGTTCCAGGCAAGATCAAGATCTGACCCAAATCTGGGGTATCGAAAACCAGACAAAAAAGCACCCAAACAAACAGAAAAGCAAAGGGGAAGACCCAGCGGCGCAGGAAAAAGACAAAGAAATGGCCTCAAGGGAAGACATGAAAACGTGGTTCAAGGGACTCCAGGAACAGTTCATAGCAACAACCCAAGCACAATTCGACAACATGAAGGGAGAACTGAAACAAGCAGTCCAAGAAATGAAAAAGGACATAGAAAACCTCGAAGAGAGGACAGACAATCTGGAAAGGACAGTACAGAATATGGATGATGAAGCTCTCCAATACGCAGAAGCACAAGATCGCCTCGCACGCCTGGCGCAGGAATTGGAAATACAATGCGAAGACCTGGAAAACAGGTCAAGAAGATCGAACATAAGAATTAAAAATATGCCGGAATCAGTAGCTGACAAAGACCTGCGCACGGCGGTCCAACAAGTATTCCAAGAAATCCTACAAGACAGAGCAGGAGACGACATCCACATAGATAGGATTCACAGAGTAGGTCCTCGAAGAACGGGGGAGCCCGGAGCACGCCCAAGAGACGTACTAGTAGCCATGACGCTGTACGCCCAAAAGGAACAAATCCTAAAGAAAGCCAGAACAATGGAACAAATAAGAATGAACGGAAAGGAAATCCAGCTTTACCAAGATTTAGCTCAATCCACGCTCAGAAAAAGAAGAGATATGAGCCACTTAACAAAACTCCTTACCGAAAAACAAATCCGCTACAAATGGACATTTCCTTTTGGCCTCCTTTTCACCTGGGAAGAAAAGCAACATCGAATACTCACCTGCGAGGAAGGCCTAACGATATTGGGGTGCCAGGATCTAGATCCCGAATCAGCAAATCCCAGAGAACCCCAAAGACAAAGGAGACAACCGAGGGGATGGCAAATGGAACAACGAAAAACGAGACTCCAATCCCGCAAACCGGAGAAAAGCTAAGACTCCCCAAACAGGAAACACACAAGCAAAAGCAATAGGGGGGGGGGGGCAAAGAGTGCAAAGAACTTCAGACGAGGCAGGGGCCGACCAGAAGGCGCGGCTGACCTGCGGGACGGCCCAGGAATCCATACCACTAGCAGGGTTTAGGATCCCCTGCGAACAGTTAACCCTGAGATGTTGGAGGGCATGGAGCAAAGGCGCGACGCCGGAGCAACCGTAGGGCCCACGGCCCTCCTCAGGGACAAAGTTGGGGGGAGAATGTGGGAGGGGGGAGGGAGGACAGGGGGGGGGTTGTTTACAGGGGAAATGACTTCAACACCGGTGCACTAGCTCTTCACAGGGACCCACAAGGAAAAACCAAAAAGAAAACAGAAACCGACCCGGAAGAATGGGGCTGAAGATCTTAACATACAATATCAGAGGACTCAATACGCCAGTAAAACGAAAAAAACTAGAACACTTCCTACACAGGGAAAAATATGATATAATCATGCTCCAAGAGACACACATACAAAAGAAAAGGAGAGGCCTCATCCGGATTAGGGGCTTTAATCAAATTATCCAATCCAACGATGAGGAAAAAAAGAAAGGAGTTCTAATTGCCTTCGCAAACCATCTCCAAACCCAAATCAAAGAGACACTAATCGACAAGAATGGCCGCTACGCCTTCACAAAGGTCAGGATAGATAACCGCCCACTGTCAATTGCCACCCTGTACGCTCCAAACGCCGGACAGGAGGGCTTTATAAAGGACACAGTCAACAAACTAGAAACCTTCACAGAGGGAGAGGTGATCCTCACCGGAGACTTCAACCTAGCATGGAACCACAAAGAAGACCGATCGAATCCCAAAATCAACCAAGTAGGATCCCCATCTCAGGCGCTGAAACAAGTAATGCAAAGCCAAGCCCTAGAGGACGTATGGCGCAGACTTAAAGGGTCAACGGAAGGATACACCTACCACTCGCACGTACACAACACCATTTCCAGGATAGATTATATATGGGCATATGGAACCCTAGTAGGAGAAATACGGGACATAGAAAAAGGGCTAATTTCACTCTCGGAGCATGCCCCATTGTGGATCACACTCCCCAATTTTACGAAAAGATCAAATCTATGGAGACGGACGCTCCCCAGAGACGTAATTCAAGATCCAGTTTCAAAAGAAACTATCAGAGAAAAGATAGAGGAATATTTTGAGTACAACAACACCCCAGAGGTCTCCATAAACACTACATGGGAAGCATTTAAAGCAGTAATGAGGGGCCATCTAATTGCACTAAAAGCACAGAAAGATAAGCAATCACACATATGGGAGGACGAACTGGGGGAAAAATTGGTAGAAATAAGTGAAGAATTGGCCAAGAATCCATCCAGAAAGGTGAAGAGAGCCCATAGACACATCCAGAGCCAACTTGATTTGATCAGGACCAAAAGAGCAGAAACGCAATTGTTATACACAAAACACTGGTACGCGTTGAAATCAAACAAAGCCGACAAACTACTAGCAAGACAGTTAAAGGGCAAACGGCAGGAACAAATGGTTCTAGCTTTGAAAGATGACCAAGGGACGAAGGAAACACAAACGGAAGGCATAAAAGAAACATTTAGAAAATTTTACCAGAACTTGTACTCCTCGCAGCACCCGAGGGAACAAGATCAAGCAGCCTTCCTGAAAGACAAAGCCCTCCCGACCGTTTCGTCGACCGAAAAAGAGGCCTTAGACGAACCCATTACGCCGGAAGAGGCAGGGAGGGCAATTAGAGATCTCCCAAAGAATAGGGCCCCAGGCCCGGATGGCTTCACAGCGGCCTTCTACAAAACATATGTGGACAAATTGACACCCCACTTAACTACTCTATTCAACACCTTCAAGACCTCGAACAACATCACGCCCTCAATGAACGAGGCTAAGATACTCGTCTTCCACAAAAAGGGAAAAGACCCAGAAAATCCAAATTCTTACCGCCCAATAGCCCTCATCAATATAGATGCAAAACTTTACACGAAGATCCTCGCAAATAGGCTGGCGCCTCTCCTACCCAAATTGATACACCAAGAACAAGCGGGCTTCATCCCCAACAGGAAAACCCACGACAATATACGACGGATAGGGCATCTTATAGAGAAGGAAGGGATTATGAATATCCCATCAGCAATAATATCGCTAGACGCGGAAAAAGCGTTCGATCGTGTCGAATGGACGATGTTATTCACGACCCTCAAGAAAATGGGCATGGGAAACAAATTCATAAACATGATCCGTGCCAATTACAAGGCACCGACAGCCAGGATCGCAGTAAACCGGGAACTCTTGAATCCCATCAACATCGGAAGAGGCACAAAACAAGGATGCCCCTTATCACCAATTCTGTATGCAATATTTTTGGAACCCCTCCTGGCGAAAATCAGAGCGACCCTGGACATTAAGGGTATAGAAATGGGAGGATATACACATAAAACCGCCGCATATGCCGATGATATGTTGATGACAATCAAAGAACCATCAAAAACGCTCCCACTATTGATCCAATTAATAGACAAATTCGGGGACATCTCGGGGCTGAAAATTAATAAGCAGAAATCAACAGTAATGGCCTTAGCAGGAAACAAAGATGAGATATATAAAATCACAAGAGACCTGCAACTACAAACGGCTGATGAGGGCGTGAGATACCTAGGAGTGACGCTGACATCCAAAATACAAAATCTGTATGTGGGAAATTACACAAATCTTTTGGAAGCCGTTAAAGGAGACCTGTGCAGATGGAACCCGCTGGCAATCTCCTGGTGGGGTAGAATAACCGTAATCAAGATGACGATTTTGCCCAGACTGCTCTACTATTTCCAAGCACTCCCCATAGGAATTCCGACTTCTTTCTTCAAATCACTCACCAAAATTATCACCAAATACGTGTGGCAAAACAAAACACCGAGGATTTCTCAACAAGTACTCACGGCCCACAAATGAGATGGAGGAATGGCGCTCCCCCACTTCCGGAAGTACTATGAAGCGGCTCAACTATGGGTGATCAACGAATGGATCACGGGCTCGTCGGATAAATGGTGGGTAGCGCAGGATAGAGCGGTCGCAAGATCGAACCTACGCCATCTCCTGTGGAAGAGACCAGAGCACAGACACCAAAATCTTAAAATCAGCGAAGTCATGAGCTCTTCCATGCAGATCTGGGACCGGGCCACGAAGAGAGAAGCCCTGACGATAGACCCGGCTCCCTTCATACCACTGCTCGACAACCCGGACTTCCCCCCAGGGATGGCAAAAGGTTAATTCCAGAAATGGAGAGATGCCGACTGCTCCAAAGTAGGGGACATGCTGGTGGGCCAGCGAATCAGATCCTTCACAGAATGTCGCGAGCTGCTGGGCCTAACGGAGAAAGACAGATACCAGTATGAACAGATCCATCACTGGCTCACGACTCCAAGAATAACTAAGGCCATTACACGGGATCTCACCCCATTCAAATCATATATAATGACCGAAACCGGAGAAAATAAATTTGTTTCCACCCTCTACAAATTTATTAACGCGCAAGAAGAAAACATCAAGTGGCTATACATGAAAAAATGGGAAACCACCTTGGGCAAACAAATCACGAGGGAACAGTGGATATATCTGTGGCAAATAATAGCCAAGTGGACCCGGGCAATCCAAACTAGAGAGGCATGGATCAAAGTGATGGTGCAATGGCATTATACCCCAGAAAGACTCCATAAAATATTCCCCACTGCCCAGGAAAACTGCTGGAGAGGGTGTGCCACCACAGGCACTTGGAGACATATCTGGTGGGACTGTGGAGAACTACAACCATTCTGGGCGGCAGTGAAAACGCACATGCAGGAAACATTCGAGGGAACGTCGAATCTAGCTGAAGAAATCTGGATGTGTGGCATGTGGCCCCCAGGGGATAGGACTCTTTCCAAGACGCAAAAGCGGAACTTCATGGGGCTCCTAATAGCGGCATGGCTGGCTATAGCCCAGAATTGGAAAAAAAAGTACCCCCTACTACTCAAGAATGGCTCCACAGAATATGGACCTATGTAGCAATGGAGAGAATCACATACAACCTCCAAGGAGACAGACACGGCTTTGCTGCAGATTGGGGAGCAGTCATAGAGTTCCTTCAAAGTGACTATATGATAAAGTGGTGCCCACACAACATCCGCATCCTGGACATGTTTACAAGTTAGAACAGTAACTTGCAGGGGACCCGAAGTAACTACATGGACGCTATCACCGGCGGGGAGGGTGGGGCTTGGGAAATGGGAGTTTGGGGTCACTGTCGACCCAGATGTTATTGTTTAAAGAAATGCCAATAAAAATATATATAAAAAAAAAAAAAAACTGGATTGGGAGCACAGAACTGGGCGATTATCCAAAGGTCAGACAGCAAGGCCGAGAGGCATGCTCACAGCATTTACGAGGTACGCTCAGAAGGAAGCGGTTCTCAGAGCAGCAAGACAAAAGGAACCAATTATGTATGAGGGCCACCAGATTGCTCTCTTTCAAGATTTGCCGAATAGCACACTCCTGAAAAGGAAGCAAATGGCCCCACTGCTGAAAGCCCTCAAAGAGAAATCAATCCGATACAAATGGACCTTTCCTTTTGGCTTGCTTTTTGAATGGGAGGGGACCCAGAGGCGGATTACCTCTCCCCAGGAAGGGTCTGATCTTCTGCGACTGGATCTCGAGGATGCACCGGCAGGTGCGGGTCAGAAAGCTTGGAGTAGTCGACCGAGACCTCAACCATGGGAATGGACGATGGTTGGGGATAAAAGAAGGAGAGAGGCCAAGAAACTCAGCGAAGCACGAGGCGAAACTGTGACCGAGTCCTAAAATGGAAAGGTAACGACAGGGGTGGTGGGCCTCTAGAAGGGTGATGTGGCTAAAGGGTTGCAGGTGGAGCAACCATGTTGGAACCAAAAGGGTGGTGATGCCCGAGTTGGGAACAGGGAGAGGGCGGGAAGGTTTTTGCCTTCGGGGGAAGGGAGGGGGGAGCACAGGGGGGGACGCCGACTAGCAGCGGGATGGGGGGCAAGCAAAGGGGCACTCCAGCGTAGTAATAACCCTTGTATGCTGGGTAACTTCTTAAGTGGCTAACGCATAACGTAAGAGGGCTAAACACCCCTCTTAAAAGGAAGAAGTTGCAGCACTTCACACTGAAGGAAAGGCCAGACTTCATGGGGCTTCAGGAAACACACTTGCTGCAGAAAGAACAGGGCAGGCTAAAATTGAGAGGTTATGATCAGATTCTCCATGCCTCAGGTTAAAGTAAAACAAAGGCAGTAGCCCTGGCCATTCATAACACGGTGGGCTTCACTGTTTGTGATGTGATCAGAGATAAGGAAGGGAGGTATATAGTGGTCAGGGGGAAATATCAAGAGTCTCCCTATACAATAGCCGTGGCTTATGCCCCCAACTCCGGCCAAGAGCAGTCCCTGCAACGGATTTTAAAGGTATTAGAGGAGCAGAGTTGGGGTCAAATTGTTTTATTGGGGGATCTGAACACAGCATGGGACAAGGAAAAAGATAGGGCCCGTAGACGGGGGGGGATTGGGGAGGGGCGGTAATGTCTGAGGAGTTGAAGGAGAGGATTGGCAGGACGGGGATACCAGATGTTTGGAGGGAATTGAAGAGGGATGAGGATGGCTATACTTTTTTGTCAGGAGTCCATGGATCACAATCTAGGATTGACTATATATGGGTGTCAGTAGGCCTAATGGGGAACGTCCGGGAACTTTGTACTGGTCCAATAGGGATTGCAGACCACAAGACAGTTTCTATGGTAATGGAACCAGGTCGGAGGGTAAAGGGAATTTGGGGCTGGAAACTACCAGGGGCAATACTGAGGGACCCGGAAATCCGGGGGCGTATTGAAGAGAAAGTAAGGCCTTTTTCGAGATTAACGGGAAGGAGGATACGGGGGAGGGGATAAGGTGGGACGCATTTAAGGCCACTCTTAGGGGGGAATTCATTGCGGCATCGGCTTGAGGTAGAAGTGGAAGCGGCTAGGCAGGCAGCGGGAGGTACCCCTTCCCGGAAAGCTATGCGAGCCTACAGGAAAGCAGTGGGGCAACTGGAGCTTCTACGCACGAAAAAGGCTGAGGGAGCTCTGCTAGCAGTAAGACAAAAGTATTATGCTAAGGCTAACAAATCAAATGCACTCCTGGCGCGTCTGTTGAGGGGCAAAAGGGCGAGAAATGTGATCAAGGCATTGAAGGTAGATGCGGGGGTCCGAGTTACGAGGCAGGAGGACTTACAGGAGGCTCTAGCGGAGTATTATGATTCCCTATATACCTCGCAGCATCCCTGCAGTAATATGCAAGAGCAATTCCTGCAACAAGTGCACCTGGGGGAAATTAGTAGGGAAATGAGGGAATTCCTTAATCAGGAAATCTCGGAGGAGGAGGTAAGAGGGGAGTTAAGAGATCTCCCGGTACATAAAGCCCCGGGTCCGATGGCTATACTGCAGCTTTTTACAAGCTGTTTGTCTCGCAATTGGCCCCACAATTGACGTCGCTATACAACTCCTTCCGCCAGTCGGGTAGAATTGCTCCTTCCATTGAAGAAGCTAAAGTTACCCTCATACTTAAACCTAATAAGAGACCCAGAAGAGAGTACGTCCTACCGCCCTATAGCCTTGATTAATATCGACGCTAAGATCTACACTAAGATCTTGGCTAAGAGACTTGACTCCATCCTCCCACAATTGATACACCCTGAGCAAGCCGGGTTCATTAGGGGAAGGCAAACAGCTGACAATATCAGGCGAGTGGCCCACATAGTTGAAAAAGTAGGTAAAATGAACACTCCCGCGGTCCTGGTAGCATTGGATGCGGAAAAGGCTTTTGACCGCATGGAGTGGACGTTTCTTTTCCGGGTAATGGAAAGGAAGGGCTTTGGGGGGGGAGTTTATGTCAATAGTTAAGGCCAACTACCAGAACCCCACGTTTAGATTGACGGTAAACGGGGCACCCTTGAGACGGGTACATCTACAGACAGGGACAAAACAGGGCTGCCCGCTTTCCCCATTTCTTTATGCGATCTACCTAGAACCGCTTTTACAAGCCATCAGGGAATCCACTGAGATTCGGGGCGTCCCCTTTGGGGGGGTGCAACATAAGGTTGCAGCTTTTGCTGACGATATGCTGCTTATGCTGTCGGCGCCAAGCAAGTCTCTTAGAGCCAGCGTGAACTTGCTGGAGACGTACAGAGAGGCCTCAGGATTAAAAATCAATGTTAGCAAGTCAGAGTTCCTGAATCTAATGTTAGAAGCGGCAGAACGGGATAGATTAGGAGGAAGCACTCTCTTTCAGTGGAGCCCGGGAGGGATTTGTTACCTGGGGGTGAGGATCACAGCTACTCTAGATGGATGGTATTCAGCAAACTTCCCCCCGCCCCTTAGGACAATAAAGAGGGCAATTCAGAGGTGGAAAGACTTAAGGGTGTCATGGCTGGGAAGGTTAGCTGCAGTAAAGATGGTCATACTCCCGCGGCTACTGTACTTCTTTCAGGCGATCCCCCAGCTGGTCCCGGCGAGCTTTTTCAAGGAGTTGGGAGTGCTGACTAGACACTTTATCTGGGAAGGGAAGAGGCCCAGGGTGGGGACCAAGCTTCTGATGGCACCTAAGGGTGAGGGGGGTCTAGCATTGCCGGATTTTTGGCGATATTACGAGGCATCACAACTCCGAGTCATCAGGTAGTGGTTGAATGACGAAGTCAAGCAAGACAAGTTATGGGTGCGGATGGATAGGGCAGTGGCGCATTGTAACCTGGCCGAAGTGTTGTGGCTCCCGAAGGCGCATAGACCCAGTCATCTGTATCAGAGCGCTATTACCAAACTTATGGCAAACACATGGGACAGGCTGGCGGGCCCTGAGGGGATCACCACATTCCCATCCCCCTTTGCCCCCATTTTTGGTAATGGGGATTTTACCCCGGGGCTGGAGAAGGGGGCATTCACAAAATGGCAGGAAGGAGGCTGCGAGAAATTGTGCGACTTGTTCCGTGAGGGGGAAGTGCTATCCTTTAACGACTGTAAGAGGAAGTTCGCTATACAGGAGGGTGAAAGGCTTTGGTACGCACAGATACGCCATTGGGTACTACAGCCGGGGGTCAGGTTGGCAGCCACTCGGGACACAACACAATTTGAGAAATGTTTACTCTCCAATGACGGATCGAGAGGTCTCATCTCTAACGTATATAAAATTCTAGTTGCCGCAAAGGCAGGAACGCAATGGGCCTATATGCGGGAATGGGAACGGGTCTTGGGACTTGAGATTAGTAGGTGGGAAAGGCTTTGGAGGAGAATACCGAAACTGGCCAGGGTGTCCCAATTACAAGAGACATGGTACAAGATACTATTAGGGTGGCATTATACTCCTGCCCGACTCCATAGGTTTTACCCTACACTATCAGGGACTTTCTGGAGAGGGTGTGGATTAGCAGGTACTGCGAAGCATATTTGGTGGAACTGCCCAAAGATCAAGCCCTTTTGGGGAGAAATACGAGATGCACAGGAACAGGCGTTTGGCCGGGGTGATGACAGAACTCCAATGCAGATCCTCTTGGGTATACGCGACACCTCGGGAGCTGGGGAAGCTAGAGGAAGGGAGAAAGCAAAAGCAATTTTGACTTTGGCGGCTATGCAGTTAATAGCACAAAAATGGAAAGGCCCTGAGGTCCCTAGGTGTCAAGACTGGCTGCGGAAAGTTTGGAAAATTGTTGCTTTGGAATGGGCGACCTATGCCATGAACGACAAAGTGCAGTCCTTTACGGCGGACTGGGGAGAAGTTCTATCTGAGGGAGGGCGGAAGGGTTGTTTTTACTCTGATTGTTCTGTTGTAAAATTTAATAAAAGGAGTTTACAAAAAAATTAATAAAATAACCTGTCATGAAAGCAGTTTGTACAAAATACATTTCAGCTACACCACTTCATCAATGTTGTGATCTTTGGCTAAAATGTTAATCCACTGCATCTTGGGGTGTGTCAAGATTGTATAAAACACTTCAAAACTTAGAACCAAATTTTAAAAGTCCTAGCTGCGGGCCAGCACGCTGCTCTTCCCTTGCAGACATAGAATGGACACATTTTGTTTTACTTTGTGCCACTCTGCATGCAGTGCCTACTTGGAAGTACAAAACGAATCAAGCACAATCTAAAACATGCACTGGTACAGTTGTTGGGACTTGAAAGAAGCCAACTTTTACACATCCCCAGGCATCTTGAGTCCGGCATAGCAAACTGACACTTGCAACGCTTAGCATTCCAGTGTTCTTTTATTAAACACAACATGTGTGATATTTGGCGCATACTGATCCCTCTGTGCTGAATATTTTACACACAAAAAATAATTTGTAGTGCTGTGAAACTAAAACACTGCCTTGTGCGCGTGCAAATATATCACATCACAAAAACACATGTGCACCAGAAGTGCAGCTGGGGGTTTATTTAATGCTTAATTTAATGTTTGGAAGGACTATAAGGGCGACGGTGAGTCCATAAAAAGAAATAAATATACTAGGAAATCATTCTTTGCAGTATATGAAAATGTTTGCACCGTCAGAGACTCTGTGAAATTCCAGATTCTGAATACAGGCCCGCTGACTTTGCTGCCTCAACCTCACACATTCCAATCTTTAGTATTGAAGTGTCTGAATGATTGTGTGAGTGTCTGATTGATTGTGTAGCAGCGATATAAACACTTACAAAACCCCCTACACATTTTCAACTTGTTCCCAAGCACTGTAGTCAAAATCTCAAAAACAGTTCTAGAACATAAGCTCTGTGCCCATGTGATATCACACACACAGAAATAGAATCCAGTGCTATCAGCGCCTCTGCTTTATCCTGGGCGACATGTAAAATCACTGAGCATTCTAAGCAAACTGTACATTTATAAACACGTCTTTAAAAGCACATAACTGTTTAGTTTAAAAATGCCCTTCCAAGTGCCTTTCAGAGCCTCCTCACCCCCGGCCTGTCTCAAAAAGGGCCTATCAATAAATACAGTTTAAAAAAGCCTTGTCAAACTTGAATAAAAACACAAATTGTACATTTTTAGAAAAATACAAAAACAATAGATTAAAGCACATTACTTAAAATACACCCGTGCTAACCTTTTTGCTGTTGTTGAAATAAACTCAGAATAAAAAGTAGGTCCAGTTTCCAATTAAAAGGCTTTGCAGGGCTCTCCCGGTAACATGATCCAATCCAGCCATTGCAATCAAGTGTCCCAGGTCAATTAGCCAGTGTCCACAGGGACGCATCAATCCATGGCTGTGACACTGTGGTTGACAGTACCCCTGCTGGAGTCAGAGACCCCCCCTTTAAGAGGTGCAAACACAACCCCTTCCCATTGATGTTCCCTTATAAACACATACATATTTCCTGAACTCATGTATTTTTTGCTTTCTTGGGAAAGGGGGGTTGTAACACATCTAATTTTAGCTGCTTCCGGGTACACGCTGTTTCCTCGGTCCCGTGCCACTTTTTCTTATCAACAAAGCACAGCAGTCTATTTCCTGCATACTCAGCAAAATTAGAGAGTGGACCTGGACCCTGGAAACATCTAGAAATATCCTCAGCCTACAGATGTTTCCAGTACCATCACTCTGTTGTCTGGGTTTAGTTGATAAACGTTGTCCATGTGTATTTTCCTGGGGTTGTATTTACACAGCTGACTTAGAACATCTTTTATTCTGGCGAGCTAAATATAAAAGCCATCTGTGTTTTCTGCTAATGTGGCTAGAATACCTCTGAGAGACACCACATTCCTGGGATTCCACAGGCCCGGTCGTCCCTGGAGGATAGCTCAACGTCAACGTGTTTGCCTTGGAAGCAAGACGACACGAAGCAACACAGGTTCGATCCCCAGGTCCGAGCTTAGAAACCTCTGGGTAATTAAGCGCGTTATGAACGCGCAACTAAGAAAGAAAAAAACATTACGCAACAAAAAACAAAACAATTCCTGTAACAGCACCTCGATGCCCGCGGACTGTGTGAGCACTTAAAAAATGCAAATAAATAAAAATAGATAAAATAAAACAGCAGTGTTGCTTCACAGCTCTTTGGTGGGCCACAGAGGGACACATGTAAGCCGCAGACAAGATGCTGTAGATTCCACAAAAACAATAGTTTGACTTTTGTATGGGCTCTGGGGAGCACACTTGACTTGTAAAGCAAACTAACTTTCATTATTCAAACTCTGTATCAAAGCTCATCTATATTCAAGATATAACATTGATATCAACATTTGTTATACCAACATTTTGGGGGAAGTTTCTATAATCATTTAAAATGAATATTTTATATCAAAAACATATTAAGTTGATATACATTTCTATATATGAAAATTAGATTTTTAATATTCATTTGTATACAGATTGACATAAAACATTTTAATATTATTTGTATATATTTTATGTAAAAAATATGATTTGTTATATTGATTTTTATATGCCTTTTTATATCAAAAATATGTTTTATATTATTTGTTATATACATTTTTATATCACTATCACTAAATATTAATTTTTAAATTAATTTGTATATAAAGTTTTATATATAAAAGAGAGCAAAATTGCTCGATATCATTTTCCACTTTCTATGACCTCAGTGCAGAACCCCTCTGTGACGTCATCACCGTGTCACTCACCAAAACCCTAGATTCACAGTCCCAACAACACTGCCGTCTGCTGATCCCATCTTTATATATATTTTATATAAAAGTTATATTCACTTATCTCAAAACTGATATAAAATGTATACACACTTCTTATAAAAATATACATTTGATATCAAATCAATAATGTTTCTATCATTTTTAATATCAAATGTATATTACATTTCTATCAAAGCCTATCAAAAGGGGGAGGGACTAAGACCGGAAACAGGGGGCGTGGCCACCTGTCCAATTTTAACATGAGAGAAAAGGGAGCTCCCTTTACTATGAACTAATTACCTCTGCTTGTGACTGAGCTTTATTAACTGGAACCTTGGGGATTATAAAATGCTACTGTAGTGGCTATTGCATATATTGTGAACAGGTATGGTCTTGGCCTTTTTTTAAATATGACCTTTGGCAAACAGGTAACTACCCTGGTGACACGATTTAGAAAACCCATAACAGAACGAAAACTCACCCTACAAGAAAGAAAATAATAAGATGAGCTCAGACGGCAAGTACCTTTCCCCACATTAACTGTCAAAGCAGGGCGAGTTTGGTCTGGGTAAATGGGAACCAAGTATTTATTAATTTAATGCATTTCTTTATTGGACATTTGTATGGCGCCTATATAGCAGAAAGTGTTTCCAGGTACCACAAAACAAAGAAAAAGGGGCTGGTGACCTAGGAAAAACAACCAATAACAATACTACTAGACCCTGTGACACTCGGATCGAGCAAGTGCAGTATTAAGAAGTGCAGGGGGAGGGGACACATCAGGCAAAGGGATGGGATAGGGCGAGGGAGATGGGAGAAGTGCTGGAAGGAGGGGGCCCAGAGAAGTGGCCAAGTGCCAGGGGGTGACAGAAGGGCTAATTTTAGGGGACGCAAAGGGTAGGGTAAGTACAAGGGGGGACGGGAACAGCCTGAGGGGGCTAGTCAGGAAAGGGAGCCGGAGGGCAAGTGCTAGTAGGAAGGGGTGAGAAGAGAAGACTGGAAAAAGGATGGCCTAACCCCAGAGATTCATGATGGCTACAGGCATCCAGTTATAGCGGCAGGAGGACGGGGAGAGAGGAGGAGGAGAAGGACCACTGTTGTAGCCTGTCCAAGTGAATTGACCACATCCCACATGGGCAGTTCAAACTATTACAATGAAACACGGAACTGTATGCATTACATAACCAAGCAAATATTGAAATCTTACACTACTAACTAAATCTGGGGCCCTACATCAGCAACCTGTGATAGCAATTTAAGCAGAGGAGAATATTGGTAGTCAGTACAAATAAGACCTGTCAAATATGACCTAATTTAAATGCCACACGTCTAACGATTTAAAGAGCAGTCTCCATAGATTTCCAGATTTCCTTTGAATGCTCGAGTGTTGCATATGTTATGTTGTCTTGCATTGTGTAGCGGTTATTGTGTCAAAACGCTTTGCCTGTCAGAGAGGCAAAGGAGGAATATGATAGAACACGCAGTAGTGCGAAGGAGGAGTAATATCCTGTAGATAGTTGGTATGAGGGTGAGGAATAGCTAAGATACTCAGGAAGCAAAAACCAAGAAATGGGGTCACATGGATAAGTACTAGATTAGTTAAAAGTACTCAAATCGTGGAATAGAGGTGAACAGATAAGAGGCCCAGTCATAACAACTTCATATTTTCATATTTTAATATATATCAAAGAACACTATACAATTACATAAAATACATTAGCGAAATATCAACGTTAAAACATTTTTTTGATCGATATTAGTACAAACAATCCTTGTGTCAAACACGTTTACATAAACAACGACAATTTAGTTCACACATTTCTTGACCAATTATTAATGGTGGTCATTCATGTCCATCTCGTATTGTTAAATTTCATTCAATAATGGAGATGCTGTCACAAAGAAGTACTGCAAGAAAAATAAAGTGCTTAGTGCAAGAAGGTGCTAAGTTGGTCCGCATATGGTGCTGAAAATCGTAATAATTTGGATGACGCAACCCAAGCGAGACTAAAGATGATAATCAATATACATCTTCGGGTTTACAATGTATCCAAAATTTGTCAAGCCACTGATAGATCAAATTTCCAGTGGAGCTGAAGAAGTCCAAATAATTGGAGCCTTAAACATATAGGTCCTTGGTTTGGGAACCTGCATACGGCCTCATGGAGCGTCTCATCATCTCAGAGGCAGAACCGCAAGTGAGCACAAGTGGTAAGATACTCAGGAAGGCCATGGAAGGAAAAGGTGGAGGAGCTATGTGTCAATTAGACTGAATTTATCATGAGACTCAACTGTATTCTATGGGAGGAGTGGCAAAAGGAGAGATAGGTGGAGGTGTGTTCACCGCATCAGGGGGTATGTCTGGTATTTACTCACTGCATGCTGAGCGTGGGCATGTTGAAGCCATGACCAAGAAAAAACAGACAGCCAAGTCCTTCTACTAACTTCCCAAGGCCTCCAACAAGATTTGGGAGGGTTTGTATATCAGAAATATGAATTTAACACATCTGCAAACGTTCCCTGTAAAGCGAACAAAATGACTTCCAATTCCTCTTTTTTGGTTTCCTCATTTATGCCATTCTTACCACAAGGTTTTCTTTGTTTATATACTTGACCAAAGCCCTAAGCTTGTGGTTGTGGGCGGAGTGCTTAAGTACATAAAGCCTATCTTTGACTCAGCAGTGGTCAAACTTGTGAGCCTTCCCCTGTGTCATGGTGAGCCTGGACATGTTGAAGCCACAACCAACAGAACACAGATGGCAACACCCTTCTACTTACTTCCCTAGGACCTGTGATGAATCAAGGGTATTTGTCCATTGTCTAAAAGGGGGAGCCTCCCCCTTTGAGGCAAGGGAGGTGAGCCTGCTCTGACAACCCTCCCTAGGGGTCTGGACAAGTGGGATCTCACTGGGAGAGACTGCCCTTTAGGGGACAAGGACTCCCGTTCATGTGAGGAACTCCATAGACCATCCATGCTAGGAAGAATACTGTAAGAGCTGGGTGTTTGGCTGAAGGCAATACTGAAATAAACTATCCTGCAAAAGAAAAATAATCTGTCTCCTTAAGTAGAAACGTATATTAAACTGAGACGTGCAGAGTGACAGAGAATCGGAAGCAGGGGAAGCCCTATGACATCATCACCTCTGGAAGAGGTGGAGCAGAGGAGAGCTTCCGAGCCTGCGACTTTCAAGAAAGCACAGAATGCCAGTGGGAAACGCTGGAGGTACGGTGTTTGCAAGTACAGAGAAGCCGTTGTAAAGCAGCAGAAGACAATCCTAAGTTTGGTGGTGGCGTAGCCATGATGACGACATGGTGGGCAGAGAACTCCGTAAATCGCGCCAAAACCATCTCTGCGTCAAAACAAGCTCCTGGCATAGTTTAGATGGAAATGGAAGAGAAAAACAAATTACTTACCTCGTGTAATGTTCTTTCAACTGGATGTTCTTCCCACGTACTCCTCATCTTTGATACTCAAGTCAGCTTGCAGCTTGCCTCAGAATTTATTTTTCATAGTATCAGGTGCCATGCAGCATCCAGTCGTGGCCCTCAACGTCCTCCGTCCTGTCCTCGGCCGTGACGTTGATGCTGGTATAAGTAGCTTGCGCATCGACCGTTGCCTCAGTACTAGTTTTCCTCTGCATGCTCTGCCGATTTTACAGACGAATCCGACGTTGAAAGAGAGGATGGTGTAGCTACATGGACATTCTTGGTAAGTAAGAGGGGAAGGATGGGAGGGTGATGAGGAACATTGCCCGGGCTAAGTAATTTGTTCATCGATTGTGACCTCCCACAAATTCCTCATCTTTGATACACTCCAAAAGCAGTCAGTATGAGGAGGTTGGTGCTAAGAATTCTTATTGATTGATTGATTGATGCTGTGAAGTACAGCTTTGCCAGATTTGGTCTCCTGATCTGAAACAGAATCTAGGCAATATTATTTACTGAAGGTGTGTAAAGATGATCAAATAGCCGCTTTGCAGATATCCTGCATGGGTACCCCTCTTTCAGGTGCAAAAGAAGTAGCCACCCTTCATGTCGAATTTTATTTATTAATTTATTGTTTGCTTGTAAGGCGATTATACAATAGGAATGTACTGTTTCAAAGCGCCCACAGGACAACGAGGAAGGGAGAGTGGAAAGTACATTGCAATAATTACAACTATTTAAAGAGCAGGGGGAAGAGGGAGGGGGCGAACCTACTATGCTTTGTGAGTATTCAGAACGTGCAAGTGCAGAAGGAAAAGGCGAAGAGGGTAAGTTCTGGGGAGTCCGAGCCCATGGATAAGCCATGGACGAAGGGCTATAAGTGTTGAGTGCTACACGGCTTGGGCCGAGGGAGGTGTAAGTGCAAGTCTCCAGATTGGAGGGAATGCAGATGCAAAGTGCTGTGGAAAAAAAGGAGCTGGGAAGAATTGGTATGGGAGGTCAAAGGCCCAAAGATGCATAAGGGCCAAGGACACCGATTCAGCAACTCTGAGATAAGCAGAGGAGAGTAGGAGGGAAGGAGGAGGAAAAGAGGAAAGGTTTAAGGAGCTTCCGGAATTTGAGGAGATCCTGCTCCAGGCCGCAGGGGGAGGCTATTCCAAAGGAGGGAGCCTGCAGAGGAAAGTGAGTGACCCCAGGCCCTCTGTTTGGCAAAACGCTAAACACACAGAGTTGGTGCCAGAGGAGCGAAGTGGTCTAGAGGGAGAGTATTTGGTGAGATAGAGTTGAAGATAGTGTGGTCCTCTGGCCCAGACAGCCTTGTGGATGATGCAGAGGGATTTTTATTTAATCCGTGCAGCAACCGGGAGCCAGTGAAGACTTTTCAGTACAGGAGAGATGTGGTCCCTGGGCTTCAGGCCAAGTATAAGTCTTGCTGCCCTATTCTGGATGAGCTGGAGGGGTTGCAGAGTGGAAGAAGGAAGGTTCGGGAGGAGGCTATTACAGTAGTCAAGTCTAGAAAGAACAAGAGCTTGAGTCACATTGAGCCTCTGAGGGAAAGTGAGAAAAGGTAGAATGCCTTTGAGAATGAAGAGCTGATAGTTGGACTCCTTGGCAATGTCCTGAGTGTGAGGGAGTAAGGAAAGAGAGGGGTTGAAGATGACTCCAAGGTTTATGGCTTCAGTTGAAGGTGCAGGGGGAGAGCCCAAGGAGGAAGGCCAGAGTGAAGGGAAGGAGGAGGAAGCAGGGGTTCCAATGGGAAGAGTCTCACTTTTACAGGCATTGAGGCAGAGATCATTGGAGGCGCACCAAGACTGGATGGCAGATAGGCAGTCAGGGATGATGGAGGGCGCAAGAGGGTCAGTAGGGAGTCTGAAAAAGAGCTGTGTGTCATCTGCGTAACACTGGAAGTTGTGGAAGAAAGAGGAGATGAGGCATGCAAGGAGAGCAATGTAGATGTTAGAGTGCCAGGGGCAAGAGTATAAATCCGTGGGGGACACCACAGGTGGAGATGATTAGTGAGGAAGGAGGACAGCCAATCCAGTGCCTGTTCAGAGATACCAAGTGTATGGTGGAGCCTTTGTATGAGGATGGAATGGTTAACTGTGTCAAATGCAGAGGCGAGATTGTGAAGGATAAAGACAGCTGGGTTGTTGGAGTCCAGAGATGCGAGCCCGTTCTTCACAGGTGTTCAGAAGAGCAGTTTCCGTGCCTCTGGATGCTCGGAATCCAGATTGGTGGTTGTGGAGGCCTCCAACAAGTTCAGTGTGAGAGTTAAGCTGGGGCAAGACCAGCTTCTCAAGTAGCTTCTCCAGGTAGGGGGTGATAGCGATTGCTAGCAGGGCAGTTAGAGTCAGGGGATGGTTTCAGGAGTGGCCACACAAGGGAGTGCTTAAGGGATGAGGGGAAAGATATAGTGATAAAGAAGTGATTTCAGAAATCAGAGAGAGCAGGGTCAAGGGCGCCAATGTTATCCTTTATGGTCCTAGATGAGCAAGGGAGGACCTGTTTAGAAGAAACTTTCATGGAGCAGACAGCTCTGGTAACTTCTTGAGGTGTGACAGGAGGGAAAGCAGAAAAGGAGTAGGGGGGAGAGCATGGAGGGGGGAATGGGATGGGTTTGGAGGGAGTGTAGAAAGGGTGGTCAGAATGCTCAGAATTTTCGTGGCAACGTGTGAGGCCAGTGCATTCTAGAGGGCCTGGGACGGAGATGGGGAGGAGGAGACTGAGGAGGGGTTGACTAGTTCCCTGCAGATCTGGAAAAGTTCAGCAGTGTTATTGGATGCGCCGGAGACTCGTGCCTGAATGTGGGCTCTTTTCTTTGCATGGAGGGCGAGTCTGTATTGCCTTTGGAGCAGGCGGCAGGCCAGTTTGTCAGAGGATGAGCCTGAGGTTTGCCACTTCCGTTCTGCTGCACTGCACCTTTGTTTCAGGGCTGCAAGTTTGGTGTTGTACCAGGTGTTACACTTCGAGGTCGGTTTCAGACGGATCCTCATGACTGGGGCAAGAATGTCAAGAGTATTGGGGATGGAATGATGGAGGTTGTTCAGTGCAGAGTCAGAGGTAGAGTCAGAAGTGGGGGGCTTAGGAGGGGTGAAGGTGAAGGCAGCCGCAGTCAATCATTTCATCAGGCCGGTGTTAGAGAACGAGGTTGGCATGACTTTTGGGGGGAAGTCAGGGGGCCAATGGGACCCACATGAGAGGAGAGAGGGGAGACTAGTGGAGGGGAGAGGTTAGAGTGTATGAAGACACCCAGAGTGTGTCCAGCTGTGTGGGTTGGCCCCGAAAGAAGAATGGAGAGGGAAAGCATGGATCAGAGGTTAGTGTATAGAGTGGATGCGGAGCCAGGGGAGTCCAGGTGAATGTTGAAGTCACCCAGGAGGAGAAGGTTAGAGGTGGAGGAAAGTAAGGAAGAGCAGATGTCAGCCCATTAAGAGGGGAAAAGGGAGGTAGCACCTGGAGGCCGCTAGATGGTGAGGTGGGAGAGGGGACCAACTTGCAAACCAGGTTTTCAAAGGAAGCATAGAGATGCGTGGGTAAGAATAGATGCAGGAACCCACTCAGGGAAGATTAAGGCAACCCCCCTGCCAGTGCGGTGAGGTCCAGGCTTGGAGATTATCTTGAAGCCGTCAGGGAGGAGGGAGTCAAAGGCAGTGATTGAGCTGGCATTGAACCTAGTCTCAGTAAGAGCGAGAATGTCGAGGTCAATGTTTTCACGAAGGAGACAGATGTAAGAGGAGTGTTTGTTGGCTGATCGGGCGTTAACAGCTGCCAGGTGGAGGAGGTCGGCACTTTTGAAGGTTTTCTGAGGTGGGGGACAGGGGCGTGGCACACAAATCAGAGGGAGAAATGGGGCAAGGGGGGTGCAGGAAAAGGGAGGAAGTTAATGAGAGAAGGCAAGATGCGGTCAAAAAGAAGGAGGTTGGGTTGTGGATCCTGAACCAGAATGGTGCTAGTGTGATAGATGTTAATGAAAAAACAAGAGGATGTGAAGCCAGCCAGGAGGACTTCCTACTTGGTGCCACCGTTAATAGAGGAGTGTGAGGAGGGGGAGAGAGTGGAGATGAGGTGGGGGGTCCAGCTATCCGGAGAAGGGACCTAGAAAAGGATATCAGTGAAAACCTCTATAGAGGAGGCACTGACATAGGTGTCTGCAATGGAAAGTCCAGGGTTTGCATTCAGGATGTCGTTTTTTGTGCTTCTTCCTGCTGGACTTGGAGAGAGAAGGGGGATAGGTGATAGTGTAGCGGTTAGAGACTATAGGCGAGACGGAGAGAGCCACAGGAAGGCAGAGGATTAGCCAAGGAATGACGGAGGAATAGA
Organism: Ambystoma mexicanum; assembly: GCF_040938575.1. Lineage (NCBI taxonomy): Eukaryota > Metazoa > Chordata > Amphibia > Caudata > Ambystomatidae > Ambystoma > Ambystoma mexicanum. The sequence continues at coordinate 651,889,790 of NC_090923.1, forward strand.
AAGTACTGCACAGTTCCGGCTGAACTCACAAGGAGGCCTAGTAGAATGAGGTTGGGGGGAAAAAAGGAGAATTACAGAGGCAGTCGAATTACAATTGATGAGAGGTACTGAGAGGTGAGCAAACTATACAGAGGCAAATTCAATTTTTGAATGGGGCGGCAAACAGTGCAAAGCAGATGGTACAAAGTAATGCTAAATACACCCAAAATCTATTTTTAAATGGGGTCGCAAACAGTGCAAAGCAGATGGTACAAAGCAATTCTAAAGACACCCACATTCGGTTTTTAAATGCGGCAGCAAACAGTGCAAAGCAGATGGTACAAAGCAATGCTAAAGACACTCAAATTCAGTTTTTAAATGGGGCAGCAAACTGAACCCAAGTGGGCCCTTTAAGACGAGGTAACAGTATCTGAGATGGCTGGGGATGCAGATCTTACTCATACATATATATATATATATATATACACACATTGGCGCATTGCCTGCAGTCTAATCACTACGTAGCCAGCCTCATGATTACTTTGTCTACTTGCGTTACTGCGTCTGTACAATTGTAAAAGGGTTTGGCATTTTCTTCAGTGCTTCCCTACACGTGTAATCTTCATTTCGCTCCCGAAGTGTTGCTTAATTTGCTACTTCGTCATCAGATTCTATAAGGTCTATATTCTTTCTTCACTGGCATCTCTTCTGGGTGCATCATTTCAGCTTCATGTGACGTCACCATTCTTCTCCTTCATTCATCTTCACACTTCTTCCGGAACTTCCTCCAGAAGACTGTAATTTCTCTGCAGCTACATATAGGGTTTTCTCAAAGGATACCTTGTTTCAAGGACTCTTCGCGGTATAGGTACCATTACTGGCCTTGCGCATGTTGCAATTTCCGGCTGCCAACATATAGGCAGGATGGGGGCGGGATTTCCGGTAGGGGTACTTGGCTTCTCCTCTGCACTTCCCCCTCTAGTTGATTTATTGACCACTCTCCCATCAGTCTTCACATCTAGACATCCTCTTCTGAAGAAGTGCTTCTTTGGAATCCATATATTTATCACTCCTTTCAGACATTCTGCTGATTTCACATGTTCGTCAACACTCCAGATCATAAGACTGAATTGCCCATTCGGGTTGCAGTAAATCCATCTTCCCACATACTTCATGTGGTTCTTTGGATACAGGAACTTTGTTCCCTCAGGTGCATGAATACTGGCTTTTACATAGTCTCTGATTTCTTCATCTGTCAGCTCTTTGGGTCCAAACCCAGACTCGACATCCATCATGATCTTCATTCCTGTTGCTTTCTTTGCTGCCTTCTTGCACTGTGTGATTATTATTCTGACCACATAGATCCAAACATGATCATCACCAACAGGGCTTCAAGAAACTTGAAAATATTTTCCATCCATTAGTGATCCAGTATCACTGCTGTTGCATCCTTCATTCCTGGTACATCGAAGATTCAACCGCACTGCTGATTTTCTCTAACTTTTCTTGTGCCATTGTTTCTGAAGCATAGCTTTGCACTAGCCAGAGGCACTATCTGCAATGGGCCTCCTTTGTCTTCGACCCTTGTCAGCAACTTTTCAAGCCTCAGTCATGGATGTTTGCATCCTTCTTCCACACAATCTATAACAGGTTTGAGATGTCCTGTTGCTGCCACAGCTCTGCATATGATTATGCCTTTTCCCAGCCATCTGGTGAAAGTACTGTTCCCCCGATCTGAATCTGGCCTCTTTCCTTGCATCTTCGTATTTCTTCATCAGTCTTACGCTGGCAATTGACCTTCTTGTTCATCCCCATCTGATTACTGTTCCTTTCATTCCAAGTTGTTCTATCTTATCACATGATCTCTAGTGTGTGTTCTTTCTCTTGTCTTCAAATCTTGAACATAATCATCTTCTTCTGGGGCCGACCATTCAATCACCCATACCAAGGATGCTGTTCGACCCGGGAACTGACCTCTTGTATGGCAGATTGCAAGGTGAGTCAAGCATTGAGGTGTTTGGACGTGTATTTCTATAGCTATGAATATCTTGGACTTTCCCACAGCATAAAGTAGGAGAGCACATACATAGCAGTCCTCCTCAGAGGTTCTCTTTCCTCCTTCATGTGTTGATACCACATGTTGTTCCCCAAATGTGCTGTACTATCTAGATAATTGTTTAACTCAGTCATCTTCCTTTGCACTTCTCTTGGGTCTATTTCTTGCCAAAAGAATGCGTGCATAATGCTCATGGAGTATGTCAATAATCATCCTTCCTACAGGGGGAATCATAGGAACACTTGTTAGAGAAATAGGTGACATTACATGTGTTACTGGTGTAGGGAGAATCACATATGGCCTTGGTTTCCTTGCAATATCTAACTCTGCATAGGTCACTGGTGTGGGAAGAATCAAAGGGACCAAAACAAAAGGGCAGAGGATTCAGTCTAGGAACCCTCCCGTGCCCTGCACACTTTCAAATGTGTGGACTAAGTCCACACCTCAATTTAGATATTGATATCAGAAAAGAATGTAAACCAGACAATTCAATTCTGTCCAACAGAATGAGGATTTATAAAATATATAGTCAATGTTCATTCACAAAAACACAAGAAAACAATATCAAGTAGAGAGGCAAACACAATTTGCATTAACAGGTCACAGTAAATTTGAAAAAAGGTGGTAGAATCCAATTCAAGTGTTTCAAGGATATTTTCCTCTTCTTCAAAAGGCCAGAAATCAAATTCTTAAAGCAAAAGGAAAGGAAGGAAGATTTGTATATAATTGTAAAAGATATCGTAACATATGATGTAGTACATGAGCTGTATATTTCAGTGTGATCAATTAAACAATCTGTGTATTTTTTTAGTGTGTCACATAGTATAAAGAGAAAGAAGAACATCCATTTAGTGTGCCCTATACTGAGTTGGCATATTCAATCATTCATGATAAAGTGGTTCCAGTTGAATTTTGTACCTGTCATGATGCCTACTCCTGGGAAGCCAGTTCAGGGCCAGCGTCCCCGAAAGCAGACATCATGTCCCCAGGGAGGGACCCAGCAACCCCTTATAGGGGCTCTTTGGACATTGTCCTGGCGCCTTTGGCGCCAGGGTCATAGAAGGCATCAGTCCTGGCACCATAGACGCCAGGCTCATTATGGGAGTGCTTGGATCGACTTACCCGATGCAGACCATGCTGCCGGATCCAGACCTCCTTGAGGTCTGAAAGGGACTATTTTACCTATGGGACTATTTTACCACTCGGGTGTGGCTGAGGAAGAATACTTACCTGGAACTACTTTGGGGGCTATTTAAACCACGCCCAGACAGCAGCTCACGCTTCGCGTTGTTCTGCATCTAGCAGCTGGACGCTCACCGTGTCTGCTCCTGCATCCTGGCTCCAGCCACGCCCGCCTGCAACCTGGAACACCTGAAAAAGAAGGAAAGGAGAGAAAGGTGAATAATTGAACTTTACCTACCTCCATCCGGAGTCCGGAACCATCACTCCGACGATCCTGAGAAAAGACATTTTTAGAAGCGCATCGCTCGCTGCAGCACCGCGTTCCACTCACCTTCATGAGGCGCCCTCGGGCTCTTCAGCGACCATTGGCACCATCCGTCGCCTTTCAGCGCCTAAGGAGAAAAAGAGACAAAACAAAGGTGAGTGAAGGAACAGATTGAGGAAGGCCTGATTCTTCCACCTTAAGACTTACCTGATTTTTGTTGGGACAATCTTTCCACACCTCGGGTCGGCGCCGCTTCTTTGGCACTGCCGTATCCCGGCCCCTAAGGGGAAAAAGAGACAAAACAAAGGTGAGCGAAGGAACAGATCGAGGAAGGCCCGATTCTTCCACCTTAAGACTTACCTGATTATTGTTGGGACAATCTTTCCTCACCTCGGGTCGACGCCGCTTCGTTGGCACTTCCGTACCCCGGCACCTAAGGGGAAAAAGACACACGCATTAGTGGGTGAAAGCAAGATCACTAAGGGAACCATCCATCAAAAAGACTCACCAGAGTTACCTTCGGCGAATCCATTCCTCTACGCGGATTCTTCATCCTACATCTGAAATAGAGAAAATGACAACGGACAATTAAGGCTTGTACTTTTGCAACTGAATACTTACGGCCTCATATCGGAAAAGTCAAGCAGAGTTGAATACTCACCAAACCCGAGATCCAGTGAAGTAACTGGAAATCAACGCGCCCCTGCATCGGAAGCAGGATGGAGAGCTCGTCCTTTCAGACTCTAAGGTGAGACTCTACGGGGAATCGCAGAGGGGGTTCGAGGAGTGTGAGAGGGGGAAGGTGGGGAATCCGACACATTATCCAGCAGACAGTTAATCCCCTTTTCCATCTACAGAAGGATTCTTCTACGGGCCAGACAGGCGAGGTTTGGGGGTCCGGTCCAGTCCGTCTTCCGAGTCCTGCGCATCACCTTAGAAGAGGTAATAGCAGTCCAGAACAGATCGGCGCCTCCGTGGGAATCAGGTGAGCGTTACAGAACGCGAAGCCAACCTACAATTTCCCACCCGGGCGCAATGGAGACTTCCGAGACAGACCAGCTGGCCCAGCTATTGGGGGAATTATGGGCTGAAGTTCATTCCGCTCGCCAGGAGACGAATGCCCTCAGGAGAGAGTTAATTGTATCTAAAGAACGAACTGATGATCTTGCCAGACAGCTATTACAAGGTCAGGCTGGTCAAACTCCTTTACCAGGTTCTGGGGGTAATTCCACCCCAGTGGTTTCAAATAACCCCGTGCAAATTAATCTACCTGTAAATATGCCACTGGCCCCACCGGAACGTTTTGCCGGGGACCCCAAAAGGTTCGCCGTATTCATGAATCAATGCCGATTGCACTTCCTCTGCAGACCTGGGGCTTTCCCTAACGACCAAACCAAGGTCGCTTTTGTACTATCATATCTCAGCGGCTGTGCTGCGGATTAGTCAGTTCCACTGGTTACTCAAGATGACCCAATTCTTCGGAACTTTCAAATCTTCCAGACAAGCATGGAAAGACTTTTTGCGCGGCATTCTCAAGGACAGGCCCTGGACAACGAGCTTCTATCCCTACGACAGGGTAACCAGGACCTCTTAGCCTATATCGCGACCTTCAATAGGTTAATTCTGAAGAATGGATGGCCGGAGGATAAAAGAATCACGTTATTCCATCGAGGTCTACGTGGAGCACTTAAGGATGTCCTGGCCCAGGTCGTCAATCCACCCCAAGACTACTCTGAATATATAGACTTGGTGGTCCAATTAGATCACAGGCTTCAAAACAGAAAGGCAGATCGGTCCAAGTTTGAGACCCGGGTTTTGGTCAAAACCCATGTTAACCCCAAGGGTGCCGATGTTACTGAACCTATGCAAATTGGAGGGGTTAAAGGACCTTTAACTCAAAAAGAGCGTGAACGAAGACGGCAAATGCAATTATGCCTTTATTGTGGGGCTTCTGGACACTTTTTACGAGATTGCCCTATAAAACCGTCTAAGAAGGCGGTAGGAGTCGCTGATAAGGACCTGATGGAATCTGAGCCGGGAAACGACCATGCCCGACAAGCGTAGGGGTCCGCTTGCCGAGCTTAAAAACTAACTCTGACCTCGCATTTCATCATGCCAATGGTCCTCGTAAATCCGAAGCAGCCTGGCCGGTTACATGCCATTAAGGCATACATCGATAGTGGGGCTATAGGAAACTATGTGGATCGTGAATTGGCTTCCAGGATCAACCTCCCTCTTTGCCCTAAAACCAGTAAGGATGTCATCACCACAGTGGATGGAACCGAAATCGCCTCTGGGCCGGTAACACACTCCGCTACTGAAGTGACATTGTTGGGTCAAGACGGACATCGGGAGGCAATTGTGTTTGATGTAATCAAGGCTCCGCAATTTCAAGTAATTCTAGGAATCCCTTGGTTGGAAACACATAATCCTCGAATTGACTGGCGAGCAAAGAGGATAACCTTTCCAGATTGTGCACAAACCTGTTATCCAAGAAATCCAAATATTGGCCTAGCTACAGTAACCCCTGTCATTTTGCAAATACCGCCAGAATACCAAGAATTTCAAGATGTCTTCCAAAAGGAACAGGCCAACACTCTACCGCCTCACAGGTCGTACGATTGCCAGATCGATCTATTGCCCGGTGTACAACCCCCTTGCAGCAGGATCTATGCCCTTACCGAACCCGAGAATCTTCATTTAGGACAATATCTAGATCAGTACCTAGCCAATGGTTTTATTCGCCCATCTAAGTCTCCTGCATCCTCGGCTTTATTCTTCGTGCCTAAAAAAGAAGGCGAACTCAGAACTTGTATTGACTACCGCGCATTGAACCAGATAACTGTTAAAAACCGATACCCTTTGTCTCTGATCCCTGAACTCCTTGACCAGGTGAAGGATGCCTGCATATACACCAAGTTAGATCTCCGGGGGGCCTACCATCTGGTGCGAATAAAGGAAGGCGATGAATGGAAAACTGCCTTCCGCACCAAATATGGGCTATTCGAGTACCAGGTGATGCCTTTCAGATTGTGCAATGCACCGGCTGCCTTCCAATACTTCATGAACGATGTCTTTCGGGAACTCATCGGCGTTTGTGTTGTCGTATATATCGATGACATTCTTGTGTAATCCTCTTCGGAATCTTATCATAGAAAACATGTCAGGGCAGTTCTCGAGAAATTGCGCCAACACAAACTATTCGCTAAACTTGAAAAATGTGTTTTCCATGCCACGGAAGTCGAGTTTCTTGGTTTCATCCTGACACCTAAAGGAGTCCGCATGGACTCACGAAAAGTGGATGCTATCCTCAAATGGCCATCGCCTAGCTCGTGAAAGGTGTTCAAAGCATGCTTGGCTTTGCCAATTTTTATCGCAGGTTTATCCCGGAATCTTCTCGTGTGGTTCAACCCATCACTGCGCTCTTAAGGAAAAATAAACGTTTCGAATGGTCTGAAGAAGCCGAGCAGGCCTTTCAGGAACTAAAAGCTAAATTTACCTCCGCACCTGTATTGAAGCACCCGCGCCCAGATCTCCCTTATGCCGTCGAAACTGACGCATCCAGCCTAGCCATGGGAGCTGTCCTGTCTCAAAGAGATCCCGAAACTAACCAACTGCATCCCGTTGCATTTTGGTCCAGAAAATTCTCGGCACCCGAGGTTAACTACGCAATCACTGACGAAGAACTGCTAGCCATTAAATCCACCTTTAAAGCCTGGCGGCATATCTACTTGGCGCTAGACATACCATCACGGTGATCACCGACCACTGGAACTTACAGTATTTAAAGACCGCCAAGGCTCAGTCATCTCGACAGCTCTGTGAGCTTTGTTTTTTGCGGAATTCAATTTTGTAATCTTCTACCGTCCTGGCTGTAAGAATGGCAAAGAGGACGCTCTATCCCGAATAGGAATGGGAGAAACTGATACTAAGTCAGAACCTGTACCGATAATTCCCGAACAGAGAATTTTGGGCATGACTTCTTTACAAACGCTTGAAGACATTCAAGCTAGAGTTAAACAACTCCTGGACCCTGCAGACTTACACGATTGGGTACAAAAGGGATCTGACTTTACTATAAATAATGATTTACCTTATTTCCAAGGGCGCTTATTTCTGCCACACAAGGAATTACAAGAGCTCGTTATTTCTCGTTATCATGATACACTAATAGAGGGGCACCCCGGTATTGCCAAGACGGAAAAAAAGGTGAAACGACAATTCTGGTGGCCTTCTTGGCGAAAAGATGTTAAATCATTTGTGATGTCCTGTGGTGTTTGCGCCCAAAATAAAGGCCAAAAGAAAAGACCAGCCGGTCTCCTTCAACCTTTAGACATTCCGCCAGCAACTTGGCACACCCTGTCATTGGATTTTATTACGGACTTAACTCCTTGTTCAGGATACAACACTATTCTTGTTATTGTGGATTTATTTTCCAAAATGGCCCACTTCATTCCATTGAAAGGTTTACCTTCAGCTTCAGTTCTAGCCACAGAATTCCTTGAAAATATTGTTCGTTTACATGGATTCCCGTCTGTACTAATCTCAGACCGGGGAAGCCAATTCATTTCCCACTTTTGGCGTAGATGTTGTCAATTGGCACAAATCGATGTAAGATTATCGACTGGTCACCACCCTCAGACCGATGGTCAAACAGAGAGGACGAATCAGACCCTTGAGCAATATTTACAGTGTATGTTGCAGCAATCTGAAAGTAACTGGAAAGACATTCTTTGGATAGCCGAATATGCATATAATAATTCGGTACACTCTGGAACTGGGCAAAGTCCTTTTTATACTTTATATGGGCATCACCCTCGAACCTCAGACCTCGACTCGCCTCAAGGCCTCGGAATGCCCGCAGTGGACCATCTGCATTCTACAATTACCCAAGCCTTCAAAGAAGCAACTACACATTTACAACAAGCCAAGAGAAAATACAAGAAGAATGCTGACCTGCATCTGAGTGAAGCACCTTAGTATCAGATTGGGGACCAAGTATGGCTGGCTACCAGGCACTTATCGCTCAAGGGACCTCGAACTTTTAATCCAAAATATCTGGGGCCTTACTCCATTACAGCCATAATCAATCCAGCGGCCGTTAAACTTGATTTACCAGCTAACATGCGACTTCACCCTGTTTTTCATGTGTCACATTTGAAACCAGTGCAACCTGGAACCAGACTAATCAAGCCTCCAGAACCCATTCAAATAGATGGAGAACCTGAATTCGAGGTCAAGAACATTTTAGATTCAAAGATGTTAAGGTAAAAACTTTTCTATCCAATCGATTGGAAGGGATACGGGCCTCAGGAGAGGTCGTGGGAACCCAGTGACCATGTACATGCACCTCGATTAATTAAGAAATTCCACCGGATCTTCCCAAACAAACCAAAACCCCCGGAGGGAACAATCTTGGGAGTGGCCTTGGGGGAGAGTGCTGTCATGATGCCTACTCCCGGGAAGCCAGTTCAGGGCCAGCGTCCCCGAAAGCAGACATGTCCCCAGGGAGGGACCCAGCAACCCCTTATAGGGTCTCTTTGGACATTGTCCTGGCGCCTTTGGCGCCAGGCTCATAGAAGGCATCAGTCCTGGCACCATAGGCGCCAGGCTCATTATGGGAGTGCTTGGATGGACTTACCTGATGCAGACCATGCTGCCGGATCCAGACCTTCTTGAGGTCTGAAAGGGACTATTTTACCACTCGGGCGTGGCTGAGGAAGAATACTTACCTGGAACTACTTTGGGGGCTATTTAAACTACGCCCAGACAGCAGCTCACGCTTCGCATTGTTCTGCATCTAGCAGCTGGACGCTCACCGTGTCTGCTCCTGCATCCTGGCTCCAGCCACGCCTGCCTGCAACCTGGAACACCTGAAAAGGAAGGAAAGGAGAGAAAGGTGAATAATTGAACTTTACCTACCTCCATCCGGAGTCCGGAACCATCACTTCGACGATCCTGAGAAAAGACATTATTTTTAGAAGCGCATTGCATCGCTCGCTGCAGCGCCGCATTCCACTCACCTTCACGAGGCGCCCTCGGGCTCTTCAGCGACCATTGGCACCATCCGTCGCCTTTCAGCATCTAAGGAGAAAAAGAGACAAAACAAAGGTGAGCGAAGGAACAGATCGAGGAAGGCCTGATTCTTCCACCTTAAGACTTACCTGATTATTGTTGGGACAAGCTTTCCTCACCTCGGGTCAGCGCCTCTTCTTTGGCACTTCCGTACCCCGGCCCCTAAGGGGAAAAAGACACGCATTAGTGGGTGAAAGCAAGATCACTAAGGGAACCATCCATCAAAAAGACTCACCAGAGATACCTTCGGCGAATCCATTCCTCTACGCGGATTCTTCATCCTACATTTGAAATAGAGAAAAGGACAACCGACAATTAAGGCTTGAACTTTTGCAACTGATTACTTACGGCCTCATATCGGAAAAGTCAAGCGGAGTTGAATACTCACCAAACCCGAGATCCAGTGAAGTAACTGGAAATCAATGCGCCCCTGCATCGGAAGCAGGATGGAGAGCTCGTCCTTTCAGACTCTAAGGTGAGACTCTACAGGGAATCGCGGAGGGGGTTCGAGGAGTGTGAGAGGGGGAAGGGGGAAATCGACACATTATCCAGCAGACAGTTAATCCCCTTTTCCATCTACAGAAGGATTCTTCTACAGGCCAGACAGGCGAGGTTTGGTGGTCTGGTCCAGTCCGTCTTCCGAGTCCTGCGCATCACCTTAGAAGAGGTAATAGCAGTCCAGAACAGATCGTCGCCTCCGTGGGAATCAGGTGAGCGTTACAGAACTGTTAAATTATTTATATCTACAAAGGGGATTCACTCTACACCGTGATTTGACAGTCAAATGACATGGCCACCCCGTGACTGGAGAAGATGAAGGTATTAGTGTTAGTTCTAAAGACCAGTATGGCCCACAGTAGGGATAGTAATGGATAAGAATAAACAGGTTCTGTTTACCAATAGAAACAGTGTCTTCCGAAATTCAAAGTGCAAAATAATGGAGATAGCGATTTCAGGAATGTAATGCGCTTCCGCAGGTAAAATACTTCCACTTGGAGAGCAATAGATTACTGTAACAACAGGAAACATAAAGACAAAAGATGGTGTAAAAGTAGTAAAAGACTAAAGAGTAGTAGACAGGCAACTAGAGCATGTCCAAAGAAATTACCTGAAAAGTAAATGAAGGTTGAGGATAGATCCCTAGTAACGGGAGCAGTTAGAGATGGACAATCTCCGATACAGGCATACGTGAGGCAGCGGTGCTTCCAATGAATAATTTGATCTAAGTAAACTGGTCTGCAAGTACAAAAGGATAACAAAAGCGTACCTTAAGAACCTTATATACACAATAAGGCAATCACCTTGGTTAATAACTTCTAGCAGACGGTATATGGATTACCTTGTATTTGCGTCCTTAAGAAGAACTTTTTACTGTTGAAGCGCGGGTTATCACGCACCGTGCGCTGAGTGAAAGGATGCTCGAGCAGGCGGTCTAGCCGCTGTAGATACGCCGATCCGATTATATACACATTCGAATGTTAAGCAACTAAGTAAGAGAACTCACGATCTGTCTGTATGTACGTGTGGATCCCTGCAAGGATAAAACAATAGGTTAACCCGACTAACGGGTTAGATCTGTAATCCATGTGTAATCCCGGGGTGGGGATAATAAAGTACTGCTAATGTTTACCTTCATCTAGGCGGACTGTTCAAAACAGCAACTGCTGTGGAGTAAGGCGTCTTTCCTTTGCAACTATGGAAACGGTGCAAGTTCACGGGTTTCTAATGATAGATGTGACGATAAAAGACAGACTATGTGAGTAACGTCGGCGTGCGGCCATCTTGGACTGATGTATTAACATTAGAAGGCGGCCATATTGGAGTGTTAAATAACGTCCTGAGCTAATCTAATAATGAGATGAGTGGCTATACTCAGATGGTCTAAAATAGTATTAAGCAAGATATAGGCAGACGCAAATGTAATATAATGAAGAGGAACAAGTAAATACGTGCTCAACAAATTCTGACAACAGCAGTGACAGCAACATTGGTGAACCCATACAGAGACCCACATCGGAGCAAACAAGTGAACGAGACTTAACTGAAGATACCAATCGACCTAGAATACCAAGAGTACCAAGCTCTACGATTAACAAAGAAATTGACCCCAACTCTTCAACTGGAGCTTTTTTAGGTTTAAGAGAAAAACCAGGAGAGGGAAGAAAGCTGCAAACAAAAAAGAAAAACAAATAGAGGCCAACAACTTGGTGATGAACATCTGCAGTAAGTCTTTGTCAACGGAACGACTTAACCTACTTTACAAAGGACTCTCTTTTGTACCCACGTGTAACACTTCACTATTTCAGGAGAAAATCTGTTTACATAGGCTGCTGAGGAAATTACGGTTACAAATATTTTTGACATACAACTAGAAATGACACCCAAATTGACTCACAACGACATGCTGGAAATTTGTCCAAAGAGTACATTTGATCCACATGCCCAAAATTCAATCTTGAATTTATTTGAGAAAAGTGTTCTACAAGATCTGAGCAAAATCAACTATAAGAGAAAAACACCCATCAATATTAAGAACCGTCAATTGGACTTAATAGATGATTTAGCCAAAAGTGATCACTATCAAACTGGCCGACAAGGGTGGCGCGATAGTGATTATGGATGCATCCTTCTATAATAAGAAATGCACTAAACTTCTCAGTGATACGGACACTTATGCAGTATTGGATAGAGATCCATTACCAGAAATCAGAACATTGATAAACAAAACTTTGATAACTGCAAGGGAAAACGAGTGGATTAGTGATAAAACATACCAATACCTAACCAACTCTTATCCGGTTACTCCGGTCTTCTATGGACTTCCTAAGATTCATAAGGATAAACACGATCCTCCACTTAGACCTATTGTAGCCGGAACGGAGAGTGTATTTGACCCCTTGGCTGTTTACATTGACAAATTACTGCAACCCATCACACAAGCAACATCAACTTACCTAAGGGATACTACAGATTTTTTGAATGGACTCAAAGATTTTTCAGTCGTCAGTGATGACTGTATTTTATTTATTCTTGATGTCTGTAGCCTGTATACTTCAATCCCCCATGGCGAAGGTTTAGAATCGGTTGAATGGTTACTGCTTAACAATCCAGACAATCAGGGTAACCCACAATTTGTCTTGGAATTACTTAACTTGATTTTATTCAATAGCTACTTTAGATATCAGGATAAATACTATTTACAGACCTCAGGCACATCGATGGGTTCATCAATGGCACCTGTCTATGCGAACACATTCATGTTCCGGTTTGAAAGCCAACATGTATTGGAACACCATATATGGTCACCCTACATCCTAACATGGAAAAGGTTTATAGACGACATCTTCTGCATCTGGTGTGGCATACGCGACGAACTAGATCAATTCTTTGTATACATCAACTCAGTGCATCCTAGAATTAAATTTACTATGGAAATCGGCAACCCTTATCTCCATTTTTGGATGTTAATTTGAGAATCGTCAACAACACAATTGCAACATCTATATTTCACAAACCTACCGATGCAAATAATCTGTTGCATTACACAAGCTTCCCCCCAAGGGCAATGCTTCAAAGCCTTCCATATAGTCAGATTTTAAGACTCAAAAGGATCATCTCAGATCCAGAAGATCTAGTCAAGGCATGTTCTATCCTTGAAGGAGAATTCCAGAACAGAGGTTACCCTACGGAGGTCCTAGAAGTTGCCAAAAACAGAGCGTCAGAAATCACACGTACAGACTTGTTAAGAACAAAATCTAGTACAAAGGATACTCCACTACTATTCATAACGAAGTTCTCAAGACAGAGTTTCCAGATTGCTAGGAGCATAAAGAAACATTGGAATATCCTTCATAATGATCAGACGTTACAAAAATTATTCCCGAGCCCACCGATGATGTGCTACAAAAGGGGCAGAAACATCCGAGACAAACTAGTCAAGGCTGAAAGAATATCAAAGGAAAGGCAACTCTTCTTAACCACTGAGAAGCTAGGTACGTTCCCCTGCTTGGGATGCACACATTGTAACAACGTCATTAAAGGAGATGTGGTAACTCACCCAAGAAGTGGTCAGAAAATTAAGCTTAGAGACTACTCTACCTGTTTGTCATCAGGAGTGATATATTTGCTGAAATGTCCATGTGGGAAAGTCTACATCGGCCAGACGAAAAGACCCATAAAATTAAGACTAACTGAACATAAATCAAACATACGATGCAATAATCAATACTCGCCAGTAGCACGCCACTTTAATGCTGAGAAACATTCAATTGCACAAATCAAATTTCAGATACTTGAAGTTGTAAAACGACCAACAAGGGGTGGAGATTACCAATCCCTCCTACTTCAAAGAGAGGCTATTTCGATCGACAAAATGGGCTCTTTACAACCATGGGGCCTCAATGAAGACTTTACTTTAAATTGCTTCCTATAAATAGGAAACACTAGACTACCAGTGCTATACCTATGGTTTTTGTGATTATCAAACTATGTTTTTATTATTCTATTGTGAATTCTATGTCAAGAAGCAGCTTTGGATTGCAATTTTTGTTCTATCAGATATCTTATGATATGTCTTACTTATGGTTAAATTGTGTAAGATTATTTGAACATTCTGCCTTAAATTAGATGTACTGGACACTTGTCCACTTTGAACATTCTCTGTATTTTGAACAAGACATCCATTTGAGTTATCTGAAACAAATTTATATCAGTCCCACATAGATTGGGTAGTTCCTCGCCCCAACGATTTGACAGCATTGACGTGTGCGAGTAAAGGGCGGTTCTTTTCGGGGTTTTTTTCAACGCTGTTTGAGCTGCTGTGGCTCTGGGAGAATCTCCTTTCATACTGTGTAACTGCAATTGCATCTTGAGGCGCTGCTGCTACCTTGTGTAACAAAGTTTTCTGGCTATTGCCTACTGTTGGGCATTACAGTATAGAAATTTACCAGCAAAGCCAGTGCCTTTGGCTTTAAGGTGAACTGAGGGTTCAGCCACGCCCCCAGGACCTCGAACTCGGATATAAAAAACAGAGCTCAGGACCCTTGTGGCGTGAAACCTGTGTGCAAGTAAAGGGCGGTGCTTTTCAATTTTTGTTCAACTCTGTTTGAGGTGCTGTTTGGCTCTGGTTGGAGAAGGGGCGCACGGATCTACTCCGTGGAAAGGAGTGTAATAAATTTGTGTTGCACGTGGGGCTGCCGCACTTCAGTAATTATAAACGGAGTAACGTGTGCCCCGCTTATACACCCCCCGCCACCTCTCCATAAAACCTCAGCTAAAGTGTGGAACACAAAAGCCCTTTTCAGCTGCCGTGTCATATCGTGCTGAGATGCTGAACTGCGATTGCTGGATAAAAATAAGCACGGCCCGAGAAGGTAGGATTTAAACATATTTCCACCAGATCAGATTGTGGTGTAAGTGGGAGACTGCGGGAGGTTTCTCCTTTGATCCCGCTACACTATACTAACAAATTAGACTGTCACAGAAATTGTTAAACGCTTGTATGGGCACAGTGACTGCTCCTGCGAATGATAAACGTCTATTCCCTCCCTCCCCCTTCATTTCTCTCCTTTCGTTACACCGCAAGGGAGCAATAACACAAGAGGTGTTTATTTGAAATAGAAACCCAGATCAGAGCAAGTGCTCCAAAACATAAAACTCAGCTGGTCGGGTACCGATGATAAACCCCCTTTTACACCAGCTGAACACAGTTTCAGAACCCAATAACAGTTAATGAAATTGTGAGGAGAAATAACCATTGCACTTGGTTTTTGCTTTGTGAGCGCTGTCTAGACCCCGTCTATTTAAAGAGGTAATCCCTTTGGATGACAGAAATGAGACTGCGAAGCACAGAAGGAATAGAGGGAGAGAAAGATGGGTCATACTTGGGGGAGGACCAAGTTGACAACGTAACCATCAATCAGCCAATTCAAAGTATTGTATACCTAAACACTCCAGAGCGAATTCAGGCTCAAATACATGCTGAAGAAGCAAATGGAAATACGACACCCATGAACACAGAGAAAAATCCCTGCATCATACTGAAAAACAAATGGAAACGGGGATTAGAATATACTATAACTACAAAGAAGATCCAGCAAAAAATTAAGAACCATTT
Organism: Ambystoma mexicanum; assembly: GCF_040938575.1. Lineage (NCBI taxonomy): Eukaryota > Metazoa > Chordata > Amphibia > Caudata > Ambystomatidae > Ambystoma > Ambystoma mexicanum. The sequence goes on from NC_090923.1 coordinate 651,905,462, forward strand.
TGGCAAAAAAAAGACACAAGAGCCATAATGATGTGGAAGGAGACTCAATCATATGCTGGGAAAATCCACAATCCCCCCCCAAGTCCCATTATCAAGCACAGAAATCCCCCTCTTGCTTGAAAAGACAGGGATTGGTCTCAACCTGTCAGGCGCAGAGGAAGAAATAATATTTCCAAACCCAAATGAGAATGCAAGAGAACTAAAAAACTCAGTAGCGAGTGAAGACTCCATGCGAAAGATAGATCCAAAGACAGATACACTAAAAGCACTGAATTTCGTCCTGAACTCATTAGTATCAGTCTTCGAAATGCTTAAGATGGAGGTACAGATACAAACCGGTACACTGTTAGAGGTCACAAAAGAAGTATCCTCATGTGAATCAACACTGGTGGGATTAGGGTTTGCCATTAATACCAATATGACTCTGCCTCTTCGGGACCTACGATTGGAAATAACAAAACAAGGTCTCGACATTTCCTCTATACAGTGTGTCCTCAACAAAAGAAGTCAATTGGAAGAACAGAACAGCAAGCTTTTAGAAGATACTTTAAACCTTCTGAGAGGAAATCCAATGACAGATCCACCAAATCGAGGAAATGATAATACCCAGGAGTCTTTATTTGATGATACGCCACTGTCAGACTCTATATTGAAGGAATTTAGGAGACTGGCCAATGTAGTGGATGAAGAAGTGGAAATCCCTGAGGTGATAGCCAAAAGCAATCGTGAAACCTCTATAGAAAAGCAAAAAGATTCACCCCTTGGTTGGCTACCCTGACACAGTCAAACCTCTAGAGGAAGGAGAAAATTGAGAAAGCGCCAGGCGGAGAAAGAAAGGACAAAAAAAGCGCACTCCAGAACAAGAAAGATCTTGGAAAAAAAAGGGGAACAAAGAAACGCTAATAATAAAAACACGATGGAAAAATTAAAAGATCAACCGATTCCTAAAACTGCTTAAAAAAATGAGGATATGGGAAACGCAACCAATGAATCCCGAGAAGTAACAAATACCTCAAAGAGAAATGTGATAAGTGGAAACAAGAAAAATCAAAAAAAAAAAAACAACACAAAGACCAGTGGAAAAAGCAACACAGATATTATTAAGGAATCGGGAGAAACCATCACACCGCAGAAAATTCGCATTGGATTACAAACTCATGGTAAACCAAGGTGCAGAAGCGATTCAGGAAGCAATATAGAACAGAGCATCTTGGAGGACCCAAATAACCTTAACAACTTGGAGAGCCCAAAAAGAGCTACAAAAGCCCTCCCAAAAAATTATGCACCAACTGCAATTAAATGGGCCCAAATTCTTTACAAAAAGAGCCAAAATCAAAGGATAAAAACAACAAATCTTTAATTCCCCTATCGACACTTGATGACCTAAAGGTAAAAATAGCCCCGATCTTCCTAGCAGCAAAGAGCAAGGGGGGGTGTTAAAAGATCCGGCTATTGATAAGATACGCATGTTGGATACAATCATGGATCCTAAGAAAATAAGCCAATTGGAAACAGATACGATACAAAATGTACAAGGAAAATTTGTATCCTTAAATGATCAGGACAAACAAGAGATTACGAATTTGACAGTAACAGCTCTGTTACAAAAATATGGAGACTACGCAATTCCCAGAATCTGGCTCAGACTCTGCTCAAACACCAAACAGTACAAATCGTTAAGTCGCTGTTATACTAAATATAACAAAGAAATCTATATTCTTTCTCATCAGAAGATATAGACAGTGTAATATTTCCAATGTCACCGGATCCCTTTTTTGTAGAACTAGTTTTCAGCTCATTTAATGCAATGAAAGCTGTGCTCAAAGAATCAATAGAACTAGAAACCCATGGACTTGAAATTTCAGTTAGTGACTTTGAAAATAACACTATTAAGAAGGTAATTTCTATGGAAACTTCTGCTTCTAACCAGGAGAAAGAGAAGATCTCAAATGTTCTGAAAGCTAGCAAAGAGGGAACCATAGAACAAGAAGTGAAGATACAGGAAAGTGTACTCTCCAGTCTCCCAGAGATCCTCTCCCAAGTATTTCAGAAACTAGGTCTAGGCTCGCAGCAACTTTAGAAAAGAGCACCTAAATGTGATCAGTTGGAACTTGCGGGGTCCCAGTAATATTAAAGGCAAAAATATGTGTGCACATCTATTTACTCATGGAGATATTATCTTATTACAAGAAACGTGGTTAGTTAATCCACTCAACATCGAAGGGTATACAGTACTCTGCCTTTCAGCATCTCAAAAGGCACAGTGAAGACCCTCAGGTGCCCTTCTCATGGCTCTAAAAAATCACATATTCAAAAATATAGTCTCAACATGGGAAAACCATTTAGGTATTCAAGCTTGCAAAGAACATACTGCTCTAGAGGGTAAGTCCTTAATATGGAATTTTATTAATATTTACTGGAACCCTGCTAGCTCAAAACTGATCAACTTCTTAGCAAATCTAGGTCTCCTTCTCGAAAGAATAAAAATAGAATCGACCTGTAGTCACATAATTCTAGCTGGAGACTTCAATGCAAATTGCATTCAGCAAAAAGAAAATAGTCTGAACTTTCCCACAACTGAGAAATCAAGAAGGGGAAGATTGTGGCTAGAATTTATGAAACACTGGGACCTGAAAATGGTTAATGGATCCACAGGTGTAGACCAAGAACCAGTTACGACATGGCATAGAGGAAACTCTGCTTCCACCTTGGGCTACATCTTTGTTTCTCAGAGACTATTTACATATTCTCTAGTCCTTGGAATAAAGCAAGATGGGGGCAATGATCATAGTAGATTGGAGCTTACCTTTCCCAATATTCTCAGTGGCGTACCAAATAACCAGAACCTCCAGAATATGAAAGGTAAGGTGAGGGTTGTGACATATAAAAGTGGAGGGACAAAGCTTAATAAATAACAAAAAAAAATTCCTAATCCATTTGGGAAGCAGAATGCAACCCACAGAGATTCACTAATTTTCTCTGGGAAACCCTACCCCCAAGTGAATTATTAGGTACAGAGAAGCAAAAACATCTACATGCATTAGATGAAATAACTCAAAAGAAAAAAAGAGAACATAGGAAAGCCATAAGAAAAATTAGAGCCTTAGGACTTTCGGATGAGTCATATAAAGTAGAACTAAAAAAAGAGAAAACCAACTATAAATCTTGGTCATACCTGCAGAAAGAAGCCCAAATGCAAAAAGATGGGGACTATGTCCTAAAAACCCTAACAGAATACAGTACAAAAAACTTTTGGGCAACGATTAGTCATCTAGAAGGGGGGATAGGCAACTCTTTATGCAATCTGGTTCCGGAAGAGGGTTGGGTGAATCACCTGACAGAAACCTTTAGAAGCCAAAACACCCAACAATTTCTGCTAAACCAAGAAATACCCTGGGAACTAGATTTTGAGACAAAAGAAATTCAGGAGATCATAACCAATGCTTCAACCTCTAAAGCAACAGGCCTGAATAGCCTAACTTATCAAACACTCAAGAATGAACCAGAACTATGATCACAATTATTGTCATGCCTTTTCAGAGAAATTCTGAGGAATCGAACAGTTCCAATCTCTTGGAAAACAGCGCTGGTAATACAACTCTTCAAAAATGGAGATCGTCGAGCAGCGGCCAATTATAGATCAATAGCCCTGCTCGACATAGAGAGCAAAATTTTCATGAAGCTCCTCTTAAACCATTTCCTACAGTGGGTAGAAGAACATGAAATACTCTCACGCTATCAAACAGGTTTTAGAAAAGGAATGTCGACTACAATAAATGGTCTGACCCTAAACCTGTTAAATGAACAGACAAAAAAAAGACAACTCTCCCCCTTTATATGGAGCATGGATTGACCTGTAAAAAGCGTTTGACCAAGTTGAAAGAGTTTTATTATGGCATAAACTGCAAAGTTGGGGCATACCAGAAACACTGTTATCCAAATTGGTGGAACTGCACAAAAACACCAATCTCAGAGTTCGCTTAGATGAAATAGGCCATTTGTCTGAACTCATAGAGGTAAATAGAGGAGTAAGACAGCGCTGTCTGGGAGCACCGCTCTTTTTCAATCTCTTCTTATCAGATATAGGACCCTTTATTGAATCATCAGCATTGGCTAGCCCTGTTTTGAGCGGGAGGTAAATCTGTTGGTTGGCCTATGCTGATGACATTCTACTTTTAGACAGAACACCAATAGGACTTCAGCGATTGCTAACAAGAATGAATGAGTATGCTAAGATCAATGGACTCTCAATCAACTCAGCTAAAACATTCTCATCTTTAAACACCCGCAGAAAAAAGTGAAATCCATCAGCTGGAAACTAGGTGGAGAGCAAGTTAAAGTAGTAGAAAGAGTAAAATATCTAGGCTACAATGTGCATGCCAATCCTGCTATTTACAAGGTAGAGGGTGAGGTAATGGTCAAGGTAACACAAGTAGCATCACAGATGATCAAATTAAACTACAAGCTTTGCCAATTTTCTATCATACCACTAGTGAGGTACTATTTAGCCAAAGTAGTTCCAGTAATATTATACAGTTTGGAAGCAAAACCAAATTTATGGTCTGCGAATTGGGAGCACTTTGAGGGGCGATTATGGAAAAAAGCTCTAGGTCTGACGAACTGTACATCCACCAGCAGCCTGAGATTTGAACTAGGACTTAAGTCATTAAGATGCATGGCCAACTGAAAACTAATGACCCTTTACAGAGAGATAATCATAGGAAAAGAAACCAGCTTGTACAGTGATCTGAGAAAACATATGGTAAGCTGCAAATCAGACATCCTCTCGACCCTAAGGGGAATTGTAATTAAAGCATTTGCTAAAACTAAACTTGATATAGAAACATTGGTCTCAAATCCACTCAAAGTCAAAAAAGAACTTGAAATTCTAGACTGAATAGAGACAATAGAAAAAGTAAAAAAGGTTCCAGTTGCAAACCTATTTCTAAGGGGCGAAAAAAAACTTGAATGTCTCTCAAAATATTTGATGAAATCTCCAGACAGGAAACTTCGCACAAATATTCTCAGAATGAGACTAAATCTAGTCTGCTGTGGGGAAGTGCTGGAGAAACGAAATCGGGGTCATAGGGCCAAAAGGTTATGTTCGATCTGTATAAATCTGGCCAACAGACACTAAGGCACCTGCTAATGGACTGCGAAGGTTCATGGAAATACCGCCTTACACTTTTCAGAAATTTTGTTCGAAAAGAAAATGACATCATTTCAGAATTTCTATGGGACAGAATCATCTCAGGCTCAAACATTATGCTTGCTGCAGCTGCAATTCAGGTGCTAATAAATTGTGAAATTGACATTTAGAGGGATTGTTTGTGGAATTGGAAATCTGGATCAATCTGACTAGAGAACATCTGGTACCAATAAAAGGATTGGGGAGCAAAGCGGAATTAGAAAGACAGCCACTTCTGTTGAGCAACCTTACTGGCTGGAATATTTTAATGGTCAATTTTGGCTGGATTGATTTTCTTTTAATTTTTTTATTTTTTATTTTATTCTTATTTCATATTCAAATGTATATACATCTGTTTTGTTGGTCTGTTTTGTTATGTTTTGTAAAGACTCATTGAGTCAAACAAATAAATACCTTTTTTTAAAAAAAAACATATTGGGCTTATCCCATTTTTAGGTATAGTCATTCACTCCATTTTTTGGAGTACTCCACATAACGTTACTTAATCTCTAATTTGGTACCTATATTTAGTACCATTCCTTGTTTCCTTTCCTTCCTTTACTTGTTCCTCTTCATTATATTACATTTGTGTCTGCCTATATCTTGCTTAATACTATTTTAGACCATCTGAGTATAGCCACTCTTCTCATTATTAGATTAGCTCAGGACGTTATTTAACACTCCAATATGGCCGCCTTCTAATGTTAATACATCAGTCCAAGATGGCCACACTCCGACGTTACTCACATAGTCCATCTTTTATCGTCACATCTATCATTAGAAACCCGAGAACTTGCACCGTTTCCATAGTTGCAAAGGAAAGACGCCTTACTCCACAGCAGTTGCTGTTCTGAACAGTCCGCCTAGATGCAGGTAAGCATTAGCAGTACTTTATTATCCCCACCCCGGGATTACACATGGATTACAGATCTAACCCGTTAGTCGAGTTAACCTACTGTTTTATCCTTGCAGGGATCCACACGTACATACGGACAGATCGTGAGTTCTCTTACTTAGTTGCTTAACATTAGAATGTGTATATAATCGGATCGGCGTATCTACAGCCACCAGACCGCCTGCCTGAGCATCCTTTCACTCAGCGCACAGAGCCTGATAACCCGCGCTTCAACAATAAAAAGTTCCTCTTAAGGACATAAATACAAGGTAATCCATATACCGTCTGCTAGAAGTTATTAGCCAAGTTGATTGCCTTATTGTATATATATATAAGGTTCTTAAGGTATGCTTTTGTTATCCTTTTGTACCTGCAGACCAGTTTACGTAGATCAAATTATTCATTGGAAGCACTGCTGCCTCACATATGCCTGTATTGGAGATTGTCCATCTCTAACTACTCCCGTTACTAGGGATCTATCCTCGACCTTCATTTACTTTTCAGGTAATTTCTTTGGACATGCTCTAGTTGCCTGTCTACTACTCTTTAGTCTTTTACTACTTTTACACCATCTTTTGCCTTTATGTTTCCTGTTGTTACAGTAATCTATTGCTCTCCAAGTTGAAGTATTTTACCCACGGAAGCGCATTACATTCCTGAAATCGCTATCTCCATTATTTTGCACTTTGAATTTCGGAAGACACCGTTTCTATTGGTAAACAGAACGTGTTTATTCTTATCCATTACTATCCCTACTGTGGGCTACACGGGTCTTTAGAACTAACATGAATACCTTAATCTTCTCGGGGTGGCCATGTCATTTGACTGTCAAATCGCGGTGTAGAGTGAATTCCCTTTGTAGATATAAATAAGTTAACGGTACAAAATTCAACTCGAACCACTTTATCATGAATAATGATTGAATATGCCCACTCTGTATAGGGCACACTAAATGGATGTTCTTTTCTCTTTCTCTTTATACTATGTGACACACTAAAAAATGACACAGATTGTTTAATTGATCACACTGAAATATACAGCTCATGTACTACATCATATGTTAAGATATCTTTTACAATTATATACAAATGTTCCTTCCTTTCTTTTTGCTTTAAGAATTCGATTTTGGCCTTTTGAAGAAGAGGAAAATATCCTCGAAACGCGTAGCCACTTGAATTGGATTCTACCACCTTTTCAAATTTACTGTGACCTGTTGATGCAAATTGTGTTTGCCTCTCTACATGATATTGTTTTCTTGTGTTTTTGTGAATGAACATTGACTATATATTTTATAAATCCTCAATCTGTGAATTGTCTGGTTTACATTCTTTTCTGATATCAATATCTAAATTGAGTAGTGGACTTAGTCCACACATTTGAAAGTGTGCAGGGGACGGGAGGGTTCCTAGACTGAATCCTCTGCCCTTTTGTTTTCTAATGTTGGGGTTTTGTGCCATGGCCCCAGTTCCTCCCCCGCGCTGAAAACTAACCTCAGACAGTTTGTAAAGAATATTCTTATCTCCATTTAATTTGAGGTGTGCCCCCGTATTCAACCCTTCTACAAGAATCAAAGGGACTTCTACTTTTCTGGAGCCAATAAGGTAAGCAGCATTAGCAAAAAACAGGAAAACAATAATAGATGCTGTGCACATATATTATGCGCCAATACATGAGACCCCACCACTGGTGTCTCTCCACTCGTCGTTGAGTCTGCTCATTTTCTGAAACTGCATTATTCTCAATGGAGCACATTGTGCCTTTGTATTACTTTTTAAGGAAGGTAAAATCCTGTTTAATCAGCCAGCCTCGTTAGATGCTTAGGTACCTGCCAAATCGCTCAATTATTGATGTCAACAATCTTCTAATCGCAGGGCCATTCTTAGGATCCTGCACAAAAGTATGGATGTCAGTGCTATGCCCAACAAGAGCAGGGTAAGCTTGGAGTATAAAAACGAAGACAGCGAGAAGGAGTCTATGAATATTGACATCAAATAGGACCATGAATCTAGCCAAAGATAAACACAGTGAAGAAAGAGTCAGGGAACTGCTCCCTCTTCCAATCATCGAATATGAAGTCAAGGTCTGGCATTATTTGCACACCAGCACTTTTTAAAGTCCCATAAAAGAGATTCCTGTGGCTTAAGAACGTTGGTTATTACACTCCTGCTAAAATATCTATGAAGAGTGTCCAGGGTAAGCCACAGTCCAAATGCACACTTCAATTTATTTAATCAGCAATCTTAGCGTCCTTCTTCATCATAATCGATCGAGTCTGCACGTGCTAAACTGCTTCTTTGTGTCTTGCTTCCAAATCGGGTGGGGGTGTATCGGTCTTACCAGCCTACAGCTTCACGTCGCCCAAGTGTATCCAGGTGCGCCTTTCTTGCACTTTTACTGCAGAGGGAGTGTCATTCAACAATGTATGGTGCACTGAAACAGGACTTGTGGCACTACCTAGTGAAGTTGCAGATTAAAATGGGCTCTCCAGCAAATAATTTAGGTAAAGATAGTCCTTTAGGTCCGGTTGCTGAATGGTCTTCATCTGTGTCCTGGGAACGACACCCGTTACGCTTGAGTTGATCTGAAATGACATACTAGCGGACATACATGTTAAATACGCACATAGCTCATTTCCTAACAATTCTGCTGTCTTCTGGGCATCACTTTTAATCCTCGATGGAGGAGTCAGAGGCGTTCTTATCCGCCTCCTTGTTACTAGCTCATGGGGTATGAGGTGGTGGTCTGACCCAGGCTGATTTCTTAATGCATACAGTGTAAGGGGCAGGCAGTACAGCCACCCCTTTTTCAGAGACAATTTAAGTTTAGCAATTCTCTCTTTGAGAAGACTGTTGAGTCTCTCACATATCCCATTTGCTTGTGGGTGATAAGCAGAAGAAAACATGTTTTATGCTAAACAATAGGCTAATCTGTTCGTATACTTCATTAACAAAATGGGGGCCATTGTCGAATCTCAGCACCTCACATACTTCCATCTAGGAAAGACCTCACAACCTAAAAACGTTGTAGCGCAAGTGGCATCAGGGTGTGTACATGGACCAGCCTCAATCCATCTCGAAAAGTGGCACACCACCACTATCTTATACCTATATCCACTACATACTTGCAGCATATCGACAAAGCCAATATGTAAATGCTGAAAAGGACCATTTGGTCGAAGAATGACTCCTCAGATTGTTCAAAGTGTGTGCCCAGCAGTAAACGCTTGACATACGATGCAATTTACTACATAAAATGCAATGTGTTCTAGCAAATTTGGTACGAACCAGTCCGCCCCAATAGTTGCTGCAAGGCTTTCCCTAGTTACATATGCAGTGTAGTGCAGCTATTGAAGTGCTATCCTTAATAAGGCTACAGGCATCACTGGCTTTTTAGTGCTGTCCTGTCACCACAATGCTTCAGAGGGGGATAAAGAATATCCCCTTCATTTCCATAGTTCTTGCTCTTCTTGAGGAGCACTTCCTTAACTTTCCATTAACTGTGTTTTCGGTAAATGATTAAACCCATCTTCCATTATTATAGCCATAGTCAACTCCTCTCTCATATTAGGAGTATCAAAACTCGAGATATCTGAAGAAGTTGCAACCGTTTTGGCTTCTTCATCTGCGGCTTCGTTCCTGCATGAGATAAACTCAGTTCTCTTAGTATGTGCTGTGCATTTAACTATTGCAATGGCTGCTGGGAGATGTAGTGCCTTAATAAGCCTGTCCAATAATGCAGCGTGTTGCACTGGAGTGCTGTCCACTCTGAGGTAGCCCATCCTTTTCCAACGTGCTAGCCCTGCATGTATGGTTGACGTCACATAGGCGGAGTCACTGTACACTCACTTCGTCCCCTTTGTATATTTCAAGCGCGATAATAAGCACCACTAATTCTGCAGCCTATGCCGAAAAATGAGACGGCAGCCTTATGTTCGCCACAATTTCAAAATCCCCATTAGCTTTGTGCCTTACCACAGCTGAACCTGAACGCCTTTCCCCATCAGCTTGATACATTTTTGATGACCTGTCAATAAAGAGAACCTCCTCCCCTGTTAGAGCATTCTCCTTTACCCTGGGATCTCATCATAAAACTCCTCGTAAATGGAGCATTCATGCACCTGCTCATCAGTTGTCACAGGTTTGGCTACAAATGTGTCAGGGTTCACTATTCTGCACCTCACTATTTTAATCGCTGGATTCGATATAACTACCTCATATTTAGAAGTCCTCTGAGAGGTCAGTGTACCCTAAGGTTTCTCCAAAACAGCAAAAAATGCATGCTCAACAAATAAAGTCATGGAACACCCCATTACAATGCTTGTGGACTTCGCAATAGCGAACGTGGCTGCTGCCAGCGACTGTTCGCAAGGTAAGTGTCCTCACATAACTGGATCTAGAATCCCACTATAGTATGCCAGAGGTTTGTAATCTAATGTAGTCCTCTGTGTAAGTACCACTGTCATAATTGTTCCATTTGTATGTGAAAACAGGAAGAACTCCTCAGAATAATTGGGAATTCCTAAAACTAGAGCTGTACAAATTGCTTTTTTCAATTCCTCAAACCATTTGTCCATTTCCTCAGTCCATTCTATCTTTTCCTTGTTCACTTGGGCTTTCTTTAAAGCCTGAAAAAGGGGTCTTGTGTATGAACTATAATCAAATACCCATGCTCTAACATAGTTGCACAATCCCAGGAACTGCTGCATTTGCTTTATCGTGTGCGGTTTTGGTGTTTTCATAATCGCCTAGGCTCTTTCAGGTGTAACTTTCTTTCCTTCATGCGAAATTAACTGGCCTATGTACAACACCTCCTCCTGACAATATTGCAATTTCTCCTTGCCTACTTTATATCCGTGTCTGCACGGAAAGTCATTAATTGAATCGAATCTTGTCTGCACTCATCTTCAGTCGTACTACAAACTAAAATGTCATCTATGTTCTGTAGCACAACACTTGGCAAATCAATATTGCTTAGGTTTATCTGCAGGACTCTGTTAAAGATCGATGGGGACTCACAATACCCCTGGGGCAAACGAGTACTCCTCAGCTTAGTCTGACAAAACGTAAATGACGTAAGGTCTTGAGAGTCCTTATGCAACAGGATTGAGAAAAGGTGCATTTTTTTAAGTCAATCATTGTGAAATATCATGCCTCTGTGGGGATAATACATAAAATCGTCGCAGGATTCGGAACTAGAGGAAACTCTGCCTCTACAATCTAGTTAATTGGTCTCATGTCCTGAATTTCTCTCAACGACCCCCTTTCGATTTTCTCACAGGGTACACAGTAGTATTATACGGTGACTCTGATGTCACTAAGATACCGTGTTCCATCATAGCTGATATAGTCTTAAAAATACCCTCATCCGCCTCTCGAGACATTGGATACTGCCTTACTCGAGGTAAAATTGCTCCTGGTTTAAGCTTAATCTTAACTTCTCCCACCCCCGTCTGTAAGCCTACGTCATAGGGGCCTGTAGTCCATAAGGAGGTTGGCACTTCCTCCATTTCCTCCTAAAAAAATGGTGGGTGTTGCCGCACTATCGCCATTCGCTGTGGGTTCTCCCTTCTCTCTATTCTGATCCAATATGTAATGCTCATCTCGAGTACGACTTCATCGTCTGACGGATCATCTTTAAACATATCTTCGTCTGTGATGTCAGTCAATCTATACCCTTCCCCAATGGCAATCACTGTTCTCCATGGCCTGCCCTCAACATCAAATCCTTCGAGCATGGCCAATTCCCCTTGCACTATGGCTGCCTGCAGCTGTACGGGAATAATCTGTCCCCCCTCTTCATCCACAGGTATATGTGGCCTGAACAAAAACTCATCAGGTATCCTCATATTCTTTTCCACTAAACCAGGTAGCCATGTCAACAAAATGCATACCCCCATAGAGAAAGACTTCTGGCTCTAATGGCATTCCTCACAGAGCTATTTGCCCTGTAAACGCCATGATAAATTCACCCACGTTTAAATAATGTATCCCTGGAGTGTAACACATTATGCCTTCATCATTGAAAGAAATCGTCACGTTAAGCTCCGTCATTAAATCTCAGCCCAGAATATTAACCGATGTCTGCCTTGAAAACAATAATGGAACAGACATGTTACACTCTCATATTGAGACTGGTAATTCATTAGTAAAAGGAACTCTGCTTGTAGCTCCAGAGAAGCCCTGAGCATTCATGGCATTTCCCGATAACGGATATTTCCCCTCTCGTATACATGAGCGAGTTGCCCCCGCATCTACTAAAAAAGAAAAGATTTGCCTCCTATGGTAACATCAACCCTTGGTTCCTCTTGAGGATTCAGTATCACTGACAGTACTGAACACATCAAGTCACCCTGTGAGCTGTCCTGTTGTGGGTACATGCTTATTCATGTGCCTGTAAAAGGACTTCCTCCCACGACGGTGACAACCCCTACACTCTAGGTGTCAATAACTGCCCTGTGTTTGCATTCTGCTCTATCAGCATGGGTGCGTGCTGCGACCATCCATGCAGCGGATTCAATGGTGCTTGGGCAAACCCATCCCTATTTTGTGAGCTACATGCTGGAGGATAAGCTGCCCCCCTCTTGAGAATTGCCCATTCTGTACATACCCTTGGCTTCCACATGTTCGCACAATGTGCCCCGTCATGCCACATGTCCAACATACAGGAGGGAGTCTTAAATTTTCTCTCCTTGCATATTTTGATTGTCATTCTGCATATTCTGAAACCTGCCTTGGTTATTTTGGAAGCCACCCCGATTTTTCTGGAAAACCCCTCTTCCTCTGAAACCCATTCCTCAGCCTCCTTCATCTGTTTGGTGTTGATTATTCGCCCGTGACATACCCACTGCTTGCTGCGTTCCCAACTCTTCTCCGCTTGTCAGTACCACTCCTTCTATGGCACATTTTGACAGTTTCTTCTGTACTAACTTAGCCTCCTCAAGTTTCCTAGCATCCTCCTCCTTCTTTATTTTTCTCTTGCAGCAGCCTGCAATGGTGCGCAATAGTCAACATGGCTTCGCGTCCATTCCCACTAGTTTCTTGAGCCGTCTCTGTACTTGTTCTGGCAATCCCTGACACAGAATGTGGTAAAATACTGGCACTGATTTCCCCCACGGCGCCCTCGTTTCCAAGGTTCACCGTCCCTGAATACTTTGAATGTAAATAAGCGGATCTTCGCCATCTTGCATCTTACGTGCCATAATTGCACCCATATCTAACGTATCAGGATACTGTACCCTGAGCGCTTTCCAAACAGCTGCCCTACAATTATTAAATGGTGCTCCGTCATGCGCTGTGTTCTGTGCCGTGATACTTGAATAATCTGCTCTCGTCCAAATGTCATCAGCCCTTTCCCCAAGAATGGCTGCTAGGAGACCCTTAATTTCCCCTATGGCTAGAGTATTTCCTCCTGTCATCTTTTCTAGCTCATAAATCCATTTTCCTACACCCAACATTAAACAAGGGAGTTTACACCTTAAATTATCCTTATCCATCTGAGGTCAAGGGACATATTGCGGTCTGGCCCCTCCTTTCTCCAATAAGGGGAACAGCATGAACCCAAATTGGCAATCAGCTCCCATCGTCTGCCTGTCCATAGTGGGGACAATGATTCCTGATTGCCTTCTACCTGGCAATTACTTCAGCCTGTTCACATGTGGTGGCGATTCCCCCCCTCTCACTATGTGATCGTCCTTTGGGTTGCGCTGGATACGCCATGGGGTCTGGCTTCCTATCTTTAGGATGGTCTAAATCTGACCATCTCACTTCCTTGTCTGTCTGCAGACATCCCTCAGGACCACATGCACTTTCTCCCTCCTCCCCACAGAAGTTTTCTCTGTCTTTGTCTGACATATCTAGTCCCCAACTAAAATGGGTTTCATCCTTTTCATCCTTACTTAAAGTCAGCCTGTCTAAAGACAAGGCTCTATGCTCGAGAGTAAACTGGCTTCCTTCTTTGCCTCGTGACCGGGCAACTAGAGATTGGTTTCCTTTTCCTCTGCTTCCTGATTCACCTTTTGGTCCTCATCTCCTGATAAGCTTTATCGATCCTATCTCCAATGCTTCCTATCTCAGAATTCTCATCAAGGTTTACCAAAGACGGTCCTGGCATTACTCCTTGCGACGGGAGAAACTCCTCTATGTCACCCCATGATATTACTGGACTCGGTTTGATCAGCTCTTTCTCAATGCGATCAATGTCGCGTGGCCTTGGTGTCATTTTTTCTCCATTTCTTCATTTAATTCCCTTAATTTCTTTGCTTCGCATCTAACTCTTTCCTCCTCCCGTCTTTTCTCTACCCTTCTTTCATTTTCTCGATGCACTTCCTCGTCTTAGTCTTTGCATTCTTTTATCCCGTAATCTCAGAGCCTCTTCCTCTTCTCTTATTTTCTAGCCTGTCTTGTTCGTCGATTGCTCTCTCCCTGTTGTCATACTTCCTTTGCTTGTCAGCCCTTTCTTAGCTGCTCTTCCCGACGATATATTTGTTCTCGCCTTTGTCTATCCTTCCTTTTATGTTCATCACCTTTCAGTCGCTTCCCTCATTCCCTATCTTTTCTATCTTGTTCGTCTGGATCTTCCCCTTGCCTTACTTCCTCAATACTCTTCTCATTGAGTTTGAGCAATATCTGTCCACCCATCCATTCGTCTGTACAAGCATAATCTTGTCAGCTTTATCCTTTTCTCCTTTCCATCTCTTAATCTCTCGTTCTATTTCTAAGGATACGTTCGGTCGTTCATTTTTCTCTTCTTTGTCTTGTAAGACCTTAAAGATCTCCTCCTTCCCTTTAATCCTTTCTGGGCTCTAATCACTGCTATAAACTGGTAGTTAATGTATTGGATTACTATGTCCTGTCACTGCTTTTAGTTCCCTTAATGGATACAATCCTTAATCTTTTGTACTAGCGCCATTTACTTCAGGCGTGGTAAGGGGAGCAGAAGGCTCAACACCTTCATTTCTACATTGATTAAGCATCCAATCTTCAGGAGGTGGATCATCTCGTTCCTCCTGGTACATTTTCCAGAACTCTAAATTGGCTATCCTCTTTTCTAATTTCTTTCCTATGTACGCAGCATGCAAGTATGTGTTCATGTGTTGCAAAACCGCCTTTGACAGCGATCCCCCTTGCGGCCAGGGCATGAATATTTCATCTGTGGTACACTTAACCCATTCCGCACTGGACTGTTTGAGCTTGGGTGAGTGTTTTGGCAGTTGCTTGAAAAGATGCATCAGTGGAGTAACATCCCCCATTATGACAAGTCTCAATTGACTGACAATATTTACCGTTGATTTACTTACACAAAATACGGTTCAGAAAAATAACAAATATGAGCGCGCACCAGCAGTCACCGCTCAAAACTCTACTTCTCAGTTTACTCCAATCTACCTATTTCAGTAGGCGCTGACAATGACCAAAAAGATAGATATTAGCTTTTGATTTCTACTCAACACAGCCTTTCTTTGTCGCTCTTCGACACTTAATTTTTTCAATACACAAAATACACAAACTAGTCGACTTCAACAAATATATCCTCAGCGCTCTTCGCTGCTATCTCTTGCCCCTAAAATGCCCCGATAGGAGTTTGAATCATTCCCTCTCACAGACCTTGTCCGTGTGTCACCTAAGTACCCACTTTGCGTTTTGAAATGACTCCTTCTAGAAGCTCCATGAGCTTAGGATTCTGGGCCCTATATAGACGCTCCCCATCTAGATTCTTCTTGTCATATATTAACCAACTAACCGCCCGTTACCTTATACTTTTACCACTATCCCCATTCCCATCTTTTGCCAGTCCCCTCAATCTACTCACCATTCGCCTTTCGGCTCCTGACACTCAGGATCGTCTCCCCCTCCAACCGGCCACCATTGCCTTAAGTCCGCTCAGTGCCTGTGGAAACCAGGAGGGATTTTGTGAAAGAGGGACCCGTCCCACCTGTATCAGTCTTCTTGCAAGAGTTCTTTATCAGCCGCTTGCCACAGGAAGCCTTGCCATCCTCCTGCTAAATGGCAGAGGACGCCCAATTTTCTGAAGTTTTAAAACCCTACTAATTGATGGGTCTTTGAAACCATCCTCTCTCTGCTACCAAGTGAACCTGAGTGGGCCCTTTAAAACGAGGTAACAGTATGTGAGATGGATGCGGATGCAGATCTTACTTATACATCAATAATCAGACCGACTCAGGAAGTTGGCAAACATGATCTGTTTTAATAACAATGATTTAAAACAGGGAGTACAAGGGTATCTACGGACACCGCACAACTCGCTCAACAAGTTCTCGAAAACATTTTTATAAAAAACACAACTTTATACTAAAATTTCATCATAAGTGACGACATACTACGTGGCAAAATAAGAAAATCTACTAGGGGATATGATAGGCTTAAAAGGAACATCTACATACACTTTCTATGGGGTATGGGGTTGTGATTGGGTCTCTAAAGTCAGGAGGACAACTACGCCCAAAGTGCAAGTCATATTCCGTATTAGACTAATACACCATATTCTATTGGCTTCTCAATCTATAGGGCCCCTTGCTACGTGGCCCTCTACAATTGGTTGGCAGGCGTGTACCCTTCTGCAATATTCCACTCACTAGCAGCACACAAGCTGGTACCCCAGGTGCTGGAGGGTTGGACTTGACCAAGCCTCCACACCCAATTAGCCCAACATCCATCATCACTCCTGTGGTCTGTCATTCAATTAATATGTTTGAACTCAGCCTTGAGAAGGCTCACTGTGCCTGAGAATAAAAAGGAGTGAAGGCATGGCCTTATCTTCTGGTCTCGGTGTAGCTCGCCCCAAAGTCTATTTTCATCTGACCATGTGACTCGGGACCATGTTTTGAGCTCCTTTGTTGCTTTTAATACTATTAAATGAAGAAAACCTGACGCTGCTAGTGTTTTTCAATTACACCTGAAACAGGAGCTCAGCTCCCTTCTCACGTTACTGTATCTTCTTGAGTAGATAACCAGGCTCTCGGCAGCCCCAGACTCTTGACACTGGGCCTGGCAAGCCTTCTCGAATCTTCCTTCGCCGTCAGCTATTCTATTCTGCTGCTGTAACGCTCACCTGATTCCCGCAGAGGCGCCGGTCTTGACTGGGTGAATGCCGTATCTTCAAAGGTGATGTGTAACACACGGTTGGCTTTTTGGGCTGGACCTCTGTGCACTGTATGTCTGACTCGAAGAGTAAGATGTCTGCAGATGGAAAATATGGGATTAATGAACTGGGGTTATTGGGTGCCTCTCTCCTCTTCCCTTTCTCTTCTCCTGTAGAACCCCAAAGGTTAACGCCCTCACCTTAGGTAAGTGAACGCCGAGCTCTCCATCTGCCTCGGGGCAGGGTGCCGTAACCAGTTTCTTCACTGGATAAGGGTGCAGGCCTCTTGACTTCAGAGGACTGCTGTCCGTCGTTAACTGCACGAACGGTAAGTTCTGGGCACTTCAAATGTCTTAAAAGTCTTTTGTAATGATATCTCTTGTTTTGCAGGGTTCCGGCGATGGCGGATGGCGGGCTGATGAGAGTTGAGGATCGAACCCGCGTGAGGAATAGAAGCGCCTGGAAGCACGTAAGTAAGCGCTTGTAGCCTGCTTCACGATGCGCACTAACTGTCCCTTTTATCTTGCAGGTACAAGTTCGGAGCTTTAGAGAAGCTGAAGGGTGCTGGAATACCCACTGGATTCGGCGTGCGAAGGAGTAATGGCACGTGAGTAATAAAGTTGCCCAATGTCTTTAAACACACCTTCTTTTGTCTTTCAGATGCGGGATGCAGCGCCGAAGGCCTCCGGAGCGTGCGAAGAGCTGGTAAGCTTTTGTCTTTCAGATGCCGGAATGCAGTGCGAAGACCTCCGGAGCATGCAAAGAGTAGGTAAGCCTTTGTCTTTCAGATGCCGGAATGCAGCGCGAGGCGTTGGTGACAGCCGATGGACCAGGTAAGAGATGCGCTGCCACTGAAGACCGTAGTGCTAACCTGTTCTTTCTTTGTCTTTACAGGTGCTGCTGAAGACTGGATTCCAGGAGGGTAAGCCTTTGTTCCCTTAGGCCCAGGATCAGAAGCAGAAGACACAATGAGCGTTCTGCTGCAGAGAATGCAGAATAACGCAAAGCAAGATTCATCCATCGGGTGTGGTTTAAATAGCCTCCTGTAGTGCTTAGGTGTCTCCTTCCACAGCCACGCCTAGGTAAGAAAAGAGTTCCTGCTTTCCAGAAGAGTTCCAGTGTTCTGAACCTAGGGAGTGGCTCCTGCCCCACCCAACAGGAAAAGTAGTCCCAAACAGAAGAGGATCAGGGGTTCAACTGGCAGGTAAGTAAGCAGCATGGTCTGCTGCAGGTAAGTCCACCCAAGCATTATGAGCCTGGCGCTTCCAGCGCTGGGACTGGGCATCTTTATGAGCCTGGTGCCACTGGGGCCAGGACAGGGTCCAAAAGGTCCCAATTGGGACTGGCTGGCACTCGGAACCGGGGTTATGGGTCTGCTTCCAAGGGAGTCGGGCAAGTCCTGATCTTTTGGAAGCAGAGATCATGACAGCACCCCCCCTCAAGGCCCCTCCCAAACCGGGCTTCTCCGGGGGTTTGGGCTTGTTAGGAAATGTTCGATGAAATCTTTTGATTAGACGAGGCGCGTGGCCATATTCTGCAGGTTCCCAGGATCTTTCTTGGGGACCGTAGCCTTTCCAGTCAATCAGGTAAAATAGTTTAGATTTGGAGATCTTGGAATCCAGGATGCTTTTGACTTCAAACTCGAGTTCTCCATCAACTAGAATAGGTTTTGGAGATGTAGTTAGTCGGGTTTGAGGTTGCACAGGTTTTAATAGAGAGACGTGGAAGACCGGATGTATCTTCATGTGAGGGGGCAAGTCCAACTTGACCGCTACTGGATTTACTATGGTAGTGATGGAATAGGGACCAAGGTATCTTGGGTTGAATGTGCGTGGTCCTTTTAGAGGTAGATATTTGGTGGATAACCAGTCTTGATCTCCTACTTGATATTGGGGGGCTTCCTTCCGATGTTGGTCTGCTCCTTTCTTGTATTGTTCTTTAGCCCTTTGAAGGTGAGAAACTGCTTCCTTAAAGGCTTGGGTGATTGTAGAATGCAGGTGGTCTACTGCTGGTGTTCCAAGATCTTGGAGTGGATCCAACTCCGAGGTTCGAGGGTGACTACCGTATAAAAGAAAAAACGGGGTCTTCCCAGTTCCCGAGTGGACAGAGTTATTGTAGGCATATTCAGCTATCCAAAGGATATCTTTCCAAGTTTTTTCAGTTTGTTGTAGCATGCAGCGCAAATACTGTTCCAGAGTTTGATTGGTCCTCTCGGTTTGTCCGTCGGTTTGAGGGTGGTGGCTGGTCGAAAGTCTCACATCAATTTGAGCCGACCGACAGCAACTTCGCCAAAAATGAGAAATAAATTGACTACCTCGATCCGAAATTAGAACTGAAGGAAAACCGTGCAGTCGGACGATGTTTTCGAGAAATTCTCAGGCCAGAGTTGCTGCTGTTGGTAAGCCTTTGAGTGGAATGAAATGTGCCATCTTGGAGAATAGGTCCACGATTACTAGGATCGTATTGTATCCGGAGCATGGAGGTAGATCGGTGATGAAGTCCATAGAAAGCGTATGCCAACGGCGAGGCGGGATGTCAATAGGGCGTAAGAGGCCGGCTGGTTTTTCCTTTTGACTCTTGTTTTGGGCGCATACTCCACAGGACATTATAAAGTCTCTGATATCTTTTTTCCAAGACGGCCACCAGAAGTAGCGCTTGATCTTTCCCGAGGTCTTGGTCATACTGGGATGTCCTTCCATTAAAGAATCGTGATAACAAGAGATTACCTTTTTCTGTAAATCTGTGCTGGGCAGGTATAACCGTTCTTGGAAATATAATAGGTTGTCCTTCACCGTAAAGTCCTTTCCCTGCAGATGCCAATTCTGTATGCCTGCTGGAGTTACCAGTAGCCTGGCTTTATCCTTAACTTCCTCTATGGATTGTGTGGCAATTACACCTAGAATTCTTTGTTCGGGAATGATAGGTACAGGTTTAGGATTGATCAAATGTTCTTCCACTCCCATCCGAGAAAGGGCATCAGCTTTACCGTTTTTTGTACCAGGTCGATAGGTAATTATGAAGTCAAACTCGGCAAAGAATAGTGCCCAACGGAGTTGCCTAGAGGATTGAGCTTTTGCGGTTTTCAAATATTGCAGGTTTCGGTGATCTGTAATCACAGTAACGGTGTGTCGGGCCCCCAGAAGATAATGCCGCCAAGCCTTAAAGGCGGACTTGATAGCTAGAAGTTCCTTATCAGTAATAGTGTAATTGATTTCAGGAGGCGAGAATTTGCGGGACCAAAATGCCACGGGATGCAACTGATTGGTTACTGGGTCCTTTTGTGATAGAACTGCCCCCATGGCAAGGCTCGAAGCATCAGTTTCAACGATGTAGGGGAGTTCTGGGCGAGGATGTTTTAAGATCGGTGCAGAGATAAATCTAGTCTTCAAATTCTGGAAAGCTTGTTCCGCCTCGGTAGACCATTCAAAACGTTTATTTTTCTTTAACAAGGCGGTGATGGGCTGGACTATTCGAGAGAATTCGGGGATAAACCTGCGGTAAAAGTTAGCGAAGCCTAACATGCTTTGAACACCTTTTACGGAGGATGGCGATGGCCATTTGAGAATTGCATCGACCTTCTTTGAATCCATACGCACTCCGCTAGGTGATAATATGAATCCCAAGAATTCAACTTCAGTCACGTTGAAAACACATTTTTTCCAACTTAGCGAAAAGTTTGTGTTGACACAATCTCTCGAGGACCATTTTCACGTGTTTCCGATGTTCAGTTTCCGATGAAGAATAAACGAGGATGTCGTCAATGTAAACAACAACACACACATCTATGAGCTCTCTGAGGACATCGTTCATAAAATTTTGAAAGGGGGCCGGGGCATTGCAAAGTCCGAAGGGCATGACCTGATATTCAAATAGCCCATACTTGGTGCGGAAGGCCGTCTTCCATTCATCGCCCTCTTTTACTCGTACCAAGTGGTAGGCTCCTCTAAGATCCAGCTTTGTATATATGCATGCTTTTCTGACTTGGTCCAGGAGTTCAGGGATGAAAGGTAACGGATATCTATTCTTAACGGTGATCTGGTTCAGTGCGCGATAATCTATACAAGTTCTAAGGTCCCCTTCTTTTTTTGGAACGAAGAACAAAGCTGAGGAAGCAGGGGACTTGGAAGGACGAATAAACCCATTCGCTAGGTATTGATCCAGGTATTGTCGGAGGTGAAGATTCTCAGGCTCGGTGAGGGCATAAATTCTACTACAAGGAGGAGTAGATCCAGGTATCAGGTCTATCTGGCAGTCATAAGACCTAAGAGGAGGTAGAGAGTTAGCCTGATCCTTCCGGAAAACATCTTGGAATTCTAGGTATTCAGGAGGTAACTGGGGAGCCTCCGAGGAAATTGCTGCCAGTGCAACACCAGGTCGAGGGTGACAAGTAGAGACACATTCTGGAAACTGAACCGTTTTTGCTCGCCAATCAATCTGAGGATTGTGCTTCTCTAACCAAGGAATTCCTAGAATAATCTGGAACTGAGGGGCCTTGATCACATCGAACACGATCTTCTCATGGTGTCCATCTTGACTTATTAGCGTCACTTCTTGGGTGGTATGCGTTACTGGTCCGGAGGCTATCTCCGTACCATCCACCGTAGTAATGACGTCCTTTACAGCCTTTGGACAAAGAGTCAGATTCATCCTCAAAACCATTTCATGATCCACATAATTGCCGATGGCACCGCTGTCGACGTAAGCTTCAATCGCATGTAATCGATCCGGATGTTCAGGACTAATGAGGACCATAGGTATCACGAAATGCGAGGTCACGGAACTGGTTTTAATGCTCGGCAAGAGGACCTCTATTCTTGTCGGGCGAGGTCGTTTCCCTGCTCAGAGTTTGTGACCCTGGTAACTGCAGCTCCTACTGCCTTCTTGGCTGGTTTCACCAGACAGTCTCGAAGAAAGTGCCCCGAGTTTCCGCAATAGAGGCATAATTGCAGCTGTTTTCTCCTTTCCCGCTCCTTTTGTGTTAGTGGTCCTTTCAGGCCCCCTATTTGCATGGGTTCCCCGGAGTCTACTCCTTTGGTAGGAGTTGGTGGTTTGGAAAATACTCGAGCATCAAACTTGGAACGATCGGCCTTCCTGTTCTGCAGTCTGTGGTCAATTTGAACGACTAAGTCAATATAGTCCGAACAGTCTTGCGGGGGATTCACTACTTGGGCTAACACATCTTTGAGCTCTCCACATAGACCTCTATAAAACAGTGTAATCCTTTTGTCCTCAGGCCATCGAGTTTCCACTATCAGTCTGTTGAAAGACGCAATATAAGCCAAAAGGTCTTGATTACCCTGTCGCAATGAAAGGAGCTCATTGTCCAAGGCCTGCCCCTGTGAATGTCTTGCAAACAGTTTTTCCATACTGAGCTGAAAAGCTTGAAAATCATGGAGAACCGGATCATCTTGATTAACTAGAGGGATCGACCAGTCTGCCGCATTGCCACTAAGGTACGAAAGCACGAAAGCTACCTTAGCTTGATCAGTTGGAAAGGCTGCTGGCCGGCATAAGAAGTGCAACCGGCACTGATTAATAAATACTGCAAACCTCTTTGGGTCACCAGAAAATCGTTCGGGCGGAGCCAGAGGTACATTCCCCGGTAGGTTGATCTGCACTGGGTTCGTAGAGTATGTTGAAGTAAGATTTGCCCCTGATGCGGGTAACGGAGTTTGTCCGGCTTGCGACTGTAGCAATTGTCTAGCGAGATCGTCTGTTCGCTCCTTGGAAATAATCAGTTCCCTTCTTAGAGCATTCGTTTCCTGACGGGCTGCATGCACTTCTGCTCTTAGTTCCCCAAGTAACTGGGCTAGCTGGTCGGTATCCGAGGTTTCCATAGCGCCTGGGTGGGAGTTTTGCGGTAGGCTTTGCGATCTGTAACGCTCACCTGATTCCTGCAGAGGCGCCGGTCTTGACTGGGTGAATGCCGTATCTTCAAAGGTGATGTGTAACACACGGTTGGCTCTTTGGGCTGGACCTCTGTGCACTGTATGTCTGACTCGAAGAGTAAGATGTCTGCAGATAGAAAATATGGGATTAATGAACTGGGGTTATTGGGTGCCTCTCTCCTCTTCCCTTTCTCTTCTCCTCTAGAACCCCAAAGGTTAACGCCCTCACCTTAGGTAAGTGAACGCCGAGCTCTCCATCTGCCTCGGGGCAGGGTGCGGTAACCAGTTTCTTCACTGGATAAGGGTGCAGGCCTCTTGACCTCAGAGGACTGCTGTCCGTCGTTAACTGCACGAACGGTAAGTTCTGGGCACTTCAAATGTCTTAAAAGTCTTTTGTAATGATATCTCTTGTTTTCCAGGGTTCCGGCGATGGCGGATGGCGGGCTGATGAGAGTTGAGGATCGAACCCGCGTGAGGAATAGAAGCGCCTGGAAGCACGTAAGTAAGCGCTTGTAGCCTGCTTCACGATGCGCACTAACTGTCCCTTTTATCTTGCAGGTACAGGTTCGGAGCTTTAGAGAAGCTGAAGGGTGCTGGAATACCCACTGGATTCGGCGTGGGAAGGAGTAATGGCACGTGAGTAATAAAGTTGCCCAATGTCTTTAAACACACCTTCTTTTGTCTTTCAGATGCGGGATGCAGTGCGAAGACCTCCTGAGCATGCGAAGAGTAGGTAAGCCTTTGTCTTTCAGATGCCGGAATGCAGCGCGAGGCGTTGGTGACAGCCGATGGACCAGGTAAGAGATGCGCTGCCACTGAAGACCGTAGTGCTAACCTGTTCTTTCTTTGTCTTTACAGGTGCTGCTGAAGACTGGATTCCAGGATGGTAAGCCTTTGTTCCCTTAGGCCCAGGATCAGAAGCAGAAGACACAATGAGCGTTCTGCTGCAGAGAATGCAGAATAACGCAAAGCAAGATTCATCCATCGGGTGTGGTTTAAATAGCCTCCTGTAGTGCTTAGGTGTCTCCTTCCACAGCCACGCCTAGGTAAGAAAAGAGTTCCTGCTTTCCAGAAGAGTTCCAGTGTTCTGAACCTAGGGAGTGGCTCCTGCCCCACCCAACAGGAAAAGTAGTCCCAAACAGAAGAGGATCAGGGATTCAACTGGCAGGTAAGTAAGCAGCATGGTCTGCTGCAGGTAAGTCCACCCAAGCATTATGAGCCCAGCGCTTCCAGCGCTGGGACTGGGCATCTTTATGAGCCTGGTGCCACTGGCGCCAGGACAGGGTCCAAAAGGTCCCAATTGGGACTGGCTGGCACTCGGAACCGGGGTTATGGGTCTGCTTCCAAGGGAGTCGGGCAAGTCCTGATCTTTTGGAAGCAGAGATCATGACAGCTGCACCACACTTCCAGCCCCTTCATTCACGGGGTCCAAGTGCGTCGTGGAACATCCAGATTCTATACATTCCTATGTATATACATTGGCGCATCGCCTGCAGTCTATTCACTACGTAGCCAGCCTCATGATTACTTCGTCTACTTGCGTTACTGCGTCTGTACAATTATAAAATGGTTTGCCATTTTCATCAGTGCTTCTCCACACGTGCAATCTTCATTTTGCTCCCGAAATGTTGCTTAATGCGCTACTTCGTCATCAGGTTCTATAAGGTCTATGTTCTTTCTTCATTTGCATCTCTTCTGGGTGCGTCATTTCTGCTTCATGTGACGTCGCCAGTCTTTCTTTCATTCAACTTCACACTTCTTCCAGAACTTCCTCCAGAAGACCGGAATTTCTCTGCAGATACATATGGGGTTTTCTCAATGGATACTTTGAGTCAAAGATTCTTCGCGGTATAAGTACCATCACTGGCCTTGCACATGCCGCAATTTCCGGCTGCCAACACATAAGCAGGATCGGGGCGGGAGTTCCAGTAGGGGTACTTGGATTCTCCTCTACAAAGCAGATGGTACTAGGCAATGCTAAAGACACCCACATTCAGTTTTTAAATGGGGCAGCAAAAAGTGCAAAGCAGATGGTACAAGGCAATGCTAAATACATCCAAATTCAGTTTTTAAATGGGCAGCAAACAGTGCAAAGCAGATGGTACAAAGCAATGCTAAAGACACTCAAATTAGTTTTTTAAATGGGGCAGCAAACAGTGCAAAGCAGATGGTACGAAGCAATGAGTCCATCAAGCGGGACCTTGCCAGCTAAAGAAAAGCATTTTCAGATGCACAAGATTATCCATCGTGAAATAGTCTGTTTCGTGACAGCCAACCCTAATTTAAGGCATGTGTAGCCTATAAACAGTTGATTATCCTGACTATGGTCTTTCTTAAAATGTAAAATCGGTAAGCCCTACTGTCTAAACAGTGCAATCTCTGCTCCTCCTTAGAGGGGTGAGGTGGTGGATAGAAGGTAGGTAACACTATTTTTTGTGTTAGGTGGAATTCCAATATCACCTACGGGACGCACTATCAAAAAACACCTTATCTTTAAAGAAAGTAGTGTAATGTAGTTGGCGGAAAGAGCTTGCAGTTCACTCACCCTCCCGGGTTGATATTATAGCCATCAAAAAGACAGTTTTAAGAGTCAGCATTCTGAGCGGGCAAGAATGCAGAGGGGCTTGAAAGGCATCCCCATTAGATGTCTTGATACCAGATTTAAATCCCAAACCGGTACAATAAAAGCGACTGGGGGAATAAGATTCAGCAGCCAATTCAAAAACTGGATTACAATAGGAACCTTGAAATAGGAGCCTACATCCGACGAACACTTCAAAATAGAAAGCACTGCCAGGTATCCTTTAACCGTGGAGACTTGGAGCACAACATGGGCTAGATGTAGCAATTCAGATAATACTGCAGAGCCATTACAAATGAAAGGATCAAAATTATTCTCCCTGCACCAGCTGTAAAATCTGTTTCAACGGCAGCGGTACCGGGACATCGTTGCAGGCCTTCTGGCTGAAAGCAAAACTGCCAACATGTCTTCCGGAAGGTCTCAATCTTTGTATCTTACCCTTTCAGAAACCAGGCGTGAAGATACAGATTACTGATTTCTGGATGAAGGAGACCCCCCTCTTGCGAGAGCAAATACGCTTTGGGGAAGACGAATTGGGGGGCAGATGGCCATCTCTAGAAGGTCCGAGTACCATATTCTCCTGGCCCAATACAGAGCAATGAGGATCATGGATTTCCTAAACTTCCTCAACCTTCTGATGATATGAGGAATGATGGGGACTGTCAGAAAGGCGTACAGAAGTGAAAATTCCCAGTGCACCATAAACGCATCCCCTAGAGCTCCTGTTTGAAATTCCCTGGAGTAGAACAGGTCGCACTTCCTGTTGACACTGGTTGCGAACAGATCCACCTGAGGGGTTCCCCAAAAAGCAAAGATCTCCAGGAGGACTTCCTGAGCCAACTCCCACTCGTGAAAGATCGTGCCTGCTCAGAGCGTCTGCTGCTGTAGTTTCTTCTCCGGCTAGATTGACTGCCAGTAGAGAGATTCCTTCTTTTAGTGGTCAGAGCTGCATTGCTTCTCTGCGGAGAGGCAGTGTCCTTACGCCCCCTCTCTTGTTGAGGTAGTACATGACCACGGTATTGTCTGCCATTATCAGGACATTCCTCCCCCATAACAAGGGCAGGAAGGCCATCAGCGCTTGTCCGAGTGCCCTCAGCTCTAAAAGGTTCATGTGAATGTTTAACTCCGACGAAGACCAGTGACCGCTGACTGAAAGATTGTTGATGTGGGCTCCACATCCTGTGAGGGAGTCGTCTGTCACAACTGTCATCTAGGGCCACGGTTTCCGAAAAGGTTCTCCTCTCATTATATTCTCTTGGATGGCCCACCACAAGACAACCTGGATGAACTTGCTCCGGACCTGAAGGCGATCCATCATTCTGCCAGATGATTGAGACCACTGGGATGTGAGAGCCCACTGAAGTGAACTCAGTCTCAGACGGGCTTATGGCACCAGGAAAATGCAGGATGCCATAAGGCCGAGCAATCTTAGAAAATGGAACGCCAGAAGATGCTGAGCACTCAAACTTTTGGACCATCTGCGAAAGATGAAGAGCCCTCAACTCAGGAGGCTAGGCTTTTCCCGAGGATGAATCCAGGAGCGCTCCAATAAACTGAAGCTTCTGGGAAGGTGTCAAGTGGGATGTCTAAGTTCAAGGAGAAGCCCAGCTCGTGGAGGACTAGGCAAGTCCGACTCAGGTGATTTTGTGCCTGCTCGGGAGAACAAGCTCTGAACAGCCAGTCGTATAGGCAGGGGTAGATGTGAATCCCCTCCTTCCTTAGACTTGCGGACACCACTGCCATGAGCTTGGTGAAAACCCTCGGGAGGAGGTGAGCCCGAATGGCAGAAACCGAAACTGATAATGACAACCGCCAAGCGCGAACCTCAGGTACTTTCTGTGTTTTTGATGATTAGGCACATCAAAGTAAGCATCCTGAATGTCCAATGACACCAACCAATCCAGGAGTCGAAGGGCATGAAGGATCTGCGAAAGAGTTCCCATCTTGAACTTGTCCTTTCTGAGGAACTTGTTCAAGCGTCTCAAGTCCAAGATAGGTTGCGCTCCTCCGTCCTTCTTGGGGATTAGGGAATAAGGAGAGTACCATCCCTGACCCCTCTCTGCTGCTTTTACTAACTATCACACCTTTCTCCAACAGGGTAAAGATTTCCTGTAGGGCGAGTAAATCCGTATCGGACACAGAATGTCCTCTTGGGGCAATCTGGAGTTTTTGTCAAAAATGGGAGGCAGTAGCCCTGGGCTGCTGTCTGCAGTGCCCGAGGATCTGAAGTTATACCCCGCTAACTCTCCAGATGCTGAGACAGCCGGTCTCCCACCACAGTCTTATGTTCAAAGGAATCAAAGGGGTTTTGAAGGTGTTGGAGCTGCAGCTGAGGGCAAGGCAGCTGGGGCTTAGAGGCAGGTTTTTCCTCCTATACTCCTGCACCCACATGGAGTCCTCCTATAGCTCCTCTGGGAGAATCGGTCCCTTCTCATTGAAACAGATTAATAAAATCGAAAGGGACGCCCTCTCCATGCATATGAAGAACCCTGAGGTTGGGTAAACTGCTTCTCCACGCGGTCATTGGCTTTTTCCCCAAACAGCAGGTAACCATCAAAAGGCATGTCCATCAAGCGTTCTTGGACATCAGGCGCAAAACCTGATTTTCTTAGCCACACAAAATGTCTTGAGACTGTACTGGCTGCAATCGCTCTGCGAATATAATCCGCCGAGTCTCATCTGGATTTTAGCGACTGGCACATGGCCTCTTTGCCATCTTGAACAAAGTTCAGGGATCCTTCCCTCTCCTCACCTTCCAGGATGTGCTCTGCTGCCAAGGCAGCAACATCCCATAGGTTACGGGTGTACTTGGCCCTTGAACACAAGTCACATTGATGGATTTCAGGGCCATACTTTCAGCACTAAAACCCCTTTTCCCCATGATATCAATCTTTTTATCATCTCTATCTGGTTCTATAGAAGAGTATGCAGAAGCCTTCGAAGAAGATGTTTCCACCAGCACCGCCAGACTCTCTGGTGCTGGGTGGCTGGATAAGAATACAGGGTCAATAGAAGCAATTCTATATTTTTTTAATTAAATTTGTATTCAGTGCCGGTGTAGAGTCAGACTTAAGCCAGTTCTCTAAAACCCTGCTCTTCAATGCAGTATGACATGGTAGCACTGCTTCTCTCAGGGTCCACTGTCGAGGATGTCAGTGAGGTCATCCTTTTCTATTATGGCACCTGGTTTCCCCATCCAAGATACTTAGTAACTTAGCTCATCAGCGATGTAGAAGGGTCAGAGTAACCTGATACATCTGGATAGGCAAAGTCTGTTTCAGGTGAAGTTTCTAAACTACTAGCTTCTTTCAATGTCTCAACACACGATTTTTCATCTTGGACTCCTCTGAAACAAGTGCCTCAGGTTAAGTAGGGGTCCCATATTCGTACCCAAGGGTTACAACTTGGTCCTGCTCCTCCTGCAAGATAGATCCCATAGACCTGAACAAATCAGGCCTTGGTAGAGGTTTAAACGACTTTGATGCTTCGACAGGAGGTTTTGAAATCTTGAAAGGCATCGATGGCGCTGAGGGCACCGAAGTAAGAAGCAGCTTTGACGGCGTTGCAGGCTTTGATGAATGCTTCGACAAGGGCTCCGAGGCCCCAGGAATCTGTGCTCTATCAATCATCGAGGAGGAAGAGCCTGACTTCTGCCTGTGTCTCAAGGAAGACTCCTTTGACACATACTTTCTTTCTGGGCTCTCTGGTGCATGAGAAGCGCAGGCTACAGGCACCTTGCTGGTCTCGTCAGACGCGGTGGGCAGAAGAGTCTTTTTAGACTCTTTAGGATGGGCACTGCGAGGGACACTCGGAGCTGCATTTTGAAACACATCCAGCATTTTTAACCGAAACCTTTCCCAGTCACGGGGGCCGGGCACAAACTCGGGAAAGTGACTGTTCTGTCAGCTCAGGGGGAAGAAGACAATGGTGACTTGTGGCATCGCTTCTTTGATTTCTTTTGGCACGAGGATGAGTGTCGAGACTTTGACCTCAAATGCTTTTGGTGTTTTCAGCACTTTTTCCATCAGGGAGACATCCCTCGAGTCATCCAAAGGCCTCCTTTTTGAGGGAGTAACAGGAGGGAATTTTGAAGGGGGCCTACCTGCCACAAGCTTTGTCTTCCTCTCAATGCCTTCACCATCATTGACTGACAGGATCCATAGTCATTCAATTTGTGGTCCGCCCCGACACACCACAAACAGACTCAATGCGGGTCTGTTATCAACATTTGTGCCCCACAATCAGAGCACCACTTGAACCCTGTCTTGTGTGTCGATATCATCTTGTTATCTTGAAGTAATTATAGTAATAATTTGCTGAGGCAAAAAACAGGCCAAAGCTCACTAGAATGTGGAAAACTGAAACAATGGTCACCAAGCAAGTTACTTATACCAGTGTCGACATCATGGCAGACGACACGATGGAGACAGTCATGGGCCACGGCTCAAAGCTGCATGGTGGCCGATACTTTGAACAAATAATTTGGAGGCAAGCTGCAAGCAGACTTGAGTATCAAAGATGAGGAATACGTGGGAGGACACAATCCATTCGAAGTAAATGTCCACACTTGCCATGATCATTTTCAGCTGAAAACTATATGAGAACACACACTTTTTAGGGATGGGGGCAGGTCTCCCCTGTATGCCCGCATAAGGGACGTTGTTGCTAATCACAACTCTTTTACTGATCTCACGCTATTCTTGGGTCAAGCCTTACAACACACTTTTGCATACTTCTTTCAACACAGGTGCATTTTACTGGTAAACCCTTGATATTGCTGAGAAGTTCTTCCCTTTCTGGACTGCACAGGAGTTTGATTTCCCACAGAAATATACTGAGGAAAAGGGACACAGTTTGGGTCAGGTTTACGCCCCAGTACTTACACTGCCTTACTTTCATGCATTACGGCAAGCATTGCTGATTGCTTTAATCTCTGTGTATCTCAATGGTGGCCATGGTTTATTCCCAGTGTGAACTGCAGAGGAAGATATCTCCCTTCAGGGCGGTGGCATTAGCTGAGACCCCTTCTCCTCTGCAATGGCTGTGAGCAGCCCTCAGTTGATCCAGTTTTTTTTCTCCTGCACTTCTTGTCCTCATCTCTCCTGTTACCGAACCTGGGCGTCTTATCACAGAGCTGGTCACAGTCTGCATGCACAATAGATCTCCTGGGCCTGCTAGCATGTATGATGGTCCATCAGCTGCCTCTTTCCTCATGATCCATGTTGGCTCCCAGCAGTCTCAGGTGCCAGATGGGGCATCAGTCATACAGCTCCCTCACAGCTGGTCGATCAGTTTCCACCTTGGCACAGCGGAATGTTTTGCTAATGAAGCGATTCTATTTAGTATTTCATCGGTCGGATCATCACAGAGCACTGTTTACCATGCTCCATGTTAGGAGCTCATTCAGCCCACCTCTCTGCTGATGTCATGGTCTTGTGGATTATTCAGATGCCGGGTCTTCACACAGGCTTTGGTATCACTAATGTGTTGCGGGTTGTTTTGAGAAGATGGGACTACAGACCTTTGATGTAGGGGCAGCCGGACCCCAAAAACTAGACAGCCATTACAGGTTCTGCTAGCCACACTCCTCTATGTTTTCTGTGACAAGGTCCCATGATCTTTCTGTGCCACACGCAATAATTCCCAAAGGGCCCCTCATGTGTTAGGGGCTCGAGTATGCAACAGTGATTCCTCACACTGTTTTGTTTATGCTTTCTGACTGCAGAGCATTCTGGTAACTTAAAGGGACAGTGTCACTAGTATGGTGCTTTAAGCAAAGGAGGGCACACTGGGCACTAAGACCCCAAAGCGTCTGGTAATTAGGGAACTGCTGACCTTTCTTGAGCCACTGTGCCTCTTTGATGGTTCTTAAATGGCCAGTGCCACGGTAGCCTTCTGTTGTGACTGTTCCCTGCCCTATGACACGGTTAATTGGGACTTATAGCAGATACAACTGAACTACTCCTGGTCCCATCACTTTCTAGCTTGATGGCACCACTGCCCCCACCCCCTGTGACCCCACTAAAAGTCCCCAGAACCATGCAGAGGACTTTGTCACAGAATACATATTCAACAATCATAATCTTCTAGCATGAACGTCCCTGCCCCTTGAACCAGTCTCATTAAGGGTAGTCTTAAATAATGTGGTTATCTCAAGTGAAGATACATTGCAATTGTCTAAACTCACATCATGCATGTTTAATTGTTGGTGCACACCTCAACGCAGTTGTTGCATGCTTGCTGACAATCATGAGAAACCTCCATATACATTGTAATGAACATGGGCAAAGTTGGTTACATGGATTTAATGTTCGTGTATGCCCAAAACAATGACTTGTGGTTACTCAATGGTGGCATGGCATACAAGAGCAACAATGTGTGCATCCCAGGGCCTCTCTCGATTTGGATTACTTTAGCAGTTCTATATAATATATACATGTGCCCTTGACGTTTGCACCTGACACAAACATAAATGCGGAGGTGGTCACAATACGGAGCAGGGCATAAATGCTATTGCTATAGGCATTTCATTTATTTCTATAAACCTGGTGAGGTTATATGCATTTTGGATATGATCATACAATGCTCCTCGTAAACCACATCCACCATTCCAATCAGCTGCTTCTCACAGATCGTCCCCGGAGCCACCTCATGAGGGTCACTGAGGTGTGTCTAAGATAGTGTTTCTCTGCCCGGCATAATGGCCTGCCGCAATTTTTTGTCTCCTCGTTTTTGGCTTCTGCAAAAACCATTTCAAACTTTTCAAACACTGTCCTATGTCGTGGTGACATGGCACAGACCTTGGTCCACCTCCCCAGCCAATTACGTAGTCTAGATGAATCTATTGACCACAGTCCATCCCAGCCCTCAGCAATTTGCCTTCACAGATACAGACCCTGACAAGGAGTTTACAGGGTTATCTCAGCCAAGATCCTCTGTCAGTCCCTGTGAGTGTCTTCAGGCGGTTGTGACAGGCTGTTGGTGTAAGTTGGAGATATTGGAAAGAGATGGTGACAGAAGCTTGGCGAGGACATTGGAGACGAGGGGGTAGAAGGACATGGTAGGAGAAGATGAGGAGGTTGGTGAACATCAGAACGAGATGGCAATAGAAGATAAGGAGGAAGTTACTGAACATCAGGAGGAGGTAGTAGGAGGAGATAACCAGAAGGTTGGCGAAAATTAGGAGGAAGTAGAAGAGGAACAAAAGGTTAGAGAAGAGCAGGCAGAGCATGAAGTTAGCAAGGGAATGTTCAAGGAGTCCAGTCAGGCCCAAGCAGTGGGTAGGAGAAATAACTAGATCTGGGGTTGACCCACAGTGAGAGGTGTAAGAGGCACCTTGCAGATCAGCAAGGAGAGATAGGAACAGCACCGCAGTACAGCGGTTCTTAGAAGAGTTAAGATCAGGACCCAGGGAGAGGGAGCTGACAGGGTCCTTTTCCAGGGCCGGGGCAATAAGAGCATAAATGTGGTTGTCCCTGAGCCTTGTAGAGAAATAATACGCTTGGCTCACAAAAAGAAAGGGATTGTATTATAAGTGATGGTTCAGACATACGGCACTGAATTCAATCCTCTTCTATACTGATATCCATCGCAGGGAGCATAGAGCTAAGAAATATGTTCCTGCCACCCAAGGCATAGCAGCAAGTGTGCAGCCACGTTGTGCAAACATTTCAGAAATTTCACAATGTATGCTGTGGGGCCAAAATAGGCACTATTGGCGCAGTCAAATTAAGGATGACTAATACTTGACTAGCACAAACACTGACTGCACTCGATCTCCAAAGGATAAACATGGGAACATCTTTTATTTAGCATGCCCACCCAGTATGTGCTGCGATTGAAGCAGTGTCAATTATAATTTCTAGATTGTTACCTTTGTAAATTGCCTATTTGGAAGTTCTGCTGCAGGGCACATGCAACTGGATCTATTTGTATATGTTGGCGATTCCCGGTATATATGTCCATTGTGGGTAATTTTTCATTGACTGTGAAGGGAGTAGGTGTTTAGTCATGAAACCAACAGAGAATGTTGCTACTTACTCCTGGTGCCTCCAATGGAGAAAGTGCTACATTATCACACATACTATTGGCTGGCAGGCTTACAGGATGTTCTGTATGCAC
Source organism: Ambystoma mexicanum (assembly GCF_040938575.1). NCBI lineage: Eukaryota > Metazoa > Chordata > Amphibia > Caudata > Ambystomatidae > Ambystoma > Ambystoma mexicanum. Next base: position 651,939,232 of record NC_090923.1, read on the forward strand.
AACCAGGGTCGAGCAGACACTCATAGGCTGGGAGGCCACAGAGACAGTGAGGTGGTAGGATGGCTGGATGTTGCAGAAACTGATATTGGTGTTAGGGAGGTGGTAGAATAACCAAGGATCGTTCAGCAAATTGCTGGTTATCATGCAGTGAAATGTAGGTACCAAACATGACTGGTGTTTTTAGTTTTATAATCTTGACATTGACATGGGCGTGCATCAGTATGCTGCACGTATTTTCATGTTAAGGCCCACTGTTGTTTAACTGATTGAGTGCACAGTCCATGGCATACTGCAATATTGTGTAGTACGAGACATGCCAGTGCTTTGTGACATGAAAAAGCAGGTATGTTCAACAGGACCGCTCCATAGTCATGCATGTAACAAAATATTGATTTCAGTGTGCCAAAGGCACACTAATGAGGCAACATGTCTTCCTATACTTACTAAGCAAACAGGAGTGGTTGCAGTTGTCAAGGACAACAGTGTTGCTGGTGTTAATAGGCACTCTTGTGCTGACATTGGTAAACAACATCTGGGAAGTGCATACAAAATAGGCATTGATATTCGCCATTAAGTCTAATGCAATTGCAAAATTCTACATGATCTGGGACCCATTCTATAGGTACTGTCAGAACACACTAACCAACACCCACAGGCCCTAGATACTGAAATATCTTTGATTGAACTAAGACAACAGAACCTGAGGCGAGGACTCAAAGATTTAGATATAGAAAGGAAACGGGAGGATTAAGGGCATGACTGATGAAACACGAGGGGAGTAATCAGCTATTTGCCTGTATTCAATTAATCTTGTTTCTTTTTATAATCTTTTTAAATGAATTGCGATGTGATGACGTACTCTAATGCATTTACGCCTTTAAGTCACATAAGCACAAATTCTGGCTATCGCAAAATGCCTGTAACAAATTATGTTAAGTTCCGTCGAAAATTAAAGAAGGGTGAGTAAAAAAGAAAAATAGGCATAATTGAGTATGTTATGTATGGACTTTTTGTGGCGGATGCAGGGATCTGACCGTGTCAAGAGGTGATGGAGACTCCCATCAACCTGGGGCAGAGGTCCTGCCAGGGTGATTTCCAGAGCCAGTTCTGCCCCAGGGTTGGGATGAGGGAGTTGGAGGGCTCCAGTCTCTGTCTCCTCCACATGTGCCTGGTTACAATTGAAGAGTACCACTTACGATCACTGCATACCAACCTGACCCTATGCTGGCCATTGTTTTCTCTCTTCCATGTGAGGAATACCTAGACCAGAAAACATTCCAATGAGGGAAGGAGTCTATAACCCACTGACGAGAGATGCAGTGGCGAACATCAAGCCGGCAAAACATTGTTTGTGGGAAACTGGCAATCAGGACGTTTACCTGCCACAAACTACAAACTCTGAAACTGACTTAAACTGTAGCAGGCCGGCACTCAATCATTTATCAGGTGTGGTGGAAATATGTTGCTACATCTAGATGTTCTTATCCTAAAATCTAAAGGTGGTGGTAGAGTAAGCTTAGTTTTGCAACTAAATCAGCCTTTTTCTTAGTATAATTAACAGGTTGGCTGGTTGGGCGAGTGTAGGGGTCAATATAGTAAAAAATAAAATGTTTGGGAGGGTGAGATACTGAATTAGAATAGGACAGATTCTCACCAACCATTTCACAGTGATCCAGTAATTAACTTACTGTAGGTGTCTTTATGCATTGGGGCTAAACCGTAGCTGGTTCATGGAGGGTGCTTTTTAACAAAGTTAGGACTGGTAACAAATGGACTAAGGTCAAGTGAAGGGCATAATAATTGTACAGATACAAGAATAGTCATTGCAGGAAAGTTCTGGTGCAATTTAAACCTATTTACAGAAACAAACCATGATTTCACAAAGAATCATATTCTAGAAGAAATAAATATATCAGTCATACTGTCATGTGCACACATTACTTAAATTAATGTTCAATTTTAAGATGCATGATTGAGGTTTCAAATATTTTGTTACAATTCATAAGAATAAAGTGCCTACCCTTATCAATGCCATTTTCATATGGTACATAAAATTGCCTAGACGCATCCTGTAGCAATACGCATGCTTTCCCCTTTTTCAGAAGTAAATGGTTGACTCAGTCCCTCTGCTATATTTTTCTGCATGTCCATCTGACAAACTGCATGCATTTCTCTCACCACTAAATTGGCCCATTTACACACAGCAAACATACGCTTTTTAAAAATGTACAATAAATTCCAATCCCTGATTTAGGGATCGGGAGAAACTTACTCACAGGGTATCAGGCAGGTTTTCAACCAGGAAGCTTATTGCCAGTTAATTGCCAGTTAATGAGAACAGCTTGAAAAATGGGCTTCAATGTCATTTATTTTTTCATCAAAAAAGGACAGGACACAGTCTAGTCATTTTTATCTTATGTAGCTAAATAAGCCATCTTAGTGAGTAGATGCTCTTCAACCCTTGCACTACTGCAGCCATTATTCCACAGTACTAACCGCAATTGAATGTGGGAAGGATGTGCATTCCACATCCTTACCAATGGGAACGTAGTGCCAAGGACATTACATACATGCCCTCAGCACTTTGGGGATACGAGAAGTAGAATCTCCCAACATAAATCTGCAAACAGAATTTCACTTCACAGTGACATGTATTGATACAATGAAGGGCAACCTTAAAATGTCTGCGCATTTCTTGCAACTGCATGTACTGTCTTCTTGTAGGTCAACTATTTCCCAAGGGGACCTGGATGAAAAAAATGTTACTTCTAAGTTTGTACTTTTATTGTATTCATTGTTAAATGGGATTTCGAGAAATAGTCTTAGTTTTAAGAAGAATCTTTTGTGTCTGATGCTGCTCTCTTCCAAAGTAATTCCAAAGTCCTTTCTGCTCACGTTCTTTTGTATTACATTAGTCTGTAAAGTAGGCGAGTTCAGTCTGCATCATTACATCCTTGTAAAGTACCAAATGTGAGCATGTGTTGCCCATAAACTCAGTGCGGGTGCCATCAGAAGAAATAATTACCTCTTAGAGCTGCACTTGTACATTTACGAGATGACCTGAGTTATGCAGTTTCTGTCTATGTTCAGGTTGAGGATACAGTAATGTCTGTTGGTCCATCCATTCTTTGAGTAGAGAATGAACTGTGGAATGATTCACTAATGATATTGTTCAGTGGGTTTAGGGCCTGGCAACAATGTACGAATAACAGAGAACGACCCGGGTATATTCCTTGTTGATACTTTACCTGTCGTTTGATAATCTGATAAACGGTTATGTTTTTTCTGGTGTGCAATAAGATCGCCCTTTTGACTGAAGCTTTTTTCACAGGCAGCACATTGATAGGGTTTCTCTCCAGTGTGTGTTCTATGATGCCTATTGAGCACTCCTTTCTGACTGAAGCTTCTTTGACAAATAGTGCAACGGTATGGTCTCTCTCCTGTATGTGTTCTCCTATGTACAAATAAATTTGCCTTCTTACTGAAGCTCTTCTCACACTCAGTACATTGGTAAGGTTTCAACACAATAGGAGTCATCTTTTGTCTGGAAATATTATCCTTCTTACTGATGGTTTTCTCACATTTAAATGAGTACTGCCTCCAGGAATGTTCTATATCAGGCGGACACTTAGGAAGATTACCCTGACTCTCCCAGTCTGTATATTTTTCTGATCTGGTTTCTTTGGTGGTTAATTGCTGAACATGCAAATTTGCTTGATTGCTAAAATCAGTTTCACATTGAGCAGCTGCATCTCTTTCCAGTTCTTGAGTAATTTCCGGCCATGAACGGCTACGATAGTACATTCCTTCCTCATCTCTTTTACAAGGCATCTTTAATTTGGCATCATCTGAAAAGGCCTTGTATTGAGTGGTTTTGTCAGTATTTTTTACAGAATTTCCCCTTTTAACTTTTCTGGTCAAGACGCAATCACCTGTTGGATTAATAAGACAGTCAAGTGGTTATTTTTCTACAAGCACGAAAGAGGCTAAATATATTTCTATACACACTACTATTCAGAACAGATAAGCTATACAGTAGAAAATGAGTTTGCATTTTAAAAGAATGTCTCCTGAAAGTCACAATTAATATACAATGCCTATCATAAATAAACACATTCAAAGAGAGACCTGATCGCACTTTTTGCAAAAGGATGCGGGTATGTGTTGCATCATAGTCAAGAGAGCTGTAAGGAAGGCATGGTATCAATCAGTAAGACAGACACAAGTGACCACAGTTCAAGGGTGTTTATTGGACTTCAATTGGGTTTGAAAAACGCCTATCTAATCCTAAATCTAAAGATGGGAGAAAGCTATGACAGTCAAATAATAATAACGGAGTCCTAGTGGTCTATTGTCAAACTAAAAGGGCCTATACTAATACACCTATTGCCAACCTTACTTCTAAATACAAATGTTTGTTTGTTTATTTATAATGCGCACCAGACCCAAGGGTATTAGGGCGCAGAAAGCAAAAGAGGATTGTTCGGCTTAGGTGACAGTGCTGTCCGTTACATTACAATACATTAAAAACAGTGCTGAAGTTGTCATACAGATGAAAATGTAGTGGAGGGAAACATCAGACAGCAGTTATAATACATTAAAGGCGGACAGTAGTATGATCATAGAGTGGTGAGGAGTCAGATATCATGTTCCTTGATCCAGTGGATAAGGATGGATCTAAAGTGTGGGTAGTGCATGTTTTCCCTTAAAGAGGGTGGGAGTGAGTTCCAATTTTGGGCAGCTTTGACCGGGAAGCTGCTGCCGCCTGTCTTTGTACGTTTAAATCTAGGCACTTGAAGTACATTGGCAGTAGCTATTCTAGAAGGGCGTTTAGTGGATTGTCTCAAGAATCTAGTGGTGAGGTACAGTGGGGCGGCCATGTGTAGGCATTTATGAGTCAAGGAGGCTGATTTAAGGAAGATTTTGTCTTTTATGGAAAGCCAATTGTTAGATCTTCTGAGGTCAGATATGTGGGCTTTCGTCGGAATGTTGAGAGCTGCTCTCAGAGCATTATTTTGTAAGATCTGGTTCTTATTGGTAATGTATTTGTTGCTCCCTACTTAAAGGGCATTGCAATAATCCAATTTAGATAATACCAAAGCTCTTGCTAGAGTAATGCAATTATTAGGTGTGAGGAATGGCTTAGCTGCTCTGATTAGCTTACAAGTGTAAGTGGGAGCCGAGGCCATGGAGTTTACTTGTTTTTTTAAAGTGAGAGGAGAGTCTAGGTAGAAACCAACAGTTTTAACTTCCTTGGCTACTGTTATGTTATTGTTGTCTATTGTAAAATTAGAGTAGGGATGGCCCAATTTGTTAAGATTTGCCGTGGTGCTGACAATAAGGAGTTCTGTTTTGTCATCATTCAGGCATAGTCCATGAGATGCCATCCATGCCTACATGATGAGGTACACTCTATTCACGAAGGCCAAATCCTTGTTATAATATCCTGTCAACGGGATGAGGATCTGTGTATCATCGGCATAGTTAGTGTAGGTGATACCCAGACCATCTAGATCATCAAAAAGGGGCTTCATAAAGATGTTGTACAGGGTGGGTAAAACGCATGAGCCCTGGGACACACCGCAGGTAATAGGTATAGGGTCCGCAGCTGCTGAGGGTGTGAAGACCCGCATAGTTCTATTGTCTAGGAAGGATTGGATCCAACCTATGGCTTTTTGTGAGAAGTGGGTGGCAGAGTCCAGGTGTTGGCAGAGCGTCTTGTGGTCAACCAAGTCAAACGCTGCTGAGATGTCGAGCAACAGTAGAAGTGCTGTATTACCATTGTCTCTCAGGGTGTCTATTTGTGCTTTAAAGTTGATCAGCCCAGTTTGCGTTCCGTGTTGAGGTCTAAAACCTGACTGACGTACTCCTAGAATGTGGTTGCATTCCAGCTATTGTTGGATTTGGAGGTACGCCATCTTATCTAGGATCTTCAGCAGGAACGGTACTGTAGTAATAGGGCGATAGTTAGTGGGAATGGACGGGTCAAGAGTTTTTTTTTTTTTAGGAGTGGGAGGACCCAAGACTGTTTCAAGTTGTTGGGAATGGTGCCAGTAGAAAATGAGGCATTTATAAGCTTAGTTATGAATGGGGAGAGGTCCCGTGCAGCATCCTTTATAATTTGAGCTGGGCAGGGGTCACCGTGGCAATTAGATGGTTTGAGAGTTAGGATGATTCTTTGAACTTCTAGAGTGGATACTTTCTTTAAGCTGAAGAGGGGTGTAGGCAGTTCAGAGGGGCCAGGAGGTGGGGTGTCGGTGGCAAAGGAGCCGTGATATTGTTAGGATTGGAGGCAGGGAGGAGGGAATCTTTGTTATTGGTAATTTCTGCCTGACTGGTCGTTATTTTATTAACTAGGGCACTCTGAATACTGGTGCACTAGTTTTTGTCCTAAAGGCATGTGTCAGGGGCTTGGATAGGTGTTTCCATTTCTTTAAGAATTGTGAACAGTTCTTTAGTATTGGAATTGGCTTTGGGGTAATGCGCAGGTTGTAGGATTCTTGTTTAGCAAGGATTATTTCTGTTTTGTACATAGAGGCAAGTTTTGTGAGGTTGTTTTTATTAGCATCAGACGGGTCTTGTCTCCAAATTTGTTCGCATTTACGTTTCTCAAGTCTGATGGCTTTTAGGTGGGGCGAAAACCATGTGTTGACATGTTTTTCCTGTTTTCTCTTTCTAATTGTCAGGGGTGCTATGGTGTCTAGGGCAGATAACATTACTTTGTTGTACTTGTCAACCAAGGTAAATGAGTCTGTCGAGGCAGGAAGAGAATTCAAGGTAGGGAGGATTAGAGGGATGAGATTATTAGCTGTAATGTTCTTTATATTCCTAGTGGGAATGGCTGGGGCTAAGTTGATGAAATGGTGGGGAGCTGTGACTTCTAGGGAGAAGGAGATCAGATGGTGGTGGGACCAGGGCAATGGTGTTATGGCAGTGATGGAACTTTGGCAGTTGTGCTCTGCTATCCAGTCAAGGGTAATACCTTTAGTATGTGTAGCGACTGTTACCTTTTGGGTAAATCCTAGTTCCTCGATAGAATCGTTGATCTGTGTGGCATTGGGATCTGAAGGGTCTTTGTAGCCAAGATTAAAGTCTCCTAAAAGAAGGCTTGGTGAGGCATTTTTAAGGTTATCCGATAGGATGCTAGTGAGATCCTCTTCGATGGAGCCTCGGGGGCCTGAAGGTCTATAAATTAGGTGGACAGATATACCAGAGGATTCAGGGATTATTTGCGCCGAAAAAAAAAATGGGATTTGTGCGCCATTCTGCCCGCAAATCCCCATTTGTTGAACAGGGATCTGCGGGCAGAATGGCGCACAAATCCTGTTTTTCTCGGCGCAAAAAATCCATGAATCAGGGCCCTAGTTTGGGTGTTGGATATGGTAAGTTTGGCGATCAGGGTTTCACATGAAGCTACATTAGGTGGAGTAGCGTGTCTCAATGCTAGGCTAGTTTTGGCGATTATGGCTAAGCCACCGCCTTGGGAGGTAGTGCAGTCTATTCTTAGGAGGGTATAGTACTCCGGAATGGCTAACCTAATCGCTGGGCCAGCTGCTGGGTGAAGCCAGGATTCCGTGATAGCGATGATGTCCATTTTTTCAGTTGCGATTAAGTCGGCTATTTCTGTGGCATATGCCACCATAGACCAGGCATTTATTAGGGCTCCTCTTATGCCGGACAGTGTGGTCTCAGTGAGTGGTGCCAGGGTATTGTAGTGGTGCCTAGAGTGGGTGGTGGGGCCTCGATTAAGTCAGCTGTTGAGCTGGAGTGGGTGCTATTAGTAGTTTTATGCAATGAGGGTTTGGTATTAGGCTGAAGGCCTCTTAGATTTCTAGACGAGTTATTGGGAGGGGGGTGTAGGGATTTGGCTGGGGGTTTGTAAATTTTGGGGAGTCTGACGCAAAGTTTGAGGTTTCTTTGGGAGAGACTGCAAGGTCTGGTGATCAGGTCGTTTAGATTAGTGGTATTGTTAGGGGATGTCACAGACGCTGAGAGGGGCAGCGTGTAAGGCATGTTGAGGTCTATAGTAGTGAGTAGGTGGAGGATTGTCCTTAGTAGGACCGTATAAGTAGCTGGCATATGCATAATTTGTGTGAGGGGAGGCTAGCAAATGGTCAGTGTACCAGTGATATGCATACGTCTGGTAATACACAGGCTATCAAACAATATCAGGGCTCACAATTGGATGCAAAAATCAGGTAATACACAGGGCTATCATTCAATGGCAGGGCTCACAGTTAGATGCATGAGTTGGATAATACACAGGGCTAGCAATCAATAGCAGGGCTCACAGTTGGATGCATTAATCAGGTAATACATAGGGCTAGCATTCAATGGCAGGGCTCACAATTGGATGCATGAGTCGGGTACTAAACAAGGGCTGCAATCAATAGCAGGGCTCACAGTTCGATGCATGAATCAGGTAATACACAGGACTAGCAATCAATGGCAGGGCTCACAGTTAGATCCATGAGTCTGTTAATACACAGGGCTAGCAATCAATAGCAGGGCTCACAGTTGGATGCATTAATCAAGTAATACATAGGGCTAGCAATCAATGGCAGGGCTCACAATTGGATGCATGAGTCGGGTAATACACAGGGCTAGCGATCAATGGCAGGGCTCACAATTAGATGCATAAAACAGGCGCTACACAAGGGCTAGCAAGCAACAGCAGGGCCCATAATTGGGTGCATGAATCAAACAATGCACAGTGTTGAGCATTCAAGAAGGCAGAGCTCACAATAGAATTAGGAGATCACCTGTTACACAAGGTGAACATTCATAGCTGCCAGCATATGATAGCAATTCTAAAGGGAAATTGGTGAACAGTGTAATCACGTAACGGTGCGGAGCATTGGGCAAAGATATAAGGACATGCAGTCGACATAGGCACATGTGATTGAATCCTCGTGCCTGTTCCAGTGTAGTGAGGCACAATGCGCGGGCACGAACTGAGTCGGAGATTGAGTTTAAGGTGGTTCTCTGATTGCCTGGCCTTGAGCTATGAGCAGCAGTAGGGTCAATGGACAGCGGGCGGCAGAAACAAAGGACAGAGAGCGGTTGGGAGCGAGAGTATTTCGTGTGGGCATAATGCATTGCGCGCATTCAAGGTGCTGGGACTGGATAAAATGAATGTGTGTCCCAGATAGTCACAGCCACGGTGGGGGTCGGTAAAACGTAGAGATTGGTGTTTTACAGCAGCAGATGTGTGGCGGATTGCGTAACGTGTGCTATACATGGACGGCAAACTACGCACGCAGTGTAGGTGTTCAGGCTCGCGGCTGCAACAGCTATTTGAAGTCATTGCGATAGTGTTACCTTATAGATATGGACAACAGTTGTAAGGCAGTATTCCTGGCAAACGGCGTCGGCGTGCAGGCTGCTGACAGGCTGAGGACAGGAAGCAGCCTTGGTTCCTGGGCCTTGGGGAGGTGGGCCAGCTTACGCCTGCCGGCGCCGGATTGGTGTTAAAGAAAGCTCCAGTGACCAATCCGAGCCTGGCAGCATATGGTTGGTTTACTGGCTGATGTGGGACACACCACAAATGGTGTCGGAAACAATGTTGTACAAAAGAAAAGTGTTCAAGAAATTATATATTAGGATAGTTGAGATGTTAGCTTCCCTTCCCCACGTTTTCAGCATGGGCAAGGCGGCACACTTGAGCTTAGCACATACTCAGCCTCTTCTAGCACAAGGATGCAGCTCAAGATCTCAGTATCACGACCTCCTGTGCCAAAGTCTCTTTGCCATTTAAACTCTCTTATTTCAGAGGGCCAGATGCGACAAACATTCATAGTTCTTTCTCCTCGGGATTCTCATGTGCACAACTTCTCTGGTGATTCACTGTTCACCCCAGGTCCAATTCCGACGGACTCAGACCCACTTAGACACAAAACCTTCAATGATTCTCCCCCAAATGTATCTCAATTTCCAAACTTTCTTAACTGTATCAAAATCGAAAACCTTCGACTGTGCGCCGGATTTTGCTTCACCTATTGGAGGACCACTTCGATTCACAATTCTTTGTTCTCTTCTTAATCCGACACTTTATCTTTCACTTCTGCCACTTCTCAGCTGGATACCTTACAGAGACCTTCGATTGAGCACCCACGGGGTGCCGGACCTCTCTGTCAAAGGTATCGTATTTTGCTTTTCAAAGTTCAAACACTATAAGAGGTTCAACTTTACTTGCATCTTTTATCACACATGTTTTAACAATGTTAATTCCAGTGGTCGCTATACAATGTTGCTGCTTGTAACCTTGGCTCCAACACAGGCCGGTCTTGTATCGGTCTCCGCAACTCACTGGCTGTGTTGATTTCACTGTTTATGCTTTGTTCTTGGAGCCAAGGACGGCAGCACAGCTGCTGCTGCTTCTCCCCCACTTGATTATGGACACACGATGGCCCCAGGTATTTCCGACACACAATACAGGATTCTTCAGCCTGGTTTCCTGGTCTTAAGCTTCCTGAGCTTGAGGGCACTTGAAAGTAACGGTTCCTTGTCAGAAGCATGTGAAAGCCTCTCCCGTGATTCCATGCAATGGGGAGACCCGGGGGCCTCAGGGACCAAGTTACCTGCAGCTTCGCGTGTCAGGAGCCGCGAAACCCAAGATGGTGGCCGGGGACTCGCACTGATGCAGTCCCCGGACAGAGCAGCCGACTCAAGCCCCCAAGAAGATCCCCTTGGAGACAGACGGGGAGGGGAGCCTCCTGCCAGGTGTGGGCCAGCGGGGCATTGGTGCGGCTCATTTGTTGGCATCCAACCTCTCTCCAAAAGCATTGTGACTCTGGCGTAGCGACCCCCCATCCCCCGGGCCAGGAAAACAGGAGGACGGCTGTGACCCCGGGCCAGACGGCACGCCGCCCGGGACAACAAGAAGACCAGGCCTGACTGCAGCGCTCGCGAGTGCCTGACTGCTGAAAACTGCTGGCCCAGTCAGAACGGCCACCCGGGACAACAAGTGGAGCGGCAGCCTCAAGACCCCTGCAGCCTGGAGGGGGAGACCACGCTGCGTGGGTGGGAGCCGGAGCCCCTGGCCACTAGGCTGCCGTGCTCGAGTACCCAACCTACCTGCTGAGACCATCGGTGTGGTCAGCGTCTCCCCCAGGCGCAAACCTACTACAGTTTGATCACCCACAGGGGGCCCCAGTCTAGAAACAGCCTAAAACCTGCACACTCTCGCCAGACTCCTGGGGCGACCCTGCCCAACCTAGAGAGCATGGCAGACTTTTCCTTGCCCCGGAAAGGTCACCCTGAAGACCACTAAGATGACACTTACAGGAACTGCACCAACTTCATGGAACCATCTTGCTGAAAGGTAGGTCAGCTCCACTTGTCCACCAATGCCCCTAGTACCAGGCCTGCCTTGACACGCAACCAGCAGCACAGTCCTGCACAGGAGTTCCCACCACCCCCCCCTTTTTCTTCCAGGGGTGCCCTGGCCAACCTAACCATCCACTCCACCCCCCCGGCCAACAGACTCCGGGGGGCTCTAGCTTCCTCCGCAGCACTGGGCCGCCCGCTGCCAAAAGGGGTGCCCCTTCATAGCGGCACCCCCCCCAGCGTGAGCAACGAACAAAGCCACAAGGCACTCACCAACCTGAAGAGCTGCTGGGGGCAACCCCAGCGACACTCGCCTGACTTCTCTGGGTTCCCAAACAAATTTCTTCACGCCTGCCCCTCTTTTTGTCAACAGGAACCCACCATGGCTAAACAATCAAAAGCCAACAAAAATGCAGACATCTCCACAATGCTACTGGCTGATACCCCCCTCAAAATGGCTCTTCAAAAGTCGGCAGAAGACAAAGAATCCTTAGCAACCAAGGAAGACATCCAGGCCTTCATGGCAGATATTAAATCAGAATTTAGATCAAGTATGATAGAACTCACCACAAACCTCGAAAATACCAACCAAAGAGTTACTGAAGTGGATCAGCGTTTAGGGGAAATTGAAGATCGTTCGCAGGACCAGTCAACAACAATGGGGGAGGTCCAGGGCGCGATTCGGGCCCTGCAGTATAGGTTTGAAATCCTGGAGTTCAAGCAGGAGGACTTTGAAAACAGGGCCCGTCGCAACAATCTCTGGATCCGGGGCATCCCAGCCACTATCCCGGACAAAGAGCTCCCCAACTACGTGGGGAACTTCTTCCAGGCCCTTCTCCCCCACTTAGATAAACCGCTATTGTTACTAGACTGCACTCACAGACTGCACCCCGATCGGGGGGTAACAACAGATTTCCCCCCCCAAATGTGATAACCAGAGTGCACTTCTTTACGACCCAGGAAGCTATTTCAGAGATAAGCCGTACCTGAGATGAACTTTCCTTCCAGGGGTCCCTGCTTCAAATCTACCAGGACCTCTCACCACTCACCATACAGAAAAGGAAAGCCCTCTGCCCTCTCACCCTTGTCCTTCAAAACCGCCTGATTCGATATAGGTGGCTCTTCCTGACGGCGCTCCAGTTCACCCTCAATGGATCGCTCCGTAGAATCTCCCATCTGGAAGACGCTGAGAATATCCTTCGCGCAGGCTCCCCGGAGGGGGCCACAGCACGCACAACAACCAACAATAATGGCGAAGCTCCAGCCTCCTCAGGCAAATCCAAGGGGGACCCATGGTCCAGAGTCCAGAGATACGGTAAAAGGAAATTACCACTCGCGGGCTCCCTACACACGTAGGGGGGGGCTTGCGCCCTCCCCGGGCCCTAGGGGACCCCTGGTTTCCCCCCTCAAATATACCGACTCTACAGCATTCAAAGATATACCTGTCGGCGGGCCTCACACGGCTCATGCCCATTTCCAAGGCACTAACCATCAATGAGTCCTTGAAATTACTTTTTTTGGCAGTCGCCAGACCCCGCCACGTTGGCGGAGTGCATGGCCATGGCCACATTGGCCAAGGGGGGGTCTGTCCCTGAAACTCCAGGCCCCCGCACATTGCATAAGTTGGGGCTCTCTCGTTGGAGGCCCCGGTTAAAAGTTCAGAGACAGAGTGATCAGCAGCCACAACTCCTCGATAATGGTGGCTAGCCTTCCTCCCTCCTCAACAATGGACCCCCCGAGCTCTCGTACGCTCCGATTTATCTCCCTCAACGTCAAAGGCCTGAACTCCCCATCTAAGCGTAAATCAATCATCCAGCGACTCCTAGATGAAGTTACAGGGTTGGCCTTGCTACAGGAGACTCCTTTGCTCCCGGGAGACTTCGGCTGCCTCAAATGTAAAGACTTTCCACTGCAGTTCCTGGCCTCGCATGGCTCTAAAAAAGGAGGGACGCGATCCTCTTCAGAAAGGGCCTGGACCCACCGATCCTAAGCACCAAAAGGTATCCGGGGGGCCGCTATGTGGCAATCAAATGCCTCCTTTTGGGCCAACTTTACACGCTGGTCTCAGCCTACGCTCTCAATGTGGGCCAGATGGCTTTTTATGATGCCTTGGGTGCAACTCTATCAGCTTTCTCAGAGGGGCTGAAGGTAATCAGTGGTGACTATACCGGAGTCCCAGACCCTACGAAATATTCATATAAAGAGAATTGACCTCCTTCTAACCTCTCCACAAATTCTGGCTTACACCAATGCAATCTCAATCGGAACACGCACCCTCTCAGACCAGGCACCAGTAACCCCAAGCCCACCAGGCTACACCCCCCAGCCCGCACCAGGCCGCTGGGCTCTATTCGACCCAATCCTCAACTATATGCCCCTGAAAGATGTAATCGCCTCCAAAATCCGCAATTTCTTCCAGGAAAACCGAAATGAAGACACCTCTCTGGCGAACACATGGGATGCTATGAAAGCGGTGGTCTGGGGGGAACTCATCACCCAAGGAGCGGCATACCACAAAGCTAGAGGCCAAACCCGCCTCTCCTTGGAGAAGGAACTCCAAGAAGCAGAAAAAACACATAAGCTGAATGGATGGTCCCCGAAGACACAACGGGCAATCCGCATGGCCCGAAACAAAATGGAGGCGCATTATGCCGAACACACAGCCCATCTACTGGCTAAGGCAAAGCAATTTGCCTATGCCAAGAACAACAAACCAAATAAACTGTTGGTGAGCAAACTAGCCAAGGCAAGGCAGAACAACATCATCGCCGGACTACGGGACGCCAGGGTAGGGTCCACTATGCAGAAGGGGAAAAACAACAACTGGCAGCGAACCACCTGTCCCAGCTGATGTCCCCCGCCCCGAGTGACCATTGCAAACAAAGGGAGTACCTACTAAAAGCGACGCTACCCCACCTGAAGGAAGCAGCGCAAATGAACCTCGACGCTCCAATAACGAACGAGGAAGTTATTAAAACCCTTGGAGCAAGGGCCGCTGGGCCTGACTGCTTCCCTGCAAAATTCTATAAAATCTTCCGACTGCAACTGGTGGCTCCTATGGTAGCCCTCTTTAACTCTTTCAGGGACTCGGACGTGGTCACTCCCTCAATGGCAGAGTCCATAACAATCCTGCTGCCCAAGCCCGGGAAAGACCCGAAAGACCCGGCCTCATATAGACCAATTGTCCCGATGAACATTGATGCCAAAATCTATTTGAAAATCCTGGCCAACTGCCTTGCAGCCATCCTGCCTGAAATAATCCACCCAGAGAAATCAGGATTCATCACTAACAGCTCCACAGGAGATAACGTTCGTAGAGCCTTGAATCGGATTGACCTGACATCTCGGAAATCGCAGAAACTAGTCCTGGTGGCCCTGGACGTGGTCAAGGCGTTTGACAAGGTGGACTGGTCCTTCATGAACCAAACCATGGAAGCCTTTCACATTGGCCATATGTTCCGTAAGATGGTCCTAGCGAACTATCAAGCACCGACAACCCTCCTCCGGGTCAATGGTGCCCTTTCTACCCCAATACCACTAGGCTGCGGGACCAGGCAGGGATGCCCGCTATCCCCATTACTCTTTGCTGTGGTGATGGAGCCTGCTCACCTTCACGGATCCCGTTTGCTATCTACGACACGCCTTGACAGAAATAGACCATTATGGGAGAGTCACAGGCTTCTCTATAAACTACCGTAAGTCAGTGGCTTTGGAGTCTGGCTTGTCACCGAACGACCGAGAGGCCCTTTCCTCACTTTGCCCTGCACAATGGAGTGAAAACATCATCCCCTACCTGGGAGTCCAAATCCCGGCGGATCCCAAGGCGGTTTATCAAGTTACCATTCCCCCTCTCTTCTGCGAACTAGAAAAAGACTTGAAGAGATGGGCGAAGCAGGAGATCTCGGTGATGGGACGCATCACGGCGAGCAGGATAAATCTTCTTCCCAGATTTCTTTATGCATGCTCTGCCCTCCCGGTGACAATTCCGCCGGCCGCCCTACAGGGACTCCAGAGGAAACTACTCCAATTTATCTGGAACGGCAAGAAGGCCCGGATCCCCTAAGAACCATGCTGGGAAACGCCTGCCTGGGAGGCCCCTGACCTGCAAAACTATCAAATAGCAGCCCAATTGGTCCACATTCAGGCTTGGACATTGTCCTCGGAACGCCCCCGTTGGCCAGATATAGAACAATCCCGGCTGCCGATGCCTTTACGCTTCCTTCCAAACATGCCATCCCACCTCCGACCAAACGGAGAAGATCTCCTACTTTCCACCAAACACACGCTAAAAGCATGGGACTGGGCGCGACGGCGCCAAAAAATCCCGAAGGGCTTCAGCCCCCATTCCATGGTCTTTATGAACCCCTCATTTGCTCCCGGAACATATCCCCAGAACTTTAGGAACTGAATAAGGGGAGGCTTAGAGTCACTGGGCCAACTTTACTTTGATGGTCACCCGCGAACATTCGAACAATGTAAAGAGACATTTCGATTGAAAGAACCAGACAGATTCACCTATATCCAGCTAAGACACTGGTGCTCCCATCCACAAACCTGGGAAGCGGCAAAACGCACGCCAAACCCCACTTGAACTTACGCTGCAAGATCTCCCGACCCGGGGGAAATTTCGGACACATATAAACGCTTCTCAGGAGACTTTCTTAGCTCCAAAACCCGAGTGATGGCCCAGTGGGAGGCAGACCTAGGGCGCCCATTAACCGACCAGAACTGGGTGGATATCTGGTCACGAACCCACTTGGCGTCCTCCTGCATCACAAACCGAGAATGTGCATACAAGCTCCTATTACGGTGGTATTACCCCCCCCCTAAGATTCCATCACATTAATCAGGCTCTAAGCCCCGCCTGCTGGAGACATTGCAGCCACCCAGGTTCCTTTTATCACATGTGGTGGTCGTGCCCAAAGGTGCAACTTTATTGGTCCCAATGTGTAACCACGTTCGCAGACATCACCCAGAAAGCAATCCCACTGGAACCCGAAACCATCCTCCTGGGGGCCCTAGTCCCGGGATGCTACCCAACATCGGGTAGAAAGGCCACACTCTTGACTCAATGCCTCCTGGCGTATTATGGTGGCTCGTGCTTGGATGACTGTTGAAGGACCACTGATAGCGCTGTGGTGGGGAAAGATGTGGGACATTTTAATCGCAGAAAAGATAACCGCGGCCAGGGCCAGGACTCTGCACCGCTTATGGTACACCTGGGCCCCATTTATAGACTGTAACCGAAGGTTCCCGGCCATAACTTTCCTACCCCGGAGCACCGCAAGATTTCTGGAGGGGACTGGGGCGTAGGGGGCGGGGGAGAAGAGGTGTAGGGGGATCGGGCAGGGCAGTGCCTGTAATGTTTTCACTCTGCTCTGTTGCAAAAATACACAGTTTAAAAAAAATTAAAAAGTGATGACCGTGTCCTGGCCACCTGGATGACAGATCCTCGGGGACCAGTTGTTAGGCGGAAACCTGTGCAGTTCCCTCTGGGACCACTGCAAAAGATTTAGGACTACAGGTGTTTGGCAGTAAACCGACTTGGTAGCAGTCTGTACCACACAGATTCACTTGGTAGCTGTGGCTGAGCAGTCAGACTTCCCTCAAGAAGAGTTAAACAGTATGTGGAGTATACAATATAGGGCAATTCTTCACAGTAAGACAAGCAAACACGCAACAAGGCTTAGTGTAAAGATATTAAGCTATTTATTTATAACGGAACATCTATGAAAAACACTATGGCATTATCACGGCAAACACTTCAATCACAATTACTCTACGAAGGAGAAATGATCAATCCCCCTACAATATTTCGACAAGTCTAGGTTCTACCAGCATCACTTATTTACAGACAGAGGTGTATGCCTCAACCTAGATGGCACTCTAATATTAGTTAGGACGGGAGAGAAAACTAAGCAGGTCACGAAATCAACACAGTTCAATACTTCATGGGAAAAATGCAAGGCAAGAAGGCAAGAACCAAAATAGATTATAAAGTTCAGAGGCCAGGCCCACTCGGAGAGAGGCAATGCGATACGTCCCAAAAAGTCTCTTAGTGGAAATGCGTTCCAGTCTTTATAGCAAATTGTTATCGGCAGATTGAACCAGTTCAGAACAATACGTGAGAAAGCTTGGAGGCGACCCAACGGAAAGGAGAGGATTAAGACACCTCACTCGAACCGATCGAAAGGGAAGCCAGGCGGACACGGTACCTTGTTTGTGGAGAGACAGCTCCGGCGGGGGCAGTTGTTCCTGGTGGTGGATGCACGTCGGGTCTTTGCCAACAGTAGAGATGATCTCGTCGTCGAAGACAAGTGAAGTCCGGTGCACCACCAGGGAAGAGACCAGCCGCGGAGTGCTCCGTCACAAGGCACCACCTTTTGGTCACGGTACAGGGGTAGTGGCTATCCGGTTGCCGAGGTGCTCTGCACGGGCAATTCGACCACTGCGTCCTGAGGCGAAGAAAAAGGCAAAGGGGACTGGTTGTTCCCACCAGTCAGGGGAAGAGACTCTCCGGCAGGGAGATCTCCTCTGTCATCGGGAAGTGGTGAGTCAGTTCCGCAGGGCTCCACTGGGAGTGTCGTCGTGCAGTTCGGCTCAGCGTTACCCTCGTCGGATTCTTAGGTCCTGTGGCGACTTCTGAAGATCCAGTCCCAAAAGCCCTGCTTTTATGCAGAAAACCCCCATTCATTCAGCCTAGCTGTCAATCAACACACGCTAAGTGGTGAGCGGGGAGCCTCACCACTTGGGCCAATCGCACCAGAGTGCGACCGGAGTTGGCAAGGCAACTCGGTCCAGGGTGCCTAAACCCCTTCCCACACCCCTGTGGTAACCCAGACAGAATGGCACCACTTTGGAGGGTCTCTGTCCAGAGGCCCGCCAAAAGTGGAACAACGGGGCTCAACCTTTGGTTTAGGAGTCACAGAGACGAACACAGACGCCATTTTAAAAACCGAGTTCTGGCAGAAAATACCATCCGATAAACTTATTTAAGATAAGTAGACCGGTGGTACGTTAGAGATTAACGAGGAAAAGTATCAACCTCTAACAATGGGACGAATCCCATAGGGTTATGTTCGGGGTCGAGCATAACAAGTAGTTTCCACTGCCACCAGCCAAAACTCGACGAGGGGGGACGGGAAAGTGCCCCCTCGAGTGACAGATCTAGGAGTAATCGAATTACCCCTACTAGCACGTCCACAATAAGATGGTTTGTACTAGTTCTGTTAGTAAATTTAGGTCTAGTAAAGCCAATGGTGACTTTACATGCCCGGGGAGACAGTAGTCAGTCCCCGGGTATGGAGTCTATGGTGGAGGTCCGCTAGGACGCCCCAGTGTTACGGCACGTAGGGTGCGGTGTAACACACATAGAAAAACATATGAGACCCTATGGAGTAAAAGACCCCATAGCCCATAGAACACATTGACATTCAAAAGAATTAAACACATTCATGTCCAAGAGTGGGAGGAAAAGAGTCTCACTCTTGGCAGGATGGAGAAAAACAAACTCCAGAAATCCAACAAAGCTGCTGGGGGACTCACTAGGTTAGGAAATTCAGCCTAAACAGAGAATTCTCCCTAACACCAGTGGGGGAGACACCTTCTGGTTTCTCACAGAACACACACACACATTTGATTATATTTATAGGTTTGTGCTGCAGATACTGATACATCTCTAATACCCCAGCACATTCTGCCTTTTCATTTATACCAGGATTTATAAAAGATTTTATGGACATGATTCTGTTTAATACAATAAAGGGCAACTCGACGGTGCTGTGACCCTAACATTCATAGGTCTGCGCGCTGCAATAGCACTCCTCCGATCCCACTTTGTTCAGAAAACTCAGATTTGAGAGACCATGATCTACGCAATGAAACTTTGGGCCTCATTCCAAGTATGGAGGTAATCATGGCGCTATCTGCGCCATGACTACCTCCCTACCGGGTCTGGGTCTGACCTGGTTCAATGGGGACTTACCGGTCCATTCCGACCCTGGAGGGACCGGTAAGTCCCCATTGAAAAATCCATTCCCCATTCCCATTTGAGCCCCCATAGGGCTCAATGGGAATGGGGAAGTAGCTTATAATGGTACCGCAATCTGCGGTACCGTTATTAGCTCTCTGGCCCCTTGTAAAACCAGGCGCCAAAAGCGGGACCCCGCTAAGTGACCTCGGAATAGGGCGCAAAGGGATTACCGGCACTGATGTCCTTAACGGTGCCCGGTATCCCTCTGCGCCCACCTCGAAATGCGGCCCATTGTCTCCCACAGTGAAGAACCACCCCCAATACATAGATCAACCATTGCCCTTTGGATTACACTTTACCTGTTTTCTAAACAAACTAACAATTACCTACTGACTTATCTACTATATGCAGGCACAGATGGGTGAGGGGCCAGGAATGAGACTCGTTCACAAATGATTCATGGCCTTGGTCAAAGACTTTTATTAAAATAAAAAGGGATGGGGAAATGCCTCTCTGTCCCTGCACTGGAGGCGTTTCCCTACCTAAAACCAAAACTAAGGGTCTTTCGATGTCAGGATGTCCAAAACAAAACCGTCCTGTGTCCAATGTTCTATTCTGGCCCTCCCATTCTAATAACATAAACTCGTAAGGTGAAAAGGATAATGTCTTTGGCCTTAAGTGGTTTATAAATGTTCAAAATGAGAAATGCATAACTCCAACACAAAAGTTCAAGCAGAACATAGAAGAACTCGAAATGCGTCACCAACAAGGAAGGGGTGATCAAAACCTGCTACAGATGGTATTTAACCCCAGAGACCCTGAACAAGAGAAACCCAGCGATCTCCCTGCGATGCTGGAGAGGATGCACAGACACAGGCACGCTATTTCACTTGCTTTGGACATGTCCAGTGTCCACAAAATACTGGAACGAGATTCTGGACCTAATCAAGCAGATCACAGGCCTGACGATTCCATGGGACTCAGGAATAGTCCTACTGGGCAGCACAGGGGAGGGCCAATTTCCATTGACCAGCAACTTGGCGAGCCTATGCACACAACTTCAGCGGCAAAGATAGCTATAGCAAGACTATGGAAACATCCAGAGGGACCTGCTGTGAGCCTGTGGTGGGCCAAATGTTGGGACATCGCAGTCGCGGAAAAAAAAAAACGCCATCCACCTGGGGAATAGAAACAAGATTTTCGACACCTGAGCCCCCTTCCTAGACTGCGCGGAACAGTTCCCTGGAATGGCAAGGAAACCACTACCCCTCCGCTGGCTAGACAAATATGACTAACGTAATCCAAAAACCAGTCTCGTGGCCCACACTGAACTCACCTCCCCGAGTGCTTCTAACTCGGGCACAGGAGCAGCAGAGGGCAAGGCGAACCTCAAGAAGCACCCCGCCTCAGTCAAGGTCTAACTAAAACCTCCCTGCGAAAGACAATTATCCAAAACAGTCCCCTCCCCCCCCCCCCAAGAACTACAGCACCCCCGATTGTTTCTCCCCTGGTGGCCCTCCTTTCCCCCCGCTATCCACACCTAATTATGTATTGGTTATGTTTTGGTTTGCTATGCTCATCTCGAAAGGAACTAAGCAATAAGTGAATTAATGCACCTGAGGTGTTATGTTTACTGATAAAATCAAATAAAAAGATTGATTGAGAAAAAATAAAAAGAATGATAGTTCCTCTTTTCAGAGGGTGGTTTCCTTTCCCCTGGATTTCTCTTCCCTCTGTTGTATAATCAAAGATAACAGTCCCTTAAGTTTATCTTCTTTCACCACGCTACTGATACACAAATCAACTTGACTATTTGTCTTAGTCCTGTTAGGAAACCTTGTGTACTCCCTGCCAGTTGTTTACTACTGCTTTCGTAGATTTCACACAGCCTTTGACTTGTCCTGATATTTCCTTTGCAGGACCCCTTTTGGCGATGTATTTCTTATGCACTGCTCAGTCTGTCCTTGCTTGTTGTATTCTCCTGCCAGGGTTCGTCTTAAACACTCTTGCAACTGCCTGGTATACTCTCCTGCCAGGACCTTTCATAAACACACTTGTAACTGCCTGGTATGCTTCTCTTGCCAGGATTGTCTTCAGTTGAGTTCTGCACCCACTTCCAAACGTAATATCTTCTTAGGTCTAATTCCGTCTCTGCCTGGTACACTATCTTGCCAGGGCTTTTCTTATCTGTGTATTGGATACACTAACGCTCTTGAAAGTTTCTCTCTTGCTTTCTTTACAAATATTCGTCTTGTGCATATCTGCCAATACATCCCAGTGTCCCCATTTCCCTTATGGGAACTCACCCGTTCTGTTGGTGTACTTTGTTCATCTTGTGGTAAGCCGATGGTGGGCGTACGACTTTTTGCCCCATCTCGCTGTTTCCGTTCTCCTGTTTCACTGTGTTGCACAGTTCCTGCCGGGCCCGTCTGCTTTGTGTCAGGCTCTGGTAAAGCAAATGCCACCGCTTCACACCCTCAAATGCCCAGGAGCCCTGCGCTGGCTTCTGGAGTTCTTGTAGCACGTCTTCCTTTGCAGGTTTCCTGTTCTTCCCTTCCATGGAGCTCCTCGCAGCCCCTCAGTCTGCCGCTTCTTACCAAGAGAAGCAACTCTCTTTCTCCAGCAGCTCTCCTCTGCTCTCCTGCTGCAGCCTCAGCTGAATGCTCTCTGCACACTGAAGAAGCTCTCTTTGCCCTCAGCAGGTATGCACTTTTTCCCTCTATGGGAAACTCTCTCCTTGGTTTCCCCCTCAGTGAGGGAGTTTTCAGTTTGTGGCACTCTGCTGATGCCCAGGGATTCCCCTTCTTTGTGGAGGGGCCAGACTGCTCCCTTTGTTTCCTCAGGCAATTCCAAACTCCATATAAGCAGATGGGGTGAAATGATTCCCCTTCTCTTTGGCCCAAACAGCAGTCCACAATTCCTTCTTTTGTCTCGGGAGGATAGCTCAGGGGCAACGCGCTCTCCTTGGAAGCAAGACGACGTGGAGCAACACACGTTTGATCCCCAGGTCCGCACTTAGAAACCTCTGGGTATTAAGCACGTTATAAATAACCAATCATAACACGCAAATCCTGCAGCCAGGTCCTCCAGGGAGGGCCTCTCTCACACTTCTTGAGTCTTTCCTTCCTTTTATACTGACTCTGGCCAATAGGATTTGAGGAAAGACTAGACTGCTGTATGTGATATCTATGTGTAATCCTCTTTCTTCCATACAGTACTGATCTTATAACTCTCTTGTTATGGGATCTTCTTCGTCACAGTACTGGGAAAGTGATCTTAAGGATACTCCTTCGTCCCAGTACTTTTTTGGAGAATGGTAGGATTGCCAAACGATACGTGGGGTGGTTATTTTACCCACGAGTCCTTTTGAGTCACAAACATGTTGGAAGCCTGGCAGTATGCCATGGGGAGTGAAGGGTTGTAGGAATAGACTCCAAGGTCTCTTACCTTGTGGGGATATCGCATCTCACCCGATCATGTTGTGTCACTCCCTTAAGGGTTGCCTCTCCCCATGTGATCATCCTTCATATAGCCGCCCTCAGGGTCAGGATCATGTAGTGGCTGCCGTCCCCTGGCCACATGGGGAGAGGTCACCACTGGGAAAGGAATGATGACACCATTGAATTCATCACAGATAGTTGGATGGAGCTTTTACGCAAATCTCGAACTTTGACTTACATAATCAAGGCTACTGCTTCACCTCTGTCAAGCATAATTTAGAAGTAAAATAAGCAATTCTAGATCTTGTATCAATACACAAATTAAGAAGTGGCCACAGAATATAATTACATTGTAAAACAAATTTAGAGTGAAAAGATAGCTGGAATAAAACTTACTAACTTTAAATGGTGTCTACTTAATGCGATTTTTCAAGACAAGCTTCTTAAACATCAGTTGTCTTGCTTATGAAACATTTTCTAGGAGACAACAGATTATTGGCAATTTACATATTTCCTTCAGCGTGTGGTCAGGTTGATACTGCTTCCAAGGGCACTTACTGTATGGCCGTGAGGGTTACAGTCCACAGACAGGCCCTCAAGTATTCCTGCCACAGGAAAAAGTAGTAACAATTGGGAATGTTCTCTTTACCTCTCTAGATGAGACTCTTGCCCAAAACATCTGTATATTATTAACAACAAATCTTACAAAAGGCACCTCAGTCCTCTATTACCTCTTTCAGACTGGTGACAAGCCTATAATAGATTTCGAGCAGTCCATAACTAACATTTCAAAGCTGGCTTTTCCCCTATTGGAAAGCAGCACAATATCTTCCAATGGCTTTTTTGTTTCATCCTCAATTGCAAAACTAAGGGAACAAAATTGACTGTCCTAATTTGGACTAGTAGGGCCATTCCAGACTTTACACTCTTTCCCCAGGCTTGGAGGTTGACCACTCTACGCACTGTGCACTCATTGTTGGTCAAACAATGGTACAGAGGCCCTCTTCCTTTCACATACTCTTTTCTTATAAGTCTGTTAACATCACCCAAACACAGCAAAGCTGCTGCTTGAGGTGGAGGCACTCACAGATCATAGTACTATAAAGGAGATGGCACAAGAACACAACAATCCTGATTTGTACCACCTCTTCTTCACAGTACCCAAGTGGAAATTCAGCCTACATTAATTCTTGGACCTCTAACTATGCCGTAGAGAAGACTCTAAAATTGGTGACGTTGCCAAAATCCTGTCCTTGCTCAAAACTGGCTTCAGGCTATGTGTCACTGATCTTCAAGGAACATACTTTGATATATGATGTTCACACGTGGAACCTAAAGCTTGCAGATGGATTAGAGGAAACGGAGGTGCCTGGCATCGTATGTTCTTACAAAAGATGTAGTGGTGACCGACCTAAGGAAGAATGGGGTACAAATAGTTCCTGAGTTAGATATCTGGCTGATTAGAACTTTCTTTCCTAAGAATGTCAGGTGCCATTTTGTCTTGAACGTTTTAGTTTGTTGCCAAAGCTGGAGCAATACGCTCATGTTAGGAAAGTGTTTATGGTGGCGTTGTGACCTCAAGTCCGACAGACCATCCTTGGGGAGTGCGGCGGGACTGGCAACTTCACTGGAGGCTGGGAATGCGGCCAAAATGCAGCATTCAGCAGAGTTCTGCGATCCCCAGGATTCCCTTGCGAGCAGCGCTGCAACATGTGACTGGGACACGCAGCACAGAGGCACAGCAGGCTGCGTTGGTCACCTCTGCGATTCAGCATAAGAACCATGAACCCGTTGCTCCTAAACCAACACAGTGAGCAAGTTCCTTCGGTATCTTTCTCTGTTATCGTTCCTTGTTCTTGACCTTATTGCAACGTTTCCCGGACTGCCTCTGATTGCTCCTTCACTGCTGTTTGCCAAGTACTTTGATATTGAATTCCTGGTTACTCGGCCTCTGCTATTTCCGAAAAGGCTTTGATTTTTGTTCATCCCCTGAACTGTTTCAGTTGCCCCGTGTCCTGCAACGCTTCGCTGCTGCTGGTACTTCCCTACGCTTTGTTTGTAACATTGTCCTCGTTGGTGGAATTGTGTTTAGTTAACTTTATTATTTTGTACTCATCCTGCTCTTTGTGGATTTCATGTACTCTAGTGAACACTTTAGACGTGCCCTCGTTCTGCCCGGCTATAGTGCCTCCTGTGTGTCCTCGTGCCGTCGCGTCTTGTTGAACTGGACTCATTTGCACCTGGATTGGAGACTGCACCTGGTACAGCAGAATTAAAACATTTCTGGAACTATTCAAGGTGGAAGGTTTTTTCCTGCAAGTCCATTGCTTTCATCATATGCTCTCAGGTAGGCTTGGGATTTTGGGAAGGTGCTGGATTTTGTAATATTGTGGTTTCCACGTACACACAGATTTACAAGTTTGACCTTTTTTTGCAGCTTGCTGACCATGCCCTTCCTGCCTTTTTGCTTGAGCCCACAGTCCACCAGTTATTCACATTGTGGTGGACTGTGTTCTCAGGAGGAAAGTCTCCCTACGGTAGGAGGCCTGGTAACCTTGTTACAGTGAGGTACAGGCTACGACAGAGCCTTCCTTGCTACAAGGCTTCGAGACAGGACAGCTGGGAATTAAGTTTCACATTGCATAAAACAAGCATGGAAAAGTAAGCAAGCGAAGTTGCCTGTGAGCAGTGGTTGGGGTATATTTGTCAAGAAAGCGATAAGGGAGGGAGACTTGTCTCTGTCAACAAGCTGAGGTCATTTGTGTCCTGAGAAGTAATGCTATGCAAACGTTCCACTAGATAACCAAGTTGCATGCAACAACTCTTATCTTAAACCTTGAGGCTGTGTCTAGACATTGTTAATGATCAAAGAACATAAGATGATATATATACACACTCTTTGCTTGTTCTTGCATGTTTGCCACACAGGTGGCAACAGTGCCCGGTACAAGAACCTTTAATGTAACATAACAAATTATGTTTGCCGTTTTGAGGAATAAAAGGCAGATGGACAACAAACATTTGCGCATAATTCAGAAACCAGACGGTGTGCGTGGTGTTCATTTATTTCTGCTGTGCTCTCCTCCTAAATGCCCCTTCCATATGCGAGAATCTGAGATATGAAGAATTGGCCCAAACAAGAAATCTTTATACTGTGTTTGCACCAAAGGACACATCTGATCTTCATTCTGCGTCTATCTGCGAGTTCACAAAATCATCTCTGCCCAAGGGATTCGTCCATAGGGGAACTGGTTTAAGTTGCTTTCCTGTAACTATTGTTCTCAAACATGGGTCTGGCATGGATTCAAATGCTCGTCAGAAAAAACAGTTTCACTTTAAAACTGTATTCCTCCTCTATACCAATCACTGTCCTCTGGGTCATACTGCCACCATCCAATGACAGTCCTCTCCCTAAGCCCTGCCTCCGTCAGCCATATTCAGATTTGTTAAGCACGTAAAATGGCAGTATAAGCAAGAAAAGCTGCAGAGGGGCCAGCAGGAGGGTTCACGTGTGAATCCATCCCAGACCCATGCTGCAGAACAATAGTTTCAGGTAAGTAACTTACACCTTCTCCAGCATGGGGTCTGGCATGGATTTACATGCTCGTGAATAACAAACACACAGCAGTACAACATAACACAACCATAGAAGGTGGCAAGGCTCAACAGAAGCAATGAACTCTTACCACTGGAACAGACTCCCCTCAGACGAACAGGTTGCGTAGCACTGCTTGGCCGACTCTGGGCTCCTCTCTGGAGTACCTGTCGACACAGTAGAACTCTGTAAACGTGTGCGTTGACCTACACGTAGCAGCCCTGCAGATGTCCAGCAGGGGCACACCAGACAGGAACGCTGCTGTCACAGCGATGGTCTGGTGGAGTGGGCTCTTGGACAGCCAGGCAGTGGTTGGTTCGACAAACGATGGCAGTGCATGATGCAGCCGGAGAGGCATCTTGAAATGGAAGCCTTGGACAAGGCCTTTCCATGGTTCACAGGACCAAAGTTCACAAACAATTGTTAAGTCTTGCGAAAACTCTTTGTGCGTCTCACGTAGAACTTCATGGCATGAGCAAAGTCCAGCAAATGCAAGGCTCTATCCGCTGGCAAAGAATGTTTCGGGAAGTGAACGGGTAACACCAAAGGCTCGTTGAGGTGGAATTTCCGACAGAACCATTGGCATGAAAGAGGGATGCGTGTGCAGTACCACCCTTGATTCTTGGAAAGTCAGGTATGGTTGCTTGCAGGAAAGGGCCTGGATCTCACCTAAATGCTTGGAAGAGGTGATGGGCACAAGGACAGCCGTCTCCCACGAGAGAAACCTGGGCCGGCCTGATTTTTAGGCTGAAAGGAGCCCCCATGGGCCTCATCAGAACCACTTCGAGTTCCCACCCTGCGGCAGGAGCCTTCACCGGCGGGAAGGATCCAAAAAGACCTTTGAGAAACGTTGTGATGAGTCTGTGGGACCACAGCAAGGATCTCCCCGGGGATCTGGTGTAGCGGGAGATGGCCGCCAGATGAACCTTGATGGATGCGTGAGCCAAGGATAGCAAGTATGGAAGGATCTGAGGAGCAGTGCCCCTGAGAGGGGTAATCTTCTTCGACCGGCACCACGTAGCAAAACGCTTCCACTTATGGCCGTAGCCCTATAAAGTCAACGACACCCTGGCCTTGGCAAGGACCTCCCAGCAGTCCACACTCTAAGGCTGCAGGAGCCAAGCATTCAGGTTCAGCGATCTTGAGTTGTGATGAAGGATTGTGTCTCCCTCTCTGAGGAGAAGATCAGGAACCACCTGCAACTAGACTGGAGATGCCAATGACAGACTGAGAAGGTCGGGATACCAAATCTGCCTCAGCCATGCCAGGGCGATGAGTATCATCTTGCATTCACACTGAGTGTGTTGATGGCTCATAGCAGGAGAGGGAATGGAGGGAACACCTACAGAAACAGTCCTTCCCACAGGAAGCAGAATGCGTCACCAAAATGCCTCGGCTGGTGGAACCTGCTGGCAAACTTATGGCATTTGGAGTTCGCCGCTGTCGCAAACCGATCGATCTGAGGTCTGCCCCATTCGACTAACAGGCGGTCCACCTGATCCTGACGAAGCTCCCACTCGTGGCAGGAGCGGAGTTCCCTGCTGAGGGAGTCTGCAATCATGTTCTTGACTCCAGCCAGGTCAAGGGCGACGAAGAATATCCCTTGTCAGATGGCTTGGTGCCACAAGTCCTGGGCCTCCTTGGAGAGCAGTGGAGATCGAGTGCCCCCCTGCTTCCTGATATAGAACATGGTGTTTGTGTTGTCCATGAAGATCCTCTCCACCTTCCCTCTCAGAGACAGTAGGAATGACTTGAGAGCCCAGAACACAGCCGGTAGCGCCAGGGTGTTGATATGCAGATCCTTCCCTGGCAGTCCTGTGTGCGCTCCACATCCTTCTATGGAGGCGTCTCTTGGTAAGGGGGTTTTAAAATCCTGTGGCTTGAGCGATGTGGGAGCAGACCCACACCACTCTACGCCCTTCGGAACTCCTCGTTGAGAGGGATCTTGCCGTGAAACTTCCGGACACTTGTATCCAACGTGCTTCCAGGAATTCTTGTAGGAGTCGCATCTGCAACCTACAGAAGCGGACGAGGTAGATGCAGGACGACATCATGCCCAGTAGCGACTTGATGGCCCACACTGTGGCCGTTGTCACCAACAACAGTCGTTGCACCTTTCCTTGAATGGCTGCTAGCCTTTCCTCCGAGGGCGATGCCGGCCAAGAAACTGTGTTGAGTCTGGCACTGAAGAACAGATCCGTCAACAGTTGAATGGTCGCCTTTGTGTGTTTGTCGGCCAGCTCACGAGTATTGTGTGAACAAGCCGAAAGGTAGGGCTTTGAACTGGTAGTGCTGACCCTGCACTACGAAGCGTAGACATTTTTGATGTTTCTTGTGAATAGGGACGTGGAAATAGGCATGCTCCAGATCCAACGAGCCAAGAAATCTCCTTTCTCCAGTTGGCCGAGCACGTGCTGCAGGATGAACATCCGGCATTTTTGGGACTTTTAAGTATTTGTTTAGACGTCCTAAGTCCATAATGGGCCTGTAGCCCCCCGTCTTATTTCTGACCAGAAAGTATCTGGAATAGACTCCGGAGCCCCAGAGTCATTGGGGAACTAACTCTATCGCCCCTTTCCATAGCATGGCACATACCTCTTCCAGAACTTGAGGGATGTGCTGCTCACGACGGGGAACGGGAGGAATACGAGGACACCAGCATTGGAACTCCAAGGTGTGCCCCTGGGCGAGAGCATCCAACACCCATCTGTCAGTGGTGATCCTTCTCCACTCACTGACGAACCTCGTCAGCCAGCCTCCCACTGGGGTGCACGAGTGGGGGCCCGACATCTTGGCCAGTTCAGGTTCGCTTGGGCGCCAGCGACCTGCGGCCGAGAGCGACGCTGTCCTTCGCTACCGTAGGCCAGGGAATGGCTTCTGTAAGCTTCTTGCGTTGATGACCAGGAAGGCTGTCTTTAAGACGTGGAGAAACCTTTTGATTTTCCTTTGGAGGAGCGAAAATAAGATGAGCAGTGATGCTGGAGGGTGTCAAGGGAACTGGCCGTCTCCGTATCAGTCTTGATAGCCGGAGGGACTCGTCAACAGCCTTCCCAAACAGATTCTCCCCATGGAAGGGCTTGCCCAGTACCTTAGCTTGGACCTCCTGACGGAAGTTAGTGACCTTCATCCATCCCTGTCGACAAAGGCAGGCACTGTTCCCCATCTGGCAGAACCCTGTGTCAGTGACGTCCACCACTACTGTGATGGCATGGTCCGATGCCACTTCTCCTTCCTGGGACAGGGGGAGTGTCACGGCTCGCTCCCTTCGCTCCCGTTCCCGCCACTTGGGGGCATGTTTTGGGGTTTATTCCATACTGGACATTTCCTCCGAACCTTATGCTACAGAGTCCTGATGAATTGGGAGCGCTAAAACCTTATTTTCCAAATTACTTCCCTTCCGGATCCATTCCAGGTTTTTGGCAGCCAGCATGCTACTTTAATCAAATGACTATGCTTCCCAGAATGCCTGGCTCACTGCTTCACCTCCTCCCTTGCAGGACAAGGCTGGGTGGAGGATAGGCAACACCTGTGGCTGCAGGTGCAGCAGGCGGCACGCCTGAGGGGTGTGCTCGTTAAGCAGCTTTAAAAGCCTCAGTTTGCTTCAGTCCAGCACTGGTCATTGTTGCTGTGTTCCTGTTGTGACTGGTCCCTTGTTCCTTGTTCCTAGCTTTTGTGCCTAGTACCTAGTTCTTGTTCCTTGTTCCTAGCTTTTTTGCCTAGTACCTAGTTCCTGTTCATTGTTCCTAGCGTTTGTGCCAAGTTCCTAGTTCCTGTTCCTTGCTTTCGTGCCCAGTGCCCAGTTCCTGTTTCTTGTTTCTTGTTCCCCTGCCTTGGATTTCGGATTCTTGTGCTTAATTGATTTCTGCTCACTGGATTTCCCTTTCTGTCTTCCTCTGTCTGCAGGCAGCCTGTCTCTGTTCTTTACCCTTTGATGCTGCCCAATTTGCCTGTGTTTTCTGTTTCTTTGTTGCTGTCCTTTGCTACTGAAAAACCTGATGCTTTAGTCTTTCCCTTTATAGATTTAGCTTCCTGCCTCAAGGTTTCCTTTTGTGATAACATTTTCTCTGCTCCTGATCCTTACTTTCTATTGGGATCCATTCCATGTTTTCCATCTCACTTCTGCATTCATTTCCCATGGATTATTAGGTGTGGGTGTTATTGTAACTAGTCCCAGTGTAAATGCCCTTTTGTTTCCTCACTATTTTATATCACTATTTCTACTCGCCCCTTGATTAGGGTCTTATGTATTTAGTTTCCTCCACCCATTGCTGTTATAGCCTTCAGGGTTCCTGTTTGATCAACTGGGTTCGTGAGTTTACTGACATTCAAGTGGTCTTTCCGGTCCTCGTGAGTACAGTTTCTAAGTTCCTTATTCTGTATAATCCAGAGTGTCAGCTCACAGATCCTGTCCTTGCTTG
Source organism: Ambystoma mexicanum (assembly GCF_040938575.1). Classification (NCBI taxonomy): domain Eukaryota; kingdom Metazoa; phylum Chordata; class Amphibia; order Caudata; family Ambystomatidae; genus Ambystoma; species Ambystoma mexicanum. The sequence continues at coordinate 651,969,985 of NC_090923.1, forward strand.
CCCTCTACGTGGGTTTAGCGCTGTCAGTATCTGTAATAGCATAGTGGGTAAGGAGTTTGCCGACTTTCCTTTCAGTGATAAGGAGGTTCTAAGTGCTTACCCCCACATTCCTTTTCATATATAGGTATTATTGTTTCTCCTGGATTTTAGTATACACAAGTCTTGGGTTTTGTATGCACATATTTAGATTCAAAGTTGTACACTGTGCGATTCCGTGCACATTGCCTTCTTCCTTTCTTAACAGAATGACCAGCCGTTATTCCTGTTTGAATATGGCCAGTTTAAGAAAGAAAGGCAGCAAGGTCACTAACAAGTTAGTACAGAAAGTTTCCCCTAAGTCTACCTGTGACAATCAAATCATTGATCCTGACTTAAAAGAACTCCTTGATACAAATGGGTATTTACGTGCTGAGTATTTTACCCACAGGATGGCCCATCGTACATTGCCTGATCCTAGTTCTGTCTTTAATTTTGATCCAGATTCTATGTCCGCACAAGCCTTAGCAGCGGAAAACAACACTGTTAGATTTATTACACACGAGAACGTCTGTTGTTGAACCCCATGATTCCGGTTGTGCTTTACCTCAGATTGAACAGTTTCATGATTCAAACATAAAGAATGGAGGGGTTCATTGTATATCTTCTGTTTTCAGCCCTCAGTCAACTGCTTACTCCTCTGCACAAGTACTTACTGTAGTCCCTAATGTCAAGAGGTCTGATGTCAGTAGTCTGCTTAAGGGTAACACAGACCAAGTCGGTAAGAGTGAGTATAGATCACAAAACCTGCAAGCAGCAAATGACAATGTACAATCAGTGCACACCCGGATGGTTGGGGCGGGATCCAGCCCTGATGCCACCATGCCTTCCCCTGTGCCTACTGATAGGGATGTACAGTTAAGGCGGGGCATGCTAAAAGCTGAACTTGAGGAGTTAAAACAAGAATACATTACTTTACTAGAGGAGAATAAGACTTTACGGTCTTTTCTGAATACACCTCAAACTTTATCCGTTGATGAAGTGAATACTGTTCAATCCCCGAGTGCAGAGGTTTTTGTAGGTCATGATACTTGTCAATATGAAGATTCTATTGGGAGTGAAAGTTCTCTTTCTAGCACAACACTTTTTCAGGGCACAGGTTCTGACAATTGTTCTACCGTTTGTCAGGAATTGCCGTTAACTGAAGATTTACAAGCCACTCCTTTACCTAAGATTTCCTGTTTAGCAGTCAGTCATAATTCTGAGCTTGAACACATACATGCTTCTGATTCCCAAACACAATCCACAATGGTGGCATACACAGAATAAGTCACTACTGTAGGCTTAGGTTCAGCCCTTGATCTAGCTGCTGAGACTGAAGTAGACATTCAAGCTGATGTGGAAAACGATGCTACCTCTGTGTTCGCTCCTTCTTCTGCCAATTTTTGTCTCAATGAACAGTCAAAGACAGTACAAAATTAATGTTTTGATGGACTCATTCCACAGTATACTGAACCAAAGACCCGGCAGGCAATTCCTGAACTGTTTATTGTTAATATGCCACTTTCAGAAGCTAAGTCAGAGGAATGGACATTTGACGAAATCCTGATTAACAGAGACTTTACTATGGTGATTCCTCTGGTTGATTTTGACTTTTACAAAGGAAGAGACTCTGTGTCATCCACTAAGGAGAGGGACGGCATGGTTACAGCTCAGTCTTTGGTTACTGGTGCCAAGGAGTCAACCGCCCTAAAGGTGCATTCCATTCCTGAGCCACAAATGTGTCTGTCGACTTCTGGGACTTCTGTTTGTCCTCCTACAACCATTGACTCTTCGATTATCCAGTCCACGGCTCTGCAGTCTTCATTGTCTAACGTGTCTTCAATCAATGAACAATTGCTATGTCTGCCAAACACTCAAGAGCCTTCACCATGTACGTGGTCAGAGTCAAAGACCTTGACAAGTTTGTCATCAGCTAACGAGACGGCTCCAGCTTGCATGCCCTCAGCCTCTGAATTTCCTCTGGCATGCCTGTTTTCAGCTACAGTGACTCATCCAGCGGATTATCCTTCAGCCATGGAGCTTCTGGTAGCACATCCTGAGTGCCTGTCTTCGGTCCCAGAGCCTACTGCTAGTTTGGCTTCAGTTCATGAAAGACCTGTATCCTGCTCAGCCTCGCTGCCAATATCAGAGGTGCACCTGTCTGCTCTGTTTGATCGTGTTGCAGATTCATCTACTTCAGAGCTACCTCCTAAATCCCAACCATTTATTACGGATGAACGTCCAATCTGCCCTTCTTATGCTTCAGGAGGATCACCAGAAGGCCTGCCTTTTACACAAGTTAATTCTCCCAACTGCTTGACTGTAGAATCAGCACCTCCCGCATATGCTACATCTGAGTCTGAGACTTCTGCCAGAAACATCAAGCTGGATCACGACTCGGGAGGGCCTTACATGCAAGGCCGTTGGACTTGCCTGGAGTGTTACAAGAGGGAGACGGATACCATCCGCCATGGCCCAGACATCGAACAAGTAGCCAACCAGGATAACGGGCTGGACGGTTCACATTTGGGGGCCGGTTTGGATCAGCCGCTTGACAGCCTTTTTGTTGCCGGATCCCACATGAGCCTGAAGGAAGGGACGGGCACGCCCCCCCCAACTGCTGCACCATTCGGGTGCTAGTAGCCGAAGAAAGGATATGACTGCTGCAGTTCAAGATGTGCCCGTTATTGCTCCTGCTGCGAGTGTGCCTGATGTACCAAGTACTGCGTCTATCACTCCTATCGGTATGCCAAACATTCCTGCGGTTGTATTCCATGTGCAACAAGGTGGCTACATGACTGACACCAAGAGTGCCAGCCTCGTACAACCCATTGGACTTCCAGGCCCCCAAGGCGTAGGACAGATGCAGTCGAACCTTGGTCACCCTCAACCACAGGCCTTTAATCAAATGGATGATGAGAGAAGATCCGAACCTCTACCTCGGCCGCCACCTTCTTTGTCTGAACATGAACATTTCCTGAAACCTGCTGTTTTCTCGCCTCCTGTGTGTCCGCTCTCAGCAGGGGGGCCACCAGAGCATCAATCATTGTCCAAAGCATGTTGCACCAGCCTGCCTCCCTCCTCAATGATGTATGAGTGTTCGTTCCCAGGGACTGAGCTTCCTGGACCTTCCAACTCTGTTTCAGGTCCTGCAAGTCCTTCATGCCTTTCTTCGACCCATGAGTCTCTTCATCACCGAAAACCTGCCTATGGCTCTTATAGACTGCGGCCTGATTCTATTCATTCCAGTCCTTCTGCTTCTGCCCGTGGGTCATTGTTTCCGTCAGTGCCACTTCTGAAGACAAAGCGCTCCTGTCATGGAAAGAAGATGTTTTGTGCGAGTAACGGCTGCCTGGAGTCGGCCGTGGGAGGGGGTATAGTGTCACGGCTCGCTCCCTTCGTTCCCGTTCCCGCCACTTGGGGGCATGTTTTGGGGTTTATTCCCTACTGGACATTTCCTCCGAACCTTATGCTACAGTTTCCTGATGAATTGGGAGCGCTAAAACCTTATTTTTCAAATTACTTCCCTTCCGGATCCATTCCAGGTTTTTGGCAGCCAGCATGCTACTTTAATCAAATGACTTTGCTTCCCAGAATGCCTGGCTCACTGCTTCACCTCCTCCCTTGCAGGACAAGGCTGGGTGGAGGATAGGCAACACCTGTGGCTGCAGGTGCAGCAGGCGGCACGCCTGAGGGGTGTGCTCGTTAAGCAGCTTTAAAAGCCTCAGTTTGCTTCAGTCCAGCACTGGTAATTGTTGCTGTGTTCCTGTTGTGACTGGTCCCTTGTTCCTTGTTCCTAGCTTTTGTGCCTAGTACCTAGTTCTTGTTCCTTGTTCCTAGCTTTTGTGCCTAGTACCTAGTTCCGGTTCATTGTTCCTAGCGTTTGTGCCTAGTACCTAGTTCCTGTTCCATTCCTAGCGTTTGTGCCGAGTTCCTAGTTCCTGTTCCTTGTTCCTTGCTTTTGTGCCCAGTGCCCAGTTCCTGTTTCTTGTTCCTCTGCCTTGGATTTCGGATTCTTGTGCTTAATTGATTTCTGCTCACTGGATTTCCCTTTCTGTCTTCCTCTGTCTGCAGGCAGCCTGTCTCTGTGCTTTACCCTTTGATGCTGCCCAATTCGCCTGTGTTTTCTGTTTCTTTGTTGCTGTCCTTTGCTACTGAAAAACCTGATGCTTTAGTCTTTCCCTTTATAGATTTAGCTTCCTTCCTCAAGGTTTCCTTTTGTGATATCATTTTCTCTGCTCCTGATCCTTACTTTCTATTGGGATCCATTCCATGTTTTCCATCTCACTTCTGCAATCATTTCCCATGGATTATTAGGTGTGGGTGTTATTGTAACTAGTCCCAGTGAAAATGCCCTTTTGTTTCCTCACTATTTTATATCACTATTTCTACCCGCCCCTTGATTAGGGTCTTATGTATTTAGTTTCCTCCACCCATTGCTGTTATAGCCTTCAGGGTTCCTGTTTGATCAACTGGGTTCGTGAGTTTACTGACATTCAAGTGGTCTTTCCGGTCCTCGTGAGTACAGTTTCTAAGTTCCTTATTCTGTATCATCCAGAGTGTCAGCTCACAGATCCTGTCCTTGCTTGCCCTCTACGTGGGTTTAGCGCTGTCAGTATCTGTAATAGCATAGTGGGTAAGGAGTTTGCCGACTTTCCTTTCAGTCATAAGGAGGTTCTAAGTGCTTACCCCACATTCCTTTTCATATATAGGTATTATTGTTTCTCCTGGGTTTTAGTATACACAAGTCTTGGGTTTTGTATGCACATATTTAGATTCAAAGTTGTACACTGTGCGATTCCGTGCACATTGCCTTCTTCCTTTCTTAACAGGGAGGGCTTCCATCTTCTTATCGTCGGGGAGTAACTACAGAATCGGTCCTAGCTTGTACCACAATTCCCTGTCGTACCTGGCTGCCTTGATTGTGGATATGTTATGCTCACCTGGTATCCACGGGGACGCCACCCAGCCCTGGTTGGATGATTTGCACTCTCGAACCCTCTCCCGGTCCCTTGGCAAGGCCTCTGTTTAAAGATAAGTCTTAATATTGTAAAAGGTGGATTCTCCGTCCTGCTCCTCGTGGCAGGGGCACGTAGATGTGGGGGGCGAGCAGCGACCAAGTTACTTCACTGGTGCAAGCCCCCCTGTGGGAATCCAGGCCTGCTGCGACTCTGTAGGTTTGGTGCTTTACAGTCTTTATATGCAGTTCTTATGTTCCTCTTAGTTCGAATAATAATGTCTTGCTTCTTTCCTTTTAGGTATGGAAAGGTATTTTGGTGTTGTCTTGCAGTTTGAAGATGAGCATGGGCCGGTAGGCGAAAGCGCGGTGTGCGCGATGCTGTCCGGTGAGTAATGCGCGATGCGCGGCACTGTTTCGCCTTTTATATTGCTAACCTGTGTCTTTTCTCTCCTTGCAGGTTGCGATGTTCCTCGCTGAGCGCCGTAATGTTCCAGCGATGATACGGACCAGGAGATGACTACCCAGGTAAGAATTGTGTGGCTTTCTTCATTCGGGAGGAAACGTGAGTAAACGCTTACTAATGCGGTCTTTCTTTCTCCTCTTTTCAGGTTATGGTTTTCAAGTTATGGTATTCCAGGATGCATGCAGTGCCGGATAATGGAGTTTGTACATTCAGGTGAGTGGAACTGAAGTCAGCGATGGACTGAAGACAGGATACTGTCCCAGGTAAGTTTCGTAGTGTTCTTTCTCTCTCTGCATGTCCTTGGTTTCAGGCAAGATGGCATCAAAGAACTGGACACGGCGAGCGTTACGCTGCCCACAGCAGAATAACGCAAACCATGTTCTGCTGTTTGGGTGCGGTTTAAATATTCTCAGGTAAAGTAGTCCAGGTAAAATAGTCCCAGGCCTGCCACACCCAAAGTAGTCCAGGTAAAGTAGTCCCAGGCCTGCCCCACCCAAAAGACTAGACCGCATAGCTCAGTTCCTTGTAACTGAGCTATGTGTGTGCCTCCATGTTGGCTGAACCCCTCCCATCCCCCAAGTTAAATAGTCCCAAGTAAATAGTCCCATTCTAATGTTGGTCTTCATGATGGTTATGAGCCTGGCGCCAAAAGCGCCAGGACTGACTCCAAGAGAGTCTTGGATGAGGTTTTAAGGCCTTTGACCTGGCCCTAACTGGAAGGCTGACTTGTCAGTGAGGGCCACGGGCAAGGGTCATGACAGGATGCCGCCGTGCAGAACAATTTCTTTCCCATGGTGTCCATCCCTTTTCCCTCGCTGTCTGGAGGGATTGACAAAAATGAAGACAGATTAGCCGACCGTTTTCTCGCAGTAGACGACACCACTGAGTCCAGCGATGGCTGCTACCTCAGGCATTTCAGTGCAGAGTCCGGCACCTACACTTCTTCGCCAGCCTGTCCTGCTTGGCTGGAGCCGTGCAAGTGTTCTTCATGAGGGCCAGCCCCTTCTCCCATATATCACCAAGAAAAGGTACTGCCATGATCATCTTCCTTTTTGCCTCTCGCCGTTAATACAAGAAGCCGTCTTTCTTGGTTTCCTCAGGTGACAGTTGGAAGAGCCTGGATGCCCCGGCAATCATGGAGTGGAATGACCCCTCCTCGTTTGGTGGGGAAACCCTATGAGGAGCATTGAAATGTGGCGATTCATTGTCTGCAGGGACGAAATCTTCGTCCTCATCCGTAGTCGTGGCCGTATCCGTACTCATATCAGGGTCCGCTGGGGGAGTTGAGGCCAGGCGTGGCAGAGGAGGTTGATATAGGGGCGTCAGATGATGCTTCCTCTTTCGTAGGCGGTTGATTGGGTACCTGAGGTGCTGCAGCGATCGGTGCTGGGGGCATCCTCATCTGGATCTCTGACACCAAGGTGTGGAGAGTCGATATAATGTCCAAGGAAATGTCCCTCGGCTGAGAAGGCAGAGAAGGAATACTACCCTTTCACCACCAACTGGTGTTTTCAAAGGACAAGGGACCTCACAGGCTCATGTATCCCCTCACAATCAATCCAGAATGTGGCAGATAAAATTCTGGAGCGTTAGTCATACTGGAACCCAAAAAAGGTATCGCAGCCCGAACAGGTTCCTTATCTCCAAACAAATGAAGATCGATCAGGATCTTAAATTTCTGGTGATGATTAAGCAAAATGTGTTATTTGTTTGCTTGGAAGACAAACACACAGTATCCTATCCACTAACCAATTCTCAGACAAAACCCACTTCACCTTTTAGACCGGAAATTTTGATACCTTGTGGGGCATTTGTCCATGAAATTTCGAGAGGTCATTTATCAGGCCTGGCATGCTATTCCTGACTGTCACCTAAAACAATATCCACCATTGTTAAAAAAAAGAAATAGCAGTAGCCCATCATTAGCATTCAACTGCGAGAGATACCACAAGGTGTTGCAGTTCCTGGTTAATATGCCTGCTTGCTCGCACTTCTGGTCCGTCCTCCTTAGGCGACAGACGTAGGCCTCCACCCTGTCTGGTGCCGAGGGTGGCCAATTGAGGTGCTTTGGCAGAGCTAAGTATTAGTGGTGGGAAGTTACAGGGAGTGAGTGTGCATTGTTTCTTCATGTTCCTTAACTAAGGTAATTGCACGATGCACAAGCCAAGATGGAGAACCAGTGACTACAGCTGATTGGTTGAGAGAACAATGCATTGGAATGTACCCGGAGGTTTCAAATTGCTTTTTATCCCAAGTAATTTACTGCCACGCCATATTTTTTTTTAGAAGCTCCTTAACTTTAGGCCCAGAACTAGAGATCTGGAGAATTTCATCTTAAGAAAGAAGACAACAGAAGCAGTTAAGCTCTGGAAGTGTGAAGAGAAGCCACAGGTGGGGGCGCAGCATTTGTAGAGACTCTATTAAATGAACTCTGAACTACAAAAGCAAGTTCCCTGCTGCGTAGGAAGTCTTAATTGTAAATGTTTAAACTCTCAGTCAGTGAAAGATGTTTGAGAAGAACAACTTACTCTCTTACCTGGTAACGTTCTTTCGATGGGATGGTCCGACGACGTATTCCATATCTATGACAGGTAATGTCCACAGCTGTGCTGCTTCGGAATATTTTCAGCGTCTGCGTCCTGCGTCGATGAGGTCGATGCGCCGTCCCCGAGGACCTTCTCCGACGGCCGACGTCACCCGATGTGATAAGTAGGACGCACGACACCCGTAGCCTCAGTTGTAGTTTTTTCCCCCAGAACGTGTGACACCAGTTTTCTGCCAGTCAGACACACAAGGCCTTGCGGAACGCAAGCTGCAATCGCATTAGAAATTCTGCAGCGGGGAAGGTAGGGAGGGAGCGATATGGAATATGTCTTCGGACCATCCCATTGAAAGAACGTTACCAGGTAAGAGAGTAACTTGTTCTTCGAGGGGATTGGGTCCTCCGACGTATTCCATATCTATGACAGACTCCCAAAGCAGTACCAAGCAAGGAGGTGGGAAAAGAATTTAGAACACAAATTTAGCATGCCCAATCAAATTGCGGAATAAAGGACTGCCTTGCCAAAGGCCAGATCCTGCCCTCGGATGGAATCGAGTGAGTAGTGACGTACAAAAGTATGTACCCAAGCCCAGGTGGCTGCATCACAGATGTGACGAATAGGAACACCCCAGGGCAGTAGACGCAGCCACTCCCCTGGTAGAATGGGCCCGCAAGCCAGCTGGAGGGTCCTTACCCGCCAAGCGGTAACACTCGGAGATAGCTAAAATAATCCAACGAGACAAAGTCTGTTTCATCACAGCTTGTCCCAAACGCTTTCCAGCGAAACCAATGAAAAGTTGATTGTCCACTCTGACCCGGGACATGCGCGAATTATAAAAGCTCAACGCTCTCCTAGGATCAGGCCTATGGAGCCTCTTCCTTACCAGGATGTGGAGGAGGATAGAACGCCGGAAGAACAACCTTCTGGCTCAAATGAAATTCCAAAACCACCTTCGGAAGAAAGGAAGGACGAACTCTAAGGACAACCCTGTCCTTATGAAACACAGTGAAGGGTGGCTTAACGGAAAGTCCAACAAAAAGCAAGAGACCGAGTAAAAATACTAGGTCACACAGCCTCTCTCAAAATGGCCCAACTGGGTGTCGAATTATAAAGTTCCAAGACTTTCTTGTATCCAAGGATATTTCAGTGCTCAAATACCATTAAATGTAGGAAGTCATCAGTTGGTTTTTTCAAATTTTTAGTTTATCCAAAAAGCAAACATAGCTGTCACTCATATTTTTCTTAATGAGAGGAAGGTTGCCGCAACACATATGTACAATAGACTTAAGGCCAATGCATTTCGGAAAGATTTCCTTCTTCAGGGCCAGTCTACATAGTTACAAATCAAAAAGCAAAATGCAACCATAATAGTATTACATTACATAAAAATGACAATAAATGTAAATATAACATACCAATCGATGGATAGTCCCATGGTGAAAACGAGATATGAAAAAAGAAATAAATAAGTGGAAATGAGTGGAATGGAATAAAAATACAGAAAAACATGGTGCAATGTAAGAAAAAATGTTACCATAATGGTGTTGCATGTGTAAAAGCATATGTTGTAAAGCCCACAGGGAGCGGGACACAACGTGGTAGCGGGTATACAGCCGCTCTGAAATTTGAAGAGATCGGGAAATCTGATGGGAAGATATGGAAAAAGGTAAGTATTGTTAAGGGCAGTGGAGAAATAGAAAGCATGTAAACCGATGCGGTCGCGTCGCTTACCTCCACACGGTGCACACGGAAATCGAGAGTGCTTCTGCGAGCAGAAGCCGGTTCAGCAAAGCGAGATGCCATGTTAGGCGGTCGTCTAGGTAACCGCTTGATGCAGGGACACGTGACGATTGCGGCGCCATTCGGCAGCCGAGGTCCACGAAACAAAGGTGCAGAGCAGAAGAAGGCCTGCACAGATGTGATAAATATACAATTGAGGGGTATCTTAGTATGATCGGCTATCTTAAAATAAAATTTAGCCCAAAAACTAAAAATTACGGAAAAATTGCATGGAGATAGAAGAAATACTCAAGGGTAAAAAGACTCAAGAACCAAATCTAAAGGAAACAATTGTTGAGCAGGATCAGGTCCTAAGCAAGGCCATGTCCAAGAAGAAAATGAAAGATAGATAAGATGAAGGATGGAGAGCTGAATAAAGCATGTTAGTGGCATTACTAGAGTGAACAATCCAACCAAAACATGTAAGTGGCATTACTAAGGTGCGGTAGTAAATAACATATGGAATAACATAAATTGGAATATCAAGTGTATGTAGACACATGCAATCCCAAAAGGGGAATTTGTGTTAGATAACCCCGCTGGAGGTGGTGTCGCCCAAAAAGACAGCACCTTGGGTCCCAGACCAAGGTCTGGGATTTACAGCAAGGTTATTTTTCTCGTCACATAGGAACAGGGTAGAAGAGGATGCAATCAGCATATCAGTACATTAGTAATAGGAGAAAAACAGGATCAACAAGCAATGCACCAAGCGTCCATTATCAGAACATGTGTTTAGATCGAACAGTGGTAATTGATTTCTTCATTCAAACCGTTGGGGACCAAACTGCAGAGTTTTTCAATCCAAAATGTTTCTCTATGATTAAGTCGTAGACTCAGATCTTCATGGGCACAGATCTACACTTGGCACAGAAATCGTGGAAATTGAAAAAGAACTTGTAGAATCACTGGGCAAAGAAAAGTTTGATCTGATTCTTACCAATATCAATACCAAACTTGATGAGTACAAAACTGAACTGGAACAAAAGAAAGTAAAGAAATTCAAACGTGATACATACGATTACATCAACGACGAAGTGTACACGTGGATGGAAAGATATGGCCCGGCAGCACCTAAAAAATGAGTGAGCCATTTCAAAAACCGAGAAATTAAAGGAATCTTAAAATAGGAACATTCTTCAGACGAGCGCTTAAATATGGACAGCGCCGCCAGGTAACCTTTAATGGTCCCCACTTGCAAGCCCCTGTGGGCCAAGGAAAGCAAAAAAGACAGAACCATGGGAATGTCACACTCAAAAGGATCCACATTCTTAACTCTGCACCAGTCGCAGAACTTTCTTCAACGGCAAAGAGACTTTGTTGCCGGCCACCTGTCCGAGAGCAACACCTCCATCACGTCTTCAGGGAGGTCCCAATCCTTTACCTCAACCTTTCAGAAGCCAAGCGTGAAGGTTGAGGGATCTGACCTCTGGATGGAGAACCTGACCCCCCCCCCTCCCGTGAGAGCAGATCGTCTCGGCAGGGAAGACGACGTGGAGGGCAGATGGACAAGTCGAGAAGGTCCAGGTACCACGTCCTCCGGGCCCACGCCGGAGCAATGAGGATCATCCGGGAATCGAACCTCCGTAACCTCCGCAGTACTTGCGGGATGACGGGGACTGGAGGAAACACATACAGCAGTGGGAATGACCACTCCACCAGAACGCGTCTCCTAATGCTCCTTTTGGAGGAAATTCCCACGAGCAGAACCTCTCGCACTTCCGGTTGACACTGGAGACAAAGAGATCCACTTGAGGGGTCCCTCAAAGGGCAAAGATCTCCAGGAGAATCTCCTGAGCCAGCTCCCACTCGTGAGAGATCGTGCTCTGACTGCTCAGAGCGTCCGCCGTCTCGTTGTCATCTCCGGCCAGATGAACAGCCGAGATCGAAACTTCCTGCTGGATGGCCCAGAACTCGAGCTGCATCGCCTCCCTGCACAGAGGAAGTGACTCTGCCCCCCCCCTTTTTGTTGAGGTAGTGCATGGCCACCGTGTTGTCCGTTAGAACCAGGACACTCTTTCCTCGCACAGTCGGCAGAAAAGCCTTCAGGGGAAGCCTGACGGCCCTCAGCTCCAACAGATTGATATGGAGTCTGGACTCCGACGGAGACCAACGACCGCTGACTGTCAACTCGTTGGCATGAGCTCCCCATCCCGTGAGGGATGCGTCTGTCACGATCGTCACCTCCGGCCAGGGCAGCCAAAATGGGACCCCCTTCATCAGATTGCCTTCGACAGCCCACCACAGAAGGTCCTGGGCGACCGAGGGCGGCACCTGAACAGGGTCCGACATCCAGGCGGAGGACTGATCACTGGAGCTTGACTGCCCACTGCAAAGATCTCATCCGCAGACGAGACTCTGGCACCAGAAGAATGCAGGATGCCATGAGGCCGAGCAGTCTCAAGAGCTTGGACGCTGGGAGAGTCTGGGCAAGTTGAAACTTGTGCACCATCTGCTGAATGTGAAGAGCTCTCACCTGGGGAGGAAAACACTGCCCCAGGGATGTGTCAAGCACTGCTCCGATGTTCTGGAGCCGCTGTGTTGGGGTCAAATGGGACTTCTTTAAATTGAGGGAGAAGCCCAGCTTCTGAAGGGAGTGGAAGGTGACGGACAGATGATCCAGGACTTGCTCGGTAGAGCTCCCCATGATAAACCAATTGTCCAGGTAAGGGTAGACGTGAAACCCCCCTTTCCCGAGATGCGCTGCCACCACCACCATGAGCTTGGTGAAAACCCTCGGGCGGGGGTCAATCCGAACGGCAGGACCCGAAACTGAAAGTGCAAGTCGCCAACCGCAAACCTCAGGTACTTCTTGTGCTTGGGATGGATCGGCACATGGAAGTAAGCGTCCTTGAGGTCGAGAGACACCAACCAGTCCTGAAGTTGAAGGGCCTGGAGGACTTGAGAGAGAGTAACCATCTTGAACTTGTCCTTCCTGAGGAGTTTGTTCAAACCGTGCAAGTCCATGATGGGTCTCAATCCCCCGTCTTTCTTTGAAATCAAAAAATAAGGGGAATACCATCCCTTGTTCCTCTCCGCTACAGGCACCAGTTCTATGGCGCCTTTCTCCAGCAGGGCTTGAATTTCCTGCGCAAGGAGCGGATCCGGACTCTTCAAAGAGAGGTTCCCAGGTGGAATATCGTGAGGCCTCTGCCGGAAAGGAAGACCGTAGCCGTGGGTTATGATCTCCAGAACCCACACATCTGAAGTAATGGCACGCCACTCTACAAGATGCTGCGCCAGCCTTCCCCCAACCAGCGAACCATGGGACCTGGCATCATGACTGAGTGGTAGCGGCTGCGGCGTTGCCTGAGGGCAAAGAGGCAACTGCCCGAGCGGCCTTGGCACCTCGAGTACCCTGTTTTCCACCTCTGGCACTCTTACGGTGGCCTCTTTGACTGACAGCTCCTCTCGCTTTACTGAAGGACGAGTAATAGCGAAAGGAACCTCCCCTCCATTGTTGTCCCCTAGGACGAAAAGACGGAGGTTGTCGAACTGCAGCACCCAATGACTTCGCTGCATCTTTGGAGGTCTGCAACCTCTCAAGGCTCTCGTCAGCCTTGCTGCCAAAAAGATGTTCACCATCAAAGGGCATGTTGAGGAGCCGGGACTGCACATCAGGAGCGAACCCAGACTTCCGCAACCATGCAAACCTGCGTATTACGGTGCTCGCCGCCATGGACCGGCTGACACAATCTGCCATGTCCAAACCCGACTGAACGGCCTCACACATGGCATCCTTGCCATCCTGAACCATAGCAAGGAAACCATCCCATTTGTCCCCTTCGGGAATATGTTCAGCTGCTAATGCAACACAGTTCCACAGAGTGTGTGTGAAACGAGACAAGGCATTACGGAGTTGGCCGCCTGAAGCGCCATACCCCCTGTAGAAAACATTTTCTTCGTCCAGCCGTCAAAACGTTTGTCGTCCCTATCTGGAGGGATGGTAGGATACTACGCCTGCTTTGCCGGAGCCGGAGCCGTAGCCGCCTGCACCACCAAACTCTCCGGAGTGGGGTGCCTGGACAAGTAGCAGGGGTCGCTACTGGCTGGACGGTATTTTCGCGACAAAGACTTGCCCACTGCCGGGAGACTCTCCGGATCAGTCCAAGCCGCCGCCACCCTTCTCTGCAGAGCCATATGAAACGGCAGTACCGGGTCAGTGGGGGGACCAAGATCAAGGATGTCCATGAGATCATCCTGAACAAACTCCCCTGGGGGAGCCGACCATCCCAAGTACTCGGTGACCCGAGACATGAGGCGCCGGTATGAAGAATCGGCATGAGTGCCAGGCTCCGGCCTACAAAACTCCACCTCCGGAGAGGTGTCCAGTCCCACTGGCATCATGCAGTGACTGCCTCAGGTCATCAAACTGGCTATAGCCCGAGAGAAGCTCATCTGGCACCGCAACCGGAACCAAGCCTTCATCAGAGCCTTCATCACCCTCTGAAATGTACTCCAGGCGGTGAGAGGAAGACACCTGGGGACCAAAGCTATGTCTGACCTTAGCCAGAGCCTTTCTATGGGCTAACCCTGTACCACGGGGCCCCTCCGACACCACCGCCTCGAAAGGCGTTGAGGGCGCCGAACGAGTCGGCGCCGGCGTTGAGAGAATCGGCGTCGACGTCGAGTGAATCAACGTTCTCGTCAGCTGCAGCGCCACCAGCATCGACGGCGTTGACACAGGCCTCGAAGCCGGAGCTCCGAGCGTGTCTCTCGACGACCTAGGCGCCGACAGCGTCGACGACCCCCTCGGAGGCAGAGCCTGGAGAGAGATCGTCGACGACCTCGGCGCCACAGGGGTCGGCGTCTTCCTCGAAGATGGCACAGGATCACGCGGTCTCGAGCGCATCGAGGACCGGGACCTGGAACAGGCATGGCGAGAACGGCTACCCTTGTCCGAGCGGGACCTCTCCCGCGAGCCGTGCCGACCACCCGAGCCCGAAGGCATATGGGCGGTGTCTCGCGACCGGTGCCGACCGACCCCACTCGGAGGCGCGGACAGACCGGTGCCCTGCGATTCGAGAATCGCCAACATGTTCTTCCCGAAGGAAGCCCATTCCTCCGGTGTCGCTTGCATGGTGAGATAAGCGACCCGCCGACGGACGGAGTCCTCGGAAGAGGACGGGGAAGGTGACCGATGCCTGCTCTTCCGGTAATGCCTCGAAGAGGCAGAGGAGTGGCGAGACCGACTCCTGGAAGGAGACCCACTGGACTTCCGACGATGACGCGGAGAGTCGCCTCTCGAGTCATCCGTCAAAAGCTCCGTAAACCTCGACTTCCGGGGCTTAGACACCTGACCTACCGACAACTTCCTCTTGCACTCCCGCATTCGACACAGTCGTTCGTATCGTGGGCCTCCCCGAGGCACGAGAGGCAGGCGTTGTGCGAGTCCCTGACCGACATCTTGGACCCACAGTCCCTGCATTTCTTGAAGCCCGGACGCGGGGTGGAAGACGAGGTAGACATTGTCGCAAACAGGCTTTTTTCACAAAAACCGAGAAGAACACAACAAACTCCAAAGAGTCAAGGCGTACCGAGATTCACAAAGCGAACACGTTCGCAGAAAAAACAGAACTGAGGCTACGGGCGTCATGCGTCCTACTTATCACATCGGGTGACGTCGGCCGTCGGAGGAGGGCCTCGGGGACGGCGCATCGACGTCATTGACGCAGATGCTGAAAAACTTCCGAAGCGGCACAGCTGTGGACATTACCTGTCATAGATATGGAATACGTCGTAGGACCCAATCCCCTCGAAATGCAGCAGTAGATCATACTGTGTTTGGCATGATGGTGAAACTAAGAAAACTGACAATCTGCAGCAGCGCATGAACGCAATGTGTGAAGGTGACATTTGTTTAAATGACTAATCACGTCAACGGTAGCAAGTTTACTTTAATTGAAAGAAACGGAAAGCTCACTGAAAATATTCTGAAAAGTGGTGGAATTTCGGAAAATGTTTGAAGTTAAGCTGCAAGTGTAAACAGCTGTGCAGGAGAAGGCCACACAAATCCTTTCATGAGGCTGAGTGCGGGAGTGAAGTCCTGATGTAGCAGAGAATAGCGAAAGGCTGGTCACATAGTATACTAATTGGGAGGAATTGGGAAGAAGCAACGACGCGTCGCATGGAAACAGAAAAAGGACAATTCGCAGTATGGTTGCTAGAAAAACTGACATAGCTGTGTTTGCGCAGAATAAAAAAGAAGCTCAATTGTGTTGCCCTCTTTTTCATCGCAGTGGAAATCTCAAGCAACTGAATGTAGCAAATACCATATATAGGAAAAAAGAACACTACAGAAAAAGTTGGGTGTATAGAAGTTTTCATTCCATAAAAGTAAATAGAATAGTTTAGGGACAGTTAGCATAGGTTTAGTACAAGACAGTCAACTTGAAATACAAGTTGTTTCAAGGCAGTATTCATCATTCGTCCCTACGCAACAGCCTCTCAGCTTGCAGCAGAGACAAGGCAGGTAAAGGAGAAGTATTAGAATAGAACAGAGAAAATATAAGAAAGGTGTTTGTTTGTTTTATTTATTTGTATAGCGCTCCAGACCCATACGTAGAAGGGTGCTTAAGGAAGCAGTTACAAAGAATGAGGTACACATTTACATTGTACAACAATTTACATAATGTACATGCATATTTAAGCAGTAGGAGGTTCACAGATATTTAAAGAGGAGGTAAATGCTACTCTTTGTTCAGTAGCCATCCAATAACATGTTTCCTAAAGATCGGGAAGGACTCAATGGTTTTCATGTTGACAGGTAAGGAGTTCCAAAGATGTGAGGCAAGCACTGTGAAGCTAGCGCCACCTGCTCTTTTTAGTGTGAATCTGGGCACTAACAGCCATAAGGAGTTGGATGACCTGGTGATTCTGGGTACGGATTTCATGGTGAATTTGTTGGTGAGATACGGTGGGGCTAGGTGGTTTAAGGCTTTGTAGGTAAGGCAGATGGTTTTAAGGTACATTTTATGTTGTATGGAGAGCCATTTACATGCTTTCCTAGTTGTGAAAATGTGCTCTCGTCTTGGGATGTTGGGTGCTGCACGTAGTGCATTGTTCTGGAGAACCCGGAGTTTGTTGATTATTGATTGGTTGACGCCTAGGTATAGACTGTTACAATAGTCCAGTCTGGACTGTATTAGTGCTCTGGCAAGTGTGAGGCAGCTATTGGAAGAAAGGAAAGGTCTGCAAGCCCTTATCAACTTGCCAGTGCAGGCGGTGGCTGAGGTGGTCATATTGATTTGTTTGGTAAGGTTGGTGTTGGTATCAAGGTAAAAGCCTAGGGTTTTCACACTTTTAACAATAGGGATGGTGTTGCCATCGATAATAATGTTGTTGTAGCCAGGACTGAGTTTAGAAAAATCGCTAGGAGAGCCAACAAGGAGAAGCTCCGTCTTCTCATCATTTAGGCAGAGGCCGTGGGTGGCCATCCATGCCTGAATGATAGAGAAGATTTCATTAATCCGGGTGACGTCTGCGTTGTAGTTACCTGAGATGGTGAGGAGTATCTGGGTGTCGTTTGCATCGTTGGTGTAGGTGACACCCAGACGGTCAGGTTTGTCGAAAAGCGGCTTAGTAAATATTTTAAACAAAGTAGGGGAAACACAGGAGCCTTGTGGGACTCTGCATGTGATTGGGATGGGGTCCGCTGTTGCTGTTGTTGAGAACACCGTCATAGTTCTGTTCGCCAGGAAGGATTGTATCCAGGAGGTGGCGGAGGGGGAGAAGTGGGCTGCAGAGGATTTCGTGATCGGCTAAATCGAAGGCCGCAGAGAGGTCCAAAAGGAGTAGGATAGCAGCATTGCCTTTGTCTTTGATTTCATCAATCTGACTTTTGAGGTCAACAAGGGCGGTTTCTGTACCATGTTGAGGTCTGAAGCCAGACTGACGTATACCTAGAAGTTGGTTGGATTCTAGATGCTCCTGGATTTGGTGGGAAGCGACTCTGTCCAGTATTTTTAGCAGGAAGTGATGGGTCTATAATTAGTGGTTTTGGCTGGGTCGAGTGATTGTTTTTTTAGGAGAGGGAGAACCCAGCATTGTTTTAGGTTGCTGTAACGCTCACCTTGTATCCACAGGGACGCCTCTCAACTGGTCTGGGATGCTTCTGGGTACACTGCACCTTCCCCAGGGTTCGTTCTCCCCGGAATCGGTTCTAGAAGACAAGAGGTGGATTTTAGCGACTTCTCCTTCCCTCGAGAGACCCACCTCCCTGCGTTCCCCTTGCAGTTTCCCCTTGGGACTTCTCTCACCTTGATTTTCAGAATGTTGCGCTCTCCGTCCTGCCGTGCTGGGCAGGGGCGCTTCGTTGTTGGCTTGATCCGCCGAGTTACTTCACTGGCGAGAGCCTGGAGTCCAAACCGGCTGCGACCCCACTTTTCAGGTAAGTCTTTCGAATTCTTAGAGTAGTGTCTGTATTGATGGATGCTCCAATAACCTTCTTCTCTTGTTTTGCAGGGGCTGATGGAGCGAGCCGAGGCTGAAGGCAGAGTTTGAGAAGGTAAGGATGCGCAAGATGCAGCGCTGAAAGCGTCCTTGCAAGTTGGCTGACCTGTGCTGTTGTTCCTTGCAGGTCGCAAGAGGATTCCTGGAAGCAGTGATCGATTGGGACCAAACACCAAGAAAGATGTTCGGAATGGCGGAGGCCTTCCAGGAAAGCTAAGTAAGTAAGCTTACTTAATGTGTGATTCTTGCCTCTATTTTTCCTAAGATGTAGCAGGAGGACGATGAAGAAGTCCACGAAGGCTCCGACTGGATGGAGGAGCTGAACAGGGTGGCTGTGTTCTTTGACTTATCTCGCCCGTGCAGGACAGGATGCTGAACAGGACCCAGTGAACGTCACGCTGCAAGAGCAGAATAATGCGAAGCGCGTGCCTCAGGTCGGGCGTGGTTTAAATACCCGGCAGGTATCGCAGGTGCCTTTGGGGCGGACCCCGCCCTGGATGCTAGGCTGCTTGTTGCAGTTCCCCGATGATCCTTGTGGGGGCAGCCATGTTCTCCCATTGTCCATTGGAGCCCATACTTGCCAAGTGAGCCTGATGCCAACGGAGCTAGAATTGAGTCCAAGGCACCCGCGACAGGCTGAAGTGGGCCTTTCTGGCCTTGTTAAAGTACTGTGGTGGGGCCAAGGTGCCCGAGTCCCATGGTCTGGGGTTAAGGACGTGACAGTTGCTGGGTACTGAGTTATTAGCAAAGGAAAGGTTGATAAGTTTAGTGATAAAGGGGAAAGGTCTCTGGCTGTGTCTTTTATTATCTGGGCAGGACAGCTGTCCCCTTTGCAATTAGAGGGTTTTAAGGAGGAGATGATTTTTTGGACTTCTGATGTTGTGACTTTTTTTAAAGTAAAGCCTACATTAGCATCGGTAGGTGTAGATGAACTTGGGCTGGTAGACTGGCTGCTGAAGAGCTGTTGACCTTAGTCCTCAATTTTGGTTTGGAGTCCTGTGATTTTGATGTTAAGGGAATTCTGGATGCTGGTGCACCAAAGTTTGTCTTTCGTGCAGGAGTCTAAAGGTGGATTGGGATTTTCTACCTCCTTTAGTATTTTGAAAAGTTCTTTGGTGGAGGAGCCTGCCTGATCTATCCCAACGTTATAGGCGTCTTTTTTGGTGCAAATTATCTCCCTTTTATATAGGGCGGATGTATTCCTAAGATTGGATTTATTTTCCGCTGATGGGTTAGTTTTCCATATGAGTTCTAATTTGGCTTTCTGTTTCCTGAGTAGTTTAAGTTCGGGGGTGTACCACGAGTTCAAGTGGGCTGTTGGTTTACTTTTGCGTAGTTTCAAAGGGGCAATGGTATCAATAGCATTGACCATGGAGTTGTTGAAGATGTCAACCAGTAGGTTTAGTTCAGCATTAGCCGGTAGTGCATTTAGGGCGGGTAGGACCAGAGGTAATAGGGCTTCGGCAGTAATGTTACGTTTGTTTCTAGTCGGGCAGGCTGGTGCCATTGGGCACTTTTTAGGAGCTACATGATTGATGTTGATTTTGAGAGGGATAAGGTAATGATCCGACCATGTGAGAGGTTGGGGGTCCTTGCAGGTGGTGTTGCAGTTGAGAGTTGCTACCCAGTTGATAATTCTGCCTTTCTGGTGAGTGGGTTAGGTGCTGAGTTGAGCGAAGCCGTGATCGGTAAGAGCATTTGCCAGTGATGTAGCTGGGGCGTCGTTAGCGTCGTTGTAACCAAGATTGAAGTCGCCGAAGATAATAGTTTGTGCTAGGGGCTTGGAATTTTCGGCAGTGAGCGATGTGATATCTTCTTCAAAGACTCCAGATGGGCCTGGGGGTCTATATATGAAGTGAAGTGTGATCGTACTTGTGGGAGAGGTTTGTAACTTGACTGAGTAGCTCACACGATTTAAGGAGGAGACTAATCTGCAACCAAGTAGTAATTTGAGATGAACGCTATGCCACCTCCCCTACCATTAGGTCTATCAGCTCTGGTCTATCAGCTCTGAGGATGGAATAGTTGACAGGGATGGTTATTGATAGATATGGTCATGCCGCCTCATGTAACCAAGTTTCCGTTAAGGCGAGGAAGCCGAGATCATTAGTTAAAATGGTGTCGGCAACTTCTGTAGGGTGTGCCGCCAGGGATCTCACATTGAGTAAGGCTCCTTTTAGGGGCTGGGGATCAGGCTTATTAAGGGCCTTTGGTTTCTTATCTAGGACATCCGAGGTTGGCTAGGCCGTCCTTGAAGGCTTTGAAGCCATTGCCGCTACAGGGTAAAATTATCCTGCAGGACACAAAAGGGGAACATGCTGAGAGTGAACCAGGTGAGCATGGTCTGGCCACAAGGTTGCACAATGCAAGTCCAATACACTTTTAGAATAAAATGCAGTGGGGCAGTACCTGCATTTGAGAGTACATTATTAGGCTAAAATGCAGTGAGGCAACAACTAGATTTGAAAATACATTATTATGGCTGAAATGCAATGGGGCAACAACTAGAGTTGGCAATACACTCTTGGCTAAAATGCAGTGAGGCAACAACTAGATTTGAAAATACATTATTATGGCTGAAATGCAATGGGGCAATACACTTTTGGCTATATATGCAATGGGGCAACACCTATTTATTGGGCTAAAGTGCAGTGGGGCAACAACTAGAGATGAGGAAGTGCATATGGCTAGTCTATATGGATGGGTAGTACCTAAAGAGGACGGAAGTACTTTCTGCCTTTTGTGGCATTGTGATACAGCTGGCCTACAGAGAGGCTAGGGTGTAGGAGTAGGGGGAAGTGAAGATACACGTATCTAGCAGTCACTCAGGGGCTGCTGCATCATGGGTGTGCTGTTGGACACTACAGAGAGTTTCGAGATGTCCTATCAGGTTTGAATGAAGTAGGGTCGCAAGTAGTTTGAGTGTTGTGAATTTTCCATAGTACTCACAGTTCATAGTGACGGGTTGCATCGGGCACGGGGGACATCGAAGGCGTCGTAAGTGCAGCGTTTGGCATAGCATGGGCAACGGTGCACTTGATCAGAAATTTGGGGCCTGGGCTCTGGTCAGGCTCAGGTCAGGAGCCTTAGTGAGTGCCTTGGGGGAGTGCCGGCTTCGCCTGCCAGCGCTCTCCGATAGGACGCTCAAATACTGTAATGCCCAATGTATGCAGGCAGGTTAGGTGATAAGTGATAACTAATTCAGTGCCACCGATCGGGTAGGCGATACAGCTGCAATGGAATGCGTTTTATAATCAAGATAACAGAGTTCTTGTAACAGCAGCCAAGTCTAAGAGTATACATTAAAAAGCATTTAGTCTTACATAGTTACCATGGACACAAACTTACAAAAACAGGAGGAGATCAAGAAGCCCATGCGAATCAAAGTGAGAAGTATGGGCAACGCGGAGGTGGGCAAGAGCTGCATCATGAAGCTGTGAGAAGAGATTTGTTCCGAAATATCTGGCAACAATTGGCATAGACTATGGAGACACCAAAGTATGTATGAGAGACCGAATTAATTTTTTTTATATGGCAGAACTCCCCTATTTCTACGAGGTCCGGAAAGAGTTTTATAAGGACACACAGGGTGACATTCTTGTGTATGATGTTGGACAGAAGGAGGCGTTCGACTCTCTGGAAACCTGCTGACTGAGATGAAACAAGAGCTTGGACCACAAGCTAACATGGAGAATATAGTCTTTTCTCTTTGTGCAAACAAGATTGACAATTCCAAGCATTGTGGTTTGGATGAAAGCGAAGGATGGCTCTGAGCAGAAAGCAGGGCGTTACTTTCCTTTGAAACCTCTGCACATACTGGAGAAGGGGTTAATGAGATGTTCCAGATGTTTTATTCAGCCATTATTGATTTATGTGAGAATGGTGGGAAGCGGCCGGTATCTGCCATTATTGGTTTCACTAAAGAACAAGCAGATAGTATTCTCCGGATCCGGAACAGCAAAGATAGCTGGGATATGTTGGGCGTCAAACCTGGAGCCACAAGGTACAACGCAGCTAGCTGGTTTATTAATCTATACAGGCTCATAAATATCTACTTGGCCTAAATTGAAGATATTTATGGAATGTCTATGTAAGCGTGATCTCCCAATCTGCATTTCTTTTAAACACCTATCATTCACCTTCATTCAGATAATGCACCTAACCCTTACATTCATGTAGATCTTTTAACCTGTTACAGTATGAATACAGGCCACCATCAGTAGAGTACCGTGAGCGGATGCTCTACCGACCCCCAGGCTCAAATAGAAGCACTTCAAGGGAGGTTTCACCCTCCCTAGGCGAAGCAACAAGCAGAAGGACTCTCAGAGCAGGTGGTGGCTTACTCAGCTCTACCCGATTGCACTCGGGGAGAGCATTTACAGCGGCTTCTCCTGGACTATGATTGTAATTCCCAGAGGGTGCCACCCTAGTAAGAGCGCTACCCGTTTAAAGTAAGTGCGGGCGCCAGAGCGGACTGGCCGCCCTCAAAACAGGAGCCCAAGCTGTGGCTGCACTGAGGAGTACAAGACGTTTTACTTACGTGCAGAGCAGGGTTAGGAGGAATGCGGAGATGATATCGTCAGTAGGTGGACTGAGCAGCCGAGAGGGGAGATGGGTCCCGCTGATGCTGTGGATCATTGACGAAGACTTGCGCTACACCCAGTATGTACGGCAGAAGGAGTGGCTCAGATCCCGATCTGATTGTGTGGCGGTGGCCCAAGAGGAGTCGCCGTGCTGAGGGAGGCAAGGACATATGGCATGCCCTCACAGCGATCCTTGCATCAGAGGCTCAGATCGGCCAATGAGAAGGGGGACATACATAAGCATTGGAGGCACCTGCCGGTTACTTATATAAGTCGAGGGCAACAATCGCACATTTAAGCCCTGCATTATAATATGTATATGAGCGCAGGATATTGTGGGAAGTAGCGCTAGCCTCCTGTTGTAATCCCCATAAACGCTACTGTATAAAGCTACTGGGAAGGGTTTGAAGACCACGAAAAAGGACCATTAGCAACATCGCAATACTTTCTCTGGCCCACAAAGCTACTGAGCTCTTCCATACATCCTGCTTAAGGGACACTGCAAGAAACTGCTGGTAACCCTCCCTTGGGGACCAAGGCACTGCTATACAGGATAGCTTTATCACTGAGGTGCGCGGTCGCCTGAAAAGAGCGCAATGTTCAAAACGAGGGGTAAAGACTCAATGCCACCTGCTAAAGCCTCTAAGAAAACTCAGGACACCAGTTTGCAGAAGATGTGGGGCCAGGATCTGGGCTCTGCAGAAGCGGCAGAAGGCAACTCAGGACAAGCTGAGAAGGGAGATACTCGGCAGCAAGAGGGACTGGATCAGTCTAACCACAGAAGTTTTGAAACAGTACTTCAACGATTTTGGGGACAAAATTGCAGATACGTTTCAGCTGCAGATGGATAAGATGAGGGAGGATTTGGCAAAAGCCTTGCAGGATATAAAGAGGGATGTTAATAAAATGGAGGAGAGAGTCGACACCAATGAGAGGGCCATACAAGACCTAGCAGATTACTCTTGGAAATCGGAAAAGCTCCTGGAACAGCTGGCAACCACAACACACAATTAGAGGTTCTAGAAAATAGGTCCAGAAGATCAAACTTTCGTATAAAGGAGGTATGTTAAAATTGTGGCTGTTGTGATTTTCCTTCTATTCCTTTTGTTAAAGAGAAAAATTGCACAATTGGTATGATGTCTTGTATAAATGTTGTATTGTTTTTCTTTTTATTGCTGGTTGTAAACATTTGAAAAGTTGTTTCTAACAACTAACCAAATAAAAAAAATAAAGGAGGTATTGGATACAAATTTTAGGGCTGCGGTTGGCAACATTTTGCAGACATCTTGGACCCGGAGAATCCAGAAGATATTCGCTTGGACAGAGTGCACAGGGTTGGTCCCGGGAGGATAGAATCAGGTACCAGACCAAGGGATGTCCTAGTGGTGGTTCATGATTATTCCGCAAAGGAGCGGATTTTGCTAGCAATAAGGAAAGTGACTCAAATCACCAATAATGTAGCGGACATCTCCTTGTTTCAGGACTTGGCTAATATCATGCTTATTAAGAGAAGGCAAATGGCCCTGGTCCTCAAGGTCCTTTGAGAAAAAGATATAAGATATAGATGGACATTTCCGTTTGGGCTAATCTTTGAGTGGCAAGGCAAGCAGAGAAGGATTGGCTCATGTGAAGGAGCAAGAATACTGGCCATTGAGGAAGAGGATCAGGGTGCAGGAGAGCTGTCAACGGGGGCCCAGAGCAAGCCCCGGAGCTGGCAATGGTCTACCAACAGATCTAAATGTGGTAAAAAAAGGGGAGGACCAACCCCAGCTGAAAAGGCCTGAAGGGTGACGAATTTAAGAAAGCATGTATCCTTTTGAGAGAATGAGGTGAGTCGAGAACTACTCAGTGGCAAAAGGGGGGCGGTTTGGATAAAGATAAGGACTGGGGAGGGTGTAATCTGAAATCATTTTGACAAGCCCCAGGTGAAGGGTAGGGGGGGGCACCTCTTGGAATGGGCAGGGCTATGCCCGCTTTGGTGTGTGCTGGGATTGGGAACATGCTCAATTCTTGAAGGAGCCATTTGAGGGGGGCTAGAGGCTGGTTGAGGCCAATGGGAGGAGGCAGGAGATGTCCAAACATGACCAGTGAAAGAGGTGTAGGAGCAGAACCCAGCTAGATGGCAAAGGGAATTTCTACAGGGTTGGTGATTATTTCTATGAATATTAACAGTTTAAATTCCCTGTTTAAGAGGAAAAAACTGGAGGGATTCCTTCGGAAAGAGGGGCCTGACAGTCCCTCTACAAGAGACTCATGTGCAACTACGGGATAGAGATAGAGTAAAACTGAGGGGTTTCCGACAAATCTATCAAGCCAGCGATAAGAACAAAAAGGGGGATGTGGGGGTAATGGTAGCTTTCAGGGATAACATCACTCTCACGGAACAAGGGATGGAAAGGTACGCCACCATGAGGTATTTAGCTTTAAATGTTAAAGGGAGAGGGGAAGGGTACACAATAACTACAGTTCATGCTCCTAATACTGGGCGAGACCACTTGCTCCAGAGATCATAGTATAAGTTAGAGAATTTTTCAAAGAGCCCAGTGGTACTTGCAGGCGATTTTTATATCGAATGGGACCCAGGAAACAACCGGATTTGGAAAAGTTTAAGAACACAGCGAAAGCCTTCCAAGGAATTGGTTGGGAAGATGGAGAGCCTGGAGGTAGTAGATGTATGGAGGGTGAGAGAAGGGGACAGAGAGAGTTATACGTTCTTCTCCCATGTTCAACGCTCCTCATTTAGAAAAGATTATGTCTGGACATCCAATGTTTCCGTGGGCCAGGTGATGGACATGACGGTGGGCGCTATAGTGTTGTCAGATCATGTCCCGATAATGCTGAGGATAAGAAGGAAGGCGCGTCTACTGGGAATGTGGAAATGGAGGTACCCCGTAAGGCAACTATAAGGGGAAGGATAATAGCTATTAAAGCATGAAGGGAAAGCGAATTAAGCAAGGTGGAGGAGGATCTTGAGGCGAGGTTGAAACAGGTTATGGCCCGAATAAGTTGGGGTGAGTGGGGAAACAAGGAGAGAATATATGGCATTAAGGGGTCAGGTGGAAATGATACAGGCAATAGTGGCGGAACGTGCCCTACTGTTCCCTAAACAGAAGTATTATATTAAGGCAAATAAATCCGATAGGCTTTTAGCGAGAATGCTGAGACGGGAGGAAAAAGCTAAAACTATCTTGAAGATACAGAGGATATCTCCCGGGAATTTTGCAGATTTTACATCCGTTTATATAGTTCGGAAGGGGCACCGAAAGAGGAGCAGATGAAATATTTAGAGAATGTGAATTTAACCACTATTTCAGATGAGGAGTGGAAAGTACTGGAGCAAGATATAACCATGGAGGAAATCCAACAGGCCATATCTTCCCTTCCTCTTAATAAGTCCCCGGGGCCTGATGGGTTTACCCCATTTATTTCTAAAACTAAAGCTAATTATCATTCCCCTCTGTTACGCTTAGCAATAAATGGCTAGGTTTCAGCCCCTATTAATATTCAAAGGGGCATGAAGCAGTGTTTCTCCCTCTCACCATTGCTGTACGCGATCCATTTGGAGCCCTTCCTGGAGGCAGTTAGAGCAAATACTGCAGTAGAAGGGATCTCGTTTGGAGGTGGAGCACATAAAATAGCCAATTATGTGGATTATATTGATATTTTATTTCTATTGCGTTCGTACACAAGTGTTTCAGAGTGCGGCAAGGGAGAGGGTACAGGGGAGGACAAAACAACGATCTTACTAGGCCCAGTGACATTCAGAACGCGCAAGTGCATGGGAGAGGGGGAGGGGAAAAGTACAAAGGGGAAACAGATATATAATAATAAATAAATACATAATAAAGGCAACAAACAGTGGTAGTGCAGCCAGCAATTGGCAAGTGCTGGGTTTAAGGCATCAGACAGGGTAGGTCTGATAAGTGCAGGAAGAAAAAGGGGGGGGACTGTATGGGTACAGATACAGACCCCAGTGCAAGGGGTGGCCCGGAGACAGTGCGGGAGGGTGGCAGGGTGAGCAGGTACCTGGGCCCAGAGGACAAAGGATGGCCAGGTGCACGGTGCCAAGAGAGAACAGATCAGCAGGGGAGAGGTGGAGCGAAGGCAGAAGCAAAGAGCAAGGTCTTGAGGTGCTTCCAGAACCGGAGATGGTTCTCCTCAAGTTTTAGAGTGGTAGGGAGGCTGTTCCAGAGGGAGGCCCCCGCCGAAGACAGATCTACCCCCAGCTCATTTCTTTGAAAAACGACTTACCCTGAGGGAGTTAAAGGTAGAGGAGTGAAGAGCTCGACAGGGGAGGTATTTACGGAGGGATAGCTAAAGGTATTTTGGACCCAGGCCCCAGAAAGCCTTGTGGACAATGCAGAGGGTTTTGAATGTAATCCTTGCATCCACTGGGAGCCAATGCAGAGATTTCAGAGCTGGAGAGATACGATACCAGGGCTTGAGGCCAAGGACGAGTCTTGCAGTCCTGTTCCGGATTAGTTGCAGAGGGTGGAGAGTAGAGGCAGGTAGATTTAGAAAGAGGCTGTTACAATAGTCCAACCTAGAGAGAACCAGAGCTTGGGAGACATGAGCTTCTGGGGGAAGGAGAGGAAAGGCAGAGTACCTCTGAGGAGGTGCAGTAGGAAGTTTGACTTTTTAGAGACATCAGAGATGTGGGCGGAGAAGAGAAGTGTGGAGTCAAAGTTGACCCAGAGGTTCTTAGCCTCAAAGGTGGGGGTAGGAGGGCCAAGGGAGGCCGGCCAGAGAGTGACGGGAAAGGATGGTGAAGGTGTGCCGATGAGGAGGATCTCCGTCTTGCTGGGATTCAGACAAAGATCAATGGCGGCACACCAATCTTGAATGGCAGTTAGGCAATCGGAGATGAGAGAGGGAGAGGAGGTGGCTGAGGGCAGTCTGTAAATGAGTTGAGTGTCGTCAGAGTTGCACTGGAAATTTGAGCAGAAAATGGCAATGCAGTGGGCAAGAGTTGCCAGGTATTGGTTGAAAAGCCAGGGCGAGAGGTTAGACCCCTGGGGAACACCACAGGTAGAAAGGAAGATAGATGATAGGAAGGACCCAAGTTGGACCTGGGAGGGTCGATCAGAAAGGAAAGAGGTCAGCCAGGCCAGAGCCTGATCAGTGATACCCAGTTTATCACAGAGACGGTTGAGCAGGCTGGTATGGTTGACCGTGTCGAAGGCAGAAGAGAGATCGATGAGGACAGAGGGAATGTTAGAGTCAAGGTTGGAGAGCAGATCTTCACAGATGTTTAGGAGAGCAGTTTCCGTGCTTCTGGCAGCTCTGAAGCCAAACTGGTGGTCATGGAGACAGCCAACAGATTTGGAATGAAGGTTAAACTGAGAGATGGCCAACTTTTCCAGGAGTTTACCCAGAAAGGGAGTAATGGAAATTGGGCGATAGTTAGCTGGACAAAAAGGATCAGCTATGTGTTTCTTGACAAGAGGATGAACAAGGGAGTGCTTCAGAGGGGAGGGGAAGGATCCTGAGGCAAAGGAGTGGGGCAAAAATCAGCAAGGGCCCGATCAAGGGTGTCAATGTGGTCCTGGATGGTTTTAGAGGAACAGGGATGAACCTGTTTTGACGAGACTTTCATAGATCGGACTTGTCTAGCGACCTCATCAGGGGAGAAAAGAGGAAATGACGAGAAAGAGGGTGGGCGGGGGTGGCTGAAGGAGGGTCAGCAAGCACAGACGGAGAGTAGAGAAGAGAAGAGGGGCAGGGGTGGAGATGGTGGACAGGATGTCCTGGGTTTTGAGATAAAGTGAGAGGCATTGCAAAGAGCCTGGGAGGCAACAGGAGGGGTAGAGATGCAGCAGGGTTGGCCAGCTCCTGGCAGATTTTAAAGAGTTCGGCCGAGTTTTTGGATGCCGCAGAGACAAGAGCTTGAATGTGGACTCTCTTCTTGGTGAGGACAGAGAGTTGGTATTGCCTTTGGAGCAGGCGACAGGCCAGTTTGTCAGAGGATGAACAAGAAGGCCTCCATTTCCTCTCAGCCGCCCTACACTTACGTTTAAGTGTAGCTAGGTCGGAGTCATACCAGGAATTGCCCTTGGCTTTGGACTTCAAACGGATCCTCATGACAGGGGCAAGAGCATCAAGAGTATCAGAAATTGAAGAGTAGAGCGGAGACAGGGCTGTGTCAGGATGTGAGACAGTCAGAGGTGGAGGGGCGAGGTGGCGGCGAAAGCCTCAACTGACACACGCTTCATGGGCCAGATGTCTGAGAAGGTAGGTGGCAGTGTTGAGGCTTGGCTTGGGGGTAAGAGAGGGAGAGAGGAGAGGAGAGGAGGGAGTGATCACTCCAGGAAAGAGGAGTGGTCAGAGGGATGGAGACGGGGAGGTCAGAGGAGATGAAGACATCGAGTGTGTGCCCTGCAGAGTGAGTCGGGCCAGAGGGGAGGATGGACAGGCAGAGGGAGTCGCAGCGGTCACGGAAGAGTACAGAAGAGGAACAAGGAGAGTCTAAATGGATATTGAGGTCACAGAGGAGGAGGAGTTGAGTGGTAGAGGCCAGGAAGAAGGAGGAGCGCTCTACCCGCTCAGAGAGAAATTAGGTGATTTGACCAGGAGGCCGGTAGATGGTAGCCACAGTAAGAGAATGGGTAGGAGAGAGTGAGCCTACAGACAAGGCATTCAATAGAGGGGTAGGTCTGAGTGGGAATGATAGAGGCAGGAATCCACTCAGGAAAGATCAGGGCTAACCCTTACCGGACCGGGAGGATCTGGGTGCGGAGAGGTTCTTGTAGCCATCAGGGAGGAGAGTGTCGATGCTTGTGACAGAGCTGGCCGTGAACAATGTCTCAGTAAGACCAAGGACATCAAGGTCTAGTTCTTCAAGGAGGTGGCAGATGTCAGAGGAGTGTTTGACAGCAGAGTGAGAGTTCAGAGTGGCAATATGAAGAAGGTTGTCAGCCTTAAAGACCTTCCAGGGAGGGTTACAGATCAGAGGTACGCCCTGCTGAAGAGAAAGAGCCCTAGGAGGGGCAGAGGAGGAGGAGAGAGATGGCAATGTAGCCAAGGGGGGAAGGAGGGGACAGCAGGAGATGAGAGGAAATTGATGAGGCGAGGGAAGCGCCTATCAAAGGGGAGGAGATTGGCCTGAGGGCCCTGGACCACGACAGTGCCATTAAGGTAGACATTAATGATGACTTTAGAGACGTCGAAGGAAGCCATGAGAAATTCCCAGCGTGTGCCAACATTAATGTGAGAATAGGAGATACGACAGAGCACAGAGATCATATGAAGAGTCCATAGATCTGGTTATGGAACGACAAAGAGGATGTCAGTGAGGGTCTGTTTGGAGGAAGTATTGGAGTAGGTGTCAGCTATAGGTAGACCAGGGTTAGAGGCCAAGATATCCTTTTTGAACTTCTTCCTACCAGACTCAGTGAGAAGGGAAGGATAGTCAATTGAGAAACAGTTGGAAAAGATAGGAGAAACAGAAAGTGCCATGGGGGTGGAAGCGAGGAGAGGATGAATAAACTGGTGGGGGCTAAGGCAAGTAGGTGTGGGACAAAAGAGAGAGGTGTGGTCACTGGGATGGCAAGTTGCAGAGAAGCAACAGCATACAAGCAAAATACAGAGACTTTCTAGCAAAAAGCAAAAACAGCAAGATTTGACTTTCTAGCAAAAAGCAAAAACAGCAAGATTTGACTAACTAGCAAAAAGCTAGCTGTTAACAGTACAATCCCCGGCATTGGGAGGGGAAGTGCAGAGATTTAGTGCAGTTGCTGGGCTAAAAATACTCATAAATCGGAAGTATTATTGATGACTCCCATTGCCACTGAAAGTGTACTCGCGAGGAACTTCCGTACAGATGGGTTCAGATTGGTTTGGGAACCATAAAATACTGGTAGGACGTCCTTTCATCGCGGGATGTTTTTTCACTGGGTTTTTTGCCATAAATATTTATTTTTTTAAACCCATCAAATTTTTTAGGGGGAGTTAGTAAATTATATATGAGGTGTGGATGTTTGGGAATAAATACAAATTTTAAAAAATGGGGGGTTGGGAGGAAATACCCAAAAATAATTTTTAAAAAATGTGATGGTTTTTTCGTAAAAAAAAAATCGTGTTAAAAAACCCAGCGAAAAAACATCCCGCAATCAAATGACACGGAACCAAAATACTTGGGGGTGTATCTCACAAAAACAATAGATTTGTTATAAGCCACCAATTATCCACCCCTCCTACAGAGTATAAAATCCAAACTGGTGGCTTGGGGTCCGTTGACTATTACATGGATGGGTAGAATTAATGTCTTAAAAATGATGACCCTCCCACAAATATTATATTATTTTACTGCCCTCCCAATTCAGGTCCCCCCTTTGTTTTTTCATACTCTTCAGAAATACACAGAGTTTTCTGTGGAATAAAAAATAAAACGTGATTGGCGGGACAAATGACGACGATGCCTAGGAGCAGAGAGGGACTGGGGAAACTGGACGTTTGAGTATATTTTCTGGCCTCACTGGTGGGGTGATCAGGGATTGGTTGAGGGAGGATCGGGGCAAGGTACGGAGGGACATGGACAGGGCAGTGGTGGGGGGAGTTTGGCAGAGGTATTGTGGAAACTTAAAGTAGATAGACCCAAGAACATGTATTGTAGTCGGTTAATAGAGGTGGTGGGGGAGTCCTGGGATGACTTAGTAAAGAGGGCACAAATTACTACCTTCCCGTCCCCCGTCAGCCCTATTTTTGGAAACTCGCAGTTTTCTCCAGGGGAAAGAGGTAAGGAAGTCCAGAAGTGGCAGGGAGGGGTTTGCCAGAAAATTTGGTATATGTTTGAAGGTCCTGAGATAAAAACTTTAATCCAATGTAAGGAGGACTTTAGCCTTGATGAGGGGGAAAAGTTTAGATATAACCAAATACGACATTGGGTGATGCAGGTCCCAATAAGGGAACGGACAACCCGAGCTCTGTCTCCATTTGAAAGATATCTAGCAACGGAATCAAGAAATGATCACCTGGTAGCTTTAATTTATAGTTTGGCAAAGCAACCTTCGAGCCGAAGTTGAAGCGTGAGTGGTGGAGGCTTCCTAGGGGCGAGCCCGGGTAATAGATCAGCATTAAGGCAGTGAGTGCAGACTGCAACCCGCCTGACCCCTGCCCTGCCCCGGTACAAGACAGTCTCCCTCACTGTTTGAAGTGCGGGAAGTGTTTTTGGTGCTTCGGTGCTGACTGTTGGGACAGTGCTAGTTACTTTGGCTCTGCCTAGGAAGGGGTAGCCAACTTGTTTACGAGCATTTAGCTCTGCAAAGCCCCTTTAAATGGTCTCAACTCCCTCCGCGGTAAGTGTGAATATTTAAATTCACTTTTGTGGAGTTGGGTAGACCAGATACGCGGAGTGAAATCTAGAAATTAAACTGAACAATCAGCAGAAATGCACACTTAGATCTGGTGCACATAAAGGAGGAAAACTAGTGCGCAGCCCCAACTTGATTGGCACTGCGCGCTCCTACAAACCTAAAAAGGATAAACTAAGTGTGCCACTGGCTTCTCAGCCCAAAATCTATGCATATCTCCCTTTGGCTGTTGCTGCCAGATCTTTGACCTCAGGCTCTATTGATCTCCAGATGGTGGGGGACCAACTACAGCAAGACAACTTAAGTCCAGGATTTGGAAATATCAACAACAACCATTCACTTTTCAATGTAAGTCGAAGGATCCAGTGAGAATGAATCATTTGGATGGACTCCACCCAAAAGGTGAACAATACTGATTTTGGGAACATTATTGAAACAAACCTCTGCGCGAGTCCGGCCTTAGAAAGATTACTCTCTACATCCGACTGCTCAGAATCATCTAGTGAGGATGAGAGTATACTACTCTATAAGGCAATTAGGTTTGAAAGGGGAAAAGAGTGATGCCCATGATACACAGTCAGTAGTTGACTGATTATGCTCTATACCCTCTTTATACTATGCAGGAAGATGACTGAGGAAAAAAGGGTTATGAAATTCATTCTTGCAAGGCTGGCCTGGCTGATCAATTTCTGGTAGCGCATCAACGGACCACTACGACCAAGCTCAACCTTATACAGGGCCAGTTGGCAAAACCAGGGCTGGTTCTTCCTATCCCCCAATTGGAGCCCCTCGTCAGGATAAACAACATACAGGAGTTTCCCCTCTCAGAAACTCCTGTGATCACCTCCCCATATGAGGGGGGTCTCAGCCTGTTAGGAAGGGGAGGGGAAAACAGCCAAGTGTACATACAAGGCTCCTGACACACCTAGAAGGAGAGTACGGCATAAGAAAGTACCCACACTTTTTGAGGAAGAATATGGTATTAAAGGGGATCCGAAGGAACAACTCCCCCAACACACTAATAATGGGAAAAGTCGAGAACGGCCCTGCCGGATGGGAATGCTCAACAAAAGCACCCAGGTCTTTCAGGCACAGTGGGACGAAGTCTATCCCATTGGACGAATGGGTCCAACATGGGAATGTTTCCGCGCAAGTTAAGGTCGGGCCCCTAGAGCTAACAATGACTTACAGGAACCCGGGTGTGGCCAACCCGGGTGTCCAAAATCTGGCGCACCAAATTGACAAGTGAGGGCCCATGCAGAAGTCAAAACGTACACAGATTTTGCACAAAAAGTTGCTTTCCCCTCTACCCAAACCAAGGCTACAGCAAATCAAAAGTCACGATTGCCTGTGGGGAGGTGGGTGATTTTGTCCGAATTACACCCGGAGCTGGACAGCCCGTCCTGAATTGCACCAATCTAATGTGCTTGTGGTCATTGAACCCTAATCTGGTGGATTTGAGCTCCAATTATATGAACCATGTGTAGGTGAACATTATAATTAGGCACTCATTGAATGTGTATCTCTGGCAGTAGTAGCTCTTCTGTGCTCTTGCACTATGGAGCTGCACGTGTTGGGATTTGACCTCACAGTTTGTAGAAAGATGGTGGATAAGCATTATACAACAATAAGCCGACAGGAAGACATTTCGAAACTGCTGCAGGCAAGACGAAATAGCTGCAGACCAACGGATAGTTGCTCTATCATGAGGGACACTGCATCAGAAACCAGGATTTGCTGGCTCACGGAGACAATAAAAATGGACGACTATTGAACTACTACCAACTCTAATATTTGAAACTGTTTATGTTGGAACACCAAAGGACATAGTACCTTTTAAAAAGTAGAACACTAGCTTTGCTCTAATTAAAAAGAGTGATAGTTTCCTATTACAAGAGACCTGGCTTACTACACCTCTTCAATTAGACATCTTCCATATTATTTGCCCGACAGCCACCCAGTCGGAAAGAGGTAGACCTCAGGGTGGCATTGCAATAGGAGCGAGAAATCACATTGCTTTTAAACCTTTCCCTCATGATGTGGATAACAAACATACTACCTCCAATTGTATCCCTCCCTGGGTCCTTAAAACAAACACATTTTGATCTTAAATGTTAATATGCCAGTGCTGGGCTCTTCTTTTGATGGTGCCATTGTTAAGGCAATTGATTATATTATAAGAGCCTGGGAGGAGCTGGACCGAAAGGTATGCTATTGATTGCAGGGGATCATAATGCGCCCTGACTTCAGGAATATGTTGATATAGGAAATCTCATCAAGGGTCTGATTAAGAAGGTTGGGGCACAGTGTGGACACTCGTCCCGATGCATGAAAGAAAGATCTGATTTGGTTGAATGAGAAAGATATAGGGGGATTCAGATTTCTACCTACCTGGTCTAACCATATTTCTTCCTCCTGTATCGATTACGTATTGTGGACCGACAGCTTGGGATCCACTGTGGGACAGTAGCTACCGGATTCAGCCCGCTGAGTGACCATGCAACCCTTAAATGGGTTATTACACTACCTAAATCTTACACCCTTCTCCCACATTGGGACTAACCCCAAGGTCAACATATAGCCTTGAATCGCCCCTCTTGGACGGATGGTAATATTAGTAACCTTTCCTCTTTCTTTGCCATCCATGAGGATGCAGTAGGGAGATGGCTTGGCAAAACCCATTGGAACTTTGAATTACTCATGAAGAAAGTGGCTGGTCTCCTTGCGCTCTATCAGGGGGCTGGACCGAGAGCTGTGCCCCACAGAAGGATTTACGATGTGAAAATCCAAGAAAAGAAAAGAGATTATCGAAAAGCTAGAGCTACAATTAAGAACAACTGGGTATTAGAAGAAAAGGAAAAAAATGCTTTCATCTGTAATTTGTCTACGATATATAAAAACTGGGTTAAAATTCATAAAGGAGCTCTGGCAAGTGCAAATTGGTTTCACCTATTACTCCTCAGATCCAATGACAGCAAACCATTTTAGGTCCCTTAAAAGGGAGTTTGTCAACAGTGCAAAAGTGGAGGAAGTTTTGGTCTCCAAACAACAGTGGGTTGAATGTATTGAGAAGTTATATTTCAAATCTGACATGGAGTCATTTGTTGTATTCCCCCCAAGCAATTATATCGCGAGTAAGCATGACTTTTACTAATTAGATGTGCTAATTATTATAAAAGCTCTCAGTAATTCTAGAGCACCGGAACCCAATGAGTTGGCTAATGTAGTGTTACGTGCTAACCCAGAGTTCTAGGCCCAGATACTCTACACCAGGGGTCTGCAATCTTTTGCTCATCAGATATTTTGGACTACAATTCCTATCAGCCCTAGCCAACATAGCAAATGTTGAGGAATCATGGGAGTTGCAGTCCAGAACATCTGGTGAGCCACAGCTTGCAGACCCCTCTTCTACACTATGTTTGTGGATATCTGGAGGTTTAGTTGTACCCCTGCCAGATGGAGAACTTACATTCTAATAGCTTTATTTAAAAAGGGTGTAAAAGAAAGATCCGGCTAATTGCAGGCTGGCAGCCATGTTGAACAGTAGCTCCAAAATATTTGCCTCCATCTTGCTTAAAAAATTGCACCAGTGGATGGGATGTAAACAAATACTGCATAAATAACAAACCGGTTTTTGAAAATTACACTCAACCTCCCACAATATTAGTGTACTATATAGTCTCATATCTACCGCAGTCACCAAGAGCAAGCCACTCTATATTTGTTATATTGACTTCTCCAAGGCATTCGATAAGGTTAACCGGGGAATTCTCTGGGCTAAATTGAAGAAATGGAAAATAGATCCACAATTACTATATTTCGTCAGCTTTCTGTGATTTATACCCATGAGTGGTCTTAGAAGAGCTTGTCTTAGAGTCCCTTGACTTAAGAAGGCCTTCAGGGACATGCTTTTTAACTAAATGACCTAGTTCGGCTTGTATGTTTTTTTTTACCGATATCGACGCAGAACGTCGAATCTCGGCTACGGTCAAATCCGAAGTGTCGTCAGCTGACTCACGACCTTCGGGGATGCTTTTATCCACATCGTCTGGTCTGTCTTTCGACAGTCGGGGCCTGTCATGTGGCGATCTCGATCTGGAGTGCCCAGAGGACATAGATTTAACTGACCTCTCCTTAGATGATGTTCGTTGCCGTTTGCTCGACATGTGTGTTGCGTCTCTGCCGTGGGTTGTGTGTTTGGTGAAAGGGGTAGGGAGAGCACTTCTGCTGACGGGTGTCGTCCCCGTAACAAGGCTGCCGGCCTGTCTGTCTGTTGGGCTTGGGGGCCTGCGCTTGGGAAACCTGGAGTAACCCTGTCACCTTCGCCATCGGATACCACAGCGTTGCTGCCGTCACCCTCCACTTCCATGGCCTTGAGCAGCCTGGCGTGGTGGGCCCAGCGTTTAGTTAAGTGGTCCTTCAATCTCTTGGGTTTGAAGAGTCTACACACTCGACAGGAACCCTCAACGTGGTCCCGAGGGAGACACAAGTTACACGCTAGGTGTTTGTCGACCCATGGGAACTTTTTGTTGCACCTAGGGCACAATTTAAAGGGGGTCCTATCTATAACAGAATGACACAGCAGCTAGGCGAATGTAGTGTACGAAAAGGGGCATATACATTCTAAAATGTGTGGGCAGAAACCCGGAGCGGCCTTCCAAGGCCAGAATGGATCCATCGACGAGAGTCTTCGACGGTCATCTTTTGTTCTTCACCGCCGGCGGATGGTCTCGATAGTCGGTGAATATAAAGGATAGTAAGAAAAACTATTAGTAATTGGTAATAATAATAAATGGCGATGAGCTGAAAGGAGAGGTACGCTTTAGCGTCCGTCTATGATGGCGGAAAAAAACAATCTGAGGGACCTCGACGCATGAAGCACCATGGGTACAGTGGACATGACACTAGGGATAGTATTACTGGCACGGCCTGTCGACGTCCCTTTTCGAGTTTTGAAAACAACAACTGTAATACTCCGCAGCTTCCACTAGATGTCGGCCTATGCACAGCATGTGATCTAAGTAGATTCCATAAGCCTCAGAATATATATATATATATATATATATATATATATATATATATATATATATATATATATATATATATATAATACATTACTCACCGTAATCGTATTTCTGATGCTTGTATCTGCTTAGATTCACATGCTGTGCATACGCCGACATCTAGTGGAAGCTGAGAGTATTACAGTTTGTTTTTTGAAACTCGAAAATGGACGTCGACACAGGGCGTGCCAGTAATACTATCCCTAGTGTGACGTCCACTGTACCCATGATCCCTCACGTGTCTAGGACCCTCAGATTGTATTTTTTCTGAGGTAGCAAGAGGAGTAGCGTGAGTACAGATTATCCAAGCAGATAGATAGAAAGAAAGATAAGACTACAAGCATCCATGCGCCTTCTCTCAGAGGGGGAAGGGTGGGTCGCATGTGAATTTAAGCAGATACAAGCATCAGAAATACGATTACGGTGAGTAATGTATCCCTTCTGAGGCTTGTGGAATCTGCTTAGATACACATGCTGTGCATAGATTAGCGAGCAGTGTTAGAAGAAGGAGGTGGGATGTGAGAAGGCTCATGAGCAAATAAATGCTTAGAACCGCTTGTCCCACTTGAGTATCTGTCTTGGAATGAATGCACAATGCAGTAGTGCTGAGTAAAAGTGTGAATAGAGCTCCAAGTAGCTGCTTTGCAAATGGTGTCAAAGGGTACAATTGCAATGGAAAGCCAGAGTGGCCCCAATGCCTCTTGTAGAGTGGGCTCTTGGCATGAAAGGCAGAGTTTTTTTCAGAAAGGGAGTAATACAGCTGGATACAATTTATAATCCACTTAGAGATGGCACCTTTAGAGACACGATCTTTCTCTGTGCCTGTAGCTACGGAGACAAACAGTTTGCCTGTTTTCCTTAGCGGCCTGGTCTTGTCTACATAGTATAGGACCGCCCTACGCACATCTAGAGTGAGTAGTTTCACCTAAGCAGAGCTTTGGGGTTCTTGAAAGAAAGCCGGAAGCTCAATGGACTGGTTAACGTGGAATTTAGAAATAAACTTAAGTGAAAACCTAGGGTGTGTTCGTTAAACCAGTTTATCTTTATGAACAGTAAAGAAATGATCCAGCACTGGCAGAGCCTGAATTTCACTGACCCTTCCTATCGATGTGATGGCTACTAAGAAGGCAGTTTTATATGTCAGGTGTTTGAGACTGCTTTTATGCATGGGCTCGAATGGGGGGCCCGTGAGCTTAGCCAGGACCACTTTAAGGTCCCATCCGGGTGGTGGGTTAGAAATTGGAGGGTGGAGACTCTTTACCCCTTGCATGAAGGCTTTAACCACTGGTACTTTCCACCACAATATCCTGTTATGGGAGATGGTGTATGCTGACAGAGCTGCCAGGTGTACCTTTAGTGAATTAAATACCAACCCTGCGTCCAGCAGGTGGAGCATGTAGGTGACAATAGTGGAAGGAGTGCAATCAACTGGGTTGATTTGCTTATTCTGGCACCAGATAACAAATCTTTTCCATTTGTCAAAATAACAGTGCCTAGTGTTGGGCTTCCTAGATTCCTTTAGGATGTCCATGCACCTCTGTGGTAAGTTGAGGTGTCCAAACTCTATGACTTCAGCAGTCATGCTGCCAAATTCATTAAGCTGGGTTGAGGATGCACTGTTTGACCTTGGTGCTGGGATAGTAGGTTGTACCAGCACGGGAGTCTGATGGGTTCGCACACTGCTAGCTGCGCAGGTGTGGGAACCACGGTTGACTCGCCCACATAGGAGCAACCAGGATGAGCGTCATCGATTCTCTGTGCATCTTGTTGACCACCTTCCTCATTAGAGGAGTTGGTAGAAAAGCGTAAGCAAACATCCCTGACTAGTTCCTCCACAGGGCGTTCCCCTTGGAGCCTGGCTAGGGAAACCTGGATGCGAAGTCTGGGAATTGTCTGTTTTCGCTTGTGGCAAATAGGTCTATAGTGGGGAAACCCCACTGTGAGAAGAGGTCTCCTACGACTTCTCTGTGTAGAGACCACTGGTGTTCTCTTGGGAGAGGATCTCTGCTCAAGGCGTCTGCTAGTGAATTGAGATCCCCTGGAACATGTTGAGATGACAGGTAAATGTTCTGTCTGAGTGCCCATATCCAAATTTTCTGGGCAAGCTTGGACAGATTTGGCGAACAAGCCCCTCCCTGCTTGTTTAGGTAGAACATCGCTGTTGTGCTGTCTGTTAAGATCTGCACTGACAGATTTAAACAGGTGGGGCTCGAACGCTCGAAGCGCTCTGAATACTGCCAGAAGCTCTAGCAGATTGATATGATTCTTGGTCACTGTGTGAGACCAGAGACCCTGAGCTGTGTAGTGAAGGAGGTGTGCTCCCCACCCTGAGAGGGATGCATCTGTAATGACTACAGCCTGAATCTTTGGATCGTAAAAGGCCTTTCCCTTTGACAGGTTCTCTCTTGTCCACCAGTGAAGACTTTGTACCAGTGTTGGCGAAACGACCACTAGATCGTCCTACTGACCACTTGCCCGACACCACTGTTTCGCCAACCATTCTTACATGGGACGCATGCGCAGGCGCGCGTGGGGGACCAGGTAAATACATGACGCCATCATGCCTAGCAAACGCATCGCTTTGCGCACCGTTATCTGGCGACCGGACTGATATTGAGGAATCTGCAGTAGTATGTTCCGAATTCTTTCCTCTGATGGAAAGGCCAACCCCTCTTGAGTGTTTAGGACAGCTCCTAGGAACTGTTTGGAGGTGCTTGGCACCAGGCTTGATTTTTTCTCGTTCATGGAGAAACCCAATTCCAAGAGGAGGTTGATTGTTGTTTGAATGTTTGAACTGCAAATTCCTGGGGTCTCCCCCGTGATGAGCCAGTCGTCCAGTTACGGGTACACAGGGATTGCCTCCCTGCGTAGGTGTGCCGCCACCACCGCCAGAACCTTGGTGAATACCCTTGGAGCCGAGGCTATACCGAAGGGCAGAACCTTGAACTGGTAGTGCTGACTGTCAACCTTGAACCGCAAGAATATTCTGTGCGCTGGGAACATGGAAATATGAAAATAGGCATCTTTCATGTCCAATGTTGCCATGTAATCCCCCTTTTTTAGGAGGGGGATTACCTCTTGGAGACTAGTAATGCGAAACTTTTGGGGCTTGACATACTTGTTTGCAGGGCGTAAGTCTAAGACTGGGCGCATTGTTAGATTTTTTTTTGGCACAAGGAAGTAAGTTGAATATATACCCTTGTTTACCTGTTTGCCCGGGACGAGTTTGATCGCATCCTTTTCTAGAAGATTGATGATCTCCTAGAGGAGGATCTTCTGGTGGTCTAAGGAATGTACCTTTTGTCGTGGAGGGTGGTTTCGGGGACGCTCGAGCAGTTCTATGCAGTATCCTGCGGACACTGTGGACAGCACCCATCTGTCTGATGTGATCCCTTCCCAAGCTTGGGTGAAGTTGGTAATGCGCCCCCCTACTGGAGATGTGTGGGAAGGGACCCTGATCTCGGCGTCACTGCTTTGCGGGAGGTGTGCTGCCTCTGCTGGGGCTGCCTCTACCCTTACCACAACCCCTTTTGTTTCGCCTGTTGTAACTCTGGGTAGACTGCTGGTTGTTACCCCATGGTGTGCCCTGCCCCAGAGAATAGTTGGAGCCTCTTTGTGAATTTTGGCCGCGTGGGTGATGAAAATTGCCATTCCCTCTTTGATTAGGGGGTTTGTTGGTCAACTATCCCAGGGATTTCAGAGACTCATACTCATCTTTGGCATTTTTTAATGCGTCCTCTACCGCCTTGCCAAACAGTAGATCAGGCTCCACCGGCTTGTCTATTAAGGATGCTTGTGTCTCGGGTTTAAACCCTGACTGCCTTAACCAAGCAGGCCTCTTAATAACAGTGCTCTCTGCTATGAGCCTGCCGGCTTTATCCGTGCCATCAAAGGTTGCCTTAAGGATGCAACCGGACACGGCCTTCCCCTCCGACGCAACCTGTGCCAACTGGCTCTTTAGAGGATCTGGCGTGGAGTCGATGAGTGCAGCAACCTGTTCCCACTGGTGGCAGTTGTAACTAGCCAGCAGAGTGGTGGAGTTGGCAATCCTTGCCTGGTAGGCGGAAGTGGAGGCTACCTTCCTTCCCAACCCGTAGATCTTTTTGCTCTCCTTGTCGGGGGGAGCCTCAGACCATGATAGGGGCGTTCCCGCCCTCTTTCGGGTATTAGTGACTACCAGGGAGTGAGGTTTCAGCTGCCCCCTTATGTACAGCGGGTCTGACTGGGCTGCTCTGAACAACTTTTCGATCCTGGGGTTTACTGCCTGGTGAGGGGGTCTCTTTTCTCCCACTAGTTCCTCGGCAAAGTCCCTCTCCTCCTGAGCTCCCTGAGTATATATGCGGAAGTGTTCTGCCAGTGTTCCTTGTCTACTGGGGAGTCTACTCTGTAGACTTCTGGGTTATCTTCGTCCTCCTCTTGGTCCTCGTCATCCCCATAGTAGTCCACCCCAGTTTGGTTGTCCAACGTTGCCAATTCTGGATCCTCATCCTGTAGTGGATCCTCATTATACTGAGTGTATGGTTGTACGTAGAAAGGGTCAGAAGACCGACTTTGCGTTGGTGCCTCAACTCGAGGTTTCTTACCAGGGGGTTGCGGGTCCCTAGACCCTGAGGGAGTAGACCCATCAGGGGTATACATAGAAGTCTGCTAGGGAAGACATTCTAGACATAACTCTGTCTATGTCCTCACTGGACCATTCCCTTGAGCTGGGAATTACCCTCTCCTGGAGGGGTTCCCTGCTGTATCCTGACAGGACCTATGGGCTTGTGCAGGGGTCTTGGTTTGTTTAACAGAAGACTTCGAACTGTCTTTAAGTGTCTGTGGTGTAGAAGAAGGCTGAGAAGGTTTCTCCTGTTGTTTTCCCCCCCTCCCCGTGAGTGGAAGAGTGCTTCCCTGGTGTTTTCACCCTTTTGGAGATTTTCGACGTCTGGCGTTGAGATACGGGGGTTGTGTACCTTTCCTTAGAGTGAGGACGTCAGGACACGGGCGCA
Source organism: Ambystoma mexicanum (assembly GCF_040938575.1). Lineage (NCBI taxonomy): Eukaryota > Metazoa > Chordata > Amphibia > Caudata > Ambystomatidae > Ambystoma > Ambystoma mexicanum. The sequence goes on from NC_090923.1 coordinate 652,012,141, forward strand.
GGCGTCGAGCGGTCTGCTGACGTCGACTCCTGAAGTGCGGCATGGGGATGGAGGTCGGCTTTGTCTTTGGACGATCGAACCTCCATTACTTTGGTGAGTGAGGCACTCTTGGCAACAGCGGATGGTTGCCTGGTGTCGTGCGGCGATCTTGATCGAGAAAGCCCAGAGGATACCGATTCGGTATATACGTGCGCGTCGAGTCTTGGTTATACTTCGAGTGTTTAGTGGAAGTGGTGTGGGTAGCCTCGAGTTGCCGGGTGTCTTCCCTATAGCTGCCCTGCAGGACAACCTTCCGAGGTCGGGGACTTGCGCTTAGCTGTCTTTCGACGCCACGTTGCCCTCGCCACCCGATAGTATGGCGTTGCTGCCATCACTTAAGGCGCCCTCCGCTTCCATGGCCTCTCGTTGCCTGGCGTGGTGGGCCCAACGTTTGATCGAACGGTCCTTTAGAGTCTTAGCCTTGAACCGGCTACACGCTCTGCAGTTTGCCTCGGGGTGGTCCCTCGGCAAGCAGGGGTTACAGGTGGCGTGTCTGTCAACCCAAGGGTACTTGCGGTTGCTCTTGGGGCAACATTGGAAAGGGGTACCCTCCATACGCACCCTGTGGCAGCGGGCTAGTAGGAATATATATATGTAAATATATATGAGTGAAGAGTATGTACCACCCCCCACTCTCCCTACTTGTACAGGGCGGAGGCCAGAGGCCTTCCGAGGCCCAAAGTCCGTCGTGTAGCTCTCGACAGTAGTTTTCTTCTCCGGTCCGGCATCGAGCTTCGAATTCCGATGACTCGACGTGGGTAATGAAGAAAAAGGGGAATATATAATATTTTGCAAAATGATGGCTAAAAGCCAGGGACCTCCGCGGGATGCTTCTGACAAGTATGGCAGAAAAAAAATATCTGAGGGTCCTAGACGCGTGAGGGATCATGGGTACAGTGGACGTCACACTAGGGATAGTATTACTGGCACGCCCTGTGACGACACCCATTTTCGAGTTTCCAAAAACAAACTGTAATACTCCACAGCTTCCATTAGATGTCTGCCTATGCACAGCATGCGATCTAAGCAGATTCCACAAGCCTCAGAAATGTATATATATATATATCTCAGTTATGGCACAGGCCCTGGAGAGGGTTAGAAATGTTCCACCAGTTATCGGTGGAGAAAGAATTCCCTGGCTCTGCTAAACAGATGACACCATACCTTTAGATCAGACCTCCATGAGCCTGCAGCGCTCCATTACGGCACTTTCACTATTCTTTGTGTAATGATCTGATAATTAACATCGAGAAAACTAAGATCATACAATGTCGAATAGTGTCCGATCTTTAAGCAAATTCAAGAAACCATATATGGAGACTTGATGCAATTCCGATCGAGGTGGTCAGTAGCTACCTATATCTTGGCCTGCCTATAAAAGCCAGCCCTAGTAGAAAATGTTATCGTGATTTCTTTTGCCCAAGGATTATGAGCAAATGGCTGTTGCTAAAAAAGATCATCTACACCAAGGGAAGGGGTAGTGTGGAAGGGATGATTACAGTATATCGTACCTTGATCGTCCTGGGAATCTTATATGGGGTGGTATTTCTGAATGAGGAAAAAAATTCTTGGCAGGAAGTGATCTAAGGCAACAATTTGAGATCCATATTAGAAGTGCCTCATGGCGTGCCGGTAGAAGCCCCGAGAGTGGAGCTGGGGGTTCTTTTGCTCAAATCTATATGTCTTATCGCCAGATGCAAACTATGGCGCACTATTAGGCTAGCTGGGGCAGATACCCTCCTCTACCTGATTGCTAAAGTGCCCCCGTCTGAGACAGACAATTTTATGGTAAGACTCTGGGGTACGGTCGAGGAGCTCCTGGTGGCGATAGATATGCCTACGGATAACCTGCTGTATGATCCACAAGGCTTGACTCGCCTAGTAAGGAAAACCGCAATATGGGACATTGACAAGAGTTTGTCCAGCTTGCATTTGAAAAAGATGTATAAAATCTATGCGGGACAACGTTTTACCCCTAATCTCCCTTGCTCATACCAGCTAAAGCCCATTAATATTAATCTGAGGTGCTTTATTACCTACCCACGATTCGATATCCTCCCCACTAAAGAAAATCTGGGTAGATGGAGAGGGTTTGCACCTCTAGATAGGTTATGCAGGATGTGCAAGGGGTCAATAGAAACAACGAAACAGGTAATGGCAAAAAATGTCGCCCTCACAATTATGACGGCCGAAAATGCCGACTTTGTATTTATTTTTAGACCCCCTTACACCACATATATATGTGGGGGGTATAGTATGTAATATTAATATGGGGGTTCCGCAGGGGGTCTCCCCGTGCATATATATGTGGTGTTAAGGGGTTTAAAAAATAATGTTTTTTTTAAAAGTCTGCATTTTCGGCCGTCACAATTGTGAGGGTCGCAGTGATCACATAGATTCCAAAGAAACATGTATGACATGTATTCACCAGTTGCCATGAGATTATAAGGTGCTACTATAAAGGTTATGCACTGAAGGGTAATCCAGACAATTTTGTATATTCCGATCAATGGTGGAGTAAAATGTATGGGGCTAGCTCTACAGTGTTTACGGCAAGTGCCTTCTATATATGGAAAGAAATGCTGAGACAGATTAGGTTAAATTGCACTGCATAGGCACTGAGATTGCCGGTTGTCATAGTTATTTTTAATGGAAATATATGTAAAGGTCTTAAACAAGAGTTGGGGAAATGTATATGTAAAAGTATTTGGATTAACTGTAATTACGTATTTATGTATGTTTGTATACATTTTGTATACGAGTGTTGCATAAAGTTGATTTCAACCCATGCATAAATAAAAAAAAAGTAAAAAAATAAAGAGGTAACCTTTATTGTTTAAGCAAAGAGGTCAGTGATTAACATAGATGTGCAGCGTAGAGCTCTGCAGGCAGCGAAACATAAGCAACACAAATAAAACCCCAAAAGCTCCCTCATTCTGATGCTTTGACAAGCAGCACATTGTATATCAAAGTAATAGCTACTGGACAGCAAAACAAACGAGAGAAGATTTTGTATTTTGCCTGGATCGCTACCTGGAGCCATAACCATGGACGGGTTGCAGAGGGCTGCTTAACAATCAAATAGGTAGGAGATCTAGAGGCTTTGCAATAGACTTTGCTTTCCATCTTCACATCTTAGCGGACAAATATTTTGTTTCAACGGCTTTCGCTGGGGGAAGTCCCAAAAAGAGCAAAGCCGAAATCCAAAACACAGGAGAGCTAGACATGCATGGAACAGAAACCTGAACGTACACAGTGAACAGCAAAAAAAAACATTAGAATGTGAAGCAACCCTCAAACCAATGTGTCTTTCCAAACAAGAGTATCATCTCTTGTCTGTGTCAAGATTTCCATAGAACTCGGTTCTTTCAGTCAACATGAAAGGAAAGCTTACAGCTTTTATCGAACATTAGATTACATAACAAAAAAATGGCAACAAACAACATGTGATGGACAAGGGCAGATGATAGCAAAACGAGTACCCAATCGCTCAGTAATTGCTCTCTAGTGCCTATAAAACGATGTTTGGGGGATGTGATGGTGAAGTTGGGCCAAGTGGGAGAGAGAATTAGGGCCTACGGTGCCACACAAGGACAGAAATATGGCATTTGCTACAGAAACTGAGACTACCCTTTTCCCATCACGTAGAGTATTTTAGTTAAGAGTGGTCCGGTGCTATTTGAAGAGCTCTTCCTTGGGTAGAGGCAATATATGGAAATGCATTAAAATCGGCATATCATTTGGGCAAGTCCTAAGCTTAAAAGATACAAGAGAGAAGTAGATAAACAAGCATTTGGAAAAGGCCTACTGGCAAATCTATTCCAATTTCCTTTTGGTGTTACCTCGAAATAGAAGATGGAGAGTGAAAAAAGGCCAATGTAGAGATTAGGCATTTACCGAAGCTTTGAATAAGCATTCTGATGACGTTTGGCTGTGTAAGTGACTCAATGCTTTCAAAGACGGACAAGTTGGTGGTAGATCTCTTTCTTCTGATGGGGCCTCCCCTCTGGACAGCCTCCCTGCCTCTCTGAATCTTGAGAAGAACCATCTCCGGTTCCGGAAGCACCTCAAGACCTTCCTCTTTGCTTCTGCTTTCTCTCTTCCTCTCATCTGCTGATCTCCTGGCTGAAACTGAATCTGAAACTGCACTGGTTACCTGGCTACCCTCTGATCTCGGGCCCAGGTCCTCTCCCGGCCAATTGCACGCCTGCACTGCCCCCCTGGAAACCCTTGCACTCAGGGACTGCTCTTTTCCCTACAGCCCCTACCAGCACTTATCACCCAATGTCTGCACTTACCCTGCACTTGCCACCAGCTGGCCGCACTTTTATCTATTGTCCTTATTTATCTTGCTGTTATCCTCCTGTACTATGTACTGCATTGTCCCCTCCCCTCACCCTCTCCCCAGCCCTTGCGCGATCTCAATGACACCTGGCCTAGAAGGATCGTTGTCTCTGTCTTCCCTCTGTTTCCTCTCCCTTGCCTCATCGCGCCTTGAAACACTTGTGTAGGCGCGTTATAAAAGCCATATCATAACTTTGTTTTGAAGAGGTCAGAGCCTGACAAAGGGGGACCTATGTGAAATTGTTGTTGGACCATTATTTGGAAGTCTGGAAATAAAGACTCTAACGTGGAAGGCCAGGTGGGCCTCGAAAACCCAAGCCAGAGTGTATCATCATGCCTACAGGGACCGCCTTACTCTGTGTGGTCTAACATGGGGAAGAGAGCTGATTCAGCCAAATTTATTCTTTTGAACACCGATTTTTCCTTTATATACATTTCTACTTTATACACTTTTTGTACAAGATATAGGTCAGGCATTAGGTTTTATTAGCATAGGCCATTTTGATTTGACAGACTCCACTGAGAATTTTTTTTTTCATTATCGTTTGATGGTTGAGACTAATCCCATCTTAGCTATAGGGCAAAGTAGGAGTTTTTCCAACCCCAGAAACTTCCATAAAGGTTTTTACAAATTGTAACTATTGTGTCAGTGTCATACTTGTGATACCATAACCCCCTACACTTCCCACTGGGCATAGGTCATCACTGCTTCTGCCATGGAACTAACAGCCTGTCAAGTGGCTTCTCGGCCACATGCCCCGTCTCGAAGGTTTGTCCTGCTCGACCAGGTCACTATGATGAGGTTTGCACATTCCCTCTATTCTGCGGTGCTGTTGCTGGCAATTCTCTCCTCTGGTAGGCAACCTCCTCACGACCGGTGGACGCACGCACTGTGCTTACTTGCAGAAAAGATAGTCAGTTATTCAATATTGGTGAGACAAGATGGAGGGATGTCTCTGTTAGTGAAGAGATGCCATCATGAGACAGAAATGGAGTAGCAGCTGTTAAAAGCAGAGGACACTGAAAAAGGCGGATCAATGCCTGATGGTGAATGTGAGTAGCAAACTCAAGTTAATCATGTTGTGCTATGAAAATGAGATTTAGTCAGGGGCTTCACCCACTAATCAGGGTTTGAAATTGCCAGGAGTTGGGAACTATTTAATTCCTTGTTGTAGCCTAGAAGAGCCTGGTTAGCTTGACACCAAAAGGTGCTAGTAGCTATTTTTGACTCCACAGGAAAGCTGGTGCTATACAAACATATCTAACTGATATTTACTCAGTGTATTTGGGAATGTGTGTACAGGAGCATTAGGGCATATGCAGAATGCTTTTAAAGCATATTTGGTCGAATATATGGACAAAAGGTTAGACCATGTAAGTTTGATTTGCAACTCACTAGGATTAGCTCCTTGTCCCCTACAGGTCTGCTCCTGCTTACTGGGTGACGTTAGATACCTAGGAGCTGCTTTATGTTCCTGCTCATCACGTTGTTATTTTGCCCACTGCCACTTTATTTTTTGCTGGTAATTCTTAACATGCAAAATTGGACTGCTTGGGACATACGTCTGCATTGAGCACAATCTTGGTCATGTAACAGTTGAGTGCTTCTTATTCCACGCAGCAACGTACTATTTACTCACCTGTGGAAATGCTTGTGCTTCTGATTGTGCTGTCCTTATAATCCATGCAATAGGTCTCTTCCTCATTTTTTATGCGGAATGAAACAATCTCGTGTCCTATACATAAAAAAGAAATCAAGTACAACATTACTACAGCTATATATTATGAACGGCAAGCAATGTTTGTCTCAACCCCTTTTTTCTGCATGAGGAAGGCGTTACAGTTCCAAGAAAATCACACGTCCTAATAATTCACCTGCTGACCTGGTCTGAGAACAATTTGGTTTGCTGTTAGCGCCTGGCAAAGGATCTTATCGGGAGCTGGCAGCCCCTGGATGATTTGATCATCCAGTACAGGTCTATCAAAGGACCCCATTATGAGCCGGCAGGGCCGGCGTGCAGATCTGATCACACAATAGACGTGTAATTTAAGGGGCTAATGAAGTGTTGGTAAGAAAAGAAAGACGATCTGATCCCCTTGAACAACCTATCACAAGACCCTGCGAAGGAAAGTGAGCTTTTCAAATTGCTTTTTTGAGCAAAGCAACACATAATTTGTAGCAGTGGCAATAGAGCAAACAAAGGGACTGCCGTTGACGTTGATGGAAAAAAGGATGGTTCAGTGCCAGCAATGTAACACCTAGGGCCTGTTTCCAACATACAGCCTATGAGTAGATCTCAACCCATGCCCCCGAGAAATAAAAACACAAAACACAAGTAATTAGCGCCATTATTTCATTAAAAAAAACATTGGTAATGTAACTTGCCCGAGTCCCTGTCAGCGCTGCCATCTGTGACCTCTGCACCAAGATGGTCAATGAAAATTGGAACTGGCTCCTCTTCTTTGCTCAAACACATTTCTGAATGGAGGAAAAAGCTGCAAACATTTAGCTAATACAGGAAGTTAATAATTCTGAGTAGTGAATATGGCAAACATGAATGCTAAAGTATTGTGATTTTGACAATTCACCCAAGTATTTGGAGGGTGAGTAGATAGGGGAAGGTCTTTGGTAGGACAGGTGCCCTTCAAGCCGGTCCGATAGCACAGCGAGTAGAGCGCTCGCTTTGACATCTGTGCAGAGCTTGCTGACGCAGGCACACCGTGGGTAATAATAAGCAGCGCTCAAATACCCGAGGGTTCGTAGCGCTATATAAATGCTAAATTATTATTATTATTATCTGTTGTTAGGATAAGGATATGGTACTGCTTCCACTATGGAGCCTCACCCTCAAATTACCGGAATGCCAGGGTCTAACCTGTGTTTGGCAGGGTCATGACCCCTGGTGGGTGACAAAGAGGTTTACAGTGGGGCGTGTTGGAGTTTTCCTGTTCCTTCTTCCTACCTGGGATTCGGCAGTGATTTTTCTCTCTCCCATGGGTGGCCAGATCACTCTTCGGACACAGTTCTTCATCTGTGTGTATCCTTAACAGCATGCCTGGCCTAGTAAGGATTACATCACCTGGTGTAAACATAGAAATGCATTTTCAACACAATAGCATGAACCAATGCCCCTTTTCCTTTTTTCCCTGTATTCCAAGATTTCATTTTGCATTCTCCCCGAATTTGAATGCCAGTCATTCCTATCCTTAGACTTAACTCTTCCAGTATGTTTTGTGGAGATAAAAAAAAAGAAAAATAGAGCAACCGAGTTAGGCACATACCTAAGATACAAAGGCAAAACTATTCATTTCCAAAACCTATGTAGAACTGATTTGTATGGTACATGTCACACATGCATCTCTTTTACATGCCTTTAAAACCACCAGAATAAAACCAGAATGAATAGTGGGCACTAACAACTGTTCCTACATTTATATCCGTCTTCCCAAGCCCTCTTGATGGCTCTCTTACTTTCTATCTTGGATTTCTCACTCCAGTGACTGGCTGTCTCACAAATGTATTCTGTCATTAGAAGTGACTATCTTTTTCCCATTTACCTCCCTTACAACACCTACACGTACTCCACCATCAGTGTGTCGCTCTGGTTCGCTACCTCAATGTCTCTTACCTCTTTCGTCTGCATTTCACATTTTGCTTTCGGCGTCTCTCTCGTAATACATTTCTACGTGTCTCACTTTCCTTTCCATGGTTCATTTCCCATTTCTCTCTGAACGTAGATGCCTCCCTCTCCCTTCCCATCGGATCTTTATGTGTCTCTCTCTACCTCACTTTCATTAACTCCCTCCCTTCCGTGCATATAATTTGTACTCTATTATAAAATCCCTGGTCTCCTTCCATAGCTGCCTCTTATCTACCTGCATTCGCTCACTGTTGTACCATGCTGTTTCACATGGTTATCTCAATCTTCTTCCCTTCCAATAGTTCCCACCTTCCTGCTTTCTACCCAGAGTGCCACCACCCCTGTCACGTGTGAGTCTTTTCCAGCTTGCACAACTCTCGATTTTCCTCCTCTCTTGACGTTTAATTTTGCTCCCATCGGTTCACTCTCTTTTCTCGAAGTTATACCCTCTTTTGTAATATCCCACAAGAGATCGACAGAGAAGGAGGTACCGAATTATATTTTAGGTTTCCACTTTATCTGACCAACTGTCCATCTGAAATCATGGGGTAAGAGAAGGCAAAGGGTATAACCCCAATTTACCTTGCAAATTACTAAAAGCAAATAGTGTGCATGCATGTATCTGATTTATGTATGCGTGTGCATGCAAGTGTGAATGCTTATCACATATAAGCCTTAGAATGTGGTCAGCTTCAATGCATGCTTTACATACCTGGGGAATCATGAGTTGCATGTCTTTGCAGAGTGTGCTCTTGGTCTGTAACAACCACCTCTTGCGTTTCTTTAGCTGACAATTTGAAAACTGTTGTGGCAATAAGGGGGCCTGTTATTGAAAGAAAACAGACATTAATAATCTGTTTACAAGCCCTTGCCAAATGACAATTAGTATGAGTAATTTACCAAATGCCAATTTATGGAATGACAGACCATTTCATCAGAGTACGAATCACTGTGGAACAGCAACTGTGACATACGTTGGGGTCGGATCTAGTTAAAGAAGATGTATGCTCTGTAAAAATAGACCACCAAAAAGCAATGGACAGAAAGATTCAGATGGGGATCTAGAGACAGTAGTCCTACTAGTACTAACAAATGGGGACACAATTGTGCATCTAGATTATCTTGAGCCAAAAGTAACATACTGAAGCATTGAAGCCGATCCAGAGGGGCTATATTGTGCCACTGTAACCTATGTCAGTGGTCCTGAGTCGAAGGCGAGGATCTCTAAGGTCACCTAGCACGATAACAAATTGTGCAGTGGTATAAAAGGGATGCCTCACCTGGGGCTCCATTTGACAGTGCTTGTACATGTCTCCATTCCCAAAGCTCAGTGTGTTCATATCACAAAAGGAATTTTGTAATACAGCCTTTACAGGCAGTTAGAGCCCCCATTCCAAGCTTGCAGATTGGCTACAAAGCTGGAAACGGTGAAAAGAATAAAGGAGAATCATGACATGCAAGCTTTCATTGGTGCTTAGAGCCTGTATTCTACACTTTCTGAATGTCTAAAGAGAATTTAACATGTTAAGATGACATACAACACTATATACCATATTAATTTTAAATGTTTTCATTTAGGTTGTGCACTTTTGTTCAAACACATTTCGACCAGTTTATTATATGGGTATGTGTATGTGGGTATAAGGAAGTAGAGGCGTAGGTGGGATATGGGCTTGAGAGGGAGATATGAGGAGGACCCCATAATAAAAAAAGGGTCAAAGTCAGCTCGAACACTGCAGGGCCCCCCATAATAAAAAAAAAACGTGTCAAAGGCTGCTCGGACACTGCACCACCAAAATGAAAAGTAATCTGTTCAAAACACGTATCACCATCACCATTTATATATTATATTTTCACAGGGAGACATCCCTTTGTTTTATTTTACATGTTCCCTTACACTATCTTCCTTTCTGGGTCCTTCACCTGCAGCCCTACAAACACGCCTCACACTATATAAATCCATGTTGACTTGCAGTGTAGGGCCATTGTCTCAGGGCTGCAAGAACATGGCCTGCTTCCTTCAAACTGACCGGTAGCAATCTAACCCAAAGCACGCTTGCATGATTCTGTTTATCATAATGATGTGATTCAGCCCAAACTAAATAATTGTATTTGCTCAACTAAAATATCATATTATAAAATAATCAGGTTACTCACCATAGTGACCACCTTAATCCTAGTCCATAGTTCCCTTTCCTCCATACTTATGGGACATCTCTCTGTCCTGTGGGACGGGACCGGAGCACTTTGTAAAAAGCATCCAAACATTTTACAAAAATGTGTCCTTCCTCTCTTTCTTGTGCAGGGCCCGGCACGCGGCTGTAACCCCCACCCACCTTGGCTCCGCCCCGCACATCGTCCATCAGTCCTTTTCTATCGCCAGGTCTAAGACCTATTAGCAATAACAGAGGAACCTTATTAGAGGAGACGGCGGACAGGCGTATGGCGGAAAGGGGACTATGGACTAGGAGTAAGGTGGTCACTACATCGAGACAATGCAGAACCCTTTCTGCCTCTGAGGTAGGGTTCGGAAAAAAGACCGTCAGGGAGATCGACTGATTCCGATGGAACTCAGATACCACCTTCGGCAGGAAAGCAGGATTTGTCATTAGGACTACCTTATCCTTGTGAAAAACCAAAAAGGGGTGCTCCACCGACAAGGCCTGGAGCTCACTCACCCGCCTTGCTGACGTAACGGCGACCAAAAAGGACACTTTCCAGGAAAGGTACTTGAGGTCCACCGTGGCCATTGGTTCGAAAGGCTTATGGCACAACGCCGTCAGGACTACATTTAGATCCCACGACAGGTGCAGACTACGAATTGGAGGATAGAGGCGTGTCAAGCCTGCAAAATGCCTCTTAACCACTGGGTTACACAGAGATTAAGAGCATTGGTCTGTAGAAAGGTAAGCGGAAACCGCTGAAAGGTAAGTTCTGCATGACAGAACATGGACACCGACTCTGCTAAGAAGGATACAAAGGACAGCACTGTGTCAATTGTAGCCCTCCTTGGGTCCAACTTCTTGTTTAAACACCAATGACAGAACCTGAGCCATTTGCTTCTGCACTGGGATCTAGTCGAGGGTTTCCTGGCTGCCTGGATAATACGCATGTTATCCACAGACAAGTTAAGATGTTCTAAAGACTTGAACTGAGGCACCGTGCCGCCAAGTTGAGCGATTGTGGGGAGGGATGCCACAACTTCTGTTCCCCCTGATGAAGAAGATCGGGGGTCACCGGTAACCTGATCGGCGGATACACAGTCAGGTGTTGAAGTTCTGAGAACCAAAACCTGGCCGGCCACCATGGGGCTATGAGTAGAAGGGAACAGTTCGCCGAGTTCTTCAACTTGCAAACTGCTCGGTGAACTAGAGGCAGAGGTGGGAAGGCGTAAACTCTCATGTTGTGCCATGGAATCTCAAGAGCATCCCCCAGAGAGGAGGCTCCCAGCCCCCCTCTGGAGGCATACTGAGGAAGCTTCTTGTTTACCGCCGTAGCGAAGAGGTACACTTCCGGTGTGCCCTAACGCTGGAAAATCCACAAGAGGACCTCCGCCTTCCACTCCCACTCGTAGTTGACCACTGTCCGCCAACTCAGGGCATCCGCTGTGACATTCAGCTGGCCCGGGATGTGCACTGCAAGCAGCCAAACACCATGAAGTACAGCCCACTCCCAAATGGATGGACAGGTACACGAGAGGGGGAGACTTGGTTCCCCCTTGTTTGTTGATGTAATACATCGACACCACATTGTCCGTGCGTAAGCAGACCACTTTGTTGGCAATGATCGGTCTGAACGCCTTGAGGGCTAGGAAGATCGCGAGAAGCTCCAGATGATTTAAGTGGAGGAACTTGTTCTGAGGCGAGCAGAGATCCGAGACCTGAAAAAGATCCAACGTCGCACCCCACCCCAGAAGGGAGGAGTCTGTCGTGATTGTCACCATAGGGGCTGGGTCCTGGAATCCCGCACCCACCAACAGGTTGCTGAGAGATGACCACCATTCCAGGTCCACTCTTATGGAATCCAGAATCATTATCAGCTTGGAATGTGGGTGCACAGCCTGATGCCAAGAACTCCGAAGAGCCATCTGAGTCCGCCTCATCTTGAGACGAGCAAGAGGAAGAGCCAACACGCACGTTCCAGAAGCCTCTGGAACCACCAGGCCAACATGCTCTCCGACTGCGCAAACATCTGACACGTGGCCATCAGATCTGCCATTCTGTCCCCGGTCAGGTACACTCTACAGTCGATCGTGTTCCAACAAAAACCCAGGAAAATCAAGTCCTGCGAGACCGTCAAAGAAGATTTCCGGCAGTTCACCGACAGCCCAAGATGGAACAGGAGCTGAAGGAGAGACTGAAGATTGCACGCGGCTTTCAACGGGCAAGGACTGCGTAAGAGCCAGTCGTCCAAATACGGATACACATGGATACCCTGCAGACGAAGATAGGCCGCAATCACTGACATCATCTTCGTGAAGACACAGGGCGCAGAGCTGAGGCCAAAAGGAAGCACTCAAAACTGGAAGTGCTCCTCTCCCAAAGAGAAACGAAGATATCTCCTGTGTGGATTCCAAATCAGAATATGCATGTACGCATCCTGAAGATCCACCACGCTGAGCCAATCACCCATCTGCAAGGAAGCCCGTATCTGGCTGGGCGTGATCATCTTGAATTTCTCTTGGGGTAGGATTGAACTGCGAAAGGTCTAGGATGGTGCGCAGGGCAGCTTGGTTGGGGTTGGGCACCGTAAACAGCCGGGAGTAGGAGCCCTCCCCTCGCTCCCCGAGGGGAACAGGTTCTACAGCTCTGAGGTCCAGACAGCTGAAAAGGAGGGTTGAAGGCTGGGGAAGGGGGTAGGGGTAAGCGGAAGCCCGCCCGAGCGACTGACAAGACCCACCTGTCTTCGGTGATGGACTGTCACGCCTCCCGATGAGACGCAATGCGTCCTCCCACCGTGGTCTTGTGCGAGCACGGGGAACCCTCATTTTGTAGGTTCTTCAGTGGTGTTGCCATCTGAACGGGAGGAGGAGGCTGAGAAGCGGGAGAAAAACCGAGTCCGTTGTTGCCTCCGGCAGTTATTCCCCAAAGGGGTATCCACTCTGCGAGATGTCCGGTCTAGGAAGCCCCTAAAACCAAAGGAGGGCTGACTTTGCGACAATGGCCTCTGGGTTTTAAACAGAGTTTTAACAAGGACCGACAAGGACTTAGCTGTCTGAGTGCTATCCTTCGTCTTGGTCAGCTCTACATCTGTTGTAGAATGAAAGAGTTCTTTACCATCAAACGGAAGGTCCAACACCTTGTCCTGCGCTTCCTTTAATAATTTGGTGGCATGCAGCCACGCCTGTCGTGAGGTATCAACCCCAGTATAAGGCCCCGAGCCGAGGTGTCTACGTGATGAGCCGCAGCCTCCAGGAGATCCTGGGCCAAGACCCTGGCGTCGGATAATCACGCTTTAAAGTCTCCTTTCCCAGAACCTGAGTAGCCGTCGTAGAAGAGGATGATGCAGGCCTGGACTGTAAATTGGCCACAGCCACCACCGTGGAGGAGAGGGGCGGGAAAAACGACAGGGTCACCTCTTCCGAACAATGCAGCCTGTATCGCGTGTCAATTTTTTTATTGACGAAAAGTCCAGAATGTGGCTTTTCCCAGACCCTGCGGACCTCAGCCAGAACGTCCTTCTGCAAGAACAGGCCGGTACGCTCCAAAGGAGATAGGGTGAACGCCCCCGAAAGCACACCCTCCTGCGGAGCGGGTGCCTCGGGCGGGTGCCTCGGGCACCGGAACATCCAAAAAGCACATCATGTCCAGTACCCGGTCATGAAAAACTCTAATTGAGCGAGGCAGGTACTCGTTGTACTGATCGCCCTGCGCGTCTTCCGACAGGTCAGGATCCTGCTGAGCCATGTCGGGCGCTGCCTTGTCCACAGGGGGTAACGGGGGCAAAGGCGGAAGAGTCGGGGAAGGCACCGTAGGCAAGGGAGGCGCCGGCGGAACCACCGGAGGAACGGGTGGAGCCGGAGGCGGACATATCTACCTAAAAAGCCCTTTGAAATATTCCCTCATGGGGTCGGAACACATGAGCGTCTGAAATTTGCCGAAAAAGGTGTCCTCCGGGGACTGTTTTGGAACCAGAGGGGGCCTCTCTTGAAGAGGATAATTCCAGGGACGTAACAGGGAAGGGTGCCACACCAGCCCATCCACCGACATATCCACATAAATCAAAGATGTCGACCCCGCAGGCAACAAAACATTGTGTGGAAGTGGCATCAGAGCGTTCCAGTCAAAAACTGGCCGAAGGGATGCGCACAAGGAACTCTATGTTCACCCACGGAACCAAGCCCTACACCTGAGGCCGATGGCATAGTTGTAGGGGTAGCGCCCAAAATGGCCACTGTGGTCATGGCGGGAACGGCCGCCATTTTGTCATCACCTGAGGGGAACTGCAGCACGTGAGGAAGTGAGGCAGGGGTGCCCGTCGATGGGTCAGGGATCTTAACTTTAGCCTTAACATAAGGTACCTCAGATGAGCCGGTACTATGTGGCCTGGAATGTTTCTGCGACATAGTAAACGCCAAATTAGCCTTCCCAGGAAGGACTTCAGTACTGCCGGTAAAAGAAGAACTTTCCTTCTTTGCCCCCTCAACAGATCTGGCGTCGCCACAAGAGCGGGAAGAAACAACCTTCACCGATAAGGCCTTGCCAGGCCTCTCAGAAATGTTGGTAACTTTAGCCTCTGTACGAGGGATCTCGGACCCAGGTCCGGTAACAGCCATACTAGCGCAGGCCTCGAACATCCGTTCAGTAACACCAAGCCCCGCCGAAGCCTCGGGGCGAACCCCGGTCTTATTTTTGAGGGAAGCCGACAGAGGGGCCTCAGAGCAAGCTCCAGTACGACACAACTCAGTAGAACTGGGTCTACAAGCAGCCCCCACAGGAGGGGCCTCAGAGTGTACTCCGGTATCCACAGGCCCCTTACGGAGACCCTCGGAGAAAACTCTGGTATACTTATTAGGCCAAATGGGCACCTCAGGGCGAACCCCGGTGACAGAGCGATCAACGCCCCTCCCAGCCCGGGAGGAACCCAGAAAGGTGTCTCCCGGCCGGGGTGCTCTGAAAAGTAAAGAACTTACCGGGCGTCTCTTCTTTTCGTCGATGAACGCTTGAAAATGCGAAGGAGGAGTTCGTCGGAACATCTCCTCCGACCACTCCAACCGACGCTGAAGAGAATGGAACCTAAAGGGAATCACAGAAAAAAAAGGAGTCCCAACGGTGATCCGGACCCAAACACTCTAAACAAAGAGGATGGGGATCCGCCGTCGCGAAGCGTCGGTGACACGATGAACAATCTGGAAAGTCTAGTTTGAACGACAGACAGACTAGTACACGATCGCTAGCGAGAGCCAGAGAGGAAAAAAGGAAGAAAATCTTCCACGAATGTAAGTGCGTCCAGTCCCGAACGAGCGGAGAAAAGGACTGATGGGCGATGCGTGGGGCGGAGCCAAGGTGGGCGGGGTTACGGCCGCGTGCCGGGCCCCGCGCATAAAGAGAAGAAGAACACATGTTTGCAAACATTTTGGATGCTTTTTTTACAAAGTGCTCCAGTCCCGTCCCACAGGACGGAGAGATGTCCCATAAGTATGGAGGAGACGGGACGTAGGAGTAATATTAAATTATTCTAGGTATTGCTTCTTAGCTTTCATTGCTAGTGTTGAAATTTGGATCAGGAATCAGTGACTGAAATCTGTAAAAATAATTAGATGGATGAGGCTAGAAGTCAGAACCTATAAATGTCTAGAGTTTAGTGCCCTAGCCTTTCATAAATTGAAGGGATGTGAGTGATGATTTCATGATAAAATTTAAAAACCTTGCGCCTGGTCAAGATTTAAAGACGTGAGCAAAAATAAATCTTGGGTAGATGACATCTAAGAATTTGAAGAGAGGTCTGTTTAGTACACATGTTGTACTGGTTGATATAAGAAAGCACAGGGAGGAATTTTTGCGACACCGGAAAAGATGATGTGATTTGAAAGACAAATCATGTGAAGCGATACTGAATATGCTTGTTTTCAATGATTCTTAGGGATTCTGGAAAATGGTTGCTTGCTGTGTCAAGAGTCATTTGTTGGGGAAAGACGAGTGCATGTTGTACCCCAGACTTGGAAGGAATACTTTAAGGGACTCCATCCTATGGTTGATACTAGGCTGCTGTACTCCTGGGATGGTTGTACAGGAGGAATCAGCCCTAATAGTGGTAGAGATCTGCCAATGAAACATTGATGTTTACCCTGAAATAGGTGGGGGCGTTTATTTCTTCGCAAGTCATGCAAAGTTGAGGCGTTTCCAGATAACCTTTTCATCGATGTAAATTTTTGCAAAATTGTTGGAGTCCTTCTACTAAGAATGAACAAAGCTAAATAGCATGTTCTCTCGGATTGTTGCTACTCAGGATGGTCTAAAACCACGTCACAGCTCACTGTACCTTTTAAAAATAAGAACAAGAACAGTCTTTCAATGTTTACCTTCTTTATAGGCCCTTTTTATAACTATGAACTTTAATTATGTGCCCCTACAAATAAAGTGCTGATGAGGTGTAAATCTAGAACATTGTGCCCATTTATAAATAAAAATGGAATAAATCAAATTCAACCTCGTCGGGACTCATTTCATAACATAATAAATGCCAACCTCTTCAGTAAACTCATTTTAAACAGACATATTGAGTGAAAAGAATTCAGCATCAGAGAAACACTATGCATGGCGTTACAAGGCCTTAATTTGAATCCCTACATATTTCAGAAATATGTATCTGGACATGGATCTTCTATTCATCATGCGTTTATGGATCCAACCTTTGTCTGTGTGGCTAGAAAATTCCGTATTCCTGCAGAAATGTATATGTCCCTACCCAGCCTACTGATATTAAAAGAAGAGCATGCAGATAATTATGTTCAGATTAGGTTTGGCAAATTCACTGGTCTGTTCAAGCTGACCCGAGGTGTTTGCAAGGCATGCTTCCTGGCACCTCTTTTTTCTTTAAATTACTAGCTATAATTGTCATGAGCATTATATTCATCATAACAGGTTAAAGTACACATCATGAGAGGCGGCATCAATGTATTAAAAGGATTACCATAATCATTACATTATGAATTTGCATCAATGTCCACGTGGAAAGTAAAGATAAGCTATACATTTCGTGAGAAGATGGTTCCTCTATCCCCTCTACAATGCCAGTCTCTTGTGACAGCCAATTGTACATCAAATATATAATTCAAAACAGCATATTTACCCAGATGGTAACACACAAGGATCTTCAGGCACTACAATAAGCATTTCTAACATGGCATCGCTTTCCATTGACAAAACCAACCTCCGCCACCAGATACTCCTGCTGTGCAGAGGCTAACTTATTCTGCAGGCCCTTACTACAGAGGGAACATTTAGAGTATACTTCACAATATCGGATTATGACTGTATAAGCTTTGTGCCATATGTAAGAACACTACTTTGGACTGCTAAATTAAGTCTACATTCAGTCCAGACGTCCATGAAAGGATGGGACAACACTCAATGTGTCTTCACAGTCCTTTATCCAGAAAATGTGACTTTGTCCAACCCATGGCAATGACTATTTTAGACGAGTAGTATCTCCATGGTTCAAAGTGCTGGCTTGCAGGCGTTAACCCCAGTTACAATGTCAATTCAATATGAAGTGGATTATTTGGTTAACGTTTGCATCTTGAATGGGTTTGATCTCTGGGGTAACTTTATATCAAGACCAACTGAATACTGGGCACTCTCACAGCATGAATAGCAAATTAGCTTTGTAGCACCCACATTTTCTACATCTAGGATTGTATTCTGGGTAGGTGCGGTGTAGCTGTCAAGGTGTTCTGAAGTAACATGTTAGGATTTTGCAATGAATAAGTCTGTACCTTGCATTTAAAGACTTTCCTGGTTTGAAAGAATCAAACCAGAGCTCATCTGAAACGATGATGCCCAACTCACTTTCCTACTTACCTTTGTCAAATAAGCATGTGATCAGAAGTTTCCACCTTGTTGCAGTGAGTAAAAGGTGCAATCTGGAGTTCTGCAACCTCGGGGGCTATCGGCAAGTTAGGATATCTGCTCTGCATTATTGCTCTTTGTATCTGAATGCTACAATGCCTATCATGACTTTGGAATTTTGCAGATCCAGCAACATGCCACCTTGTAAAATCTCCACCCGAAATCTAACTGGATCCTGCATTTGCAACTTGGTGTGTGTACTGATAGTTGGGGCACTCGTTAATGAGATTTACTCCAGATCAGTCTGTGGACCGTAAGGCACCTTCACCCTATATAATGCAAAATCACCCTCAAAGTATCCGACACCAGGTTCAAGTTCCTATCATTCCACACAACAGAGAAAGTGAAATACGATGCAGAACTGTAGGACGATGGGCAATTTCCATCTTCACATGCAGGGCCACACTGTCTTTGTGCAGACAACGAACAGCATGCTGCTGTTGTGCTGCAGCCAAGAAGGTGGCTTTTAAGAATGGGAGAAGACACAAGTCTGGAAAATCTGTTGTACCAGCAGGTGATTTGGCTTCTAAGGGCTTCGATGGTAGCCAACAGAATCATCTTGCGAAATTGGAGATCTGCAGTCGTACTGCCAAAGGATATGTGGCTGCAGGCAATGTACTCCATCTGCAACATTGTGAGGGGTGCTTTGAAACTGCAAAAGAAAGGCAATCGTTTTCAATACATTTGGGGTGGTTATCTTGGAGTGATGTTCTGTTTGGCGGAACCTGGCAGTGTTTCGCCAAACACCTGGGTGTTGGGCTGTATTTGTTTTTTTTTTGTTTTTTCCCCTTCTTACTTCTGTCTGGTCTTTTCCTGATTCCTTGTGTCTAATTGTTTATGTGACTTATGGATATTTTTTTTTTCTGTATTAAGATAAAAAAAATTGCAAGTAAAAATATGTTTGTATAAATACAAAGTATGGGATACCCAGGGTACAATTTTCAATGTTCTTGTGGGTGTATCCATAATAATTCACAATTGCTGCCCCGCCCATGTACGTTTGTTTATTCAGCAGGTGCCTGCATCTCTTGTACCAGCGAGTTGTTTTAGATTCAATAAGATCCATCACATTCACTACGTTGTGCTGCATGTTATACATTTCACTATGGTAAACTTGGACAGCTATGCACTGTGTGCATTCCAGGGCCCACCTTAATACATTACCGGTAACTGGTGCTCCTATAGGGGAAACCTATGATTTGGTCCAATTGATCCCAAGAGTGGCCTTTTCCAAATGATCAACCAGGTCGAATGCTAATTTGAGCCCAACTCTAGGATCAGCCCGATAGAGCAGTATTTCATCAGCATACAAAATTATTTAGGATTTAACGTGGCTATGCTAAACGGATTCGAATATTTCAATGTGTGATCCTGTTGGGACTCTTAAGTGCTTAATGCATTTATTTGTTGCCTTTTTCAGGGTCTCTCAACTGTTCTGTTCCTAAAATGATGCTGTGTCATTATAAATGATTTAACTTGTGTTCCTGATCCCTTATTTTTTTTAAGGAATAAAGAGAAAAATAATAAAATATAGGTTTGTTTTGACATTTTAAAGTGTGTACCCTTATGACTTTATTGCTCTGTGTGTATTTATTCCGCATTATCATTTTAGATGTGCCACTTTACCCTTTGAGGATTATCACATATTATTGTTGCTCGCTTATTCCCTTAAGAAATTAATGTGGCTTCATTAATTATTAATTATATCATGAATTATTATTTCACATCATGTTTGCATTTAAAGCTTTTAAACCAATTGTACTTTTAATGGCTTATTGTATTGAGCTTAATTTACTGTTGTGTGCATGTCTCATTCAGACACCGCACTTGGTATTAATGCAACTATCTTTATGCTTTCTAAATGCAAAAATAGAAATACATGTTTTCTCTATTCTTTCCCCTCATTCGCCTGCCATCGCCAGCAATACACAGAGGACAGCCTTTTAGCATCCTGAACAATATCACCTTTTACTGCTGATTTACTCGTTTTGCTTGTAATAGGGACAGATTTGCACCATTTATACTTCATTCTGCATTCATGGATTTACCGATGAATATAGCTCACTGGGGCAGCAATTATGCTTCTGCCTGCTACTTTGTGCAGGGTTCAAAATTGAGATTCGATGAGCAGGAGCTAAAACCAGCTCCTGGGTGTAGGGTATCACCCTATAGGCAGGAGCTACCGCAGGGGCACCAGGAGCTACCAGAGATGCTCCTTTAACGTTTTGTGCATATTGTATTAAACATTGTGTTTCAATATGTATTAGATGTGTTCTACTTTTTTTAAATTAAAATTCTCAAATACTCTGTCACATTTACATATTTGGAAGGCACCAGTAGCTGTTGGTTTCAAGCTAACCAGGTTCTACTATGCTAGAAGCAGGAGCTAAATAGCTCCCAGCCCCCCTCAATTTCAAACCCTGTTTGTGTATATACGTGACTATGAATAAGTATGAGCTGCAAATGTATTTGTTAGCTTACTAGTGAGTTGTATCTTTGATCTATGGAGCACTCAAGGTGTTATTAACCCATGGGGGGAGCTATTTTATTTGTTATCTGATCTGTATTCAGAAATGGTCTAACCATGTTCTATCCTTAGCTTCATTTTATATAACGTAAGGGGCTATATATTACACAATTATGAAGTGAAACACTTTAATTTTGTATTTGCAAGTAGTTTACAGATTATGCAGCACACTTTAAGGTGAGAAGCATCCGAGCACTGTATTTATTTGCTGCATGTTATTTAAATGAATTTATATTTAACTAGTGAGTTACATAATTCACTTTTGTGAATGTATGCATGTATTAAATTTGTTATAGCGCTTTTTCTAAAGCACTTAAACATATGCAAGGAGGTAACATGATGAGTGAAATTGCATGAGGAAGTTTACAATATGGAGAGCAAGAGTATTTGGTATTTTAAGTAGGAATGAGAGAGGGAAAGAGGAGAGTATTCTAACAGAAAGGGAGAATTTGTACCATTGCTTAGGTGCAAGAAGCATAGAAGAATGAAAACAGGAATGAGCAGAATAAGGATGAGGGAAAGATAAAAGAAACTGAGATTATGATCATAGAGAAAGAGAGAGAAAATAAAGAGATCAGAGCAGAAAGATAAGGAGGGACCAGACTCTGTAAGACATTTGAAGAATTAAAGGGCCGTCATCAAGTTCAAAGGAACTCTTCAAAATCTTAAGAGAACTTGAGGAGCCTTGCCCTCCCACCTCATTAGTCATAAAGGATATTACCGGGTATACGAATGTCCAGAATTTGATGAGTCAAAAAAATGAAGAAGATTAAGGGGACTTAGTGAATAATCTGTGCCTCCTAGAGGGTTCCTCTCTTCTAGGTAAAATTGATAATTCTACTGTCCTCCCACCCCCGTTCAGTTCTCATGACGTTTTAGGACTGCTTAACATCTTTGGACATAAACAATCAGGGTTCAGAAGTCATCATAGTACGGAATCTACTCTCCTGGATCTAAAAACAACTATCCAGTGAGGCTTCTAGCTG
Organism: Ambystoma mexicanum; assembly: GCF_040938575.1. Taxonomy (NCBI): domain Eukaryota; kingdom Metazoa; phylum Chordata; class Amphibia; order Caudata; family Ambystomatidae; genus Ambystoma; species Ambystoma mexicanum. Next base: position 652,033,748 of record NC_090923.1, read on the forward strand.
GGTTCTGTCATTTCTATCTAATCGAACGGCCAGACCTTTTCATGAGGATGTTATGGTGATGGGATATGTGTCAGATTGTGGGGTACCCCAGTGATCCTGTGTGCCCCCAACACTGTTCAATATCTTCACTCTTCCTCTGTTCAAACTCCTGGACACAGAAGGCATTATGTACGCAAACTATGCGGATGACACCCAGTGCTCAATTCTTCTCACTGTCAATCATGTGCTTGATTAGCTGGCTGTAAACAACACCTAAAAGCTACACCCACAATCTAATTCAGTGGTGGATGATCGTAAATGCTCTAGTTCTCAATAATGCAAAAACCGAAATAATGATGGTCGGCACTGCACCAAACGCTTTGCAAAATGGACATGCCTATTTGGCCTTTCAGGTTGCTTAGTGTTTGCTTACAACACTACCTAAAGTAAAAACGTTGGGTGTGGTAATTGATCAGGAACTTGCAATGAAAACGCATATTAGCATTGTCCTGCTCCTCTAATTACATCAAGCTACTGGTGCAAATTAGGCATTTCTTGGACACAGCGGATAGTGCAACAGTGGCTTGTGCCATAACAGGCTCTCGCAATGACTAATGCGCCAACCTCCCACAGGGCGTTGGCAAGGGAGAGCTTAACCGTCTGCAAGTTGTCCAGAATGTTGCAGCTAGAGTAGTCACGTGCCGACATTATGCAATACTCATGCACGCCTTTACTGGAAAAGGCCCGAGTATTTGTCAAAACAGTTAGCATGGCTTCCGCCTAGGCAAACTCAACAGTCATACAACTCAGGTTTGCTACAAGCACCCATGGCCAAGTTATTGCAGGTTCTTGATGGATGATTCTCTGTAGCAGCCCCTCGGTTCTAGAATGCCCTGCCCCGGATCTTTAAATATGCTGCACTATAGCGTCCTTCAAACGCATAGTGAATACTTCTTTTTGAGTAACTTTTAATGGATTGCCGTCAGCTGATTCTTTTGTCCAATTTCTGCTTTGTGTTTTTTGTTTTATTTTCCGTCACCGCGCTTCTATGCCCACGGCGATGTTCCAGTGTGTTACAAATAAATTAAATAAATATGACGACAACCCATAATAAATGCAATAATAGATGAGATTTAATGGCTAGCCATCAAAGAGAGGAAAGAGCAGTATATATGGATTTGGAGGGAGTGATACCAAAGAGAAGATAAATAGAAGAATTTTTGATACAACATAGCAAAGCAATTTGATTTGCAGGAAAACCAAGAAGGAGAGCATGACAGAAGTCAGGGTGAGAAAAGAGAAGAGCAGATATTAGAAGTTTATAGACGTGAAAGTAGAGAAGGACATGCTTTCGGGATGTTGAGCAGTTGAAAATGGCAGGTCCGGGCAACAGTAGAAACTTGGAAAGAAAAGTAAAGCATAGAATTAAAAGTTATGCCAAGCCTATGAGCAGAGAGCAACAACAAAAGAGAGGAAGGAGAAAAGGAAATATAAATGGGAGGAAGAGAAGAGAATAGTTGACTAAGGGAAGAAAAGTACATCAGACCTAGATGGATCAAGATGGAGGAGGTTAACAGACATCCAGGATAGGACTTCAAGTAGTCAGAGAGATAGGAATGAAGCGACTCAGTAAAAGCAGAGAAGAAAAAGAAAATCTGGGAATCGTCCTCATAAAAGTTGTGCGAGAAACCAAATGAGGCAATAATAGAAGAAATCGGAGTTGTGTAAAGTCGGGAAAAGAGAAAGAGAGCAAGAACAGAACTTTGGGGTTCACCAAACTGTAGTGGGACAGTCAAGTGTTACCAGTGCAAATAACAGAACAGGTGTGGTTAGAGTGGTAAGACCAAAACCAGTTAAGCACAGAGCTCTGAAAGCCAAAGTGAGATAGACTAGAAAGAAGAGCAGTGTGATCAACAATGTCAGTGCAGAAAGATTGAGGGGAACAAGAAAGAAAAAGGGGTTGGCAGTGCATGCAGAAAGAAGAGTGTTAGTGACATAAAGTAGAGCTATCTCACTTGAGTGATAAAGCGAGAAACAAGATTGCTAGACAGGCAGAAGAGAAAAATTATTACGCTGAGCAGAAACCTGTACCTGTACACAGACTATGTATTCAAGGAGTTTAAAGACAAAAGGAAGAAGAGAAAAAACTAGAAGGAAAAGAAGTGTCGAGTGAAGATTTTTTTTAAATAAAAAGAATGGAGGCTTGCTTAAGTTCAGCACGAAAGGTAGCCGTAGATAGAGTGGCATTGCATAGAATCTTTTTTTTGTTTTTGGTATTAACATTGCAGTTTAGTTTACATGTAGACTTTTAGCAAAAGGAAATCCAACGTCATGTCAGTATAAATGTACCAAGAGCAGCCATCTCCTACATAACATTTCTCAGTCAGCGAGCCCTGCGCCGAATATTATGGCTTATGACTGTCTGCTGCATTCCTGGCAAGCTCTTTTTCGAGGATGGTCTTGTAGAAAGCAAACATGGCTACAGTTAGAGAGATTTTGACCCTACTTAACATGTGTTTCCACCATGTATCAGGCGTTATTGTCCTGAGATCAGCCAGAAAGTGACCGAAAAACCGTGTTCTTGAAAAATGAGAGTAGGATGTGAAAAGGTGCTTAAATGTTTCTTTCTTGTCCTTCTCATAACAAACCTCTTTGTGCAGGTTGGGTCCTATACTGAAATGATTTCCCCAGTTTCACAAAGACAGAAATGGATCCTCATCAAAGATCCCAAAAACCCTGAGTCAGGACACTTAGTTTAGTATGAATGTGGAAATCCCCTTTTCCTCTTTTCTGCCACCAGCTCTTGGTGAAGGTTTAGCTGGGATACTTCATCAATGGTAATTTTCCAGTCATTAGATTTTATTTTCACTGATGCCGGGGAAATAACAGTTAATCTGTTTGACCTTCCAAGGACTCTGTTAGTGCGATACAGTCTTTTTCCCAGGAAGTGATTAAAGGATTGGATCTCGTTAGAAGTTCCTGTTGAATCGCTTTAATCATGGGGAATGGTGCGACTGTGAAGCATTTTGCATTGAGAGTCCGTTTTTTCCATTGTACGGCCATTAACAGTGATTTTACGGTGAATTATTTTCTTATCAACTGAAATTGATTGGTTTAGCCCTAGAACTTTTTTCCAAAAGCAGACATTTTGATGGCAGGTTTAGAACTTCCGAACCATAAGTTAATGTTGGGACGACCTTTGCTCTGTAAAATTCAATTATTGGAATCAGAGAGAATTTACAGTATTTTCTTTTTATAATCAACGCTTAACTTGTCAAGGTTCTGACCATTATGGCTAGTGATTCAACTGCTTCCGATTCCACCCTAATACAAGAGATTGTTATTTCCAGTTATCTAAATCACTGGGCCTTTATAATCTCTTCTTTGTTCAGATACCATTTAAAGTTTTTCTTTGGTCCTTTCAGACCACTTTTAAGGGTAATTATTTTCGTTTTTTTGTGTTAATCTGAAGGTGATTCTGCATTTCATATTTCTGCAGGCCCTCTAGTTGGCGTTGAAGGCCAATTTCTGTGACATCCAAAAGAAAAAGGTTTTCAGCATAAAGTATATGGGTTATGGTCGTAGACCCCAAATTAGGTGGAAAAATCGTATAGAAGCCATGTGCTTGCCAAGATCTGAGATATAAAAATGATAAAGGGCTGGTGCTAAAGAACATCCCTGCTTTACTCCTCAATGAGTTTGGATGTTTCCACTTAGTTGGCACGCGGTTCTAAAACTTACTCTAATAGAGGTGTTTGAGTAGAGCCCTTTTATTTGATCAAGCAGATCGCCCAGACCGTTTAACTCCCTCAGTTTGTGCCAAAGAAGTTTTCTGTTAAGCACTGGAGAAGTCCACAAATGCCAGTTGGATTTTGTTGTTGGTTTCAGGATTTTAGCTTTCAGCATTAAGATGATGAATGCCGGGGGGAATCGTACCAATGGCCTTTACGAATCCTGCTTGGAATTTGTCCTAAAGAGCGTAAGTTCCAGGCATCGAGTCATTCTTTTCAGTAGTAGGGAGGCATATAATTTCCCCATGACAGAGGAGGGCTATGAGCCTGTAGTAGGTAGGGTCAGCTCTTGCATCGTTTTTAAATATGGGAATAATGTCAGTGGTCTCTCACGAGCTAGGAATCTGTTTTTTCTTCAGGATTTCTTGGAGTATCGTGTCCAACAGTTTGCCCATTGTTCCGGGTATATTTTCAACACTTAATTCGAGATCCCATCCAGTCTTGGAGCTCTTGAGGGGCTTAGATTTTTTATCATTAATATTAAGTCCTCTAGATTGTAAGATAGGGTCCATTCTTCAAGAGCTTGGGATTCCTGCTCAGTATCCTGATTCGTGTCCTTGAATTCTGACCAGGCTGCTTCCGTTACTTCAGTAGCTTGAAGGTACAGTTGTGTTTCCGAAGGTGCTCTTAGGAGCGTTCACATTTGAGCCGAAGATTTCTCATTAATTGCGGCCAACATGCTTTTGGCATCCTTTTGTACGAGGGCAGATTTATGGTTTTTGCACAAAGCTCTGTAAGATGACTTAATTTATTTAATTTGAGACTCCTGGAGGATAATCGGGAGGACCCTTGTCGTGTATAGCTTTCCTCATCTCCTTGGGTTTCTGAACAAGTGTAGAATCGTAAATATGCTGATGTGTGAGCTTATCATGGGCCCGCCCTTGGTTTTTCTTTATCCTGTAACAGGCCAGCAGGTGTGTATAATCTACCATCACTTTGGATGTAGCATTCGAGGGCTTATCCATAGCCTTAGCTAGATTCATAGCCACTTGATTGACTTTTTTTGCGTTCAAGCGCAAGCAATTTCCTTGACTGCTTGCTGTTACATGGTGATTAGGAGAGGCGGCAGTCCAGATTAGTTTCAACCAATTGTGGTTGCTTTTTTCTGTTGACCTAACATCCAAGCCAGTTATTAATGAAGTAATCTCTCGGGAAACAAAGATGTAATCAATAATCGAGGACAAGCCTCCCCTTTTCCAGCTTGCGTGGCAAAGGTTGTCTCGTTCAAAGTGTCCATTGGTCATGTGCAGATCGCGGCTTTTCACAAATTCATGCCAAAGCCGAGTTTTTCCCTTCAGGACAGTCGAGTTCGATCTTTCCTCTTGTTTACTGATAAGCGTACCTTAAGAGATCATATTAAAATCGCCACAGAGAGTAGAGGAGTTCTCATGATTAAGGCCCACGTCAATAGCGTCTGCAATCTTTTCCAACATAGCTGCAGGCTCTATATCCGAGTCATTCCAATAGATGTTAAGTATGGATAAGTGGCTCTGCAAGGGTGAGGCTTTGCTACCAAAGTTAACATATTTTCTTAAGATTGTATGTTGTATATATGGGGACAGATTATCATGTTCTAAAATCTCAAATCCAGGCCGGACATTAATTAAGGATAGAAGCCCCGCCCTAGATCTTCCCGTTAGCCCTCTAATAGCAGGGTTAACCAGGGCTGTGAAGCCGCCAAGACTTGGTTCATCACACAGCCATGTGTCTTGCAGGCGAGCTAGGTCCAAGTGATTCCAAGGTAGGGCGTCTTGTTGAGTTAGATGGATAGATACTCTTGTGTTCCACGAAACAAGGGTGCATGCATTAGTGGCACTATTTTTGTCAATTCTTAGCTGGTTCTTTTTGACTGCTAAGGATCCAGGGTGCCAAGCCCAAGGATCCTCTGAGTCTAGAGGTCTCAAGGTCACAATTTTACTCTGAGCGTTTTGAGGGTAGATCCTTTATTGCTTCTCTGTTGATCGTCACTGTAATGTTCGGTTTAGGCCTCTTAAAAGGTTTTTCTTCAGTCCTGCTACGCTTGTCATTCAGCTTAGGTTAGAGCACTTGTCTTACGTTGTTCTTAGTGCGACTTTCTATAGTGATCCGGGACAGGCCTTGGTCCCTGGCCTGTTTTGGATTCGATTTGTCTTCACTGCATTCACACTTTGTTAAATACTCCCGATTGTGGCTCTTTGCCGCTAGTTCAGTAATGTCGAAACCCATGAATAGACACTTTTGGGCCACTGGTAGGTTTTTTATCGCTACTGAATGCAGATGAGCGTTGTTACTCACTGGGGATAAAAGCAAGTGATCTTTATTATGCTTCCTAGACGGTGAAGTTTTGTTAGTATAAGGGGTCTCTGACGTTTGTTGTTGAAATTTGGAAATCAGTCTTTCAGGTTTTTCAGATAGAGTGAGGGATGGCGAGATTTCAGAGGGCGTTCGATGTTTCACGCTTCCCGATGGACGTGAAGGTGGTACACATGATGGGCTCAGCTTCCCTTCTCCACTCAGCCTTGGCTTTAGACGAACTTCCATCCTTGGAGATGGAATATCAGATTCGGTGTCTTCAACCGAATAGACAGAGGAGTCCAAAAGGTCAGAGTTCGACTGTTCGAGCTGTTGTATTATTGGTTTGTTTCCTTTCCTGTAAGAGTGTTCTGGATGAGTGGTATCTAAGACCGTGAACACTTTATAAGGCTTCGTCAGCGAAGGATCTTTAAATAGTTGAGGATGTTTTTTTGAGACATTTTTGGGAGTTGTTCCTCCTTTGTCGTAGAGTGGGTCTTGTCAAGGGTTGTGACCCATGTTGAATCCTTAGACTGGGTGGATGTGGGGATGAGCTGTTGCCGCCCACATTCACGCCAGAATCCAGGAGAACTGTGCAGTTGGCACAAGACCACTCTAAAGATACAACCTTCTTGTTGGGGGTTCCACATCACCACTCTACTGTAAGGATGCCATCAAAACAATGTTAAGCAAGGGTCCTATACTATCAAGCAAAAGACCACTCTATTGAAATGCAGTAATTCAAGACAGATCCCAAAAATGGATGCAATACCGGTACTCACCACTATCAGAAAGCCGGCGTTTTAAAACCACCAGACTTTTGTGTAAAACTGAACAGAGGAACCCAAACCAGGCCAAGGAAAGACTTGCTAAGAGGTGGATACAATGTAAAACTATGTTCTGAAATGACTTGAAGGAAGTAATTATTTAATGTATATGTAAAAATTGTAAGTTTTGATTTAAACTGGGAACTAAAGTGACATTTAGCTGAATTCTGCCTGACAACAACCCCCGACAGGAGTTGAAACTTGATCAAACTGAATTCCCAGGCCTGGCTGCCTCCTGCTTCCCCATCAAAAGGAGATGACACCTCTCTGATTAGATTAGGGGAGGGGTACCTGCAGGAGGTTGAACAAAGCCTTGTCCTGGACTCAGGCAAATGTTATATTGGGGGGGGGCCCGTAAAGTGGCTTCCTTTTGGGAGAAGTCTGAGGAGAAGTGCCTGTGAGAGCCAGCTGAGCTTGGGGGAAGTGGATAAACCGTTATTCCACCACGTGATGTGGGAAGCCACACCCCTTTTTGACCAGGGCATAAGTTAAAAAGATGGATAATTCATAGTACGGACTTGTCAGAATTATATAAGTAATATCATTATTCTTGTGATTTTTCTGTGCACGTTTTAAGAGGTGTTAGGACCCCGTGGTGTATTCTGGGGGGTTGCTAGCGGAAAATAGGGTCTTACTCCAAATGTCTGCATGTTAAAAATCTGACACTTCATCAATTAATGTCCATACTCCTTGCGCACATGTGTGTAATTTTTGGTAAATGTCCGATATTGGTAAACCAGTCAAAAAGCGCGAAATGTTGTCATTTTTGAATGCAAGCCCCCAGGAAGATCAGAGGCGGACAAGCATGGACCATAAGGAATATATAATGTGTACATGTAATTTCAACAAATTGTGTATCTGGGAAATATGTATTTGAATCAAATATAGTTTTGTGGGCAAATTGACCAGGGGAGGTTCCTCTGACCATAAAACCTACAGCATCACTCTGACACTCCATTTCTTCCCCCCAATCAAGGGAGAGAGGAAAGCTTGGCCAATGATAAGTGAGAGGGGCAGGCCTAGCTAGGCCCAGGCACACACCCATTTTTAAAACACATAAAAAAGGGCCACTGAAACCCAGGTAGGGGATTCACTTTCCACTTTCTTGCGGGATGCTTTGCCGGGAGACTCCAGACTTCAAATCCATCAACCTCCAGAGACCAGAGATCCAGAGAGACCAGAGATCCAGAACACCAGAGATCCAGAGAGACCAGAACTGTGCAGTGCTGAGAGCAGAACCAGAGACCAGACCGCTGTGAGCAGAACCGCCGGAAGTCCCGTCCAACCTGACCAGACCATCACGGCTTATTTCAAAAATATAGTGTGAGTACTCACTGTGCCTAAACCAATCTCTTAGTTTAAAATAATCTAATCCAAACTATTTTAGCCTATTAGAACTGCCTCCTAGAATCGTGTCATTCTGTCATCTTTAAAACTGAAAACTGTCATCTGTCATTCTGAGCTTTTAAATTTCAAATCCGAAAAACTACCTTCACGATATCGGCCGTATCTCCGGAACCGTTTGTGCTAGGAGCGAAATGTAACTTTTATCTTAAAGCTAAGATTCTAAGCTTTCCAACAAGCCTAGACTTCCTACTCCTTATAGTGCCTCCGTAATTACGCTTGACGCGTGTGAGTAAATTTGCCGCGATTTGACATTTTGCACAATTTTAGCCATGTGTAAAAATCAGCAGCTTCTTGCTTTCCTTTGCTAAAATTCGTTTTAACCTGCTGGTTACACATAGAGCATTGCTAAAGTGAGCCTGAACTAATATAAACTAGATATCACCCACCCTGAACCTCTAGAGGGAATTAAAAGCATTTTTAGCACATTCTCACTTCATTGTCATCACATTCAAAGCATTTTGGGCCTGTGTTTCAAACCTCTACCTGTTTTCCTCTAAGCTTTCTGGGGGGGAACTGCATTTCGTATTGCATTTTGTTGGGATTCTTGAAGACTGTGTTCTCTCCTTCCATTTCTTACATTGCATAGGGGGGGGGTGAATTGTCAAGGAAAAGTGATTACATTGTCTTTTGTTGAAGCCATATCAAGTTATTTTCTGTACTGCATTTCATTCATCATTGCGTTTCCTTGAACCATATAAAGCATTCTTTCCCACCTTATTCTTCTGTTCCTATTCATAAGTTACCTCTTGCTGATTACTGCTCATATTCACAAATGTAATATCCATAATCAATTTATTTATAGAAGTGTGATATATATATATTGTTTAAATTTTCAAATAAACCTTTTAATTTGCAAAACAAACCCACTTCTTGGCTCAGTGGGGTCAGGGGGATTCTAAGAGGGGGGTGTTATACAAGGGTTGTCATCCAGAGTACTGAACTGGACATAAAAATACATCAATAAGGGTTTTCCTCAGCATCCCAGACTAGGCATTGACTTAGCTGTAGTGTTGATTGAATATTGCTTGCAGTCTCTCTTTTATTGCCGGAATTCCTTTCCCGGTTTTCCCAAAAAGGGGGTAGATCTGATCACTGAGACTTGTCTCAAGGGTTACGATGGTCGTCACCGGCTATCCTTTCTGCTGGGCCTTAGGTGGCTTTTTAGTTTGACCAAGAGTGGTTTAAGGCCTCATGTGGGTGGAGGGTAAATCTTAACCACCTTCCTTAGCCTCATCCCCCTTAGTTGATTTGTGCTACACTATAGTTCGTATTGGAGAATCCACTAGGCTTAATGGGTTTTTATCGGGCAACTTCTTTGTGACTTCTTTGTGTCCGTGGGTTGCTTTGGAACTTGCCCAGGATTCAATGCCAGTAAGCTTGATGTCTCTAAGTGGCGCGTGAGGCCGCCCTGTCTAGATGTAGACTGTTTTGCCGTAATGTACCCGTCCACAAATATCATTTTTGTATGAAGCATTGCTAACAAGGTGGTATGGTCAGCAAAGGTTTTGTGAATGGCTTCATAAGGCTTCATGAATGTGGCCATGGCTATTGAGACAATAGACATCTGATTGAATGGGTCCTGTTTTTATGATTTCATTTGTTTAGGTACATGACGTGGGTGTGGTTGCTCTTCCTCTGTCCGCTTATCATTTTCCTCATACTCCAGGTGGCCACTTGAGTATGGAGGGCCTACCTCTAAAGGCTTCTGTTCTTCCAATAGGCCCGTGCGGCATGTTCAAATCTTCTAAGTCGATTTTGTCCGGAGGGGGCTGAGGGTTCGGGCCCAGCAGGCCATTTCTTATTCCACATAGGTTTGTGGAAGGGGTTAAGGTCCCGGAGCTCGATTGCCCTTCACTAATTACGTGGGAAGTGGAAGGGCCAGCCGCTTTATGGCCTATGGTAGTCTTCGCATCCTTATCTGAGTTCTCCTGTGTTAGAGTTTTCTGTAACAGAATTATGTCCTCAGGTGAGGCTAGAGGCTTTGATAAAATCTGAGTTCTCATGCTATCTAGTCCCCTGGGCTTAGGCTGCGATTCTGGAGAGCCATTTGGGGAGATAGAGGAGTGCCTTGGACGTTTCCTCGATGGTGTGATGGTAGTACACACTTCTTTCTTCAGTTGGCCTATCTGACTTCGCCCCCTAGTCAGGAGGTCTGCTATGAGAGGATTCAGTGAGTCGGAGTAGTCATCCCATAGGCCTTTTAGTAATTCTGCATCCATCAAGTCATCTCTTAGGCTAAGTTCAGGTGTCTCAGTACTCCCTGTTGAAGGCCCCAAGGAGGTGCTTGGAGACACCAACTGGTCGGCGTGATACCTTGAATTTTTTAGGTTCTTTATATGTGGCAAGGTATCCGTCTTCTTCTTTGGTCTCTGCGGACCCCTCCATTTCCATTTTAGAAATGACTGTGCATAAATGATTGAAGTAGAGGAGGAGTTTTGAGACTCAGTGATGCCTGCCGACATAGATTTGGAGGTCTGGTTAAACTATGCTGTTTCCATTGGGCGGCTTATCACTTAACAATTGTTTAAATTAGGCACCAATGGTTGCATGTCAGGTGTAAGTATGTCCTGGAAATCCACAATGGTGAACTGCATGCCTGGTTAAGTGGGTGGCCTTCTAGGTGAGGCCAAGGTGATATTTCCCAAAGTTAGCTCATAGTTTTTCTGGAGCTGATGATCCGTTACGGCTGGTGGGGAGTCAGACAACCTCGCTGTCTTACTGGACCCTTCCAGTTTGTTTAGGGAGCTCTTGCTAGAGCTGAGCGGGGTTTCCCTCCACTCTCTACCACCCTCGCAGGTACAAGTTCAAGGCCTCAAACTACCCTCCCGGAGATGGTGCAGGCTGTAATTTTCCCAATATTGCCGATGGTGGTGGTCGAGTGCCATCACGCTCCATTTCCATGGATTCTGCTGTGCGTGACTGTTATGTACAAAGGGAGGCTTTCACATAAACAGTAGTTTAAAGGTAAAGAACCTTTTATTTGCAAGTTGATGACATAAGACGACCCCCAGCAGGAGGAGTGCAATCTTCCCACTAACGCCCTGCTTCTTCACTGGCTCTCCTTGGAACCCTGCTACATAAGATGCAGTTCTATGTTCTATAGTATCTAAGTGACAATAGACATAGCGAAGGAAATATTATACACTCATGGTTTAACAGGTAAACATTGGAAACACTGCACATCCTAACACCTCTCCTCCTTAAAAATAACAAGTAACTGTGTGGGTGAGGACCCACTAAAATTGAAACCTGTAAAACACATATTGAACAACTGAAATTGAAACCTGTAAAATAAATATTATACACTCGTGGTTTAACAGGTAAAACATTGGATGCGCTGCAAGTCCTGGCACAAATCAAGAGCATAGATATATGACATCTAGTGGTTGATTAGGTAGAGTCACAAGAAAGTCCCTGTCTCCAACTAACTGAAGACAAATTAACATTGAAACGGAAAAGCCACCCTTTCCTTATTCCAAATAGCTCCTCCTTTGACCAACACTGACGAACCCAAGTCTTTCACAACTTGCTTGGGTTCAGAAAACAACGAGGCTCCTTTACGAACTTTGGTGGGGAGCTTGACTTTAATCCAATCACCCTCTTTGACCTTGAGTTCCCTACAACAATTCTTCTGATCATACCTCTCCTTGGATCTAACTCCAGCTTCAAAAATTCTCCTTTTTACACTCTCTAGATCCACATCCACCATTTTTGATTTGCCCATCCAACCTGGACATAAATGAGTATTTGGTTTTCTTCCTCTCAAGATCTCAAATGGACTCACGCCTGTGACACTATGGGTAGTTAGCCTATACTGGAACGTGTGTTCCATCACTGTTCTCACCCAATCTCCTCCAGTAGCCACCGCTATCCTAATAGCCTCCATCAGAGTCCTATTAAATCGTTCCACACACCCATCACTCTGGGGATGATATAAAGAAGTATTCACCTGCTCAATCCCATGATTCTCTAAGAATTCTTTAAACTCTCTGGAAACAAGTTGGGTCCCATTGTCAGACAAACACTTTCTTGGAAACCCTTCTCTCCAAAACAGTTGTTCCAAAAATCTGATTATACTACTACTGGATATGTCCTTGAGTACACATACCTCTGGCCATTTTGATAATAAATCCATGACTACTAATAGGTAGCTATCTCTGCCACCACCAATATTAAATGGACCGAGGAGATCCAACGCAATTTCGTCCCAAGGGACACGCGGGGACTCCCTCACTACCATGGGAACTTTTTGCACTTTCAAGCCTTTGTTTCCCTCAATACATTCCACACAGTCTTTGACTTGTTCCTCTATGTCCTTGTCGATACCAGGCCACCAAAATTCAGACCTCACAAGTCCCTTCGTCCTGGCCAGACCTAAATGCCCAACATGGGCCAACTCCAAGACAGACTTCCTCATACCGACTGGTGATCCTTGTATAAATAACCATCCTGAATCCATAGCTCCTCCCTCACTTTGGCAAAACCATTCATCTCGCCCCTTTGGCTCTTAATTTTACCTTCTGCAACCAGAGTAAGTACTCCTTGATATACAACATCCTCCGTGCAAGACACATCCCACTCACTTTTCTTTAATGTTTCATGCACCTGGAATATTTCTGCACTCTCCTCTGAACTTGTAAAGTCACTATCGTCAGAAATTTCCCTCTGGACAGATCTAGACAAGGCGTCTGCAACCACATTAACCTCCCCCTTTACGTGGAGCATGGTATACTGTAACCCTTGCAATGCCGTGACCCATTTCATAATGCGTCTTGACACTCCCTCCAAACCACCTTTCGTAAAAATTCCAACCAAGGGTTTATGGTCAGTGCAAATGGTGAAACTCCTCCCCCACAAGAATCTTTTCAATTTCTCGACACCCCAAACGCATGCTAGAGCCTCCTTCTCAATAACTGAATATCTAGATTCTGGGCCCTTCAAAGACCTGGACGCAAAATCCACAGTCTGTAAACCTGTCTGATCCTCCTGCATCAGAACAGCCCCAACACCATAATCACTGGCATCAACAAAAAGCAATGTGGGTTTACTTTCCTCAAATATTTTCAAAATGGGAGCATTGACAATAGCCTCTTTTATCATCAAAAATTCTTTCTTGCACCGGTCACACCATTTAAAAACGACTCCCTTGCGAGTGAGAAATCTCATATTCCTCGACATTTCTGCTAACCCCTTGACAAATTTGCCATAAAACTCCAGCAGTCCCAAAAATGATAGTATGTCCCCTTTAGACTTAGGCTCCTCCATTCTTTTTATGGCCTCAATTGCCTCCTCCTTGGGTCTAACCCCTTCCCCAGTGATCTCATGACCCAGGTACACCACTTTGTTGGCTTTAAAAGTACATTTTTCCAAGGCAACGGTGAGGCCTGCCTCCTTCAAAATATCCAAAACTCTTTTCAATCGAACATCATGCTCCTTCTCATCGCTCCCACATACAAGAACATCATCCTGATAACACATCACCCCTTTTTCACCCCCAAGTAATTTATGCATAATACTCTGAAACACACTTGCGGCTGAGACCAAACCAAATGGCATGCGAACACACCTGAACAATCCAATCGGGGTGATGAAGGCGGTGAGATCCCTGGAATTAGGGTGCAATTCAACCTGATGGTAGGCCGATTTAAGATCTAGTAGGGAGAACACTTTTGACCCAGCTACTCCCACCATCAAATCATCTATTCGGGGAAGAGGAAACCTGTCTGCCACAACCATGCTGTTTAGATGTCTAAGATCTATACAGAGCCTCAAAGACCCATTGCCTTTTCTGACTACAACTATAGGACTGACCCATTCAGATGCTTCTATCTTTTCAATGACACCATCTCTTTCCATTCTCTTGAGTTCTTCCTCTACATCTCCTCTAAGAGCAAGAGGAATAGTTCGCAGTTTTGCAATCTTAGGGACAGCTCCTTTCTTTAGGCGAATTACATGTACAAAGCCCTTAAGACACCCCAATTTCCCAGATAACATGGTTTGTATCTCTGTGGGCTCTCCTCCCGCAACAGACATTACCTGCTCGGGATGACTTGCCTCAAGCCTTATCTTCAATTCAGCTTGATCACTCCATGACAACAATTCACCCCCTCTGTTGGTAACATACACACAACCTTTGGGCTTCCTGTCCTTAGACTGTAATTCAGCATCAAAGCAACCTATAATATCTATGGGAACATCTCCATAAGCATTTGCTTTAACAGTATTTTCCCACAGAGTACAACTATCGAATTTGTTCCTCCACACTTCCACACTTATCAAGGTGTAGTCAGCACCACTATCCATTAGCATGCGTACGGGTACACCTCGAATTACAACCTCAGCATAAGGTTTCTGCATTTTCACTCTGCCATTGACAGCATTCACTGTAAATACCACTTCTCTGCCATCCTCACAATATGACTCATCTTCATAACTTGCACTTATTTCATGCACTTGATTTGACCCAGCATTAAAATTTCTACAACATCGGGCAATGTGCCCTCTCACACCACACTCATTGCATATGATATGAATAGCAAAGCAATCCTTATCCGAGGCTATATGCGACAAGCTTCCACATCTAAAGCATCTTCTCCCTGGAAAACCTCTGGATTGTCCTGAATCCCTAACCATCTTGAAAGAATTCATGTCTTTGGGAATCCCTCTGCTATCTTTTGCAGGAACCCATTGACGCCATCCTCTGCCAGTTGCCGGTCTGTTCTCTTCGCTCCTTTTAGCATTCTGCGAGGCGCGTCTTGGATTCCACGTACTCTGCCTCTGAACAACCTTTGACACCTTCAGCACTGAACCCTGACTCTCATCCAACTTGGGTTTACCATTGTTCACAGTATCCGATTGAATAACTTCAATGCACTTATCTGTGTGTTCCACCATTTTCGCTATCTCAATTGCTCGATCCAAAGTGGGGTTCCTCTCTTTCCATAGTTCTTTCCTAATACTGTCATTGGAACATTTAATCATTAGCTGGTCTCTCAAGTGCTCATCCTGACCGTGAGTGAATTTGCATTTCACTGCTAAGCCCCTTAAAGCCGTGACAAAATCCTCGATACTTTCCCCATTCTTCTGCTCTCTCGTGGCAAATTTATATCTTTCCAATATAATGTTCTCCTCCACTCTAAAATGCCTGTCCAGTTTGGCTAATGTCCTTTCATATGGACCAGCATCCAAAATGTCAGAAGGCTCCGGCAATCTCTTTAAGACCTCTTGGCCTGCAGTTCCCAAACAGTGAAATAGCAATGCCTCCTTGCGCTCATTGAAGTAGTTGGCACCAAACACTGCTAAGGCATATTTGCTGAATCCTTCCTTCCAGTCTTCCCATCTAACCCTGGGTTCACCTGGCACTGCCAGAAAAAACACAGGAGCAGGCACATTTGCCATGTCTCAAAGTTGCAGAATAGAATAACAAGCTTGCAATTCTGGTTTAACCAATAGAGCTCCCACCCAAACAGGTAGGTGACACTAATTAAAAGATAGCTGCTTGGTTATGTACTCACCCTGGAGCGCCTCACCAGGGTCATCGGCGGCGACTCCTTTCTCAACCTTGCTCAGTGTGGGGCCAGGGTGTCCAATGGCCGCTCGGAAAACACACAACCCAAAATCCAATTATAAAAGTGCCAAAGCCGTGTCTTTGCCAGCCCGGTCTCCACAAGTTCAACAAAATTGCAGGGGTCCAATTCCAGCTCCCACAGACCACGGAGCCTCCAGGGGTTTTCCTCTGGCGCTAGCAATGTCCCTCCGGTGGATGCCACACACTGGATGTCAGGCCGTCAATAATCCACTGAAAAAGGCCCTCCCTCAGGCAAGTCAGGCTGGCTCCGCTCCACAGCCAGCACACTAGATCTGTAGAAAAGGCGCTGGGGGTCGTCCTCCGGGTCCCAATCCCATCCTCGTCGCCAAATGTTATGTACAAAGGGAGGCTTTCACATAACCAGTAGTTTAAAGGTAAAGAACCTTTTATTTGCAAGTTGATGACATAAGACGACCCCCAGCAGGAGGAGTGCAATCTTCCCACTAAGGCCCTGCTTCTTCACTGGCTCTCCTTGGAACCCTGCTACATAAGATGCAGTTCTATGTTCTATAGTATCTAAGTGACAATAGACATAGTGAAGGAAATATTATACACTCATGGTTTAACAGGTAAAGATTGGAAACACTGCACATCCTAACAGTGACCCACTAGCATGGTTTCAACTTTGGGGCAAGACATCATTGTTTTCTAACCTGTCGCCCGAGGAAAGGGCAAGGATTGATGGCACCTCCATCGTGGCAGGGGACGGTAATTGTGAAGTCTAGGGGCTTACCTTTATAGGTCGGGTCCCGAGTATGGTTACTGGGGTCCTCCGGTTCTCTGCGTGGATTAGAGTCTCTCTCAGCTGATGCGCGGCTGGAAGGTAGACGAAAACTACGCAGGCTGGCGGTTCGATCCCTCAAAATGCCTTAGTCCAATAGGTCCTTTCTCCTCGGTTTCTTAGTCATGATACTGTTTTTATAGTGTTCCTGTAGGACTGTCTATTTGTTTTTTTTATAGCTAGCGTTTATTATTTTAAAAGTTTCTGTTTGTGTTCCCACAATATGGATCTTATTTAATCCAGTGTCTGGAAACATATATATATTCATTCTGCTTTTATAACATTCTTCTGTTCCTTTCCTTATCTTAGAATAGTGACAGTTTAACTTTGTTGTGCTAGAAAGGGCTTCTTTCGAGGATCCCTAGTATACTTAAACTCGCCATTTGCTAGTTGTAAACTCACCTGCCTGATCCCTAGCAGGTGTTTTCAGTCTCCTGTCTGCAAGAATTAGACACTTGGTTTTTCTAATCTGTGTGCACTCATGACTAAGTAGCCATTTGTCAACTAACTGACTGGATTATGGAAGTTGTATACTGGGCATTATAGCTGTTTTGTATTATCTCTTTAAAGCCAAAGCTTGTTATTTTGTCTTTACTGGTTTATGTGTCTCATGGGTTAATATTTGTTGCATAACTTTCTGCAAAGAGTTCTGGTTTTTCTCCATCTTAAATGAAAACCACCATGGCTCTGGACCTCCTTCTTCTGTGGATTGCAATCCATTGAGTCCCTTTAATACATTATATTGAAAATTCCTTCCGGTTCTTGTTAAATTAGGAATGGGGTATATTTGCAGAATTACTAAGGCATTCATTTAATTCTAGTGCAAATAATATCACATGATCAAATTAGTGTCTGAGAATGGCAGAGTGTATTTGAGTATACCGGTGACTAAGTTGTCTGCTTTGGCTGATCTTTATTTTGTCACTTGGGAGTTAAACCCTTCATGGTGAATGGGAAATACCTAGCACATGTATCTAGAAACCTCAAGTGGCCAGAGAACCAGCCTCGAGCCTCTGCTTAGCTTAGTGCTAATGTTGGGAAATCTTTTGAATCAAATATGATCCGGTTCACATCTCCTCCGAGTCTCAAATCTGCTATTCCTTTTGTTCACCGTGTGTTTTTAAATAGGTGTAAACCTGTTCACTGGAAAGTCCATTTGACCTGTGAAGTTTGTGGCTGGGTTTACAGATCACCTATGAAAGGAACCATTTATTGACCGCCAGAATATGTTCATCGATTTAGTGATTTCAGTATGATGAGAAGCCGTTATATGTCTAGTATTGTATTACGTATAGGATGTATAATGTATCTACCTGGGGTTCATTTAAAAAACTTTTTTTTTAAGAGTTTATTGTCTCTTTTGGTTGGAGACTATATTGGCTCTCTTGTTAGGCCTATGGTACCTCTTTTGTGTTACTAAATAGAGGGAGATAGTATTTACATTTGAATTGATAACTCAGGTAGCCTCTCAGAGGGCACCAAATGGCACAATTCTCCTTGTAACCTGCACAGTCCTGTCCTGTGGAGGTAGGGGAGAATACTCACCAGGGACTAGCATGTGTTCGGTTAAGCAAGTAGTATATACTGACATGTTCTCAAATCTGTGATTAGGTACAGTTTTAAAGATATTTGTTTCTTATGTTCATCACAAACCCAGGCAATACCAAATTACACCTCATACCAGGCATGTATATGAATTAGTTTATTATTATAAATTCAAAAGCAGGAATTCATTTTGTACCATGGTGTTCTCTTATCTTAAAAGAGACAATTGGAGCAAATACAATTACATGTTGCCTAGTTTGGGGCTATACTGACCTATCGCATAAAACATGCAATCTTTATGATACAAATTCACACACTTAATTGTCAACTGTCAATAAAAGGCTTAAAAAATGTTTTTTGCTTTAGTTTTACAAATGTTTATTAAAAATCCTATCTAGTTTTATATATCTCTAATGATCAATACACAATTAATGGTGTCTCAACCAATCCTTCTCCTTACTCATAACATTGGTTTAAGATGAATAAACAAGTTCTTTCAAACCCTTAATGTATTCGAATGTGGTTAACGATGCGTGCATTTATTGTATTAAACATGCTAAAAACATAGTGTTTTATTTGAAAGCAGAGGATACACTTTTTCTAGCTGTCTCTGAAACCATAAAGGAATTGTTTCCCACCATGTACTCTTTCTCCATTAATCGTCCTTACATCCGTTCCTCATAGCAATGTATTAGAAATTAGTTTGCCATGACCATCTTATGTTAACAAAGTACAACATAATCATGTCCATTTTTAATGTTCTGGCAGCACTAAACCAGATGAAATGCCCCCACTATATGATGTATTTGGCCACCAGAGCTAAACATACTCTGAAAGCATTTAAACAATAAGGTGTTGCCATAAAATTTGTGGAAGAAGCGCTCGGCTGCAATACAGATCAACGCAGTATTTCACTGTTTTTGCTTTGTTATTCATGAGTGTGTGTCCTGGTTAGTTCTTTATTTGAAAGTATTTTTTTTATCTTTGCCAGAATACTTTCTAAATCACGTTGAAAGTGCAACTTACTCCAACATCTGATACATCATTCAGAGTAAGCATTTCACATTATTTAGGCTACCGATGTACTCTGTTTTTTGGAGGTGCGCATATATACATCCATAGGCCTCTGTTTCAACAATTGTCATCAATGAAAAGATTTTCCATTGTTGTGTTTGCATTTAGCCTAATAGGTCATTGCTAATTTATTTTTACATCAGTGATGCACTGAGGTTTACTAAATTTAGTAGTGTGAAATAGTTTTGTGTTATGCATTTCCTCCACAGGTCTCTTGCAAATTGTTAGTTTAAGAAATCAAATGATTATAATTGTTATTTCATCTGAAATCAGATCCAGAAATGCAGGTCTTGAATATCATTTTTCTGCTAATACATATTTTATATACACTTTTTGCAACAGGTCTCTTCTTTTGGTCCTCTTCCTCTGCCCATCTTTTATGTACTAAGCACATTTCAATGTCAGGGCTCCACAGGCTTATGTTTGCACCAGAATACATAGATGAAAATATGAAAGCAAGACAAAGTCAAGAACAAATGGAGGAAGGTAGTGACACCAGGGATGATTTTTCTGATCCTGCCCCATGTCGAATGGAAGATGTCTTCATGTCAATGCTATTGTTGTAAATTGATGACCATATTAGAAGAAAATACTGGTTGTTGTGAGAATCCAACTGGTAAGGCATACCTATCCGAAGACGATCCCTCTCCACAGTGTATAACGCAGCAAAGTGACTTTAGGGCAGCATGTCTTATTCGCTCAGCTCTTCCAAGGCTGATGGCCTTGATGAACAAACTTTGTCGCACAGTTGCACTGTGTTTTCTGTAGCGGGTCAGAAGAAGTTGGACACATTAAGGACATGCTACTTCTCTTTAATGAAATTGCCTAACCCTACCACTAACATGAATAACACAAAAGGGCCAAAAGAATGTCTGTTTTCTGTTGGTCATCTCTCTTCTTGTCTTTCTTCCAGTGTCAATCTGTATATTGTATGCTGTGGATATTAATATTCAAAATGTCTCTCTTTAGAATATTAACTTCTGCTATCTTTCCAGATAGTATCCTGAGACTTCCTTCATACACTTCTGCAGCGAAGGGACGAATACCTGTAAATCGTCACAGTTCCCTCTAATGAGTGAGTATAGCATTAAATGATTGAAAGTATTCTCCAAACGTCACTTTTACAAAGCATTAATATACTTTTACCAGCCCAACATTCTTTTGTATGTGATGGTACTTAAAACAAATTTTTTTATCCAGTCAACCATTCATCCTTACCTTGCTTCATGAATATATCTGTCTTTAGCATGCCTATTTCTTAATGATTCTTTTTTTAAAATACAATGTTTATTGGTTTCACAAACTAAAACCCATTACATTTTTAACACATCACTTCTCACAGAGGAACTACCAATTAATTCTTAGAATCCAAAAATATCAATTTACGCACATTTTCAAATAAAATCATTGACATTTATGGCTGAAAGTACAGTGCTAGTTAAGTGGTAATTGCCGCAGGTGACATATCAACTTCAGTCAATGGGCCTCATTACGACCCAGGCGCTTAGTGGTAACGGCAGCGTAAAAGGCTGTGGCGCCGTTAAACACTTACGCCTTACTACGAGGTCCCTTTGCGGGACCCGACCTTAACGGCTGGTCTACACCAGCCGTTAAAGTAGGGACACGCAAAGGGACCTTGGTGCTAAGTACGGTACTTCCCCATTCCCATAGAGCCCTATGGGCGAAAATGGGAATGGGGAAGGGGCATGGTTCAAATGGGGAATTACCGCCCCGCCAACCTTGGAATGGGGTGGTAATTCCCCATTGAACCATGGCGGACCCGTTACTACACCGACACCAACCATGGTGCTAATAGCGCCATGGTTTAGCGCCGGTGTTGTAATGAGGGCCCATGTCTTTATCTTTAGGCTTTAAGACAAACTAAGCAAATTTCATGACCGCTAATACAAGACTAGTTCTCTCACCCAGAAGGACCCATTCCCACCACTGTTCTGCTGACATAGTTTGAACTTGGCAAGCATGGCCCCCCCAAAAAGCATTCTTGTGCTTCCCCCAACAATTTGCAAGAGGTTACTAAGTGGAATAGGGTTTCTGCCCTCTCCCCCACTCCACAGTACCTACAATGAGAATTTGCTTGATCGATTAGCTTCCTTAATAGTTGGATCTCTCAGGTATCAAGGATGTTCAGTCTACATCTTAGGAACAGATCTCTATAATGGGACAAGGGGAATTTTTGCAAATAGATAGGCAGCTGGTTAAGGCCTTTCCACTCTCTGCTCAAGATCGGTCTCAGACGATCAGTTCCTCTACCCTTTGCCGTTGCTATCCAATCCATATCCAGAAGCTTTTTTTTTCGGAATTGTACGATCGGACCGAAAAAAAAGGTCTGACCATTCAAAAAGACAGGAAATGCTACCTCCAAAGGTTCGAACATCAAAAGTTCAGACCTTTGGTGGTAGCATTGTAGATAAGTATAAAAATAAAAAATAAAAGACTTCATGGGCTGCAGGGGTGTCCCCCGCAACACCCGGTTCACTATACTGTGTGGTATAGTGAGCGGGGTGTTGCGGGGGACACCCCCGCAGCACATCCAAAACAAGACGGAGGCCGCGGGGGTGTCCACCACAACACCCCGCTCACTATACTTTAAGGCATAGTGAGCAGAGGTTGCGGGGGAAACCCCTGCAGCCCCCGTAAAAAAAAAAAAGAAAAGGACCCTGCGGCGCCGGTTCCCGATCACGGAAGTGAAAGGGAACTGGCACCGCAAGAACACAGCTTGAAGAGAAGGTAAGTAGGGTTTGTTTATGTTGGAGGTGGGGCGGTGGGTGTGTTGAGTTGAGGCTGTTGTGGGTGGGGGGTGTTGTGTGAGTGTGTTGTGGGTGTGGGTGGGGGTGTGGGTATGTAGGGGTTTTTTACGTGTGTTTGCATGGGAAGGAAATCGGCCGCGGTCTGATCATGCTTACTGGATTAAATCCTGGATTAAATCCTCCTTCTTAACATTCAATTCACTAAGGGTAGCTTTTACTTCTTGTTCCCAATGCCTCAAGCAGCTATCCTGGGCACAGTCTCGCCACTTTAAGATTTCATCCAGAGTCGTCGTGTTTTCCAGCCTAACTTTCCTATATAGTGCCAAGATCTTCCATAGCACTATCGAAACTAATGATTGCTGTCGCAATTCATACCGGATAGTGGCCATCGAAAGGGAAGATGGTAGCCTCAAGATCTTTTGCCAGAAAAACCCTTCCAGAATTACCCAGACTTCCCAAGAAAGGTTCAACATTGCTTCCCCACCATAGATCAAAATGTGAACGACTTTCTCTCGGTAGAAGGCTGTTAGTGGAATCATGGAGTATCTCCCATATTTCCTGTGTAGAGCCGCACCCTGCAATGAGAGTTTTTTTTATTTTCTCCCTCAATAGAATATAGTGGCCCTGCTCATCTATATTCTTGTTAATTACCACAGCAAGCTAGGTGATGGAGTCAACTAACTCCAATTCGATGTTTTCCACCTTCCACACAAACCCAGATTTGTGTTTCTTAGGCGCAGACGATCAAGCCAAGATCCTGGATTTCGTAACATTAATCTTCATGTCACTGGCTTTCAGAAATTCATTAAAGGCTTCAAGTCGCCTTTCGAGGCCAATAGTTGTTTTATCCACGAAGACTACATCGTCGACGTACAGCATCCATGGTAGGTCAGTCGCATTTATCTTAGGCAGGAATGCTCGCACCAATTTCTGTGAGTCACCAAGGTCAGACACATAGAGGCTAAAAAGCCGGGGCGCCAGGGAACACCCCTGCTTTAATCCTTGATGGGTATCAATTTTCCTTGAGAGTTGGCCCTTTGCTGTCAATCTAATCTTAACGGATGCGTTAGATCACAAGGCCATCATGGCCCCAAGCAGGTCCCAGGGGCAATTCCAGTTCTCCAGCTTTGTCCATAAGTGCTCCCTGCTTACCCCATCGAGGTCCTGCTCGAGGTCCATGAAGCACATGAACACACAAGATTTTGACTCCATCGCATTTTGCTTCAAAATGTTAATCAG
This sequence comes from Ambystoma mexicanum, assembly GCF_040938575.1. Lineage (NCBI taxonomy): Eukaryota > Metazoa > Chordata > Amphibia > Caudata > Ambystomatidae > Ambystoma > Ambystoma mexicanum. The sequence continues at coordinate 652,057,018 of NC_090923.1, forward strand.
GAACAAATTCAAGGATGTCCCTACTCCTTTCACAAATCCTGTGCGTCGGTGTCCAGCCTACCAGTGGCTGTTGTCCATGGTAAGATCTCATACTAACAGGGACGCAAACCGTTTCCCCACAGAATCCGAATGGGCGATAGTTTTTCGGGTCACCACGATCACCCCTTTTTGGGTTATAATAGCCTCCCACCATGTTGATGGGATCTGTCTAGCAAGCATCATTTGTTAAAGATCAAATGTACAAATCCCCCTATGCCGCGATGTTCCTCTTTAGCATCTGATTAGAAAGCCCATTAGGGCCTGCTGCTCGCAGCGCACTGAGTCTGCTAATCATTAATCTAATCTCCTGCTCGTCACACATGAAAGACCATCTCCCGTAACTACCTCCCGTTTATGCATTTTGTCCTGCGACTTAGCAAACAAGAGTGTATAATGGGACACCCATTTTGCCTCACATACTTGGCCCATTATGTGCAATGACCTAAATGAGCCTCCATTATTAAGGAGATCCCATAGGTCTCTTGTGTTTTTTTACAAAAGGTTTTAAGCATACTTTCAGAGTCCTTTTGCATTCTTAGCGCCCTAGATGTGTGGAGCCAGTTGCGATATTTATGTTTACGATGACGTATCAGCTCAGAAGTAGTCACACAATTATCCCTTTAGAGTCTTCTTACATGACTTCACAACTGTCTGCTCGCTACCACCAGCGTATGATCATAAGCATTTTTAGGGGCCTCCCTTTTGTTGCTACTCTTGTGCTTATTATCATTAAAATCGCTAAGAAGCAGACATATTCCACCTTCAACTGATTTTTCTCAATGACATTATCATATCGCTCAGCAATTTTAACAGCTGCATAGCTTTTTATCCTGATTCTATTTTTTGTCCAGGTTACCTCAACCGGAGCCATAATGGACATGGAAGAGAGCGGACTAGAATCGCATAAGGAAATAGCCAAGAGATCATGATCACTATACAACTACTTGATTTTAAACCTGTCCACACACGTTAGACATTTCTAGGCACAAAGCAGTAGTGCAAACATGAGCTCTGTGAACCCCTACCCCATGTGCATGCTCCTGGTTAGTCCCCATTCGTTTGAGCATTTAGCATAGCCAAGTCCCTGACCTTTGTTTCAGATACCTAGCGTCAACCTCTATTGTCCAATTGCGCTTCAGTTAGGGGCCACCCTTCACCACAAGCGCAAATTCAGATCCCCACATATAACAACATGGCTGAGTTCACTAACAATCATGACTTTGTCAATCATTTTCATAAGGGATTTTACAAATTTCACATTTTGGGCCATATTCACTTGCCAATATACATACAACAATAGCTATTTAGTTGGATCTGGGTTGGTTCCTCTAGTGAGTTTTAGGATTTGGACATAGGAATTCGTATTAACACAGCTGGTAACAGTTATTCGGGTGTCCACCTTGTTATGTTATCTGTACGGTCGCCCAGGGACATCATGGCGCTAGAGAGGAGAGCTGCTCAGAAAGGAGGAGAAGCCAAAAAGAAGTGGGGAGCTAAAACAGAATGGTCTTAAGTGCTCTTCTAAAACCAAGGTGGTTAGGAACAGTCCTTAATACCGAGGGGGGATTGTTCCAAAGTTTAGCAGCTGCTATGGAAAAGGCCCTGCCACCGACCGTCACACGATCGAATCTTGGAACAACAAGAAGATTAGCAGTGGAGGAGCGTAGATCGCGTTCAGGGAGGTAGCGGGAGAATTTAGTCTGCAGAAACTCAGCTCCTTGACCGTGAATAGCACGGTGGACAATACACAGAGACTTGAAGTGGACACGCTGGCCCACCGGGAGCCAGTGAAGTTGGCGGAGCACTGGAGAGATATGAGCTCCACAGGGAGTGCCTGTGGCTAGCCCGAACGCCAGATTCTGTATGCGCTGAAGGCGCTATATTAGACAAATCGGCTGCGACAGATACAGAGAGTTGCAGTAGTCCAAACGAGAAAGAACTAACACAGCCATTACAGGAGGGCGAATGGCTTCCGGTATCATGGGTAAGACCCTCTTCAAAACCCTGATCTGATGGTGGGCGACTTGGCACACAGCTGTCACTTGGTTAGACACAGAGAGAGAGGCAGAGAGAATAACACCCAGGTTTTTCACTTTACTTACTGGACTGGGAAGGGGGCCTAGAGAAATGGGCCAAAAAGCAGAAGTCCAGAGTGAGGGATCCGGGGGACAACCCACCACCAATACCTCAGTTTTGTCACCGTTGAGTTTAAGCCAGTTCTGATCCATCCAATCACGAACGGCCCTCAGACAGTCATGAAGGCATGACGACACCTCGGCTAGATCTTGACCTAGCCAGATCAAAATTTGAGTGTCGTTAGCATAAGAATAACAGTTGAGGTCGTGGGAACGGATGAGGCAGACCAGTGCCCAAATATAGATGTTAAACAGGATCAGGGAGAGTGAGGAGCCCTGTGGGACACCGCAGGTGAGAGAGCAGGATGAAGAAAGAAAAGGGGGCATAGCAAGAGTTTATGTGCGGTCTGAGAGAAAAGAAGTGAAACATGCAAGGACTTGACCGGATATCCCGATCTGGGCCAGGCGTGACAGCAGGATGGGGTGATCAACCGTGTCAAATGCATTTATCAATGTCAGGAGGCCAGAATAGGTTTTTCCGAGAATCCCTTTGAGGATAGGGTTCAGATAGGATTCATATCCTTTGCATGATAGTTTGAGTCTAAGCCACATTTCCTAGAGGCAAAGTATGTCATAGTGGCCTAACATGAAAGCGTTTTTTGCGAAGAGCATTTGGAACCCTCTTGTATTCCATGATCAAAATCCTATGTTTTTTTGTAGTTGGATTAGTCTATTTCTGATAACTATTGACCAAAGCTCTCGGCAGCCAGTCCTAGCTCCTATACTTCGCCTCTTGATGGTTGTCGTCAGGAGAACTTGGGCTGGTCCTTTGTCTTGGGTTTTGAATGTTAGGGGAGGTAAGTCCTTTTGATTGAAGGGTCGCAGTCTTCCCTTTGAGGTTTCGCCCTTCATAGTGCATCTTTCGTAAAACCAGTAGATTTGATGCAGCTGTGCACCGAAGAATTTTTGGGCTCGGACCTCACCCCATAGGAAACATCCTTAGTCCTTTCATGATGGTCAGTCAACGCATAACCCAAAGGTAGGAGCTTGTCGCTCTGGGCGAACAAGGCCTCCTTCGTTGATTCCAAGACCATGTGGAGTATCATCCAGTCCATCTAACTTTCTACTACAAACTTCACCACTCTGATATCTTCTGTGGTTATGTGTCTGAATGCTGGGAATATTGAAGCAGCTTGATGACATTTCTTCTATTCAAGATGGGAGCATTTGAGCCCGATATTATTCTTTCAAGGTATACCTTCAGGTCTTTTATATACGGGTCTTTGGGTAGGTTAAGGCAGCCAATAGATTGTTGAGGCTGGCTGCAAGGTTTACTAAAGTTAGACTTGTGACGACTCACTTCAGGGCATCCTGCCCCTATCACCCTTTCTTTTGGACAGTGTCCTAGTAACCTTTTTTCCTCCATTGTCAGATACGACTGATCTACATGGACCACTGCAAGCCTTGGTCTGAGATGTGTACAATTGCGTCGTCTGCCTATCAATTGTTGCCCAATTTGAGCTACTTGGATTGGCCCAATCCACCTCATCTTCTTCCCTGTCCATTAAGTCAATTAGATCACTAAGGCACGATTCCATGGTGGTCTCCTCTCCCTTCATCTCTTCATTTGGACGCCCTACAGAGGGTGTCATCGCAACTTCCTCAATAATAGGAGCCCCCCTATCCAGGGTCAGTCCTCTTCTTGCCCTTTCTAGGGGCTGCATCATGCCTAAAAGCGGCGGTGTTCTTACATTTTTTAGGAAGGCCCTTGAGCCATTTGATTTACGCTTCCTCGTCGGCACAGCATTTGTAGGTTTTTTTCCTCATATTTCCTTCATTTTGCCCCTTGCCAAGGGGCTCCAGCAGGTCTTTTTGCTTGATGCCTGCTTTAAATATAGAGAAAGTATGTCAGCTTCACTGGGCCCTGGATTGCAGGTTCCATTACAGCTACTACTTCAACAGCTTCCACTAAATCACTATGGCTGGATTGCTCATTCGATTTTTGTTTCATGAGGATTTCGGATGAATAATGGACTTGTTTGTTTTGTAGCCTCATCCATTTCAAGTCTTCTAAGAGTGCATCCATAAGAAGTGACTGATCCAATGATTCCCTCCTCACCATATCACAATCGATTTTGCCACTGTAATGATACTTCAGCTTCCTTATTTAATTATGCGTCGACATTGCTGACAATGTTTTCCATGCCTAGCAGTTTAGTCTCCATCGTTGCGATTAAAGTGGTTGATCTTGTAGAGAGCTGGGAATGGATTCTTACATACAGTTTAACAAACGGGGATAAAGAGACAGTGAGGGACGCCATCAACATCCTTTGAAGCTGGCTCATATGTTCACCAAGACAAATTCCACTCCCATTCTGTGGATCCCAATTTCGGTGTGAGGAGTGGGAACTCATTGTTGAGGGAGAAGAGGAGCTGGAAAGTGACAGGCTATTTCCCGAATTTGAGTCCTCACTATCACTTGATTGGACAGACAGACTTACATTTTTAGCTTCCATCCATCCATTCAGCCTGTCCTCTCTCATACAATGCAATGTCACCTGAATGCAGAGACTTTGTTGGGGACGGCCGCCTGCCGACTTCGACCGGTTCTTGTGATGGATTTACCCCCATAATTTCCATAAGGATCAACGGCGGGTAGCAATAGCTATCACACTCATTGGAATTGGTTTCTCTGTTACAGGCAGCATAAACTCCCTCCCCTCACTCGTGCCTTTTTGGGCCCCCCGCCGGGTGAGGCATGGAGCTAGCCAGGGTCCCAGCCGCACGACGTACAGGGCGGCAGACTGGAATAGCGCTGCGCTTTACCTGCAATCTGGTCCGTGGGCCCAGCGGGTTATTAATTTACTCTGTTCTTCACCAGCCACCCAGTGCCTTCCCTGCAACCGAGTGAAGCCAGTAGATTAAGGCAGAGAGGGAGCACCGCTCCATCAGCGAAAAACACTAGCCAACACCACCTGCACTCCACTTTCATGCTGTTTCCATGGAGGCATGGTGTTTTGAGTGTTCTGGAGCTTCCAGTCTCAGGGAGGAAAGTTCAAAAGTTAAAGGAGCAGTGCAATCCTCCGAATGACACCAGCAAACATCACTTGCTCTCCACTTTGGCTCCACTTTCAAAGAGGCAGGGTGTTTTGAGTGTTCTGGAGCTTCCAGTCTCAGGGAGGAGGGTTCAAAAGTTAAAGGGCCAGTGAAATGCGCAAAGTTATACCAGCAAACACTACTTGCACTCCACTTTACTTTTTATTATTGTGTGGGGATCCATGATGCTTTCACTATTGTAACGTAATATGATCAGTAATCACTGAAAAAGTCTACGTGCTTTCCAATGTCAAATCCTTTTTTTGTAGGACACTGTTTCAGGTTGGTTGTGGAAATGTTTGGTATAATTGTTTTGTTTAATGTGGATTTAAATTAAAAAAACGCAACATCAACATTGGTCAGAAGCAGTGGCAAACCACACCAACTTTTTATAAAAGTCACCCTTTCAGCGAAAATAATTCATGCTGTCACAGTTGCTTGCCATGGCCTGATTCAGTCTTGTGGTTTGCATTCAGGCCATATGTGGTGCCTAGGCATGCTTGCTTGGCATAGATACTCAATATGTCCCATAGCGGATAATGTTTAAATATTAGCTTCAAGCACCTTACATTGATTGTACCTATCGTCTATCAATTGAAGATTTTACATTCTATCAACAATTGGTGGCGTCTTGTGGTGTACAGATGACATATTTGGATTCAGAGAAGGCTTGGAATCAAAGTGCATCAAGGTATATTAGCAGAAACACTGGTGTACAGGCGTGGTATAAATGATTTATCATATCATCCGCTCACAATACCCAAGTACGAATGGCCATGGCCAATATGTCGGCTTTAGAAACATCCAAGATATTCATGGAGCTTTGGATCTATACTCTTTGTATTTTGAATTTATAAATATTTTATGTCATAATTTTTTCATGTTTCATGTTTTCATTTACCATTCTGGAGACATTAAAGTACTTCATTTAATTCCTCAGTCGTCTTGATTTTCCTGTACTGTCTGTGTGATTAGTACTCGCTGGGGCTTTACCCGACTGAGAATTCCTTTAAATCCTTTGTATCCCTGGCAGGGGTCTGGGAGTGTGGCAGCCCCTCATCCAATGAGGAGGCTCAGAATGGGGTAATCCCTGATCCGAGCCAACACACGGCTGGAGGCTGCCATCCTCCCCCACGGGGGATTCAGGTAAGTGTTTTCTCCCTCCCATCCATCCAAACAATCCCCTCCCGCACTCCCAACCCCACTTACCTTCTTTTTGGTCTTTTTCCATGATGGCATCGACTAGCCGTCATGGGAAGGAAGAAGGGACTACATGTCATCCCTGCTCTCCTTTCCATGGCGGCCATTTTCTTTGTTTACTTTTTTACATTGATTTAGCATGGCTGCCATGGAAAGGGAAAACGGACACTGTTTTCCCTTCCCCGGGGGGCATTTTTACAAAACCTTTTTTTTCTGTTCTGAAACGCTGCAGCATTTCGGAACAGAAAAACAATTCTTGCGGGCCGGGGTACTAATAGCAATAAGCTGTGGGAGTATTAGTGAGTCAGGTAAATCCCTACGGCCCATTCGCTTGGGCTGTAATGAAGGCCCCATTGCTTTACCGGACTCGGTAATGGCCCCGTGGCTAAGGGCTTATTGCTTGATTATCTGGCTGATGTTTCAATTACAATCATCACTGCATGGCCATTAATTTCACAATTGTGGAATAAATTCTGTAACTATTTGTAACTGGTACTGGCAGGTTTGCCATGATGCTTTTGTTCTCTATAGTTGTCTCTAACACACACCGTGCCTGTGGCTTAACGTAAGCTTCATCACTGAACGTGTTGCATCACAGCAAAGTGTGTAGTTATCCCCACACTCTCCCAGCCAAGCAAAGGTGGTACTTCTCAATCTCCAGTTTGGGTAATATGTTGCCGGGTGGTATTCAAGACACAGTATCAAAATAGATAACAAAATGCCTACCAACATGGAATATATAAGTAGTACTGGCATTTTTGGTTTTGTTCTTGTTGGTCACAAAGGTTATACACAACAAACACCTCATATATAACCATAAAAAGGGACTACTTCAGAAAACAACACGAAAATGTAATGTGAAGCAATGAATCTATATAAGAGAGGTTCTGGAGGCTATACGTCATGGTGTCTATGAACAGTAATGTGTGCTGTGTCAATAACTCTCATTAAGCATCACTCAAAAATGTTGCATCTATACGAAAGGCTATTACTTTTACCTAGACAATGTGACATTGGTACATGCACATTTGTTTTCCATGGCAATTCTACCCATGTCACACTCAAAACCACAAATTCATACACTTCAAATGAGAGAACAAATATCAAAACAAACTGATAGACATCCTTGAGAGTGTGCTTAATTGTACTGCAATGCTAGTGTGCTTTCACTGGTCGCTCAAAGGCAAAACTAATTTGGTAGAACTAGATGCCTTTGACTATAATTCTCTTTTGGACTAATTATTTTCCTATTGTTACTCTAGGAAATTCTTGCTCCAACTTTTGGAACAAATGCCACTCCAATCTTAAAGAACATAGTGACAACTTTGCTCCTTGCAAATCTCACCATCTATAGTTCTCTGACCAACTCAAGCAGCTCATAAAGGTATCACACATTCCTTTTAGTTAAATCAGCCATCTATGAGTATAAATAGGACGTGATTGTGCAAAATCCTTTAATTTCATAAAAACAATACGCACGTTAATAAACCAAAAGAGCTGTTTGAAATGATAGGATATGGCATTTATAACGCACCTATACACGTGTTTCAAGGCGTGACAAAGCAAGGGAGGTGAACAAAGGGGGGACAGACAACGATCCTACTATGCCAGGTGTTATTCAGATCGCGCAAGTGCATGGGAAGGGGAGGGAGGAGAAGTGCAGGGGTGCAGGGGGAGATGACAGTCAGTACATGGGATAAGAAGAAAAACAAAATAAACAATAAGTAAAAGTACAGCTAGCAGGTGGCGAGTGCAAGGGTAAGTGTAGACATCAGGTGTCAAGTGCTGGTAATGGGACTGTAGGGATACAGAAAACAGTCCCCAAGTGTGGGGGTTGCCAGGAAGGCAGTGCAGGGGTGCGACTGGCGGGGGAGGGGACCTGGGCCCCGAGATCAGAGGGTGACCAGATACCAGTGAAATTTCAGTGTCCGCCAGGAGGTCAGCAAGGGGGAGGAGGAGAAAAAGCAGAAGCAAAGAGAAAGGTTTTGAGGTGCTTCCGGAACCAAAGATGATTCTCCTCAAGTTTCCGGGAGGCTATTCCAGAAAGAAGCCCCAGCCGAAGAAAGAGATCTACCACCAACACGTTGCTTGGAGAAGCGACTGACCCTGGGGGAGTTTGAGTTACATGGAAGATATTTAGGGAGAGAGAGTTGAAGGTATTGAGGCCCCCTGGCCCCAGAAGGCCTTGTGGACGATGCAGAGGGTTTTGAACTTAATCCTCGCAGCCACTGGGAGCCAGTGCAGAGATTTCAGTCCTGGAGAGATACAATCCCTGGACTTGAGGCCAAGGACAAGTCTCGCAGTCCTGTTCTGGATAAGTTGCAGAGGGCGGAGAGTAGAAGCAGGAAGATTTAGAAAGAGGCTGTTGCAATAAGCCAGCCTAGAGAGAACCAGAGCTCTGGAGACTGTGAGCTTCTGGGGGAAGGAGAGGAAAGGAAGAATACCTCCGACGAGGTTCAGCTGGTAGTGTGACTTCTTAGAGATGTCAGAGATGTGAGGAGAGAAGGAGAGTGTAGAGTCGAAGATGACCCTGAGGTTTTTTGCCATGCAGGTGGGGGCAGGAAGACGGCCAAGAGAGGCCGGCCAGAGAGCTACAGGAAAGGAGGGAGCGGGTGTGGCGATGAGGAGAATCTCAGGCTTACTGGCATTAAGGCGGAGGTCACTGGCGGCACACCACTCTAAGATAGCAATCAGACAGTCAGAGATGAGGGAGGTAGAGGAGGAGTCAGATAAGTTCATAATTTCTTCATGGACTACTCAGATTGCTTGAGATATGCACCTGAAGCTTCTATTCAGGCTGCCAACACATTTTATCATTTTATTCTGAAAAAGAATGTAAATGTATAAATGTGCAATGTACATACCTGCTGTCTGCCCGTCATTCCCTTTATAACTCTACGCTTCTTTTTGCTAAACAAGCTTATTTTAATTATCTATTTCCTTTCTGCATTTCCCCGCCAACTCTTTCTAAATCCTAACCATATTCTTCCCCTTCGTCTGACCCTGCTCATCTAGCTATTTTATCTACTTCTGACTTTGCTAATAATTTTTCTTCTAAAATCTCTCTTCTTCGCTCCTCTATTTCCTCATCTCTATCCGAGAGCCCCCTTCCAGCCCCATATTATCCTCCAATACTCATGAACTCGTTCTCCACTCTCTCTGGCTCTGATCTCGTACTTTTCCTTCGTTCTGCTCATTCTACAATCGCCCCTAACACTCTCCCCTCTTTCCTCATCCCTCTTGTCTACCCCTCTCGTTCCATTCCTCACTGTTCCATTTAACTCTACTCTCTGTTCTGCCACCTTTCCTTCTATGTTTAAGCACGTATCTATCCTGCCTATCCTCAAAAAAACCCTTTTTGACTCCCCTTGAACTTTCACCTAATATCCCCTTCTTCCTTTTCTTTGTAAACTATTTGACCATGTCATCAACTCACAGGACTCTAACTTTGTTTCTTCTGCCTGCCTGTCAATCTGGCTTCCGGGCCCACCACTCCATTGAAACCGCCCTTCTCACTGTCTCTGACACTCTTCTCTGCTCAATACTCAAACTTCTCTTCACTTCTGGTTCTCCCCGACCTATCGGCCGCCTTCAATACAGTTGGTCATGCTATTCTTCTTTCTTCTCTTAAACAACCTGGTGTCCACTCCTCTGTGCTTGACTGGTTTCTTTCTGATCTTTCTAACCGTACCTATTTGGTCTCTTGGGCTGGATACTCCTCTCCTGTGCCTCAGGGCTCTGTTTTATGTCCTTCACTCTTTTCTCTAAACTCCACCCCTCCTGCTGCCATCATTTCTTATTTTGGTCTCACCTATCATCTCTATACAGACGATGTGCAGCTTCTTCTATCCTTCTCCTCATTCTTTTACACTATTCACTCTACTTTTTCTAAATTTCTCCTCTCCATCCAAGCTTGCATGTCCTCCCACTATCATCTTAACCCTTCCAAAACACAAGTGCTCTTTTTAACTGTCTCTACAATTCCCCCTCCACTTTCTGCCCTTTCTATTTCCTTTCCCCATGTCTTGTCTTCCTATTTCTGCCTTTGCCCGCAATCTGGGTGTCAGCTTTGACATCTCTCTCTTTCACCTCTCATATTGCCTCTATCTCAAAGACTTTTAGCTGTTCAATATGCGCAAGGGCCGTCGTTTCCTTACTTTTGATTCTACTAAGCTCCTCATTTCTTCTTTTGTATTTTCTCAACTTCTCCATTACTGCAGTCTTCTTCTTGGTGTGATGAATACTGCAGAGTCCTCACCGAATCCCAGCCAAATGTTTCCTCCCAGGTGGCCAGGGGAAGGCAGCCGCTACCTGGTCCTTACCCTGGGGGTGGTATTAGCCGGGTGGATCACCTGGGAGGAAAGGCCGCCAAGGGAAAAGGATGACTCCATTAGGAGGGATGCAGTATTCCTCTTCTTCGGAGGGTGAGATTTCCATAATACTGGAATAACTAATGACTTGCTGTCAGACTCAGGCTTACCTTCCCAAAATTACCCAAATTGTTAGTGAAAACCCTTATGGTTAAAATGGGAATGATATATGTAAGAATCAGAGCTTCAATACAGTTGCTTCTGATAGGTATGATTTAGCCCGTAGGTTTAAGCTATGAAATCAAGAACCAACCATTAATTCCTCCAACTCCCTTCCCTAAAGATGTATTGTATAAACAGAGCGAATTAAATAAGGTAAAAGTTGAAGCCTTTGATATAAAAAGGAACCAGAACATTTGGGGCTTCAAGTCCCATAATGCTCTAGGTACTGGGAACGAGGAAGAGGGGCTCAGCGGCACAGAACTGAGGTGTGCAGTCTAGTGGTTCTAATGACCCACACCTGAGCGGGGATTTTAAATACTTAAAGCCTCTTTAAGTGCAGGCCAACAGCAGGGGTAGCCAGCAGCAGAGGTGGAGAAACGAAGACCCCGGAGACGCCGCTGTGTTTGCAGCGGATTATGGTCCTGACAGAGTCGGAGACCTGAAGTGCAGAGGTCGTGCAGTGGAAAAAAAGCAGTGTTTTTACAGGCTGTGCCATGGGAGAGAGAAACTATTCTTATCATGTGCCCTACTCCGGTGGCTAGCGAGCACCGGAGTATGTGAGGAGCAAGACAGGCTCCCTTTCTGAAAGGAGTGGGCCACAGGAGTGCGACAGGAGCTGCCAGAAGCCCAGGACCCGACAGAAGAAGCAGAAGGTGCCGCAGCAGCTTGTCGAGCAGACGCCTAGGGCGAGACCGGTGAGTTGGCATTCGTTAGGTGACCCTGGGGTGCTCCGCAGTAGACCATTGGCTTCTTGCAACTTTTTTAAATACTGAACTAATGAAAGAAAGCAATGCTGGTGTGATACTAATATTGAGAGAAAGCGAGAAGGGAAAGTTTAGAACTATCATTGCCAAAGTAAAGAGGGAGCAATATTGAACCCCTAATTCCCCGAGACCTCTCTGTGGCGTTTGATATAAATCGACCATACCATCCTGCTTCCATGCTTGGAACTGGCAGGAATCACGGGCCTCGCTCTGGCCTGGGTCACTTCTTTTTTTTTCCAAAACATATACAAACTGTTTCTTTGTTCTCTTTCAAATCCCCCTTGACTACCCTCACCTGTGGTGTTCCCAGGTCTCCTCATTGTCCCCTCTTCTTTTTAAATGTTATCTGCATCCTCTCGCGGATCTTATCCAGGAACACAGGATACGGTTTTACACATATGTGGATGATACTGAGTTGCTTTTTCGTTTGGACTGCCCTACACCTGACTCCCCCTGTAAGCTCTGTACCTGTTTGGAGGCTGTAGGGGAGTGGATGGCCAGAAATTGGTTAAAATGTAATGGAGAAAAACGGAGATCCTGGTAACAGGCACTGCCCTCTACCCATTAAATCAGTAAAAATCTTGGGTGTCAGAATTCTACTTTCTGGCTCCCGAGAGCTTCAAATCTCAGCGGTTTGTAATTCTGTGATTCTAAAGTTAAAAATCCTGAAGAAAAAAAACACTACCTTTTCTTCGACCAGATACTCAAGCCATGGTTGTAGCAGCATCCATACTAAGATCAATAGACTATTGCAATGGCATCTATCTTGGCCAACCTACCTTTCTAATCTAGAGGCTGCAGCTATTGCAAAACAATTAATTATGTATTATTTTTTAAATGTTTTATTTGCCTGAATTGATTAAAATGTTTGCCCAGGACGTTCTACGGCAGCTGCACTAGCTGCTTGTTAGCAGTCGCATCAAATTTAAGATCGTCTGCACTGCTCACCGGGCATACCATCATGCTGGAGCAGAATATCTCCAAGACAAATTGATTCCTTATGTCCCCACAAGGAATCTTGGGTCAGCCTCCTATAATCTTCTGATAGTTCCATGCTTTTGTCTTGCAAGGGAAGGTGGTTGAGCTTTCTCGACTTTGGCACCTACTATGTGGAACTCGTCCAGCGCAGCTACGGGATATAAGTGATCATCTTAGCTTCCGGAAAGCTTTGAAAACATCCCTTTTTTAGTAGAATGTGTCGATTTCCACTGCTTTAGTGCTGGTTTTATTTCACTCATTCTCCTAGCGCCTAGATGCCTCGGAGACTTAGTCAGCACTCTACAAATTCGGTTACATTACATTGTAAACATCAGTGACTAAGTAAAGAGGTGGCAATATTTGGGCAAGATAAGAACCAGCATTGTCTAAGCCAACGAAAGGCAATTAGAATTAGAAGAGGATACCATTTACCTAATAGTGTACAAGGAAGGAGACCACTTGAAAGGGAAGATGATAACCAGCATTACCTATACCAAAGACGGGCACTTACAAATAAGAAGGGAAACAGTTTTCCTAATGAGATAAACTGGAACAAGAGACATTACCAGCAGTTAACTGGTGTGATAGCAGTAACTCAAAGGTGAAAGAAGCCCTCCATGTAGAGAGTATCAAGGTGGAGAGGAACATAACCGGCATTGCATGTGGCAAACAAATGAGTGGAGCAAACAACATCAATGTGTATTGTATCCTGATGAAAGAAATTGTGAATCTCAATGTTGTGGAAAGGCAAATACTTTTCTAAAGTTGGAAGCAAGCCTCACCACAGAGTACTTGTAGTAGTGGTAGGAGTTTTTATCCTGGCAGTCAAGTATACCAGGAAAGGGATTATTAGTGGTAGTTCTGGCAGGATAGCGCACCAGGAAGAAGATATTGAAGTACTGCATTGTGGTGGAAAGAAAGTGGCAAGTTCACTAATGTGTTCATGATGAAATGTGGTACAACCATCCCGACAAAACATTGTTGTTTAGGCAGAAACCTGTGCAGTTCCCTTAGGGACCACTGCAAAGGGCTTAGGACTACAGGTGTTGGCAGTAAACCCAATTGGTAGCAGTCTGTACCACCCGGATTTACCTGGTAGCTGTGGCTGAGCAGTCAGACTTCTCTCAAGAAGAGTTAGGCAGTATATAGAGTATACACATTAGGTACAAAAATACAGTAGCACAAGCAAACACTGACCAGAGCTTTGGTATAAAAGTATATAATTATTTATTTAAAAACACACTTGTAAAAAATACACTGGCACTAATATGTCAAGCAAGTTCAAACACAGTCATTAGAAATATATACACCTCCCTGATTAATTATTCGACAAGTCTTAGGAAAACAACACCACTTGATTATCAAATTCCGAGCTGAGCACTTAACCAAGATGGCACTCCAATAATTATTTAAAAAGGGAGGGAAAAAAGGCAGAATTAGAAAAGCGCACAATACCAACACTTTTAAAAGGACCACAGAAAGTCAAGAAAGGCAGAGTCTACTGTAGAGCAAGAAAGTTCATAGGCCAGGCCCACTCTTGGAGAGAGCAAGGCGGAATGTGCCCAAGATCACACAGTTGAGTTATACTTTAAAAGTCTTTGCAGATAGTTCAGAAAGAGTTGGACCAATTCAGAAAAGTTAGTTTACAGGCCCCAGGTCACACCAGGATAGAGAGTCAAGGATTTACGGGACACCTTGAACAGGTCTGTTGCAAGGGAGACCAGGCGGGACACAGTACCTGAAATGGTGAGAAAGCTCCAGCGGGGGCAGTTGTTCCTGGCAGCGGGTGCAAGTCAGTGTTTCATCCAGGGGAAGAGAAGATCTCGACGTGGAGGAAAGCTGGAGGTCGTTGCACTGCCAGGGAAGAAACCAGCCACGAAGTTTCTCGGTTAAAAGGTACTACCCTTTTATTTGCGGTAGTGTTGAAGCGTGGCTATCCGGCCGCTGGATTCAACCACGAGACGATCCAGGAAGGTGAAAAAAGGGCGAACTAATTAACCCCACCAGTTCAAAGGAAGAAGACTCTCCAGGATGAAGATCTTCTCTGTCGTCGGGAAGTGGTGAGGCGGTTCAGCAGGGCTCCACCGGTGGTGTCGTCGTTGCAGGTCGGCTCAGCTTCTCCCTCTTCGGATTCTTTAGGTCCTGTGGTGACTTCTCAAGTTCCAGTCCCCAAAGCCCTGCTTTTATGCAGAAAACCCCCATTCATCAGTCCTAGCTGTCACTCAAACATGCTAAGACTGGGCCAATCATACAAGAGTGCGACTTGAGTTGCCGAGGCAGCTCAGTCCAGGGCACCTAAACCCCCCCTCCCACACATCCTGTAGACCCAGACAGAGTGGCACCACTTTTGGAGGCTTCTGTGCAGAAGCCCGCCAAAAGTGGAACAAAGGGCTCGACTTGGGTTCGAGTTACAGAGGCGAACACAAACGCCATTTTAAAACCGAGTCCTCGCAAAAAGACCCAACCGGGAAATAAATATTAAATAAATAACCCGGCGGTATCGTTTAAAATGAATGGGAAAATCCCATAGGAAATATTCCGGTGGAATATTTTGCGTGGTAACCACTGCCACCAGCCAGAAACTCGACGAGGGGGGACTGCACAGTGCCCCCTCGAAAAACAGACCCAGGGGCAATCTAATTACCCCTACCAGTACTTCCACAATATGATGGTTTGTACTGGTTCTGTTCACAATTTAAGACTAGTAAAGTCAATGGTGACTTTACATGCCCTGGGAGACAGTAGTCAGTCCCAGGGTATGGCGTCTATGTTTGGGGGTCACTATGACACCCCTGTGTTACTGCACGGAGGGTGCCTTGTAACACACTTACCAAAGACACATGAAACCCTATGGAGTAAAAGACCCCATAGCCCATAAAACACATTACAAAGTCAAAGGACATTCTCAAATCATGCCTAAGAGTGGGAGAAAAAGAGTCTCACTCTTAGCAGGAGAAAAAAATAAACCCCAAAAATCCAACAAAGCTGCTGGGGGACTCACTAGGTTTGGGACATTAACCTATACAGAGAATTCTCTGTAATACAAAGAATAATGTCAAAATTCTAGGGCTACAGGAGAAGGCCCTGGTGTTCAGCGACACTGGGTCGTGGTGTAGAATCGCTACCCTTTCTCTGGAAACAAGATCGGGAAGTAGCGGCAGCCTGATGGGTGGCATCTTTGACAGGCATCTCTGTCTCAGCCACGCCGGAGCGACAAATATCCTGCAGTGACACTGTCTGAGTGTGTTGATGACTCGTAGCAGGAGTGGGAACAGAGGGAAGGCGTAAAGGAAGAGTTACTTCCACGGGAACAAGAAAGTAGCCCCCATGCTTTTTGGCTGCAGGAACCTGCTGGCGAACCTCTGCCACTTGGAGTGTGTTGCCATCGCGAAGATGTCGATCTGGGGCTGACCCCATTCGCGGAATAGAATATCCACTTGGTCCTGGTTAAGCTCCCACTCATGGCAAGAACATAGCTCCCTGCTGAGCGAGTCTGCAATGGTGTTCTGGGAGTCCGCCAAGTGGAAAAGGATGAGAAACATCTCCTAATAAAAGACCCAACACCACAACTCCCGGGCCTCCTTGCAGAGAGCCGGACAGCGCGGCCCCATACTGACGGCAAGAATAAGGACTCGAGGGCCCAGAAGACAGGCTGAAGCGCCACAACGTTGATGTGAAGAGCCTTTTCTTCTGGCAGCCTGACGCCCATGGCGTACAACTGTCCGGTGTGGGCTTCACAACCTTCCAGGGAAGTATCCTTGTTGACTGTCTCCTGGTAAAGCGGGACATGGAACCGGG
The DNA here is from genome assembly GCF_040938575.1 of Ambystoma mexicanum. NCBI lineage: Eukaryota > Metazoa > Chordata > Amphibia > Caudata > Ambystomatidae > Ambystoma > Ambystoma mexicanum. The sequence goes on from NC_090923.1 coordinate 652,073,500, forward strand.
CCCTTTCTGGGAGTTGTGGGCCCCCCGCCCCATCACTGTATCGCCCGACAGAACTCTTCATTGGGGGTGATCTCATCCGTCCAGGATCCTGAGACCTGCAGCCACCTTGCATCCAGAAACTCCTGGAGAGGTCTTGTCTGCAGTTTTCAAAGGCGGACAAGGTTGATGCAGGAGGGAATCAGGCCCAGCAGTGACTTGACGGCTGGCAACCGCCTTCTATTACGAGGGCGATGCCAGACACGTTACTGTGTAGTCTCATGCACCTAGAAATAGAGTGTTCTGCGATGGCTCAAGCAGGACTTCGGATAATTCATGGAAAATCCCAGATCCGTCAGCAGACGGATGGTCGCTCGCCAATGCGTGGGAGCGGGATCGAATGAGCCAATTGGCCAGATAAGGGTAGATGTGGAAACAGTATTTACTTCCTGTGTAAGCGTCTAACAAGTGAACAATAAATAAATAAATGACCTTGAGATGAAGGTGTGCTGCCACCGGACCAGGCACTTTGTAAAGACCCTTGGGGCCGACATCAGGCCGAAGGGAAGTGCCGCGCCTTGACCTGAAAATGGTGTCCCTGTACCACAAACCGCAGGAATTTGCAGTGTTTCCTGTGGATGGGGACATGGAATTAGGCGTCCTCCAGATCCAGCTACACCAGGAAGTCGCCTTGCTCCAGCTGGACGAGCATGTGCTGCAACTTGACATTCTGAACTTCTGGGACTTCAAGTACTTGTTGAGGTGTCTCAGGTGCAGGATCAGCCTCCACCCTCCTGTCTTCTTTGGGATCAGAAAGTATCTGGTGTACTTTCCAGAGCCCCAGAGGCACTGGGGGATGGGCTCTATCACCTCATTCTTTAACATGGCGTAGACCTCCTGCAGCAGCTGCGCCACATGCTGTTCTTATCGAGCCACACGGGGAATACAAGTACCCCTGCGTTGGAACTCCAAGGTGTGCTCCTGTCCGAGAGAATCCAGCACCCATTTGTCAGTGGTCTTCGACATGCTGACGAACCTCGCCAGCCAGCCACCCACTGGGGTGCATAAGTGGAGGCCCGAGTCCACGGCTGGTTCAGGCCTGTTTCGGGGTCGGGGCTGAAACCTTTGTCCGCTAACATATGCCTGTGAGTGACCTCTGTATGCCTCTTGCGGGATGGTTGTCATTAAGGGGTGTTGTATCCCTTGGAGGACCTGCCAGACTTTCCTCTTGAGGAACAAAAGGATGACGACCGACGTTGCTGCAGGGTACCCAGTGAACATGCCATCTATGTGTCCGTCTTGATCACTTGCAGGGGGGAGTCAACGGTCGTGCAAAAAATGTTCTCCCCATCAAATGATATGTCCAACACTTTGGACTGAACATCCGGTCCGATGTTGGTGGCTTTGAGCCATTCCTGCTGCCAAAGAGACACTCTGTTGCCCATTTGCCCTGAAACCTGTGTCTGCGATGTCTACTGCCAATGTAAAGGCGTGGTCTGTGGCCACTTCCCCTTTTCTTCAGGTAAAAATCCCAGAATAGGGCTCAGTTTATACCATAGTTATTGGTCATAGCGGGACAAAATGGCCATGGCGTTAGCAGCTTTAATGGTGGCAGCAGTGTATATGATCCTTTTCCCCATCGCGTCCAGCTTCTTCTCCTCCTGGTCCGGGGGAAGCATGGACGAAGACGACGGGTTCGCTGATTGTTTTCTGTCCGTGGCTGAGAACACAAAGTTGGGTGAAGGCTGGGGCCTCGGGCACTTGGGGGCCATGTCTGGGAACCTGTATTTCTTCTCGAGTCTATCCCACTTGGGTGGAGCGGTGCTCAAGGTCTTTATCAGGGCCAAGCCCTCCTACCAGATATCGTCCAGCAGGGGGTTGGACAGGATGGTCTTTGGTAAAAGAATCCTTTGTTTTTAGTCTTCTCAGATAACAGATAAAACAGCTCTGAGGCACTGGACATCACATTTATTTGTTTATTTATTATTTGCTTGTTAGGTACTTATACAATAAGAATATACTGTTTCAAAGTGTCCACAGGGCAGGGAGGGAGGGAGAGTGGGAAATACATTACAACATTATAATTCAATATTTAAGAGAAGATAAGAGGGGGAACGAACCTACTATGTCTTGTGAGTATTCAGAATGTGCAAGTGCAGAAAGGTAGAGGGAAGAGGGGGTAAGTGCAGGAGAGTCCAATCCTGTGGGTGAGCCACAGACAAAGTGCTAAGAATGTAGATTGCTACACGGTCTGGGACACAGGAGGTGTAAGTGCGAGTCTCCAGAATGTAGGGTGTGCAGATGCAAAGTGCTGTGGAAAGACAGGAGCTGGAAAGAATTGGTGTGGGAGGTCAAGGCCCCGAAGATGCATAAGGGCTAAAGACACCGATTCAGCAATTGTGGGATTAGCAGGAGAGAAGGAGGGAAGGAGATGGAAAAGAGGAAAGTCTTAAGGAGCTTCCAGAATTTGAGAAGATCCTGCTCAAGATGCAGGGGTAGAGGGAGGCTATTCCAAAGGAGGGAGCCCGCAGAGGAAAGTGAGAGACCCCCTGCCCTCTGTTTAGCAAAACGCTTCAAACACAAAGGCCCTCATTACGACCCTGGCGGAAAGTGACTGACCGGACCGCCACAGCGTAAATAGCGTTTCCGCCATTGCACGAAGGAGCAAAGTGCGGCCCATTCCGACCCATCGGGCACGAGCACCACGGCATGGCGGAAGTGCAAAGTCCGCGATGGCGGAAATGACCCCAAAACGGCCCACACCGCCGCCGTACGGCGCCCTAGGTGCAATACCGCCACCCATCACAGCGGACACCGCAGTGTGCGCCTACCGGAAAGTACGGTGACCGGAAATATACGGAAACGGAAGTAAAAACATGGTCCCGGAACGGGAAACATCCCGCCGTACACCTATAAAACCACAAAAAACACACAACCACTAAAAACACTACCCCGAGACACACCCCAACCCGTCATCCACCCTAGCGAAACCAAGAAAAATGGGAAAAGTAGCGAAGAAAGCGTGCGACCGCAAGCGGCAGGTCCACTTCTCCCGTGAGGAACTCACCGTGCTAACAGAGACCCTCCAGGAGAATGCTGCCGTCGTCTTCTCCACGCAAATGACCAGGACGGCACTTGCGAACAAGAAGGCCATATGGGCTCTGGTGGCACAGCAGGTAAGCGCGGTGGGGACCGCACCCCGCAACCCACAGCAATGTAGAAAGCGATGGGACGACCTGCGGATACGCGTCCGCAGCATACTCTCTGCCAACCGCAACATTGCCACAGCCACCGGGGGAGGTCCTGAATCACCCATCAAGTTGACCCCCTGGGAAGAAATCTGTGCCTCCACCATCGGAATGGAGAGTATAGAGGGAGTCGGAGGGATGGAGAAAGGAGTGCAGACATCCGAAGATTCAGGTAGGTGGGCCTGATAAAACAATGCTAAATCCACAATGTCCAATCATGTGAAGTACCATGTGTCCATATAGTGCAACAGAAACACATGTCCAGGAGAACGTCCACACACATCGGCCTGATAGCGCACTCTAAAACTCACAATAAATACATAAATAATTAAAAACCCCTAAAACACCCACTACACGTGCAGCAGGCACACCCTAACTGCAGGCTGCCAAACAACTGCACCCTCACTCCACACACAAATGAAAGCACCTCCAAGGCCCCGACCCAAATCACCCTCAGGTACCACCCCAATGCATGTGATACAATGCCATTCCAATACCCACAGACCCATTAATAACCCTCGCCCTCCTTTACTCCACCACAGGGTCCGATCCAAACGACGAGCATCAGGACACCCCTACCAGCACACCTGCAAAGAGGGCCAAGACCAACGGCCAAAGACCCTCCACCTCAGCTGCACGCATCAAGACACGGCAGCAGCACACATCAGGTGGCAGCACAGAGGAGGGAACATCAACAGGCACCCCAGCAGCCAGCATGCCCACACCACCACCACCACAGGTGCCCCCAACGGATGCCACAGAAGGCACTGCCTCTGGTGGCAGCAGCACCATAGGTGACACCCCATTGATGGCAGCATGCTCCGACACAGAAGACGGGGATGTCGAAGTCAGATCCATCCATGACCTGTCCCATTCCCCCTGTCTGTCCCATCCCGTACAACATGAGGATACCACGCAGGGGCACCCACAAGACGACGACTGGCCATCCCCCACAAGCCCTGTGGCAAGGCAACATGAGGTCAACAGCCCCTCTGTGACACCCCCGCAAATGGCCATGGCCCAGCAGAGGCAACAGTCCCTCGACCAGTTAATCGTGCAACAGCAGCAACTGGCCACGCTCCTCAAGGACCATGCCGATGAATGTGGGCGCACTAAGGCAGACATAGAAACATCAACTGAGACACTCAGGGCAGAAATGGAGAGAAGTACAGAGACACTAAGGGCACAAATGGAGAGTGGCACCGAGAGCCTGAGAGTCCAAATGGAGAGTAGCACCGAGAGCCTGAGAGTCCAAATGGAGAGTAGCACCGAGAGCCTGAGAGTCCAAATGGAGAGAAGCACCGAGAGCCTGAGGGGGGAACTGCATGCGACGTCCAAAGACGTATGTGGCGAACTTGCCGCAGTGCGCCGTGTGCTCACTGAGCTCTCACAAACCCTTAGGGACATGCATGGACGTGAGCAGGCAGAGACATCATCCGTTGCAAGTTCCGTCCAGGGCAGCCCCCAACGTAGATCTGGGAGGAACCTGCGCTCCACAGGCAGGGGTGCCCCTGATACCCGCAGAGGGGGCTTGCAATAGCGACAGCCCACTGTCAATGAGCATCTTTGGACACTGGTGTTCGGGGGGGAGGTAGGAGGGTGGAGGGGGTGTGTTGGGCTCACTTGGGTGGCGGGTCGATAGGGTGTTCAACATGATATCACATATGCCATAAACAGTGCACGATCAACCAATGAGATGTGTGGACAATGATCTTTGTGTACTAGGCCATCATAGGCGTACTGTCCATATTGTGCATGTACCAGACACACACAGTGCCACGAGTCCCGTGTCCATGTATCAGCCACCAGGCGTGAGTGCTAGAAGCATGCATCAATGAGATGCTGACGAATGTCACGGGCCTCCGGTGCCTTGCAGACTCCTTGAGGTGCTGCCACATCCCCACCCTCATCATGACCATCATCAGGTGCTTGCAGTTCTGCGTCAGGGGGCATGGGCACATTTCTACGTACGCACATGTTGTGGAGCATGACACATGCCATGACCATCTTTGCAACCTTCTCATGGCGGTACAGGAGTGCCCCGCCAGACCTGCTGAGGCAGCGGAAACTACACGGGTACGTGAGTGGGCATGGTTGTAGTCCTCCTCATGCTGGTCCCGTGGGTTCCGGACTGGTGTGAGGAGCCATCTCTTCAGTGGATACCCAGCATCACCTGTATGTGGACGTTAAACGTATGATGTGGAATGCCATTGCTACGTACGCACCCCCCACCCCCTTCCTGCCAGGTCATTGCGGCATCACATACCCCACATCATCATGCATGAAATGAGACTCACCGAGTAGCCAGGATCTGTTCCCTGCGTGTCGCTCCATGTAGCGTGGTATAGTAGAGTTCCTCAAGACCATAGAATCATGGGTTGATCCAGGGAATCTGGCACAACAATGTGTAATGATCCTGTTGGAGTCACACACCATTTGTACATTCAGGGAATGGAATTGTTTTCGGTTGCGGTACTGGGCCTCCATGGCATGTGGGACGACCAATTCCACATGGGTGCAGTCGATGGCACCAATGCAACCCGGTATGCCGGCAAGTGCATGGAATCCCACTTTTGTGTTGGTAATTTCCTGCTCCGAGCGTGGTAGAGAGATGTAGTCGTCTGCGTGCTGCAGGAGGGCATCGAGCACTTGCAATAGTGTCCGTGAGAACAGTGGCTGAGAAATGCCATGCAACTGTCCGACTGTGTGCTGGTAGGTGCCTGTGGCCAGGAAGTGGAGTACAGACACCACCTTCAGTAGGGGTGGGATGGCGGTTGGGCTATCTATCATGCTGACAAGGTCAGCCTGTGTCATGTCCACAATGGCGGCTATGGTGTCCCGGTCCAAACGGTAGAGGGTGTGGATCTGCTCATCAGTGAGGTTGAACGGATGTGCTCGGAGGCGTGGGATTGCGGGCTGCCTGCGTGGTGGTAGTGGCTGTGCTGGCGGCCCTTGCTGGCCCTGCCTTGGCCTCCTCCTCCTCCTGCGTCTCCTCCGTGCGGCCGGTTGTAGTTGGTGTTCGTCTTCTTCTTGGAGTTGGAGTACTTGCAGTGCTATCAGGTCCCCCAGGGCCAACATCGCGAGTCCTGCCGGTAGCATTTCGGAGTGGGTGTGGTTGTGGGAGGTGACTGGGTGTGCAATTTATGTGTTTGCAGGCTGTATGGCCTCCACCTGTGGTGATTCATTCCACCTGTGCAAGCTGCTCTCCCCTTTGGGCGAGCACGTCCCGCACACAACGCTGCAATTCGAGGAATGGCATCTTGCAATTGCAATCATGTATTTGTACCCGATGGCCGTGTAACATTTGTTGATATGTACATTCGGCTATGGTCCCATTGTTTCACATACAATCTTTGCAGTCGCGAACAGACTTGTGATGGGTCAGTGGAACGTAGTACTCGAGTAACGGTGGGCCCTCATGCATCACTGTACCGAGTTGCAACGACGGGCGGGGCGTCCCATTAGTGGGTGAAGGCAGTTGCCATTTTCACACACAGCCGCACTAGATGGATTAATTTGTGATTTCAAACGGCCACAGATGCCTTTTCGACGTGATGTTGCAAATGAGGAATTCGAAGGGCGGCGCTTTCGGTTTTCAGCTAGCGGCGAGGAGATGCCCACAGGTCTGACTGCAAATATAACGTTCTATTGTTCAATGTCCTTGAGACAGGGGCCATGGCGAGGAAGCAATGATTGATATGAATAGTTTGGGATGCGCAATAGCGACGTGGGCGATGAGGCCGGACGTTCCCAAATACATGTTAATTCACAACACTGGAATTACGGGCTGGGGCACTGTGGATTTTGCAGGCTGCATAGCGCACAGACTCAATGGAAATTTCTAATGTTATGTGAGTAAATATTCAGGCGTTTTTATACCGGGATGAGGGAATGATGAATGGATGCATGGATAGGTGATTTGATACAGGGTTTGCCATGTACAGGGCTTGTTGGAATCTATCCGCCTCCCCTGCGCTATGTGATGCAGGGCAGCCATAGTGGGACCATCGTCTATATGGCCTTGTTGAGCCCTCCCTGTCTCGACGCGCCTTCAGACACTTGTGTCCATGCACGTTAACTTTCCCATCTGATGGAATCTGTTTTGACAGACGCATGCACAGGTACACTCGTTTGTGATGGTGTTTACACCTCGATATAGATGGTTATGAGTCGCAAGTGGTTTTGGGGTGGTGATGATCCTTTGGAGTGGGCTAGCATGCATATGGCTGTGGATTTAGTGTGATCATTGAAGTGAGTTGTTCGAATGTAGTTCTGATGGCCATTCTGTTCTTTTTCTTTTCTTTTGGTTGACAGGTATCTCCTCCCCTTTTGCCACTGCCATATGTATGCCACTCCTGCAGATGGCTTTTACTCCCGACACCTGCTGCTTCGTGTTAATCAGTGGAGCAGCATTACGATCTTGTGGGACGATTGCCAATGGGCCACATGCCCTTACGCAGTACTAGTGGCTCGGAGCAACATTTCGGCCTTTCAGCTGGACTAGTGCCTCCCCATTGGGACGGCCCTGCGGTTCTGTGCGCTTCCATGTTGCCTTTTCGTACGTGAATGTGGCTCTGTGTACCATGATGGAACAGGGCGTCACACAAGTATTAGCTGGTCATTCCTTGCGGATGCATCCCACAATGGTGATATGTGTTTTGGAGTTCATGGACTTATGGCTGTATGGGCTTGGTGATTTTGTTGTGCATTAAATTTCTATTCTGATGTGGGCCGTGTAGCGTTCTTCTTTGCGAGTGATGTGGCATATTCCTATTTGGGGAGCGATGTATTGTGAGGAGATCTGCATTGGGTTCCAGCTTCGGAGTTTAGTTGCGTGGTACTGTGCTGGGCGCGTTTGCCTACGGAGCCCAGTGAGGTCAGGGATGGGGGCTGCCAATATGTCTGTTTGAATGTTGTCATGCTCAGGGGCGGGGGATTGGGTTTTGTGTAACAGATGCCGGTCAGCCAGGTGGACTGGTGGAATGTTGTGATTTTCGGAATATTGCTGGTCACAGGTGCCTGTGTTTGCGTGCGTTTCTGGGGGGGGGACTGTGGTCATGTCCATTGGAATGGCTTCTGTATTCGTGCCATCTGTGCCCTGCAGCTCCCATTGGCCCCTCTTGTGATTCTTTTGTTCGTTGGCATGCATGGGTGACTTGTACTTTTCACTGGTTGCATTGTGACTTCATTGCACCTACGGGGAGTTGTACTTTGTGGGCAGGGAGCGGTGTACAGGCACTCAGTGGGGCCGTTTACGGTTGATTCGCGATGCCGTACTTCTCACCATGGCGGAATGGTACTTTCCGCCATGCTTGATGGCGTTAGGTACATGTCCGCTAGGGTCGGAATTCGCGTACCCTTGCGCCATGGTGGTATTTACGGTTTGGCATGGCGCGCGCGCGCGTACTTGGTGCAGTTAGCGTTGGCGTTCACTACGGTGTCGCTAATGGCTTTGTACTTTGCGGTGACGGGTCATAGTCGCACCGAGCGCAATTCGATGGCGGTATTGCATTTCCGCCATCGTTTTCCCATTTCCGCAAGGGTCGTAATGAGGGCCAAAGAGTTGGTTCCAGAGGAGCAAAGTGGTCTACAGGTAGAGTGTTCAGTGAGATAGAGTTGAAGATAGTGTGGTCCCCGGGCCTAGACAGCCTTGTGGATGATGCAAAGGGATTTGAATTTAATCTGCGGGAGCCAGTGAAGACTTTTTAGCGAAGGAGAGATGCAGTCCCTTGGCTTAAGGCCAAGGATAAGTCTCGCTGCTGTATTCTGGATAAGCTGCAGGGGTCGCAGAGTGGAAGAAGGAAGATTCAGGAGAAGGCTGTCACAGTACTCAAGTCTAGAGATAACGAGGGCTTGAGTCACATTGAGCGACTGAGGGAAAGTGAGAAAAAATAGAATTCCTTTGAGAATGAAGAGCTGATAGTTGGACTTCTTGACAATGTCCTGAGTGTGAGGGAGGAAGGAAAGAGAGGAGTCGAAGATGACTTCAAGATTCTTGGCTTCAGTTGAAGGTGCAGGGGGAGAGCCCAAAGAGGAAGGCTAGAGTGAAGGGGAGAAGGAGGGAGCAGGGGTCCCAACGGGAAGGATCTCAGTTGTACAGGCGTTGAGGCCGATATCATTCGAGGTGCAACAAAACTGGTTGGCAGATAGGCATTCAGGGATGATGGAGGGTGAAAGAGGGTCAGCAGGGAGTTTGAAGAAGAGCTATGTGCCATCTGCGTAGCACTGGGAGAAAGAGGAGATGAGGCATGCAAGGAGAGCAAGGTAGATGTTAAAGAGCCAGTGTGAGAATATAGAACCTTTGGGGACACCATAGGTGGAGATGGAACTAGGAGAGGAGAAGGGACCCCGGATGAATTGGAATAGCGTGGAATGAGCCATCCTCATCCGATGGAGAGTCCCTGTGGGGTTCATCCATGCCCAATGGTTCCCAGTCTACTGGTACGAAGTCATCTGCCTCATTGTTGTTCATGGCCATAGCTGCTGTATCTGTGCCCGTGTGTGTTGCCGTGTCCCCAGTCAGAGTCAAACCACAAGGTGAGGGTGGAGGCAGAGATGTCAGTTGATGCCTTGGGCCCGGTGTGTTCTTTGCCTTGTGCCAGTGTGGACTCCCGGGCTGCAGTATTGGACGGCTCCTAGACGATGCAGGGCCCTATGTGGGAGGCAGTCTCTGGTGGATTTCCAAGATCAGCGTGTGCAGCGTTGTCAGTATGTCCAAGGACATATCCCTCGGTTGAGCCTTGAAAGGAATGAGTGGTGGAGGTTCAGGACTGATGCATCTTCTTCGGCAAGGCGGTGAACCTGCCTCCCTTTCTGGGGACCCCCACTGAGACGGGTCCCTGACCCCCTTTGTGGTCTGAATAATCATCTTTGGGCAGTCCATCCCTGCCCTCGTCCGAGGTGGTATAAATCTGCACCGCCTTCTCTGGGGCAGTCTGCAGGCCTGTACCCTTCTTAGGGTTGGCAGGAGCCTTACCCATTCCCCCTCTCTGGAGACTTTTGGGATGGAGCGGCCAGGGGAGCTGTCCCCATTCCAGGGTCCTACGCAGGCGCCGCAGCAGCTGCCTCACACTTTGGTGGCAGTGACACTCTAATAGTAGCTGTCGTTGTGACCGTGGACACCACCATCTTGGCCAGCCACCTCTACGTCGAGGAAGTGATGGGCGTCGACGAGATCGTTGACGCGGTGGTTAGAGCCTTCGTCAACGAGGCCGTGGGGTCTGCTGATGAAGTTGTTCTGGCTGGCTGAGCAGCCGATGATGATGGCGTCGCCGACAGGGGTAGAGAAGGGCCGCCTTTCGATCTCTCCTTCAACATCTTATCCGCCAACTGTAAGCAGAGTTTTGACGGAGTCAAGAACTTTCTCTTAGAGGGAGTACCCCTCACCGGTAGGCTCGCCGTAGAAGTAGTTGGTGATGGCGACCTTGTCTTTCTCACGCTGGGAGCTGCAACCGTGGCGAACCCAGTGGGGGCAACATCATGCAGCCGGGCCTTCTCTTGGACCCCCAGGAGCGGGGCGTTCTCAAAGGACCTCAACCTCTTTACTAATGGAGTTCGTTCTTGGGACCTGCCGGTCCTGGGTGAAGCATCACCATGCCCTGAAGCAGAGTCGAAGGCCTTACATGACTTCAAACAAGCAGCCAGCTTGCTGTAGCGGCCTTTGTTCATCTTTTTCGAAAATCCCTGGCAGACCTCGCATCCCTCCTAATCATGGTTCGGATGCAGGCAATACAGGCACTTATGGTGTCGATCCTCGACATACACATTCCTCAATCCAATGAAAGATCTGCGATGTAGTATGATCTTCGCAGATAGAGTCGCCGCTGTCGGTAGTCGACCTACGGTCGAAAGACGAGACAAAAAACGGTCAAAATGTACTCAAAAATTTCAAATATGAAAATAGCTCGAAGAGCAACAAGACGAATCAAAGCACTGAAGCGTGCAGTAAAAATCGGAAGATGGCCACAACGGGTAGAGCTTAGGGAGAGTACTGTCATTTGATGGTGGCAGTATGACCCAAAGGACAGAGATTGGTTTAGAGGAGGAATACAGTTTTAAAGCTAAAGTGAAACTGTTTTTTATTTTACCGAGGATTCCCACCCTGACGACGGGGAATATTCAGGAGCGTGTGAATCCATGCCAGACCCCTTGCTGGAGAATATTGAAATATTGACTGGAACTGTGAAAAATATTTGGTTTATCAAGCAAGAGCTTGTGGAAACTTTGTAAAATCATTTTTGAAGAGTGAGAAATCTTGTTCGGTAGTGGGACAATCCAAATGACAAGAGAAAGACTTATGGAGTGAAAGAAACTTCATGTGGCATCTAAATCAGAACTTGACTATTGAAAGAAACTTTCTTGTTTGGAACTTTAATTTAGAAAATCCTGCATTAATCCCGGGGAAGGGGATCCAACCCTGGTTAGAATGATGCACGGTTATCAAGCTTATGTTTGAATAGGGAATAGTTTCTTACCTGTAACTCCATTTCTCCAGCATTGGTATCTTTCATGGATTCACATGCTTTGAATATTCCCCGTCGTCAGGCTGGGAATCCCCGGTACATTATATAGACCCTTTCCCGTAGGAAAACTTTTTCGACGCTTATGCGTCCTATCCACCTCGTTTTGTATCATGCGTGCCCGTGCCGTCAGGACGTCATGATATAAATACAGGCCCCGCCCCCGCGCTCCCTCAGATTTCGGCCCCCAAAGTAGTGGGGGAACCGGTTTGCATGATCAGGGGAGGCAGGTGGGCGCATGTGAATCCATGAAAGATACCAATGCTGGAGAAATGGAGTTACAGGTAAGAAACTATTCCCTTCTCCAGCATTGGATCTTTCATGGATTCACATGCTTTGAATAGATTACATAGCAGTACTACCCCCAAGAGGAGGTGTGCATGCAAACCCCTATACATTCTTCGCAAAAGGCCGTTCCCTAAGATTATGTATACATCAGTAATAGTTTACATAGGGAAAAAACGGACCACATACAGTCATAAATTCCACAGGATGCCACCCCGCAGCCGGGGCTTACCTTACTGGAATAGGTGTCGAAGCACCGCCTGTCCCATCCGGGTGTCTTCGGCATGTTGCTGCGACAGGCAGTAATGGCGGGTAAAGGTGTGTGTAGTCGCCCAGGTAGCCGCCATGCAGATGTCCCCTAGAGGGACTCCGGCCCACAGTGCCGTCGACGATGCCGCTGCTCTAGTTGAATGAGCTCTTGGCCGTCGTAGAAGAGGCTTCCCTGCCTTGGAATGGCAGTACGAGATGGTAGATGACACCCATCTTGAAAGTCCTTGCTTTGAAATGGCTTTTCCTCTAGCACCCAACCCATAGGCCACAAACAGCTGTCTCGTTTCTCTGAACGGTTGCGTACGATGAAGATAAAACTTGAGAGCCCTTTTTACATCCAATGTGTGTAGCATGCGCTCCGCTCCCGAGCATGGCTCCGGAAAAAACGTAGGCAACACGATAGAAGAGTGTTTATGAAACACCGAAGGAGCTTTTGGTATGAACTGTGGGTTAGTGGCTAGGACTACCTTGGTCTTGAAAAATCGTAAGTATGGTGGGTCCACCATTAGAGCCTGAACTTCTGAGATACGTCGGGCTGAAGTGATGGCCACCAGGAAGGCCAATTTCCACGACAGAAACTTCAGAGACGATGATGACATTGGCTCAAACGGAGGTTTCATAAGAGACGTTAAGATCAGATTGAGGCTCCACTCCGGTGGAAATTTCTTCTCTGGAGGGAAACTCCGAAAGAGGCCTTTAAGGAAGTGCTTAATCAGGCGGTCGCTGAACAATGGTGCCGAGTGCCGTCGACGAGTAAACCTGGAAATGGCTGCTAGGTGTACTTTTATTGACGACACCGACAGGCCCATTTGAGCTAATAACAGCAAGTATGGAAGGAGCTGTTCCGGCCTAATCGATTGCGGGGCCAAACCTGGTTGATCCTCACACCATTGACAGAACCTTTTCCATTTGTACGCGTATGAGGCGTTTGTGGAAGGTGCTCTTGCCGCTTGCAGGATACGTCGACAGTCCTCCGGAATCGTTAGCCGACCAAATTCGGCGAAGTCAGGAGCCAGGCCGTCAACTTGAGGCTGTCCGGGTCGTGATGCCAAACGACACCCTCCTGTCGAGACAGAAGGTCGGGGGTCTTCTGGAATCTCATCGGTTCCGCCGCCGCTAAGTGTAGTAGGTCTGAAAACCACACTTGTCTGGCCCAGTATGGGGCCACCAGAATTACCCGACATGGGTACCTGAGGATCCATTGCAACGTCCTCCTGACAAGGGGAAAAGGAGGAAATGCGTACAGGAATTTGTTCGTCCATGGGAATGAGAACGCATCCCCCAGTGAGCCCTGCTGAGGCCATCTGCTTGCGTACTGATGGCATTTCTTGTTGTTCTTCGTTGCAAACAGGTCTATGGAAGGGTGTCCCCATTCCTTGAATACTTGTTGAAGTTGTTGGTCGTTCAGCACCCATTCGTGAACTTCGTTCATTTCTCTGCTGAGGGCATCGGCTTCCACGTTTTTCACTCCTGGTAGGTGAAATGCTAAGATTTGTATGTTGTGTTGAAGGGCCCAATGCCAGATTTTCTGTGCCTCTGTCGATAGGGACCTGGAACGTGTCCCTCCTTGTTTCCTCAAGTAGAACATCGTAGTGGTGTTGTCCGTCATGACACGCACCACCGAGTCCCTCAGTTGCGGAAGAAAAGACTTCAGAGCCCATCGCACTGCTCTCAGTTCTAGCAGGTTGATATGCAGGGAGGACTCCTGCAAAGACCACTGGCCTTGTACCTGTAACATATCCAGATGAGCTCCCCATCCGCTCAGCGATGCATCCGTCACCACCGTCTTTTGGAACTCTGGTTCCAGTAGAGGCATCCCTCTCGTTAGGTGAGTAGACACTTTCCACCAGCCGAGTGCTTGAACTAGTTGTTCGTCGACGACCAGTCTGTCGGACCAGCGACCTCTGCTCTGTGCCCAACGGTCCGCTAGAAATTCCTGGCAAGGCCTCATAAACAGACGGCAGTTGTTTATTAACGGAATGCAGGACGACATGGTCCCTAGCAGGGACATGTACTTGCGCACAGAGACTCTGGTACCGCCGCTCCATTCCGACGCCTTGTTTTGAAGTTTCTGAATTCTTTCGCTGGATGGTTTCACCAGGCTTGTGTGCGTATGAAACTCCGCTCCTAGAAAGACCAAGGTCCTCGAAGGCTCTACTGAGGACTTGTTGAAGTTTATTGCGAAGCCCAGTTCCTGTAAGATGGACATTGTGGCTCGTAGACTGTCTCGTGTTTGTTCCTTGGATGACCCTCTGATTAGCCAGTCGTCTAGATATGGATAGACATGATGACCATCCTTCCTTAAATGGGCCGCTATAGGGGCCAAGCACTTGGTGAACGTCCTGGGGGAGGACTTGAGCCCGAACGGGAGGACCTTGAACTGAAAATGCTTTCTCCCGACGACGAATCTTAAATATCTCCTGTGTCGTGGGCGTATTGGGATGTGAAAATAAGCATCCTGAAGGTCTAGTGAAGAGAGATAGTCCATGGGTTGCACCGATCTGATAACCTCTTGGAGTTTTAGCATTTTGAATTTTTGGCTCTTTAGCCACTTGTTGAGTACCCTCAGGTCGAGAATGGGCCTCCATTTGCCGTTTGGCTTTTTGACAACAAAGAACCTGGAATAAACTCCTTGGCCTTCCTGTGCCACAGGAACTCTCTCTACCGCCCCTTTTCGCAACATAAGCTCCGCCTCTTGTCGTAGGATTTGGAGGTGGGGCTGTGTCGAGAATAAAGGAGGAAGACGCGGAGGCTTGTCTTTGAATTGCAGCGCATGACCCATGCGAATCGTGTCTAGGACCCATCGATCTTTGGTGATGCATTTCCATCGGTCGAAGTGATGAGAGACTCGACCCCCCAGGACGTTCCGAAGGCCGTCATTGGTTGCTGGTTTGCTTGTTCTTCGTTGACGACGGACCTGAGCCTCGCCGCCTGGAGGCTTGATAGTCCCTGCTTCCACGTGCCGACTGGGACGCTCGTCTGAACCCTTGTGAAGAGTACGAGGGCCTGTTAAATCCACGGTCCCTCGAGGCTCCAAAGCGGGAGTTTCCAGAAGCACCTCTGAAAGGGCGAAAAGAGCGAAAATTTCTACCCGTTTGAAGGGCGCCGAGGGACCTAGCAGTATCCGTGTCTTCTTTCATCCCTTTCAGCGCTTCATCAACCTTTTCTCCAAACAGGTGCTCCCCTTCGCATGGCATGTCCAGGACTTTGTACTGTACTTCAGGACGGAAAGTAGTACATTTGAGCCACGCTTGTCGACGAAGCACTACTCCATGGTTGATTTGTTTGAAACCAGACTCTGCTAGGTCCACTGCGATATTAATAGCGTGGTTCGAGGCCTCCTCGCCGTCCCGCACCAGTAACATAGCTGCTTTTCGGTGTTCGTCTGGCAGGTGTTCTAGGATAGGGGCTAATTTGTGCCACATTTCCCTATCATATCGTGACACGATCGCTAAGGAATTGGCTGCTCTTACTGTCGTCGCTCCGACCGAGAGCACCTTCTTTCCAAATGCGTCCTGCCTCCTAGCCTCGCTTTCCGGTGGCGTTGAACATTTTTGCTGGACCCTGGCCTTCCTAGCTGCTGCCGCCGACACCACCGAGTCAGACAAAGGCTGTGATGTTAGACATTTTGGAGTGGACTCCGGAGCTTTAAACTTTTTCTCGATCCGTCCCTTTATGGCTGGTTCCGAGAACGGATGGCGCATCGTTTTGAGACCTTCTTGCCACACATGGTCAAGGATTGGGATGGCAAATACCGATTTTCTCCTTTGACCCATATGGTCAAAAAGGAAACAGTCTTTCCTCTGCTCCTCAGGAATCAAGCCGAATTCGGAACACGCTTTCCCCATCATTGCATGGAAGGCTCCCACATCATCAGGGGGAGATGGCTGTGTCTGGCTCCTCGTAGACTCCAATTCTACATCCGAATTCCATGTCGGGTCCCTCGACGGTGACAGGGAGATGTCTGACCCAGAGTCATCATGTATAGAGTCGGACTCCGACAACTCACCCTCCTCCTGAGCTCGAGGACGATCTTTTACCGCCTGGGGAGCCGATGGGTGATTCGTCGACGAGCGAGCCGTACAAGTTTGCTCGTCGACGGAAGGTACAGACAGAAGTGACGATGACGTCCCAGGTTGAGGGAACTGGGTATCCAGCCGCTGTAGTAGCTTCTGAAGAGTATTAAGCACATCCAGAGACAAAACTGTCTGGGGGTTCAGCAACGTGGATGATATAGGTACCATACCCCCGCTCGCACTCGTCGCCGTCGTCGTCGACGTGGAAGGCCGTAAGCCTAAATCCAATGGCTGCAGAACCATGTCACCTTCCCCTTCCGCCGAGCAGGCCGTGTCTGGCTGCAGTAAGACCTCAGGGGGGATCGGGTCATAGACCTCAGGCAGCCAAGCCATAGACTGAGTTTCCGTCGACGAAGGAATCCCAACCGCTGCTGCTTGAACGGTAATAGGCATCGTCAATGACACCGAGGTCGACGAGGAAGTCATCGTCGTCGAGCCTTTAGACTTCGTTGTCGATTTTGATGCCGACTTCCCGGCTGAAGCTTCTCGACTCACGGAAGACCTGGGACGGTCCCCTGAGGAGGATTTAGACAGCGCCAGCCTCTCCGTCTTAGATGATGAGGAGGAGGAGGGCTTTTTATGAGATGAGGAGGATCCAGCATGTTTCCCCTTATGCTTGTCCTCAGGGCGAATTTCTGCTGGCCGCACCTTCTTCGATGGAGGCTCCGACTTGCTCCTGGAGGCCGTGGAGCCAACTTCCGAAGCCGGGTAGGCACCCGCTCCGTCATTAAGCCAGTCGACCAGCCTTCTTTTACGGTCCTTAAGGGTTTTTTGGGAGAAACCCTGGCATATCTCACATGTATCCGCCGTGTGGTGCGGGTGGAGACAGTAGATACAGTCCATGTGGCCGTCTCCTTCATAAACCTTTTTGAGGCCACAGGTTGCACATGGGCGAAATAACGCCTTTCCAGACATAATTCTCCAGATTTGAACTTCGCTTACGCGAAACAGACAAAAAAACAATCTAGTTATCACTAGTAGTAACACGAAGATCCCACTGCTTTGAAAGACGGTTGAAATCTGAGGGAGCGCGGGGGCGGGGCCTGTATTTATATCATGACGTCCTGACGGCACGGGCACGCATGATACAAAACGAGGTGGATAGGACGCATAAGCGTCGAAAAAGTTTTCCTACGGGAAAGGGTCTATATAATGTACCGGGGATTCCCAGCCTGACGACGGGGAATATTCAAAGCATGTGAATCCATGAAAGATCCAATGCTGGAGAATAATTGTTATTTTGTTGAGTTTGAACAGCCATATGAAACCTGTATGATTTTGTTGCATGTGTAAGTGTGATGTTAGAGTGTTTTCCTTTAGTCTTAGTTTAACAGGTAGGGCAATCCTCGATAGTTTAGAGAAAACGAGGTGTTTATCATACACTTTTATTTAATAAAATGACTACTTGTGGAAAAACAATCTACCTCCATGCCTCGCATTTCTGGACCCTCACATAGGTCTTTCCGCTTCGCACCTATTTTCTCTCCACTCTATTTATCATGCCTCTACGCATGTTCTGTTCGTCCTTTCCGCTCATGACGCAATTACCCTTTCTCTTCAACATCTTCATTGGCTTTCTTTTGAGACTTGTGTGCTTTAATTTCCTCTGTATTGTCTTGAAATCTCTACATGGTCTTACTCCTCCCTATCTTTCCACTCATCTCCTTCGACACACGCCTCTTAATCTTTCTGCGAACAATTTATTTTTCGATTATCTGTCCCTCACCCTTCCTGTGCTTCATTCCATTTCTGTTCTTTTTCTTCTCTTTAAATTTCATGCACCCCGATTCACCAAATGTTATAGTATTGTCATTGTTTCTTTGTACAGCGCTTAGACGTTAGGCACTATATAAATGAAAATAAAATACAAAAATACAAATATTGTGACACAGGATGCATGCAAGGGACTGTGACGTGGAGGCACGCAAGGGAATGTGACCTGTGACGGGGAGGTTTGCAAGGGACTGTGACTGTGACACGGAGGCATGCGAGGGACTGTGACACAGAGGCACGTGAGGTGCTGGTGGGGATGTTTGTTAGGGTCTGACAATGGAAATGCGTAATGGACTAACATGGGATGCACTCAAGGGACTGATGAGGGATGCACGCAAGGGACTGAAAGGATGGGGGAGGTACGCTTTGGCACTGACAGGGGACGCACAAGGGACTGACAGGGATGCAAGCAAGGGACCGATGATGGGTGCAAACAAAGGGCTCATGATGGATGTGCACAAGGGACTGATGGCGGATGCGATCAACGGACTGCGACATGGATGTCACATGAGGACTGTGACGAAGATGCATGTGAGGGATGGGGACAAAGGGAGACTGACAGAAATGATGGAGGCATGGATAATGGAGAACTTTAGTAAGGAAAAATTCATACAGATGTGTCAAGAGAGTCAAAGGTTATCAGCAACAGAATTTTCACAAAGTCAATGGATTTTAGGATTCACTTTAACTATAGGTGGAAAACATCATTGTGATTGCAGCATTGGGTAATGTTTACCAAACACCATCAATATTGTCGTGATGTACTGTTATAGAATTGCAGAATAAGAAAGCAAGTTTACAGTAGAGTGCCATGTAGATCAGAAGTGGGCGGTCTACTATTTGTTTTAAAAGCGAAAGTGTTTGCCGTAACGTCTTAACCTATTCCACAACATAAATCTAGCTCATGTATGTCATTTGCCACGCATTCAAGAAAACATGTGTCATTTCAGTCACTGTACAACCACAATAGCATAGTGTTTTTCTGAACAGAGTATGCCATTAACAAATCGGCCGAACAATGGTTCCATTTTGAACGTACATCAGTTTCCTGAAACCTCCTTGCAGCAAGCCTGCAATGCTGCGTCTCCAGTCCATGGGGAGCTGTGATGCAGTGGCTAAATTGCCAGCTGCAGGAACTGGAGGCTGAATATATCATTCTGGGTCACACCAGATCCCTGTACTTCAGCTGGGAGCACTATATATATGAAATGTGATTTTTTAAATTTTAGAATATTTTTGGGTGTTTTGGATTTGTGATTTTTAACCGTGTGTGTTTTAATATTTTGTGTAAGGTGGACTAGTGTTAACCAGTATCATAATAAAGAACCAATTAATTAATTATATATATATTCCGAATAGGACACTAATATTTGCTCAGTCAGAGCTAGAATGTCAGTGCCAGCACAAGGGATCCAGGCCTTGAAACACACTTGCACTATTGTATGGCCTTTAGTAGCCAGAGTTATTGGTTTCTTCATTATAGTATTGAAATGCGCACGCAGGTCATCGAAGTGGCTTAGGCATAGGTTTACAATCTTGTATCACTGCAAAGGGCCAAGGGTGATTCCTAGGATGGGAATATATTAAGATATGCTTGTTGTGATTACCCCATGGACTATAGTAACAATATATCAGTGTCTCATCTTCCACGGTGGTAACTTCAGCTTCACCAGAGTATGAGACACTAGGAATAACAAATAGACCACTGTTGATATTTACCTCTCTATCAAGGATGTCTGGCTTCAAGCACCAAACACACAAGACCTTTTTAGGGAGTACCTTTTGCCAGTTCGAAAGTGTATCCCCCCGGATTTCGGCACACATCTACTGACTAATGTCTGTCCCAGACCTACAGAAAAACCAACCCTCTTGGCGTTGTCAATGCTTGTTTTGTACTATCAGGCGTTTTACAACAAGAAAGGAAGTAAGAACTTGTATTCCCTCGTCTTTTTGCATGCCTTCCTGAACGACTTGGTCCTACGTGAAGAACACTGAACAATCACCTTGGCTCTGAATCTCATTTTTTACCACCATGCCGTTGTCATGGGGATTTAATCTAAAGACCTGAACCTCCACTTAGCACAGGGTCTACCACTGAAACACAACACTTACTTTATTAATCATGATACCTCTCAACAAAACAGGACACTGGTTTACCTTACGAGACACAGGAATGTTAAAATGTTTTACATCCCTTGCATTTTCGGTCACAGATTATAGAGAGGGGTTTTAGCACCAGAAACGGAATTTCAGAATGACCCACATCTTACACATATTTATTATTTATTGTTGTATAACACACTAAGCTCTGGTGCATCAAGGTGCTGTTACATGACCAGTTACAAAACCAAACCAATGTGACCAGTTACTCAAATGAAGAATAGACACACTTTTTTAGAAAACAAAGGTGAACAACGATCCGTGATTAATTGAGTTTCATATTGCACTTATCAGAGCAGATTAAGTGAACATCAGTGTTTTAGCGCTTTTCGAAAAGTCCAATAGGAGTGCTCAGCTCACAAGATAGGTGGGAGAAGGTTCCAGTGTTTGGTTGCAATTGTCGGGAAACTAGAGCCTCCAGCTTTGGCTCATTTAAATTTGGGCTCAACAAAGCGGTGGGCATGGCTGCTCTGGTAAATCTGGAGGTGGCTTTTGTGATTTGTTGAGCTAAGTAGGGCAGAGCATCCTTGGACAGGCACCTATGCGTGATGGACAGTGTTTTGAAGAGGAGGAGCCAGTGTGATTTTTTAGCTGCAGTGATGTGTTCAACTTTGGGGATGTTCAGAGCTGCTCTGAGAGCGTTATTTTGAATGATCTGCATCTTTTGAATGTTGTAGTAGTCTGTGGCACCTGCAAAAAGGGAATCGCAATAGTGAAGCCTGGATCCCATTGTGGCTCTTGCAATTGTGAGGCAACTTTCCGGGGAGAGGAAGGGTCTGGATGCGTTGATTAGTTTGGTAGTAGGCCACAGAGGAGGCAATGGAGCTAACATGCCGTGTGAGAGACGGGGTAATAAACTACCTCTGGAAGTTTGGACTTCTGGGATACAGCCACAGGGCTCCCTGCAAATACAGGCATCTCCTTTGCCACATCCTTACTTGGTTCACCCCACTCCAAACCCCCCAGCACTATGAAGTAGTGTCACCAATGAATAAAACAAAAATAAATGAAATTATTACACCTTTCTGAACTCTAAAGAACATACGTCAAAACGCCCAGCTACTATCAGAAGAGACAGTGCTGGAAGTTACGTGTCATGTAGTGGTGTCACTGGTGGGAATACTCAACAGCTGCTTTTGCCTCACGAGACTACGTTATCAGACGCGTTTTAATTCATGTGTTCACAATTTCAAGTGGGCTTACTTGTCTAACTCTAGTATGAAGTCTTGCCCAACCTCTGAGATCGAATACGTATTCTGAGCTGTATATTCAACTGCCCTCGCAATCCCAGCTTTAGATCAGAATGCTGTGTCGAAAGTAAACAACCCGTCTATTCCGGTAAAAAAAACCCATCAAAACCGGATAAAAATAACTGCATTGGTAATCCAATGCCTGTAATTGAAATAGAACGAGTCTTTCATTGCGTTTCCTCTCACATTTCTGCCAGTGCTGCCAAAACAATGGACTCAATGTACATATGACCTTCAGCTACAGATGGAAGACAACAGTGTTGCAATGCACAGAGTACACAAAGGCAGCGCAGTGCCTGACACCGAGAGAGGCGAGGGACAGGAACCAAAGCCTTCGCAAAGGACTGGGAATAGTTATGTCACATCGAGAGTCCGGGGTAACAACGCCAGTCCAAATGTTTCTCTCTCTTCCCAAACACACGTTGGAATCCTCAAGTTTGTAGAGTTCTAATTCTTTATCTGAATTTTCTGAAACTTAGATTTCTGACACAAGATTCAGCCATTATTACCCACGGAATCCCTAAGAATAACTGGTGGGGCTGTTTCTCACTAGACTTGGGTATATATTCATATAAAGGGGATACCAAGATACACACTTGCATTTATTTATTTTTCAAGTTTTAAATAAAGCGTATGCTGCCTTTCGGTTTCAAAGAGGTTTTGTGGTGGGAAGCTGGGGGCGGGTGTTTAAGTAGCGAAAGAGTCCAAGAGCCAGCCACTGGCCGATGATCAGCTAGAGTTCTGACCATATGTTTTGGGGAATTAGCACAACTTTCAGCCTTTTGTGATACTTTAAGAAATCTGCCTCAAAACGAATGGGCAGTTGGAGGTATTCTGCAGTGTTGATCTTTGCAAGGGGTAAAATCTTCTCTGTTCACAGATGCTCCCTCCCGAGTGGATGGAGAGTCTGTTATGGCCATCTACTGTCTGCCCCCTTGCCTCAGAGACCTATTGATTCCTTCTGATTTGCTAATCGGAAGCGGCCAGGTGCTGGTGAACCTTGGCAGTGATACGCAACAGGGTCCTTTCCTCTAGACCACTGCTGCCGAGAGAGAGGCCGGGGGCGAGGTAGCATTGGGGAGCATTGTGCTGTACACACTTAACAGGGTCACTCGAATCCAAGGAGAACCCAAGATGATTTTGCATCGTTGACCCACGGCGTACTACAGCTGTTACATGACATCTTAGTATTTCGAGGCTGCTGAGGTTTGTGTTGTGTTGTGCTTGCCGGGGGCCGGGCCCATAGCCTATAGCTCAGCGGAAGGAAAATAGTGCCAGTGCTTTACAGCTTCGTGCTTCCTAGCACCCCAGTAGTAGTGACTGGGGTGGTTCTAGCTTCTAAAAGACTACCTAATATTGGATAATATCGGATCGTTTTAGGTTTTGTGGTTCAATGTGGTGGTAAGGACACTAATTAATATGGCAGCAGAAAATAAAGCTGCCAGAAGACGAAGGAAAGTAGCAAAACCAAAGCCTGAGATGGCAACAGGGGGCCACAGACTACGGCAGGCCTGCATTAAATGGGCTTTACAGAGCCAAACACCACTGCAGGGGATAACAGAAGCACAGCTCCTCCCTCCCTGGAGCATGGGGCACCTGTAGGAACACTGGCAATTTCTCTGCCGAATTTTCAACTGCTCTCTATTTTACAAGACAAATACTCCAATGGTATCCCTACTAAGGGGGTAAGTCAGGAAGAGCCCATAGAATGGGCCACCAGATTGCCATCTAGGACTCCTCGATCAAGTGCCCTCAATTGTTGTTATCCTCAGTCTGGGCTAAATGAGATGATTCCTAATGAGCTGCAAGTACATAACCCTATCGAACTATCTGAACCAGCAGCTGAACCATCAGATGGATCATTATTGGAAGCACTCGAGCTATATATAGACAGATTTTATGATAAATGCTGCCTGGTGATTGTGTCTACATTTCCCCTCCTCAGATCGCGCAAGTGCGGGGAAGAGAAAAGGGGAGAAGTGCTAGGGGGAGTGGGAGATGGAAGTGCAGTTAACTCACAAGTGCAGCCAGTGGGTGGCTCATAGGTGCAGAGAGAAGGGACTGCAGGGTTGCAGATAGAGACCCTCAAGTGCTGGGGAGCCCGGAGGCACTGCACGGGCAACTGGACATTCAGGAGCCTGGGAACGAGTTCAGAGAGTGACCAGGTGACCAGAGCTTTAAGCAGTCAGGTGCATCAGCAGGGGAGAGGAAGAGAGAAAGCGGACTCGAAAAGGAAGGTCTTGAGTTGCTTCCGGAACCGGAGGTGGTTCTGCTCAAGTTTGAGAGAGGCAGGGAGGCTGTTCCAGAGGGAGGCCCCATCCGAGAAGATATATCTGCCCCCATCTGTCTGCTTGGAGAAGCTCCTGATCCTCAGAGAGTTGGAGGTGGATGAGCGTAGAGCTCGAGAAGTAAGATATTTTGGAAGAGAAAGTTGGAGGTAGAGCAGTCCAGCCCCAGAAAGCTTTGTGGACGATGCAGAGGGTCTTGAACTTGATCCTTGCCCCCATGGGGAGACAGTGAAGAGATTTCAGAGCTGGAGAGATGAGATCCCTGGGCTTGAGGTTAAGGACAAGTCTTGCAGTCCTGTTCTGGATAAGTTGTAAAAGTCAAAGAGTAGCGGCAGGAAGATTTAGAAAGAAGCTGTTGCAATATTCCAGCCTAGAGAGCACCAGAGCTCTGGAGAGAGTGGGCTTCTGGGGTAAAGGGAGAAAAGGAAGAATACCTACGAGGAGGTGCAGCTGATAGTTTGACTTCTTAGAAACGTCATAGATTTGAGGAGAGAAGGGTGGAGTCGTAGATGACACCAAGGTTCTTGGCCTCACAGGAAGGAGCAGGAAGAGGGCCCAAAATGGGCAGCCAGAGAGAGAGAGAGAGAGAGAGAAAGAGGAAATGAACGATCCGGTGTCCCAATGAGGAGGATCTCAATCTTATTGGCATTAAGGCAGAGATCACTGGTGGCACACCATTCCCAAATTGCGGTGTTAGGGAGAATTCTCATTCTATAACTAATTTCCCTTACCTATAGAGTCCCCCAGTAGCGTTGCTGGATTTTAAGGGTTTGTTTCTTTTTCCTGCTAAGAGTGAGACTCTTTTTCCCACTCTTAGGCATTTTTGCTATGTGTGTTCTAGGCTATTTTTGTGTTTAATGTCTATGGGATTTTCTCACCCCCATAGAAACCATCTTAACTCACATGTGTTACACAGCAACCTCAGTGCAGTGACACAGGGGTGTCGTAGCGACCCCCAAACATAGACCCCATACCCTGGGACTGACTACTGTCTCCCAGGGCATATAAAGTCCCAATTGACTTTACTAGTCAATTTTTATGAACTAAACCAGTACAAACCATCTTACTATGGAGGTACTGGATAGGGTTAATAGTTTTTCTCTTATGTTCATTTTCGAGAGGGTACCGTACAGTCCCTCTCTCGAAAGGTTCTGGCTGGTGGCAGTGGTTACTACCGTAAATATTCGACCATGAATATTTCCCTATGGGATTTTCCCATTGTTCGAGGCTACCACTTTTTCCGACAGCCTCTAACATACCGCCGGTGCATTTTAATATTAACCTGACTCCGGTAGGTTTTATTTGCCAAAAATGTAATATAACTTCTTTCTCGTGTCTTTCTCGAAACTCCTAACCCAGGTCAGGGATCCTTTGTCCGTCCTTTTGGCGGGCATCTACTGAGAAGCCTCCTTTCGGCACCACTGAGTCTGGGGTAGGTCCATTGTGTGGCAGGGGGAGTAGGACCCTGGACAGGGTTGCCTCAGCAACCCATGTCGCACTCTATCCTGATAGGCTGGAGGGTCTCCCGCCAATACGACCACGCCACTGTGTAATGACAGCTAGGCTGTATGAGTGGGGATCTTTTTGCATAAAAGCAGGGTCCTGAGGACTGGAAGAGCAAGATGTCGCCACTGGAACTAAGAAGCTGAAGAGGAGCGAAGCCAAAGACATCTGCAATGACTGAACCATCGGTGAAGCCCTACTGCAGCATCTCACCACTTTTCGCCACACGACGAGAGAAGATCTTCATCTGCAAGAGCCTTCTTCCCTTGAGCTGGTGGGGCCAACCAGTTTGCCAATCGCCTTCCCGACCTGTCCCTTGGTCAAATCTCCCGTACCCAGTACCCGGAGGCCGGATAGCCAGGCACCAGTCGACCCGGACCATGATTTAAAGGAGCGTACCTTCTATTCGTCGGGTAGCACCGCGGCTGGTTTCATCCCTGGGTAGTGCAGTAACTCGAACCTTCCTCCACGAGGAGAGTCCCTCTTCCTCTGCTGGAACACCCGAACTGCAGGAGCCACTTCTTATTTAAAGGTACATTGTTCCGCCAGGCCGCCCTTTCTTCGCGGTAGCACTAAAGGTGTTTTAAATCCTTTACCTACCTGTTGGGTTGGCCGCCCCTGTCTCTTAACATTGTCTTTTCAACTTCTGCATCCACCTTTTCAAATTCGTTAACCAAAGACTTGACTGCAGCTACAAGAACATTTTGCTCCTGGGCCCTTGCCCTGTACCACTGATTCTGGCACAGGCCTTCTGACTCGCTACATTTGTTAGACCTGCCTTCTTTAGATTGATTTTCATCTAGAACTGTGTAGAGCACCTATTTCTTACAACTACCCTTTGATTCCCATTTCTAAACCTTGTGAAATGCCATTTTGCTCAGTTTTCATTTAAGTTTTGCCTATACTGATGCACTGTCTTGCTTAAACTGGTCCACAAACCTATGGGAAGTGTTGCTAGGGTGTGTAGGACACTATTTCTATATAACTTGTGCTTTCCCTCCCTTGTAAGCAATTGATAGAGTATCCCTTGTGTGTGGTTTTCACTGTGCGATTTTGCTCAGTTTTCACTCTGGTTCACTTGGTCTACAATTTAACTTGGGAGTGTGTATATTTTTCCTTTGACTTAATTTAACTTGCTTGATGACTGTGATACGTGTGTTATTAGAAGTGTATAAAATAAATAGAACTACTTTTTAAATACAAAGCTTTGGTCAATGTTTCCTTGCACCATAGTACTGTAGGCCTATTGTGTAAACCCTGAATACTGCTCATCTCCCTCTTGAGTTAAGTCTGACTGCTCAGCCACAGCTACCAACTAAATCTTTGTGGTACGGACTGATACCAAAGGGGATTTATTGCTCTCACCTATAGTCTTAATCTTCTGTAGTGCTCCCTAAGGGAACTGCACAAGATTCTGCCTAACATGCGGTCAGACAGTCTGGTATGAGAGAAGAAGCAGAGGTGGCTGAGGGGAGCCTGAAAGAGAGCTGTGTGTCATCCGCATAACATTGAAAATTGGAGCAGAAAGTAGCGGTGCAGTGGGCAGAGGTGCCAGGTAGTGGTTGCAGAGCCTGAGAGAGAGGTTAGACCCCCTGGGGAACACCACAAGTAGAGAGAGAGAGTGAGAGAGAGAGAGGAAAGACTCCAGTTGGACCTGAGAGGGTCGGTCGGTGGAAAAATGAGGTCAACCAGGCCAGGGCCTGATCAGTAATACCAAGGTTGTCGCTGAGGCGATTGAGCAGGATGGCATGGTTGACCGTATAAAAAGCAGAGTATAGATCAACGGAGAATGATGACAGAAGGGAGATTAGAGTCAAGATTTAAGAGCAAGACTTCACGCATGTTCGGGAGAGCAATTTCCGTGCTTCTAGCAGCTCTGAAGCCAGATTGGTGGTCATGGAGGCAACCAACAGATTCAGTATGTATATTAAGCTGGGAGATGGTCAGCTTTTCCAGGAGTTTACCCAGAAAAGGTGCAATCGAAACCGGGCGATAGTTAGCCAGAGAGGAAGGATCGACCGAGGGCTTCTTTAAAAGGGGGTGCACAAGGGAGTGCTTATGGCGAGGCAGGGGGTGGGGGAGTTCGAGTAGCAAAGGAGTGATTGCAGAAAACGGCCGAAGCTGGAGAAAGGGTGTTAATGTGGTCCGTGATGTTTCTGGGTGAGATGGGGAGAACCTGCTTTGATGAAACTTTCATAGATCAAACTTGTCTAGAAGCATTGCCAGGGGTGAACAGGAGAAGGAGAGATGGCCTCAGACGGGCCAGGACTGGTAGAGGAAGAGGAAGAGAGGGTGGACAGGATGTCCTGAGTTTTAGTGGTTAAAATGAGAGGACAAGGCTGTGCAGAGGGCCTGGGAGGGAACAGGAGAGGTAGAGACTGCAGCAGGTTTGCGAAAGAGTCCTGAAGAAGGGCTGGTAGCATCCAGGTGGATGTTCAAGTATCAGAGGAGAAGTTGAGAGGCAGAGGCAAAGAGCAAGGAGAAGAGGTCAGCCCACTCAGAGAGGAAGAGGGCGACCTGGCCAGGCAGCCTGTATATAGTGGGCACAGTGAAAGAGACAGAGCTGGCCATGACCAAAGTCTCTGTGATACCGAGTACATACAAATCAAGCTCTTCAAGAGACGGCAGATGTCAGAAGAGTGTTTGATAACTGAACGAGAGTTGAGAGTAGCGATGTGGAGCAGGTTGCCACATTTGAAGGACTCCCGGGGAGGGGAACAGGCCAGAGCAGCAACGTTGGAGGTGCCTGAGGATGGGCAGAGGAGGAAGGAAGAGAAGGCAGGGAGTTGGCAGAGGAGAGAGGCAACATGGTGGCCAGAGAAGCAGCAGGGGGGTGCCGTAGAGGTGGCAGAGGAAGGAGGCGGCAAAGGAGCCAGAGAGGGGTAAGAAGGGATAGCAGGAGAGGAAAGGAAGTTAATAAGGCACAGGAAGCATCTATCAAAGAGGAGGAGATTGGCCTGAGGGCCCTGGACCAAGACGGTGCCATTTGTGGTAGACATTAATGATGGTCTTAGAGGAATGGAAGGGGGCCAGGAGGGACTCCCACCGGGTGCCACCATTAATGGGGGAAGAGGAAAAAGGACAGAGAACAGAGACCATTTGGGGAGTTCAAAGGCCTGGAGAGGGAACGACAAAGAGTATGTCGGTAAGAGTCTCTCTCGAGGAAGCACTGATAAAAATGTGGAGTTAGAAATGGGAAGCGACAGTCATTTTGGAGGAAAGGAAGAGATATCCCTGAGGAGCGCACCTGAGCAAGGGGCCTCAGGATATTGGTTTTACAACTATCCCTGAAATCCCAGGAATTGTAACGGACTCACTAAGCAAGTTCGAACCAGGTCAGTCAAAGAGGTAATGAAATGTACGTTGGTAGTTGGGACCAAACGTGTGCTAATAGTTGCCTCTGATTGGACATCACAGGTGGAAACCATTGCTATCGCATGTGACAAGTCTCTGCTCTCTCTGTACCTGGGGGAAAATCCAAGCTCAGTAGACAAGGGGGATATTGCCAAGTTCAAAATCTGCATGATGCCACTATAGGAATTTTAGATAGAATGTCTTCTATCTTGGAATAATATCTTAGGCCGACGACTGTAGAGCTTAATAACGGCCGTATGGCTAAGCCTGGAGGTAAATTCCCTATGCAGATTTCTTCCTTCCCACAGGGAAGGAAAGCTGAAACTGGTGCTGGCACTAGGAAAGTTGTGCCTAAGGATAAAGAGAGGCTGACAACGACAAGCCCAGAGGGAGCCCTGATAATACAACAAGGAACCAGGAAATGCACCCTCCAGCCACCCACCACCATCCAGACGCACTACGGTTCAAGGCAAAGAGACCCCTTTAATTGACACTTTTAGTCTTGGAGAACCAACTATGGGGAAAAACAGACAGCAAACTAGAAATCAACAGAGTTCACATCAAGTTCTAAAAGACTAAGTTTGGTCATAGATAGTCTACTCAAGGGCATGGCCCTTCCTTACACTCTAATGTACCACTAATGTACTAAGAAATCTGCTACAGGATTAGAGAAAGTTGAATTTTCTTTTTTTATTTGTATATGATTACATTGTAATCGTTACAAAAATATTTCCATAAAAAGGTCATACAACTAAAAAAGTTACATACATACATAATAAAAGAAAGAAGCAGCTATCTCATACACACATTTCTTATAAGAGAATCAAGTTGATATACTTTCTACCAATAGTTCAAGAGACAAAACATATACATATACATACTAACACATGTACCTTATTTTTCTATTCTACAGAAATTCTTCAGGAATCTTAATACAGCCAGTTGTAATTTCACTCTTTTGCCGTGTAACATATCTATCCATAAAAGATCTAAATCAACCCGTTCCGTATTTGGCACATATTGGCTAAAGCTGTCAATTCGTTCCTTCCTTAGCCCATCACACTCTGTCAGGATGTGTACTAGTGTTTCACAAATTTCATTTTTTTTTTACAAAATCTACACAGGAAAGGATTTACAATGTCACCAGTTCTTATGTCCATTATTTCCCCTGTTTTGAGCACATTAAAACGGACTCTCATATATTGTTGTCTCCACACTCTATCCGGAAATTTGCTCAAATAGGGTTCTGGCTGCCCCATCTTTTTACAGTGTGATATTAAATGCATGTACAATTTAGATTTTAAAATCAATGAGAATACAGCAGTAATTTCTTTACCTTCATCGGATTCGGGATAAGCAACTCACGAGGAACCCCCAATTTGTCAAGCACTGCATTCGATTCCTCAACCATCTCTAAGATATTTTGAGGCCAGAGAGCCATTCCTGATACCTTTACCCATGATTTCATATAGGGTTGTTTCTTTGTAGGTAATCCGTTTCCTGTAAAGTGATAATCTCTGCCATTCTATTATACTTCTGATTGAGAACAATCCCAGTTCATAACGAATGGCTGCTAAAAGTACACATTCAGGTAAACATCTCACCATTGATTTTACCAGTCTAGATTCATACTTTGCTACCTCGCCCCTGCACCATAAAGGAGCTAATTCCAAACCATAACACAATTGTAGAGCTATTTTGTTTTTATATAGGCGTATACTCGGTATTAAGGAGAATTTGCTAAATTTTAGCTCGATTTTACAGAGCTGTGCGATCATAGGATTGATTTTACCATCCAAATATGCCTGATAGTTTATCTTTTTGCTATTACCAAATACAGGATATCCCAAATATCTTATTGCAGTGCTCGTAGGTAGTTTCTCATGATTTAAAAACCAAGCATGTTTTTTAGGATTTTTCTTATTAGACAGACATAGGATCACTGTTTTGCTATAGTTGATTTTTTAAGCATTTATACTGATATATTCTTTGAAGGCAGACAAAAGATCCTGCAGTCCTATCGGAGTATGATCGTATAATGTTACATTGTCTGCATATGCTGTCCAATGCACCTTGATACCTTCCACTTTCGGTGAATTTACCACTAGATTTTTTAAGTGACTACCAACATCAGTGAAATATAGGTTGAAGATAGTAGGTGCATATATGCATCCTTGTCTCAGGCTGTTTTTTACCATTATTTCTTGGGATAATATCCCCTCCGAACAGATGCACTCTTATTCTAGAGTCTTCATGCATATTATAAGTAATAGACAATAAAGATGAAGGCATTCCTAATTTAGCCAATTTGGTCCGCAGGATTGTTCTATCTACCAGATCGAATGCAGATTTCAAATCGATCGAAGCCATATAGATAGGTACATTCCCAGGGGTCCAGGCATACTTTTGCGTGATGTTCACCAACGATCCACCCACATCTGTTCCCACGTTTTTCCTGAATCCAAATTGGAGTGGTGACAGAATATCAGATTTTTCCATCCAGTTCTGAATATGCTCAAGAATTAAGCCTGCAAAAACTTTTGAGTCAACATTCAGAAGGGCTATCGGTCTATAACTAGTTGGCATTGACCTGTAGCCCTTTTTATAAATTGGGATCACATAGGACAGTCGCCAATTTATCGGGATAGATTTAGTAATAAAGGATATTTTGAAGTAAAAAAACAGGATTTTAGCCAATAAATTTGGGTTCCCCTTCAAGACCATATTACCAAGCATATTCGGACCTGGTGCTCTAGAGGGAGAGCTTCGCGTAATGATTCCTTTGATGTCATTTACACTAATCGAATATCCCAAAGTACATTGTTGATTCTTGTTGGCGGGATCCACTTCTCATCTGAAGGACTATATAATTTACCAAAGTGTCCTTTCCATGTCTCCGAACGAATACATATTGTTTGTATTTTCATCTGAGCCGGCCCATCTTTGTTGATCAATGCCCAGAACTTACGTGTATTTGCATTGAGGAGAGAATAAAGCATATCCCCTGCATCCAGCTGATAGAGTTTCGCTCGCAGATATCTTGCTTTATATTTCTATTTATTTCTTATTTTACTGATTTTACCAAGTTCTGCCTCTCTAGGATAATGTTTATAGAAAGTTCTAATTTCTCTATTCCTATCCTCCTTTTTTTGCATTTCTTCACAAAATAAGTGTTTATGCCTGGGTCTCCTGTGCTGGTTTTCCTTATCCCTGACGGACCTCTAATTACTGACTCTATATAGTTCTCAAAAGCATCTGATGAGTAGATCTTTTGTTTATAGTCAAATTCAGTCTTTTCGTAGACTAACTGAAAAAGATTATTTATTTTACCTATGTTTGCTGAGTGCCAAGAGATTCTATTTAGGGGTTTATTGATCGATAACACTGGATGATAACGTCCCTCCTCACTCTTATTGAACTCTACCTGCAGTGTCATTTTCAATATTTTGTGGTCACTCTCCTGTGTAGGTAGTGGCAAGAATTCTTCTATAATGTTAAATATTCTTATACTGACAAAAATATAGTCTATGGTGGAGTACCACTTTCCATTTGACCAGGTTGATTTTTCAAAAATATCCTCCGTTAGATCATGCACAATACAACCCCCATCCCAGCAGGAAGTGTGCCCAAAGATTACCTTAATAACTTTTCTGTAAAATACTCTTAACCTCAGATAGAAGAAGGGCCCTGCTGTCATTTTCTAAACAAATATTGGAGTTAAAATCACCACAGATAATAACATTCAGCTCTTTACACACATCTTGACATTCCTGTATGACTAGGTCTAACATCTCAATATTTTAGTTCAAATCCATGTCCGGACACCAATATATATTGATAATTAGAAGATGTGTCATGGGCTACAATTGTCCTAATTTCAGAAAAACAGCTTTACATCCTTTGTTTACATCGAAACCTTTTATGGTTTTGAACTGAATATTATTCTTAATTGCGATGAGCAGACCACCAGACGGCCTCCCTCTGTTTTCTTTTATTGCGAGTTGATGATATACCGTAAACTCATCCAATGAGATCTTTGACAGGGCCCAAGTTTCTTGAATACACAAGAACGAAAACCCAATAAACATTGAGCAAATAGATGATGACTGTAGTAAGGATCGCCATCCCTAGAATTCCACGATAAAAAGGTAGTATTACTTGAACTCTAGGGGATATCGCTCATGCCCTGAATCGCAGAAATAGATTCTCTGAGTGTCAGAGCAAGCCATCTAAGATCCGACTCATTACTCGAGAACTGTGTGTTGGATCTTCCATCCCCATAAACATCTTTGTTCATATTAGATTCTCTTCTATTAAATGCCCTTTTTCCTTCCTGTGTTTTTGGAGAGCTCTGGCTGTAGTTTTCTAGGTCATACCCAACTCTTTGCAGTGATGTTGCATCAGAGAGGACCAGTTTGTATATTGATCTAGAATAGAATACTATTCTTACATAGTCATATCTATGTGGGTGTATGTAGTCTACCAGCTTAATATCACTAGAGGATATTAATGATAAGCGAGGCATCTCATTAAATAGGGATAGGATCCTCCATCGATTTAAGGACAGAGGCCCCCCTATTGTCAACAAAAAAATGAATGCAACACTTGGATCATCCACAAATTTAGATTGTCTCCAATCGGTTTTCTCCCCCATCCATGTGTTTGTATACAATTTTCCTTGGTCCTCGGCAGCAGAATAGCTTCTTCTACCTCTCTCCTTATAGCCGCCGACATATGTTCCGTCCCCCCCTCAACCTTTTGTGCATCATTCCCGTTCTGTTCCTGCTCCCTTTCTATATTCCATGTTTCATACTTCTCTCTCATCTCTTCTCCCCCTGCCTTAACCTCATTTCGCGGTAAATTTATTATAGGCCCTTCTCCATTACATACCTCTGCGTTATTAGAGAAATGTACCTGAGGGTTAATTGTACATCCCCCATGCCTTAATATCGTTACTGATGTAGTGTTTTTTTCTGATGTTTCATGTTCATTCAGTCCCTGGTCCATATGTTTTACTGGTATACTTTCAATGATGCTCACTATGCCTTTCGTTAAATCTCCCACTTGAGTAATGGGGTTATGCAAAGTCAGATGAGAACCACAGCTTGACGAGTGTTCCACAAGTTTGAGAAGCGCTTGTTGAATCAAGTTTTTAATATCCTCACTTGGGATCACAGTTGGATTTACCACCAATTTACTGACGTCCTCACACAAGTTAATTTTTTGATGTTTCAGTTCACTAACGTTCACACATTTTCCATCCA
Organism: Ambystoma mexicanum; assembly: GCF_040938575.1. Lineage (NCBI taxonomy): Eukaryota > Metazoa > Chordata > Amphibia > Caudata > Ambystomatidae > Ambystoma > Ambystoma mexicanum. The sequence goes on from NC_090923.1 coordinate 652,107,466, forward strand.
ACACTACCTTTCCCCCTTTAGGTACCTCCAGAGAATTAAAACCATCATACAAGCTGGGATTAGATTTTGTCCGATCTCCCATTTGCATTTTGGGGTTGGACATAGACAAGTAAGGGCCAGAACTTGAAGAATTTTCCACAAGGCTGAGGAACGCTTGCTGAACCAATCTTTTAACATCCTCACTTGGAATCACAGTTGAATTGATCATCCATTTTTTAGTTTCCTCACTTGTGATCACCGATGACTTTGATGATTCAATAACCTTCACATCTTTCGCATCCACCCCTGTATTTCCCCCTCTGGATGGTTCTAGTACTTGCAGACAGATTAGATGGAGGTTGGGGCTTCATGTTATTACTCATCTCAACAATTCCAGCGTCTCCAGATATTCTGTTTTCCTTTTCTTTGTTTTTATGACTAAAAAACTGTTGGATACCCAGAGCCTCTTTTACTCCTTCTGGTTGCATAGGGTTCTGTATAATCCCTTCCTTTTTTAAAACATTGTTCTCATTTTTATTAATATTTTGTCCTTTAAGTGTTTTAACTTTCCTTCCCTTTATGTTTCATTGCTTGTGTCAATGAACTAGATGCTTCTCCATATTCCTTAGAATTATCAATGTTTGTTTGTTCTATATGTAGATCTGTGTTGTACTCCTCGCCTGATGTTCGCGTGCACTCAATACATCTCTCACCTCGAGTGCCTTTTTGCTTTCCTCATTTAGTTGAGTAAAGTCCAGAACCTCTTCTTCAGCTGATAGGCTGTAGATATCTTTGATGTTTGTATTACTGTTCTTTATTTTTAAAGAGGGTATATTTTTAGGTTTCTTATTATTGGTTGTGTTGATATTATTTTCAGACTTCGCTCTTCTTTTGAGCGCTCTGGCTCGCATTTTCTTTTCTCTGCGTGACATATAATACTCAAATGGTGCCTCTTGATCAAGATTGGGATCCCCACCCTGCTCATCCCTCAATACCGGATTAGATGTCGCCTCTCCCTCCCTCACATCTAATAACACAGAAGGACTATCTAAGTTAATCACTGACCCCTTTTCTGGGGTATTTTCAAGACCACTATCCATTTTAACTAGAACACTTTCCATAAATTTTTCCACATTTTGAATTTTCTCTAGGTTAGTCAAAACCAATATCTTTAGTTCCTTCACATCGTCCCCTTCTGTTTTAACTTCCAATCCTTTACCACAGGAGGCAATATCCTCGTTGGCCTGATATTTAGACAGAATGGTATCTAAATGTGTCCATTTACCAGCACCCTTATCGCCTATGTATTCATTTGGTGTTTGTGTACCCTTAGCATATAACATTTTTGCTTCATCATTACCTTTAGTCATAAGCACATTTTTACACATCTCTAATGCATGGACAAAACCGTTGAGTCTGCTCAATTTTTCGGGACTTTTAAGAATCATAAACCTTAGTTCTTGTATTTCTACATGGGTCCTTTTGTGCCCCATATCCAGGAGATTTAATATTCTGGTAAGGACCGGGAAAGATTTGAAGGATGCCATAATTTCTTCTTCATTAGATCCCTCATTCAGATGATTAATGTTGGACGCTTCATGCTCCTGACCCGGGAGTGTATCCGGTGTAGCCGGACTTTAACACTTATGTTGGTCAGAATGAATGACGCGCCTAGCCTCCATCCCACGTAGCTCTTTCAATTCCCCCCCCCCCATGTTCTCTGCAGCAAGTAATTCTATAGAAACACCACATACATTTTTACTCCCTAATATCGTCTCAGGGTTTTTAGGTTTATATAGATGTACGTTTTCCAGTCCCCCTCCCCTAGTACTTACAGGAGTTGAAGGGCCCCTGGATAGCCTAACCCTGTTATCCAATTCGGCTGACACCACCGAGGCCAGCAGAGAAGTATCAAGCTGTGGTCTGAGTAGCATCTTCCCTATTGAGATCTGATGGGCGCACTGGTATTTCATGCATACTAAGGAACATTTCCTGTAGGTTCTCATTAGAGCAGTCTTTATTATCCAAATAATCTGATGTATTTTTCCTCACATTCCATGTGGTTGTTGGAAGAGGAGGGAAATCTGTTCTGCTCAAGTCCCATTTAGCTTGGTCAGCAGTCATTGATTTATCATTTTCTTTTTCCACATTCATATTTGATGTTTGAGTTAAGACCTTTGATATATTTCTTTTAGGGAATACAAAGCTTCCGCTTGCTATTAAAGCAGGATTTTTCTGTGGAGCACAAGGGGTAGGTAGTTTATCACTCCGTAGAGTTCCGACCATACTCTGGATACCCAAGTCCCTGCTTGGTTAATATTATTTTAACCCCCAGGCTATAGCACCAGCCTTATATCACTTTCAAAATACAGTCACATCCAAAAGTACCCGAATGAATAATATTCCGTACTAAGCGATTTTTGTATCCCGTTTAACCAAAATAAACCGCTATCAAAGGTCTAGTTGCCATGAGCACAAGGGGTTAAGAGTCTCCAAAACCCACTATCATCCCCTGACACAGAACAGAAAAAGAGTATAATAGAATCACAATCCACAATACTATACGATGTTCACATAGGGTTTTCTAAGGCCCCAAGGCCCGTCATCGCCCCTTAACTCACAACAAAAAGAGATACTGATGGCACAGGCCACCATACTATCTTAAGCTCTCAGAGGGGGTCCAAAGGCAGCTAGGCCCGCAGTAATCTCTTGATTCAGCGCAAGTAGAATGTACTAGTTGCACGCACCACCGTACTATGAGGTGTTGTCACTACGCGTTCAAAGGCACTTAAGCCTGCAGTCACCCCAAACTCTCCACAAAAATAGAACACTGAAGGGCTAGCCACAGGACTGTATGGTGTTACCGCCGAGGGTTCAAAGGCACCTAGGCCTACAGTCACCCCTTAACATACGGCAGCTAACATCTTCATACATACTACCCTACTCCTAAGTCTTTCCACTTTCTACTATGTAATACCTTAAGTTTTTTTTAAAACTTTATTTTTGCATTTTAGTAAACATGTGTACCAACAAGCCCAAACAGTGGGCTACTAACATGCCGCTGTCGCCCCCCCTCACGCCTGCCCCCCCACCCTCCGGCAGTCCCATCACACAACAAGCAGTTATCACATTCGAATTTACACAGGTGCAGTCTGTGGTGGCTGATCAGATGTCTCGGTTGGTGCTGCGCTGGAGAGGAGGTGCGAGATGTACGGGCCCCAAATATCTGGGGGTCTTGCGTGGTGAGGAAGTGTCTTTATAAATTCTGATTCTGTTTCTTGGCAGTATGTAATGTCTCTCCTCCAGTTCGCAAGAGTGGGGGGGGTGCCTCGTCCCCACGCCATGGCCACTCTTCTACGTGCTAGAACCAATAGCATGCTTGCCAGTTTTCTAACGTGTGAGGACAGGGGTCTCGTTAGGCCAAGGAGTGCCACTAGTGGGGAGTGCCCCACCCTCTCGCCAATTAATGTGTCAGTCTCGTCAAGCACAACTGACCAGAATTTAGACACTGTTTGGCAACTCCACGCGAGGTGCAGGAAGTCAGCATCAGGGGACCCACATCGGTCGCAAGATGCATTTGACCCGGGGTGATGTCTGTTTCTCTTTTTATGGGTATAATAGGTTTGGTGCAGAAAGTTAAAGTGGATTTGTTTGAAGCGGGAGTTGAGTGCCACTTTTTGAGTCTGTTGTAAGATATAGATCCAGTCTTCATCTAGAATGGGGGTCTGAAGCGTGATTTCCCATCTTGACTTCGTTTTGGGGTTCGAGGGAAGAGTGTCCATGAGCAGGGCTTTGTAGACAGCTGCCAGGTGGGAGTTTGTTGTGGGAATGATGGGATGAGGGCCTGCAGGGTGTACCACACTCTGAAGTACAAAAAGATATCGAGTTAGGATGTGCTACCCTTCGCCTGCTGGGGTGTTATGAAGGTGTCTTGTATGAAGAGGTCGCCAAGTGTGTTTATTTTGCACTTGTCCACCCAGATCAGATACACTTTCTCGGCAGTGAGTGGGATCCCGGGAATTAATTTTGCAGGTAGAAGAGGAGAGTATCTAAGCTGAATCTTGTACTTTTGGGCCCTTTTCCGCCATATTGCGTAAGTGGATTGCACTATGTTCAGTGTCGTGTGTGACACAGCCTGTTTGCTGATAATCACGGCCCTTAGCAGGTTGGGTGAGGCTAGTGCCCGTTCGACCTGTACGTGCAGTCTTACGAATTGGGGCTCATACCAGTGGCTAAGAAACTGGGCTTGTGCTGCCCAGTAGTACCGTTCTAAATCGGGTAGAGCTAGGCCACCCTTAGTGACGGAAGTACGAGGGATGAGTATGCCACCCTTCCGGGTTTGCCTGACCACATGGGGTCCAGAACTAGGCTTCTCAGCTTACCCAGGAAGCGCCAGGACAACAGGATGGGGATGTTGGCGAAAAGGTAAAGGAGTTTGGGTAGGATTACCATTTTTACCAGTGAGGCTCGTCCTCAGAGGGTGAGTGGTAGACATTTCCACCTGTTCACCTTACCTCTTAATGATTTCAGTGTGCTTTTGTAATTGTCTTTGAATATGTCGTGGTGGTTCAGGGACACTCCGATTCCCAAGTATCGGACGTGGGCTTTCTCCCAATGGAAGTTAAAATCGCCTTGAACTATTTTGGTCTTTGTGTTTAAGGGAAAAACGATTGATTTAGATTGATTGATTTTCAACCCTGACACCAGCCCAAACTTAATTATTTCTCGCAAAAGGTTAAGGTTTTCGCTGGGGTTTTGCATGAACAGGACTATGTCGTCGGCATAGAGGGATATTATTAGATGGTGTGGTCCTATTTTAAGCCCTCTCTGGATTTGGCGTTCCCTTAGGCCCGCTGCTAAGGGCTCCATCCCAAGGGCGAATATCATGGCGGATAGTGGGCATCCCTGCCTAGTGCCGCGCTGGAGGTTATATATGCCGAGCGAGTCGACCCGAGAATGATTGCTAATAGGGGCCGATTATAGAGGAGCGAGACCAGCTTGATAAACTGTTTCCCAAGTTCGAGCTGCTGCAACACGGCGAACAAAAAGGGCCACTCAACGGAGTCGAACGCCTTTTCGGCATCCAGCAGCACCGCCACTGCCTGCTGTTCGGGGTCGAGTGCTGCCAGAACCCCGAACATTCTACGCATCCCAAATGTGGTGTTTCGGCCAGGTACGAATCCCGCCTGGTCAGAGAGTACCAGTGCATGCATTAGCGGGAGAAGTCTATTAGCGAGGATCTTGGCCAGGATTTTGTTGTCCAGATTAGTTAGTGATATGGGGCGGTAGGACTTACAATCTTCGGGTGGCTTGTCTTTTTTGTGTAGTAGCATTATGTTGGCTTCTCTTAATGTCTGTGGGAGAATGCCAGATTCGATCGCTTCTTCGAAGACATTTAGCAGAAGAGGGGCAATTGAATTTCCCTACCTAGTGAGTCCCCCAGCAGCTTTGCTGGATTTCTGGGGTTTAATTTTTTTCTCCTGCCAAGAGTGAGACTCTTTTACCCTCGCTCTTGGACATGTTGAAGTGTGTTTTCTTGGTTAATCCGTGTGTTGAATGGGCTATGGGGTCTTTTACTCCATAGGGCCTCATGTATTTTTGTGATGTGGGTCACACAGCACCCTCTGTGCCGTGACCCAGGGGTGTCCTAGGGACTCCCCAACATAGACTCCATACCCTGGGACTGACTACTGTCTCCCAGGGCATGTAAAGTCACCAAAGACTTTGCTAGTCTTGAATCCTGAACAGAACCAGTACAAACCATCATATTGTGGACGTACTGGCTGGGGCAATTCGATTGCCCCAGGGTCTGTTAGTCGAGGGGGCACGTCTCCGTCCCCCCTGATCGAGTTTTGGCTGGTGGCAGTGGAAACTACTTTTTATATTCGACCGCGAATATTTCCCTATGGGATTTCCCATTGTTTTAGGCTAACACATTTAATTATTTATTTACGGTAGCCTTAAACATACCGCCGGTTTATATATTTATTTTTATAACTCCGGTTGGGATTTTTTGCCAAAACTTGATTCTAAAATGGCGTTGGTGTTCGCCTCTGTAACTCTGACCCAAAGTGGAGCCCTTTGTTCCACTTTTGGCGGGCTTCTCCCCAGAAGCCCTCCAAAGTGGTGCCACTCTGTCTGGGGTACTTAGGAGGGGTGGAGGGGGATTTAGGCACCCTGGACTGAGTTACCTTGGTAACTCAAGTCGCACTCCGTCCTGATTGGCCCAAGTGGTGAGCCGCCCGGCTCACCACTTAGCATGTTTGAGTGACAGCTAGGCTGGGTGAATGGGGGTTTGCTGCATAAAAGCAGGGCTTTGGGGACTGGGACTTCAGAAGTCGCCACAGGACCAAGAATCCGACGAGGGAAGAGCTGAGCCGACCTGCTTCGACGACACCACCCGGTGGAGCCCTGCTGAACCGTCTCACCACTTTTTCCCGACGACCGAGGAGAACTCTTAACGGAGTGGCTCCTTCCCTTGACTGGTGGGGACAACCAGTTTTCGCCTTCTTTCCGTTCTTTGAGGTATCTCGTGGCCGCCTTGCCTGTGCCAAGCACCCCGGCAACCGGAATACCACACTTTACCCCCATACCGCGAAAGTCGGTACCAACCCTTTAACCGGAGGACTCCGCGGCTGGTTTCTTCCCGGGCAGTGCAACGACCCTCTTCTTCTGCTCTTCAGCGAGAACTTCTTCTCCCCTGACCGACGTCGAGCCCTGCTGCCACTGCCTGGAACAACTGCCACCGCTGGAGGATCCTTTCCGCTTAAGGTACTGTGTTCCGCCTGGCTTCCCTTGCTACCGACTGTACGGGGTAGATTTAGTCCCCGGCTTTCGAACCTGGGAGTGCCTGGGACACTTTGGCTAAACTTTCTGAGCCACTCTAAACTCTTTTTGACTCTTTGCAAGACTTTGAATCTCTAACTAACAGTGTGATCTTGGGCACATTTTCGCTCCGGCTACTCTAAGAGTGGGCCCTGCCTAGTGACTTTTGCTCACCTGTCACTTTATTCTTCTTTAAGCCTATTGCAAGTGTTCTGGACCTTAGAGTGGTGTGTCTAACCTATTTCTGCTTTTTCTCTCCCTTTCTTGGAAACTACTAGAGTGTCATCTAACGTTAAGCACTCACCTCTGTTTTAATTAAGTGGTGTTTACCTAGAGTTGTCTAGATAGGAGAAGGGATTGAATCTACTTTCATTATAACTGTGTTGAAGTGCTTTTACTATATTTTTGCTAGAGTGTTTTTAACTTATGTGTATTTTAAATAAATAACTATATACTTTTGAAACCCAGCTCTGGTCAGTGTTTGCTTGTGCTATTGTGTTTTGGTACATATTGTGTATACTTTACATACTGCCTAACTCTTCTTGAGAGAAGTCTGACTGCTCAGCCACAGCTACCAGGTAAATCTGGGTGGTACAGACTGCTACCAAAGGGGTTTACTGCTCTACCTGTAGTCTTAAATCTTTTGCAGTGTTCCCCAAGGGAACTGCACAGGTTTCTGCCTAACACTGGTGTACAGCGGTGGGATTTGTATTGAGTATACATTTTATTGTGCTTTAGATACCTTAGTGCAACTAACCACAAAGCTTAGCACTGAAAAAGTAAAACCTCTAACATGTCAGTTATAGAAAGCTATAGTCAAGAGTCCCTTGCAGCCAAAACTGCTGATTGTTTAAGAGTGCTCTGTAAACATAAGGATCTCCTGACTAAGGGCAAGAAAATGGAGCTGATTGAAAGATTGTTGGCTAACCAAAGTCTGGGTGATGGTTCAGAGGAACCTACCACTCCAGCAACTGTAGATGACAGTATTGAAGTTAACATGGAGCAAAATGTTGATGATTCTGAGGAAGAGTCAGAAGAGGAGGGTGAGGCTGTTGTAACTGTCCCCCCTAGGCCTCTGCCTGCTCTACCTGCTGTACCTACTGGACCTTTACCAGGTCCCACATTTAGTCCTCAGTACTTTGAACTGGAGAAAATGAAGCTAGAATTGGAGTATAAGAAACTTAATGCTCAAACTGACAAAGAACTAAGGCTAAGGGAAATGGAGCTCAAGTATGACTTAGAAATGAAGAAATTATCTGTTGAGAATGTTTCTCTCTCTGGCTCCTCTAGAAGTTCCAGTCCTAAAAGACCCCGGATGCCTAAAGAATTGATTGGTATGTATGAGCCTAAGTTGGATGTGTTGGATTGGTTGTCTCTGTTTGAATATAATCATGGGCTCCAGAACATCACAGGAAATGACCTACTCACCTGGTTGTTCTCTAGGCTTCCCCCTGTTGCAACTGATGTGGTAATGGAGATGGGGGAGGAGGATAGGAAGGACTATGAATGTGTGAAACTAGCTTTGATAGCTAGGTTTGGGAAGACCCCTTCCCAGTATCTTAAGAGGTTTAGGAACCTCAAAAAGCATGATGGTACCCCTTGGGCTACCTGGGTGAGTGAATGTTTGAAAAACTTAGAGGGATGGATTAAGGGTTACAAGGTGAACACTTATGAAGGTATGAAGAATTTGTTTATGTTGGAGACTATTTATGATGCCTGCTCTCCTGAGCTCAGACAACACTTGGCTGATTCCAGGGAATTGGATTCCCGGAAACTAGCTAAGGCTGCTGACTTGTGGGTTGCCAACAGGGCCACTCACAAGGATTCTGGGGTAACTCAGAAGAAGGATGGGGAGAAACAGTCTAAAAAGGACTCCAAAGAGAATTCTAATAATTCCTATCCCAAAGAGGGCCCCAAACCACAAAATAACCAGGGTAAGCCACATGGGAAACCTAGTCAGGCTACTGTACCTTCTGGCCACAAGCCAGAAGGAGGTCAGAACAAGCCACCCTTCCAGAGAGCATTTGGACAATGCTATGTCTGTCAGGGTACTGACCATATCAAAGGAGATCCCAAGTGCAAGGGTAAACCTGCAGGGATCAGCACAGTCTCCTTAGCCTTCACTCCTGAGGATGAAGTACAGATGGCTAGTGCCCACTTTGAACTCTTTGCTGAAGAACCCTTGGGTCTTCAAGCAACTGTAAACTTAGAGCCTATGGGTCTGGTTAGTCCCCAGAATAGGGTTGTGTATAACTCCCTACCTGTTAACTCTAAGGTGTATTATGTGGACAGTGTTCTTGTCAATGGCCAGGATACTCCTGCCAGGAGAGACACTGGGGCCAGCAGAACAGTAGTGGATGAAAGCTTCTTTCAACCTGAGGATGTGGCCAAAGCACCCAAAGGTCCCACTAAGATGTCTGGAGGCCCTGTCCAAATGGTTCCTATTCTACCAGCCCTCATTCAGTGTAACAACATGACAGTGAGGATCCCTGTCAGTGTTCAGACTGAGGTACCTGGGAAGGTCCTGTTGGGGAATGACCTAAGAACTCTAGGAGTAGTGTCCCATACCCCCAGGCCTCCCAGTATGGAGAAGCAGAACTTAACCAAATTGGCTAGAAAGGCTACCTTGAAGGACCCTTCTAAGCCTGTGGGACCCTCTACTGAGAACCCCACTACAAGCCCTGGTTTTAGTAAGTTGACCTCTAACCCAGGCACAGTTCAGGATAGTATGCTAGGAACATGGGAGCCCCAACCAAGCTCCACCCTTGTTCCCCTAGTTTCAGAGTCTCTGACCCCCCCTGCTTCTGAGGAAGAGGTGGATAGACCAACTAGGCCCCTATCTGGACCTGAGAGAACTGGTAATTCTCAGTGCTGGTGGAAAACCAGAAAAGCAAAGTCTAAGGCCAAAAACCTTCAGACTGTTGGACCTTCTACTGAAGACCCCAATTCAAATCCTAATATTAGGGGGGAAACTCCTAAAATAGGTAAGGGTAGATCTAAGAGGAAGGGGAAGCAGGTGCATTGCCTAACCCCAACCCCTCCAACCAAGAGGCCTAAGACCCAACCTGCTCCCACAAGAGAGGTGGTGAGGAACCTTAGAGGCCCCTCTAGATCTAAGGGAATCCTTTATAAGGACCCCTTCAAAAAGCCTAACCTAGGTTCAGAAGTTGTACCAACTTCTGAGGGACTGGTCAACCAGATCCCCTATAACAAAAAGACTGATGTTCCTCAAAGGGTCTGTAGGTCCGTTAGCTTGCAGAAGAAAACCTTTGAGTTCTCCATTGAACATAGGTCAGGGTGTCACCATCAAAATGCTGATGGACTCTCTAGGATGTATATCATCGACTAGAGGTATGAGGTTCATCCAGGAGTGGATTAAATCCTCCTGTCCCTTAGTCTGGGGGGGGCGAGTGTTAGGGAGAATTCTCTGTTTAGGCTGAATTTCCCTACCTAGTGAGTCCCCCAGCAGCTTTGCTGGATTTCTGGGGTTTAATTTTTTTCTCCTGCCAAGAGTGAGACTCTTTTACCCTCGCTCTTGGACATGTTGAAGTGTGTTTTCTTGGTTAATCCGTGTGTTGAATGGGCTATGGGGTCTTTTACTCCATAGGGCCTCATGTATTTTTGTGATGTGGGTCACACAGCACCCTCTGTGCCGTGACCCAGGGGTGTCCTAGGGACTCCCCAACATAGACTCCATACCCTGGGACTGACTACTGTCTCCCAGGGCATGTAAAGTCACCAAAGACTTTGCTAGTCTTGAATCCTGAACAGAACCAGTACAAACCATCATATTGTGGACGTACTGGCTGGGGCAATTCGATTGCCCCAGGGTCTGTTAGTCGAGGGGGCACGTCTCCGTCCCCCCTGATCGAGTTTTGGCTGGTGGCAGTGGAAACTACTTTTTATATTCGACCGCGAATATTTCCCTATGGGATTTCCCATTGTTTTAGGCTAACACATTTAATTATTTATTTACGGTAGCCTTAAACATACCGCCGGTTTATATATTTATTTTTATAACTCCGGTTGGGATTTTTTGCCAAAACTTGATTCTAAAATGGCGTTGGTGTTCGCCTCTGTAACTCTGACCCAAAGTGGAGCCCTTTGTTCCACTTTTGGCGGGCTTCTCCCCAGAAGCCCTCCAAAGTGGTGCCACTCTGTCTGGGGTACTTAGGAGGGGTGGAGGGGGATTTAGGCACCCTGGACTGAGTTACCTTGGTAACTCAAGTCGCACTCCGTCCTGATTGGCCCAAGTGGTGAGCCGCCCGGCTCACCACTTAGCATGTTTGAGTGACAGCTAGGCTGGGTGAATGGGGGTTTGCTGCATAAAAGCAGGGCTTTGGGGACTGGGACTTCAGAAGTCGCCACAGGACCAAGAATCCGACGAGGGAAGAGCTGAGCCGACCTGCTTCGACGACACCACCCGGTGGAGCCCTGCTGAACCGTCTCACCACTTTTTCCCGACGACCGAGGAGAACTCTTAACGGAGTGGCTCCTTCCCTTGACTGGTGGGGACAACCAGTTTTCGCCTTCTTTCCGTTCTTTGAGGTATCTCGTGGCCGCCTTGCCTGTGCCAAGCACCCCGGCAACCGGAATACCACACTTTACCCCCATACCGCGAAAGTCGGTACCAACCCTTTAACCGGAGGACTCCGCGGCTGGTTTCTTCCCGGGCAGTGCAACGACCCTCTTCTTCTGCTCTTCAGCGAGAACTTCTTCTCCCCTGACCGACGTCGAGCCCTGCTGCCACTGCCTGGAACAACTGCCACCGCTGGAGGATCCTTTCCGCTTAAGGTACTGTGTTCCGCCTGGCTTCCCTTGCTACCGACTGTACGGGGTAGATTTAGTCCCCGGCTTTCGAACCTGGGAGTGCCTGGGACACTTTGGCTAAACTTTCTGAGCCACTCTAAACTCTTTTTGACTCTTTGCAAGACTTTGAATCTCTAACTAACAGTGTGATCTTGGGCACATTTTCGCTCCGGCTACTCTAAGAGTGGGCCCTGCCTAGTGACTTTTGCTCACCTGTCACTTTATTCTTCTTTAAGCCTATTGCAAGTGTTCTGGACCTTAGAGTGGTGTGTCTAACCTATTTCTGCTTTTTCTCTCCCTTTCTTGGAAACTACTAGAGTGTCATCTAACGTTAAGCACTCACCTCTGTTTTAATTAAGTGGTGTTTACCTAGAGTTGTCTAGATAGGAGAAGGGATTGAATCTACTTTCATTATAACTGTGTTGAAGTGCTTTTACTATATTTTTGCTAGAGTGTTTTTAACTTATGTGTATTTTAAATAAATAACTATATACTTTTGAAACCCAGCTCTGGTCAGTGTTTGCTTGTGCTATTGTGTTTTGGTACATATTGTGTATACTTTACATACTGCCTAACTCTTCTTGAGAGAAGTCTGACTGCTCAGCCACAGCTACCAGGTAAATCTGGGTGGTACAGACTGCTACCAAAGGGGTTTACTGCTCTACCTGTAGTCTTAAATCTTTTGCAGTGTTCCCCAAGGGAACTGCACAGGTTTCTGCCTAACATCGTCGGCATAGAGGGATATTATTAGATGGTGTGGTCCTATTTTAAGCCCTCTCTGGATTTGGCGTTCCCTTAGGCCCGCTGCTAAGGGCTCCATCCCAAGGGCGAATATCATGGCGGATAGTGGGCATCCCTGCCTAGTGCCGCGCTGGAGGTTATATATGCCGAGCGAGTCGACCCGAGAATGATTGCTAATAGGGGCCGATTATAGAGGAGCGAGACCAGCTTGATAAACTGTTTCCCAAGTTCGAGCTGCTGCAACACGGCGAACAAAAAGGGCCACTCAACGGAGTCGAACGCCTTTTCGGCATCCAGCAGCACCGCCACTGCCTGCTGTTCGGGGTCGAGTGCTGCCAGAACCCCGAACATTCTACGCATCCCAAATGTGGTGTTTCGGCCAGGTACGAATCCCGCCTGGTCAGAGAGTACCAGTGCATGCATTAGCGGGAGAAGTCTATTAGCGAGGATCTTGGCCAGGATTTTGTTGTCCAGATTAGTTAGTGATATGGGGCGGTAGGACTTACAATCTTCGGGTGGCTTGTCTTTTTTGTGTAGTAGCATTATGTTGGCTTCTCTTAATGTCTGTGGGAGAATGCCAGATTCGATCGCTTCTTCGAAGACATTTAGCAGAAGAGGGGCAATGAGAGGGGCGAAGGGTTTATAAAACTCACCAGTTATCCCGTCGGGCCCCGGGGCTTTGGATGGCGGTAGACTTTTAATGGCTTCTTGGATCTCTTCTTGCGTTATGGGCTTGTTCAGCGGCTCACAGAGTTCCCTTTCCGCCCAGTTCAGTTCTGTGTCGTTGAGGTAGTTCCGGATCGCATCGGAATCCGCCAGGCTCCCGGCGCTGTATAGATCTTGGTAGAATGCCCTGAATACTTCGACTATGTCTTCTTCTTTGTGCACCATATTTCCCTGCGGTGTCCAGATGCTGTCCACCCTTGTTGGCCTCCTGTCTGCCGCTATAAGACGATCAAGAAGGGCTCCAGGCTTCTGGCCTTCGCCGTATTGTCCAATTCTGTGATTGTGGCCCAGAAATTTAATCTCCCGTTCAGCCAGGTTTCTAAAGTTCAGAAGTTCTTCTTTCAACATCGCCTGGATGTGGTCTGAGTTGTGAGCGGCTTGCTGCTTTTCCAATTCCTTCAGGTGTGTTTCGCTGGTCCCTAGCTCGCGTCTGATAAGTTTCAGGATTCCGTTTTCTTTGGCTTGGTAGACGCCTCTTACATAGCATTTGAGAGATTCCCATAGCACTCCGGCGGAGTTGACGGTGCCTTGGTTAATGTCAAGAAAGGTGGTGATTTCCTCGCTTAGCTCAGTGGCGAATATTGGATCAGCGAGAGATCTGGGTTTGAAACGCCATTGGGGAGGTCGTGGTCTGGTAGTCGGCAAGCGGCATTCGAATATTACCGTGGCATGGTCTGAGAAGGTTTTCGGGAGTATTTGGCATGTGCCCCATTGCCAGTTGCTGTGAGGTGAAACTACCAGATAATTGATGCGGGAGTTCGTATTATGATCACTTGAGTGGTATGTGTAGTCTCTGGCTTCCCAATTCTGGATCCTCCATATGTCCGATAGGTCAAACGCTTTGCAGATCTCCTGCACTTGTAGGCTGGCTTTGGACGGGTGAACGGTTGTTAGCTGTGATTTATCTTTCTGTGGGTCGAGATGAGTATTCAAGTCGCCTCCCCAGATTATGGCAGCGTTTCGCACTTGCGTGAGGCGGGACAGCACCCAGTCAAAGTTGTTTGCACCGTCTGTGTTGGGGGCGTAGCAGTTGACGAAAACCACCTCCTCTCCCTACACCATGCCCCGAACCAGAAGAGCCCTTCCCTCGTTATCTCTTTCTGTTTGGATCAAGCGAAACCCCAGCGAAGTGTGAAGAAGAATTGCGACTCCCCTGGCGTAGGATGAATATGAAGAGAAGTAGCGATGGCATCCTCAGCTGCGGGCCCACAGGTGCTCGTTTTGCGGTAAAAGGTGGGTTTCCTGAATCATTGCCACCTCGATCTTGTGGCGTCTGAGTAATTGCAGGATCTTGCGTGTCTTGGCCGGGATGTTGCCCCCTCTAATGTTCCAGGTTGCTACTTTGAATGTACCGGTGATGTTTTATATGGTACCCGTTAGCAGACAGACCGGAGGCGGTGTCCCGACACTTGGGACGGCTGGATTGCATGGGAGCTGCGTCATGCGGGAGGGCTTGTGAGGGGCGGCAGCGGGGCTCTGGATGAGGCCTGCGGTTAGGCGATGGCACATGGTGCGCGTTTCGAGCGATAACAATAAAACAATTTTCCTTACACGGACAACCCCCAACTCGTCCATTTGGAACCCCCCTAACTAGAACACAAGGCGTGCTGTGCACGGGGCGCAGGTGGCCTTCCAAGGCTTAGTCCCCATCCTCCCATTTGCGAAGATTGTCCTGATGGCTTGATACCTTCGTGCTTTGGATCGATGTCGCGGGTGTTTATCACGGCGGGACTCACCCCGCTCTTTCTCTGTTTGTGGCTCCGGGCATTTGGTTTGCGGATTACATCCCTGCCGGTCGAGGTACAATGTGGCTTCATCTGGGGAGTTGAAGAAGTGGGTATTTCCCTCCAGTTGAATGCAAAGCCTCGCCAGGAAGAGCATCGAGTACGTAATTTGGTTGCCGCGCAGTCTGTGTTTCACATGGGTGAACGATCTCCTTTGGGCTTGGACTGACGGCGAAAAGTCTGGGTAAAACTGGATGTCGTCCCCGTCGAAGTGTAGTTTGCCCTTTTCTCTTGCCAGTCTGAGGATGGCGTCCCTGTCCTTGTAGCATAAGAGCTTGGCAATGATCAGGCGGGCAGGGGCTCCCAGAGCAGGTCTTGTTGCAGGGATTCTGTGAGCTGTTTCCACTACGAATATTTGCGACAGGACTGCGGGACCGAATAGCTCTGTGCATAGTTTTTCGATGTGTTCTTCCATTCTGACTGGTAGTTGTCTTTCTCTGACTCCGACTATCCTAATGTTATTTCGTCTGGAGCGGCCTTCCAAGTCCTCGTTTTTGGCGAGTACTGTTTTCATTTGGCCTTCAAGCGTGGAGACACGGGAAGCGAGTGCTGATTTGCTGTCGTCCAGATCTGACACTCTCTGTTCGACGGAGTCGAGCCTGTCGTTGTGTTTGTCGAGCCGGTGCTGCAACAGGTCCACCTTGGACGAGAGCGAGTCCACCTTGCTGTCCAGGCCGCCTATCCCAGCTTTTAGTTCCATCAGGATTTCCCTAATGTCCGTTTGTTGCTGCAGCTCTACCTCCGATCGATTATTGGGGGATTCTGGGCGGTGTTCTGGCCTGGGTGTTTAGGTGCTGGGCCTGCATCAAAATTGAGTCTTTTCTGGGACTTGTCCGGCTTTTTGAACTTGGCTGCGGTGTCGGAGCGTCTGATTTTCAGGTGTAGCAAAGGAGCGGTTGAGGTGTGCGCGGATGAGGCCTGTGGTGAGGGTTCAGATTTAGCCGCTTTGTGCCGCGCGAGGGGCCAAGGCCCAGCCGTGCAGGGAGTCGCTATGGGCCAAAATGGCGGGGGCGCCGCAGAGCGACCCCAATTTGTTGGCGTAGCGTAGTCTCGCCGTCCCGCTTGTTTTGCGTGCACCTGTGAGCCTCCGTGCGCCTCCCGCCCCACACCTGCGGGGAGTTCGCTTCGCCACTGTCCTACTGCTGGCTGTGAGCCATGAAGCCGTTCCTCAGGGCCGGCGAGGCCGCGCCCCGGTTCCAAGCGATTCCCTCCGTGTCGCTTTC
Organism: Ambystoma mexicanum; assembly: GCF_040938575.1. Taxonomy (NCBI): domain Eukaryota; kingdom Metazoa; phylum Chordata; class Amphibia; order Caudata; family Ambystomatidae; genus Ambystoma; species Ambystoma mexicanum. Next base: position 652,123,553 of record NC_090923.1, read on the forward strand.
TACTGATGGTGGCCACGGCAGGTCCCGCGGGCGGCTCCTGTCCGTCTACGAAGGATTTTGGCCAGGCGGGTCGGAGTTTCCAGGCCCCACGCAGTTCGTGATTGTGCGGGCCGCACTACGCAGCGGATTTCTCGCGGAAGTCGAGTCCGATTCTCTCCGGATTTTCGGCAGGGATGACGTGCTGCGCTAGGATAGAGTATTTCTTGCAGATTTAGTGGTTTCGCCATAGGATTGCCACGATTAAACAGGATTCATGGGGGAGGTAGCCGGGAGTTTATAGGGCAGCGGCCATCTTGGTCGGCCCTCTAGCGCCCTCTTTAATAATACCTTAAGTTATAACAGTACTGTTTTAGGCTTTGGAATGCTCACCACACTATGGTGTCTCCGTTCATTCAGTTCCTCTCAGCAAAGTAGAAGACTGGAGGACTAGCCACAACACTGTATGATGTTGCCACCTTGGATTCAAAGGCACCTGGGCCCACAGTCACCCCAAATTCTCAGCAGAAATAGAACGGAGGACTGGCCACACAACACTATAAGATGTGGCCACCTGGGGTTCAAAGGCACCAAGGCCCGCAGTCACCCCTTATTATGTGGTAACTGACATCTGCATACATGCTGCCCTATACCCGGGCAAGATCAATTTTACCACTTTCCGCTGTGCGGCACTTTAAGTTACAGCGGGACTACTTTGAGCTTTTACAGGGAACACCACACCGTGATATTCCGGTTCATTCAGTTCAAAAGATCAGAAACATAAGCTGCCAAAAGCTTCCCGTCTGCTACGCAAACTGGAATCCAAAAACATGCAGTAGCATAAAATATAGATGAAATCAGAGCTCTAATGTTCCACTGTTCACCCGGTTTGAATGCATAAGTACAGATTTTGACAAAATCACCGATTGAATGCGAGTACTTGACTGTTACATAATGTTTCAAACTTCAGAAGACAGTTAATGTCATAGCAACAATAAAGCTGCCCAGAGCATAAACTACCGAAGTGTTCTCGTCTGCTGTCCAAGCGGGAACCTAATAAACACTCAGTATCATAGAATATCGATGAGATCAGAGCTCGAGTATTCCACTGTTCGCCCAGCCTAGATAAATATATACAGGCATTGAAAAGTCACAAATTCCATGTACACACTGGCTATAAAATGCAATTTTACACTTCAGGAGTCAGCCAATTTCCCAAAGAGAAACAATTTGAAGTTTTCATTATTAACAGTCACACAAAACTATCAAAGGTAGAGGTGCGTTGCTTTCAATACAGCCCCTTCATCCCACCGACTCCACCAGACATTACGGGGCGACCATGGTGCTCCTGTTCTTCATTTCAACCAGGAGCAGGGTGGTGTGAGGCGCAGGCGACAGAAGATATACAAGTGACCCCAAATAACGTCACACAGCAAAAAAGGCAAAGTTTGGGTCAGGTCTCCTTCGCAAACACCAAGCAGCAGGGCAACGTAGGCCTCTTCATGGAGACAGCGTCCACAAGAAACGCTACTCTTTCCACCAAAACAATGCAGCAGCCATGACTTCCAAAACTCCAGCCGGGCTTCCGCAGAACATACGCACTCCGTGGGCAATAAAGTGAAAATATTAGGTGGAAACTAAAGTTACTGCACCCACGCTCCCCTGTTTACCAGGGGCTTCCCACAACTGCATCCAGCGCAATCCCACCAGGGGTCTCGCCAGGCGTTTCGTACTAGCTCCGACGCTGGCAACCTTGCCAGCTGGTCCAGAAGCCCAAGCAAAGGTGCACTTCAAATACAGAGCTGCACAGGGTTAAACAACAGGCATGTAAAGAAATGCAATATCATTGTATTGCTATGTTACGTATTCCGTAGTCTCAATGCACGCTCCACAGCAACAGTACAGCAGTGGGGGCGTGCACTAGAGGAAGGCACCAAGAGATGGGTCTGGAGCATGGAGCGAACACAGTGTCAAGCCGCACCTACACGCAAAGGACGCTACTCTCCCTCTAGAACATGGCCGCCGAGCAGACGCTACTCTCCCTGCTTGAATTTAATTAGCACTTTTAAAGGTTTCTCACATGTGAATAAAAACATGTACAAGAGAATTCTTTCAAATGCATTATGTAACATACGAGGGGTTACTGAAATTTCTTTTAAACATTTGCTTCATTCAATACAGGGACACATTGGCGACTACGGGTATCGAGGTCTACCTAAAGGGAAACGCTCAAATATGCCACCTTTACAGTCTATGGTATGATCCTTTACTCTCGCGCATATGGATTGCTGCCGTTTTTACTAGGAGGGCAGTGGGGAGGAAAGACCTAAAACCCTGATACTGGCTAAGCTAGTATGTGAGCCAATCCAGGATAAACAGGAGAGAAGGTCCATATCGAAATTATCAGTTTTGCCCAAGAAACAGTATAAGGGTGCATGGCCCATACTCTGACAGTGCATCTCTAAACCAGGGTAATAAGGAACTATGCCTTCCCCTGAAAATGCTATCTTGGAATGTTGCAGGCATGAAAGAGAAAGTGGAGGATAATTAATGGTTAACGTTCCTAGAGAATTATGATATTATATGCCTACAAGAGACTTGGTCACAGCTTGGGTTCACCCTTAGGGGGTAGTTTATGTTACAATGCACAGAAAGGCCCCAGGGGAAGACCTAGCGGGGGCATTACAATATTAATATGGAGCTCTCTTCCATTTAAAATAGAGAGACCAACCCTCGAAAATACAGATGCCCTGAGGGTTGCGCTAAAGGATACACAAATGTTTCTAATTGTGACTGATTACCTTGTACCTAATAAGGGCAAATCCCTTAAAGAGGTTCTAAAGAAAATGGCTGATGCTATTGTTGGGGGGGGGCAGTATATTCTGCCCCCCACACCATTCCTGCACCAGGTAGATGGTGTACGAACTAAGGAGGGAGACATCTACACCCCTCTGCTACTTATTTGCATCTCCCATTTTTACAGAAGTTCATAAAGGACATGTTAAGGCCTGTAGTCTGCGCTCCTTTTTGCGTCTTTCCAAACGCCATCTTATTCTGGGCCCTCTGCTGAAATGTCACTCTCCCTCTCCCAGCGCCACACACAACTAGCCCCCACCACTTCCACCCTCAGCTCATTGCGACTCCTGTTCTCATGTAAACGAAACCATTAATTTGTTGCCACTAGCAAGTATCAAGTACTGACAAGATGCGCTCATCCTCGAGCGTGAGACCAAGGCCTGCTCCAGCCCCAGTTCCCCATCCGTCTCTGTTGTCCGACTCATGCCTTCTCCACCCCCTCCTTGCCAAGCCGCAGTTCATTGGATCCGTGCCCCCTACTGCCTTTGAACGCATCTGGTCACCAGTCTTTTCCCCAGAACCCCCTTAAATTAACCTGCCATATCCTTAATCCAGAGTGCTTATATATTCTGGTAGCATAAACACCCTAAAGCTCGAGATCACAGCAGGCCTCTGTGGCTGAGCCCATCCATCTCCACTACACTGCCTGGGCACCACAACCCCCACCCCGTCGGACCACAGCCCCCTGACTCGCACCCCGTTGACTTCTTTCATATAAGATACCCATGGGACCTGGCCTCACCCAGACCATACCAGAACCCTAATCCTGTGTGGCAATATATTTTCCCGAACTAACATATCTCCTGCTGTGAGAAAAACAGATGGCAAATCAAACTGCTGGGTGGGTACCTGGGTGTGGGGCATGGAGTCATCAAAAGCATTGTGGAGAGAAAGGGTTGGAATGTCAATAAATTAGTTCAGGTGACCTAAGCACCCCCAATTCTTACAAGGTTTTATGTGAACCATGATTCTCATTTTGTCAGTTCCTGTAGTTTAGTTAGATAGATCTGTGTCATGTTATGCCCTAACCTTCATCGCGGGGATGAGCCCAGTCAACCCTCGTGCTACAGGAGCGACACCAGAGAAGCAGCCAATCCGATGTGGTCATCCCGTATAGAATCAACTGTGTCATTTTGTACCTCCAATTATCATCCTGATGTGTGTACCTATAGCCCCTTGTCACAAGTGATGTATTTTCTCCTTAAAATGTGCTGCTCATGTATCTTTTGGCAGAGCGCTCTCGTGCAGCAGAGTTCTTTGCTTGCATTATTTTACTTATATAAACTTTGTTTCCCTTGCAATTACTCTCCTTGTTTCATTCCCTAGTGGGATGTGTCCATTATTCTGTTTCTTGGGACACGAGCAGGATAAGGTGCCAGCCTTCATTTCGTGACCCCGACGTGATAGTCCTTGAGGCACTTCCATAACTGCGGCGAGATCCGGGGCTTCCCGTGGAGGGCCATTACTACTTACGTTTGGCAGACGTTCTACAAAAGCGTACGCTCCTGATGTGGTTCTGTTGGTCTCTGCTTTGGGAAAACCCAACTGTCTGCCGGAGCTGGGCGGGGCCCACCATGGGGAGGCCCTCTCGGATACACCACGAACGGAGGCTCTTGGGAGAACACCGGCACATGAGCACTAATTGCAAGGGGAGAACAAATAAGGATATATAATTGGGAGGTCGAATTATAAGGGGAAAGGAACACGCCTGGGTGAAGTGTGAGTGAGTGGTGGGATGAGGATGAGAGAATTTTTTTTTTGTATGGCCATTTTTTTAATATATATATATTTTTTTTTTTTTTTTTTTTTTTATTTTACTTGTAACAATTAGTTATTTACACAACTTCAATTACAAAAATTCATACAAAATTTCATCATCTTTCTTTGTCATCAATTAGCTCTCTTATAGGTTCATTGTTTTCTTCCGGCTCTTTCAGATGAAAAGTTTGTTTTCAGCACAAGGCTTTCTCCAAGATGTTATCGAGAAAATCTACCACTGCACAAATTGATTTAACATTATTTCCAGCTACCAGCATGCACCACAAATGGTCCGTTGGTTGGACAGTTGTTAGATGTTTAAAGAAAAATGCACGCTGAGTCGCCACCTGGTCACAATCAGAGACTAGATGTTTAAGTGATTCTACTTCGTTTTTACAGAGCCTACATTTATTATCATCTATCTCTTTGTAGTGTCTCAGGTACATTATCTCTTTAGTTTCATATAAATTTAGCCGAAATCTTAAAAATTTGTTGCGATGGTATCTTGACGGAAATCTTGTTAAGTATTTGGGCAGCTTGTCAAGAGTATTACATGTCAAGCCTAAATTAAGCGAAGATGACATTGCCATTCGACGTTCTTCGTTTTTTATCCAGTACCAGGATCTCAGTTTTCTTTTTGCAATCTGTGGTGTGTTATATACAGACTCCCAAGAGATATCCATGACCGCTAGAGATTTCCTAATTTTCGTAGCCCAAATATGTATCATCCCTGAATATTGTTTATCTTCTTTTTGTTTTAAGATCTCATAGGCTGGAGCGACTATTTTTAGGTTCATTTTTCGTAACAAAACAATGGACTTCCAAAGAATCAGGCCGTCTAAGGGATCAAGGCCTAGTTCATGTCTTATTGCGACAATAGACACACAGCTTGGCAGAGCTAAAACTCCTCTCCAAAATTGCCCTATGGGAAAACATGTGTCAGCCCCTAGACTGCGCTCTGCCTCATTATTGAGCTGGTGCTGTTGGGCTAGAGCGGGCTGGGCTCTACAAATTGCCAAAAAGGGTGTCAGGAAAAAGGTACAGGTAGGTAGATGGACAACACCTCCAACTTTAACCAAAACTTGCCCAAGCACTCACGACCATTTAAAAATGATTTTCCTTTATTTTATCAAAAGTTGTGCAAAACATCATAAAAAGCATACATAGCAATACCTGGTCAGACCAGGCATAAAGCACCACTCACCCCAACGGGTGGAAAAACGCCACGCGTTCCGCTCGACTCGCGAGCTTCCTCAGGCTTGTAGTTGTTCCCAACTAGTGTGTCCTTGTGTTTATATTAACTCCTAGGCCATGTCATGTGCTTCTCCCAACTGTTACTCACGCGTCACATGATACACAGTTCAAATTTTACTGAAAAAGAACTCTATGGTTCGTTTTTCCACCCATGCATTGTGGAGATCCTTCCCTGATACCCCCGATTTACACTCAATAATGCAATGCACTATGGGGGACGAGGAAGATGCTGCGCAGTATATTCTTCAGGTGCAGGAGATGTGGTGGGCGGACACGGACGCAGCTTGTAATCAATCCACCTCCCTATTTTACTTTATTATCAAAAGAAGCCTCCCTAAGGAAGTACAGAAGGCACTTGATAAAATAGCTGGGCTAGAAGGCAAGGGTTGGCCAGAAATACAAAGCATCATAGTACACCATTGTAGGAGGATCTGAAGAGAGGGAAAAAGAAACGGCACAGCAGAGACTGGCCGAGGAGGCAAAGTTAGTACAGAGTAAGTTGGAGAAGGTCACGGCAGTTACGGCAACGCCGCCCCCGGAACAGCTGGGAGAGGAAAGGGAGGTTTCTGTAGCACTACAAGCTAGGATGGCTGCAGCATGGGCGGGTAATGGACAGGAACAGTGGGCATAGAGGAATGCAACAACGGGACCGCAGTGGCACGGAAGACCCGGTAGAGGAAGAGGTGGGCACAGAGGACAGCAGGGAGGAGATGGCGGGCCAGGACAAAGGGGGTGCCCCGCGACAGAATTGGTCTTGTGGGAGGTGGGGGCATTTAGTGAGAGAATGTTGTGATAGAACCAAGGTAATTACCAGAACAATGGAAGGTATGGAAAGGACCAACAGTATGGACAACCCCACCCAGGCAATCCTCATGGTCTGCCCATGGAAAATAATGAAAGTGACGGCCAAGTAGAAAGCAGGCCCCCACCCGGGTATAGTACGTTCAGACATCCTCCACACTGTCTGCAAAGCCGCCCAACCCAACAGAACCAAACCCCACACACGCATGTAAACAGATTTGCCACTTGTGCTAATGGAGCACCATCCCCATTACAGGGAACATGTGTGCTCAGTGATATTTTCACATGCCCCGGGACAAACACCTACCCCAACTACGACAGCCCACAGAGAGCACTTGCGTGTCCCGTACTATCAACTACCTTATGACCAGATGAGGAACCGCTGGTGGGGCCAGGGATAGGGAATAAACAGTTCATCTTTATGGTGGACTCAGGGGGGGCGGAAAAATCATGTTTACGTGAAGGCAATTTCCCGTTTTCTGGTAAACAATTTCGACACGCAAGGTTTTTCTGGGGCAGTGGTCACGGTTCCATACACAAAAGAATTGGATGTCAGGATAGGGGGTAAAACGGTGCGATCACCCCTATTATATCTTATATTCTTAGCAACATGGGGGAACATTGTATTGTTCCACATTAAATGGAAACCGTCCCATAACAAGTGTCCCCTTCTTTAATTAAGTTACCCCCTCCCCCTTCGCTTTTATCATTCATAATAAAACCCGCCCCAGAAAATCATTAAATCTAACATCACTATACTAAACATGATTGCTAAGAAATAGAGCCTGCATTCATAATTGTAGGCCCATGTTGCACTTATTCTACTCCTACTGCTATCTATCTGGTGTGTTGCAGTAATTAGGGGTGTCGTTTCCACCATTGTATCGCCTGCAGAAATAAAACAAAAACACCAATGGGGTCGTGGATTAATGAACCGACAAAAAATTGAAAAAGGCGTGGAAAAAATACACATTCACAAAGAAAAAACAATTTCACATCATGCTGTCATTCTTTATTTACATACATATTTGTACTATTGTCTCTTTTTATTGTACACTGCCTTGCTATTTTATTGCACTGCCACATCTTTTTCATTGTCCTGCGCTATCTCTGCTGCTACGCTTCGTGTGCTCCCATAAACTTGCTAGGTCCAGACTTGCTAATCAAGTTAAATATGACCATTGCCTTTACTGAGAGAGGCACAGTATGTTCCATCCCGGGGATGTGCAAACTCCGAGCAATGTTAGTGATACAGACATTAGCAAACGATATAACAGTGCGAGGAATTCGCACAAATGCCGACATGTTCATCTACGGAATACAAGTGTTAGCTCAGGCAGTACCTGAGATAACACGAAAAGAATGGAAAATACCTTCTGATTTTGTCTTTCGCCTGGTAGCTACACCTGAAATAGTGCCAGGAACAGTGATCTCCCTCGATATGCAGGGAGTGCAAGTATCAGCCAGACACACTGTGGCAATAGGATTAGATACCCACAGGTGTGAGTGGAGAACAGTGCTGTGCGTAGATCCCAGTATTCCACTGAGAAAATTAACTGACAAAGAGCTGTTCACTGACGGCGACACTGATGGGGAGATCATACTGGAAATATGTATGCCGTGTGATATTATGATACAGAACAGACCAATGCCGAAACCCCTCATGGCTGCTGTCAGTGCGCCGCCATCTTATTGTGACACAGACTTGGAACATGTGCCACCATACTTGTGGACCACAAATCCCCATGACATAGGGTTATTAAGAGAAGTGACACCAGTGAGAATAAAACTAAAACCAGGCGCAGTACTCCCAAGAGTAAAATATCCCTTATCACGAGAAGCAGAGAAAGGGATACGAGCTACTATACATGCCTTATTACAACAGGGTATCATCGTCCCTTCTAAATCCCCATGTAATACTGCGATTTATCCGATCAAAAAAGCGATGGGTGGGGCGTGGCGTATGATCCAGGACCTTAGACCTCTTAATGATATTGTCCAAAAGGAGTTCCCTCTTGTACCAAATCCGGCATCCATTTTGACTAGCATACCAAAAGATGCCACCCATTTCACAGTAGTGGATTTAAAAAAAAATCCTTTTTCTCTGTACCTCTCGACCAAGAGTCGCAATATCTAACTACCTTCACAATAGGGGGTGGGGGGAGATACGAACACTGCATATTGCCCCAAGGATACTGTGAGAGCCCAAGTATTTTTTAAAGAATTCTCCATGATGATCTTGGTAACATTACAGTACAGAGCACAATCATTCAGTACATAGATGATCTCCTAGTGTCTAGTACAGGAGAAGAACAGTGCAGAAAAGTTTCCATCATTCTACTAACCCTTTTGGCCCACAAGGGGTACAAGGTAGATAAAAGTAAATGACAATACTGCCTAGCTGAAGTGGTCTATCTAGGCCAATTGATTTCAAAAGATGGGAAGAGAATACTACCGGACAGAGCATCAACAGTGTGTACCACAGGGACACTGCATTCTGTAAAAGACATGCAAATGTTTCTTGGCATTTGTAACTATTGCTGTGCATGGATTTTGGATTATGCGGCATACACAAGGCCGTTATTGAATGGCTTGAAAGAAGCACAAAAGGAAAAGACCCCAATAAAGTGGACACCTGAAATGCACACAGCCTTCACAGCCCTAAAAGAGCTCATTAGCACCGCCCACATCCTAACCACCCTTGATTACGAGCAGGAATTGTACTTATTCTCGCACTCCAATGGGACAATTATGACTGCGTTATTGACACAGAAAACATTGTTAGGGCACAACCCCCTAGCATATTACAGTAGTACACTTGATTCAGTAATGCGAGGGCATTTCCCGTGCGAACAATCTCTCGCAGCAGCATTGTTCGCGCTAGAGGAAAGTGACACGATTGTAATGGGTTGCTCAGTCACATTGTACATTGAGCACTCTTTGTTTGCCATTCTTGAACGATCAAGGTCCACCCTCACCACCCAAAGAGCATCAGCATATGAGATCAATAACTCCAGCCCAAATGTCCACGTGGTACGTTGTTAAGACTGTAAACCCGGCAACATTTATTACAGAACCAAGCACAGTACAAGATATGCAGGGACATGATTGCACTACATATGAAAGGGAAGGGGATGACATCCCTAAAGCAAGAGAAAATGCACTGGAGGAGGGAGAAGTTTACTTCGTGGATGGCTCAGCTTCGATATGCCCAGAGACAGGTGAAAAGCATGTCAGGGTCGCAGTAGTACGATTGGAGGATGGGGAATACGAAATACTTGTACAAAAATGAGCCTTCCATAGTAGCATTGGTGAAGTGCCAAGCACATACCAATAACAATGACGAAATATCGCTTGGGAACGCATCGGCGGATGCCGCAGCCAGACAGGTAGCATATTTCACAAACAAACAGAGTGTGTATTAAAAGAGAAGGAACAACAACCAACAGAGGAAGGATATAATGCCTTGCCAATTGCACAACTAATTGAGTTACAAAAAAGAGCACTGCCACAAGAACAGGAACTATGGACAAAAAGAGGGTTTACCCAATCGCCCTCTGATCTCCGATGGAGACAAAATAGCATAGGAAAGGTAGTAATGCCTGTAGAATTACTAATGAAAGCATTTCAACAATTGAACTTCCCTGCCCACACCTCAAAGCAACATATCGCTGCAGATATCCAGGAAGATTGGTTTGTACCAAACCTCCAGAAACATCTTACTAAAATGTCGATCGAATGCACAACCTGCCAAACATTTAATTCAGGGATGACATTGAGAACAATACCTGGCACGTTGCCTCGCCCCGTAGGGCTTTTCCGCGAGCTGCACATTGGTTATGCAGACATGGGAGAAAGATGTAATGGAGCAAGATACTTCTGGTGTTGTGTCCTTTTTTGCGCTGAGTGGAAGCAGGACAATGCGCCCACCCAAATGCGAAATGCGCAGCAAAATTCCTGGTGAAGGAAGTGTTCCCGCGTTGGGGAATATGCAATGTCATAAGATCCGACAACAGAACACATTTTGTAAATGATCTTTTTAAAGAAGTAAAAACACTACTAGGGATTAAACACAAAATGGGTTCGATTTGTCACCTGCAAGCTAACAGAATGGTCAAAAAAATAAACAGCCAAATTGTCAAACTGTCATACAATGAATAATAATTGGGTCTACTGATTGCCTTTGGCCCTCTTGCAGCTGCGCATGCAACCCAGCAAGGACCACCACCTGTCCCCCCATGAGATTGTAACAGGTAGAAGGATGCAAACTCCCCCGTCACCAGTAAGACGCATTTCAGATGCACATCGAACAGCAAGTGTTCTGGGAGAGGAATTCAAAGAATACCTCACTCAATTAACAAAGGCAGAACAACGTATTGCGAAACAAATAGCACCAGCCTTCACAAGGGAAAATGAAACTGACAACAACCACAGCCTCTGATAGCCCCACAAAACCACTCTTGCCTGGTGAACTAGTGTATGTTTACAGTTTTGTAAGGAGATGGAACTCACCATGGTTCCATGGACCGTATAAAGTAATATACTGTACTCCTTTAGCAGTCAAAGTAAAAAGGGCTTAAGTATTGGATGCACCTGTCAGGTATCAGGAAAGCACACAAAGCGTAGCAGCAGAGATACCGCAGGACAATGAAAAAGATGTGGCAATGCAATAAAATAGCAAGATATAAAAGAGACAGTGTACAATAAAAAGAGACAATAGTACAAATATGTATGTAAATAAAGAATGACAGCATGATGTGAAATTGTTTTTTCTTTGTGAATGTGCATTTTTCCACGCCTTTTTCAATTTTTTGTCGGTTCATTAATCCACGACCCCAGTGGTGTTTTTGTTTTATTTCTGCAGGCGATACAATGGTGGAAACGACACCCCTAATTACTGCAACACACCAGATAGATAGCAGTAGGAGTAGAATAAGTGCAACATGGGCCTACAATTATGAATGCAGGCTCTATTTCTTAGCAATCATGTTTAGTATAGTGATGTTAGATTTAATGATTTTCTGGGGCGTCTTTTATTATGAATGATAAAAGCGAAGGGGGAGGGGGAAACTTAATTAAATAAGGGGACACTTGTTATGGGACAGTTTCCAGTTAATGTGGAACAATACAATGTTCCCCCATGTTGCTAAGACTATAACCAAAATAACCTCAAAAACTGAAAATAATATGTTAAATGCCAGTATGACTATGTTTTATGAAGATGATGCCCTGGAACAACCAGTTATGACACCACAGCCTATCTGCAACTACTCCATGGTTGGCCAAAATGTAATATATATTCCCTACAGCTTAATTTCATGAACTGTCAAATACTCCTTAGTGGCAACAAATAACTGACCTTAGTGGACTGGTCAAATCAGAATTATTCTCCTTCTACCACCCTATGGTGTTCAATGCAAAGAAAACATTGTGTACCTCTAACAAAGTGTGCAAAAGGTCTTTAGGGTGGAAAAACACCTGAAAACATATTAGTAGAAACAAAAGGCAAACGAGGCAATATAAATATGATGCATACAATGGGTTAGGTCTGGGTAAAATGGAAGACATTCGCCATCCAGGGCAATCGAACAAATGGTACTCTCATATGAGTGCCACAGGGCGCCAGGCGATGAATGGTAGCTGTTACATTTGCTCCCTGATTCTTCATGCATCAGGAACACCCAAGGTTTTAGTACCTCAAGAAACTCCCATTATGGAAGCACAATGTCTCCTCCACCTTGCATTATGCAGGATAAAAAGCCCTTTCCAGGCACACACAATACGTATGAAGCATCTCCCACCTGACTTCAGAGTTTGTAAAAAAAGGAATGCCACTTGCAAAATGCTTCAAGGAACCTTTTTTGGCCATAGAAGGAACAAGATTTGCAGAAAATAAATGGCAGCAGTCAACATTCATGTGCAAAGGAGAAGGGCCACATGGCCTATCCGACAGTAGACTTAAGTGGATGTATGACACGTATGCATAAGTATGGACTGAACATGTCTCTAAACTAACTTGGGTCACCGCGCTGGAAAAACCAATACAGATAAACCATGAGCAAAAATATGAACTTTGCTCCCATGCAGAAGGAGATGTACCTATGGGGTCTAACACACATTGCAACAGGACCCTTGTCATTGCCGATCTGAAAAAAGGAACAGCAGCGCTAATGGATCAATACTGGGTGTGCAGCAAACAAGCATACCTACACCTCCCACATGCAGGGAGTGGTGACTTTGCTCTGGCAACTCTACACTCTGCACTGCATATAGTAGGGGACACAATACAACATGAACTATCACAAGTACCCCACCAGAAGGAGGAAATATCCCTGCTTGTGATTGTGATAATGGAAAGCAAGTTGCAAGAAAGCGTGTCACGAAAAAAGAGATCATCCAAATACATCTCTAAAGACTCTTCCGAGCTCCTATCCCAGATTCCTGCAGAATACAAATTGTTCAATTCAGCTAAGACATTCTTTGCATCACTGATTCCCAGTATCCAGGCCAACGCAAATGCCAAATGGCTTCAAATAGTACGCTGGGAGCTCATACAACTGGCAAATGACACTGAAGAAGGGTTCAATATCATCAAGGTGGACCTGAGAGCACTGAGACTTATGACAATGCAGAACTGGTACGTGCTCGACCTGCTCACAGCTATGGAAGGAGGTGTTTGTCAGATGCTGAAAATGGGACACTCTCACATGTCATAAAAGCGGTGCATCACCTAGGTGTACAGATGAAAAAAGAAGGTGGTGTGCAACCAACAGACTGGTTCCACTCTGCATTCAAATGGGTAACATCGTGGCTTGGGACTGCGATGAATATGCTGAACCCAATCATAGTTTTCCTCCTGTTGATCTTTTGTGTGTGCCAATTAGGTATCTGATGTTGTGCCAAAACGATTCCTAATAGTGCAGTGATGATCGTGACAATTGGCAGCCAGAAAGGGACTGATAAAGGCTTGTGTGTTATGCAGGATGCACAGGTACAAACTGGGGAGAGCAATGAGCCCAAATTTCGTATGTTGGCCATATATAATAAATGGGACATAATTGATAACTTGTATCATACAACCACGAAAGAACCACAAGATTTGGAAAACCATAGGGAGGTGTGGGTGGATTTAGCTGGGCATGGAGACTGTATATATATGTCCTGTACTCCAGAAGAATATGCCCAAAGGGGAGAATGGCTAAGGTATGTCTGCCGAGCCTGGATACCAATAAAAGGTACCCCGGACTGGGAGGAAGCAGAAAGAGTGACAGAGGAACGTAGAAGGGATGGAACTAAGTATTTGTTACATTTGAAGTAACGAGAGGGGGAAAGTTGGGGGGGCAGTATATTCCGCCCCTACACCATTCCCGCACCAGGTAGATGGTGTACGAACTAAGGTGGGAGACATCTCCACCCCTCCTGTACTTATTTGCAGCTCACATTTTTACCGAAGTTCATAAAGGCCATGTTAAGGCCTGTAGTCTGTGCTCCATTTTGTGTCTTTCCAAACACCATTTTATTCTGGACCCTCCGCCCCTCTGCTGAAATGTCCGCTCTCCCTCTCCCAGTGCCACGCACAACTAACCCCTACCACCTCCACCCTCTGTCAGCTCAGTGCGACTCCTGTTCTCACGGAAACAAAACCATTCATTGGTTGCCTCTAGCAAGGATCAAGTACTGACAAGATGCGCTCATCCTCAATCATGAGACCAAGGTCTGCTCCAGCCCCAGTTCCCCATCCGTTGGCCGACTCATGCCCTCTCCACCCCCTCCTTGCTAAGCTGCGGTTCATTGGACCCGTGCCCCCTATTGCCTTTGAACGCATCTGGTCTCCAGTCTCTCCCCCAGGACCACCTTAAGTTCACCCGCCATATCCTTAATATGGCCTCACCCCGACCATACCAGAACCCGAATCCTGTGTGGCTTTATATTTTCCCGAACTAACATATATCTCCTGCTGCGAGAAAAACAGATGGCAAATCAAACTGCTGGGTGGGTAACCTGGGTGTGGGGCATGGAGCCATCAAATGCATTGCAGAGGGAAAGGGTTGGAATGTCAATAAATTAGTCCAAGTGACCTAAGCACCCCCAATTCTTACAAGGTTGTATGTGCACTATGATTCTCATGTTGTCAGTTCCTGTAGTTTAGTTTAGTTAGATAGATGTGTATCATGTTATGCCTTGACCTTCACTGAAGAGATGAGCCCAGTCGACCCACATGCTTCAGGTGAGACACCAGAGAAGAAGCCATTCCTATGTGGTCATCCTGTTTGGAATCAACTGTGTCATTTTGTATCTCCAATTATCATCCTGATTTGTGTATCTATAGCCCCTCGTCACGAGTGACATATTTTCTCCTTAAAATGTGCTGCCCGTGTATATTTTGGCAGAGCTCTCTCGGGCAGCAGAGTTCTTTGCTTGCATTATTTTACTTATATAAATTGTGTTTTCCTTGCAATTACTCTCCTCGTTTCATTTCCTAGTGGGATGTGTCCATTATTCTGTCTCTTGGGACACGTGCATGATAAGGTGCCAGCCTTCACTATAACTAAATATAAGAGAAACCCTCATATAATAATCATGGGGATGTCAATGCCAAATTAGGCTTTTAAGGAATATTAATGATGATAGGAGATTAATAGAGGAGGTTTGCAGAATTCTGGAAAGGATTTTTTTTTAACTACAAGATCTAGAGGGTATCGAGCTTGACTGTTTTATGGATATTCATGACCTAGTGGAGCTCAACGGCCACTGTGAAGGGAACAAACTACCTAGATGTACTTTTAAGCATGGGGATAGTGCTTCCATTATAGACTACTCTATAGTGGATTGCTACCTTTTTTCGAAGGCAGAAGATTTTCCAGTGGTAAGGCACACAGACAGTGATCATTACTCTCTTACATTTTCAGTAGATTTCCCATCAATGGCGATCTTGGATGCCCGGTTTCTGCCACTCCAGTTGCGTTCAACCTCCAAAAAGTAGGGAAATCCCTATTTGAGTCTTTATTCAACCTCCCTGAAATTAGGATTATTTCGGAAACAATCCAGAGGCACAATTACCAGGAAAAACTGGTGCTTAAAGAATTTGAATCCTTTATGAAAGCCTTAAGGGAAAAGTGTTACCCTATCCACCACACAAGAGGCACTCACAATTGGGAGGGTTTAGGGATCCCCCTGGTATGACTCTGAATGCAGGACAAGGAAAAGCCAGTTAAATATGGCCGTAAGAAGTGGGGGGCATACGGGGGAACCTGCCTAAACTCAAAAAAGATTATAAAATACTCTTGAGAGAAAAAAGAAAATTGTATTGTAAATAATCAGTCTTTGGGATATCATGGAGAAGGCTGTGTCAAAGCAAGATGTTAAAACATTCTGGAAATTAGTGGCAAATGGTTTTGATGGCCCGGGCAGGGTTATGAAAGGTACTATAACCTTGGATAAATTGATGAATCATTTTAAAAAAATCTTCTTTAACGCAGGGCTGATACTCCCGAATTGCGGAATTCCTTTAAGGGAAGTGGTATAGTCTATTCCAGGGATGAAGTTTCACTTTCCATTAAATCTATAGCCGTTGGAAAATCATCAGGCCCTGACAGATTTCGATCTGATGTTTATACATGGTACCCAGATTGGTGGACAACCCTACTTACTTGTCTGTTTAATGATATTAGTCTAGCGGGATTACAATGAAATCATGGGAGTGGAAGCCTTTTCATTACAATTTTAAAAAAAGGCTCCATTCAGAGCAGTAATTGGTACTGCCTGATTTCCCTGCTGGACTCGACAAATGTGCTTTTTAGCAAAATGCATAGGCTCGAACAACAGCCTGAATCTAGTAACATTCTCAATGCTTCTCAAGCGGTGTTAAGAAAGGGATTTCCAACACTCAAAAACTGCTTTATATTGAATGATTTAGTGGAAAAGTATTGCAAGATCAGAGGGAGGAAAGTGTATGTCACTTTCTTTGATTTGGAAAAGGCGTTTGACTTCATAGATAGAAATATTGAAGGTCTTACATTTAATACAAGCCTGCTACTCGAATACTTATTCAGCCGTTTGCTTCCCCTTGGGGGGAGCTTTCACTCCACATTTATCAACTAACAAGTGTGTCAAACAAGGATGGTCACTGGCTCCTCCTATTTATTCTATTCTTATCAGATTTTAGTCCTAAATCATGTGGGTACAAAAATGCTTCCCCTACCCTACAGTGTCCTATAGATCACTTTTGTTCGTAGATGATTCAGCCCTCCTAGATTTAACAGTGGGAGGCTTTAAAAGAGTCTCGAGTGTGTAGAATGTTATTTTCGCATACATGTATTAACTTGAATATGAAAGAAATTAAACTTTTGGTCTTTAGGAAGGGGAAACATTACCATGCCTGGAAGGGTACAAAAATAGAGGAGGCAAGTTGTTTTTGTTATCTGGGTCTTACCTTTCATAGGACTGGAAATTGGGGCACTCATATTAAATCCAATGCTGAGAGAGCAACAGTCGGATGGGAGGATTATTGAGGTTTGATTATAAATTTGGTGCCTGCATTTTAGAGAAATGTCTGGAGGTTTACAGAGTTCAAGTGGGGGTCAATGTTATTGTACGGGAGGGAGATTTGGAGGTACTGCAACTGGCATAGGCACAGAATAAAATGTTGAAAATATGAACGGGCCAACCATCTGGCACACATAATAGTGCATTTAGTTTAGAATTTGGGGTGCCAAATATAGTCACATTGGCAAACCTGAACCTGGGTAAGTTCTTTCTGAAGATGGATGCTCTAGAATTAAAAACGCCAAATATTCAAAATGCACTGGCTGAGATAGTTAACCCAGAAGCAAAAAGGAAATATACATGGTACAATGAGGGGTGTGGCCTTTTAACTAGGTGGTGTTTACACATATTGAAGGATTTACTCCTACCTGATTTTAGAAAGAAGTTATTTTAGAAAGCTCTTCGTCACAACAGGGGGTTTGCTAAAGATTTCAAACAGGCGACACAAACACCTTGGTCTCGGCCTAGTATGTAGCGCCTAACTGAGGTGCTTTTCTCCTTATTTATGTGGATTCAATTTTGGGATGATACACCACTCATATCACACCCCCTTTTCAAATACCCTGAGTCACAATGCACCATGAACCAGGCAGGTTGGTCAAATGCAATATTTATTTATTTATTTATTTGAAATTCAAAAGAAATCGCACACTTTTTAATATGGGGCAGCTATCACCAATGGGGTGATGTTTCAATGAGAATGTGAGCAATGCACTGGGTTTGACTTTTTAGTGGAGCATACACAGCACAGCAGCATAGGAGCACTTTTTGATTTAGGACAGATAGCACCCAAGTTAGACTTTCCCCCTGCAATGTTCCGCCAACCCACCAATCATTTCGGAGTGGATACAAAGAAGCAGCACATACTCAGGAATAAGAATCTGAAAACAGAATCTAAATCTGACCTTCCCTCCCCAAATAAGAGAAAAACTGATTTTAAACCCCTTGCAACGTTGTGAAATGACACTCGGAAATGGATAAGTCAATAATGAATGGCTGTTAAAAACCTTGAAGCGAATACAATTCCTTACTTAAGCAACAATGCAAAGATCCTAACATTGACAAAGAATGTATTACCAAAAGCATACAGTTCAGAAATGAGTGGAAAGTTTAAAACACCTTGCAGTCAAATAGCATGTTTAAAATGTACACTTTTGCAACTCCCACCTAAAATTACCCAAACGGTTTTTAATAAAAACAGGTGAAATACACCGATTTGGAGTGCGTTTTTTTTGTTGAGGGATAGATATATATCACAGGTACCAAATGGAATTGAAGATAAGTCTTTAGCTGGTAAATTGAAAGTGGTATGCAAGATAGAAAAAGGCGCACTTTGAGTAAAATGAAGGGTGAAATTGGAAAGGAAATCAGTTTGTGAGAAGAACAGTTTTACTATAAACTAGATTTCATGGCTAAGAAAAGAGGAACGCCACCTGTGAATTCTCTAAGTTATGCTGCAGTTGTAACCCTTCACGCAGTGTACCCCTTTTCTTTAAGGAAAATTACTTTATTTAATCCAAATATCGCTAAGGACGTATGGTCTATGTAAGAGAGAAATGAAAAGAAAAGTAGCGCTAATGCTTGGAGATTAATGCCAAAATGCACAGAGAATTTGGACAGTGGGGCAAGTTATCAGGTTAGGGATAGAATGACTTATAGAGTGGGATACGGACAAGGCGAGACAAGGTATACTATGGATTTCTATGGGGTGACGAAATACTCACAATCCACCTTTATGTTTTGGGCTTTTTGGACAGTCAACCGGGTCTGGTCACTACACGGCAGGGCACCTGGCAAACAGCTGTGCGGTTCTGGTCACCGGCTGGCAAGAACTGGACGGGCAATTCTGGTCACTGGATACTAAAGGTCATCAGGGTAGCAGGATTGCAGCAGCATGCAGTGAGTGGCAGCAAGCCAGGCTGGATCAGGATGCCAAAGGTACCACACCTTCCCCTTTGTGAATGGGATATTTAGTGGGTGTTTTAGATTTGAGGCTTTGCTGGGAATGGGACCAGCACTGCTTGGGGTTTGCATTGGGCTCTGGAGTAGGATCAGAAATGCTTTGGCCTTGTAGTTTGAGTCTGGATCTGGAAGATGACGGAACAGGAACGCAGCGCAGGAAATCAGGAAGAGTGTGTGTCTAGAGTCTTGTCAGGGACCCTTATTTATAATGCATAATGACATCAAAGTATAGGCGGGGCAGGATTAACTAAGCACGCCTCTAAACTACTTGAATTGATCAGGGGTGCTAGTCTCCGCCTCACACTCAACTGGTTGGATTTCCAAGGGAATGATGTCAGATTTATGATGGGAGTTTTACAATGTCCAAAAACTCCCACATTACTTAAAATCCGATTTTGCCAAAAACATACATTTATACAATTTCAATCTCTTAGCAAATTATATACACTGGTTACATATTTTGTGCAGCACATATCAGTCCAATCCTCCAGTCTGTGGGACCTTGTTCCACCCTTCTGATATACTTTGGTAATTTTGAGCATGAAAGATTCGTCCTAAAATTCCAAAACTTTATACACAGATGCGAATTATCCCAAGGGATGTATGTACAAAAATTAATGTTTGCAACATTGATTCTTTTCTATTTATCCTCAATACTTTGCCCTTTCTGTCCCCAAGGTGTCAGTGACTTCTATCACATCTCAAAAGAAAGCACAACAATATAACTTTTAAACTGCCAAATTTTTACAATTTTTCAAAGTCTTGCTGCAGAGATAGAAGTCTTTAAAGTTTATTCCTGAAATAGTATTTGGGAACAAATGGCAATCCCTTTGTCCCAGGGTCATTTTTTTCTTTCCTTCAACTGCTGCCAACCGTCATTTCCTTCAGAGCATGGTGGGGGTTTCTTTTTGATTGAGGCTTTATTGCCCCTTCACACTTCAGACTCCCTTCCCTGGGAGCGTCACTGTCAGGGTCCCAGCAGAGACGAATGTCTGTTCAACCCCGTAATTATCAGCGGGCTGTTAGTATCTGCTGAGAGAGAGCCCTCCTTTTGGTGCCACCCCTCCAAGCAGAAAACCCGTTTTTCAACTTGCAACTCCAGCCACCACAGTTTTAACCTTTATTTTCTGATCTTAGATCCAGAATTAAAACAGGCCTGTTGCACAAAATAACCCATGTTATATAGTCTCACCAGCAACAAACCTCTTAATATTGCTAAATACTGGCAGGCTTTCATTCACCAGTGTACTGTTCCAACACACAGGCATTTGTTTTTCTTTAGTTTGCAAAGGCCCATTTTTATTTCTTTTTTTACACGTGGTGCAGCAGGCCTTCCTTCTTAAATTCATGGCTCAGCTAGTTAGAGTCTCTATCTGAACCGCTGAGTTTTGGATACTTTTGCAAAGAAAATTAACGAGTTTCCCATGTAAGGAAAAGTAAAGTTACTGGTTGATTATTTTTTTTTGGAGTGGGTGTGACATGACTTGTCATTTCAGAATCATGCCTGGTTTTGCTGAGGCACAGTGCGACACACAGGGCTTGGTAGGGCTTATTAATCACAGTGGCTTTAAGGAACAGAGGGAATTAGCGTCACAGCAGCATTTTTTTAAAGGTGAAAAAGGGTTTATTTTCAATGGAGATTTTGGCTTTTTCAGCAAAGCAACGCTGCTTTTTCCACTTTCTTCCTTTTGTTTATATCGAACCCCAATGGCAATCTCCTTCAATGGGCCCCCTTGTTCCATCCTGCCCGATGTGTGCTTTGGCAAGACGATGCAGCCATTTTTGGTTGTTGTTGCAAAATGCAGTTTTGAGCCATCACGCTCACAGGAGCCAGCGCAGCCATTTTGCTGTTTCTGTGCAAATGCAGCTTGGTGATGTGAGGAAATGCTGTTGAATGGGACAATATATCCCACAAAATGTATAGAGAAAAGGTGAGTGCTTTCGCTTCACTTAAGTTATATAAATCCACCTAGCTGTATTTGGATATGGAGGGAAATGCAGGATTAAATCACATGATTGTAGGAGAAGTATGTTGATGATTAGGCTCAACATGCTGCCACTAAATTACTACGGTCATTGGAAAAAGGGAGTCTTCATCTGCAAAATGTAATCGTAAAATTGGAGTTGATGAAGATCTTGGTCATTTTCTATTAATATGCAAGAAATACAGTGCTTTACGGAAGAAGTGGCCAAAACCACACTTCACAATGGCTAATTTAGATCCTACCAAGAAGCAGTGTCCCTAATAATGAATTATAGCGATGTGAATTTTATTTTGAATACAGTTAAGTATGTTCCTTCATTGGGAATTTCTAGCTAGAAGTCAGCCTCTTTAATTTTATCTGCTTGACACTACTATTTTATCTTATATGCATGAACCCCATGTTGTGATTGTGCGTCGTACTTTCCTCTATACGAGGATCGATTACTTGATTTATTTTTATGCTTTGTATGCTGTTAAAAGGGAAATCCTATATTATGGGATTTACTGTTTTTGTATATGTTACATGTATTGCATGTGGTTAATGGAGAAAGTGTGCCCTTGGTTTGGGTTTACAGGTGCTCAGGTTTGGTTGTAGATCTCGACCATGGAGGTGGGGTCAGTATCAGCATGTGAGTAGGCTGTTAGTGGTAGTAGCAAGGGGAGCAGGTTGGCTGAAGTGATGTTACGTGAGTTTCTCGAGAGGGAAGCCGGTGCTGGTTGGACCAAGATGTCCGATTGACTATCTTGGTAGTAGTGAATGTGATAACATTGTGGTCAGATCAGGGGCAGCGGGTGCTGCCTAGTATGTTGGTGTTGCAGTTGAGATCTGCTAACCAGTCTAATGTGCGACCTTTGTCGTGCGTAGGACTTAAGATGCGATGGGTGAAGCCTAGGGCTTCGATTGAGTTGGCTAGGGGGGTGCATGGGAATTGGATGGGTCATTGAGACCAAGGTCGACATCTCCCAAATGAATGATTTTAGAGGAGGGTTTGGTGTTGGTTGAGAGGAGTTGCACAATGTCTTCCACAAAGGAGAGTAGGGGGCCTGGAGGTCTGTAAATTAAGTGGATCGTAGGGGTGGCTGTAGCTGATGAAGATATTTTGACCAAGAGCAACTCGCCTGAGCAGATGGTTTAGTTGGGAATTTCTCTAATGAGTAGGAGATTTTTGGCAATAAAGGCTAATCCACCTCCTTTGGCTGCCTATCTGTTTTTGCTGAGAATAGTGTATCTGTCTGGGATGGCCAGAGAAAGAGACAGGCCAGAATCTGGATGCAGCCATGTTTCCGTGATGGGAGGAGATCAAGGTTGTTGCCGGTGATGAGGTCAGATATATTGAGGGCAAGGGCAGGGAGGGATCTGGCGTTTACGAGTGCATCATTGAGATGTGATGTGGCCTCCACTATTGTGCTGACAATGGGGGTAGGCTTATTGGATATGTGTGCTGGCATGGCGGTGATGGGTGGTATATTGCCTTTGCAGATGGTGTTGCTGTTGGTGGCAGTAGGCATCCGGCTTCTGGGGCCAGCGGATCTATGTGATCACTGCGGCCGTCATAATTATGATGGCCAAAAATGCACTTTTTTTTGTTTATATATTTTTTTTAATCCCCTTTACACCACATATATATGCGGGGGGAGACCCCCTGCAGCCCTCCCATATTAATATTATATCATATACCCCCAACATATATATGTGGTGTAAGGGGGGGTCTAAAACAAATTGCCATTTTCGACCGTCGTAATTGTGAGGGCGATATTTTGGCCCATTACCAGGGCCAGCCATATGATTTTGCATGCATAGGGCTGCAACAGATTCAACGGCTGTGGATTCAGAGAGGTCAGCAGGGGTTGCATATTGTAGGCGCTGCTCCTATCCACCCCGTGGGAACCTACCCGATTAGGTAGGTTAAGTCGTGGGTCTGTTGTTTTGGGGTTATGTTTGCGGCAAGAGGTTAGGGGAGCATGTTCTTCAGCTCTGGTAGTGAGGTGGGCTTTAACTCTAGATCTTAAGTGTGCATTCCCCTATGTGATCGGATGGGTGGTTGTTTGCACGTGCTGCCGATATGTAGCTAGGCGAGATGCTAGTCGCCTGTTCCGAATGTTAGCAGAGAATGGTTTGCGGAGGCTCCAGGTAGGCTTATGAACAGTGGCCTGTGAGTTGGAGATGGTGTGGAGTGGCCATGCCTTGGGCCGGAAGAGTGTCGGTGTGATGTTGTGCGAGTCAGGCATTGTGTGTGTGACATTTTTAGGGTGATTGTGTGTTTAAATGTGGTACCTGGCAGGTAGAACAGTCTGATTGTTCCCGTCTGCCAGTTATTTGTCAAGGCCAGACAATTGTAAAACCAGGCTTTATGTATAGGCCTTAGGTGGGGGCCATCATTGGCTGCTGGCTCACGTGCGATTTCAAGTGAAAAGGCTAAGTTGGCTTGTCAGGCCTGGCAGAGGTGGGCTCAGTGAAGGTAGGCTTAGTATGCTGGTGTGCAGCGAGCATTGACATAGTGAGACTTTAGTGTGATGCCGGTGGTATCTGGAGTGTCTAGGTACCTATAACAAGTGCAGTTACTGGCTAAATTGGGATTAGAGGCAGGATTGAAGGGGACTACATTCCATTTGCATAAGAAGATTTAGAGAACAACTGCTGTCTAATAGGTTCACATTTTGTAGTGGTGTAGTGCCTAGGCAGTGCATAAAGCGAAAGATGGTGGCATAGATTTGAGGACACCTACATTCGAAATCTACTGATGACCAATGTGACACATAAAACGAAAATGGGGGCATAGATTTGAGGACACCCAAATTCGAAATCTACTGATGACCAATGTGACACATAAAACGAAAATGGGAGCATAGATTTGAGGACACTCAAATTCGAGATCTACTGATGAGCAATATGACACATAAAACGAGAAAAACAAAAATGGGAGCATAGATATCAATTCTACTGAGAGGCACTGTATTTACATGATAGCAAGAAGATTAGATATCGATAGTATGCACTCTAGCAAGCGTTATACAGCTAGTTAGGCTTGATAGGGTTATGAGAGACAGCATGGTTGGCAGTGCATAGGAATAATAGTGGGGTCTTGTGAAAGTGGGGCACACCAAAAAGTCTGCAAGGGTAGCGGGGGTTGAGACAGCATGGAGGAGAGAGTGTTCCTGAAGGTGTCTTACTGGAGCAGTGGAGGAATCCGCAGAGACCTGTGGGGGCCAGGATGAATCGTAGAAGGGTTGCTGGGGAGCTGCACCCTGCTCCAACACGCTCGGACAGACTCAGACAAGAGCCTTTAGTGAGGGCCTTGTGTGGTGGGCTGACTTTCCGCCTGCCAGCTACGCTATTGGCTAGTGATGGGGACGTAAGCCAATCAGAGGAGTCACCCCCAAAGACGTGGAAGAGGCACTGTAGGTGCTGCAATGGTGGCAGCCATCTTGGGGCTGGAAGGCCAGAGCAGAAGCAAGCCCCAGCAGTGGGCAAAAGTGGACGGTTGGGCAAAGGGCCAGTCGAGGCACACGATTTTGGGCACACACATTCAGATCAAATGCCCCTATGGAGAGATGAGTGTGGAACAGGCATCCTCGCTGATGCGCCAGCAATAAGACCTCTCTACAGCATTGACAGGTTCATCAAAATACTAGTTAACTGTCTCCATCCCAGAGGCATCAATTGCTCATCCCTTTGCTGGCTTCATTCTTTTCTTTCAGACCGTGTTCAGGCGGTCTGATTTTCTCCATTTGCTTCCTCTGTCCACTCCTTCACTTACGATATACAACTGCTGTCACTTCACTTGAGCAATCAGGGTTAGGTTACTGCAACTCTTTTAGCTTGATCTCTCCTTTTCACACAATCCATCATCTAAAATGAATCCAGAATGCTGAAGTCTGATTGATCACCAATACCAATACACATTACCTCACACCAATTATTTGCTCCCTCCACTGGCTTTTTAAGACTCTTGGTATAGCTCAACAGCTCAGTTTTTGTGGCATCCCTTTTTAAAAAAAATACCACCACTCTTGGACTGGCAGACAATCTCTTTCTGTTCTTGCTGCCCATGAATACAATAAATTCCATCCCATCTTTGTTCTCTTTCTCACCATCTGTCCTTCTGCCACCATCTCAAAACCCATCTCGTCTTCTGTGCTTTGTAGTCTTTCCCCGCTCTCTGTTAGATGGACCCAGTACCAAGAGGCCTACTGGTGAACGTGCACTCTACAAGATTCTATAACATAACATGGTGAGGCAACAAGGGACGTGCACTCAAAAGGTCCAAATGTACAAGATGAAGTATCTCTGACGTGAAGAGTGAGTGTGTGTGTGAGTGTGCACGCAAGCCTGGGGATGGGCATTGGAGCAGAAAAAATGTTTGACCGGCACATGGCCTGTTTTGCAGGAACTTTTGGGCAAAGCCAATTTATGTTGGCTTGTTGTGTTATGTGAAAGAGGGTTTGCGATGGGGGAAGAGTACTACAATGGGATTGGTGGAGTACTACTACTGTGGCATGGAAATTTTGTACTTGCATTAAGGGAAAAGTCTACATGATGAGTGTTCTTACATGGGGAGGGATGGCATATTTCCTTACAGTGGCATGGCATTGTTTTACTGGTGTTAAGGTCAAAGGCAACATAATTGTTTTTACATGGGGTGCATTGGTGCAGCCCGCAAGGCAGTATTTTCTTACTGTCGCATGACATTTGTTTTACTGGCGTTGGGGCAAATACAACATGACTGTTCTTATATGGCGAGGGGGAGATTTGTTTACCTGGCAAGGGCATGCTTTTTTCCTATGGCACTGCTTTTATTTTTTGAAGGCAAAGCCAACAGGAGTATGTTCTTACATGGCGATACTGACATATACTGGAAGAGCCAGCATGAACATGTTTTGTTTTAGTATCATTACTGGCATTATGACAAAGCAAAAATGAGTATTTACTTACGTGGGAAAACGTTTTCTCTGGGGTCAACCCCCGAACTTCCCTTGATTGGTTTGCGCTCCCTCACTACACTGGTCGATCCTGCACATTCGCTTAGGGGCAGAACAAGCCCCCTTCCCTATGTGGGCTCCCATTAATGTGGGCCCTACTATATTATCACCAGGCCCCAGTTGTTAAACAATCCTGGCTACGCCTCTGGAGGCGGGGCTTTGAGAATGCTTTAAGTGAAACACAGAGGAGAGGAAACAGAGAAAGGAGCATCCCACCCAAAGCCACATTTGCCATTGAATTGAGTAATAATCCCTATAACTACAGTGCTTCAGAGTAATCTGAATTCGGCATGGTATAACAATGTGATATAATTATTGCTACATTAGACAATTGACAACAGACTCCATCCCACGCCTGCCCCCCCACACTTGAAGATCATGAGCACTGGGTGAGGGCGATTCCTAGCGAGTGTCACGTTTTCTCCCATGAAATGTTGACCAGATGTTGGCAGGGCTGCTTTTAGGGCAAGTATATTATAAGAAGATGCCTAAAGACAACCTATTGATCCTTAAATCAGCAAATGTGGCAAAATTGCCATGGAAGGAGCGGGTGGGTGGGGGGAGGGGAGGCTCAACTCGTCCTGGGAAACAAAAGTCTTTGCATCGGGCCTGGACGGGATCTAAAGCCTGATCTAAACAATAAAGAAGCTTCAGAAAAGGGATCTATTAAACCAGGGGGCACCAGAGGCTCGACAAAGCTTCATATACCTGAAAATGCAATCCTAGAATCCAAGAATAGACAGACACACGTTTTGATAAAAGAATAATTAAATTCACATATTGGGACACATATAGTGTGCACATACCCAGTGAGGTTAAGGCTTGGTGGATTTCTTTCATCACATTCCTGTACAGTTCCTTCTGCCATTCATGTAAAAGCTTCCACTCCTCTTCAGAAAAACAGGCCGAAACATCATGGAACACAACCTGTAAATCGACCAAAAAAGATCACATCCCTTAACACCAACCAGTCAGTGAAACCTAATATGGAGGTAGAAATATTGATCTAAGGGTGGCAGGGGGATTAATCATTTTCACATTCTTACGATCTACGTTTGGCAATAATGGAAAAACAGTGAACTGTGGATTTTAAAGAATCCGAAATAAGACACGCACGAATAAATTTGCAGATTGTACATTATTTGAGGAATTGCTTGATTAGATGCAGAGTTGCCACAACCCCAAAATACGTGCCTCCAAGCTGACGTCAGTATGCGCAGTTACCGTGAAAAATGATGACTGAATATATGGTAACCTGAACTGTTACTGAATCAGCCACGCTTTCTGAGGTTTCTGCGATAATAATAGATAGAAAATCTCCCTCAATGTATTTTTTTCCACTGCACGCGTGGTCTTATCAGAGAAAATCCTCTACTGCCCCCCTGTGCTTTTATATGAAACTAAGCAATTAACATTATTTTGGAAATCATACATATTCCGTGCTGTGAAGTAGTTGAGCACAAAAGGTACGTAGAGTGTCACGTTGAAACACTGTTAAATGGCTTTCACATATGTTTACATTTGATCTTTGCTTCTGCTGAGAGAATGTGTCAGAGCTGGATGGATATCTGCAAGGCACTTACGTAGGCGCGGACGTAAACCATGTTCCCAGGGCAACCAAACTCCGTGCGCAGAGGATACAAAATGACAGTAGTCTACGGTGTTAAGTTGGGAGGGGACGGGGGTTAGCGGGAGAACAAGGTCACAATGGGGCCACACCCCAAGTGGGGAGCGACAAAGGGATATTCTGAAACAGTCAATATTCGTGACCAAAGGGTTTTTTTCACCCGTTGGACCATATCGGTGATTGGCCTTTGCTGCTCGCAAATGCATCATTCATGATTTACAGTCAGTAACAGACAACGAACACATGCACAATACAAAACTCCAAACACATGCGCCTACTGTTTAAGGAAATGTTCAGTGTGGTGCACTGAGGTGCAAGTTTCAACTTCTTCGTACACTTTTATTTTAAAACAAAATCATTCCGGAATGGTTTCTTTTTAAAATAAAAGTATAGGAACAGTAAAACATGACTACAAAAATTAGAGGAGCACTGTCCCTGCCCACTTAGACCACTGGCTATTAGGTGGATCAGAAACTATTACGTCAGAGTACAGACGGGAGAAATGACATAAGAGGAAGGGCAGAAAGCCTGCAGTTGCTGTTTGGTTATTTGCCCCCCATTGACTGCCTATGTCCATTCCAAAGGCCAGTTCCACTTAGTTCCAGCCCTTTCCTGCCTAAAACACCTCCCCATGGATTGGAAACTCTTTGAGCTCACTTTAATCAAGCCTTACCATCATATTTTAGGTTCGAAGTGCCTGCCAATGTTTTTACAAAGCAGTCTTTTGTTCGGGACTTAATTGGATTTGTAAACAAGCTACTGATGTAATAAAAAGGTCTTAACCAGGTCTTCCTCCAGTCACTCGATTGATAAGCACTGTGCATGTCCTTCACTAAAGTCCTCTTAAAAAAAGCATTGGCAAAATCAACAGTTATGCATTTGCATGCAGGGCTATTAGATGCTGAGGTACTTGCACCATTTTGTACTTGCTACCATCAATGGCCAAGTAATACCACTACGGCAGTGCCAGGCAAGTGTCTTTCCAGTGCCAAAATGTTGGCATTGTGATGTATCCTGCCTCCTGCAGGTTCTGCCCTGGGCCAGTAATCACAAGGAACAGGAACCAGGCTGACCCAGGTAAGTGGAAAAGGAAACATGTTTATTTCTTCTTATGTTCCATAGTACAGGTAGTAAAGTAGGAGAGATAGTCATAGGCCTCCACCCTGGTTCCCTGCCCAGCTCCAAGTCCCCAACTGTAAGATGTGGAACTCCCAGGTGCCCCAACACTCTAAGCTCCACAGAACATTCCACAAGCCTCTGCACTCACACATGCAATCAACATAACATCCAGGATACCACACATTGCCAATGCTTGTTATAGCAATATGCATGTGGTTGCAGGCATCAAGATACTGCTGCAGTCTGTTTTCTCACATCAAATGAAATGTTCGGTCCTGGGTCCGATCATAACCCCCCCATGTCCCATCCTTCCTCGTTACAATATTTACTCACTAAGGCGATCCACTTTCCAGCAGAACCTTTTCTTAAAAATGCTGTTTTTCTTATTTTTTGTTTACCCCATCCCTCTCACAACTAGGGTGTAAAGCACCCACACCCCCTGTCACACAATCCTCCCGTTTTGCTTTCTGTCCTTCCGAACAATGAGTCCTGGAGAGGCTTGCTGGACCGGTCTCTTGTTTTCCCAAAATGTTGACCCTGCTGCTGAGCTTTGCAGGTTTGAGAATACTGTTCATTTAAACTCAGCCCTGGGCGGGCCTGGTGAGTATGGGGCCTCCATGGAGTTCCTGCTAGGCTGACCACGTATGGCTCTCGCTTGGCCAGCAAAGGGTGAGACGCAGGGTTTGAATGGAAGGAGTCAACTGTGCCATAGGTCTTTGGGGCCTACGCTTTGACCATGGCTTAAGAAGGGACTGCTGTGTGAGGATGTCTGGATTGCAAATGTCCGTCCAGGGAGCCGTGAGGTCACAGTGAGTAGGGGAGAATGACTGCTGTCCCTGTGTTATTCTCCATGTCTCATTTAAGTTGCCACTCTTCTGTGTATGAGGGTCTGGTGGTCCCTTGTTCTTGGGTTTGCAATCGGCAAGGCCTCTTGCATATTCTGCTGGGCTTTGCGATTTCTTTGTGTGGGTACCGGTGTAGGCGCAATGACTATGAAGTAGGGGTGTACTCGAAGTCCAGGTGGAGTAAGGGTTTCTTTAGAAGTTATGGCAGGGGGCACAGTGTTTAGTCTCTGCCTGTCATGTGAGGAATGCCGGTACGATATTGCTACAAAGGATGCAGTCCCTCCGATTGTGTGGTGGAACTTGTCTGCCTCAGCTAAGAGGCAGTGAGATTTCCTTGGGAAGGCAGGGGTAAGGGAGATTACAGGAAATCTGTCTAACTGGTGGCACAGGGCCAGAAAGGTTTGGCAGGAAACAAACCCCTTTTTTGCCACTCTATCTTGCTCCTCTAGAGTCACAGGGCTTGCAGACTGGTTCTGCGTTCACCCAAATGTCCAGGAGCGTGGCTCTAGATTCCCCAATTCCCCACACTAATATGTCTGTTGTTATCACAAGCTTCCTGTGGGGTCAGAGCTGAGATTTTGATTTGGAGGACCCCATTAGCGCTAGATGTAGTCCTTTGTCCAACCGCCCATGGTGTGTGGGGTTGGAGGCATGCTACAGGATACTTGCACACACAGTGTTGGGGCTGTATTTCCCCCACTTTCTTTTTATTTCAGCTATTCCCAGCTTTCAGAGCCTGCTGTATGTTGCCAGGGTGACTTTTTCAGATTATACGCTATCCAAAAGATGCCCCTACTCAGTTAGTCACGGCATTCGAAGAAGTGTGGATCCACTAGCATCACTGTGAATTGCAGCAAGGTATTTGGGGTGGGCTTGAGTGCTCTCTAGGTTCCGCCGCCTGCCATTCATCAGTTGCCAACCAGGGTCTTTGGTGACACATGGGGAACATGGTACCTTCCCTCCCCAGTTTAGGTGTTGACAGGTTTGACTGATATGAACTGCCTCTTGCCTGGACCGAATTGTGGGTCTCATGGTTGCACGTGAAGTAATTCTGGTGGTGTGCGAGTTTGGTGACCTTCTGGACATAGTCCTACCAGCAGTTGATTGGTCCTAGCAGGTACTGGTAACTAGTAAAATCTATGGTCATGGTCTTCTTGTGTTCATCTGCATCCTTTGGGTTGGGCTATGATACTCTGAGTTTCTGGAGATACCTGAGAGTTAAGGCATTTCCACCTGTGTCATGACATTGTCAGACCTGAACAGGTTATGACGGGTCTGCTTGTGGGCCATGGAAGGGGCAATTTCTGTATATTTATAGCCATGCTTTTCTAAGAGGGGGACCCAGCTGCCAATGTGACATGTGCAGAGATGGCCTGGATCGTTTGGTCAAATCCATGCTTCACCTCAGATGATAGATTGAGTGGCTACAGGTGCGGGCATTTAGTGTGGGCAGCCAGTTGTGACCTCAGTAAGGTGTAGGCTATGTTGGAATCGACTACTGTATTAGTTGAGGACACAGTTTTGGGCACTCCTGAGGGTCTTGCCTTTCTGTGGTTATGAAAAGGGGCTGCCGCCCCTCATTAAGTTCCTACCTTCTACCCAAAGAACACAGTGCGGGTGGGTGACTGGACACCCATTGTGTTGTATTATTGTTGCTCTCATTACAACCTTCGTTTTACTTGCTTTCCTTCTACAGCCACCCTATTGCGGCAGGAAGGTGCCTGCTTCCCCATTACAGACACGCTTGGCAGTCTTTCTTTTATGTTCTCTCCCTGAATGGGAGGGACCGACCATCTTTGAGCTCTTAGTCGAGCACTGGATTCACTGCAGCTCACACCGGCAGGTACAGCCTGCATATTTTTACCGATTTCCTGATTTAATTTCCTTTTAACACGTATTTGCGTGTGGGTGGGTGACTGGACACCTGTTGTGTTTTATTATTGTTGCTGTCACTACAGCCTTCGTTTTGCTCGCTTTACTTGTACAGACGCTCCATCATGGGAGGAAGGTGTCTGGCTTCCCCATTACAGACACGCTTGGCGGTCTTTCTTTTATCTTCTCTCCCTTAGTGGGAGGGACCTACCTGGTGCGATATGTGCATACACTTAAAGGACTTGCCCTGGAAGTGCAGCAGACGAGTGCAGTGGGCGAGGACTCAGAGCGCCAAAGTCTAGCCCGTCTGTGCTCGTCCGTGCACAGGCTGTGCATGGGCTGCATTTTACGGGTATTGCTCCTCACCATAAAGCTGATGTTGATTTGGTTCGTAATGTTTTGCTATCCCTAGCCCCTATTGAAAATATATGGCCGGCTGGTTTCCCAAAACACTCTAAATGTGCACCTAGGGTCGGGGTTCTCTATTGTTGCCAATTAAATACTTATTCATGGGTGGGTCATGCCTTGGACTGTTATGGCTTGGTTAATACGTCTCAGCCTGACCTTCTAACCCTGATGGACACCTCGCTTTGTTATACGTCAGGCCCATCCATAATTCAAGCACTACCTCCACACCCACCCCCAAGTAGGAGCTTGTCCATGTTCATCGCCCCTCCAATCATCCAGGTGGAGGAGTTGCCTTAATGCATAAGGATATTATAAAAACGACTTGCATTATGCCTGATCACTCCTTGAAGATGAAGTGTCTTCTTGCCCAGATTTTGGAATCTCCCACTTCTACGCTGTCTATTCTTGTGGTCTATAGACCCCCGGGCCTGGATAGTATCTTCTGTGCAGAGTTTACCGCCTTTGAGTCTGAGCTCCAACTTAAATATCCCAATTTATTGATTGTGGTAGACTTTAACCTCACACTCAACATAACTAGTGCCCAGCAGGTCTCTTATTGTTTGGCTCTAATGTCTGATCTTGGCTTCCCTCAGCTGGTCACTGACCCTACTCATCAGCTGGGCAATGTTCTTGATTTTGTCTTTGCCCTGGAGGCTTCTATCACTATTCTTCCCTCCTTTCCCAGTATTAAGGACTGACCACTTTGTGGTGCCTTTTTCCATTCCTTTACTGGGCATTACCCTGAACATGATTAAACAAGCTGTCCCCAAGCGCAGCTGGCATTGTCTCTGATTCTGACCTTGTAGCCACCCTCACTTGTCAATCGGTTCGAGATACGTCTGCTCTTTGCTAACTTTGGATGCAACCTTCTGTGCGGTAGCTGACTCTTTGGCTCCCCTTAGGCTCTGCAAAATGAAACATCGTCCGTCTGAGCCCTGTTCTCTGATTAACTCAGGACCCATAAACCTCTTTGCAGGCCGTCAGAGAGGAAGTGGAGAGACAGTTATTCACTGGCTGATAAAACCTCTTTTCGTCTTACTACAGCAACTTAACAGAAGGCTATTATCTCTTCAGTATGAAAGTGGAGGCAGCCATCAATCAGCCTAAAGCACTGTTTGATCTGGGTCACTCTCTCTCTTACCTCGCCAAGGCAGGATCTCAGGTGGTACCTTCTGAGGATCTCCGATTCTCCTTCTTATTTCTTTCTTAACAAGATTGATACCATAAGTCAGAACATTAGCAATACTGTGGAGCAGTCTGCAACCCCACTCTTTTCTCTTTCTTCTGTTACATCTAATTTTACTTTGTCTACTTTTCCCACTTTTTCTGATCATGATCTTCTTACGGATCTACGTGATCCAACCTGCGGCCGATTTTGCCGCGGCCAGAAAGTTTGCATGAGAAAGGTGCAAACTACCAAATGTTTGCACCTTTCTCATGCGAATACACGTACATACCCACACCCCCAAAACACACCCATGACACACCCCACACCCTCAACACACTTCCACCCACACCCCCCCCAACATAAACAAACCCCACTTGCCTTCTTCTTCACGCTGGGTCCCTGAGGTGCCAGTTCCATTTCACTTCCGTGATCGGGAACCGGCGCCGCATGGTCCTTTTCTTTTCTTTTCTTTTACGAAAGGCTGCAGGGGTTTCCCCCGCAACCCCCGCTCACTATACTGTAAAGTATAGTGAGCGGGGGTTGCGGGGGACTCACCCGCAGCCCCTGTTTTTTTTTTTTTTTTACAATGCTACCACCAAAGGATCGAACTTTTGGTGTTCGAACCTTTGGTGGTAGCATTTTTAGATCTAATGGTTCATGCAAACCATTAGATTCGGTAAAAGAGTACAAACCCGTTCTTACTGCAATTAACAAGCTTAAATCTGCTTCGCCTCTTGCTCCTATCCCTCTTGCTCTTCTTAAAGAGATTTCAGGGGATATTGTTCCATTGATTACATCATCGGTCAATACTTCCTTTCTTTCTGGATATATCGCTAGTGCTCTGAAGCATGCACTAGTTATTCCCTTGCTCAAGAAGCCCTCTCTCGATCCTTCTGTGCTCTAAAACCTTCGTCCTATTTCACTTCTCCCTTTTCTTATAAAGCTGCTCGAGTCTCTGGTTTCTCCTTTGCTTTCCTCTTTTCTTGAATCTTCTTGCTACTTTGACCCTTTTCAGCCTGGTTTCCGCCCCGGGAGAGGTACCGAGTCAGTTCTCACTTCTGTGATTGACGATCTTGTTCGCCTGGTTGGTCGGGGGGGTGTCGGGGCACTGATTCTGTTAGATCCATCTGCTGCCTTCGATACCGTTGACCACCCCTCTCTGATCTCTCAGATATCGGCTGTGGCCCTGTCGGGTAAGGTTCCGACTTGGTTCTCTGCCTTCTTGGCAGACCGCTCTCAGTCTGTTTTTCTTTCTCTTTTCTGCTCTAAGTCTGTTCCTCTAGCCTGCGGAGTTCTGCAGGGTTCTGCTCTTTCTCCTACTCTATTCAACATTTACATCAGGCCACTTCTCTGCCTTATCCAGTCCCATGTCTTCTGGTATTATTCCTATGCCGATGACAAAAAATCTTGGTCCGTCTCGATCTTAATCGGCCGGATACTGCTGCACGGTTTAGGGGCTGCCTTGAAGACTTGGGTTCTTGGATAGCTGAAAACTGGCTGAAATTAAATGGTGAAAAGACAGGTTCTTGTTGTTGGCACCTCCAGCCCTCTGTCTTTCTGGACGAGAGATTTTTGGCCAACCTCTCTGGGACCATTCCCCCTGCCCATCTCCTCTGTTAAAGATGTGGGTGTAAAAATCTCCTCCTCCTTGTTTATGTGTGATCAGGTTGCTTCAGTCTGCAAATCTGGTAACTTTAAACTTAAAATCTCCCGGAAAGTTATCCCTTTCATTCCAGTTCAATTTCAGGAACCCGTCGTGGCTGCTCTTGTTCTTAGCATCATTGACTACTGTAGTGTGCTATATCTGGATCAGCCTGCCTATCTTGTGCATCGCCCCCAGCTTCTTCAGAATGCTGCAGCCAGGTTTGTCCGTCGCCCCCACCCCCGTTTGGTGTCCATATGTCCCCCCTGCTTCATCAGCTTCACTGGCTCTCTGTCGCGAAGTGTGTTTTTTTAAGTCGCTCTGCATTGTACACAGAGCCTTTTATGAAAAAAGGCGCAGAATATTTGCAGACTAAATGTTCCCCATATGTTCCTCTGCGACCACTCTGTTCACAATCTGCTCTTCTGATCCAAATTTCTTGGGTCAGACTCGTTCGTATGGGTGGTTGTGCCTTTTCAGTTGCTGCGGCCCGGGCCTGGAACTCTCTTCCCCATTCCCTGCACGCCACTTCTGATCATCTTCCCTTTCATCGCACCTTAAAAACTTTCCTGTTCTGAATTTCTCCTCTTGTCTTTTTATGTTCTTTTGGTGAGCACCATGATACCTTAGGGTGAACGTGCTCTATATAAATTCTGCTAACATAAGATAATAGTATTACTATAATAATGATGCACCGCCAACTATATTTCTGCTGCCCATTTGCCAGGGGCCTGCATTCTCCGGACTCCCTGCTGGGAAGAAGGGCTCATGCCACCAGGTAGTCCTGTGCTCGGCAGTTTCTCTACTACCAAATATGGTACAGTCTACAAGCTTCTCCATTTTACAGATCACAAAAAGACACAGTCCTCAGATAGCAGTGCTGGAGTGGGGCCACACCGGCTCAACTTTCCTGGGGAATGTCCAACTGTCATGGTGTTAATACAAGTCACTGGAGTAAAGTGCAGCTCAGCAGGTTATTGTCTGACCCCCGCCTTGGTGGGGGGAGGTATTGTTCACAGGACTGACTTGGTGCTTATTCTTGGCAATGCTGTGGTGTGTCATGCTTGGAAAATTGCTATGGGTGAGAGTAACTATTCTGTTACTTGTGGTGATGAGGCCTCTCCCACACTGGTCGTGTGGGTATTTTTTCTCCCAGTCTGTTGATTTACCATGCGTTGCATTCTGGTTTCAATAGTCCTGTTGGCATGCTTTATATTTTTGTGCTCTGAGCCATCTGCCAAGCTCCTCGTGTTAAGGTATTCTAGGAACGCTGTCTTCGCTTGTGCACTTGCAAGTGCCCAGTTTTCAGTTGCTCATCTCAACTGTGGGAAGACCTTGTTAAAAGATGCAATACCCGTCTGGGTCCCTTACCATCTTATGTTATGATTTTATGCAGGATGGGTTTGCCCTGCTTTGCATGGGTGAATTCAGGGTTCCTGTTCTGAATTAGCCTACAACCTCCAAAGTTTCTCCAAACCTCAGATTCGGGATGCTGGGTCTGACGCTGGGAACCTTTTTAACTTGGTTCTCCCTGCTTTAGGCAACTGGTTCTTCAGTCCACCCGAGATGCGGCTCTAGGGGTTGCAGGATCGAGTGCAGGATTGCTTGTTGGTTATTTCTGAGGCCCTGGCTCTGGGCAGGAGTTCTTTGGTGCAACCTCCTTGCACATGGGGGTTACTATCTCTTATGATCTTGGTTCCTTTTGTGGGGTCGATATCTCATTTTTTACCCTCTTTGAGGCATCTGTCCTTGTGCTCGTAAAGCACCGCAGAATCCTAGCAGTCTTTTTGAAGCCCATTTGAATTTCCTTTTCCGATGGTTAGAGGGAACCACACTTGGACTACTTAGTAGTTGCTAGTGGTACTCTTGGATGAGCAGTCTTTAATGGAGGTCTTTTCCAGATGATTTGACTCTGGGACTAGAGCTGCGGTTGATGCCCTTTAATGGTATAGGATGTGCTGGGCCCCAGTCTTGCTTGGGTTGTTCCTTGGGGTTCTTCGAGCTAGAAGTTGGGGTTTTCTTTAGTTTCTCATTCTCCTCTGGATGCCTACTTCCCTTGTCATTGCCTTGGATTTCTGAGAATATCTAGCCATCCTTGGGGGTTGGAATGTCCAGGCCAATAACCCATGGCTTACCTGGAGTAGTATTGTTGAGCGGCCTGGAAACAGGCCTATCCATAGCGTCAGGTTTTTGCCACTCCCGCAATGTCCTCCACATTTCCTTTATTCTCGTTGGGGGATTGTTTGCATCTCCCAATGGTGTTGCGACAGCAGCTGCTGCACAGGGGTGTCATTTGATTCAGGTCCAAGTTTATGGCGGTCCGATCTTTGATTTTTGGTATACTTCATGAATAAGTACTGTGACGAGGAAGAAAAAGATGGAGACAATGATCCGATTACTCATGGTAAACTTAATTACTCCTAATCTTACTCTTCCTTCGATACTGATGCTTACCTCTTCCCTCCTAGGTGCTAAGAGCACCTCCATTCATTTGGTATGGACAGGATTGTGAGGCAGATCAGGTGCTTTATTCCCTGGCTCTGAGGGGGTGGGTGTAACCATTTTGAGAAAAGGGACTGAGGCTACCCCACCTTGTGGACACTGGCCGTGAAAGGATCCAGCACACTAATGACATATTAATCCCATTAGTCTGCGTTCTAGAGAACACCCAGGCTACATGTAGCACATATACCCCTTATTTAGCAAAACGTCTTAGGACAACCGTACGGTTGGTGGGTTCCACCAACGCAAACAATTAACCTATGGAGAATGTCAACGTGGTGTCATTTTCCGACGATCAATATCGTCTATACCTAGATATACCATTGCTGCTGGGACAAACACCGCACACGGCAGCCGAAGCAACCAACACCTCCTCATCAGATTTAGATACATTATTGCAAAAGAGAAAGAAACTGGTTCGTACGGAGTCACATGGGCTCCTGATGTTAGAGTACCTAAAGGCAGGGGTCATCCCAGAAGGCCTACAGGTAAAAAACATACCAAGGGTATTTATCGACAACCCCAGATTCCAAGCAAAATTTAGCGGAGTTGGCAATAAATGCTCAAGAGATTGGGTCCTCCTAATAATAGAAACAGCGGAGGAAGAAAGCAAGCAACAAACAGAGGACCTCAAGAGACTTGAAGACAAGATCAAAACAGATTCAGTGATTCCGGACATTAAAAAACAGCGGGAACAAATAGAGGAAGAAATTAAAAAATTCAAAGAGTTCACACTGGACAAAAAAAATTTGAAACTCAAGAAAGATACACAAAACTACAGAGAGGAACGCACATACCCCTACTTGGTCCCGGGTTTCTACCAACAACAAAATAGTGGTAACAACAACCGATCAGGTGGTAGACAGCCGAGAAAATTCGTATCCTTCTCAAATTCGTCAAACAGCAGTGGGTCAGGATCACCAACGAGAGGCGCAACTAGATCTAAACCACGAGGACAACAGCAATTTTTTCAAGGACGAGGCAAACAGGGCAGACCGAGACAACAAGGCTACCACGGGATGCACACACGACAGTGGGCTCCCCCACCTCAGCAGACCTGGTGATTCCCATTTTCAATTTAAGCGAGTACTCTTTGACACCAGAAGACACCAAAGTCCTCAGCAAAGGACTAAGTTTTGTCCCGAAAAGCAAAGCGGACCGCTTCACCACTGAAGTAGAAATCAGGAAATTCTTCTGCATCATCCAATTACGGTATTTCTTCCGAGACTCAACAAAAGATAAAGAGATAGACTCGACCACGACAGGCCTCAAACCGAAATCTACATTCACACCTCTTACATCAATGATATGTCCAGAAATCCAAGCCTTTGAAAACAGAATCTTAAGAGAAGTTGACAACATTTTCAAAACAAAAAACCACTATAGAGACAATCTCACAAGCACAGAAAGAAAAGCCTTAAAGAACCTGGAAATGAACGACCTATTTTTGGTGAAACCGGCAGACAAGGGAGGCGGTATAGTCCTCTGGGGCAAACAACTCTATGAGGAAGAAATCCAAACAACTCAGTGATATCCGTTTTTATAAGAAACTAGACAATAACCCCACATCCCATTTAGCGGAAGAAATCAAGAGCCTTATGCTATATGCCACAACGCAAGAATGGATCGATGAGGATGAGAAGGCTTTCCTCACTAAGGAACACCCAGTAATACCGGCCTTCTACTGTATTCCAAAGATCCGCAAAAACACCACCAGACCACCAGGGAGACCCATTGTCTCGGCCATAGGGTCCATTCTAGAACTCCTGTCCATATACACGGATGTTTTTCTGCGACCATGTGTAAGAGAAATGAAATCTTTCATCCAAGATACTACAGCCATGATTCTTCACCTCAACTTCGCAACAAGATATACTGGTCACTTTTGACGTCAAAGCTTTATACACCAACATACCACAAAGGGAATGCATCGACATCCTAAAAGAATACCTAGACAAACGTACAGACCTCTCTACACCTACCTCATTCATTCAAGAGTGCATTCGCCTGGCCGTGACGGAAAACTACTTTCTATATAAAGGACAATTTTTCCTGCAGATAAGAGGCACGAGCATGGGCTCAACCTTTGCACCGGACATCGCAAATTTATATATGGACAAACTAGAAAATTCATTCATTTATAACAATGTAAACCAGTACAAGAACAAACTAATCGAATAGGTGAGGTACATAGATGATATTTTCACTCTATGGAAAGGCAACTTGGCCGAACTACAACAATTTCACACATGGCTCAATACGGTGGACCCGTGCATCAAATTTACAATGCACTACAACAACAACAACTTGGCCTTCCTTGACCTCAACATCCTCAGAGCACCAGATGGAACAATAACGAGAACGCTATATCGTAAACCAACAGATAAGAACACACACCTACAATTCTCGAGTTTTCACCCGCAAGCCCTCAAAGAGAATTTACCATCCGGACAGTTTTTAAGAATAAGAAGGAATTGTTCCTCCATGCCCGAATTTGACTCCCATGGCAAAGAACTGGAGGACCGTCTAAGAAACAGAGGGTATCCAGGGGCAATCATCAGGAAAGCACGGAAAACGGCACGAAATTGCAGCAGAATAGATTGTTTGACAAAACGAAAGCAAACAGAGCAGCAGGACAAGTGAAATGCGACCAGTGAGCAACGCACTTCGAAACACAATCCTGTCAAACTGGCACTTACTGCAAACAGAGACTTTTACACCAACAACACCGAGATTTGCTTTCAAAAGGAGCAAAAATATCAAGGACCATCTGGTACACACCTACCCCACAGAACAACCACAAATACCTGCTCAAACCACACTGTGGCATCTTCCACCTGTGGTAGGCCACTTACGCTGTGGCAAGTGCTCGGTCTGCCACCTCACACAAGATCAAAAAGAGGTATCCCTAAATGGCACTATATGGAAATACAAGACTTTTTCAAACTGTTTGACCAAATGGAGCATATATATGATCCGATGCCCATGCGATTTGTTGTACATAGGAAAGAGCAAGCGCGAAGTGAGGCAAAGGATATGTGAACATAGGTCCTGCCTGAAAAACAAAGTAGAGGATAAACCAATGGTGGCCCATTTTGAGAAGAAACAACACAAACACACAGAACTAAGATGGTGCGTGATCCAAACCATAGAAGCCAAAGCGAGAGGGGGAGACAGAGATCTAGCACTAAGAAAATTAGAGCAAAAATGGATACACTGTTTAGACACTGTAAAAAACGGGTTAAATGTGGCAATAGAGTGGAATCTGTTTTTCTAGTTTCCCAATTGTTTCTAATTCTCCGTGTGAATTATTCCATATGTGTCAATGACTATCTATGAATATAAGACTCTTTAATCAAAAGATACCTACGGATATAAAATGTTGAAAAATGTTGGTAAATGCATTCAACCCACATGCCTAATTCTGTGATGGATGTTTCTCCACCCATGTGCCATCGTAGCCCTAGCCATAATAGCAATGTGCGCTATAGTATAAGGAGGGCTTGTTAACTGTGGTAATTATACCTTGTGCTAACCCCCATGGTCAGCAGCCCGTATAATAATGTAACCACAGTAGACTACGAGTATGCTACCTTGTAACAAAAACATGGATGATTTCATCCATACTAGTTAGAGACTTACAATATCAATGCCATGCCCTCAGCGTGGTTGTATCCCTGGCACCAAAATAAAGGAGACACCATTCATACATTACGGAAGCGACCGTATATATAACGGAACACTGACAAACTGCAAGCCTCATAGGAGAACATTAACAAATAGGGAAGAGGTCCAATCACACTCTTGTTACGGGCCAGAGACAGGAGATACACAGTGTCCCTAGCATGCACACGCTCCCGACCGAGACACTATCTTGTAGACACAGCAATGAGACACTGCTCTCATGCGCATGCGGCCCTGTAGTTAGGGCACGCATTCACGCGTCTGACAAGCAGTAATAT
This sequence comes from Ambystoma mexicanum, assembly GCF_040938575.1. Taxonomy (NCBI): domain Eukaryota; kingdom Metazoa; phylum Chordata; class Amphibia; order Caudata; family Ambystomatidae; genus Ambystoma; species Ambystoma mexicanum. The sequence continues at coordinate 652,164,814 of NC_090923.1, forward strand.
ACTAGTACGCACGCGTGTAGCTACAGATACCGCCATTCCGACCGCGTTCTGCAGCTACGCGCACTAACAGGTAAGCAGTATGCTGACCCTATGTGGTCCCCCTGCACAGCACGTTGCTCTTCTTCACTAATAGAGAGCACAGCAGTTGACCAATATCCCCCACGCCCTCCCCCTGGACAGCACGTTGCGCTCCATCACTAATAGAAAGCACGGCAGCTATGATCAAGCATCCCACGGGAGTCACGATCTAGTCACGCATCACAGGACGAAATGAGTAGTTTTTTTCGATCACCACAGAGAGCACTCTCTAACTGAGTATAGATCATGTTCACCTACCCAACAGCATGCTTCGGCAGATAGAGGAATACTACAATCAGAGAGGGAGGTAGAGGCACGACAGCCAATGTACCTGCCCTTCACCAATTAGATAATTATGATCGTTCCCCACAGTTAAGTAACTGGGGACCTAATCAGATATTTACAATCTGTTTCACAGTCAATCATCTAGATTCCAGATCTAACCAAGTCTAGACTAAATCATACCAAGCGCACAGAAGGCGCTCACAGCGAGAGGCTCACTACCGTCTCGCCAGACCTGAGACACTGCTAATCAATGGCTCAGGTAGGACATTATCCAGCACCTTATCAGGCACCACAAGTCCCTGTAGAGACACCCCATGTTTTTAATCACCCGTACTTTGTCTTTAAATGTCCCACTACATTGAATTACCGGCGACACGATCAAGTCCACTAGAACTGTCCTGAAGACGGCACCACATCACCAGCAACCCTTTCAGTGCCAGAAACACGAATAAGTGTCGACGAGATAGATGTTGGGTCACTCTGACCGCATTCTCAGTCATCAATCTGTACTAACCCACATTACAAAGCAATTGAATGTACAAAATGTCGGAATTAAATCTATACAAAAGACGCAAAGGACAAGCAAATGTTTATGTGAATGTTAGCTGTGTTGTTGTTAAACTAAACTGTTCGTTGTTTTAAAGATATGAATAAAATGTGTATATGTGCTACATGTAGCCTGGGTGTTCTCTAGAACGCAGACTAATTGGATTCATCTGTCATTAGTGTGCTGGATCCTTTCACGGCCAGTGTCCACAAGGTGGGGTAGCCTCAGTCCCTTTTCTCAAAATTGTTACACCCCCTCATGACCGAGGCCCCCCTCAATAAAAAAGAGGGCAACTTACCCCTTATTTAGCAAAACGTCTGAGGGGGTGGGGATATAAAGAAAAAATGTGTTGTGTTGTAAGGGAGAGCGTAAGCACAGTAATTGACAGGAGCACTGCAAAAGTATCCTAGACAGACACCCATCGCAACTTAAAGCATGGGCCGCTCTCTACATCATAGAAGTGTTTCTAGGAAAACACAGTATATTGTGCATGGTTATGTAAAAAAAACTGTCCATTTGGCTTCACAGCTTGCAGGTGAAATCAACTTTGTTTGTTTATTTGTTTATTTATTTATAAACCGCTCCTCACCCGTAGTTTTCTGGGCACATTACAAGAATATGCGGTTTCTTAGTTGCAATACAAAGGGATTCCAGGATATAATACAATACATTAGTACCCAGCATTGTGTGGGATACACTAAACGTGGATTGGCTCATTTCCGAGCCATACCACAGTGTAATCCTGTGGACGCACGAACGTCGTTCGCGTGCCAGGTACACATTTCTTTTTTTCAAGGCAACATTTGAAAGGGAGAAGGGACCACACATAGCCCTTTCTCCCTTTTCCAAAGTGGCCTTTTAATTTTTTAATTTTTCTCCCATTCATTAGTACGGAGCAAGTTGGCCCAAAATGGCGTCCTGTTGCTTCGTACTAATGAAGCAGTATGCGCGTTCTAGTGTTTCTAGAACTAACGCGTACTGCCACAAAACATGTTCAAACGGCAGAAGAAATGCCGCTTGAAAAGGTTTTGTCAGCCATTAGTATTCCAGGGCTGCAAACTCCAGAAAACTAGTATCCCAAGCCTGCAGACCCTGGAATACTAATGGCAATAAGACCCTCGACGGCAGCCTAATACCGCCTGCAGTAATACCCCCTGCCTTCGTTAAGGCCCTCGCTACGCTCTGTTCTGTAACTATGGGCACCGGGGCATTACCTTGGGCGGTATTGGCCCGCCGTCTCAGGGCTTATTGCCTCAGTACAATACAAAGGTATACAGGATTATAATACAGTACACTAAAATATATGGCAAAAACAAATGAATGTTGATGGTAAAAATACAATAATATACTAAGATACGGAGAAGGCACTGGATCTAATTTCTGGTTGTGGACAACTAACAGGGTGGGAGGTCTTTGGAGGTGAGCCAAAGTTTGAGGTTTTTCCTAAATTTGTGGAAGGATTGGTCGATTGTTAAGGAAGTGGGTAGGAAGTTCCAAAGTTGGGCAGCCATGACAGGAAAGCTACAGCCACCTGCTTTCTTCAGTTTGAACCTGGGGACTCTAATGCAACCCAAGTTAGAAGATCTAGTAAGTCGGGAGGGATTTTTTCAGATGAATATTTTGGTAAGGTACTGGGAGGCTGCATTATTGAGGCATTTGTGTGTTAGGGGGGCTGTTTTGAGTTGAATTCTGTCTTTGATGGATAACCAATGTTTCTCCCATCTGAACACTGAAATGTGTGGTCTTCTAGAGATGCCTAGGGCTGTACTAAGTGCATTGTTTTGAAGAATCTGGAGTTTGTTGATGATGTATTTGTTGGCTCCAATGTAGAGTGCATTACAATAGTCGATTTTAGAGAGAATTAGAGCTCTAGCCAGCATAATGCAGCTTTCTGTAGAGAGAAACGTTTTACAGACGTGGATAAGCTTACAGGTGTAAGCTGTTGCTGAAGCCGTGGCACTAACTTGTTTACGCAGGCTCAGGGAGGAGTCTAAATAGAAACCCAGGGTTTTTAGCCACCTTGATGTCATTGCCATCAATGTTGAAAGAGAGGTACTGATTGCCCAGTTTCTTCTGGTTGGAGGGAGTGGCTGGGAGTAGCAGCTCAGTCTTCTCATGGTTCAGACACAGACCATGTGTGGCCATCCAAGCCTGAATGATGAGATAGATTTTGTTAACCAGAGCTAGATCTTTCTCATAGTCGCCAGTTAGAGGTATGAGGATCTGGGTGTTATCTGCATAGTTAGTGTAGGTGACACCCAGATAGTCTAGGTCATCAAACAACGGTTTGGTGAACACATTATACATGGTGGGGGCAAAACACATGATCCTTGCGGGTCTCCGCAAGTTATGGGGATGGGATCATCTGCTGCCGAAGATGAAAACACTCATCGATCTGTTGCTTAGGAAAGATTGGATCCATGCTGTTGCTTCTTCTGAGAAATGGGCCGCTGATGACGGGTGTTTGCAGAGCACCTTGTGATCGACTAAGTCAAAAGCGGCTAACAAATCCAGCAGAAGCAAGAGGGCAGGTTTTCCTTTGTCTTTCAGGTCATCAATCTGGATCTTCAGGTCAATCAAGGCTTTTCAGTGCCACGTTGGGGTCTGAAACCAGATTGTCGAAGTCCTAATAGATTATTAGATTCTAAGTAAGATTAAATCTGGATATAGGCTGCTTTATCGATGATCTTTAATAGAAAGGGGATTGTTTATATGGGTCTAAAGTTGGTAGGGATACTCAGGTCTAAAGAAGGTTTCTTTAGAAGCGGGAGTTCCCATTAGTGTTTTAGATTGGTGGGCACAATGCATGTGCAAAAGGATGAATTGATCAGTGTGGCGCTAAAGGGGGCAAGTTCACTGGCAGCGTCTTTAATAGTTGATGCAGGGCTCCTTGGCAATTAGAGGGTTTTAGTGAAGCTATGATGTTTTCCACTTCTAGGGTGGATACCTGGGTAAACTTATTGTTGAGGGTGTTTAGGAAGGTTAGGACAGGATTTCGAGGTGGTTTTTTGAGTTTCTTTAGTTGGAAGGTTGGTTTTTGGCAGCTTTCTTATTTTGGAGGAAAGCAATCCCGTTAGCTAATGCATCTTGTATTTTGGTGCATCAGGTTTTGTCTTTGATGCAGTTATCTGTTGGAGGGATGGGAGACCCCAGTTCTCTTAATATGGTAAAGAGTGCTCTGGTACTTTAACTGGCTTTCTCAATCCTGTCGTTGTAGGCGTCACGTTTAGCTCCAAGAATTTCTGTTTTGTAGTTGGCTGTGATTTTGAGTAGTTTATCTTTGTTGGCTGGGATGGGGTTATTTTTCCATATAGTTTCCCATTTCCTTTGTTCAATTCGTATGGATTTGAGTTTGGGTGTAAACCAGGTATTCAAGTGTGCTTTAGGTTTGTCTTTCCGCAGTTTAAGAGGCGCAATTTTGAGCTGAAGTGATAGTATTATTGTAGAGTACCACAAGTTCTGTCGGATCGGAGGAGGCAGGTAAGGGATTAAGTAGTGGTTGGAGAAGAGGTTTGAGATTGTCCACTGTGATGTTTCTTTTATTTCGGGTCTGGATGGGTGGAGCAATAAGGTTTTGTTTATTCTGAGGTGTACTTGTCTAGGATAGTAAAGGTAAGTAGGGAATGGTCAGTCCAAGGGTATGGTTCAATGGCAGTAATGGAGGTTACACAATTAAGGACATCAACCAAGTCTATGGTTCTTCCTTTTTTCCTTTTTCATGCGTGGGGTGAAGAACAGTTTCTGTGAGGCCTAGCTCAGTCAAGGAGTTTGCCAGAGTCGTGGCAGATTGGTCGTTGGGGTCATTGAGACCTAAATTGAAATCACCCAATATTAGGATTTGTGAGGAGGGTTTGGCATTAGTGGAGAGTAGAGTGATGATATCTTCTTCAAAGGAGCTTGTGGTTGCAGGGGGTCTGTAAATCAGGTTTATTGTTATAGTGTGTGAGTTAGAGATGGGAAGTTTAACTGACAACAGTTCACATAAGTGTGGGATTATTCTTAGTCCCAAATTCGATTTGGCGATAAAGGCAATTCCACCTCCTTTAGAAGATTCTCTGTCGGATCTTAGAATCGTGTAGTTGTCTGGAGTAGCAATAAGGAGAGAGGGGCCTGCAGCAGCATGCAGCCAGGTCTCAGTTATTGCTAGGAAGTCCAATTTCTTATCAATAATTAGGTCAGCAATGTCTGCTGCATTTGCAACCAAGGATCTGGCATTGATTAGTGCACTACTGATGGTTGGGTAGAGATTGTCAGTCTGGCTTTCGTTCAGACTTTGTGGCTTTTAGGTAGGTTTTTGTTTTTGTCCCTGTGGTAGGCTACTAGTGGGGGGTAGGTCAGGTGGTATTGTGTACGATTTGCCTAGTCTAGTGCCAAGTCTAATGTTCCTGATAGCTGTGGGGCAAGGGCAGTTCAGTACCGGTTTGGGGGAGACTTCCTGAGCCATTGGGGTATGGTCCAGTCTACTGGTAGTATCGCCTAGTGGATTAACAAGAGGGTTATTCAGGTAGTCAGGGGTGATGTGATCTGATGGAGGCGATGTGGTTATGATGGCCAAAGGTTTCAAAGGTGGAAGGAATATGGCGGGCTTGATCCGGTGTGAGAGGAACAAGGGTGGCAGAAACAGGGTGGGCTTAATACAGTTTGCCTTGTTTGCAAGGGAAGGCATAGTGACCGGAATTCTATGTGTTAGGCTTGGTGTCTTGGCACGTGAAAGCTGGGATTTAGATTGGCTGGCTATGGCACCTGGTAGGAGAATGGTGTGTAGGCTGATCTGAAGTATAGCACTAATGGTAGTGGAAGTGGCATACATAGTTAAAAACATCAGGGTGAGTCTGTGCAGGTCATAGATAATAACCTAGTAGGGGAACGCGTTAGGTTTCCCAGGGTTAAAGACTCAAGGATGCTGAAAACTCCAAGGGCTAAGTATTGGAGTATGGATCACTAAAATTCACAACGGGCTAGATGTGAGTCACAAGGGCACTGTAGAAACATATGGATCACTAACCAACACAATGGGCTAGATGTGAATCAAAATGGCACTGTCGAAACATATGGATCACTAAGCAACACAATGGGCTAGATGTGAATCAAAAAGGCACTGTAGAAACAGAAGGATCACTAAAAAGTCAATGGGGTAGTAGAGTGTTCGGCACAGTGGGCTCTGTATTCGAGTCGGAAAGGCTGGTACTCACCGTTGAGGGCCACAGCTTAATCGGCCAGGCCCAAACAAAAGTGGGAACAAGGAGACTTATAATGGATAAAGAGGGGAGAGTGTGCTCAACTGGGTAGATTATGGCCGTCACTCGGCGCGCCGAACAGGGGCAAACGGCCTTTTTCTAGGCCTTCTTCGTGGGCTGCCGGCGGATAGGATTGGCTGATAAAGAGACACACTTTATGTGTCAAAATAACACTTAAGTGTCTCTTTGGAGCTACAGTACAATAGTTTTGCAGATTCACCTTTAAATTGGTATAGTCAGAATTAGTGTGATGATAATCTCTCTATAGGTCAGCCACATTTTGATAATTTAGTGCATTGTTGAAAATAGCGTTAATATCACTAACGTGATGGGGAGGCAAATAGTTGAGCAAAGATGTGACTTTTGCAAATCATTTAGGGAGGGATTTGAGTTGGGGGGGTGGCTAATTGCTCTTCCTTGAGCTGTCTGGTAATCCTCATACATCAAGAGCCCAGGTAGGAAGAAATAATAGTAAAAATCAAAACCTAGACACAACCATCATATTCACCACCTGTCATCCTTGTATTGGACCTATCGCGCAACAGAAGGAGTTTCGTTATCCAAGTCCCTTAGTCTTTGCTCCGAAACCCTGATGGATTTAATTGCTTGACCTTTGAGGGGATTTTCTGCCTTTTCTAGTGACCCACATATCCAAAGGTCAGACCTACCAAATTTATGCAGGACCTAGCTCTGCTCACCCAAGCATGTATTGCAAGCTTGTAAAACTGTGTTGACGTTTTATTGCATTGACATGATGTAGCTGTTACGCTCACCTGGTCTCTGCGGACGCGTTGGGGCACGGTTGCAGCCCTCCCTGAACTTGAATCACCCCCTTCAGGCCTTTCCCCCAGTAGAAAAGCTGTGAGCAGTGGTACGTGGTGATACTGCTCCTGTGAATTATGGAAAATAAACTCTCCGTCCTGCTACTTCTGGCAGGGGTGCGTCGAATGGGATCTAGTTCCATCACTGATCCCTGATAAGGATTAGTCCAGTCCATCTGCGACTATGCTACGCCTTATGATTGGTAAGTCTTTTTTGAGCTCTTGTGATGCTGTTCGTTCTGTTTAATGTCTTTATATGTTGCTCCTATTTATGCCTGCAATAATGTCTCACTTCTGTTTTGTTCCCTTAGATGGAAATGCGGCCTCAATGCAGCTGTGAGACGCGAGACGTGGCCGGATGGAAGATGGATGCTACCGCAATGATGGTTTAAGGAAAAGCGCGAAGTATGGCGAAGCGCAACCTTAAACTGACTGTTTTTTCTATGTCTAACCTTGTCTTCTGTTTTTCCTTGCAGGCGCTGCTGTCGACGATGGAGCGGGTCGTGCTGCGGTGCCAAGATGATGATTTTGGCGTTATGGAAAGTGTAAAGATGAATACTTGGTTCGCCGAAGAGATGTACAGGTAAGAAGAATTGGAACGCTGCAGGAGCATTGCATAGCCCGAAGGGCATGACCTGGTATTCAAAGAGGCCATACTTCGTGTGGAAGGCCGTTTTCCACTTGTCTCCCTCTTTTACTCTTAAAGATGGTATGCTCCTCTTAAATCCAGTTTTGTGTAGATTTGAGCATGTTTCACTTGGACCAGGAGCTCTGGTATAAGTGGTAAAGTATATCGATTTTTTACTGTGATCTGACTGATGGCTCTAGAGTCGTAGTAGCAAGTTCTTAAGTCCCCCTCCCTTTTAGACACGAAGAATAAGGGCGAGGAGGCAGGATACTTGGACGGGCGAATGACACCGTTCGCCAGGTACTGATCCAGGTAAGTTCTAAGATGCTGATTTTCCTGTTCTGTCAGAGCGTAAATTCGGCTGCAAGGGATCTGGGCTCCGGGTACAAGATCTATTTGACAATGGTAGGGTCTGTGCAGGGGCAAAACGTTGGCTTGCTCTTTTTTGAAGACATCCTGTTAATCTTGGTATTAAAGTGGTAAGGAGCTGATGAGGCCCAACACGATTCCTTTCTTCGGGTTCAGATTGGTGTCATTATTTTCGTAACATGTGTCGGCACAATCATGAGGAATGTCAGAACTCGTTTTTGCCAGTCGATCCTAGGATTGTGGGTCTCCAGCCAGGGCATTCCCAATATCATCTGGAACGGTGGAGCACCGATGAGATCGATGCCCGTCCTGACACAGAAGCTTGACTTTCTCAGTGTATTGTGTCACTGGGCCGGATGATAGCTGAGAACCATCCACAGCAGTGACGTTTTCCGATTTCTGCTTCTGTCGGAGAGGAAGGCCTATTTGGAGAGCCAAATTTTGGTCAATGTAGTTACCCACAGCTCCACAATCAATATATGCCTCCAAAGCATGTATTTGTGATGGTAGCTTGTGATTCACCAAAAGCACTGGAAGGACTAGATGGGAGGTCTGTAAGGATTCCTTTTTCATGCTTGACAAGCAGACCCCTACACTTGCCGGGCATTGGCGTTTCCCCGAGTTCTGTTCTTCTTCTTCATCCGTTTTGTCTGTTGCCCCAACCGTTTTCTTGGGTGGTTTTAACCAGGCAGTCACGGAGGAAGTGACCTGCCTGTCCACAATATAAGCAAAGCTGCTGTTGTCTTCTTTTGTCTCTTTCTGCTTTGGTAAGTGGACTTCGTAATCCACCAATATGCATTGGCTCAGACTGTTCATGTGGTTTAGTCTGATTCTCATGAGGTCATGCATAAACGAACCGGCCCTCTGATCTAGCACGATCCATTAACGATTCTGCAACCTATGATCGAGTTGCACCGTCAGGTCTATGTATGTCACGATCCATGCCCCTGACCCCTTCAGGTATAACAGCCTCCTGGCAACAGTGGGGCTAAGGACTTTCACACTGGCCCCAAGGGCATTAGAACACCATCAGAAACATACATGAGTCCGTCCTGGTGCCTTTGGCACCAGGCTCATTATCAGAAATAAAGTAATACCAGTTTTGGACATTAATCCAACATAGAGGCCTATTACACAGCTCAGTATTTTAGAACCAAGCCATGCGGTCTAGTGTTTTGTGTGTGGTTGGGCCTGGAACTACTTGGCCTGGAACTACTTTACCTGGGCTATTTAAACCACACCCAAACAGCAGAACACGCTTCGCGTTATTCTGCACTTGTGCAGCGTAACGTTCAACGTGACCAGCTCCTGCTCATCTGCTTCTCCAGCGGCCCGATCCTGAAGCCCTAGATCCGGATTCCATTAATAACCTGGAAGAAGAAAAACAGCATTAACGATCAAGAACACTTACCTGTGAAGTAACCGGCCTTGAATCCACCCTGCGCTTCGCTTACCTCGCCCATCTCCGGAGTTCGCCACAACCTGCAAAGGTAAAGAAACAAGGACAGCATTAATAACAATTCTTACCTGGGCAAGCAGCGAGTCCTGGCAGCAGCCTGCGCTTCTCTTACCTCGCCCATTTCCGGGTTTAACCGAAACCTGCAAGGGAGAAGGAACAAGGTCAGCATTAACCACTTACCTGTGCCAGCAGCGCTTTGATCGCTCATCACTCCGTAACATCACCACAAGCTGTACAAAGAGAAGAGAACACAGGTTAGCAATTAACACCAATAAACAGCGCAGTGCTCCACATATCAATAACTCACCGTGGTCTTCGCCATGGGCACGGCAACTCTGAGATCGCAACCATCCCAGTGAAAACAAAAGAGACATTGTTCGGGAACAGCGTAGTGGATCAAGACGCCGAGAAGACAGAGAAAATGGAGGGAAAGAAAAAGACAGAATAAAGACGGAAAAGACATTATAACTCACCTGGAAGACAGCAAGCAGAGTCGGAGTCACAGCCGGTCTGGACCCGACATAAGGGCACACGGACCAGTGAAGCAACTAGGTCCACAACGCCCGCACCAACCACACGCCCCTGCACAGAGACACAGGACGGAGAGTTCAACGCACAAAAACCTAAGGTGAGCAATAATCCCAAGGGAGGGGATTTGGACCAGAGGGAGGTGGGAGTCCACCCATCACAGAACCAGTATCTCAACCCTCCATTCTCCTTCCATAGGAATTGCTAATTATTGAGAATAGATGTGAACACCTATGTATCAGCATCATTTGAGAACTTGAGTTACAGACTGAATGCACATTTTTCTGGCACGATATAGACATTTATACTACCATACAGAAACTAAATCTCTGGTGAGTTAAAACAATATATGTTATTTAACAACACATGGACAGACTACATAACTATGACGTTGAATTCAATATGCAACACAGGACATAACATGCCACAACAAAAAGGGTCAGGGTCTGAGCCCACATGTCGATAACCATCAATAATCAAAGTCTGCCCTTGCATCAGGGGGTACCATAGCCAACCTTTATACACACAGTCACTGGGTGGTGGCCGAATTCCCAGTTTGAGCTAGATACAGATGCAGCATGGCCCAGATGTTCTTGAGCCTACAGGTTGAAGTTATTGTGGCAAAAAAGGTCTTGTCCCGCTCATTGGAATACACCAAGTCCCACAACTAATCTCCATGTGTCGGAGTCAGTTTAGATTTCCAGTGCCGAAGACTACTTTTTTTTAGCAATCACGCAAGCCAGATTGAAAAATCTTCTGGTGACTATAGACACTTTACTAATATCTCCTAACAAGTATTTTAGGGGGGACATACTGGAAGGAACTTCCACAATAGCATCTAACGTCTCAGCAATTGCCTGCCAATATTGGGCGATGGCTGGACATTCCCAAAACATATTGAGGAAATTAGCCGGTGTAGCCCCCCATTTGAGGTATACATTTAGACAGACCTCACAGAGGATTTAGCAATCTTGGCAAGGATATAGTCTAACAGATTGAGTACTTTAAACTGAATTATCGATATCCTGCATTCATTGACACTTCCTTGGTGAGGAGACAACACCTTCTCCACTGCACATCAGAGAATTCACAATTCAAATCACGCTCATACTTCATACGCGCCCTGTTTTTAGTATCTTGGTTAGCCTGGATTACACTATACAATTTTGACAACTTCCTCCCACCATCCCCTCCATCTAATATAGTGGTGATGCACTCACGCGTTTCAGGTTAGATTGGGAAGGAGCGCCAAAACCATCGGGCGGCAGCTCTAAGATGGCAGTACTGTAGAGTCTTCGTGAAATTGCTCCCCATTTTGGCCTTGCACTCCTCTAAAGCCACAAACCTACCCTCAGTGTATAAATCCCCCAGCACCAGCTCCAGCTGCACATCACTTCCACATGCCCTATGGATGTCACCATCGTATTTGGGAGGGAGGTCAGGAAAATTCCATACGGAAATCACTTTGTTGTAAGGTGCCGTGATCGCCAGTCTGCGGAAAATCTTAGCCCATGCATTCACTGTGATGTGGACCGTGCCGAAGCAGCAGGAATCAACATACTTTTCACTGAACAAGGCAGATTTAATGTCAGTAGGAGCCGCTCTATACTTCTCTAGGGCCAAATGTACCACCTTTGCCCCTGATGAGTACCAATACCTTGCAAAGTGCGCCTGCGCTGCAAAGAAGTAGAGCTGGAAGTCAGGCGCCACCAGTCTACCCTGCTCATATGGTTCTGTAAACTGTTCCCAGCTGATTCTAGCAGCTGGAGTCCCCCATAAAAAGACCACCTTCCAATGACCGCAGTTGTGAAAAAAACTCCCTCGCCGGCCATATGGGGACATTGCAGAAATAGTACAATAATTTGGGGAGTAAAATCATTTTTAAAGAGGAAAGACGTCCATACAAGGAGATAGGGATACCAGCCCACAACTGCAGCTTAGCACTGAGCTGTTGCAAGTAGCCTGCATAACTGTCGGTGTACAACAATTTCTGCGATCTAGAGACCATAATACCCAGATACCTGAACTTCAAGGGGACCCACCTGAACCCCACCATCTCAGCCTGCTTAACAGTGGACCCAGTCAGCGGAAATAATTCGGGTTTAGACCATTTCACCATATAGCCAAAGTATCAAGAGAACTCAAGCACTATATCCAGCATAGGCCCTAAATTTATCTCCGGATCCAGGACATATATGAGGGTATCCAGTGGTCGAAGTGTACGAAAAGTAGTAGAAGAACCGTGTTCCCTAATGGCCTGCTCCTGCTCCCCTCAAACCTCATTGCCACGCCCCCTCCCATGTGCGATCCAAACCCCCAAACGCATGCACCTGCTGTTTAAGGGAATGTTCGGTGCAGTGCACTGAAAGTGCAAGTTTCAACTTCTTGCTACACTTATTTTAAAACACAACCATTCCTGAACCAACCAAAACAGAAAAGAAAAAATAGAAACAAACAATAGACCACAGTTTGATAGTCTTGTGTCTATCATGGGTTCTGTGTCATCTTTGTTACAGTCATTACGAATACTAAATATCATATTCAAGTCTCCTGATACCCATATGTCTATATTGTTGTGATTACCACAGATGCACATCCTATATCTTCATATTTAGGCACTGTCCCTGCAATCATATATTATTTTTTTATTATTTAAATGTTTTATTGGTTAATACAATAAACCTTTAACATATTATATCAAGTACTAAAAAGTACACTTCACTAGTATACACTCAAAGCCCAGAGTATTGCAGTTCTCTACTGATGTACCAGAATTGCACCTCTCAATAATTTCATGGCCGCAATTGTTACACCAAAGTTCTCGGTTGCCATTATCCCCTCCCACCACATCTCATCTGATATTGGGAAATAGTGTTGATAATAAGCACCCAAAAGCCTCCTCCGTACATCTCAGAGCTGGGCATGAGATCAATAGATGCTTAATCGTCTCCACACTATCGATACACCCACAGTGTCGGCATCTGGCTTCTTGCCCATCAATTTTTCTTCTCATCAGTCTAACCTCTCCAGTGGGGAGGATATTGAGTCTAGTTCTTATCAGTAAGTCTCAAAAATAGGCCAATGGAATTTCTTTTTGTTGCTAGTTTAACAGTACATTTGGTTTCTTTATTTTCCCAGATTAAGTTACTACACAGTTGGTACTTATTTCTTAGATCCATGGTATCCTGCCAATCAATTTCCTGCAGTAGCCTCTTCACTTTAAGGGGATTTGTCTTCAACGTCTCCTCTTCAATACATGTTTCCGTCAAGAAAGTATTACATCGCTCTTTCCAGCAGTTTAGATATTTGTCATGGCCCGTGGATGTATTGTTAAGGATAGCAAATGGTATCGGGAGGGCAGTCTATTATACATTTCCGATATAAGGAAATAGGTTTCCACATCACTGAAGATAGCAGAGAATACAGTCTCAGTTCGAATCTAATCATACATCCCGGGAGAGAGTTTGGCAGCCTCAAGACCTTTCTCCAGAAATACCCTTCGCAAACACCCCACACCTTTTGGGACAGATTCAAAAGACCCTCAGCTCCATCAGCAAGGACTGCCACCACCTTTTGTCTATAGAACGTTAGGATGGGGATCATAGAGTAGGTCCTGTATCGGTTATGTATTGCTCTTCCCTGGTTTGCAAGTTTAACCAGCTTGTCTTTCATTAGCTGGTAATGGCCCAACTCATTTACATTTTATTTATTTTCACTCCGAGGTAGATGATTGAGTTGACTACTTCCAGTTTCTGGTTATTCAGAAACCATGGGTTCGTATCGGCCTTCTTCTTAGTGACGCGCGCTGACTCCATGATCAATAGTTTTGATTTCTTAACATTCACCTTCATATGATTTTCTTCCAGAAATCGTTGGAATGTGTTCAGACGTCTTTGTAAGCCAATCGATGTCTGATCAATAAAGACCACATCGTCCTTGTATAATATCCACGGGACAGTTCTTTCGTTTATTTTTGGTGGAAAAGCTTGTGTTTGTTTTTGGGACTCACCCATGTCTATCATATACAGGACAAACAGGAGGGGGGGTAGCGCACAGCCCTGCTTAATGCCCCGATTTGTAGAGATCTTGCTTGAAAGGATACCTTCCCTTGTTAAGTGGATCTGAATTGAAGTGTCTGTGTACAGAGCTTGTATTGCTTCAATTAATGTTTTTGGGCAAACCCATACTTCCAATTTCCTCCATAGACGATTTCGGCAGACGGCATCAAAAGCCTGCTCGAGGTTAATAAAGCCTAAATGGGTTTGCGATTTAGCATCAATTGACCTCTGTTTCAGCAGATTCAATATGAAAATATTCAGGGCTGTGCCCACTCCCGGGAGAAAGGCTGTTTGCCTTGGATCTAATATACCAGCTGAGCTTGCCCAACGCTTTAGGTCTCTCAGCAGTATTGAGGCAAATAGTTTACCAATAGAATCCAAAAGGGCGATCGGTCGGTAATTACGAGGATCACCCCGATTGCCCTTTTTGTAAATTGGAATTATAATCCCTTCCTTCCATGACTGAGGGATTGATTTTGTTCTCAATACTTGCGTAAAAAGCTGAAAAATAATTTCTCCCCATTTTTCCTTATTTGTTTTAAGTTCCATATTGGATATACCGTCTGGCCCAGCCGCTCTTGATGTGCTGAGTTTTTCAATCATCATCTCTGTCAAGGCGGTCAATCTCTATGTTCCAAGGTACATCTTTTATTGCTGTCTAAGAGGTCTGGGTTCTCAATCTTTTTAAATAAGTCTGCATAATGGTCAACCCAGTTTGCTTCAGATACCTGATTTATAGTGAAGGCCTCTTGAAAATCAGTACCTTTGTTGATTATATCCCAGAGATTTTGCATATTACTAGCAGATATTGCCGCCAGCATCTTTACCGCATCCCCTTGTGAACGATTGCCCCTGGTCGCCTTTAGCCAGTTTTTGTATGCTTGTTTGCATTTCCTAATTTTATCTTGATTGTGTGTCCCACCATCCTTATGTAACCTCTGATTTCGGATCTATATTTTCTCCTTCTAGCTACCACCTCTTTGTCGTAAGCATTGGTCTTGGTCGCATTCATATTTGATGCCGATTTTACACCAAGTTTGTAGTCTTTCAGAAGCCACCTATATTCCACTGCTCCATGGTTTGCCTTAATATGGGTGGCAAACCGCTTGGTCACCTTTGGGATTTCATCTGCTTTTAGTCTACTTGTCCCATTTTACGCCTGATCTTCCTAGACAGTGAAATGGACGTTTACATTTTAAAAAGATCATGGTCGCTTACAGTTTGCTTTACTATTGTAAGGCTTTCCACCCATTTCAGCATTTGATCCGAAACATAGCAGCAGTCAAGGCAGGCCCGGCTTTTTCCCCCTGCCCCATGTATCGCAGCCGTGTAGATCACCAATTATTTGGCCATTGAGCAATTTCATGACCCTCACTGCCATTTCCTTTACCCAACGTTATGCTCGACTATTTAACATGGTTTCTTCAATTTACTGCCCTTTTCAAAGCAGTCTGAAGTTCAAATCCCCACAAATTAGGAGGAATTGACTTTGTTCCTTTTGCATGAATCAATCTATTTAATTTGTTATATTTTTCAGGTAAGATTCCGATAGAGGGGTCTTCTCACTTCAGTAGGTTTTAATTAATAGCAGCTTCAGGATCTGGCCTTCTAATGATTTAGCTATTTCTAGTAGCTGCACGTCTGCATTTGGATTGTGGCAGTCCATTACTTTCAGGTCACTATTTGATTTGATTAAAGTAAGCAGGTCGCCATATGGTCTACCTTTGCTCCCTTTTCTTGCTGGATTAAAGAAGACCTTGTAGTTCTCACAAATGGGCTTTTTCCTTACCCATGTTTCCTGGAGGCAGAGAATATCATATTGGGCGAGGGAGTTATCCTCCCCTGAAAACCGATGTGCAAAACCGCAAGTATTCCAGGATGCACAGGACAGTGTCTCCCCATCTTCAATCAGCACAGTCTATTGTTTGTCTCCTACCAGCCATCCAGGACCAATCATCCTGCTTCTCTCTAGTCTGCTGTTTAGTTTTCAGTGGTTTGAACTGCTTTCTTGAATTATCGATTATGAAATGAAGGTCTCTACCCTCTGTCTTGTGAGCTTTATCTTCCAGTTGTTTTTTCTTTTGGGAGTCACTGCTTCCTGCTTTACCAGTGGATTTAAGTTCTTTTATCCTTTCCTTCAGTGTTTTTTCAGGATTTAGCCATTTTTCCTTTCCTTTTCAACTGCAGTGTCACAATCGGCATTAGACCTTCTAAGGTCAGTCTCTCCCATATTTACTGCAGCTCTTTTTCTGATTTCTCTGGGTTTTTGCCTACTATTTTCGTCTCTCAGGGTATAGCCTAATAAGGCTATTTTCCCTCGCGCTTCCATCAATGTCTTTTTAATCACCTGTGATTGCAAATGCAACATGACCCAGTCCATTCTGTCCTCTGTTACAAATTCAACTATCTTTATGTCTTCTGATAGTATAAACCTAGTTGCAGGGATTTGTTGGAAGATTTTGATTACCTGTTCTCTGTTCAAGATTAGACTTTTAGGTTCTCACACTGTTCTTTCCAAGTTTATCCTAAATCTAGTTCCCTCCTTTCTTCTCCACAGACCTTTCCTTTTCAAGTGGGGTCGGGATTCCTTTTGGGTACTCTGCTGCCCGTTTCCCGGACAGGCCCCGTTCTTTGCTTGTGTCCTATGTTTTCATCTGTGTTCTTGGGTACGTTCAGGACTCTTTCTGGAGGTTTTCCTTTTTTCTTCCAAAGTTGTAAACTGGCCCACCCTGTCAGGCCTCTTTTTTAATGCCTTTATTGTATCCTTCTCTTTGTCAGAGTCATGAGCTTTGCAGTTTTGCTTTCTTTTATTCTTTGCTTTGAGGTCGGACGTCTGTCCTTTAATCATCATATTGTGGACTTTTTCTTCTATTTTCTCCCATTCTGAGTCACTCAAGTTACTTCAGTATTCTTCAGCTTTATTGTCTTCTATCAGCTGTATTGAGTCACTCAGATCGGCTGCAGAGTCGACCACTTCAGAGCGCCTTTCATCGTATGTTTTGACATGTTTTTCCTTGTACGTTCACCAAGATCGTCCCTTTCCTTTGGCATAGTCAATTCAGTACAAGCTTTATTTGTACACTGTATAGGTTCTTTGGATGGTCCTTAAAAAGGCCCTTGAGCCATTTAATTTCCTTTTAGCCGGTTTTTTTCATGTTTTTAGATTTTTTCAGGTCTTTTAATTTGGGCAGGCCAACCTGACCATGGTCTTTGGTATTTTGGTTTGGTAGCTCAGTCTTTCCAGCACCTTGGAAGATTGAAAAGCTAGATGGCATTGGGCAGGCCTTCTCTTTTTGAATTGACGGGTCTGTGCCCAGTATTTCAGGATGCCCTCTTGGCAATTTAGATATTTCCAGCGCTGTAGGAGAGGCATGGAGTGTCTCCTTTTCCTTTGTTAGATCAATTTCTGGCTGAGGGTGTCCTGCAGCGATCTTCTCTAACTGATTAGTCTGCCGATGACTTAGGTCAGCTTTTTTGGAGGTGGTGTCTCATCCACTTAGAGTCTTCTTGGACTGCCTCAATTAGAGTGGTCTTGTCATTCCATTCACTCCTGGCCAAATCACATAGCCGATTTCGCCATGTGTTTATCAGTTCTGCTTCTTTATCTAAGCGTTGCTCCAAGATTTTCATGAAACTTTCAACACCTTATAGTTTTGCTGCAGCCATTTGATTCCCCGATTGGAGGGCCTGAAGTGACAAATTTATACTCTCAGAGTTTTAGGAATGGGGCCACATATATTGCTAATGCTGCCATCATTGTACTTTGCACATGTGCCAGATTGCTGTTTAGGTTCTTATTTGATGTGTCTTCACCTCTGGGAACTTGATCTTTATTGTTGTTTTCCTCAGGACTATTGAAAGCCCTCCCTTGAGTTATGGCTGACTTGCTGATATAGAGCTTTTTTCCTGCTATTGTGCCCCCTGGGGTTAACAACCTAGGGGTCAACTTGTAACTTCCCGCCACATCTTGTCTCGACTCTCACGGGGGAGGATGTCATTATATGACCATCTAATGCCGCAATTATTTCCGTGATAAATGATATACTCTGTCGCTTTTCTCTGACTATTCTCCCATTTAGGGCAGTTATACCTTGCATTAGTTTTTCCACCAATGTTGAATTTGGTATCCTACCCAGCTTTTTATTAGTCAACTGGGTTTCAGATATGTTGAAGTCTTTCTTTTGGTCATTTCCACCCTGCTCCTCCATATCGAATAACATGTCATTTTGAAAGTGTGCTTCACAGGCTCTCTTGACCTTTGCACAGGTAGCTTCTGAATCTGAGAGGAGAGCCAGACCGTTTTGAGTCTGGGCTTCGTCAACTAACCCCATTCCTGTTTCATTTAGATCATCCCAAGACAGACATCCTGTCTCACAGCTATTCCAAGTCCCTGATGTACAACCCAGGACAGGTTGTCCCATTTGGGCAGACCCGGATATCAGTCTGGACTGTTCCTTCCACGGACGGTTGATTTACTGTCGGCTCTCGTTAGGGTACCCTTCTTTTGTTTGTAGTAGCCGAGTCCAGCCATGGAACTTCCAGATCTCCCTCTTCCAGCTCGAGGATTTTCTGTTCAGGGGGAGACGCAGAAGGGGAAATATAGGTGATATAGCCTTCTGTATTGGTTGCACTTGTTCATTTCCATTTTCTGTTTGTGTATCCGTCGCTGTGCACTTTGCAGTGTGAGCAGTCAATGGGTTTTGCGGCAGCAGTTGATTTGTTTACTTTGGTACTTTATAGTCTCTTCTGAACCTGCCCATCAGGAACGATCAATAACCCAGGAAGAGAGCACCACTTGCTCTGCGGGAGGACAGAGCTTCTGATGAATTTGCTTCAATATTCCCCAGGGCAGAAGCGTACCAAACTTCATTAACAGTCACTGGTGTTATTGTCATTATTATCGCTGCAGCGTTCGCCGACTCGGTGTAATCAGGATCTGGCATAATAAATACTGAGTCGTCCGATAAGCCCACCGCCTCCCTACTTAGCAGCTCTATGTTTCTTTCAACCCTCGCTTTACCAGCTTGAGCCCCCAAGGGCAACAAGTCCTGCGGCTTCCGAAATTTCAGCTCATCCCCTGCGGCTTCCGAAATTTCAGCTCACCCGCACTAGAATGATCGTGGGTTGGGAACAACAGTCGTGACTGCTTGAGCTGTTTTAAACAAGCAGGGAATACAGGGCGGGCGCTGGGACCATGGTCGGCATTGAATATAATATTTGCCTTACCTGGTTTCGAGTTCTGGTCCCCGCAGTCTCCTTCGCCAACTCTCCCCGGGCGGGTTTAGATCGATTATCCCCATCTTCAGCGTTGTGCAACTCCTCCGGTGCACGATCAACCGCGAACCCCCGGGAACACCAGGAAACACCACTTACGCTCCGCTACCTCGGGAGGGGTGCTTTTTAGTGGTGATGCAGACAGCCAGCTCCTCCTCACGTTAAAGGGCCGGTGTATATTTCCAACCAGCCAAGTTCAATGAAACGCCAAGTGGAACGCCAGGTAAGCCAAGAAACATCACTTACGCACCACTTCCCAATCACATATAATTACACGGTTATGAGCCATATTGGGTTCCATGAGATAGATCAATACATTTCCTGTGTCCTTCTTAGTTCATAAATTGCTTCTTAAATTACAGTCAACACTATATATTCAAACTGTTGTATTCAAAGTGGAAAATGAATTGTTGCATGTCTTCCCACATGTGCATGGTTGGCCTTCTCATGTAGTTTGGATAAAGACTATTACGGGTTAAATCCCACCTGTAATAGAATATGACTTACTGATATTAAAAGACTTGTGATGTTTAGTCTAGCTTGAATATTTGATAGTACGTTTATGTACGATTAAGGGGGAAAATAATTATATAAAAATAATGGGATTACAATTCCGTAAAGCTGGCCACCTTTGAGGTGTGCATAGTTGAACAGCAACTGCGCGCTTGCAGGTTGCTGATATTGACAAGTAAGATATTAAGAATATAGACGTCCACACGTATTGGCAAGCCGCGTCTGTTGGCTCCCTTATAATTCCCTTTTACATGTTAAAATCGTGCAGTGTTGGAAGAAAAGCAAGTACGTTTAATTCTGGAGCAAATACAAATATATAATGCCAGTAAACATTCATGTGCGTACCTTTGCTAGCTGACTTAATTGTCTATAGTTAGATGAATGCTTACTTGTTTGTCAATTTGTCCCCACGCAGCGTTGGCTCTCCAGGATACAGTAGGAGGGCCACCTCCCACTGCAAATGTTGCCATAGTTACGTGGTGAACCCCTCTTCACTTTCTTGTTTGTTAAAAAACAAATGTAAATACCAGTAAACATTCATCCGCGTACGTTCGCTTGCTCAATTAAATGTCTACAGTTAAGTTAATTTTTACTTATTTGTCTACTTGTCAATAATAGGAACGGAGTGCCACGTCCCGCCGCAAATGTTAACAGAGGTTGCCATTGTTAGGTGGCGAACCCCTCTTCGCTTTCTCATTTGATCGGCCTTCAGCCGCCATATTTTGGGAAAGACTAACCGGTCAATGTATGCTTGGGGGTTATAGATGTCCCGTTTTAGGATCTAATTTAACTGATCAAACTTAAACGTGAATAACAGACTATGGGTCAATTCCTGTTTGAGCGCAAAAATATCTTGCTAATAGCCATGGTTATGTGGCGAGGCCATCCTCTCTTTCATTTTTGGCTGTCCTACATGTGACGTTAGTATTGTTGATAAGCATTACCATGGTTACACGCTGGGACCCCATTATTATTTGTGGATAGATGCCTCCTGTTCTCAGGAGAGAAGCTTATCTTTTAAAAATAGTGCTCATGACAAAACCTAAAGAATGTGATTTATGTACCAATAGATCTAAATTCTTGATGTGAATCTTGATACTAATGCAGCTTAATTGCCTATTCCAGATACGTGCTTAAAGGTGACCTATGCTGCCTCATATTTAAAAACAATGTAGTTGTGAGTGAAACAATATTTGATTCTTGATGTTCATCACATTAGCAAGTATGTTTCTACTTTATATTTAGGTATAAATCCTATTCCCCCAATTCCCATCCATTGGAAGATTAACTAACATGGCTTGTATATTGTTGAACATTTCATAGATACATATTACTCCAATTACACTGTTATTTTATATCTATAACACGGTTTGGTCTACCCTTGCTGTGTGTCAATATGTTAAGGGCTCACAAGAAGGAGTACATCTCATTGTCTTTGTTGAGTCCATGCTCAAGAGTCTTGAATTTACAAATTAGTCTTGCCTCTGTTTGTTGAAGTGTAGTTTCTCAGTTGCCACCTCTTTTTTCCAAGGTTAACTTTTTGTAGTCCAATAAACTTAGTGCCTTGTTTCTGATCCATCTGATGTTATTTTTGCCAATGGTTGGCAAGTGGCAACATGGAGTTTTGGCTACCAATTGCAGATAAATGTTCTCTTATGCGAGTACAAAGTTCTCTTATAGCTTTGGATTTTCACCCTAAATTACAAGGGTAATCCAGATTGTGGAACCCTTGCTCACTATTCTTAGGGGGGCTCAGCTGCACCTCACTGACGAGGTCCAACCAGGCCCAAACACGTGTCTGGAGTTGCTATTGGTAATCTTGTTCAGAAGAGAATTGCCATGCATTTCGGTGCTGTACTGCCCCTGGGGAGGACAAAGACTGATATGTAGTGGAAAATTGTTTTCTGTGAAAGGATGGTGAGCTAAAGACTCTGGTTGAGACTCTAACCCGGGATATAGGCCAGTAGTAGAGAAACTCCCAGAACCCCCCCCCCCTTGTTTTTGCTAAATAGCTCACTGCAATTTTGAACCCTGGCACTTATGATTTGAGTGGAATGAGGCAATTTATTGGGTGCTACACCCGATACATGGCCAGCAACATTACCCTCACATCCACTTTTCCTCGTCCCAGGCCAAATGCCGGAAGACAGACTGCCCTCCCTCAGACTTTCTTCTAAAATCTTTTCCTTTTTTACTACCCCAGGGTATAAGCTGATCAACGTACCTACAATCCTCCTGTTTTGTTTGCTGCCCTTTAGTCTGCACAACTGGGGGAGGACCTGCGAGGCGTGTGCCCTCCACATCCTTGCAGTGGGCCACCATGTAAGCTAATAATAGCATCAATACTCCAGCAGAACGCTGTGGATGGTGCCACATTACCTTACCCTGACCCTTAGCCGCTGCGTCCCTGTGCTGATGAAACCGAGAGCAAAGACAGTTGATGAGAGCACAGTGCAAATATGCTATTAACGTGCATGTGCAGTCAGACTAGGACCTCCTGCGCGTGTAACAAGCATCAACACTTTTTTTGATGCTGCACAGTGCGGGCTTCCAGATAGTTGGATATAAAGTTATAGTTTATAAAGTTTCATGTACCATTGTGTATATTAGTAGCCATGAGGCTACAAAAAAGGTACACACAAAGTGGCCATACCCAACATTTTAAGTCCCTCATCAGAAGAGGCCTTACAGGGGCAAAGGAGAACTGCCAAGGAGCAAACCCAGAGGTTTTAGTTCAAGGAATTCTCTCTTTTCTCCCTCATCCTCCACTTTCTCCACTGGATGAAGATTCAAAAGAAAAGCCAAGAGGGAAATAATTTGAGGGAAAAGTCCTCTATCAAGTAGCAGAAAGCATTGAGTTTACTAAAGATGGCACCTCTGATCCTAACGCCAAGAATTTAAGAGGGGAGGAGTGTTCCCATCCTTCCACCCTGGAAGTAGACTACCTCCTTTGGCCTTCTATGTCATCTGCACAGGCGGCAGTACACAATCCGGTAGATAAGGAAGTGGATGAACCCATCAGGTAAAACTACATGGGTCTGTCTTTCCATTCATTCAGTGCTCCAGATAGTGTTTTACTCCCTATTTTTTAAAAGGTGGGAGTAAAATGATGTCTTTAAGAAATACAAATGTAATTTGAATTCCCAATGAGAGTATCTTATAAGCAAGTAAAAATAACTGGAAAACTGAAATATTTTTGTAATTATGTATGCAATAATTATTTCTTCAAACCTAGTTATTCATGCACACTAAAATATACATGTGTACTTCTTCTGATCAGGCAGATATAATAATATGTTCTTCCTGTGGTACTGCATGAACTACTGGTCCAAACATATCCATGAAGCTGCTGTGTGCAAGCAGGGGCACATGGTCCTATGTGTCCATTTCCTATCTTTTGTTGGGATTATTTTTACTCCCTAACTTTATTGTTCGGGAGCATATGCCTATTTTTAGGGAGTAAAACTGGCTGATACACCCCTTATCAGTAGGGCTGCATTAATTCCTCGACATACACCTGCTACACAACTCAGGTGTTATTGGGCGATCCTAAAAACTGTCAATACGGACAAGAGGTGGGTTCAGCCTGTACAGCACCACTGGATGCCAAGCACTGTCAATCCGAGTTCCTTTGGGACTTGGCATTTGGTGGGGTTCAGGCAGCGGTACCCACCATGGACACCTTTGTTCCTGGCAAGAACTCATCTGCACATAAGAGAATGGCAAACTGACGCATCCCAGAAGACAGTTTCCCCCCCTTCTTTCATTCCAAGGGATGAAGCTATTCAGGGTACGACTGAAGGAAAAAGTCCACCGGGTGCACAAAGGGGAGAAGCACTCACGTACACTGCACCAAAAACAAAGGTCTGATAAAATTAAGACCTGTCCTGTCCACTCCCGTTTCCCCAGTCCTCTTGATCGGTGGGTTATCCATGGTTCAAATTAAATCAAGGATTCCCTTCCAGAAGACCAAAGCATCTACTCCTCCCTCAGTCATCCTATTCCTAATTTGACCGGTGCCCTAATAATAAATGGTAACTAAATCAGACTGAAGCGAACACCTCCAGTACTTACTGCAGCCTGATAGTAAATACTACAACACATTAATTATAGTGCTAAAATATAGGACACTTAATTTTTTGTAATGTTATAACAATATGTTTTAATGTGTTTCATCTCCTTCGGCACTTGAAATAAGCAAAGTATTGGACAATGCATTTTGGACTTTGCTTGTACTTCATCAGGGAAATGTCTAGAAATAACATAGAAGTGTTGTTGTGATAACAATCCCAAATTCAAATTCATAACATGCAATCAATCGATATAAAGATTAAGTTCACATGTAAAAAGCCTTAGAAAATCGATATACATCAGAAAAGGACATCAAAGGAAGCAAGTCACCAATCGTGCATGAAATCCTCACCAAAAATCAGAGATAAAAAATAAAAAAGAGCTTACAGATTGAACATTGCCATATAAAACAAGAATCTTTCTTGACTACCTGATTAAGTTGTAGCAGAAAACTGAAAATGCTACAATAATAGAATGAACACTAAATGACAGTTCATGTTCCTCATAGGGAGGGCATATCTTAAAATCAGCTTACCAAAAAAAATGATGTCAATGCATCGAGTGTGCAGTGATAGGATCACGTTACACAGAACCTAGATGTGTGTAAATACATAAAAGATACGTAGAAGTAACGTACATAAGTGCAAACAAATGAAAAGATGTATTTTATTATCACATATGATGTAGTAATAATGCAGAAAATAATTCAGAAAATCAAACATGATCACTTAATGCACGAACATTGAGTCTGACTGGGATGTCCTAATGTTCCATGTAGTCATAGTTACATCACCAAATACACATAAATAAATGCAGTAACAATACAAATAGTAAATATGAATCACGTAATGTATATCTATCAGGCATGACAGGGATATCATCATAGTACATCTCTACATAGCTCCATCAACAGATGCTTTATGAAGTAATAGAGTTACACATATTAATGGAGCATGAGGGCACACTAATGCACAACGAACCACATCAGGATGTTCTCATATCATATAATTATTCATTATATTATCAGGGAACAGACTTCGCACTCACCAATGGCTATTGATAATTGACCTTGGTGAATAAGAAATGGTGTGCTGTGTTAATGTGTAGAATTGAGGTGGCGCATGACCTTTTATGACTGGCTAGTAGCCTGCAACTTCAAAGTTGTACCCCTGATATATCTGATTAATTGCCAACAACATGTTAAGGGTACTCTGCTAACATTTATAGTATAACAAAACCCAAATTGCACAGGTACAAAACCTCACACTCAAGATCCATGGTCGTTTAGACCTTTATTTCGACAATATGTCACAAATGCAACACAACACATGTAATACCATCCATGAGCAAACTGGGCTCCTTCCATATAACATTAATTATTCATACAGTCATTTGAAAAAATATGAACACCAAAAGCCACTCCTTCTGCCTCTCCCCTAGTCCCAGAAGTCTGTGACGCAAATAAATACAATCCAAAAAAGCAAGAAATGCAAGAAAATTGTACAATCCATGAATAACAAGTTTAAAATAAGACAGATTCATTCTACAATGTGAATCATTTACTTGAGATCGTCAAGCTTCTTCATTCGCAACCTACAAGCCCATTTGAGGTATTTGCACATCGAGAAAACACCAAAAGTGTCAGAATTTTAGGCACAAAAGCCTTTTTCAGAGATAGCAACGTAAATGTAATTCTTCAATCATCCCTTCGTGTTCTCAGTATTAAACCTGTCTCTCCAATTAGCCTCCCTTTGCTCAACCCTCTTGGGAACATTGAACGTTACATTTTTTTATCAATCACAAGAAAGGAAAACGCATTTGTATGACTTAGTATGCATGTTGTGGATAATGCCCAGGAAAAAATGAGTTGAAATTGGTCATTCTAAAATTATATCTCTGTTCATTCCATCATGTTTTAGCTTTTCTAGAAGTTTGACAAACATACTAAACGCCACATCGGCATCGAATGGCAAAAACAACATTGTTAGTGCCACATGTAGCATTGTGTGTCAACTGGATTTATTTCTCCTGTGGTAGGATGAAATACTATGTTGCCTTTGTAAAAGTGTTGCAATTGCAGGTAGGTCCCCATTCTCCTACTTATGAATATTGTGCGCTTTCTGTAGTCAGCGCTTACTAGTAGTAAGTCTCTTAGGTTTTTACATCTGATAAAGGCAAACACAGGAGGTGTACAAAATAAATCACGTCTTGTCGCACATTTTGTAATATCCCAATGTCTAGGGACACTTTTCTTGATTCTATTGCTCTGTGTTCTGCATTTGACACATATATCATAGATTGTTTACTTCGATCTGTCTTAACTTTGTTAAAGTGTTACTTTAGTCATGTTTGTTACCTTTGCTTGTGTGATGTCCAATTCTTCTTGCGGATAACCCCATTCTGAGAATTTCTCAAGCATCTTCGTAAATTCACTTTGGCATTGCTCACAATTCTTTTAACCAGAGCAGTAAGCGGTTGGCGATATGGTAAGCTTCTTAGTGTACTAGGGGTATGGAAGCACAAACTGTGCACAGGATTATTTCTGTGAGTTGGTTTGTGAAATGTATTAGTTACTAGCTTCAATTGTTTACAACTTTGACATCGAGAATATTGACACTGGGATCTCCCTTGTTAGCACTGAACTGGATATGATCAACAAATGTATTAAGAAACTCTAGGATGTCATGTAATGTTCCCAACCGCCCTGCCAAAGGGTGAACACGTCATAAATGTAACTCCCCCAGTATTTCAGATATTTATGCCACATGGGATGTTTATAATATGGTCAGATTCAAAAGAGTTGGCATACGTAGGGGCCAGAGTGGCACCCATTGATGTATCAGATGTCTGTAGAGTAGAGAATACTGGTTATTAAACTTGAAGTATGAGTTATGCTAAATAAATTCCAATAATACCAGAATTAATTCCTACGCTGCTCCAATGTGGTTCTCATGAAGTAATATCCATTCTACTATTTCAAGAACCAAGGCATAAGGCATGGAAGCATAGAAGCTCTTCACATCAACAGTCAAAAGAATGTTTCTTCTAACGATGGAATTAATTCAAGTATCTGTAAAGAATGTGTGGTGTCTTTGATGTATGTTTTAGTTTTTTATATTAAAGGTTGCAGAAAATAATCAATATATGCCCCTAAAAGCTTTAGGACGCCATAAGTCGCTTATGTTTTATGGTATTGTTCAATCAGCAAGCTATTGTTTTATTCTTTATTCCATCCTTTAATGCCATTTTCTGATGTATACAGATTTTCCAAGGCTCTCTTTTTGGCACTTCATTACTTCAGGTATGCCCTGGTCTTGATCTCTATTGATTCACTGTATGTTATGAATTTTGTTATGGGATCATAATCAGAAACAAACTTTTATGTTACTTCTAGACACTGCCCTGATGAGAGACCAACAAGGTCAGAAATGCATTGACCAATATTGTCCCCCTTTCAAGTGCTTAAGATGGTGAAGCCACGTTAAATAAATAATGTTATACCAATACAAAGGTTTAAATGGCATACATTGTATGAATACATTTAATGCGTTGTAGTATTTGCTAAGAGGGTGTAGTCAGTACTGGACGTGTTCCCGTCAGTCTGATTTAGTTTGATTATCTACACTGTGCAGTGTGGTTTAGGCATGCACCAAACATCATCTTTGACTTTTGACTGAAATTCACCTATAATTTGCTGTAATTGTGCCCACTCCTTTTCACTGTATATCATAGTTTTTCCACACTGAGTGATAGCACACCCATTATGTTTTTGAAGTAATCAAGCACATCACAGAGGAAAGAGCAGATACTTTGGATTTTTCAGGCCAAAAGGCAGACCCCATTTAAAGACACAGAATAAGATTTCGCATAGTACAATAAAAATCAAACAACATAAATATCTCATCTGTAAGCTTCACCCAGAAACACAAGGCCGTTATTATAGAGCACAGAGAATCCTAAGAGGTCTCTGCATGCCATTGAGACCAACCATACATAATAATGAATAATTTATAAAGAAATAGGAACTAATTCTAAATAAGTGTTACCTTGATTTTATATTATTAACTATGCAAGAACCAGCCACACAGATACCTTCACTGAATAAAAATTTCACTGAATAAAAAGATCAGCGAAATAAAGACTGAGTTAACAACACTACTGTGTAAAAAACGGACATTATAAGACAGTGGATACCAATAAAAAGCTATAACTACATCGCAACAAGCTAGTACAGAAGATGATCTGGGGAGATAGTTACAATTATCTCAAAAATGAAGGCCCTGATTCATGGAATCCAGCTAAGAAAAGGCACATGCACCGCACGTCGAGAAGGAGTGTGCGCCACGTGTGTGCCTGCCAAGGTGCAAAGAAACAATTGTGCGGCACGCGTATTCATGGATTTCCCAAGGCATCACTAGCCGTGGCACAAAGAACATCAAGCAGCACCAACAACGCCCCCAACAGGCCCGACGCGCTGTAAAAAGCTAACGAAATGCCTAACACGGCGCAAGCCCCGTGCCTTACCTGGTCCAGCATACACCACCCCCTCCCAGCGAAATCATGTGAAAACTCGGTGTGTCCGCACGATTTGGCTGAGGTGCGTCCGGGGTACGCACTGAGCTTCCACGCGATTTGGGTGGGGTGCGGACGGGGTACATGCGCTGAGCTTCCACGCGATTTAGCTGGGATGCGTCCGGGTTACGCGCTAACTTCTCACGCAATTACTCTGTCCGCAACCCAGCCAAATCGCATGGAACCCCCCGCGCGTACCCCATCCGCACCCCAGCCTAATCGTGTGAAAACTCAGCGTGTACCCCAGAAGCACCACAGCCAAATCCCATGGAAACCCCCGCGTGTACCCCGTCCGCACCCCAGCGTAATCGCGTGAAAACTCAGCGCGTACCCCGGATGCACCACAGCCAAATCCCGTGGAAACCCCCGCGTGTACCCCGTCCCCACCCCAGCGTATTCGCGTGAAAACTCAGTGCATACCCCGGATGCACCGCAGCCAAATCGCATGGAAACTCCCCCATGCGCGTACCCCACAATACACACACAAATCCACTGGAAGCTGACCCCTCCTGACGGGACAGTCACTC
The DNA here is from genome assembly GCF_040938575.1 of Ambystoma mexicanum. Taxonomy (NCBI): domain Eukaryota; kingdom Metazoa; phylum Chordata; class Amphibia; order Caudata; family Ambystomatidae; genus Ambystoma; species Ambystoma mexicanum. The sequence continues at coordinate 652,193,781 of NC_090923.1, forward strand.
CCCAGCCTACATCACCGGTGACCACACCCCGCAGGCAGCCCACACCACATGGGACCTACCTGTGACCACACCCCGCAGGCAGCCCACACCACATGGGACCCCTCCAACCCCCATCACCTGTGACCACACCCAGCAGGCAGCCCACACCACATGGAACCCCACCCCATCACCCGTGACCACACCTGCAGGTAGCCCACACCACATGGGAGCACCCATGACCACACCCCGCAGGCAGCCCACACCACATGGGGCCTCCCATCACCCATGACCACACCCCACACGTGTCCCAGCTGATCACACGCAATTGCATACTACAACCATATCCCAACATTCACATCACAAAAGTGTATGGCAAAGTGACGCCCAGCATGCTATGTGACAAAGTAATGTCAAGAATGCACATGTACAAGTACTCACACTGTGACAGAACACAAAGCACCCTAGATATGTGTCACAGAAACAGACATTGCAATGGTGTGCCATGGCATGAGCATCAATGAGCACACATCACCTGAACCAATAACCCTCTAAACACACGAGTGATTTCACATGCTAGTGAAGCTCAAAGCACGATACGTGCTTACACTACATCAACCGAATTTGGTGCCAAAATAGTAAACATATCACACTCACATCACTCACCCAACCCACCACCCTCACAAACACACAGAGGTCCAATACACATTCATGCTGCACATGTGAAATCAAATGTCAACAAACGTTGCACACTCGAACTACACCCAAACACCCATACACTGCTCATGCACACCAGACCATGCACCATGCAAATGAATGCAAACATGACACATCCCAGCATGTGTGCACACACATGAACAACATAGGTCACCATAATGGACACAGAACAGAGTAATGAAGCCTCAAACGTTTCCAAACATGGACAAACAAACACCACTTGGATAAGAGTTCTGAAAATATATTAAAAACCAGTATTGAAATCATACTCATCTCAATGAAATAAATACATTGTGGATTAAAATAGACCAAAAGTAATGTTCTCCAAATAAAGAAACCAGTGTCCGCCCAAAAAAAAGGTCAAAATGAGGTCCATGTGTGTGCACTCCACAGGGGTTGGATTTTAGGTGAAATATTGTGCCACAAGCTGGGTACAGGCAGCCTCGCCCTTTCCCTTCCCATTCGCAGCCGCGGTGCATTGTTGGGGATGTTGGGGCACCACCATGTCCAGAGTACGCCACGTTGTGTTGGAACCTTGTGCAGGACAGGTCAAGGGAGCGGAAGCGTGACTTTAGCACTCTGAATGTGCGCTCCACTATGCCCCTAGTTGCAATATGGGCTGCGTTGTATCTTACCTGGGGTGTTGTGGTGGGGTTCCGTATTGGCGTCATCATGTAGGTGCTCAGAGGGTAGGCACTGTCCCCTGTGGAGGTGAGATGGGTTGTCAGTGATGTGGTTCTGTCTGTGGGAGACATGTGTGCATTTGTAGGGCAATTTGTACTCACCAATGATCCATGTGTTGCCATGCCTCCCAGCTTCCAGGGCCCGGTGTAGGGGTGACATTCTAAGTATGAAACTATCATGGGTGGACCCTGGATTGTTGGTATATACAGAGGTAATGATTCCCTTGGCATCACATACAACCTGCACGTTGATGAAATGCCAGTGCTTGCGATAGCGTTAGATGTGCTCTGTGGCCCTAGGTGGGGCCACATGGGTGCAATCGATGGCCCAAGCACTTTAGGGAAGTGTGCCACCCCGTAAAAGTCCTGAACCACGGCCTGCCTTTCTGCGGGTGTTCTGGGCATGTATATTTGCCTGCGGACTGAGGGGCGTGCAGTCATGATTGGCAACACCTGGTGTAGGCAGCGTGACTGCGTGGCCTGTGAAACGCCCCCGACTATGGCAGTGTCCCATGAAATGACCCAGTGGCCAAAAAAAATGCAGTACATTAAGCACCTTTTCCAAGGGGCTCAGTGCTTGGGAGCACAGGGTGGGTGCTGCGAGGTCATTTTCCCAATCCGTGACCATGTCTAATATGATATGAGGTGGAAATCTATACCTGCCATATACCTGGTCATCAGGCATCCCAAAAAGGCTGGTCCTGAGTAAAAATAAATGTGTGCCCTGGCTATCCTCCTCCTCCACTTGCAGTTGCCCACGATCACAGCTGGGAAAAATTGTACATTCATTGTAACTGTATACACGCGTTGGCTTCTGCATGCACTTTTTATGCATTGTTTTTAGTGCGCGGTGACCCCTACGCCAGCTTTCGCGTGGCGGACGTGTTTCCGGATTAGCACGTCTTTTTCCGCGCACTGGAGAGCCCTGTTCAATTCCATGAATATGTGTTAGCGCACGTGTGGGCGTTGCAAGTATTTTACTGTGGTACTTCCCATGTAATGCACACATTTACGCTTGTTGTTCCCCATTCCACGTGCTCGACCCCCTTTTTAGGGGACTGCGCTACGCGGAATGCGTGTTTTCTCTGTGCGTCTCGTGCAAGTCATTCGTGGTGTCGCAGTGACATGTTGGACCCGTGTAGATTCAGCGCAAGTCTCGGGTAAGCCACGCGCAATGTGTTCCATGAATCAACAAACAGGCACTTGCGCGCGTTTTGCACACAAGTGCCCGTTTTTCTGCACTATTTTCTTCCATGAATCGGGGCCTAGGTGTGTACATGGATGTTAATTCAAAATAACTGTTAATATATCTAAACAAAACAGGTACTCTACCCTATCCAATTTAGAGTCTGATCGCGCAACATAAACGGGGCAGCCACATGGTAGTGCACAGTACCAATTCAGAAGCCATTCACTGAACATCCAAGAATCATTCTGTTTTGCCCTCATCTTTGTTAGAAAAGGAAACTAGAGGAAAATAACACATATGGAGGAGAGAAACCACTTGCAACCCAAAAGTCTAAAGAAGCTTCCGGTCCAAAAGACATGATCTAATAGTAAACTGAGTGATAAAGAGCTCAGTATATTACAAAAAGTCTGAATTTCATATCTACATCTAGTTCAACCCTCCTCGAAACTAAGATTGACCTAATTTAATTTATCTGTAAGCTTAAACTTAAAGTGGTTTTGCTAATTTGGAGACAAATCAACAAGGAATTGGGCGAATTAGCATAAGACGAATATCTTGAATTCAAACTAAAAAGCACATTTAAGGTCCGATTATGACTCCCTCCATTGATATATTTCATGAGACCGTCCTAGGAGAGCTTACAAAATAATCATACAAGAAACCGAGGCAGTGTAACTTAAACAAGGGAGAAACGTCTCCCAATAAATCTTTGCATACGGATGAATACATTACCATCCACCCAGCAGATAAAGCGCCCCACTAAGCCACCACGGAGACCGATACTGGCAGCGATTAATGGCATTGTACAACCTTTAGGGACATATATTACTTTCTGCAAACTGTAATACAGAAAATTAAAACATACATGAAAGACATCAAATGCTTTACACTTTTTAGAAATACTCGAATTTGTTACATTGGAGGAACAAGACATTTTACCTGTTGATGTAGAGTATAGATAATACTGTTTCTTAAACTTGAAGTAGGAGTCATGCGAGATACATTTCAATATTACTAAAATGAATTCCTTTGCTGCTCTAAAGTGCTGCTCTTGAAGTAGTAGAATGGATATTACTTCAAGAGAAGCACATTGGAGCAGCTAAGGAATTCATTTTAGTATTATTGAAATTTATTTCACATAACTCCTACTTGATGGCTAATTATCGGTTATTTTACATGTGTGGTATGAGAACACCCTAATTTGGTTCATTGTACATTACTGTGTCCATTAATAAGTGTATTTCTACTACTTAATTCATTTTTAGAGCATCTGTTCATGGAATTATGAATATGATGTTATGCCTAATGGATATACATTAAGTGATCCATATGTAGTATTTGTATTGTATTTTCGTCAATGTATTTGTTGATATAACTAGGAATACATGAAAAATTAGGATATCCCAGTCAGACTCGATGTGAATACATTAAGTAATCATGTTATATTATTTTCTGCATTGTTGCTACCACATTATCTTTCATGATGAAATATATCTTTGCATTTGCTTGCACTGCTGGTTCTTTCTTCTACATATATATTCTGTATTTACACACATCTAGGTTCCATGTAACGTTGATATTACTGCACACTTGTATACGTTGAAGTCATCATGCTTTTTATGTGCATGCGATGCGGTTTATACCTTTTTTTCACACTTTCAGCACATTGTTACTTGTTACCTCTCCATCTGGTCTCAAAGTTACTGTCACATGCTGATCTGTGACACTATCATGCTTAGCTGATTCTAAAAACATGCCATTCCTAGGAGGAACATGGACAGTTCCTCCGTAAACAGTTATTCATATAGTTTTATTGTTTTCATATTTCTTTTTTTGTGGCATGTTCAGCTTTCTGCGACCACTGCAACCCGCAATCAAGTACTCTTCTAATATCTCTTAATAATGTTTTTGTTATATGGTAATGTTCAATCAGCAAGCTATTTTTATCCTGCATACCTGATTTTTGTTGATGATTTATCACACCGTTGGTGACTTGCTCCCTTCCTTTGATGTCATTTTCTGATGTTTATATATTTTCCCAGGCTCTTTTTTTGGTAGGTCTTCACTTCAGATATGCTCTGATCTTTGCCTCAATTGAATGATTGTATGTTCGGAATTTGTATATGGGATCATTATCACAAACACACTAGTTATTTCTAGACATTGTCCTGATGAAGGACCAGCAAGATCGATAATGCATTGCCCAATAGTGTCTTCCTTTCAACTGCTGATGATGAAGTCACATTAAAACATATTGCTATACCATTAAGACGTGTTGTCATATATTCTCACTATAATTTTACAGCCACGTTGGAGTCAGTCCTGGAGGTGTTCTCTTTAGTCTGATTTATTTTTATGTTGTTTTACAGACGAGAGTTTTTTTTTCGACTAAATTATTTTTTAAAAACAACTTATATTTGGGGGGGATCCATCCCAAGCCCCCCCCTTCCCTATATTAATAACCCTACCCCACCGCTTTTAACCACTTACCCTCCCCCTCTATATTTCGATGAGATTTTTCAATGTAATTTCATCTAAAAAACTCCTGGGGATGAAACAATGCAATACCTCTGATTTAGTATGGATTATCTACACTGTGCGGTGTGGTTTCTGCATGCACCAAATATCATCTTTGATTTTTGACTGAAAGATACCCATAATTTACTGTGGTTGTGTCCACTACATTTCACTGGAATGGTCCCACTCCACCACAGGCACTTCGGTACAGAGTTGGGAGATAGTGCAAATAAAGCAACCATTTAGCAGTAGATTTCATGTCTCTGTGCCAGGAGAGGAACAGCTGTCCAGTTCATCAGATTGCAGATTCCTATGTTGTTACTCCACGGTATTCCTGGTCTCCAAGACCTCTAGAGTTATAGGTTCGTTGTGGAACTAAACAGGGTGATTTATCACATCTCTAGCAGCATGTTCGAAGTGGAGACTCTCAAACAGTTAATTACCATCACAGCGACCAGAGACTAGCTTGCATGGTTATAGGTCAAAGTTTCGAATGCATAGGATCGAATGACCAAAGGGTCGAATCAAAAGGACCGAAAACCAACGGGTCGAATTTTTTTTTTTTTTGGGCGGTCCAAAACGGAAACCCAAGAAAATATATATTTTTTTAAAAAATTCGACCCTTTTGTTTTAGGTCAAATTGAGTCGACCCTTTGGCATTCGATCCTTTTGTATTCGGTACTTTAACTGGACACCGGCTTGCATCACTGGACCTCATGGATGCTTACTTGCATGTCCCCATCAGATACTCCAATTGCAAGGTACCTGAGGTTTGAGATTAGAGGTTAGCATTTTCAGTTTAGCATCCTCCTCTTCTGCCTGAAATCAGCCTCAGGAGTGTCCACCAAGATTTTGCACCTTTGATGGGGAGAATGTACATGGAAGGGAGTTGTCATCTACCATTACTTGGATGATCTGTGGGGATCCATGGTCCATCATAAACAAGCATCAAATATGGCATATCCAGGATTCACAACTGCTTAACTGTCACAGGTTTATCTGAATATCAAATAGTCACAGCCAACCCAGGCCCACGATCTTCAATCTATTTAATTTCAACCTTTGATAGGTACTCCTTCTAGAGGCATGGAGCAAGTGCATTGCCTGGGAATTCTCCAATATCTGTCGCAAGATGAGGACCATTGCACAGCAATGGTTGAGGATATCAGGTCCTATTGCAGCTGCTATTTTTGTCACCCCCTCAGAAAGCTTTCACCAAAGATGGACCGCTTAACCATCACCAGATCCCGAGTTCATTGGATTTACGGGGATCAGGTCAGCAGTCTTCAAGAAAATAACAACTCCATTCAGTGATGATTTGGATCCCGGAGATGAATTTGCTTCGACTTCCAAACCAAGCTCCCACTCTTAAAGGTGTTAAGTGGCAAGAACATGGGGAACCGCTGCTCCTTCCATCCCATGGCCAGAATGTGCAAATTTGCCTTCCCACATCCGCTGATCACGAGGGTAATGAGCAGAATGAGAGACTGCACTGTTCTGGCCTTTCGTGCGAAACTGAAAACGTTCTTATTTCAGTAATTACAGCAGTCACCTCCTATCCACATATTGGCTAGTTAGCAGTGATTACTATTCTGGTGGTTAGCGCTATAAATATTACACAGACTTACTACTAACCTCTCCATACTGGACCAGATCAAGATATTGGTTCCCTATTCTACTGCTGTTAGCGACTGCCCTTCCCTTTATGCCTACTTCCAGTTCTGTCCCAGGGGACTACAGGGTGACCATAACAATTGGCATGGAGTAGAACAGACAATGAAAAAGAAGGCCTCCTGTGACAGGACCTCACAGGCCCATTGCTGCTAACAATTAAGTGCTCCAGGAGATCCTCCACTCTACGTGCCTATACCTGACATTGTGAAGACGTCTGTACACTGTGTGTTAGGAACTGTCTCCTGCGTTTACAATGCAGTCCCTGGTTGGAGCCCAGTTTCTCCAAGAGGGTTTTGACATCAGTCTTGCACGCTATTTGACATGGCCCAGTGGGCAGCTACCTAATCTTTCAAATCGCCGAATTGAGTTAAATCCAGCAGATAATGCCATCTCCAGGTTCTGCAAAACTTTTCCAATGCCAGCACCAAGAACAAATGCCTGATCCCCCCCCCCCCCCCAACCCCTCCCCTCCCACACCCCTGGAAAATGCCCTTGGTACTCAGAGCCCTGCGGTGTCCCCACTTTGAAAAACTTTCCCTTGTGGATTTGAAAGACCGTACAAAAAAAGGATGGAAAAGATGGGAAAAGAAAAACTAGGACAAGGCAAACTGCTGCTAAGGATATGAACTGTGACGAGTAGGACTAGATGTAATGAAGATTGCCGGTAAGTGATCTGAGTATCACTTAATTAAGTTCCCTATAGGTATTTAATTTGAAATGATTAAGACAGTAGATAATAAAACAGTCCCGAGACCCCGTGAACAATCAGTTGAACGAGGAGGCACGATGTTCCTAGTCACACAAGGTTCTACTCTACTGCTCAGCCTCACCTCCTCCGAATTCGGTCGGGGCATTTCTCTCCTGGTGTTCGTGTCAAATAACGGAACAGTAAAACCTCAAGATCCCGCAAAATCCCCAGATGAGAGGCAGGTTACTGCTGTGAAGAACCACGGGACGAACAGCCGGGTTCCTCCGGAGAGACAATGTGCGGAATATTATTCTAGTACGTATGCCCAGAAGAGTAATAACTAATCTCGGGACCAGCAAAGAGGGCCGAGATCCACCGACTGTATAGAGCATGCGTGATTGGGAGACATTCGACGAGACTCACTGAGCATGTGCAGATGTTTACTAAGTGAATGGCGGTTGCGGTGAGAGACTCAATTGTAATAACGTGCTTCATACGTCAAGTAATTTCACTTTCTCGCAAAAAGTATTATTGTTCTCTAAAACGTTTCTGCGTAGATGTCTTAAACCTTGGCAGGTTAAACATACTTACGAATGTTATTCGCCACCTCGCAGGGGCGGCGCCAGGCATGGGCTTGGCTAAAGGCCCCCCGCCCCACTTTGACTTAGCAGCCATCACTCTACTGTTACACCCAGCCCGAGGCTCAGACCATAGAAGCTGTCACATTTCTTACCTCGGAGAGCAGTGGATTTACTTAAGCAAATAAACTGCTCCCCGAGATGAGAAAACAGGCATTGAAGTGTAGAGGCAGAGGACAAAAGCCTGCCATGGGGATATCAGGCTTAACTGCTGGCTCCGCTTTTGAATAGCCAATGCTTTCCATAGTATATTTGTGTGCATGCAGGGATTGTATGTATGCATGCATGCATGCATGCGAGGGAGTGTGTAAGTGGTTGTATTCTAGGATGTGTCTGCAAGTGCACACCTATGAATGAATGCAGTGAGAATGGTGCACACTGCGCATGTTAATGAGCACACAGTCCCTGATCACGCGTTGGGCGGTATCCTGGCTGGGATACCACCCAATTTTATAATCGTTAGTGCCCACCTACAGCGGTATTATCGCCAGATCACGGGTTGAGCACTGTTAGACCCCTTTCCCCTGACCCAATGGAGACATTTGGCATTTTTCTGGTGTGTTTACCACCAGCTCTAATTGGGCAGACCCTTAAATGTAGAGGTAACCCCATTACCGCCACATTTAAGGGCTACCGCACAACTCGTGATCAGGTGTGTATCTGAGTGTATTCACGCTGGGACCTGGTGAGGGGCATTGGAGCATGTGCATGGCGTGTTTTACTGCTGTTTTTGGGCAAAGGAAAGCCAATTTGAGTGTTTTTATGTGATGGCGGAGTTGGAGGGGGGGGTTGGAGGAAATACTACAGTGGGGCTGGCCTGGCTGGGTCTTACTGTGGCATGGAATGTTGTACTCAGATTAAGGGCAAAGCCAACATGAGTGTTCCTACATGGGGAGGGCATGGTTCCATATTTTGACTTGGCTTTTTATTTTACTGATGTTAAGGTCAAAGGCAACATAAATATTCTTACTTGGGGGAATATAACATGATGAGTGCAACATAAGTGTTCTTATATGTGGGTATTTGTGTAATGATAATATGTTATTTATATAGCACTTTTGCCAAAGCGCTGTACAGAGAACATATTTACATAAAATGTATCACCCAACCGGTTTGCACTCATTTAATGAGCTTTATTTGTGTATTTATTTATTGCATTTATAGACTGCGTCCAAACCCGTAAGTATCACAGCGCTGGTACAACTTGGTGAGCAGGGAAAACACTGTACAGTACAGAGTAAGAGAGAGGTAACAAGGTGCAAAAACAACATAATAGTACAAGGTGGGTAGAGATCAGGGAGGTTACTTTGAAGTATGAAAGTCTAAATTGGCCTTGCCAGGATTTGAACTTGTGAATCACACTCCGATTACAACAGCATGCTCTCAGCCAGCTGAGCTATCTTACCAGCTAGCTAACAAGAGCATGTTTTCTTACTGTGACATTGCAGTTTATTACTGGTGTTAAGGCCAAAGGTAACATAAGTATTCTTACATTGGGGTGGCGGCATTTGTGCAGCCAGCCACAATATGTTTCCTTATTGTGGCATGGCTGTTATTCACTGGCATTAAGCCAAAGTCAACAGGAGTTTGTTCTTACATGGGGATACTGGCTGTATTGGCAGAGCCAGCATGAACATGCTTTGTTATAGAATACTTACTGGCATTATGGAAAAAGCAAACATGAGTAATTTCCTATGTGAGAATAGTGGCATATATAGGTGCACCAGAATGGACATGTGTGAACACAATCGATGTGAAAATGCTTTCTCACACTTGCAGAGTACTAGCATAGAGTGGGCAAAGGCATTATGAAAATGTGTTTGAAAATGCTCCTGTGCATTGTTGGTGGCTTAGTGTCTAATCGACTTTTTATATCTTACCCTGCAAAACCGATTGTAAACTGTGTGGCTTTTTACCTAATTTATCACAGAAAGTGCACTGAAAAATGCACTATTTTAACACATTTTGAAAAAACTTTTCTCAATGGGTGTCATGAGCACTGCTCCCGAGAAGCCAAGTCAAGCCCAGCATCCCCGGAAGCAGGCTCACGACCCTCGTCCCCGGCTCCAGCAAACCCCTATTGGGGCCCTTTGGACCATGTCCTGGCGCCTCTGGTGCCAGGCTCATAAGGAACCTCAGTCCCGGCGCCAGGGGCGCCGGGCTCATAATTCTTGCAAAGGTGCTTGGGTGGACCTACCTGTAGCAGACCATGCTGCATACTCACCTTTGCAAATGCTGGCAGGATGAAGTCCCCAGCCTTCTGCTGGGAGGAACTATTCCCTGAACTGGGACTACTTTCTTACCTGGGTGGGGCTGGTGCCACTCCTTAGCTCTGGAACACAGGAACTCTTTTACCTGGGCGAGGCTGAAGAAGAAGACACCCAATCACTCCAACACTATTTAAACCACACCCGATTGGGAAAACGTGCTTCGCGTTATTCTGCATCTGCAGCAGGACGCTCACTGAGTCAGCTCCAGCATTCCAGTGATATCTCCAGCTTCAGCTCAGCAACCTGTGGAAGAAAGACACGAGAACTATACTTACCATCCAGGAATCCAGACACCGGCAGAACCTGCAAGCAAAAGAAACATAATGTTAGCAAGTTGCAACACGTTCGCAGCCGCGCTCGCTTACCTGATCCATCTGTGCTTTCACGGATTCTTCGCGGCCTTCTCTTCAGCAGCCTAACGGCACCTGTAAAGACAAAGAACATTGTTAAGTAGGAATCGGGTGAAGGCGGCCGCATTTACTTTTCTTACATGCTTTTGTGCGCGTATTACGATCTCTTCAACCGCAGCAGCCCGGCACCTGAAAACAAGAAAAGACATCATTTAAGTGCCATTAAAGACTGCAAGAAAGCCTAACACTTACGTGTTTCCCCACGTGCATCCGCGACTGGGAAAACGCCCGCAACATCTCAAGACCTGAAAACAGAAAACCAGGGACATTATTGAGGTGTCATTGAAATTCCCATACCTACGTACAACCGCACGTGTCGCGCTCTCAGTGACCACGCCCTCAGCATCCAGGCACCTGAAAAAGACAATGCAAAGACTTCATTAAAGGTGCCCATCTCTTCAAGACTATAAACTCTTTATACCTACTGGCATCCACTCGTGGAGTAACGGCGGCATCACCTTTTGGCATCTCAGCACCTGTGCCACTTCTAAGGCCACAAAATACTTTGAGGATCTCCAGTGACGTAACTGGAACCCACGGACCCCTCCATAAGTCGCAGGATGGAGAGCCCAGCATTTATACGCCTAAGGTGAGAGCTCACCAGGACATTGGACTTTCGGAGAGTTGGCGATTAGTGAGGAGGAAGTCCAGCCAAACGGTCATTAAACCTTTTTTCTTCCGCCTGCAGAAACCTTACCCTGCAAGCCAGACGGTCAATAAGAGGAAGCCCAGTCCAGAGAGTCATCCGAGCTCTACGCTTCTCAATTGAAGAGACTATAACAGTTCAGCCGGGACCAGCGCCTCCGTGGGAATCAGGTGAGCGTTACAGAACGCGAAGCCCTCCAATAACCTCCTACCCAGGCGCTATGGAAACTTCCGACACTGATCAACTGGCCCAGTTACTAGGGGAATTAAGAGCTGAAGTACATGCTGCCCGCCAGGAAACGAATGCCCTGAGGAGGGAATTGATTATGTCCAAAGAACGAACTGATGACCTCGCCAGACAGTTATTACAAACACAAGCAGGGCAAACCCCTCTACCTAATTCAGGAGGGACCTATACCCCGGCGGCTTCAGCCAATCCTGTTCAAATCAATCTGCCCGGAAATGTGCCTTTGGCTCCGCCCGAACGCTTCTCTGGTGACCCTAAGAGGTTTGCGGTGTTCATAAATCAGTGCCGATTGCACTTTCTTTGTAGACCAGCTGCTTTTCCGACTGATCAGACTAAAGTAGCCTTTGTGCTTTCGTATTTTAGCGGCAGCGCCGCTGATTGGTCGATCCCTCTGGTTACACAGGATGACCCGATTCTTCGCAATTTCCAGGCCTTCCAGGCCAATATGGAAAGACTTTTCGCAAGACATTCCCAGGGGCAGGCCCTGGACAACGAACTCCTTTCCCTACGGCAGGGTAATCAGGATCTTCTGGCTTATTTTGCGTCATTTAACAGACTAATCGTAGAAACCAGATGGCCCGAGGACAAGAGGATCACGCTTTTCCACAGGGGTTTGCGTGGCAAACTCAAAGACGTCCTAGCCCAGGTCGTGAATCCCCCTCAAGATTGTTCAGAGTACATTGATTTAGTGGTCCAATTGGATCACAGACTACAAAACAGAAAGGCAGACCGCTCCAGGTTCGAAACTCGAGTATTCTCTAAGCCACTAACTCACACCAAAGGAGTTGAAGCCGTAGAACCTATGCAAATAGGGGTCCTAAAGGGTCCCCTAACCCAGAAAGAACGCGACAGGAGACGACAATTGCAGCTATGTCTCTATTGTGGAAATTCAGGACATTTCCTCCGAGATTGCCCGGTGAAACCTCCGAAGAAGACAGTGGGAGCTTCTGATAAGAATTCAGAAAAGCCTGAGCCGGGAAACAACCTCGCCCGACAAGTGTAGAGGTCCGCTTGCCGAGCGTAAAAACCAGTTCTTTGACCTCGCACTTCATAATGTCAATGGTCCTCATAAATCCAGAACGACCGGATCGTTTGCATGCCATTAAAGCATACATTGATAGCGGAGCGATTGGAAATTATGTAGACCGCGAGATGGCTTCCAGGATGAACCTACCCCTTTGTCCTAAGGTAATTAAAGACGTCATTACCACAGTGGATGGTACGGACATCGGGAGGTAATCGTGTTCGATGTGATCAAGGTCCATCAGTTCCAAATAATTCTGGGGATCCCTTGGTTGGAGAAACACAATCCTCAAATTGATTGGCGAGCAAAGACGATACAGTTCCCAGAGTGTGCACCTACTTGTTATCCTCGACCCAGTTTTGGCCTAGCGGTAGCAACATCCGAAGGACCGCAATTACCTCCAGAGTATCAAGAATTCCAAGATGTCTTTCAGAAGGAACAGGCTAATACCCTGCCTCCCCACAGATCTTACGACTGTCAAATAGACCTGATACCTGGAGCCACTCCACCTTGTAGTAGAATTTACGCCCTTACCGAGCCTGAAAATCTTCATTTGCGACAGTATCTGGACCAGTACCTGGCCAATGGATTTATCCGCCCATCAAAGTCTCCTGCATCCTCGGCTCTGTTCTTCGTACCTAAAAAAGAAGGTGACCTTAGAACCTGTATTGATTATCGTGCCCTGAATCAGATAACGGTAAAGAACAGATACCCCCTACCTCTGATTCCGGAACTCCTTGACCAAGTTAAGAACGCCTGCATTTATACAAAGCTAGATCTCCGGGGAGCCTACCAATTGGTACGGATTAAAGAAGGCGATGAATGGAAGACAGCATTTCGCACCATGTATGGACTATTTGAATACCAAGTGATGCCCTTCGGACTATGCAATGCACCAGCCGCGTTTCAGTATTTTATGAATGATGTCCTCAGAGAACTCATAGATGTTTGCATAGTCGTCTACATAGATGACATCCTTGTGTACTCATCTTCAGAAGCAGATCATCGGAAACATGTTAGAGCCGTCCTTGAAAAACTCCGCCAACATAAGCTTTTTGCAAAGCTCGAAAAATGTGTTTTTCACGTCACGGAGGTCGAATTTCTAGGCTTTATTCTGACACCCAAAGGAGTCCACATGGACTTGAGAAAGGTGGACGCTATCATCAAGTGGCCATCACCTACTTCCGTGAAAGGTGTCCAAAGCATATTAGGTTTCGCCAACTTTTACCGCAGGTTTATTCCAGAGTTTTCACGAGTGGTGCAGCCCATCACCGCCCTCTTAAGAAAAAACAAACGTTTCGAGTGGTCAACAAAAGCAGAACATGCCTTTCAAGAGCTAAAAGCCAAGTTCACCTCAGCACCCATACTGAAACACCCACGCCCAGACCTCCCTTACATCGTTGAGACCGACGCCTCCAGCCTAGCAATGGGGGCGGTTCTATCACAGAGAGATCCGAAAACTAACCAATTGCACCCCGTGGCATTCTGGTCTCGCAAGTTCTCGCGCCTGAAATTAACTATACCATCACAGATAAAGAGCTTTTAGCAATTAAGTCCGCTTTCAAGGCCTGGCGGCACTATCTCCTTGGAGCCAAACACACTGTCACGGTAATCACCGATCATCGAAACCTACAATACCTGAAAACCGCCAAAGCTCAGTCCTCCAGACAGCTTCGCTGGGCACTTTTCTTTGCCGAATTTGACTTTGTAATTACTTATCGCCCCGGCAACAAAAATGGCAAAGCGGATGCCCTTTCCCGGATTGGAATGGGAGATAATATTTTCAATCCTGAACCTGTGCCAATAATTCCAGAACAGAGAATCCTGGGCCTGATTTCTTCACAATCCATCGAAGATATCGAAGCAAAAGTTAAACAACTTGTGACCCCTTTGGACTTACAAAACTGGCAACTGAAGGGAAAGGACTTCATCATAAAAAAAGACCTGCCTTATTTTCAGGGACGACTATTCCTACCACATGCCGATTTACAAAAACAGGTAATCTCTTGCTACCATGATTCCTTGATGGAGGGCCACCCAGGCATTGCCAAAACCTCGGAAAAAGTCAAGAGACACTTCTGGTGGCCGTCATGGAGAAAAGACATAAAGGAGTTTGTGATGTCCTGTGGTGTGTGTGCCCCAAACAAAGGTCAGAAGGAAAGACCAGCGGGTCTCCTGCATCCGCTAGACATCCCGCCACATCCCTGGCATACCCTCTCCATGGACTTCATCACCGATTTACCCTCCTGTTCCGGATACAACACTATTCTAATAATTGTAGATTTGTTTTCTAAAATGGCCCACTTCGTTCCACTAAAGGGCTTACCTTCAGCTTTAGTTCTAGCACGGGAATTCCTTGAAAATATTGTAAGATTGCACGGCTTCCCTTCAGTTTTGATCTCAGATAGGGGGAGCCAGTTTATCTCTCACTTTTGGCGAAGTTGCTGCGTTTAGCTCAAATCGATGTGAGACTTTCAACCAGCCATCATCCCCAGACCGACGGACAAACTGAGAGGACAAACCAAACTCTGGAACAATATTTACGTTGTATGCTACAGCAGTCGGAAAGTAATTGGAAAGATATCCTTTGGATAGCCGAATATGCTTACAACAACTCGATCCATTCAGGAACTGGAAAAAGTCCCTTTTACATTTTATATGGGATTCATCCTCGAACCTCCAATCTCGACCCGCCCCAAGATCTTGGAACGCCTGCCGTGGATCAACTTCACAATGCTATCACTCAAGCTTTCAAAAAGCGACAATCCACCTACAACAGGCTGAAGAACGGTACAAAAGGGGAGCAGACCAACACCGAAGAGACGCCCCTCAATACCAGGTTGGAGATCAAGTTTGGTTATCCACCAAACATTTATCACTTAAAGGACCTCACACCTTCAACCCAAAATATCTGGGACCATATCCAATTACAGCCATAGTAAACCCAGTGGCTGTCAAATTGGGTTTACCATCCCACATGAAAATACATCCGGTGTTTCACGTATCTCTACTAAAACCTATGCAACCTAGAACCAGACTGAATAAACCTCCAGACCCTATTCAAGTAAATGGAGAACCTGAATTTGAGGTTAAAAACATCCTGGACTCCAAGATCATCAAGTCAAAATTATACTATCTGATCAACTGGAAGGGTTACGGACCTCAAGAACGATCATGGGAACCCTCTGACCACGTCCATGCTCCTCGTCTAGTCAGAAAATTCCACCGAACTTTTCCCAATAGGCCAAAACCTCTGGGGAAGACAAGTTTGGGAGGGGCCTTGAGGGGGGGTGCTGTCATGAGCACTGTTCCCGAGAAGCCAAGTCAAGCCCAGCATCCCCGGAAGCAGGCTCACGACCCTCGTCCCCGGCTCCAGCAAACCCCTATTGGGGCCCTTTGGACCATGTCCTGGCGCCTCTGGCGCCAGGCTCATAAGGAACCGCAGTCCCGGCGCCAGGGGCGCCGGGCTCATATTTCTTGCAAAGGTGCTTGGGTGGACCTACCTGTAGCAGACCATGCTGTATACTCACCTTTGCAAATGCTGGCAGGATGAAGTCCCCAGCCTTCTGCTGGGAGGAACTATTCCCTGAACTAGGACTACTTTCTTACCTGGGTGGGGCTGGTGCCACTCCTTAGCTCTGGAACACAGGAACTCTTTTACCTGGGCGAGGCTGAGGAAGAAGACACCCAATCACTCCAACACTATTTAAACCACACCCGATTGGGAAAACGTGCTTCGCGTTATTCTGCATCTGCAGCAGGACGCTCACCGAGTCAGCTCCAGCATTCCAGTGACATCTCCAGCTTCAGCTCAGCAACCTGTGGAAGAAAGACGCGAGAACTATACTTACCATCCAGGAATCCAGACACCGGCCGAACCTGCACGCAAAAGAAAAATAAGGTTAGCAAGTTGCAACACGTTCGCAGCCGCGCTCGCTTACCTGATCCATCTGTGCTTTCACGGATTCTTTGCGGCCTTCTCTTCAGCAGCCTAACGGCACCTGTAAAGACAAAGAACATTGTTAAGTAGGAATCGGGTGAAGGCGACCGCATTTACTTTTCTTACCTGCTTTTGTGCGCGTATTACGATCTCTTCAACCGCAGCAGCCCGGCACCTGAAAACAAGAAAAGACATTATTTAAGTGCCATTAAAGACTGCAAGAAAGCCTAACACTTACGTGTTTCCCCACGTGCATCCGCGACTGGGAAAACGCCAGCAACATCTCAAGACCTGAAAACAGAAAACCAGGGACATTATTGAGGTGTCATTGAAATTCCCATACCTACGTACAACCGCACGTGTCGTGCTCTCAGTGACCATGCCCTCAGCATCCAGGCACCTGAAAAAGACAATGCAAAGACTTCGTTAAAGGTGCCCATCTCTTCAAGACTATAAACTCTTTATACCTACTGGCATCCGCTCGTGCAGTAACGGCGGCATCACCTTTTGGCATCTCAGCACCTGAGCCACTTCTAAGGCCACAAAAGACTTTGAGGATCTCTAATGACGGAACTGGAACCCACGCACCCCTGCATAAGTCGCAGGATGGAGAGCCCAGCATTTATACGCCTAAGGTGAGAGCTCACCAGGACATTGGACTTTCGGAGAGTTGGCGATTAGTGAGGAGGAAGTCCAGCCAAACGGTCATTAACCCTTTTTTCTTCCGCCTGCAGAAACCTTACCCTGCAAGCCAGACGGTCAATAAGAGGAAGCCCAGTCCAGAGAGTCATCCGAGCTCTATGCTTCTCAATTGAAGAGACTATAACAGTTCAGCCGGGACCAGCGCCTCCGTGGGAATCAGGTGAGCGTTACAATGGGACCCCCCCTTGATTGGTTCAGCTTCCCTCACTACTCTCTGTCACTCCTGTGCATTTGACTGGGGGCATAACAAGTGCCCTTCCTTCTGCAGGCTCTTCTTAGTCTGGGCCCTACTGCATTCGCTCCAGGCCCCACTTGTTACAGAATCATGGCTATGCCTCTGGTGAGTTGGAATGAAAGATGGATCTAATGGTCCAAAGGAAAGCGTAATATCTACTCAGCCTCCTGGACTTGGTGAGGGGGCGGTAGTAGAAGGGTTTGGGGAGGCAGGGGGAGGGTAATCAGTAGCTCAATAGGTTTAATGTCCCGTCTCACTAACAGTTTTCATAACTGCCATCCAGCCACCCAAAATATTGAGACTGGCTCTGACCCCTGTCCACCTGCCCGGTTTTAATAGATGCATGTGAAATTTGGGCAGTGAATAGCAACCAGGCTAAGCCCCTGCACATGCACGCTGCTGCAAGAGGGACTATATAAAAGCAAATCTTGTGGAGCAAATGGAACTGTGTAACATACAGTTTCAGGAATGCAGGATTCCATCATAATCGACCTCACAAACTTTCCTGTAAATCGACAGACAGCCTAAACGCATACATGCCAACCCTCTTTATTTAATAGGAAGTAACTCGGTTTTTCATAAATGTTTGCTTTCTCGCTCCTAACATCCCCTCTCCTCAATGCTAGTGGGTGGAAAGTTCCAAGCTTCCAATTTTAAAATCTCCCCCCTGTGAGATCAAAATGTGTGTAAGAGAAACCAACAGGCCACTTAGAAAATACAGCAAAAGGAGGGCAGGAAAGCAAAGAGATGCATTCAAACGCAAGGCTGTTATTAAAACAAGCATTGGCAAAGCCAACTGTTTGGTGTTTGTGGTTGTTTATTAAATTTACATTTAGCATGGAGGGAATGAGGCATGGCAGCACAGAGAGGGAGAAATGACAGCATGGGAAGGAATGAAGGGCACACTGACACAAGAGATGCGAAGTTTACAACTTTTATTCAACTTAAAAGGGGTTGAAAAATTCCTATTCTGCCCTAGAACTAAAATGGGAGTAATCTCAACCATCAAACAATAAACACAACAGTCATAGTAGAGTCTGTCAAATCAAAATGGCAAATGCTAACCAAACCTCTACTGTCTGCCCTATCATGTAGGTCCCCCTCGGTCGGGCTCAGACCTCTTCAAAACAATGTTCAGATGGGTCCCCCTTTGTTAGGCTCAGACCCCTTCACAGTTCACGTCGGTCCCCCTATGTCGGGCTCAGACCTTACACTGGTCCCCCTCTGTTGGGATCAGACCTTTCACAACAAAGTTCAACAATACTGGCAAAGGGGCTCCCTTCCCCACACTTTTTACACTTTGGATCTCCCTCAATCAGGCTCAGACCGCTTTTGGATTTCGAAGACATTTAAATATGCCTGGCTTTCTTTACAGACCTCAGCAGGACTACTTTGACTCAAAGTTCACTTTTCAGCTTTTTACTCTTCCCGTCTCTCAGGGTTAATTTTCCTTATTTCACTTTTGCAGTTACAAACAATATACCTTTCACAGAGACTTTCGAGTGGGCTACTTCCCTTTGCCGGACCACTCCGCTACTCAGTATTGCTGATTTCCCAGCTGTCTTTTACTTCAGAAATCATTCACAGGTCTGCCTTTCTTCGTGTCTCATCCATACAATGTCAGCCTTCACTTGTGATACAACCTTGCAACTTCAAACTTTCTTTAACACACTGGTCTTTCAGGTCACTTGCCAACTCACTGGCTGTGTGCGTTTCTCTCTTGGTTTTACGATTTCCCATTCACAAGTCAAAGTTAGTACCACAGGCTTGGTCTCACCTCCCCAACTCTCCCATTCACCCGGGAGGGTCGCTGGCATCTTTGCAACATAATGCAGTCTTCATTTGAGGGATCTGGCCTTCTCCACGTGTCTTTCACGGCCTGTCGGAGACAACGACCTCCAGTAGGGAACTCTTGGGGTTTTCAACATGCAGCCTCGTCCGTTTGTACGTCTATCTGCTCCAGTAGCCTTGCCTCCACCGGAAGTCCTGAAAGTCCTACTCGTACTCGGGTTCTGCCCTGCTCAGTGTCGTTAGGTGTTGTCTTTTATCCATGTGAGAGCTAATTAGTATCAGGTGTAAGTGTAGGGCCTGACTTCGACTGACCCAATTAACGTGACATGTCCAGTACGATGTATGAGAGTGAGTCTTGTTACTCTCAGTCACCCTCTTCCTTGGCCCAGTGTTTGTGTATAAAGGGGAGGTTGGGACCTCAGGATATCCTACAAAATAGGATGGGGTAGATGAACAAAAAAAGAGGGAATATCACATCTCACCATCGGCTGCCTTACCCCCACTCTCTGAAGACCGCTCACCCAGGTCATCCTCCTGAACTGGTCCACCCCTAGGAACTTAATCCAAAAGTGATGGCCGTGTCCTGGCCACCTGGATGACGAGTCCCTGAGGACTAGCTGGTGAGACACTGTTTGGTTTCTCACTCTACTGACCAAAATAAAAAATCAAACTCCTTTGTTCACACTCTCAAACAGCAGGAGATTATTTCTACTATCTACAAGACTTATCAGACCATAAAAACTCAAGGCTATTTCTGCAGCTGCTGACCGCAAAGGTTGAAGTTACTCATTCACCTGCTTTCTGCCTTCTGAAAACTTGTTTAGAGGTCAAAGTGCTTTTTGCAAGAGAGCCCTAACCATTGTGTTCTGATTCTGTAACGCTCACCTGATTCCCGCAGAGGCGCCGGTCTTGACTGGGTGAATGCCGTATCTTCAAAGGTGATGTGTAACACACGGTTGGCTCTTTGGGCTGGACCTCTGTGCACTGTATGTCTGACTCGAAGAGTAAGATGTCTGCAGATAGAAAATATGGGATTAATGAACTGGGGTTATTGGGTGCCTCTCTCCTCTTCCCTTTCTCTTCTCCTGTAGAACCCCAAAGGTTAACACCCTCACCTTAGGTAAGTGAACGCCGAGCTCTCCATCTGCCTCGGGGCAGGGTGCCGTAACCAGTTTCTTCACTGGATAAGGGTGCAGGCCTCTTGGCCTCAGAGGACTGCTGTCCGTCGTTAACTGCACGAACGGTAAGTTCTGGGCACTTCAAATGTCTTAAAAGTCTTTTGTAATGATATCTCTTGTTTTGCAGGGTTCCGGCGATGGCGGATGGTGGGCTGATGAGAGTTGAGGATCGAACCCGCGTGAGGAATAGAAGCGCCTGGAAGCACGTAAGTAAGCGCTTGTAGCCTGCTTCACGATGCGCACTAACTGTCCCTTTTATCTTGCAGGTACAAGTTCGGAGCTTTAGAGAAGCTGAAGGGTGCTGGAATACCCACTGGATTCGGCGTGGGAAGGAGTAATGGCACGTGAGTAATAAAGTTGCCCAATGTCTTTAAACGCACCTTCTTTTATCTTTCAGATGCGGGATGCAGCGCCGAAGGCCTCCGGAGCGTGCGAAGAGCTGGTAAGCTTTTGTCTTTCAGATGCCGGAATGCAGTGCGAAGACCTCCGGAGCATGCGAAGAGTAGGTAAGCCTTTGACTTTCGGATGCCGGAATGCAGCGCGAGGCGTTGGTGACAGCCGATGGACCAGGTAAGAGATGCGCTGCCACTGAAGACCGTAGTGCTAACCTGTTCTTTCTTTGTCTTTACAGGTGCTGCTGAAGACTGGATTCCAGGATGGTAAGCCTTTGTTCCCTTAGGCCCAGGATCAGAAGCAGAAGACACGATGAGCGTTCTGCTGCAGAGAATGCAGAATAACGCAAAGCAAGATTCATCCATCGGGTGTGGTTTAAATAGCCTCCTGTAGTGCTTAGGTGTCTCCTTCCACAGCCACGCCTAGGTAAGAAAAGAGTTCCTGCTTTCCAGAAGAGTTCCAGTGTTCTGAACCTAGGGAGTGGCTCCTGCCCCACCCAACAGGAAAAGTAGTCCCAAACAGAAGAGGATCAGGGGTTCAACTGGCAGGTAAGTAAGCAGCATGGTCTGCTGCAGGTAAGTCCACCCAAGCATTATGAGCCCGGCGCTTCCAGCGCTGGGACTGGGCATCTTTATGAGCCTGATGCCACTGGCGCCAGGACAGGGTCCAAAAGGTCGACAATTGGGACTGGCTGGCACTCGGAACCGGGGTTATGGGTCTGCTTCCAAGGGAGTCGGGCAAGTCCTGATCTTTTGGAAGCAGAGATCATGACAGCACCCCCCCTCAAGGCCCCTCCCAAACCGGGCTTCTCCGGGGGTTTGGGCTTGTTAGGAAATGTTCGATGAAATCTTTTGATTAGACGAGGCACGTGGACATATTCTGCAGGTTCCCAGGATCTTTCTTGGGGACCGTAGCCTTTCCAGTCAATCAGGTAAAATAGTTTAGATTTGGAGATCTTGGAATCCAGGATGCTTTTGACTTCAAACTCGAGTTCTCCATCAACTAGAATAGGTTTTGGAGATGTAGTTAGTCGGGTTTGAGGTTGCACGGGTTTTAATAGAGAGACGTGGAAGACCGGATGTATCTTCATGTGAGGGGGCAAGTCCAACTTGACCGCTACTGGATTTACTATGGTAGTGATGGAATAGGGACCAAGGTATCTTGGGTTGAATGTGCGTGGTCCTTTTAGAGGTAGATATTTGGTGGATAACCAGACTTGATCTCCTACCTGATATTGGGGGGCTTCCTTCCGATGTTGGTCTGCTCCTTTCTTGTATTGTTCTTTAGCCCTTTGAAGGTGAGAAACGGCTTCCTTAAAGGCTTGGGTGATTGTAGAATGCAGGTGGTCTACTGCTAGTGTTCCAAGATCTTGGAGTGGATCCAACTCCGAGGTTCGAGGGTGACTACCGTATAAAAGAAAAAACGGGGTCTTCCCAGTTCCCGAGTGGACAGAGTTATTGTAGGCATATTCGGCTATCCAAAGGATATCTTTCCAAGTTTTTTCAGTTTGTTGTAGCATTCAGCGCAAATACTGTTCCAGAGTTTGATTGGTCCTCTCGGTTTGTCCGTCGGTTTGAGGGTGGTGGCTGGTCGAAAGTCTCACATCAATTTGAGCCAACCGACAGCAACTTCGCCAAAAATGAGAAATAAATTGACTACCTCGATCCGAAATTAGAACTGAACGAAAACCGTGCAGTCGGACGATGTTTTCGAGAAATTCTCGGGCCAGAGTTGCTGCTGTTGGTAAGCCTTTGAGTGGAATGAAATGCGCCATCTTGGAGAATAGGTCCACGATTACTAGGATCGTATTGTATCCGGAGCATGGAGGTAGATCGGTGATGAAGTCCATAGAAAGCGTATGCCAAGGGCGAGGCGGGATGTCAATAGGGCGTAAGAGGCCGGCTGGTTTTTCCTTTTGACTCTTGTTTTGGGCGCATACTCCACAGGACATTATAAAGTCTCTGATATCTTTTTTCCAAGACAGCCACCAGAAGTAGCGCTTGATCTTTTCCGAGGTCTTGGTCATACCGGGATGTCCTTCCATTAAAGAATCGTGATAACAAGAGATTACCTTTTTCTGTAAATCTGTGCTGGGCAGGTATAACCGTTCTTGGAAATATAATAGGTTGTCCTTCACCGTAAAGTCCTTTCCCTGCAGATGCCAATTCTGTATGTCTGCTGGAGTTACCAGTAGCCTGGCTTTATCCTTAACTTCCTCTATGGATTGTGTGGCGATTACACCTAGAATTCTTTGTTCGGGAATGATAGGAACAGGTTTAGGATTGATCAAATGTTCTTCCACTCCCATCCGAGAAAGGGCATCAGCTTTACCGTTTTTTGTACCAGGTCAATAGGTAATTATGAAGTCAAACTCGGCAAAGAATAGTGCCCAACGGAGTTGCCTAGAGGATTGAGCTTTTGCGGTTTTCAAATATTGCAGGTTTCGGTGATCTGTAATCACAGTAACGGTGTGTCGGGCCCCCAGAAGATAATGCCGCCAAGCCTTAAAGGCGGACTTGATAGCTAGAAGTTTCTTATCAGTAATAGTGTAATTGATTTCAGGAGGCGAGAATTTGCGGGACCAAAATGCCACGGGATGCAACTGATTGGTTACTGGGTCCTTTTGTGATAGAACTGCCCCCATGGCAAGGCTCGAAGCATCAGTTTCAACGATGTAGGGGAGTTCTGGGTGAGGATGTTTTAAGATCGGTGCAGAGATAAATCTAGTCTTCAAATTCTGGAAAGCTTGTTCCGCCTCGGTAGACCATTCAAAACGTTTGTTTTTCTTTAACAAGGCGGTGATGGGCTGGACTATTCGAGAGAATTCGGGGATAAACCTGCGGTAAAAGTTAGCGAAGCCTAACATGCTTTGAACACCTTTTACGGAGGATGGCGATGGCCATTTGAGAATTGCATCGACCTTCTTTGAATCCATATGCACTCCGCTAGGTGATAATATGAATCCCAAGAATTCAACTTCAGTCACGTTGAAAACACATTTTTCCAACTTAGCGAAAAGTTTGTGTTGACGCAATCTCTCTAGGACCATTTTCACGTGTTTCCGATGTTCAGTTTCCGATGAAGAATGTTAGGCAGAAACCTGTGCAGTTCCCTTGGGGAACACTGCAAAAGATTTAAGACTACAGGTGGAGCAGTAAACCCCTTTGGTAGCAGTCTGTACCACCCAGATTTACCTGGTAGCTGTGGCTGAGCAGTCAGACTTCTCTCAAGAAGAGTTAGGCAGTATGCAAAGTATACACAATATGTACTCAGACACAATAGCACAAGCAAACACTGACCAGAGCTTGGTTTCAAAAGTATATAGTTATTTATTTTAAAATACACATAAGATAAAAACACTCTAGCAAAATATAGTAAAAACACTTCAAACACAGTTATAATGCAAGCAGTTCCACCCCTTACTCCTATCTAGACAACTCTAAGTTAACACCACATAATTAAAACAGAGGTGAGCGCTTAACGTTAGATGACACTCTAGTAGGTTAAGGAAAGGGGTAAAAAGAAACAGAAATGGGTTAAACACACCACTCTAAGATCCAGAACACTTGCAATAGGCTCAAAGAAGCACAAAGTCACAGGTGAGCAAAAGTCACTAGGCAGGGCCCACTCTTAGAGTAGCCGGAGCGAAAATGTGCCCAAGATCACACTGTTATTAGGGATTCAAAGTCTTGCAAAGAGTTAGAAAGAGTGTAGAGTGGCTTAGAAAGTTTAGCCAGGGTATTCCAGGCACTCCCAGGTTCGAAAGCCGGGGGCTAAATCTACCCCGTACAGTCGGTGGCAAGGGAAGCCAGGCGGAACACGGTACCTTAAGCGGAAAGGATCCTCCAGCGGTGGCAGTTGTTCCAGGCAGTGGCAGCAGGGCTCGACGTCGGTCAGGGGAGAAGAAGTTCTCGCTGAAGAGCAGAAGAAGAGGGTCGTTGCACTGCCCGGGAAGAAACCAGCCGCGGGGGTCCTCCGGTTGAAGGGTTGTACCGACTTTCGTGGTTTGGGGTAAAAGTGGTGGGGTTCCGGTTGCCGGGGTGCTTGGCACTGGCAAGGCGGCCACGAGATACCTCGAGAAGCGAAAAGAAGGCGAAAACTGGTTGTCCCCACCAGTCAAGGGAAGGAGCCACTCCGTTAAGAGTTCTCCTCGGTCGTCGGGAAAAGTGGTGAGACGGTTCAGCAGGGCTCCACCGGG
Organism: Ambystoma mexicanum; assembly: GCF_040938575.1. Classification (NCBI taxonomy): domain Eukaryota; kingdom Metazoa; phylum Chordata; class Amphibia; order Caudata; family Ambystomatidae; genus Ambystoma; species Ambystoma mexicanum. The sequence continues at coordinate 652,218,896 of NC_090923.1, forward strand.
TGGTGTCGTCGAAGCAGGTCGGCTCAGCTCTTCCCTCGTCGGATTCTTGGTCCTGTGGCGACTTCTGAAGTCCCAGTCCCCAAAGCCCTGCTTTTATGCAGCAAACCCCCATTCACCCAGCCTAGCTGTCACTCAAACATGCTAAGTGGTGAGCCGGCCGGCTCACCACTTGGGCCAATCAGGACGGAGTGCGACTTGAGTTACCTAGGTAACTCAGTCCAGGGTGCCTAAACCCCCCTCCACCCCTCCTAAGTACCCCAGACAGAGTGGCACCACTTTGGAGGGCTTCTGTGGAGAAGCCCGCCAAAAGTGGAACAAAGGGCTCCACTTTGGGTCAGAGTTACAGAGGCGAACACCAACGCCATTTTAGAATCAAGTTTTGGCAAAAAGTCCCAACCGGAGTTATAAAAATAAATATATAAACCGGTGGTATGTTTAAGGCTACCGTAAATAAATAATTAAATGTGTTAGCCTAAAACAATGGGAAATCCCATAGGAAAATATTCGCGGTTGAATATAAAACGTAGTTTCCACTGCCACCAGCCAAAACTCGATCAGGGGGGACGGAGACGTGCCCCCTCGACTAACAGACCCTGGGGCAATCGAATTGCCCCAGCCCGTACGTCCACAATAGGATGGTTTGTACTGGTTCTGTTCAGGATTCAAGACTAGCAAAGTCTTTGGTGACTTTACATGCCCTGGGAGACAGTAGTCAGTCCCAGGGTATGGAGTCTATGTTGGGGAGTCCCTAGGACACCCCTGGGTCACGGCACAGAGGGTGCTGTGTAACCCACATCACAAAAATACATGGGGCCCTATGGAGAAAAAAAGACCCCATAGCCCATTCAACACAAGGTTTGTCCAAGATAACACAGTTCAACATGTCCAAGAGTGAGGGTAAAAGAGTCTCACTCTTGGCAGGAGAAAAAATTAAACCCCAGAAATCCAGCAAAGCTGCTGGGGGACTCACTAGGGAGGGAAATTCAGCCTAAACAGAGAATTCTCCCTAACACTCGCCCCCCCCAGACTAAGGGACAGGAGGATTTAATCCACTCCTGGATGAACCTCATACCTCTAGTCGATGATATACATCCTAGAGAGTCCATCAGCATTTTGATGGTGACACCTTGACCTTTGCTTAAGGGAGAACTCAAAGGTTTTCTTTTGCAAGCTAAAGGACCTACAAACCCTTTGAGGAACATCAGTCTTTTTGTTATAGGGGATCGGGTTGACCAGTCCCTCAGAAGTTGGTACAACTTCTGAACCTATGTTAGGCTTTTTGAAGGGGTCCTTATAAAGGATTCCCTTAGATCTAGAGGGGCCTCCAAGGTTCCTCACCACCTCTCTTGTGGGAGCAGGTTGGGTCTTAGGCCTCTTGGTTGGAGGGGTTGGGGTTAGGCAATGTACCTGCTTCCCCTTCCTCTTAGATCTACCCTTACCTATTTTAGGAGTTTCCCCCCTAATATTAGGATTTGAGTTGGGGTCTTCAGTAGAAGGTCCAACAGTCTGAAGGTTTTTGGCCTTAGACTTTTCTTTTCTGGTTTTCCACCAGCACTGAGAATTACCAGTTCTCTCAGGTCCAGATAGGGGCCTAGTTGGTCTATCCACCTCTTCCTCAGAAGTAGGGTGAGTCAGAGACTCTGAGACTAGGGGAACAAGGATGGAGCTTGGTTGGGGCTCCCATGTTCCTAGCATACTATCCTGAAAGGTGCCTGGGTCAGAGGTCAACTTACTAAACCCAAGGCTTGTAGTGGGGTTCTCAGTAGAGGGTCCCACAGGCTTAGAAGGGTCCTTCAAGGTAGCCTTTCTAGCCAATTTGGTTAAGTTCTGCTTCTCCATACTGGGAGGCCTGGGGGTATGTGACACTACTCCTAGAGTTCTTAGGTCATTCCCCAACAGGACCTTCCCAGGTACCTCAGTCTGAACACTGACAGGGATCCTCACTGTCATGTTGTTACACTGAATGAGGGCTGGTAGAATAGGAACCATTTGGACAGGGCCTCCAGACATCTTAGTGGGACCTTTGGGTGCTTTGGCCACATCCTCAGGTTGAAAGAAGCTTTCATCCACTACTGTTCTGCTGGCCCCAGTGTCTCTCCTGGCAGGAGTATCCTGGCCATTGACAAGAACACTGTCCACATAATACACCTTAGAGTTAACAGGTAGGGAGTTATACACAACCCTATTCTGGGGACTAACCAGACCCATAGGCTCTAAGTTTACAGTTGCTTGAAGACCCAAGGGTTCTTCAGCAAAGAGTTCAAAGTGGGCACTAGCCATCTGTACTTCATCCTCAGGAGTGAAGGCTAAGGAGACTGTGCTGATCCCTGCAGGTTTACCCTTGCACTTGGGATCTCCTTTGATATGGTCAGTACCCTGACAGACATAGCATTGTCCAAATGCTCTCTGGAAGGGTGGCTTGTTCTGACCTCCTTCTGGCTTGTGGCCAGAAGGTACAGTAGCCTGACTAGGTTTCCCATGTGGCTTACCCTGGTTATTTTGTGGTTTGGGGCCCTCTTTGGGATAGGAATTATTAGAATTCTCCTTGGAGTCTTTTTTTGGCTGTTTCTCCCCATCCTTCTTCTGAGTGACCCCAGAATCCTTGTGAGTGGCCCTGTTGGCAACCCACAAGTCAGCAGCCTTAGCTAGTTTCCGGGAATCTAATTCCTTGGAATCAGCCAAGTGTTGTCTGAGCTCAGGAGAGGAGGCATCATAAATAGTCTCCAACATAAACAAATTCTTCATACCTTCATAAGTGTTCACCTTGTAACCCTTAATCCATCCCTCTAAGTTTTTCAAACATTCACTCACCCAGGTAGCCCAAGGGGTACCATCATGCTTTTTGAGGCTCCTAAACCTCTTAAGATACTGGGAAGGGGTCTTCCCAAACCTAGCTATCAAAGCTAGTTTCACACATTCATAGTCCTTCCTATCCTCCTCCCCCATCTCCATTACCACATCAGTTGCAACAGGGGGAAGCCTAGAGAACAACCAGGTGAGTAAGTCATTTCCTGTGATGTTCTGGAGCCCATGATTATATTCAAACAGAGACAACCAATCCAACACATCCAACTTAGGCTCATACATACCAACCAATTCTTTGGGCATCCGGGGTCTTTTAGGACTGGAACTTCTAGAGGAGCCAGAGAGAGAAACATTCTCAACAGATAATTTCTTCATTTCTAAGTCATACTTGAGCTCCATTTCCCTTAGCCTTAGTTCTTTGTCAGTTTGAGCATTAAGTTTCTTATACTCCAATTCTAGTTTCATTTTCTCCAGTTCAAAGTACTGAGGACTAAATGTGGGACCTGGTAAAGGTCCAGTAGGTACAGCAGGTAGAGCAGGCAGAGGCCTAGGGGGGACAGTTACAACAGCCTCACCCTCCTCTTCTGACTCTTCCTCAGAATCATCAACATTTTGCTCCATGTTAACTTCAATACTGTCATCTACAGTGGCTGGAGTGGTAGGTTCCTCTGAACCATCACCCAGACTTTGGTTAGCTAACAATCTTTCAATCAGCTCCATTTTCTTGCCCTTAGTCAGGAGATCCTTATGTTTACAGAGCACTCTTAAACAATCAGCAGTTTTGGCTGCAAGGGACTCTTGACTATAGCTTTCTATAACTGACATGTTAGAGGTTTTACTTTTTCAGTGCTAAGCTTTGTGGTTAGTTGCACTAAGGTATCTAAAGCACAATAAAATGTATACTCAATACAAATCCCACCGCTGTACACCAGTGTTAGGCAGAAACCTGTGCAGTTCCCTTGGGGAACACTGCAAAAGATTTAAGACTACAGGTGGAGCAGTAAACCCCTTTGGTAGCAGTCTGTACCACCCAGATTTACCTGGTAGCTGTGGCTGAGCAGTCAGACTTCTCTCAAGAAGAGTTAGGCAGTATGCAAAGTATACACAATATGTACTCAGACACAATAGCACAAGCAAACACTGACCAGAGCTTGGTTTCAAAAGTATATAGTTATTTATTTTAAAATACACATAAGATAAAAACACTCTAGCAAAATATAGTAAAAACACTTCAAACACAGTTATAATGCAAGCAGTTCCACCCCTTACTCCTATCTAGACAACTCTAAGTTAACACCACATAATTAAAACAGAGGTGAGCGCTTAACGTTAGATGACACTCTAGTAGGTTAAGGAAAGGGGTAAAAAGAAACAGAAATGGGTTAAACACACCACTCTAAGATCCAGAACACTTGCAATAGGCTCAAAGAAGCACAAAGTCACAGGTGAGCAAAAGTCACTAGGCAGGGCCCACTCTTAGAGTAGCCGGAGCGAAAATGTGCCCAAGATCACACTGTTATTAGGGATTCAAAGTCTTGCAAAGAGTTAGAAAGAGTGTAGAGTGGCTTAGAAAGTTTAGCCAGGGTATTCCAGGCACTCCCAGGTTCGAAAGCCGGGGGCTAAATCTACCCCGTACAGTCGGTGGCAAGGGAAGCCAGGCGGAACACGGTACCTTAAGCGGAAAGGATCCTCCAGCGGTGGCAGTTGTTCCAGGCAGTGGCAGCAGGGCTCGACGTCGGTCAGGGGAGAAGAAGTTCTCGCTGAAGAGCAGAAGAAGAGGGTCGTTGCACTGCCCGGGAAGAAACCAGCCGCGGGGGTCCTCCGGTTGAAGGGTTGTACCGACTTTCGTGGTTTGGGGTAAAAGTGGTGGGGTTCCGGTTGCCGGGGTGCTTGGCACTGGCAAGGCGGCCACGAGATACCTCGAGAAGCGAAAAGAAGGCGAAAACTGGTTGTCCCCACCAGTCAAGGGAAGGAGCCACTCCGTTAAGAGTTCTCCTCGGTCGTCGGGAAAAGTGGTGAGACGGTTCAGCAGGGCTCCACCGGGTGGTGTCGGCGAAGCAGGTCGGCTCAGCTCTTCCCTCGTCGGATTCTTGGTCCTGTGGCGACTTCTGAAGTCCCAGTCCCCAAAGCCCTGCTTTTATGCAGCAAACCCCCATTCACCCAGCCTAGCTGTCACTCAAACATGCTAAGTGGTGAGCCGGCCGGCTCACCACTTGGGCCAATCAGGACGGAGTGCGACTTGAGTTACCTAGGTAACTCAGTCCAGGGTGCCTAAACCCCCCCTCCACCCCTCCTAAGTACCCCAGACAGAGTGGCACCACTTTGGAGGGCTTCTGTGGAGAAGCCCGCCAAAAGTGGAACAAAGGGCTCCACTTTGGGTCAGAGTTACAGAGGCGAACACCAACGCCATTTTAGAATCAAGTTTTGGCAAAAAGTCCCAACCGGAGTTATAAAAATAAATATATAAACCGGTGGTATGTTTAAGGCTACCGTAAATAAATAATTAAATGTGTTAGCCTAAAACAATGGGAAATCCCATAGGAAAATATTCGCGGTTGAATATAAAACGTAGTTTCCACTGCCACCAGCCAAAACTCGATCAGGGGGGACGGAGACGTGCCCCCTCGACTAACAGACCCTGGGGCAATCGAATTGCCCCAGCCAGTACGTCCACAATAGGATGGTTTGTACTGGTTCTGTTCAGGATTCAAGACAAGCAAAGTCTTTGGTGACTTTACATGCCCTGGGAGACAGTAGTCAGTCCCAGGGTATGGAGTCTATGTTGGGGAGTCCCTAGGACACCCCTGGGTCACGGCACAGAGGGTGCTGTGTAACCCACATCACAAAAATACATGGGGCCCTATGGAGAAAAAAAGACCCCATAGCCCATTCAACACAAGGTTTGTCCAAGATAACACAGTTCAACATGTCCAAGAGTGAGGGTAAAAGAGTCTCACTCTTGGCAGGAGAAAAAATTAAACCCCAGAAATCCAGCAAAGCTGCTGGGGGACTCACTAGGGAGGGAAATTCAGCCTAAACAGAGAATTCTCCCTAACAAAGAATAAACGAGGATGTCGTCAATGTAAACAACAACACACACATCTATGAGCTCTCTGAGGACATCGTTCATAAAATATTGAAAGGCGGCCGGGGCATTGCAAAGTCCGAAGGGCATGACCTGATATTCAAATAGCCCATACTTGGTGCGGAAGGCCGTCTTCCATTCATCGCCCTCTTTTACTCGTACCAAGTGGTAGGCTCCTCTAAGATCCAGCTTTGTATATATGCATGCTTTTCTGACTTGGTCCAGGAGGTCAGGGATCAAAGGTAACGGATATCTATTCTTAACGGTGATCTGGTTCAGGGCGCGATAATCTATACAAGTTCTAAGGTCCCCTTCTTTTTTTGGAACGAAGAACAAAGCTGAGGAAGCAGGGGACTTGGAAGGGCGAATAAACCCATTCGCTAGGTATTGATCCAGGTATTGTCGGAGGTGAAGATTCTCAGGCTCGGTGAGGGCATAAATTCTACTACAAGGAGGAGTAGATCCAGGTATCAGGTCTATCTGGCAGTCATAAGACCTATGAGGAGGTAGAGAGTTAGCCTGATCCTTCCGGAAAACATCTTGGAATTCTAGGTATTCAGGAGGTAACTGAGGAGCCTCCGAGGAAATTGCTGCCAGTGCAACACCAGGTCGAGGGTGACAAGTAGAGACACACTCTGGAAACTGAACCGTTCTTGCTCGACAATCGATCTGAGGATTGTGCTTCTCTAACCAAGGAATTCCTAGAATAATCTGGAACTGAGGGGCCTTGATCACATCGAACACGATCTTCTCATGCTGTCCATCTTGACTTACTAGCGTCACTTCTTGGGTGGTATGCGTTACTGGTCCGGAGGCTATCTCCGTACCATCCACCGTAGTAATGACGTCCTTTACAGCCTTTGGACAAAGAGTCAGATTCATCCTCAAAACCATTTCATGATCCACATAATTGCCGATGGCACCGCTGTCGACGTAAGCTTCAATCGCATGTAATCGATCCGGATGTTCAGGGCTAATGAGGACCATAGGTATCACCAAATGCGAGGTCACAGAACTGGTTTTAGCGCTCGGCAAGAGGACCTCTATTCTTGTCGGGCGAGATCGTTTCCCTGCTCAGAGTTTGTGACCCTGGTAACTGCAGCTCCTACTGCCTTCTTGGCTGGTTTCACCGGACAATCTCGAAGAAAGTGCCCCGAGTTTCCGCAATAGAGGCAAAATTGCAGCTGTTTTCTCCTTTCCCGCTCCTTTTGTGTTAGTGGTCCTTTCAGGCCCCCTATTTGCATGGGTTCCCCGAAGTCTACTCCTTTGGAAGGAGTTGGCGGTTTGGAAAATACTCGAGCATCAAACTTGGAACGATCGGCCTTCCTGTTCTGCAGTCTGTGGTCAATTTGAACGACTAAGTCAATATAGTCCGAACAGTCTTGCGGGGGATTCACTACTTGGGCTAACACATCTTTGAGCTCTCCACGTAGACCTCTATAAAACAGCGTAATCCTTTTGTCCTCAGGCCATCGAGTTTCCACTATCAGTCTGTTGAAAGACGCAATATAAGCCAAAAGGTCTTGATTACCCTGTCGCAATGAACGGAGCTCATTGTCCAAGGCCTGCCCCTGTGAATGTCTTGCAAACAGTTTTTCCATACTGAGCTGAAAAGCTTGAAAATCTTGGAGAACCGGATCATCTTGATTAACTAGAGGGATCGACCAGTCTGCTGCATTGCCACTAAGGTACGAAAGCACGAAAGCTACCTTAGCTTGATCAGTTGGAAAGGCTGCTGGCCGGCATAAGAAGTGCAACCGGCACTGATTAATAAATACTGCAAACCTCTTTGGGTCACCAGAAAATCGTTCGGGCGGAGCCAGAGGTACATTCCCAGGTAGGTTGATCTGCACTGGGTTCGTAGAGGATGTTGAAGGAAGATTTGCCCCTGATGCGGGTAACGGAGTTTGTCCGGCTTGTGACTGTAGCAATTGTCTAGCGAGATCGTCTGTTCGCTCCTTGGAAATAATCAGTTCCCTTCTTAGAGCATTCGTTTCCTGACGGGCTGCATGCACTTCTGCTCTTAGTTCCCCAAGTAACTGGGCTAGCTGGTCGGTATCCGAGGTTTCCATAGCGCCTGGGTGGGAGTTTTGCGATAGGCTTTGCGTTCTGTAACGCTCACCTGATTCCCGCAGAGGCGCCGGTCTTGACTGGGTGAATGCCGTATCTTCAAAGGTGATGTGTAACACACGGTTGGCTCTTTGGGCTGGACCTCTGTGCACTGTATGTCTGACTCGAAGAGTAAGATGTCTGCAGATAGAAAATATGGGATTAATGAACTGGGGTTATTGGGTGCCTCTCTCCTCTTCCCTTTCTCTTCTCCTGTAGAACCCCAAAGGTTAACACCCTCACCTTAGGTAAGTGAACGCAGAGCTCTCCATCTGCCTCGGGGCAGGGTGCCATAACCAGTTTCGTCACTGGATAAGGGTGCAGGCCTCTTGGCCTCAGAGGACTGCTGTCCGTCATTAACTGCACGAACGGTAAGTTCCGGGCACTTCAAATGTCTTAAAAGTCTTTTGTAATGATATCTCTTGTTTTGCAGGGTTCCGGCGATGGCGGATGGCGGGCTGATGAGAGTTGAGGATCGAACCCGCGTGAGGAATAGAAGCGCCTGGAAGCACGTAAGTAAGCGCTTGTAGCCTGCTCACGATGCGCACTAACTGTCCCTTTTATCTTGCAGGTACAAGTTCGGAGCTTTAGAGAAGCTGAAGGGTGCTGGAATACTCACTGGATTCGGCGTGGGAAGGAGTAATGGCACGTGAGTAATAAAGTTGCCCAATGTCTTTAAACGCACCTTCTTTTTTCTTTCAGATGTGGGATGCAGCGCCGAAGGCCTCCGGAGCGTGCGAAGAGCTGGTAAGCTTTTGTCTTTCAGATGCCGGAATGCAGTGCGAAGACCTCCGGAGCATGCGAAGAGTAGGTAAGCCTTTGTCTTTCAGATGCCGGAATGCAGCGCGAGGCGTTGGTGACAGCCGATGGACCAGGTAAGAGATGCGCTGCCACTGAAGACCGTAGTGCTAACCTGTTCTTTCTTTGTCTTTACAGGTGCTGCTGAAGACTGGATTCCAGGATGGTAAGCCTTTGTTCCCTTAGGCCCAGGATCAGAAGCAGAAGACACGATGAGCGTTCTGCTGCAGAGAATGCAGAATAATGCAAAGCAAGATTCATCCATCGGGTGTGGTTTAAATAGCCTCCTGTAGTGCTTAGGTGTCTCCTTCCACAGCCACGCCTAGGTAAGAAAAGAGTTCCTGCTTTCCAGAAGAGTTCCAGTGTTCTGAACCTAGGGAGTGGCTCCTGCCCCACCCAACAGGAAAAGTAGTCCCAAACAGAAGAGGATCAGGGGTTCAATTGGCAGGTAAGTAAGCAGCATGGTCTGCTGCAGGTAAGTCCACCCAAGCATTATGAGCCCGGCGCTTCCAGCGCTGGGACTGGGCATCTTTATGAGCCTGGTGCCACTGGCGCCAGGACAGGGTCCAAAAGGTCCCAATTGGGACTGGCTGGCACTCGGAACCGGTGTTATGGGTCTGCTTCCAAGGGAGTCGGGCAAGTCCTGATCTTTTGGAAGCAGAGATCATGACAGATTCATTGTGAAAAGGCCACTTATATTGAGATTCATGAATTCCCCATGTATTTATATTATTGTACATGTATGTTTTTACATTTGGTGGATTTAATACTTTATCTTTCTGCACACATGCAAGCTAATATGTATCAGTTCTGAACAAAAAGTAAACACGAAAATGAACATATCCCATCCACAATTAACTACACTCGACACATACAAAATTGCGAAATCGTGCTCAGTTCACCGTACCCCCAGTAAAGATATGGCAGGCGCAACATGAACCTCTCATAATGATGGGGACCCTTCCTGATCCCCCCAACAATCGTCTTAAGAAATCACATTGAAATTGGAGAGGTGCAGTAACACTGACAACATACATGAGGACATCTGTATGTTGTTAGTGGTACTGCACCTAGCCAATGAACTACAACCTGCAGATGTCCTAACAATTAATTTTATTGGAGTGGTGCAGTACCACTGACACCATACATGAGAGCATCTGTATGTTTTCAGTGGTACTGAAACTCTCTAAAAATAATTGCTTGTATGGTAACAGTATCCAGAAAGGGAAACTTACAAGTTTCCCAACGGTGCCAGGAAAGTATGAATATAGCCCAACTCCCTCTGGCTGCAAAATACCTCTGGCTGTGAAATAAAAGATCACTAAGCAATCTCAGATTTGAAAGTGACACAGTCACATGACATGGCACAGAACTCCTGATTGGGAGATAAGTAGTTAAACAAGCCACTTCTGGATTACATCATCATAATGGAACAAGAAATAACATTTAGGGTGTTGGCTGTTTATGCCACAGCATTTTCAGTTGTCATACCAACCACAAAGTCATCTTTGTGGCATAATTTTACTCTCGCTCTTCTATGTAGCAATGGTGTTGGCAATGTTAAAAGGTTTACTAAGCACAGCATGAAAATAACACCGGGTCCTTGAAAGGTAACTTCACTGACAGAGTACAGAACGTTTCGGTGAGTAATTATAGAGACATACAAATAGACATGCAGGGGAGGCTTGACATGTGTTTTTCTCTATCCTGAACCTAATCCCAGGGGGGAAAAGATCAACACCTGCTGGCATTTCTGCATGCTATTTTGAAGCCCTTTCCTAGCTTAGAAAACAGTGTCTGTAACTTAACACACACAGGGGGTCATTACGACCCAGGCGTTAACCATGGCGCTGTTAGCGCCATGGTTGACGCCGGAATCCGCCATGGTGAATGGCGGAATTACCGCCCCCATCACAAGGTTGGCGGGGCGGTAATTCCCCATTCACCATTGGCCCTTCCCCATTCCCATTTTTGCCCCATAGGGCTCAATGGGAATGGGGAAGGCGGTAATTACGGTACCACAAATTGCGGTACCGTAATTGGCGGCAAGGTCACTTTGCGGGCCCATTCCTTAACGGCTGGTAAGACCAGCAGTTAAGGTAGGGACCCGCAAAGGGACCTCGTAATTAGGCGGTAAGGGTTAACGGCGCTGCCACCTTTTACGGCACCGTTAACCCCTTACCGCCTGGGTCGTAATGAGGCCCACTGAAGTAATTTGGACTAATGTTCGTGGACCACAACAAAACTCTTGTTTGACATTTTTTGTAGATAAAGAACTAGTGTTCATTTAAAGTATATTTCCACAAACGGCTTTGAATATCATGTCTACTTAATGTTGTTAATGATATACAGGTTGGGAAGGAGACTCAGTAATAATGTCAACAGCCATTGTTTCTTGTATTGCTACATCTTGCATTATCAATGCATTACTAACTGACACAGATGAAACAAGAGGTTTGAGCAACCGGGCAAGTACCTGGCAGCAAACAGGTAGACAATGTAGAAGAAGATAGGCCCCTAAGAACTATAATAAAACTATCATTAGGAAAGCACCGATTTTCCAGCCAAAAGAGTTGATGATGGACCAAAAGGAGCTGGTACGGTCCCATGTTCCAGTGGGCACATGGGCTTGTCAGTTTCTTTTATTGCTTTGCGAACAGAAGTGGAGGTATCGGGCACATAGACACAGCAATTTACCCCTATGATTTTGCATACCCCATCCTTTTCTGCAAGTATCATATCTCAAACCAACTTATTTTGCAAGGCCATAAGGTGTATCACCTGTAATTCCACAGTGATATTACTCAATATTTCAGAGGTGTCATTAATGGTTACTTCCAACAATCTAGCCAGGCGACGTGTATCCCTAGAGTTTATGGCAGGACCATACCAGTGCATGATTGCTTTAATGAGATTGCCAAGTACCTGTGCACCTGTATCGTCCTGAATAACAGTTCTGCGATGTGTGGTAGGGTTGTCAACAAAAGGGGGTCTAATAGATGTTAAGATGGATTTCTGAACTCTGACCTGGTGGGCAAAGGTTCAGAAGGCCAGCATTGTTTCTTGGAACAGGGTAACCTTCTGGACAAGCCAGACCAATCAAGATAGCATTATCGGCGGTTAGGACTAGGTCTCAGGAGGGGTGAGGTGATCAAAAGCCAACAATACGCACATACAGTGAAGGACATTACAAATTACTCTCAGTCAGGTGTATATCAAAAATACAAAAGGCCTTTTAAATCAAACGCAAGCAAAGATCAGCAATAATACTTAAACCAACACAACACTACTATAAAGCATATGTACAGAACCAATGGCCTAAAGGAATGGCACACAGTATGGGTTCACAACCTGTAAGGGAAAGGAGCAAACAGTTTGAATATACTTTAGGCAGTCCTTCACTTTATCAACCCTAACTCAAAAGCAATCCTGTCCCTAAGAAGAGTGGAGCATTATGCTCAAATATACTTTTGGATGCAGATACACGCGATTGTGCGGTTGGGCAAAAACGGGGTCTCTTGCAGGGGCTGTGGCAGCTCAGGAAGGCAGGTGAAGCAGTGAAAAATAAGTTCCCACTATTCGAGGAGGGTCTCCCCAAGAGGGCAGAACAGACTCCAAGAATTGGGAATAGCTTGGTAGCACAGGCTACCTCGATGAAGGTAAGTAGCCCTCAGGGGATACTCGTGTGTAAAAATGGATGGATGAGCTAGGGGCCACCGGTGAGGGTTGCAAGTACTCACCGACCCAAGGTGCACTCCGGACCAAACTTTGGCAGTCGAGTCCACTTCGGTTGCGGGTTCCAATGCGGCAAAAGCGCGGCTTTTCGCGGCTGAGTTCCAGAGATGATTCCGTGGCGATTTATCCTCTCCTGGTGAAGGGAGCAACTCGATTTCACTGCAGCTTGACTCAGGGCAGAGGGGGGCACAGCAGCAGCGCACTCACGAAGTTCGTCAACACGGCTGGGCGATACAGTGACTGTGTGTACTCCAGTTCAGGCGTACTCTCCTAATTCTAGACCTAGGGTGCCTAGGTGTACAAAACTTGGTGGGAGAGTGCCTTAGACCCTGTACTTACGATCTCCAAAGTCTTAAGAATTAACCCAAGACGGCAGCGGTTCCCGAGCAAAGGTCCTGCACAAGCTAGTCAGTTCACTAGTTGGCCCAGGAACACTTCCGAAAAGGCTCACTTGCAGGTTAAGGTGGAGGTGCTGTGAAAAGTTGTTCCCACTATTCAAATGGGGCAAATCATCTTTGCAGACCTTCTAGTTCAATCAGAAGCAGGGGGTCCTGCGGGACAACAGCGGGCTCAGGGTGCCAAACTATCCAGCTGGTCACCAGCGGTTCCTGGACTCGGCTTCTTAGTTTCAGGATGCTTGGATCCTATCCTAGGTTTAGTGAGAACTCCAGAGATGACCTGGTATAGGTGTTTGGGCCCTTCACTTATACAGAATCTCCTTTGCATCAAAACGGAGAGGACCCAATGCGAGACCTGCTCACATATAGCCATGCCAGCCATGGTCCCAGTCATTCCCAGCACACCAGACTCTCTGGCACCCAGGATATGTATTGGTACTAGACATGCCAGCCCACATCCTGGAGGCACACACGCAAGGCATGTAGAAACCCGTGAAAGCTTGGTGTTTCGCGGGAGAATGCACAACCAAATAAGGACTGACCCTGGGGAAGGCAAAGGGACAGGATGGCCAAAGGACAGAAAAAAAGACCTCTTGGAATGGCCATTTTGGGGCCAGGCCACTGTCCCGGGCCAAACGCGATAAATGCGATATGGACTGAAAAAAAGGGTTAAAATATGAGAAAAATGACAGCTGCCACCAGCTCTGTCCAAGGCACATCTGTACTTCTGCTGAAAAATCCTTTGAGGGTGTCTAAGGCCTTTAGAAATTAAAGGAAGACCCCAGCACACTATACTCTAAAGTACAGAGTCTCCCATTACTGACTGTCTTTAAGGGCATGTCAGTTTCTCCATAACAAAGTGAGCGAAAATCCAGTGGAGTGCAGCAGAAAGCTGTGCTCCACTGGCTAAAGTCAGGCTAGGATGGCCAGACAACAGCAAACGCCGGAGGGAAACCTACAAATAAATGGAAATCTTTCCTAACAATAGATATGGCTGGAAATACAAATCCTAAATGACAACGGCCACTCCAATGTGGAGGTAGCCAAGTGTAGGCGTTAAGCCCACAAATGAAATATACTGAGTTGCCAACATTAAAGGGAAATGAATGGTGAATGTCATGTTGCAGTCAGTGCTATATCCTAGGAACCTAGAACCATTGTTCTCAATAAAAACAGCCCCTGTTATGTTGGAGGCCCAGAGATGCATGGAAGGGATGGAAGATGAATGAGGGTTATTATCCAGTAGATGTGTAGTAAGTAGAATCGGGGCTGCCACAGTCAGCAGGGCAGACCAGGAGGAAAAAGGAGTAAACGCACCTGACAAAGGTAAAGTAGCATTTGGGAGGATAACAAATTCACAAGCTCCTTTGTGCAGCACCTGCAGTTGTAACTGAACATATAGGGAGGAGGAGGGGGAACAGGAGGCATAGCGGATATTAGCTATTCCCTGAGCTATTCCTTTAAATATTGTTATAGATTCTATACGTAATATAGCAACTTGTAAAGCATAACATGACGCAAAGAACGGGAGGGGCAACTGTTGCAGTGGGAGCCCTTCCTCTACGAAAGCGGGAAACTGTAAACATACATAGCATTTTCTGCATTGAACCATCTTGTGTCTATGATGTGTAAGGGTAACAAACTAATTTCTACTTATTAATTCACAATGATAATGCTGATCAGGGGTAGAGTTGCCATAGTAACATTACTAAAGGGTACAGATGTTGATTTTATCGAAAGGGGCCTATACATATCACATAATACAAAAGCACCAAGTAGTAGAAGCAGGATCCAAAAACATAAAAGAAGATAGCACAATCTCGGGTTATGCCATTTTCTGTCAGTGCATAATATAACATTTTTGTAGGGTAATAGTCTGTTGCCACAAGGAGAACAATGGAGAGGCATGCTCAGTGTATATGTGGCGGCGGCAAATATGTATATTTGTTTTGCAGTGTTGAAAATACCTCACCCCCAGGTACACTGTAGTTGGAGAAAACAATCCAAGTTCGGTAATGAGTGGTGCAGCAACAGGGCTGTCCTCAGGCTGTTCGTATGGCAGAAGGGGTAGAGATGCTTTCTTCGTCATGAACCCAGTTTCTATGCCCGTCACACTTTACTGCTGTTTGTGTTGCCAGGAGCATCTGCACCGGCCCTTTCCACCTGGGTTGCAGACCAGAGGTACGTTGAATGTTTTTTGTCACTACCCAGGACCCAGACAGGATAGAGTGTCCCGGCCCCTCCAAGTACTTGGGTAGACAGTCTTTGACCTGTTTATGAATAATAGCCAATGCTTTAGTAAGCTTCTTGCAATAGTCAATCAGCATAAGATAAGGTACATCTGAAAGTTATCTTGGGTGAGGCAAGCCCCACACATTAACTGGGTGGCCCATAACAACCTCATAGGGGGACACACCCACTACATAATGTATGTATGTATCTACTCAGAGAGCACAAAACGGGGTCCTCTTTTTTTTAATGAAAGGGGGCCTATTTGGGAGCGGACATACATGCATCAACAAAAAACACAAACTCCAAAAGGCTACCCTTCAATGTTGCATCAACAGTTGGGGACCAACAGATAACAGACAGAGTGATATACCATCTTCATAAGCATATGTCAAAAGATGGAGAAGGTCGGGACAGTATGGATCTGTTTCCAGCCTTGTGATTAGACAAAATTAGCCTTTTTGTACAAATTCAAATATAGGCAATGATGCAAGGCTTTCTTCAGGACACAAGGTCCCTCGTTAGAGAGGAATGATGTTCTATATGGATTCTTGATTCGAAAATGCTGCACTCATGTATCCACAAACAAACATAAAAGCTGTGTCAACACAGTAATGTTAAAATCGACCAACCATTATTTATCGAAAAAACACTCTGTTCGTTCACAAGTTCTCCCAACATCATTCTACTTGGATGCACATTGTTTTATTTATCTATTTTCATTTATATGAACTTCAGAACAATGTTTCTGTAATTCATTATTTCTTTCCAGACATAGTATAGTGCTTTCCCTGATTTATTTTTAAATCACACTTATTCACGGATTAGTCAAAAATTCTGGTACCACAAGGACTTGCTCGTATGTTAAATGGGAACTGAGAAAAATATTATCAATTTGTTTCCAGTCCATATTAGTTTACACTGCTGCATGAGACTTGTTTGTTTTAAACTAGGCATCCAAAAAATTACTTAGTACCTTATACATGCATTATCTTGCTGCGTGATTTTACTGACTAAATTAACCCCATTATTGCTCCCTGTTGACCGGGGCAGACCATGCCTCAGATAATATTCCTTAACAAGGGTTTTGGCTGTACTCGGCACAGTGTTATCACTCAAGAAAAATGCATCTACCCATTTACTGAACATACAATTACCAAAACATATTTGTATTTCTGACAGGGAGGCAACTCTATAAATCCATTTGTAGGACTTCAAAAGTGAAATCTGGAGGGCCAAAATGACTCATTGGCGTGCCTTCTGCTTTGCCAACATTATGTGTGGCACATATAATATGCTATTAACAAAACGCTATTGCTGCTTTGCGAATGTTTGGGTTATTCCAAAGTGTATGTAATAGATTAACCATGCCATCCACCCCTATGTGAGCTGCTCCATGTGCGACTGATATCATAATTGGTACATATTTGTTTGGCAACATCCATCTGCCCTTGTCTCCCCTGTCCACCCAACACCCATCCTCAAAAACTGCATCAATCTCCCATTGTTTGAATTCCTGATAGGTAGCATATGCTTGAATACTGACAACCATGTCAAGTGTATTCTCTAAAGGGGGATGGTCTGTTGAGCATGGACAGGAAACATAAGTGAGAGAGGAAGGGGCTTGGGCAGTTTTCTATGCAATTGCGTCCACAAACGCATTGCCTTTTCCCACGTGGTCAGTGATTTTCTTATGTGGGCTGCATTTAATAATGGCCAGACGGCTTGGCAAGGCCACTGAATCTAGCAATTTCTGAATGTGTTCATCATGTTGAATTTTGGTCCCATGGGAGGCAAGAAAGCTACGTTCCATCCAGAGGCTCCCAAAATTATGGGCAACCCCAAATGCAAACTGGCTATCAGTGTAAATGTTTACTGCAAATCCAGCGCTGAACTCACATGCTCCGGTTCGCGCTATAATTTGAGCCACTTGTGGGGAATGCTGAGGTATTTTACAGGTTTCCACAACTGTTTATAATGTAGTTACGTCATAAGCTGCAGTAGACCCAGCCATCGGGTAGCTTGGAACAAGAGCCATCAACATATAAAATGCCATCAGTCTTTTCTAATGGAACATCAGTCAAATCACCCCGTCCCTTAGTCTCCTTGTCTGTTAGTAGTATACAGTCATGCATGACATCGTGGCCATCAGAAGGGAGGGGCAGCAAGGTGGCAGGGTTCAAGGTATTATTAAATCATTGCTAAGTAATGTTGGGTGCAAACAGGGCCAATTCATACCTAGTGAGTCGAGCATTAGTTAAATGTTGCATTCGTTTTTTTTTCAAGAGAATATCTATTGCATGGTTTATGTTTATGTTTATTAGGTTTATATAGCGCTTTAAGCCAAAGCGCTTTACAAGATAACAAGATATAAGAATAATGAAAGAAGCATATTTACTAACATGAAACAATATGTAGAACACTTTACCTAGATGGAAGAAGGTGAGGGGAAGGGTAAGGGGGAAGGGAGAAGAGGAGGATGTCAAGGGAAAAGTTGAAATTTAAAATTTCAAGGGTGATAGGAGGAGGAAAAGGGTAGGGGAGGGTAGAAAGGTGGGTAGGAGTGAGACTAGGGAAGTAGGAGAGGAGTGAAGGTAAGGAAGAATGTCAGTGGGGAGTGGAGAAGAAGAGATTTCAGGGAGGTGCGGAAGGAGCAGTAGGTGGGGATGAAGCGGATACAGAGGGGTAAAGAGTTCCAATGTAGAGGGGCCAAGAGCTGAAAGGAACGGAAGCATGAAGAGGCGCATGGGGGTGGGGGCGCGGTGAGTAAGAAAAGATCAGCAGAGTGGAGAGAACAGGAGGGAATATAAAATGAGAGGAGAGAAGAAAGATAGTGGGGGCGAGGTCATGGAGAGATTTGAAAACCAGACAGAGGAATTGGAATTTAGGTTGGGAGTGAAAGCGAAGCCAGCCAAGGTAAGAGAGCGAGGAGGAAATTGAGTTGCGAGGAGCAAGGAGACAACGGGTATGGATAGAGGAGTGGTAGAGGGATTTGAGGGGGGCAAGGTGATAGGCAGGGAGTCCAAAAAGAAGAGAAGCGCAATAGAAGAGACGAGAGAAGATGAGGGAGGAGATTAACAGGGTAATTCATAGAATTTCGCACAAAAGTGGCGCATGCGGCTGGCGCACAGTGTGTGCGTGCGAATGTCTGCGCCAGCCGCGTGCGCTAAAATCGATTTCCGCGCACAGCGTATTCATGGATTTTAGCCTCCAAAACCAGCCGTGGTGCAGAGTGGCGCAGCGACCCTGCAGCAGCGGCAGTTACGCCCCACAAGAACGCCCTCGCGCAAGGAAAAGCCATCAAGATTCCCAATTCAGCGCAAAGGGCTGCGCTAACCATGGACCAGTTTACGGGGCTGCCAAACAGCAAACGCCAAGCGGGGAACGGAATGTGTATTACTGGGGTGCGCGTGAAGTTTCACATGCGATTTCAGCAGGGTACGTGTATTACGGGGGTGCGCGGGAAGTTTCACATGCGATTGGGCTGGGTACGTGTATAGCAGGGGTGCGCGGGAAGTTTCACACGTGAATGGCCTGGGTACGTGTATTTCAGGGGTGTGCGGGATGTTTCACACGCGATTGGCCTGTGTACGTGTATTTCAGGGGTGCGCAGTAAGTTTCACACGCGATTGGGCTTGGTACGTGTATTTCAGGGGTGTGTGGGAAGTTTCACACGCGATTGGCCTGGTTACGTGTATTTCAGGGGTGCGCGGGAAGTTTCACATGCGATTGGGCTGGGTATATGTATTTCAGGGGTGCGCAGGAAGTTTCACACGCGATTGGCCTGGGTACGTGTATTTAAGGGGTGCGCGGGAAGTTTCATACGCTATTTGCTTGGGTATGTGTATTTTGGGGGTGCGCGGGAAGTTTCACACGCGATTGGAGTAGGGTACGTGTATTTCAGGGGTGCGCGGGAAGTTTCACATGCGATTGGCCTGGGTACGTGTATTTCACAGGTACGCAGGAAGTTTCACACGCGATTGGCCTGGGTACGTGTATTTCAGGGGTGCGCGGGAAGTTTCACACGCGATTGGAGTAGGGTACGTGTATTACCGGGCTGCGCATGAAGTTTCACACGCGATTTTGCTGTCAGAGCAGGGAACGCGTATTTCGGGGGTGTGCGGGGAGTCCTACACGTGAATTGGCAGTGTGGGTCCTCTCAGGTGTCCCCACTACCCCCTCCACAGCCCCTGCAGGCAGCCCACACCACAGGGGACTACCCTGCACCCCTGGTCATGTCCCGCAGGCAGCCCATCCACCATGGGCATGCCCCCCAGCCAAGCCACATGTCACCTTGCACTAGTGATCACCAACGCATTACCCCCTTGCACCCTCACCCCCCAGCAGTGCAGGGCACCTGCCAGCAGGGCCCCACTCATGTCCCACTCATGTCCCACTCATGTCCCCTTGCACCCCCCACCACCCAGCAGTGCAGGGCACCTGCCAGCAGGCCCCCACTCATGTCCCACTCATGTCCCCTTGCACCCCCACCCCCCAGCAGTGCAGGGCACCTGCCAGCAGGCCCCCACTCATGTCCCACTCATGTCCCCTTGCACCCCCACCCCCCAGCAGTGCAGGGCACCTGCCAGCAGGCCCCCACACATGTCCCACTCATGTGCCCTTCCACCCCCACCCCCCAGCAGTGCAGGGCACCTGCCAGCAGGCCCCCCACACATGTCCCACTCATGTCCCCTTGCACCCCCATCCCCCAGCAGTGCAGGGCACCTGCCAGCAGGCCCCCACTCATATCCCACTCATGTCCCCTTGCACCCCCACCCCCCAGCAGTGCAGGGCACCTGCCAGCAGGCCCCCACTCATGTCCCACTCATGTCCCCTTGCACCCCCACCCCCGAGCAGAGCAGGGCACCTACCAGCAGGCCCCCACTCATGTCCCACTCATGTCCCCTTGCACCCCCACTCCCCAGCAGTGCAGGGCACCTGCCAGCAGGCCCCCACTCATGTCCCCTTGCACACCGACCCCCCAGCAGTGCAGGGCACCTGCCAGCAGGCCCCCACTTATGTCCCCTTGCACCCCCACCCCCCAGCAGTGCAGGGCACCTGCCAGCAGGCCCCCACCCATGTCCCACTCATGTCCCCTTGCACCCCGACCCCCCAGCAGTGCAGGGCACCTGCCAGCAGGCCCCCACCCATGTCCCCTTGCACCCCACCCCCCAGCAGTGCAGGGCACCTGCCAGCAGGCCCCCACTCATGTCCCCTTGCACCCCCACCCCCCCGCAGTGGAGGGCACCTGCCAGCAGGCCCCCACTCATGTCCCCTTGCACCCCCACCCCCCAGCAATGCAGGAGCACCTGCCAGCAGGCCCCCACACATGTCCCCCAGCACCCCCACCCCCCAGCAGTCAGGGGCACCTGCCAGCATGCCCCCAAACATGTCCCACACATGTCCCCCTGCACCCCCACCCCCCCACGATTGACAGGCACATGCCAGCAGGCCTTGACACATGTCCCCCAGCCAACACGTCATCACAATCCAGATCCCTGGCTCTTATGGCCATACAAATCCCTCACCACAGCACCCCAGTCCAAACAACCAACCAAGCTTTACATCCACTCCAAATAGAAATCCCCATTACATGTTAGATCACAAATAAGCAGTATGCGCATGAGTACAAGTCTGTCCGACCCACACAATGGCAACACATGACTGAGAAAACCCACATTGTGACATGCATGAAACCAATGAGAGAAGACCACACATTGAAGTAAGAAACAAAAATGTAATCAAGTCAAAATGAAGGGAATTAAATAAAAACACACAATAATGCCAATAACAATGAAAATGCAGCATGTCCCAAAAAATGATAAATAAAAAAAAAAGAATCCAAATTAATCCAAATGAAAATGTGTCCAAAGTCACCGTCCAACAAAGCAAATCCAAAGGGAAAGAAAAGCGTAATATCCATTGCTCCATGGTGAAGAAAAATAAAGATGAAGGAGAAAAATCCACTGTAAAACTATGTACAAATCGCAAATCCAGGGTCCATGAGCCCGACATAAATGAAACCTACAATGAAACCTACCAAATTACTAACTATATACAAAAATGTGGGGCATAGTCCATGCGCCCCAAATGAAAGAAAAAAATAAATGAAACTTAACACTAATGAACTATATACAATGGCGGCGGGCAAGTCCAACGGCTCACTTGTTGATGTCATGGGCCAGGGCATCATCGAACTCCTGTTCAATGTCTTGGAGGCGGGCCTGTTCTCTGGCCCTGAGGCCTCGCAGGGATAACGCCATGTCCACCTCCAACTCCCTGCGAATTCCCTCGAGGCACTCAGCCCGCCTCAGCGCCCTGCGCATGGAGTTCTCCGCCCTGACCATCATGAGCCGTGCCTCCTCCGCCCGCCGCTGCTCCGCACCTATCTGCTGGCCCAACCGCTGCCACACGGAAGACACTCCCATTCCAGGGTCCTCCTGCCCTCCGGCCGATGTCTGCCCCTTGAATGCAGATTGCCCCGAGCCATGATGCCTCCCACGTTGTGCCTGCCGCTGCCTCTGACTCAACTGCCTCTGCCAGCACGACGGCATCCAGGCTGATGGAATCCACCGACGCTGTCGTGCACGTGCCCTGCTAGATGATGCCGGCACATCCTCCATCTGCTGGGGTCCAGTTGCTGTGGTGTCCACCCCTGCTGGACCTCCGACTCCCGACTGTGGCAGGGATGGGATCCCCACCGAGCTGGCTGCGTTGGTCAGGGCAGGTCCACTGGGGGTCCTGGTGGCATCTGAGCCGGAAGACGGCATGGAGAACGACTGGCGCATAGTCTCCACAGAGGAGGAGAGGGCCGCCAGAGTGGCCGACACATGTACAAAACCCCCGACCATGGACTCTCCCAACTGGGCCACGTTGGCACACTGCTCTTCGTGATGACGTGCGTGCTCCCCCCGGGAAGCATGCACGTCATCACGAATGTCACGTGTGCACAACGCAACACCAATCAGGACCTTCTCCATACGGCCAGGGGTCCCCTCGTCCGCAGGTAGAGGAGTGTCAGATGACATGGACATCCCCCCCTACCTGCGGACGGGCCTGGGATGGGGCATCCCTGCTGGTGCATGGTGGTGCAGGCACAGGGTCAGGGACAGCGACATGCACAGGCCCCTCCGCGGTGACCTGTGCTGCCTTCTGCCCCTGGCCCTGGACTGCACCACTTGCACCAGTGGTACCACCCCCACCAGGCCCCATGTACGGCTCAATAGCGGCCTCCTCCTCCTCTGTGGAAACCACCAACCTGGATGGCTCCACACCGTCTTCCGCCGTTGCAAGCCCCTGTGGGGGCTCACCCACCCCTTCCGCTGCAGCCGTAGTGGCAGACGCAGCACCAGTCCCCTCACTCCCGGACGATGGTAAATTCTGGGAGGGTGACTGGGCCTTGCGTCGCCAGCTGGTGGGGGCATCCCCGCCGCTTTGCTCCACAGCGCCGGCTCCGCCCACTTCATCACTTGCCGTTGTGTAGAGGGAGACATAGAACACAAGCATCAGGGTACTGTAGAATGGTCCCCTAGACAGGAAGCAATAGCAGATGAGTGTCACTGTCAAACATCACTTCCATCATGTCCCTCCACAACACATGGGTCAGTGCAGGCAAAACACATGCAGTAACAGGCATGGCGCATGCTATGAACATTAGCATACATGTCCAAGGGACTCTTCAAACATACAATGCTGGTTTGAAACTCACATGCATCATGGGTCATGCCCATCACATGCACACACTTCACCCTAGTTTCATCCATCTGGCCTCGTGCACCCCGGACACAGTGGATACAAGGATGAGTAGGCTGCATCAGTGAATCTGAACATTGTCACAGACATGTGTCATGCATCCATGGCATTTCCAAGTCACAGACATGCAAGTCAGACACACAGACATGGACACCATACATGTCCATGACAGCAGCACCCATCTCTCACACCCCATCCATGTCCAATAACAGAGACAGCCATGCATTAATGTGTGCATTCCCCATGCTGCTCCGCATGTTGCATTGTAACACATGCATCAACCATGTAGTTCACACATTACTGGTCTCACATGCATGACCATGATATCCCTGCACACACACATACGTACATGGCCTATGTCACACATACAGGCAAGTATCAGACAACCAGCACCCTGCAACATGCCCTGTCTCACACAGCAATGCTTGGCCACTTACCGCTCAACTCCAGACGGGTCTGCCTCCGAAGGATCTGGGCATGGAGCGCTGGGCCTACGCGTTCCAGGACCCTCATCTGGATGGTACTCATGCTGCCCCGGTCCCCCTCCACGAGGTGCTGGGCCTTTACGAGGGTCCTGGACCTGAAGTCCTCCCAGCGCTTCTTGACATGATGGAATTCGCGGACTGCCACTCCCTCCGCGTTGATGGCAGCCACGATGTCCGTCCAGATCCTGGTCCGTCCTTCCTTGTCGGCGCGCGACCTTCCGAAGAGGGCATCATAATGCCCCAGGACATGCTCCACCAGGACACCAACTTCGGTGGCAGTGAAGCTGGTGGCCCTCTGCCTCTCTGGCTGGGGGTTGCCAGTGGTGCCAGATGGAGATGTGCCCGACATGGCAACTCCAGAGGCAGGAGTGGGTGGGCAACTGGGTCCTGGGGCTGGGCTGTGGAGCGATGGAATCCCAGTCGGTAGTCTTCTGTTCCAGCAGGGGTGGACACAGCAACTGCACCCCTGCAGATGGCTGACGTGCAGGCACCAAATAGCAGGGCACGTGGGCAGCAGGCAGGCAGGCAGCAGCAGATGGCTGGTGGGAGCGTGCTCGGGGCTCTTGGGGGCATGAAAATGGCCTTCAGGGCAGGAGCGTGGTCTTACGTGTGTGTACGCGTGGCCAGCTTGATACGGAGTGTTTTGGCACTTGAAAATCTTGCATGTCAGCGTGCAATTCGAGGAAAGGCCCTTAGCACGTAAGTGCGTCAGCACACGTACGCGATATCATTGGACTAAAGACCCTTAGCGCGTAGGCGCGTCTGTGACGTATTGTGCATGGGTGTTGCCCTTTCGCATGTAAAACTTGCCACGCACCTCTGAAATACACGTACTCCGCTCGAACAGGGCCCTTTCCCGTGTGAAACTTCACACAAAACCCGTAATACACGTACCCTGCTGAAATCGTGGGTGAAACTTCCCGCGACCCCCAGGAATACACGTACTCCGCTCAACAGGGCCCTTTCACGTGTAAAACTTCACGCTGTACCCCAGAACTACACGTACCCCGCTTGCTCGCACAGGGCCAATATTTCTGGGCTTCGTGGGAAGTTTCACACGCGATAGGCCCTGTGCGAGTGGGGTACGTGTATTTCTGGGGTGCGGGGGAAGTTTCACACACGATTCCAGCAGGGTACGTGTATTTCTGGGGTTCGCGGGAAGTTTCACACGTGATAGGCCCTGTGCGAGTGCGGTACGTGTATTTCGGGGTTGCAGGGGAGTCCTACACGTGAATTGGCAATGTGGGTCCTCCCAGGTGTTCCTTCTACACCCTCCACGGCCCCTGCAGGCAGCCCACACCACAGGGGACTACCCTGCACCCCTGGTCATGTCCCGCAGGCAGCCCATCCACCATGGGCATGCCCCCCAGCCAAGCCACATGTCACCTTGCACTAGTGATCACCAACGCATTACCCCCTTGCATCCCCACCCCCCAGCAGTGCAGGGCACCTGCCAGCAGGCCCCCACTCATGTCTCATTCATGTCCCCTTGCACCCCCATCCCCCCAGCAGTGCAGGGCACCTGCCAGCAGGCCCCCACTCATATCCCACTCATGTCCCCTTGCACCCCCACCCCCCAGCAGTTCAGGGCACCTGCCAGCAGGCCCCCACTCATGTCCCACTCATGTCCCCTTGCACCCCCACACCCCAGCAGTGCAGGGCACCTGCTAGCAGGCCCCCACTCATGTCCCACTCATGTCCCCTTGCACCCCCACCCCCCAGCAGTGCATGGCACGTGCCAGCAGGCCCCCACTCATGTCCACTTGCACCCCCACCCCCCAGCAGTGCAGGGCACCTGCCAGCAGGCCCCCACTCATGTCCCCTTGCACCCCCACCCCCCGCAGTGCAGGGCACCTGCAAGCAGGCCGCCACACATGTCCCCCTGCCCCCAGGTCATGACGATCCTCAATCATGGCCCTTATGGCCAGCCTCCCCAGCCCAAAGACCCAACCAAGTATTGCATCCACCCACATAGAAAAGGCAATTACATGATACAACCCCAATGGCAAGTATGTAAATGAACACATGTCCGTCACACACACACAATGGTTGCAAGTGAATGTGAAAACCCATATCATGACATGCATGAAACCAATGAGATAATGCCACACATCGAAGTACGAAGAAAAAAATGTATTAAAAGCAACATGAATGGAATTTAAATCAAACAAACAACAATGGGAATAAAAAAAGAAAAGCTGCATGTCCGTAAAATAATGAAAAACAAGAAATCATAATCCAAAGGAAAGGTGTCCAAAGTCACAGTCCAACAAAGCAAATCCAAGGGAAAAACAAAAGTGAAAACAATTGCTGCATGGGGAAATCCAAAAAAAAAGAGATTAATCCAATAGTGAACTACATACAGATGAACAATCCAGGGTCCATGATCCCAACTGAAGAAATGAAACCTATCAAAAATACTACCTAATGAAAAACTATATACAGAAACGTGGTGCATTGTCCAAGCGCAACCAAAATAAACAAAAAACCAAAGGAAACCTAACACTATCTAACAATTTACAAGGGCAGCGCGCTAGTCCGACGGCTCACTTTTGGATGTCCCGGGCCAGGGCATCATCAAACTCCTGCTCAATGTCCTGGAGGTGGTCCTCTTCCATGGCCCCAAGGGTTCGCAGGGACGACGACATGTTCTCCTCCAACTCCCTGCGAATTGCCTCGAGGCACTCGGCCCGCCTCAGGGCCCTCCATGCCCTGACCATTGTGAGCTGTGCCTCTTCTGCCCGCTGCCGCTCTACATCTATGGCATGGCCTAACCGCTGCCACACGGAAGACACTTCCCGTCCTGGGTCCTCCTGCCCTCTGGCCGATGCCTGCCCCTCCGATGAGGAAGGCCCCAAGCCATCATGGCTCCCACCTTGTTGCTGCTGCTGCTATGCCTCTGCCTGTGCCCTGGCTCTTGCTGCCTGCACATCCACCTCCGGCTGGATTGCAGTTGTTGAGGTGGCCACCCCTGCTGGACGTCCGACTCCCGGCTGTGGCAGGGATGTGTCCTCCACCGGCCTGGCCGCAGGGTCAGAGGCAGCTCCACAGGGCACCGAGGTGACACATGGGTGGGAAGATGGCACGGAGTACGACTGGCGCATAGGGGGTTCATTTGAGGAGGGGGTCAGAACAAGGCCCAGCAAACGGAGGAATCCTGCCCTGGTGACCTGTCCCAGTAGGTCGACGTGGTCGACGAGCCATTCGAGACGACATGCAGTCTCCCCTTGAAAAGACTGCATTTCGCCTCGCATGGCCCGTTGACGCAACGCACACCACCCAGGACAGGCTCAACCCGTTCCCGGATAGCCACGTCCGCAGGCAGAGGAAGGCCAGTTGTCGTAAGCTCATCCCCTGCCTGAAAAGGGGTCTGGACGTAGGTATCCCTGCTGGTGCAAGATGATGCAGTCACAGGATCGGGGACAGGATTACACACAGGCACCTCCGCGGCGGCTTGTGCTGCCTCCTGTCCCTCCACTGCACCACTAGTACCAGTGGAATCTCCACCTCCAGACCCCGTCTCTGTCCCTTGCACGGCCTCCTCCACCAAACCCCCCACCAACCTGGATGACTCCGTGCCATCTTCCTCTGTCGGGCCCTGTGAGGTCTCAGCTGCCCCTTCGGCTGCCGAGGATTCCAACTCTGACCTCAGCCTCTTGGACCTCCCCTCGGCAGCTGCGACCTGGGACACAGCACCGGACTCCTCACTCCCCGACGAGATGACAACCTGGGAGGGGAGCTGGGCCTTGCGTCTCCGGCTGGCGGTGCAATCCCTGCCGCTGTGCTCCACAGCACCCTCTCCGCCCTCTTCATCAGTCAATGCTGCAGACAGGGAGAGATATGACACAGGCATCAGGGCACTGTACAATGGACTCATACACACATGACAGTTGCACACAAGTGTCATTGTCAAACTTCTGACATGGCATCACAATCCCCAACAAACATGTCATTTCAAATCACACACATGAGCTATTCCACAGCCATATCGCAACAGCCAGCACCATCCATACACATACAACAGCATGAGCAGGCAAAGGTGAGCCAGACATCACATGAGACACAGGGAGTGCACTAGACATGCACACACGCCACCACACTTAAATGCATGTGTACACCTCCACCAAGTGTCGCAGTGATGAGATTGGCATCCATGTCACATCTGGCAATCAGTCTTCTACATATCAGTCTCACATGCATCCATGTTGCATGACAGTTGCACACTTGTCAGATACACATACATGCACATGTACAGAGTGCAGATACATGCAGCTGGAACCAACATCCATGTGTGACACCACAACCTTGACAACTGACATACACAGTCATTCAAACATGTGTGCTCACACATCTGCATTTGGCCTGCATGCTTACCCACAAATACACCATCCATGTGTCTCACACATGAAAGGACTCGCATGTGGCCAGCTTGATACGGAGTGATTTGGCACCTGAAAATCTTGCACGTCAGCGTGTAATTCGAGGAAAGGCCCTTAGCACGTAAGCGCGTCAGCGCACGTACGCGATTTCATTGGACCAAAGGCCCTTAGCGTGTACGTGCATCTGTGCCGTGACGCGCGCGGGTGTTTCCCTCATAGCACCTGATGACAGAGCACACGTGGAAAAGCTGCACGTCCGAGTGTCAGCGTGTGTAATTGGAGGAACGGGTGCGTACACGCGTAACTGATGTGTACGTGTTTGCCGGTTTAAAAGGTACGTGTAGGACGCCATTTCCTTGTACGTGCTTTTTGTGGGTGGATTCTGTACTTCTTGTCAGTTCACATGCGATTATTTCACAGCGTTTCAAGTTCGTACTCCCTGTTACCTCTGACAGCTTTCATTTTTGTACTTTTTTTTGGGCCTGTTTCCTCAAACAGTGTTCACTTCTCCTTTTGTCCTGTCTCCTCAGACAGCGTACACTTCTTCTTTTGGCGGGGGTGTTGCCAACGCGCACATGCGCATATTTTTCACGTTCTTTTTCTAGGAAGACAGTGAGTTCTGCACGTACTTAGCAACTGTGCTTGCCCCGTGTGTCGTGTACCCCTTCAGAGGTCATTGTAGGCTGTGTGTATCACGCGTTCGCTTATTTTTGTGTTTCTGGGTGCCACAGCGTAGTGCGGGTTCATTTTTCCATGCACGTGGTCTACAAGGGGTTGCGTGCACGTTTATTTTTGTTTTTGGGCTGCCTGTGCGTTGTGTGACCCGTCATCTTCCCCCAGGGGTCACAGACAGCCTTGTTAGAGCTGTAGGGTACGAATTCCATCTAGTACCCTACCCCTTTGACCCTCAATTGCCCAGGACAATAGTTTACTGCTCCTCCCATACGCACAACAACATCAGTGCCATGGTTGGGAGGCGACCAAGCGGTAAGGTAGGCAAAGGTGGCCGACCTTCAAAAGGTGGAGGTGGGCGCGGTAGGGGACGTGGCTAGGATTTGCAGGGTGCCCCTAAACCCCCATGTGTGGAGAACCAATCAGGGACACCCATGCCCCCCCTCATGGTTGAGGGAAACGTGGCTGAGACCATCCCAGCTCAGCCCCTGTTGGACCAGCCCATTGTGGGACCTGACCTGGCACTGGATGACTCCCTGGCTGATTTCCAGGTCAGCAAGTCTAGGCCACGTGTGGCGGTGCAAGTTGTCACCAAGGCACGTGGATCTGGGGCAGCTATGTCATCTGCTGCCCCAAGTATGCAGGGTGGTGAGGCTGCAGGGGCAGCTGCAGCTCCATCCGCCCCAGCTCTGACTCTCCCAGCCAGGACAGTGTCGGTCCTGGTCCATCAAACTGACGTTCCCCCTGCCAACAACACCTTGCAACCAATGCCTGCACCAACACCTATGGTCAATGTGCATTTGCACACTCCAACAATCCAGTCCACCAGTGATTCTGCCCCTACTGACCAGAGCGGCGTTAGCCACTCTGGCTCCACTCCACCTTCTAAAAAGAGGAAGAAGGGTGCTCTGGCACGACAGGCTGAGACCCCAGGCACGGCTACACACTCCGGCACGTCAAGGAAGCCTTGCTTTAATGACGCAGAGCTTAATGCACTTGTGAGCTATGTGTTGCAACATAGCCACGAAACGGTGGTGACTGCAGGGTCCAAGAGCACACCTGGTCAACGTAAGGCACACTGGCAGACCATCGCCAACCACATAAGTGCCCTTGGATTTGTGAGGCGCTCAGCTTTTGATTACTACAAGCGGTGGAACGACCTGAAACGCAGAGCAAAGGACAAGCTGGCCTCAAGTCATGCCGCTACTCTGGTGACTGGCTGTGGGTCTCCACAAGAGGACAACAAACTCACTGAACATGAGTCTGTTGTTGGGACCTTCGTCACAGAGGAACAGATCCGAGGTGTGGGAGAACTACCCGATTATGACACATTGTCCGGTGAGTGCCTATGCGTGTGTGTGTAATGCATGTGTATGTTGTTTGGGTGACGGGTTCTGATTGAGTGCCAGGTGAGGGTGTGTGTGACTGAGTAGTATGTGTCACCCATGTGCTTCATCCAAAACATTCTGCGGCCTTGAAGTTGGGTGTGACACTATCCCTTCTGGCCACAGTAGTAATTTAGCGCAACATTACGGCAGTTGCCCTTGAGGTGGCATCATGCAACACCATTGTTTGTATTTTTCATTGTTCTTTCAGGCTGATTGTTTCAATTCTTCCACTTTTGCAACACATTCCTCAGCCCTATTGTGACATATGTGACATGCGTCTGTCATTGAAGAACCCCACATTGGCCCACATTGAATGATTTGACCATTCAGGCTGAATGAGTATTGTCCTGATCACATGATGTTTTTGGGCCTGTTTGAATGTGGAACATGCTAGTTGTTTCCTGTCATGTTGAAGTGCACAACCATTGATGTGTACATGGCCCTGCAATCACTGTATTTTTGTACACTGGATGTGTTGCAGTGTGTGGCACATGGCGTATATTTTCACACTATGTGTCATTTTTCATCTCTTCATGTCCATCTCACATGGATGGGTGACAGTACTCATTCACTGACATATGGATGTACTTGTGGAATGTACCAGCAAATGTGTTGCTCTTCCATCTTGGTGTCATCAGTGTCTGACTTTTGCCTCCCCTTCCAACTCTGTGACAGTGCATGCATGGGAGGGTTATATTCTTGTGGGACATGTGTAAACCATGTACTGG
Source organism: Ambystoma mexicanum (assembly GCF_040938575.1). Taxonomy (NCBI): domain Eukaryota; kingdom Metazoa; phylum Chordata; class Amphibia; order Caudata; family Ambystomatidae; genus Ambystoma; species Ambystoma mexicanum. The sequence goes on from NC_090923.1 coordinate 652,249,459, forward strand.
TTCTGTAGCTTGTCAGGCCTATTTGTGTGCTATGGTGCTAATGCCTGTTTCCATTTTTTGTCTTTCACGTTTTTGCAGGGGATGACGCACTTGATGCTGTTGAGGTTGAGGAGATGGTGCAGACCCAGGAGGAACCTGAGGCACAACCGGCCACCAGTGGGGGACGTGGTGTGGTGGTGGGTGAGAACCCACTCTTGCTGCAGACGATTCTGTCCAGGGCTGTCTCTGGGTGCACCTCCCCAGACCTCTATTCAGGTGTTGATTCGGATGATGAGACCTATGTGGCGTCGCAGGTAAGTGTTTCTGGAAGGGGTTCTGTTCTGTCCAACCCACCTGCACCAGGGGTAGAACCCTCTATGGGGATGTCAGTGTTGGTTAGTCAGCCTTTGGCGGTTACGGGTGCAGGGTCACACTCCATAACATCTGATCTTGTTCCTGGGCCAGCAGATCAGAGGGGGAATGCAGTCCTGCAGCCTCAGACAGTGCCGGCACAGCAAGGCGCAGATCGCCTTGCCCCAAACAGGTGTGGTGCCCACCGACGCGGTGGCTGTACGCCACCAGGCAATACCGGATGGGAACAATCCATTTACGGTATGGCAACCCAACATGCAGCATTAGTTGAGATGATGGCTCAAGCAATGGAGAGGGTGGCCACTTCCATTGTCCCCCCTGAAAGGCAGATGGAGCTACCACAGCAGGCAACAGACTCCATTTGCCAATCACACAGGGAGGACATATTGGCGTCCAACAGGGACAGGCGGGCGGTACTGGAGACTCTACGCCAATCGATATCAATAGAGTCCCAGGGCCACAGGGAAGTCCTGAGGGTAGAACTCCATCACCTCAGGGAGACTCTTGTTGACCTTGAGACTTCCACTAACTTGAGGACAGAACAGCAGCTGGAGCGGCTCACACGTTCGCTCTCAGCTGAGATGCAGGCAACTCGGGAAGAGATCCGGGCATCACGTCAGGTGCTGCATGGGGATCTCTGCACTATAATCCTCCAGAACGAGACCTTCCACACCTGCATGCTTGCTGCCATGGAGGACCATACCAGGGCTTTGCGTGGGCTGCCTCCCAACGCACCACCACCCCCTGTGGCAGCAGCAGAGGTTAATGAGAGCGACAGCAGCAGTTCTCCCACATTGGCATAGCCGTGCAGGCCATGAGCCCATGGAGGTGTTTTTTTTCCCCAACATCCACACAGGTGGCTGTTGGTGCGCACCCTGTCCTCGGACCTCCAGGGTGCCCCCCCATCCCCCCGGCCCCCACATGGCCATTTTTGATTTTTGGATTTTTGATTATTTGTTAACAGTGTGTTGCCTTGTATGGCTCCCATGGGCATCCACTGTATTCCAGCTGGGCACATGCAGGCTTGTCCTGAGTTTGGGTTAGATGCTTGGGTTCGTGAGACACACACCCCTCCTGCTTCCCGTTTCCATGGGCTTGCAAAGGGTGTGACCAAGTGACAGTGATGTACACAGTGATGTTGGGCTCCCATGAGCAGTGTGGGCAGTCTGTAGTCAATACTGTGTAGACATTCCTTGTGTATATTGTTGTTATATTGTACACTGCATGTTGGAATTATGTATGCTTCTGCTTCTATGTCTCCCTCTGAATTTGCAGGTTCATTCCTCATGTCTTCACAAGGCCGTCTACTTTGGAGATGGAGTTCATGTTGTATGCAGTACACAGACAAGTTTTCAAGCCTGCAAGACTACAGTTGGATGGGGGCGATGTGGTGGCATATTCAGGTTGTAAGACTACAACTACTTCAACTTAGTACTGTCATGTTTTAGTTATGTTTGAGCTTGTGTAGCTGCATTGTATTGTTGGTAAGTATTTGGTCATGTGTGTTGTTAGTTCAACATTACTGGGAGCATATTTTGTGTGGCCTGTTTCCATTAGGGACACTGTACTTTGTGACACTTGTGTCAGGTTTTCGGGATTGCTTTGTTTGCTCTCACATAGCATGACATGCCATGGTGTGTTGGGTGGTGGTGCTGGGGAGGGGTTGGGTGACATGGCACTGTTCTCATGTTGTATTTTGCAATGGGGTAATGCATTTAGCAGCATATGTGTCTTTTGATGACACAGCATTGGTGGTGTTTCTGTAGGTAGGGATGCACACATTGTGACACTTCCAGGTGACCAATCTCAGACTGGTATGGTTGTGACAGTTCACTGTCCCTTGTGTCATCATCGATTGTCAGCTGGTATGTGGCAGGGCTGTGTGCACTCCACAGGGGTGTGATTCTAAGTGAAGTAATTAGCCACCAGCTGCGTTCGGGCTGCCTCACCCCGTGCCCTTTCCCCTCCCATGCGCAGCGGGCGTGCATGTGGTTGGGGATGTGGGCGCACCACCATGTCCACCGGCAGGCCCCGACGTGTTACAACGTTGTGCAGGACACATGCTGCCACTATGATCCTGCACACTACTGGGGGAGCGTATAACAACTGCCCGCCAGAACGGTCAAGGGAGCGAAAGCGTGACTTGAGCACTCCGAATGTGCGCTCCACTATGCCCCGGGTTGCAATATAGGCTGTGTTGTATCTTACCTCGGGTGGCATGGTGGGGTTCCGAATTGGCGTCATCATGTGGGTGCTTAGAGGTTAGGCACTGTCCCATGGGGAGGTGGTGATGGGTATCATTAGTAGGGTTGTGACATTACTCAGTATCTGGCATGCATGCATATGCTGTGGCATTTATACTCACCGAGCAGCCATGTATCGCCATGCCGCCCAGCTTCTAGGACCCGGTTTAGGGTTGACATTCTGTAAATGAAACTGTCGTGGGTGGACCCTGGATAGTTGGCATATACTGAGGTGATGATTCCCTTGGCATCACATACTACCTGGATGTTGATGGAATGCCAGTGCTTGCGGTTTCTATAGATGTGCTCTGATGCCCTGGGGGGACGTAGAGCCACATGGGTACAATCAATGGCACCTAGGACTTTGGGGAATTGTGCCACCCCGTAGACATCCTGGACGGCAGCCTTCCTTTCTGCAGGTGTTCTGGGCAGGTATATGTGCCTGCAGACTGATGGGCGTGCAGTCATGATGGCCAAGACCTGGTGTAGGCAGCGTGACTGTGTGGCCTGTGACACCCCCCCCCCACTATGGCACTTGTCCGCTGAAATGATCCGGTGGCCAAAAAGTGCAGTACATTGAGGACCTTCTCCAGGGGGCTGAGGGCTTGGGAGAAGAGGGTGGGTGATGTGAGGTCATCCTCCCACTCACTGACCAGGTCGAGTATTATGTGAGGTGGAAACCTGTACCTCCCATACACCTGGTCATCAGGCATGCCAAAAAGGCTGGTTCTGGGTGTGAAAATTCTGGGCCTGACTATCCTCCTCCTCCTCCTCCTGCGGTATCCCACGACCACTGCTGCTAGGAACGGTATGTTCATCCTGGCGTCTGAGCTTGCTTGGTGTTTGCGCGCACTTTTATGCTGCGCGGGTCCACGGACGCCTGCTTCCTGCTGGTGTACGTGTTTCCGGATTAGCGCGTCTTTTTAGGCGGGTGCGTGTGGGCGTTCCGCGCTTTTGACTCCTGTACTTCCCCGCGCACCCCAGTAATACACGTACCCTGCTCGCCCAGGCCCGATCGCGTGTAAAACTTCCCGCGAGCCCCTGAAGTACACGTACCCCGCTTGCCCAGGCCCAATCGCGTGTAAAACTTCCCGCGAGCCCCTGAAGTACACGTACCCCGCTCACCCAGGCACAATCGCGTGTAAAACTTCCCGCGAGCCCCTGAAGTACACGTACCCCGCTCGCCCAGGCACAATCGCGTGTGAAACTTCCCACGCACCCCCGAAATACATGCTATTTTTGACACAGCGGGTGTCCGTGTTTGTCAAGTACCCCTTAACACGTAATTTGTCCTAGAGGGCCACAGTATGGGACATTCATCAGAGCTGTATATACAGACTTATTGTTAGCGCAGGGACGCTACTGCCTGCCTTCGTGTGGCGGACATGTGTTGATGTACATAGTTGACTTTTGGTTTGTGTCATGAGATCGCCATTTCACTGCTGGGGGGTGGGTGTGCAAGGGGACATTAGTGGGCCATGTGTGGGGGCCTGCTGGCAGGTGCCCTGCACTGCTGGGGGGTGGGGGTGCAAGGGGACATGAGTGGGGGCCTGCTGGCAGGTGCCCCTGGCTGCTGGGGGGTGGGGGTGCAAGGGGACATGAGTGGGACATGAGTGGGGGCCTGTTGGCAGGTGCCCCTCAATGCTGGGGGGTGGGGGTGCAAGGGGACATGAGTGGGGCATGAGTCGGGGCCTGTTTGCAGGTGCCCCTCAGTGCTGGGGGGTGGGGGTGCAAGGGGACATGAGTGGGGGCCTGCTGGCAGGTGCCCTGCACTGGTGGGGGGTGGTGGTGCAAGGGGACATGAGTGGGGGCCTGCTGGCAGGTGCCCCTGACTGCTGGGGGGTGGGGGTGCAAGGGGACATGAGTGGGACATGAATGGAGGCCTGCTGGTAGGTGCCCTGCACTGCCTGGGGGTGGGGGTGCAAGGGGACATGAGTGGGGGCCGCTGGCAGATGCCCTGCACTGCTGGGGGGTGGGGGTGCAAGGGGACATGTGTGGGGGCCTACTGGCAGGAGCCCCTGACTGCTGGGGGTGGGGGTGCAAGGGGACATGAGTGGGACATGTGTGGGGGCCTGCTGGCAGATGCCCTGCACTGCTGGGGGGTGGGGGTGAAAGAGGACATGAGTGGGGGCCTGCTGGCAGGTGCCCTGCACTGCTGGGGGGTGGGGGTGCAAGGGGACATGTGTGGGGACCTGCTGGCAGGTGCCCCTAACTGCTGGGGGGTGGGGGTGCTGGGGGACATGTGTGGGGGCCTGCTGGCAGGTGCCCTGCACTGCTGGGGGTGGGGGTGCAAGGGGACATGAGTGGGGGCCTGTTGGCAGGTGCCCTGCACTGCTGATGGTGGGGGTGCAAGGGGACATGAGTGGGAGTCTGCTGGCAGATGCCCTGCACTGCTGGGGGTGGGGGTGCTGGGGGACATGTGTGGGGGCCTGCTGGCAGGTGCCCACACTGCTGGGGGGTGGGGGTGCAAGGGGACATGAGTGGGACATGAGTGGGGGCCTGTTGGCAGGTGTCCTGCACTGCTGGGGGGTGGGGGTGCAAGGGGACATAAGTGGGGGCCTGCTGTCAGGTGCCCTGCACTTCTGGGGGGTGGGGTGCAAGGGGACATGAGTGGGGGCCTGCTGGCAGGTGCCATGCACTGCTGGGGGTGGGGGTGCAAGAGGACATGAGTGGGACATGAGTGGGGGCCTGTTGGCAGGTGCCCCTCAGTGCTGGGGGGTGGGGGTGCAAGGGGACATGATTGGGACATGTGTGGGGGCCTGCTGGCAGATGCCCAGCACTGCTGGGGGGGTGGGGGTGCAAGGGGACATGAGTGGGACATGTGTGGGGGCCTGCTGGCAGATGCCCTGCACTGCTGGGGGGTGGGGGTGCAAGGGGACATGAGTGGGGGCCTGCTGGCAGGTGCCCTGCACTGCTGGGGGGGTGGGGGTGCAAGGGGACATGAGTGGGACATGTGTGGGGGCCTGCTGGCAGGTGCCCTGCACTGCTGGGGGGTGGGTGTGCAAGGGGACATGAGTGGGGGCCTGCTGGCAGGTGCCCTGCACTGCTGGGGGTGGGGGTGTAAGGGGACATGAGTGGGGGCCTGCTGGCAGGTGCCCTGGACTGCTGGAGGGTGGGGGTGCAAGGGGACATGAGTGGGACATGAGTGGGGGCCTGCTGGCAGGTGCCCTGCACTGCTGGGGGGTGGGGGTGCAAGGGGACATGAGTGGGGGCCTGCTGGCAGATGCCCCTGACTGCTGGGGAGTGGGGTTTGCAAGGGGACATGAGTGGGACATGAGTGGGGGCCTGCTGGCAGGTGCCCTGCACTGCTGGGGGGTGGGGGTGCAAGGGGATATGAGTGGGGGCCTGCTGGCAGGTGACCCTGACTGCTGGGGGTGGGGGGCGCAAGGGGACATGAGTGGGGGCCTGCTGCCAGATGCCCTGCACTGCTGGGGGTGGGAGTGCAAGGGGACATGTGTGGGGGCCTGCTGGTAGGTGCCCCTGACTGCTGGGGGGTGCAAGGGGACATGAGTGGGGGCCTGTTGGCAGGAGCCCCTCAGTGCTGGGGGGTGGGGGTGCAAGAGGACATGAGTGGGGGCCTGCTGGCAGGTTTCCTGCACTGCAGGGGGTTGGGGGAGCAAGGGGACATGAGTGGGACATGAGTGGGGGCCTCCTGGCAGGTGCCCTGCACTGCTGGAGGGTGGGGTACAAGGGGACATAAGGGGGACATGAGTGGGGGCCTGCTGGCAGGTGCCCTGCGCTGATGGGGGTTGGGGGTGCAAGGGGACATGAGTGGGGGCCTGCTGGCAGGTGCCCTGCACTGCTGGGGGGTGGGGGTGCAAGGGGACATGTGTGGGGGCCTGCTGGCAGGTGCCCCTGACTGCTGGGGGTGGGGGTGCTGGGGGACATGTGTGGGGGCCTGCTGGCAGGTGCCCTGCACTGCTGGGGGGTGGGGTGCAAGGGGACATGGGTGGGGGCCTGCTGGCAGGTGCCCTGCACTGCTGGGGGGTGGGGGTGCAAGGGGACATGAATGGGATATGAGTGGGGGCCTGCTGGCAGATGCCCCCCAGGGCTGGGGTGTGGGGGTGCAAGGGGACATGTGTGGGGGCCTGCTGGCAGGTGCCCCTGACTGCTGAGGGTGGGGGTGCAAGGGGACATGAGTGGGACATGAGTGGGGGCCTGTTGGCAGGTGCCCCTCAGTGCTGGGGTGTGGGGTGCAAGGGGAAATGAGTGGGACATGTGTGGGGGCCTGCTGGCAGATGCCCTGCACTGCTGGGGGGTGGGGGTGCAAGGGGACATGAGTGGGGGCCTGCTGGCAGGTGCCCTGCACTGCTGTGGGGTGGGGGTGCAAGTGGACATGTGTGGGACATGTGTGGGGGCCTGCTGGCAGATGCCCTGCACTGCTGGGGGGTGGGGGTGCAAGGGGACATGAGTGGCGGCCTGCTGGCAGATGCCCTGCACTGCTGGGGGGTGGGGGTGCAAGGGGACATGAGTGGGGGCCTGCTGGCAGGTGCCCTGCACTGCTGGGGGGTGAGGGTGCAAGGGGACATGAGTGAGGGCCTGCTGGCAGGTGCCCTGCACTGCTGGGGGGTGAGGGTGCAAGGGGACATGAGTGGGACATGTATGGGGGCCTGCTGGCAGATGCCCTGCACTGCTGGGGGGTGGGTGTGCAAGGGGACATGAGTGGGGGCCTGCTGGCAGGTGCCCTGCACTGCTGGGGGGTGGGGGTGCAAGGGGGCATGAGTGTGATATGTGTGGGGGCCTGCTGGCAGGTGCCCTGCACTGCTGGGGGGTGGGGGTGCAAGGGGACATGAGTGGGGGGCTGCTGGCAGGTGCCCTGCACTGCTGGGGGGTGGGGGTGCAAGGGGACATGAGTGGGACATGAGTCGGGCCTGTTGGCAGGTGCCCCTCAGTGCTGGGGGGGGGTGTGCAAGGGGACATTAGTGGGGGCTTGCTAGAAGGAGCCCTGCACTGCTGGGGGTGCAAGGGGACATGTGTGGGGGGCCTGCTGGCAGATGCCCTGCACTGCTGGGGGGTGGGGGTGCAAGGGGACATGAGTGGGGGCCTGCTGGCAGGTGCCCTGCACTCCTGGGGGGTGGGGGTGCAAGGGGACATGAGTGGGGGCCTGCTGGCAGGTGCCCTGCACTGCTGGGGGGTGGAGGTGCAAGGGGGCATGAGTGGGACATGAGTGGGGGCGTGGGGGTGGAGGGGGTCATGCGTTGGTGATCAGTAGTGCAAGCTGACATGTGGCTTGGCTGGAGGCATACCCATGGTGGATGGGCTGCTTGCGGGACATGACCAGGGGTGCAGGGTAGTCCCCTGTGGTGTGGGCTGCCTACAGGGGCCGTGGAGGGTTTAGAGGGAACACCTGGGAGGACCCACACTGCCAATTCACGTGTAGGACTCCCCTGCACCCCAGATATACACGTACCCCACTCGCACAGGGCCTGTCGCGTGTGAAACATCCCGCGCACTGTCAAGATCACCGCAAAACATCCAACCCAAAGTGTTCGACGACCGCCCTTGCCCGTTTCAAAGAAAGTCTGTTCCTTTGATAAAAAGCCAAAACACCCTTTCCGAACCCGTGCTGCCATGTTGCCATGGCGACTATGGCATCCTCTCCACAAACAAACTATCACGCTGCAAGGAAGAGGAGGGGCCAATCAAGTTCGCGGCTACCCTTTGTAACGCTTCCGGGTAGCTGCACTCGCTGCTTCTGATTTTTGTCAAAATCGCTGAAAGCTCCCGAACCCACGTCTTGTTCCCTTTGACTGCGCTTATCTTTTCCTGGCCTTTTTATTGGACCGCAGTCTGTGTTTCTTGAACTCTTGCTTCCTTGTCTGTTTACTGTTTGTTTGTTACTTACTGAACTGCTTTCACGTTGCCAGACCCCGGAACACTATTTGACCTGCCTTGCCTGCTGATTCTGATCTGCATCTCTGTACGCACGCTGCCGAACCCCGGAACGCAATTTAACCTGCCTTGCCTGCTGATTCTGTTCTGCCATATTGTCCGCACGCTGCCAAACCCCGGAACGTTATTGGACCTGCTCTACCTCTACTGTTCGCACCGGCTTTCCAGCAAAGTCCTTTTCAACATTTCGGACTCAACACGTCGGATTAAGGAACAACAACTGTTTACACTGTGGCACTATCATCATTTACCTGAGCAAATCTGCATGCCCGAAAGAATAGCGCAACGAACTAGAGACTGATTCCTGGTGCTCAGGTCGTTAGGCGTCCTCGTTTCGTCGGGATAGTCTGTGGATGAGACTGCCAAACTCCATCTAGGCGTCCTCGTTTCGTCGTGAGTTAGGATAGGTTGGGTTGCAGAGTTTGCTCAGTAGTGTCCTTCCCATGTCTACCATTGGTAAGTTTCACTGCCCATTACCTGTTTCCTGATTATTATTTTTGTCCTTTCCTGAAATTGTTTGTTTTCCGCTCTATACGCTGAGTCTTCTGATATATGGTTTAACCCCTACAGCCTCTATTCTCAGTGTACATCAGCCATCATTACAGTGTTCCTTGATCAGCTGCTTTTCTACACTCCACGGCGTCTGTCTCCATCTCCAGCTACAACAGTAGAACCATCTTTCGACTAATTGGTTCCTTTGTAATTTTATTTAGAAATACAAAGGGACACATTGGTAGGAAAAACTCAACGGCTACACTTCGAGTTCTTCTACCAGGCCTCCTGATCACGAGTCGGGCCAACTAGACACGAACCCCCGAAATACACGTACCCCGCTCGCCCAAGGCCAATCGCGTGTGAAACTTCCCGCGCACCCCAGATTTACACGTACCCATGCCAATCGCGTGTGAAACTTCACGCGAACCCCAGGAATACATGCACCCCACTCGCACAGGGCCAATCACGTGTGAAACTTCCCGCGCACCCCCGAAATACATGCACACGTTATTTTTGACACAGCGGGTGTTTGTGTTTGTCGCGTACCTCTTTGCACGTCATTTGTCCTAGAGGGCCACAGTATGGGACAATCATCAGAGCTGTATATGCATGCTTTTTGTTAGCGCACATTTTGGTGCACATTTTTTTCATGCGCAGGGACGCTACCGCCTGCCTTCGTGTGGCGTACGTGTTTAGGCCTGTGCGCGTCTTCTCCCGTGCGCTGGTTTGCCCTATTCAATTCCATGAATGCGTGTTGTAGGCGAGCTTGTGGGCGTTCCGTGCACTTGCCTCCTGTACTTCCCCTGTGACGCCCACATTTTCACACGTTGTTCCCCATTCTGCGTGTCACGCCCCGTGTTACGCCTACTTTTGTTATGTGCGCCGCGCTATATGCCCTTTCGCTGTGGCCGTAGCGCACGCCGTTAGATGACCTGTGCACCACGCAGATTTTCAGCGCGCATCCCAGATTTTACTCGCTCACGGACTTCCATGAATCGATGTGCGCGGGTTTTTCTGCGATTTTCGCACTTGCACTGCGATTCGCACAGTTTTGCACGCTTGTGCGGGATTTTTCAGCACACATTAATTCCATGAATCGGCCTGTAAGAGTTTAGAGGCATGGAAGGTAAGGGAGGAGCAGATCTTATGAATATTTAAGAGATGGTGGCGACAGGGACGAGAGGTGAGATAAATATGGTGGGAAAAGGAGAGGGAGGAGAAATTGGAGACCTAGATTGCAAGCATGAGTAGAGATGGGGAGATTGGAAGGGGAAAGTGGATGAAAGGGGGCGGTTGACAATAACAGTTAAAGAATGACCCAATACTATGGTTTCTGCTTGTTTCACAGAAAGGGCAGCATCCGCTACCCCCTTTAAGCAATTTGGCAACCCTTCAGCTACTGGGTCTATGGTTGTTGAAAAAATAGGTGCATGGCCTATTTTTCTCCACTTCTAGTTGAGTTAGGACCGACAAAGCACACCCATTTAGAAAAAAGGGTTTAGTATAATCTGGTGTTCCCAATGCAGGAGAGTTAAATACCGCCGACTTGAGTGCCTCAACGCTTTCCTGATGAGACAGAGTCCAGGGGAGAGGTACAGGAGTAGTGTTAGTAGTAAGTTCCAGTAAGGGCTTAGCTAACAAGGAAAACTTTGGAATCCATTGACTATAAAATGAAATCCCCACAAATCCTTAACCTCTTGCTGTGTGCGCGATACTGGCATGTTAAGTATCATTTTTATTCTTTGCAAATGCAATCTTTTCTCTCCTTTATTAACTAAATGACCTAGATAATTGTCCAGCTGCTGACAAAATTGTAGCTTATTTGGGTAACTCTTATGTCCTAAGGGAGCTAAAAACTGTAGCAGGCGTGTGGTGCAGTGTCATGATCTCTGCTTCCAAAAGGTCAGGGTTTTCCCAACTCCCTTGGAAGCAGATCCATAACCCAGGTTCCGAGTGCCAACCAGTCCCAATTGGGACCTTTTGGACCCAGTCCCAGCGCTGGAAGCGCCGGGCTCATAATGCTTGGGTGGACTTACCTGCAGCAGACCATGCTGCTTACTTGCCTGCCAGTTGAGCCTCTGATCCTCTTCTGTTTGGAACTACTTTTCCTGTTGGGTGGGGCAGGAGCCACTCCCTAGATTCAGAACACTGGAACTCTTCTGGAAAGCAGGAACTCTTTTCTTACCTAGGCGTGGCTGTGGAAGGAGACACCTAAGCACTACAGGAGGCTATTTAAACCACACCCGATGGATGAATCTTGCTTTGCGTTATTCTGCATCCTCTGCAGCAGAACGCTCATCGTGTCTTCTGCATCTGATCCTGGGCCTAAGGAAAAAGGCTTACCATCCTGAATCCAGTCTTCAGCAACACCTATAAAGACAAGAAAGAACAGGTTAGCATTACGGTCTTCACTGACAGCTCTTCACTTACCTGGTCCATCGGCTGCCACCAACGCCTCGCGCTGCATTCCGGCATCTGAAAGACAAAGGCTTACCTACTCTTCGCACGCTCCGGAGGCCTTCCGGAGGCCTTCGGCGCTGCATCCCACATCTGAAAGACAAAACAAGGTGCGTTTAAAGACATTGGGGAACTTTAATACTCACGTGCCATTACTCCTTTCCACATCTAACCCAGTGGGTATTCCGGCACCCTGCAGCCGCTCCGAACTTGTACCTGCAAAATAAAAAGACAGTTAGAGCGCATCGTGAAGCATCGTGAAGCAGGCAACTAGCGCTTACTAGCGCTTACTTACGTGCTTCCAGCTTCTATTCATCACACGGGCTCCATCTTCAACTCACTTCAGTCCGTCATCCGCCATCGCCGGAACCCTGCAAAACAAGAAACATCATTACTAAAGACTTTAAAGACATTAGAATTACTCGAAACTTACCGTTCGTGCAGTAAACGACGGACAGCAGTCCTCTGAAGTCAAGAGGCCTGCTCCCCTTATCCAGTGAAGAAACTGGTTACAGCACCCTGCCCCGAGGCAGATGGAGAGCACGGCGTTCACTTACCTAAGGTGAGAGCGTTAACCTTTGGGGTTCTACAGGAGAAGAGAAAGGGAAGAAGAGAGAGACATTCAATAACCCAGTTCCTTAATCCCATATTTTCTATCTGCAGACATCTTACCCTTCGAGTCAAACATACAGTGCACAGAGGTCCAGCCCAAAGAGCCAGCCGTGTGTTACACATACCTTTGAAGATACGGTATACGCCCAGTCAAGACCGGCGCCTCTACGGGAATCAGGTGAGCGTTACAGAACGCAAAGCCTACCACAAAACTCCCGTCCAGGCGCTATGGAAACCTCGGATACCGACCAGCTAGCCCAGTTACTTGGGGAACTAAGGGCAGAAGTGCATGCAGCCCATCAGGAAACGAACGCTCTAAGAAGGGAACTGATTATTTCCAAGGAGCGAACAGATGATCTCGCTAGACAATTGCTACAGTCACAAGCCGGACAGACCCCGTTACCCGCATCTGGGGGAAATCTTCCTTCTACATCCTCTATGAATCCAGTGCAGATCAACCTACCTGGGAATGTACCTCTGGCTCCACCCGAACGATTTTCTGGTGACCCAAAGAGGTTTGCAGTATTTATCAATCAGTGCCGGTTGCATTTCTTATGCCGGCCAGCAGCCTTTCCAACTGATCAAGCTAAAGTAGCTTTCGTGCTTTCGTACCTTAGTGGCAATGCGGTAGACTGGTCGATCCCTCTAGTAAATCAAGATGATCCGGTCCTCCATGATTTTCAAGCTTTTCAGCTCAGTATGGAAAAACTGTTCGCAAGACATTCACAGGGGCAGGCCTTGGACAATGAGCTTCTTTCGTTGCGACAAGGTAATCAAGACCTTTTGGCTTATATTGCGTCTTTCAACAGACTGATAGTGGAAACTGAATGGCCTGAGGACAAAAGGATTACGCTGTTTTATAGAGGTCTACGTGGAGAGCTCAAAGATGTGTTAGCCCAAGTAGTGAATCCCCCACAAGATTGTTCGGACTATATAGACTTAATCGTTCAAATAGATCACAGACTGCAGAACAGGAAGGCCGATCATTCCAAGTTTGATGCTCGAGTATTTTCCAAACTGCCAACTCCTTCCAAAGGAGTAGACTCCGGGGAACCCATGCAAATAGGGGGTCTGAAAGGTCCTCTAACACAAAAGGAGCGGGAAAGGAGAAAACAGTTGCAATTATGCCTCTATTGCGGAAACTCAGGGCACTTTCTTCGAGACTGTCCGGTGAAACCTGCCAAGAAGGCAGTAGGAGCTGCAGTTACCAAAGTTACAAACTCTGAGCAGGGAAACGACCTCGCCCGACAAGAATAGAGGTCCTCGTGCCGAGCGTGAAAACCAGTTCCGTGACCTCGCATTTCGTGATACCTATGGTCCTCATTAGCCCTGATAATCCAGATCGATTACATGCAATTGAAGCTTACGTCGACAGCGGTGCCATCGGCAATTATGTGGATCATGAAATGGTTTTGAGGATGAATCTAACTCTTTGTCCCAAGGCTGTAAAGGACGTCATTACTACGGTGGATGGTACGGAGATAGCCTCCGGGCCAGTAACGCATACCACTCAAGAGGTGACGCTAGTAAGTCAAGATGGACACCATGAGAAGATCGTGTTCGATGTGATCAATGGCCCTCAGTTTCAGATTATTCTATGAATACCTTGATTAGAGAAACACAATCCTCTGATCGATTGGCGAGCAAGAACGGTCCAGTTTCCAGAATGTGTCTCTACTTGTCACCCTCCACCTGGTGTTGCACTGGCAGCAATTTCTTCAGAGACTCCCCAGTTACCTCCCGAATACCTAGAATACCAAGATGTTTTCCGGAAGGATCAGGCTAACTCTCTACCTCCTCATAGGTCTTATGACTGCCAGATAGACCTGATACCTGGATCTACTCCTCCTTGTAGTAGAATTTATGCCCTCACCGAGCCTGAGAACCTTCACCTTCGACAATACCTGGATCAATACCTGCCAAATGGGTTTATTCGTCCTTCCAAGTCCCCTGCTTCTTCAGCTTTGTTCTTCGTTCAAAAAAGGAAGGAGACCTTAGAACTTGTATAGATTATCGCTCCCTGAACCAGATCACCGTTAAGAATAGATATCCGTTACCTTTGATCCCTGAACTCCTGGACCAAGTCAGAAAAGCATGCATATATACAAAGCTGGATCTTAGAGGAGCTTACCACTTGGTACGAGTAAAAGAGGGCGATGAATGGAAGACGGCCTTCCGCACTAAGTATGGGCTATTTGAATATCAGGTCATGCCCTTCGGACTTTGCAATGCCCCGGCCGCCTTTCAATATTTTATGAACGATGTCCTCAGAGAGCTCATAGATGTGTGTGTTGTTGTTTACATTGACGACATCCTCGTTCATTCTTCATCGGAATCTGAACATCGGAAACACGTGAAAATGGTCCTCGAAAGATTGCGTCAACACAAACTTTTCGCTAACTTGGAAAAATGTGTTTTCAACGTGACTGAAGTTGAATTCTTGGGATTCATATTATCACCTGGCGGAGTGCGTATGGATTCAAAGAAGGTCGATGCAGTTCTCAAATGGCCATCACCATCCTCCGTAAAAGGTGTGCAAAGCATGTTAGGCTTCGCTAACTTTTACCGCAGGTTTATCCCCGAATTCTCTCGAATAGTCCAGCCCATCACTGCCTTGTTAAAGAAAAACAAACGTTTTGAATGGTCTACCGAGGCGGAACAAGCTTTCCAGGATTTGAAGACTAAATTTATCTCTGCACCAATCTTAAAACACCCTCGCCCCGAACTCCCCTACATCGTGGAAACTGATGCTTCAAGCCTTGCCATGGGGGCAGTTCTATCACAAAAGGACCCGGTAACCAATCAGTTGCATCCCGTGGCATTTTGGTCCCGCAAATTCTCGCCTCCTGAAATCAATTACACGATTACTGACAAGAAACTTCTGGCTATCAAGTCTGCCTTTAAGGCTTGGCGGCATTATCTGATGGGGGCCCGACAAACCGTTACTGTGATTACGGATCACCGAAACCTGCAATATTTGAAAACCGCAAAAGCCCAATCCTCTAGACAACTCCGTTGGGCATTATTCTTTGCCGAGTTTGACTTCATAATTACCTATCGACCTGGTACAAAGAACGGTAAAGCTGATGCCCTTTCTCGGATGGGAGTGGAAGAACACTTGATCAACCCTACACCTGTACCAATCATTCCCGAACATAGAATTCTTTGTGAAAACACCACAGAATCCATAGAGGAAGTTAAGGATAAAGCCAGGCAACTTGTAACTTCAGCAGACATACAGAATTGGCATCTGCAGGGAAAGGACTTTGCAGTAAAGGACAACTTATTGTATTTCCAAGAACGATTATACCTACCCAGCACAGATTTACAGAAAAAAGGAATCTCTTGTTATCACGATTCTTTAATGGAAGGACATCCCGCTATGGCCAAGACCTCAGAAAAGATCAAGCGTTACTTCTGGTGGCCGTCTTGGAAAAAAGATATCAGAGACTTTATAATGTCCAAAACAAGAGTCAAAAGGAAAAACCAGCAGGCCTCTTACGCCCTATTGACATCCCACCTCGCCCTTGGCATACGCTTTCTATGGACTTCATCACCGATCTACCTCCATGCTCCGGATACAATACGATTCTAGTAATCGTGGACTTATTCTCCAAGATGGCGCATTTCATTCCGCTCAAAGGCTTGCCAACAGCAGCAACTCTGGCCCGAGAATTTCTCGAAAACATCGACCGACTGCACGGTTTTCCTTCGGTTCTAATTTCGGATCGAGGTAGTCAATTTAATTCTCATTTTTGATGAAGTTGCTGTCGATCGACTCAAATTGATGTGAGACTATCGACCAGTCACCACCCTCAGACCGACGGACAAACCGAGAGGACCAATCAAACTCTGGAACAGTATTTACGCTGCATGCTGCAACAAACTGAAAAAACTTGGAAAGACATCCTTTGGATAGCTGAATATGCCTACAATAACTCTGTCCATTCGGGAACTGGGAAAACCCCGTTTTTTCTTTTGTACGGCAGTCACCCTCGAACCTCGGAGTTGGATCCCCTCCAAGATCTTGAAACACCAGCAGTAGACTACCTGCATTCTACAATCACCCAAGCCTTTAAGGAAGCTGTTTCTCACCTTCAAAGGGCTAAAGAACAATACAAGAAAGGAGCAGATCAACATCGGAAGGAAGCCCCTCAATATCAAGTAGGGGATCAAGTCTGGTTATCCACCAAATATCTACCTCTAAAAGGGCCACGCACATTCAACCCAAGATACCTTGGTCCCTATTCCATCACTACCATAGTGTCATACACAACAGACCAGTCCCGCCACCATGCACCTTTTCAGATACACCAGCACACACGGTTACTGTCCCCGGGTTGCAGCCCACCTCCCGAGACATCTCCTTACCTAGGGTGCGAGGGAGTCGCCATCGTCAACCAGGGCGGTCAGTGCGGAAAGTCCGACCCGGTCTGTTGCCTCGTTTCCATTGGCAACTCCCATGGAGACTGCGTTCGGGTTGGAACACCCGATTGCGGTCACTTCCTGGTTCCGCGGTGCTCTCCCGATCACGTGCCCAGAGTTCCGCTCACGTGATCGGGAGCCGGCGCACATAAAACCGGGAAGTTCGAGTTTACTCAACGCTTCACAGCTGTTTCACTACTCTGTTCGGCAATTGCAGCATTCACGTTACCTTGATACTTCGGATTTTGGACCTTGGCTTACGAATCACGGACTGGCTTTGCTTACTCCTCGGATCTTGTCGCTCGGATATTGGCACATTGGACACTCGGCTTTGCTTAACGGATTGTTTTCGGATTGCCCTTTCTCGACTCTACGAATTTCGGCCACTGGCGCTACGTGGTTAACTCAAGTGCCCATTACGTTACCGTCAGGCTACAGGTACAACCGGCTACTACCATCTGGGACACGGCTGACACGGTTGTCCGGATCTACGGCGCTCCCTCGCACCAGATCCCCGACACCCCAGTATCATCCCTGTTGGGTTTAGGTAAGAGATACTTGCACACTCCTTCATCTCACAGTACTGTGTTTGCCTGTGCTAACCTTACCTTCCCTTTAACAGCCTCCGGGGTCCTGGGCGTCATCAGATCCGGCGAACCAACAAACCACCTGTGGCCTCAAAGCTCGCACAGGGAGTTTATTCACTCATCCCTGTGGGTGATTTGTGGACAGAGGTCCATTACTCTTCACTACGCGGCAAGTCACGACAGACTGTGAAGCCGTTGCGTCGTGGAGAGTATGGAACCTGAGGACCCCGTGGCTGCCTTGGTACAGGCACTCACATTGCTAAGAGCAGACATGGCTGCCGCTACTGCTACTATACACCAGAGGTTAGACTTGATTCAGAGCACACAACATCCCTTGCCCGCTGACGCTGAGTTCGGGGAGGCTGCTGCCGCAGCGCAACTCCCAACTGCTCAGCCGATTATACCCCAGCCTCCTCCTGCCCCTGCAGCACCTCAGGTTCCAATACTCATGCCCACGCCTTTTCCATTGGCTGCTCCGGAAAGGTTCCACGGTGACCCTAGAAAGTTTCGCACATTTGTAAATCAGTGTAAACTGCATTTCCTCTGTAGACCTCAGGCTTTTCCTGACGCCACCACTAAAGCGGCGTTTACCTTGTCCCACCTGGCCGGCACCGCGGCGGAATGGGCTAACCCTTTATTAGAGAACAACAACCCCGTCCTGTACGACTTTGATCTACTGGTCACAGAATTGTCCCGTGTGTTCGACACGCGTCACAAAGCCCAATCTCGGGACCTCGAGCTGTTAGATCTGACTCAAGGGAAGAGTACTCTCCTTGAATACATTGCTCGTTTTAATCAGCTAGCCGCTGAGACATCCTGGCCTGAACCAAAGAGGGCGGTCGTTTTCTATAGGGGGCTTAATAACACCATGAAGGATGCTATGGCTGTGGTTCCGTCTTTGCCCACGACCCACACTGAGTTAGTGGACCTCGCATTACAAATCGACGCAAGACGTTCCGAACGTCGGTTTGAAACAGGAATCCCAATTGCCACTTCATCCTCCTCTTCCTCTGGTACAGGCATCGAACCCATGCAAATAGGTGGCATTCGCAGCCCCATCACGCAATCAGAAAGGGAACGCAGAAGAACTGACCATGCCTGTTTTTACTGTGGTCTAAATGATCATTTTGTAAAATCATGTCCCAGACGCCCTAAGCTCAAGAATCCGGTTTTTCCGAATGCTCGACCCTAGATCCGGGGACTGGATCGAGCAATACTACCATTTCCCCGGAGAGGAACCCCGCTTTCGGCAGGATCAGGCCAGTGTTGGTACAGGCCACGCTTAACCCTACACCCGACATGTCCCATGTCGTCTCGATTTACATCGATTCAGGCGCCACAGGCAACTATATCGATATCACTTTGGCCAGATCCTTAAACCTACCTCTGATCACCAAGCAACATCCTGAGCCAGTACAAGCAGTAGATGGTACAGCACTGATATCAGGCCCTATCAAGCAGCAAACCGCCCCCATCACCCTCACTATACAGAACACGCATCAAGAGATCATCACATTCGACCTGATTACGATGCCACAGTTCGGAATCATCCTGGGTCTTCCTTGGTTACATCTACATAACCCCTTGATTGACTGGAAGTCAGGGCAGGTCCATTTCGAATCTGAGACATGCCAGAATTTTTGTCTCACCGCACCTGACGATGCAGAATCACCCCCACGGGCCCTAGGGGGCATAGCGCAGCTCACACTGCACGAGGATATCCCTATGGCTCTCGAGCCTCATGTAGTGGGGGCTGTTGCCGTTGGTGTTCCTACTGATTACAGTGATTTCCATGAGGTATTTGACAAGGGTTCCTCGGAGGTGCTCCCACCACACCGATCCTATGATTGCCCCATTGACCTAATCCCTGATTCCGTGATTCCCTCGGGCCGCATCTACTCCTTATCTCCATCAGAAGAACAGGCATTAAAGGATTATATCCAGGTAGCATTAAAAGTCGGTCACATACGTCCCTCCACCTCTCCGGCTGCTAGCCCCATATTCTTTGTCCCGAAAAAGGAGGGCGATCTGCGTCCTTGTGTGGACTACCGCCGACTTAATTCCATCACCATCAAGAATCGATACCCAATACCATTGATCACCCCCTTACTAGACAGGTTAAGCCATGCTACCGTTTTCACAAAACTCGATCTCCGCGGGGCCTATAACCTGGTCAGAATCCGCTCCGGAGACGAGTGGAAGACGGCTTTCTGTACACGTTACGGATTATTCGAATACGTGGTCATGCCCTTCGGGCTTTGTAATGCCCCTGCTACCTTCCAACGTTTCATGAACGAAGTATTTCATGATTTGTTGGACGTATGCGTGGCAGTATACCTTGACGACATCCTCATATACTCGCAGGATATAAAAGAACATATAGTGCACGTCCGCAAAGTACTGTCCCGCCTCCGCCATCACTCACTCTACGCCAAACCCGAGAAGTGCCAGTTTCACACCGAAAGCGTTGATTTCCTGGGATTCCACATTACACCTGGATGTTTGGCCATGAACCAGTCCAAGGTCCGTGCGGTTTTGGACTGGCCAAAACCCAACAATCTCAAGTCCTTGCAATCATTCCTTGGGTTCTCGAATTTCTATAGGCGCTTCATCCAGGACTTCTCATCTCTGGTAGCTCCCCTTACCGCTCTAACCAGCCCCAAATCGCCTTTTGTCTGGTTGGAAGAACACCAGGCGGCTTTTGACGCCCTGAAGTCTGTATTCACTACTGCTCCTGTCCTGAAACATCCCGACCCAGAACTCCCGTTTATTGTGGAGGCCGATGCGTCCTCTTTCGCTCTCGGGGCGGTCTTGTCCCAACGTTGCCCTCATTCAGGTCAGTTGCATCCAGTGGCGTTTCACTCCCGGAAATTCTCTGTTACAGAAATACATTACACCGTCACGGAGAAAGAACTGCTCGCCATCAAAGATGCTTTCTTAGTCTGGCGGCATCATCTGTTGGGGGCAAGGCACACGGTCACGGTGTTCACCGACCACCGCAACCTCCAGGATCTGGCCTCGCTCAAATGCATTAACAGTCGGCAGGTGCGGTGGCATTTATTTTTTGCGGCTTTTGATTTCCTGATCAAACATCGTTCCGGTTTGTCCCACGGGAAGGCGGACGCTTTATCTCGCTCTCCGGGTGGGGTATCCTTACCTGTGTTCCCAGAAAACCTGTTAAACCAACATGTTATTTGCCTTTGCACCCCTCCTTTGTCTTTGTTAGACTCAATTCGCATATGGGTTTCGCTACATCCCGATCAGGTCACCGAGTGGGATCCGGTGTTTCATGAAGGGTTGCCCTATATCCAAAACAGGTTGTGGTTACCTTCGACCGACACTCGCAATCTTGCTCTGGAATGGTCCCACGATAGCGCCATCAATGGCCATCCGGGACAGAAACGCACATTGGACATTCTCAGACGTTGGTGTTGGTGGCCCTCCATGAAACGCGACGTAGAAGGGTATGTTAACACCTGTGCTATATGTGCCCAGTGTAAACACCGTAGGGGGCGTCCGGTGGGGCTCCTGCTTCCGTTACCTGTACCCCCCAGACCCTGGCACACGGTTTCCATGGATTTTGTAACTGACCTACCCCGGACCAAGGGATTCGACACCATATGGGTGGTGGTCGATTCGTTTTCCAAAATGGCTCGCTTCATACCTTGTTCTGGCATCCCTTCTGCCCCGGCTTTGGCCGATCTCTTCTTTAAATCAGTCTTTTGTTTCTTTGGGTTGCCCACAATTATTGTTTCGGATAGGGGGCCCCAATTCACATCTCGGTTCTGGCGTGCTCTCACGGCTCTCCTGGGTATAGATTCACGCTTTTCCTCCGCTTACCACCCGGAGACGGACGGCCAGACTGAGAGGGTGAACCAGGCCATGGAACAATACTTACGTTGTTTGATTTTGCAACAACAGCAGTCCTGGCTGGGCTTGCTGCATCTTGCTGAGTTTTCGTACAATAACTCCACACATTCCTCCACTGGCTCTTCTCCCTTTTATGTTTTATATGGTCAGCATCCCCGCACCTTACCTATCCCGGACCTGGCACCCTCTGACAACCCAGCTGCTGTCGCCTGTGCCCGCGACTTGACGGCTGTTCAGGCTCGGACCCTTACTCATCTTCAGGAGGCCCGGGAATCCATGAAAGCCGCAGCGGACCGAAAGAGGGCAGTGGCACCTTCCTATGTTGTGGGGGACAAGGTTTGGCTCTCTTCTCGTCACCTCAGGCTACCTGGTTGTCGCAAGCTTTTGCCCCGTTTTGTGGGCCCGTATGGAATCACTGCTGTGATCAACCCTGTAGCCTATCGCCTCTCAGTCCCTGCTTCCTGGCGCATACACCCCGTATTCCACACCTCTTTGTTGAAACCTTGTCCGTCCCCTACTCGTCTCCGGTCTACGCCTGGCCCTGTGGCGGTGGGTGACTCCGTGGAATATGAGGTTTCTGCTATCTTGGGTTCTCGCTTTATCAGAGGTGGGCTCCAGTACCTTGTTGACTGGGTGGGTTTTGGCCCCGAGGAGCGTTGTTGGGTCCCTGCTGGGGACGTCCATGCCCCGAGACTTGTTTCACGTTTCCACCGGGATCACCCTTCCTACCCACGTGGTCGTGGGCCATTGAGGGGGGGCTCTGTCATACACAACAGACCAGTCCCGCCACCATGCACCTTTTCAGATACACCAGCACACACGGTTACTGTCCCCGGGTTGCAGCCCACCTCCCGAGACATCTCCTTACCTAGGGTGCGAGGGAGTCGCCATCGTCAACCAGGGCGGTCAGTGCGGAAAGTCCGACCCGGTCTGTTGCCTCGTTTCCATTGGCAACTCCCATGGAGACTGCGTTCGGGTTGGAACACCCGATTGCGGTCACTTCCTGGTTCCGCGGTGCTCTCCCGATCACGTGCCCAGAGTTCCGCTCACGTGATCGGGAGCCGGCGCACATAAAACCGGGAAGTTCGAGTTTACTCACCGCTTCACAGCTGTTTCACTACTCTGTTCGGCAATTGCAGCATTCACGTTACCTTGATACTTCAGATTTTGGACCTTGGCTTACGAATCACGGACTGGCTTTGCTTACTCCTCGGATCTTGTCGCTCGGATATTGGCACATTGGACACTCGGCTTTGCTTAACGGATTGTTTTCGGATTGCCCTTTCTTGACTCTACGAATTTCGGCCACTGGCGCTACGTGGTTAACTCAAGTGCCCATTACGTTACCGTCAGGCTACAGGTACAACCGGCTACTACCATCTGGGACACGGCTGACACGGTTGTCCGGATCTACGGCGCTCCCTCGCACCAGATCCCCGACACCCCAGTATCATCCCTGTTGGGTTTAGGTAAGAGATACTTACACACTCCTTCATCTCACAGTACTGTGTTTGCCTGTGCTAACCTTACCTTCCCTTTAACAGCCTCCGGGGTCCTGGGCGTCATCAGATCCGGCGAACCAACAAACCACCTGTGGCCTCAAAGCTCGCACAGGGAGTTTATTCACTCATCCCTGTGGGTGATTTGTGGACAGAGGTCCATTACTCTTCACTACGCGGCAAGTCACGACACATAGTAAACCCAGTAGCGGTCAAGTTGGACTTGCCCCCGCACATGAAGATACATCCGGTCTTCCACGTCTCTCTATTAAAACCCGTGCAACCTCAAACCCGACTAACTAAATCTCCACAACCTATCCTAGTTGATGGAGAACTCGAGTTTGAAGTCAAAATCATTCTGGACTCCAAGATCTCTAAATCTAAACTATTTTACCTAATTGACTGGAAAGTCTACGGCCCCCAAGAGAGATCCTGGGAACCTGCTGAATATGTCCACGCTCCTCGCCTAATCAAAAGATTTCACCGAACATTTCCTGACAAGCCAAAACCCCTGGAGAAGCCTGGTTTGGGAGGGGCCTTGAGGGGGGGTACTGTCATGATCTCTGCTTCCAAAAGGTCAGGGTTTTCCCAACTCCCTTGGAAGCAGATCCATAACCCAGGTTCCGAGTGCCAACCAGTTCCAATTGGGACCTTTTGGACCCAGTCCTGGCGCCAGTGGTACCAGGCTCATAAATATGCCCAGTCCCAGCGCTGGAAGCGCCGGGCTCATAATGCTTGGGTGGACTTACCTGCAGCAGACCATGCTGCTTACTTGCCTGCCAGTTGAGCCTCTGATCCTCTTCTGTTTGGAACTACTTTTCCTGTTGGGTGGGGCAGGAGCCACTCCCTAGATTCAGAACACTGGAACTCTTCTGGAAAGCAGGAACTCTTTTCTTACCTAGGCGTGGCTACGGAAGGAGACACCTAAGCACTACAGGAGGCTATTTAAACCACACCAGATGGATGAATCTTGCTTTGCTTTATTCTGCATCCTCTGCAGCAGAACGCTCATCGTGTCTTCTGCATCTGATCCCGGGCCTAAGGAAAAAGGCTTACCATCCTGAATCCAGTCTTCAGCAACACCTATAAAGACAAGAAAGAACAGGTTAGCATTACGGTCTTCAGTGACAGCTCTTCACTTACCTGGTCCATCGGCTGTCACCAACGCCTCGCGCTGCATTCCGGCATCTGAAAGACAAAAGCTTACCAACTCTTCGCACGCTCCGGAGGCCTTCGGCGCTGCATCCCACATCTGAAAGACAAAACAAGGTGCGTTTAAAGACATTGGGGAACTTTAATACTCACGTGCCATTACTCCTTTCCACATCTAACCCAGTGGGTATTCCGGCACCCTGCAGCCGCTCCAAACTTGTACCTGCAAAATAAAAAGACAGTTAGAGCACATCGTGAAGCAGGCAACTAGCGCTTACTTACGTGCTTCCAGGCGCTTCTATTCATCACACGGGCTCCATCTTCAACTCACTTCAGCCCGTCATCCTACATCGCCGGAACCCTGCAAAACAAGAAACATCATTACTAAAGACTTTAAAGACATTAGAATTACTCGAAACTTACCGTTCGTGCAGTAAACGACGGACAGCAGTCCTCTGAAGTCAAGAGGCCTGCTCCCCTTATCCAGTGAAGAAACTGGTTACAGCACCCTGCCCCGATGCAGATGGAGAGCACGGCGTTCACTTACCTAAGGTGAGAGCGTTAACCTTTGGGGTTCTACATGAGAAGAGAAAGGGAAGAAGAGAGAGACATTCAATAAACCAGTTCCTTAATCCCATATTTTCTATCTGCAGACATCTTACCCTTCGAGTCAAACATACAGTGCACAGAGGTCCAGCCCAAAGAGCCAGCCGTGTGTTACACATCATCTTTGAAGATACGGTATACGCCCAGTCAAGACCAGCGCCTCTACGGGAATCAGGTGAGCGTTACATGCAGTCCACACGACCTTCCTTCCTATCTGCCGTTATAAGTAGGTAATTTCCCCAGGAGATGGGGATAAAGAGTCCAATTGTGTTTTTAATGCCTGGCTGCAAATAATTGAGCTCTCTGTGTATCCTTGCGGTGCTCTACAAAATGTGCAAGAGCAATCGTCGATGCTAAAGGAAAAAAGGTACTGGCTGTCCGCATGTATTGGAATCCTGAAAAATCTCTATCTGATGACTTGCATACCGGGCGCTGTCCATTTCTGAAATTACTCGCTGACACTAGACAAGTCAGTGTCAGCGAGTAATTTCAGAACTGGACAGCGTCCGATGACTTGCATACAGTCATCAATCAAGTTCAACACTGGGCAGCTCCAGATGATTTTTGTTTTATTTTTTTATTGGGACCCCCCAAAATCCATGTTTTATGCCCTTAAAACCCCCCAAACATTTGATAGCTTTTTCATCTGCAAATATTTACTGAAAGCCTGTTTCATCAAGAAATTAATCGAAAATGTCTATAAGCTCCTGAATAAATTATTTCGGTGAAAAGACTGTCTACCGTACTCCTTCTTTCCACACTGATCCCCATAACATGTAGGCCACCGATTTCTCCAGATTCACTTTGAAGCCAGATAATTCCCTGTATCACGCTAGACACTCCAGCAAGGGTGGCATCGACTGTGTCGGCTTAGTGATGTAAAGCAAGGCATCGCCTGAGAAGAGGCTGACTCTGCATGTTAATCCTCCCACCAGAACCCCTCTTATTCCCTCGTCTTTCCTCACTCAATGGCTCACAGTTCCATAACCAATGGATAGAGCAGCGGTGAGAGTAGACATCCCTGTCTCGTACCCTGTCTCGTACCCCACTGTAATGAGAAGCCCTGTGACTCGCTCCCATTTACTACCTCCCTGGCTGTCGGATTGGAGTATAGAGCCGCAATCCATCCCTTCCATCTCGAGCCCATCCCTATGGTCGACAGGCCCTCCCACATGAAGGCATAGCTCACTCGGTCGAAGGCCTTCTCAGCATCTAAAGCCAACAGCAGCGCCCCTCTCCTGCCACCACCGGCGTGTTGAGAATGTGAAGAGTCTTACGCATATTGTCTGCCCCCGGTCTATGCATTATGAAGCCTGCTTGAACTGCATGGATCAACCGAAAAGGCAGAACTCCAAACGAGATGCTAGCACCCTGGTAAACATGTTTGTGTCTACATTTAGTTGGGCGATGGGACAGTACAAGGCACAGATGGCCAGGTCTTTCCCTGGTTTCGGACTAACTGCTATCAAAGAAACATTGGTGGCATTGTGCCACCCCCCCCACTATAGAGTTAAACTACTTGGCCAAGCGTGCCACCAATAAGGACAGGAACTGTTTATAATATTCGGTGAACCCGTCTTCTCCCGGGGCCTATAACAGCGTTCAGTCTTTGAATTGCCCGTAACACCTCATCCCGGGTTATCTCCTCATTTAGCTCTGCACACTCCACCTCTGTGAGCATGGGGATCTGTAGGCCGACAAGAAAGTCACTCATCTCCTTCTCCCCCACCTCTAACAGTCTGGTTTAAAGCTCCCGGTAGTAAGACACAACTGAGAGAAGATATCCTACCCTCTATCCACCATACTCCCATCAGCCCTCTGTACCCTGCTTACTCTCCTCTCCACACCCTGCACCCCTTCACTCTATTCGCTAAAACGATCCTACTGCGTCACCTCGCTCATAGTATTTTTGTTGTGTGAACCTCAACCTCTTTACCACTTCCCCTATTGATACCGTGTGAAGCTCTTGCCTCTTATCTCTCATTTCACCCAGGAGTCTCTCCCTATCTGCACCCTTCTGGACCAGTTGGGTCCTCAAAGCATTCATTTCCTCCCAGAGCCTGGCCTCGACCAACCCACTCTACTCTTCTTTCACGAACCCTCTGCGATAAGCAATCCCATGAACGTGGCCTTAGCTGCCTCCAACACTGCTACCATGTGTGTCTCTCCATCATCATTGGTCTCAAAATATGCCCTTACCTCGTTCCCTAAGAATTCCCTAAATGCCGATCCCTCGCCAGGTTATCATTGCACGTCCAGCGGAAGTGCCTCTGGCGCTGGGGCGGCTTCATCACTGTCCACTCAGCCATCACCAGTTCATGGTCTGGCCAGGTTATCGCCTCGGCTCAACTTTAGGCCCCCTTACATCCACCTCCTGTTCCCCTGCAACTAACAACAGGTCTAACCTGGTATATGTCTGATGTGGGGGAGAGAAGAATGTGTAACCCAGCAGTCCCGGAAAGTGGACCTCCCAGATGTCGACCCAATAATGATCTTGCAGAAGGGTCTGGAATTCAGTGTTCTCCTTACCCGCCATCCTCAGCCCTCCGCCCTTTGCTGACCACCAGTGTAGTGCCGGGTCAGCCACCAGCTTGAAGTCCCCCCGACCCCCAGGATCGTGGCTCCTTCTGCCAAGCTTTCCAACCCTCCAAATACCTGGCGCAAAAATCTCACTTGCCCCGAATTGGGCGCATACAACGTGGCCAATGTGATCAGCACTCCCTCATGGAAACCCTTTATGCCGGGAAACCACCACCCGAATCCCATCTTGATCTGGACTTCCGTCATCTCATCCTAAATGTTTTCCCTAGCAAGATATCTACTCTCTCCTTCTTACGATCCCTGTGGGAGGCCCAGTTTGTCAAACCAATATCCTTACCCTTTATTGTGGATTCTGCACCTCTGCATGAGATCCCCCTGCAAGAAGAGAACCACCAGTCGCTGCTTGCAAAACATATTGCTAGTTAGCAATCTCTTATTTTGTGAGTTGAGCCCCTTAACATTTGATGTGGCTATCCTCTCCTCAGCCATAACCTTTTTCCCCCTCCCTCCTCTTACCCTCCTCTTCCTTCAATAGAAATCTTATCTTCCCCTTCTGTGAGCACCTCTGCATGAGATCCCCCTTCCTCCCCTTACCCTCCTCTTCCTTTAATAGAAATCTTATCTTCCTCTTCTGTGTGCACCTCTGCATGAGATCCCCCTTCCTCCCCTTGCCCCCCTCCCTCACTACCTCCTCCATTCCCTCCCCCTCCATGTCCCCCACTGAGGCATTCGCCTGTGCGTCCCTACCATTCTGGTCACACCAGCCGAACCACCAGGGAAGCAACCCCTGCTCTGGTCGCACTACTCAGCTCCCCCGCCGCCTCCCACAGTCTCCCTAATTCCCACAGTGCCACCCGTAACACCATCCAGTCAACGTTCCCACAGAACCCCACAACACCTTGGTCCCTCCCCTTAACACCCAATTCCCAACTCAAACTCCCTTTGGCCCCCTTCCCCCCACATTCCCCAATTCAACCTAGGTAGACGATATTTAAACCCAGCACTGCAAAACAGTACACCCCACTCACAGAGCAGTCCTCTTAGCCCCTTTCATATGTTCATGTATCATCTCTCCAGGGCGATGGGGTGTTAAGCTTCTGGCCCCCTATACTTTGCGCCTTCCAAATGCCGACTTTGGGCTCCGAGGCTCATGGCAGGGGTCTATTCGGCTCCCGCCTCCCTCTTGGGGAGTTCCATTCCAGGGTCCCACCAGTTCCTTCGTGGTACACTTGGCCTCTTCATGACCAAGTGGTATCTCTCCCCCTCCCACTCGAACACCGGCGTAAAGGGGTAGCCCCATCTGTATCTCACCCCCTGCTCCTGGAGCCACTTGGTAAAGGTTCCACATTTCCTACGCCGCAATAGTGTGTGAGCTGTCAAATCTTGAAAGACAGCCACACTGGAGTCTCCATACTCGACTTCACCCATGCGTCTCACCTTTTCGCCTTATCACCGTAATAGTGCAACCGCGCCAGAACAGAGTGTGGTCCTCTGCTCCCTCCTCCAGCATGATGCACTCTATCCAGGGTTACCGTCTCCCCCGCCTTGGAGCCCAATAGCATTCCTATTATATCCTGTATCTTGCGTTCCAGGCCCACGGGATTACCATTCCGCCTCCTGCAGCCCAAAAAATCAGAGGTTATTTTGTATGTCAAAGGTTTTCGATGTCATCTACCTTAAGGTGTAGTTCCTCCTCCGGTCTCTACTTCCAAAAAGCATGCCTCTTTTTGCACTTCTGAGAACCCCATCAAGGCCTGGTTAGCCCCCATCCCCTCCACTCTATCTTCCAGAGATCTGCCACCTTCGCTCCTATGTCTGTCTGCATCCCCCTTATCTCCTCCAGGATGGCCTGGATATCACAATAAATTGTACCGATCTCCACAGAACAGGGATGTGGTCCTCCTTCTCCATTGGCCTTCGCCATCACCTCACCGTCCTGGTAATGGTATGCTATGATATGGCATTTATAACGCGCCTTTACACAAGTGTTTCAAGGTGCGACGAGGCAAGGGAGGGGGGACAAAGGGAGGACAGACAACAATCCTACTAGGCCAGGTGTCATTCAGATCGCGCAAGCGCATGGGATGGGGGAAGGGATAGTGCAGGGTAGAGCAGTACAAGGGAATGAAGTAATCACAAAAGTAACAGCAGCAGGTGGCAAGTGCAAAAGTAAGTGCAGAAATCAGGTGTCAAGTGCTGGTGGTGGGACTGTAGGGATGCAGAGACAGTCCCAAGTGCGGGGTTGCCAGGAAGGCAGTGCAGGTGTGTGACTGACGGGGGAGGGACCTGGGCTCAAGATCAGAGGGTGGTCAGATAACCAGTGCAGTTTCAGCTAGGAGGTCAGCAGGGGAGAGGAGGAAAAAAGGCAGAAGCAAAGAGAAAGGTTTTGAGGTGCTTCCGGATCAGGAGATGGTTCTCCTCAAGTTTCAGGGAGGCAGGGAGGTTGTTCCAGAGGGAGGCCCGGGCCGAGGAAAGAGATCTACCACCAACTTGTTGGTTGGAGAAGCGACTGACCTTGAGGGAGTTGGAGGTAGATGAGCGCAGAGCTCGAGAAGGGAAATATTTAGGAAGAGATAGTTAAGGTATTGGAGGGCCCAAGCCCGAGAAGGCCTTGTGGACAATGCAGAGGGTTTTGAACTTAATCCTCGCAGCCACTGGGAGCCAATGCAGAGATTTCAAACCAAGAGGTATACGATCCCTGGGATTGAGGCCAAGGACAAGTCTCGCAGTCCCGTTCTGGATAAGTTGCAGAGGGCGGAGAGTAGAGGCAGGCAGATTTAGAAAGAGGCTGTTGCAGTAGTCCAGCCTAGAGAGAACCAGAGCTCTGGAGACAGTGAGCTTCTGGGGGAAGGAGAGGAAAGGAAAAATACCTCTTAGGAGGTGCAGCTAGTAGTGTGACTTCTTAGAGACATCAGAGATGTGAGGAGAGAAGGAGAGTGTGGAGTCGAAGATGACCCTGAGGTTTTTAGCCTCGCAGGTGGGAGCAGGAAGAGGGCCAAGAGAGGCTGGCCAGAGAGAGACAGGAAAGGAGGGAGTGGGTGTGCCGATGAGAGGAATCTCAGTCTTACTGGCATTAAGGCAGAGGTCATTGGCGGCACACCACTCTTGGATAGCAGATAGATAGTCAGTGATGAGAGACGGAGAAGAGTTGGCCAAAGTTAGCCTGTAAATGAGCTGAGTGTCATCCGCGTAGCACTGAAAATTTGGGCGGAGAGCGGCGCTGCGGTGGCCAAGAAGTGGCAGGTATTGGTTGATTAGCCAGGGAGAGAGGTTAGCCCCTGGGGGACACCACAGGTAGAGAAAAAGATAGCGCTGAGGAAGGACCCATGTTGGACCTGGAAGGGTCAGTCAGAGAGGAAAGAAGTCAACCACGTCAGGGCCTGACCGGTGATACCCAGGTTATCACAGAGACATTTGAGCAGGATGGTACTGTGCAAGGGCAACACTCCAGCTCATCCACTTGTGCCCTCTCTTGTTCACGCGCAGATTTGAAACCCACTCAGGCCAAGTAGCTGTCTTCATAGCCCTCTTCCAACCTCACTGTCTCTGCGTACCCAGCATGGGGCGTTGGCCCAGGAAGACCGCCTTCTCACCGGCACGCCTCTGTTGAGAAAATCGCTCAGTGGGGCCTTCAAAGTCAGTCCCTCTTCCTGACTTCCTCCAAAGTCTGGTCCCCCTACACTACCCCTGCCTCTACCACTGGTCCTGGGGCCTCGCTCCGCTCTCTGCACCATTGGGGCTCCACGGCTCTACACCCTTCTGCCACTTCCATCTCCTGTCAGCACCCGTGGCCATCCCCCCAGCAGTCCCGCAGATCTTTCTTCACTACCTGGAGCGCGTCTATTGGGCCACTTAGCATCTGCTACGATGACCACCAGTCTCAAGGAGATATTCTGTTTTAAGGGGGTCATTCACCAATCCCGGAAGCCTGCAGACTCATTATCTCCCCTTCTTGGCCCGCAGGGGGTGTGCACCACCGCTTGAACGCTGACAATTGGGCCCTATTGCCTTCAGGCCTGTCAATGGGGCGCTGCTCCTCACACTGCCGCTCCTGCAACTGCCTCACATGCAGCTCCTCGTATAGGCTTAAACCACTTGCTGCGTCCCATGTGCTGCCATGCCTCTGGCCTCCTCCATCATGTGCTCAGGGGCCAGCGGCACCCTCTAGGTCCGGCCACCTTCCTTGGATGTTGCTGCTTCCAGTCACTTGCAGGAGCCCCCTCATTGATGTTGCTTCATCCGTCCGTGCAGGAACGGCTCTGCTCACCCCGGGCTCAACTTTTGTTTAGCCCGGTGTCCCACTTTTAAGCAATTTAGCGGGCCGGACTCTGCACAGCACCCCAGGGTATTCCTGGAGCCCTCCTTGTGGAAACACCTCCTTCACCATGCATTCTACCCCCAGGCGGGCTCTGACCACCACCTCACTGTCACTGTTGGCTCTCCTCCTCACGGCCTGAGCCACCAGCCCCCGGTCATCGGATACTGCGCCGGGGGGATTCTGCTCTCACTACTCACTCATCCTCTGCTATAACAGGCTTTGTTTCAGTTGGGGGGGTCTCCCCCTAGCTTCCTGTGCTAGGCTGCCACTGCCGCCACGACCCGCAACCGGCAAACAGCAGCTCTTCCTCTCCTCCCGCCAGATCTCTAGTAGCCCTTGCGATGCTGGCCACAGCCATAGGATGCATGGCTTTCCCGTTGGTGGGGATATCAACACTTCACCTCTTTCCCGGATCTGCAGCGCCGCATCAGACGCTCAGGGAACCTCTTTCTCTGGGTCCTGAGGGCCACTGCTCCACCAAAACTCCACAAGTCTCCAGGGCAGAGGACGGAGCTCTGCACCTAAGCAGCCATATTGCCCACGCCCTCTGGCGGCCTCACATATCATTTTTCTAATGTGGAAGCAGTCCTTCCACAAAGTGTGAACAAAAGGCTTTTTGCCCTTCTAAGGTACCTAAATCAAACCCCTGTAAGAGGAGAAAACCAGTGCCTGGTCTATTCTGTACCAATGCGTAGCCCCCTCGCTGGCTGCCTTCACCCTGACGCTCACCCCAGCCACTCCTTCCACCACTGGTCGACTGGGGATTAACTCCCAGGGGACCGTGAGGTTGGGAGGGACCTGGGTGGTTTCGGGACTATGGGTCTGTATCGTTCTGGGGGTCAGGGTGACCTAAAAGTAAGTACAGGGTAAGTATAAGCGCAGTACCTTCCCATCTACCCCCTCCCCTCCAGACCCTGGGTTGGCTGGCTGGCACGAAGCGAGCGCTGCTCACTGCATTGTTTGCGACTACGGTCACAGTCCTCAGGTCCGTATCATCCTCCAGTTACTTCTCTAAAGGCACGGGGTCCGGGCCGGCTGTGACACACAGGGTACGAAGGTGAACAGGTAAGTCTTGATTTAAACGTGGGAACAGGTAAGTCTTGGTTAAAGGAATAGTGCGCTCAAAAATATTATTATATTATATATTATTATTGGAAGTGTTTTTAAGCATACATTGATCGATCGTACAAACATTTGCTATGCACCTTACAGTAGTTTTCCTCTTTTATACACATGCAAAATCAGGCAGCAGGGAGCGGCCATCTTGTGATAATCTTATCCGTTACTGGATCGCCCAAGGTGAACTGCCCTGGCGGCACTAATTCATATGTCCCGCCCCTGAGGCTGACATCAACAAACCTAGTGTTATTCTCTGCCTATCTCCATGACGTTACTGGGCAGTATAGCCAAACGCGCCCAGTCATCACCTAAGTGTTAACATTAGTTGACGCAGAACCCGGAATATCAACACACATCATCTCATAATACAGCACGTCCCAATTTTGAATATAAAACTATACTTTTAAAGGAAATAGCAAAACTGTACAATTTGTAAAGTACTTTTATTTCACAATAAACGCTTTGAGAACATCCGGCGATTACCATAATCAAACAAATGGGTAATTTTTTTCTTTGTTCTCGATCCACAAATGTTTATCGTGAGTCACGCTGTGTTCCTTTTGGGTATAAGAAGCACAGTGGACACACCGTGAATCGCAAGGCTTAGGCATCAGCTTGGTGCTAGGCCACCGTAAACGATGTCAAGTTGCTCCTTATCGCTGGTACCACGTAAGGGCATATCGGCCTGTGTCGATCGTCCCAAAAAGCATCATTGTGATCCAGCCATTCAAGTGTATCTGCAGCTGCCGGTTAAAAAACCTGTCAGTTGGTATCTGGAATCGATGACAATTACAAAAAGGCAGGTTGTAGCTGTTTGAAAAACATAACAGAAATGTGTCTGAGTAGCCGATCTTTATTACAATTTATCATTTTACCCATTAATGCGGCCCTGTGTTAAAACTAATGATGAACACAGACATGAAACAATGGGAACACAGAGAAAACAACGTGGAAAGTAGTCTACAATTTGCTTCAGAGTTAAGTGCTATTGAGTATGTTCAGCTTGAAATGGGATGCGGAAGCTGACGCTACAATTCGCAGAACACATAGATAGCATTTTAATTAAATATTAGCGTTGAATTAGGCTTTTGTGAATCCTGGGGGAACCCAGTGGTGGACTACATGCATCTCCATGCTGGACTGCCCATGTGCCCGGGACAAAGACAAGTACACACACTTGTATTTGCGTGTCGTTGCAATATGCCACAAAGAACAGCACAGTACAATGTAAGCCAGCAATAACGGTCGGCTAATGATAAGTTAACTCGTTGGTCTATAAAATCGTCGAAAGTAAAACTTACATAATATTCAGCATTTTCCTTCTCTCGGCGTAACGCAGGGACTCCGTTCAGGTGAACGCATTTTCCTAAAATGAAATTACATGTTCCTTTGTCCAGTTTTGGAATGGTGACCCTTATCATATTTGACGGTTTTACACCCCTCCCTTCATTCATTCCTTTCGGAATCCTCCCTTTCTTTCAAGGTCGAAAAACAATTGAACCTTATACTGTGTACGATGCGTGGGTTTGCTCAGCTCACAAGCAAAAATTCAAAGCCGCTGACCTTCACTCAGAATGGGAGCCAATAGCCCTTCAGACCATAGTGGCATTAGAAATATTTTTGAAAAACATATAAATTGTTTGCTGCCATCCACCAATGGCACGCAAAATTTCTAGTGATTTACTTTGTTCCTCTTGAGAACGTCGCACTCTCCCAGCAACTCCCACAGCCAGCCCACACCACCTGTAAGCTCAGCCCGTCTCCTGTTCACACGGCAAATCATGTAAACATTTTTCGCAAGGAGCAAGTCTCGAGCCCTGACAAAATGTGCTTGTACGAGAATGTCCGAGCAAGCCCTGCTGCAACCCCCTCCTCCCAAGCCATGGTCCCCTGAACCCATGACTGCAGTTATATATTAGAGGCCTATAAATTGCACATGTGTGTTTGTACTATCCCACTTTGGGTCACTAGCGAGGTGAATGGTGTGGGGGTCTTGCCCTTTAGGCAACCGGCGGGGGTCGGGATTGATAGCTGACAGGTCTGGCACATCAGATCTAGAAAGGGGGTGGAGTGACACATGTTAGTTTAGGACAGAATATATTGTGACTGGGGTCTTGTTTTATTGGGAGGCACTCTGGGGTGGTCAGCAAGGAAGGGTCACACTTCTGGTACATGAAGAGAATAGCTTTGGAGGGGCACAAGGTTGAACAAGCAGTAATTTTCCAGCAGCGGGGAACATTTGTTGAGATGGTTGAACAACTAAAAGTCATGGTTTGGCCCTGACACCCACAGGACAGTGATCTCAGAGGAAGATTTAAATTAATACATTCTTAGTTTGACAGAATGACAGAGTCAGAGACCCAATCACAGAATGCGGCCTAGTCCAAAGTTGGAGTCGAAGGTACACAAAATGGAGTCCAAGTGTGTCTAGCAATAGCCCCACCTCTGCTTATGTCCGGGCCTTCTTCCCCATGGCTGCAGAAGGGCAAAGGAGGCGGCCCCCACAAGTTCAAGAGCAGGGTATCACTTTTGCGTATAAGGTATGGGGTCTGGGTGCTGAACCGACCCACTCCTTCCTTACATTAGCATCGACCCCCAAAACATGCCCCCATGAATACATTGATCAGAGTGCAGCTATTTCTCACCAACAACCCACTTTGATGCGCTGCTTTGATCACAGTCAGTAGTTCTTGTGTGCCGAGTATCTTATCTAGCCTAGGTCACATTCCTTTTGTGGGACAAATAGTTATTCAGCTATTAATCCAACTGGCCCTCCCATGATCAGTGAAAGTTTCACAGTAGCTCGACGAAACTGGGAAGTGTGAAAGCTCAACGTTATATTGTATGGCATTCGTAAAAATGGTACTTGTTGTAAAACAAATTGACAAAGTGGATAGATTTCAAAAGACAAATTGGATGCTTTATTTGGACACTTTATATAAACATTGTTGAACAAAGAAATAGATGGTAATCATTTAAAACTGGAAGAGAACTGTGCCACGAGCTCTGCTTTAGGTGGACAGGGCACGTTTGCAATGTTTTGTGGCAATGTATGTGTCCTCGGAACAAAATCGCGCGCGATACCGTGAGTATGTATGTCCAAGACAGTCATAATAAGATCTTTCATAAAATCGAATTCCATTTCCTCGTATATTGGCTTGACCACCCACGTTTTGCTTCTTTTCGTAAAGGCCTGTTACGCTCACCGGGCTCCCACAGGGGCGTCGGTCGGACCGGGACAGCTGCGGTCTCCACCCACGTGATGTGTAGTGCAGCGATGACTGACTGGATCTGCCCTCCTAATCTTGTCTGCTTAACCCCTAGAAATATTCTCCTGCAAGTGGAGAGATGGATTTAGCCACTTGTGGATTCAAGTGATGGCACCCCCACAGTCCTCCCCAACTAATCACCTCCGAAATGCCCTCACAGCTATCTCACCTTATATTCCTGAAAGATGAGCTCTCCATCCTGCGTGGATTTGCAGGGGCGCGTCGATTCCAGTTACTTCACTGGTTTGAAGGCTCGGGAGAGTTCCGGAGATTATTGACTCTGAGTTTCCTGGTGAGGACTAGTAAGTATTAAGTTCATAGAGTTCAATATGTCCGATGTTCACTCTTGTTCCCCCCTTCATTTCTTGTCTTGCAGCTGGCTCGTGAAAAGATGCTCTTGTGGCAGCTGGTGGCACTCAGGTAAGAGTCTGTATTACCCGGCGCTGTCCGGTAAATGTTGCACGTGAAAAACGTGTTTGTCTCTCTTTACAGATGCAGCACGTGAAAATATGGAGAGTCACAAAAGTATGCTTCTGGTGGTAAATCAGGTAAGTCTATGGTGGTAAGAATTATATTTGTTGGTTCCCTCGGCTCACCTTGTGGTTTTCTTTTGTCTCCTAGGTGCCGAAGTTCGGTGAAAAAATGATGGAGGCAGCGCCGACCCGAAGGATGCTGTGAAGACTGGTGAGTATGGCGCGGCGCTGCAGCTGGAGGTGCGGTCGCATGCAGAAATGATGTTCTTTACAGGTCCGGAGACGAGATGGATCCAGAATCAGGTGTGGAATAGAAATAAGTTTGTTTTCTAACCTTGTCCCTTTCTTTCCTCTTTGTTTTAGGAGCTCCGGATTCGAGGCGGTCGTGGCAAAAGACTGGATGTAGGCTGCAGGCACGGTGAGCGTTACGCTGCTGGATGCAGAATAACGCGAAGCGTGTGTTGCTGGTCGGGCGTGGTTTAAATAGCCTCAAAAGTAGTCCCAGGTAAGAAGTCCCTAGAACCACACCCGAGTAAAAAATAGTCCCTTTCATGCTTCATGTTGGATTGGAGTCATTTGCAGCATGGTCTGCCTGATGTAAGTAATGACTATGAGCCTGGCGCCTTAGGCGCCAGGACTGATTTCTACTATGAGCCTGGCGCCTAAGGCGCCAGTACTGAACCCAGATAGCCCCTAGCCTGAGCTGCTGAGGTTTTACTAAATGTCTAGATGCCTGCTCCCGGGGCTGATGGGCTTGATGGGCTTGGTCTGGATGACTGGGGGTAGGCATCATGACAAGGCCATTGTGTAGCGAAGCATCCCAAAGTTTCCCACAGTCCTCGATTGTTCACGCCCTACATTCTCATTATGCGCTAATACCTCTAGTAATGTACTATATTGCATCCCGTCTATTGCCGAAATGCAATCTCTTTGGCCTGTACTTTAGGCACATATTGTGGAACACCTCTAAATCTCCTGTGTGACAGAATTCTGTGAGTCCCTTCAGATCTCTTGATAGAGTTTTATCAAACACAATCTTCTCAAGAGCTTTGTGTGGAGGTGAAGATGGAATCAACCACTTCTTCTTCCGTTCCTGCTCCGGCAACAAAGGACCATCTGCACATTGGTGGAAAAGTTGGTTTTCTGTCCAAGAGTGAATGTTGGAACAGTGGTGCATTAGTGACTGCCATTTCTCTAGTAGAATTTCCACAGACCCATCACAAGTTTTGGCGCTCCACCAAAGATGGTTGTGAAAGACTGGGACCACTGTAAAATATTTCCAGAACCTTTTTTTTCCTGCAGCTGAGATATTTTTATTGATAGATTTGGCAACATGGCGAATATTTGGAAACTGCTCTCTCATTGTCTTGGCTATTGAAACGTGTCTGTCCGTGGCTATGAGGTCGATTTGCATTCCCCTCCATTGGAGATCTTCCAGGGATTTTATAAAACCAAGTTTCTCCATGGCCACTGAGGATTTACATTTGGACACCTGCACGACCACCGAATTCACAATTGTATTAGTTTCCATGTCCTGAAAGTGGTATGTGCAGTACTTTGCAGAAAATCCGGGGTCGTCATACTGTCCATCGCCAGCTAGCCTGAACCGTTTTTCAGAGAATTTACTTTGAATCGACATTTGTTAAATTTTCTAAGCTTCACTAATATCAGGGAATAGATCTTGACATTGATATTTGTAGTACTGTGTTTTAGACAGAAACTGGAGTCCCACAAATTGACAGAAACTGGACAACTTACTGAAACTAGAGCCACTGTAAAGTAAAGCAGCTGCACTCAGTGGATTTTCAGCTGGCAGTTTCCCCAGGATCGGTTGAGCGGACAATGAAAAATTTGCATGGAGCATTTCACAGGTGGCTTGTATTTTGAGATTGTGATACACGAGTCACATTCACCAATGGTTTCGCACATACTTCCCCTATCACTGGATGCACACATTTCAGCATCATTATAATCTCCATCAAGCAGCTGTCGAATACAATGTATTTGGGCTCCTTTATCAGACTATCATCCTGCATGAATGTTGTTTCTGACTCAACTGTGGTTGACAAATCAGCCCAAATGGACAAACTGTAGTCGAGATCTTTGGCTAGTTCCTCTGTCAATTGTGTTGATGCTTCAGTCTCTGTTATTTTAGCTTCTGTTTCTTGAACACAAATCTGAGAAAACATCAATGTCGATTGGCCCTTTTTTGGCAGGTGTCGATTGTGTCAAGTGGTCTGCGACTAATTCAAAATCATCTTCATTGAATTCCTTAACCTCTGGTGGAGTACTCGCATTATAGCAATGGTCCAACAATACTTTGCTGTCTTCGCCACTCACATTCAATTCATTTTCTGGCCATTAGGCAAAAGCATCTCGAGTCCGCTTATTGATTTGAACACGCTGCGCCTCAAATAATAGTTGCTCCATGGTGAAATCAGTTTGGCAAGCAGCATCTCTGATTTCTGTAGCTGTCTGTGTCTGCATAGTTCATACACCATCGGGCAACTAGAAGACAGGTTGGAAAAACATGTTCAATGTAAATCCAACATACAGTATGTGGCACTTTAGCTTTTTTTAAAAGCATGTTATGAAGGTAACAGCACAAAACACTGTTTGGAAATGAAATTGTTTGTTAGTTACCTTTTGTATTCCTGGTTTTCTGTGAAACCTTCTTCTTCACTGTAACGACTGCACCACGTGGCTCCTCTTCTATATCCCGATCTTGTATATATCCCTAGAAAAGAGTATTCATTAAAAATAAGTCATTCTTATTTTAAATCAAATTATTCCATCGCACACATGGCTTACACAGATACCCTTGTACACTGTGTACGTCACTTAGTCAAAATATGCATTTCGAATTTTACCTGATTGATGGCTAGTTTACTCGATCAAAGATGACTGTGCGTAACCCACTGATTGAAATGTTGCACTGAAGCAATTTGGAAAAGATGCTTGTTTATAATAATGTCACTGTCTAATGGTATCAGATCTAGGACCTTCTTTTTTTCATTGGAGGGAACTGTCAGTACGCATACCTATGGCTCTGTATCAGCTCCGAAGGATGATGTAATTGTAGTCAAAGTACCAGAATCACCCTGTAACACAGTACTTGTTTTAGTATGGATGAAACAAGTGAAATTGAAAACACACATTGTGATGCAGACAATGGTACAAATCAATAGAAACCCATAAATGAAACATTATGTAAACAAACGACAGGATACGTACATTTGATCATATTATCTCAAATTCCATGCATAAAACATTTCCGGAACTGAATAGCTAAATAAAACTACCTGATGCACGCTCGAAGTTGTTGTTGACTCCAGGGAAGACATGGATGAAGAACCTTGCTCCTTCACATTCAGTGCATTGTGATGGAGTTGTAAAGGGAAAATTAGATTTGATTTAGAAATGATAACCTAAAAAAATTGACATTACGAAAAGGTTATGCTTATTTCCAAGGGCACTATTGCATAGTTATCTGTGCCCACAAATCGTTTTCTATGAGGCTCCTAAAACCAAGGACAGACGTTTAGAAAAATGGTGTTCATTTATAAAGCAATACAATCTCGTAAATATGAAAATTATTATAGAGGACATTTACACCGAAAACACCAATATGTCCATGTAGTTACCTGTTCAGTACCCCAAGGCCTACAGCTAAATCAGGAACTGTGACTTACCTGAGGCAGCGTGTGCATGAATAGAGTCGGAATTGCATTTGGAAGCAATTTACGAGACGTTCTGAGTTGATGCTTCTTTGTGTACTGCGATTGGTCGTACATATATTGCCCTCATCCACTTCGGCCCACACAAAGGCACCTGATCCTGCACTCCCCACAGAGCAGGCATCGTCGAAATCGTCCCGCCTGACCTTCTTTGCCTGATGTCAGGCGCTGCGCGGCACCATAACGAGGCTGGTGCCTCGTTGCTAAGTTACTAGCGGCATTCAGCAGTGGCCATATCCGCCGGCAGGCGGAAACACCGGCGGCCGCTCACGAGGGCCCATACAAAGGCCCCTGTTTGCCCCCTGTTCGCACCATGGAGCAGACTAGGAGCTCACCTCGTTTGTTACGGGCACCTCTGCCTTCCTGCCTACGAGCCTGTTAGTGCCACGCTCCAGTACCAATAAGGTAACTTTGATCACTAACGCTACTCCCACACCCCTGGCGACCATTATTGTCTATGAACACTAAGACCCTGCCTAAGCACGCTTTGAACCTTTGTATATTATTTACTCAGCCTATCTCACGTGTTTCACATGCTCTCTAGACTAAGACTTGCCGGCTGGGTTGTATCTAATCCTGACTACTACTCTGCATTAGAGGCGCACTATGCTCCCTAGCCGTATTTTCTTGCCACATTTAAACTAATTGTCGCACTATGCATTTAGCCTTTCTGTCTTTTTCAAATTCTAGATGCATTTAGCCCTGTTTAACCCTGCTGCCTTGTATTAAATTTAGATGCATTTAGCCTTGCTACCTTGTTTCAAATTTAGATGCATTTAGCCTTGCTGTCTTGTTTCAAATTTAGTTGCATTTAGCCTTCCTGCCTTGTTTCAGATTTAGATACATTTAGCCTTGCTGCCTTGTTTCAAATTTAGTTGCATTTAGCCTTGCTGCCTTGTTTCAAATTTGATGCACTTGGCCTGCTGCCTTGTATCAAATTTAGATGCATTTAGCCTTGCTGTCTTGTTTCAAATTTAGTTGCATTTAGCCTTGCTGCTTTGTTTCAAATTTAAATGCATTTAGCCTTGCTGCCTTGTTTCAAATGTAGATGCATTTGGCCTGCTGCCTTGTATCAAATTTAGATGCATTTAGCCTTGCTGCCTTGTTTCAAATTTAGATGCATTTGGTCTGCTGCCTTGTCTAAATTGAGATAGCAACCCAGTGCTTCTATTCACATTACCTATACTCTCACCTCCACTTAGAATGTGTCTATCTACTACCTGTGTATTTGCCTTTGTCCTCTCCTTCCTGAACACTGCCATTCATTTTAAGATGGCACCACATTTACCCAACATGCCTCCTCCTACCCTGCTTAACAACCAGGCACCTTCCTACCCAGACACAGTCAACCTACAGTTATTACCCAGTCTTCCTCGTACCACCTCAGATAGGAACCTAGGACTCAGAGCTAGACTAGCTAAAATCTACGAGCCTCTCGCCCGCTCATTGTCCACTCCACAGAAGTCCATAGAGTTGTCGCCTCAACTAAGCCCTACCACTAAAACCTCTAATCTACCCTACAACATCACCTCCAGACCCTTGCACAAACTCCCCAGTCAGAGCATTCTTGATCTAACTCAAGATAAACGTCACACAACCTCCACTAAAAACACAACTACCATCAAAAACACAGCTAGCCCTAAAATCAAGGGAGCCCTGATCAATGACAGATCCTTAGTAGCGCATGCCATAGAAATTGCAGACTTGATCCTCAAAGACGATCTTGACTTCCTCGCTATTACTGAGACTTGGCTACACCCTGCAGCAGGCCCCATGCTCATGCTAGCAGTCCCAGACAACTACTCTATCCTGAGGCAAGATCGCCCCAACTCCAGAGGAGGGGGTGTCGCCATTATACACAAATGTAGTCTATCCATGAGATTAGTAACTCCCGCCAATGTCCGATCCTGTGAAATTCTGTCAGCCAAAGTCCCACTCACCAATACCCAAACCCTTACTATTCACCTGATCTACCGCTTGCCAGGCCCCATCGGCACCTTCGATGCAGACCTTAACGCCATTCTAGCCAGCAATCTCAAAAGCTCGTCTCAAATCCTCACCTTGTGAGACTTTAACATAGGATATAACGACCCTTCAACCCAACAGCTAGTACCATTGTCACCACTCTTGCCGAACTAGGCTTTGCACAAAGAAGCATGGTACCACCTACTCAAAGAGCAGAATACTTGATTGGGTGGCCGACCACAATTGCCTAGCGAACATCACCAATATCTCACCTCTAATCTGGACTGACCATCACCTAGTTTCGTTCTGGTTATCCATCGACAGACCCACACCTCAGCCCATCTCAATGCCCCCCCCTACTCTTACCAGAAACAAGAAGAACATTACACTAGAAAGACTCATCCCGAATTTACTCCCCAAACTCGACACACTCTCAGACAACCTGGATCCAGAGATCCTAGTTGAAGAATATAACAAGGCTATGGCCACAGCATTGGACCTCATCGCCCCACTCAAAATTAGACCGAGTAAACCGAAAACGCACCTCAACAAATGGTACACACCATTCCTCAAAAACTAAAGGCAACAAAAGAGAAACTGCAAAGCTACCTGGAAAAAATCTCCCTCTGCTGAAAATAAACTCAAACTATCCAAAATAGACGCACTCTATAAAAAAGAAATCTACATGACCAAACGAACCTCCTTTGACACCCGCATATCCTTAGCTAAATCCAACATGAAAGAACTCTTCTCTATTCTTAAAGAAGTCGAAACACCTATACTACCCCCTGATACCTGCACTAAAGATAAAAATTGGTGTTCAGAAATTCAAAACGCCTTGGCCAATAAGATCAAGACCCTTCAAAATAAAATTTCCAGTAAAAAAGCGGCCCTAAAAGACATGCTCCCATCGAAAAGTCCAGATAAGAACACGACCATAGATCCCTCCTG
Organism: Ambystoma mexicanum; assembly: GCF_040938575.1. Lineage (NCBI taxonomy): Eukaryota > Metazoa > Chordata > Amphibia > Caudata > Ambystomatidae > Ambystoma > Ambystoma mexicanum. The sequence goes on from NC_090923.1 coordinate 652,292,021, forward strand.
CTTCAAGTTCTCTAAAGTCAACACTCTTGAAGTGGAAAAAATCATCCTGTCTCTGAAACCTTCCAACTGCCAGGGAGATCTGTGCCCAGCTCAACTTATCAAAGATGCCGCCCGTGATCTGTCACCTTTCATCACTAAACTAATCAATGCTTCCTTTACCACCGGCTCCATCCCCACAAATCTAAAACAATCCTGGGTACTGCCTTTATTACAAAAACCTACCCTTGATCCAGCCACACCTACAAATTACCGACCTATAACGACCGTTCCTTTCTCACTAAAAATCCTAGACAAGGTTGCTTATGTACAAATACAGAAGCACTTGGAAGAACACCACCTTTTAGGATCCAGACAATCAGGGTTCTGCCCGCAACAGGGGACTGAAACTGCACTTATTGATTTGAAAGCTCAAATAGATTCACTCAGGGACAAAGGGCAAGTTGCCCTACTCCTCCTCCTCGACCTATCTGCAGCTTTCGACCTGGTTGACCACTCTGTCCTATGCTCACACCTCCATACAGCAGCACACTTCTCCGAGGCCATCACATGGATTACCTCTTTTCTTAACGGAAGAACTATGAGGGTCTTCTCTCCCACTGCAGCAGCAGACCCGATACCCATTACCTACGGTGTCCCACAGGGCTCTTGTGTCTCCCCGACACTTTACAACATATTTACCAAGCCCCTTTTGGATGATTTGGATCATCTCGGTATCACCTACACAAACTACGCAGATGATACCCAGATCCTCCTTCCGCTTTCAGGAGATTATGAAAAGGATTTGGCCTTGCTAAATAGGGTGTACACCATCATCCAGGCATGGATGGCCACTCATGGACTATGCCTGAATTATGAGAAAACGGAGCTTATCATCTTGGGTACCACGTCTAGCCTAAAGAAACTTAGCCCGGCCTACATCTCCTTCATGATAGATGGGAACAATATCAAAGTTGGACAGGAGGTCAAAACTCTGGGATTCTACTTAGATTCCAACCTTTCCTTCAAAAGACAACTGAGTTCCCTGGCATCATCATCGGCATACACATGCAAATTTATCCGTTCAGCTAAACCATTCCTTTCAGACACTAGCTGCGTCACACTCGCCAGAGCCTTTATACTCTCCCGCCTTGACTACTGTAACGCCCTTTACCTGGGAACCTCCAAGGCTACTACCAACAAGTTACAAACCCTTCAAAACAATGCCCTGAGAGCAGCCCTAGGCATCCCTAGAAGAGAACACATTTCAGGACTCAGCCAACAGAACAACTGGCTATCAACTAGAAACAAAATACCCCTAAAAACGGCATCACTTACCTATAAATCTCTCAACAATGCTGCTCCGATCTACCTGATCAACAGATTCCATAGACAAGCCTCCTCGAGGCCCCTCAGAACTGCGTACAAAGACTGCCTTTCCATCCCACATTTCAAACTTGCCACTATAGGAGGCAACAGCTTCATGGTAAAAGCAGCGAAACTATGGAACTCCCTGCCTCCTAACCTGAGAATAGACATGCCTTATTTGCACCTCCGCGCAAAGGTAACATCATGGTTGAAACTGAATGACCACTCAGATATCTAATGCTATGGCTTCTTTCAAGCCTTCCGCACACCGTGTAACATGTGTGCCCACCCTTGTAATTATGTTGTTACTGCTTGCATTGTTTGCCCTCCATACCACTTTGTATATAACCTTACTGTCAATGTGTACCTCTATACCTGTAACTAAGCTTTGCATATTCTTGTAACTGCTGCGCCCTGATACCCGTGGGTATAATTGCGCATTATAAATAATAAAACAAACAAACAAATATATTCGTGGCGAAGTGCAGGCTGCAGATGCAGAATTGATTACCCCTCGAGTCCCCCAAGACTTCATGGGCTCTACTTTCAAGCTCTTCCGGCGCAAATCCGCAATATCTGACCCATTCTCTTATTAGATCTATATTCCTCTGGAATACATGCATTGTACTGCCTTTAGGTCTGTTATGGGTCTTAGAGCGGCAACCGTAAACCGTACATGCAGGCATTGTTGAAAATTCTGTACAAAAAAAGGGCAACATTATTAGAAAATTACTTTGCATAAAAACGTGTGAAAGATGGAATTATATCATACATTTTTTTATGCAATCTATGTTTTGGTCACCGAAACAAAACCTGTGTAGCGTGGCCGGCTGTATTATAGGATAACTTTCCTACACAATTCATTGATATGACTCAAATCGTAACATGTTACTCGTCCCTTGTATGTACTATCGTGCATCAAAAGTAAACATGATTATAGACACGGTCCGCGAAGGATGCAATTCGATCCCAATTGACACTAATGACAATTGCTATATATTGATAACATAACAAATTAAAATGGCAATGAGATGAATGAACATTACACTACTGGGTACGTTCGTTCAAAATAGATAGAAATTTAAAGATAAGGAGATCTGATTAGGTGACCTGCCCTTACCTTGACCAACAAACAGTTAGATTCAGCAAGCAGGGTAGTTAGTAGCAGGAGAACAGGGAGATGTTCACAGGTAGTACGATGACGAGCTGACTCGCAGTGGTCACAGAAGTTCTCAGGTAGTACGTTCATGAGTTGACTTGCAGTGCTCAAAGATGTTCTCATGATAAATATCAAGTGGTTTATAAAGAATTAGAAAAGAATTAGAAAAGTGGGTGTGTATGTGAATGAATGATGTGTATGTGGCGTGGTCTTATGTGGATAGCAGGGGCGCGGCCTGCTTCAAGGGGAGCCTGGCTGGAGACACAGGGTCTGAGGAGGGCATGTGAACAATGACCCCTGCGCGTAAGATACCTTTGAAGTGTACATGGTGTTTGGCACCTTGGCCGTTCCAACACCTGCCAGCCCCCTTTCGCAGCGCACATCCACTGGTGCCAACTGCCTTTGATAATGGAGGGGGTATGGATGGGCATGAGGCGTGCAGACAAGGCCGGAACACTGCTGAATGGAAACACACTTGATTCACTGAAACATTGAAACAACCATTGATAAAAGTTCTGTTGTGTTTTATTTTGTTGCTTTATTTTGATGGCACAAATATACTACACATTATAAACTTCTGGTTGCAGCACAGTGTGGGAAAATCCCCTGTACTGACCGCTGTCACTGGGGAAAGTTTCTCTAATGGCACCAACGACACAGGCGGTATTACTCGTCGAACACGGTGTCCAAGCCTCCCATGAAGCCACCATGTAAACGAACGATAGGCCACCAGCCTGTACCACCTGTGAAAGAGAAAGATACAAACTGTTTTTAAATGAACAGGATAAGTGTATTAAACCTTAGTTGACAATGATAAATATTGTATCCAATGGTATTGTTGCAAGTACAAATGTTACTTCGACACTGTACAATATTGAACCACTATGCATTCCATTACATTTGGGACACAAAGAAATCTTGCTTAATGGTGTACATGAAATAAACATAAGGAGACCACTATGATTTCCACAAATTGCGAGTGATGTATAGAATTGCAAGACTCCATTTGTTTGTCATTGATAGATCAAAGTTACGACAATATAGGAGACAACCATGAGATGGTAGTGGCGTAAGTGACATCACAACTAGAGTACATTTACTCGTTACTTGGATTGCGAGGGAAAACTGTTGCTCGAAGTTCGTGCATAAGCACCATCATAATCCTCAACATGGACTGTGTGAGGCATGCTGCCCTGAAGTCTGGCAGCTCGGTAACGCATTGCGGCCGTGTCTCCCCTTCCAATATGTAGGACAAGCATCCAGTTTTCTCAGCAGCAGCAGTTCTCCTCCTTGGTTGGCATTAGCGCGCACCGATTGCAGGTACACCAGGTGGAAACGCTGTCCATGCAACTAGGCTCGGGCTCTTGATCTGTTAAATCGTCCTCCCAACTGTTGTCCGAAGCCCCATCATTTCCGCATCTTTCTCTTTCGAGTAATTCCGCCTCAGAACACTCCGGCTTGTACGGGTAGGGCTGTATTGTTGCCATTATGGGGCAAAATAAAAATCGATAATAATGATAGTAATAGTATCTGTTCGCACGGGCTACGAGCAACGAAGGTAGCTGACCCGAGCACCGAAATGAGGCACAGAAAACTAAAAAAAATACAGTGAAACGATTGGAAAAGCGAATCAGAAGAGAAGCGGTCTGTTTGTACGTATTGAGAAAAGAGGCGTCCTGCCATTTCCATGGAGACACGTAATTAGCTGAAGCACAGAGAATGTTGACACGAGACGTGCATTGGCGTTGTGAAATCGGTGGTACGCGTCTAGTGATGTCAGCCTCAGGGGCGGGGCATATGAATTAGTGCCGCCCGGCAGTCCACCTTGGGCGATGCAGCAACGGATAAGATTATCACAAGATGGCCGCACCCTGCTGCCTGATTTCGCATGTGTAAAAAAGAGGAAAACTACGGTAAGGTGCATAGGAAATATGTACGACCGATCAACGTATGCTTAAAAACACATGCCCGAACCCTCGGGACAATAATATTTTTTAGCGCACTATTTCTTTAAACATGAGTGTCCAACTTACTGTGCTTGCAAACTTGGTCTGAGCTTTCTTTCACAATCTCTTTGTCTTTCTTCTTCACAGGAGCTGAGCGACTGAAGCCCGACACTGCGGAACAGAGCTGGACTCAATGCGTATGTGAGCACACTAGGCACTGGGACGGGCGGTGGTCGAAGAACGGAATTGGATCTCTCAGGCTATTGCTTTGCCTTCCAGGTCCTTGGATGCTGCGGGAAGACCCTAGTCGGAAAACGAGGAAGAACCAAGATGAGCGGCGATGAAGCACCAATGTCCAAAATGAGCAGGAGATGAAGAACCAATGTCCAAGATGAGCAGCCCCACCGGTAGACTCCAGGTGCTGTTCAGAAGAAACAAAAATGAACACAGATACGAAGGCTTTACGCAAGCACGTGGATCCTCGTTTCAGGTGAGTTTTCTCAGGTGAGTTTCCACTGCTTCCCATCCATGTAAAGTTGTCAATAGATGCACTGAAAGCAGGAGCGGTAAGCGAGCCACTGTTCTTGCAAAGAGCAGAAAAAACGCTAAGCACAGGGTGCGGTCCGGGGCGTGGTTTAATAGCCTAGGGTCACGCCCTTTCAGCGTTAGACTGCCAGGGGCGTTGGTTCTTTGCACGTGCTTGGCGCTCCTTTGCACGTGGCGGGCGTTCTCTCTCTTTTGGTAGGTGCGCTGGTGCAGATTGTGGCCTTGCTCCATTCTACCCGCGTATGCCAGCCAGCCACCATACTTGTCCACCATCTCCCTACTCTATCACGGGGGAATACTCTTCTCCCTTGGGCCCGACCATGCTGGCTCCGTAATGGGATTGTGACATTTTTCTACTGACTCATCTTCGTCCTGTCTACAGGTTGTTAATTTATCCCAGTTCATTGGTTTACGGGCACTGTTTGTTCAATTCTTTTGATAATGTCCCCGTATAGGGCCAATATGTCCTCATGCAATTGCCCTGCTTCCGCTCTAAAATTCACTACTTCCTTTTTCTCCAAAGCCTCCCACTTGATTGATTGGTTCTCACCATTCTGTTTCCTATACTGTCCCCCATATGTCCGGAGGTAATATGTATGAAAAAAGTTGGTCAATATCCTCTAATGTTAATGGGCCTGTGCGTATAATTCTGTTAGTATGATTATACCACTGTTCAGGGTTCTGCCTGATGTCAGGAAAATCTTTGGTAAAGGACAACAACTCCATCCTATTCCATGGTACATGTACATGGTGAGTTGGATGGTCTTGGCTAAACCCCAGAACTACTCTCATAGGCGCCTGATGTGTAGAGACGGGGGTTTTTGTAAGCCACTCAAGTAAGATTTGAATTCCCTGTTCACACACCAATTCATTTAAGTTAAAGCTCTTACAGTCTATATCATCATACTGGTCAGGCAAAGGCCACTCCTCAAGAGACCCCTTCTGACTGCCATTATGTTCTTTATATTTTTCAAACACTTGTCCAGATAGCTTATGCACAATGATATTATTTGCCTATAGGTACTGAGTTTTTATATCTTTAGAGGCGAGGGCTGGACCCTTCATTCCTGCCTTAATCCATTCTTCCAACCATGATTTAATGCGTGCCTGAGTTTCTGGGAGTATGGAACCCGGAATAGAGGCTCCCTTGCCATCTTCGCCAATTGTGTCTATTTTATCATCCATATTGTACGGAGACGGAAGAGATTGTTTAGTCAATAAATGTTCCAACGAGGGGTCTGCCTCGAATACTCAGAGGGTGCAGAAGCCTCTGTCTGAGGCCTATGAAAAACATAAGCTTTTTTCTCTTGCATGAGTATTTCTCTGTCATCCTGTTCCCAATCCTTTTTTAACTTCTGTTGATCATATACACTAGCCTTAACTTTTGATCATATACCCTAGCCATAACTTTTTCTGACTATGGCTTCCTTTTTTTTGTTGCTGTGCTTCCCTCATTTTTTCTGCCTAGCTTAATCTTCCCGTTTATTGTATGTTTCCCACTGAAGTGATCTAATTTCTGTTGGTTCCTTTGCTGACAACCTGTCCCTAAGGTACCCTAATTTATCTAAATCAAAGTTCCCATGCTTTGGGATTTCTAAATTGGGATTGTCAGCATTATATCAGTGCCTTTCCTTCAAAAATAATACCACCCAAGTGCTCTTCCTCTTTTTACCATTAATTCCCATCCAGGGGACCCTTCTAGGGGAGTCGGAACATGCTGTTCAAGTTTATTTAAGCACCCACAACATTTGGTGCTCGCATTCCCCATATTTCAAGAGCATCAATTTGCCTGTGATCACAGGGTTGCAATATGCCTAGGTTCACTTAAAACAGTGGTCCCCAAATATTGCAATACTAAAGAAAAATATGTACTCATGCAATGTTTTCAATCAGCACCAATCTCATTGGTGATTCTTTCGTCCTTCCGCTCAATCCAGTCTGCACCAGTGTCTCTAAAGCAAAAATGCTATTTCCGGGCAAGGACCTCGGTCGAGTAAATCATTGAATCAGGAAATTTTGCAAGGACATCTGTAAAAAGGTTCACTTATGAATATGGTTGTGAACCCCTCCCATGAGTTCTCTCACCTGAAAGATAAACACAAATTGAGACGCCTTCACAAAATGACAGTCATGCAAATATTTATTGGCATCAAAACCAAACACACAATTTGAGAGAGAGGTGACATGTGTTGCTAGGGCTCTCTCTGCTTTTACTTACAATGGGCTATACTTAAATACTATTATTCAGCTGTGCTAGCACATCACGAAAAAAACACAGGGTCCTTGAAAGGTAACTTCACTGACAGGGTGAACAGAGTGTTTGGTGAGTAAATATAGAGAAATACAAATAGCCATGCAGGGGAAGTCTTGACATGTGTTTTTCTCTATCCTGAGCCTAAGCCCGGGGGAAAGATCAACACCTGCTGGCATTTGTGCGTGCTATTTTGACTTCAAGATATTTCCTAGCCTGTAACTTGCCTGTAACTTAACACACACAGAAGTCATTTGGACTACTGTTCGTGGACCGGCGAAAACTGTTGTGTGACATTTTTTGTAAAGAAAGAACTGGTGTTCATTAAAGTATTTTTCCACAGCGATAAAAATAGCATCAAATCCACATTTTCCAGGCACTGCCATAACAGACTACCTAGCCCTAAGATGTCAAAAGCTGGGAAATGTTTGTAGTACCTGTACATATTATGGCGTAAATACTCCTCTAATGCTCATACAAGAGTCAAACTGTTGGCGTTGCCACTGGTTTGTCAGCAACAGATGCAGAGACACAGAGTCACCAGTAATATAATCAGTAAATAAAACACTGTCTCAGAAAATATGTTGAAAAATGCCAAAAAATCCATTGTCGTTTCCAGAAGGAGGTGTCACAGCAACCCGTTGGTCACTGCGGCACCGATGGTGTAAAGGTACATAAACAGTTAATCACGCTGTGTTACGACCAAGGGCAGCACTGGTGCCATCACGCTGTATTACGAGCAGCTTCAGCGGTCTAGTTCATTTCAAAGATGGCTACTCGCATCGCGTTTCTTCGTCTTATACCGGCAGACATACAACGCACATTGCATTGCAACCCTGTTGGCTTCTGCTGTAATGTAAGACGCTGTGTTTTCCTTTCTTGACTCGTTAGTCCCTCTGTCCATCTTTGCTCCGCTCGGGTCCTCCTGTTGATATTTGCTTCTCTGCCTTGTGCTTTCCCTAGATCCCCCTCCCACTTGCCCCTGGCTTGCAGCCACTGTTACTGTCCTTACTCGGTAATGCAGCTCTATTTTTCTGGTACTCCAGACATTCATCTACTTCCTTCCTGAGTTCCCTGGCTTCCATTCAGAGAATGTTTTCCTACTCTCTGCCACAAACTTGCTTTAACTCTCTGAGAGGTCTATTCACTGCCAACTATATTGGATTTACTGTTCAAGTGATTCCTTCTTCTGCTACCAACTAGCTTAGGGTGTTTATGCCTTTGGGCTTTTCCCTCAAGCTCCTGGACAAATCCTATCAGTCTGCCACTCTGCCCTACATTTTGTCACCTACAGAAGGTCATAGCGGCGGCGGGTAATGATGGGCCCTATCTGTACCAAGAACCGCTTTGCGACAAGGCAAAGACTAAGAAGGAAAGACCCAAGACTTCCTGAAGAGGGTCTGACTCATCAGACTCAGGTCAGAGGAGTGGGTGGGGGTATTTGACACAGGCAGATAGAGGGGACTACGCCCCATTATGAAGGTTGCAGTCTAAATGGTAAAGTAAAGAAAAGAAACCTATTTTCCCAAATGAAGAATGGTTCAATCTCTCAGAAGTGGCTTTTTAACTAATTTTCTCCCAATCAAGAGAACTTCACTTGTTCCTATGCAATTCACGATCCAAGCGATTATAAGGGGTGACGTTTTTTTCAGCATAAATTCCAAACATTTAACTACATGGTATTAGCCAGCAAACATTTTTCAAAGATGTTTGAATTGATCAGCATTTTTTCACAATTGTAAACGTATGAAGACCTGAACTTGGAGTAATGAAGATTGCTCAAAAGGCTGCTCAGAAACCACATAGCTAGAGTCCAGATAATCCCACATGGTCTGTTTTGGCTAAGGGATGGCAGGTAGTAGGTGGGTATGGCCATAAGGGCTAGCATAGCCATGTGGAGGGCAAGGGGTGGGATGAATGGGTGGGTAAATAACCAAACAACACCTAAAGGTTCAGTGTCCCTTTTTACATATCATCTCTTTTGTACACTTCATATGAAAATAGTTTTGGTTTATAGGCATTGATTTCAGCTCCACCTAATAGCCCAAACTAAAAAGCATTGACACAGCCAGTAGATATGGGCACTATAGAGGCATTGGTATCATGTATGTATGCCCACACTCCATTTCCTTGCTTTTGCCAACATGTGCCCAGAAGTGCCATCATTTGTCAGGTAGTGACATAATTTCGTCTTTTATTCGTTTGCCAGATATTGCTATTGTATGCAAGGTAATGCCATCAAAGTCTCAGATATTAAGTCATTTTCTATATTTTGGTGGGAAAATCCTGAGGACTCACCACATTGCCAATAATTGCCATCAAGTATTTGCACCATTGCCATCCATTTCTAGGGTAAAGTATTTTTAAATATTTGGGTAGTTAACAGAGCAGTGCCAATGTTCCATCGCATATAGTTAGCATAACAGTGCCAGATTATTTTATGTCCATGTAGCTAAGAAGTGCCAGACTAACTCTGTCCTCTTAACATAGAACAAATACATTATATTTATGTTATTGCTTAAAACGTTGACCTACTGTAAGGGATCCGAAATGAGAGACAGACACGAGGGTGTTGTATTCTAAAGTATAGAAATGTTTTATTAAATAAAAAGGGTTGGAAAAACGCCTCTCTAGCCCTATTCTAAAGAGGAGCTTCCCTACCTGGAAACTAAAACTAAGGCTCTGTCTGTGTCAGGATGTCAGTAACTGAAAAGCCGTCCTTGTGTCCAAAACAACCTATCCTGGCCCTCGCACTCATAAACAAACAACAAAAGGTGCAAAGAAATGTCTTTAACTTGATGTTAGAAAAAGTGTTCAAAACAAAAAGTGTAAGAATGACTCTAACAAAAATACTCCCACAGGCAAAGACCCTTGGATCCAGAGGATGGTCCCCTTCCCCTGGATTACTGGACTCTTGTTTAACCAAAATGTTCTGTTCAAGCAAAAGGTTCTGTAACAACCTTTCTGTAAAAGTTCTTGTATCTTTGTAGGTTACCTGGTATACACCCCTGACTGGAATCTTTATACAATGTCCAACTGTCTGATGTATTCACCTGCCAGGACTTCTCTTTAGGATCCTCAAATCTTCTGGTGTACTCTCCTGCCAGGAATCTTTTGTAGAATCTCAACTGCCTGGTGTACTCGCCTGCATGACTGCCTATGTGTTCCCACAGTTCTTAGATGCACCACAATAGCATGTACTGTCTGCTGCTTGATATATCTATTTGTGGTAATATTTTGCTCAAATGTACTTGCTGAAACTTCTCCCCCACATTGGCATCTCATACTTCAGTATTTGATTGGGGTTTTCCTTTATACTCTGTCTTGTCTGCATAAACATACTTCTTATGGCACCTTGCCATTGTACTTTGCCTTGGCCGTATTCAAACAAGCTTTGCCTTTGTACTTTGCCTTGGTCGCATTCAAACAAATGTTGCCTTTGTTTATTTTCTGCATCAAACATTCTTCTTATTGGGTGTTGAATCTGTACTTTGCCTTGACCGCATTCAAACAAAGTTTGCCTTTGTATATTATCTGCATTAGCAATCTTGTACCGTTCAATCACTTGTTGGTGTGGTTGTCGGAATGTCCTGGCATCCCCAGCTGCTTTGGGCTGACTCACCGGTCTTCCCCAGCATTCCCAACGTTGCTCGTGCCTCTGCGTTATGGCCTCTTCCTCTGCCTTTCAGGTTGGAGTGTGTGGGCGCTTTTCCAGCACCTGGTGCGACTCCTTAGTTACACATCAGCTCTCCTTCTCGGCCCAGGGTGAAGTCTGCTGCCTCACAGAGCGACCACATCTCCAGGAGCTTCTGAACTGCTCCTGGCATCTCCATAACCCTTCTTGCTCGCACACAGCGTTCCTCTTCCTTTCCCAACGGCCTCCTCTGCTCAGCTGGCTCCGTCGGTGTGCTTTGCATTTAAGAGCGCCTCCGTGAATGGCAACGTCCTCCTCTGCTGCACTGCTCGCTGCACCTCTCTTCTCCAGTGTGGCTGCAATTTTTAAATGTACCGCTCATTGCAGGTTTGGAAAAACAACTAGTCCTCTTGCTGCATTTTGAACTCCTGCCACTCTGCACAAACTCCTTTGTCTTCTTCCTCGTCTCAGTACCTGAGTGGTTATGGGTGTTGAAGTGCATTACTTTGTTGGGGCTTTTAACTCCTGGATGATTTTTCTCATGGTTTCCACAAAAAGGCACATGAAGATTAGAACTCCTGTTTACCTTTGGACTCTTATCCCTTGAATAGATTTTTTCCTGGACATAAACGCACATCAAGAACAAAAGGTGTTATGTGTGAGTTGTGGGTGTTTGCGTGGAAAGTGGGGGCCTGACTAGAATGATGTAGAGAAAAGGTTTCTTTTTTAATCATAACCTTTTATTCGTTTTGAAAAAAAAAGTAAACCATAACAATTGCCACAAGATAATATCCAAGCTGTTGACATGATAAATGTATAACAAAGGTTCTCTGTGGGTGATATTGCACTGATATAAGGGGCCAGAATATAAACCAAAACAATTCACAATTCCCCCCTGTGAGGTAGGCATGGTGACAAGAGAGACAGACACAAAAGATAGCAGTTTGAAAGCCTAATGCCTATCTTGCCTTATCTCTCTTTGAGTATTCCCTTAAGTGATGTCTCTAAGGGTAGTCGAGGTCTGTAAGTCCCAAAACAAAATCTTTCTATGTCAAACCTATGCTTGTCCTCACTCTTAAAAACAAATGGTGTGCTAGGTCTTCTTAACAGAAAAATGGTGTTCCAAAAAGAAGTATAAACTAAGGCTGGATTCAGGTCGCCTTATCGTCAGGTTTAGTGTTGCCAGTACAAAAATAGTTCAACTTAGAAATGCCCTTGGAGTCATCAAGGAAAGGATACTGTAACTTCAAATCAATTTAGTTCACACAAGTTCCTATGCTCGCTTGGGCTCCCTTCCCCAAGCTTCATGAAACAGTTTCCTTTAGGTCTTTCAGGATTCCCTTCCCCAAGCTTAGGCCCCTCTGGTTTCAAGATTCACCACAAAGATCACAAAACAACAAAAGGTCTGCTTCTCAAAATTCACTTTCAAAACACATTTTTTCCTCTTTAGTTCAAACAGCCTTTCACAATATTTTGGGGATTTTGCTCCCAATTCACTTTCAATGTAGCTCCCCCTTTTTTCAACTTCTCTCAAGTAGTGTTGTTTGTATCTTCCTTTTAACACTGGGTTAGTATGGGAGACTTTCGAGAATGCACAGCTTTGCTTTCCCCTATGTGCAACCACTCTGATACTTCAGTATCTTCTCTTTCCTTCCATTTGTGCCGCTCGCACGTTTCAGTTTCTCTCCTTTTCTTTCGGGCCATTTGCATGGTTTTAAATTAAATTTGCCTTTTAGCCTCACACGCGCACCAGGTTTTCTGGCATTCAAAAACTCACCGGTTGACGTGATGCTGTCGGGAAGGCTCGCCGGCTTCGGCGCTGAGGTCTGGGTCTCACCACATGCCCCTCAGATACCCCTGGGACCTGAAATCCTCCCAGGGGAAGCATCTGCTTGGCCATGGTCCACAGGACTCTGCACGTCAAAATCCAGCTCCTTGGAGACACAGCTCCCTTGCCACACTACAACCCTCACACAGTACCGGGTCAGCGTCTCGGCGCCCAGTTCTTCTGATATTTTCGGGGGTGTCCAGCTGCAGCTTCCTGTTTTTTGGCTTCCACGGCTCACTCAGCATTCACAACTCGCTCTATTTCTCTGGTAAAAAGTGGTTTAGGAACAAGAAGGGATTCCCTGCTGGATTCAGCCACACAGCCTCCCTTCTGCTCCCCTAACTGTTGCTCTCTTATCTGCTGAGTGCTCCACCTTTTATAAACCTGAGCCCTGTCAAGGGGTTTCAGGTGCGAGTCCTTGGCCTCCATTACCTGACTCCATTTAGGCCAATTAATGGGACATGCCTGACTCTTAGGTTTCTTTTTCTTCATCCTAGTACTAGAGTGGTAGGTAACAGAGGGCAGTTGTGTTTAGCTGTTGTCAATTGCCTGACTCTGCCTGACCTTGTTGGAGGGACATGTTGGTAGTGTGGTGTGGTGGGCCTCTCATTCATCTTCCTCCTCACAGTACTGTAGGGACCTTTCCCATAGGTAATCTTTCTTACTCTCGGACTCCTCTTGCTTGTCTCAGTATGTGTTGGAATTGGGGTTGGGGGAACATAATAGGACTTATAATAGCCCATAAAGGCTGAGGGAGAGTGGGGTGATGGATAATTGGGAAAGGGGGGATACCGTGTATCATCCTCAGGCATTCCCTTCCCGCTCCCCAAGGACCCCCTACTCAGGTGATTCTCCCTCGCTTGTCCACCCCCAGTGTCAGGATTCAACAGCGATGGCCCTTCCCTGGCCACCTGAGCAAAGGAACTGAGGGGAGAAAATGTGAGGGCGCCCTCAGGTTTCTTACACCCCGAATACTCCACTTCCCATCTGTCCCAAATTTGCCGGATAGAGAAAGGGTTTCTTGACTTCCTCTACACGGAGTAATCGTTATCTGGCAATAGACCATTAGGGGCTTGGAGTTTAGGGGTCTTTCTCATGGGAAGGGGGGGACACTGTGAATCCTCCTATGAAGTGATAACATCTGCCCGGTAGCTGTCTCCTCCCATCTGAACCTTCCTCGTGTAACCGCCCCAGGGTCAGGATTAGGTAGTGGCTGCCGCCCCTGGCCACATGGGAGGAGGTCCCCACTGGGGAATCTGTGATGACTCCATTGGATTCATCACATACCCTTCCCCTAAAGACTTTACTTCCTGCTCCTGGCATCTCCATGGCCCTTATTGCTTCCACGCTGCATTCCTCTTCCTTTCCCAATGGCCTCTTCTGCTCTGCTGGCTCCGTCAGTTTGCTTTGCGTTCAGGAGCCCAGTGTGAATGGCAACGTCCTCCTCTGCTACACTGCTCACTGCACCTCACTTCTCCATAGTATAGTTGCCATTTTTAAATGTCCCGCTCGTTGCATGTTTGGAAAAACAACTAATGTGCATGTTGTTCTTTGAGCTCCAGTCTCTCTGCACCAACATGCTTGTCCTCCTCCTGGCCTCAGTACCTGTTAGGCAGAATCCTGTGCAGTTCCCTTAGGGAGCACTACACAAGATTAGGACTACAGGTGAGAGCAATAAATCCCCTTTGGTATCAGTCTGTACCACAAAGATTTAGTTGGTATCTGTGGCTGAGCAGTCAGACTTATCTCAAGAGGGAGATGAGCAGTATTCAGGGTTTACACAATAAGCCTACAGTACTATGGCACAAGGAAACACTGACCAAAGCTTTGTATTAAAAAGTAGATATATATTTATTTTATACACTTCTAGTTAAACACATCTATCATAGTTCTTAAAGCAAGTTAAATTCAGTCAAAGAAAGTATACACAACTCCCTAGTTAAATTGTAGACAAGTTTGAGCAAGAGTGAAAACTGAGCAAAACAGCACAGGGTAAACCAAACACAAATGGCACACTAGCAATTTCTCACAAGGGAGGGAAAGCACAAGTTATACCGAAATATCTTCTTACACACCCTAGCAACACTTTTCATACGTTTGTGAACTAGATTAAGCAAGGCAGTGCATCCGCATGGAAAATACTTAAACTGAGCAAAATGGCATTTCACAAGGTTTAAAAGTGGGAAGGAAAGGGTGGTTATAAGAAGTAGGTGCACCAACACATTTTTAGTTGAGAAGCAATCTAGAGAAGGCAGTTCTAACAAATTTAGCCAGATTCAGTAGGCCTGTGCCAGAGTCAGTGTTACAGGGCAAGGGCCCAGGAGCAAAATGTTCTTGTAGCTGCTATCAAGTCTTTGGTTAACGATTTGAAAAGGTGGATGCAGAAGTTGAAAGACAATGTTAAGAGAGAGGGGCGGCCAACCCAACAGTTAGGTAAAGGATTTAAAACACCTTTAGCACTACCACGCAGAAAGGGCGGCCTGGCGGAACAATGTACCTTTAAAATGAAGAAGTGGCTCCTGCGGTGGCGGTTGTTCCTGGTAGTTCCTGCAGTTCAGGGGATCCAGCAGAGGAAGAGAGGCTCTCATCGTGGAGGAAGGTTTGAGTTACTGCACTACCCAGGGATGAAACCAGCCGCGGTGCTGCCCGACGAATAAAAGGTACGCTCCTTTAAATCGCGGTCCGGGTGTACGGGTGTCTGGCTATCTGGTCTCCAAGTACAGGGTACTGGCGATTAGACCAAGGCAGGTCCGGGAAGGTGATTGGCAAACTGGTTGGCCCCACCAGCTCAAGGGAAGAAGGCTCTTGCAGGTGAATATCTTCTCTCGTCGTGTGGAGAAAAGTGGTGAGACACTGCAGCAGGGCTTCACAGGTGGTTCAGTCGTTGCAGATATCTTTGGCTTCTCTCCTCTTCGGCTTCTTAGTTCCAGTGGCAACGTCTTGCTCTTCCAGTCCTCATGACCCTGCTTTTATGCAAAAAGATCCCCATTCATACAGCCTAGCTGTCACTCCCACAGTGGAGTGGTCATCTTGGCGGGAGACCCTCAGCCTATCAGGATAGAGTGCGACATGGGTTGCTGAGGCAACCCTGTCCAGGGGTCCTACTCCCTCTCCCACACAATGGACCCACCCCAGACTCAGTGGCGCCAAAAGGAGGGCTTCTCGGCAGAAGCCCGCCAAAAGGACGAACAAAGGATCCCCGACCTGGGTTAGGAATTTAGAGAAAGACACGAGAAAGAAGTTATATTAAAGTTCTGGCAAATAAAACCTACCGGGGTAAAGTTAATATTAAAATACACCGGCGGAATGTTAGAGGCTGTCACATGTGGTAGCCTCGAACAATGGGAAAATCCCATAGGAAAATATTTGCGGTCGAATATTTACGATAGTAACCACTGCCATGAGCCAGAAACCTTTGAGAGGGAGACTGTATGGTACCCTCTCGAAAATGAACATAAGGGAAAAACTATTAACCCTTCCCAGTACCTCCATAGTAAGATGGGTTGTACTGGTTTAGTTCGCAAAAATTGACTAGTAAAGTCAATGGGGACTTTACATGCCCTGGGAGACAGTAGTCAGTCCCAGGGTATGGGGTCTATGTTTGGGGGTCGCTACAACACCCCTGTGTCACTGCACGGAGGGTGCTGTGTAACACATGTGAATAAAGATGGTTCCTATGGAGGGGAGAGAATCTCCATAGGCATGAAACACAACAATAGCCTAGAACACACATAGCAAAAAATACTTAAGAGTGGGAAAAAGAGTCTCACTCTTAGCAGGAGAAACAAACAAACCCTTCAAATCCAGCAAAGCTGCTGGAGGACTCTATAGGTAAGGGAAATTAGCCATAAGATGAGAATTCTCCCTAACAGTACCTAAGTGGTTATGGGAGTTGAAGTTGATAACTTTCTTTGGGCGTTTAATTCCTGCATGATTTTACTCATGGTTTCCACAAAAAGGCACATCAAGATTAGAGGTCATAGTTACCTTTGGACTCTTAACCCTTAAATAGTTTTTCTCCTGTACTTTACATAAAGGCACATCAAGAACAAACAGTGTTATGTGTAAGTTGTGGGCGTTGGGTTGGAAAGTGTGGGCCTGACTAGAATGATGTAAAGGAAAGGTTTCTTGAATTCCTCTACAGGGGGAATCATTATCTGACAATAGGCCATTAAGGTCTTGCGGTTTAGGGGGTCTTTCTCATGGGAAAGGGGGGGCACAGTGTGACTCCTGCAATGGCGCCATAACATCTCCCCGGTAGCGGTCTTCTCCCGTGTGATCCTCCTTCATGTAACCGCCCCTAGGGTCAGGATCAGGTAGCAGCTGTCATTCCCTGGCCACATGGGAGGAGGTCCCCACCAGGGAATCCTTGATAACTCAATTGGAGTCATCACACTACCTTGAGAGCAGTGAAGCGCTGTACAGGGTGTGGGTAGCCAGCGTTTGGGCTGGTGCATTTTAAAAGTAGTGTAATTCTGCTTCAATTGGGATTAGTCCTTGCTGCAGTATTATTGAAACTGCCCCGTTTTGGCAGCCTTGCGTAATTGGAGAAATGTGGGCGCTTTCTGAGCTGATATAGGGATCGAGTTCCAGAGGGTGGGTGCCTGAGAAAAGAAGGATTGTTTACAGTTCCTCTCTTTATGGCCGAGTTGTGATTCGAGCAGGTGGGTGATGTGCTGTGTGAGGAGCGCGTGTTACCAGATATGTGGAGCTTATCCACTAAGTGCACTAGCGTGTCACTCATGACTGCTTTGCACATGATACATGCAGTATTGAATAGTTTCCTTGCCTGGATAGGAAGCCAGTGTAGTTTGCATAAACGCTGACCAGCTGGAGGATGTGTGACAAAAGAACAGATTTTATCGAGGAGATAGCGTCTGACGAAACTTGTAACCTTACTGACCCCTCGCTGAGCGTGGTGAGTAAGCCTTTTGGTGCCACAGTAGCAGAGGCCAGGGTGAATGGACATATACAAAAGTTTAATCCCACTAGTAAGACAGGGGAGTCACTGATCTCTCCTGTGATGATTTCACCAACCCTTGACCCAAAAACATTCACGATC
Organism: Ambystoma mexicanum; assembly: GCF_040938575.1. NCBI lineage: Eukaryota > Metazoa > Chordata > Amphibia > Caudata > Ambystomatidae > Ambystoma > Ambystoma mexicanum. The sequence continues at coordinate 652,309,791 of NC_090923.1, forward strand.
AACAAAGTACAGCATGATGGAAGAGACAAGAGAATCAATTGTGGTGAACCTATAAGCATTCTGCGTAGAATTCCTTACTTACAAATGTTGAAATTGTCTGGCTTTAACTTGGTCGAACCGTTAATGAACAAAAGGGGGAATGTAGCTCGTATACACTGTGGGCTGTCTGAAATAGCAGAACTTATTCATACCCATAAGAGTACATTACTCAGCTTGGGTTATGAATTGGATAAAGAAATTGACACAATGGCATGGAATGGTTGCTTTGATAAATGCCAGGCCCAGATTGTGATGGATAAGCCGGGGGAACAAAAGGGGAAAGAGGCCTCTTCATCCGTAAATGATAACGAAAATGGGTGGTCTTGGCTCGAGGGTTTACTATGCATGCAAGGTATAGAAACTAAATTAACTAAAGATTTCAAGTTGGAACACAAGGGGCCACACACATTTATTCAACCAGTCATGCTCCCTGGAAGCACTAATGAAATATGACATGCTCCACGAAACTTTGCTGACTTTTGAGACGTTGGTTGATGGGTTCCAGGTTTATGAGGAGTCAGCAAAATAGGTGTTCCAAATGTTTTCAGCTCTAAGAGGTACCCTGTGTCTATGGAAACTGGAAATGTAATGGCAGTAGAGGTAAAATGTCTGAAGGAAACTGCCATTGATGAAATACTGATCATTAATGTGTACTACCCGCCGGGACAAGGGAATGGGGAATTAATTTGTGAAGCACTAGAAGAAGCCCTAGCACACTGAGACCGCATCCAAAGCCAAAGGACCATTTTAGTGGGTGGGGACTTTAACGCCAGAGGCCGGGATACCTCAGAAGGACCGGTATATAAGAATGTCTTCCTGAAAAGTGAAATGTTGCAGGACAAGGGTAATGCAAATGGGAAAAGGTGGTTGCCTTCCTGGAAGACTAGAAGACTGGGAACTCACACTCATAAATGGCAAAGTGAGGGCAGATGTTCCTGGTCAATTTACTTGAGATAATGGAAAAACTAAAGCCGCGCTTGATTATCTTTTTGGTAGTAACATTCTCATGGAGAGTATTTAAACTTGGTGATCACTGGGGTAAACAATGACCATGCCATACTCTCATTGTCAATAGAACTCCAGGGGGATGTAGACCTGTTGGTGACAAATGGAGGGTTAGACTGTAATCATGCTGGAAGTTGCATCCACTGGACAGTTGCTAACTTGCAGAAGGCTTCCCAAATAGCTATCACGGTTTCCATTAGTGAAATTGAGGCGCTTGTAGGCCTAACCTCAGATGAATTTGAGGACTGGCCAAAGGGAGTTGCAGAAGGAGCGGGTGCGATTAAAGGTAGTCGCTTGGCAACTGTAAATGGCAAATCTTTTAAAACGTTTGAGATTGCTATTCGGGATGCTAAGCGAAAACTATGCAGAGATCTAAGAGCTATCAAAAGGGCCAATTTGAATCAACAGGAACTAACAGTAGTAGTCAAAAAGGAGAAAAACGGTTAGCGAAATTGGCTTAGATACTGGAAAAACTCCACTAGGAATGCTCAGTGGCAGCAAATACTGGGGGCCCTTATATCTAGAAACTCTCACTCCATATGGCAGATCCTAACGCAAGCTAAGAGTAGTAACACCAAAATGATCCTCAACCCAATTAAAAAGGAAACTTGGGAAAAACATAAAAACTGGGGGAATGCCCAAGCCCCTAGTGTACCCAACAGACCCGACCCCTATGCAGGCATTGTCGTTGAATATTATGCTAAATTGTATGATTGATTTAATAGCAAACCTCACGAGCACCTGGTCCAAATGGGTTGTCTAACTTGGTGTTAAAAAACTCCAAGGATGCCTGGGCCTCCATCCTGCTGTTGTTGTACAACACGATCTGTGTGGGACACCAAATACCGTCCTCATGGCAGCAGTCTGTGTTGTTACCAGTGTATAAGAAAGGGGACAGAACTGTTCTGGGCACCTACAGGCTGCTGTCCCTGTTGGGCGTAACCAGTAAACTGGTTGGAACTTTCCTGCTGAAGAAGCTGCAGAACTGGGGAGAGGAATCTGGAGTCCTGTACAAATACCAGTGTAGAGGAGGAGCCAAGTACTCCCCGTCCAACTGCCCCACCTATGTTACCTCTAGAATGGGAACCAAAGTATGTGACGTATGCGGAACAATTGAATCAGCAAAGAGCAGAGCGTGGACTCTGTGAATTACCCATTAGAGTCCCAGTGCCTAAGGCAATCTGGGAGGCAAGGTACCCATTGAGGGAACCGTACCTGCATTCAAGACAATATAATGGGCATCTGAATGAGATTCAGAAGAAGCAGAGCAGATGAATGGTGACATAACACAGAAAGAGATGACAAACACAGAAGAGATGCAGAGATCAGAGAATGCAGATATTCTATAAGGCATCAAGAAAGCAACAAGGATAAGTGACATCTTCGGCTCAGGGTGAATAAGCTTCTGCTGCAGAGACAGATGAAGATATAAAGACAGTTTACACGTGTACAGATGCAATTGAAACGCAAGCAGCAAAATGATTGTGAAGCTAGCTCTAAGCTTATAATACGATAGCCCGCGGCAAGCGCCAATATATATATATATATATATATATATATATACCTCTACAGATGCATATGAACAAGAAAAAGATGGATGTTTCCATTGTACGTTATAAAGCAATGCTGAACATGAATAAGAAGGCCTCACTTCAGTGTGTTACAGTTAAAAGCAAGTTTTAATTACAAAAATGAATCTCAGCAGACAGAGATAGGACAAGCCAGGAAGCCAAAAGCCTTATCAAAGAGAACTTGGCTGACATTGGATACAAATTGTGTGAAGGAACAAGAGGCTCCTGGTCAGGAAGCTTGAGCAAAGCAAAATACGTCCGAGGACTATTAAAAAGAATATTAAATACACGAAAAGCTCGATTTCATGGTGTCCAGTCACGCGGAAGGAAGAAATTGGAAGGACGAGGTGGTCACACCTACGCATAAGGGCAGGCTGCCTACACTCTTCAAAATTCTCAGAGCGCAGTACAAACTCGAGGCCAAACTTCAAAGCACTAATTGACACTGTACCATTGAGGCGATGATGGTTTGATATAATAATTGGTGGGAAGTTAGTTTCTATATGAGCCCACTAACACCTGGATATTCAGTCTGTGTGCTGCTAAACATAGGTGGAAAAGTACTGATGGGGGTTAGAAGCCAACCAATTGTAGTGGACCGTGTAATCAAGGGTCCTATAGTTTGTGTAACTACTGGAACATCTGTTATCTGAATAGCGATTAGCTCAGTTAGAGATATAAAGAAGAACGCACTAACCTGCACATCCAGCGGTAACCAGGAAGGGCAAATGTACTGACGACTGCGAAGGCTTCCCTATAAGCCCAATCACTCCCCACCCGATTGAACAACCAGGAGAAGGGAGGACTGTGCCCCCAGGGAAACCCTCTATGGGAAAAAAAACCTGCGCGGCACTGAAGACACTGGTTCTGGGCTGGATTCAATGTCCTGGAATCTTGCGGGAACTGTGGTGCTGAAGTACGAGTTCGGTTGGGAAGAGTTCTGTAGAAATGAGAAAGAGCTGATGAGAGAGGTAAAGGTCGGAAGAGGACAGTCCCACAGAAACCCTGCGCCTACCTATATCTGCCTTGGATGTTCTAATGCAGACAAATTGCACTCCGTGTATCAAGGAACTCGGAAGGCTGAAGGGATGGAAGGAACACTCCTGGAAGGTATGGAAGAGGAGGATGGTTAGTAGAATAGTAGCAGAATGGCGGGGCTAGGAAGAGAGAAGAGGAAAGGACCTTAAAGTAAGTACCATAGAATGAAAGCGCTTGTACTAGATTCGGATGGAGGTCCGGAGATACACTGCAGGGGGTCTCGGCAGGTGGAATCAAAGAATCTCTGAATTCTGGAAGATTCAATGCTAAAGCACACAAGAGGGAAAGAGTTAGCATTCGAACACAAGTCAGAGAGTAAAGATCCCTAGAAGGCGATCACTTATGAAGTGTCTGGGCTAAAGGAGTAGCGACGCGCAGAGGCAAAGCAATTGGTTCCTTATATCCGGTCACATGACCTGCTGGCGACGTCTGAGAAGTATGTGAAACAACTAGACCGGCACTCAAAGATTAGCAAGAAAGATACGCCACCATGCTGGGGGGATTCACAAATCCTACCGCGATGCCACAAAGACCAACGTTTATAGTAGGTTGTAACAACATCATGTATTTAGTGACGTTCATATTGGCCATGTTTTAGGAAGGGCTTTGTTGCCCCACCTGATGTTAAACACCCTATCACTTTTCTTCATATTAGACATTCACTTAGAACCAATCACTCCCTCTGATGGTTTTTGTAGTTTGACACATAGGTAGTGACGCAGGTCAACGTCAATGATGACGATTTTATGCAATATAACCTCAGTTTCTACTAGGCTGCATTGAGTAAGAGGATCGAACGACTGCTGATGTTCGTTGTACTCCCTGGTTTATATATTTGTTATTAAAACGGACTCCTCTTTTGCCAAACTACCTGAGTCATTTTGAGTATTGATGTATGAATAAAAATCTGCATCCCCATTGCGATGCTGGAAATGCATCGGAGGGACAGGGCCTCCGTATCCTTGTCCTTTACTGCTTTTTATCGTGTGTTGTCGTGTTTTCTGCGCAGGAGTTCATGTGGGACTCCTGGCGGTGCAGCTCTCTCTCTTTTGGTTTGGTGAACGGACCCGTGGGATACCCTTATGGCACCCATGGGTGGGAGTACAACCCTGTACCCCTAGTGTATGTTTTTGGGCACCTGTGGGTGGCCCACAGAGCAGGGTATGGGCTGGTGGCAGCTCCATGCTGAAATTGACAGGTGCGCAGAGTATCCTCCATTCTGGGATACCCCGGCCCTACCATTGGGATCAGTTGAGTCCTGATGGAAAACAAGATGGCCCCTGTGGCCTCTTGCTTTCTATTACCCATTACCTTGTTTTCCCAAAGTCCTGGGAAGCCCAGACTCTGTACCTTCCCCCTGACTGGCTGTTGGGTGGAAATGCCATATATGGTGTTGTTGTGAAGGCCCGGCCAGACTAGCTGGAGCCTTCCCGGTGATGAATGCTGTGGGTACCTCCTGTGGGTGGGATCTGGGTGAATAGAGTGTGTGGCGAATATGCATTCTGTGTTGTGGATATTTAGTATCTGGTGGTTGACACAATGACTGAGACAGCCCTGCCCGAAAACGGTATGAATGCAGCTTGGAGTGTTGAATGGCTCGGTACTTGTCCCAGTACACATAACTTGTTGTGAGTGTCTGGAGAGAAGTGAATGGCCTGAATACCTCGTGTGCCTGATTGGCTGCCTGCCTGCATGAATGCCCTTAGTCGTGATTGGATGCTTGAGAGTGACCCAGAGGAATGAATGGGAGATCAACAGTATATCTGGGGACCTCTCACTGCTAGGAATCGTGTTCAGAAGCTGAAGTCCACTACGACGAGTAACTGGAGTAACTGAAGCTTGACCTTGAAGCCCCGCTGGACGAGAAGAAGTGCTGTTGCTCTCCTTCCCAATCTGAAAGCTGCTGTGCCTCCAAGGACTGTCCCAGAGAGGACTTGGTAAGGCGCCCTCTTCCCGAGCTACGAGGGACCATCGTGCACAGCTGATCTTTGCCAAAGCTCCCTGGTAGACAGACCTTCGACAGGCTGCCGACCCGAGACGGGGACTGCCGCGGAATCTCAAAGAGAAGCACTCAGACTGTTGACCGCCACTGTCGACGACCGCTGTCGCCAACCGGACCCGCCGTGCTCCCGTTTGCCTAAGTAATTCAATTGATCATCGGACGCTCTCGTCTGCATCGTTGCCCGCTTTTCTCCTGCTGGAGAAGGCCCGACCGTCGACTCACCGAGGAGCATCCGCCAGTGGGTTTCCCGCCAGCTAAAGACCACAGAGACGCCGACGACTCGACGCCCTTGCTGGGCCACAGTTCTTCATCATCTCTTTGCGGTCCAGAACTATCGTCGCCGAGGTGCCCGCACGCCTCTTCCTTGCAGGACGCCAACGCTCTGTCGTTGACGAGCACTGCTAGGAACGAAGCAGCCACTTCACTGCCGTAGTTCAACCTGTTCTCCGTCGGACGTTCGACGACCCGTGACTCCTGCCTTGAAGGGAGGGCACTCAAGAAGGGCCGTCGATTCCCCGACACCGAACGCCGAGTTCCTCGACGCCTCTCGACGATCCGTGGCTCCTACCTTAAAGGGAGTCACTCAAGAGGGATCGGTCGACGCATCTTCGGAGAACTCTACTCCACCAGGTACATTGGGGGGGGGTAAAACCTTAATAGGAGGAAATAAGACTACCATTTCAACCATCTTACGTTCCTGCCTATCTCTATTGCTGGTTTCCTCGTTATTGATCTGTGTGACATTTTAACCATACAGTTGATGCGCTTTAATGAGATTCGATAACATTGGTGGTACCACTTTAGAATTGTATATATTTATCATTGTTGACTTCCGAGTACAAAGTGCGTTATTGTGATTGTGTACATACCTTTGAATATTAATTATATAAAGACTGTGTTTTCAGTAATACATTGTGTGGACATTCCTTTGTGGGGTTTTGGGGACTACACTGTACTTAAGAACCAGCCTGCATCACCTCCTGAGAAGCTAGGCCTTGATTGCTCGTCCATTGCTACCGTAATAGAGAATCTTGGCTGGGGTCTTCTGTGCCTCTCCTCTACCATATAGAGAGCGGAAGTACAGACACCACGTACCAGTCTTTACACTGGTGGCAGCGGTGGGATGCTTATGGTTTTAAGAATCAGTGTATAACTGTGCCACTTACAAAATATCTGCACTTTATTAGATTAAGGTTTGGGTGTGTACAAAATAACTGCATTACAAGCAATAGAGTCTATTGCGAATGGTAAATTGACTCGGATGAGCTTAGAGGCTCTCCAGAGTGCTTGTGAAGCCAGGGAGTTGGACTTTGTGGATAGGTCTAGGGCTGAGCTGATAGCTGCCCTGGTGGACTACCAGACCGATGGTGAAACTCTTGATGAGGGGGGGAATGCAACCAATGAAGACTCTGCCCCTGGGGTTTCTACTGAATCTGTTTTTGGGAATGCCGCCATTCCTGCTGCCTCTGTTCCGAACCCCAGCAATTCCTTGGAGCTTGAGTTATTAAGGATGAAATTGGCCTTTGAATATCGCAAGTTGGAAATAGATGCTGAGCTTAAGAAGGAGGAGCTGGCTCAACAAGTTGAACTCAAGAATAGGGATCTTGAACTCAAAGACAAGGACACTGAATGTCAGAGAATCCAGCTAGAGAAAGCTTGAGTGGAGACTTCAGCGAAACCCAGTGAGAGTGTCAGGTTACCAGCAGCTAAATTTATGAAGGATTTGGTTGGTGTGTTTGTGGAGGGTTCTGATATCCTCCAATGGATTGAGGCGTTTGAAATGACTTGTGCAATTCATGATGTTGACAAAAGAGATTGGGCTAAGTGTTTGCTTAGCAGAGTGCCTCAAACTGGATATGACTGTATTCTGAAGCTGAGTGTGGAAGAAAGGTGTCAGTATGAGTGTATGAAATCTGCTTTTATTGCCAACTTTGGCAAGACACCTACCCAATACCTTAAAAGGTTCAGGGATTTTAAGAAAAGAGAGAATGTGTCTTGGGTTGACTGGGTGAGTGCTGCGCACATGAATATGATGGGGTGGATTGATGGTTACAAGGTGAAAACTTTTGTGGAATTGTCCCACCTGTTGTTTTTTGAGCATTTTTCTGAAGCCTGTTCACCTGAGCTGCATCAGTATGTTGCTCACCAGAACATTTTGGATCCCTTTAAGCTGGCTAGGTTGGCTGACAAGTGGGTCTCCCACCGGGTGTCCCCTAAGGACTCCAGTGGGAAGGACAAAGACAAAGAAAAGGGGGCCTCTCAGAAAGCTCAGGAGTCCCAAAAGTAGTCACAGTCGAATAAACCTAAACCCTCCTCTCCTAAGACCCAAACATCTCGTGGGGATAAGTCATCTGTGGGTGGGAATAAGAGTAGTGGTCCACCTGCTGCAAAGCAGGCTCCCGGTCGTTCCAGTACCGTACCCCGCACTCCCGGCACTTGTTGGGACTGTGGGGCTCTGGATCACAAAAGGGGTGACTCCAAGTGTAAGGGTAAGGCACTCGGAGTACATGCTGTCAGCCTGACCTACCCTTACCCCATGTCTGAGGTGGAGGCCACTGTCCTCCCCTCCTCTACAGGGATCACATTTGGTGCTCCTGTAGAGATTTCCTTAGTGTCCCTTGGGGCCTGGGACCGGTACGCAGAAGTACTGGCGACTATCCCACAGAACACCCGTAGATTTTTGAGAAGTGTCCTCCTGAATGGCCAGCCTTCTACCGGTTTGAGAGACACCGGGGCAAGCATGACAGTGGTGGACAGGACCCTGCTCAAGCCAGAGCACTATGTAGGTGCTCCTCTGAGAACCACCAGGTTAGCTGGTGGTCCTCCCAAATTATCGCCTTTAGCCCGAGTCACACTCGTAATTGGAGACAAGACAGCAAAGCTTCCTGTCCTGGTTCAGGACAATGTCCCTGCTAACATTCTGTTAGGTAACGATCTAGTAGAGTTGGGATTGATCGCGGATGATCTTCCCATGACTGCTGCTGCGGTCACTAGATCACAGGTGACACCGGGTCTGGCTGTGAGTCAGGTACCCGAGCCGAAGGCACGGCCTAAGGCAAGACGAAGGAAGAGCAAGAAGGCCACTTCTGTGGAGGGAGCTCCTTAACTTCCTGCTGTTCTTACAGCACCCATTGGGATCTATGCTCCGGACGGGCTGGGTCCAGTGGTAAACCCCGTCTCAACTCCTGTGGGAGAAGAGCAAGAAGACTCTCCTGTGGGAGAGGTTCTCAACCCGGAGGATCATCCCGATCTTCAATGCTTATTAGCTGAAGGGGGACCCTCCCGTGCAGACTTCTGTAAAGGACAGACAGAGTGTCCCTCTCTCGAGGGTCTGAGGAAACAGGCCCTGTCCCAGGCACAAGGAGAAGTGCCTAGGACATTCCGGATTTATTGGGAGGGTGAGCTGCTTGTTAGTGAGCCCACTAAGCCTGAACCTGGTGCCCTCAAGAGGTTGGTGGTACCCCAGTTTTACAGGCCCTTCCTACTGCAGTTGGCGCATGAGGTGCCCTTGGCTGGTCATCTTGGTACCAAGAAGACTAAGCAGAGGCTCTCTGCCCATTTCTACTGGCCTCGGATGGGAGTAGAAGTGGAGTCCCACTGCAGGACCTGCCCAACTTGTCAGTTGTCTGGCAAGACTGGAGGCAGTGTCATTGCCCCACTGCAGCCATTGCCAGTGATTGGCACACCATTTGAGAGGGTGGGCATCGACATTGTCGGTCCCCTTGACCCTCCCACGTCAGGTGGACATCGGTTCATCCTGGTTTTGGTAGATCATGCCACCAGGTACCCTGAGGCTATACCCCTTCGGACTGTTACTGCCAAGATGGTTGCCAGGGCTCTCCTGGGCATTTTCACCCGTGTTGGATTCCCCAAGGAGGTTGTCTCTGACAGAGGATCCCACTTCATGTCTAGTTACATGAAAACCATGTGGAAAGAGTGCGGGGTAACCTACAAGTTCTCCACCTCTTACCACCCCCAGACCAATGGTCTGGTTTAGAGATTTAATAAAACTCTCAAGGGCATGCTAGGTGCTTTGGAAGAGCCCCTAAGGAGGAAATGGGATCTCCTCCTGCCATGCCTGCTGTTTGCTTACAGAGAAGTACCTCAAGAGGGTGTTGGTTTCAGCCCCTTTGAGTTACTCTTTGGACATCCCTTGAGGGGGCCCCTTGCCTTGATCAGAGAAGGTTTGGAAGCCACCCCTCCCGGTCCGGCCAAGCAAGTGGGGGACTATGTGTTAGGCCTCAGACAGAGGATGACACAGATGATGGGTCAGGCAACAGCGAATCTCAAGGCCAGCCAGGAATTGAACAAATACTGGCATGACCTTAAAGCATCGCAAGTGAATTGGACTCCGGGACAGGAGGTCCTCGTGATGGAGCCTACCAAGCCTCGGGCATTGGCAGATAAATGGACTGGACCCTTCCGGATAATCTCCAAGATGGGCGAGGTCAACTATCTGGTTGACATGGGAATCCCAGAGGTAGCCCCTCAGGTATTCCATGTCAATAGGCTAAAGCCTTTCCACAGGCGAGCCGAAGTCTCATGTCTCTTGCTGGCTTCAGAGCGAGAAGAGGATGAGAGTGAGCCCCTTCCTGATTTGCTGCGTAGCAACCCTCAGGATGGCTCAGTGGAGGGAGTGCAGCTCTCTCCAGATTTGACAACCGAGTAGCAGAGGGCCTGCAGGACTTTGCTCCAGCAGTATGCCTCTCTGTTTTCGCTGACGCCAGGCCTTACACCGTGGTGTAAGCACGAGATTGACACTGGTGACAGCGTGCAGTCAAAAGCAGGAGCTACCGAATGTCAGATACAGTTAAGAACCACATCCAGGCTGAGGTTGCCAAGATGTTGGATCTGGGTGTTATTGAACCCTCAACCAGCCCTGGTCCAGTCCCGTGGTCCTTGTCCCCAAGGCAAGTTCCCAGGCAGGTACCAAGGATTGGAGGTTCTGTGTGGACTACCGAGGAGTCAATGCCGTCACCAAAACTGACGGTACCCATTGCCCAGGGCTGATGAGCTTGTGGACACCATAGTTGCTGGCAAATTTGCTAGCACCTTTGACCTCACCTCAGGCTATTGGCAAATAGCTCTGACGGACCATGCCAAGGAAAAGACGGCGCTCTCAACACCAGAGGGACTCTACTAGTTTAGAGTCATGCCTTTTGGGTTGAAGAATGCCCCTGCCACCTTCCAGAGATTGGTCAATCATGCTCTCAGTGGGCTGGAAGCCTTTTGTGTGGCTTATTTAGACGACATTGCCTTCTACAGTTTCACTTGGGAAGAGCACTTGACACATCTGGGTAGAGTGTTGCAGGCCTTAAAAAGGGCTAACCTCACTATCAAGGCCACTAAGTGCCAGAGAGCTCAGGGGAAAGTCACGTATCTTGGTCATGAGGTAGGAGGGGGTCAAATCCAACCTCTCCCCCGTAAGGTACAGGATGTACAGACTGGGAGACTCCCACTACTCAAACCCAGGTGAGTGCCTTTTTGGGCCTCACCGGGTATTATCGCAATTTCATGATGGACTATGGAACCATAGTTGCACCACTGACAGCTCTGACTTCACCCAAGCAGCCTAGGAAGGTTAATTGGACTGAAGACTGTCAGAGGGCCTTTGATGGCTTGAAAGAAAGTCTGTGTAGGGCACCCGTGTTGTGTGCGCCTGACTACAGCTGACCCTTTATCGTCCAGACGGATGCCTGCGACACCGGAATTGGAGCAGTCTTGTCCTAGTTAGATGACAAAGGGAGAGAACATCCTGTCATATTCATCAGTAGACAACTCAAGGGTAGAGAACTTAGGTGGGCTACTGTTGAAAAGGAGTGTTTTAGTATAGTTTGGAGCCTTAGGCGTTTTAGGCCCTACCTTACGGGGTCTACCTTCAAGGTCCAACCAGATCATAAGCCCCTGAAGTGGCTTATGCAGATGAAGGGTGAGAACCCGAAACTGCTCAGGTGGTCCATTAGCCTGCAAGGGCTAGACTTCACCATAGAGCACAGACCAGGGAAGAGTCACGATAATGCAGATGGCTTTTCCAGAAGGTATGTTGACTGTCTGGATGAGGGTGTCTATCCCGTGGGAGATTAGGCAACCTCCACCTCAGTCTGGGGGGGTGGCGACTGTGATGCTGGAAATGCATCAGAGGGACAGGGCCTCCGTATCCTTGTCCTTTACTGCTTTTTATTGTGTGTTCTGTCGTGTTTTCCGCGCAGGAGTTCATGTCGGACTCCTGGCGGTGCAGCTCTCTCTCTTTTGGTTTGGTGAACGGACCCGTGGGATACCCTTATGGCACCCATGGGTGGGGGTACAACCCTGTGCCCCTAGTGTATGTTTTTGGGCACCTGTGGTTGGCCCACAGAGCAGGGTATGGGCTGGTGGCAGCTTCATGCTGAAATTGACATGTGCGCGGAGTATCCTCCATTTTGGGATACCCCGGCCCTGCCATTGGGATCAGTTGATACCTGATGGAAAACAAGATGGCCCCTGTGGCCTCTTGCTTTCTATTACCCATTACCTTGTTTTCCCAAAGTCCTGGGAAGCCCTGACTCTGTCCCTTCCCCCTGACTGGCTGTTGGGTGGAAATGCCATATATGGTGTTGTTGTGAAGGCCCGGCCAGACTAGCTGGAGCCTTCCCGGTGATGTATGTTGTGGGTACCTCCTGTGGGTGGAACTGGGTGAATAGAGTGTGTGACGAATATGCATTCTGTGTTGTGGATGTCTAGTATCTGGTGGTTGACACAATGACTGAGACAGCCCTGCCCGAAACCGGTATGAATGCAGCTTGGAGTGTTGAATGGCTCGGTACTACGGTGATGTATGTTGTGGGTACCTCCTGTGGGTGGAACTGGGTGAATAGAGTGTGTGACGAATATGCATTCTGTGTTGTGGATGTCTAGTATCTGGTGGTTGACACAATGACTGAGACAGCCCTGCACGAAATCGCTATGAATGCAGCTTGGAGTGTTGAATGGCTCGGTACTTGTCCCAATACACATAACTTGTTGTGAGTGTCTGGAGAGAAGTTAATGGCCTGAATACCTCGTGTGCCTGATTGGCTGCCTGCCTGCATGAATGCCCTTAGTCGTGATTGGATGCTTCAGTGTGACCCAGCGGAATGAATGGGAGATCAACAGTATATCTGGGGACCTCTCACTGCTAGGAATCGTGTTCAGAAGCTGAAGTCCACTACGACGAGTAACTGGCGTATCTGAGGCTAGACCTTGAAGCCCCGCTGGACGAGAAGAAGTGATGTTGCTCTCCTTCCCAATCTGAAAGCTGCTGTGCCTCCAAGGACTGACCCAGAGAGGACTTGGTAAGGCGCCCTCTTCCCGAGCTACGAGGGACCATCGTGCACAGCTGATCTTTGCCAAAGCTCCCTGGTAGACAGACCTTCGACAGGCTGCCGACCCGAGACGGGGACTGCCGCAGAATCTCAAAGAGAAGCACTTGGACTGTTGTCCGCCACTGTCGACGACCGCCTTCGCCGACCGGAGCTGCCGTGCTCCCGTTTGCCTAAGAACTTCAATTGATCATCGGACGCTCTCGTCTGCATCGTCGCCTGCTTTTATCCCGCTGAAGAAGGCCCGACCGTCGACTCACCGAGGAGCATCCGCCGGTGGGTTTCCCGCCACCTAAAGACCACAGAGACGCCGACGACTCGACGCCCTTGCTGGGCCACAGTTCTTCATCATCTCTTTGCGGACCAGAACTATTGTCACCGAGGTGCCCCGCACCCCTCTTCCTTGCAGGGCTCCAACGCTCTGTCGTTGACGAGCACCGCTAGGAACGAAGCGGCCACTTCACTGGCGTAGTTCAACCTGTTCTCCGTCAGACATTCGATGACCCGTGACTCCTGCCTTAAAGGGAGGGCACTCAAGAAGGGCCGTCGACTCCCCGACACCGAACGCCGAGTTCCTCGACGCCTCTCGACGATCCGTGGCTCCTGCATTAAAGGGAGTCACTCAAGAGGGATCGGTCGACACATCTTCAGAGAACTCTACTCCACCAGGTACATTGGGGGGGTGAAACCTTAATAGGAGGAAATAAGACTACCATTTCAACCATCTTATGTTCCTGCCTATCTCTATTGCTGGTTTCCTCGTTATTGATCGGTGTGACATTTTAACCGTACAGTTGATGCACTTTAATAAGATTCGATAACATTGGTGGTACCACTTTAGAATTGTATATATTTATCATTGTTGACTTCCGAGCACAAAGTGCGTTATTGTGATCGTGTACATACCTTTGAATATTAATTATATAAAGACTGTGTTTTCAGTAATACAGTGTGTGGACACTCCTTTGTGGGGGTTCGGGGACTACACTGTACTTAAGAACTAGCCTTCATCACCTCCTGAGAAGCTAGGCCTTGCTCGTCCATTGCGACCGTAATAGAGAATCTTTGCTGGAGTCTTCTGTGCCTCTCCTCTACCATATAGAGAGCGGAAGTACAGACACCCCCTACCAGTCTTTGCAGCCATACATCTCCAGCGTATTGCTACTCATCTTAAAGTGCTGGAAGAACCCAGTTCACCAGTCTGTCTTTCGGCCAGGATCTGCAACTACTCATAACATAAGAATGTTGGACATGCTGGTTAGGAAGGCTAGAGGGAAAAAACCAGCCTCCACTATATATCGCTTATGTGGATTTCAAAGCTGCCTTTGATTATGTTGATCATGTCAGTCTGTGGCACAAGTCACAAAAAATGGGTTGCCCAGCCTGGCTGGTCTATGCAATTCAGATAATCCACACAAACACCCAAGTTAGAGTATGATTGGATAACCATAGGAGAATGTCAGGATTGATTGGCACTAGCAGGGGAGTCAAGCAAGGGTGTGTGCTGGTTCCCCTGATATTTTATCCCTACCTGACTGATCTACCTGCCTGTCTGCTGAGTCAAATTGCCTGCCAAAAGTTGGCACAGACCACATGGGTAGCATGTTATATGCTGACGATCTTGTGATATTCGACCATACACAAAGAGGCATGAGAAACATGCTAAACGAACTGAATGAGTATAGTAATTAATATCACTAAAACCAAATGTGTGCTCGTGGTGGGGAAAACGGTAAATAAGGTAGCCATGGCGAAGCAAATGGGCACGCTTGATTATGTGGAGAGCTATGTCTACCATGGTCTTGAGATGAACATTAAGAATGGCTATACTGACATAATTGAGACCAAGACAAGAAAGGCGGGACAACTGACTTTGCTCCTACATAAGTTCATTAAGACAACAGCAGGCTATACCATTAACCCTAATATTTTACAAGCAGTGTTTCAGCCCGATGCTATTATACGGTCTGGAGGCATTGACTATTAAGGAACTTGCCTGGCTCGACCGTTTGGAGAGTCACTTTTGGTGCACTGCATTAAACTTGGCATCCTCAGTATCCATGGAATATTTGAGGCTCGAAATTGGGATTGTCTCATTGAGTAACCAACTACGGAAAAAAGGGTAGCGTTATACATAAAGTCCAAAACAAATCATCAATGCCCTCTTTTAAAGAAACTGGGGGACAACTATGAATATGAGCGGGTGGCCGAAGAGCTTTGAAACACTTAACTTGAACTTCTTCCAGGATATTGATTGGTCCCCACAGCAACATTCCTGGCACAATTTTGAGGTGATAAGGACCTCCCTTTTCTATGAGGTGGACGTATGGGATTGGGCCAAAAACTATTCTCACTTATCAACATTGAATAACTTTGTGGTGGTATCCAGGGTCACGCAAAGGTTCATGAAGCCCCAAATGTATTTAATGCTCTGTCTCAATCCTGCCGTTGGTTATTTTATGTTGAGACTTAGGACTAACGAGCTACCGCTGTTGACTATCAGAGGCACGCAATGGGGGATCCTGAGGGACTCAAGGGATTGTCGATTGTGTCAATCCCCTGGCCGTCTAGAAAAAGCGCAACACGTTATGACAGAGTGTCGTGGCCTTCGGTCTGTTTACATGTGCTTGATGGGGGACAGAGTTAACAATTACAAAGCACTTAAAAATGAGGACTTCTGGATGTATTACATTAACTCATAATCCAATGAAATGCACTTGGCACTTTACTGGGTTTGCAAACGAGTGGAAAAAGGTTTGAAGGCAAATGAAATCCAGAATTGTGTACCAATATGGATAAGCTGCTACTTTCAAACATTGGGCTTTGACATTCAAAAGAGGATGATCTTGCGGTTTTAAATGTTTTTTAGAGCATAGTGGCTAACTGTATGGACTTATATAAATGAAATTATGTGTGTATTTATTGTGTATTTAAGGCTTAATAATTGGGTACCAATGTTGTGAAAGAATTATGTGAATTTTAACTATAAACAAAAAAAATGTTATTACAGCACTCGGAAAAGCCTTCATACAGCTTTCTCTTTTCTCTAATAAGATAGTATTCACGTCCGCATACATTTTCAAATAAAACGACAAAAGTGTCCACTTTGCCCTAACCATCAGTTCAAATCTGATAGCAGCCAAGGGCATAGAATTAGGAGTCCGAAGCACCCTTCGTCAGATCAATACTTCCAATTTAGAAAGAAAATCTGCAACCCAAGGGTGCAGATTTTCGATTCTGTATAATAACTGGAACAATGTTGCCCTCATAAAACATTAAAAGAGTTATAACATAAAATGTCCCCTATCTAGCATCAATTATATATAATTGGTTTGTAGGAGCCTCTTCCCTAGACCTCAAGTAATCCTTAATTTGAGACTCATATGATTTACACACTATAGGAAAGCCTAGGTACATAAAAATGATGACCCCTCTCCAGTTTGTCTGACCCATTCCACCATATAAAATGTGTCATGTTAGTCTTTGCCAAACATTGAATTCTTTTTGTTTTCTCAGAATTAATTCTTAGAAAATGTGCTTTGGCCAACTCAGCATGTGCATTTATCAATCGCTGCAACCGGGTAGGGTGCAGCCGAACAATTAAAAAATCTGCGTATGCAAGCCAGACACATTTTAAAACATCCAATTTCAGAGAGGCAGAGGCAGCTTGGTGAACAAACTATTCTAAATTAGAAACGTAAATATTAAAGAGGCAGGGCGCCAAAATACAGCCCTGTCTCACTCCTGTATGTGTTGGAATAATACGTGAAATAGTGCCCTCCTTATCTAACCTGACCTGAATATTGGAATTAAATAAAGCAAACATGTGACCCGTTAGTCTAATGGGAAACCCGGATGCACCCCTGTGGGGAATACTGCCTCTTACCTGGTGAGTGTGTCACCACTCTTTCACACCATGTTTAGAAAACACACACACAATTCAATTTAGAAAAATGTAGTTACAAAATATATTTAATTCAAAAGTACATACACAATCATTCACTAGACATTTGCTAGTATATTACAATGCTGTTTCCTTGACCAGAAGGTCAAATTGAACATAGACAAATAGTCCATAAAGGTTAACAGCTTATATTCTAACAGAAAATCTCCATGTTCCACACGTGTTTCGGATAACACAAAATATCCTTCTTTAGGGGCTTTAAAGCGGTCACGTTCAAAATACAATTCTTATTTAATGAAAACCTACAAGAGATAAGAAATAGTTTTGCTTATAACTAGTCATATGTTAACAAATGTACAATAACCTTGCTTTCTAACCTCACACATTAGTCTAAACCATGTACAAGTATCTACAACAAAGAGGACATTGCTCGTCTACACTTGCTAACTCTTGTTTAATTACACCATGATGTAACGAATAACAATACTCAATTGAGATGTGAACTTAATAAACAATAAAGATCCCTACAACTCTTGTATGCAGTTATGAAAACTCTGCTCCTTATGATTTGACCAGGAAGTATTGTTTAAATGTCGTACTTTGGAGAGTTAAGTGGAAGCATTAACATAGTTATGCACCCCGATTTGTTTACTAATTGTAACGTTAAGCCTGTGTATTGAGGGAGTTTACTCTAAAATTTGCGAATTGATAGACTCCATTATGAGCTGGATATTGTTTACAGTTGGCAGGACTATTAGAGACAGAAAGATTCAGGGTCAAAACAGAACATTTTAGTAAGAGGTGAGACAATACATCTGATATTGTGTCTTCTGAAGTATCTAGTGCCGAATCAGATGAGGGTCCAGTCTGATACTTACATATTACTTGATGAAAGAATGGAATTGAGTGGAATGGCTTCAACATCAACAAGACCGCTTTCTTTTTTAGAGCAAAGCAAGTGCGACAAAGTAAAAAGAAAAAACCCTCCAAGAAAAACCCCATCTTTGAAGAACTAGTGATAGCTATTAGCTATATAAATTTGAACAAGGAGTACTGCAAAAGGGCTTATCTTTTGTAGCCCAATATACAAGTACTCTGTTATAAGAAAAGATAGATTGTTATAGACTGATGAGGAAACTCAAGTGTTTTTTTGACTCTGTTTTTGATTGATATTGATTGATATTTTATTTCTAGCGCGCTCGTACACAAGTGTTTCAGAGCGCGACAAGGCAAGGGAGGGAAGCAGGGGAGAACAAAACAGCGATCTTACTAGGCCCAGTGACATTGAGAAAGCGCAAGTGCATGGGAGAGGGGGGAGGGGAAAAGTGCATGGAAGAGGGGAGAGGTGGAAAGTGCGAAGCAGAGGAGAAACAGATAAATAACAAATAATAAAAGCAACAAACAGTGGTAATGCAGCCAGCAATTTGCAACTGCTAGGTTTAAGGCAGCAGACAGGGTAGGTCTGATAAGTGCAGGAATAAAAAGGGGGGGCTGTATGGGTACAGATACAGACCCCAGTGCAAGGGGTGGCCCGGAGGCAGTGCGGGAGGGTGGCAGGATGAGCAGGTACCTGGGCCCAAAAGACAGAGGGTGGCCAGGTGCACGGGGCCAAGAGAGAACAGATCAGCAGGGGAGAGGGGGAGCGAAGGCAGAAGAAAAGAGGAAGGTCTTGAGGTGGTTCTGGAACTGGTGATGGTTCTCCTCAAGTTTTAGAGTGGCAGGGAGGCTGTTCCAGAGGGAGGCCCCAGCCGAAGACAGAGATCTACCCCAGCTCGTTTCTTAGAAAAACGACTGACCCTGAGTGAGTTGGAGGTAGAGGAGCGAAGAGCTCAAGAGGGGAGGTATTTGCGGAGGGATAGCTGAAGGTATTTTGGACCCAGTCCCTAGAAAGCCTTGTGGACAATGCAGAGGGTTTTGAATGTAATCCTTGCATCCACTGGGAGCCAGTGGAGAGATTTCAGAGCTGGAGAGATACGATCACAGGGCTTGAGGCCAAGGACAAGTCTCACAGTCCTGTTCTGGATTAGTTGCAGAGGGCGGAGAGTAGAGGCAGGTAGATTTAGATAGAGGCTGTTACAATAGTCCAAGCTAGAGAGAACCAGAGCTTGAGATACCATGAGCTTCTGGGGGAAGGAGAGGAAAGGCAGAGTACCTCTGAGGAGGTGCAGTCGGAAATTTGACTTTTTAGAGACCTCAGAGATGTGGGCGGAGAAGGAAAGGGTGGAGTCAAAGGTGACCCTGAGGTTCTTAGCATCGCAGGTGAGGGTAGGAAGAGGGCCAAGGGAGGCCGGCCAGAGAGTGCGGGGAAAGGATGGTGAGGATCTCCGTCTTGCTGGCATTCAGACAAAGATCATTGGCGGCACACCAATCTTGAATGGCAGTTCGGCAATCAGAGATGAGAGAGGGAGAGGAGGTGGCAGAGGGCAGCCTGAAAATGAGTTGAGTGTCGTCAGCGTAGCACTGGAAATGTGAGCAGAAAATGGCTATGCAGTGGGCGAGAGTTGCCAGGTATTGGTTGAAAAGCCAGGGCGAGAGGTTAGACCCGTGGGGAACACCACAGGTAGAGAGGAAGATGGATGAAAGGAAGGACCCAAGTTGAGGATATAGGTGAAGCAGAGGAGCTAGAGTATTTTGAAATAAAACCTAAAAGTACTTCCTACCCACCAGTACAACATTCTATATTAGGCCCCAATTCATGGAATGATTTGCGTGGAAAATGGGGGGCTTTCCCGCGAAATCATGCGCAAGTGCCAGTTTGTGTATTCATGGAACACAATGCGCGGGGCTTACGAGGGACTTGCGAGGAATCCGCGCCGGTCCAACACGTCGCTGCGACACCACGAACACCTTGCACGAGAGTCGTAGCGAAGGGGCATTGGGTTCTGCGCAGTCACCTAAAAAGGGGACGGAACGCGTGGAATGGGGAACAAGCGCAAATATGGGCGTAACGAGGGATGTACCAAAGTAAAATCCTTGCAACGCACATATACACGCTAAAAACCTGTATTCATGGAATTGAACAGGACTCGCCACTGCGCTGTAAAATACGTGCAAATCCTGAAACACGTACCCCACGCGATAGCTGGTGGATACGTCAAAGCGCACAAAAATGAATGCATACCAAGCCTGCATAATCAACAAACGCACGTATACAGCTACGATGAATGTACCATTTGTCGCAGCAGTGATGTTGGGACACGGCAGGATGAGGAGGATGGCCAGGGCCTGGATTTGTCTACCTAGGACGAGCCTTTTTGGGATGCCTGATGACCAGGTCTATGGCAGGTATAGGTTTCCACCTCATATCATATTAGACCTGGTCACGCAGTGGGAGGATGACCTTACATCACCGACCCTGTGCTACCAAGCACTGAGCCCCTTGGAAAAGGTGCTCAATGTGCTGCATTTATTGGCCACTGGGTCATTTCAGCAGGCAACTGCTGTAGTTGGGGGCATTTCACCAGGTGTTGGCAATAATGACTGCACGCCCCTCAGTCGGCAGGCACATCTACATGCCAGGAACACCTGCAGAAAGGCAGGCCGTGGTCCAGGATTTTTATTGGGTGGCGCACTTCCCTGGAGTGCTGGTGCCATCGATTGCACACATGTGGCTCTACGTCCTCCTAGGGCGACAGAGCACATATATCCCAAGCACTGGCATTCCATCAACGTGCAGGTTGAATGTGATGCCAAGGGTATTATTACTTCTGTATATGCAAACTATCCAGGGTCCACCCATGATAGTTTCATATTCAGAATGTCACCCCTACACCGGGCCCTGGAAGCTGGGAGGCATGGCAACACATGGCTCATTGGTGAGTATAAATGCCCATGCGCATGCATGCATGTCACACACACACAAATACACACCAATGACAATCATTTTTGCCTCTAAAGGGGGCAGTGTCTACCTTCTGAGCACCTACATGATGACGCCAATGCGGAACCCTGCCACACCACCCCAGTTAAGATACAACACTGCCCATATTGCAACTTGGGGCATAGTGGAGTGCACATTCGGAGTGCTCAAGTCACGTTTCCGCTCCCTTGACCACTCTGGTGGTGAGTTGCTATATGCACAACCACTGGTGTGGAGGATCATTGCGGCAGCATGTGTCATGCACAATGTTGCAATATGGCATTGCGTACCGGTGGACATGGTGGTGCCCCCATAACCACATGCACGCCGCTTGCGCAAGGCAGGTCAAAGGCCACGTGGGGAGGCTGCCTGTACTTAGCTTGTGGCTACATTTTTCACCTAAAATCCAACCCCTGTGGAGTGCACACAGCCCATACACATTCCAGGTGCCATTCAATGATGACAAAGGGACGATCATCTGTGCCCACCAAACCACCCTGATAATGTGTCCTTGGAAGTGCAACATTGGGTGCATCCCTTAGAACTAAAACTAATTTCATTTTGGGTTTCCAAAAGAAACACATAGAAGAGGGAATATGGCACTACCACCATGTCAAACTAGACATCCAATCGCCTGTGTGTCACATAAACCGTCGCATATTATCTATTTTATTTATTTGCATTTATAAAGCGCACAACAGCCCTTGGGCATCACAGCGCTGTTACAGAAGGCTTACTTAGTTACATGAGTGCTTGTAAAAACATACATGTTGCCCAACCCCATGTTGCAGGGTGGCAGCAGCATACAAATGCAGAAAGTCAGTTTAGGCAGGTGTGGCTAGGAGGAGAGGGAACAGGGGAGGACAAGGAGAGGGGGGGTGTGGGGCATACACAAGATCACAGGCGACCATGTGGGGTGGGACGCACACACAACATCACAGGTGACCGTGTTAGACCAGAAACATAACCCTATAGTCAAATGATATGTATAATATGTTGGCCTGAAACCAATCGGATCATTTGACAAACATCGCAATCAGAGAATCGTCAATGTAACCACAGGGCATCCATTTTGTGAAATGTTGGCCATTTGCTTTTTTCCTTTCTGTCAAAATGCTTTGCAAAATGTATTCTATGCTTTAGACTCGCACATCGTGCGAGGCCACGGCTTGAACGCTGAAAGACTAACAGACAGGAATCTCAAAATGTGCAGAAATACATTGTTTTTCTCTCTCACTAAGTCCTTGAAGTCGAGCAGAAGCCGCATCTAATCAGCAGACCAGGTGCCGGTTTGTCTTGCAAACGCTGTTGTAAAAGGCAGTAAAACATGAATTATATTCCTCTAACCGTGCTCCTTCGCGGAGAATGGTATTTTCTGCTTCAGGACTATCTGACCCTTAGCTCATGAACCAAGACACACAGATAACAGATAACGTAGTAAGGAATGTTTCCCTGCTAAGAACACGATATCCTTGGTGAGCCAGAAGCTCCATGTTCCCCATAACAGAAAGCTGTCTCTGCTGCCCTTGCTAAAATAACTATGTTTAGGCTGAATGAAGACTTGTCATAACGTGTCCTAATTGTCAATCACTGAACCCTAGCCTGAATGACATGTATGTGGGCGGATCGAATTGCCTTCAAAGATTATGTATAATGTATATATATTGCTGCTTGAGCGCTGTTCGCTCTCTCTCGCATCTCACGGTGTTAGGGAACACACGTCGTGAGGCGGTGAGACCCAGTCGGCTGACTGAGAATACTTTGAAATAAACCAGACTTGTTTGGAAAACGAACCTCGTGTCTGACGTGTCGCTTTAGTATATGGTTATTGTGCCTTAGTTTCCATATGTGGTCTTTATGGCCTAGCAAATATGGTGCCCAAATAGGGACCCTCCCACTAATGCTCCATTGTATATGTTGAAGTTGAAGAAGGCAAAAACCAGTTGAGGACGAAAGCCGTCGAGCCACGATTTTAAGGTGTTCGGGGCGCCCCTGTAGAAGTGTTGAGAGACTCCTCTGCAGATCTGTACACAGCCGATCCCTGATCGACGAGCAGCGCCCAGAGAGCATCAAGACGAGGGTCCTAGAACGAGGCAGATTGAGTCCTGAGTGACAAATTGGTCGATCAGGTGAGTCGTGCCCCGATTCTTCAACGTCCTGATATTGGTTGAGTGTTGCTCTTGTAAGATCAAACGCCCAGGGTATGAAAAGGGTGAGAATTAACCATGCCTGGGAAATTGTCTTCCTGTTTAGTGAGTTTTTTTCTCTGCGGTAGACAATCTTTGGAAACTGGCCAGGTCACGCCACCTGAAGGGTCGCTGGCACACGAAATGTATATCAAATACGGTATAGGGGCAATAGTGTTTAATGCGATTTGGCATAGGCAGACCAGACGTGTATCAGACCTTCAGTGCCTAATAATGGAAGCTTTTAATTAGCATGTATAGAACACCTAGTATCAGTATTGCTATGCAAAAAGGCCCGACCAGCAGCGTTCAACGTTGTAAGAGACTGGAGGAAGGAAGCTAATCTCTGTTTGAGAAGTAGGGAGAAACACACGCGCAGACATAAAACGAAAGTAGAGAAAGCGCTTGAGCATGACCAACATCAGCAGACAGAAGCCATTACGAACATGGACAGGGCCTTCCAATTAAATGTACAGGAAATGTATCCTCAGCAAGATTTGCGAACATCAGATGAACTAATAAACAAAATATTAAATGAGCGAAGAAATGAACATCAAAATACTGACCCAGTTGCACCTCCTCCTTATGTACCTCCCATTCCCGTTATTCCATCTGCACCTGTAGTAAGCAGTTCCTCTCCCCCTATGCCTGTGACACCATTCCCTCCACCGCCGCCAGAGCATGAGTTAGCCACTTTAGCAGGCAGTTTTACAGAGATGGGGCCTGTGCAAGGAAGCATTAGACAGACTTGTAGCACGATTAGCAAAGGAAGGAAAGAAGAACTGAAAGAGTGGGCCGAAACGTATATGAATGATGACAATGAAGTGGCTGTACAGAGTTCCATATCTGATCATAGAGGCCTTCGTGAACAGCAGGTATTGTTAGAATGCATGGGGAATTATCTTGTGAAAATATGGGGTGATTTGAGCGATCCAGTGGTACCGCAATAGTTGCGCGATTTGGTTGTCCTTTCAAATTTACAAGATAATGCGACGAAAGTACGAGACCACGTAAGCCGAATATTTGTGTAAGGCGAGAACTTGATCGATTGCATAAAGAGCTATTGAAAAAAGATAAACCGCATATGTCGTATGTCCAGCAACGGTTTTTGCCACTGTTGAAACCTGTGAGTGAAGAAATGCGCATTTGTACGAGAGACGCGCTTAGATGGATTACAGATGCCGCCATTTCCCCAATTGAAGTGCATGATACGTTTAGTCAGTATACACCAGAAATGCAGAGAAAGGTATTACAGGTTATGGTAGAGTACCTACAAGATGAATGTATGAAGAATAAGATATGTTGTCCTGCTGATTTAATGACAATTTATAAAAGAGCATTTTCGCCTGAAACTGGAATGGCTGTTTTTTCACTTGATTTAGCTTTGTTGCTTAATAGACAAATGTAGAATCGCCTAGTTTGCAATTACCCATGAGGGAGGTGCCTCCCACGCTTGTCCCGAAAGTAGAGGTTGCTGCCGATGGAGCAGCTCCAGCGCAAACGATAGAAGCTCATTATATTGCACAGTTTGTACATGTCCCTTTTTCTAGGCAATAGGTAAATATTATAAAGCAGACGATTCCTGATATTAGGAAAAACCTGTCAGGATTCTATAAGGAAATAGAATCTGTTTTGAATTCATCTGTTTTTACATTGAGTGACATTGTTTTATTGTTTCCCTTGATTCTTCCTGTAGAAATATGGAAACAGGTTAGAAACATAAGTGACACGCCGATGTTAGGCGATGCATGGGAGAATTTGACTAGAATTGATAGTGAGAGAAAGGCTGGAGAGAAGCCACCGCAGGTAATGTTGGCTTTACCATCGCAAATAGTAGAACAATTTAAAACTTTGGTGCCTGAGAAGAGAATAGTTTGGGATAAATTGACTTTACAGGGCAAACAGGAAGGAGCGACGGATTATTTTAATCAATTTGAAGAAGTATTTGCAGATTTTAGTGGTCAAGATCTAAGTACTGAACCCGGGAATAGATTGTTTGTTGATAAGTTTGTGCGAGGGTTATTGCCGAAAATTCAAAGTTTTATAATGACATCTGAAAGTGCATGGCAAGCAAAAACACACAGGAAAGTACTACATATGGCCCAGTTGTATGAGAACAGAGTAAATTCAGAAAAGGATAAGGAACTAAGGGACAAAGGGAATTTGAAAACAAGAGTACTGTTACAGCAAATAGCGAACAATAATAGAGGTGGTGGGAACGCACCGTCTCGAGTCCAATTTGCATTAACGTCCAATATGCAAGGGGGTCCAGTAGGGATTAATCAATGTGCCTATTGTAGACAAGAAGGCCATTGGTGAACACAGTGCCCGCATGTACAGAGTAGAAATGGGACTTTTCCGAGAAGACAGAATAGAGGTCGACCGGGAATACAAGGACAGAATAGAAACCAAAGAGCGCCACAATTTCAGGAAAATCAGGGGAATCAGACCCAGAATCAGAATCAGAATCAACAACGAAACAATACAAATGGTGGGAAAGTTTTTGACAATCAGATCAATGCATATTACTCTGGCGACTTTACATCTAACGATGTACTGTTCTACTAGGACAGCCTGAGACAGGGGTTGGAACCAGTATCTATTCCCGTAGACCAGAAAGGGCCCTACGTAGAAATGAAGGTTGGGAATAGGGAGCACATTTTTTAGTGAACCCAGGTGCACAAAAATGTTCAATTCACCATTAGCGGGTTCCATAAATACCACTGTCAGAGCATAAGAATGTCTCAGTAGGGTTCTCAGGTACGCCAGTAATCAGTCCAGTATCACAACCAGTACTTATAACATTATGTCCATTCACAGAGTCTTGCCCATTTCTTTTGACGAAAAATTGCGGCGAAAATTTTTTGGGATTAAATTTATTGAAGAAATTGAATGCGGTCATTTATTGTTCCCCTGATGGAGTGTATTTGTCACAAAAGACTCCTGTATCACAATTTGTATCCAAACCACTACCGACTTAATTGAGTAAAGTACCGGCTTGTATATGGGCAGTGACCGACAATGATGTTGGTTGTTTGAAAGTAGAGACAGTGAAAATTGTTCTGAAAGAAGGTATTACATTGACGCATTTTCCGCAGTAAAAAATTTCTGCCAAAGGAGAAAAAGTGTTGAAATTCATTGTATCAAATTTGATTAAAAGACACGTAATTGAAGAAATTTCTGGTAGTACTTGCAATAGTCTGAAACTTCCGGTTTACAAGAAAAGAGGTAATGATATACCTTACCGTTTTAAAAAAAAAACATTTTATTAATTTTGTAATAAACATAGATAACATCAGTAAAAGCAACAATGTCTCACATTAATCAGATAGAACCAAATTTACAGAATATAAGCATCATAAATAGGTCATACCAACAAAATGGCCACACCCCGTGAAACACAGTAAACATACTGACAGGAATACACAAAAGACAACACAAACGGGAGAGAAAAAAAAAAGGAGGGGGATCCTCCATCCACCGTACTCCAACCACTACCATGAATGCAATTTCCATTGAAACAACCCAACCATCACATCAATCATAAAGAATCACAAACGGACCCCACAGCTTCATATAGTCCTCTTCCTTATCCTTATTTTGCAAAAAAACCTTATCATATTGTGCCAAAATATGCAACTCCGTCAACCATTCCTCAACCTTAGGCTTCTTCTTCGTTTTCCAGATCCTGAGTATTAGCTTAATTGCTATCATTATGGCCCTGTCAATCCAGCAAGTATGTTTTCTAGCACGCCCACATCTATCTTTATGGGAGAGTAAATTTATATTTGCTGAGGATCTTTTCAAAAGTATACCAAAAATCAAATCAATCCTATCAATTACCTCCTTCCAAAACGCCTGCACTCTCGGGCATTCCCACAGTAAATGCAATATAGTACCCCTAACAACATCACAACACCAGCATAAATCATTCAATCGGAGCCCCAATTTAAACATCTTGACTGGTGTCCAATACAATCTCCCAAAAACCTTCTGTCAAATAAACGCAAACCCATATCTGCTCCCAGATTCAAATTAACCTTCAGAATATCTCTCCAATCCACCTCAGAAATAACTTCTTGAACATCATTTGACCAAGTGTCTCTCAATCTAGACCACGCTAACTGGAGTTTCACATCGAAAGGCATGAATTGTATGTAAGTACGTACACTATATTCTTGACCTTCTAATAATTTACTAATCTCTGTTTTTTTTCCAATAAAACCATCAGCCATATCTATTCTCATATTGATCATAGAAGCTAAAGCCAAGTATCTATTCTTTTCATTCCACCGCAAACCGTAATTACACTGTAATTCCACAAAACTCAATAGCCGGACTCCATCCAACACATCTGCTAGCCTCAGAATTCCCTTATTTATCCAACTTATACAACTCAAACATTTATTATCTATCTGCAATGTTTCATTATGCCATAGAGAAGCATCAGGGATGAAGCCATAGCCCTGCCCATTTTCTCTAAACCATGCCCCCATCACCTGTCTAGTTGCCACCACCGGGATTAGTTTCAATCGTTTATTTGGTAATTTATCCATACTATAGAGATTCCCTAAGTCAAATGGTGCACAAACTTCTCTTTCCATACGCAACCAAATCGGTTCTTTTGCATTCCTTTCTCTAAAGTAATATGAACCTTTTTTAAGTGTAAAGGCTTTTTACACTTAAATCACTTTATTAAATCAGGGTATCCAAATCCCCCATCCTCAACCTTTTGCATCAGTATGTATTTTGGAACACGAGGCCTTTTCCCAGGCCCCCACAAAAAAGATTGAAAGAGTTTTCAACTTTGATTAGTTGTTTTTTATATAACAATAAACGGATGGATTGAAAAACAAGAGTTTAGGCAAGAGGACCATTTTAATCGCATAAATTTTTGCCCATAAATTCAATGTCAATCTTTCCCACCTCTTAATCAGTAACGATATATTCGCGGTTACCAAGTCCAAATTATATTGTAATATTTTACCCAATTCTCCAATAACATGTATTCCCGAATACTTGATGCCCCCTGGTGACCATTTACAATTCCACGAGTACAAAATATTACTTTCACATTGACTAGACAATGGAAAGATCTCAGTTTTTTCCCAATTCACTTTATGCCCCGATAGTTCACCCACTTCCTGAAACATCCCACATACTTCAGGATTTCACAACAATAGAAGCATTTCATCGGCATATGATAACATTTTAACTTCAACTTTCCAAACCACAATTCCCTTTATCTTCTCACATTGTCTAATGTATGTAGCAGGTGGCTCTAACGCCAAATCAAACAAAAAAGGTGATAACGGACAGCTTTGTCGTGTGCCCCTCAACAATGGAAATGATTTCGAAATTACTCCATTAACCAATACTTGAGCCATAACATCCATGTGACTACACTCCACCATCTTCATAAATATTGGGCCAGATCCCATTTTCATCAATGTGTACTCCATACATTTCCAATTAACCCTATCGAAGACTTTTTCAGCATAAAAAAAAACAATAACCTTATTCGAGTCCTTGCCAAAATGTTAACCAATCACATTTAACACAGTTCTAATATTGTCATAACCATACCGCCATGGAATGAAACCCACCTGAGACTCATCAATCAGATCTCCCATACATAACTTTAACCTATTGGCCCAAATTGTTGTGAAAATTTTCAGATCCACATTCAGCAAAGAAATAGGCTTGTAGTTTCCACACTTTTTGTGATCCTTATTAGGTTTCGGGATCACAATAATCAATGCCTCTTTCATTGATTCACACATTACTCCTGATGCTATAAATTCATTATAAAGCTCACACAAAATTGGTGCCAATTGAACATCATATTTCCTATAAAATTCCGAAACTATACCATCAAGACCTGGTGATTTCCCATCTTTAATTTGTGATATGGCAGTACGAACTTCTGCAATTTCAATCACAGAATCAAGTAAAGCTTGTTTTTCTAAAGCCAGTTTGGAGAGAGAAATGTTTTCAAAGAATGCTCCCAAGCTATTAGTAGTAGGATCAAGTTCCTCCGTATACAGCCTTTCATAAAAAAAAATCTGCACATATTCGCAGATATCACTATTTTTATGTAAAGTATTACCCTCATCAGTTTGAATAGAAGAAACACAGGTATCAGTTACCAGTACCCTAAGCTTATTAGCCAATAATTTGCCATTCCTATCACCAAATTCCCAAAACCGCTGTTTAGAATAAAACATACTTTTACTCGCAACGTTTTGTAAACGAGTCATCAACTCTGCCTCCAATTTTTTTAACTTCATTTTGTTTTGACCTAAGTCATCACTAGCACAAACGCTTTGTAATTCTTTGACTTCCACCTCGAGATTCCTAATTATTTCCTGGTTCTTCTTCTTTGCATAAGCAGTCCTACTTATCAGTTCCCCCCGTAATACTGCCTTAAAACAATCCCAAACAGATTTAATAACAGCCAAATCCATATTCTCTTCAAAGTAACGTTCAATAAGTTCATCTAAGCCCTCTGTAACCAAACTATCCTTTAGTGTGCTGGCCTGCATTCTCCATCTTTTTGTTTTGTCACCTACATTATTCAAAAGTAACTGCAAATCGATAAAGTATATTCAGAGATGCCCCTTTCCAGTATATTTGTGGTCACAGTCTGGCTACTTAAGGTATTACTAATAAAGAAGTAATCAATTCTTAGTACGAATCATGAACAGGTGAATAAAATGAGTATTCCTCTTCACCATGGTGAAGTTCTCTCCAAACATCTATGAGTCCATATTTAAATATAAACACCCTCAATTCTTCACTAATCTTCTCATTGTAATATCTGCAGTCTGTCTTCCGATCCATCTTACTATTTATCACTATATTAAAATCACCACCCTACACTAATGATTCACCCTCCATACCATCCAGCAAGAAACCCAATTGACTAAAGGACACTGCCGGTGAGCATGGCGCATATACAGTTCCAATTGTCATTTTCCTGCCATCATTAAGTATGTCAAGCAATAAAATTCTGCCCTCCTCATCTGCAACCGTCTTTTCAACCTTAATCTGTAGGCCTTTCCTAAACAATATACTCACCCCTCTAGACCTAGAATCCTAACAATTCGAAACTACCCTTGAGTATTTGGAATTGGACAAATACCTTTCACTCTGCTCATCTAAGGGAGTTTCCTGAAGGAAAATCACATCAGCTCTACTCCTCCATAATCTTGCCAAGACCTTACGTCTTTTCACAGCATTACCAATCCTTTTAACATTCCATGACACAAAAGTCAATGGAACCATGTCTCTCTACTCCATTTAAGTATAGTTATGCAGTATCCACTCATCTCAAAAGGTAGGGTTCGACAAATTAAAAATAACAAGTAAGGAAAGGGTAGACACAACGACAAAAGATACATATATGGACAAACAAACATAAAGAAGAAGCTTTGCAGAACATTTCCAGTCCGATAAACATCAGACATAGAATAAGCATAAGTATGTACATCAAATACACTATTCCGAACTATACCCACCAGAAACAAAGGTCTATGCCGAACTAATATGAATATGACAGTGAATATTTTCCCTATTACATCAAAGACCATGTTAACTCCTTTATTATTTCCAGCCCTATACGCCAATGCCCAATAAATAAATACTCATTGTATTGCTCATCTATTGCAATGCATCTCACTAATCACAAACTCTATACTCTCACCTCTAACTACCCTGAAAGTGTCTAACATTTATAAAAAGTGGATATTGACGTCTCTACTATCTATCCAGATACCCTCTTCCCTCCCATTTTCAACATATACAAACAAATCTCTACAATCATCTATATCCAATGCATCCACCACTACAGTCACCAATATATACTAATCCATTTTACATAAGACAGCCCATATTCTCAGTAAAGCAAGCTGTCACAAGCATCTAAGGGACAGTTCTTGACAAATTCCTACAAGTAAACATCTCATATAAATAATAACAGCTTCTGATCAGCATAGCAACCACCAAGCGACCCAACACCAAACCCCAGAATAAATTAACTATCTACAATACTAACCCCCTTATCCTTTCCCCCCTCCTCATGTACCTTAAACTTTACCACTCGCTTATACGCAACAGCTCATCTTTTCATTAACCTACAAATTACCCTATTAGAAAATGATCATCGTTATTCACATACATGTTCAGATTATTGCCACAACATATTACAAATTTCAGAGCTCCATCTTGAGTGTGTTGAAACATTCTATAATACCCTTGGCCATGCCAGGCTTATAACCCCTAAAGACATTTTTATTACAGGTACCAGGTACAGGACTGATTAAGTGCCTCCTTTTCATGTTTGTTACAACCACCCCCCCTAGGGAAATAGGAACCATAAGCCAACTCATGTTAAACCAACACATTCCATTTTAAACAGGAAAAACATGTCTTCTCCTATCAGCCAATCATGAAAAGAATCTCCTGATATACCAAACGTATTGACAGACAATGTCTCAGATACATAAATAAAAGTGGTCATGCTTTTGACTAATATACCTTTGAAATACAACATAAAGTGACATAATGAGTCAAATGTATACAAAAATGTTAAATGTTGAGGTCAAATTATTAATCTAATGAACGCCAGCAATGCATGAATAAGATTTCGTGAGAACTATGAAGGCAGAAAAACGGCTTCACTAAATTAGCTAGCACTTCACAATATGTATTCCAACACATGACCTTCACGATGGCAAGTATAAACCCAACAAAAGTGAAAGAGAAATCAAGATAATGAACTGGCAGTGTATAACTCCATCACCCTTGCAAAGCTGTCCGAAACCGCAGCAACGATTCCATTGCCAGGCACATGAGGAAGAGGTGATCCATGTCCCACTGCAGCATCAGAGTCTGAAATTGTGATGCCAAGTTTTCCCATATTTCTGCCATTTTAACCATATTGTAGAAAGCAGAAGTTAAAAAAAAGGGGGGAGCCCAATGAAGAACACCAGGTGGCACGTAGGAGCTGTCCCCCATGGTAGCAGAGACAATGGGGCTTGTGTTGTATTGCAGACTCATGTGCTCAAGATCTGCCTGCAAATATTTCTCTTCCAGACAAGAACAGGAGTCACCCCTATATGTAATGTGAGGACATTCCACATTGAAATTTGCTGCGGCTGTCAGGACTAATCAATTAATGTTCCGTCTATGTTCTTTGTGTATGAACTCCTTTATGAACCCATTGCTACTACACATGTCACTTGACATTTCAATGGTCCCACGAACTGTCACTAAATCAAGTATGCTGCAGAGTCTTCCATATTCACCCGATCCAAGTTAATGCGGTATTCTGCAGATATGTCTTTATGAGTGGAATAAAGGGGCACATGTAGTGTCAGGTGATACCATTGAGAGGGAGTTGGCACCACAAGTTGTGTGACCAAGTCACGGCAAGAGACTTTGATGAGCGTGGTCGTGATTTCTAAGTTCATGACTGCCTTTTGACCACTTTAGCGCGCATCTCCAGCCCCATTACTATTTCAGCTCCATAAGAGTAAACCCCCAGCCTCTAACACGTGTTCTTGCCCCTATACACAGAAGCAGCTAGTTGCCAGTCATGCAACGGACCCCGGTACAATCCACAAGGAAAGACATCTGGATTAGGATGAGGCAGTGTTTCCAGCAACATGCGGTCAAGCTAAACAATGAACAAGGGTCTGGAGCTACGGAGGTCACAAACGGCAATAAATGAGCTGCAATGGACAGCAACGTGGAGTGCAAGCATGAGGAGTAAAGCCCTGAGTGTAACGTGACTCGAAGTAGTGTCCCCTGGCTACATCAAGCTCACCTGTATCCAGGAACAGGAACGCTGGAGGAGAAGCCGTGAGCAGCTTGTGCTGCACGAATAGATGAAGCAGCAGCCACTGCAGAGCGACAGAGCTGCTTTAATGGCAATGTCGCAAGAGCCGAGCCGGGCACACAATTACCGCCAATGAGGGCGCACAGACACACGGAACATCCGGGCTTAGATGAATCCCAGTATAAGAGTCTTCGGTTTCGATCACGGCTGACAAGGGGCGTGGCTTACTACAAGGAAGTAAACAAGAAGGCTGTATCTTCCCCGTTACGCACCACGTAACGTGACTAACTTCAAAGGTGCTTTTCTTTTCGATTTACAAACAGCAAGTCCAAGACCATCCTCATATATCTACGAGGATGAAAAACCTTCCAATTCCGTTGACATTAACGGTGTACAGGCGGTGGCCATTTTCTTTCACGCAACAACACTAATGTAAAATAAACGTCGAATGAATCCCAACAAAAAAAAAACATTTGTAGAAAGGATAACTTTACAGGATCACAGTCTAATATGAGTCAGGTCTTCCTTTCTTACTCCTCAGTCTAGTATTAGACTCCAAACCTGATGATGATGTTCCTTCCATTGGGTCCAGATCCAGATCTGACAGAAAAGCCTCTGCCATTTTACTGTCAGTGAAGGAGTGTAAGCGAAAGTCCACCACTATCCTTAAAAATTCCAGGGTATATCATGTAGTACTTTAGGGTTTTTTCTCGAGCTTTTATTTTTGCCCCAACAAAAGCCTTCCTCTTGTCCATTATATCCTTACTCAAGTCCACAAACACCATTATTTTATTGCCCCCCCCCCAGGCAAGATCTTTCAACTCCCAAGCCTTCCTCAACACCAACTCCTTTACAGGAAATCTCAGGAATTTAACAATAAAATGTCTTGGCCTCTCACCCAGGGCTGGTTTAGGTCCAAGTGACTGATGTGCTCTCTCTATTTCCAATGAAATAGCCGCATCTAGATTCAATATTTTTGGCAAGTTCTTGTTTAGAAAGTCAATGGCATTAGCTTTCTCAGCATTTTCTGGAAAACCAACAAAGTGAAGATTATTTCTCTGTGAAAAATGTTCTTGTTCTGATAACCTCAGGGACATCTTCTCATTAACCATCTTCAGTTCTCTGATCTGGTCCATCAGCTTTAAAGTCTTTTCATCCACCACATTTAGATGTTCCTCAACAGAATCCACCCTTTTGACAACTGTGGTAAACTTTTCTTCTGATTTCAAAAGAGCTGCCTTAATTTCTACAATATCTAACATCATTTTACTCAGCATATCAAAGAGTTTGTCCTCTCTGCTCTCTCCATTTCTCCCCTCCTTTCTGTCTTTTAGCATCTGGGGTATTCTGAGTTGACATTTTCAGAATATATTTTTATATAAAATCAAGGATACAGCATAGGCACAGGAGCACAGCAGTTAAGCTGCCATCCCTGGAGTTGACAGTTCTAGAATCACCTTACCGTTTTATAATTGAATGCCTTTTTTAGTATCCCAGTATATCCAGATAGCAGATATTTGTTTGCTTTTACTTTAGAAGGACGTTCATTTACATTCACACAAATTCCACATGGCTACACTGAGAGTCCAAGTATTTACAGTAGAGCATTGAAGAAACAACTAGATATGCTTGAATTACCGGCAGGCTGCATATTTTTTGATTACATAGACGATCTGTTGATAGCAGCACACGCAGAAGATATTTGTAAAGAAAGTACAGTTGCATTATTGACCCATTTAGCAGCACATGGACACAAAGCTTTGCTTAAAAAATTCCAGTATTGTCGAAAGGAAGTGGCCTTCTTGGGCTACTTCCTTTCGAAGGATGGAAGGAGATTGACACCAGAAAGAATAGAAAGCATCTCTGATACGCCTATTCCAAATACACAGAAAGAAGTCAGGGCTTTCATTGGCATGGCTTCATATTGTAGGCAGTGGATCGCTAATTTTTCGATGATTGTGAAACCAATAGTGGCATTGACAAGGAAGGATGTTACCTTACCTCTGCCTTTGAACATGGAATGTCAAGAAGCATTTGACCTGCTCAAAGCTGCATTATGTTCAGCTCTAGTTTTGGGCATGCCAAATTACGACAAGAGTTTTAAGTTATTTGTGCATGAAAACAATGGATGTGCTTTGGCTGTTTTGACCCACGGGGGAAGAAATAGACCATGCAGTTACTTCTCCTCCACGTTGGATCCTGTTGCATGTGCTTTGCCGTGTTGCTTGCGAACTGTTGCTGCAGCTGATGCGTCAGTGAAACAAACCGAGGCAATGGTTTTAGGTCACGTTTTAACCATAATGGTACCTCAATCAGTGGACGTTCTTTTAAATAGAACACAGACGCAATACCTTACATCAGCCAGATTAACAAGGTATGAAATAGTTCTATTTGCACCGCATGTCCAAATTAAAAGGTGTTGCGCTTTAAATCCGGCTGAGTTAATGCCCCCCCCAAATGAGAAAGGGGGTGAAAAACAATTCCCCCATGATTGCTTAATGGTTACTGAACAAGAGACAAAAGGAAGAATTGACCTAACTGACACACCACAGAAAGAGCCAGATGGAGAACTGTTTTGTGACGATTGTTGTTTTAAATTACCAGATGGCACATCAACTGCTGCTTATGCCATCACTACACTGAAAAGTATTATAGAAAGCAAAAGAATCCCATATAACTCAGCACAAGTTGCAGAAATAATAGCGTTGACAAGAGCATGTGAAATCTCTGAAAATCTCAATGTAAACATATATACTGACTGTCAGTACGCCTTTGGGGTGGTACACAACTTTGGTAGAGTATGGGCTGAAGGGGGTTTCCTGACATCACACGGAATCAAAATCCAACATGGCACTTTGATAGTGAAACTGTTGTCAGCACTTGCGCTTCCCAAGCGATTAGCGATAATGAAATGTGAAGCACATAAAAAAGTAACATGTAATGTTGGAAAGGGAAACGCATTTGCAGACAAAATTGCGAAACAAACTGCCACTGATTTACACACAAAAATGTATGTTGAGAAAATGGAGGAAGTACCCTGCATGATAGAAAATGGAATTGCAACAGTTAAAGAAATGCAAGCAGAAGCTACTGTAGATTAAATAAAAAACTGGTCTGAGGGCCGAGCAGAATTAGATTCTGAGGGTTGTTGTGTGGGCAAGGAGAATAAACGTTGGATGTAACCAAATGGCTATGTGATGGCGATGGTCACTATGGCCCAGAGTCCGACACATATATGTGCTAGAAAAATGATACAAAACCTGGATTCTGTATGGCAGAATCCACACATTAGAAAAACTGCTGAAAGATTGGTCCAAAATTACATGTTTACAACATAACATTGGAAAAGGAACCGTGAAGCCAGTAGGAAGTTTTGGCCCACCGTCTATACCATTTGAAGTCATCCATTTTGATTTCATAGGAATGGAGAGATGCCAAAACTATAAGTATGTTCTCGTGGTGGTCTGTGCATTTAGCAAATGAATAGAGGCCTATCCCCTGAAGGATTGTACAGCTATGTCCACAGCTTAAAGCCATGCTAAAGGAATACTTTCCCCGTTTTGGCCTGCCCTGTGTGATATGGTCAGATAACGGCCCGCACGTTATTGCGGCTGTGATATTACAAATTTACGCAGGTCTCCAAATTGATAAGCAATTTCATTCAGCCAGACACCCGATGAGTGCCGGTTTAGTAGAACGCCAGACGGTATTTTGAAAAACAAGTTGAGCAAATTATGTGCAGGGAGCAATTTGAAATGGCCCGATGCACTACCGCTAGCTTTGCTCTGTATGCGCACAACTGTACAGGCAAGGACTGCTCTCTCCCCTTACCAAATCATGATGGGGAGACCAGCAAATGTATGGAATGCGCCTCAGCCGAAAAGGCTGAGGGATATAGAGTACCCATTACTTATTGATTACTGTAAACAATTAACTCAAAACTTACGTTTGATTCATCAGCAGGAGCAGGAGGCTCTTCCCGTCAGGAATACCAGCCCAGGACATTGTCTACAGCCTGGGGACTGGACGCTTATCAAACATTTTAAAAGGAAATCTTCACTTGCTCCACGCTGGACGAGACCCTTCCAGGTGCTGCTGGCTACGCAGACTGCAGTCCGAGTCAATGGACGCAAGCATTGGATCCACGCAACACACACAAAAAGAGTTCCGTTTCCTTTGCCACATAGGAGCTTGATGATCCTGACATCGAAAGAAAGACAGCTGCACTTGATCACAAAGATATCATCGCATCGCCAGTCCTCTGTCAGAAGTGCTTCCTAAGCCCGAGAAAGGGCCTGGGGAGATTGCAACGAAGATCGAAAGGCCAAAGGTGCCTCAACTTTGTCCAACTCCTGCCTCATCATCATCACGTAGTGCATCTCCAACTGGCACTGATCCTGCATCTGGAAATGAGAGTGCATTGTTCATCTATCATACTGTACCTGGAGCTGTGAGGTACAATATACGTTCACAAAATCGGAAATCATTAGCTTTTGTTTCGCCTTTGGTCCTAGCTCAAGGATGAGTTTGGGAACGGAGGCCTAGGGAAAAGGAGCGTATGAGCTGTATCAAGCTGGATCAAATTGAAAGCTCTGGCAAGCGGTTTCCCGGTGCTACCATTAAAAATTGAAGGACCATTACAACCTGGCATGGACAAACAGTGGTATATGATACCGACACAATCAAATTGATACTTGCTCCTGCCTTTTTGGAGCTCTCTGCAAATTTACATCAGCTTGCTGTCATCAATAAGCAGACTAGCCTGGACTGGCCTGAATGTTTGTTGCTAACGTGTGTTGCTGTGGAGAACTTTCCCCGACGGACACTGAAAACCTTTCCTGAGCTAGACATTACAGACAATGCCTATATTCCCTCCTGCACCGATGATGTTGATGATATAGAGATAGAGATTAAGCCTACTGCAAGGCATAAAATAACCGGTATCGCATCGAAATTCACTAGACAAGAATGATTAATTGCTTTTGACTTTATGAATCATGTTGCAATAACTGCGATGTAATTTCAGAGAAGGTGAACATGTTTATTATTCTTTGTACCAAGCTCCAGGACAGTACAGGGCCTATATAAAGAAAAGCAGAGATCCAGGCTGCAGGCTGACCCCAAAGTCCATTTTTAATGAGCACTTTGCCTGATGGAAACTGCAGATAAGGGTGACTGTGTGGAAGCTTGTCTGTCTTCCACTGTAAATATTGGGAGGGACCAGGATATCTGTCATTGCTTCCACCTCTGTACCCCAGCATTTTTCTATTTCATAATTTGTTTGCTCACTTTTGCACCCTTAAAGGGTCTACCCATTTTCTTTATGTTCACTTTGCTCTCATGTATCCACCGACCCTATAACTTTCTCTCTTGCTCATCTCCCGTCATCACTTCTGAGAGGCTCTTCTTTCATCTATTTCTTTCTCACACCTCTTGCTGCCTAAATCAATTGTTTAATTCCCTTCTCTTTGCTGTCCACCTTTGCTGAGCTCTATATTCCACTCAGACTGCAATGGCCTTAAACATGATAGGCATTCATGTGCGAATGCAAAAGGCTATTTTGTCATGCATCTGATGTGAATGGCTGAGTGGGCACTTGCGCATTTTTCACGTGCATGCATGTGAAAGGCTACAGTTGTTTGTTCCTGAAAAGCTATGCTGCATATGAAAGGCTAGGTGTGCACACGTAAGGCTGAGGTCTGTGTGCATGTGAAAGTCTGCATTGCTCGTGCGAAGTTGCAGTGCCATGTTATGTGTTGCAGTGTGTATTGTACATGCTACCATTTGGACACCACCTTAATTCAATGACTGCACCAAAAGCTAAGATTATGGTTAACCCATCCATTACCAGGTTCTATTGTCCGAACCAAGCATGCAAAGCGTAGACTAGTCTTTTTTTAATTAATGCAGATGCCATGTGATGGGAACTTGATATGCATGCTGGCATTAAACTCATGATAAACATGAACTTTCCATTGAAAGTTGCCAGGTTTATAATTTAAGTGGCTGTGCAATACATGAAACCTCCCCATATTTGCATATGTATTGACATCGACGGAAGCGATACCACAGAAAATGAGCACATATATAGCATTGGATACTAAATGTGATGATGGTAAAATGCATTACAAAACGTTTTTTAAGGTGCAGATTAAGTAGCATTATTATTATATATGAAGCAGTACCTTGAGTGAGCTTTTTGTGTAGCATACACATCAACTGAATGGCTTGTGGGCCCTTCTGTGAGATCTAATGATTTGCCAAGGATCACACACGTTAGTTAATTGTGAAGCCATGATTTGAGACCAGTCTGCAACATAAGGCCCTTAACCAAATATCTTCCCAGCTTTAGTTGGTAGAAATAGTACACTCTGTTTTGTAGAGATGCTTTGAAACTTACAACAAAATCATCATCCAAGCTGAAAAATATATAAATCCATGTTGAGAACAAACACTATGGTCGTAGCTTTAGTTACTAAATCTTGAATGGGAAATTACAAGAAGGCATAGTAATTTTAAGCTAAAAAAACATCATATGAGTTTAAGACTTAGACACACATAAAAGGTATTGTATGATAAGGTCACCTTCTTGTAGTCATTGTTTGACAGAATCAAGCTTGCTACTGCATATCATGTGATGGGAAAGTGAACATCAATGAACCACCACTAATAAGAAGCGTGCCATTTAAAGACTCTGCCGACAGATATCTGTTTGTTTATTTATTTTTACATTTGTATAGCGCACTAAGCCAAAGAGCATCAAGGCACTGTTGCATGACTAGTTACTCAGAAATGTACAGACATTGGGATAAGCACAGTGTAATAGTTTTATTCAGTAAACGTGACTGTAGTTTGGAGGCATCCTAATTATAGCAACAGTGGTGAAACAAGCCTGCAAGGTCCCTAGGCCCTCTGCTGCCGTACAGGTGAAACATGTCTTGAGTTGGCCCTGATTGAAAGTAAAGACATACAAATTTGCTAATCATATACTTTGAATTGCTAATCAAAATATTTTTATTTAGCAGTCTCGACTAATACATTTTGCAAGACTAATTTATGCCTTGTACTGCAAGAAAGACTTGGTTCAGAAAGAATAATATGCTTACGATTATGATACCGCTTTGCATTTTGATTACACCAGTCCCAATATTCTGGTATCTAGAAACTGTGCATCCTTTGAACTCTCTCTTGACTGCTACCACTGCTCCTACTATGAGCAGCCCAGTACATATGCTCTCTTATACTCTCCCCCCACAAGAAGTGAAACTTAGAAAAGGGTATGACAATAATACATTGCTATTGATTATGAATATGACCCATGCTATCTTGAATAGGTCCAATTGTTGGGTCTGTTCCCATTTGCTCCAGCACGGGGAAAGAGGAATGGGTAGGTATGTTCATCCTTTGCCACTTAACACCGCCTGTTATGCATCATTAAGAGCGCTATTTTTCGTAAATGGAATGATAGTCTCACTGATCAGTTTGATGGAACAAACAAATGAATTTGAAAGATTGGTGTTAGAACCGCTAGGTTGTTCCGTTTTTACAAGCAGAAGCAAAGTAAACCCGGTAACAAGGAGTCCAGTAGATAGACTATCTAGGCCTTACAAATCCCTAATCACTTTTAAAATGGCTCCGGTAGGAAATAACAATGCTCTGCCTCCCTCTTATACTATTAACCATAGTCCACGTTCTGTCCCATTCTGCTAACGGAAAAAGGGTTCCCACCTAGTGGGAACATTTACTAGATGCATGAACATTGCTGTGCTTGAACAAGAAGAAAAACCTTTCTATATAGGAGGTTCTGTCTATTTTATATGTGGAGATCAAGCCTACCCATGGTTACCTAGATCTTCGGGAGGGACCTGTTATTTAGGTATACTTTTACCTGGTGTATTTCTGTCCAAAACTTCTGAGATAGCAAAATTATCTAGATCTCGGCCACAACGAGATAATACTGCAGGACAAATCGTAGGGGATATAGCGAAATCATTTATACCATTTTGGGGACAAGCTATAAATTCATGGAATATAAGAAAACTGTCCTGGGTGTTAGAAAATACGATAAATGGGACAACAGATATACTCTATAATATGACATTGGAACAAAAAGCAATCAGATTAATTGCACTTCAAAATAGAATGGTTCTTGATATAATGTTGGCTGATCGTGGAGGAGTATGCAAATTGGTGGGGTCAGCGTGCTATGTATTCGTAAGTGACGCCACCCCCACGATATTCGAAGCAATTAAAAAATTGCATGTCCTAAGTTCTGAAATTCATACCTGCCAGTCCTCTGCTCCCAAATTACAAATGAGTGTGTACATGCAATTAGAACGAAACATCCTTGCAGGTTAAGTGAAGGTGCACAACACGAAAATGAAATAATTAAAGAATTCATGGGAATTAATATTTCTGATGATGATTATAGCAGCATGGGTAGTTCGGAATCGGACATGTGGTCTGATGAAGACGCAATGTATGGATGATGCTATTGGCTTACAGCTAAAAGGAGGGTTTGTTAGACCAGAAACGTAACCCTAGTACGAATGATATGTATAATATGGTGGCCTGAAACCAATCGCATCATGTGACAAACATCGCGATCAGAGAATCGTCAATGTAACCAAAGGTCGTCCATTTTGTGAAATGTCGGCCATTTGCTTTTTTCCTTTCTGTCAAAACGCTTTGTAAAATGTATTCTATGCTTTAGACTCGCACATCGTGCGAGGCCACGGCTTGAACGCTGAAACACTAACACAGACAGGAATGTCAAACTGTGCAGAAATACATTGTTTTTCTCTCTCACTAAGTCCTTGAAGTCGAGCAGAAGCCACATCTAATCAGCAGACCAGGAGCCGGTTTGTCTTGCAAACGCTGTTGTAAAAGGCAGTAAAACATGAATTATATTCTTCTAGCGGTGCTCCTTCGTGGAGAATGGTATTTTCTGCTTTAGGACTATCTGCCCCTTAGCTCATGAACCAAGACACACAGATAACGTAGTAAGGAATGTTTCCCTGCTAAGAACACAATATCCTTGCTGAGCCAGAAGCTCCATGGTCTCCATAACAGAAAGCTGTCTCTGCTGCCCTTGCTAAAACAACTATGTTTAGGCTGAATGAAGACTTGTCATAACGTGTCATAATTGTCAATCACTGAACCCTAGCCTGAATGACACTCTCTCTCGCATCTCACAGTGTTTGGGAATACACGTCGTGAGGCGGTGAGACCCAGTTGGCCGACTGAGAATTCTTTGAAAGAAACCAGACTTGTTTGGAAAACGAACCTCGCGTCTGACGTGTCACTTTAGTATATGGTTATTGTGCCTTAGTTTCCATATGCTGTCTTTATTGCCTAGCAACCGTGGGGGTGGGGGGCACACACAACATCACAGGTGAGCACGAGGGAGCGGGGGGGCATACACAACATCACAGATGACCCGGGGGGGCACACACATCATCACAGGCGACCATGGGGGCGGTGAGGGGCACACACAACATCACAGGCAACCATGAGGGGCGCACACAACATCACAGGCGACCATGGGGGCATAGACAACATCATAGGCGACCATGGGGGGTCACACACAACATCACAGGTGACCGGGGGGCATACACAACATCACAAGTGACCATGAGGGGGTGGGGGCACACACAACATCACATGTGACCATGGGGGGGCATACACAACATTACATGCGACCATGGGGGCGTGGGGAGCACACAAAACATCACAGGCGACCAAGGGGGGCTGTGGTGGGCACACACAACATCACAGGTGACCATAGGGGGTGGGGGCACATACAACATCACAGGCGACCAGGGGGGGTGGGGGGCATACACAACATCACAGGCAACCATGGGGGCAGTGTGGGGGGCACACAAAACATCATTGGTGACCATGGGGGGGGCTGGGGGCACACACAACATCACAGGTGACCATGGGGGGTGTGGGGGGCACACACAACATCACAGGCAACCAGGGGGCAACCACAACATCACAGGCAAAAATGGAGGGTGTGGGGGGGCACACACATCATCACAGGCAACCATGGGGTTGGGGTGGCGGGCATAAACAACATCACAGGTGACAATGGCGGGGTGGGGGGCACACGCACCATCACAGGCAACCATGGGGAGGCACACACAACATCAGAGGCGACCATGGGGAGGTTCAACAACGGACATCACAGCGGACAGAGAGGCAGACAGGGGCCTACCTTGCGGGCCTTAGAGACGGGCCGGTATTCGCCTGACTGCTCACCCGATTGGTGCAAAAGAAACAGGCAAGCACCAATCAGAGGCAGCCAGGCCGGCGTGGGCCCAACAGCGTGGTGGTTAGCACCATGGAAGTCTGGTGCTGCAGGTCGCTGTGGCAAAAGTAAGAAATAGTGCATTCATTCATAATGCTGTGTGAGTGCACCCAATACTGGACAGCGTTTCCACACATCGTCGTATCCCCAATGAAACAGCCCAGAGGGCTTACCTTCTTTGCGGGTGGTGGGTGGGGGGGATTCCAGGGCCTCCAGGCAACGAGGCAGCAGGAGGACCATCAGGGTACACAAAAGCGGTAAAATGTAGGAAGAGGCCAGGTCCGGAGGGCCTACCTCGCGGCCCATATCTCATGTAAAATTATCACCAGACTATTTATGGTATGTAATGTCAAAGGAGACAGATAAATGGCCAGTACATCATACAGGTGTCTCAATGCTTTCAAAGATGTATGGAACAAGTACAAAAATAACACCCCCTCATAGAGATCCATGATATTCTGGACAGTAACAGTAATTGCATACTAAACTATACTACACTATCAACAGTGCATGTAACAGTGAATCTGTCCGACAGTGATTCATCATATTTTCACAAGTGCATGAATATGTCATCATGCAGAGACCAAGGACAGGGTGGAACAGACAGACACTGGACCTGTTTGGTGGAATCAGAAGGAGCAAGTGCACAGATGTTCAGAGAGGTGTGGTATTTGGAGGGTGGTAACAAGTTCAGGGGTGGTTCAAGTGCAACCAGTCAGTGGATGCTTGGGTAAGTGCAGAGAGATGCAACTCTCTCGGGTCATTCCCCAAGTGCAGTGATGATGACACTAGTCCATGTCACAGAGGCAACTGCCCCACAAATTGCTGGGGTTGACAGGGGCGTGTGAGACTTTGAGGCACATCAAGCAGACAGTCATCAAGCAGCCAGGACAAAAGGAATGGAGAGAGTGAGAGAGCAGAGGGATTGCTTAGCAGGGAAGAGGGAGAGAGAAGAAAGAGTAGAAGATGAAACACATGGATAGGCCATGGAAAGCTACGAAATGAGTCCCCAAACCGAGGGCTGCAGGATGTGTATCCCAGGGGTTGGCCCCTGCTGATGATAAAGATCCCCTGCAAAAAATCTCCATCAATACCCGGCTCACCTGAAGAAGGTCAGAGTAAAATGATGAAATGGCTCTGGAGGAATAGTATTGAGGAATGAACATTAGCAGATAGGGAGTAAGCACACACTAATAGTTGTAACATAAATTCGACCCAGAAAATCTGAGAAACATTCCTAATCCCACAAACCCTGACAGGGATCAGATGTGCCACTCATTAGACCTGATAAATGTTGAATGAGGCATGCCTCCATTCAAACATCTGCCCCTGCCACAGTCCACAAACAGCTGACCATGCTACACACTCACAACCAACCATGAAAGCCGGACACACAGAAAGCACATTTATTAGTAAACAGTGTCCCCAGCAATCCATCAGATTAACAAAACCATAACCATCATTGGCATCACCTCTGGGTGAGTAATACAACCCTCAAGCAATAGTGACAGAGCTAAAGGTTAGTAAAGCCAGAGTGAACACACACAGTGCCCCG
The DNA here is from genome assembly GCF_040938575.1 of Ambystoma mexicanum. Taxonomy (NCBI): domain Eukaryota; kingdom Metazoa; phylum Chordata; class Amphibia; order Caudata; family Ambystomatidae; genus Ambystoma; species Ambystoma mexicanum. Next base: position 652,354,440 of record NC_090923.1, read on the forward strand.
CTCCCATGCAAACACCACTGATTTGTCAGCAAATGCCATGCATTCACCTGTCTGTTTAACTCACCTGCCTTGCATATGATGTACACCATCGGGAGACGCTCTACCTACATGGAATGTAATGCATAGTAACAGCACAAAATACATGCACATACATGATCACAGTTCACACCAGAAAGAAAATATACATACAACACAGAGTGAATGAGCAACACAGGGTGAATGTCCATTGACATTTGTACAGGAGTACAGTGTAACACACCAGAGAGAGGGAGAGAAAGAGTGGCACAGAGAGTGAATAACAAGGAATTGACAGATCAAGGAGTCCATGGCCTGGGTTACCGATGTACAATGACATGCTGCACAGCACAGTCGGTGCTCCCATTGAGGTATCCACATAGGTATCTTATACAGTGACATGAGCTATAATCAAATCACCACAACGCCATGTAAGCATGCAAAGGTCATATAAGAGAACCGACACATGCAGCAAAGATGACCAACAATGAAGCATGCCCAACATGCAAGACAGTGCAAATGCTTACCAAATAACTGTGTATGTATGTTGTAAATCCTACATGACCTTCACCAGTAAGTGTGTTTCCTAATTTGTTAAAGGAGGACATTGTCTGGTGGAGGGCACGACGAGTGTGGACTTCGTATAGTGCAGGATGTCATACCCGGGACAGCAGTCACCGCCACATCACGGATTACTGGAACAACATGGGTCAACATATTAAAACACACATTGTGCAGTATAATTGACACAGCACACACGTGCCATGGAAAAACAAAGCTATGATTACCTGCACATGCCATCCTGTGCACCCCATGCAAACATGCTAGATAACTTCACTAGGCATGCCTGCACGTACAACACTGCACATGTATAGTCCCCAAGGCATAAAATAAGCAGTGTCGCGGAGCAATTTGCTATGCAATTCTGTAAGTTTGCTAATTAGATTGGTATTGTGTAGCAAAGTTAGCTATTTAAGTTACCCTGTTCAATGAAAGCATAGCTCACCCTGCATTCCTCTCTTGCATTCAGAACTTTTTCCACCCTCTTATCTCGGTTCACTGCAAGTTCAAAGTGGCTACTGGAGAGAGAGTACAACAGTAATCACCCCCTTCACTCATGGGCCAAAAGGTCTGTGTGGGAGTGCTACGCACATTTTATTTTTATTTTTCAAATAATTGCAAACCAGAAATAATCAGGATAATAATGTTAATAAGCTAACTGTATCCCGTCTGCCAAAGACCAGTATGTTTTAGTTATTTTTTTTTAAAAGGCTTTAAATTCCTTTTCAAAAAATGTAATCGGTTATGCATAGTTACAGTATTGCTACTGTAAAACACTGCATTGTACTATGCTTTACAGTGAAATGTATCTAAATCTCAGTGTCAACTAGATGAAATTTTGTTGGGGAAGGTGCATCATGTTGACAAGTGGATACTTTTGAAAATGTACATGACAATGCGGCCAAATGCTTTGATGGCAAACCTAGTCCTGTGACCTGCTGGTTAGATACAGCTTGCAACTGGTGCTCAACCCATGAGCTAATCCCATATGCCTTGACATTCTTTCTTACTGTGTTGGTTTCTGCCTGCTACCCTGAAAGTGAGATAGCTGCAAACTACACTATTCTGTGTAGTTTGCCCAGTTCTCTGCCTGCTATGTCATCCACTCTGCTGATTCTTTTACATAATGAATACAGAAAGTTAACTTAATATGTACTTAAAGTAGCGATCAATAATTTGATCCAGTCAGTACATCTACAGAACTACTGCAAAACTCTACACTGTCGTTGGCCTAAAGAGCTCACTTTGCTCTATGATTATGATTGCACTATATATTAGCACCTGCAGTAGAGAGAGCTTGCCAAGCTGTTTTAAGAGCCTTTTTTTATGATATCTATTTATTTGTGTCCATTCATGCAGCTAACCTTTTTACAGACACTCATTCAGGGCTTGCAAAGCATTTTCGCCCACTCGCATAGTCAAGTAGATTTTAAGAAGGGCCAGTACCATTTGCAGGGGATGTTGGAAACCTTTATTTAACCTTTACTTTGTTTGAAGTAAATGTCAAATAGAAGTTTCACTGTACATGGCTGCCCTTTGGGTGACACCAGCGTGCCAAACTAAAATGGGTTTGTAGTGACATGCACCATTTTACAGAAAGAATTTGCAAGGCACGACTTACCTCACTAATGTCTTACTTCAGCGGTATAAAAAACTGCTGTACTGTTGCTCATTTTATATCTTGGGTACAAGTATCTTCAAAATTGCTAATCAAATGGGTTTGTTTGCTAATCAAGAAACATTTAATTAGCAAACTCTGCTAATCAATTTTTGAAAACAAATTTATTCCTTGAGTCTCTTAGGAGTTAATGGCACACCTCAAGGGCAATCAATACAAAAAATAACAAAAACCACAACCAGGAAAGGGCAAAACAAAATATGACATGCCAGCATCTGGCCGGGGGGGTGATAAAGAAATAAAGAAATGTCCATCGGGACCGGGGGTGGAGGGATCTACCCAGGCGGGGGGAGGAGCAGGGTACAGGCCAACACCCACATGTGTGGATGCTGAAAAAAAAACATTCCCTCCATGGGTTCATGGACCGCACAGCTATCATGGATAGGGAGGGCTGTCGCTGATGTCGCCACCTTCCTGTGTAGAATGTGAAGGTGGTAGTGGTAAGGGAGGTTGACCACGCTGAGCCCTGGCCTGGTCCTCCATGGCAGTGGCCAGGTGGGACCCAGATGAATGCATCTGCAACATGAAGCATCGGAGGTCCGCATACAACTCCTCACGGGATGCACAGAGTTCCTCCGAGATGGTATGACTCAATAGTTGCATCTGCTGTTGGAACTGTGTACTGCGGGCTGCCTCTCACACTTTCATTGAAGCTCTGAAGGCCAGAAACTCTTGCCTCAGGGCTGCACAGAGATGGCTGCAGAGACCTCAGTTCGGCCCATTGGCTCCTGTTGCTGGCCTCCATGTGCAGCCTGTGTGAGAGGCATGTGGACTGCAATGCCTGAAGCTGGTGCACTACCTGTGTTTGTCGGGGGAATGTGGAATTGGCCACCCAATCCATGCCCTGAGCCAACATCTCATAGGAAGCACCCTGTTGCTGTGCAACACGCAACATTGACTGCTCCCACACTGTCTCCTCAGCCGTGACATGTCCACCACGTGTGCATGCCCCACGCCTGACAGACCCAAGGGAGCATGACGCTTGATGTAAAGCCGCTGTCTGTGGCTTCAGGACTACATCCCTCCGTGGTCATCCGTCCCAGGACCGGAAGCCAATACAGTGGAGTGTGGCCTTGCCGCCGTAACCACCACAGACAGAAGTGGCAACACTGACTGGCCCTGTGAGGGGACATGACGCCCTGCAGACGCACAGGTTACAACAGATCCAACACTTGATGCACTCACCTCCGACAGCATAGAGGAATGGACATCCAGTTCACCACCAGAGCTACTGGTATCATTGGAGTCTGACTCATACTGAGTCATGCCCTGGATAGACTGTTGCACCAGTGGATTCTCATGGGCTGCCACAACACGTCCTCCACTGGTGCTATGTTCCTGCTCAGGCTCCCGTTCCTCCTCTACCTCCTCCCCTGAATCTGGTGGCTCATCACCTGCACATTGTCATGATCACTGCTTCCAAGGAGCCAGGACCAGCCCAACGTCCTTGGAAGCAGGCCCCTAATCCTAGGCACCAGCCGGTCCCCACAGGGGCCTGTTGGACCTTGTCCTGGCGCCGGTGGCACCAGGCTCATCAGAATCATCGGTCCCGGCACTGGAAGCGCCGGGCTCATCATTGGTGTGAAAGTGCTTGGGTGGACTTACCTGCGGCAGACCATGCTGCTTACTTACCAGCCTCTTAGAAACCCTCTGTGAACAGGGACTACTTTCTTACCTGGGTGGGGCAGCTCCACTCCCTGGATACAGCACTGGAACTCTTCTGGAAGCGGGAACTCTTTTCTTACCTAGGCGGGGCCGTGGAAGAAGATGCCTCATCACTCCAAGGCTATTTAAACCACACCCGATTGATGAAACGTGCTTCGCGTTATTCTGCATCTGCAGCAGAACGCTCACCGAGTCTGTTCCAGCCTTTCTTCTTTTGATCCTGAACCTGCAAGAATTATACTTACCATTCCTGTACCCGATCAACATCAGCACCTGCAAAAGACCAGAAACAACAGGTTAGCAAGACGAACTTTACACGCAGTGCTTACTCACCTGATCCATCGGCAGCTGCCGTGTCTCACGCTGCACCTTCGCCTGCAAAGACCAACAGCATTGTTATACTTACCGGCACGCTGTGCATTCCGGATTCTTGACGCTGCATCTTCACCTGCAAAGACAACAGCATTGTTACACTTACCGGCACGCGGCGAATTCCGGATTTCTTCATTCTGCATCGTCGCCTGTAAAGACAAAGAAAAAGACATTAAGCAGGTACTACTCACGCCCATCACGCTCGTCGCAATCAAACGCCTGCGAATACTCCGGCGTCTCTTAAACATGAACTAATCTGCAAGGAAAGAGACAGTTAGAGCGCTTGCCATACTTACGAATTTCCAGGCGCTTCACTGCCACGCATTAAAAGACTATAAAGACAAAAGGTGTCCAGAAATTTACCGGTCGTGTAGACAACGACGGTAACCATCCTCTGAAGTCAAGAGGCCAATGTTTCACCAGTGAAGGAACTGGCAACGGCACCCTGCACTAGACGCAGATGGAGAGCCCAGCATTCACCTATCTAAGGTGAGCACGTTGACCTGGGAGGGGGGCTCTACAGACAAGCTGGGAAGAGAGAGAGAGAAAGAGAGATAGGGACATTCAACAACCCAGACCTTTAATCCCCATATTCTTTCACCTGCAGAAACCTCGCCCTTCGAGTTCGACACACAGTGCGAAGAGGTTCCACCCCAGAACCCATGCAAATAGGGGGCATGAAAGGACCTTTAACCCAGAAAGAGCGGGAAAGAAGAAAGCAGCTGCAATTATGCCTCTATTGCGGAAACTCAGGACACTTTCTTCGGGACTGTCCAGTGAAACCAGCTAAGAAGACTGTAGGAGCCGCGGATAACTGTACCACAAATTCTGAGCAGGGAAACGACCTCGCCCGACAAGAGTAGAGGTCCTCTTGCCGAGCGTTAAGATCTGTCCCATGACCTCGCATTTCATGATACCCATGGTCCTCATTAGTCCTGAACGTCCGGATCGTTTGCATGCAATTGAAGCTTACATTGACAGCGGAGCAATCGGTAACTATGTGGACTGTGAAATGGTATCAAGGATGAATCTACCCCTTGTCCCTAAGGCAGTAAAAGACGTCATCACTACTGTGGATGGCACGGAGATAGCCTCCGGACCGGTAACGCATGCCACCCAAGAAGTGACGCTAGTGAGTCAAGATGGAAACCGGGAGAGAATCGTGTTCGATGTAATCAAGGCCCCTCAGTTCCAGATCATTCTGGGAATCCCTTGGTTAGAGAAGCACAATCCTCAGATCGATTGGCGAGCAAAGACGGTTCAGTTTCCAGAGTGTTTTACCACTTGTTATCCTCGGCCTGATGTTTCACTGGCGGCGATCTCTTCTGAGGAGGTTCCCAAATTACCTCCCGAATACCAGGAATTCCAAGACGTCTTCCGGAAGGATCAAGCTAACACCCTGCCTCCTCATAGGTCTTACGACTGTCAAATAGATCTGATACCCGGAACAACTCCTCCTTGCAGCAGGCTCTATGCCCTCACTGAGCCAGAGAACCTTCACCTCAGACAGTACCTGGACCAATACTTAGCTAACGGGTTTATCCGTCCTTCAAAATCTCCAGTTTCATCGGCTTTGTTCTTCGTTCCGAAAAAGGAAGGAGACCTTAGGACTTGCATAGATTACCGCGCCCTGAATCAGATCACTGTTAAAAACAGATACCCGTTACCTTTGATCCCTGAACTCCTGGACCAAGTCAAAGATGCATGTATATACACAAAGCTGGATCTCAGAGGAGCCTACCACTTGGTACGGATAAAAGAGTGCGATGAATGGAAAACGGCCTTCCGTACCAAGTACGGGCTATTCGAATATCAAGTGATGCCCTTTGGACTGTGTAATGCTCCTGCTGCTTTCCAATATTTTATGAACAATGTACTTAGAGAACTCATAGACGTGTGTGTTGTTGTCTACATTGACAACATCCTCGTCTATTCATCATCTGAAGAAGAACATCAGAGACACGTTAAAAAGGTTCTCGAGAGATTGCGTCAACATAATCTTTTTGCTAAGCTTGAGAAATGCGTTTTCAACGTAACAGAAGTCGAGTTCCTGGGATTCATATTGTCACCTAACGGAGTCCATATGGATTCAAAGAAAGTTGATGCAATTATCAAGTGGCCATCACCAACCTCTGTAAAAGGAGTTCAAAGCATGTTAGGATTCGCTAACTTTTACCGCAAATTCATTCCTGAATTTTCTCGGATAGTCCAGCCCATCACCGCTCTGTTGAAAAAGAACAAACGTTTTGAGTGGTCTTCTGAAGCAGAACAAGCTTTTCAGGACTTAAAAGCTAAATTCATTTCTGCACCTGTTTTAAAACATCCTCGCCCAGAACTTCCTTACATCATGGAAACGGATGCTTCTAGTCTTGCTATGGGGGCAGTGTTATCACAAAGAGATCCGGTCACACACCAAATACATCCTGTTGCCTTTTGGTCCCGCAAGTTTTCGCCTCCCAAGATCAACTATTCAATTACAGACAAGGAACTTTTGGCCATCAGATCGGCCTTTAAAGCCTGGCGGCATTATCTTCTAGGAGCCAGACACACAGTCACCGTAATGACTGACCACCGCAATTTACAATATCTAAAGACAGCCAAAGCTCAGTCTTCCAGACAGCTTCGCTGGGCTCTGTTTCTAGCACAATTTGACTTTATAATTACTTATCGACCAGGCAGTAAGAACGGAAAAGCGGATGCCCTCTCCCAGATGGGAGTAGATGAACATTTTATCAATCCAGATCCAATACCCATAATCCCAGAACAAAGGATTTTGGGTTTGGTCAGCACTCAATCTTTCGAAGACATCAGGACCACGGTTAAATCACTCCTAACTCCGGCCGATTTGCAGGACTGGCAATTAAAGGGAAAAGAATTCTCAGTAGATCAAGACCTACCATATTTCCGAGGACGATTGCACTTGCCCTGTGAGAAACTACAAAAACAAGTAATCTCCTGTTATCACGATTCTCTAATGGAGGGGCACCCTGGCATTACCAAAATCTTGGAAAAGATTAAAAGACATTTCTGGTGGCCATTGTGGAAAAAGGATATTAGAGACTTTGTAATCTCCTGCGGTGTGTGTGCCCAGAATAAAAGTCAAAAGCAGAAACCAGCCGGCCTATTACAGCCACTTGACATCCCTCCCTGTCCATGGCATACCCTGTCCATGGATTTTATCACGGACTTACCTCTATGCTTGGGGTATACTACCATCTTAGTAGTCGTGGATCTATTCTCCAAGATGGCTCACTTCATACCCCTGAAGGGTCTACCTTCAGCCTCAGTATTGGCCCGAGAATTCTTGGCAAACATCGTTCGCTTACACGGTTTTCCTTCGGTTTTAGTCTCCGATAGGGGAAGTCAATTCATCTCCCACTTCTGGCGCAGTTGCTGTCGTCTAGCCCAAGTTGATGTAAGACTTTCGACCAGTCACCATCCCCAAACTGACGGACAAACCGAAAGGACAAATCAGACACTAGAACAATATCTACCTTGCATGCTCCAACAAACAGAAAACCCCTGGAAGGACATTCTTTGGATCGCTGAATACGCTTACAACAATTCGACTCATTCTGGAACCGGGAAGACTCCTTTTTTCCAATCATACGGACACCATCCTAGAACCTCCAACCTGGATCCTCCCCAAGAAATTGAAGCACCTGCTGTGGATCACTTGCATTCAGAAATCACCTGTGCTTTTAAGGAAGCCACTGCCCATCTGCAAAGAGCTAAAGCTCAATTCAAAAAGGCAGCCGATCGGCACTGTAAAGAGGCCCCTCACTACGCTGTAGGAGATCAGGTCTGGTTATCCACTAAGCACCTGCCTTTAAGAGGACCCCGCACCTTCATCCCGAGATACCTTGGACCCTACCTCATATCTGCCATAATTAATCCGGTGGCTGTCAAATTGGAATTACCTACGCATATGAAAATACATCCAGTATTCCATGTCTCCTTATTAAAACCAGAACAACCAGAAACCCGATTGACTGAACTCCCAGAACCCGTTTTGGTAGACGGAGAACTAAAATTCGAAGTAAAGAACATCTTAGACTCCAAAATCTCCAGATCTAAATTATACTATCTGGTTGATTGGAAAGGATACGGTCCCCAGGAAAGGTCTTGGGAACCCTCAGAACATGTCCACGCACCTCGTCTGGTCAAGAGATTCCATCTGAATCACCCCGACAAGCCAAAGCCCCCGGAGAAGACACGCTTAGGAGGGGCCTTGAGGGGGGTACTGTCATGATCACTGCTTCCAAGGAGCCAGGACCAGCCCAACGTCCTTGGAAGCAGGCCCCTAACCCTAATCCTAGGCACCAGCCGGTCCCCACAGGGGCCTTTTGGACCTTGTCCTGGCGCCGGTGGCACCAGGCTCATCAGAATCATCGGTCCCGGCACTAGAAGCGCCGGGCTCATAATTGGTGTGAAAGTGCTTGGGTGGACTTACCTGCGGCAGACCATGCTGCTTACTTACCAGCCTCTTAGAAACCCTCTGTGAACAGGGACTACTTTCTTACCTGGGTGGGGCAGCTCCACTCCCTGGATACAGCACTGGAACTCTTCTGGAAGCGGGAACTCTTTTCTTACCTAGGCGGGGCCATGGAAGAAGACGCCTCATTACTCCAAGGCTATTTAAACCACACCCGATTGATGAAACGTGCTTCGCGTTATTCTGCATCTGCAGCAGAACGCTCACCGAGTCTGTTCCAGCCTTTCTTCTTTTGATCCTGAACCTGCAAGAATTATACTTACCATTCCTGTACCCGATCAACATCAGCACCTGCAAAAGACCAGAAACAACAGGTTAGCAAGACGAACTTTACACGCAGTGCTTACTCACCTGATCCATCGGCAGCTGCCGTGTCTCACGCTGCACCTTCGCCTGCAAAGACCAACAGCATTGTTATACTTACCCGAACGCTGTGCATTCCGGATTCTTCACGCTGCATCTTCACCTGCAAAGACAACAGCATTGTTACACTTACCGGCACGCGGCGAATTCCGGATTTCTTCATTCTGCATCGTCGCCTGTAAAGACAAAGAAAAAGACATTAAGCAGGTACTACTCACGCCCATCACGCTCGTCGCAATCAAACGCCTGCGAATACTCTGGCGTCTCTTAAACACAAACTAATCTGCAAGGAAAGAGACAGTTAGAGCGCTTGCCATACTTACGAATTTCCAGGCGCTTCACTGCCACGCATTAAAAGACTATAAAGACAAAAGGTGTCCAGAAACTTACCGGTCGTGTAGACAACAACGTTAACCATCCTCTGAAGTCAAGAGGCCAATGTTTCACCAGTGAAGGAACTGGCAACGGCACCCTGCACTAGACGCAGATGGAGAGCCCAGCATTTACCTATCTAAGGTGAGCACGTTGACCTGGGAGGGGGGCTCTACATACAAGCTGGGAAGAGAGAGAGAGAGAGAGAGATAGGGACATTCAACAACCCAGACCTTTAATCCCATATTCTTTCACCTGCAGAAACCTCACCCTTCGAGTTCGACACACAGTGCGAAGAGGTTCGAACCCAGAAGCCAATCGAGTCCTGCACATCACTTTTCGAGTCACAGGCACCTTCCTGCCAAGACCCGCGCCTCCGTGGGAATCAGGTGAGCGTTACACACATGGACACATAAAGATCCATGTTATTTGCATCTACTACATTAATTGTCATCACAATGCTGTCCTGCAACACATTGCCATGCATGTTACCATGCCATTAGTTGAATACACACACTGTTTACAAAAAGTCCACAGATCATGCCGTATGCAGACTTGCCACTACATCCCATGTCCCTGACCATGTAAACACTGCACACATTGCCAACACACATGTATGTGTGTAGGCAAATCCTGCCCCATGGCAAAAGCAACCAGTAGACTCAAATATGCAAATTTGGACTCAAAAGCACGGTGGTGGGGCCTGGGGTGGCTGTGTGCCATGTGGAGAGGGCTGCCTGCAGGGTGGGGGCATGGGTGATGGGGGCTCGGGTGGGGTTGTCTGTGATGCTGGAAATGCATCGGAGGGACATGGCCTCCATATCCTTGTCCTTTACTGCTTTTTATCGTGTGTTCTGTCATGTTTTCTGCGTAGGAGTTCATGTGGGACTCCTGGCCGACTGTCATGCGCGTGGGCGCATGGAGGATGTGGCAGCGGTTTCGATGGAACGGCCATCAGAGTTCCAGCACGTTTCCTTACTCTTGCACGGTTGACGGTTTATTCTTTTTTTTTAACGTTTTCTACGTTGCAGCGTCGCGGATAGCCAGAAAGTATTTACTTCTGGTCTTTCCCGGCTATCGGTGCGTTGCAACGTCTAAGCTACTGCTTTTGCTTACCTTGTTGCCTCAGCGCTGGTTATTCCCTTCCTTTGGCTGTGTTTCCTCTCTCTCTCTCTCGTGTGTGCCTTCTCTCCGCCATTCGGCGGCTTTGACCATTCTCATTGTGGGTTTTTCGTACCTTCCCTGTGACGTCCAACGGTATCCTGTTGCTCTCAGCAGTCTCCCCCCAGGCATCCAGTTTCCTCTTTTTCCTTCTCTTCTAACCTTTCTCTCTGGTTTCCCTGCTTGCCTGTATCTGGATCCTTCGCTGGGTTTCTACATCATCCCGGACTCAATCGACGCATCCACCAGCAAGTCTACATCCTTTGCTGGGGGTTCCAGAGCCTCCAAGTATTTTGTCAAGGGCTACATCGCATCCCGGAGTCCACAGATGCCTCCACAAGCAAGCCTTCATCTGCACAGAGTTTTTTTTTACGCTAGTGGCTTTTACCCCTGTTTGCCTGTCTTCGGTGATGGGGCCGCAGTGACCACAGCATACAGGTGGCCGCTGTGGCTTCACACTGAGAAGGGATCACAGCATCTACCGCTTATCAATACCGGGAGACCGCAAGATACGCCACGGATTCCAGTTCCACAGGTGAGGAGTCAGAGGAGGGAAGCGGGTCGGACGGATCAGATACATATTGCAACAGTTTCCAACGCCTACCATCCATGGCTACCCCGGAACAAATCCAAGAATTAGTAGGGGCCGATCACGCATTCGACTGAAGAACTCCATCTCAAGATTTTCCAACACTCGGAGACAATGGGCCTCATTACATGGACGGCGGTAAGGGTTAACGGTCACCGTTAATGGTACCAGTGACCGTTAACCCTTACCGCCTTACTACGAGGTCCCATTGCGGGTTGGAGACTTTACGCCTGCTTTTTGCAGGCATTAAAAACCAACCCGCAAAGGGACCAGGGAGCTAATTACGGTACCGCAATTTGCGGTGCCGTAATTAGCACCTTCCCCATTCCCATTATGCCCTATGGGGCAAAAATGGGAATGGGGAAGAGCAATGGGGGAAGAGGGAATTACCGCCCCACCAACCTTGGAATAGGGCGGTAATTCCCCTTTCCTCCAAGGCGGTGCCGGTATTTTACCGGCATGGACCAAGGTGCTAATAGCACCTTGGTCCACCGCCGTCCGTGTAATGAGGCCCAATATCTTTCGAAATTATAAGAGCCGCTCATTTCCCTATCATCCTTGGGATCTCCTGGCTCCATCGGCATAATCCCTGTATCGATTGGACCCAAAATCAGTTGGCCTTCGAATCTAAATATTGCAAAAAGCATTGTAGTCTGCAGCCTTGTTCAGTCCAGATCCAGTCTACCAACTCGACATCAGGTCTTTCCATAGGTATCCATTCCTTACCGGCAGAGTATGTCCAATTTAAACAAGTATTCACTGACCAGGCTACATTGGAATTACCCCCTCACAGACCTGAAGATTGCACCATAGAACTGGTTCCTTGAGCTTTGGTGCCGTTTGGGTGCATGTTCTCGCTATCACAAGCCGAGAAACAGGCTCTCCGGTCCTATTTGGATAATAACCTACAAAACGGCCTGGTACAGCCTTCTAAGTCCCCCACAGGGGCTCCTCTCTTCTTCATTCCCAAGAGGGACTCAACCGAACTGAGACCCTGTATTGATTTCTGGGGGTTGAACAAGGTTGCCATTAGAGACAGATACCCAATGCCACTTATATCGGACATTCTGGAAGCAGTACAAGGGGCCAGGATATTCACTAAACTCGACCTGTGCAGCGCCTATCATCTCCTCCGTATTCGCTAAGGGGAGGAATGGAAAACAGCTTTTCGCACCCCTTTTGGTCTCTATGAATACCGGGTAAAGCACTTTGGGTTGGTGAATGCTCCAGCAGTATTCCAAAGATTTATGGACCGCCTGTTATCAGATCTGATGTTTGTCTCCGTCATCATCTATTTAGATGACATATTGATATTTTCCAAAGATCCAAGGCAACATATTCTTCATGTACTGAAGTACTTAATCGACTCTAAGACAATCATCTTCTCGCCTAACTTGAAAAATGTATCTTTGGGGTAACCTCAATACCCTATTTAGGATTCATTTTATCCCCAGAAGGTGTATCCATGGATGAAAGGAAGGTAACGGCTATTTTGGATTGGCTTTCTCCCAACTCTGTAAAGGAGATTCAAAGATTCTTGGGTCTAGCAAATTACTAGCGCTGGTTCATTCAAAATTTCTCGAATGAAGTCCTTCCCATCACTTCTCTCTTACAGAAGAGTCTGCTTCCATTTCAATGGACCAGCGAGGCCGAAAAGAGCTTTCAACATCTCAAAACTCTCTTTTGCTCTACTCCGATACTCCGCCATCCTGATCAATCTCTGCCCTTTATCATCGAGACAGATGCCTCGGCGGCCACCCTTGGTGCTACTCCAATCGTTTGAGGGGATAGAACATCCCATTGCCTATCTCTCGAAGACATTAACACCTAGTCAAAACAATGATTCGGTTGGAGAGAGAATTACTGGCAATGAAACAGGCATGCGAGACATGGAGACATTTACTCCAGGGCGGGGCTCAACCTTTTACGATTCGGACAGATCACAAAAACCTTAAGGTCCTAGAATCTATGGAATGTGTCAACTCGCGTCAAGCCCGTTGGGCCCACTTCTTTGCCCAGTATGACTTCCACATTACTTACCACCCTGGAAGTCAAAACGTACTGGCAGATGCTCTATCCAGGAAGAATCTCGGAAATACTCCTTCCCCTGGTCCAGAACAAATGTTTCCCAATCACCTACACATTGCAGCAGTAAATATATTCCACAGCAAGTCAAACAAGCCACGGAACAAGAACAACCACTCCCGTCTATCGGTCTCACCAAAAAGGACGGACTCTGGTTCAGGGATCAGCAGCTCTACCTACGAACTGAAGAACTTAGGATGATCCATTTATGTCATGACAATCTCACTGCTGGCCATCGGGGAGTAGCTGGAACCCTGGATTTTGTCCAGCATTCGTACTTCTGGTCTCAGATGCGCAAAGATGTGAACAAATATGTTCGGAGGTGTTCAGTATGTGCTAAAGCCAAGTACTACTCCGGCAAACCCATAGGTTTAATAGAGCAGTCGACCCTTCCAACTCGTCCCTGGGTTACAGTTACCACAGACTTCATAGTGGATTTACCTTCTACCGGTTCTTGCACTTGTATCATGGTAACAATAGACACTTTCTCCAAGATGGCGCACTTCTCCCGTTACCAAAGATACCATCAGCTGAGGAAATGTCACAGATTTTTCTTTGCGACATTTTTCGTTTGCATGGAATTCCGGATAAGATTATCTCGGATCGAGGCCACCAGGGGGCGCAGGCAAGATGGCTGCCTGATTCGTGAGCTCCCTTGATGGCCCTGGGAAACTCGCGGAGACTGAAGAAATAACAAAACGCCCGCAGCACTAAAGTGGAAAAACCGCTGTATGAGACTGCTGTGATCCTGGAGACACCTTCCTGAAGACTGATGCTGCCCCCGTCGCCGAGTTCTTCATTGGAGTACTTTCGCACCCTCCCCTCCCCCATCAGGTCCCGAGGCATACGCGGGAGGAGGCCCTCTCGCCGCACTGCCCTCGGCGTGAGAGAAGTGACCTACGCGGCTTGGCGCCCATTCCGGCCAGCTGTCCCTCTTCCGTCGCGAGTGCCCAGTGGGGGGAGTCGCGGCACCCCCCACTCCAAGACATCGGGCTGCGTGACACGCTCCGGCCCCATCCGCACCTGTACTACCGGAGAGGCTGGAGATTCCGGGCCGTCGTGGGAGCGCGCCTGGCTCCTCCTCACAGTGAAGCACCGCAGACCCAGGGACACGATGTGCGCCGGCGGAGCACCGCGGAGCATGCCGTCTCCTGGACCTCACAACCACTACTGTCACCTGCGCCCTTCAAGGCTTGGGCCGACGCGGGAGCGCGCCCGGGGACCCCTCTGACCCACCAGCAGGAGCCAACAAGGCAGGGGTGAGTGTCTAAGCCCAGCGGTGCCCCAACACCCCCGAGACAACTCCAGTGTGTGGGAGAAGACCCTGGTGGGCCCACAGCTTGCCCTCAGCGCGGGCGAGACGCATTCCCCCCCATAGGGCAGCCGATCCTCTCGGGGTTGGCCAGGGGACTGCAGCTGGGATACTACAGAGACAGGGGGAGCCCCGGAGCTCCAATCCTGGGGGAGAGTTCAGTGGACCATGGGAAAGCCCCTGCATAGCCCAACTGCCAGTACCGGAACACCACCTGGGAACCTGCTCCTAGGGCACCGAGGAGTAAACCAGTGCAGGGGTGGCGGAGCCCGCTCCAAGGGACAGATCGATCCTCCAATAAGTCCTAACAAGTTTAGGTTCCTGCAGGCCGGATCAGACTTCAAGTCTGGCGGGAGTGAGACTGGAGGTGAACTCTTGATCAGGAGTAAGACCACTGAGGCCACCGAACGATCACGGGGACGTTAAAAGGGGGAAGCAAGCCATGAGCTGGAGGGAAACCTTGGTGAAATATCAATTCTCAGCGGCGAGCCCAGCGATGGAGGCCGGACCCCCCTCCGCCCAAGCCCCTGACATGAACGTTATGCAAAACAACATCCAAACAATCCTCGAGGAAATTAGAGGAATGAGAACTGACATGGGGGCTAAACTGGCAGACCTCACTTCTAAAGTCTCTACCCTTGAGGACAGAATAGAGGGGGTTGAGAACAATCAGGTATCCACCGCCATCTTGGAAACACAAATGGACGTAAGATTTAAGGAACTACAGCAACGGGAGGAGGAACTCCGTTGCAAGGTGGACGACATGGAAAATCGGGAACGGAGGACTAATCTCAGGATTTTCGGTCTAGCAGAGCCCGAGGGAGAGACCCCGCTGGGCCTAGAGGCAAAGGTTCAAGACATCATTAGGATCGTCCTGGGTTCCGATTCGGGAGAGTCCGTCCTAATTGACAGAGTCCACCGAGCTGGAGGAGGCGGAAGGGGTCCACGCTCGGTCCTCGCCAAATTTCACTGCTACAGGGACAAAGCGCGGATACTCGAGAGGGCAAGGACCTTGAGAGACATACAATACGACAATTCCAGGGTGGCGATTTACCAGGACTTGTCTGCCCTCACTTTGCAGATGAGGAAAAAATGCTCAGCAATCACCAGGTGGCTACAGGAGAAGGGGGTCCGATATCGCTGGGGCCACCCGTTCTACCTGGAATTTGAATGGCAAGGGGAGCGACACCGCCTCATCACCAAGGAGGATATCCAGAGAGCCGCAGATGAACTGATGGGAGACTCTCCTGGCCCCTCTGGGGAGAGGGATGAGACAGACAGAGACTCTGCCCGGGCTCCCCGGGGTCCCTCCTCAAAGCAGGGGAAACATAAGGTGAAGGGCACACGGAAGTTCCAGAAAACGAGGCACCCGCCGGCCGATTACGGGGACCCTGTTTGATCCCACCAGGAGGGTCACAGGGTTGTCTGCATAAATGCATTGGCTAACACGGTCGATGGGGGTCTCCTCAGTTCCGAGGGAACCACACACTATCTGTTGAAGTCGCCACGGTTGGCGGAATGTCTGCTTCATTCACATATCTTGTTGTCTGGGCTCGGTTTGGGGGGGGGGAAATCCGGGGGAGAGAAGAGATGTGGGGGATCCCTGAGCACGCAGGGTCTTCTCGATGGTCCTCCGGTGCCGGCAAATGCCGAGTGTTGTCTTTTGGTTAATGCCACTGTTGGCAAGGTTTATGTTTAACTGATGTATTTGAACATTGGAGGCACCTCTATGTGAGAGTCGACAGCTCACCGTCCTTCCGTGGGGGTGGCAGGTCAGGGGCCTCTGATGTTGGTGTCCGCTCCCCGGCACCCGCTCTGAGTCAAAGCGAGACACAGGTGACACCCTGTGAGCGACACAGGGGCGGGGATAGCTGAGTGGGTCACCACAAGGGGATCATAATCCCGACCAAGTTCAGGAAGGATATTCTTAATACAAAAGTTGAAGGGCGTGTTCCGTATCATCTAATCTCCCGGGGTCTGGGTAGCAGCCCTGGTGGTTCGTTAACCAACCCTGATGCTTGTCGGGCAAGGGAGACGAACGCCTTACACAGTGGGTAAGGGGGATGGGGTAGAAGGGAAGGGGTTGGGGAGGGATATAGGATACAAGGACACCACACCATGGCAAGGGGACTCAATCCAATTGATGAAGCGGGGGGAACTCACTGAAGCTCCACAGGGCAAAGACAGCGACTATCATGGCTGAGGGAAGGATTGGTACGCTCAACGTCAAGGGGCTAAACTCACAAAACAAGAGGTCTCTTACAAATAAAATGTTTCGTAAACAGAAGCTGCTGGTCCTCTTCTTGCAGGAAACACACTATAGGAGGGGGGCTGAATCGGAGATAAGGGGGAAGGATATTGGTAGGAACTTCTGGGCCTCACACAAGTCTTCTAAGAAGGAGGGGGTGGGTATTCTCTTGGGTAAATCATTCCATCTCACCGATGTAGAGACGAAAAGGGGCTTTGGGGGTAGATTCCTGGGGATTAAGGGCCTGTCCCAGGGCATGAGGGTTACGTTAGCCACCTTGTACGCACAAAATACTGGCCAAATCAAATTTCTCCACAAAATCCTTGAAGTCATGGATAATTGGGCAGAGGGAGCCATGATCCTGGGGGGGACTTCAACCTTATTTCAGACCCACACCTTGATTGGTGGTCGGTCAGAGGGGCCGTGCCAAAAGCCCCCACCAGGGACAATCTAGCATTGAGGGACCTCTTCCAGGAATATTACTGGGTTGATGTTTGGCAGAAATGTAATCCTGCCCCGGGGGGTTACACATTCTTCTCCCCTCCCCATCAAACATACACCAGAATTGACTTAATATTGATCTCAGAAGAAGGAGGGGGGGAGGTTGGAAACTCTATGGTCGAATTGGTGACCTGGTCGGATCATGAACTCCTTGTCATGGAGTGGCGACTACAGTACACCTCGAAAACATATAGATGGTGCTGTAACGATACCCTCATGAGAGATCAGGTCTTTAAAGAGTTCCTAAGGAAAGAGATGGAAAACTACTTCATGATAAATGACACCGGGGAAATCCAAATGGCCACCGTCTGGGAGGCGGCAAAGGCCACCTTCAGGGGCCTCCTAATTGCTGAGGGTTCAGCCAAAAAACGAGAGAGAGCACTAATAGAGTCCAAACTCAGTGATGACCTGCAGGCCCTGAGGGCCCAGCTCACGAAAGGTAGCACAGACCGCGAAAACCTTCTGAGTGAAATGAGGGACAAGAGGCAAGCCCTGCATACGATCCTAATTGGGGAGGTGGTAAAAAAAAATAGATACACGAAATAGAGATACTACGAAAATGGGGATAGGGTCGGTACCCTCTTGGCGCACAGGTTGAGGGGAAACAGAGCGGGTAGGAGAATAGAGAAGATTAGAGACGACACTGGTAATACCCAAACAAAAACAGGGCCTATAGCCGAAGCCTTCGCGAACTTCTATAAGGCTCTCTACACCAAACAGGAAGGCAAATCTTTGGATAGTATAACAAGCTACCTAAAGGACCACCCCCTCCCAAGACTCACGGATCTAGAGCGGGAAACACTGGAAAAAGAGATAACCGGGGAAGAGGTGGAAGAGGCCATTAAGAAACTGAAGGTAGGCAAAACCCCAGGGGGTGATGGCTACACGGCCAATTTCTATAAACAGTACCAATCAGTGTTGATACAGCCGCTTACCAAACTCTTTAACCACATTAAATCTTCAGACACTATCCCGCCGACATTCCTACAGGCCATAATCACGGTGATCCCTAAGCCCGGTAAGGACCCAGCTGAGTGCGGCTCATATAGGCCCATCTCGCTACTAAATACGGACGCAAAGATCTTCACTAGGATCCTTGCAACCCGCTTAGAAAAATATCTTCCTCGATTGATCCACCCAAATCAAGTCGGTTTTGTGATGCATAGACAGGGGGCCGATAGCATGCGCAAAACCCTACACATATTAAGCTCAAAGGAAGTTAGGGTGAAGGGCGCACTTCTTCTCTCACTAGACGCAGAAAAGGCGTTCGATAGGGTAAGCTGGACCTTCATGGAAAATGCCCTATCATCTCTGGGAATGGGACCCAAATGGCTAGGATGGATGAGAGCCCTTTACTCGCACCCCTCAGCAAAAATCACAGTGAATGGATGTGAATCCGAAGCCATCCCATTGGAAAGGGGCACAAGACGGGGTGTCCACTCTCCCCCCTTATATACCCCCTAGTAATGGAGCCTTGAGCCATACCTATCAGGGGAAACGACAAAATCCAGGGCGTTAATATGGGTAAAGCCAACTGTAAAATAACCCTCTTCGCGGACGATGTCCTGCTCTATCTCTCCAACCCCTCCCAATCAATTCCCGAGGTACTAAATAGCTTAGAACAATATGGGACCCTCGCAGGTTACAAGATAAACCTAGATAAATCAGTGGCGTTTCCAGTGGGCCAACTTAACGACGAAGAGAAACAATATATTGAGGGCCTTCCGTTCTGTTGGCAACCTGAGGGATTCTGCCACCTGGGGATCCAAATACCCTCGGACCTGACCAACCTTTTTAATGCAAACTACCCTCCCCTCTGGTTGGCGGTTAAGCGAGATCTGGAACGCTGGACGAAATCTGGCCTCTCGTGGATGGCGCGCCTTAACTCCATGAAGATGGTCATCCTCCCCAAATTTGTATACTTATTCCAAATGCTGCCGACTCAGATACCAAAGCCGTTCCTCCTAGAGATCAAGCGTACTCTCCTCCGCTACCTTTGGGCGGGAAAATCCCACAGAATTGCATACGACACTCTGATAAGGCCCAAAGACGAGGGCGGAGTTAACTTCCCCGACCTGGACACGTACTATAAAGCCTCCCAGTTGCGGGTCCTAGTAGATCACTTGACAACTGGCCCTAAGAAACAGTGAGTAGAGCTGGACAATCTGCTCCTTTCCTCGGTCACGCTAGATGAATGGCTCTGGGTCCCGAAAGTTAGGATTCCAAAAAGGGTTTTGAGACACCAAGTCCTAGGGGTGATATGGACTATATGGAAGGAAGGGGGCTATCTTAGGTGGCTCACAACGTGGCCTTCACCCCTGAGTTGCATCTGGGCTCCCCCACTCTGGGAGGGTATCAATGAGCCACTGGCCTTCCAGCAGTGGTACGAGGCAGGTCTTTGTAGAGCCGGTCAGCTCTGGACGGATGGGGTGTTCATATCCTTGGGGGATCTGAAGGATGCCCTCAGCCTTCCCAATCTCTCCCCCTTTCGATACGTACAACTAAAGGGTGCCCTTACCGAAGGTAGATGGGGAGACACTCTCAGGAGGGAGCTAACAGACTTTGAGAAATTTATTATTACACACACGGGGATGTAGGGGGTTATATAACAGCTCTACGGCTTTTTGCTGTTCTCCACCCCGCGAGACCCCCCATCCTCCCAGACACAGTGGGAGAAGGATCTAGGCACTCCCATAACGGAGAAAAGATGGACCAAGATATGTAGACAGGCCAGCCTCTCCACAGCCGCCCCCAAATACGGTCACCAGGCTCTAAAGCTGATCCATAGATGGCACTACCCCCCGCAAAGAATAGCCAGAATGAGAGTGGGTTATGATCCTCATTGTTGGAAATGCCACACAGAAATGGGGGACTATGTACACATGTGGTGGAAATGTCACGCTGCACAAACCTATTGGAGAGAAGTCCTCTCTTGGATAAAAGAGGTAGATGGAATGGATAGGACCCTATCCCCCAGGCTAATACTGTTCGGCATTGAAGTTGAGGGGGGTCCAAGGTGAAACATGACCACATGCTACACGACATGCTAGTGGCGGCTAGATGTTGTTGGGCCCAAAAATGGAAGTCACCTCGAGCTCCGGGGGAGGGGGAATGGATTTCTAAAGTACGGGTGATTTATGATATGGAATTCTTGACCCACTTGATAGACGAATCCAAGTCCAATATCAAAGGCCTGTGGCTTCCATTCTTCGACAGATATGGGAGAACGGCCTGATAGACTATAACGAGCCCTGGACAGTCTTTTAGATCTGGACACTGTCCTCTCGACACCTCCGCTATGCCCAATAGGGCCCTGTTAAAATGTGGGACATTCCTCCTTCAGCCTGGCCATGGCGGCTTGAGCCTCCCCCCACCCCCAAGGGGGGGGCCACCTTGTACTTGAGAGTTTGAACTTCGTGAAATGACGTGCTGAACCCTGCTGATATCGCTATTTAATGTATCATGGTGTGGGAGAGGGTGGGGGGTGGGAATGATGGGAGGGGGATGAAAAGTTGTGAACATGAATCTTTTTTTTTTTTTCAAATAATGTATTCATGACATGATTATAAAAACTTAATAAAACCAAATTTTCAAAAAAAAAAAAGATTATCTCGGATTGAGGGACACAATACACTTCAAAGTTTTGGAAAGCAATGTGTCAGCATCTAGGCATTGAAAGGGCACTCTCTTCCGGATTCCACCCCTAGACCAACGGTCAGACGGAGAGAGTGAACGCCACCTTAGAACAATACCTCCATTGCTTCTGTAATCTGCAACAGGAAAATTGGGTGACGCTTCTTCCTACAGCAGAATTTGCTTATAATAATGCCAGACACTCTGCCATCAAGATGTCCCCATTCTACTGCACTTACGACTTCACCCAAAGAGCATCCATCCAGTATCCGTGAGTCAATCTCAAATACCAGCCATCAAAACTATTCTTACTGCAATTAAAGAGGCCCATTCAAATGCTTCTTCCAGTCTCAAAGATACGGCCCATTACAACAAAAGGCAGGCTGATTCACACCATCAACAATGCCCTCATTGGAAGTCGGGATCAAAGGTATGGTTATCCACCAAATACCTTCCTCGGTGGGTCCATCCGTCCAAACTATCTCCCCGATACTTAGGCCCTTTTCCTAT
Source organism: Ambystoma mexicanum (assembly GCF_040938575.1). Taxonomy (NCBI): domain Eukaryota; kingdom Metazoa; phylum Chordata; class Amphibia; order Caudata; family Ambystomatidae; genus Ambystoma; species Ambystoma mexicanum. The sequence goes on from NC_090923.1 coordinate 652,376,000, forward strand.
TCTTGCTAAGATCAACCCTGTATCGTATAAACTCCATCTTCCTCCTAATCTTAAACGCATTCATCCGGTGTTTCATGCTTCCTTACTCAAACCATTCTTTCAATCCCATGGACGCTCCACTTCGAACCATGCACATCTTAGAGCAAACACTGAGGAAGAAGAATACAAGGTTTCCCAAATTTACGATTACAGATACCACAAAGGGAGACTGGAGTATCTGATTGGATGTAAAGGGTATCCCAGATCGGAGGACTCCTGTTCACACCCCCAAGTTACTCAGAAGGTTTCATACCTTCCATCCTGGTAAACCGGGAGGGTAGTCTTCAGACGGGGGCATACTGTCATGCGCGCGGGCGCATGGAGGATGTGGCAGCGGTTTCGATGGAGCAGCCATTAGAGTTCCAGCACGCTTCCTTACTCTTGCACGGGTGACGATCTAGTCTTTTCTTTACATTTTCTACGTTGCGGCATTGCGGATAGCCGGAAAGTATTTACTTCCGGTCTTTCCCGGCTATCGGTGCGTTGCAATGTCTAAACTACTGCTTTTGCTTACCTTGTTGCCTCAACGCTGGTTATTCCCTTCCTTCGGTTGTGTTTCCTCTCTCTCTCTCTCTCTCTCTCTCGTGTCCTCCTTCTCTCCTCCATTCGGCGGCTTTGACCATTCTCATTGTGGGTTTTTTGTACCTTCCCCGTGACGTCCAATGGTATCCTGTTGCTCTCAGCAGTCTCCCCCCAGGCGTCCAGTTTCCTCTTTTTCCTTCTCTTCTAACCTTTCTCTCTGGTTTCCCTGCTTACCTGTACCTGGATCCTCCGCTGGGTTTCTAGATCATCCTGGACAACACCAACGCATCAACCAGCAAGTCTACATCCTTTGCTGGGGGTTCCAGAGACTCTGAGTATTTTGTCAAGTGCTACATCGCATCCCGGAGTCCACAGATGCCTCCACAAGCAAGCCTTAATCTGCGCAGAGGTTTTTTTTATGCCAGTGGCTTCTTCCCCTGTTTGCCTGTCTTCGGTGATGGGGCCGCATACAGGTGGCCGCTGTGGCTTCACACCGAGGAGGGATCACAGCATCTACCACTTATCAATACCGGGAGGCCACAAGATATGCCACGGATTCCAGTTCCACAGGTGAGGAGTCGGAGGAGGTATGTGGGTCGGACGGATCAGATACATATTGCAACACCCACAGAGCAGGGAACGGGCTGGTGGCAGCTCTGTGCTGAATTGACTAGTGCCCTGAGCGTCCTCCATTTTGGGATGCCCAGGCCCTGTCATTGGAATCAGTAGATTCCTGATGAAGACAAGATAGCCTTCTCAACGACCGTATGTTGTGGGTACACCTCTGGGTGGGACCTGGGTGAATGGAGTGTGTGACAAATCTACACTTCTTGTTGTGGATGTCTGGTATCTGGTGCTTGACACAATGACTGAGACAGCCCTGCCCGAAACTGGAATGAATGCAGTGTGTAGTGTTGAGTGGCGTGGTATGAAACATTCTGTGTTTTGAGTGTCTGGATGGAGAAGAATGGCCTGAATGCACCATGTGCCTGATTGGCTGACTGACTGCTGAATGCCCTTCAAAGTGATTGGCTGCCTGAGTGTGACCCAGCAGAATGAATGGGAGATCAACAGTATATCTGGGGACCTCTCACTGCTATGAATCATGTTCAGAAGCTGAAGTCCAAACTACAAAGAGTAACTGGAGTGAAACTGAAGCTTGACCTTGAAGCCCTGCTGGAAGAGAAGAATTGATGTTGCTCTTCTTCACCAATCTGAAAGCAGCTGTGTCTCCTAGGACTGACCCGGAAAGGACCTGGTAAGACGCCCTCTTCCCAAGCTACGAGGGACCATCGTGCACCAGCTGATCTTTGCCAAAGCTCCCTGGTAGACAGACCTACGAAAGGCTGCCGACCGGAGACGGGGACTGCCGCAGAATCCCAAAGAGAAGCACCGGACTGTTGTCCGCCACCGGCGACGACCGCCGTGGCCGACCGGAGTCGCCGTGCTCCAGTTACCTAAGAACCTTTGATTCACGGACGCGCTCGTTCGCACCGCCACCAGCCTTATCACGCCAGGGAAGACCAGGCCATCGAAGTGCCAAGGAGCATCTGCCGGTAGGTTTCCCGCCACCCAAAGACCACCGAGACGCCGACGACTCGATGCCCTTGCTGGGCCACAGTTCTTCAAACTCTTTGCGGTCCAGAACTATCAACAAGGAGGTTGTCATGAGCTTGGGTCATGCCCCTCGATTAGCCTCTAAGAATTCGTGGACCATGGCTTATCATGCTTGGTCCGTAATACGGAAAGAACCATGTTTAGGCTACGGGGGGAAAGACACTTCCTCATCACCTAAGATGGCGGTTTAAGGGGTTCTATGGAAAGTAACCGTCATGGTCTAGTGCTTCACACTCACAGCATAAATAAGCCCCTCCTCTCACCTGCTCCGCGCTTCGCGTCGTCTGCTTTGCAGTGTACGCTTACCGCGGCTCCAGTTCTCGTCACAGTTTTCCTCAGCCCACTCTTATGATATCCTGTCATGGTTCCATAGTTTTTTCCCTCTGTAGTTAGTGTACATTTCCCGTCACTTCCACAGTATTTCCCTGGTGTCTGATTTTAGGCAGCATTCTCGCAAGTTGCCTTCACGGTTACCTCAATACAATTGCCGCGCTCATTCCTGTCAGCGGAACATTTGCATTTTCCCTCAGCAGTTTGAAGCCTGTTGCTTTGTCAAGCGGCAGTTACTGCAAGTATTGGCTGTTTATGTTGTTGCGCCCTTGTTTTTAGCGTGCCTTTTCAGTCAGTGGAGTTTCATGGTTTTTGTAACAACAGTAATATGTTGTTCCCCTGTCAGTCAGCCCTTCCACACATGCTAGGTAGTATTACAATTCGGTGACAAGGTTGTGAGTCGTCAATTCTGGGGAATGTTACAGTTGCTTCCAGTCAGTAAAACTACTAGAGTCATGTTATTGGTTGTGGAAAGTCTTCTTCACGAGTTAGCATACACCACACGTTTAATGTGAAAAAGAATTATACTTTATCTCTGCAGTTAACCTTTTTTTTTGGCCAATTGTTCACACGCATATTGAGTTGCTCCTCATAGTTGGGTTGGATGAGACTAGGTGTTCATGCACGTCAATATAATGGAACAGCTTATCAATAGTATCTAACTCCTTATCTATTCCTATCACCCCATTCTTTTCATGTCACGCACACCTGCCATCCTTCCTTCCCTCAGAAAATCGCATTTCATTTCCCTTCTTCAGAACAAGCGCCCCTGCGTAGAAGCAGGATGGAGAGCTCCCAAAAAACAAACTACAGGTAACGCCTTCCGAAGGGTATGAGAGATAATTCCTGAACGGGTGCATTAGACTAGTATACTAAGGATTACTGAATGTTTCTTGTAGATCACCAGACTGCATAGATTAACTATGCACACAAAGAATAGCACCAAACAGATTTCCAGAGAAGCGCTCCCGCAGAGTTTCTGAGGTAAGCGTTACAGAACGCGAAGCCGTGCTGAAATTATACTCTGTCTGAGCATTCATGGAAAATACAGAAATGGATCAGTTAACTCAACTTCTGGGGGAATTACGAGCTGAAGTCCACGCAGCTCGGTCAGAAACCAATGCCCTGAGAAGAGAGCTGGTGGTGAACAAGGATCGAATAGAAGAATTGGCTCGTCAGCTGTTACAGACTCAAGCAGGTCAGGTACCGCTACCATTAAATAATTCCCAGGCTTCTGCATCTACGGTGCCCCAGGCTCCAGTCCAAGTGGTCATTCCTGGAAATGTTCCGTTAGCTCCTCCTGAGCGCTTCACCAGAGATCCAAAGAAATTTGCTGTGTTCTTAAATCAATGCAGACTACATTTTTTGTGCAGACCGGGTGTGTTCCCCACACACCAATCAAAGGTGGCCTTCGTGTTATCTTATTTGGGCGGCTATGCGGCCGACTGGTCCATACCCCTGGTGAATAGGGATGATCCGGTGTTGCAAAACTTCCAGGATTTTCAGAAAGAATTGGAAAGACTTTTTGCTCGACACACTCAAGGGCATGCATTGGATGGTGAGTTGTTGTCATTGAAGCAAGGCAATCAAGAATTGCTGGCCTATGTGGCCACATTTAATAGGTTAGTGGCAGAAACCAATTGGCCTACGGAAAAAAGAACAACTTTATTTTATCGAGGTCTGCGCAGTGAATTAAAGGACATTTTGGCACAAGTGGTGAACCCTCCAGAGGATGTCAATGACTTCATTGATCTGACTATTCAGTTAGACCACAGGCTACAAGATCGTAGAACTGATCGCGCTCGCCTAGACAGTCGAGCGTATGTGGTTCGCCCTAGAGAATCAATTGCAAGATCAGGCCCAGAAACTCACTCCGAACCCATGCAGTTGGGGAGAATTCGAGGCCCAATTTCCCAGACGGAGAGAGAGAGAAGACGTCAACAGAAGTTATGTCTATATTGTGGTAAGGCGGGTCACTTTTTAAAGGACTGCCCAGTAAAACCGGCACGAAAACCTTTGGGAGGTGTGGGGCAAGATCAGAAGGACCAGAATTCGGAAAACTCCAGTGCCCGGCAAGTTTAGAGGTCAGCTTGTCGAGCGTGAATAAGGTTTCAATGACCTCCCACTTTGTGTTTCCAATCATCCTATTCAGTCCTGAGTTTCCCACAATCAGACATGAGTTGACTGCATATATTGACTGTGGAGCTGTGGGCAATTATATGGATCTTCACCTGGCTAGCAAATTGGGATTTCCCTTAACGGATAAGTTAAAGGCAGAAAATGTATCCGGGGTCGACGGCACTCCCTTAGTGTCAGGTCTGGTTACACAATGCATTAACAATCTTATTATGCTCTGCCAGGGGGAACACAGAGAGAGGATCTCTTTTGACCTGATTCGAGCTCCCCAGTTCCAGATTATCTTGGGAATGCCGTGGTTAGAAAAGCATAACCCATTGATCAATTGGCGAACACGAACCTTGACCTTTGCTCTTGACTGCCAAAACTCTTGCAATTCCATGGAAAGTTCAGTGAAGATGATGCCACAGGAGGGATCCACAGAAATTACCTTAGGTCTTATAGGCTCCTTGCCCCATGAATACCGGAAATTTCAAGATGTATTCCAAGAGGAAAAACAAGCCGAAGTATTGCCCCCTCACAGACCTTGCGACTGTCAAATTGATTTAATTCCAGGATCCCAGCTTCCGTGCAGTCGAATTTATGCTTTGACAGAAAAGGAAAATGCCCATTTGAAAACCTATTTGGATCAATATCTGGCTAATGGATTTATCAGACCATCTAAGTCCCCGGCAGCATCGCCCCTATTTTTTGTCCCCAAAAAAGAAGGAGAATTGAGAACGTGTATAGACTACCGAGCTCTAAATCAAATCACTGTAAAGAATCGCTACCCTCTTCCACTCATTTCTACATTGTTGGACCGAGTAAAACAGGCACGAATCTTCACCAAGCTAGACCTCCGAGGGGCATATCATCTAATCGCATAAAGGAGGGAGATGAGTGGAAAACTGCTTTTCGAACCAGATACGGGCTTTTTGAATACATGGTGATGCCTTTCGGGCTGTGCAACGCTCCAGCAGCCTTTAAATCCTTTATGAATGACATTTACAGAGATATGTTGGATATTTTTGTGGTGGTTTATGTGGACGACATTCTAATTTTTTCTGATGAACCTCTTGAACATGTCAAGCATGTGATTGCTGTTCTCCAACGACTCAAGGAGAACTCTCTATATGTTAAACTGGAAAAATGTCACTTCCACGTTCCAGAAGTTGAGTTCTTGGGGTTCATTTTGTCGGCGCTAGGAGTCAAGATGGACAACCGAAAAGTTGATGCAATTCTCATCTGGCCTGCACCCACGTCAGTTAAAGGAATTCAAAGTTTTCTAGGGTTTGCAAATGTTTATCGACGGTTTGTGTCCGATTTCTCACGATTGGTTCATCCCATTACGTCCTTACTCAAGAAGAACAAAAAATTTGATTGGACTACAGAGGCAGATGAGGCCTTTAAAAAATTAAAGGAAAGATTTACCGCAGCCCCTTTTCTCCAGCATCCACGGCCGGACCTTCCGTTTGTCGTGGAAACAGACGCTTCAAATGTGGCCATGGGAGCAGTGTTATCACAGCGAAATCCGGACTCCCACGAATTGCATCCTGTGGCCTTTTGGTCTAAAAAATTCTCCTCTACAGAGCTCAACTATACAATTACTGATAAGGAATTGTTGGCCATCAAGTGTGCCCTTAAGGAATGGAGACATCACCTACTTGGGGCAAGACATACCGTTACCATTTTTACGGATCACCGCAACCTGCAGTACCTCCGTTCGGCTAAGGCACAATCCTCCCGTCAACTACGTTGGGCCCTCTTTTTTGCCCAATACGACTTCGTCATCACATTCAGGCCGGGGGTACGAAATGGAAAGGCGGATGCCCTATCTCGTATTGGAAAAGGTGAAGAAGCTTATGTGCCTCCCACTCCTGTGGAAATTATTCCTGGGGAAAAGGTGCTTGGAGTTGTGGGTACAACAGATTTGTCTTGGGAGAAACTGAGAGAGGAAATCAAAATCAGCATGAACAGTGACGAACTGCAGAAATGGGAGGCAAAGGGTGAAAATTTCAGTGTTCTGGATGGTTTGCCATTCTATCGGAATCGCCTGTATTTGCCCACGCACAGGCTGCAAGTTCAAGTAATTTCCGATTATCATGGAGCCTTGCTGGAGGGTCATCCTGGAATTGCCAAAACCCTGGAGAAAGTGAAAAGATCTTATTGGTGGCCCACATGGCGAAAAGATGTAGTTCAATTCTTGAACACTTGCGGAAATTGTGCTCAAAACAAGAATCAAAAGAGTAAACCTGCTGGTCTTCTTCAACCGCTGAGTGTGCCACCTGCTCCCTGGCATACTATCTCTATGGACTTCATCACAGATCTACCCATGTGCGAGGGGTATGATACCATTTTGGTGGTGGTAGACCTTTTTTCAAAAATGGCACATTTTGTAGCCTTGAAAGGGTTACCTACAGCATCGGTTCTGGCTAAAACCTTCTTGGAGAATGTAGTAAGACTCCATGGTTTTCCGTCAATAGTAGTGTCTGATCGAGGAAGCCAGTTTGTTTCTAAATTCTGGAAAAAATGCTGCAAACTGGCCAAGGTGGAGATTCGCTTGTCCACCAGTCATCATCCCCAAACGGACGGACAAACCGAGAGAACTAATCAAACCTTGGAACAATACCTCCGATGTATGTTGCATCAGTCTGAAGACACCTGGTTTAATATCTTGTGGGTAGCTGAATACGCTTACAACAACTCTGTGCACGCCTCTACAGGTTTAAGTCCATTTTTTACCTTACATGGCCGGCACCCTCGGACATCTGCCTATGATCCTCCTGAAGCCTTAGAAATGCCAGCTGTGAAAACTCTGCATGAAAAAATTGCCACCGCACTGGTCAAGGCACGAGAGCATTTGTTAGTTGCCAAAGAGGCCCAGAAGAAATTTGCTGATCTCAAAAGAAAAGACCCTCCCGATTACAAGGTTGGAGATTTAGTGTGGTTGTCTACCAAAAACTTAACATTGAAGGGGTCACGAAAATTCCTTCCAAGATTTCTGGGACCATTTGCAATCGAAAAAGTGATTAATCCTGTGGCCTTGAAGTTGACCCTTCCCAAAAACTTGAAAATCCATCCAGTGTTTCATGTTTCCCTATTGAAGCCAGTCAGCCCGAATACCAGAATTCATGAAGTTCCAGCCCCAATGGAAGTTGAGACTGACCAGCCAGAGTATGAAGTCAAGGCTATTCTGGATTCCAAGGTGGTGCGCAAGAAGTTGTTCTATTTGGTGGACAGGAAGGGGTATGGTCCTCAGGATAGAACATGGGAACCCCAAGAGAATCTACATGCGCCTAGATTGTTGAGAGCCTTTCATAGAAATAACCTGTGCAAGCCCACCAAGGGGAATGCTGGCTTAGGATGGGTTTTGGGGGGGAGTACTGTCATGAGCTTGGGTCATGCCCCTAGATTAGCCTCTAAGAATTTGTGGACCATGGCTTATCATGCTTGGTCCGTAACACGGAAAGAACCATGTTTAGGCTACGGGGGGAAAGACAATTCCTCATCACCTAAGATGGCGGCTTAAGGGGTTCTATGGAAAGTAACCGTCATGGTCTAGTGCTTCACACTCACAGCATATATAAGCCCCTCCTCTCACCTGCTCCGCGCTTCGCGTCGTCTGCTTTGCAGTGTACGCTTACCGCGGCTCCAGTTCTCGTCACAGTTTTCCTCAGCCCACTCTTATGATATCCTGTCATGGTTCCATAGTTTTTTCCCTCTGTAGTTAGTGTACATTTCCCGTCACTTCCACAGTATTTCCCTGGTGTCTGATTTTAGGCAGCATTCTCGCAAGTTGCCTTCACGGTTACCTCAATACAATTGCCACGCTCATTCCTGTCAGCGGAACATTTGCAATTTCCCTCAGCAGTTTGAAGCCTGTTGCTTCGTCAAGCGGCAGTTACCGCAAGTATTGGCTGTTTATGTTGTTGCGCCCTTGTTTTTAGCGTGCCTTTTCAGTCAGCGGAGTTTCATGGTTTTTTTAACAACAGTAATACGTTGTTCCCCTGTCAGTCAGCCCTTCCACACATGCTAGGTAGTATTACAATTCGGTGACAAGGTTGTGAGTCGTCAATTCTGGGGAATGTTACAGTTGCTTCCAGTCAGTAAAACTACTAGAGTCATGTTATTGGTTGTGGAAAGTCTTCTTCACGAGTTAGCATACACCACACGTTTAATGTGAAAAAGAATTATACTTTATCTCTGCAGTTAACCTTTTTTTGGCCAATTGTTCACACGCATATTAGTTGCTCCTAATAGTTGGGTTGGATGAGACTAGGTGTTCATGCACGTCAATATAATGGAACAGCTTATCAATAGTATCTAACTCCTTATCTATTCCTATCACCCCATTCTTTTCATGTCACGCACACCTGCCATCCTTCCTTCCCTCAGAAAATCGCATTTCATTTCCCTTCTTCAGAACAAGCGCCCCTGCGTAGAAGCAGGATGGAGAGCTCCCAAAAAACAAACTACAGGTAACGCCTTCCGAAGGGTATGAGAGATAATTCCTGAACGGGTGCATTAGACTAGTATACTAAGGATTACTGAATGTTTCTTGTAGATCACCAGACTGCATAGATTAACTACGCACACAAAGAATAGCACCAAACAGATTTCCAGAGAAGTGCTCCCGCAGAGTTTCTGAGGTAAGCGTTACAGAGGTGCCCTGCCCGCCTCTTCCTTGCGGGACGTTTATGCTTCCCCATCGACGAGCACCGCTAGGAAAGAAGCTGCCACTTCACCGCCGTAGTTCACCCTGTTCTTTGCTGGACGTTCGACGACCCGTGGCTCCTGCCTTAAAGGGAGGGCACTCAAGAAGGGCCGTTGATTCCCCGACGAGGAACGCTACAACGCCAAGTACTTTGGGGTTGCTGAACTATTGGAAAGACTCTTGTGAACAATATATGGACTGGGCTTGTGATAGATCTTTATTCTACAGGTTGCCCAGGTGAGGGGATCTCCACACAGAACTGTGTCTAGGTAACAGGGCCAGTATTCTGCCAATTGTTCTAACCAACTGCTTTGCTCTTCTATCTATTGTTGGTTTCCTTCACAAACTGATTTGTGTGACATTTAACCGTACAGTTGATGCACTTTAAAGAGATCGAATAGTAATTGTGGTACCACGTAGAACTGTATAGATTTGCCATTATAAATAACCGAGTACAAAGTGAGTTATCGTGATATTGTACATAACCTTGACTATAAATTATATAAAGACTGTGTTTTAACTAATACAGTATGCAGACATTCCTTTGTTGGTGCTTGGGGACTACACTGTACTTAAGAAACCGCCCGCATCACCTCCTGAGAAGCGAGGCCTTGATTGCTTGTCCCTTCGCACCGTAATAGAGAATCTTGGCTGGGGTCCTCCATGCCTCTCCTCTACCATATAGAGAAGCAGAAGGTTATGGTGTTTTTTCACACAATACAAACGCTTTTTTGCACATCTGGTTATGCCGGTTATGTATATACTACCTAAAGTACATAAGAGCCTATCTGATACCCCAAAGAGACCCATAATTGCAGCCATGGGGAGCATTTTAGAACCTCTGGCTCAATACTTGGGCAAGGCAATACAACCATTAATCCAGGACAGTCCGTATTTACATTAAAGATGCAAGTCACTTCTTAAGTAGACTTAGAGAGGTTGGCTTTGTACAGGGCCGTGACATCCTCTTTATGATGGATGTCACAAGCCTTTATACAAATATTGTCCGTGATGCAGGATTGAAAGCGTTGTAGCGGCTTTTGTTAACCACGTAAACTCGTAAGACTGATAAAGTTTTTGTTTTAACACTCCAGCAGATTGTATTGCATAACATTTTTTTTAGATGTGGTGATCGATTCTTTTTACAGGTCTCAGTGACATCTATGGGCACCGCAATGGCCCCAAGTTATACTAACACATTTCTGCGTTATCTAGACACTGAACATGTTTTCAACTCTGTTAGATGGATGCAACATCTATCTATGTATGCACGTTACTTTGATGACATTTTCAGGATATGGAGAGGTCCCCTCCGTGAATTTGAACATTTCTTCGAATGCATGAACCATGTACAGCCACGTATCAAATTCACTACTATTTTTAGTTACACCAGTTTTTACTTTTTAGATGTGGAGGTATACTGTGAGAATTGAAAACAACTATCTTTACAAAACATACTGACCGTAACAATCTAACTTTAGCTACCAGTTCTCCCTGAGACATACAATCAAAAGTGTGCTTCTTAGTCTATTTTCTGAGATATTGGCGTAATATTTCAAGTACAGATGAGTATAAAGTTAAGGCTGGTAGGCTAAAGAATTAATTTTTGGAAACGCAATAGGTGCTAGAATCGATTGAAAGAGTGACTCAAAGGGATGAGCAGACTTCACGTGACTCATTATTGGCACCTAAATTGATGAAGGCTAATCCGCCATTAGTATATGTTACCACATATTCACTACAAAGTCCAAAAATCAAACAAATACTGAAGAAGAATTGGCAGGTGAAGCACCTTGACCCTACCCTTGAAAGTTTATTCTGTGTTCCTCCTGTGTTTGCCTACAGGAAGAGCACTGAGGAACTCTCTGGTAATTGCTGAGTTTGATTCGAAGGTACAACCTGTCATTTCCTATACAGAGACAACGCCTTGCAACAATTGCCAACATTGCAGCAATATTATTAAGGGCAAGATAATTACACATCCATACTCAGGCAAGAAGATTGCACGGAAACACTCATGTACGTGTGACTCAGTCAATGTAGTGTATGGCTTGAAGGGCCCATGTGGTTACTTTTACGTTGGGATTACGACGCGCAAAGCTAAAACAAGGTGGACGGAGCACAAGTCTAATATTCGGTTGAAGAACTTGAAATCCCCAGTCACTTCACATTTTGCTGAAGCTAGACAAAATGCAGCTCAGTTACAGTGTGTGGTTTTGGAACAGGTAACAACTCCCAAGAGAGGGTGTGATTTACAGAGGAAGTTGTGTGGATTGAAACACTGGATTCCATGTCACCCAGAGGTATGGTTAGTGGGTGGGATCTCTCTCCAGTTATTTATGATTAGGGACTCATTATCAGCAGGAGTTGTGTTTTGAAAAATGAAGTGGTGTCCTTAAGAGTGGATGTACACATTGGGTGTGATGCATTTTGGAATGTATAAGTGTATGTGGATTAATTTATGGTATTGGGATGTGAGCGGCATTAAGCAATCTTGAGAGGAACATACAATATTGTGAAGAGTTTTTTTCTTTAGAGATTTGTCTGTTTTGCACACTATGGGCCTCATTCTGACAGGTCAGCCCCCCAGCGCGCTTGTGTTAGGATTCCCTTTAGCCTCAAATACTCAAACACTGTAGGTGGCTTGGCCTCGAACCCTTCCAACAGCTGATCATATTCCAAAAAGGACCCATCCCTGAACAATTGCGCCGCCCTCTCCAACCCTTGGACCGACCAGAACTGCGTTTTCCGGAACCCTTTCCTGCCCAGATCAATCGGGGGACCCCACAAAGAGGACAAGGGAGAAGGCCAGGAGGAAAGAAACCTATTGTCCAAGAGACCCCCACAAACCTGTTGTAATTGGCCCACCCGTTTGACTTCTTCCTGCAAAGTGCCCCCTCTTTTCATTATTGCTTCCAGTTTCCATTCTGTCTCTTGTAACTCTCTCTCTATGCCCCCCTGGAGCCCTCTAGATTTGGATATGGCCGCCCCCTTACTACCTCCTTAAAGGCCTCCACTACCACCTTAAAGGCCTCCCAAAGGGTACCCTCTGACTCTACACTTCCTGTGTTATTTTCAAAGTACCCAATTATCTCATCCCTTAGGTCCTCTCTTAATGCGGTATCCTTCAGTGCCTCGGCTCTGAGCCTCCATATTGGGATCCTAGCTCTAAGGGGCTGGTGTCGCCACGTTAGGATCAGCGGGGAGTGGTCCGATAATATTCTTGCCTTATATTCTGAGCCCGTTATTTCCCCAACCAATTCTGGTGTGACAAACATATAATCAAGTCTTGTGTACAGGTTATGTGGGGCGGCGTAGTGTGGGTAGTGTCTATCTACCGGGTGCTGTTTTCTCCATATGTCCTCCAGCCCAAAGTCTCTTAGCAGGACTTGTAGGGTTTTCGCTGCGGGGCCGGGTTTATCGAGTTTGGTGTCTGACCTATCCATTTTGGGGTTTGGTGTACAGTTGAAGTCCCTGCCCCATGTTACTGCGCCTCCTATGTGGGGGCTAACTTTGCTGTATAGTGACTTAAGGTAGGCCACTATATTTTGGGTTGGGACATACATATACACAGTTCTCTATTCTCTAGCATCCCCTGAATCGCTACCATCCCCCCATCGGGTTCCACTGTGGCCTGTAGCATCTTAAAGGGCACGTGTGGCGCCGCCCAAGTGATTACTAAGTACGTTGCTCCAATGGTGGTCCCGCTCCACTTTTTCTTCACTACCTCTTGTTTCTCTTTGGTGAGGTGGGTTTCTTGCAATAAGGCTATGTCAACATTTTGCCGTCTAAGGTACACCATTACCTTGTTCCTCTTCAAATAACTATTGAGTCCTCTGACATTCCAAGTCACTATTCTAAGGTCTCCCATTTTCCTTCTTTTCCTGCTGCTTCAAGCTCCAGCGCACCTGTGTGTAAGCTCGTTTCCCAACAAAAACCTCTACAAATCCCCCAACTTGCCTCCCTCCCTCCCCGCATACTACTAAATATAACTCCCCCCTTCCCTCTACAAACTTCCCATCTTCCAGTCCTCCCCCCACCCTGCCCCACCCCAACTGTTGCCCAGCTCCAACCCTGGATCTCAGGCTATCCCGCATCTAGTCCTGCCCTGGTTTCTCCAGTACTAGGAACTCCGCGGAGGGGTTGCCGGTCTACTGGCAACTGAGTTGATCTATCTGATGGGGTGCGAGTTGGGTTCTCAGTGTTTCCCACTTTAGGTCTACTTTTCATTCTGCCCGCCGTATTCATATCTTTTATACTCGCTACTCTATGCAAGTTTATATTCCAGTTCCAACGTCATAGTTTATACGGCACCTCGGTTTCTTTAGTCACTGCATCACTTGTCGTTTCCGCCCTCTTGTTGGTCTTTCGTCGTAGCCTCCTTTTGATTGCCCCAAAGTTCAGTCGGTGTCTTTGTAACTGCAGGGTGTAGTCCGGGTATGCCATTATCTCCGCTGATCCTCTCTGTATCGTGCGCCCTTTGCGGAAGTGTTCCAAGATCTTCTCCCGGTCTCCGTAGTTTACTATCTTGGCGCTAATTGGTCTTGGGGGGGCTCCAGGTGCTGGTCTCCGTGTCAGTGCCCTGTGAGCCCTCTCCACTGCAAATCCTTGAGAGAGTGTTCCTCCTTCAATTTCTTGCAGTAACATGTTTTCGATATAATCTGTGGGGTTCTGTCCCTCTTCCCCCTCCGGGAGGCCTATTATACATATGTTATTCCTCCAGGCCCTTCCTTCGGCCTCCTCGGCCCTTTTTTCCGGGTTTTCTACTTGTTGACGCAGTGTATGGATCTGGGAGGCGTTAGCTGCGCAGATAGCAGTGTTTGATTGAACTTCTTTCTCCAGCTCACCGGTGCGCTCTGCGATAGCTCTGACATCTTGTCGCAATAAATTAACATCCACTTGTACCACGTCAATCTTGAATTCTAGGGACGTTTTGAGGTTTGCCATGGCCGCTTCCAATTTAGTTTCGCAGGTCGCCTTTAGATCTGCTATCGCCTCCAGGATCTGTTGTTCACTGGTCCCTGCGGCCGTGTCTGTCTGTAAGCTCCTTTCTTTGTTCCTGGCTCCATCCCTTAGTTGAGGTGTTCTGGTGTATTCCTCCATTGTAGGTTGTTTCCCTTTCGATTTGAGGGTCTTGGATGCCATCTCCGGGCCTTTCAGTGCGGTCCACCCCAGTCTCTAGGGTTTGAGTTCCCGTTTTATGTGCCCCTGCTCTCTCGGGGTGTTGGGGAGTGTTTCAAGTGCTCTCTGCAACGCAGGCGCAGGCCAGAGTGTCACCTTGAGCGCCTACCGTTGTGCTTCGTGCACTGTGGCGGTAGTGTTTTGTGCTAGTTTGGGGGTGTCTTTAACTTGCCTTGTGGCGTGGGTACGTCAGCTGCCTTTGGGTCCTTATTGCGCAGTCAGTTGGTGTCCCGTGTATTTCTGTGCATCATTGGCGTATCTTCCTCTCGCAGGTGCTTCCGATCCTCATTACGGGCGCCCTCTTCCCGATTTCGGTAGCCTCCAGATTTTGTCCTTTTGTTTCTCCGCACGTCAGGACTTCGGTCCACCGTGTCCTTTGTTGTATCAGGTGGCCATTTTGGATTACTGTCCGCGAGGGATCCGCGGCTCTTATTTACGGATATTGCAGCCTTGAGTGTCCGATTTTAAAGCGGGCTCGGTGTGCCAGGTGCCGCTTGCTTTCTCATCCCTGGACCTGCTTTTTAGAGTATTTGAGGTGCGTTTTGCTGGCGGGCATGATCAGTTTTTGGACGGATCTGTGGGAGCTCCAGGAACTTCCAGCCTCTCACATGGCCAGTGTAACACGCCCCCTGAGTGGATCATTAGGTTATTGTTTTTTGGCAAATGCAAGGTGATATCACCAGACAGGTGAAGCGACTGATATTTATAATTCCTAATTTAATTTACATTCCAATATGTCGGCTTGAGTTCTACCGGTCCGGTGGTATATTTGATCACCAATATAATAAGGGATTTAGTTTGTGAAATGTGCAATGAGTACTGAGTATGACGCAGTGTTGAGAGCTCAATGGGAATAATATTACCAATGCATCATGAATGTTTTTTTATATCATTGTAGATTGTGAGCGGGGACGACGATCGCTTCTACAAGGAGCCAGGTCTTATGGGAAGCATTGTTTACAATGCTGGAACATTGTGAGCAATTTTGCACTTTAAATACTTGAGAGCTATTTATTGAGAAGGAATCTTTCATTTTAAAATGGCCGCTGTGATTTTAAAATGGCCGCTGTGTCCGGCTTCTGTCAAACACAGCATGGCGTCCCGTTGGTATCACGAGACGCCTTGCTGAATGATAACAGGCTCGGGGCACTCAACTGGTCCCTTCCAGTCTTGTGCCTTGGTGTCTGTCTGAACCCCAGTCACAGTGAGTCCAATCATAGTGGATGTGTCTTAGGAGTTATGTGAACATCACTTGTTTTGTTTGTTCGGACAGGAATGTTGTTGCAAGTGTAGGTGACATATCCCACTATCACAAAGTAAAACACCAACATTTCATTAAGTCTATTTCGCTGATAAGCAAGAGCTTTAAGCAAGGACCCTTTTATGTATCTTTACAAAACACAAGTATTTACAACTGTAAATGTGAGAGTGTGTCTTGGCCTGATAGGGGTCCCTGTTGTTTATGCAGGTTACAGCCTGTTGGCGAAATGATCGAAGTGTTGTGTTTGGGTTTACCTCGTGGCAGTGGGGTAAGCAAGGACTCTTTTATATATCTTTATATGGCCTTCCAAAATAACAGTTTTCATAACTGCACATAAGAGTGATTTCTACAGGCCGGGTAGGGATCCCTGTTTATGAAGTTTGCATCTCAATTGAGTATTGTTGTTCGTTACCTTATGGTGTAATCAACCAGCTGGGGGTCACATCAGTGGTATGTGCTAAGCATGTGTGCTTTGATGTTTTAAGAACATTAAACAGTCAGGAGATAGCAAGTGTGGACGAGCAATGTCGTCTTTGTTGTAGATACTTGTACATGGTTTAGAATTGTGTTTGAGGTTAGCAAGCAAGGTTATTGTACATTTGTTAAAATAGGAGTAGCTATAAGAAAAACAATTTCTTCTCTTGTAGGTTTTCATTAAATAAGAATTGCATTTTGAACGTGATGGCTTTAAAGCCCCCGAAGAAGGATATTTTGTGTTATACGAAACGCTTCGAGAAGATGGGGAATCATATTAAGAATAGATTTTCTGTTAAAATATAAACTGTTTACCTTTATGGAATATTTGTCTATGTTCAATTTGAACTTCTAGTCAAGGAAACAACATTGCAACATACTAGCAATTTCTAGTGAATGATTGTTTATGTACTTTTAAATCATAATTTAAATTTCTTTGAACGAAATTTTATTTTTACTACATTTTTCGGAATTGTATTTTGTGTGAGTATTTGCTAAACCTGGTATGGAAGAGTGGTGACACATTGACCAGGTAAGAGGGAGGATTCTCCAGAGGAGTGCATCCGGGTTACCAGTTAGACTAACAGGTGACATGTTTTGTTATGATGTTCTTATCCTATAGGCTTAGGATTTGACCCAGTTGTACCTGAAGTATTGTTTAAATATCGAACTTTGGAGACTTTTAAGTAGAAATATTAACATAGTTATGCACCTTCATTTGTTTTCTGAATAGAAGAATGCTTATGTAGGCTGATAAGTAACCTAAGTAGGCCGTCTGGGATCCCCCACTTAGCAAGTTTTGCCCAGAAATGTTTCCTATTTACCGCATCAAAAGCAGTGGATAAATCAATTGAGGCCACAGACAGAAGCATCATTTTTAGATAGCGCCATCTCTTGCAAAAATCTGAGGGCAAAGTCATTTAAATTTGTAGCATGATGTATCCTAAATCCTGTTTGCCATTTTTTTATTCTGCCCACATCATCAGTCCAGTGTTCTAAATGAATCCAAAAGCAGTGAGGAGAATACCTTGCTATCACCATCCAGAATGGAAATGGGACGATCGTTTTTGGGGTCCGATCTAGATCCTCCTTTATAAATACGGCCTATATGAAAAGTCCTCCGTAAGATAGGAAAGTTTTCAGAAGCAACTATCTGTTTAAATAAGATTGTCAGAGTGGTTGGCCTAGCTGCCGGATCTCCCTTAAACAAACGTTACATAGTTTATTAGGTCCCTGAACCTTAGAGTTGCTAAGATTAGTGATAATTTCATGAATGCATTCCTGGTCGAACTCCAATGACCAAGAATGCCCCAAGGAAGACAAGTTACCGGAAACGAGCTGGTCAACAGAAGTTTCAGATGAATACAAAGCTACCAACTGATCAACCCACGGTTTCTCGGGAACAGCAGTAATTTGCTTCTCCACTTGACATGACCCTAACTCATTAATGACTCTCCAGAAACATGTGGCATACGTACTAAGGATTTGCAACACAAATTCAGAATCTCTTTGAACCATGCGGGCACGTTGAAGTCTTACCCAATTCTTGCACCTTTGTTTGGCATTTTTAATTAAAGCTATATGGGAGACTAAATCAACCCCAACCTGCCTCTTAATTACTTTAATCCTAGATTTTAAGTCCCTTTTTTTCCCAGCTATGACTGAATCATTGGCATGAAGATGTTTTGTAGGGAGTCTCTGAAGACCAATACTGGTTTTCACTTTACAATGAACTTCCAAAAACCTTGACTCCACAAAATGTTCATAATTATCTAAATTAAAAGTATTACATTTCCAATCTAGGGAAGAAACACTCAGTTTGGGCAAGGTTCATGTTATCGTGCGCTACCGTGTTGATATCTCAAGATATCCTGTTCCTTCCGGGAGTAACATGCAACTTCCTGAAGCCATAGGCTAGTCCTGAACCAATATCAACCCCAAACTTGATAACATATGGTGGTTGCTCCAAGGGGAATGAGAGATCCTCAAGAATTTGCAACAATGAAAAAAAAGTCATCAACCTAAATATAATCAAGAACTGATTCAGATTGACCGCTATGCCATGTAAATTGGCTGGGGATATCCCCATCAACAGCACCATTTAGCATCTGCAGGCTTGACCAGAGAAACAAACCGACCAGCTTATGTCATAATAACATTTGTTATTCATGATCCTAAAAGAAGGAAGGATTGCAGAGTCAGTGCCTGAGTTATTGACATCAACACATGAGTCAGTGCCTGAGTTATTCACATTAACACATGTGGCATTAAGGTCCCCTGCAACCAACAGAAAACCACCCTCAGTCTTATCCATCGACTCAGTGATGAAAATAGTAAGAGTATCCAACAAACATTCCAAATGGCAGACACCTTTATGACAGTATAAATTAATAATCAGCATACTTCTAGTTCCACACGAGGTAATCCAAGTTGATTTTCACAGCTAACACCCCGTTTACAATATTAAAAACCTTGACTAACTCAAGTCCCAAACATGATTGGGTAAGAAATATGAGGCTACCTGCTGGCCGACCACCTTTGCCCTTTGAAGCCATTTGAAAAGCGGAAGCGGAACCATCTAAGGCAGGACAAGAGGTCAGCCATGTTTCTTGCAGAAGAATGACCTTATGACCTCTCAATATCAACCATGCGTCAGGATTGCTAAAAAATTGAGAATTGCCACAAGAATTCCATGACATCAGACTCAAGGATTCCAAACTACTAAAGACAAGGGTGTAAAGCCCTGGACCTGTTCCATACATTAGATTTCAAAGCCCCCGCTACCCAGGACCAATCGAAGTGATCAACATTAAGGATGGACCCACTCTGGACCATGTGTACATCCCTAGAACTGTGATTCCCACCCTTTAATGAGATCACAATATCTTTTAACTCATTAATTACCTGGACACAATTACGAAGCAAATTCCTAGGATTTGCTGCTTGTGCAGCGGGCAATATATCATATTCCAATTGCCTAAGAGGCAAGGCCTCCCTGAGAATTTTATGAGACGATTTTACAACTTATGTCCATAACAGCTCAATCAATTCTAACAGATTCAATAAAATCTACCTGTAAGGGCGCAGACATAGTGGTAGTATGTTTGTGGGCAAAGACTTTTATTTACAAAAGTAAAATAAAAGGAAAAACATATCTTGCCCTATTTCTATGAGGGGTTGCCCTACCTCACAAAATTACTAAGCACTCTGTCAGGAATGTCCAGTAAAGTAAAATGTCCACCGTCCTGTGTGCAAACCCATTTCCGTCCCTTACACTCTAGACTAACTAAGAAAAGCTGGGTGTCTTCTTGATCCAGAAGGAGGTCCCTCGTTCTGGAAACATGCTTAAAGGTTCAATTCTTGATGAGGAAATCTTGTGAATGAATCTTTAACTTAAAAGTTCTATCTTAAATGTTCCTTCAATCATATACAAAACAGTTTCCAGACATCAGGGGAAACCTCGTCCACTGTCTTTTCTTCAACTCATAAGCGTAGTATCAGGTCTAGTTCACTATCCTGATAGAACTGAATGAAGACTTTCTGTTCACAAAACACAATGGGCCTCATTACGACCCTGGCGCTAATGGATTAACGGCGCCTTAAAAGGCTGCAGCGCCGTTAACCCATTAGCGCCTGATTACGAGGTCCCTTTGCGGGACCCGACCTTAACGGCTGGTCTACACCAGCCGTTAAAGTAGGGACCCGCAAAGGTACCTTGGTGCTAAGTACGGTACCGCAATTTGCGGTACCGTACTTAGCCCCTTCCCCATTCCCATAGAGCCCTATGGGGCGAAAATGGGAATGGGGAAGGGCCATGGTTCAATGGGGAATTACCGCCCCGCCAACCTTGGAATGGGGTGGTAATTCCCCATTGAACCATGGCGGACCAGTTACAACACCGGCACCAACCATGGTGCTAATAGCGCCATGGTTTAGCGTCGGTGTTGTAATGAGGGCCAATGTCCAAAATATCCCCAGGTCACCAATGTAGCATCAAGTCTGGTTCACTATCCTGCCACACTTAACTGTGGGCTTCTTGTTCACAAAACACAATTTTCAGATACTGTCACTGCGGAGATGGAGGAGTCGGAACTGGCCGCCATTGTTGTGCCATCACGTTTGTTCCAAGAATGCATGGATCGCACTAGTCTTTTCCATTATGGCTGGTGCTAGAGTATAAGTTGGTGTTTTGTTTCTTCGGTGGTGCGTTGCAACCCGCTTTCTACCTATCTGGGTAAGACGCTCCCCCGTTGCCACGCTCTCGAGCTTGCTTTGCATTTTTGCTTTGCATTTTCTTTTTGTCTGTTGCTGGCTTTTTCCTTCAGCCTCCTCCAAGATCCTTGCATTGGCACCTCGCTGGCCTCAGACTCCTCCTTCCTTTCTTCCGCTTCTATCAGGACTCTGCAACCTCTTGCTTGCCTTGTTTTCTTCACATGCTTTGCCTAACTACCTGCTTATCTGACTACTCATTACCCTCCTTTTGGTCATACTCTCAGGTCTATGCCTATAACCCATATAGGTTTGAATTACTTACTAAGGTTACCTGTGCAACCTTCCTTTTGGACTTGTCTGAGCTCCCCAAACTATTTGCCTTACCATCAGGGAAGAATCTTCAGGTATTTTTTGCGCCTTGCGCTTTTTCCCCTTGTTTGAGTGTTCCGGGGAGCAGTTGTCAGGCAGGCATAGTGGCTACTCCTCGTGGCCGGCCATACCTGTACAAGGAAAGCAATTCCGACAGACTCTTCTGAGCACACCTCTTCTGACGACTCAGGTGAGGATCAGGAATGGGATTTTGACAGATACCTGCAGGTCACCAATTTAACATCAAGCCTGGTTCACTATTCCGCCAGACATGACTGGTCTTTCTATTCACAGAACACCATTTTTAGATATCTCCAGGTCACCAATGTGGTATCAGTGCTGGTGCACTATCCTGCTAGACTTGATTGTATATTTTAGAATTCCAAAAAGTGTCTCTCTCTCTTTGGCAAAGGGTCCCCAACCCCTTATTCTGTTTTCTTACACCTCTTTTCCTCTTCTGCTTTGACTCCAGATCCCTCTGGGTTGTTTCAGGATCTCCATGATTTGTTCTGTTGCTTCAGTTTTTTATACTCCATAAACTTGGGTTTTAATGCTATGCCCTTAATGATGACACATGTTTCGGCTATTGAAAGCCTTTCTCAAATCAGGGCTATTTTTTCTTCATAGAATTGTGGCATTTGTAATCCTTGTTGGTTTGTTAAAGTTCCTTTTATATAGGGTCCAATCCTGTTATGGGGGCCGGGGTCTTTGGTCCCTGTTGGGCTTTAGCCACAATTGGACGTGACCGATTGTTGCTTGTTTCTCTTTTCTCTGGGTTTCGGACCCCTCTTTATTCTCTCTGGGTCTCCCTGACTTAGTTTGGGCCCCAACCCATTGGTTGTGTACTTTCTTGTGCTTGCTTTGGCCTCAGATCCCACTAGGCTGTTTCGGGGTCTCCCTGATTTGTTCTGCCGCTTGTTTCTCTGGGTTCCAGACCCTTCTATATTCTCTCAACGTCTCCCTGACTTAGATTGGGCCCCAGCCCATTGGGTATGTACTTCTCATGCTTGTGTGCATCCTTGACCACTGTAGACTTCTCTTGCGGGCTTTGCCCGCTTCCATATTGATCCCAGAACCTGATGTGCACTGGCTGGCTTCCCAGTTTTCATATGGGTCCCAGACTCTGGTATTCTCTTGCTGTGGGACCTCTGTCCCTGTGTCACCTAATGCCCAATTTAACAGACCTGGTATACTGTCCTGCCAGGTACTATTCCACATAGGTTTATTCACAAAGTTTGTCTGAAACTGTATAACCTTTCTGTTATCCCTTTTCACTTCTGGCGACGTATTAAATGGGGCTTTTTAATTCACTTAGCTCCCTCCATGTCCCAGTAGCCGGCTCAACCCTTTCCCTACCTTTTGGAAGTTTGTGTGCAGTCTCCAGTCTGTCCTGGGCACAGAGCAGGGCTTCTGTGTTGCTGCCGCATTCAGAATTCTGTCCTTAGAGGCTCCGCAGCATTAGGCTCTCCCTTACATCCTCGGCTGCGAGCGTTCTCCTTCTCGCTTCGCTTTCACTGGTCGAATTTCCCTTTTCTCTGCCACTGGCCTGGTCCCTGTTACATGGACCTCCAGGAGAGACTCGTCCTTTCTTGACAGCATCTCAGCTTCTTTCCTTTGGTTCCCTCGCCATGGAACCGGCATACAGTTCCTCGCTCCTCCAGGGCTGGCTTGACAGTGTATGCAGTTCTTTCTTGGTTTTTATCATTGAGGCTGGTTCTAGTAAGCTGTGCCGCAGTAGGCCTTTGCCTCCTGGCCTAATTTTCT
Source organism: Ambystoma mexicanum (assembly GCF_040938575.1). Lineage (NCBI taxonomy): Eukaryota > Metazoa > Chordata > Amphibia > Caudata > Ambystomatidae > Ambystoma > Ambystoma mexicanum. The sequence continues at coordinate 652,398,598 of NC_090923.1, forward strand.
TTGTGTCAGTGATGATTTGTATTCTACCTGAGTAAGCCTCACTCTTCCTTGTCCCAGTATGATTACTGAAGTCCTCTCCTCTACTGAAATACATAGAGGTGTGGGGGACCAGAGGGGACTGAGTGGGATAAAAGCAGACTGTGGACAATTATGGAGGGGGTGAATACTGTGTTGTCCCAAGGCTATCATCACCAGTCCTATGGAGGGTTTCCCTCTCCATGAGATCCACCTGCTGAGTACCACCCCTAGGGGGACTATCAGGTAGCGACCTCACCTCCCTGGCCTCATGGGAAGGTGCTCCCCCTATGGGAGCAGTGACAATTCGTCACAGACCCTATCAATATCCTTCATGGAAATAGCTCAAGGTTATGTACTTCGGCCATGAGTGCCAAAATGCAAGACCTATTCAACACGAAGCAACTATTTTCAGAAGGAGGCTCTCGACCAACAACTTGTTCTTCATGGCAAAAGCAGGAAGCTTATTACTCATACCCGGATAAAACCCCGGGTGTTGACTGGACCCTGGTAAAGACCCTTTGGGGAATTGCCTGTCCTGAGATAAAAACTGGCCTATAGATCCAGAAGTTCCTTTTAGTACACTATATAAACAGTATTTCCCTGTGTAGATGCTCTCCTGCCATTCACTCCTCTACTGCCACAAGGATCCAACTTTAAGACAACTGGGGGATAGCAGAAGGATCTATAAACCATCAAGCCAGTTGCAGACAGACCCTTGTGTCCCTATCACCCACCACGATAGGCCCTTGGCGGGCAACAGAATTTAAAGGACGATCTGCGTCCAATAAAAGTCTAGGATGTGAAATAAAAGGATGAAGGTCTGTTTGCATAGAACTCAAAGCAAACACTTTCCTCAGAGTCGCAGCTTTAAGAAACTGAGGGGGGGATTATTGCTACCTCACCCATAGAAGTGCCCACATCCTGTACATGGTTAGCAGATGACAGCTTATCTGCACCTTGTTCAGATGATACCCTCTTAATAGTATCCAAACAGTCATGCATATTTAGAGACCTCAAACACTTCCTAGAAGATTTGCGATTCCCCCTTTTGGATTTCTTGTTTTTTGATTTTGTTTCCTGGACCGTGGGGCTCTTTTTGGATCTCAAAGACTTTGCTTTATCCGCCATCCCACCCAGGACTGTGCACTTAGTCACCAATTCCTCTGACCTCAGATCATCTGCTATCACAGCTAAGGCAACTGGGGAACAAATGTGACCATCTCTCAGGGATATCGATGGATTACAAGAAAGTGAGGCTGGTGGTGGAACCAAACCAACCCCATTATGAGCCAGCTCAATCATAACCCCTTAGGCTCAAAACTATCCCCCTCTTTGCATCACAATTCAGAGGCCCCTGAAAAAACTCCTTCAACTTCAGATACACCACCGATGTATCCAGTTTAGAAGAGATGGGTTCCAACATGACAGAGTGCATTTTCATTTCTGTTTTAATGCTCTCATATAAAAAGAGCAAGGAGCATAGGATCTGATTTATCTCCTGTAAAACGGGCTTGTGTGTGTCAGGAATGTTATGATCGATATGCCTCAGCATTGTCGAAAGTCTCATGGGTAGAGTTGGGCAAGGTGTCAAAAAGTAAAAAGTAATAGACATCCAAATTCTGACTACCTGCAACAGTAAAAATAGGAGTGTCAAGTGTGAGGGGTAGAAATGAAAGTCAGACACAAAGTTGTCATGTTTTTGGTTAAAGACTTATATAAAGGAAAATGGGTTGGGAATATTCCTCTTAGCCTATGCTAAAGAGGAGTTTCCCTAACTAAAATCCCAAAACTAAGGATCTGTCTGTGTCAGGATGTCAATAACTGAAAAGCCGTCCTTGTGTCCAAAACGTCCTAATAAGACCCTCACACTAAAAACAAAACAATGAAGTGTGCAAGCAAATGTCTTCAACCTGATATTGGCACAAAGGTTTTCACAACTGAAGATTAGAATAACTCCAACAAAAATGCTCTTCAAGGTGAAAGCCCTTGGACCCAGAGGGTGATTCCCTTGCCCTGGATTCACAATGTTCCTGTTAGGCAACAAGCTCTGCAACAGTCTTTAACACACATGTATCACTTGTCTAGCAAACAATGTCCTTATTTTAGTATTTCTTGTTGCTTTGCAACTCTCCTGGCATACTCCCCTAGCAAGACTCTTTGTGCAACTCCAATTGCCTGGTGTACTCTCCTGCCAGAACTTCTCTTGTGGTTTCCGTTGCCTGGTAAACTCCCCTGCCAGGTCTTCTTATGTGTTTCAATTGCCTGGCATCTTTCCTTTGCCAGGACTTTTCATGCATTTCACAGTTCCTCTGTATCACCAAAACTGCCGCTTATGGCTTGGTATATCTTTCTGCAGTGATGTTTGTTCAACCTTTGCCCCAGACATGCATCTCATGCATCCATATCTCATTGGGGTTTGAATCTGTACTTTGCCTTTTCTGCATTCAAACAAACTTCTTGTATTTTCTGTATGATCAATCTCATTACATTTAAATTGTCGTTGGCGTGGTTGCTGGAATGCACCGGGCCTCACTATCTTCTGGTTGACACACCGGTTCTCTCCAGTGTGTCCGGGCCTGCTTGCACTTCAGCAGGGTGGCTCTGCCGCTCGCTTCCCACTCTGGATCATGCAGACGTCCTTCTGCCCTCCTTTGCGACTCTGCGGTCACACACCTGCTTCCCTTCAGGACCCGGTCTGGAGAACGCTGCCTCTTTGAGCTGCCGCGTGCCCACAAACTCTCTCGCTGATCCTGGTGTCTCCATGGCTCTTCCTGCTTGCGCACTGTTTCTCCTTCTGCCTCAACTGACTCTTATCCGCCACACCGGTATGTGTCTCTTGTGCTCAGGAGCCTCTGCATGGGAGCCAATGTCTTTTCCTGCACTGCCACACTCAGTAGTGCGGTTGCCAATTTTAAATGTCCTCCACACAGGTGATTTGGAAAAACAACTAGTCTGCACCTTAAACATTGAGCACCTATTATCTTGGACCAACTCCATCTTCCTTGTCTCAGTACTGCAGTGATTATGGGCGTTGGAGTCCATAAATGTCATTGGACATATAGCTTTTTGGTCATTTCTTTGAGTGTTTTTACATGAGAGAGCACTTTCACCTAAAGGCATATCAGAAGCGAAAAGGGTTTTGTTGGAGCTGTGTTTGTTTAGGTCATAAATGCATTTTTGACCTAAAGAATATGGGGAAGAGGTTTCTTTACTTCCTCTACAAGGGGGAACTAACAGTTGACAATAGGCCATCAAGGTTTTGGGCATATGAGAGTCTTCCTCATGGCAAGAGGGGGGGTACTGTGTCTCGTCCAGTGAAGTCATGAAATACCCTTGGTAATTGTCTCCTCCCATGTGATCCTCCCTCAGATATCCAGCAATAGGGTCAGAACCAGGATGCAGCTGCCATCCACTGGCCACATGGGAGGAGGTCACTGCCAGAGAATCTGTGATGACTCCACTGGATTCATCACATACCCTTCCCCTAAACACCTGGCTTCCCACTCTAGGGCTACTACTTGGATAATAATCAGCAACCTCCTTTATGTGAGGAAGAGGACCCGTAGTCTGGGGTTCCCAATCGGTAATAAGAATAAGGTGTTATATTGCCATTTTTTGGGATTATTTCAAAGTTAGGAAAGTCTGTGGCAATAATTGTTTCTTCCGGTAACCCTGGAATAACTGCAGCATCCATCTCAGTGGATTCTCCTCGAACTCGGATGGTAACAGGGGTCCCATGGTAAATATCTTTGTCTCCATGAACACAGGTGGCCTTTATTGGTGTTCACCTTCTAAGGTCTCTGGTATTAGATATTATTGATGTCTGTTTACTCCCAGAATCAATTAGGGCCTAAACCAGGACTAATTTACTATAGTAGAATTATGAGTTTGGAACGGAGCAATTGCACAAAAGTAATTGCTGGTGGTCTCCACATCTACTTCAGGTAATTCATTTTCCTCCCAATCTTTTCCTATCATATAACCAATCTCCACTTTCTCACTTGTCAGTCACACAAAGGGTGTCTGCCAGTTTCCCAATGGATGATTGTTCAGTTCAAACAGTGCTTGTGCCAGGTGTTTGGACCACCCCTTGAGAGTGTGAGTCTTAGTCAGTTTCTTTATTTGTTGATTGAGCAGCCCATTGCTGCACTCCACCAGAGCAGAGGATTCTGGGTATCGACTGATGTGCAGTGTCCATTTGATGCCTTGTTCTAGTGCCCAGTTCTGCACGTTATGTCCAGCAAAATGGCTGCCTTGATCTGATTGGATTTGATCCGGAATGCCATAGTGCCTGATGAGGTATTCCATACCTTGCAAGGTAGCCCGTTCATCTGCATGGGAAACTGGATAGGCTAACAGCAGTCCAGAATATGTGTCTACCATGGTCAACACATAATGCTTTCCATTCTTGGGCAGTAAAGGGCCAATGTAGTCAACTTGCCATACGCTAGCAGCTCTTTCACCCCTTCTCAAAGGGCCTTGAGGCTTCCTCTCTAGCGGGTAGTGCTTCACGTCGCAGCACACGGAACATTGGGAGGCAGCTTGTTTGGCATGATCCATGGTAATGGGCAATTGTCTCCTCTTAGCCCATTCATAGTTTCCTGTTTGCCCTAGATGCCCTGAGGTTTGGTGTGCCCAGTCCGCCATGCCTTGCAATACCTCAGCTTCTTCGGGTGTTGTCACTGGGCAAATCTTTGCCATTTGATCCACTTCATTGTTGAACAGGGCAGCCAGTGAGGTGTCAGGGGGTATGTGTGCATCGACATGCCAAATGCAGATTTTGCACCTCTCGCCTTTGCACCACATCTCTTCCCAGATGTCCGGCCCTCCCCAGATCTGAGTGTTCTTGATCTGCCAGCCGTCTCTTCTCCATGCCAGTGCCCAACGCGTCAGGCCTTGATATGTGGCCCAACTGTCGGTGTATATGTATGCAGTCTCTGTCTCTTTCACCTGTTCAATCATGGAGGCCACCGCCTGCAGTTCAGCATATTGACTGGATCCTCCCACATCTTCTCTCATCAGCAGTGTTTCTCGGTGGGGCTGGAATGCAACAGCTTGCCAGTGTCTTTGCCCTTTATCATACTTTGCTATGCCGTCTATGAACCATGCAAACTTTTGCTCTTCCTCTGTCAATATATCATAGGCGCGTGCAACTTTGAAGGGAGATTTTGGCAACGCCACGGGGGTGCTCGGTTCAGGCATAACTTTTGCTCTTCCTCTGTCAATATATCATAGGCGGGTGCGACTTTGAAGGGAGATTCTGGCAACGCCACGGGGGTGCTCGGTTCAGGCATCACTTCCATGTCCACTGTCTCCAGCATTTGTTCTTGCAGTCTGGAAACCCCTGTGCGGCCAGCTTTCACACGTTGCTGTAAATGCCATTTCCATTTGACATGAGTAGCGTCTTGCACTCTGCCACTTTTTCCGCTTGCAGCAGTATCGCGCACCCAGCCCGTGATCGGAATTTCTGTGCAAATTGTCACTGGTTGCTCGCCTGTGATTCTTTCAGTCTCAACTAGAGCCCAGTACACTACAGCGACTTGTTTCTTAAACAGAGTGTATCTTGTTATAGGATCTGTGAGTTTTCTAGACCAGAAACCTTGCAGCACTCTTTTCTGTCCTTGCTTTTGCCACAAGCTCCACACAGCAACATCATTGTAGACACGAATTTCCAGTTCAAACAGATCAGTTTTCGTCATGGGGCCCAGAGTGATGTAATTCTGCAAAGTGTCCTTAGCCTGCTGAAAGACAGACTGTTGCTCTTGGCCCCATATAAAATCATGTTTTTTTCTGGTGACTTTGTAGATGGGTTTCAGTATCAGGTTTAAATGAAGTATGTGATTTCTCCAAAAACCCATTAACCCAATGAACCTTTGTGCCTCTTTTTTATTTGCTGGTGGAGTCATCTGATGAACCATGTCAATTACAGGGTCAGTAATTTTCTTAACTGACCCAGACCAGATTGCACTTAAAAATGTCACCTCTTGAGTGGGCCCCTGTACATTTTTAGGATTTATGGCCCACCCCCGGTTTTGCATGTGTGTAATCAACTTTTCAGCAGCTTTTTCTACATGTTCTTTCTCAGCACTGGTCAGCATGATGTCATTAATATAGTGAGCAACATACACATCATCCAACTGTACCATCTTCAAGTCTCTGGCAATCAATCCATGACACAGAGTAGGACTATGCAAATACCCCTGGGGCAATTTAGTAAAGGTAAATTGTCTGTCTTCCCAAGTGATAGCAAATTGGTCTTGTGATTCAGTGTCAATATCAATGGAGAAAAATGCATTGGCCAAATCAAGGACCACATACCATTCACCCACTTCTTTCGGAAGGTTTTCAATCAGAGTAATGATGTCTGGCACCGCCACAGCTAAGGGTGGCACCTTCTTGTTCAAAGCGCGAAAATCAATTGTCAGACTCTATGCCCCATCTGGGTGGCAAACAGGCCAGATCAGCGAGTTGAATGGACTGACTGCCGGCCGCATTATGCCAGCTTTCACTAATGACTCAATAGTTTCACCAATCTCCTGGCAACCTGTACTGTTGCACGCACACTGGCTCAGCAGGAGGAGGTAAATGCAAGGGGGACCATTTTGCATGCCCAACCACCACAAGGTTAACAACTCTCACATGGATTTTCCGATTGCCAAAAACAAATTCACCTATATCTGTAGTCACACTTTTGCCCAACAACACATCCATGCCCACTATATACTCCGGTATGTCTGCAATCAAGACATTTGTTGTGAAAGGCAATCCCTTGCCAATTGACATCTTTACATTAAAGGCTTTTGCAACAGTTTCTGCTCCCCCATACCCATTGACCAAAACTCTGGGACCAGATAATTTACTGGGATTGCCATTCAAAATGGTTACCTCAGCTCCCGTGTCTAATAGAGCTAATACGTGTTTTACTTTCTCATCCAAATACAATGTCAGTGGCACAAAAGTGCGTCTGTCTCTGGGACTGGTTCTCTTTATTAACTGTACCTCAAAGACAGAACCAGCCCTTGAATCAAAAATGGGGTCTGGGACCTCCCACTTGTCCTTTGCCAAATCAGGGTAACCTTTTGCTCGCTCTTTGGGCTTCAGCACCTCTTCTTCAGAGGGTGCAGAAGGCCTGGTTTTGCCTGACCTCTGTTTCTGCAATTTTTTCCATTTCTCAAGCAGCACAGATGTAGGTTTACCGTCTATCTCTTCCTTTGGAATTCCCGCTTTTAGCATGTCCACCCACATTTGCCTGTGCGTGATTTCAATTGTGTCAGTTTTCACTTTAGACTTTGCATTCTTGCCAAGCTTTTTCTCTGAATCATTACTCGCCGTCACTAGGCGCGCTGCTTTGCGCACATCCAGCCCTTCTAATCGCCCTAGCAGCAGTGCAACCTCACCAATGGCTTTACCTTGCGCTGGACCCAGCAATGAAAGCAATGCTCCCTTCATATGGCCTGGGGCATTCTTCAACAAGCGCACACGCATTCCAGCTGTAAACATCTCCATGTCAGGCCCTGCAAAATTAGCCCTGTACATTGCGCACTGTAAACCCATCTCTCTAAGCTGATCTGTCGCTTCAGTTAGTGACCCCCAGGGACCCCAAGCTTCTTCCATGTCCATTGGACTTGCATACAGATTTATTAGGGCAGTCTGAAGCCAATTAAACAAGGAATGCAAGCCTTGCTGCCCCAGCGCACCGCGTACCATCTGCCCCAACATTACATTAGTAGTGATTGAACCCATTTTTAACAATTCTACCGGGGTTAAGAAGATCCCATCGGCACCTGTATCCCACAATCTAAGATACCACTTCAAAAGTGCTTCACCTGCTCGCCTTCTAAACAACTTGGCAATGTCTAAAAGCTCTGTCTGTGTATAATCGCGGACAATCCTAGTATTCTGAATGTTTCTACCACCAGCTTGGCCTTTTGACTTGTTAGTGATTAATGGCCGCGCTGGATAAACACATTTCTTTGGAGTACATTCCAGCTCCTCTTCCTCAGAGCTGTCTAGCTCCGCAAGTCTGACTTCAACGGATTCATTCCAGTCAAATGTTTGTTCGGTCTCCCTATCACTAACCTCACCAGACCATAAATTTGGGTCCCAATTATCTTTCCTAATTAATGCACAAATCCTTATCTTTGACAGATTGCCCCGCCGCTGTCTGCACTTGTGCGTGGCTACACGCACAGCTAAAGAGGCACACCTGTCCTCCATCTGATCGGCCTGCTTAACGGACGATTCAAGGGTCTCTCTCATAATGATTTGTTGCTCCTGGAGCAGGGAAATCTCATTGTTCAGTTTGCAAATCTGCGCGTCTCTAAGCGATTAATTCTCATGCAACCTCCTGAGCGCCTGAAGGAATAACCAGCCCACATTTCCTGCTGCTTTTTGCTCCTGTCTGCATTTCCCAAGCGGCAAACTCTCCAAACACTCACTAATTACCGCCAGGGAAACATCATTGTCCCATGCCCTCGGTGCCGAATACCGATGCAAAATGTCTGCCACACCCGACCAGGCATTTGTTGCCGGCCATCCTGGAATGTGACAGAGTGCACTATCCCCCTCATTGCATTCATCCATCGCCTGTTTCTTCCAGAATGGCATTGTGCTCGCAAAGTCTGCTCACAGCGCCAAATGTAGTGAAAAGGGGAACCCGCACTTCCCTGGGGCAAGCCCTTAGTGCAATAAAATCACTCCTAATCACCTTCCCACACAAGTAAGAATCTATGCGAAGCACAGTGAACTCAGTCTGGAAGAAAGCCAATCACACAGAAACTTTGATGCTTGCATTTATTACTACAGTGTCTAATGAGAATTAAGCAGCATTTTACAATAATATGGGAATGAAAGTGCAAGCTGAATAATACCAATTATCAGTCACAGATGAATATGTAATAATATCTTACGCTCCTAGAAATTGTGGATGAAGATATGATTGAATCACACCCAGGACCAACGCCACTCAGTGTGCCTGCAACCCCTCGGAAGGGGGGGAACTGACCTAGCCCCCAAAGGCCTGCACCAGAGCGGGGGTGTGATGCTAGGAGTCTCGGCCCTCTAGTGCACGGCTGGTAGTCCAAGTGCTGTTTTCTCTCTGTGCGCGTGTCTCATGAAGAGCCCAGGAAGAGTCCCTCCCTAGCTGGCCCAGGTAAGGTTCTCTTATTAGGGGCTGCATGCCAATCACTGAATTCATGAATCTTCTGGGCCCGAACCTTTATGCAGCACAACATGTTTTCGCCTGGAAAGTTACAACTAGGAACAGCCAGTCTTGGCTCCCAGGCTCCGTGTACATTGTTTTGGGAAGGACTTACATTACTGTGTTATCAGTGCACCTGACTCGCAGAGCGAAGAAGAGCAAGGCTGTGCCTGGCTTCTAAAGGCTGTGCAGTGCCTCTTGCAAACTAGATGTTTTTGTCTTCAAGAAGGGCCTTTGCAGTTAACCCCTTACAAGCATGCAGGCTCACCCATTTCGAGAGGCCTGGCTGGTTCAGCATTTTCCTCCACGCTTCAAATAAGCTCTAAATACACGCAAGATAGCCCAGTAGGTTACTGCAAGTACAGGTTACTGCAAGCACCTAGAGGCTTTTCATGACAGAGGTTAAATGCCTCATTGGAACAGTACCTCAGGTGCTTTGTTAACAATCAGCAGGACAATTGGGTGTCTCTATTATCCACCGCAGAGTATTCCTATAACAATTCTAAACATAGTGCTACCGGTCTTAGCCCTTTTTTTTGTACCTATGGGTTTCACCCTCGGACCTTTGTATCCGGAGACCTCCAAGCCACTACCATACCTTCAGTGGATGCTCTCTTGGCCGACCTCTCAGAAGCACATAAAAGAGCCTCCAAAAGCCGTCAGGAGGCTTGCAGGCAGTATGATGCCCAGGTGAATCCTCATCGCCGTTCCACTCCCGAATGGCAAAGAGGAACCAAGGTCTGACCTTCTACTAAGTTCCTTCCTCAATGGTTACGTCAGTCCAAGCTGTCTTCTAGGTATTTGGGTCATACCCATTATTAGAACGCATCAACCCAGTGGCTTATAGATTGAAACTACCTTTTCATATGAAACACATTCATCCTGTGTTTCATTCATCCTTGCTCAAAGAACATCTGACAGATGCTTATTCCCCTCCAGTTCCGAAGACATCTATTCCTGCAAGAGAAACACCCGAAGAATACAAGGTGGCGGGTTTGACTACCTCGTACATTGGAAAGGCTATTCACACTCAGAGGACTCTTGGGAACCATCCTCTCATCTACATGCCCAAGATATGGTCAAAAGATCCCACCGGTGCCACCCCGGCAAACCGGGTGGTTCACGCCTGGGAAGGGGGTATACTGTCACGCGCCATACCCTGTGGCGCTTATGGTCTCCTTGGCGACTCATCCGCCATTGATATGTTCCACCACGCTCCCGTACTTCCGGGAGCACAGGTCTAGTCTTTCTGTCCCTTTGTTTACTTCCCCTTTATAGCTCCACCTCTCTTTCTCTGCTTTGCATTGCAACCCCTTTTGCGTGTGCTCCGCTACTGTGCTTGGACGCTGTTTGTATCCTTGCTTGCTAGCTGCGTTTTCTCTCTCTCCTCCTTCTGCAGTTTCTCCCTATTATTCTCTCTTTCCCTCTGTTATCCTGCTTTTCTTCCTTTCTGCTGGTACGAACCTCTTTACCGTACCGGTTCCGACTTATTCCTATTTTCTTAGCCGGCCCCGTTCGGTCTTTTTCTATCTCCCAAAAACGTACCTTCCTTCCGGGATATTCCCTCTAGTCCGGCGTACTGTTTGGTATGTCCGCTTGCTTTTGTTTCCTGCTTCCCAACCGGTGTTCGGTTATACTTCGTTAACTATTTTTGTCCTTAGTCTTTCTTTTCTGTCTATTCCTTTCGGGGAACTCTCTACTTTTCTTTCTGTCCACTTTTATTATTTCTCTTGCTTGTGCTCTTCCTATGCTACAGTTGTTGCCCTCAGACCGTCTTCTTGACAACGGAGGTACCTTACTATTTCGCTCTGCTGTGATTAACCTTCCTGGTCCAGTGGATTTTGGGGAGCTCCATTCGAAGATTCCTGATTACAGTTTACTGCCATCAAACTGCCAGATTCTACAAGAGGTTTTTTCCACATTCTGCTTTTTCCTCTCTTGGGCTCTCTCGAAAGGAGGTCCTTTGCTCACCTTCACCAGAAAGGCTGCAGAGTGGCTTCTTCTCGAGGGAGACCCTATCTCTACGAAAATAAGCACAAGGATCGAAAGAGGAAGGGTAAAGGACCAGAGATTTCATTTAAGGAAACAGGCGAGTGTCACGATCCATGCCCCTGACCTCCTCAGGTATAACAGCCCCCTGGCAGCAGTGGGGCTAAAGCCCTTCACACTGGCCCCAAGGGCCTTAAAACTCCATCAGAAACATGCATGGAGTCAGTCCTGGCGCCTTTGGCGCCAGGCTCATTTTCGGGAATAAAGCAATACCAGTTTTGGCCCTTAATCCAACATGGAGGCCTATTACACAGCTCAGTTCTTTAGAGCCAAGCCATGCGGTCTAGTGTTTTGGGTGTGGCTGGGCCTGGAACTACTTGGCCTGGAACTACTCTACCTGGGCTATTTAAACCACACCCAAACAGCAGAACACGGTTTGGATTATTCTGCACTCTTGCAGCGTAACGCTCGCCGTGTCCAGCTCCTGCTCATCTGCTTCTCCGGCAGCCCGATCCCGAAGCCCTAGATCCGAATTCCATTAATAACCTGGAAGAACAAGAACAGCATTAGCAAGCAAGAACACTTACCTGTGAAGTAACTGGTCTTGAATCCATCCTGCGCTTCGCTTACCTCGCCCATCTCCGGAGTCCGCCACAACCTGCAAAGGTAAATAAACAAGGACAGCATTAATAACAATTCTTTCATGGGCAAGCAGCGAGTCCTGGCAGCACCCTGCGCTTCTCTTACCTCGCCCATCTCCGGGTTTCGCCGCAACCTGCAAGGGAGAAGGAACTATGTCAGCATTAAAAAAGCACTTACCTGGGCAAGCAGCGCTTCAATCGCTCATCACTCTGGAACATCACTGCAACCTGTACAAAGAATAGAAGAGAACACATGTTAGCAATTAACACCAATAAATAGCGCAGCAGTCTGCGCATCAATAACTCACCGTGGTCTTCGTCATCGGCGCGGCAACTCCGAGATCACAACCATCCCTGTGAAAACAAAAGAGACATTTGGGCCTCATTACGAATCACCCGGTATGGAAGTAACGGTGGCGGTAAACCCGCCGCCACCGTTGTTTCCGTACTGGGTGATCTCGGGTCCTGCAGGCAGAGGTGTCATTCCCGCCAGGTCTGACCTGGCGGGTTTAAAACCACCTACCTGCAGGCAGACGTGGAAACACCAGCACCATCACGAGATGGTGCCAGTGTTTCCACTTCCCCATTCCCATTGAGTCCTATGGGACTTAATGGGAATGGGGATTTACCGAAATCCGCCTCCGGAATTCCTGGGTCACCGGGGTCGTAATGCCTCGGTAATTCTGGGAATCACAGAGGCGGAATGGTAATACGAGTCCAGTGGTAACCTGCCGGAATTTCAGGCACGGTTACCGCCGGACTCGTAATGAGGCCCATTGTTAGGGAACAGCATAGTGGAGCAAGACGTAGAGAAGACAGAGAAAACGGAGGGAAAGAAAGAGACTGAGTAAAGACAGAAAAGACATTATAACTCACCTGGAAGACAGCAAGCAGAGTCAGAGTCACAGCTGTTCTGGACCCGACATAAGAGCACACAGACCAGTGAAGCAACTAGGTCCATGGAACACCCGCCCCACCACGCGCCCCTGCACATGACACAGGACGGAGAGTTCAACGCACGAAAACCTAAAGTGGGCAATAACCCCAGGGAGAGGATTTGGACCAGAGGGAGGTGGGAGTCCACCCATCACAGAACCAGTATCTTAACCCTCCACTCTCCTGTTAAAGGCGCTACCCAACGTCTGGCACATAACCAAGCAGAGAGGGGTCCGGGATAGCTCCATCCAGTATTGTGTGGCACCCTCGTGGATACCAGGTGAGCGTAAAAGTGAGGAGGAGGGGGACATTTCTCTGAGTGATAACCCCAAGATCTATACTGCCAATAGCCTTCATGTCTGGAGGGCAACTCTGGATTCCCCATGGTCAATCCCCACAGGGTTTGTACTCAATGCTTCCCTAAACGCCAAGCCAAAGGTTAGTGTGCCTCATGTAAAAAGATTAAGCCCAAAACACTCAAGGGTAGGAAGAAATGGGCAACAGATGCCATAGAATCTGCAAAGGCAAGCACAGCTGTGGCACAGGAAGACATTATCAAGGTGGAATTGCCTAGGGAGGGTGTCGCTTCCAACACCGTGGAGATGAGTCATCTCAGGCTTCCAGACTGGAGGCGGACCAAAGAGTTCCAAATCAACCGGCATCCATCTCCCCTCAGAGTCTGCCGCAAGGCACTGTCATGAGCCTCAACATGGTGTCCACAAGACTGTGAGTATTAAAAGGTCAACTTCGGCCCCAAAACAAAGGGTACTACGTTGCTGCCAGACTCACCTGCAGAAGGGGAAGGGCCTATGGTCATGGCCAACCAGGCACACAAACAGTTACCAAAAACCATAAATAGGTTTGCACCAAAAGACCTCAACATTACGCAGAAAAGACATCCACCAAATAGAACCCAAATACGGTGCCAAAAAACACCCGCCTAAAGATAGTGCTGACCATCCTATGTTAAAAACATTGATGCTGAAACAGGTTTTAAAAAGTGAATGACTGGGATTCCAAGATGGCGGCCGAGCTGAACAGACGTGCGTGAGTAGAGCTCCATCTGCCAGCTCGGGCCGCGACATCAAGATAGACAATAATGCATGCTGCGGCCCTACAATGGAGAACGGATTCTGGTGGCCACAACCGAAGAAGATAAGTCGACCAGACATCAAACACACTCCCAACCCGCGCCCATAGTCAGCCGGAGCAAGCACCAGCAAGCAACACTGCGCCCGGACAGAGAGGCGGGAAAAGGACGGATCTCTCCCCTCGCATTACGAATGCATTGCACAGGAGCTGACCCCCCCCCCCAACGCCGGACTAGGCAAAACGAGAAACAGCGCAGAGGGAGAGTCGCCCAACGATCCGGCCGGGAGCTCCAACACCCAAAGGCTCAGAGAAGGCGCGGCTACCCGGCAAGCAGAGAGCCCAACAGAAACCCCAAACGGCCACAGGAGAAAAGGAGATTGCTTCACCTACCGCACACCAGACGAGGCGGAGGAGGGTCCAGGAGGGTGAGAGAACCCGGGCAGCGCCATCGCAGGACCCTCTCCCCCGACGCCCCTCCAGCTACATCGGAGCAGCCTGGAGCAGACGCTGGCAGGGAACCGGGAGCAGCCCGGCAGTCAATTCCTCCAAGGTGGCATTGGAGGGAGTGAGCGCCCGCCCATTGGCACACAGAGCCCACCACGAGGGACAGGAGAGGTGAGGAGGAGCCGTACAAACACAGCCTGCACCCCAGGGACTCACAAGGAGCCCCCCCCGCGCATCATCAGACACTGGGGCAATTGAAAAAACCCCCAGGGATATAAGAAAAGAAAGCCAAACACGCCCAAACCCATAACCCCCAGAAACTTGTGAAGGAGGCAACAGCAACAACAAAAACCTAAGCAATAAGCAGCACGGCACCACGAAGCCACGCGGGGGAAGGTCAGGATCCACCCCCCCCTAATCAGATCCAGAGAAGCAAGCTCTATCAAAAGCCCCACACAGGGGACAAAAGGCCCCAACAAATACTGTTAGGTGGGATCATGAGGAAAGGAAAAGGGTAACAATTATCAGGGAGACCACCCCCCCAATCTCCATTGGTTAAGCCATTCCCCCTGGTTAAGAACTTGATATGATATGATATGATATGGTATTTGTAACGCGCCTATACACAAGTGTTTCAAGGCGCGACGAGGCAGGGAGGGAGGGAAACAAGGGGAAAACAGACAAACGATCCTACTAGGCCAGGTGTCATTCAGATCGCGCAAGTGCAGAGGTAAGGGGAAAAGGAGGAAGTGCAGGGGGGAGGAGGTGGGGGGGAAGTGCAGTACAAGGTAAGTAGCGTAAAAAATAATAAATAATAAATAAAAAGGGCCAGCTGGTGGCAAGTGCGAGGTAAGTGCAGAGCAAGTGCTGGGAAAGGGGCTGTAGGGATACAGTGACAGTCCCACAGTGCAGGGGGAGCCAGGGAGGCAGTGCAAGTGGAGAGTGGCTGGGCCCTGGACCGAGGTTGCTGAGAGTGGCCCAGATGCAGGTTTAGTGCTGAATTCAGTGGGGAGTTAAGCAGGATTAGCAGGGGAGAGGGAGAGAGAAGGCAGAAGCGAAGAGGAAGGTTTTGAGGTGCTTCCGGAACCGGAGATGGTTCTCCTCAAGTTTCAGGGAGGCAGGAAGGCTGTTCCAGAGGGAGGCCCCTGCTGCGGAGAGAGATCTACCCCCAGCTCGTTGCTTCGAGAAGCGGCTGACCATGAGGGAGTTGGAGACGGATGAGCGAAGGGCTCGTGAAGGAAGATATTTAGGAAGAGAGAGTTGGAGGTATTTAGGTCCCAGGCCCCAGAAGGCCTTGTGGACAATGCAGAGGGTTTTGAACTTAATCCTCGCAGCCACTGGGAGCCAGTGAAGAGATTTCAGTCCTGGAGAGATACGGTCCCTGGGCTTGAGGCCAAGGACAAGTCTCGCAGTTCTGTTCTGGATAAGTTGCAGAGGGCGGAGAGTGGAGGCAGGCAGATTAAGATAGAGGCTGTTACAGTAGTCCAGCCTTGAGAGAACCAGGGCTCGAGAGACAGTGAGCTTCTGGGGGAAGGAGAGGAAGGGAAGAATACCTCTGAGGAGGTGCAGCTGGTAGTGTGACTTCTTAGAGACGTCAGATATATGAGGAGAGAAGGAGAGTGTGGAGTCGAAGATGACCCCGAGGTTTTTAGCCTTGCAGGTAGGGGCAGGAAGGGGGCCAAGGGAGGCCGGCCAGAGAGCTGCAGGGAAGGAGGGAGTGGGTGTGCCGATGAGTAGAATCTCAGTCTTACTGGCGTTGAGGCAGAGGTCATTGGCAGCACACCATTCCTGGATAGCAGACAGACAGTCGGAGATGAGGGAAGGAGAGGAGGAGGCTGAGGGTAGCCTGAAAATGAGCTGGGTATCGTCTGCATAGCACTGGAAGTAGGGGCAGAGAGCGGCGATGCGGTGGGCAAGGAGTGCCAGATACTGGTTGAAAAGCCAGGGGGAGAGGTTGGATCCCTGGGGGACACCACAGGTGGAGAAAAAGATGTCAGAGAGGAAGGAGCCCATTTGGACCTGGGAGGGTCGATCGGAGAGGAAAGAAGTCAGCCAGGCCAGAGCCTGACCAGTGATACCCAGGTTATCACGGAGACAGTTGAGCAGGATGGCGTGGTTGACAGTGTCAAAGGCAGAGGAGAGATCGAGCAGAATGAGAACACAGGGAGTGTTGGAATCGAGGTTCAGGAGCAGGTCCTCACGGATGTTCAGGAGAGCAGTTTCCGTGCTTCTGGCCGCTCTGAAGCCGGATTGATGGTCATGAAGATTACCAACAGAGTCAGCATGGAGGTTAAGCTGGGAGATGGCCAGTTTCTCCAGGAGCTTACCCAGGAAGGGAGTAATGGAGATAGGGCGATAATTGGCCGGGCAGGAGGGGTCGGCAGAGGGTTTCTTGAGGAGGGGGTGCACAAGGGAGTGCTTGAGGGGGGATGGGAAGACTCCAGAGGCGAATGAGTGGTTGCAGAAGTCAGCCAGGACAGGAGCCAGGGAGTCGATGTGGTCCTTGATGGTTTTGGAGGAACAGGGGTGAACCTGTTTAGACGAGGCTTTCATAGATCGGACTTGTCTGGAAACCTCATCAGCAGAAAAAGGTGGAAAAGCAGAGAAGGAGGGTGGAGGGGCGGCTGCAAGAGAGCAAGAGGAAGAGCCGGGAAGAGAGGGAGGGAGGAGAGAGGAGGAGAGCGAGGACAGGATGTCCTGAGTTTTTGAGATGAAGTGCGAGGCCAGTGCAGTGCAGAGGGCCTGGGAGGGGACAGGAGAGGTAGAGACTGCAGCAGGGTTGGCCAGCTCCTTGCAGATTTTAAAGAGTTCGGCCGAGTTGTTTGATGCCTCAGAGATGCGGGCTTGGATAAGGGCTCTCTTCTTGGTGAGAACGGAGAGCCGGTATTGCCTTCGGAGCAGGCGACAGGCCAGTTTGTCAGAGGATGAACATGAAGCACGCCATTTCCTCTCTGCCACCCTACACTTGCGTTTTAGGGTGACGAGATCCGAGTCATACCAGGAGTTACATTTGGCTTTGGGCTTCAGGCGGATTCTCATGACAGGGGCAAGGATATCGAGAGTATCAGATATAGAGGAATAGAGCACGGAGAGGGCTGTGTCAGGGTGGGAGTCAGCCGAGGGGGGAGGAGGGGGCGAGAAGGTAGCAGCGAAAGCCTCAACTGACACGCGCTTCATGGGTCGGATGACCGAGAAGGTGGGTGGCAGTGAAGAGGGTGGCTTTGCCTGTGGGGTAGGGAGGGAGAGGTGGGAGGATAGGAGAAAGTGATCACTCCAGGAGAGAGGAGTGGAGAGAGGAAGGGAGAGGGGAAGGTCAGAAGAGATCAGAGCATCAAGAGTGTGCCCTGCAGAGTGAGTAGGCCCAGACGGGAGAATAGAGAGTGAGAGAGAGTTACAGAGTTCGCGAAAGAGACCAGTGGGGGGACAGGAGGCATCGAGGTGGATGTTGAAGTCACCGAGAAAGAGGAGTTGGGTGGTTGAGGACAGGAGTGAGGAGGAGAGGTCAGCCCATTCAGAGAGGAAGGAGGAAATTTGACCAGGTGGCCGATAGATGGTAGCCACGGTAAGGGAATGGCTAGGAGAGAGAGAGAGTCGGCAGACAAGGCATTCAAAAGAGGAGTAGGTCTGCGTGGGAATGACAGTGGCAGGAATCCACTCAGGGAAGATAAGGGCAACACCACCCCCTGAACGGTTGGGCCTGGGCACGGAGAGGATCTTATAACCGTCAGGTAGGAGTGTGTCGAAGCTGGTGGCAGAGCTGGCTGTGAACCATGTCTCAGTGAGACCGAGGACGTCCAGGTCCAGTTCCTCAAGAAGGCGACAGATATCAGAGGAGTGCTTGATGGCAGAGCGAGCATTTAGAGTGGCAATGTGGAGAAGGTTGCCACCTTTGAAAAACTTCCGGGGAGGGGTGCAGATCAGAGGTATGTCCTGCGGAGGTGTTAGAGAAGGAGTTGAAGAGGGAGCAAGAGAAGGGGCAGGGAGGGAGGGGAGAGGCAAGGTAGCCGAGGACAGAAGAAGGGGGACAGTGGGAGAGGAGAGGAAGTTGATGAGGCGTGGGAGGCGTCTATCAAAGAGGTGAAGGTTGGCCTGAGGGCCTTGGACCAAGACGGTCCCGTTAGCATAGACATTAATGATGGCCTTAGAGGAGTGGAAAGGGGCCAAGAGGACATCCCAGCGGGTGCCACCATTAATGGGAGAGGAGGAGAAAGGAGAGAGCACAGAGAGCATGTGAAGGGTCCATAGGTCAGGTGAAGGCACGAAAAAGAGAATGTCAGTGAGAGTTTCCTTGGAGCAGGCGCTCGTGTAGGTGTCAGCAATAGGGAGGCCTGGGTTGGAGACCAGGATGTCCTTTTTAAACTTTTTCCTACCAGATTTAGTGAGGAGAGCAGGATAGTCAATAGAGAAGCAGTTAGAGTAGATAGGCGAAATAGAGAGCACCATGGAGTAGGAGGGGAGGCGGACGACACGAGTATGCAGACAGGAATTGAGTGGAGGGCACTAGTTTAACACGATACAGAGCAAACAGTAATGCGTGATAGGTCAGGGCCACCTAAGTTTGAGAATCCTGCGAGGGGAGAAAAAGCACCCTAGTATAACACAATGCAGAGCAAACAGTAATGCGTAGTAGGTCAGGGCCACCTAAGTTTGAGAATCCTGCGAGGGGAGAAAAAAGCACCCTAGTTTAACAGTAAATTGGAAAGGGGGGGGCATCATGCGGATGCGGTGAGCAAGGTGAGGAGGGGTGGGCCGGAGAGCAGAGGAGCTGGCGCCTGGCGTCCCCTGCGGACACCTGCAGAAACACAGGGAGCTGCAGCTGAGGAGTCGCCCTTGGCCTAGGGCCCTTAGCCGCAGGGGGCTGCCGGGCAGAGGGCTGCCCAGGAGGGGGGAGGTTATAGGCAGAGGGAGAGGAAGGGGAGGGGGGGGTGTGGGCGGGCAGGGAGGCGGGAGGAGAGGAGGACCAGGAAGTGGGAGGGGGGGCAGCAGGAGCAGGCACACAACGCGCTCGGAGCGCAAAATCAAACCAACAATAAAAAAAATTTCAGCAAATCAACTCACAGGGCCCAGGCAGGGCTACCTAGCCTGCTGTTCCCTCCGGGCCACCGGCGACCGCTCTCCCACGCACCGCAGAGCTAAGAAAGCGGGCGGGGGGAACGGCCGTCGAGTAGGCCAGAAGGGGACAGTCAGGCAGCCAATCAGAGGGGGGGGTGGGCGGGCAGGGAGGCGGGAGGAGAGGAGGACCAGGAAGTGGGAGGGGGGCAGCAGGAGCAGGCACACAATGCGCTCGGAGCGCGAAATCAAACCAACAATAAAAAAATTTCAGCAAATCAACTCACAGGGCCCAGGCAGGGCTACCTAGCCTGCTGTTCCCTCCGGGCCACCGGCGACCGCTCTCCCACGCACCGCAGAGCTAAGAAAGCGGGCGGGGGGGAACGGCCGTCGAGTAGGCCAGAAGGGGACAGTCAGGCAGCCAATCAGAGGGGGGGGTGGGCGGGCAGGGAGGCGGGAGGAGAGGAGGACCAGGAAGTGGGAGGGGGGGCAGCAGGAGCAGGCACACAACGCGCTCGGAGCGCGAAATCAAACCAACAATAAAAAAAAATTTCAGCAAATCAACTCACAGGGCCCAGGCAGGGCTACCTAGCCTGCTGTTCCCTCCGGGCCACCGGCGACCGCTCTCCCACGCACCGTGGAGCTAAGAAAGCGGGCGGGGGGGAACGGCCGTCGAGTAGGCCAGAAGGGGACAGTCAGGCAGCCAATCAGAGGGGGGGGTGGGCGGGCAGGGAGGCGGGAGGAGAGGAGGACCAAGAACTGTGCTACCCAGTCCAGGAGAAGGGAGTCATTCTCCTGGCTCAAGCACATTAATGCTACCTTCTAGTTTAGTTGTAAGTGTAAGGGACAGAGTTAGAGTTTTGTCACATGATGGTGGGCTCTTTAGTTTACAAGGACATTCTGACAAACTCATTAGCCTTTTAGTTGAGGCCGTGAAACCCCTCATAGAATTAGGGAAAGTTAGGATTTCCCTTTATTTGCATAGTGAATAAAAATCTATAGCAACCACTATGCCACCTATGTGTCAGTCTCCTCCTCCTGCACCCTAACATATGTTTTCAGGCGTGGAATGCTGATCTACCAGATGAATAGTGGAGCATCCCCACAAAGTATTTGGCAAGGAGAGAATTACCTATGATGGGGTCATTAGGTATAAAACACAGTCTTAAGAGACCTTTACCTGCTCAACTGTTAAGACCTCTTTCTTCTCTTGCCTATCGGACTGTTCAGGAAGTGGAGGCAACCTACATCAGTGTCTAGATTCTTTCCCGAACTCCATACCCATGAGATAGATACTCTGGGACAAAGAGGAGGGTGAGAAAGGAGTAATCAGGTTGAAATCCCCCTGCCAGTGCCCTAGAATCCCTAACAATCCATAAGGCGAGCCTACCAAAGACCCAGAAGACGGGGAATCTTAAGACTAAGAGGGAGTAACCTCTGAATCCTCCCGTGAGTCAAAGTCAGATCAGGAAGAGAAAAGTTAGGATAAACCAGGCGCTCTTCCTCCAATATATAAAATGACAGCTATAGAGACACTGTTAGATCGCCTGGTGACCCACCAAATCCAGGCTGATACAAGATTCCAGGAGGGGCTGGATCGTATATCTGCAAGTCAATGCTGCCGCATCCTATCCCATCGAATTGTACAGCCCTACAACGACGGAGATGATTTAGGATTTTTTTTCTACTTTTTGAAAGATTAGCCAAACAGTTTCAATGGAGTGAGGAGATTAAGACCTGTTATCTTGCTCTTTTGTTAAAAGGGGAGCTTCAAGCGTCGTTATACCAAAGTTTGAATCCACTTAGAACTACCCCATTCAATGAGATTATACAGGGGTTACTGCATAGGGTGGGCCAGGCTGAAAGCTTCTATAGACAGATTGTGGGGAAATTAAATTAAGCCCGAACGAAACACCCCGATATGGGAGCCCGAATTCAGAATACTGTATCCTAATGGCTGGGTAATGGAAGCCCTAGTCCTGGAACAACTAATTAATAGTTTGGCTCCTTACAATGAACAATCTTGCAGTTAACAAAATCTACCTTAAATATGGCCATTGAAACTGCCCAAGCCCATGCCGAGGCCGCCAAACAATTACGATCCATGCATAAAATGGAGGATGCAAAAAGAGATATAAAAAGAAACCCCATCATTAAAACCAACAAAATGGGGACCCGAAAACTAGAAAAAAAGGAAGAAAAGAAGCCTTTCCCCCTTCGAGAGAAAAGTTTCTTGAAGACAGAAGTAGGGAAAGGTCCAATAACCCTGTCCCCCACCTGCTTTTCTTCTGGAGCTAGAAGGCATATGGCTAGGCAATGCCCCCAGAATCAAAAGGAAGAACCCATGGGGATAGGCTGGATGGGAAGAGAAGATTGGGAAGAGCTAATACAACCTGAAGAAACAGATGTGGAAGAAGTAGGTAACTATCTCTGTGTCTAATCCCTTTCAAATGCACAAATCTATTAGGCTTAGTGGTAAACAAACAGCAGCAGACCCATCAAAATTACATGTGTGCATGGGGAGCAAGAAGTCTACCCCAGGACTTCAGTCACTTTTAACATTAGGGGGAAGGATACCATCATCAACACGGCCGTTATACCGGGGCAACCAGAAAAGACAATTATAGGCACCAACTTAACCACATTGTTAAATGAAATCAACAATACCAAAGATAAATGATATTGCTACATTGATTCATATGATTTGTGACTGTTGATTTTCGTGTATCTTGAACTCTGGTTTTGTTTTTCCCACCCTCTTTTTTTTTCTTTTTTTTTCCAACTAACCCATCACTAAAATACTTAGTATGTTGTTCTTATTGGTTGGGGGTTTAATTTCAAAACTGCTGTTTAATCTTTCAGGTTGTGGATTTTGTATATACATATTGTTCTTTTTGTTTACCTTTGTCATATGTAATTATTCTGAATAAATTAGTTACAAAAAAAGAAAAAAAAAGAAATCAATTGTACTCCCATTAGGCATTCCCCTTTTGACACCTGGGAGGAGGAAGGATTTAAGGTGGTAGAGCCCACTTGGCAATGAACCAATACCATCCAAGGTGGTCAACAACATAGTGATTCAGATGGTGAAGCCGGCAGAATTAGGGGAAGTATATGTGATGAATCTCTAGATGTCATCACTTTTCCCCCAAAGGGGGGCCCTTCCCATGAGGCCAGAGAGGTGAGACCACTACCCGATAGTCCCCCTGCACCTATGGTACACCCAGGTGATGTACACAACCACCTCATGTACCTGTGTAGGGCCAGAGACATAAAATCCACTGAGACGAAGAAGAGCCCAGACTACCCAAGTATGACTTACATCACAAAGACTGGGACGAGGAGGAGGTGCAGAACTATGAATAGCACTACCAGAAGTAGGTGTGAGCATTGTGAGAAACATGAAAGTACTCACATCTACTCCACAGGGATCTTCTGTTCAGGTGGCCAGAGAAGGGCCATCGCTTTGGATCCTGACCCTGGTGGTAGACTAGCGAGGGAGGATCACCTGGGTGGAAGGTCCTTGGGGATTGGAGAGAGGGTCCCAGAAGGCGAGACATGGTATCCCCCCTTCACTAACACTGACGTATAAGACCCTCCCTCAGTCTTTATGGGATACTGTCAGTCCTTTCCAGCTTTTCCCTGTAATCTTACTTCAAGTACTGAGACGAAGTAGAGACAACTAAGAGGAATGCACACTTTCTATTTGAAACAGACCTATAGTACTGGTATGAAGACTAAAGAGCTGAAGGTCAGGCATGTCACAGTAATTGGCTTAATTGGAGTCAGGCAAAACCGGTAAGAGAAGCACACCTGAACACCATTGATGGGTTACAGGATTATAAAAAGGTGACGAGCAGAGTGGAAGAGAGCAGCAGGAAGACCAGCCCAGCCTGTGGGAAGCCAGAGGAGAATGGGATGCCGAGGAGCTGAAGGACTGCAGATCCTATAAGAATGTCATTGTGTGGCGAGGAAGCCGTGTCTCTGGGGAGCCCCAGAAGGCGGGAGAAGGGAGCCGTGGAAAGTGGCGATCCCTTGCTATGTGCAAGAAACGTTTGTTCCCCTGAATTGAAGTATCAATAAGGGGTGTGTGAGAAACCTGAATGGGTTTCTTTATGTCTAGTCCCCAGGGATCTGTCATCCAGGTGGCCAGGGCACGTCCATTGCTTTTGGATCCAGTTCATGGGATGTACCAGTGCAGGAGGATCACCTGGATGGGTGGTCCTTGGGGAGTGGGAGTGGGACACCGACAGGTCAGATGCGGTATCCCCTTCTTTGCACACCTTTTCCCCATCCTCTTCTGTAGGACATTCAAAACCACTGACCCTCCTCCCCCGTTTCTTACACAAACACTTTTGCACAACACGAAAGACAACGGACTAACACCAGAGCCGTCTACCCGATGTGTCCCAATACCAGGATCAGGCAAAGTCAGGTAATTGACCAAAATCACACACACTGGACGGCCCTTTCCTTTCCCCACAGGGAGGAAAAGTGGACCAACAGAGCACAGTATGAGCAAGGCAGACCGCACAACGAGATAGCTATACAGGCCCGGCAGTTCAAGAGGAGGAAAAAACGTAGAGAATATCGAGAGGCTAACAAGGAGAGACACGACCATGCCCTTTTCGACGCAGACCTGCGAAACCTCCGCAGAGGGGAGACCGAGGACAATAGCCCAAGTGTGTTGCAGCAGATGCCGACGGTAGACTGAGCGTGCTTACGCTGATAAACCGGAGCAAAGAAAACTCCTGCTACAGTGGTACCGGCCTTGACTCTAGATATCAGGAAAGCCGAGCGGTTCACCACAGCCGGTGAGTCGAAGGGAAAGCTGATAAGAACCAATCTGTGTTGAATGAAAGTCGCAAAATGGTCATCTGAAGAAAGTTCAAAGAACTGTAAATTGTAAAGGGGAAAGCCAACTGCAGAGGGAACCGGCACCACGTGGATGTTAACTCGAGAGACTCTGGTCAATCCCATATTGAGTAAAACTACCAGAAGGTCATAGGAGAGCCGCCAAGATAGGTCAAAGTGGTCATACAGGAGGTCAAGCAGAATCCCCATACAGTCGAAATCCTTTGACCTAAGAACTGTAGTGAAAGCTAAGGGAAGTTAATCCTGCATGTTAAAAGAATAGCACATGAACTGTGTTTCATGTAGATTAGCAAGAGAGAACCCGGCCAAAGGATGCTAATGAAAAGGGGCAAAGTCTAAAAGTCACATGAGGAACTGTTGATGAAGATTTATGCAAGCAAGAAGTATTGCACCGAGCCCGACCAAGAGGGATACGGGGGTGGAAAGTTACCACCCAAAGCTCATTGAGAAAGAATGTTTTTCGATAAAGTTGTTGAACTCGACTTGCGAGGGGTCTGCACCGGGAAGAGGGGGACCCATGGGTGAAGCCATCACCCAATGTATATTTTGGAACAAACCTTTATTTTGTGTTACTGAGACATCCTGCCCTGGAAGGCAAGAGACTTTTGAGAGTAAAGAGACTTGACCCTTGAGGACCTGTTGGCTGAAACAGAACTGTCAACTCGTGCTGAAAAGGCTCAAGTGTGTGCTGTGCTCCAAAGTCCCACCTTGTCACGTGCCGAAACGTGGGGAAGGGAAGACCTCGAGGCAATCACATCCTGACATATTATTTTTGTGAACACTTCATTTCTTTATTAAAAACTATCCCACACTCTTTAGTATTTAGTGTAAGGAATTGGCAATAGGTTTTTCTTGGTATAGGCCCTTTATTTTGACTAGGACTGCTTTATTTTCATTTGATGATCAACGCTTGCTCCCATCTTAGATTTAGGTTTAGTTTAGGTGTTTTTCCATCCTGCATTTATAGTTCAATAAACACCCTTGAACTGTGATCACTTGTGTCTGTCTTTACTGTTGTCACCAAGTGTTCAATACAGGTGTCCAAAGGGCAGGAGGTGCAACCCTGACATCAAGCCCCAGAAATCATCGTAACGAGGAAACAGAGGAGAATTCTGCGACCAGTGAGTTTCAAAAGAATGCGAGAAACCTGGTGCACGTATGAGAAAGACTGAATTGCACTGTACCGGAGTGGTCGCATGCAGTCGGCACATTCTCGAAAGCCTCCGATCGAAGCAGATGAACGAAATGAAAAGGATGAAATGTTTGAAAGGGTTTTTTGTAGAAACACAATGGCCCTCATTACGACCCTGGCGGAAATCGAAAAACGATGGCGGAAGTGCAATACCGCCATCGAATAGCGCTCGGTGCGATTATGACCCGTCACCGTAAAGTACGATGCCATTAGCGACACCGTAGTGAACGCCAACGCTAACTGCACCAAGTACGCGCACGCGCGCCAAGCGAAACCGTAATTACCACCATGGCGCAACGGTACGGGAATTCTGACCCTAGCGGACATGTACCTAACGCCATCAAGCATGGCGGAAAGTACCATTCCGCCATGGTGAGAAGTACGGCATCGTGAACCAACCGTAAAAGGCCCTACAGAGTGCTTGTACACCACTCCCTGGCCACATTGCACAACTCCTCGTAGGTTTAATGAAGTCACACAATGCAACCAGTGAAATGTACAAGTCACCCATGCATGCCAACGAACAAATGAATGTAGGGGCTCCAAGTGCCATGTGAGTGGCCATCCATATTAGCCATGGCACCATTGCCGTACTGATGCAGCACAGGCATGTGAAGCTTCAAGTACAGCAACATGAACTGAAAACTGAGACAAACAAAAACAGGCCCCCCATCGCTTGACACCAGTGTAAGGCAACATTCAAAGCAGTATCCTGAGTGAGACTGCACCAGCCCTGTACTCTTGCCAGTAAACAAACCAACCATCAGCATAAGCATGTACCACACAAGTTGGCAGAGTGACTGAGCAGCCAGGCTCATCTCAAGAGGGGCCAATGGGAGCTGCAGGGCACAGATGGCACGAATACAGAAGCTATTCCAATGGACATGACCTCAGTCTCCCTCCAAGAAACGCACGCAAACACAGGCACCTGTGACCAGCCATTTTCTGATAATCACATCATTCCACCAATCCACCTGGCTGACCGGCATCTGTTACACAAAAGCTAATCCCCCTCCCATGAGCATGACATCATTAAAATAGTCATAATGGCAGGCCCTATCCCTGACCTCACTGGGCTTCGTAGGCAAACGCGCCCAGTACAGTACCACGCAACTATACTCAGAAGCCGGAACCCAAAGCAGATCTTCTCACAATACATCGCTCCACAAATAGGAATATGCTACATTACTTGCAAAGAATAACGCTACACGGTCAATATCACAATCAAAATGTAATGCACAACAAAATCACCAGGCCCATACAGCCATTAGGTCATGAACTCCAAAATATATTTCATTATTGTGGGCTGCATCCGCAATAAATGACCAGCTTCTTCTTGTGTGACGCCCTGTTCCTTCATGGTACACAGGGGCTACATTCACGTTCAAAAAGGCAACATGGAAGCGCCTAGAACCGCAGGGCCGTCCCATTAGGTAGGCACTAGTCCAGCTGAAAGGTCGAAATGTTGCTCCTAGCCACTAGTACTGGCATGTGTGGCGTAAGGGCATGTGGGCCATTGGCGATCGTCCCACAAGATCGTAATGGTGCTCCACTGATTAACACGAAGCAGCAGGTGTCGGGAGTAAAAGCCATCTGCAGGAGTGGCATACAGATGGCAGCGGCAAAAGGGGAGGAGATACCTGTCACCCAAATGAAATGAAAAAGAATAGTATGGGCATCAGAACTCCATTTGAATTACTCACTTCAATGATCACACTAAATCCACAGCCATATGCATGCTAGCCCACTCAAAAGGATCAATCGCACCCAAAAATCACTTGCAAATCATAACTATATAAATCGAGGTGAAAACACTATTACAAACGAGTGTTTGTGTGCATGCGTCTGTTAAAACAGAATCCATTAGATGGGATTAGTAACGTGCATAGACACAAGTGTCCGAAGGCGCGTCGAGACAGGGAGGGTTCAACAAGGGCAGATAGACGATGGTCCCACTATGGCAGCCCTGCATCACATAGCGCAGGGGAAGTGGATAGATTCCAAAAAGCCATGTACATGGCAGACTCTCTATTAAATCATCTGTCCATGCATCCATACATCATTCCCTCATCCCTGTATGAAAACGCCTGATTATTTACTCACATAACATGTGAAACTTCCATTGAGTCTGTGCGTAATGCAGTCTGCAAAATCCTCTGTGCTCCAGGCCGGAATTCTAGTGTTGTGAAGTAACATGTATTTGGGAACGTCCTGCCTTATCCTCCACTACGCTATTGCGCATCCCATACTATTCATATCAATCATTGCATTCTCGCCATGGCCCCTGTCCCAAGGACATTAAACAATAGAACTTTATATCTGCAGTCAAACCTGTGGGCGTCTCCTCGCCGCTAGCTGGAAACCGAAAGCGCTGTCCTTCGAATTCCTCATTTGCAACATCACGTCGAAAATGCATCTGTGACCGCATGAAATCACAAATTCATCCATGTAGTGCGGCAGTGTGTGAAAATGGCAACTGGCTTCACTCACAAATGGGACGCCCCGCCCGTCGGTGAACCGCGGTACAGTGCTGCATGAGGGTCCACCGTTAATCGAGTACTACATTCCACTGACCCTTCACAAGTTTGTTCGCGACTGCAAAAATAGTATGTGAAACAATGGGACCATAGCATAATGAACATATGAACCAATATCTCACTTCCATCGGGATGAAATACATGATTGTAATAGCAAGATGCCATGCGTCGAATTGCAGCGTTGTGTGCGGGACGTGCTCGGCCAAAGGGGATTGCAGCTTGCACAGGTGGAATGAATCACCACAGGTGGAGGCTATACAGCTTGAAAGCACATAAATTGCACACCCAACCCCCTCCCACAACCACACCCACTCCAAAATGCTACCGGCAGGACTAGCGATGTTGGCCCTGGGGGACCTGATAGCACTGCAAGTACTCCAACTTCAAGAAGAAGACGAACACCAACTACTACAACAACCGGCCGCACAGAGGAGACGCAGGAGGAGGAGGAGGGCAAGGCAGGGCCAGCAAGGCCCACCAGCACAGCCACTACCACCACGCAGGCAGCCCGCAATCCCACGCCTCCGAGCACATCCGTTCAACCTCACTGATGAGCAGATCCACACCCTCTACCGTTTGGACCGGGACACCATAACCGCCATTGTGGACATGACACACGCTGACCTTGTCAGCATGATAGATAGCCCAACCGCCATCCCACCCCTACTGAAGGTGGTGTCTGTACTCCACTTCCTGGCCACAGGCACCTACCAGCACACAGTCGGACAGTTGCATGGCATTTCACAGCCACTGTTGTCACGGACACTATTGCAAGTGCTCGATGCCCTCCTGAAGCACGCAGACGACTACATCTCTTTACCACGCTCGGAGCAGGAGATTACAAACACAAAAGTGGGATTCCATGCACTTGGCGGCATACCGGGTTGCATTGGTGCCATCGACTGCACCCATGTGGAATTGGTTGTCCCACATGCCATGGAGGCCCAGTACCGCAACCGAAAACAATATCATTCTCTTAATGTACAAATGGTGTGTGACTCCAACAGGATCATTACACATTGTTGTGCCCGATTTCCTGGATCAACCCATGATTCCATGGTCTTACGGAACTCTACAATACCACGCTACATGGAGCGACACGCAGGGAACAGATCCTGGCTACTCGGTGAGTCTCATTTCATGCATGATAATGTGGGGTATGTGATGCGGCAATGACCTGGCAGGAAGGGGGGGGGTTCTTACGTAGCAATGGCATTCCTCAAACATCCTTTATTGTCCACATACAGGTGATGCCGGGTATCCACTGAAGAGATGGCTCCTTACACCACTCCGGAACCCACAGAACCAGCATGAGGAGGACTACAACCATGCCCACTCATGTACCCGTGTAGTCATAGAACAGGCATTCGGCCTACTGAAGGGTCGTTTCCGCTGCCTCAGCAGGTCTGGCGGGGCACTCCTGTACCGCCATGAGAAGGTTGCAAAGATGGTCATGGCATGTGTCATGCTACACAACATGTGCGTACGTAGAAATGTGCCCATGCCACCTGACGCAGAACTGCAAGCACCTGAATATGGTCATGATGAGGGTGGGGATGTGGCAGCACCTCAAGGAGTCCGCGAGGCACAGGAGGGCCGTGAAATTCGTCAGATTATCATAGATTCATGCTTCTAGCACTCACGCCTGGTGGCTGATACATGGACACGGGACTTGTGGCACTGTGTGTGTCTGGAACATGCACAATATGGACTGTACGCCTATAATGGCCTCGTACACAAAGATCAATGTCCACACATCTCATTGGATGATAGTGAAATGTTTATCGCATATGTGAAATTATGTTACACACCCCATCGGCCCGCCACCCAAGTAAGCCCAACACACCCCCTCCACCCTCCTACCTCCCCCCCGAACACCAGTGTCCAAAGATGCTCATTGTCAGTGGGCAGACGCTATTGCAAGCCCCCTCTCTGGGTATCAGGGGCACCCCTGCCTGTGGAGCGCAGGTTCCTCCCAGATCTACGTTGGGGGCTGCCCTGGACGGAACTTGCAACGGATGATGTCTCTGCCTGCTCACGTCCATGCATGTCCCTAAGGGTTTGTGAGAGCTCAGTGAGCACACGGCGCACAGCGGCAAGTTCAGCACATACGTCTTTGGACGTCGCATGCAGTTCCCCCCTCAGGCTCTCGGTGCTTCTCTCCATTTGTACTCTCAGGCTCTCGGTGCTTCTCTCCATTTGTACTCTCAGGCTCTCGGTGCTTCTCTCCATTTGTGCCCTTAGTGTCTCTGTACATGTTTCTATGGCTGCCTTAGTACCCCCACATTCATCAAATGGTCCTTGAGGAGCGTGGCCAGTTGCTGCTGTTGCACGATCACCTGGTCGAGGGACTGTTGCCTCTGCTGGGCCATGGACATTTGCGGTGGTGTCACAGAGGGGCTGATCACCTCATGTTGCCTTGACACAGGGCTTGTGGGGGATGGCCAGTCGTCGTCTTGTGGGTGCCCCTGCGTGGTATCCTCATGGTGTACGGGATGAAACAAACAGGGGGATTGAGACAGGTCATGGATGGATCCTACATCGACATCACTGTTTTCTGTGTCGGAGCATGCTGCCATTAATGCAGTGTCACCTATGGTGCTGCTGCCACCAGAAGCAGTGCCTTCTGTGGCATCCATTGGGGGGGCCTGTGGTGGTGCTGTTGTGGCCATGCTGGCTGCTGGGGTGCCTGTTGAAGTCCCCTCCTGTGTGCTGCCACTTGATTTGTGCTGCTGCAGTGTCTTGATCCGTGCATCTGAGGTGGAGGGTCTTTGGCCGTTGGTCTTGGCCCTCTTTGCAGGTGTGCTGGTAGGGGTGTCCTGGAGCTCGTCGTTTGAATCGGACCCTGTGGTGGAGTAAAGGAGGGCGAGCGTTATTAATGGGTCTGTGGAAATTGGAATGGCAATGTATCACATGCATTGGGGTGGTACCTGAGGGTGATTTGGGTCAGGGCCTTGGAGGTGTTTACATTTTTGTGTGGATTGAGGATGCAGTTGTTTTGCAGCCTGCAGTTAGGGGGTGCCTGCTGCACGTGTAGAGGGTGTTTTTAGGAATTTTAATTATTTATTTATTTAATGTGACTTTTAATGTGCACTATCAGGCCAATGTATGTGGACGTTCTCCTGGACATGTGTTTCTGTTGCACTATGTGGACACATGGTACTTCACATGATTGGACATTGTGGTTTTAGCATTGTTTTATTTGGGACACCTACCTGATTCTTCGGATGTCTGCACTCCTTTCTCCATCCCTCCGACTCCCTCTATGGTCTCCATTCCAATGGTGGAGGCACAGATTTCTTCCCAGGGGGTCAACTTGATGGGTGATTCCGATCGTCCCCCGGTAGCTGTGGCAATGTTACGGTTGGCGGATAGTATGCTCCGTATGCGTATCCGCAAGTCGTCCCATCACTTTCGGCATTGCTGTGGGTTGCGGGGTGCGGTCCCCACCGCACTTACCCGCTGTGCCACCAGGGCCCATATGGCCTTCTTGTTCGCAAGTGCCGTCCTGGTCATTTGCGTCGAGAAGACGACGGCAGCATTCTCCTGGAGGGTCTCTGTGAGCACCGTGAGTTCCTCACGGGAGAAGTGGACCTGCCGCTTGCGGTCGCACGCTTTTTTCGCTACTTTTCCCATTGTTTTTGGTTTCACTAGGGTGGATGACGGGTTGGGATGTGTCTCAGGGTAGTATTTTTAATGGTTGTGTGGAAATTCTGATTTTATAGGTGTACGGCGTGCTGTTTCCCGTTCCGGGACCATGTTTTTGCTTCCGTTTCCGTATATTTACGGTCACCGTATTTTCCGATTGCCGCTCATTACGGTGACCGCTATGATCGGTGGCGGAATTGCACCTAGGTCGCCGTACGACGGCGGTGAGGGGCGTTTTGGGGACATTTCCGCCATCGCGGACTTTGCACTTCCGCCATGGCGTAGTGCTCGTGCCCGATGGGTCAGAATTAGCCGCACTTTACTCCGTCGTGCAATGGCGGAAACGCTATTTACGCTATGGCGGTCAGGTCAGTTGCTTTCCGCCAGGGTCGTAATGAGGGCCAATGGGTTTCATTATGACCCTGCCGGTCCGGAAACAACAGCGGCGGTAAATCCACCGCCGCCGTTGTTTCAGGACCTACTGATTCCGAGTTCTGCAGGCGGGAGGTGTCACTCCCGCCAGGTCTGACCTGGAGGGAGTAACGCCACCCGCCTGCATGCAGAAATGGAAACACTGGCTCCGTCATAGACGGTACCAGTGTTTCCATTGTCCCCATCCCCATGGAGTCCTCTTGGACTCCATGGGAATGGGGATTTACGGAATTCCGCCTCCAGAATTACCGGGTCACCAGGGTTGTAATGCCCCAGTGATTCCGGGAATCACAGAGGCAGAATGGTATTTTGGGTCCAGCGGCAGCCTGCTGGTTTTTCCGGCACGGCTACCACCGGACTCGTAATGAGGCCCGATATCAGCATGGACACGTTGGAGTGATATGTGTTTAAAAGTCTCTGATTAACCAAGAACATTGGGAAAGTAACACGAAGTGGAATACTGTGAATAAGTGAATTAAATATATGGATGAGCAGCTGAGGGGAGCCAGTGAAGTGTGGGCAAAATACCAAATGGTCAAAAATAAGCTGAACAAAAGTGAAGGCTGCAAATAAAAGCAAACAAAGTACATTTTTGGAAAAGAGAGCTAAAGAAGTAGCAAGAAGGCACATCATCAATCTATCAACTTGTGAGTCTTTGTAAACCACAAAGGTGGCAGAAAGCTGGACAAGGGCAACTGATTGCATGACCTGTGATGGGTGGGCTGTGCAGCCAGTGATCTGCTCCTAGACCAGGAAGCCCCAACAAATCTAAGAGAAGTGTGAAAACCACCCTAAGTAAGATAAAGCTGAAGAGTGTGGATTTGTTATTGTGAACCAGTGCTTGAAGCTTGGGGAGGGGAACCCTGAACTCTTTTGGAACATTGATTTTCTGAATCTGTGCTTGAAGCTTGGGGAAGGGAACCCAAAGTCCTGAAGGAACATTTGAAACCCAAACTTGTTGAAACTGTATCCTGAACCTGTGAAAGGAACTAGAGGCGGCTAAACACTTTCTTTTGAACACTATTTGAGTTAGAATAACCCTACACTACATTTTGGTATTAGACGTGGAAGTGAGGGCAAGCATAGGTTTTAACAGACAGACGTTTGATCTGGACTTATAGATATAGACTTTCCTTAGTTTCTTTAGGTGGGGCAATCTCCACCATGGCTATAGGGCAAGTTAGGCATTACACCCATCCGGATACTTAATAAAGATTCCATTGTTGAATTCACACTGTGTTGTCTGGGTCATCTCTTGATACCATGCCTGTCTCACAGCATTCTATTTCTCCATTAGTGGAGAAACACCACTACCAACACCAACATAAAAATAGAAGATGGATTAGGGAGTTTGTCAAGCCCCCCCTTGAGGAGCCACATGCGAGGAAGTGGTTTGGCTTGGAAGCAAGTTGCTGACCAGGACGCTGGCAAGAAGAAAGCAGAGACATCCCCACACATCCAGCATTGAAGAGCCTAACTGGAAGCTGGTGAAGCAGAGGTTCAGACCCACATAGAAGCTGGACCGTGCAGTTAGGTACAGACACACAGTCTGCGAGGGACCAGAAACTGCAGAGCTGCCGCAGTACATCAGAAGACGAAAGGAAGCCACTAGAATAGAGAAGCAAGAGCCCAGGACCGACCAGAGAATGCCAGCAGAAACCCCTAAAGGTACTTGGGCTGCCGGGATAGTTGGTGTGGGCACAACGGAATCAGGGAAGCCTCCAAAGACGTTACTAGAGCAAGACCCACAGAGTAGGAGCAAGAAGGAAACCCCTGGCATAAAGAAGAACCTTAAATAACTATCAGGAGAAATACGGGTCTGGGACCTACACCCACAAGAAGGGAGAAGTGTAAGTATTTTTCTTCGTGGCAGTACCTGGCAGGAGAGGTCTGCTAGAGCCAAGCAGTAGAGAGATACAGGTCAGGGACCTGCACCAACAAGAGAAGAGAAGAATAAGCCATCTTCCTCGTGGCAGTACATGGCAGGAGAGTGAACCAAGTCTGCCCAATTCCAGAGACGAGGAAGCCTGGCCCTGGAACCCACGATCTGAAAAGACCAGAGAAAGTGACCCTCTCCCTTGTGGCTGTGCTTGGCAAACCAGGATTCCCAGTGGGATATACTGGGGAAACCTTGGTCAAGAACCATACTTGTACATGAACTATTGAGAAAGAAGGAAAACAATGAAACAAGGATCATCAGGGGAAGGGAGTCATTCCCCTCCCCCCGGAGTATCGCTGAGTGTAAAGTGACTGTGAAATCAAGATTCCAGGAGAAGGAAGTAATTCTCCTGGTAGTGATATATCTACAGGAAAAGGGACAATCTAGCCAAGAGGCCAGGGGAAGGGAGTCATTTGCCCTGGTTGTGGGAGAAACAGTGAAGCCAGAGACCAGGAGAAGGGAGTGTCTGAAACCTGAGGTGTTTCTCCTAGCTTATTCCCGGGGATCCTTTCTTCAGGTGGCCAGGGGAGGGCCATCGCTCTTGGATCCCAACCCTGGTGGTGGACGAACGGGGGAGGATCACCTGGGCAGGGGGTCCTTGGAGACTGCGAGAGTAGCATCTTTGGGCGAAATGCAGTATCCCATTTTTTACAATGCAGCCCTACCCGATATACCAGCAGTCTTTATGGGATGTTGTCACCAAAATCCCACCCCCATCACTTTTCCTTATGGAAAAGACGGAGAAAGCAGAGGAACTCAAACTTATCTATAAAAACCAATACGAATTTTACCTCTCCACAACCCTATAACTCCCATAATCCCATTCCCCTATTGAAATAGACAAGGACTGGGACGAGGAATAGGCAGATAGGAGTCTTGAGGATTACCCATAGGAATCAATGGGCAATAGATTCCTATGGGCAGTCTCTATGTTGTCCCGAAAACGAGGTCAAGCAGAGTCAGGCAGGGAGTGGCAACTATTCACACCTCATTCCAATTAACTCTAGCTGGGAGTATAAAAGCAGTAGCCAGGAACAGCATGGTGAGCGAGTCAGGGATGCTGAAAGGTACCAGAGAGAAGGAGAGAGCCTGGGAGACCTAGAGGAGGTGAAGAAAACTGTACAAACACTGGCCCTGCTACAAGAGAGGAGATTGCAGGGTGGAGGAGGAAATTGTCCCTCCAGAAGGCAAGGGGCAGCTGGGGTTTACTGGCGATACCGACAGTTATACTCCTTCCCTGAGCAAGGCAGGCAAACCCAAGTCTCTGAGGGGCAGAGGGAGGGACCCTGACAACCTACAACATCCCCTTTTGGCTCCTACAGCTCCCAGAGACAGACAGTGCAATTTCGGGGAGCAACAAAGTGGGAGCAAAATCGGCCCAATGCATTCTGGGACTAGTAGCCCCAAAAACCTTTTTTGTCAAAATTGTGACTTTTGGGATGCAGGGTCTGAGCCTGGCAGAGGGAGACCCAGTGGTGAAACTACAAGACGCAAATAAAATCTCCAAGACCAGCTGCAGAGTGTTCCGGCGCCACATGAATGCTCGTGTGAAAGACTCTGGCTGATCCCCCTTTGTTTTGCATTGAAACTACAAGAACCAGAAGGCTGTGTGAGAGCTGCAAGAAGAATGTCAAGGTGGTCCTACAGAGGATGAACAACATCCACTGTACAGTCGAAAGTCTTTGACCGGCAAGTAAATGAAAGATAAAAGAAACAAATCCTGCATGGCGAGAGAGAAGATTGCCAAAAGTGAACCCGGCACAGGGATGCCATCAAGAGGGGGACCCAGGGGTGAAGAACAACCACCCTAAAATTGTGTGAAGAGCCATAGTGAACCCAGCGGAGGGAGGCTGAGATTCGAGAGAGGTCTGCGCCCGGAAGAGGGGGACACAAGGGTGAAGAACCACACCCTAAAATTGTGTATAAAAGGGGCAGAGTCTGATGCCTCAATGAACAGTAGTGCTGACAAAGGTGAACTCAAGAAAGGGAGGCTGACCATGGACTGGTTAAAAGGCCATTTAAAATCGTGAATGTAATGGAGAAGATTGGTTACAGAGCTATCTTGGAATACAAGCCAGAGTCAACCCGGCGGAAGGAGGCTGACTTCCAAGACGGGTCTAAGCCCAGAAGAGGGGGACCCAAGGATATTTTGTTTTGTTGTATCAGACCGTCTGAACCACAAGTACGTAAACCTCGAAGGTCCTGACACTGTTAGAAACTTGTTGGGGGTTTGCGCTTGGAAGAGGGGGACCCAGGGGTGAAGGTATCACCCACCGAACATTAAAGATTAACTTTTGTTTTGTTATTTTGAAACTCATGTGGTCCCTGGAGGCAAGAGACTTTTTATAGAAAAGAGACTAGCCCAAGGAAGAACCTAATACTTGCCAAGGAACTGTCAGCTCATGCTGGGAAAGCTCGAGCGTGTGCTGTGCACAGGACTGCCACCTTATCCCGTGCTCAAAACGTGGGGAGGGGAGACCCTTGGCTAATGCCCATCCTGACTTATAATTTGAGAACACTTCTTCCATCCCACACTCTTTCTATAATAGTTGTAAGGACTGTCAATAGTTATTTTTAGCATAGGACCTTTTACTATGACCAGACGCCACAAGCACTGCTTAATTTGTCAGTTGAGGGTCAAAGTTGGCTCCCATCTTAGATTTATGTTAGATTTTACATTTTTCCAACCTGCATATTGTTTAACACCCTTGAATTGTGATCACTTGTATCTGTCTTTACTGTTGCCACCATGAGTTCCTTACAGAAGTCATTCTCCTGGTATTTGCAAAAAGGATCAAACCACAGAACATTGAGATCCATGGGAAGGGAGTAATTTCCCCAGGAGTGAGGAAACTGAGAGCTTTCTGATACAGAGTGTTACAGTCCTTTGTTTGCGAAGTAGTGGGAGCAAAATTGCAACCAGAACTGCGCTAGCCAGTTCAGGGGAAGGGAGACATTCTCTTGGACCAAGAACATTGATGCAACCTTCTAGTTTTGTTGTAAGTGTAAGGGACAGAGAGTGATTGTCAGAGGATGGTGGACTCTTTAGTTTACAAGGACATTCTGACAAAGCCATTAGCATTTTAGTTGAGGCAGGGAAACCCCAAATAGGAGGGAAAGCTAGGTTTCCCTTTATTTTCTTGGTGAATAAAGGTCTATAGCAAGCACTATGCCACCTGTGGGTCAGTCTCCTCCTTCTGCACACCTTTACAGATCCCATGGTGCACCAGCTATCTGTTAATCTGTAAACATGCAGATTGAAAAGAAATACAAGCTGTTACCTAGTGCCGCCACTCTCATTCGAGGTTAGTTTGTCATGGCTCAACCATGGACATTCCTCCAGACAAGAAGATTAAAAGGTTCTTTCACATATGCAAAAGAATGGTGACTTATGCAGCCTACAATTTGCGGATCTCAAATGCAATAGCTCCAATAAGCAGGTATGATCAATACTATTGGGGTGCTATGTAATCTGCTCAAAGACATGCACGAAGGAGTCGGGCAAAAGCTCAGACCATCAAAGAATGCCAACTAGCGTCTAATGCAGGCATCAAGAACGCCCAAGAAGGAATGAGTCGGATGTATACGATTTGGCCGTGCACAATTGTTCGCGGCCGAATTGACCGTGGTCAATTCGGCTGCAATGACAATTTTGCTGCAGCCAAATCTGGCCAAAACCTAAACCCTCATAACCCCCCATACACTAACCCTACTTACCTTTTTTGAATCTGCTCATCTTCTGACCCTGCAGCGGCAGATCCATCCCTCCTACAAGGGTCGATCTGACGCTGCAGGGTCTGCTTTTTGGCCAGATTTACCATACGATCAATTGGAAACAATCAGTTTGGAATGAGCCTGTAGGTCGCTAGACCACCCACGTTGCCACACTAAAGCAGTATTCCTGGCTCCAGTTCACAGATTTCAGATGTCGCGCACAGGCTCCTCTTATCAATAAGCCTATTGGCAGGGAACTCTACTTTTGCAAAAAACTGGAGGAAACCCTAAAGAAAGCGAAAAAAGAAAAATGCACACTTATAGAATTGCAGCAATTCTCCGGAACTGGATACCCACAAAGTGGAATCAACACTTCCAGGAGTGCTTATAGAACATTGCAGTTACAGGGGTTACAACCTCACCAGGGCTTTCAATTCATCCAGTGATCCCGGGCCCAGTCCCAACATTATCAACAGGGTTGAACCTATGAAGGACATTACAGACAAGGCTGAACCTCCCAAAGGGCACAGTCGTTCCAGAGGTGCCCCAGAGGGGGCTGAGCAGCACCCAAGCCATGGCTCTCCACATAAGGTTGCCTCAAAGATATCATGTTGCTCCCAAAAATGGATATTGTGTCGAATTCCACACAACGCCCACCAAGAAGGGCAACAACCTCACTTGTACAACACCTGCTTTTAGAAGCTGAAGTGGTGACTCTTTTTGAAAACGGAGCTACCACAGAAATCCCTCCACATGAATGGAACACAGGGATATTCTCAGTCTACTTCCTATTCCCTAAAAAGACCTTACAATATAGCCAGTCCTTGTTTGTCAAAGCAGAGAAAATCTCGAATGACAATTTTGCACAAGGTAATTTGATTGCTAGACAATGGAGATTACATGCCAACTCTGAACATGAAAGATGCATACTTTCACATTTCTATGTTCCACCAACGCTGCAAATATCTAAGTTTCAAGGTCCTGGATGGCCATTATGAGTTCAAGGTTCTTCCTTTTGGGATAATGTCAGCACCACATGTATTCAGTTGACAGCCATAGTCAGTGTGCATTTGCACCAGATGGACATATGCATCTGCCACTACCTATACGACTGGCTCATAACAAGGAACAGTGTTGTGCAGTGCTACCAGCACACACAGGAGATCAAAGTGCTATGCCACCAATTGGTGCTGTTACCAGGGAAACAGGATGAGCCCCTTTAAGAAGGAAGGACCCGGGCCTAGGGGAGGGAACGGGAAGCAGGAGGAAGGGGAGGGACAGGGAGGAACGGTAGGTAGTACGTGTACAGAGGAATAAAGAGAAGGTCATGCAGATATACGGCTCCTGCGTTGTTTGTACGGGGCACATGTGGAGGCCCAGCTAAGGGTGTTAAACTGGCGACGAGGAGACCGATACGTGGCGGGCCGTGAAGAGGGTGGGCAAGGAGAGCCTGGCAGAACGACGAGCAAGCGTGCCCAGCTATGAGGAGGGTGAAAGGAGCCCAGCATTGTGTGGAAGTGACGGCCTCGCTGGGCCTGCAGCACAGAAGAGGAGGACTACCCTGCAGCACAACTGCAGCGTGACGGAAGAGAGGCACCCACAGGGGGAGAAGCGGGCATGAGGAGCCCAGCAGCATGAGCCACAACAGAGGAGTGGCCCGCAAAGTACAGAGAGGCGGGTGTGAGGAGCCCAGCAGCACGAGCCACAACCGTGCCCCATGCCTAGCTGCAGCGAGGTCCGGTGAGGAGGAAGAGGACCGACCCGGTAGAAAGAGCAGACGGAGTACGAACCGATGTAGAGGAGCAGCTCCTGCGCACAGCCCGGAAGGCTGTGACTATGCACAGGCCAAGGACACTCACGGCAAGGAGGTAAGGCCTAGGAGGACCTGCCCACCCACCCCCAGCCTACAAAGGACATGAGTGTCGACATGCTCTGCCAGCCAATGCAGCGCATGCCGCGGTGGGGGAGAATAACCCGAACTCACTGCCATCCCCATACAAGTGAAACCAACTGATTGTCAATGCCGCGACCCATTTCTTTTTTTTTCTTTTTTTAATGCCTATGGTTTATAGCTTTAAACCTTACATTTGTCTTAGTCTCATTACATAAGTTTGTACAGAAATATTTTGAAATTTTTACATGAATTATCCAAGGAGAGATAATTGACCATGACCTGGCATTAATTGTGTCTGGATTGCTTTCCAGAAACGAATACCCTCAGTCGTCATTGATTTGTTGTTGCCAGATAAGATATGTGCCCATCGTTCCTCAGGGTCCATGGATTTTTTGGATTTCATGTAGAGCCTAGCAACTGCAATGCGTTCATCTGCTAAGGCCGGACATTGCATTAATAGATGATACAGACTTTCAATAGTGTCTTCTTCCCTGCAGTACCTGCATGTCTTATTTCGAAGAGTTTTTTGTGCTCGTATCCCAAGAATTCGCTGTGTTGGAAGAGCATTAAGGCGACACCGCATGAAGGTGTCTCGGATAAAGCGGTCAGGAAAGAGGTTGAGATAACGAGGGATCACATTTAAGGCTCTAACTTCGGTGATACAGTTTAACGTAAGTTTGTATACATCTTTTTCTTTTATTGTTGATATCTAGTCGAATTTTTCAATTTGGATTTTGGCTCTTTGGGGTCTGCAAACTAATGTTTCGATTGATATGTCATATCTTATCCTTTCTTGATTGAGGAAGTCCTTCCATTTATTCAGTGCCATTGCGTTGATGTTTCCAGCAATTGGACGAAGAATGTTCAGGGCGGGAATCTTCTCGTTATTATTTATTTTTCTGAGAAGATCAAGTTGTTTCCACCGTATGATTGATTGCAGTGATTGCAGACCAAGTTCAAATCCAATTCTTGATGAAGGAATGGATTTTGGAATTGCTAAGACCTTTTTCCAAAAGATTCGCTCTAGTTGATCCCATATGATTGTTGGTAAGTTTATCGTTGACTCTCCGCCGTATG
Source organism: Ambystoma mexicanum (assembly GCF_040938575.1). Lineage (NCBI taxonomy): Eukaryota > Metazoa > Chordata > Amphibia > Caudata > Ambystomatidae > Ambystoma > Ambystoma mexicanum. Next base: position 652,439,274 of record NC_090923.1, read on the forward strand.
TCAAGATAGGTACAACTTTTTGTTTGTAGAAAATTACGATTGGTTTTGTGGAATATTTCCCAAATTTTAAATGAAGTACTAGGCCTTGACGCGCTAGAGAGTGTGCTTTGCCTTTCATATGATCAATCCATGGTTGCACGACAGAGGATTTATTGAGCCAAACCCCTAAATATTTAATTGTTTGAACTTGCGCAATGTTTTCCTTCGGTAGAAAGAATGATGGTATTTTCTGAGTAGGGCCCTTTAGACTAGATAATGTCATGATCTTAGTCGTTCTGGTGTTTATTTCCAGCTGATTTTTGTCCATGTATTCTTGAATAATATTCTGGGCGGTCTGCAGGCCTCATGGTGTTTTGGCAAAGATTGCAATATCATCATCATAGAGAATCATTGGAATTGCTGTTGAGTTTAATTTTGGTGGGTTCATTTGAGGGATAACTATAGTCTTTTCAAAGTCTGAGGTAAACAGGTTGTACAGGGCTGCAGCCAGTGGGCAGCCTTGTTTAAGCCCATGCCATGTTTTTATTGGTTGCGTGACTAGGCCACTCTTGCTTAAACGTATCTGCACTTGTGTATTTGAATATAGCAACTTTATTGGTTCCAGTATGTTATTTGGGCAGCCCCATTTTGACAATTTCTCCCATAAGATGTTTCTGTTGATTTTGTCAAAGGCGAGGTGCAGGTCAATGAAGGCCGCATATGTCGGAGTGCTGGATCTGATGGTTTCGTGTTTAAGCAGGTCTAAGATGAGTAAATTGTTGTTGGTCCCAACGTTTTTTACAAAGCCAGTTTGACGGAGGGCATGTCTGTTCGCTGTGGTGGCCCATTGGTTCAGTTTCAGGAGAAGTATGTTTGCAAAAACTTTTCCCAATGGGTCCAATAGCGCAATAGGCCTGTAATTAGATGGATTTTCAGTTGGTCCTTGCTTGTAAATAGGGATTATTATCGTTCTTTGCCATGAGGCAGGAATATGTTTAGTGCGATTTATCAAGTCAAATAAATGGCTACAAAATGCTGCTCATGTGTCAGGGTTATTTTTTATAATGGCATTTGGTAGGCCATCCGGACCAGGAGCCGAGATACATTTAGTTGGCGTATTGCATCATTTATGTCCGCAAGATCCCACTCAAACGACTAGTTTGGTTGCGGTGTTGTTGGTTCATCGCTGTCGACAGGTAGTCGTTTTTGATATAGATGGTGGTGATGAGTTATCCAGCTTGTTTCAGGGACCTCGGAAATCATATGGTGTCATGTCACGCGGGAGACTGGGGTCTGCCGCTCCCATTTCCTCCTGGTGAGTCTACCCGCGCGTTCGCGTCTGGGGACTCGCCGGGAGGGGAGCGACGGGTTACGGGGCCTGCGGCCTTCGGCGCATGCGCGGAGGACCTCTCTCTCGGTTCCGCGCATGCGCCGTGGACTGGGCTCGCCTCCGTGGAGGGGCTTGCCTGCCAAGCCTCGTTGTGGGTTCGCCGGCGCCCGGAAATGGAACGGCTTGCGTTCCAGGCCTCTCGGGCGCCAGCGGCCCATAAAAGAGGCCGCGAGTCAAAGCGGGTCGCGTCTCAACGCGGTTCGCTTCGCTCGCCTCGTTGTTCCTGCCTCTATACTTACCTGTGGCCTGCCCTGGCCAGCCTGCCTCCAGTCCTTACCTGTGGCCTGTCCTGGGTCTGCCTGCCTCCAGTCCTTACCAGGGTCCTGCCCTGACCAGCCTGCCTCCAGTCCTTACCTGTGGCCTGTCCTGGGTCTGCCTGCCTCCAGTCCTTACCAGGGTCCTGCCCTGGCCAGCCTGCCTCCAGTCCTTACCTGGGTCCTGTCCTGGGCCAGCCTGCCTCCAGTCCTTACCTGTGGCCTGCCCTGGGCCAGCCTGCCTCCAGTCTTTACCTGGGTCCTGTCCTGGGCCTGTCTGCCTCCAGTCCTTACTTGGGTCCTGTTCTGGGCCAGCCAGCCTCCAGCTACTTCCTGAGTCCTGTCCTGAGTCATCTACCACCTATTGTGTATATGGGTCATACCCTATGCTAGCCTGCATCCTCCTGTTCCATCCTGGACACGTTTATACAGTTCTTTATTTGGCCAGACAGCAAGCTCCAACTGACCTCACTCTTTCCTGTCTTGCCTGACTCCGAACTTTATCCTGTGTACCATTGGAACCATCAGCACCAGCCAAGCTCCTTTTGCCTACTGCGAATACCTTTTCTGCTACACTGGTCTATCTACCAACTGTCGCTGCACTGAGGTTCTTGGAAGATTCATGGTCTTGACAACAAGCTCCACCTGGACTATGGTTCCATCCATCTGAGCCTACAATCCTCTTGTCACGCATATCTGGAGAGTGCCTTTCGTGACATTGGGAGTTGGTCCATCCTTCACCCAGTTTCTCTTTTGGGTGGTGGAGAGGCTGATTCCTAGTGCCGCTATTTCATCAGTTCCCGGACTCCAGACTGGCGACCTCTGCGAGACCAACCACCAAGACTACAGGTACGCGGTCCTCTCGGGCCAATCAGCTTGACATATGGTCAGATGTATTTGTTGTTTCATTCAGCAGTTTCCAGAGATCTCATGAATTTCTCGTCCCCATGGCTCATAGCATGGTCTCTGCGTCGTTTTGTTTGAGGGTCATCTTAGCGTTTTTCAGCCAGTTCTTATGTCTTTGTTTGAGCTGTTTGATCCGTTTATACTTAGATGGATTAGGTTGTTTCATTAATTGCTTGATCTGAGTTCTTAGAGCTTTTTTCCTTAGAACTATCATGCGGCTGTAGGCGTGGTGGTGTTTGTTTCTCTGTGTGTGTCCGGCAGTTGGACGTTGGTGAAAATTTTGTAGTATCCATTCATAGTTTAGTTTGGATTCATCTATCAGCGTTGTGTTCTTGAATAGATCTGGCAGGGACTTTGTTTCAGGTTGTGATCATTTCAATCTTGTTGCCCTAGAATTGGCTTCCAACTCTGGTAGTTGTAGTCGCAGTGGTGGTTCTCTGCTGTTGGACCATGATCTGATCAAGATGTATGATCGTTATCCTATGTGGCAATATTTTCCATCCGGCGTATGGGATCTTTAATGTTCCCTGAACGGTATATATAGTCAATAATCCCAATACTAGTTCCACGTGACCATGCTGGTGTAGGGGGGTTGGAGGTTGCATTAAGGGCATCAAGCCGCATCATGTTTCTATCTGTCATTTCTTTAGACCATCGCCGGGCACGGGGTTCGAGCAGATGATCTGCAAGCTCTTCACCATTGGAGGAAAAAAGGTGTATGTTCAAGTTGCCGCATGTGATAAATGTAATTCCAGGATATTTCAAGGTGTCTTCGTCCATTGTTGTAAAAAAGGAGTCTAAGAAGAGGTTGTCAGGTATTTTGTTGGGATTCCAATGTAGATTGAAAAGACCCTTGTATTGGGTGTGGTGGGTATCAGAGGATCTTGCATGGGATTCTTCTGAAGAATCCGATCTTGTTGTATAATGAGTCTCTGGATCCACGGGGTGATGTCTTGTACTTCTATTACATTTAAGTGAGTTCCCATTTTGATAAACATTAGGAAACCGGCGGAGGGGCGTCCTTTTTGCTGGCAAATCGCCGGGTTCATGTAGGCAGTGTACCCGTCACATACTTGTTTTTTATGTAGCCATGTTTCTTGCACACATATAATCTCAGAATGTGTTAGTTCAGGTCTCATCGATTGGTGCAAATGAAGGTGACCTCGGGTGTTCCATGAGCAAATTGTCAAAGAGTAGAGGTATTGATGCAGTCGTTGCTAAGTGGCTTTTTGGGGGCTCGAGTTGGTAGATGTGGTCGACCCACTATAAAAAGTGCTGCCACAAGTAGCAACGGCACAAACACCAACGCTCACTGCCACAAGCGAACGCTCATACGGGCCAAAGACTAACCCAGGCCAGGGGACACAGTGAGGTGCTCCCAAGCGCAAGAAGCCTGAGTACAAAAAAACATTTTTTTTCTTACTGATAAAATACGAACCAAGAAATGTCCACGCACCCCAGCGTCAAAGGCAAGCAGGACACTTGACACGTGTGGCCAACTGCACCAGCCAGTACAGAGGTGCCACGGACCAACGACCACGCAGAGCAGCAAGGGACACTGTGCGCCACCCTAAATAATCACCACGCTACCACTGGCCACCTGATACACCACGTCCCACGACCGACGGCACGCCACCAAAGGCAGCCGTCCACAGGAAGACTCCACAGCCATACCATGCCCAAATACCCAGGCGGGAGTAAAGGAGAAGGTCCCATTACGGGCGAACAAGGCCCACCGCCAAGAGCAAACGCCCATACAGGCCAAACACTATCCCAGGCCAAGGGACACCACACGGCCAAGGGCCCAAAGGAGAGTGCCCACCGCGCCAGAGGCATTCCGAGCAGCTACAGCACTACCACACGCAAGGCCCACAACTGCAGTGAACGGCATCGGGTCACTTGGCTGCTGCAAGCACAGAGCGCCCAGGAAAGAAGCATCCAAAGGGTGGTGCAGCTGGTCCATCACACCAGTAGGACCATTGCACTCGGTACCACCACAGAGGCAAATAACGCAAGAAGCTGACACCACAAGGCCCACCAAGATGGTGGACCAAGCACAACAGGCGGCTGACGCAGTGTCACGCGCCCTTGCAAACCTAGAACCTGCATCTCATGCCACGTTTCTGCGAAAACCTGACCCATTTACCCTGCACCCACACCACGATCAAGGCCAAAGATGGGAGGAGTGGGTCGAAGAATTCGAGGACTTTATGGGGGTAGTAGGAGACAACGACTCGCCCAACAAAATTGACATATTCACCAATCTTGCAGGAAAGGAGATCAAGGGGATAATGAAAATGATTCCTACACAAGAGAAAAGCGTTTATCAGTGCCTCCTTGCAGCGATCAACAGCATATTGATAGTACTCCCCAACAGGGACTATGAACGCTCAACCAATGCACACAGCTCCCTCACGAATCAACAGGGGAATTCCTCATTCACCTGCAGAGAAAGATCCTGCATTGCGACTTTGCCAACTTTAAGGATGAAGAGGCGATCCGCATAAGGATCGTTGAAGGGCGCACATTGTTGATGCTTAGAAAGCACCTACTCAAAAAGCCGCTGTCCCTTCAAGAAATCATTCACCTAGCAAGAATACACGAGCGAGTGGACATACAGGCAGCCGCCATTGAAAACACCAAAAAGCGTGGCACCATCGCAGCCCTTGCAGTAGGAAGCCGAGCTACACTTGACCTACAGGACCCTGGAGAAGACAAGGACTCGGAAGCCCACAACACCAAACCCTGAGCGACAAACAATGCTACAGGTGCGGATTTGAGTTCCCACACAGACAACCTTACCCGGCCATCAGACAGAAATGTATGCGACGTGGACAAGAAAACCACTTCCAAGCGATGTGCAGAGAGACTGCCTACACCCCCCGCACACCGACCGGCACCACCACCAAGCCCGACCAGATGACCAGAACAAACAAGATGGCCCAACGACCGGCCTACACATGGAAGGGACCAGGAAACGCCGCCCCAAGAGAGGTACCTGATACCGCCATCGACACGGTCAGATGTCATGAGGGCCATTGAGGCCATGACAATCGACCCACCCAGGCGTCACTCCGACGCATACAACCATCCTCCCAGCCCACACAGGCACAAGCACCTAGTATACCCTGAGTTAAGTCTCCCGGGCAGGTACAGACCTGATCAGGAGGACGGCAAACGATCTCAACCCGTTCTGCGAGACGATCTTGAGTCATATGAACATCCAGAGTCTTACGACATGCCGAAACCGGGGGGGGGCCACTCCCATGACGGGTGCAAGGGAGAATATGGGAGACTGATCAGCACCACGTCAGATGACACCATGGCACCCAAGGTCACGGTCCGGACTGGAAACCTGCATAAACCGTTCGTTCAGAATCTCAGAGGCTACAGTCAACGTCATGAACGAGTAACTTTATCAAACCAGAGAGGAAGCATACCCCCTGGGCAAGTCCCAAGCCTGCGTATTCCAGTGGGGAACAGCACAACCACTGCAGCCAAAAGGACAGTCCCACTATGACCCAAATCACAGAGACCGCAGAGTACCCGACGCCATCTTCATGGTACTGAGTCCCGCCATAGGGCGCCGCCGTCTCAGCCATCGGACGGCACTAGCACGTGCCCTCATCGACATCCAGTACAGATCATTCGAAGTCATCCAGGTGAAGGACTACACGACTAAGCAAGATTCTGGAGGGACAGGGAAAGCCAAGGAAAGGGCAGACTGCAAACGAAAGGCCAAGGAGCCACAACTCCCAATCAAGTAGACTGCCATTGAGCGCCAGAGACAATACAAAAGGAAGGATTCACGAGGTGGCGCAGATCCCCTCCTAGTGACAGGGGACAAAGGACCGGTGATAACTACGACGGAGGACCACGGCGAGACGACGCCAAAGGCCTCCCGCTTCCACGAGTTATACCTGAAGGAACCAGAACCAAATGAAGAGGCGGCAGCCGAGACGGAGGGAGCAGAGGGCAAAGAGGCATATAAAACACTGCAACGAGAAAATGCGGACGAGACCCGCGTGTCAGCTGGTAGGTCTCATCGGACCGTTAGGAGACCCCGAAGGCTGATTGAACAAATGTAGCCCGGGAAGTCTCATGTTAAGTGGGGGGGTGTTACCAGGGAAACAGGGCGAGCCCCTTTAAGAATGAAGGACCCGGGCCTAGGGGAGGGAATGGGAAGCGGGAGGAAGGGGAGGGACAGATAGGAAGGGGAGGTAGTACATGTACAGAGGAATAAAGAGAAGGTCATGCAAATATACGGCTACTGTGTTTTTTGTACGGGGCACATGGGGAGGCCCAGTTAAGGGTGTAAGAACTGGCGACTCCAGGCACATGGAATGTGAACGCCACACGAGGCTATCCTGCACATCAACATTCTAGAACACTCACGGCAGTCCATAAATCACTTTTAAGTGTTCCAACTAATCAGATGGAAAATGTGTTCTCATAAAAACAGACAATATCACAGCAATATTTTATCTAAATAAACAGGGAAAGAAGGGCATTCTCCCCGACACCATCTTGAGTGGCGCAGCAAACTTGGAACTGGTAGATAAGAAACAGAAACTGGCTTCAAAGGCAACATATGCCAGTATTGTCTAGCATTCAAACTCAGCAGACATGTACAGCAAGAACACGAACAGGAACTGAGCACAGAGGTACTCAAGCACATTTTCAAAAGGAGGGTAGCTCCAGAAATAGAGCTGTTTGTAACATGGATACATGCCAAATGCCTGAGCTTCTCATCCAGGTAGCTCGAAGACTGGTCCCTAAGCAATGCTCTGTGGAAGACAGGTCATGGATATTTGCATGCGCTTTTCCACCGATTGAGCTATTACATCCGGATGTGCAGAAACTGTTTCAGGAACACCTGACACTAATACTGATCATGCCACCAGGGGCATGACAGGTGTGATATCCACACCTACTACACGTGGTGGTGGAAACTCCACGTGGTGGTGGAAACTTCAATCAGGTTTCCAAACCGGAGAAAATGCCCAAATCCTCAAACCATGAAGTTTGGCTCCTGAAATAAAAGAGCATAGTCACTCACAACTGCCACATAGATGCACGGACATCTGTAGTGAGGCACCCAAAACAAATACATGTACTACCTACTTTAACTAGTGACAATGGTTTGTTATTTGGTGCACAATCAAGTCCATTAACCTAACAGATGACAAAGCTACTGAAGTAGTTACATACTTGGTGTACCTGCTGTATATTCAGGGCCAGTATTTAAAGGAGGGGTGCACTGTATATTTTATAGTTGTAAATTGCTATTACACCAACAACAACAAAAATCAAACACATTATAAGTAATTTTGAAATGTAGATTGAGCAACTTAATGTGCTCCAACACCTGTTTTTTTAAAATCGTGCAGGCATGATTATTGACGCCAGGACACTGAATCAAACAAACACATAGGCCTATTATTTGTATTTGTATTTATATAAACAAATAAATACAAATACAAATAATAGGTCTATGTGTTTGTTTGATTCAGTGTCCTGGCGTCAATAATCAAACACCAGCCCTTTCCAGCGTTGTTGCAGGCACTCATTATTTGGAGGGAGCTTGAGTTTTTGCCATCAGCGCACTGAATTCTAAAGACACACTGTGGTTTTATAACTTTCATATGACTGGCGTGTCTTTAGAATTGAATTAAATTCTAAAGAAACACCAGTCTTATGAAAGTTATAACACCACGGCATACATGCCCTGTTTAGCTGAATGTAAGTATAAATTCAGCTATGCAGGAAATGTTTGCCATCTCTTTACATTTTAATTCTTGAGAAACTTTCAACTGTGAAGACACAGCAAATTCTGATGAAGTCCCCTGTCTACCCATGGGGACAGACAGTGGGGTGGTCAATGGGGCCAGGGGCCATGTCGAGCTAGTCTATGCTGCAACTGGTGGTGGTCTGTGGGGGGATGCCCATACCACCCTCTTTCATCGATCACACTAAGGTAGTGGGAAGTCACAGGCAGCTTTATCAACCCCTTTCCCCATGACCTCTGTCCTAGAAAGCAGATGCCTCTGTTATCCAAGAGGCACTAAAGACACAACCCCTATGATAGACAGAATTGCCAAAATCCCTGTGATACCAGGTCAGAGCCATAGATGTCTTTCCCCTTTAAGAGAAAATCCATACAACTGCCCAGCGCTCAGACACAGTGGGCCTCATTACGAGTTTGGCAGTAACCCGGTGGTACTACCGGCGGGTGCCACGGACCTCGTAACAACGTTTTCATCGCCTGATAGCCTGGTGCCACCGGGACATTACAAGTCCCGCAGCCCAGGATATCAGTCGGTGGAAGGTGTAAGAATCGCTACAAGGAATCACCAGCACCGTTGCTAACGGTGCCAGTGCTTCCCTGACATCAGAGTATGTCGGTCGGGAAAGGGTGCTGGTACGGTGTAACCAGCCCCCTTATTTCCAGACCGCCACACTCGGAATGAGGTCCAGTGTCTGTGTTTGCATGCTCACTGTGTTTATGCCCCAGAACTGTTTCCCTCGGAAGCTGAAACTTTCTGAGAGGTAAATAGGATGAACATCTCCTCACAAGCCTGGAACAGATGCAGTGGAACCTACGTAAATCAAAGGCACAGAGCTGCACAGATGGCATAGTCTTCCTGTGGGAAGATGCATATATTTTCCCAAAAGAAAACACCCTGATATACTTCCAGAAGAATTTTCTATGGTCTTTCTCAAATACTGAAAGAAGAAAGTGATTACTCTTTTACGAAAAATCCACCAAACTCTGGGCAGTAAATACAAACTACTAAATTAGGATAAACAGAATGATCAATACAACCTCAATAACTTGTATGTGTTCATGTACCACAGGAGAACTTCAAAGTGACACAGATATTGTTGTTGTGGCTTTTCACAGAAATATTGCTTGCTATCAAAATCTCAATGATATTACATTAAATCATTAGTTTATTGTTTTCAGGTTACACTAGTAATCATATTGCATGTTTCACTGTGTACATTCAAATAAAACATTTATTTTTTAATAGAAACTTAGAATATCTTACAATTAATCATTGCCTCAGTAACTTCAACTTGAAACAATCATTCCACATGTTAACTGGCCTACACATGTTTCACTCTTTATGGAAGCTTCCTCAGTGTCTGTATCTTGAATCAATGTCTGGGTATAGCCCTACTCAATTTTAGAAGTTGTGATAGAATTTTAAATCAGGTTTTGTTGCGTTGACTAATTTGACAGGATTCATAGGGCCTACAACATTTGTTTCCCTAAACCCTTTTACTGATCCAATTAAAACATCAAAGATTTAACAAATATAAACATATCTTGTTGAAACTTGTGAGAAACCTGGGGGTATGCTCACTCCTATTTCCCTTGGATCCTCTATGCAGGTGGCCAGGGAAAGACCATTGCTTTTGGACCCTGACCATAGGGGTGGACAAGCGAGAGAGGATCACCTGGGTGGAGGGTCCTCGGGGATTGGGAATGGGGTACCTTTAGGCGAGACAAGGTATCCCCCATTATCCTAGTGACAACCAGTCTAACCCTTCCCGACCTTTATGGGTTACTGTAGCTCATCTCCCCTTCATTCCCCTCTTGGGGTACTTGACAGTACTGAGGCGAGGAAGAAGCAACTGAGAGTAATGAACACCACTTACTCTCACCACTTTGGTACTGGGATGAAGAAGATGCATGAAAGGTTTGCAGGTCAGGCATGTTCTCTTAATCAGAGTCAGGCAGCATTGAACAATGGAACACATCTGCAGCTCATTGAAGGACTAAAGGTGTATAAAAGGTGGAATACAGAAGCACATGTGAGAAGCAGAAGAGAGGGTAACCTGGGGGACTTGGGCAGAGAGCAATATCATACACAGGGAATTTGGAGGGATTGCCGTGCTGAGGAGTGAGAAGCTGAGGCGCCGACACTCAGACGAAGATCCAGAGAGTTTGCTTAAGTGACTGTGCAGGACTGGGAGCCTGTGCCAGGGAAGGTGGACAGCAGACGCTGGCAGGGAGCAGAGCCGGAGCCCAGCACGAAGGCTGACATCTGTGGAGCCAAGCACCCGGCGAACTGGCAAGTTGGTCCTCCAGCTCGAGGAGGAACCGCCGAACAAAGCTGCAGAGACACAGTAAGTGTAGGAAGATACTAGGAATGCTGGGGCGCTCCAACGGACCTTGGGAATGGTAACAGTCCACGAAAGCAGTGAAATATTGCACTTGATGAATGCTGTACTGAATCAAAGGTACTGGTTAAGTACCGACAATTGAAAACTGCTAATATTGAACACTAAATTGAATGAAATAGCAAAACTGCTAACATTGAACATTGAATTGAATGAAACAGCAAAACTGCTAATATTGAACACTGAATTGAATGAACACAACAAAACTTTATACCAAACTGAATTAAACAGCAAACCTGATAATATTGCACACTGAATTGAATGAAACAGCAAACCTGCTAATATTGAACTAGAAACTGAATGCAAATAGCGAACCTGCTAATGTGTAATCATGTACTGAGAGAAAATAGGAAACTAAATCAAATGAAGGGTTCTGACTGCAGAGTTGAAGTGAAGTCTGAGAAACTATTTGTTTTGGAGCTGCATTTGAGAAACCACTTGTTTATTGAATATTGGGGTACGCAGAGAGTTCAAGGTTTCTGGTTGCGTGACCTGTAATGGGCGGATCGTGTGATCCAACAACTGCACCAAGACCAGAGAACTTCTATATGCTAACAAGAAAATCTGCTATTGTGTCAGAAGGAGGCTCACTATTGGTGCAGATAAGACTTGGGGAAGGAAACCCTGAAATGTGAAGAACTGTTGAAACTCAGTTTAAAGTCAGAGCTTCAAGATACTTCTTTTTGTGCCATCTTTTGATATTGAACTTGGGGAAGTGAACCCTGAGACTTGCTGCCAAGGAACTGTATTGAACTTGGGGAAGGCTGTCCTGACATTTACAAAGGTGTGGAACTATATTACTTTGAATCCAAAAGAATGTAACTTGAACATTGTGCTGAACAGGTTGACATTTGGGGAAAAGAAGCTGAAGAATAAGCCTGAGATGGAAATAGCTAGGAACGTTACTTTTGGAGCACTGTTTATTTTATGGTTGACATCCCTACACATTGTTTTGGCTTAGTAGTGAGGGCAAGCATAGGTTTTTGACACAGAAAGACTTTTCAGTTGCACTAATTGACACAGACTATCCTTCATTTCTTTAGGTAGGGACATCCAACCTTAGCATAGGGCAAGTTAGGCCTTACACCACCCTGCCATTTAAATTATTTAAATACTGAATCTGTTGTCTGGGTCTTCTTCCATGATGCCAACCTCACACTATATACACCATATACACATATGTTTTGCCGTATTCTTTGCTGTATACAATGTGCCCCCTTGGTTCACATGAATCAATGTGTGGGTCTAACCCTACTCATCAGTTTTACAAGTTGTGATACATTTTACAATCATATTTCTTGCATCGACTAATTTTACAAGACTGAAGCGTTGAACACAGCTGAAAGACCCAGGTGAGCGTGCAAAATTTGTAATATACTGACTTCACAGATGCATACCTAAATCAAATCCATTGGATGTGAGGAATATATTAGATGGATACATTTTGGAAAACAATGAAAGAAAGGCAACTCATGTACTTCAATGGTCCACAAAGGTTTTGTCTGATTGAATGATTACAACGTTTTACTGAATATAGAGTGGCGCGCACTCGGAAAGTACTTGAAAGTACTGTTAGCTGTGAGAGAACGCTGGTGGAATTGACTGTATTACAGACGCTCGCGCTTTCCTTTCAAGATCCTGCTCGCTCGTGTTTAAGCTGTTCAGCTGAACGTACATTGAGCGGACGTCTTTAAAAGATACACGGAAGCTGCCTGACTTGTCATCAGAGAAGTAAATAGTGAGAGTGTCTTAAGTTCCTTTAGAGGAACATGAACATATATCGCCATTATCCTTGACCTATGGCTGATCTAAACTCCTCCCTTTTTTCCTTGTTTACAGCTTCCTTCTGATTGGGCTAGTGTTTTCCTGTCCCTCCTTTGATCCCGCCCACTTAACTTTAAAAATAGCGTGACCCGCGCGCGCACTCGGAAAGTACTTGAATGTACTGTTAGCTGTTTGCTGTTCTGCTGTTTGCGTTTTTGTAATTATAATTTGCATTGTGTACCGTGATTCAAGGGCAGGCCTTGAGTAAGTCTATTAGTGGAATTCTGCTTAGTGAGTCCATTTATTAATACTGTACTTTGTTGTCATTCCTATTGCTGTTTTTTAAATAAGCGGTGACTGTGGCTACTCACTCCTTCTTAAAGAAGGGAACATTTATTCTGTTGATCCACTAAAATAGTACTAACGTTAAAAACAGGAATGCCTCCCCAAGACAAAATAAAAGCTTGTGTGGCAACGGATTTTCAAACTCCGAAATCTTCCACGCGCTCCATTCAGCTAGTACACGCATGTAAATCTGCCTCAAATATACGATCCTGTACTCCCCTAACTGATATACGCACATTTTGTGAATTGGGTGCTAAAATGGGGCGGGGGGCTGAAAATTCTAAATTTTTCACTTCAACAAAGGGGGCTTGTTATGAACTTGCTGATAACCAAGGAGCAAGCGGGAGGGTGGTTGATCTGATAAATACACCCCCGGATTCTTTAATAGCCGCTGGTGCGCTGGCCATTATTAAAGATCAACTGGGAATAAGAGGGGGGATGAACGAAGTCGGCCACATGGCTAATCCCCCAAAGCCAACAATGGCCCGTGGATCTAATGATCAGGTTGAAATTGTGGCAGAAAGTGTTTCCCCTGATGTACCATTGGAAAAGGTATCACCAAGCAAGGAAAATTCTACTAATGATAATGATGGGTATATTGTGAGTTCTCCTAGCAAGGTGGTTGATCTAGAGACTGAAACTGGAGAGAGCATTCATGATCTATCTAAGTCCCCAATGATGTTCTCCTCCTCGCCAAACGAGTCTTCTCTACTGTCTTGCTCCTTTACGAATCCCACTCCACGGCGCAATCAATACCCGCCGGCTCTGAATATTCAACCCTCTCAGGGAACGTTCATCGTAGGTGTTGAGACTTCTCTTCAAACGATGAACGCAGCGCTATTTTCACTAACACGACTGTATGATTCCTTAGATTCAAAAATGAACGAGCAACATGTGTTATTAACCAAAGTATTATTGAATCAAAAGAATACCAACCTTTCATGCGTTTGTTGTAATAACCAATTTAATATTGCTTCAATTGTGGAAAAAATCTGTGAAAAGACACAGGGGGAAATATATGTTGATAACATTGAAAAACCTGATGTCCTCCTAATTGACTGCTCGCAGAATCAACAGATGGTGTTACAGCATCAGGCAGGAAAAGAGAAAACACCTGTGCAAATTAATAATACTGTTAATAAGGCAGGAGAGAAAGTGCCAGAAATGAAAAAGAGTGTGACTACTCCCATTCCTGTACTCGAAATTGGTGTGAAGGATAAATGTGTTACTGGACAGCAATGCTCCAAAAAAAGAAAGGCAAAAATGAAGAACATAAAAACCATGATTCCCCTTTCTAGTGGGAATGTCCAACAAAGCAAGGATGTTGAAATTGCAAAAGATTCTGTCTCAGAAAACAAAGGGACTACCTACCTCATATTTGAGAAGCAGGCTAAAAAAGAACAAAGTCCGATACCTCAAGCTATAAAAAAAATAAAAAAATGTTAAATCCATTCCTTACTCTAAGATCTCTGGAACTAGACAGTTCATACAGACGCTCTCAAAACCTGTTCCGGCAACTACAATGGCACGGAAAGCTATCGCCAATAAATATCGCGATGTGTATTCAAAGCTAGTCAAACCAAATTGGCCAAAATAGCGTCTTTGGTGTATGAACCTCTAGACAGCCTGGTTTTATTGAGTAATCTGAAGAATGCTAGCGCCTCCAAGCAGATGCTTGTGGCTGCAGCTGTGTTAGGGAATTATATGGTTTCTGTGGAGTCTGTGTCTGTAAATATAGAGAAGCCTATAGATTTGAAATCATCTGATGAACTTTTGCCAGCAGAGCCTGCAAAATTGACGGGTGTGGACACATTATTAATGAAAGAATGGAAAGATGAATTAGAGAAATCGGTTCAAAGAATTGTCTCTATGGCAAATAATTTGAATACAATGGACTCTTCGGAGAGAAATATATTAAACAAATCTGGTCCCTCGGCTCATTCTAACAAAATGTTGCACCAAAGAGATCTAAAAGTGAATTCTGTCTCAAAAGGGGCCCATCGAACCCCCATGAAACCTGTGTTAACACACCACTTAATTCTGCAGTGCCGCTCGCATCCGTTCCACGCATTTGACCTCAACAGACAGTCAGTTATGAACATCCTTGCGGATGTACCAGCTCTGGAAGGAATATGCTCGGCTGACATTGACCAGATAGAGTTCTTGCATCAAAATGACTTATCTGTTGTAAAGTTGTGGATGAAATCGGGCTTTGTTAAAAATGCATTATGGCAAGCAAGAATGGATTTATACAAACTGGGGTTTCTGTTAAATATTACCATGACAGATCCTCTACAAATGTCCATATTGAGAAATTAATATCACTCCAAATCTCTCACAAATGCACAATATCAGTCTACAAACCGACAATCAGAGTCACCAATTGAAAGTGAAAGAGGTTATAATTATTGTCATGATGCCTACCCCCGGAGCACCAGGCCAGGCCCAGCACCCCCGGGAGCAAGCATCACGCTCCCGGGTAAAAGCCCAGCGGCCCTTTATAGGGGCTCTTTGGACTCTGTCCTGGCGCCGTTGGCGCCAGCCTCATGTTGGACATCAGTCCTGGCGCCATAGGCGCCAGACTCATAAGGGGAAGTGTTTGGTGCACTTACCTGAAGCAGACCATGCTGCACACTCACCTGATGCAGACCATGCTGCATGAAGAACCAATGCAAATGAGGCTTAGGAGGGACTATTTTTCTGAAGGAACTATTTTGTCACTTGGGTGGGGCTGTGGAAGAATACTCACCTGGAACTTCTTCCAAGGCTATTTAAGCCACGCCCGGACAGCCACACGTGCTTCGCGTTGTTCTGCATCCCAGCAGCTGAACGCTCACCGTGTCTGCTCCTGCACCTGGACTCCAGCCACGCCCGCCTCGAACCTGGAACATCTGTAAGGGAATAAGAGAAGAGAAAGGTGAAAACCAAGAACTATTTCAACCTTCTTACCTGCATCCGGAATCTTCACGCCAGCATTCCTGAAGGAAGACTTCCATTTAAAAGCACCGCGTTGCTCTCTGCAGCGCCGCGCTTCACTCACCTGTTCCCGAGACGCCGCTCGGCTCCATCGCGGCTCTCAGTGCCGGTCGCCACATCTCTGCACAGCACCTAAGGGAGAGAAGAAGAGACAAAAGGTGAGCAAGATAACACAAGAGGAAAGCCGAATTTTCAGCCATATTACTTACCGGCTATTCTTGGTGAACCATTCCACATCTCGGGTCGGCGCCACATCTCTGGCAGGTACCGCACCCCGGCCCCTATGGGGAAAGGACAAAAAAGACATTACTGGGGAATTATAAAGACATTTAGAGGGGTCGCCCTGTCGCCCTCATCACTAACTCACCTGATTTTACCCCGGCAATTTAACCCCTCAACGCATCGGCTTTGTTCTGCACCTGAAATAAAGGACAGAAAAAGACAACATAAAAGGAGGCTCACACTTGAACTTTTGCATCTTCATACTTACGGCGTATCGCTCAGTAAAGTCAAGTGGATTTGACAGCGTCATTCTGAAAACCAGTGAAGTAACTGGACGAACGCGCGCCCCTGCACCAGAAGCAGGATGGAGAGTTCATCCTTCCAAACCATAAGGTGAGCTTAAACCGGGGGTTTTGGAGGAAGTCAGAGAAGAACGAAGGGGGAAAGGAGGGAGCAAGCACATTGTTCAGTAGACAGTTAATCCCCTTTCTCATCTGCAGAAGGATATTCCTACGGGCCAGACAAGCAAGATTTCGGGGTCCTGTTCAATCGGTGGTCCGAGTTCTGCGCATCACGCTTGAAGAGGCCACAGCAACCCAGACCAGACGAGCGCCTCCGTGGGAGCCAGGTGAGCTTTACAATGATAGAGAAAAGAGATCATCCAGAAATTAACTATCTCAGCAGCTAATCTCTCTCTCTCTGTCATCTTGGAACACGAGAGGTTTTAAACATTTGACAAAAAGCAAGGATTGTATGTTGGGTAAATTTGACATCTTGGCTTTTCAAGAGATATGGCTAGCATCTGCTCCAGTCTGGGATAATCACACTGTAGCTCTTGTCCCAGCGATCATGCCTGTTAAAGGCAGACCGATGGCTGGACTTATGGTAGCCATAAAAATATCTCCTAACATTCAATTAGAGCCGTGGTTTTCCCCAAATAGCTTTCTGCAGATGGTGAGGATTAAAATCGATTCCAAGATCATAGGATTAATAAATATCTACTGGAACCACGCAGCCATTTCAGATCAGGATTTCTTTACTTCCTTGGAGAACCTTTTAAATATGACCCTTCTAGATCCAACCTTTGATCATATAATCATTAGGGGGGATCTGAATATAACTTGTCATGCTCAAAGAGGCAAATGCCTATCTATAGCTGATCGGAGATGGAATTCAATAATGGATGAACGTCATCTATTTAAACTTAATGGTACCAAAATAGGGAATATTCCACAACAGGATACCTGGCATCGTGGTGCTCAATCTGCCATGATCGATTATACTTTTGTAGATGAGCAATTGTTTAATTGCATAACAAAATTCTCTATTCTCCCCCAGCTAACAAGTGATCATGATATTCAATCTATGATCCGGTCATGGTCTGTTCATGAAAAACAGTATGAAAAATCGCTGGCAACAAATATGTCCTTGAACAATGCGTTAAACAGATTTAAATGGTGTCCAAAATCTCTGCACATGCTAAATCATAATTTGCTTACGAGTGAGACGAAGAGAATGAAGGGGTGCTTAACTGATGCGCATTCATATGTGGAAGAAATGCACATTTTTTACTGTGAAAAGGAACAATGGAAAAACAAATGGTTATAACATCTTACACACATATGATCAAGAGGTCTCTGTGCGGAAAGCACAATATAGAAAAGATAAAAGACATGTGATGTACTTGAATCATTGTGATAGGGGTCCTAAACTCAGAGCGTTAAAGTGTAAATACAAGAACTGGCTGGAATCAAAACATGCTCTATTGTATCAGCAGGATGTAGAAAATATGTTAGACAAATTGAAGTCAAGGAATTCAGCTAAGATTTGGTCCCTGTTGAACTACAGACAGTCCAACGATCAAATTATACATCAGTTGAATCCCATATCCCAAGAAGTATGGGCCAGTTTCTATAAGTCCCTGTATGCAGACACTAATTTAAAAGAAGATTCCACTTTAACTGATAATAGACAAGTCAAGGACCTCTCCTTTGACATGGATGATATACTGTTCCAAATTTCAAAACTGTCAACATTTCGTGCACCAGTGGCCTATCTAATTACATGATAAAACAACATCCTATGGCTTGGGCGAAAATCTTACTAAGTATTTTTTTGAAAATAGTGAGAACTCGCTGTATACCTAGCTCTTGGAAGAAAGCGATAACTATACCCATCTATAAAAAAGGAGATCATGAGAATCCTGCCAACTATAGGCCAATTTCGTTATTAGACATACCAAGCAAACTTTTTGCTAGATTGTTGTTAAGAGACCTGAATGTGTGGTTGAATGTTGCGAAATTGAGAGACCCAAATCAAACTGGGTTCATGCCGGGAATGGGGACGGCAATTAACCTGCACATTCTGGAAATCATTAAAAAACAAGAACAGTTAAAAGGTCAAATAATATACTTGGCCTTTATTGATTTCCAGGCGGCGTTTGACTCTGTGTGCAGGAAATTGTTGGTAAACAAACTCCGGGAGGCAAATTGTCCAGAATATTTAGTATTCTGGATAAAAGAACTGCACTCGGATACAACTGTGCAAATCAGACTAGCCTCGGATGCAACTCTATCAAATTAAATTCCAACATTCAGAGGCCTTAAACAGGGGTGCATCCTGGCAAGTACTCTCTTCAATTTTTTCATGGCTACTGTGCGTCATGACTTTTTGAACTGTAGAGCAGATGCCCCGCGAATTGGAGGTTGTCCTGTACCATGGCTGTTCTATGCGGACGACCTGGTGTTATTGGCCAAAACTCCGGTGGGATTACGCAACCTGTTGGCTGCCTTGAGTAAGTATGCAGATGCAAACTTTTTGACAATAAACCAAGCGAAATGCAAAATTATGATATTGCGTCCTAAGAGGAAATGTTCTGAGTTTAACTACCGCTGGGTTATACAAGATGTAGAAATTGAAGTAGTAGCAGAGTATAAATATCTAGGCCTCCAATTTAGTAATGATACAGCTGATAAACCAAAATGTTGCAACTGGGATTAATCAAACTAAAATAATACAGGCTAAATATGGCAAGTTTTCTCTGATGCCAGCTGTGATATTTTATAAAAAGAAGGTTGTCCCTGTACTGAC
Source organism: Ambystoma mexicanum (assembly GCF_040938575.1). NCBI lineage: Eukaryota > Metazoa > Chordata > Amphibia > Caudata > Ambystomatidae > Ambystoma > Ambystoma mexicanum. The sequence goes on from NC_090923.1 coordinate 652,458,390, forward strand.
CTATGCTTCTGAAACAAGAGAAATCATGAAGAAGTCTTTATGGGTCAAAATGGAAGGTGAATTTCGGAAGTCTGTATGTGGCCTTCCTATGTCTGTTTCGGTATGCCTATTAAGGCATGAATTGGGTTTGGTATCCCTAAATGCAGTCTATCTTTGGAAAGTGCTGAGTCTATATCGTAAATGTGTGATGGTTCCCGAAGATGACGGTGTGATGTGCATGATGGGAATATTCATGGTGAATACAGACAGCAATATCACTGCTAAGTGGCGAAAGTGGATTCAATCAGTTATGATAGAGGCTGGCATCGATGACAAGCTCTTAACATTTAACCCAGAAAGAGCTAAAAAGAAATTATGGATGTTTGATTGGATTAAGACTAGGGATGCATGTGTAAAACTGAAGGTTTTTAGATGCCAATCCTTTGCCATTAAGGAAGTACATAAAATAGAGCAATACCTTATCCAATTTCCTAATCCAAAAAGCAGATTTAATTATCTGAGAATAAGATTGAACATCTGTCTCTCTAATGAAGTGTGTTTCATGCGTAAAATGACGACTAATGGGGATTGCAGATTTTGTAAGGAGCCACGACAGTCTGAAACCTTAAAACATTTAATTGCTGTCTGTCCAGCGTTGATTGAAAAGAGTTGCACATTTTTTAAACACTTGTTTGAGAATCAGATTGTTACTGATTACAATGTCTTATGGGATAAACTGTATCATAGCCAACTGGCTAAAATGAATTTAGCTACTCTTATGTTTGTGGAGACACTGAAATTGAAAGAATGCAATGACAAATGCATACTGAAAAATATGTTATATCTGAATTATCTGGTCTAAAGTATATCTCTAGGTAGTAAAAAAGAAATTGAACAAACTAAACCAAGAGACTGTAAAAGTAGTGGCGAAATAAAGATGAACAAATTCCTGAATTGAGTGCTAATTGTGATAACAATAAGAAATGTGCAAAATCATTTGTTTTAATTTAGTTTCTTTTTAGATTTCATTTAAGAATGTAAATGTATATATGTGACGATTTTATTGTTGTTTTCTTTCTCTCGTAGTGTTTTCTTATTGTGTTTGATAATTTTTTTTGAAAGGCTGTTTTACAGCTAAATCAAATAAAAAATGTAAAAAAAATTAAAAAAATGAATATAGAGTATTTCACTGGTTTTGAGAAAGTCAGAAGTAGGAATGAACAAGGATTTTGTGCCCTTATGAAGATCTCTTTTAGTCCTCAATGGGATTGAAACACGCATGTCAGCACTTTTTGTGTATGTGGAAAAAAGTATGTGTTACATGATTGACCACTCTTCCCTTACCCAAATGCTTTTTCCACTTAGGAAATCATTGTTCAACACAGCACTCACTTTCCAGCACATTCCCTTCCTTTATTTGTTGTGATAAATGCATTATTTGTGTAATATGTTTCTGCACTGATTTAAAATGAAATCTGTGCAAGATATAAATGTAATAATAAATGTTCTTCATGAAGATTGCAAGTATACATTATTTTATACAGTTTAACCCGCACTGATTATGGTAGTTGAAGGGATATCTCTGAAGCATTGGGAGCTGCGTCTGCGGCCGACAGGAGTACAGAGCACAGGCATAACCCAAGTGCCACTGTAAATGGACCTGACATCTTGTCCACTATGGTCGGAGCCCATAAAGGGCGGGTGCCTTGACATGCTCCCACGTTCAAGACCAGGTGGTTTACTAGGCATCCAGGGAAAATGGTGAGAAAAGCACCCAATAAGGCAGGGAGCTTGGAGACTGGATACACGTTCCCAACAGCAATAGCATGCATAATACCCTTTCTAGTCCAGCAGAAAATATACACAGCCTTTGTGGAACCAAGTTCAGATGTCTTCAAGCTGGTGATCGGGGATGCCAGACACAAAAAGTGACCCCGGACAGGGGACTGTATGGTGTAATTTGTCTGGGCGATATGGCTTCAGAAGAGAAATGCTGAACACTGGGTGGACAGACTAGGAGGCCGGTAACTGAAGTCAAAAGGCCACAGTAGAAATTTGATGCAGAATGTGAGAACGGCCAGTGTATTGGGACGGGAGTTTCTTCAGCAAGTTGTGCAACCTTGAGTGTTTGGTCAATTGCCATGATTTGTCTCCGATCTTAAAGGATGGTTCCAGTGTCCTTTTCTTATCTGCCACTTCATTGGTCAGAAGCAGTGGTGCTTGAGCCGGCCAATGGGCATCCTGTAGATGAAGGAGATGGGTGTCAGCCAAGACTGTGGGACAGGGTCAATTGATTCCAAAGGAAGAAGCTTCGGCTGTTGTCTATAGTTGCAATGGAACGGGCTAGAACCTGTAGCCGAGTGGACAGTGCTGTTGTTGTTGACGGACACTTCAGCCATTATGAGTTGTTCACTCCAAGTTGTTTGTAGGGCATTGGCATAAGAGAGTTTGTACTGCTCCAAGGTCTGATTTGTGTGCTCAGAATGGCTGGTTAAGGGCTGTGTGTATGCAGAGATGGCTGCAAAATGTATTCCCAAGCCGAGAGGATCTGCTCCCCGGTCCTATACATTTTTTCAGGCAATCCATGCACCCTCTATATGTGATGAAAAAAAGCCTTGGAAGGCTTGGGGATGGTATAAAATAATCATCCCTCTTGCTGAAACAGTCTACAATGATCATGATACAGGTTTAACCACCGGATGGTGAAAGCTTAACAATAAAGTTGGTGGAGATTTTATGCCAGGATTATGGGGGCTCTTACTGTAGAAGCCCCACTGGTTTTCTACTTTTCAATTTTACTTGGGCACAAACAGAGTACGTTTGTACATATTCCTTCACCTGAAAGGCAACACCAAGCCATCAAACCTGTCACTGTATCAATTTTGAGGTGGCACGGATCCGCCAATGGCCCGCAACCTGGGAATAGTGGAAATTCGATAACATGATGGTCTGTAGCTCCAAGGAGGATATGGAAAGGCTTTTTTCATGGAATAAAAGTCCACCATCCAGCTTATTGTTAGATGCTGGTAAATGACAAAGGAGTGCAGTGTTGATGGCAGTATCTTTCCTAACACGCCCCAGTAAAGGTTGAATGGCTGCCAAGAAATACTTAGTTGGAGACAAAATGTAACGACATTATCCCTCAAAATAGGGCATAAGCCTTCTTGTTCTGCGTTCCCAGTATGAAAATGACATAGAAGTCATATTTCATGAAAAGGAAAGCCCACCAGGATTACAGAGAGAATAATCATTGAAGATTGCAATGATCTGTGCAGACTTCCACCTTGTGCACGTGTTGATTCCATCCTCGAACGTGGCCTTGGTGGGCAACAATTTCTGTCAATGGCCAAGTAATTCCATTGACATAAGGACAGTTTCCAGCAATAGCTTGATTATTATTATTACTATTATTAGGGTATTTATTGAGCGTGGGCCTAGCTTCGCAAAGCAATGGAGAGCTTTACAAACATAGCGGGAAGGACACAGTGCAGGAAGCAGGGAAAAAGGGAGCAGGTAGCTAACCGAGGAGGGTGATATTGGGCAATTGGCAGCAATGGATCTACAAGCAACCAGGATAGGAGACCATGGGGAGCATATCACTGAGTCTAAGGTAGGGGAGAGTGCAGGGTGTGTGGACCTAAGTGTTAGGGGGGAGACGTTCCTTGAAGAGGAAGGTCTTGAGCTCTTTCCTGAACTGTAGTTGCATTGGGGCAAATCTGATGTTGCTGGGAGGAGGTTCCAGAGTCTTGAATGATATACAAAGATGGCCTGTCTCCTGGTTCTTCCTTCCTGCATCCTCAGAGTTAAAATCAGCATTTTTTCTTACTTCTGGTGGATAGAAAGCCTCGGGAGATGCTGAGGATCTCAATGAGGTAGCTCGGGGACTTCAGGGTGGCAGCCTTGCAGATTATGCAACATGATTTGAAGATGAAACGGGCTTGCAATGGGAACCAGTGCAGTGCGGATGATATTCGGTGTTCTTGTTGAATGGTCTGCTAATGCTGTAGGAGCATGGTGCCTATGTTGTGTTATTGTAGAATGGGGGGTGAGAGGAATGCTTGTTTAGGGACTGAAAAGCGGCCTCTGAATGATCGTCCCGCCTGAATTGTTGATACCCTTTGAAAAGTCATGTGATTTCCAGGGACAGGCGAGCATAGTTCAATATCAAAAAGAGATAGTAGTTGGCTAAGTCTGAGAATTATTGTGAAGTCTTGATACCAAGGGGTGAAGCCCAGTTGACAATAGCCTGTGCCTTCCTGGGATTCATTTTGATGCACTCGCAGCTTATACAAGTACCCCAAAAACATGATGCTTGGTGTTTGTAAGCCACAGTTTTGAGTTTCAAATAACGATGTTTCTGCTGTAGACATCGCAGTACCTCTAATACATGTGAAACAGGTTCTTCTAAAGATGGCAACAAGATCAGAATGTCATTGAGATGAGCTCAGATAGACAGCCCCAGCAGGTCTGAAAAGATGGTATGCCTTCATCCTTGGAATACCGATGGGTGATTGCATAGGATGAAGGACATCACTTGTATTTTGAATGCCCCAGAGGTGACTTGAAGGCCATATTCCATTATTTGGTTTAATGGGATAAAAATTAACAGCACCACGTAGTTCCAGCTTGGCGAAGGCCTGCGCCAAATACAGGGATTCCAGAATGTTTCCGATCAGGGGCAGCAGGTACCAGCCTTCTGCGTTATGTCGTTAAGCCAGCAGAAGGCAATACAAGGCCAGAGAGTTCTCTCCTTTTTTGGTAGGAAGTGCAACAGCCCATCCGCTGGGCACTCAGATGGGACTCCTGTAAGGAACTCATGGTGGCAACAGTAAAGACAGACACACATGATCACAGTTCAAGGGTGTTTATTAAACTGTATAAATGTGTGAGAAAAATGCCTGATCTAAACCTAAATCTAAGATGCGAGCAAACTACAATAATCAAATAATAATAAGGCACTCCTAGTAGCATCTTGTCAAATAAAAAGGGCCTATACTAAAATAAAACGATTGCCAATCCTTACCGCTAAATTACAAAATAGTGTGGAATGATGTTTACCAGAAAAGAAAGAAGTGTTCACAAAATGATAAGTCAGGATGTATAGCTATGGTCTCCCTTCCCCACATGTTTAGCACGAGACAAGGCGGGACTCCTGAGCACAACACAAACCTGGGCTTCTCCAGCACGAGGTTACAGTTCCTTTTAGTGATATCAAGACCTTCTGTGGCCAAGTCTATTTCATACAAAGTCTCTTGTCTCCAAGGGCCTGATGTGTCAAAAATAACAAAACAAAAGTTTCTTTCTGTAATCTCTTAGGTTGGGTGATGACCATTTGTTAGGCAGAATTATATGCAGTACCCTTTGGGAACACCACGCACAATTAAGACTACAAGTGACAGTACAGATTCACCTTTGGTAGAAGCCTGTACTACACAGTTAAAGTTGTAGCGATGGCTCAGCAGCCAGACTTATCTCAAGGGTAAATAGTTACACAAAGGACAACAATTACTATGATTCAGGCAAATACTGACTCAAGGCTTTCAAGTAAAAGAACATACATTTATTTCGCTCTTCAGTTGTATAACATTACGCTATTATAAGCCGTATAAAAATCACACTCTTAATAAACCATACCGCTTCCCTTAAATTCCAGACATGTTACGCTCACAAATGAAGTGGGAGCAAAATGGCACTCCAGCAATTTAAAAGGGAGGGAAAGACAAAGTTATTAGAAATTAAATCAAACCAACAAGTAAGTACTCATGGCAATTGAACAGGAGGAACTACAGAGATAGAATCAGGTAGAAAAGGCTTAGGGCCAAAGTCAATGGGCCTCATTACACGGAAGGCGGTAATGGTTAACGGCCACCGTTAATGGTAACGGTGACCGTTAACCATTACCGCCTTACTACGAGGTCCCTTAGCGGGTTGGTGCTTTAACGCCTGCTTTTTGCAGGTGTTAAAAACCAACCCGCTAAGGGACCTCGGAGCTAATTACGGCACCGCAAAATTGCGGTGCCGTAATTAGCGCCTTCCCCATTCCCATAGAGCCCTATGGGGCAGAAATGGGAATGGGGAAGGGCAATGGTGGAAGGGGTATTTACCGCCCCTCCAACCTTGGAATGGGGCGGTAAATCCCCTTTCCGCCAAGGCGGTGCCCGTATTTTACCGGCATGAGCCATGGCGCTAATAGCGCCATGGCTCACCGCCTTCCGTGTAATGAGACCCAATGTGTCAAAAGTCTTTTGCTCAAGATCACACAGTTCAGGGTAGTTTGCGGTAAAGTTCAGGGCACGGTTTCCGGACGAGGTTGGTTGATAGAAAAGTTAGTTCAAAGAGAAGAGAAGGACAAGCCCTCGGATTGGAGAAAGATTTCAAACACTTTCACCGCAGTTGAATGAAACGAGCAACTGGATTTGCATAGTACCTTAAAACAGAGAGGAAGCTGTAGCTGAGGCGGACGTTCCTGGTAGTTCCTGCAGGCTCAAGGTTCCTGAAGTGACTGTCAGACTGACAAGAAGTAAGAAGACTGGAGGGTCATGCTCTACCCAGGGAAGAAACCAGCAGCAGAGCAATGCAACTAATAAATGGTGCGCTCCTTAAAATCCAAACAGGGTCCGACCTTCCTGGCTATCCGGCCCACTGTAGCTCTGTACAGCAAATTCGACCAGAGGAGGGTTCATGGCTTGTAGTTTGGGCAAACTGGTTGGTCCCAACAGCTCAAGGGAAGAGATTTCCTGGAGGATCTTCTCTGTCGTCGGATTCTGAAGATTCAGATCTGCAGCAGGGCTTCACCGGGCAGTTCAGTCGTTGTAGGGGTCCTCTTCCATCAGCTCCTCATTGGTTCTTTCGTTGCAGTGGCGACTCTGCCTTTCCAGTCCCAAAGACCTGCTTTTTATGCAGTTTTCCCCCATTCATACAGCCTGGCTGTCAATCACACAGCAGGGTGGCTGTCCTGGCAAGGACAGTCCCCTCAGCCAATCAAACAGGAGTGCGACTTGGGTTACCAAGGGAACCCATGGCAGGGGTCCGAAGATCCCTCCCTCACAACGTGCCTACCTAGACTTTCAGGTGCCTTAAGGAGGGCTTCTGTGCAGAAGCCCGCGAAAAGACGGCGAACAAAGGAATCACCATGGTTTGGCACGCAGAGAAAAACACGAGAAAGACTTTATCAAAAAGAAATGGTGAAACCCAGCTGGAACAAAAATAAAATGTATTTGGTCAAGCAGGCTTATGTTTGAGGCTAATATAAGAGCCTGAAACAATACCATGGTTATATAAGATAACTGCGGTAGAAAAGTTAGGGTAGTTACCACTGCCACTAGGCAAATCTTAATGTAAAGGGAGCCAAACATTGTTCCAAGAGACACAGACAAAAAGAGTTAACCCTTTACAATACTCCATGTAAGATGGGGTGTACTGGGTCTCTGGTTTAAAGTGACTAAAATAAAGTTAATGGCAACTTTACCTTTTCTGGGGGACAGTAGTCAGCCCCAGAAAATTGAGTCAGTGGGAAGTCTCAAAGACAACCCTGTGTAACTGCACTGAAGGTGCTGTGTAACACACATGAAAATATGATGCCTTGGAGTAGGTGAGGCTCCAGTGCTCAAGATCACACAGAAAGTGAAAACACACACAGCAAAACACATGTAAGTGTGGGAAAAAGGCTCACACTCTTACCAGGTGAAAAAGAAAATCCTAGAGATCCAGCAAAGCTGCTGAGGGACGCATTAGGTAAGGGAAACCAGCCATTTATGAGAATTCTCCCTAACACTCGCCCCCCCCAGCCCCAGAGTAAGGGACAGGAGGATTTAATCCACTCCTGGATGAATCTCTACCTCTAGTCGGTTAAACACATCCTAGAGAGACCATCATCATTTTGGTGGTGACATCCTGCTCTGTGCTAAATGGTGAAATCAAACCCTTGCAGGCAGATTTACCATCTTAGAAGTTTTGGGTTCTCCCCTTTCATTTGCATTAACCATCTCAAGGGTTGGTGGTCTGTCTGAATCAAAAAGGTAGATCCATACAAGTATGGTCTAAACCTCTTCAGAGACCAGACAATGGCAAAACATTCACACTCCGTGGTTGCCCACCTTGTTTCTGGTTCCTTCAGTTTCCTACTGAGGAAGCAAATGGGGTGCTCCCTACCTTTCTCATCCAGTTGACTAAGGACTGCACTTATACCTATATTGGAGGCATCTGTCTGCAAAATGAAGGGTTGGTGATAATCAGGAGCTCTTAGGACTGTAGCTTGACAAAGGGCTTTCTTCCGGTTTTCAAAGGCTTGAGTGCACTCCTCATAACATCTAACCTTTCTAGGGGATTTTGGAGAGGAGATCACATTCAAGGGAGAAGCTATGGGCCCATAGTTCTCTATGAAATTCCTGTAGTACCCAGTGAGACCTAGGAAAGCTCTCACTTGGGTTTGAGTGGTAGGGGTGGCCCAGTTTTGCACAGCTTGTACTTTGCTGGGCAATGGCCTTATCTCACCTCCTCCTACCTCATGACCAAGGTAGACCACTTTGCTCTGACCAATTTGACATGTGCTTGCCTTTATGGTCAGATGGGCCTGCTCAAGATCCTGCAAAACATATCCCAGGTGATCAATATGTTCTTTCCATGTAGGGCTGAACACTGCAATGTCATCCATGTATGCCATGCAGAAGTCCTCCATCCCATTCAGAACTAGATTAACCATCCTTTGAAATGTAGCAGGTGCATCTTTCTAGTCCAAAAGGCATAACCTTGAATTGGTAGAGGCCTGCTGGGGTGGAAAATGCAGTTTTCTCCTTGGTATGGTCTGTCAGTGCTATTTGCCAATAGCATGAGGTTAGATCAAATGTACTGAGGTACTTGGCTGAACCAAGTCTATCCACCAGTTCATCTGTCCTTGGAAAAGGATGGGCATCCGTTTTAGTGACTGCATTTAGAGCTCTGTAGTCCGCGCAGAATCTCAACTCCTTGGATCCTGCCTTTGGTACTAGAACAACTGGACTAGACCATGTACTTGTAGATGGCTCTATAACCCCGAGATCAAGCATCTTGTTGACCTCTCCTTTGATGTGGGATCTCATATGCTCTGACACTCTGTAACCTCTGCTTTTCACAGATAAACAGTCACCAGTGAGAATATCATGCTGGCCCCAAGGGGTCAAGCCTGGTGATAGTGAAAACAGAGAGGCAAACTGATTCAACAGACCTCTGCACTCCTCCTGTTGTTCAGAAGCCAGCTGAGAAGAGAGATTAACTCCTTCTATTTGTTCATCTAAAGGTTGGCCTCTGAGGAGGTCAGGTAGAGGTTCATTCTCCTCTTCCTCTTGAGATGAAGCTAGAAGCAAAGCTCCTACTTCTGGTCTCGAGACATAAGCCTTTAAACGGTTGGTGTGAAAGACTCTGGGAGCCTCCTTAGGTCTGCCTAAGTCCACCAAATAGTTCACCTCTCCAAGTTTGTCAACAACCTTGAAGGGTCCTATCCATTTGTCCTGCAAGGCCCTCTGCCAGTAATTTCCGGACCGGCAAACTTGAAATGAGGGCCAATGTCTTCTTAAACAATCATTCACTGTGTACATCCCTCAGCCGGGTTCACTCTGTTCAACACAATGTTCACGGGTGTATTCTGCTTCACCCCGATTTGCAGGCATCCCTCTGCCGGGCCCCCATTTGCCAGATACACCGTTCACTTTTCTTTTACTACAATGCGTGATTCATTTCCCTTTGCTTTCCTCTTGACAACGTGTCAAAGACTTTCGATTGTACAAGGGGTTTTACTTAACCCTTGTATGAGCACTTTGACCTCTTACATCAGGCTCTGCTAAGGCCTCCCGGTATTTGTAGTTTGAACAAAAGGGGACCAGCTAGTGTCTTTCGGATGAGTGCCACTGTTGCGCCAGACCACTCTGCAGCTGGTCTTTCCCTGGGCTTTCTTAAAAATCAGTAACACACAAGTTCTTTGTTCACAAGTTCCTTCAATTCATATCATGTTGCCGTTTGCAACCATTGCTCAAATCAGTTCGTTTTTTCTACTATCGGTTCTCCCTCTGACTCACAGGCTGTGCTGAACTCCCTGGCGTTTCTTGTCTCTGCAGTCAAGGACAATACCACGGTAGCAAGGGTGTCTCCCAGCCTTGGTTATCAGTGCGGCAGGGCCCGTGCCCCGCTGACATCTATTACTCCACACGCCAACTGTAGTTCCCAGTCTTATGAGTCTTTTCACTGAGGCTTCACAGGTCTTGGTTGAAAAAAAAAGGACACAGCCACTTCCCTCCTTGTTGTTCTTTCAGGTCTCGCTGACCTTTCGCCTCTGTTTGAACTGCCGTCCTGCAATAGGTGCTTCCTCGTGCGTTTGGCCTTGCTCCAAGTGTGCTCTCGTGCTCTGCCTTTTATGCCTGTGGGGAAGGGAAAGGGCCGTCAGTTGTGTGTAGTTATTGTCAATTGCCTGAGTCTGCCTGATCTTTGTGTTGGGACCTATCAGGTAAACGGCTCAGGTGTTAGTCCTTTATTTGTTACGGGGTGAGAAAGAGTTTGTGTCGGATGGGGGGTAGAGTTTCTAAATATCCTTTTGTTAAAGTAAACTGGGAGTTCGGGAAATACTAATCAGAGGGATGTGGAGAAGAATGACTAGGAGTACTTGGGTAGGTAACAGGAAGACAGAGATTCTGGAAGATGTCGTTTACAGGGTTTGAGTTCTTAATAGGTTTACCAGATGCAGAAGGGTTGTTGAATTCGGGTAAGGGAGATTCATTGGGTGGATCAGAGGTATATTTGGAACAGCCTACAAAAGCTTCAGGGACCTTGTCCTTCTTGTCTTCTTCCCTGGTATGATACAGCGTCTTGCCTGGGGGATTCCCCCGTACATAACCTCGGGCTCCCCTACCCATGTGATCCTCACTCGCTCGTCCACCCGCAGGGTTGGGATCTGAAGAGCGCCAGCCCTTCCTTGACCACCTGAATAATGGATTCTCAAGGTCTATTTGGGAGAATACCCTCAGGTTTCTCACACTCCTCACGTTCGAATCTCAATGAGAGAATAAATGTGACATTTTGAAAGTGGCTCATACGGTTGTAGGCGTATCTCTTAATCATATGTGCTGTGTGGAGGTGGAGGCATTTGCTCCAGATCTGAGGAGAGTCCATGAACTATTGTATATATCAGGGAGGCAGGGTCGAACTAGCGTTGATCAGGCATTGCAGGCTCGTGTATCTCTCAGGAAGCTGCAAGGTTACTTCAGATGCCTTTTGACAGCACCATGAGGTGTACAGTTCGGAACAGAAAAATCATATTTTATGTTGCACAATTGAGGTTGCGGGTAAAGGTCGTGAGCCAGGGTTGACCTAGGACAGCTTGGTAGGTCTGGGACCTTATACCATCGAAAGAGATTGTTTCCTGATGGAGATTGAAGGACATATTAAAAGAAATAGTTTGTGTCACAGTGGAGTAACGTCTATTACTTTTGCAAAAGACACTTGATTCTGCAGTATGCTGGGAATATTTACTTGTAGTAGAAACTCCTGTTCCATGTAATTTCATGAGGCCCCACTATCCAGTAGTGCAAAGGTGGTCGCTTTCCCTCTGCTGGAAATAGGCCATTCGCGCTGGTTTACAGGGAAAACAAAAGTACTGGAAAAATGGGCTAGGAAGCTGTGTTGGAAGGTATTTATTCATACTAGGAGACCTGTTTTCCTTTTGCCTTCAGAGGACAGGCCCATCAGTTTTCCTACGGCTTTGCTGGATATACAGGACAAGTACTCAAGTAGTCACCGGTTCGTCCACAACACAAACAGAGTTGATGCAACCTGTGTTGCTTGGCTTCTGACAGGGGACCACTGATGGAGCTGATCTGCATCAGCTCCCGTGAGGCTTTCCCAGGGATTGGAGGGGCCACTGTAGAAGGCATAACTTGTGTAACAAGTGGACCAGGCTGGTCTGTTCTCTCCCTTCGCCAAGGCTCACAGACAACCGGAATTCAATCCTCATGACCTGTTCGATTAAAGTTTGCAAAGACTAGGCTTCCAGGATCTCTAAGAGCCCATCCTTGTACTTTTCACAGATCCAGCTGGGTAATCTCTTGCCTCAAAGAGTCTGCTGCTAATAGCTTGAAGTGGCTAATGCAGGCTATCAAATCTTGAGCCCCTTGCTTTCATCGACCAGCTGATTATGTGCCTGAGTGGTGTGATGAATCCTGCAGAGTCATCACTTAGCCCCAGCCTAAAATCTCCACCCAAAGGCAGCCGCTATCTGATCCTAACCGTCGGGGTGGCATCATGAGGGAGGATCACATGGGAGGAAATGGCTGTAAGGGGGAAGTGGTGACATCTTTGGGAGAGACGCGCTATTCATCTTCTTGTGAGGATGAGAGCCCTTTAATTCCCAAATATCTAATAGCATGCTGTCATTACACAAGTCCCTCCCAAATAATATGCTATCAAACGTCATACAAACGGAATAAGGTTTGTACCTTGGGAGTTCAGGAATTTAATATGAATTCCTCGAAGTGTCATGATTTTGTTTTAGGTAGAGGTTCTAACCCCAATATTAATTCACAAACCTTTTTCATAACATCCCCTAACTAACAAATCTCAGTTCACAAAACAATCAAAAGTAACTAAATGTCAAAAAACCAAAACCAATATGGACTTTAGGATCCATAATGCCTGTGGTCCTGAGACAAGGAGGAGGAACGCAGAGTAAATGAGGATCAGAAGTGCTATTGAACAGAATGTGAGGTCTATTTGTTAAAGAGCAAGACACCTGAGCGGGACATTTAAACCCAAGAATGGGTTACAGCTAGAGAAAGATGCTGAAGGACTAGTAGAGGCAGAGGCAGTCTGGAATGCTGGGACTGCCACAGAAGGAAGAACACCAGCAGAAGCTGATGCGGGAAATGAAGGTGTGCGGCATGGATGTATGTGATTTCACTGAATGTAAAGTTGAAATCTAGAGCAAAACATTTCTTCAGATCTTTCTTTTTTAATTATGTGTGGGGGAGACCCCTAGAACCTCTGTCCCATTGCCCCTTACCTTAGCCTATCGCCTTACCCCACCCTCATGTTTTAAAATGTACCCACTTAACCAACCAAATTTAAAGAAATTCTTTTACGAAGATTTCACATGAGGTAAAAATGGATTCGATTAAATGCACCAATACGGTGCGGCATTGCAGAGTGTGCACAGCAGAAGCAGTCCAGAGTTCTGGGAGGCCACCGAAGCAGAAGGAAGAGTGCCAGCTGAAGTCGACGTGGGAATAGAAGGCGTCCAGTATTTCAGAGTGCACGCAGCTGGAACCAGTGTCGTGGATGGCAAGGGGAGAAGAAGCCCAGCTGCGTGGGAGACGTGCTACCACCCCTACATGAGCTTCTTCGAGGTGGCGTAGGTCGTGGAGGCCCAACAGAGCTGGCAGAGCTCCAAAGCAGAACCGTGCAGACCGCTGAAATTACACTGGAGCTATCATCGGAGTGGGCAGAATGCAGAAGGTTTACCGCAGCAGCAGTACATGAAGCAGAGATGCCAAAAGAGACCGGTGAATTGACCTGAAGTTAAAGGTGACCCCCAGGGCATACCAAGCAGGACATTTGATATTAACTAATGATTTTGAATACCAAACGAATAAAGAGGCAACACAGGTACAATTTCCCTTTTATGGGATACCAATTTGGGAAAACCTTTAACCCACATTGCCAGCAGCCAAAGGGCTATCAAGAAACAGTCAAGAGGTAACTTGGGCGCAATTCTCCTTTCTTGAGTTTCCTGTTTGGAACCCACATAGCACGAGTCCAGAGTATAGAGACTATAAAAACAGGCTTCCATTTTTCAGCCCTCCTCACATGGGATATTGGTGTGGAAAATCTTGGAACAAATATTGCCACTGAAACCAATTGTAGTTTTAGGAGTTTTCTTCTTGGCAGGCAAGTATACCAAGAAAGAAGATGTTTGAAAAAGTGTGGTTGTGATAAAAATGTGTGGAGGAAAGAACTTGTTAAATCTATTATCATTTTTACATACTGTTACATCACCAAAAGTAGTTGTTGTGCTACCCTGACAAAAGTATTCCATTTGAAGAAAAAGTGTGATAGGCTAATAATTGCATTGCATCCTAAGGAAAACAATTGCCTTAGTTTATGAACTTGTGTTTTGTTACAGACATTTGCCTTACCAATAAGGACGCTGTAGAGAACAGTGGGGGGAAAACACATTTTGTTTGTTGAACAGAACTTTGTTGAATCAGAACTTTTCCAAAAGTGTCCCTGAGTTGATCTAGGGGAAAGGGGTCTGACCATGCTCACAAAGAGTATTTTCTTGAATCTATAAGTGTTAAGCAATGTGCCTCACTGGCGCTGCATACCAGACAGTCCAGATGATTGTGCCATTGATGCCAGACTGTCTTGTGTAGTGAAGGTAAGGCAACGCAAGAAACCAACCCAAGACCCACCAGGATGTGACTGGGGAGTCCTGAATCAGCTCCCCACGCCACAGGACGGTTCTCCAAGATTTCGTTGTGCAGGAACCATGCAAGCACTGACTGGGAAGGCCAGACAATGTACAGATACCCAAGGCTATGTCTCTGCAGAGAAGATTGATAGAAGGTGGAGTCTGCCGGAGGAGGACGAGGTCCCAATCTTTGCTGAACAGGTAAGGTGGAGCTGGCAGAGTACAGGAAGAATGAGGTATGGCTGAAAAGGGCATGAAAGGCAGAACCAAGCAAGCAGGACAAGACGCTGGAGAAGGCAAGAGGGAGCAGAGCAGAACCACTGGGTGGAGAACCAAGGAGGCCCAGCAAGAACAGGGAAGGCAAAAGGTCAGGGACCCATAAGAGGGAACAAAAGAGTACTAGGGCAAGGAGCACTATTACTGGAGAGCACCACAGGGCAAGGAACCAACACGTTAAGACCCGAGGAACTGAAAATCACTGGCTGTTTTTATGGCGGCGGGACCACAACAGACTTGGACAGCAAGTCCTTGTGCCGAGCACTCTGTACCCTCCGAATCCACGGAGCGAGGACCATGGCAGTCCGCACATGCATGGTGGATCCACAATGGCAGCGCCCAAAGAAAGCCATGACCTCGCAGAATGAAACCAGGGGCAGCGCCATCATGGATAGAGGTGCCACACACCTGCCGGTGGACCCCTCACGGTAAGTGGAACCATGGGGGAGGCGCCTCGCAGGGAGAACGGCGTGATAATAAGTTTGAACTTTTACACGGTTTTGTTGAAATTAACAAAATTGCCAAAATTCCTCCTATAATTTTGTTGTATGTATTAGTGTGAGGGTCAGAGACTTGTTGGACACTAGGTCCTCTTTCTTTAGTTTTAGTTTGATAGGTTGGGACATCCTTGTGAGGATGGGGAAAGAAAGGCATTTTTATCACCCCTTTTTACTTTTATAAATGGCAAACATTGTGGAAACTATACCTTTGTGTCTGTCTCGCATTCCTGACCCTTCACAGTGGCACGATTTAGGAATTTGAAAGCCTTAAGAAATCCTTTTCTGAGTCTGAGCAACTGTCCAATATCGACTCCGTGCAGAGACACAATGGCTGCCCATGCTAGGGCATTACCAATTAGATAACTCAACATAAAGTTAATCTTCCTTTTGTTGGTTACAAAATGTGTCAACCCAAATATCAACTGAATTGAACAAGATTACAGAATTCAGTTAATTTCATCAAGTCCCCATCAAACTTAACGGATCCTGACTGCCCCATGGAACTCTCTGCCAGGGCGTCTGAGGTGGTGATGGAGAGTGCCTCTTAGTTTAGCGTTTTTCAACCCTGAGCTCAGCAGTCCCAGTGCTCAGTGCTTGCAGCTCATCCTGCAAACCTTACAAGGTGTCATCCCTACTTTTGGGTCGGGGTTTAGGTGTTTCAGTCTGACAAGTCCTGCTTATCACTGAGTTATTTGTGCCAGCTAGCCAGCTACAGGTGCAGTCCAGGGTCTCCATCATGGAGCAACAGCATCAGCCCGACCAGAGGCAGGCAGCTAGAGGGCTCCTACACTCCAGACCAGGGTCTAGTAAATACCATCCAGATCCAAGGAGTAGCAATGTCTCCCAATACCACAGAAATGGTTGCCACTTCTTACTTGCTGCTGGGTGTGAAAAGGAGGTCGACACTAACAAGTCAGAGACCACAGATATGTTCAATGAGGCTTATTTATTTAATCTTTTCTCAGATTACAATTGTCTTCATTGTAATTTCTTCCTTATCTAGTCTATTCTCAATCCTTTTATGGGTTCCACACTCAAGTCTCAGTCCTCTCAGGTGTATGGCTCTCCTCTTTTATTATGCCCAGGTAAAGTGCTGCTGCTACCAAATGTCCTCTTCCTTCAAAGGGTGGCAAAGAAATGACAGAACATCAGTCTTAGCCTGTTCCTTTAAATTCCCACCACCTCCCTGATTGGCTGGAGGACCAGGAAGTTCCCACCCCAGTTGTGAGTTGAAAAGCATTGCCTTTGTCTCTGCTTCTCCCTTTGAGTCTACCTGTATGGTTTGAGACTTCTCTGATTAGGTAGGGTGTTGGAAGTATATCTTGCATCCTTACCCAGCGTGTATGTTTGAGGTTCTGCCTTTATATCCCTGCAGGTCATATCCCTGTGTTATATAAATCCATTGGGGCATGGGGAGACTTTTCCAGTGGTTTCTTTGTTCCCCGAACCCACTCTTTGTGTGAAGTGTGTTGAATTTTGTGAGGAAGCGGCAAGGCTGGGAACTAGAACCCTCGAGCTGTTGATGCAGGGCTGCCGTTTATGGCATTTTCCATTTGCCTGCGTTCCCAGCCTTGCAGCTGTGTGGGCTGTGAAGCTGCAGAGACTGCTCTCTGGTGACCCGCCATTGTCCATGGCAGCAGCTCCCTGCTGCCGCTGACGGAGATCCTCCATGTAGCCGTAGCTGCATGGAGAAAAGCGTTGTTGATGCAACCATCCAGCATCCGGCCTGTGGCGGCAACTCACAGTTGGATGTTGGGTCTCAGTCCAACAAATGTCTGGCATCCTGCTTGGTCTCAACGTCCCGTTCGGTTGAGTCGGTGGGGTCCCAGACAGCCATGGAGTCCCGGGCAGCCTTCTCACATACCCTCCTCACTAAACCCTGATGTTCGGCAGGGAAAAGGAACGTGACATATAATCAGCCTGAGCCTGACGACTACCAAGAATGTGCTTGGGAGTGCAGGAAAAAGGCTGCAAGGATAGGAACCACTGAAGAACCCTAGGATTTGTGTCCTTGTGGCGGGCCAACCAAAGGAGCGAGAAGTGATGTCCCAACAAGTAGTACCGTAAAGACTCCATCGCCCATTTAATTGCAGACACTCCTTCTAAATGGTGGCATATCTGGTCTCCTGAGGGAGCAACTTACGACTAATGAACAACAGGGGTCATTCCTACTCTCCCTGTCCCTGGAACAATACAGCACCCAGTCTGGTACCCGAAGCGTCAGTATGTAAAAATAAAATGAAAAGGTTCAGAGAAGTCCGGAAAATGAAGGACAGCTGGAGTTGTTAAACTGTTTTTTAACACTTGGAAGGCAGCTTTAGCCTGTGCCTTCCTTTCAGGTCCTGGCAGGGGAGATGTCTATTTTAAGAGATCCGTGAGCAGTGCCGCTAACGTGGCAAAACGAGGTATGAACCTCCAGTAATAAACCACTAACCCCAGAAAGGCTCTTATTTGTTTCACTGTGATAGGGAATGAGATGCAATGCATCACTTCTACCTTATCTCTTTGCTGCCTCACAGTTATGTTGCCCACCTGGTACCCTAGGTATTTGGTCTGGGAGGCAGCCACTGTGGTTTCTCTTGGATTGCCATGAAGACATGCGGACTGAAGGGTCATCAAAACTTGTTCTAGGTGATGAAGATAATCCTCCCAGGTAATGGTGTGAATGACAATGTGGTCCAAATAAGCAGTTGCGTAAGTGCTATGGTTTCGTTGATGTTTGTCCATAAGTCTATAAGTCTTTGAAATGTTGCTGGGCCCCATACAGACCAAAGGGTAGTACAGTGAACTGATACAACCCGCTAGCTGTGGCAAAAGCGGTTTTCTCCTGGTCTTCTTTTCTTAGCAGAATTTGCCAATAACCTTAGTCAAAACTATTGTAGTGAGAAACCAAGCCCTGCCTAACCATTCCAAGAGGTCATCCATATGCGGCATGGGATATGTGCCAAACCTCGAGATGCTGTTCAGTCATCCGAAATCCATGTAAAAATGCCTGGAGCCATATGTCTTAGGGACCAGAACGATGGGTGAGCACCAGTGACTGGTGGAAAGCTCTATTACCCCTAAATCCAACATGATATGTGGCATTGATAACGAGCCTGCACACAAGTGTTTCTAGGCACGAGAAAACAAGATGGGGGAAACAAAGGGAGGACAAAATAACAATCTTACTAGGCCTTGTGTCATTCAAATCGCACAAGTGCAGGATAGACGAAAGAGGAGAAGTGCCGAGGGGAAGGGGGAAGTGCAGTTCACTCACAAGTGCAGCTAGAGGGTGGCTCATAAGTGCAGAGAGAAGGGACTGTAGGTTTGCAGATACAGACCCTTAAGTGCTGGGGAGCACTTGAAACGGAGGCAGTGCAAGGGCAACTGGACATGCAAAAACCTGGGGCCGAGTTAAGAGGGTGACCAGGTGACGATTGCATGGGGCAGTCAGGTGCATCAGCAGAAGAGAGGAAGAGAGAAAGCGGAAGCAAAAAGGAAGGTCTTCAGTTGCCCCCAACTCTCTGCTTGGAGATGCATCCGACCCTCAGACAGTTGGAGGTGGATGAGAGGTGAGCTTAAGAAAGAAGATGTTTTGGAAGAGAACGTTAGAGGTAGAGCGGTCCCAGGCCCCAGAAAGCCTTGTGGGTGATGCAGAAGGTCTTGACATTGATCCTTACAGCCACTGGGAGCCAGTGAAGTGATTTCAGAGCTGGAGAGATACGATTCCTGGGCTTGAGGCCGAGGTCAAGTCTTGCACTCCTGTTCTGGATAAGTTGTAAAGGTCTAAGAGTAGAGGCAGGAAGATTTAGAAAGAGTTGTTGCAATAGCCCAGCCTATAGAGCCCAGAGCTCTGGAGACAGTGGGCCTCATTATAAGTTTGCTGGTCCAGTAGTAACAGCACCGGTAAGCTACAGGCGCCGTTACTACCGGACCGACAAACTACGAGTTGTGCTCGCGGGTGCCTTTCTGCCCGCCAGGTCTGACCTGGCAGGCAGAGCGGCACCCGCGAGCACAACTCGTCGGATGCACCGGCACCATTCATGAATGATGTCGGTGCATCCGACCTCCCCATTCCCATTGAGCCCTATGGGGCTTAAATGGGACTGGGGAGTAATGAATACCGGCACCCGGCAAATGGGACTGACCGGGTCTGCCGGGGTGGGAATGCCCCCGTATGTCCCTATTGCCGGGTGCCAGTAATTTCACGAGTTTGGTGGCAGTCATGCCGGTTTTACCGGCACAGCTGCCGCCAAACTCATAATGAGGCCCAGTGAGCTTCTGGGGCAAAAGGAGAAAAGGAAGAATACCTCTGAGGAAGGAGCAGGAAGAGGGCCAAAAGTGGGTGGCCAGAGAGAGAGGGGAAAAGAGGGAGCAAGTGTCCCAATAAGGAGGATCTCAGTCTTATTAGCATTAAGGCAGAGATCATTGGCAGCACACCATTTCTGAATTGCGGCCACACTGTCTGGTATGAGAGAAGTAGCAGAGGTCACTGAGGGGAGCCTGAAAGAGAGCTGATTGTCTTCCGCATAACATTGACATTTGGAGCAGAAAGTAGCTATGCGGTGGGCAAGAGGTGCCATGTTGTGGTTGAAGAGCCAGGGGAAGAGGTTATACCCCTGGGGAACACCACAAGTAGAGAGAGAAAGAGAGAGAGAGAGAGATAGAAGAGAGGAAAGACCCCATTTGGACCTGAGAGGGTTGGTCGTTGAGAAAGGAAGTCAACCAGGCCAGGGCCTGACCAGTAATACCAAGGTTGTTGTGGAGACGATTGAGGAGAATGGCATGGTTGACCATGTTGAAAGCAGAGGATAGATCAATGAGAATGAGGACAGAAGGGAGGTTATACTCAAGATTGGAGAGCAAGTCTTCACGGGTGTTCAGGAGAGCAGTTTCCGTGCTTCTGGCAGCTCTGAAGCCAGACTCGTGGTCCTGGAGGCAACCAACAGATTCAGTATGTGGATTAAGCTGGGAGATGGCCAGCTTTTCCAAGAGTTAGCCAGAGAGGAAGGATCGGCCGAGGCCTTCTTTATAACGGTGTGCACGAGAGAGTGCTTAAGGGGGAGGGAAAAGTTCCAGTGGCAAAGGAGTGATTGCAGAAATCGGCTAAGGCTGGAGCCAGGGTGTCAATGTGGTCCTTGATTGTTCGGGATATGCAGGGGATAACCTGCTTTGATGAGACTGTCATAGATCATGTCAAGAAACATTGTCAGGGGTGAACTGGAAAAAGGAAGAGAAAGGAGGAGGAGAGTTGGCCTCAGACGGGCCAGAAGTGTTAGAGGAGGAGGTAGGGTAAGAGAGGGTGGACAGGATGTCCTGAGTTTTAGTAGTGAAATGAGAGGCCAATGTCGTTCAGTGGGCCTGGAAGGGAACAGGAGAGGTAGAGACTGCAGCAGGATTGACCATTTCCTTGCAGATTTTGAAAAGTTAAGCCAAGTTGTTAGATGCCGCGGAGATGCAGGCTTGGATGTAGGCTATCTTCTTAGAGAGGACAGAGAGTCTGTACTGCCTTTGGAGCAGGCGGCAGGCCAGTTTGTCTGGAGGTGTGCCCAATGCCCTCTACTTCCTCTCCATGGAATTCCCCTCCTCATCTGCAGCCTGAACAAGAGCCTCAGGTATCCAGTATGGTCCTTGGTGAACTATCTGGTTTGGTAGTGTCTGTATCACATGGTAGGCTTCTGTCGTCCTACCTGGTTGGGATGGAATACAGTCTTTTATATTTACCCAGAGCAATAGTTCACTTCGCTGGTTGGCTGACAGCCATGGATTAATAAGTAGATATTTGGTCCCGGTAAAGAAAGGGGAAAGATGGAGGGAGCAGAGGCTAGGAAATTAAAGGAAAAGATAATATTTTGTGTGAGGCAAGGTAGTTGTAGCAATGGGGATCAAAGATGGACCACTGAAAAGCTGACTAAGAGTGACTTATTTATTTTATTGTTTTTTTATAACAGGCCTAATACCTGAGTTCGGTTTCTAAGCGTGTATCTGTGCTAATGGTAATGGTAAAATGCTATTGAGGTCAACCAGTAACAGGGTGTCCCCATGTGATGCTTATGTTTGAGGTCAGTCAGGCCGCTACAGTAAATACCAATGTGCCAACACTAGTTTACTGGGCATGTGCCAGTTCCTTTTGGAAACCAGTGCTGTTGTGAACCAGATCGAACGTGACTCTTCTCACTTTCTAGTGATAGGTCTGTATATATTTAACCTATAGTGTTCATCAAGGACAACGGAGGATGCATCGTGGAAGTGCTCGTCATGAGAGGCACTAACAACGACTGCTATCTACAGGTAAACCCATTTGGGCTAAGCACATTCTGGGGGCACGCACACAGCAGAATCTGGGCAGTACAGAATGTATTCTGTGAAAAATCCTTCTCCTTTGGTGCCATTACATTTCAAGTGTCAGCAACATCCTTCTGGGCATTCGTGATATATTTTTGATGCCGTTCCGAGACCATTCCAAAATGGTTGCCCTATACACGAACACCGCAGTGCTTGGTGTGTTTACTACTTGAGGGCCTTCTGATTGGCTGAGCCCCACTCATCGGAGCCAATTAGGGAGCCGGCAGGCAAACACTGGCCCCCCACCAAAGGCCCACTCCTAAGGCCAATGTCTGTGCCTATCCGTTCCTATGAGGACTCCCTCTTCCTTTAGCAACCCGCAGCAAAGCATGGAACAGGCAGCCTGTTACCCCCACGTACTTGGGACTCTGTAACTCTACGCAGCCTTCAGAATACCTGTGAGTGATGACTGGACATTGTCATTGCCTCTCCACCAACCATAAAAACTGCTGAACGTATGCTGTAAAAGGCGAATTGAACTTCAAAGGTGTAAAACCTCTTTTTATTGCTTTTTCCTTCCCGGCATTGCGAGCTGACAAGGGGCTCTTGCCGTGGATATCTCGCTTCCTGGAGGAGGCGGAGCTGACTCAAGGCACGTGACAAGCCACGTGACCCACCTGCCCATCTTAAAGCTGGGCCATCCACCCTCGCGGCATTAAGCCCGACAGGAGACAAGCCCACCGGCTGTTGTGCGGCTGTTCGGGCCTCATAAAGGTAAACGGAGTCCGGTAGAGTTTGAGGAGTCCGTGGATTCCGGGACTCCCTTCTTGGTTTCCCTTCGGCCTCCCCTGCTCCCCGCACATATTGTTTGCTGCAGAGGCTACAATGCGAACAAACGCTACAACGGCCCAGGCGAAAGGCAAGTCTATGAGCGCTGCTATAAAGACTCGAGCCCAAAGGAAGCGTGCGCGTGAGTCTGCCTGCAACGACTCTGAACGCTCATGGCTCTCGGCGGAATCCTCGGAGGCGTCTCGCACACCTGTCCCGGTCCCTGCTGCTGCTGAATGCGTACAGTTCACGAATGAAGCGGAGCGTTCGATGCAGTCAGTCGCGAACTTGACCCCCACACACAACAACGGTGAAACTACAGTAAGTGTTTGTGTGTCTGCTATCTCGCAAGTAAATTCAGACTTTCCTATTCATGTCGGGCACACGAGAGGGTCCGTTGCGGGTGGGTGTCCGGAGTCCGTGGTCGAGCCATCTGTAACACAGTACATTATTGACACTGTTATCGTCCAGCCTAGTCCATCCCAAATGGACACCCTCCATGACTCCCCATCCTGCTCCCCGTGTCAAAGTAAATGTGATGAGCCATCTGATAAGCGTGACAGCCCATATGAAGCACAGAAAATCCCGATAGTGATGTCTAACTCGGCTTCAACACGTGGCTCTGCTGTACTTCCAACTTGTGCCGCACCACATGACAGTAGTACAATGCAACATGTCTGTGGCATTGCGCAATTGCCTTCCTGTTGGCCTATTGGTGTAACGTCTGATGTTCAGGTTCTTCAAAAGAGCCCAGGTGCATGTGATGCAGTTTGTGCTCTAATGCAAAAAGAAACAAGTAGCGGATCTCCGTGTATAAGATTCTACAGTGCACACGAAAAGCTGCTACCGTCGCCGGCGACGTCATTGAACACAATGCCCGAAGTTGGGCCCTCTGACACAGCGTTCACATTCGATGAAGTGGATAAACCAGCTCAAAATCTAGAGTCAGAATCTTCTTCTCGTGGTTCCTTTGCAAATGCTGAGTGGGAGAGGTTGTCGGTTCTGCAAGAAAAAGACCCTAACAACCGAAGAAATTCCTTGGAAGTTGTGAATAAATTGTTAATGGACCTCAAGCATTTGAATAAAAGCAGATCGAACAACTCGGCATTAAAAAACTCTATGCCGGGCGCTACAGCCCTTGTGGGGGCGTCCACTATTTCTGTGGCCGGAGCGCACCCATCTGCACTGCGGGATAAAAGTCCTCCGCAGAGCTTTTCTATGGCCAAGGTGAATCAAAGAAGAAACAGACGCTCGAGTTTCTCTCCGAGCATTCAATGCTCACAGAAGAAACTTGCTACAGCAAAAAGAGCTGACCCCATTACACCGCAAAATGGTACAGCGTCGAATTCGTACCAACGTATGGATGGACCTTCAACCGTGGGCTCTCATTCTGACGTTACGTCAGATTCATTTTCATCGGACTCATCATTAATGGAGCGTCCTTTTCCAAAAATCAGACGCCTTCCGTTGAGTAAAAGGCGATCTACAGGCCTCTCAACGGATAGCACTGGCAATGAACGCCCATTACCAAGCATGCAAGAGCTTCAGACGCTTATTATGTCATCAACTACAATTGCTCTGGCTCCATTTTTGAAAATGTATGAACACATAAACGACAACATGAAAGATCTAACAGCTTTAATTTTTGGCATGAATACGAAGATTGTTGAACTGGAGAACTCTCAGACGATTCTAATGAACACATCTCTGTATACTGATAAACAGGTGGAACTGGCGTTAGGTGTATTAACAGATAGTAACAAAAACTCTTTTCTAGATAGAAAATTATTGGCTGAAGTGGCAAAAGAGGCTTTACACCTTTTCCAACAAAAAATCGATAAGCCTGGCTATATTGGAATTCCTGAAGATAGAGGAGTACTGATCTCTCAAACTCCAAACAGCCCTGTAGCTTGTTCATCTGTTCGGATTCCACTAGCCACATGTGCCCAGATTGCAGAGGCCACTGCTATTGAATCGAAGAGAAGTCTAGATACGTTGGCCTGTAATGAAAAAGTGACTGTAGAAGTTGGTCAGGATCAATACTCGTTGTTGCCGGCTCCATGCCCTTTAGGTCCGCAAACGGCTGAGTTTGCCCCCTCCGCCATTGATCCAATTCCACCCTTATCGACCAATTTTCAGGCCATTATTGTGGAAACTCAAGCTGCAGTGAATTTGGTTCTTCAGGACCCCCAATTGGCTGCCTCTTCCAATCAAAATCTTGTTCCTGATCCCACTAAAGAGGTGTCCAATGCTGTACAAAAACATGGAAATGACACTGCTGCTGCAGTCTTCGACATTTTCAAGCATCCCACGAGTGGCCCCATTACAGGTCCGAAAGCTGGAATCTGTAGAGGCAACGAATCCAAAAAATCAAAAAACTTGCCAATGAAAAAAAGGAACTGAGGTAATGATTCCAGGAAATTTCTGCGTAACATAAAAACGGTGAATGTAACTGTTAATAAAACAATTTTAAAAGGGATAAAGGATGCACCGAAACCTCTGTTAAATGCTGCTTCTAGCGACCTGGATACGGCCGCTGAACCAACAATCAACACATGTGACATATCTGAGGACTTGCTAAACATGTCTGTATATGAAGATGCAGTAGCCGAGGACGTGGAGGGGGCTGCTGAGCTTGACACTATACCGGCTAGCCCACTTGATGTATCCAAGCAGACTGGCAAAACAGCCGGTCCTTTGAGTGCAGCCTGTCCTCAAATGATTAACCAGCTTGACACTGGATCAAATCCGACTGGCCATAATTCCACTCATCCACAAGTGCCAGCCTCGAAGTCTACCAGATTTGTATCCCTATGCGAGATAACTGGGCCATTTACTACTTCCACAGATGACACGGACATCTGGTCGAAATCCTTCATGACGCTAGAGGAGAAACGTCGCAAGACGTGTGACCTATTTAACAACGGGCAATTCAAGACGGAAGATCCAGAGGCACAAGCTCCCTCTGCGCCTTGTATCAACCTGCCATCTTCGGTAGTCGCCAAGAACGACTCATTAGGCTCTAACTCCAGGGGTATTTTGCCTAAGTCGCTGCAACCTAAGGCCATTGGGGTTGCGCAAAGAAATCTATCACTGAAAAAGCAAACAACAAATGAACCCCTTAAGAGCAAACATTGGCCGAATGACCCTTCTCACCACCAAGTACTTTTAGAACGTATCGACTCTGCTGATGACTTGATAATGAATCGGCATAATGTTTTACGGCTTTGTCATCTGGTACAGAGCCTGTGGGCAATAGAATCTGACGACTTAAAAATTGTAGAATTATTTGAGGAAAGTAAAAATGATGCAGTTATTCTACATGTTCAGTCTAAACTGATAGCTGATACACTGCTCCAAGCAGGACCGGTCCTAATGTCCCTGGGCTTTGATATTTCCTTAGCCCCAATACGGATCCCAGAAGAAGCATTGAATAAAGCTGCGAACTCGTTGGAGGTTGGAAGAGATTACAAAAACCCTTCAGCTCGTTCATGTGAGAGGGTTACTGTAGCTTCTCATTTGAGATCTTTCCCCCCGGCACAGAAGACCAGTAAGCCCATGAACGAGACATCTAGCCAAAATAACATCAAGATTACAATCACAGGAGCTAGTCAAGCACATCACACCGAAGATCTGCTAGGGTCTGATACGCTGCCGAGGGTGCAAGGGAATGAGTGGGCTTGGGTTTCTGAAACTTTAAACAATATCATGCCATGCTAACGCCAGGTCCCCAAGCACCCTAATAGCGACAAAACCCTTACTTTGGGCTCCTGGAACACAAGGGGCTTTAGTCATCTGTTTAATACCACCTGGGCTGATGATTTGGACCTTATTTGTCTACAGGAGACATGGCTACGTGAAAAACCCATTTTGGAAGGTTTCGAAATTGCCTGTACACCAGCCCTCAAACAGACTAGGGGGAGACCGATGTCAGGCCTTCTGGTAGCCGTCAGGATTAATTCAGGTCTTCGGATCCTGAACTCAATTGACATTTCTCCATATATTCAAGTGACCACGGTCGGGGTGGGAAGCATGGCTGCTGGCGCAACAACCAACATCTGCATCTTTAACCTTTACTGGAACCATGCGGCCAGTGGAGCCATAAACTTCATAGACGAAGTCACCAAGTCTTTGGACGAGCAGTTGGAAGCCTGCCCCCCAATTGACCTGATAGTCTGTGGAGATCTCAATATCGACTGTTTTGATCATCAGGACACATCAGGTCACAAGAAGACTTCCAACAACTTAGAATCACATTTGGCAACCCAATGGTCTCTGGAAATGGAGTTACGTGACTTGATGATGCTGAACGGCCAAACGTTAGGCGACATTCCTGCTGCCTACACATGGAGACGAGGCGACATGACATGGTGGTATTGACATTTGCGGCAACTGACAAAAGGCCTCAAGATCGCTGGGCCTTTCCAACTAGAACAGGAGTCGGTAGGATTCGCCTAAACCTAGATCATACTGAGACAGGCAATATCTTGAGAGGTCTTCAGACTTCTGAACTCACGGAGTACAGCCATCTCCTAACCCAATACCAAGAACGCAAGAATCACATGGGCAACAGTCTTTTCTTTCCAAAGCACAAATTTGATCTTGAGGTGCAACAACGGAAACGCCTCTTACGTTGGCAGATAAGATCGGCCCACAAACAAACACCTACTGTTGCAAATGGGCTTGTAAGAAATTTCAAACAAAGCTACAAGAACTGGCTGAAGCCCCATAAAGCTATTATGCTGCAGAATGACGCGGAGCTGATGCTATCAAAAATGAAGAGCTCTAATGCTGTTGAATACTGGAGATTGATAAACGACAACTTTGCT
This sequence comes from Ambystoma mexicanum, assembly GCF_040938575.1. Lineage (NCBI taxonomy): Eukaryota > Metazoa > Chordata > Amphibia > Caudata > Ambystomatidae > Ambystoma > Ambystoma mexicanum. Next base: position 652,485,497 of record NC_090923.1, read on the forward strand.
CCTCAACATGCTCTCCAGGCAAACCTGGTCTCTGAGTCCGAGTGGGTATCCTTTTACGCCAACCTTTTTTGTAACAACAATGAGGTTGTTGACTGTAGTCCTCCAGCGCTGCCACATTGGGACTTGGTTTTTGATTATGATGATATATTGAGAGTCATTAGGAACCTGCACAACTCAAGAGCCCCCGGACCTGATGGCTTAACGAACTTTACGCTTAAACTCCAACCTGAATTATGGACTACCTTTTGTGAGTTACTGTTCAAAAGAATTGTCAACAACTGCAAGACCCCTTTGTCTTGGAAATCAGCAGTGATAATACCTATCTTCAAAAAAGGCGATCGTCGTAATCCCAAGAATTATAGACCAATTGCACTACTCGATGTATTGGGCAAGGTCTATGCCACTCTCCTCCAACAAAAATTGACGGAGTGGTTAACAAAGTGCAATCAGATGGACACTAGGCAAACTGGATTCGTCAAAGGCTTGGGTTGCGGCATTAACCTTTTAATACTAAACTTATTGAAAATGGAAGCTTTGCGATCTAATTCCAAGATTTATCTCGCCTTGGTGGACTTGTCTCAAGCGTTCGACAGTATTAACAGAGAATTACTTTGGTCTAAATTGACCAAATGGAATTGCCCTGCAAGTCTGCTGGCCGCCATTCATGAACTACATACGAACACGACCATTAGAGTCCGCCTAGATCAAAAGGGTAATCTATCTGTACCCATCGCCACCTCCCGAGGTGTCAAACAAGGTTGCCCGCTCGCGGCAACTATATTTAACTTGTACATATCCGATATCAAGGACGTATTTAGTGGGCTACGCACTTTCCCGCCAAAACTCCATGACTCCCATGTGGACTATTTAGTCTGTGCAGACGATATCATTCTGATAGACTCAACTCCCATAGGTCTACAGCGCAAACTAAATGCCGTGGAAAAATACCTAATAGATAACGGGTTGGTTATCAATAGAGGGAAATGCGAAATAATGGTCCTTGAAAGACTGCAAGGATCCAATTCGAACCGGCAGAAATTCAAATGGTACATGAACAAAGAACCCATTGGACGCGTCTTTAACACCAGTTACTTAGGAATGCAACTAAGTGCCAGCAGAAATGACGCTCCCTGGGTGAACTCAGTCAAGAAAAAATGCCGTCAATTGGCGTGCCAAGCAGTCATAATCAACAAAAAATTTGGGAAATTTACTCTAAGACCGACGTTAACCTTCTTTCAGCAGAAGGTGGTACCATCTCTGATTTATGCTGGCGAAAACGCCTTTGGTTGTGGGTTTGAAGTGTGGAATTCTTTAGAAAACATCTTCAGGACCAGGGTTCCCCATCTCCATAAAGGCACCTCCACTGTTTGTATTAGATACAAACTTGGCTACATATCCATGCAAGCAAGAGTCGCTTGGAATCTTCTAAGCATTTTTAGGAAAGTAAACTCTAACACCGTATTGCCTCAGATGAAGATTTTACACAGCCTACAGTTCGCCAAAGCACCTACAATTGCATTTCAATGGAACAAGATATGCTATGATGTGCTTAGCTCGTACGATATTATGATGCAATTGCTGCTTGAAAATCCAGATGCCGCGAAACTAAAGCTTTGGAGAAATTACTGGATCCAGACTTGTGACAAAAGAGCTAATTCTAAATCCATGCGTGAAGTGCCGGCCGAGGCAAGAGCATACGGATATGTACCTCCATACTTAGCTTGCTTCCCGGACCAGTGGGCTCGGGCCGCCTACCTTCAGTTTAGGCTGAATGCTATGACAACTAAAGAACGTCTTTGCTATTGGTCTCAATCTCCGGACTCGGACCTTGTGTGTCGATTCTGTTCCTCCACAAAGGAAACACATAAACATCTAATCATAATGTGCCCCGAGTTTGAGACTGAGAGAGTTAACATCTTCAGCCCAGTAACAATGAATTTTCAGTGCCTCACTCGTGATGACTGGTGGAGAGCTCTGTTTGATGGGTCAAACAGAGTGTTGTTATATGCCTTGGTTTCTTTCCTTCGTGTTATAAAAGATCGTCTACACGATATCTCGGTGGACCTGATCGCTGGGATGTCGTGAGGTCTGCACCCGAGACTATGTTATGGGAAATAGATGAAGGGAGGAGGCCTTGTATTGATTTGAGATGAATGTATAAATTTTAGCTTGGTTTTCTTTTCTTTCTTTTTTTTTAAAGGTTTGTAATATAACCAATAAAAACAAATTTAAAAAAAAAACTGCTGAACCAAGGTGTGCCTACACCTTTCTGCCTGCCTTGCCTTCCTTAATCTGACTTATTCCTCTTTTCATCGCATTTCATGTCTCTTTTGGAAAACTGGAAGCATGGTGTGTTTTTTAACATCCCTGCACCCCATTTTGCATTGCATTTTGTGTCTCTTTTTGAAAACTCAAAGCCTGGTGTGTGTTTAACAGTATTATCCAAGTTGACCGTAGATGATTTGCCTAAGGTCGATTTGACCGAATTTAGTGAGTTTGTTTTACCGCAAATAAATGTGGCAGGTGGGTTTGGGTTAATAAATAATATAGGGGGGCTTTGGAGAGGGCAGTGGGGGGGTCTCCTCCACATAAAAAGACCAATAAAAAAAAGATATTCATCTCTGCACCCCATAATGCATTGCATTTTGTGTCTCTTTTGCAACTACTAGGCCGCCCGGTGAGTTTGTGCTCAGCCTGTGCTGTGCAGTCCCTCCTCTTTCTTCCAACTATCCTCTGCTGCCCCTAGGGCACTCACCATTTGCCCTATCTTCTCTAGCTGCTACACTATCTCCTATCCTCCCTGTCTCTCACGAAGTCTGGAAGAAAACAACGTTAAAAAAAGACATCCTGACCACTATCCCTGGCCTACCAATCGCGGACAACTATGTCAGCGCAACTTCCAGACAAATCTTCACTGATATCCTCTTTTCTGTCCCATCTGCAGATCTATGGACTCCTCCTCTCATATCTACTCTCTCTTTCCTCACCCATTAACGGTGGCACTAAATGGGAAGTCCTCTTGGTGGACTTCACATCATCCAGGTGTGTCATTAATGTTTATCACACTGGCAATACCTTGGTTCAGGGTCCTCAGCCCAAGCTGCTCCTCTTTGACCCGCACATGCTGTCCCTCATTAACTACCTTCCCATACCTGCTACTCCTTCTTTCACTCTCTCGGTCATCCCCACCCCTCCGACTGGTGTACCATGCCACTGTACCCCTCCTTGGAAAACCTTCAAAAGGTGGACACCTCTTGCATCTAGCCACGCTTAATGCTTGTTCTGCCATCAAACACTATGCTGACATCTGCCTTCTCCTTGAAGACCTTGACCTCAATATCTTCGCTCTTACTGAGACGTCCTTCAATGCCAGCTCAGTCACTGCTTTTGTCTCCCTCCTCCCTGATGGCTGTAAGATCATCTCCAAGCCTTGTCCTAACAGTGTTGGTGGTGGGGTAGCTCTAATCTTCCCTGAGTGGGTCCCTTCTTCCCTCATACCTACCCAGCCTTACTCTTCCTTCGAGAGCCTGGTCTGCAAGTTAGTCATCTCCAGTTGTCGAAGTGGGTGGGAGCAGTCAGGAGCGGTGCTCCTGTACTTCTTTTAATTACGTTTTGCCATTCCTATACTTTTATTTTAAAAAGAAACCGTTCCGGAACACTGCACAGGACGTTTCCTTAAAGACCAGGCACATGTGTTTTGTTTTTTTATTGTGTATGGGAGGGGGCGCGGCGATGGGAGGGGGTGCAGCGATGGGGTCTGGCGATGGGGTCTGTGGAGAGCGGTGCAGGCCAGTAGGGAACATAGTTCCACTACTTCTTTTCATACACTTCGACCACTGGTCATCTCTCCCACCTCCTCTATGATCATTGCCACTATCTACAGGCTGTCTGGCTCAACCATCTTGTTCCTCTCTGAATGGGCTGATTTTGCCTCCTCTCTCATCACAACCACCTCTAAACTCATTCTTGCGGGTGATTTCTACATCCACCTTGACTCCTCAATCATGGCAGCCGTTCTCTTCCATGACCTCTGCACCTTGCTCTCCCTCTCCATTCTCCCCTCTGGTCCTACCCACTCGGCTGGAGACACTCTTGATGCCTTCAACTCCATGCTCCCCCCCCCCACTGATCACCCCACTCTCCTGGTCAGACCACTCTCTCTTCTTCTCTCCCCTGAGTCCGCTGACCGTACCTCTCTCAGCCCTGCCAACCTTGTTCATGAACATCTGTCTGATGAAACGAGTGTCAGCTGCTGCCTTCGCATCTACCCTCATCGTTCCCTCTATCCCCTCTTCAGACTCTACCACTGACTCTGCTCTCAGCAACCTACATCTTGCCATTACAAATACCCTTGACATTCTTGCCCCAATCATGTGGATCCACCTAAAACATGCCTCCAAGCATAACACCTGGTACGACTCCGAACTTGCAGCCCTGAAACGTAAGTGCAGAGCTGCGGAACGGAAGTGGCAGATCTCAGGCTCACCCTCTAACAAACTTGCCTGTCGCCTGCCCCAAAGGCAATATAGACTCTCCATTTACGACAAGAAAAGGGCCCACATCCAGGCTCGCGTCTCCTGTGCATCCAACAACAGGGCTGAACTCTTTAAAACCTGCAGGGAACTAGCCAACCCTTGCGCAGTCTCCTCCTCACTTCTTCCCTCCGAGGCCCTCTGCATCGCACTGGCCACACACTTCACTGCATAAACTAGGACAGCCTGAGCACCCTTGAATCCCCCTGCCCATCCCCTTGCACCACCCGTCTGCCTCCTATGGCCTCCCTCTGCCTTTCTCTCCTACTTCTCTCCTATCACACCTGATGAGGTCATCAGAGTTGTCCGCTCTGTAAGGAAGGCATGGTATCAAAGTAAGACAGGCACAATTGAACACAGTTGGGTGTTTATTGAACTTTATCAAGGGTGTGATAAACGCCTGTCTAAACCTAAATCTAAGATGTGAGCAAGCTACGACCATCAACTAATATTAATGCAGTCCTACTGGAGACTCGTCAAAATAAAAGGGCCTATGCTAAAAAACATGTTGTAAATCCTTACCACTAAATACAAATAGTGTGGGGTGATGTTCATGAAAAAGAAAAAGTGCTGACAAAGAACAAGTTACTTCTTACCTTGTAACGTTCTTTCGATGGGATGTTCCTCCGACGTATTCCTTATCTTAGATATCTCTTTCCAGCTTTGCTGGCCTCGGAATTTTTTTCTCTAGAAGGCGCTGCGCGTCGACGTCCGCCGAGTCGATGTCCCTCGACAGCCGCTGTATCGACGTCGACGTCATCCTGCCTATAAAGGCCGCGCGCAGCATCCGTTGCTCAGTTCCGTTTTGTAGCCCACAATAATTCTTTATGGACTAGACTAATCACCCTGAAGGAGCGTAAGCTGCAACAACAAGGGAAGTAGTACTGCGGGGATGGATGGGAGGGTCGATAAGGAATACGTCGGAGGAACATCCCATCGAAAGAACGTTACAAGGTAAGAAGTAACTTGTTTTTCGAAGGGATTGTGTCCTCCGACGTATTCCTTATCTTAGATAGGCTCCCATAGCAGTATTCTGTTATTGGAGGTGAGAGTACTGACTTCATGCTTCCTCTCATTGATGAATAGAGTGCAATACTGCCCTTCCAAACCTAGTTTCCTGACTGGAGGAGGAATCCAAGTTGTAAAACCGTGTAAAGGTATGGACGGATGACCATGTGGCAGCCGCACATATGTCTCTAACCGGCACTCCTCTTTTGAGGGCCGATGAAGCTGCGATACCTCTGGTCGAATGAGCCCTAAGATTTTGAGGGGGCTCTTTTCCTGCCAGTTTATAACATTCCAAAATGGCTAAAATGATCCATCTGGAAATGGTCTGCTTAGTTATCGGTAACCCCAGCTTGTGACCTGCGTAGCCTACAAACAGCTGGTCTGCTTGTCTTGTCTAGCCAGTCTACTAATGTAAAAACCTAAAGCCCTTCTTGGGTCCAGCCTGTGTAACCTCTCTTCCTCTTTCCCCGGATGGGGAGGAGGATAGAAAGATGGAAGGGTAATCTTCTGTGTGATATGAAATTCAGAAACCACCTTTGGGAGGAAATTAGGCTTCACTTGCAGATCTTTGTGAAAGATTGTATGAGGGGGTTTGCAAGAAAGAACTTGTAACTCGCTCACCCTTCTAGCAGATGTAAGTGCTACTAATAAAACAGTTTTAAGGGTAAGAAATCTTAACGAACAAGAGTGGAGTGGTTCGAAAGGTGTGCCCATCAGGAAAGTTAGGACTAAATTTAAATCCCATGGGGGAACTTGGAATGGTCTTGGGGGATAAACGTTAGTTAACCCCTTTAGAAACTGTATTACCAAGGGTAACTTGAAATAGGATGGTTCTTCCGCAGTGCGCTTAAAGATGGATAGCGCTGCGAGATAGCCCTTGATGGTGCCAACTTGAAGGTCTGAATTTGCTAAATAAAGTAGGAAGGACAAAACCATTGGTGTACCACATGAAAAGGGATCGATATTCTTTTCCCTACACCAGCTGCAAAATCTGTTCCAACGGCAGCGGTATAAAGATTTTGTTGCTGGCCTTCTTGCCGAAAGCAACACCTCCATAACGTCATCAGGGAGGTCCCAATCCTTGTACCTCAGCCTTTCAGAAGCCAAGCGTGAAGGTTGAGGGTTTTGATGTCTGGATGGAGAACCTGACCTCCCTTCTGTGAGAGCAGATTCTCTGAGTGGAAGTCGAATTGGAGGGCAGATGGACAAGTCTAGAAGGTCCGGGTACCACATTCTCCTGGCCCAATCCGGGGCAATTAGGATCATGGTTTTCCAGAATCTTCTCAACCTCCTGATCATTTGAGGAATGACAGGGACCGGTGGAAACGCATACAGGAGCGGAAACTCCCAGTCCACTATGAACGCGTCTCCCAGAGATCCTCTCGGGGGAAATTCCCTTGAACAGAACAGATCGCACTTCCTGTTGACACTGGTGGTGAACAGATCCACCTGAGGAGTTCCCCAAAGGGTGAAGATCTCTTGAAGGACTTCCTGAGCTAGTTCCCACTCGTGGGAGACTGTGCTCTGCCTGCTCAGAGCGTCCGCTGTCAAGTTCTTCTCTCCGGCTAGGTGAACTGCCGATAGAGAGATTCCTTCTTGGATTGACCAAAACCAGAGCTGCATCACCTCTCTGCACAGAGGTAGTGATCCTACGCCTCCCTCCTCTTTTGTTGAGGTAATGCATGGCCACTGTGTTGTCCGTCATTATCAGGACATTCTTTCCTTGTACAGATGGCAGAAAAGCTTTCAGTGCAAGTCTGATGGCCCTCAGCTCTAACAGGTTGATATGTAGTCTGGACTCAGATGGAGACCAACGACTGCTGATGGTCAAGTCGTTGGCGTGGGCTCCCCACCCCGTGAGTGAGGCACCCGTGACTACTGTTATCTCCGGCCAGGGTTGCCAAAACTGCTCTCCTTTCAGAATGTTCTCCTGACAGGCCCACCACTGAAGGTCTCGAGCCACCCTGACGGGAACCTGAAGAAGATCTGTCATTCTCCCTGAGAATTGTGACCACTGAGTTCTCAGTGCCCACTGGAGGGATCTCATTCTCAGGCGAGCCTCTGGCACTAGGAAAATGCAGGATGCCATGAGGCCTAGCAACCTCAAAAAGTCAAAGGCTGGGAGACGTTGGGCATTTTGAAACTTGGTGACCATCTGTAGAATATCTTGACTTCTTTAAATTGAGGGAGAAGCCCAGTCTGTGAAGGGAGTGGCAAACATGATCTAGCTGGATCTGAGCTTGTTCCGAAGATACAGCTCTGATCAACCAATCGTCCAGGTAGGGGTAGACGTGAATCCCTTCCCTCCTTAGACTTGTAGCCACTACCGACATTAACTTGGTGAAGACCCTCGGGGCGGAGGTCAGCCCAAATGGCAGCACTCAAAATTGATAATGAGAGTTGCCAATTGCGAACCTCAGGTATTTCCTGTGTTTGAGATGGATTGGCACATGGGAATAAGCGTCCTGAAGCTCCAGAGATACCAACCAGTCCTGGAACTGAAGGGCCTGAAGGATCTGAGAAAGAGTTACCATCTTGAATTTGTCTTTCCTGAGGAATTTGTTCAATTCTCGCAAGTCCAAGATGGGTCTCAGTCCTCCGTCTTTCTTTGGTATGAGAAAGTAAGGGGAGTACCAGCCCTTGTTCCTCTCTGCTACAGGTACCGGTTCTATGGCACCTTTCTCTAGCAGGTCTAAAATTTCCTGCAAGAGGAGCGGATCTGGAGCTTTTTGAGAGTTGATCCCCGGTGGATGACTCTGAGGTATGCGTAGGAGAGGCAGGCAGTAACCTTGTGCAACTGTCTCCAATGCCCAAGCATCTGACGTGATAGCCTGCCATTCCGCCAGATGTTGAGTTAACCTGCCTCCTACAGGTGTCTTGTGAGGGAAATCCTCAGAGTGGTTTTGGGGCGGCTGATGCAGATGCTGATGGTAAAGAGGCACCTGCTGTTGCTGCGGCTTTTGAATATCTACCCCGTCCACCTCGGGTAGTTCTTCTTTGTCCCCTTTGAGCCGGTCGTCCTCAACTCTTCTGAATGCGGAGTAGAAGCGAAAGGACTTGCCTCTCGCAGAGGTTCCTGTGGGACGAAAAGGTGTCTGACGGATTGCAGCGCCTAGGGATTTTGCTGCTGCCTTTGATGTTTGCAGTTTTTCTAAACTGTCATCCGCCTTTTTCCCAAACAAAGAAGAGCCATCAAATGGCATGTTCAAGAGCCTGGCTTGCACATCTGGGGCAAAACCAGACTTTCTCAACCAAGCAAATCTCCTGGTTGTTGTACTTGCCGTCATTGCTCTGCTAATACTGTCAGCCGAATCAATGCCCGTCTGGAGGGATTCGCACATAGCGTCTTTACCGTCCTTTATGATATTTAGGAACCCCTCCCTTTTTTCTCCCTCCGGGATGCAGTCAGCCGCTGTAGAAGCACACACCCAAAGTGTATGGCTAAATCTAGCAAGGGTGCAAGTAGCATTAATCGATTTTAACGCCATGCTACATGCCGAAAAGACTTTCTTAGCCATAGCATCGTATTTTTTATCGTCCCTGTCCTGTGGGACGGTAGGGTAAGCAGTCTTGATGTCAGAAGAAGATGCTGCCTGTACCACCAGACTTTCTGGGGATGGGTGTTTGGACAAAAACTCTGGGTCTGCAGAAGATACCCTGTATTTAGTAGACAGTTTTTTATTTACTGCCTGGACGACATCTGGGGTTTCCCAGTTCGTCATGATTTTTCTTTGAAGAGCTTTATGAAAAGGTACTACAGGATCCTCCTGTGGACCTTTATCAAGAATATCCGTGAGGTCATTTTCAGCATGCTCCCCCGGGTCTGGCCTAGCGAACTCCACCTCTGGGGAAGTGTCTAAACCACTTGCCTCATGTAAGGAATCATGGAGTTCCTTTAATCTGCGTTCCTCTGAGGATAACTCCTCTTGAACTGGGGTTGCAGATCCCTGCAACTCAAATGTCTCTTCTTGGTCAGATAATTCTCCCTCTTCCATAATTGAGGACATTGTTCTCAATTGGTCTGAACTCACAAAGGGTGTGAAACCTATCTCCAAGGCATAGGGTGCCAAACTTGTTGTAATCGGCCTCGAAAATGTCGATGTCGTCGACGCCGACGTCGAAGGCTTCGAACGTGGCGTCGAAAACAAAGGTGGAGGCCTCGAGGTCCTCGATAGAATTGGAATTCTGCTTGAGGATGTCGACAATCTCGACGACATCGTCATCGAAGACCTGGGAATAGCCACTGGGTGCGCCGCAACCGTGACTTTCCTTGGCGTCGACGCCGGTGTTGATGATGGCGTTGAGTCGACAGACCCGTGTGTCGAAGGTCCCTTCGACAACGCCGTCGAAGACACCGACCTCGACGTCATCAGAACCTTTGTCGACGGCGTCGACGGAACCTTCGAAGAAGTTTTCAAGGTCTTTGCTTTACTCGAGGGTTCGTGACGCGCTCAAGAAGCTTCCTTCGCCGGGTGCTGCGACTCGCGGCGTTTTGGACCTTCGGGTCTTTCGACCAGAGCATCGCTCTCAGCGGGCTTCGAGGGGGTCGAGGCCGCTTTCTCGAAGACGCTCATCATATTTTTCGGAATTCCTCCCATTCAGCCCGGGAACTATGTTTCGTGGGGCAAGGGATTCTCTTAGGTGAAACAGAGGAAGAGGAGGACGAAGAAGGGGATCTTCGGTGTCTCCTTTTCGAGTGCTTCGATCTCGAGGAGTGATGGGACCCGCTTCGAGACCTGGAGCGCGAATGGTGACGAGGAGACGAATGTCTCGACTTCGTCGAGGAAGAAGAAGCTTTAAAAGTCTTACCTTTTTCCAGCTTCCCCCTACGCTCCTTCAGGGCCTTAGCTGTCATGGACATACAATCCTCGCACTCCGAACAATGGTGTTCAGCTCCCAAACACCACAGACAGACCCTGTGAGGGTCAGTCAGCGACATTTTTTGTCCACATTCTCGGCATTTTTTAAAGCCGGACCGAGGGGTCGTCGTTTCAGACGAGGAAGCCATCGAATATGGATCGAATATCTCGAGGAAATTGGAATAATTCTCTACGAAACTGAGCAACGATATTCCGAGGCACTGAGTAAGCGCGGAAAAACGGAACTGAGCAACGGACGCTGCGCGCGGCCTTTATGGGCAGGATGACGTCGACGTCGATACAGCGGCTGTCGAGGGACATCGACTCGGCGGACGTCGACGCGCAGCGCCCTCTAGAGAAAAAATTTCCGAGGCCAGCAAAGCTGGAAAGAGATATCTAAGATAAGGAATACGTCAGAGGACACAATCCCTTCGAAATGATAAATCAGGATAATTGGGCAGTTGGCCTTCCTTGCCCATGTTTTCAGCACGGGGCAAGGCAGCTCACTCAAGCAAAACGCACACTCTGGCTTCTGCGGCACGAGGATACAGTTCAATGTTCATAGATCAGGACCTTCTGGGTAAAAGGCTCTTTACTACCTGTAAGTCTCTAGACTCAAAAGGGCCTGCTGTGCAAAAATAATATGTAAACGTTCTTTTCCTTTCAAATATATTCAAAGTTAGGTGTTCACCCTGGATCCCCCTCAGCCGGGTTCAGATCCTTTTCATAAGTTCCAAGTAGGATCCCCCTCTTCCGGGCTCAGATCCCTTTTAAACCAATGTTCAGAGAATTATTTTCCGGGTGACTCACAGTTCACCGTGGATCCCCCTCTGCAGGGCTCAGATACCTTTATTTCAGTCAATTAGTCTCGCTCAGCCGGGCTCGGACCAATTGTGATTTACCTTAAAGTATCGAAGACTTTCGAATGTGCACAGGGTTTAGCATGACTCGTTGCATGACCAATTAGATTTTGTTATTCCTTTTTCTCACAAGCAGCATCAATTGGATACCTGACAGACTTTTGAATGAGCTCCCACAAGGAGCCAGATCACTCTGTGTATGGTATCTTTTGTTGGCCTCCCAAAGTTCAAAATGTAAAGTTCAATTACTCCTTTGTTTGCAATTATATATGCGTCGCTCTTTGCATCACCTCTCACACTGTTCTCTTTGTACAATGTTTCTGCTTGCAACCTTGGTTCAAAACACATGCTGGTTTGATATCAGTCTGTCTGACTCACCGGCTGTGCTGTCTTTTCTGACGCTGCTTTGTTGTAGGAGCCAAGGACAGTACCACAGTGGCAATCACTCCTTCCCGCCTTGGTTTTCGACACAGGAGAGCCCCCGGGTACCTTTGATACACTGTGCAGGTTTGATCAGCCCTATTTCCTGGGCTTTGGTTTCTCACTTTCCAAGGCTCCCAAAAATAACGGTCTTTAGAGGTCACGGGTACCTCCCTCGTTGCGACTCACTGTGGTCTTGCCGACTTTCTCCTTGTATTAAACTGCCATCTTGGAACTGCTGTATCCTCCTGTTCTTTACCTCGCTCAGAGTGTGCTTTCGTGCTCCACCTTTTATCCATGTGGGGAAGAGTGATGGAAGTCAGGTGTGTGTAGTATTCCATAATTGCCTGAACTTGCCTGTTCATGGTATTGGGACAGGTCAGGTATACGACTCTGGTGTTAATCCGTTGTTGCTCACTGTGAACTGTCCGTGAGAAAGTGTTTGTGTCGGAAAAGGGGGTGGGGCATTGAATTCCTAGGTATCCTACCTGGTAAGATGGGGAAAAGGTGTTATTGGAAAGGGGATACTTGTCTCACCCGTGGGTGTCCCACTTCTACTCCCCGAGGACCCCTCAACCAGGTGATCCTCCCATACTGGTCCACTCCCAGGAACTGGATCCAAAAGTGATGGCCGAGTCCTGGCCACCTGAATGACAGATCCCTGGTGACTAGCAGGTGCTACACCTTCAGGTTTCTCACAGCTCCATGAAGGTCTCCTCCAACCAGGTTTACCCCTGTTTCTCCAAAACCATTAAGGACAATGTTGTCTCTCTTGCCCCTGCACTTGCTGATTTCTGCAACCACTATTTTGCTACTGGATCTTTCCCCTCTGCCCTCAAGCATTCCCTTGTGTGCCCCCTCCTGAAAAAACCTTCTGCAGACCTGTCTTGTCCAGCCAACTACTGCCCCATATTTATCACCCCCTTCCTTGGGAAACTCTTGGAGAAGCTGGTCTTCCCCCAACTGACCCAGCACACAACTTGTTAGTTGCCTCCACGACCAGCAGTCTGGATTCCGAGCTTCCAGAGGCACAGAATCTGCTCTTCTGAGCATCTGTGAAGAACTGCTTGCATCTCTTGATTCCAACTCTCCAGCTGTTCTCATTGTACGTGATCTCTCCTCTGCATTTGATACGGTCAATCACTCCATTCTCATAACACGACTCCACGATACACTAGGTATCTCGGAGTGGGCACTGGACTGGCTCAACTCCTTCCTCAATGATTGTCTGTGCCAGGTTATTCTGGGCTCTTCTCCACCCGCGGTGTCCCTCAGACTCCAACCTTTCTCCCTGGTTCTTTAACACCTATCTTGCTCCGCTTGCACACCTCATTTCCACCTTCTTCCTTAACTTCCAGTGTTATGAAGATGACACACAGCTCTTTTTCAAACTTTCCTCTTATCCTCTCCTTACTCCCCCCATCATTCCTGACTGCCTATCTACCATCCAGTCCTGGTGTACTTCCAATGATCTCTGCCTCAATGCCAGCAAGAATGAGATTGTTCCTATTGGGATTCCAGGTCCCTCTTTCTTCCCCTCACTCTGGCCATCTTCTATGGGCTATCTCCCTTCTCTTTCATCTGAAGCAAGAAACCCTGGAGTCATCTTTGACTCCTCTCTTTCCTTCCTCCCTCACATTCTGGACCTTGCCAAGAAGGCTCACTTTCAACTCCACCTCCTCCAAGGAATTCTTCCTTTCCTCACTTTCCCCCAGAAGCTCAATGTCTCTAGAGCTCTGGTTCTCTCATAGCCTTTTCCTTAATCTACCCTCCTCTTCGCTTCGACTCCTCCAGCTAATCCAGAATTGGACTGCAAGACTATCCTTGGCCTCAAGCCAGGGACTGGATCTCTCCAGCCCTAAAAACTCTCCACTAGATCCCGGTTGCTGTCAGGATCAAATTCGAATCCCTTTGCATCATCCATAAGGCTGTCTGGGGCTGGGGACCACGCTTTCTACAACTTGCTCTCACTAAATACTCTACCTCCAGATATTTACGCTTCTCCGGCACCAACTTCCTGTGTGTCAAGCGCTTTGCTAAACAACGAGCTGGTGGACGATCTCTTTCCTCAGCAGGCTCCCTCCTGTGGAACAGCCTCCCCCTTCTTCTTCGTCTTCGTCTTGAGCCGGATTTCCTCAAATTCCAGAAGCTCCTCAAGACTTTCCTTTGTCCTCTTCCTGCCCTTCTGCCCTTCTCTGCTAAACCCCACAGTTGCTGAGATTGGTGACCAGGGCCCTTATGTGTCCTCTTGGGCCCTGGCCTTCCACACCCAATCACCTTCAGACTCCACCCGCTGTCAGCACTTGCCTTGGCACACTCTGGACTTTTCCATCACGGGCCTGTACTTATTTATTGGCAGCTAACAACACTCACCTAGGCACTTACATCTGCTCGCCCGCTTGGGACACCTAGCACTTACCCCCTCACCTCCATTCCTTCTTTCTCTCTGCACTTGCACGTTCTGAATGCTCACAAGGCCTAGTAGGTCTGCATCTATCTTTCATTGTTATATTCTGATTTCATTCCGATGTTCCCTCCCTGTTGCCCTGTGCCCGCTTTGAAACACAATTTGCTTGATGTACAAGCACCTTACAAATGTACAATAAAAACAAATAAATAAAAGGAGGAGCAGGGAGGTGGAAAAGAGGAAAGGCAGTAGAAAGATGGGCATTGGGTGGAAGCTATGTGGCCTAATTGTATTCAGTGCGTTCCCAGGATAAGAGAGAGCGGGTGAACAAAAGATGTTGGGGAGGGAAATAGACCATTTAATCAAAGGGCAAGTGAACTTGTTTTATTTGGCGCACACCCTTTAGAGGCTAACGTTAAGGGCCAAAAGGAATGAGTTCAATGCTTAATGTGGTTACATTGACCTTTGCCGCATTTTCTCAGGTTGCTCGGCCTCATGGCATCCTGCATTTTCCTAGTACCAGAGGCCAGGTTGAGAATGGGATCCCATCAATGGGCACTCAGAACTCAGTGGTCGCAGTTCTCTGGGAATATGTCGGATCTTCTGCAAGTCCCGAGCGCAGTTGCTCAGGATCTTCTATGGTGGGTTTGCAATGACAACATTCTCAAGGGAGAGTCTTTTTTGGCAACCATGGCCGGAGATAACAGTAGTGACGGACGCCACACTCACGGGGTGGGGAGCACACACCAACGATCTGACAATCAGCGGTCGTTGGTCTCCATCGGAGTCCAGACTACACATCAACCTTTTGGAGCTGAGGGCAATCAGACTAGCGCTGAAGGCCTTTCTGCCCTCTGTACAGGGAAAGAATGTTCTGATAATGACGGACAACACGGGGGCCATGTACTACCTCAACAAAAGAGGAGGAGTAGGGTCACTACCACTGTGCATAGAGGCGATGCAGCTATGGTTCTGGGCAATACGAGAAGGAATCTCTCTATCGGCAATTCACCTAGCCGGAGAGAAGAACACGGCGGCAGACGCTCTGAGCAGGCAGAGCACGATCTCTCACAAGTGGGAGCTGGCTCAGGAAGTCCTTCTGGAGAACTTCGCCCTTTGGGGAACCCCTCAAGTGGATCTGTTCGCCACTGCGATCAACCGGAAGTGCGATCAGTACTGCTCAAGGGAATTTCCTCAAAGAGGAGCTCTGGGAGACGCATTCGTAGTGGAGTGGAAGTTTCCACTGCTGTACGCGTTTCCTCCAGTCCCCGTGATTCCTCAAGTAATCAGGAGGTTGAGAAAGTTCAGCAAAACCATGATCCTAATTGCCCCAGATTGGGCCAGGAGGACGTGGTACCCGGACCTTCTAGACATGTCCATCTGCCCTCCAATACCTCTTCCGCAAAGAGAGGATCTTCTCTCGCAAGAGGAAGGTCGGGTTCTCCATCCAGAGGTCAAGAAACTCAACCTTCACGCATGGTTTCTGAGAGGTTGAGATACAAGGATTGGGATCTTCCGGATGACGTAATGGAGATCTTGCTTTCGGCCAGAAGACCGGCAACAAAATCTTTGTACCAATGTCGCTGGAACAGGTTTAGTAACTGGTGCAAAGACAAGGATGTGGACCCTTTTCAGTGTGGCACCCCAATGGTGCTTTCCTTTCTGCTACATCTAGCTAATCTGGGGCTCCAGATAGGAACAATCAAAGGATACCTTGCTGCGCTGTCCATTTTCAAGCGCTCCTCGGAAGAGGTTTCATATTTCAAAATACCGTTAATCATTCAATTCTTAAAAGGGCTTACTAATGTATACCCTCCAGTACCTTTTCATGTACCAACTTGGGACTTAAATTTAGTATTAAAATTCTTGACTTGCATACCTTTTGAGCCTCTGCACTCATGTCCATTGAGGATTTTGACTCTAAAAACCGTCCTTCTTGTGGCCTTATCATCAGCAGGGTTAGCGAACTTCAGGCTCTCTCATGTAAACCTCCATATACTATTTTTTATAAGGATAAGATAGTTGTTAAAGTTAAACCTTCGTTCTTGCCAAAAGTAGTCTCGGACTTTCATTTGTCACAACAAATAGTACTACCAACCTTTTATCCTCCTCCTCATCTGGGCAAGGAAGAGGAGAGATTACACAGATTAGATCCCAAGAGCGCTCTTAGTTTTTACATCTCATGGATGGCTAAATTGAGACAAGATGACCAACTATTTGTGGGTTATACTGGTCATAAATTAGGCTTATCTGTAACAAAACAGACCATTTCCCGCTGGATCATATTAGCCATAGTTGAATGCTACAGATTAGCGGGAAAAGAACCACCAGATGGGCTTCGTGCCCATTCTACAAGGGGAATGGCTACTTCTGCGGCTCTAAAGAGGGGAGTCCCGGCAGCAGATATTTGTGCAGCTGCAACCTGGAAAACAATGCATACTTTTGTTAAACATTATTGTTTGGATACTGCCTCCTCTAACGAGGGTTTATTTGCCAAGATAGTTCTGAATTCTGTCCACGAAAACTGAAATTAGTACTCCCACCTCCAAAATTGATACTGCTATGGGAGCCTATCACAAGATGAGGAATACGTGGGAGGACACAATCCATTCGAAGAACAAGTTACTTACCAACTGTAATGTTCTTTCGACTGGATGTTCCTCCCACGTATTCCTCATCGACCCTCCCATCCTACCCCACATTACAGTTTTACGTTTTCTTACACTTTCGTCTCACGAAGAATGTATCGGTCATGGGGCACGCCTGAGTGTTCTTCCTATATATATTTCATCGAAAAAACAGAACTGAAGCAATGGGCACGGCTCAAGCTATTTATACCATCGGTGACGTCGACAGAGTACGGAGTATGTCGAGGGACAATCGACGCCACAACCTCGAGCACAGCTCCCTCTGCCGAGAATTTTTTTTTCAGAAGCAGCGAAGATGGAGATAACGAATTATCACAAGATGAGGAATACGTGGGAAGAACATCCAGTCGAAAGAACGTTACAGTTGGTAAGTAATTTGTTCTGCTGCCCCATCTCATTTGCCTGTGTCTGTGTGAGAGCTTTCACACCTGGATATGGCTTCCCCACAGGCTATCTATGGAAGATACATGCATCCTAGGTTTATTTAACTAGCCTTTGCATAATTGAGGAGCTCTGTAGCATCCTTCATATTACACCTCCAGTGGTTTACTAATAGTTTATTTTTATGGGAAGGTCTTGGGTGTGCTCTAGGGTAGGGGTCTTTCCCTTTCATTAGGACAACAGGGTTTAGGGCAGGCTGTTTTCTTAATGGGAAGACATGGATCGCTTCATTTTTCTTTATATAAGGCAGATAGTAGCTTAGTCTATGTTGAGTTGGGACAATGGGGGTTGCCCATGTCTTCCCTGTACTACATGGCCTGAGTCCAGAGTCCCCTCCCTCCAAGTCCTCCTGTAAGTGATTTCAATCCAGCACTCCAACTAAGTCAACGCCTAGTATGGGATGCCCAATGGAAACCCTTATTTATATATTTTTATGTCAAAAGTTCTTTTAATTCAGGATGATGTACCCTTATATAACGCCCCTCTCTTTGAATTCCTCCAGTCTAACTGAACCAAGAAATAGGTTTGTTTTGCAAATTAAAAGAATTATTTGAAGAATTGAACAATATATATATCACACTTTTATAAATATGTATATCTGAATATCACACTTATGAATATGAACAATGATCGGCAATGGGTAATATGACAATATCAACAATCTCTTTAATAAATTAGGAGTAGGAATAGGGAGAATAACGTAGTAGAGAATAACTTTGTGTGGTTCAAGGAAATGCAATGATAGGAAAGAATGCAACACAGAAGGAAACTTGATATGAATTCAACCAAAGACAATATAATCACTCTTTCCCCCTGTTGTTACTCACTCCCACCAATATGCAACATGAAGAGATGAATGAGGGCACACAGGTTTCAGGAATAACCATCAACAATTTCAGTTTCAATCCCACTTCCCCCCCAGCAAGCTTAGAGAGAACAGTAATGATTTTAAAACAGGTCAATTGCTTTTCGATGTGGTTTGAATTGGATGGGAAAAATGCTAAAATGATTTTAATTCGCTAAATTAGATTCAGAACTCAATGATTGTTGAATGGTTAGCGGATGGAAAAGAAAAGTTGAAATCAAGAAATAGCTGTTTTTACATGTGGTGAAATTTAGCCAAATGCAAATTCACTGCAACTTTTCTGCGTGCGGGAAACACGATTACGGATAAACTATAAGGAATTGGAATGTCGTTTTGGGTTCGTTTGAAAGCTGAGGATGTTAGCTTCAAAATGACATTTAAATTTCCTAGCAAATACGGTTCAAAAGTTACAGAGGTTTTAGTAGAGGTCGATTTTTCTCAAAAGGAGTCAAGATTTTGAATGAAATTGTGCTTTGAATTACAAACAGGTTGGCTTACACTAACAATTATCACAGGATTAGATGGATGAGAAAGGATTCAGAATGGACAAAAGAGATTCTACAATGCAGCCTGGATATGTTGGAATGGGTTGGATGGATTACTTTAAACTAAGAGATGACTAGGGACAGTTCTACGCTAAATACTCACAAGTCTGGTTTAAAATGGACCCGTAAAAGATCTGGTCAAAGGTTTGGACTGGACTTCACTCGCCATCGGACAGGTCTCAGGCGCTTGGTTCTCCTCTCAGCACTCTGGTCTATGTGTGGCCTCTTGGACTGGTTCTGACGGGTCCTGGGTTACAGCTCTGCTGGATTGATCTGGATCTTGGGTTCTAGCAAAGGTTGTTGGCCAGAAGCAGCAAACAGCTCAGCCAGACTGTTGAATGGATTAGGTTAGGCCCCGTGGAAGTTAGGGGTTAAATCAGGTTTGCAAGATTTTTAAAGGCCTGCTGAAAAGGGTTCAGCTTTTTGGATTTGGCCTCTGCTTCAGGGTTCTGGAGTCTGGATCTAGGTTCTGGAGTCTGGATCTTCCTGCAGGGTGCTTCGCTAGTGGATCAGTTGATGAGTGAAAGTGTGTGTTTCTGTCCTCAGCAGTCCCTATTTATCCATTTTCCAAAGTGGGTGGGGAGGCTGATTGTCTATGCCCAACCCTCTAAGGATCTGATAGGTCAGAGAATTCCCTGTCCCCTGATTTGAGAAAGGAACAGTGTGTCATGATGTGTCATGATGTGTCAGAGTGATGCTGCAATTTACAATCTAGGGAAGAACCTCTTCTTTGCTTTTAGCCAGAAAATCTATTTTTCCCAAAAACATATTTCCAATATGCACAACTGGTTAATAATACATAATTAGATGACAGATTGATTAAGGTACATTTCTGTCCAAATTTTATTTTCCTACGAGTTTTGGTTCATAAATGACGATTTTTTGCGCTTTTGGTTGGTTACACATTTTCAGATCTGTACAATTTTTTATACATACATGCACATACCCTCTGGGCATATTCCTGTAATTTTTCATGTTCCTAGCATAATTACAATAGCTACAATGTGAACTTTTTCGTGGTTCAGTCTCTGAATGTCGCACAGATGCCAGATTAGTTTTAAACTGTCAGTGAATTTTTCATTTTAACAACATACATTTCATACTTGTATCAGTTCAGTATAATTTGCTATAAGTCTTTTTCTAAAACATACAGTTACTTCATTTTCCAATCCACATTTTCAATCTGGCCCGCCTCCAAAGCTTGGCTGAGTCAGAGAGTCACATTGCTTCTTCCTGCCAGGGCAGTTGTTGTCAGTCACACCCGAATTAGCATTTTCTATTCAGTTCAAGGAACCCATTGTCTCTTTCCCAGATCAGCAGAGCAACAGGCCAAAGTGCCCCTCCTCCCCTTATTAGCATTCAAATGAAATGTCCTGTCCTTTTGGTGGGAAGCAAAAGGGTGGTATGTCCTCAGGGGAAGAAAGCCTCTTTGAAGTTTTAGCTGAATCAGGTTACCTTATGGTCAATTTGCCATTGTCCCTTGTGAAAAATTACAGTTTCAAATTTAAAATCAGCATACATATCTTCAATTCCAGTCTTTTTCAACATGAAAATCAATGTGTGGCACCCTATATGGCATTTGATGGAAGTCCCTTCTTTGGCATATTTAGCTTTCGAGACACAAGGTTCTCCTGTCAGATTTAGAGATCGCCAGCATCTGACAGAGGCGAGTAACGGTGTTGCACCAATTTTTGACAGATTTCTTCCCAGCAACCATCTTCAAAAGTGGGTTTTGTTCTGATAACATATACTCCTGCTGACATTATATTTATGTGGATTCTTGAAGTAGAAGGATGTCCAACGCCCCCAAGGAGGTTGGATCTTTCTGGGTGGTTTGTGAGCCATGATTTTTGCAAATTTGGCAACCAAGAAAAATGGATTTTTAAAACAGCTCTGTGTTTCTTTTGCAATGATTTTGCTCTCTGGGCACCCAAATGATGGGTTTTGGCAGGGATCTCCTGTGTTACCACTGACATAGGCAAAAGTGGATGGTGGCCTAATTTCCAGATTTTTACTGCGCATTTCTGGATGACTTTAGCGAGCAGAATGCTTTCCAGTGGCCATTCTGATGTTCCGGATGCAAGCAATGCACAGTAATGTTGCAGGGCCTGGACTAGTGGGTTGAAACATCCCACACTCCCCCCCTCTTGCGATCGGCGTTGATCGTCCATCAATGGGAATTCTCAAGACTGGGATGTCAGTTTCATCTCTTCTGATTCCACAAATGGCAAAGTTCCTCATCTTTACCTCCATCAGGGATGGATCGATTGGTTCTCCTCGCCAGTGCCTCGATCTTTGCTCCCGGTCCCCGGGTAGTCCTCCTTGGTTTCCGTCTCCATGGTTTATCAATCCTAGGATGACAAAGCAAAAACATATTCGTAGACATTTCCCCACCACTATTAATGTAGTGGGCTGGACACATACATTTGATAATCAGGACACATTTTTATTATTGTATTTTATAGGCTATATATGGAATATTTTAGAGTTGGAATTTTATGGATCTGGAGTGGCCCCCTCTGGGGTTCCAGAAGACTCCTCCAGTTGCTGCAGAGTGTGCCTAGGATGGCAGCACTTTATTTGGTTAATATGGACCCACTTATCTCCCCCCCCGCCAAACTGCCTTTGGAGATGCAGATTTTGTAGGTGACTGGTGAGATTTTGTCTACAATTTCAAAAGGACCCCTCCAGGTAGGCAAAGATTTGCGCTGTTTGGCATGGTTCCTTTGGAAATTGTATAAGTAGACCCGGTCTCCTACATTGTACTCTTTTCTGGTCGTCTTCAAGTCATAGTGGGTCTTCATGCTGTCGGCTGATCTTTCTAGATTTCGCTGAGCATAGGCAAAAGCATGTTGAAGGTGTTTTCTCAGATTTTCAACATACTCATGAGTTGTGGAGGCATTGATCAATGTCTGCTCTTGGGTTCTATAGAGCAGATGCTGGGGAAGCACCATCCTGCGTCCAGTCGTCAGCTCAAACGGTGACATTTTAGTTGCAGATGAAGGGGTAAATCTGATGGCCATTAGGACAAGAGGTAATCGAATATCCCAACGTGGCCCAGAATCTGCCACAAACTTTTTTTAATATGCTCGCAATTGTTCTGTTGTATCTCTCGACTGCACCACTAGAGGCTAGCCGGTAAGCAATGTGTAGCTTCCTTTTGACCCCAAGTATCTCCCACAACTTTGTCATTACTTTGCTGGTGAAATGGCTACCTCTGTCTGACTCGATCCTTTGGGGTAGTCCAAAACGCGAAAAGATGTGGTTGATCATCAGGGCAGCTGCTGTTTCTGCCTTGCAGTTTGGGGCTGGGAGACATTCCACCCATTTAGTAAACAAGCATGTCACGGTCAACATGTACTTGTTTCCCCTCGAGGAGTGAATCACGGGCCCGATAAAGTTGACTTGCAAATCTGACCATGGCAGAATCATGCCCCTTTTTTGGAGAGGCGCACAGTGTGCGAGGGATGTTGGCTGAAATTGTGCATACACAAGACACCCCTTCAAGTATTGGTCAAGGTCCTGCCCCATGTGTGGCCAGTATGCAACCTCTCTAAAGATTTCAAGTGTTGTATGAAACCCCCTGTGACCGGCTGTGGCCACATCATGGGCGCGACTTAACATCAGGCTTCGGATTGAGGTAGGAACCACCCACTGATCCAGCTAGGGATTTCCTCACCAACAAACCGTCTTGGATTTGGAATATTTTTGGACATTTCTTCAACACTTTGAGGTCCTCTTTCCCTATGTAATCGGTATCCATCAGGGGAACGTTTGCAGGCTCCTCAATGTGTTGATAAAACTTACCAATTATTGGATCCCCTTTTTGAGCCATAATCAAATCAGCATCTGGGGTCTCCTTACTCCATTGTGCAGTTGAGATTTCATTGTGAGCATTTGTCTGGGACCTAGTGATAGCAGTGACCTGGATTTCCCCCAACAGGGACTCAATCTCCATTAGCTCCCCTTGGATGGCCCCGGTTTTGGCCAGCTGATCAGCTAAGTCATTTCCAGTTTTGTCTGGTCCCTCTACTTTAGAATGACCCTTGATTTTTTTCCAGTAGATGGTCATCCCATTCGAGGTGACCAGATCATCAATATTTTGAATTAATTTCCCATGTTTCAAGGGTTTATTATTAGCACATAGCATGCCTCTGGTTTTCCAGTTAATCAGGTGCTCCACGAACCCGTTCCGCACATAATCCGAATCAGTGATTATGACCAGTTCGTGGAGTTGATGTCGGACAGCAGTGAGGATGGCTTGATGCACAGCCATCAACTCTGCCACTTGACTACTTCGGGGCCCAATCTTGTACCCAGCGGAGGGTTCTGGGGTCTCATTCACCGATGCATTCCCTACGGTGGCCACAAGTTCTTTTTCCCCGTTGTTGTCAACATGGTAGGAGCATCCATCCACATAGACAGTGGGCATTCCCTCACACTTGTCTTCTTCAAAGACTTTGTGCGGGGAATTAAGGTGTGCCTCTATGTTGTCCTTGATTTTTAGACTTTCGTCCTTGAGACAGTTTTCTCTGGCACAATCATGCAAGTCAGCCAGACCTTGCACGAGGGGACTCTTCTTGTTTTGGCCATATCTGACCTCCACAGGAAAGCCTTGCATTGACAGAATCCAGGAAGTAATTCGGGAATTACTTACATTTCCGGCCCGGATTCTGTCACTTTGGAGATATTGCAGAGGCTGGTGTGGAGTCTCCACTATGATGTGCTGGATAAACGGGCGATAATTCTTCAATGCCCACACCGTTGCCAGGAGTGCCTTCTCATAATCGTTGAATCTTTCCTCCACAGAGGATAAAGTTTTACTCACATAGGAGATTACTTTATTGACCTTGTCATGCATTTGGTATAACACTGCAGTCAAGCATGTATTCAAGAACCCTGTCTCCAAGAAGAACTCCTTGTTTTTGACAGGGTAAACTAGGCAAGGCGCTTGTGAGAGGCTTCTTTTCAGTTGTCTCACTGCCTCGGCTTGTTCTGGACCCCATTCCCACTTGACCCCCCCTTCAAAAGATGAATCAGGGGTCTTGGGATCTCTGCGTAGCCCTCAATGAACTTTCTACTGGAATTAGTCAGTCCAAGGAGGCTCCTTAGTTCCCGCAGAGTTGCAGGGTCTTTTAATTTCTGGAGTGCTTCCACTTTCTTTTCCTGGGGACAGAGACCCTGAGGAGTAATCTCATGCCCCAAGAAATTAACATGGGTTCTACACCAATGTGCCTTTTGAAAGGAAATATTGGCTCTTGCTGCCCTCAACTGTGTCAGAACATAACGGATCTCCGCTATGTGTTCCTCGACAGTTGAGCTTTCAATGAGTACATCATCTACATAGACCAGGTTACCCCTCTCACCCAGGTCGGGCATGGCCTTATGTAGGAAAATGTTGAACTCATTGCCGGAGTTGATGTATCTGAAGGGAGTCCAGGTCCATGTGTACTGCTGCCCCCAAAGGTAAAGGCCAGCTTGTATTGGTCCTCCCTACTGACAGGTACAGTCCAGTACCCATTGGTCAGGTCTATTGCAGTGAATACCTGTGACCCCCTGGATCTGGGCCAGCCCTTGGTCAATGTAGGGAAGAGGCCATCGGAAAGTATGGACCCGTTTGTTGAGCTCCCTAAGGTCGGCACAAAGTCTCCACTGGCCGTTTGACTTCAATATCCCCAGCACCGGATTATTGAACATGCTGTGGACTGGACAGATTATCCCACGGGACTCAAGGTTCTTAATTATTTCAGTAAGGGACTCCATTGATGCGAGAGGCAAGCAATATTGCTTCACAACCACTGGAGTCATGCCAGAGTTCGTGGGAATTGTTGTTGTGTGGATGTCGGTGCGACCACAGTCATATGAGTCCACTGCAAAAAGATCTTGAAAATCCAAGAAAACTTGTTTCAACTTTTGCTTCTGCTCCAGAGTCTCAGCTAGGTTGACTCTCTCTTCAACCATCTGCCTGAAGCCTGTAAAGACTTCTGGTTTTGCTATCTCAGCGGCCTCCTCTAGCTGGACGGAGTAGTCCCTTGTCAGGGTGCTGATTTGGACTGGTGGACCTGGAAAATCACCTCATCCCTCCTGAAGTCACAAGTCACATCTTCCTTACCATAAGGGCAGGAAGTGTACACCAGGAAGTTCCCCCCATGCCTGGTAACTATACTGTCCGGTGTTGTGTTGTCATCACTGTCACTGTCAAAACAGTCCTTAGGGATTGGTCCTAGCAGTTCATTGCCTAAATCAATGGAAAAATGACAGTCGTCAACTGCCATTCCAATAGTGGTGCCTACTGCTAGAGTGATACTCTTTAAGTCGTTGTTATCCACCTCTATTGGAATGGTGTCATGTTCTATATTGAGTAGTGGTGTTGGGTTTACCCCCAACCCTTACTGTTGGAGAGAAGCATTTAATATAGGCATCAGGGTTTTTAAATTTCTGTCCTCTTTTAACTTTTACTTCCAGGGAGAATTGTCGGGTCCTTGCTGGGGTGGTGACTTCCTCTCCAATCTGAATTTCAACTGCATAAGGCAGCAGTTGAGCTGACCTAAATGCTTTCTATGGGTCATCAAAGCCCATGGGATTATCCACTAATCAAGACCAAGCTTTGAAGTTTGTTAGGTCCAAATTAATGGCAAAGCGATTGAGAATGTCACTGCCTAAGTAAAAGGCGGCAGTGACGTCTCGCACGACCCAACAATTATGGACTATGCTCTTGTTGCCTATGGAGATTTTGAGCATACACCTGCTTGGCAGGAGATGTTTGGAATTGGGTGCTTCCAGATCCATTTCCCATTTGTCTATCAGTTTGAATGTGGGAATGGCTGGATCTTTTGGGAGTTGGCAGAACATGGCTTTGCTGATGAAGCTCTTACCGTTGTTCACACACACTCGGGCGAGAACAGAGTCCTTCCCTTCATTTAACTGAACAGGGATGAACAACTGCTCTCCAATTTGCTGAATATCAGCCAGACTCTGAGCTGATTCCTCATCTTTCTTGACTATAGGAGTGGGAATGTCTGATTGTGGATTGGTAAAGAATTTCAGAGGGTTTCCTTCCAGTGTGGAATGCCACCTTAAACTGGAAGGAAGGTTGATTTTCAGAAATAGAGAGGACCCCCCCATCACCAGTTTGCTGTCCTATTGCTATTGCTGTCACGTCTTGAATTTGGTTGTTCTGAAAGTGAAATTCTACTTGGTACGATTTTTGTTCAATCATTTGGCATGTGCCGTTTAAACTAACATGGTTGACACTCTGTTTTAACTTTATTGGTCGGCTAGTCTGGGTCCAGAGGACCTTGTTTACACAATCTATTAGGGGTGATAACCTTCTCAGGAGGTCATTCCCTAATAAACAAGGGGTGCCTTCTGGAGTCACAACTATGACTGGGTGTTTCACCTTGTGTCGCTCAATTTTAATGTCCAAATCCGCAGTCCCCTCGACGGGAATTTCCTTCCCGTCAAAGTTCTGAAGTTGTCCAGGAAGAGAGGTGAGAGGAATTTGGTAATTCTCCCCCCTTTCTGAATTCAGTTCATCAAAGGCCTTTTTTGGACAGAAGGGTAGCTTGGGATTCAATGTCCACCAGTGCCAAAATTGTACCATGCCCCTGTATTTGTACCGGGGCATAGTATCTTCCCTCCTTCTCCGCAAGGGGGCACATATAATGCACATTTGGGGACAACTGGTGGGTTAGGTTTCTAGTTTTGGACATTGAGAGAGAAGAAATGTGGGCAGAATTCTGTGGGGTGTCTTGAGAATCTGCAAAGAAAAGGTGGCAACTAGAAATGGGAGATGTTTTGAGTTCCCCTGGTTCTGGGCCGCCCCCCCCCCCTTTTTGGAGGCAGTCACCAGGGTGGGTTTGAACCAGGGGATTTTTATGTTGTTGGTTCTGGGGTTGGATGATAGCTCAGTCCCCACATCTACCGATTCTGGATTTGAATCCTTTGGGACCCATTTTTCTTTGGGAGGCATTCCCCCATCTCTGAAGGAGAAGATCCTTTTCCCGGGATCCTCTGAGGATCTCTTTCCTTCAAATTGGAAGATCTGTACCTCCTCCTCAAAATGGGTCTGTTGGGTTCTGTTTGGGTTCTTTGTTTCTCCTACCCCCCTCTGTCCCTTGGGTGGCAGACTTTCATGGGCAAGAGATTTTGTTTCCGGTTCCTGGGTTTCCAGGGGCTGTTTACAAGTGAGGAAGGAAGCTTCCTCCAAGGCTTTACACCCCCGTTCCCCTTGTACCTCCTCCCTGGGAACCGGTGAGTTGTCGAGGTGCTGCCCCCGTCATTGTTCTGGAGCACCAGGTCCAGAGTTGGAGGCATTCTGTGCCGGCATGCTCATCTGAGGGTTTTGTTGAGTCCTCAACATTCGAACCAGATCCTGTGCCATGTTTTGGACCTGGCGCTCTAGCTGTGAAACCCGCTCAGGCTGATACGGGGTTCTCATGTCTCCCCTGGGCTGATCCCAGGAAGGGTAGCTATCCCTTCTCTGGTAATACCCCGGGTTGGGAAGATTTGGGTACCCCTCCACCCTTGCCCTCCCCTCTCCCGGATTAGGTTGTCTGGGCTCAGGAAAGTGGGGAAAGAAGGATGGATTGTTCTGGGGTTGGAAGTTTCGTAGGTACCTGGGGAAAAGTTCTGCCCAGGATTTGGGCAATTTCTGCCCTCCGGAGGGAAGTGAGGAGGGAAGTTCCCTGGGTTAGGTGCTTGGTTGGACCCCCCCCTTGGGCTGGAGGAGTCCACACATAACCCAGGATAGGTCGGTTCCCCTTGTTGCAGGGACTTATATAGTCAGGAGAGTGAGGGATCCCATTTGTGGGACTACCTCCTTGGCTCCCTGTCTGTGACTGGCCCGAGGGCCTTCTGGGCTTGGGATTATTATGCTGTGCAGGCAAGTTTTTAGGCCCCCCCATCTCCAAATCCAAAATGGGGGCAACCTTTACCTCTGCCACCTTAGCAGCAGCAGGCGTGTTGGCTGGTTTGGGGCTTTTCTGAGCATTCTTGTTTTCTGTGGGCTTTTGCACCTCATAGATCCAGGTGGCCTGTTCAATGACCCAGTCTAGTGATCTTTTCTCATGAAAATCTCTCACTAGCTGGGTCATGATGTATTTTGGTAGAGCATGGAAAATGTATTAACAAATTCTTTGCTGTCCGTGCGCACCCTTCTGGTAGTCTGCGCAAAGGCACGCTTTAACTCCTGCACAAATTCTTGTGGGGCCTGATCCTCCCCACATTGTAAGTTGTAGGCTGCCTTGCGAGCCTCTTGGGGATTTCTGTGAACAGGAAAATGCTTCAAGATGGCTGCCCTATAGGTGGACCATCTAGAATGATGTTGGTCCTCCAGCCCTGCAAAGAAACTGGAGTATTCTGGTGAGAATGTCCATTTCACATACTGATTGCAGCTACTACTGTCTTTCAAATGGAAAGTTTCCATCATCGGCTCAAAGAGCTCTAAGTGCTCCCAAACAGAGTACTTAGCGTTCTTATAATAAGGCGTGATGACACTCCTTATTGCCTTGATCTGTTTTAAGGGGTCATTAAGCAAGGCCCTTTTTGCCTTATTGGCCTTCTTGGTTCGGGTAACCCTGGTCCATTCATCCTCTGACTCAGAGGCACTGCTCCCGGAGGTGCCAGTCTGGTCTTCTAGGTCCTCCCGGATTCTGCGAGCCTGGGAATGGCTGGCAGAATGTGGGGACTTAGTCTGCTGTGTCCCGGGGAACTCAGATCAGTCTTCGGATTCCTTCTTGCACCCAGAATTTGATGGGTGCCCCCCCCCCACTGTCCTAGCTGGGCAGAGGTTTTCAGGATGCCCTTAGTGGGCCTACTCTCCTGGAGTTCCCCACTAAATTTCACTGTAGTTGGGTACCCATACCCAGATGCCTGTCCATCCATTCCTGGGAGGTGCTGGTCTATGAGCCCCATACTTCTGACTGGATAGTAATCTGCCATCCCATGGCCCTGGGCTCATGTGCGCCAGTGGAAATGGGGGCCGCAGAGTCCAGGGACTGGGAGAGATGAAGGCCTCTGGTCCTAGGGTTCCTGAGGTTATGCTCAGGTGTTTCCCTTTCCCAGCGAACCTTATCTCTATCAGCCCCTGCTCCCTGTTGCCATGCAAGAACCTGAGCTTTCTGTTCCTCAATCAAGGCCTTACTATTCTCTATCAGTCTCTCTTGCATGGCTACATGCCTGTGAAGCCTATCATTTTTCTCACAGAGAGCCTCATTTTCTCTCTGTGCTTCCTGGTTTGTCTTTGAGTACTGGGCCAGTCTTTGCTGCAGGAGGGTTACCTGAGTCCCGTCCCTACTGGCCTGCTCCTTCCTTGCCAGAGCATCTTCCACCCTCCTGGTGTGCTCTAACAATCTATCATGCTCTTTTTGGAGGTCACCCAGTTCCTGGAGGGCCAGGTGATTTTCTTCCAGTTTCCCTTTTAAGTGACAGACTTCCTGGCCTTAGGTGTCCCTTTCCTGAGCAAGAGCCTTCCTCTGCTCCGCCAGGTCATCCCTCTGTCTTTGAAGGGCACCAGCTTTCTGGCGCTCTTCATCAAACTCTGCCTGGGTGTCCAGGTCTTTCAGAATTAATTTGTTGTTCTCTGCCTTCTCTCTATCTAGGTGGTTTTGCAAGGTAACTACCTGCTCTGCGCATACCCTGTTGATGTCCAGTTGTTGCTCCAGCCTTTTCTGGCTCTGCAGTAGAGAGTCCACACTTTCTTGGTACTCCTTCTGCAAGGCCAGAATTCGGGTATCCTGTTCTGCCTTTTCCTGGTGCAGGATACCCATATCCCTCTTTTATTTTTACTATATACTGCCTGCTTTCATTTTCTGACTCCTGGCTCCTCTGCAGCCTCTGCTCAGAAGAGTTCAGATCAGATTGGGCCTTTTCAAATGCCATCAGTTGCCTACTTGCCAGATCTTGGCCTTCAGCATATTTGTCCTGTATGGCTCCCATAGATAAATATAGATATGCCGCTATCTTGGCAATCTCATTTTGCTCATCCTTGGCCTTAGGGGCCATATACAGTTCACTCAGGGCCACATGTAAGGGACCCTGATCTCTCCAGAAATCTAACCCTGTTGCAGTGATCTGTTGTGTGATTGCCTGCAACCTCACATTCTGGTCCTGCTCAATTCACTCACCTCTCACAAATAACTTATGTAAAAGGTGTTCTCTAGCTATCTTGATGTCTACCAATGTCACCATTTCCGAAATATTAATTTCCTTCCTGACTTACAGAAGTTTATTATTTCATCTTTGCAAAACAGACCGTTTCCTTAGAGCGTTCCCTTTTGAGGGGTGTTTTTACAGTGTAACACAGCGTGGTAACCCAACAGGATTTATGTATCCTGTCAGTTAGCACACTGTATTAAGCTGCACAAGTGGTAGCTCTAATCCAGAAATCCTGCTACGAGCCTGCAATCTGTAAGTGATTTCAATCCAGCACTCCAACTAAGTCAACGCTTAGTATGGGATGCCCAATGGAAACCCTTATTTATATATTTTTATGTCAAAAGTTCTTTTAATTCTGGATGATGTACCCTTATATAACGCCCCTCTCTTTGAATTCCTCCAGTCTCACTGAACCAAGAAATAGGTTTGTTTTGCAGATTAAAAGAATTATTTGAAGAATTGAACAATATATATATCACACTTTTATAAATATGGATAATATCTGAATATCACACTTATGAATATGAACAATGATCGGCAATGGGTAATATGACAATATCAACAATCTCTTTAATCAATTAGGAGTAGGAATAGGAAGAATAATGTAGCAGAGAATAACTTTGTGTGGTTCAAGGAAATGCAATGATAGGAAAGAATGCAACACAGAAGGAAACTTGATATGAATTCAACCAAAAACAATATAATCACTCTTTCCCCCTGTTGTTACTCACTCCCCCCAATATGCAATATGAAGAAATTAATGAGGGCACACAGGTTTCAGGAATAACCATATCAACAATTTCACTTTCAATACCACTTCCCCCCCCCAGCAAGCTTAGAGAGAACAGTAATGATTTTAAAACAGGTCAATTGCTTTTAGATGTGGTTTGAATTGGATGGGAAAAATGCTAAAATGATTTCAATTCGCTAAATGAGATTCAGAACTAGTGAGAGTTGCTTTGGATTGGTTCAGGTCAACACTAGCAATGATTGTTTAATGGTTAGCAGATGGAAAACGAAATTTAGAAGTTGAAATCAAGAAATAGCTATTTTTACATGTGGTGAAATTTAGCCAAATGCAAATTCGCTGCAACTTTTCTGCGTGCGAGAAACACGATTAAGGAAAAACTATAAGGAATTGGAATGTTTGACCGTTGAGGATGTTAGCTTCAAAATTACATTTAAAAAGGGTTCAGCTTTTTGGATTGGGCCGCTGCTTTAGGGTTCTGGAGTCTGGACCTAGGTTCTAGAGTCTGGATCTAGGTTCTGGAGTCTGGATCTTCCTGCAGGGTGCTTCACCAGTGGACCAGTTGATGAGTGAAAGTATGTGTTTCTGTCCTCCGCAGTCCCTATTTATCCATTTTCCAAAGTGGGTGGGGAGGTTGTGTAACGCTCACCTGATTCCCACGGAGGCGCCGGTCTTGGCAGGATGGTGTCTGTGACTCGAAAAGTGAAGTGCAGGACTCGATTGGCTTCCGGGGCTGAGCCTCTTCGCACTGTGTGTCTAACTCGAAGAGTGAGATATCTTAGATAGGTGAATGCTGGACTCTCCATCTGTTCTGGTGCAGGGTGCCGTTGCCAGTTCCTTCACTGGGTGAAACGTAGGCCTCTTGACCTCAGAGGATTGCTACCGTCGTTAACTGCACGAACGGTGAGTTTCCGGACACCTTTTAAGTCCTTACAGTCTTTAGGTGCGTGGGCACTTTAATGTGGAACAGGGCTCTGTATAATGCTTTTTCTATTTGTCTTGCAGGGCTCTTGAGGTAGAAGATGGTGTGAAGAAAGCCGAAGTTCGAGCCAGAGTCTTGGAATGACGCGCTTGGAAATGCGTAAGTAAATGCCGGTTGCCTGCTTTTCAAAAGCTCTCTAACTGTCTCTTTTCCCTTGCAGTTGTGAGTTCGGGTGTTGAAGAGACGCTGGAAACGCCGGAGTATTTGCAGGCGCCCTATTGTGGCGGGCGCGATGGCGCGTAAGTAAAATACCTGTCTAATGTCTCTTCTTTTGTCTTTCAGGTGCAGGATTGCAGCGTTGAAGAAAACCGGAATTCGCGGAGTGCCGGTAAGTAATTCCACACAGGAATAACTATGCTTTTGTCTTCACAGGCGGAGGAGCAGCGTGAAGAGATGGTAGCTGCCGATGGATCAGGTGAGGAAAGCGCTGCGCGTGAAGGTTGCCGTGCTAACCTGTTGTTTCTTGTCTTTGCAGGTGCTACTGAAGGCTGGATACAGGAATGGTAAGCGTTTGTTCTTGCAGGTTCAGGATCGGAAAGAAGAAAACTGGAACAGACACGGTGAGCGTTCTGCTGCAGATGCAGAATAACGCGAAGCACGTTTCATCAATAGGGTGTGGTTTAAATAGCCTTGGAGTGATGAGGCGTCTTCCTCCACGGCCTCGCCTAGGTAAAAAAAGAGTTCCTGTTCCAGAAGAGTTCCAGTGTTGTATCCAGGGAGTGGAGCTTGCCCCACCCAGGTAAGAAAGTAGTCCCGGCTCACAGAGGATTCCTATGTGGCTGGTAAGTAAGCAGCATGGTCTGCTGCAGGTAAGTCCACCCAAGCATCTTCATACAAATTATGAGCCCGGCACTTCCAGTGATGAGCCTGGTGCCACCGGTGCTAGGACAAGGTCCAAAAGGTCCCAGTGGGGACCGGCTGGTGCCTAGGATGAAGGTTAGGGGCCTGCTTCCAAGGATGTTGAGCTGGTCCTAGCTCCTTGGAAGCAGTGATCATGACAGCTTGATTGTCTATGCCCAACCCTCTAAGGATCTGATAGGTCAGAGAATTCCCTGTCCCCTGATTTGAGAAAGGAACAGTGTGTCATGATGTGTCATGATGTGTCAGAGTGATGCTGCCATTTACAATCTAGGGAAGAACCTCCCCTTTGCTTTTATCCAGAAAATCTATTTTTCCCAAAAAAACATTTCCAATATGCACAACTTGTTAATAATACATAATTACATGACAGATTGACTAAGGTACATTTCTGTCCAAATCTTATCTTCCTATGAGTTTTGGTTCATAAATGACAATTTTTCACACTTTTGGTTGGTTACACATTTTCGGATCAGAACAATATTTTACACATAAATGCACATACCCTCTGGGCATATTCCTGTAATTTTTCATGTTCCTAGCATAATCACAATAGCTACAATATGAGCTTTTTCGTGCTTCAGTCTCTGAATGTCGCACAGATTCCAGATTAGTTTTAAACTGTGAGTGAATTTTTCATTTTAACAACCCATACATTTCATATTTGTATCAGTTCAGTACAATTTGCTATAAGTCTTTTTCTAAAACATACAGTTACTCTTCAAAAGTGGGTTTTGTTCTGATAACATATACTCCTGCTGACATTATATTTATGTGGAATTCTTGAAGTAGAAGGATGTCCAACGCCCAACAAGGAGGTTGGATCTTTCTGCGTGGTTTGTGAGCCATGATTTTTGCAAATTTGACAACCAGGAAAAACAGATTTTTAAAACAGCTCTGTGTTTCTTTTGCAATGATTTTGCTCTGTGGGCAGCCAAATGATGGGTTTTGGCGGTGGTCTCCTGTGTTACCACTGACATAGGCAAAAGTGGATGGCGGCCTAATTTCCAGATTTTTACTACGCATTTCTGGGTGATTTTAGCAAGCAGAATGCTTTCCGGCAGCATTCTGATGTTCCTGATGCAAGCAATAGACAGTAATGTTGCAGGGCCTGGACTAGGGGGTTGAAAGATCCCACACTCCTCTACTAGAGAAAGAAACCCCTTCTTAAGTACACTATGTCAGAATCACAATTCATTTGTTACTCGACAAGAGACATCAAATGACAACCAAGTGCACACTAAAAGATCCACGACGATCGGCAATGGAAAGACAGGTGGAAAATGAGGACACAGGAATTTTGTGTACGCTGGAACAGATGCACATGGGATTAGTAGGCAATACAAGTTATACATATGAGCAATATCCATTCCACTAAGGCACCTGCTCTTGTCGGTTTATCAAGGTATGTGTAAGGAATTCAGGAACCACTTCCAGGTGAGGCTCCATCAACACTGTAGGTACCACCTCCTACGAACACTCCCTGCCTTCAGAATTTTTATAGCAAACTGTGTGCCCACCTCCTAGCCTTGCCAGTAGACATTCCCTTTTCCTCCTAGTGAGGGGAGTTTGGTACTGGTTTAGATCATGTGTCTACACTGATTACATCAGGAGGGTTCTGGATGCTTCCTGACCCAGTGATCTGGCTAGCCAGTTGACAATGTTATGGCTCCCTTCATTTTTTGCCACAACTTAAATGCTCGCTTAATGATAGTACTAAATTACAATTTATCCTTTCATAGCAGACGAAGGTAAGACATGGGCTTCTGCCATGATTCTAAAAATAGATCTGTGGTTAGATAATTATAATTCCGTATTCAAACATGTCAAAGAAATATTTTAACAAAACAATTTAAAATAAGTGGTGCATGGGGAACTCTTAGCAAAACAAGGAGAACTAGAAATGTTCCAACAACTCTTCGATCGACTGACAAATTCACAAAAGCAAGGATCTATGCAGGGCTTGGAGAGCTTACACTCCTGTATTTTAGTCGTAGATTGACCAATAAAATCAAATGCTTTGATTAAAGTTGACCTTAGAAATAGAACAACTATTGTAGTAAAGAAATGGGGAAACGCGCATTGTGAGTACATTCCGGTGTGGAACAGGGAGAATCCATGGAAATCGGAAAAAGCAAGACAGAAAGAAAGAGACTGAAGACAGATAAGAAGTTTCTGTCTTGTCGTGGCCTGAACCACGAGTGGCACAAATAAATAATGAGGCTCACCACAAAACCTTGGAGTATATAGACGCTTTATTTTTGCAAACATCTTTTCTCTTTTCTTCAAAACATCATGGACAAAACAGGAGTAACTCCAGGGTCACCCAATAGGTGTCTGCTATGGCTTAACAAGCTCCAGATGGATTAGGACCGCCTACAATAGCCACAACCTGGCTCAGGCTCTAGTATCAGCCATCCTGCAGGCTCCCATCATTCTTTTAGCTCCAAAGTGCACTTGCAACAAAACTATCTCACACCCCCCCCCGCTACTCATATAGGGGTAAACTCCTCCCTCCCCAACAGAAAACATACCACATTAGAAGCACAGGATAAGGGACATAGCCAAGATGGCGGACTAGAGATATGCAATCCCATGATGATCCGTCATTCCGGGTTTGAGTCGCCTGCCTGCAGTAGGAATTCAACCCATTGCATTGCCCAAAAGCATTCCCAGGAGAGCCCACACATGTAGTGAGAAAGCAGAATGGTTAACAGCCCAGCACCAAGCTGGGCATAGTGAAGGATCGAGTTTGTGCCCCTCTGACGATGGTGGCTGCCTAAACTCCAAAGAGATCGATGAAAGGAACAATGACCCCATGGATGGAAGAGATTAGCTGAGGTCTCAGGACAGTGGAGCTTGACTTTGTCAGTTGAGAAGTCGTGATTTAAGCTGCTCTGGCACCTTAGTCGGTGTGCCAGGGTGAGGCAAGGCACATGACATACCTGTGAATGAGGAGGCCTCACTCTGGGACCTCCACGGGAGACCTGAGGGATTGGTCGAGATCCACCGTAAGAGCGGCTAGTTGAATATCAGCGAATGCAGGCATGTCAGAGGCATCAGAAGCATTGTGGCCTACACCAGCCCCACAATTATGAGTGTGGGGGAGTTGAATGGAGCTCTGCAGCACTCTGAACTCCCCTGAAGCATTGTTAGAGGCCCTGGGGGACTGAGGGGAATCTCCAGCAGTAAGAAGGAGCGTCAGAGGAGGGGAGAGGCATTGACAGCCGAGAGCTGCAGGGGCCCACCTTATAATCCTGGAAGGTTCTTGGCAGAAGGGAACCTTGAAAATGTGGGTCTCCAGCTTGAGACAAGAAGCCGTACTGGTGACAAGAGACATTGGCAATTACATTTCAGTGAGGTACAGTAGGGATCACAGATGGAACCAAGC
Source organism: Ambystoma mexicanum (assembly GCF_040938575.1). NCBI lineage: Eukaryota > Metazoa > Chordata > Amphibia > Caudata > Ambystomatidae > Ambystoma > Ambystoma mexicanum. The sequence goes on from NC_090923.1 coordinate 652,521,218, forward strand.
ACTGTAACGTAAACTTATATGGGGAAAGGTAAGTCAGCAAAGGCAACATTCATGGATACATTGCTACAGGCTAAACCGAACAAACTTAGAAATCACCCACAATCAATATCTGGAGCTATCATAGCTGCAAAGTTGGCAGATCAGGGCTCAAGGTTTACCTGTGGACTAGCTGAGTCATCCTTCTTAGCTTTGAAGGAGGACATCAATGCCACTTTGTATGCTAAATGAAGTTAGTGGCTCAAGAGAAAATCTTAAAAGGACTATAAATACTAATGAAAAATACTGTGAGGAAAATTGGGAGGGGAGGGTGTTAATAAGGACACAGACCTGTAAGCTCTTGAGGCTGCTTTTGCCTCCTTACCAGAGGAGGTGAAATCACTGCAGGATACCATGGAGGATCTGACCAATAACTGAAGGACCTGGAAAATAAGTCCAAGAAAGTGAATATCAGGATAATATCACTGAAAGAGGAGGCTGATGATATAGAAGAGCTTTTTGCTTTATTCCTCCAAGAAGATGCAGACAAAGATATTCAGGTAGATAGAGTGGGTATAATGAGTGCAGAACCAGGGGTGAGACCTAGGGATATCTTAGTGAGACTGCATAACTTAACAGACAGGGAAACGGTAATGGCTGTAGCAGGACGCTAATCGGCGATCACTCCCCGTGGCAGTTGTGTGCAACTGTTTCAAGATCAAGTTGAAACAACTTTGATCAAACAAAGGATTCTACACCCAATCCCTGAAGAATTAAACAAACATAAGAGTCCCTATGAATGGCTCTATCCAATAAAACTGAACAGTACAGATTTGCTGATTACTTAGCTGAAAGAGGATACCCATTCCCTGGGGCTACTGCAAGGCGAGGGGGAAGAGAACTGTCTAAAAACCATCAGAAACATCCAAGGATACATGAATCAGGGCTACGAGAAGGAACTTTAGTACCAAACTTTCCATGGGATATAGTCATAGACAGCAAGGATCCAGATATGAGAACCCTCCATGACTGGAAGGGTAGGGGGAGCTAATGGACTCACGTTATCAAAAGATCAACTGGATGATTAAAAGGAGAAGACTGTAGGTTATATGTTCTAGTTATGATTAATTAGTTTGAAACTCCTGTTTCAATGTATTTGAGATTTGAGGTTTTGAAGGATAATACTTACTCACCCGCTAGTCCTTGGTGATCTGTCAACCAGAAGGCTAAGACATGGGCATCGCCTTTGGATCCAGTTCATGGGGGTGGACCAGTGGGGGAGGATCACCTGGATGAGGGGTCTTTGGGGAGTGGAAGTGGGACACTGATGGGTGAGATGCGGTACCCCTTTCCTTCTAACATCTTTTCCCCATCCTACCCCGTAGGATACTTAGAAGCTCTACCCTCTCTTTCTGACACAAACACTTTCTTACACTGTGAAAGACAACAGACTAACACCAGAGCCATTTACCTGGTGTGCCCCAACACAAGGGTCAGACAGAGTCAGGCAATTGACAATAACTACGAACATCTGATGGCCCTTGGAGCATGAGAGCACACTTTGAGCAAGGACAACCTAACGAGGAAGCAGGTATCCAGGATGGCAGTGCAAATGGAGAAGAAAGGCGGAGAGACCAGAAAGGACAATAAGGAGGGAAGCGCCCTTGCCCTTTTCGACCCAAGCCCGTGATGCCTCCGTCAAAGGAATCATATGATATGATATGATAGTTTATTTATATAGCACCTATAAACATGTGTTTCAAAGCACTTCAAGGCAAGGGAGATAACAAGGGAAAATACAATGACATTCTTACAGGCCATGAACAGTAAGGATGTGAAATTAACTATCATACTCGGCCTGACAACATTTCAGATAGTGCAAGAGCTAATACATAGATAAGTAAGGGAGGGGGAGAGTGGGAAGGAAATGGAAACGGACAGGTGACTACCTTATTAGTTTTTATTCATCGTAATACAATTCTATATATGTCTAAAAACATCACAATACTTTTACCAATTCATAATAATCATCAAATGAGACATATATTACAATCTCGACTCACATAATCAGTTCTTTCAGTCATACATTCATACCTATACTATCACAACTGTCAATAACTCTTCTCACTTTCCAAGTAACAAAGAAATTAAGCTGTTACACAATTTTTTCATGGATTCAATTCCACAAAAAACATTTTTCAACCCATTCATGGATACAAGTGTCAAAAACTGTTAATTCGCTTTGTGGGCAGTCTATAATCGTCGACATGTGTTTCAGTCATATACTGGGCCCTAAAATTATAGCCCTCAATTTTCTGACCTTCTTCAGGACGTTGCGCAAATATCTTGTTGTATCTTTGCCGTATATGGCCTGATATGAGCCACACCACCTATACAAAAACATATAAAATATATACCATAAAACCTCTCATATTTATCTTGTCATCCTCATTTATTTATCTAAACACTACAATTGTGTACAAAGCACCTCTATATATGATTGCTAATACCTTCACTCAACTCCACATATATATTCGGAGATATGAGAAAAGGTAGACTGGAATAAATCCTTCACTAGGTCCTGGCAATAAATTCTTCACCCCGGGCCTAAGAAAAGCAAACAAGCGGGATCAGCGTTATATTTGCTGTCACTACCCATTTTTCTTTAAAAACCCATCAATGTGGACACATTAATGTTAACAGAAAATACCTGACGTTAGATGTAGATCACATGCTGTAGTTATTTATAGTTTTCTCAGATATAATTTTCTGATGGCACACCAGGTATATCTCTGGCACTGCCACTGCTCCTATAAAACAAGAGAGATAAGTATCTGTAATTTCTTCACCTCATCTGTTTCCCCAAAAAGAGACTCAGCGTCCATTATCACAAAAACATAATGGATCTTCCAAACACTTACCCCAAGCTGGGAGGAAGTTATAATACACCCCTCAAAGGGGTATCAGGTTAGTAGGTCTCCTCTATCAGTAATTCATGTTTGTTTCCTTGTCCTTTTTCATGGGCAGCCTGTAAACAAACCGCAACACTTTTGTCACAATGTTCCTATCCTCGTGCTATGGAACCACCATTTTTAATTTTTAATTTGTGTATGTCCCCCAGCATCTTGTTAGATCTACGTATGTCCTCCACATTAATGCTTATAGGTTTCTCCCATTTATTACAGTTGACATCCTAATCTATATTTCACAATTCTGGCATATTCACCATATGTGTCTTTTTTTAAAAAACAACCTTTTATTAAATTTTACCAATTCAATACAGACATCACAGTAATGCATTAAGTATGAGTTATAGCACAATGACATGTTTCTCATGGTGTTTGACGATTGCAGGAACCGTTAATGCCATCGTGGCTCTGTGGGAGACAACTTTGAAACCCACCACTCCCATTCTGGTGCTAGTTTCTCTGTTCTCAGCTTTTCTTGGGTGTGGGTGTGGAGCATTGTTCAGTATAGCGGGCTAGACTGGAGCCATCTGGCAAGTGGGGGACTCCTGGTGAGGGTTGGGAATTTGGCCGCATAGTCAAAAAATGGGCCCAAGTGGTCAGTGTTCTGTTCAGGGCGCCTGATCGGATTGCTGCGATTTTCTCAGCTACTGCTATATCCCAGCATTTGAACCACCATAACGCTATCGAAGGTCCCCCTTTGTCTTTCCATCGTTTAGCCATAGCTATTTTCGCTGCTAGAAGCAGGTGAGTGCATAGGTGGGATATTTGCCCTGACAGTGGGTATGCGCCGTTTCCTGTTTCACCCAATAGGACAATGCCCGGATCCCAGGGAATAGAGAGCCCAGTGATGTCTTTAATGTGTTTTAATATTTCTCTCCAATACCTTTCTGCCTTCGGACAGGCCCAGACCGTGTGGAACAGTGATCCGGGTGCCGAGCAGCCACGCCAGCAGGATCCAGGAGCACTTGGATTGGAATTCTGAATTTGGGCTGGGATCATATAGTATCTGTAGCATAATTTATATCCCCCTTCTCTATTTGTGACACATCCATATTTTCCCCCACTCTTCAATCTCTATTTCTCGGCCTAGATCTTTTTCACACTCCAGCATGTATCTTTCTTTTCTCCCTGGGTCTGTCCTGTCTCACCATATGTGTCTTAAATAGTTATTCACAAATAAAAATACCCTGGTCATTCACTGTCTTCCCGGTAATCCACTCATTTGTTTAAAAAACCCTGGGCCATACCTATTACTAGGCCTATGTTTATACTCAGCTGCAACTTTGCTATTGCACTGTATCCAAACAACAACTATAGGGTCAAATGCTGTATGAATGATAAATGTGGAAAGCCTGACTGGGGGGCGAGAATGCTAAGGGAAGTGAATCCTACAACGATTCACAAATAAGTGCACTGTGTTAAACTGGCAAATGTGAACCCAGCTGAGGGGTGCCGCGAATGAGAGCAAAACGTAACACCCCGTAAACATTGCAATGACAAGCGTGAACCCGGGCTGAGCTTTTTTCCCCTGATTGTGCAAAGCTGTCCAATGGTTCATGGGTGTTGGCTCCCATATTTCTCTGAGGGATGTCCAGAAGAAACAGTTGTTTGAAAAGACAATAAAACTCTTGAATTTTACTAGTTGCTGAGATCTTGAACGGAATGCTGAAGTGTACCCGACTGAGGGAAGCAAAGTTTACAAAAAAGGATCGGAGCCCGGCTGAGGGGGATCCACAGGTGAAGGGAAATCACCCGACGAGAAGATTACTGAAGTGAACTTTTTGTTTGGTAATAGTACATCAGGTTCTCTGAGGCAAGAGACTGGGTGTAACAGAGACTTGGCCATAGTAGGCCCGGATATATTGTGAAAAGAACTGTAAGCTTGTGCTGGAGAAGCCCAGAAGTGTGCTGTGCTTGAGTGTCCTGCCTTGTCCCGTGCTAAAAACTTGGGGAAGGGGAATCCTAACTTCATCGTTTGTGAACATTTCTGTCTTTCCTGATCAACATTATCCCACGCTATTTTGTTATTAGAGTAAGGATTGGCAATTGTTTTTTTTTAGTATATGCCCTTTTTATTTGACCAGACGCAACTAGGATTGCCTTATTATTTGATGGTCGTAGCTTGCTCCCATCGTAGATTTAGGTTTATATTAGGCGTTTTCCACAGGCATTTATACAGTTTAATAAACACCCTTGAACTGTGATCACGTGTGTCCGTCATTACTGTTGCCACCATGAGTTCCTTACAAAATGCTGAAGGTTAATGGCCCAGTCCATAATGATTAGTAGGTGGGATGGCTGCAAGGATGGGGGTCTGAGAAATATGGGAGCCAACACCCATGAACCATTGGACAGCTTTGCACAATCAGGGGTAAAAAGCTGAGGGGAACAGAGGGAGAAATTTAGAGTGACTCTGATTATATGAAGTACTCTAGTGGAGAATACAATTTCAAATAAAGGTTTGGGATTTGGAAAGCTAGAACGGGTGGGTGTGAGGCCTTTAGGATGAGGGACAGGGAGGTCCTAGTTGGTCATGTTTGTTTCTCGGCCCTATAAACCTGGTGTCTCCGAACCAGGCAGAGTGGTAAAATGGGGAAATTGGTGTTTGGTGTAAAATATAGAACAAACATAGGGGCCTGGAGGATAGCCCAGGGGTAAAGCGTTTGCCTTAGAAACAACACAACCAGAGCAACACAGGTTCAAATCCCGGCCCTGTGGTTAGAGACTGGTCTTGGTGTATAATACAAAATTAATAAATTAAAACCTATTTAAAGCATTGGGAAATGTAGTTCATATCGTTTAGTATAGCTAATTGGGACATGTATAGTTAAGAGCAAGAGCGGATTATTAAAAGGTGTCAATTAAGAGTGCATTGTTATATCAGCACAGATGATTACATTGCTGTTCTGGAATGGTAAGGTCTTAACTTTCAGGGAAAAAGGCCAGAGTTTTAAGAGAATTGAGAATGGAAGCCCCACAGCTAGCATGCTTCCAGGACACCCACATAGCCACGATGTCATGCAGAAAGCACCACTAAAATAGCAGGAGTGCCAATTCTAATACAGAAAGACTCACTTTTCAATAACTTGGGTGTGAAAAAATGTCAAAATGGGAGATAAGGTATGCTAAAAGTATAAGCAACTTTTTCTGCCTTTCTGCTATAAATGGTTCCAGGTCAGTGGAGGCAGGTAATTTACATGTAATTAGTAGCGAGGGGGCTGATCAAATATAGGAGGTTTCGGGGCAGTTCTACCATCAAATATATTTTAAAATAATGGGTTGAAATGGTGCATTTTACCGCCCAATTTTTGTTAACTGGGTAAAAAGTCATACAATTGATTATTCATTCTGTAGCACTACACAAGAAAAAATTAAATTGATGGATTCCAAGTCACCATCAGCACACAGAAGTATTACACAACATTTTCGTGATGTCTGTCCCCATACCGTATGCTAGCACTGCAACGATAAAGCACATGTTCATGACGTCTGGTTTTCAGTGTATGGCCTGTAAAATGCTTTTTCGTGCTGTAGCAAAATATTGCCAGACCTACGATGAGTGGTGTGGTGTACTTTTTTCAGTAATTTAAAGTACATCAGTGGTCAGTTTTGTAGTGTTACTCCTAGTACGCTCTCGCTTGTACCCCTGCAGTGTTTCGGTGCAACACAATAGGGGCCAATTCTGCGTGCTGAATTCATTTGACGTGCAGTGATGCCCCCTACTTTCAACCTGATTTTTGTAATATATAAGTTGACCCACTCGGATATTCAATTGTGGTGGGCTATCCTTATTCTTGTCTGGGATGCATTTTTTATGTGGTTCATCTGTGCTGACTGCCCTCCAGTAGTTGAGTAGTTTCTTCCTTTAGAGAGCTAGCTACCTGACCAGCACAATCCACTCGAAATACAACCTATACGTGTAATGGTGGCGGCTGCCAGAAGTACACGCTTTGACATAAGCTATCTGTGGATTTTTGTGCCCCCTTGTACCCTCCCCCTCCTCTTCTTTTTTCCAACTTGGTTGGTTTTCAATCTGGGGGCAGTCGGCGCCCTGGATGAGCACTGCTTGTTTTGCGGGTGTTTATTAGAACTACAGTTGTTAACGCCGCTAGTGGAGTTCGCCAGTCGTGAACGCCAACTACCACAATCACTAGCTCCATGACACACACCTGCAATGCATTAGCCCAGTGGTCTTCAAACTTTTTTGGCCTGGGCCCCCCCTGAGCAATGTTTGGGCAGCCCCCCCCAAAAGTGCCAGATGGACAGTATGTAGAAATCGCTATGAACCTTTGCGTGCCGTCACCGCACCTACTCCCAGTACAAACCCTGGGCTCTCCCCACCCTACTCCCACCACTATCCCAGTGCTGCCGCCCATCCTGCTCCCACCACAGTCCCATAACACAAGCAAACACACATCCATACACATTTAAATAAAAAATAAATCGCCATAAACGTACCTTCTGCAGGTGGTTGCTAAAATGCCCCGCTCCAGGTTGCTCTGCCCGTATGTGCGAGGAGGCGCAGGAGCACCCCTTGCACATACATACATGCAGTGCCCCAGCCAGCATTTCCAATGAGCTATGCAAGGCTGGCGAAGCAAAACACCCCCAGCGTTGCATGGCTCAGTGATCATGTGCGGCTGGGGAAATGAACTGTCACAGGCAAAGAGTGTTTCCCTTTGACAGTTCTGCCACCCCAGGAGCACTCCCTCAGCTGGAAAAAGCAGCTGAGGGAGTGCTCAGTGTTTCACTGGGCTGGCTCATCGGCTCCTCCATAATGGGTGAGGTGGCCAGTGGGTGGACGCCCCTTCACCCATTATGGAAGAGCCGGCAGGCTTGGACTGGCCTATAGGGCGATGACCGTACCAAAAATGCAAAATGCTAGTGTAGACCAGTCAAAATGGCCCACATTTTTGGCCAATGTGGGCCAGTTTGAGGAGTTACTTCACTATGCAGCTAGTAGTTTTGACCATTGTTGCTGAATAAATATTCTTTAAATATCACAATGTGTTTACATTTGAACAAAAAAACAACCCCTTGGGTACTATTTAAACAGTCTGTGACTAAAGGACTGAATATTCATTTGCAACTGCTGGCCATTTCTTCATTGGTGCCTAAGACTGTGTTATGGTCCAATCTGACCATGTGAGCTGCCCCTTCCCATTTCCTCCAATCTAAAAAAAAAAAAAAAAAAAAAGAAATTACTTTTTTTTTAACGCATTTCATGCTGGGCTCTGGCACACCCCCACGGATATGGCCGCGGCCCCCTAGGGCGGCACGCCCCACAGTTTGAAGACCTCTGCATTAGCCTGACCTTTACAGCGGCAGGCGGGCCCGGACACAGCTGCGTTACATAACGGTCGGAATTCGTATAAGTATTCCCGTCGGCCAGCACGATTTCAGGACTTCCTGCTTGATTCAGATTTCCAGTGTAGACGCTGCCGGAGCGCCACCATACAGAGGGGGTACTGCTAACCCTCCTTTGAAATTTCATCAATCATATATGAGGTGAGCTCTATCCTTCCGTTCTGATCCCATTTTTGGGACTAAATACCTTGGTTGGGGTGTTGTGTGTATTTTTACATAAGCAGGCTTAGGTAAACTGTTGAGTAAGTGTGGGTGAATCTTGAAGCAATGAGTATTGTCCCCTTGGGGGCTTGGAGACTTGAGAGACTCTGGTTGGCATCAACCAGACGCCCCCAGCTGTGTGCCATCTCCCAGCCTCTTAAAGAAACTGGCATTCCTGGTAACGGTGGCAGTCCCACCTGAGGCTGTCACCATCGACCCCTTCACTGCAACCACGTCCATAGGGCTCGATTCATATGTCAGCGACAACTTTCCTTGGGGGTGTCTATTCCTTATGATTACCTCATCCCCTAGGGCTAACTGGTGCTATCAAAGCCCCCTTCTCATACGTTCACCCTCATTCCGGCTTCTCTTCTCCGCTCCTCTTCCACCTGGGCATCATCAATTATAGCTTGTTCCCTGTCACCCACTTCAGGTAATAGGCCCCCGGGGCATCTCCTAAACATTGCTTCTGCCGGGGCTACTCCAGTCAAGTGGTGGGGGGTTGCTCGATATTCCCTGGGGAACTGGTAGAGGGCCCTGCAAAGTCACTGACCCTGTCCATGGGCGATTCTAAACACCTTGTTAAGGGTCCTCATGAATATTTCTGCTTTGCCGTTGATTTTCTTGTGGTGCATGCCATACTCCTTCAGAAACTCGCCAAAACCCTCTCCTTGGAAAGGTGGTCCATTATCGGAGCACAGAGTCTGTGGGAGACCATGGGTTGCAAAGATCTTCTCCAGCGCCACCGCCACATCATCGAACGACAGTCAACAAACTCCACCTCTGTGTACCGCTAACACTCGTCTACGACCACCAGGAAATTAAAGTCTCTCCCCGTGGACCTGAAGCCCGCATGCACCGCATCCCATGGCCGTGTTCCTTAAGGCATGGGCTCAATCAGGGGATCCTTTTGCACTGGGAGGCTGCCTAGCACCAGATACAGGCCCCCACAAACTCCTCCACTCTCTTCTCCAAGTCCGGGAACCACACCTTCATCCGCAGCTGGGCCTTGGTCTTGGCCATCCCCTGGTGACCTTGATGTGCCATATCAATCACCTGCTATACATTGTGAGCAGGCACCACCATCCTGTCTCCCTGCAGTAGTAACCCGGAGTCCGTGAACATTAGCTCATCCCGGACCCCACACCGCTGCTACAGAGTCACACAGGCTTCTTGAGTTCTCTTGCCCAGGTCTTCCAGGACTGACTTCCTCTACTCTCTCTGCAGTGCCTCCCTAAGAATCCGTAAGCATTCATCATTTTCTGAGACTGTTTCCAGCTCCTGAATGGGCATTGAATTCGGGGTAGCTGACTCCACGACGAGTTACACATGCTTGTCGGCCTCCTCGGTGCTGGATGTTTCCACGCCATCTCCTATGTCCTGGGATGGTGTGACAAAGTCAGCCCTGTTATTGGCCCCTGGGCGGTATACCAGCAAGACCCCATATTCCAGCAGCACTAGCATCCATCTCTCAATCTGTACCAGCGGCTTAGAGGGCGAGCCCGTCATGATGGGCAGCAGAGGCATGTGATCTGTCACCGGCCTCCCCAGCACAGAGTCGAAAGTGCCTGTAACCCCACAGCACCGCCAGGGCCTCACGCTCAATTTGGGAGTAACTGTGTTCCGTTTCCGACTGGCATAAGCAATTGCCCTTAATTCCCCCTTGGCGTCGATCTGCGTTAGGACTGCCCCCAGACCAAACGGGCTGGCGTTCACCACCATCTCTGATGGGAGAACAGAGTCGAAGAATGCCATTGTATCTTCAGCCGTGAGGGCCCCTTTCACATTCTCAAACGCTGCCTGCTCAAAAGGGCCCTATTGCCAGGTGGTACCCTTCCTGGTTAGGCTCCTCAATGGTTCCGACCTCATGGCCAGGTTCTTGATGAATCGCCCTAGTAGGTGACCATGCCCATGAAGCTAAGAACCTCTGTCACATTCTCTGGGGGCCTTGCTGCCGTGATGTCCTTGACCTTATGGGGGTTCAGGGGACAACCCTCCTTCTTTAAACACAAAGCCAAAGAACTCGATGCTTGTCAGCAGGAATTTGCATTTCTCCTGATGCAGCGTCAAAACCAGTGCCTGAATGTGTTCCAGGGTTCTCACCAGCCGTGTCATGTGTTCCCCCTCCGACTTCGCGAACACTAGGATGTCGTCAGTGATGTTCAAGACACCTTCCAAGTCTGCCAGCGCCCCTCGTATCAGGTATTGAAAAACTTCAGCGGCTGACGACACAACAAAACTGAGATGCATGTATTGGAACAGGTCAACATAGGCCCTGAAGATTTCGTACTTGCATCGTAGTCACTCGATAAAGTTCTCTTATCGCCTTGATAAGGTGTGATAGTCATTTCCATTCCCTCAGCTAAGTTCATCATTTTTTTCCCTGTTTACATTGTCAAACGCTTGTCCAAATCCACAAATGCAATATGCAATTTTATCTTTTCTTTAGTGGTCTGGAGTTTGAGCAGGTTCAACAGCAAGAGATTCAAGGAGGTATCTATACCCTTAACAAATCCCGTTTGGCAGGGTCTCGAAGGCCTGATTCAATAGCCCACTTTGTCAGATGTTTCAATATAATCGAGGCAAAACATTTTGCCAGGGTACACAATAAGGCTTAGGCTGGTAATGTTTGGGGTCTGTTCTTACGCCCTTTTTAAAATGGGTATGATGACAGTCTTTTTCCGAGAGGAGGGAACTTTTTTTCTTTCATAATTTGACAGAACAGTGTGTGCACAATTTCGTTCCACTCCCTTGGGTCTTCTTTTAGGTTACTATTAGATAGGCCGTCCGGACCCGGGGCTCTAGGAGTGCTCCGGGTCAAGATTAAAACCAGGATATCTTGTTTATCCAGGTCCCAGGCCCAGAGGGTGGGATCGGCTAGTTGTTCAGTTTCATAACACCCTTGAGCAAAGAGTTCCAAAATGGTCAACTCATTGTTGCTCGTCAACCACTGATTCTTGTAAAGCTTCCTGTGGGGTACTCGCCTTATTAATCCATTCCCACATCAACCACGATTTCTTCTTACAGAGCACTTTTAGCGTACATTCAACTTCTACTTGCATGCCCTCCACTGTAAAGCTCTGCAGACAGTTTTTATACTGCTGCCGATGTGTTTTCTTATTCTGAACTTGGGTGACACTTGTGTATAATTTAAGGCTTTCATATCAGCTCTGAACTTTATACGTTCTTCCACTAATTTTGTGCTAAACCTGTGTTTCTGGACGAAATCTGGTTTGCCCCCTCTCCGTTCTACTTGTTGGTATTTACCAAATAAGGGTGTATAATTTAAGTTTGTCGTTTAACTGCATCCGTTCTCTCAGATTCATCACTACAGCTCGGTATCCTGGAATTCCATATGCAACCTATTTCTGCCGTGTGAGGCCTGAACATCCACACGTTTTCCCTCCCACTTTTCCCTTAAAGGACCCATCCAGCAAAGCTTCAGACGCGAGTGATCACTGGAGTCCGTGTCAACACCCACTAGTGACTTTACCCACTGCTGAACATTACCTGAAACAAAGAAATAATTTAATGTGGCCCTAGATTGACTCCCTTTCCAGGTAAATTTGGCTGGGATGTCCTCTTCGGTGTTATTGTTGAGCATACATGATTCCCTAGCTTCCATCTCATGCGCCCACCACCGGGCTCTCGACTCCTTAATAGTGTGAGGCTTGCATAGGTATTATCGGGGAGCTCCTCTAAGCCAATACACCTGATGTACAGGTCTCCACTGAGTATGATATAGGGGTCTGCGTAATCAACTCAGACCTGATCTATCCAATCCAACACAACCCATGAATTCATCCTGGCCAACTTTTGATGAATTCCAATACAAGTAAAGAAGAACAATAGTTGAAACCAAAGATACTTCCGCATGAGGAGTCTCCAGCGTCAACATTTGAGTCCAAGGTTTAGGACTGTGATGTTTTAGTGTTTTCATTCCCTCTGCCATTTTTATAAGTGTCAGCATTCCCGAAAAAGGTCTACCACTAAGGCCCTTTTCTGCTGGATTTAAAAAAAAGAATAATATCTGTTACACACCGGTACTCTCTCAACCAAGTTTCTTGGAGACATAGAATGTCAAATGTTGTCCAATTCCTCCTTATTAAGAAGGTGGGTATATCCCCTTGTGTTCCAGGAGCCTATTTGTAGCGAGTTCTTCTCATCTGCAGCCTTGCTCTAATGATCCTTTAGAGGTGCCAAGGCTTTCTGGATCCATGCCCAATCTTCGCCACTTGGTTTATCCGGGCTATGGGAATTGGCATATTCCACCATCGTGTCATCTCCTTTAAGCCTGGAAAAGGTGATTTTCAAGGGGACACCCTTTTTGGACAAATTATTTCAAGCCCTGGGCTCAGCTACATTTAGTTGGCTGGACAAACCTACAGGTAATTTCACATCCCTTGATCTTCCGGGATTTACTGATTGCTCATTCCTCTGCAAGTCTCTTAACTTGGGCTCAGGATCTCAAATAGTGCCCAGACCATTTAATTCCTGTGTTATTTTAAACCCCAATGACCAAAACATTATGGCATCCGTTCTTGCTTCCTTGACAAGCTCCACTACTGAGATATTCTCAGAGTTATTGAGTGCAATTCCTCCTGTTCAGTATCAGGCCGTCATTCACATGGGACTGGTGCTCCAAAAATATGGTTATTGTCTCTGATGTATTACTCTTTACTTTACTGGCTTCTTATTTATTGCATTGTTGGTCGATACTGATGGAAAATCAAGGGTTCCTTATGATGCATTTATTTTTCCCACCGCCATTCCTTTTGGGCCAAAGTTTGAAACCTCTCCTCGCGGGTTTTCAGTGTAGGACCTACCCAGTCCAACTTATTAGCCTGGGGCGGCTCCTCTTTGTTTCCCTGTGTGCCTCCATCCAACAGCTCCTGGTTCCTTTCCAGCTCCTCATTCGTTGATTCGATTGAGTAAACTGAGAATTCCAGGGAGTAAACCATTTCATTACACTCTCTCTAGGTACTCGACGTCCTTTCATCCCTCGCCGGGGAATTTTCAGACCAGATGATCGCTCCTGTTTTCCCTGGGCAGGAGTCCATCCTTGTTGTATGATTCTCATGCAATGAATTGCTCACCGGTCTCATTGGTGGTGGGGGAGTCTTCAGGTTCCGTATGAAAGTTCTCGAAGCCTCAGATTTATACCTTCTACTAAAAACCACATTTTTAGATTTTTTTATTTTATTTTTAGCTGGATGGGTGGTTCCAACGGAATTAACTTTGACTTTTTTTTCAAATATGACAAAAATTGTCTCCAGACCGTTGGAATTTCTATTCTTTGGTCTCGATTTAACTCTTTTGGGTTCCTGCTGGGTTGAACTTCTCTCCCTGGCCTCCTCCGTGTTAATTATAATATCAGATCCTAGGACAGCTTTTGTTTTGGCTTTTTTGGGGGCTCGGCCTAAGATCCTTTGCGGGCTGTAGTTTCAATTTTCTTCCCCATCTCCATTTAAGACTCCTTATCACAGGTCACGCTTGTTGTATGCCCCAATCTTTTCCCAAGTTGGTCATTACTCTGATCCATTTCTGAGATTCCAGAATAGCTTCCAACATTGCCGTTCTGTCTGTCTGGTCTGCTCTTGCTATGACACAAAGCCGTTTTTGCCGTTTACTTGTTTACTCAGCTTCATAGAGGAGTCTAGCTTGAACTGTTGATGTAAATGATTCCAGGTAAATCAATTTAGAATGCACCATTGGCAGAAGGGTTGCTTGATCCCTGAAGTCCTCATTGATTGCTTCGTACAGTTTCATAAATGGAGACAATGGGCCTCATTATGACATTGCCGGTCCGGAAACAACGCTGCTGGTAAGCTTACAAATTTGCCTGCCAGGCGCAGCGGTCACGGTAGGTAGACCAATTAATGGTGCCGGTGCTTCCGTGAACCCATTCCCGTGGAGTGCCATAGGACTCCACGGGAATGGGGAACAACATTTACCGGCACCTAGCTTGCCGGTTCAGCAGGACTTGTAATGTCCCGGTGGCACCGGCAAGCTAGGTGCAGGTAAAAAGTCACGAGTCGGGCGGCAACCTGCTGGTAGCACTGGCAGGGTTACTGCAAAACTCGTAATGAGGCCCAATGAGACTGACATCGCTGACAAAATCCTGCTTTGAATTTAAGCTGACCATGCTCCAACTCCCTGGGCATCGTGAACTGCCATGTATGGGGACAAGACTGAGTCGGCAAAACAGGTTTAACGACTTAAAAAAGCGCAAAACGCCAGAATCCGAATGGTGTTCCGGGTTAGGAACTCCCCCCCTATTTCAGGCTTACGGCGATCTTTAAACTGGCTAGCAGTGGAGGATAAGATCAGGCTTAAGATAATTTGTCTGATTTTATAAGTGTCTGAACAAGTTAGCTCTGGCATATCTTGCTGATAAATCAAAGCCTTAGTTGCCAACACAGGCTCTCCGTTCGCAGGATAAGCTCTTCTGATGGTTCCTCCGACATCCTGTGTGTCCAGAGGTGACCAGAGATTCTGTTTTTGGCCCCAAAGAATGGAACAGTCTCCCTTTGGAGATCAAGAAACTGCAGTCTTTCCCTATGTTCCGCAAAGCAGTAAAAGTATACCTGTTTAATAAGTATGGTAACCGACAATCACGGCCTATTCAATCCGTCTATGCTTCAATTTATGTTTACTCACAATCATTGTCACAGCACGCCATCAGCGCTTAGATTCGATTGGGTTTGTCCAGAGCGCGTTATAAATGGCTCATTCAATCGTTAAGACTCAACGCGGGTGAAGTCCGTGTTGAATTGGGTAAAATTGCAGAGGGCAGAGGAGACCGTCTCTGGGCATCTGTCCGGTTGTTTGTTGCCCCTGATGTCACGACTGGTGATGAGAAAGCGGCCAAGGAAGCCTCAGCCTTTCGGGGCCCATAAATCCCTTCTTGGCTTTGGAACTGTTGAAGCGACTGTAGATTTTCTCTTTTGGCTAGTGGGGGGGTCAAGCTCTGTCAATAAATTTGAAACCTGCTTATTTAGCTTCCATTTGGCTTTGTTGTTCAAGGAGGCCTGAATGAGGGCAATGTCATGTGATGGTCTCAATGCCAACAAAGAGCTAGATATTGCCATAGGAGTTCGTCCCGCTCATTCTCCATAGCTGTTCCAAGGGCGCTTCTTACGATCAGTTGGAGTTCATTGCCTGGGAGCGGGGGTTCGCAGGGGAAAGCATCTCCTCTTGCTTCTCACGATCAGGCTGGCTTACAACACCCTTTTTCTCCCTAGGTGTTCTGTCGCCTCAGGCGACGGGCGGGATGTATTTATGGATTTCTCCTTCTCGAATATTAATTCTGCAGCACATTCAGTGGCCCCTGTATTCCCGCTTGTACTCTCAGCACTGCGACCCCTCCGAGGCCTCAGGGGACAAATGACACACCAAACCCCCCCCCCTTTCCGCCTCCAGCAAGGACATTTTGTTGAGAACCTTAAGGAGTAGGGGTTGACCGCGGTTAATCTCACCTCCCTTGCCGGGTCGGGATCAAGGTCTGAAGCTGGCTTGGTCATTCCACAGTGTAGATGTATGTGTGGCGACCGCACTTTGGATCCTCACTTTGCGCCGAGTTCAGGGTCCCGTAACGTCCGCCTCCATCCTGTCTGTTCTGCGCTGGTCACAGAGCACAACAGTCGAGGGAACTGTAGAGGGTGCTGCCGCCACCACCTGCCACAAATTTCCAACAATGCAAAAAACTCTGCGGCGCTCCGTGCCTGGAAGGAGTTTTTTACCACCTCCTCCTTTAAAGGCCAGGAAAAACAGACTGTAGCGCCAAACCTCAAGCTCAACTGCCAACAACTGCAGAAGACTCAATCAGCTATGCAATACCCTACCATACAAAACAAGAACACATACCCAGTGTATCAGCCTGGAAAGTATTAAAAGTGTTGCCAGATCATCCAACAGACAAATGTGTGACCAGAGGCTTTCACATAGATCTCAGCTGCAGGTGCATACACTGACTGAGTTACCTTACAGATCATATTTGAAACACCAATTCTGTGACTTTACTGAGGACAAGTGTACAACTTGCAGATATTTGAAATGTAATTCTGCACAGGAAAATGTCTCATCTGTCCTCGAGTGAATACATTTATATAGGTCAGTGAGTTTGAATGAAGAGTTACATGATTGTAATGTTATTTGATCTTAGTAAAATATACCTTGTATGTATTATTATATGTATCAAGATGTTTGTTTTGTTTTTTGTACATGTAATTTTGAAAGTTTTATTAAATTAAACACGTAATAATTTAAGATTAATAATACAATTCCGCACAGGGAAATCAGTGTAATTTCAGAGGTGAGTCCTAGCATGTTTGTTGGCCACTGCCACCTAGCTCCTATGTCCCTTCCAGTGATGTGCATTCCAGTGAGGTCAGCTTGAATCAATGACAAAGCATAAAATTGCCCCATACTGTACTCTCAATGAACTGTAAGCATGTGTTTGCCTTAACATAATTAGTTTAAAATGTATCAATCTGGATTATAATGTAAGTCTCCTGAGCTCTCTGACTGTTCAGTAAGTAAGCAATAACTGGTGAGTAGTATTATGGTTATAATACCGCAAAAGATACAAAATAAAACATGTTTCTGTTGATGGAGAACAGTGCCATGACCAGATATAGTGGATCTTTGTCAAAAGTTTGCAAAGCGCCTAGCACAATCAAGGCCTGGGGCCTCATTACGACTTTTGCGTAATGGGTTAACGGGCTGCGTTAAAGCAGTAATGAGGCCCCCGGTCTTGGCATTGTTGCGTACACTATGGCGATAGGTGCCCCTTGCCCCAAGAATGCATGCAGTCACACACAGACTCACTTACAGACAGTAATAAATTCCAGCACCCCATCAAACACACATTGCACATAACCCATTTTTTCTCTAAACCTGGAGATGCCGGTGTCTTTGCTCAATGTGGTCCAAAATGCTCTTGGGCCTCGTCCTCGGCACAAGAATAGCAATGCAAGGGGCACAATGTGGGACCCGGATGGGGGGACGTGTTAAAAAAAAACAAACAGTTTACGGCACTGTTGGCAAGGAACACCTACCCTTGTCTTGGATGTTGTGGCACCTGGAGGAGAGGGGACGATGCTGGCCGGGCTGGAGGGGCACAACTATAAAGAAAAACACCAAAGATGAGCATGTTGGGGCCAATTTCAGATCACTCCCACAAATGCACAGGGTCAGGGAGAATGTTGAAGGTAGGCCTTGCCTCCCTTGTAGTTGCGAAAAAAATGCATCGGCCGTTCCCAGCGGATTTGCCAACTGCAATGCCACTGTTCAGAGAGGGACAAACGTGCAGCAATGGGGTGCATCAGGACACAGAGTTTGGCCAGAGAGGCACCAGCTCCCTCTGCCTGCCCCTAGTTACACCACTGAGTTAAAGGGGTATATGAAAACCCTAAAGAATATCAGGACTCTCAGAACCTCCATGTATCCTCCGCAGACCAACAACCTTGTGGAACGGTTTATCCAAACCTTGAAGCGCATTCTGAGACACTTTACTGTCATCCCTTGACTCTGTTCACCCTGCTCCTTCTAAACCCACTCATAAACTCCATCAACGTTGGCTCACTACCGCTCTTGTCTTATCCCGGTGTCGTTTATATTAAGCTGAGCGGCTCTGGAAAAAGACACTTTCCTCTCTACATTCCTCTTATGAACTTGATTATTTGCTGCAGAGAAATCTTACTTTTCTAACTTATTTCTCTTCCCTGTCATCCCAGTCGTTTTTTTCCACTTCTTCACACAATTACATCTCCTAAGCCTCCTGATCCTTCTCTTTTCTCATCTCTCTCATAGTCTGACCGCTAATTATTTGACTTCTAAAGTTGCCACTCTGTTCTTCTTTTAGTAGTCCTATTCCTACTTGTCCTCTTTCTAGAACTCCTTTCTTACTCTCTATCTTCCTTTTCTCCTTTATCTGATTCTGATACTTCTGCTCTTCTTGCTCATGCTCACCCCAACTGCCTCTCCATCTGAACCTGTACCTTCTGCTCTTTCACTCAAGTTTAGCCTCATCTTCTTTCTTATCTCACTGCTCTCATTCTCTAACTCTTATTTTCCTTCTCTTTTTAAGCATGCTCTTGTCCTTCCTGTTTTGAAGAAACCTTCTCTCGATCCCTCGATTTCAGCTAATTGTCAACCTATTCCTCTTCTCCCTTTCTTATCTTAAATTCTCGAGCGGGCTGCATATACCCAAGTCTCTGCTTATCTCAATCTTCATTCTCTTCTACCCGCTCCTCTATCTGAGTTTCGACCTTCTCACTCTACAGAGACCGCACGTTTACATGTTTCCAATACTCTTCTTACTGCCAGCCACTCAAAGCCTTCTTCTATTCTTATTCTTTTAGACTTATCTGAGGCCTTTGACACTGCTGATCACTCTTCTTATTTCCTCCCACTCTACGCTCGGTCTTTTAGGTTCTGTTCTTAAGTGGTTTCATTCTTAGCGATCATATTCTGTAACATGGGCTGGTCAAACCTCTTCATCTTTCCCTCTTTTGTATGGTGTTCCGAAAGGGTCTGTCCTTGGTCCTCTTCTTTTTCCACTCTATACTGGACCACTCTCTGCTCTTCTAATCTTTCTTTTCACCTGTATGCGGATGACACTGATTTTTCCTTTTCTTCCTTTTACAACTCTCTGCAGACTACTGTTACTAATTGCCTTTCTGCTGTCCAGAAGTGGATGTAATCCCACTTCCTTCTTCTTAATACTTCACAAATGAAGGTCCTTTTCTTTCCTGCAACTGCGATTCTGCCTACTCCTGCTTCTCTTTCATTTTCTCCTTCTCTCCCCTTTTCTCCCCCTGCCCGTAACTTGGGTGTAATTTGTGAGTCTTCTCTTTCTTTTTCTCTTCATATTTCTGCTATTGCCCAATCCTGTCCTTTTACGCTTTCACATTCGTCCTCAACCTCATCTTTCTTTCCATGCTACTAAGATTCTTATTTCTTGTTTGATTTGTTTCTCTCCTTGACTATTGCTCATCCCTCCTTGTTGATTTCCAAGCATCTCATTTCTTCATCTTCGCTCTATTTATACTTCTTCTGTCCATCTCCATTTTTCTCGTTCTCCTCGATCACATCTCTACATTCTAGATCGCTCCTTCCCTTTGATTCTCGTTTTCCTTTTTCTTAAGTGTATTCTTTGTCTCATCCCTCTTTATCTTTCTTAGCTTATTCCTCTCTATTCTCCTTCATTCTCAGAATCAGTTCCCTCTTGGTATTCCTAAAGCCCCATGTGCTTCGTCTCGTTTCTGTTCTTTTTCCCTCCTTGCTCCTAAGCAATGCAACTTTCTTCCTCTTTCTATTTGTTCTTCTCCTTCTCTTCCCATTTTCCAGACTAATCTTAAAACGTATTTTCTTTTCTTTATAATAACTAAATGTCTGTGTCATTCTTGGTAGTCTTGTCTCTAATTGCATTACTCATATTTATTGTACTGTTTTGTTATAATTTGTATCAGTGCCTTTGACGAAAGGCGCTTTATATATCTAATAAATTAAATGAAATAGTTGAATATTGAATACATTGGGATGCAAGTCCTGTTTTTAATAAGGAAAACGGCACAATCATCCACCAGTTTCTGGGATGGTCCAGGAAGCCGACAGACCGGCGGCAAGCCAATGGTGCGTAATACCAGTGAGTATATGGACAAGGTGAGGAGCCTGATCTTAGCCCATCTCCAGGATACTTAAATCTGACATAAAAAGGCCTATAATAAAGATGCAAAGCTACTCGCCTTCCACATTGGGGACAAGGAGATGTTTCTAATTCCAATAACTCAAATAAACTACTAGTCCATCATCGAGGTTGCATCACACCACACCTACAAACCAATAGACATAAACCCTCATAGTTATATCATGTGAATAAGCTTAAGACGTGGATAGAGACTAGTAAAGTAATCCACAACTCCTAATTCTCTGTCAACAACACCCGGGAGGCACCTCTACCAATCCAAGTGTATGGGGTGACCTTGATAACGGTTTCCCCACCACCAGTCTCCAAGAACTAGCCCATTTGCTAGAGCGATACCTGGATGTGTTCTCTACAAAATCCTGAAGAGTGTGTGGTCTGGTACAGAAAGTCCAAACACCCCCAGTGAGGGTCTAAAGACTGAAACCATATCAGTTACCGGAGGGGCCCACAAGAAAAATGCTAATGAAGAATTAAAACAAATGTTGGACCCTGTAGTAATAGAGGGGTCCCAAAGTGAAAGCCACTTGTCCTGGTTTCCAAATCATAAAACACATGGAGATTCTACATTGATAATCATTTGATGCTTATCCGATACACAGAAGCAATGAGCTGGTAGGGTCCCTTGGGAGGGTGAAGTACATCTCAATCTTGGACCTAACTGAGGGCTACTGGCAGGTGCCACTGGACAAAGAAGCCCAAAGAAAGACTTCCTTCTCCACTACGGAAAGCCTTTTCTAGTTCATGGTGCATGGTTCATGGGGCACCTGCTACCTTTCAGAGGCTGATGGATCAGGTTTTGGCCCCTTGTCTCACTTTCACATTGTTGTGCACAGTACTACCTGGGAAGACCACCTATGTCATCAGGCAGGATCCTCTGTCAAGTACTGGGTTTCCAAGTCTGCAATGGGAAAGTGTTACCTCAAGTGAAGGTGAACGCAGTTCAGAAGACTCAATGACCACTGATAGAGGGGTACCCGAGCCATTATAGGACTTGCTGGCAACTACTGGAGTTTCATCCCTAACTTTTCAGAGAGGGCCGGCCCCCTTATCACCAAATTGACCAAGGCCCAGCCCAACCATATCCAGTGGGACCAGCAAGCACAACACCCCTTTTAAACCCTGAAGAACACTCTTTGTAAGAGTCCAGTGTTGGTCATGTCTGACTTCACCAAAGAGTTATACTTCCATTGGTCTTGGAGCATTGTTATCTTAAATACAAGAAGGGGAAGAAAGACCCATAGGTTCAGATTCTCAAAAGGTAGCGCAAATGAAAGAAGTGCAGAGGATGCACTTATTTCATTTGTGCTACTTCTAGAAAGGCGCAGGTCACCTCACTTTCAAAGGTGACCTGCGCGTTTTGGGGGGACTGGTCAGTGTTGCTAAGAAGCTCTGTCCAGCCCACGTATGTACAATAGTGTTCGGAGCTCTCTCCTGGCACTAATGTCTGACAAGCTTCCAGAAAACAGTTGGTTGCTTGGTGCGCTTTTCATGGAAATAAAAATGTGACAGCCGTAGTTTAAGCTGCAGCTGTCACACTCGAAGAATACATCACGACAGGCCCAGACCTTGTCTTGAGTTTCACCTTCCCATGCACATGTTCCCAACAGGTGCAAGGGGATGACTCTTTTCTGTGAATTTAAAAGAGCATCCGGTTTGTAAATTCGGGATGTGATTTTAAAAGCAGAGAAATACCCCCACGCCCCCCACCATACTAGAAAATGCTCAAAATGCACAAATGGGTGGCAAAAGGCATCTGAATGCCCTTTTGAGAATATGCCTGCTCTCTTTTTGGCACAGGTGATGAGATGCACTAACGCATGTCATCCCTTGCACCCAAAACGGTTTGCCAATCTACCCCATTCATCAGCCAGAAGCTCTTCCAAAGGGAGTGGCATTATCCCATGGTACAACTCGAATGTCTGGTGATAAAATGGTCTGTTAAAAATCTTAGATAATTAATAAACTGGTTGTCAGTTAAAACTTGTCACCACCCATGTTCCCTTTGTGTGGATGATCAGGAATAAGGTCACCAACCCCCGTATTTTGAGTTGGATCCTCGCCCTACAACTATATTCCTTCCTGGTTGAACATCAGGTTGGGTCCAAACAAGCAAATGTAGATTTCTTAGCCTGGTATCCACAGGCAGCTAGTTGGCCCGGGGACGAGGAAGAGTTAGATCAAGGGGAGGAGGTATGTGACAGGGTCAGTAAGCTGACGGTGTCAAGACAGGATGGGGACCCCTCTCAGTCTGGTGGAAGGCCTACCAGCATGGAGGCCAGAGCCAGTCCTACCCTAGAAGGGAAGGTGGCAGTTCGGAGGACCCCAGTCCATGTCCCTTCTTACAGTGACATTAAGCTTCTGCAAAGTACCACTGTCAATCACTCCATATCTGTCTCACATGATGATGGGCCGTTTCTTTCTATTTCTTTTAGAAATCTACCAGTTCCCTCATGCACAGCGAGCTGATGACAACAGAACGACCTGAGAGAGACACCGACAGGTTGCAGAGAAACCACTCTCCCACAGTAGGGAGCGAATGGGAAGGTGTCTGGGAGAGTGAGGGAGTGATTGAGCAAGTGGGTATGGACAGAGCAGTAGCAGTGTGGGGAGGGTAGTAGAAGTGTGGAGATGGGAGAGTAGTAGTGTGGCGAGGGGAGAGTAGAAGTAGTGTGTGGGGAGGAGAGTAGTACTGGTGAGACAGTCAGGGGAGCGTGGTAGAGAGTAAGATTGGAGAGTGGGGGTAGACCATATGAAGAAGAATATCGGAGGGACAGAGGGACACTGGCAGCAGAGCCAGTTAGAGGAGAGTCAATGAGTGGAGTAGGAAGAGGAAGGGAGAGTGACAGAGAGCTATGTGAAGAGGAACACCAGAGCACAGAAGGATAAAATAGAGTGGGACTTGAGTGTTTGAAAGGCACAATCCTTGCATCAAATAATTCTGGAAATTTTGGGAGCTGGAACCGCTGAATTGTTTCCTGAGGAAGTCTAGTTAGATCAAGCGTCTACCTTTAGGCCCCCACGAGAAGGCAGATAGTATTTAGATAGTAGGGGTTAACAATCTACAGTACAGTCTGGAATTTAGAGACGCCTGGGCTAGGGAGGAACTCTCCACACCTAGAAAGAGACAGGTGGTCCTTATAGTCTTTTTCTACAAAATTGAAATAAAAACCCTTGAACTGTCTCTGGGAGTTGGTGTGTTCTTGAGATCATCTGCAGCAGGGCCCAAAGCCAAAGAACACAACTAAAAGTACATAGGGCCACCATATCAGGTAGAAAGAAGCATTTCTACCTTACATGTTGTTAACTATCGCATCTGTATATGATGTAATGCTTATAGGTGTCAAAGGAAACAAATATGGTAAGAAGCTTAAAGTATAAAGTAAGCTATTCATTATAAAGACGATACCAGTGAGAAACATGACGTGCAATTTGTCCATCACTGAAACTTGGTAAGAATCCAGAAAATCTATGGTTATCCCCGCAGAACAATAGGAATTAAAATGGGTACAGTTGAGCAATAGTTAAAAAAAAAATAAGATGTCATAAAGTTGTGCCATTTGTAAACTAAAGAGCGAATCCCATATTTTAGGCCTACCTGGTCTGTTGTGAAGATGCACCCCATCTTTTGGATCCCTGCAGGGACCAGGCCTTTCATTTGTGTAGGAGGAGCTGTATGCAAACGGCTCTGTGCATCTCTATCCTCTCTGGCCTGCAATTCATCACCATTTTCCACACTAGCCTCCTGACTTCACCAAAATCAATACATTCCATCAATTCACCAATTGCATACCTGGGCTTCAGAGGCATTGTGCCGCAATGGCTATGGCATCTGGGACATTTGCAGGGGTAGTAGGCCATTAGGAATGGGGATGGCCTGATGCTACTTGATGCTCCTCTCCGAGGGTGGTTGAGGTGGACTCTGTAGGTCCATTAACCCCAAAGGGAATGAAGTAATTCATACCAAGGGATATTGACAGAGGGTGTGAAGAAGTATGGAACTTCATATCCCAGTGTTAGGTAAGATTTTCATATTTGTGATAAATCTTCCTGACCTGTGTCAACCACAGAGCTTTTTGCTTGTACTTGGTGATTATTTTCCCTTGTCCCTAGGTAAAGGGGAATGCTTTTCCCCTCTCACCTAGTATTTTACTCTTTTAATGGGTGACATTTTCATGTCTCTCCATAGTGTATGATTGAAGTTATAGTTTCCTATAACTTTTGGGCTTAGGCTTGGTTGCACCTTTGGGTGTCCCTGTTCATTTTTCTTTATTGTACTTGGGTGAACTACTGTTCCCAAGGGGTAAAGAGGGATTTTCATCCCCTTTACATTTTATAGAGTGTGCCAGCACACCCTACCTTCTGTGGGGTGCTGGGGGGATACAATGTATCCGATTGCTTACTTACCTGTAGCATTTTCTGTTACAATTGCAAGTTTACTTGAATGGCTGGTGGCAGTGGTTTTACCTTAGTGACTTTCTAGTCTTATTACTCAAAGGCTGTTAAATCAGCCTCTGTAATGCACAGAAGCGCCATCATTTTGCTAAAATGGTGTGCAACTTTTTTCGCCATTTCTTATGTGTTTGTAGTTTGAGGTCTTCCCCTGTCAATCCAGGCAGGAAAGATCTCAATGAAAGTGTTGTCTTCCGTGGGAATCCTTTGTATTCCCCGTCCAGGCTCCAGAGTGTCTGAGAACGAAGGAAGCGAGGGAGCAGTCCAAACGCTACATCCATTTGTCTTTCACCTTGCCTGAAAGGAACCAACTCCCAGTGGGGGGCTAGCTGTCCTAACTGGACAGCCAGAGCACCCCTTTCTGTAAACTGCAGGGAGAGATTGCAGAAATTGTACTGTAGTTCCTGATAAATACTCTGAACCTGAAAGCTGCTGACAAGTCGACCACTGGAGCTGAAACCAAAGAGGAAGACGAAGAAAGGATGGCTGTAGCGATTTCCAGTGACCATAGAGCCTAATGTGTAACCAGAGCCTGTTGTAATCCTTACTTCCAATTGACCCTGGGGTCCCGAATGCGACAACTCCTACCCAGAGGATGGCGAGATCCACTAGTCTCAAGAAGACCTACATTTTGAGCCATCCCACGATATGCTGCGACTTTGCTAGGCTGCAATACCCCATTTGTACATGGTCTTCCAAAGACCAAACTGTCCGAATCTTTGGTGGCCTCCTCCTGGCTTTCCAGAGGCACGATTGGAATCCCTGAAGTCCCCTCACCAGAGTGCAGGACCAAGAAAGTGAAGAAAATGCGACTGGCGATATTTGTTCTTCATCTGGCTGTTG
This sequence comes from Ambystoma mexicanum, assembly GCF_040938575.1. Taxonomy (NCBI): domain Eukaryota; kingdom Metazoa; phylum Chordata; class Amphibia; order Caudata; family Ambystomatidae; genus Ambystoma; species Ambystoma mexicanum. Next base: position 652,546,733 of record NC_090923.1, read on the forward strand.
TAAAAAAGCACCAAATTCACAGATCTTTCGTCTCCAGACCAAGAATCCAGGGACCGGGTCCTGTGTTAGTGCATCCTGAAACCGTCTACTCCAAAGCTCTTCTTTTTTCCTAAGGTACTTTGGGGTTTTGGGTAATACTTACCTTTAGTCTGGTGTGCATACTGCGGGGCTGAATGGATTTGTGTGGTTGGGAGTTTGCCCGTACCACTTTCCCAGGCCTATTGCTGGAGCACATATAGGGAGCCTTCTGTGAAGTCCCTGAACACTTTAACTAACTCTGAAAGGGGGTACTTACTTGTTGAAGAAGAACTCCTATGGAACTCTGACTTTCCTGTAACTGAAACCTATCTCAACCTGCCACCTAGACCACTAGGGTCCCTCTTCTGCCTCTGAGAAAACTATTTTTTTATGTTTCGTTTATGGTAAACAAAATACCTTACACAACAGTTTCAAACACAATTTACATTGTATGCATACAGTAGACAAAATCTCAAAATAGATTTCAATACATATATTCCAAAATACGATGTTAAAAATTCCACAAAACAGATTTCAGTACATATGAGATGCAATAAACGCTAACACGGCATCAAACCAAAAGAAAAAACCAAGGTAGAACTAAAAATCAACGAAACAAAAATAGGACAGATTTACATATCTTCGCTTAAAGAGCTTCTCTCTGAGATATTATTCGTGATAGATCTTCGAATGTTTGTTTTAAAAAGTTAATTAAGGATAAATATTTGTGTAATTGTCATGAATCTAATCCATACAAAATTTCTATTTTCAATCGAATTCAGAACAATGCCAGGACAGATCAGTAAGAGAAGGCACAGAATCAAAGTACTGTACATTCTAGGTTTGTCCAACATTAGGAACGAAGCGAGCACAGATTACAGCATATATACAATAAGGTTCGTATGGTTTTAGGTATTTAAGTGTTTCTGGAGCAAAAGAAAGCAAATTTACCAAAAACCTGAAGATCTAGTGCTATTTAAAAAAATCTGTTTGTTTCCGTGCACTGTTATGTTAAGAGCCAAGATGGTGTTGATGGCCACGCCGCCCTTTAAACCTTCACTGGTCCTCACTGGGAAAACATGACATGACTGTTAAATCAGCCCATGGTGTCCCCGTTTCGATCTTTAGAGACAGGTAGCCAATGAAGGGGGAGAGTGAGGCCCCGCCTCAAAAAAGGGGTGACTAGAAGTAACTGGAAATGGTCAGTCGTGGTGGAACTCCTGAAGGAGACTGAGGTGTCCTACTGTGACAAGGGGAGAGCACTAGAAAGCCAGGACACAGGGAGACTGCTGCGTCGGGCCCCGATAGCCTATGGGAGAGTGCTGATGCGTGCCAAGAGAAGTAGCCAATACAGAGGAGGAGTTCTTTCAAGCCCAGTTACACCCCTTCCAGGAACTGCGAGTAAAGCTGTATGGACCCTACCCCTGCAACTCGAAACTTTGACACTTGCCAGTCGCAGAAGTGCAAAGAAAAAGAAAATCGACTCCTGTCAAGAACTCACAGAAGGGGTGGGGAATCCCTTTCTGCGCTGCAAATAAACCCAGTAGGCCCAGAGAGCAAAAGGCAGCGGGGGCCTGCCAAAGAGCTTATCTGAGACAGCAAAGGGCAAAAAGAAAAAAAGCAACATTGGATTAAAAGTCATCTGGAGAGCTGTAATAGAAGTGTGTGCCCAGCTAGTAGCCAAATCACAGGCAAAGCTTTGAAGCAAAATCTCAGTGGGAAGGGGAAACACCTTGGTGCACATCTTAGGAGCAAAATCAACATTTGGGACTGTGTAGGAAAAGGATCACAATGAGAGCAGTATTGCAGTGGGTCCAGGTCACACGTGGGAGTAAAATAAAAGTGACAAACAAATGAAGTGGTCTGCGGTCATGTGAGACAGAAAAACGCGGAGACAAACCTAGAACTAAAATATATGCAGCCTAAACCCATGGATAAAGATCAGTGTGTGCACAGCCTTTGCGCAGATGGAAATCACATGAAATGGACTGAGATGGCGAAGACACGTGTCAGAAAGGGTTCTGCAGAGATTCATTTAGTATAGTAATACTGATTTCTTTGCTGGATATGAGTGAACCTCTCGGGGGCAAAATATCACCCTTGCGAGCGTTTTTACAAGGAAACCATCTTCGAGTAAATGGCGTGGGGTCTCCTCTACAGACTTGTATGTTAGCCTGCGCTCTCCATCCATAGACCAACTAAAGAAAACATGAACTAGAAAAAGGTTACACAAGCCTCATTAATGTAATCAAGACAGTACATACGGACAATATTCTTGTATATCGTATAAGGCATAACTACTGTAGCAACTATACAGTGTCTAGAGTCCGTCAGTATGCCTTTGTACAATTCTTCCCTACGCCAAATATGGAGTCCCTACGCCAAATATGGAGTTCCCAAAAATGTCCGACAGAGGGCGCCCCCGTATAATAAAGAATTTGAGACTAAAATAGACTTTCAAGTATTTTGAACAGGTCTGAAGGCACGCATGTAAATTGTATTTTGAGTTTTAAAAGGACCTGTGACGGACCTGTTGCAGCTGCTGGCTGAGGACAGACACATACACAGCAGTAGTAGGAAAGTTCGTCTCCTATTATTTGTTCATATACATCACCACGAGGCCGGGTTAGTCTTGTCCATCTGTGTTAGTGATCCTTATCTCACATCAAGCCCAGCTGTGTCACTGAGCATTATCTCGCATTTAGCCCTTCTGTGTTAGGGAGCCAATCTTTCACTTAGCCCATTATGTTAGTGAGCCAAATCTTGTGCTTAGCCGATCTGTTAGGGGGGGGGGGGCAATATCCCGCAAGGACGAACCGAGGGGCACAGGGAACACATCACCCCTGAAGGAACCCATGTGGGTGGTAACTGCTGCACACCAGAATGAACGACAGGGGAAGGGATATGGGCCACAGCTAGTCAGAACAGCAGGGATAGGATGGAAAGGGTAATACCACTAACACAACTCAAAACGTACCCTTCTGCATACACCTTCTAAAAACTCTGAACCACACACAACCAGACCTCTACAGCACAACAAGCCGCAAATTCTTCACAACACCACAACATTGAAACAAGCCACACCAACAGCACATGACGGCTACCAACTAAAAAACACACCTACGCACAGGGAACGGTGTCAACCAAACTGAAGCTGCCAACAGCTTGCTCTTTTCTCCCCCTCAGTCCAATTTACTTACCCACATCCCCCTTTGCTTTACAGATCGAAAGAGCTTCAAAAGACCACACAGGTGGCAACAATGCACGGTACAAGAACCTTTAACATAACATAACATAACATAACATACACTGGCGCCCCGGGGCAACATCGTCTGCCAGCTCCATCCTCCACTCTATCAAGTGTTCCTACCTGCCATGTGCTTTCTACAGGGGGCCTCAAGGTACCTAGTGAAACACCTCTACGGGTACCAGTGAAGGTCACCAGACCTTCCTTTAGTTCTCTACAGGCCATAGCTTGGGCTACAATGTCTCCCCTTACATTTCATTTTTTTCACTACTCCTGCATCAGTCTTTGAGGCTTCCTGGCCCCTAACTTGGGCTTCTCTTGTGGGCCAGCCTTGCCCCGGTTGAGGCTTCTTTCTCCATGGCAGGTGTGACTCCTCCTTCACTCATGTCATGTATAGTCTGTGGATCCACGGCTATGTTCTCTTCTTTGGTGAATCTCTTGAAATGTGATGCATTCTGTTATGCATTGCCTACCTTGCTCGTCCCTGGAGCTGGATTGCTTGGGGCCTCATAAAACACCGTTGTGCAATAGGCTCAGTGGCTGCTCACTCGCAGGGTTGCACAGAGTCCTCCTTTTATTTGTCAGAGAAGCCTTCCCACGTCACTGTGTGCTTGCGTACATGCATGGGGTGTGCTAGAGGGCTGACCACTTAGCACATTGGCCACACTACAGTGCTGTCTCCCTGACATGTTAACATCCCTACCGGGGCTAGCCTTAGAAGCAGCAGCGCCCCAAGCAGCAAAACAAAAATGTGGCACCCTCACCCTCAACCGCTCTGCGTACCCTTGTTCACACGGGAAGCGGTGGTGGGAGCACCAGATTTTTCAATACCACGAAAGGCTCCCTATTGTTATTAAAATGTGCTCCGCTCCCGAGAGCACAGCGCATTTAATTTCAATAGGAAACCTGCCTTGTCGTCTACCACCGCGCCAGCTTGGGAGAGCCCTTGAAAGCTTTCCCTGAGCTGGCGTGGCTGGGGGCTAATGGCAGGGCGCCCCAGGCGGTTGCCCGGGCCGCCCTGTCCTGATCTCTACTCTTCTGCAAAAATGTTTAGAACATGTCCTATTCAAAGATAATACGAGTACGACGGTGCATGGAAAAAGTGGTGGCAACGGAATTGCCGCCACTTTTCCCACTCCGCCATACTACGAGTCGGCCCTGGAGTGGGGGATTTACCTCCAGCATCATGCTGTAGGTAAATCCTCCCACTTTCCAACAATTCTTTTTTTTTTTTAATTATTGCATCGGTAATTCTACCAGTGTTAATTCTGCCGAACTCCCCAAATTAATGGGGACTAACATTGCCACTTATAGTCCAGCAGTAAATCCGCCGGACCAAGTGGCGTTAACAGTAATTCCGTTGGGCAGTATTCCAGCAGATTTGCCAGCAGAATACCACCAAACTCATAATCAAGCTGCCAAGTGCCATGGTCGAGTTTGACCTCTCGTTGGGTATCGACTCTAGGCTGGTGGGACTGCGCTCAGTGTTGCAGTCTGGTCTTCTTCAGCTCTGGTGGTTTTTGTTGCTTTCTTGCTTCGTTTTCCCATGCCTTTCTTCAGAGTGTTCACCTCCTGGGTGCACCAGTTTACTTGCATTTGTCATTTGATGGGCTCCTTGTAAGGAGTTTGAAATACGACAAATTTCGTGCTTTGATAGATGACCCGCATTGGGCGGGTAACATGTTTCCTCCTGACTACAAGAGATTGAAAGGTCAAATAGTAAGCCAAACATCCCGCCTCAAGTTCTTCACCAAGACCGTGTCGCTGTTAAAAAATGTTTTCTGATGGGCCTCAATCCCAAAATTGTTGTTCTATGAGCCCATCCCATTGGGAGGTTGGCTGGTGCAAACCTTGCAGCCTTGTGAGGCGTTGAGCAATATTCCCTGAGAACCAGCTCTCTCTGGGTCATCTTACAGTTCAGCAGTGATCCTTAAGGTCTTGTTGAGCTTGTGCATTCTCTTGGGGCTAGCAGGGAGGGATCTTGCAGTGCCTGATATTTCATTTGTCCAGGAACCGATGGATTTCGCCCCCTTGGAACGAAGGACCATTGTCATTTTTTTATAAATGATGGGAGCCAATGGGTGGCAAATATTTTTTCCAGCTTTGGAATTACAACACTTGCCACTGTAGAAATGATGATCTCCACCTCTGTGTTGCGGGATAATTCATCCACCACCACTAGTGTATGCTGCCCATTGGGGGGTGATTCGAAGTCTGCCCTGATATTTGCTGATCGTACCTCAATGGCAGTTGCAGCACGGCGTGTCGGGGAAACAAAATCCGCAGGATTCCTTGCCTCTTTGGCACTCTATGGCAAAGTCGAATCTTTGTAGTGGAGTGTTCATTTCTCAATTCGTTATGGTGTTCACAGCAAAGGAACATGGAAAATGGGAATCAGCGGTTTGTGGTCGGTGAAGACCTTCAAGGGCGGCTGAAGAGATACAGCTAGAAGCAGTGACAGCGCCACACAACAGCAAAGGGTTCCTTGTCGATCTGAAAGTATCTGGATTCTGGAAACATTAGCGCACTGGTTGCAACGGAAATGGGGATGATGTGCCCAGCAGGCGATCGCTGGGTCAACCCAGCATTAAGCTTGTGAGGGCTTACACCTACCACCAGCTCTGAGGCAGTTTGAGGTCAAAGTAGGCCATTGTTGTATCTTCAGCCAGAGTGCTTTTCGTGTCCTCGAATCCAAGGTTCCACGTTTTGTTATGAGTCTGGGTGGATTCTGACAAGGTGACGAGGTGGGGAATAAACATTGCACAATAATTAATTATTCAAAGGAAGCATCTTACTTTTGTAGAGAAGCCCCTCAATGCTCACACCAGAAAAAATAGAACCCACAGGGGGAAAAGGTCCAGCACACCTCTTGTAAGGACAACAAGGTTTATTTCCATAAAAACTACAAAGACACACCAGCAACGAACTCTGCTGCCACGGAGCGCTCTGACGGAAACAGTATATGCAACAAGTTATTAAGGCACACAGCATCATAAGGGACCCACATTACATAGATTACAGATCCATATGGCTGGTTGATGCGACCCTATACATGTACTGCCTGCTCCATAAGGGATGCCAGGCTATTGATCCCAGATTCTCCAGCCCATCTTCCATGTGGGGCTCTTCTTTGCACGCCATTGGTGCAAGGCTCTAATTGGCAATTATAAGAGCATTCCCTGTCTGTGGCCTAATGTGTACCTTGTACTGCAGACATGGGGGCAGAGGATACTTTCGTGGTCATGCTAACTTGCAAACGCCAGCTCAATCCCAGATGTGTCAGTGCCTTCCCAAATCTTCCCATCCTGGTTTTAGGTGTGTTCCTTTTTCCCCCTAGCACCTTGTAGTACAAATGCCATGAACTGATGGTGGAGACAGTCCGCCCCTGCTCTCTGATCGATTGACAATCTAACAGTTTTATGGTCGGTGGTCTGGGGCTGGCTGGTACCTTGGATTGCTGGGGTCTTGGGATGGGGGCATCTGAGCACTTTAAAGTAGGGTTTGGACTGGTGCAGGTCGAAGGCTCTTGCCCTCCTTCTCGGGGGATAACTATTGACAGGGAGCTCTCGGCCCCCTCATGGCCTTGCAGGGCACTTTCCTTCTGGGATACGCAAACTACTAATATGAAACAATGAGAGGTTTATGAATCTCAGCGGGTTTGTGTTTCTCACTGCTGCCCATCTGCTGCCCATGCTGCAACCCGACCTGCATGCACCCACCTATCTCCATGTTCTGTGCCCGGGTCTACTGCCTGACTGCAGCGCAGCTGTTAGGAAGGTCTTGTCCCCATGGTCTTTATGGCAGCGCTGGCGCAGAAGTACTTCATATGGTTTACATATCTATCCAAGATGGCGGAAACTAGGTCCTCAAAACTTCATTCAGCAGCAGCGTTCTAATTAGGGGAGTTTCTTCGTGGCATTTTGCCTTTGTTTTTTTGCTAGTTTTTCCCATGCTAGGTAAGCGTCCTAATCTTATCTTTCTACTTGTTATTTTTTCGTAATGCCTGTTTTTTCCACTTTGTCCCCCTCGCTGCTCGTTTTCTTGCAAGCATTCCTGTGTTTGTTGCCTTCTGTCTTTCAGCCGTCAGTCACTCCGCCTGAAGACACTGTGGCTCCGCTCTTCTGCTCGAGTGTGCCATGCCTGTTTGGTCTCCTTCCCTCGCAGCCGCCTATTATTTATTCGGCATACAAGCATTGGTGTTGCACAGTTTTCGTGCAAACACACGTTGGAAGGCCTTTCTGTTGTTTTGCAGCTGAGCGTTTATTCTGCGTTTTCCTTTCACAGCGCTCTTGTTCAGCCTTGTTGCTCACCGTATGCTACAGCGTCTGCTCTCCTTCGGGAGACGCATTGGAGCTGTTCCATTTCGGCTTGCTCAGGTTACGTACGACTCCTGCCCAGGAAGGAGCACAGTACTCCTTGTGTTCCTTCTTACTCTTTACTGTTTACTGGAATACACTCTTGCGTCCCCTCCTCTACATTGGATGTTACTGCTCTGCTGGGTTTCTGTTTCTATTTGTCAAGCCTTCGCTGAAAACCTGCTCTACAAAGCCACATTCTACGGGAGGTGCAAGAACAGGTTTTTTTTTCCCTACAGGGGTTTTTCCCCGGACACTGGGCTTGGCCCAGGGAGCACCTTCTGGATTTCCTTTTTAAAGGGAGACAGGAGAGGCCTTCTGGGCTTAGTTCCTCTTCAGCAAAGTTCCAGAGTTCAACTGCTACGTTCTACATTCATCCAGGAAGAACAGGCAAGACTTTATTACATTTCTGCTTACAAATTATTGAGTCTAGATCTAACAGCAGCGCCAGGCCTCGATTTCAAGCTGGCTGCTAATTTCTAAAATGGTGTTTCATTCCTAGTGCAATCTACACCCAATCACATAATAACCTACCTATAATGCAGTTTCTATCGATACTCCCCCCCTCCCCCATAACTTCCCCAAGCATCTAAAACATAATCTTAGACCTCTGCTGAATTACGAACCTCTTGGGGGCCTGGGACGATTGTCCCCACTTCCAAACATTCCCCCTTTTCATTAATCCCACATTAACAAAATGCCATATGAGCCTCTCTCTCTCTCTCATCCTCCTCTATCTTCTCCCTTCCAACCTCTTAGATTCCAAATATGGCAATGTTCCCTCCTTGGATACCCATGCTTTGCATACAGAACGTAATCCCTCCCCTGCTTGGGCATACTGCTGCATGGTTCAAGTGAAGTATATACATCCCCCGTCTACTGCTAGGTCGACCCAATGTTCATCATAATTCTTGGGGTCTGGTGGGGGAGTGGTGGTTGTGCCTGGGCGGTGAAGGCGCTGTTCTATCCTAACCATGCAGTTCATGTTTGGATCACCTGTTAACACCTGACTGTCTTTTGTACCGCAAGGTGCCCCATGTACCCCACTTGAAACCATCATCATTGCACTGCTAGGCATTGCTTTGGCACAGCATCGAAGTACCATCTGGCAAGTGCAGAAGATCACCAACACAAACACCATCACTGGTACCAGTAGTTTCACTATAGCCCCCATCCACAACGGTGCACAGGAAAACAGGTCATCGAACCAGTCACTTTTTTGTATGCCAGCTTCTGTTTGCATGTGGGTGCCGAGAGTGTGAAGGGCCTCTATTATTTGGCTAAGAGACCTGTTGGTGGCATTGTTCGAATGCATGTACGTGCAAAATGAATCCCAATCTTTTTGCAGAAGCCCCCCTCCATTGCAGTAAGAAAGTCCAGCCCCAAGCGATTTGGCAGTGTCGTCAGCTTGATTGCTCACATTTCGGCGTTGATTGCATTTAGGCCCTGTTCGGTGTCATTCACCAACTGTATAACTGCCCAGTGGGTTATTTGAAGTCACTTGGCGTTGGTGGCTGCTTTTTTCCGGGACACCAATAAATGTGCAAAAAATGTATTTTCCTTTCTATACAGTCTGTATTGATCTGATATTTCTTTCAGCAGTTGTGATGAGTCTTGTGACAGGTAATTGGATCTCTGCTTTCTGCGCAACATCTCCTTTTTCGTCTCCGGCAGGATGCGGAATATGGGGAGTGGCAGTGGAATTATGGTGCAGACACTTGGAGCTTGTGCTGTCGTTGTGGTGAGCAAGCCCCTGAGCCCGACTATTAGGTGCTCTTTTGGGACCACAGGGAGAGCAGAGTGCTGCATGGCCAGCAAGCAGGTACCCCTCCCTAATGGTGGGAGGTGCAGAAAGGCTTCTGCCCACAGACCCAATAATTGTCCATCACTGCAGCCGTTCATTTCTTCAGGTGTGGGATGTACAATGTCTTGTTGCATTTGTTGTTGGCCCCTACAAAGACACTTCCATCATTGTAGAAACACAGTTCATATTTGTCTTGCTTCTTCACTTTCACTGCTTTCGCCATTGCCTCAATCCACGTTAGGTTTGCTGCATGCTCATTCCAATATTCTCTGCACACATCATTCACCATTCGATAACTGAATCCCCCAAGGCCTCCTGTTCGCCAGAAACCTTACACCTTCCAGCTTCAGGTATGGCGTTTGCAACACTGCATGCTTTTGGGATTCTGGGCACACTGCAGTTTGTCTGGATCCGTTATCGCGAGTTGTGTGCTCCGTGCCTGAAATGTGCTATGCAACCTACATAATGTCAGATGGACCAAACATTGAGCCTCCAAAAGCAGAGTTTCTTGCGGCATCAATACCTTGGGCCCCAACGTGTGTGGTATCAAGGAACAAATGTAACAGCTCCCATTAACCCTCTTTTCCCGACCAAGCTCATGTCTGTGTACCTACTATTACTTAATTCTGGGTGGTGCAAATCTTCTATCAAATCTAGTTCTATATGCTCATCATGTCTGGCTCTTTTCAGCTGTCTTTTGAAACATTTTAATTCATTGACGTGTGGCACAGGAAAAGGAAAACTCAAATGTGCACTCTTGTTAGAAAACACATTAGGAAATAATAATGACATCGCCAGTTTAGCAAACTTCCCCATTTCTCCCAGAGTGGCATTCACATTAATAGCAGTTGTGTTGGTTTGTTACGCTCAACTGGTCTCTGCAGGGACGTTGGGGCACGGTTGGAGACCTCCCTGGACTTGGATCCCCTGGATCGGTTCTCTCCCCCCAGCTGCTGCAATGTTGACTGCTCCGGGAGGGAATACGAGAGGCAATGAGAATGGCGTGGTGGTATTGCGATTCCCCCCGAACCCTTCGTTCCAAAACGAGATGAGCAAGCGTTTGCCCATGTACGCTCTCCTGATTTCTTATAAGGATGAGTTTTCAGTCCTACTTCTCATTTGCAGGGACGCCTTGGATGGACCTAGTTGCTTCGCTGGTCTGTGGATGTGGCGGCCCAGACCGGCTGCAACCGACCTCTTGGAAGGTAAGAGTCTTTTAACAATGATTATTGTTCATGTTCTAATGCAATGTTGTTTTTGCCATGATTATAGTTCAAAGTTATTGCAATGTCTTTCTGCCGTGATTATAGTTTGTAATTCTTGCAATGTCTTTTCTCTCCCCTATAGGTGAGAAGATGACTGCACAGAATCAGTGTTTAGAGCGAGCCCCGATGAAGCCCAAGAGAATGGTGAAGCTCCCAAGTAGGTGTTAAGTTGGCTTTCAGGGTAGAATGCAAGACTCGGGTGTTGCTCGGCCAAGCCTAAGTTATTTATGCAGTTTCTAACCTTGTGTGTTCTTTTCTCTTGCAGGGATGGCCTGGCGATGTCAAGCAGGAAGCGGCTGTCCAAAGGCCTGTCCGTGGTTGCAGGATGGAAGACTCCATGAAGAGGATGGATGAAAGAAGCTCCCGTGTAGCTGGATGTCCGGAACAGGTAAGGATGTGCTCCAACTCCGATGACTATGGAACCAGGTAAGATGCAATACGCTTTCTGCAATGGTGTAGCTGGACCCCGGTAATGCACTTTCAGCGATGGTGCAGCCAGACCCAGGTAAGATGCGCTTTCAGCAATGGTGTAGCTTGAGCCGGGTAAGACACGCTTCGAGGTGATGAGCTGGAAAACAGGTAAGGACTCTGCAGGCGGCAGTAAGTGTTATGCTGCAGAAAGCAGACTAACGTGAAGTGCCAGGATGCGGCCGGGTTGGCCTTAAATATGCTTGCCCCGGCCCCTCCCTTTGGCCCCGCCTTGTGGCTCCACCTTGCCACTCCCAGAGGTTCTTGCACATGCTCCCCAATGTTCTCCTATGGCCACGCCCGCCTGGATACACGTTCTTAGGAATAAAGTGTGCCAAGCACACTTTTGCATGAGCCTGGTGCCAGAGGCACCATGACTGGGTCCATTTGGACCCTGTAGGTGGTAGAAACATGGCCCATTGTCCAGTGGCCATGACAGCACTCCCCCCAAGACCCCTCTCACGGACGTTCTTCTCCGCGGTCCTGTTTTGGCGGGGTTATTACAGTGAAACCGTCTGATTAGTCGAGGCGCATGGACAAATTCAACAGGATCCCATGTGCGATCCTGACGTCCGTAACCCTCCCAGTCGATCAAGTAGAGGGAGAACCAGAGTACAAGGTTAAAGACATCCTGGACTCTAAGATAGTACGATCAAAACTGTACTATGATCTCAGGCTCAGGTGTTTTTTAATCCTAGCCTCTGGTTTCACAGGTTTTAGGAGGGAAACGTGAAATACTGGATGGATCTGCATATTGGCAGATAGATCTAATTTTATGGAAGCAGGATTAATGATGGCCTTGATGGGGTAAGGTTTGAGGTATGTTGGACGGAAGACCCACGGTCCCTTCAATGGAATATTATTGGACGCTAACCATACTTTATCACCAACTTGGTAATGCAGGGCTTCCCTCCTATGCCTGTCTGCAAACCTTTTTTGTTGTTCCTTGGCCTTGATAAGGTTATTGATTGCTTCCTTAAGAGTTTCAGTAATGGTCTTATGTAAGGAGGTGATCGCTGGCATTTCTAGTTCATCAAGTGGATCAAAGGAGGATGGCCGAGGGTGCCGACCATTCATGGTATAAAATGGGGTTCGTCCAGTACTGGTGTGAATTGAGTTATTGTAAGCAAATTCAGTCAACCAGAGAATGCTTTTCCAAGAACCTTCTGTCCGCTGCAACATACATCTCAGGTATTGTTCTAGCGTCGGATTGGTCCTTTCAGGCTGACAATCGGTTTGGGGATGGTGACTTGTGGATAGGATCGATGTAGTGAGAAGGGGAACCCGCACCCCCCTGGGGCCAGCCCTTGGTGCAAATAATCGCTCCTAATCACTCTTGCACACAAGTAAGAATCTATGCGAGGCACAATGAACTCAATCTGGAAGAAAGCAAATCACACAGAAGATTTGATGCTTGCATTTATTACTACAGTGACTAATCAGCATTTAGCAGTAGTTTTCAATAATATGGGGATGAATGTGCAAGCTGAATAATACAAATGATCAGTTACAGATGAATAAGCAATGAATCCTACGCTCCTAGGAATCGTTGATGGCGATATGATAGAACCACACCCAGGACCCACGCCACTCCGTGTGCCCGGCACCCCTCAGGGAGGGGGGTCTGGCCTAGCCCCCAAAAGCCTGCACCGAGCGGGGATGTGATGCTAGGAGCTTCTGCCCTCTAGTGCTGGCTGGTTATCCAGGCGCTGTCTCTCTCCGTGCACGCGTCTCACGAACAGCCCAGGAAGAGTCCTCCCCTAATTGGCCCAGGTAAAGTTCTCTTATTAGGGGCTGCATGTCAATCACTATGACGTACTAGCTCTTCGAGAATCTTCTGGGCCCAACCTTTTATGCAGCAAGACATGTTTTCGCCTGGAAAGTTGCAACTAGAAACGCCCAGTCTTGACTCCCAGGCTCCATGTACGTTGTTTTGGGAAGGCCTACTACATTCCTGTGTTATCAGTGCACCTGACTCGCAGAGTGAAGAAGAGCAAGGCTGTGCCTGGCTCCTAGAAGCTGCGCAGGGCTTCTTGCAAAACTAGATGTTTATGTCTTCAAGAAGGGCCTTTGCAGTTAACCCCTCACAAGCATGGGGGCTCACCCAGTTCGAGAGGCCTGGCTGGTTCAGCATTTTCCTCCACGCTTCGAATAAGCTCTAAATAGACGCAAGATAGCTCAGTGGGTTAACGCAGTGCAGGTTACCACAAGCACCTAGAGGCTTTTCACGACATTCCACCCCTTTCGAAGTGAGGCTTGAAAATGCTGACTCAGTTCCATGATCTAGAGGCATGTACGGTGTGCTGTAGGCCGATCAAACGTTTTTCTAGCGCAGTCATTCTATTATAGAGGAAAGCCATTCTGCGCAAAAGCCCAATAAAAACTGTAGTAATTAGTATTAGGGAAATTATCAGCCACAGCAAGGGATGCAACGTTATATTAAGCAGCTTGGTGGAGGAGGGTGACCATCCAGTGAATACATCCCACCAGTGGTGAGTAGTAACTGATTGCAAATGGTCAGCAGTTTTGATTAATCGATTCCTGTCTATCATCATCTTGCACTCTGCAGAGATAACCGAGGTAGCTAAAGTTTGGAAGTCTTTCCAAGCAGTTTGAGCAAATTGTCTTATAGCTTGAAGCGTGGAAGTGATTACCCCATAGGGTAGAGTCCAGTTAAGCAATTGCGTGAGCTCGGCATGCAAAGTGGTGTGAACATCGGGTCAATGAATATAGGGTGTGAGTAACAATGTCTAAGATAGTCACGACCTGATCTACACAAAATACTTGAGTGTTTCCTAGCAACCTATAATTATTAATAAGCAAGGAATGATTAGTAACTATACAGGCCTTGTGCTGGTCTATCTGGAAAATGTCAGTCCCATTAATGTAGTATTGCATCCAGGTGCGCTCCCCGGCTATGGGATGCAGGCATGGGTCCAGAATCCTCCCAATTTGGGGACACACCCACCCCTGATCCCAGGGCATGCAGGTGTGACTGTGGATGGTGTAGTTTTGGCTGTCTAACCGTTCCCCTCGTATCTGTGGAACCCACCAGGAACCATTTATTTTCATAGGCAAGACTATAAAAGGGCACCATATTTCTAAAGCATAAGCAGTTCTACTAACTTGCATTAAAGCGTGGCATGTGTTATGCAATCAAAAGCAAGCGGTTTAATCCATATGTTTGCTGGTAACTGTAGCTCTGTGTGCCAGTCGCTTGAGGAAAATCGCCCCACTCGGAGCGAAAAGCCAACACCTGCTGATTTAACAAGGTTTGCCATAAAATGCATTGGGTGTCTTTAGCAGTCTTGTTGACCTGCCCTATGGCAGAAAAAATGTCTTCATAGCTAAAAGTCTGCCATCTCCAGTGGTTGCCAATACTTGTAGCAGTGTTTCGCAGGGTAGGGCTTATCATTGGGCCCCAATGGGCCAGAAGTTTTATAGCAGCGCTGGCATCAGAACCCATAGTAGCTAACTTATTGCGCACAGTTTCTATGTGAAAAGCGGTTAAAGCTCCCGTTCCCACCCACGCTGCTCCCGCAATCAATTAATCTAGCCCCCTAGCTATGCGCAATTTGGCGATGGGCCACAGAAATTGACTCCATTTGTAGCAGCTTGGTTGCAGTAATGAAACATTGCCTCGAGATAAATCTATGTCTAAGGGCCTCATTACGAGTCCGGCAGTAACCTGCTGTTTTTTCCAGCTTGGTTACCGCTGGACTCGTATTACCATTCGGCCTCCGTGATTCCCGGAATTACCGGGGCATTACAACCCCGGTGACCCGGGAATTCCGGAGGCGGAATTCGGTAAATCCCCATTCCCATTGGACTCAATGGGAATGGGGACCATGGAAACACTGGCACCATTTCGTGATGGTGCCGGTGTTTCCACGTCTGCCTGCAGGCGGGCAGTGTTAGACCCGCCAGGTCAGACCTGGCGGGAATGACACCTGCGCCTGCAGGACTCCGAATCACCCGGTATGGAAAAAACGGTTGCGGCGGGTTTAACGTCACCGTTATTTCCATACCGGGTAACTCGTAATGAGGCCCTAAGTGTACCTCTGTAATGATAGAGGCGTGCATTACGTGTTTGCAATTTAAATGTTGTCTTACTACTGGAAAATCTAGCATGTTCACAGTTTCTACCTTGTGTGACTTAAAGGATACCATTCTCCAAGTGGGATGCCTGCCATATACAATATTAGTTTTTGATACAAACACCATACTACCATCCAGTAGTGGCTGTTTCATCGCACAATGCTTTTAGTCAAGATATAGTCCAAAAAATCTTGGCGAATACACTCGCTGCAGTTCTTGGGGCAGAAAAAACATGAAACATCAAACAAATTGTTGGATCCATTCACTGAAACATTTGGGCCTAGGATTTCATAAGCACCAGTCGTATGAGTCGGTGACAAAAGGAGTCCGACAATATGCCAAGCCAGTACTTTAGCAGTTCCATGCGGATTCTCATGCTAGCGCTTTTCTCACAGGTTATGGTGTGATTTATTTATTTATTTTATTATTTTTTTTGTTTGTTTTGTTTTTTTTATTTTATCGTCATGCAGGACAGGAGCATCAGGTGTAGTGCATGCAATTCTCATAGTCCATGTAGTGTCTTGCATCAACCCATTCTTTACAGAGAAAACGTTTGCTTGGCAGGTCAGGAGCACCCACAGCAAGGCAAGTTCCATCCCCTTCATACTGCTCTACGTTTGTGGTGTGAGCCTAGTAGCAGGAATATAAACAGGCATGTCAGACTTTTGCAATAGTACAACATAAGTACTTCCAACACCTTGACTTAACACCTCTCCAGCCTCCGGCTTTTTGTTTGGATGGTGAACCCACACCTTTTTCCCTGTGCTACCGAAGCCTCCCTCACTCCTCAGTGTGGTGTCTGGGGCTTGCTTACTTTCAACCACTAGGGGAACAACTGCTTGCTCACAAATCAATTGTGCAATTCGGTCATATTTGGTTAATGGTACCGCAGATGCACCAGCATTATGTAAAAGTACCAAAACAGTCCCTCTATAATCAGGATCAATCACACCTCCCAAAATGTCAATGCCTTTTTTTCGCCAGGCTAGATCATGCAGCAATGCGTCCATAGGTGCCAGCTGGCAATTTTTTTTTTTTTTTTTAAAACAAATAAACAATACAAACCAAACTTGCAGCATCATTTACAAGAGACTCGTGAACATCAATTAACGCACGTTACTGCTGCCCAAATCCCCCCCCCTCAAGAGCTTGTTTGCGTTTCTCATTCTGTATCCGCTGCGTGTGGCTGGGTATCGCTTCCTTCCGAAGCTGCAGAATCCACTACTGTGCCAAACAGTCCTGTTATTAACATTCTCCAAGCCATCAGGTTACCCACTTCTTCTTCCCCGCACTTGCTCCATGCCTCCTGCCACACCACCGTTTCAGCCTCCGCCCATTTTTGCAAGTCCCGCCACCATACCTCAACCCGTGGCTTGTGGCTCTGCTTCCAGCCCATGGCAATCCTTCTTTTAGCAAGCACATATGCCAGGTCCCTCAGTTTCCCAAGATGTTTAGTATTCCGTGGTCTGGGAAACCCTCCCAACAGGCAGGCCCAGGCCGTATCTATGTTGCGCGTGACCCCTTTATCCGCTAGTTTCCGTGCCACTTCCCCCCAAAAAGCTTCAATCACTGAGCAAGACCAGAACATGTGTGTCATATCAGCATCTCCATCGCATTTTGGGCATGCTTGTCTTCCTGCGTTTACAAGCTTAGATATTCTCTTCGGGGTCATATAGGCTCTATGCGTTATGTATAACTATATCTGCTGCAATCTGGCGTTTCTGGACACCTTCTTGTAGTATCCTATAGCACGTTCCCACATTCCATCGGTCATATGTGCCCCCACCTCTGCTTCCCAGTCAAGCCTCAAATGAGTCAAATCCTTCCCCACCCGGGTCATCACCATCTCGTAGTCTAGAGATCTCGTGCCCTCCTTCTGATATGTCATATATTGTTCCCAATAGGACGTCTGGCTCCTCCGCCAGTACAGTCTCTGGCCAGGTTTTACGAATAGTATGCACTAGCCTAAGATACGTGACATATTGGCCTCTATGCAAACCTGTCAATTCTCCCAGCTCTTCGAAATCTTTAATAATCCCTTCTTGCCATACATCTCCCAATGTGACCAGCCCAACCGATTCCCAATAGGTCCTAATTATCATTCTGAGTTGGTTGTCTCCCCCAGTTAAGGCGACTAGCGGCACCTGTGGGGAACACGGGCACGGGTTCTCCATCAGTTGGCATACCCTGTGCCACATCTTCCACCCAAGCAACAGCATACCCGGGCGTTCTTTCATTTCGAGTCTAGGCACCCAGATCATCTCCTTTAGGTAAAACGGGGTGCAGTCCTGCCCAACCAGCCTAGATTCAGGAGTTACTTCATCAGAGAGCCATTTGGTTACATATTGCAACTGACTAGCTACATAATAGGCCTCAAAATTCGGCAGCTTAATGCCCCCTCTATCATGGAAGTTCTGTAGCTTCCATAGCGCCACTCTATTGCGAGTGCCATGCCATAGGAAGTCCCTGCACATGCTGTTCAGTTTGACAAAAAACCTTTTGGGTATCACGTATGGTGTATTACTGAAGAAATGTAACAGCCTGGGCAGGACCACCATTTTGAGCATCGCCCCCCGTCCCATCATCGCCAGCGGCAGCTTCTCCCAAAACTTCATATTTGTTCGGATTTTTTCCACAGCCATCTCGGTATTATGCAAGTGTTCCCCCTCCACCGTATGATACACATCTATTCCGAGGTAGCGGAAGGAATCAGCCGCCCAAGGTACGGACAACACTGGCAACCGTTCCAGAGGGGCTCCTATGTAGCTCCCCAATGGGAACATGCTCGATTTTTGGGGGTTTACCGCTATGCCGGACAGTTCAGCATACTTTTCCATAACCTCTAGAATCTACTGAAGATTTTCCTCCGGATATTTCAAGTATAGTAGTAAATCGTCAGCATACAAGGATATTAGGTGTTTCTCTCCCCCTACCTCAATACCGACCATGTCCTATTGTTGTCTGAGGTAGACTGCCAGGGGCTCCAGGGCTAGAATGTATAACATCGGGGACCAGGGGCACCCTTGTCTGGTGCCTCTACTGAGTTGCCACCTCTCAGATATCACCGATCCTGTGCGTACTCTGGCCAGTGGTTCACTGTATAGTATTTTTGCCCACCTAACATAACCCGGCCCCATCCCGTATTCTTCCAGGGCCTCCAGCAACCATGGCCACCTCACTGAATCAAAAGCTTTGACTGCATCTAGGGACACCACCGCTCCTGTTTCCCTCTTCAATCACCCGGTGGAGTCGCCTGTGGTTGTGGGTTATATTTCTGTTAGGGACATAACCTGTCTGATCTGGGTGTATCAGTTTGCTAATAACCCTTCGAAGCCTATTGGCCAGGACCGTCGTCAAGATCTTGCTATCCTGGTTCAACATTGACAACGGCCTATAGGAGCCGCAGCTATGCCCTGGCTTGTTGGGCTTAGGGAGCGGCACAATTAATGCTTCTCTGAGCGATTCCGGTAGCCGACCCATCTCAAAAGACTCATTAAGCATCTCTAGCATAGGGGGGAGTACTTCCACTTTATATGTTTTGTAATACTCGCCAGGGAATCCATCCGCGCCCGGGGTCTTGCAGGTGGGCAACTGCTTCACCACCTCCTCTAATTCCTCTAAGGTAATCAGTACTTCCAGCTCCTCCCTTTCTTCATCACTAATCTTAGGTAATTCCATGTCTTTTAGAGTTTCTCTAATCTCCTCCCGATTGTCCCCTCCTCTGTCCTCATATAATGTCCTATAATAGTCCAAGAATGCCTCGTTGACTCCCTCCTGGGTGTCAACCACCTCCCCGTCTTCTCTAGTTATTGTCCTAATCGGGGACCTGGGGGTTTCGCTGTTATATAACCACGCCAACAAGCGGCCAGTTTTATCCCCCCCTGCATGTTGCCTCTCGACATACTTCTTGTAGTTAAGGTTGCAGAGCCTTCCCCAAAGCTCTGCGCACCTTTGCTGCAACTCGAGTACAAGTTCCGCATCCCCTCCCGCCCTGTTGCTTTCGCGCACCAGTTTTTCTTCCGCTTCCTCTAGTTCCGTTAGGACCCCACCCTGTAGGCCTTTTGACTTAGCAATAGCAGCACCCCGCAATACCACCTTAAAGGCTTCCCAGAGTGTGCACGCTGAATCTACGCTGCTTGTGTTTACCTCAAAATACTGTGTGATCGCATCCCTGATATCTTCCCTGAAGACTGGGTCTCGGAGCGCCTCTGCCCGGAGGCGCCATGTCGGTATCCGCGCCCTGGGGCGGCAGTACTGCCAGCTCAGCACCAGAGGCGAGTGGTCCAACAGGACCCTCGCTCTATAGTCTATTTGGGTGGTCTCTATCACCACATCTGGCGTGGCAAAAAAGTAATCCAGCCTTGTGTGCAGGTGCTGCGGAGCTGAGTAGTGCGAGTACTGTGTTTCATTAGGGTGTTTCAGTCTCCAAACTTCCGCCAGCCCAAAGTCATCTAGTAATGTCTGCAATACCCTGGCTGCTGGGGTGGGCCTATCAATCTTCCCATCAGATCTGTCTGCTTTTGGGTTGAGCACGCAGTTGAAATCCCCTCCCCAGATAACCGCTCCTCCCATACACGAGCCCAGATGAGTACACAGGGTTCTAAAATACGTCGCAGTGTTTTGGTTGGGGGCATACGTATTTATAATGCACACCTCTCTATTTTCCACCAAAGCCTTTAATATGACCAACCTCCCCTCAGTGTCCACCACTTCTTGTGTAAGTTGGAGCGGAACGTGCGGTGCTACCCAGACCAGCACTCCCCTAGCGTAGGCAGAATACGGAGAGCCTACTACAGTACCTCTCCACTTCTTCCTCACCAGTTCCAATTTTTGCTGGGTCAAATGTGTTTCCTGCAACAACGCAATATCAATCTTCTGTCTTTTTAAGTACATCATGACTTTGTTTCTCTTTAAGTAACTGTTAAGTCCCCTGACATTCCATGTTATGATCTTAAGGTCCCCCATGGCTCATGAGTGTCTTCTTGCCTTCCGTGTAGCGACTCCCCTTTGCTCACGTGATACAGATACAGCTCTCCATCTTTGCTTGTAGCTTCCCGTACCAGCTCAAACTCCCCATAACTATGTACATGGCAAATTCCCAACTTTCCTCCCCTCCCCCACCCGTCCCTTCCCCAACATCACACACCCCAACTGTTGCCCAGCTCCATTCTCGGAACTCAGGCACCCCCACATCTAGCCCCGCAAGCACCAAACAATGCACAGAGCTCAGTAGGGTGAAGTCGCCCTAATGGCCACTTAACTAAAATTGTTGTGGGGTAGAGATAACCGCTCTGTAAGGCTCCCGTTAATTCAATACTCCCGTTAATTCAATATTAACTACAGTACTTATAACATTTAGTGCAATAGTCTGACCTTCTCTACTGAAGGTTGCGCAAACGACTATATTCAAGTCCCACGTGCCGCGCCATCTTGTGGCACCATCTTCGTGCATTACTTATCTCTTCCGTGCTCTTTCTCCGTCCGAACTTCTGACTCCTGGGGACATCCTTGCGCACCGAGCCATCCCATGGCATCCTCCGGGGTCTCAAGAAACAAAGTTTTGTGTTTATGAATGACTTTCAATTTTGCCGGATACAGTAACATATATTTGTGGCCCGCCTCTCTCAATCTCCGCTTTACCGTCCCAAAGTTCATGCGGCTACGCTGCACAGACAGGGTATAGTCCGGGTAGGCCGTGATGTTTGCCGCTCCTCGTGTAATCGTTCCTCCCTTACGAAAGTGTTCCAATATCCTCTCCCGATCTCGGTAGTTAAGAATTTTGGCTATCACCGGCCCAGGCGGGTTCCCCGGCGGCGGCCTCCTTGTTAGAGCTCTATGTGCCCTTTCCACTGCAAATCCTTGGGATAGGGCTCCTCTGGGTATCTCTTGCAGTAGCATGGATTCAATAAATTCCGTGGGATCATGGCCCTCCAATCCCTCTGGCAGGCCCACGATGCGGATGTTGTTTCGTCGGGCTCGTCATTCCGCCTCCTCCGCTCTGCTCTCCAAGTTGCCCACTCTTTGTATCAGGGCATGCAATTCGGCCTTATGGGAGGCGCAATCCGCAGTATTCGGGCTAACTTCCTTCTCAAGGGACTCCGTGCGCTCCGCCAAGGCCCTGACATCCTGTCGGAGTAGATTAACGTCCTCCTGCACCTCTCCGACCTTGAGATCCAGTGCCGTTTTCAGTTCAGTGACGGCTAGTTCGAGTTTAGATTCCCAGGCCGCCCTTAGGTCCGCAATCGCAGCTAGGACTTCTTGGTTAGCGCCCGAAGTCGTCATGCCGCTTGCAGGCGGCTTGTCCCTACTCTTGGTATTGTCTTGACCCGGGGACGTCTTAGCAAAGTCGTCTAAGGTGGGCTGTTTCGCCTTCGGCCTCACCGTTCTATTCGACATGACCCAGAGGACTCGTATTTTGCACAAGTGACAAATGTGCACTCAGTGCGCCCCTTTCGCTCGGTCACCGTGCGGCCTGCTCCTTCCTTTGTTCCGGACATTGGTCGGCCATTTTGTGTCGTCTTTCATCTCCGGCACTCCTTATCTTTTCCGCACAGATCTCTGCCGCCGTTCTTCCTGCACCATCCAGAGGTTCACCACGCGTGGCCCGATCATTCACACACCGACATGTGTATTTTCAGCGGTCGTCGGCCCATCATTACGCACTTTTTCGCCCGGATCATTACAGGATCTCGGGAGATCCTCCAGATCGCGTCCTCCTACATGGCCCTCGTAGCCACGCCCCCAGCCGGCAATTTGATGCCAATAGCCAGCAATATGGATTTGGTTTGCCCCGCTGGTATAACATCATCTTCATAGGTAGATAAATCAAGTCCAATGCTGCCTGCCGTGGCTTGCACAGGCAGCTTTGCTTCTTTGTCGGTTTTCCACACAATAAGAGTCTTTGTGGATTCCACTTTCTCACTTGTCAGTCTCACAAAGGGTGTCTGCCGGTTTCCCAACGGGTGATTGTTCAGTTCAAACAGTGCTTGTGCCAGGTGTTTGGACCACCCTTGAGTGTGTGAGTCTTAGTCAGTTTCTTTATTTGTTGCTTGAGCAGCCCATTGCTGCGTTCCACCAGAGGAGAGGATTCTGGGTACCGACTGATGTGCAGTGTCCATTTGATGCCTTGCTCTAGCGCCCAGTTTTGCACATTGTGTCCAGCAAAATGGCTGCCTTGGTCTGATTGGATTTCATCCGAAATGCCATAGTGCCTGATGAGGTATTCCATTCCTTGCAAGGTAGCCTGTTGATCTGCATGGGCAATTGGATAAGCTAACAGCAGTCCAGAATATGTGTCTACCATGGTCAACACATAATGCTTTCCATTCTCGGGCGGCAAAGGGCCAACGTAGTCAATTTGCCATACGCTAGCAGCTCTTTCACCTCCTCTCAAAGGGCCTTGAGGCTTCCTCTCCAGTGGGTAGTGCTTCACTTCGCAGCACACGGAACATTGGGAGGCAGCTTGCTTGGCATGATCCATGGTAATGGGCAATTGTCTCCTCTTAGCCCATTCCTAGGTTCTTGCTTGCCCTAGATGCCCTGAGGTTTGGTGTGCCCAGTCCGCCATTCCTTGCAATACCTTAGCTTCTTCAGTTGTTGTCACTGGGTGAATCTTTGCCATTTGATCCACTTCGTTGTTGAACAGGGCAGCCAGTGAGGTGTCAGGGGGCATGTGTCCATCGACATGCCCAATGTAGATTTTGCACCTCTCGCCTTTGCACCACATCTGTTCCCAGATGACCGGCCCTCCCCAGATCGGAGTGTTTTTGATCTGCCAGCCGTCTCTTCTCCATGCCGGTGCTCAATGTGTCAGGCCTTGATATGTGGCCAACTGTCCGTTTATATGTATGCAGTCTCTTTCACCCGTTTAATTACGGAGGCCACCGCCTGCAGTTCAGCATATTGACTGGATCCTCCCACACCTTCTCTCAACAGCAGCGTTTCTCGGTGGTGCTGGAATGCAACAGCTTGCCAGTGTCTTTGCCCTTTATCATACTTTGCGATGCCATCCGTGAACCATGCAAAATTTTGCTCTTCCTCTGTCAATGTATCATAGGCGGGTGCGACTTTGAAGGGAGATTCTGGCAACGCCATTGGGATGCTCGGTTCAGGCATCGCTTCCAGATCCACTGCCTCCAGAATTTTTTCTTGCAGTCTGGAAACCCCTGTGTGGCCAGCTTTCGCACGTTGCTATAAATACCATTTCCATTTGACATGAATGGCGTTTTGCGGCCTGCCACTTTTTCCGCTTGCGGCAGTGTCGCGCACCCAGCCCATGATCGGAATTTCTGTGCAAATCGTCATTGGTTGCTCGCCTGTGATTCTTTCAGTCTCAACTACAGCCCAGTACCCTGCAGCAACTTGTTTCTCAAATGGAGTGTATCTTGTCATAGGATCTGTGAGCTTTCCTGACCAGAAACCTTGCAGCACTCTTTTCTGTCCTTGCTTTTGCCTCAAGCTCTACACGGCAACATCATTGTAGACTAGAATTTACAGTTCAAAAGGATTCGCTTTCATCATGGGGCTCAGCGTGATGTAATTCTGCAAAGCGTCCTTAGCCGGCTGAAAGACAGCCTGTTGCTCTCGGCCCCATGTAAAATCATGTTTCTTTCTGGTGACTTTGTAGATGGGTTTCAGTATCGGGCTTAAATGAGGTATGTGATTTCTCCAAAAACCCATTAACCCAATGAATCTTTGTGCCTCTTTTTCATTTGCTGATGGACTCATCTGCTGAACCATGTCAATCACAGGGACAGGAATTTTCTTAACTGACCCAGACCAGATTGCACATAAAAATGTCACCTCTTGAGCTGGCCCCTGTACCTTTTTGGGATTTATGGCCCACCCCCGGTTGTGCATGTGTGTGATCAACTTTTCAGCAGCTTTTTCTAAATGTTCTTTCTCAACACTGGTTAGCATGATGTCATCAATATAATGGGCAACATACACATCCAACTGTACCATATTCAAGTCTCTGGCAATCAATCCATGACAGAGAGTGGGACTATGCAAATACCCCTGGGGCAATTTTGTATATGTAACTTGTCTGCCTCCCCAAGTGATAGCAAATTGGTCTTGTGATTCAGCGTCAATATCAATGGAGAAAAATGCATTAGCCAAATCAAGGAACACATGCCATTCACCCACTTCTCTTGTAAGGTTTTCAATCAGAGTAATGATGTCTGGCACTGCCACAGCTAAGGGTGGCACCTTCTTGTTCAAGGCGCGAAAATCAATTGTCAGACGCCACGCCCCATCTGGGCGGCAGATAGGCCAGATCGGCGAGTTGAATGGACTGACTGCCGGCCTCATTATGCCAGCATTCAACAATGACTCAATAGTTTCACCAACCTCTTTGTGCCCTCCTGGCAGTCTGTACTGCGTCACGCACACTGGCTCAGCAAGAGGAGGTAAATGCAAGGGGGACCATTTTGCATGCCCGACCACCACAGGGTTAACAACTCACATATGGATTTTCCGATTGCCAAAATCAAATTCACCTAAATCTGTAGTCACACTTTTGCCCAACAACACATGCCGAGTATATACTCAGGTGTGTCTGCAATCAGAACATTTGCTGTGAAGGGCAATCCCTCACCAATTGACATCTTTACATTAAAGGCTTTTGCAACAGTTTCTGCTCCCCCATACCCATTGACCAAACTTATTGGGATTGCCATTCAAAATGGTTACCTCAGCTCCCGTGTCTAATAGGGCCAAAACATGTTTCACTTTATCATTCAAACACAATGTAAGTGGCACAAAAGGGTGTCTATCTCTGAGACTGGTTCTCTTTATTAACCGTACCTCAAAGACAGATCCAGCCCTTCAATCAAAAATGGGGTATGGGACCTCCCACTTGTCCTTTGCCAAATCAGGGTACACTTTTGCCCGCACTTTGGGCTTCAACACCTCTTCCTCAGATGTTACAGAAGGCTTAGTTTTGCCTGACCCTGCTTCTGCAATTTTTTCCATTTCTCAAGCAGCACAGGTGTGGGTTTACCGTCTATCTCTTCCTTTGGAATTCCCACTTTTAGCAGTTCCACCCACATTTGCCTGCGCGTAATTTCAATAGTGTCCGTTTTCGCTTTAGACTTTGCATTCTTGCCAAGCTTTTTCTCAGAATCATTACTCGCCGCCCCTAGGCGCGCGGCTTTGCGCACATCCAGCCCATTGCCCTAATAACAGTGCAACCTCACCAATGGCTTTGCCTTGCGCTGGACTCAGCAATGAAAGCAATGCTCCCTTCATGTGACCCGAGGCAATCCTCAACAAGCGCGCGCATGCCTGCAGTAAAAAGTTCCATATCAGGCCCTGCAAAATTTGCACTGTACATTGCGCACTGTAAACCCATCTCTCTAAGCTGATCTGTCGCTTCAGTTAATGAACCCCTGGGGCCCCACATTTCCTCCATATCCATTGGACTTGCATACAAATTTATTAAGGCATTCTGAAGCCAATTAAACTAGGAATGCGATCCTTGCTGCCCCAGCGCACCGCGCACCATCTGTCCCAGCATTACATTTGTAGTGATTTAACCCATTTTTAACAATTCTTCTGGGGTTAAGAAGATGCCATCTGCACCGGTGTCCCACAATCTAAGGTACCATTGCAAAAGCTCTTTGCCTGCTCGCTGTCTAAACAACTTGGCAATGTCTAAAAGCTCTGTCTATGTATAATCACGCACAATCCTAGTATTCTGAATGTTTCTACTGCCAGCTTGGCCTTTTGACTTGTTAGTGATTAACGGCCGCGCTGGATAAACACATTTCTTCGGAGCACATTCCAGCTCTGCAAGTCTGACTTCAACGGATTCATCCCAGTCAAATGTTTGTTTGGTTTCGCTATCACTAACCTCCCTAGACCATGAATTTGGGGCCCAAGTATCTTTCCTAATTAATGTGTGAATCCTTATCTTTGACGAACTGCCCCGCTGCTGTCTGCGCTTGTGCATGGCTACACGCACAGCTGAAGAGGCACACCTGTCCTCCATCTGATCAGTCCGCTTAACGGACGATTCAAGGGTCTCTCTCATGAATGATTTGTTGCTCCTGGAGCAGGGAAATCTCGTCAGTTAATTTGCGAATCTGAGCATCTTTAAGCAATTAATTCTCATGCAAATTCCTGAGCGCTTGCAGGAATAACCAGCCCACGTTTCCTGCTGCTTTTAGCTCCCTTCTGCATTTCCCAAGCGGTAAACTCTCCAAACACTCACTAATTACCACCGGGGAAACATCATTTTCAAGCATGTCGCATGCTCTCGGCGCAGAGTACCGATGCAAAATGTCTGCTCCGGCGGAGTGGCGGCGAGCGGCGAGTGGCAGTCTTGCAGTGTACTCCCACCACCCAGTATTTTCTTCAGCTTCATTGTTGGAGGTGTGTTTCCAGCTACACCCAGCACCCTTCACTACAAAACCCTCATTTCCACCGCGGAGCGGCGCGGAGTGGCGGCGAGTGGCAGTCTTGCAGTGTACTCCCACCACCCAGTATTTTCTTCAGCTTCATTGTTGGAGGTGTGTTTCCAGCTACACCCAGCACCCTTCACTACAAAACCCTCATTTCCACCGCGGAGCGGCGCGGAGTGGCGGCGAGTGGCAGTCTTGCAGTGTACTCCCACCACCCAGTATTTTCTTCAGCTTCATTGTTGGAGGTGTGTTTCCAGCTACACCCAGCACCCTTCACTACAAAACCCTCATTTCCACCGCGGAGCGGCGCGGAGTGGCGGCGAGTGGCAGTCTTGCAGTCATGCCAGGCAAGACGGGCCCGACTGCTGTTCCACCAACCGCCGCCCTACCACCTAAACTCCAGGCTTTGGACCTCGAAGATCTGACAGGCCGCCGCCTGAGAAGCAATGCAAAATTGCCGCCTAAAAACGCAACTGAAACATTTACAGACACTCTCAATCACCTCCCTGTGTCTTGTCTTGAATCAACAAACGATCACCTTTTACCCCAGAGCCCTGACCCCAAAACAGGCACTTATTTGGGAAAAAGTCGTAAAACACTGGGAAGAGGCATAGGTACTGGAAAAAGAGACGCTGAAAAGTGCACTTTTCTCCTCAATAGTAAAAGGCCTACACAAACACACGAAGCAGACTCACCAGAGGATGACACCTTGATCCTGGACGCCCACGCCATCGAGCCTCGCCTGCCTCCGGCACCCGTTGTCTCATTCTTGCACCCACAGGCGAGCCTGACGCCCCTCGGAGCTCCGCAGTATCCCGAAGGGGCGGCCGCGTTGAGTCCCGGAACGAATTCGTCCAGGCCGCCAAATGAGTGTACGCCGGCGGGGACAGCTGCCGCCGGTGATCGGCGGTCACCCGGAGGGGGGACCGCCTTGAATCCTGTGCGTATGCACCTTGTCTCCCTGCCGACGCTCGACAGGCCGATCCAAGCCACGGCCCTAGCTCCGCAGTCACCCGGAGGGGAGACGGCGTGGAGCGGGCTGTCCACCCGGAGGCCGGCGAACGCAGAAAACGGGCTGCCAGAACGGGAGGCGGCCGCAGCGGAAGGCGGCCCCCCGCCCCCCCCCTTGGGGGGGAGAAAAGAAGCATCATCCGACCCCGAGGGAGAACCACAACCCGGGGACAAAGAGCTGGAGTGCCAGAGCGGACAAACATCTGAGGGAAAACCGCCTGCGAGAACATCTGAGAGCGAATCCGCATCAGCGCCACCTATTGACCAAACTCAAAAATTCACAATATCACCCAATGAAGCCTCAATAAATCTGCCATCAGCTAACCTCGACGATGAAATCAACGAGGAGACTGCTCCAAACCGACCACCACTCAACGAAGAAAAGGGCTCTGCCTTTAATTCCACAAAAAAAAAGAGACCTCGGTCATTTGACGATTCAACAAAAAAAAAAAAAGTTTATGAGGAGGAAATAGCAAGCAAACAAAGGAACTTAGACAGTTTAGCCAAAAAAATACCAAAACACACGACCTTTAGTAAAACACTTCGCGTGGTCACTAAAGACTCAAGAAAGAACACGAAAAAACCTCAACGCCCTTTGAAACTATTATCGGACTTCTTCCACAAGCACTCCAAAGCCATCCAACAAAAGTGCAAAGAATTGACAGACGCAGAAATCTTGGAGGCAGCAGACGCAATCACCCCTCCTCGAAAACATCGCAGGGTAATACAAGTCCAACGTAAAGTACCCCCTCCTCTTACTAAAGAAGACAACAGACCAGCAACCACCATAGATCCGACAAAATGGCACTTTTCGGGCCAAGTCACTTCAATAATCCCACAAATAACGACAGATGAGCCAGGGGTGCAAATTGCCCCTAAACTGCCCTTACCTGCAGCTCCCTCCTGTAAACCGGCGGTACTCTATTCCGGTAATACAACAGCACAAACAACACCACCAATTTTGGCCCCCCAACAAAGTCAAAAGAGCAGCGACCATAAATCACAGATTCAACCCCAGCTTCATAGCCAAAAGACACAAGAGGGTGACAGACCCATACCTCCTCGACATAACCTGACCCCGTTGAAGCAAGTAGACTCCCCCACGATAAACAATACCCAACTTAACCCAATAGAAATTCCAAGTGATAAGGAGGCCTCACTTCAACCAAACAACAGCGATAAAGACCCCTTACTTGAGACCTTGCCATGGCCATTGAGAGAGGCCCACACATCTATTCCACAAACCCAGGAAAAAGATTGTGAAAGAAACCACCCGGCAAAATCTAAAAATAGAATCCAGTTCGAGAAAACTCTAGATAATTTTTACTCAAACTTGGACAGCTATAATAACCAAAGAAGACACTCCTCAGATCATGCTTCCAGAAGGTTATCTGCAGTCACTATACCAGCCACACGACCGCCATCACCCACCAGAGGCAAATCGACACCGTATAGCCCCTCACCATCAAATGACTTACAGTCAAAAAAACTGGACACTTGCACCCTGATGTCAGCTTTATCCATAGCGTTAAATCCTTTTGTCAAGCTATACGAAACAATCGGAGACACAATGAAGGATCATACATCACTTCAAACGGCAATGCTAAATAAACTAACTTTTTTGGAGGGTTATATCACGGCCCTAGAAGCTAAGATAGCTTTGATTGAAAACAACCCAACTCAAGACCAGACGACGCTTCCGACTCAACAACCAATTCATCCGACGTGCCCTGTTCGTGAAGAAAGACCGCAAACAAAGTCATTGGGCACACAAACACTCTCATTCATCGACTTAACGGTGCCCACATCTCTCCCGACAGATAATTGCAAATCGTCAAAAGGAGGGAAAGAACCCAACTACAAAAGGAAAAAAACAGCATTATTAGAACCGATTTTCCAACGACAGGTCTCAGTCAGCTTAGAAACAACAGCCTCGTTAAAAAGCCCTATAACTAAACCTAAAGGGAAAGGGGAAGCTATAGACCGACGGGAAGCAAACACGGAAGTTCATGCAACATGTAACCACTCTTCTGGAGAGGCTGAAGTCTCTATAAACGACGAGGATTTGATGAACATTACTCAACACTTCTCAGATCAATCTACAACTTCAATCCAAGAAATGCAAAGTGCAAATGACTCTTCACCTAACCACACAACGTCCTCAGAACACCGCAATAAAGAAAAAGAGACTACAGAATCTCCTTTTTATACCCTCGAAGAACGAAGACAGTGGCTTTCCAGGAATATCAACAACCTAAAAGAATCCCCATTGGGAAAACTGAAGACAGTACCCAACCCTAAACTCCAAAAGCCAGAAAACGAGAAACGGGATAAACAATCACATCGACGACCATCAAGGCACACTCAAAGATCGAGTAACAGCCACCATCGTCATTGTCCAACAGGTCAACCAAAGAATCCTACATCAAGACCACACTCTAAGGAGGTTCCAAAAAGAACCTTCAAATCAAAAACTGCTAAATATCACACAAAACCTCAACCACGATGGATACTGAAACTAGAGCAGATTCCTGGGAATTCCGATGAAGTAACTCTAAACAGAAGAGCAGTTATGGACCTGTTTAGTTTCATTCCGAAATTACGCTCAATTAAATCAGATGACCTCCAGATCGTAGACCCAAGCCACCAAGGCCGAAGAGCAATTTCACACCTATACATCGCGTCACAAACAACAAATAATGCCCTTAAATCCGCCCTAGAAGAACTGTTAATAATGGGTTACGATCTTACGGAATCTACGAGAGAAATCAAACCTCGTAATCACCGAGAAATTAGAGAATCCCAAGAGCGTAAAAGAGCAACGGAGCACCACCGATTTTCTTATCAAAATTCTTACTCGACATCGAAAAAGACAGTCAAAACAAACGTTAGAGTCCAAAATCCAAACTCTAGCAACGCACCTCATCAACAAGAACCCACTCGGCCAGTAAAAGGTCCAGCTAGCTCAACTTTAACTGTCAAGGAAACAAAATCTTCCAAGATTCTGGCCAAAACCAACCATCCGACAGTAGACCTAAAGCTCCAAAGGACAGTCCGAAACAAGTCTTCTCCAGCAGACCCATCACAAGCCCAAACCTCGTCGCTACATTCCCTCTGGTCCTGGCTGCCGAAAGCCCTGAAGCTAAATTCACAAAAATAGCCACCCGAGAGAAGGATCTACAGCAACGCTACCGTCTACCAGAATCCAAACCCTCAAGACCAATTAAAAATGTGTTCATGGAATACTCGAGGTTTTCTTCATCTAACAGCCCCGGGGTCTGTGACCCTTACATCATATGATATCATCTGTCTGCAAGAGACATGGCTGCTTCAATCTCCAGTCCTGGACGGCTACGAGATCCACACAGTGCTGGCCAAGAAGAGCCTTTTAGGCCGCCCAACTGCAGGTCTCCTTATAGCAATTCGCAGTGGACGAGGCCTAACCGATACAGAAAAATTAAAGGAAAAGCACTTCATGATGATGGTAAAACTAAACTGGACCACAAGAGATGAAAAAACAAATAAAATACTGACGAAGAAATTAATAATCGTTAATATATACTGGAACCCAGCGACTATCGATTGTACAAAATTCATCAACACAATCAAACAAGATCTAGACTGGGCTCAAGTAACCCACCACCCCGACTACGTAGTCCTATGTGGTGACCTCAACATCACTAGACAACCTTATGGGAGCACAAAAGGACTGAAATTGAAAAAACGCCAAACTGATCAAAGATCGACTAAATGGCAGAATCTAATGAAGTCTAGAGCTTACGACAACCTAGACGAAGCCTTCCCTGACCCAAATAGATTACCAACATGGGAAGGAGCTAAATCAAACTCAACAATCGATTATATCCTAGTATCACGTCCTTTGTTACTGCTTATTAACTCCTTTAAAGTCGTCAAAACCAGAGAAAGTGACCATAACCTTCTTGAAACCACCTGGACAACAAAGGCCCCGATTAACCATACTATGAGCGTAGACATTGAACCCAATGCCCAGGGGACAAGATTAAGGATCACAGAAAAGGCTATAACATCTATTTCAGTGCTCTACAGCGAGCACAAAACCACTTCAAGCAATAACGAAGTAGATTATATTCCACTGCTGACAGCATTTAGAACTTCAAAACGAAACAAGAAACCAATCGCCTCAGACCAAAAACATAAGTATGACACACTAGTCGCTGAAAGAAAAAGGGAGCTGAGGAAAATAAAAAGACAATCTCGCAAACTCGACTTTCCACAGTCAACTACCATCATTAAAGACGCAGTTAAAAAATACAAAATTTGGCTCAAAAGCTACCGGCACATGCTTTACCAGCAAGACGCAGAAGACATTCTGAAAGCTATCACAGGAAACCACGCAAGAGACTTTTGGTCCCTACTCCATTCAACAACCCCTGGCGCTAGACCTTGCCAATTGAATGGAATAGGCCAGCTAGAATGGGAAACATACTTCAGAAATCTCTTCAAGAACACCACGACCACAAGGCCCGTGATGGAAAACAACGATATCGCCTGGATCCGTGTAGATAACATCGAAGAAATCGTAACTCTAATCAAAAAATTAAAACCTTCACGCGCACCAGGCCCGGACGGCATCACGAATTTTGATCTGAAGGCCCACTCCGAAGCTTGGGCACCTTTGTTAAGCCAAATCTTCAGACGATGTGCCACCACAAAATCCATCCCTCCATCGTGGAAGAGTGCAAACGTGGTACCCATCTATAAAAAGGGCAATAGATCAGACCCTAGCAGTTATCGACCTATTGCTCTCCTTGACCCAATAGGAAAATTATTTGGATCCCTTTTACTAAACCATTTCACCACCTGGGCCAATGACGCTCCCTGCCAAGACAATCTCCAAACCGGCTTCAAAAAGAACTTAGGGACCAACGCCAATATACTAATACTGAGTGCCTTGAAAAGCAAAACTTTGGAGGGACGCCCAAGTCTGTTTATCGCGTTCGTCGACCTGACACAGGCGTTCGACAAGGTGGATCGCGACAGATTGTGGGAGAAACTTACACGATGGAAATGCCCGCCTGACATCCTTACCCCAATCAGAGCCCTTTACTCCAACACTTCAATGCGAGTACGCCTCAACCAACAAGGCCTCCTAACAGAAGAAATAACAACGGCTAGAGGGGTAAAGCAAGGCTGCCCCCTAACCCCGGCGCTGTTTTGGACCTACCTAGGAGACTTCCAGGAGACAGAAAAACTGGTGAGAGCATTTCCTCCTAAACTCGGAGGTGATCAGATTAGCCGCCTCCTTTACGCCGATGACCTCATCCTCTTGGACAACACTCCAATAGGCTTACAACGCCAACTTTCAAATTTACAACAATATATGTTGGCAAACAACTTGGAAATCAACCAAGCAAAAACCAAAATGATGGTCATCGAGAAATCTGCAAAAAGGAACGCCATTCAACCTCTAAAACTAGGTTCGATCACCATTGAGAAAGTCTCCAGCTTTAAATACCTGGGTGTCATCCTAGATAGTTCGCATAGAGAGAATGCGATGAAGGAAGAACTGCACGCAAAAACTATAAAATTGGCCGCACAAGGGAAAGCCATCGACATAAAATTCGGCAGATTCTCAATCATTCCGGTACGAGACTTTTACAAAAAGAAAGTCATACCATCTTTGACTTATGGCGCCGACGCAATGCCGAATCTTCCACAAGAACTGTGGCAAAGCCTGGAAGCAACTTTCTGGAGATCAGTCCTCGGCCTCCCAAAATCTACCCCGATAACATTAATCAGACGGGAACTTACTCTCTCCTCCTTAAAATCTACCACGGACAGCAATAGTGTGCTACTATATCGGAAATGTATACTGCAAGACGCTCCATACGCTTACAAGCTGATAAGAGAAGAAATCCGTCTCGGGACATGTCAAATGCTTACCCGATGGGAAACTAAAATCCTGTCCATGCTGGACTCAGTCGCCTGCAACACGGAGGACCTTATTAGCAACCCAGTAAGAGTAATCAAAAAAATCAAAGAAATGGACTGGATTAACACTCTTGAAACAGCTACTCTATATAAACTTACCAACCATCTCCCCCCGTTCTGTAAAAAATTAGACTCCGTTCAACCATACTTGAAACTATTCCCTAATAGATCAACTAGAAACTTCTTTTTAAAAATTCGACTCAACCTACTAGAAACAAATGAAATCTTGGCGATTAGACGCATATCCACGACCAGTAATTGTCGGCTTTGTAAATCTACAGAGACTAAAGAATCGATAAGACACCTGCTTTTGACCTGCCCTGCGACGACAGACATCCGTCGAACTTATTTGAAAGACACCTTCTCAAACTTCACCTTGCAAGAAGAAGAATCATGTTGGAACAAACTGATAGACGGTGACAAACAAACATGGCAACTGGCAACAACAAACATTATGAAGCACATTTTTAATGTCCTTCTTCCGCTGCAGTCTCAACACAATGTTCCTACGATTCAATGATTTTCTTCCCTTCTTACACTGACAAATACGTGAGGCTGCTCTCGACTATTTAACTATTAGGAATGTCAAACGTTACAACCACATCAAGCGCGTTTTCAAACTTTCTTCCTTTGTTAAAAAATCTTATTTAGATTAAATACAAATAAAAAAAAAAAAAAAAAAAAAAAAAAATGTCTGCTACACCCGACCAGGCATTTGTTGCCGGCCATCCTGGAATGTGACAGAGTGCACTATCCCCCTCATTGCATTCATCCTTCCCTTGTTTCTTCCAAACGGCATTGTGCTCGCAAATCCTGCCGACTACGCCAAATGTATTGAGAAGGGGAACCCGCACCCCCCTGGGTCCAGCCCTTGGTGCAAATAATCACTCCTAATCACTCTCCCACACAAGTAAGAATCTATGCGAGGCACAATGAACTCAGTCTGGAAGAAAGCCAATCACACAGAAGATTTGATGCTTGCATTTATTACTACAGTGACTAATCAAAATTTAGCAGCAGTTTTCTATAATATGGGGATGAATGTGCAAGCGGAATAATACAAATTATCAGTTACAAATGAATAAGCAATGAATCTTACGCTCCTAGGAATCGTTGATGGCGATACGATAGAACTACACCCAGGACCCACGCCACTCTGTGTGCCTGGCCCCCTGCAGGGAGGGGGGACTGGCCTAGCCCCCAAAAGCCTGCACTAGAGTGGGGATGTGATGCTAGGAGCCTCTGCCCTATAGTGCTGGCTGATTATCGAGGCGCTCTCTCCGTGCGTGCGTCTCACAAAAAGCCCAGGAAGAGTCCTCACCTAACTGGCCCAGGTAAAGTTCTCTTATTAGGGGCTGCATGTCAATCACTATGACGTACTAGCTCTTTGAGAATCTTTTGGGCCCAACCTTTTATGCAGCAAAACATGTTTTAGCCTGGAAAGTTACAACTAGAAACGGCCAGTCTTGGCTCCCAGGCTCTGTGTACGTTGTTTTGGAAAGGCCTACTACATTCCTGTGGTATCAGTGCACCTGACTCGCAGAGCGAAGAAGAGCAAGGCTGTGCCTGGCTCCTAGAAGCTGCGCAGGGCTTCTTGCAAAACTAGATGTTTATGTCTTCAAGAAGGGCCTTTGCAGTTAACCCCTCACAAGCATGCGGGCTCACCCAGTTCGAGAGGCCTGGCTGGTTCAGCATTTTCCTCCACGCTTCGAATAAGCTCTAAATACACGCAAGATAGCTCAGTGGGTTAACGCAAGTGCAGGTTACCACAAGCGCCTAGAGGCTTTTCACAACAATCGATTTGCGCTATTTTACAACATCTCCTCCAGAAAGCTGAAACTAATTGAGTTCCACGATCCGAAACCAGTACCGAAGGAAAGCCATTTTGGAGAATACGTCTACTATGACTAGAATTGTGTTGAAGCTGTTGCAAGGTGGTAGATCGATAATGAAGTCCATGGACAAAGTATGCCATGGTGCTGGTGGTACAGCCAACGGACGCAATAACCCTGCGGGACTTAACTTTTGAGATTTTTGTTGTGCACAAACACCACAGGTGCCAATAAACTGGGCTATGTCCTTTCTCCAGGTTGGCCACCAATAGTTTTTCCGAATTTTGGCGCGAGTCTTGGTAATTCCAGGATGTCCCGCCACTAATGAGGCGTGGTAGTTTGCTATAATTTTGTTTTGTATTTCCTTGTCTTGAATATAGTCTTCCCTGAAAATAGGGTAAATTGTGCTTAATGAAGTAATGGTCCCCTTTAGCTAACCATTCTCATTGGGCTGTTTGGTCCATGTGAGATTGGTGATTGACCTTCAAGTCTTCCCAGCAGGCGGTTACTGCTATCTGGTTTTGAATCCACTCTTCGGGAATGATGGGTACTGGCTCAGATGGTATAAACGTGTCTTTGTCCTCTTCCATGCGTGTTAGAGCGTCAGCTTTTCCGTTACTCACTCCTGAGTAGAACTGGTGCTGATGTGAAGGCCAGTTTTCATTCCTGGAAGGCCTTTTCAGCTTCGGGGGACCAGGAAAACGTTTTATTCTTCTTTTAATAGAGAAGGGATTGGATGAATGATCTGAGAAAACCCTGGAATAAACCGCCTGTAAATGTTGGCAAATCACAGTATGCTCTGCACTCCCTTGGTCGATGTTGGAGAGGGCCACTGAAGAATAGCATCCACTTTGCGAGTGTCCATGTGAACCCCTCGTGGGGTAAGCATAAAGCCCAAGAATTCGACTTTCGTGACATGGAAGAAGCACTTTTCTAGTTTGGCCGACAGCCGATGCTTACAAAGCTTTTCCAGAACTGCCCTTACATGGCCAACATGATCTTCCTTGGACGCTGAGTAGATGAGAATGTCGTCGATGTACACAAGAACGTAAACATCCAACAATTTGTGAAGTACATCGTTCATGAAGAACTGGAAATGCTGCTGGTGTGTTGCATAACCCAAAGGGCATAACCTGATATTCGAAGAGCCCGTATTTGGTTCGGAATGCAGTTTTCCATTCGTCACCCTTTTTTACCCTTACCAAATGGTAAGCTCCTCTTAGGTCCAATTTTGTATAGATTTGAGCATTCTTCACCTGATCTAGTTGCTCGGGGATGAGCGGCAGAGGGTATCTATTCTTGACAGTGATCTGGTTCAATGCCCTATAATCTATACAAGTGCTGCGGTCCCCTTCCTTCTTTGGTACAAAGAAGAGAGCTGAGGAGGCGGGAGACTTGGATGGGCTGATGAATCCGTTGGCTAGGTACTGGTCTAAGTACGTCCTCAGGTGCTGATTTTCTTGCTCAGTCAAAGCGTAAATTCAACTGCAAGAGATTTGTGCTCCAGGAACCAGGTCGATTTGACAGTCGTAAGGTCTGTGTGGAGGCAGGGTGTTTGCTTGTTCCTTTTGGAACACATCCAGATAGTCTTGATATTCGGGGGGTAACGAACCAGAGATTCCTAGGATTGGTTTTGCCTTGAGTTGTAGATTCCTCACGTCTCTGTGGTAGCAACTCTTTGCACATTCTTGAGGAAAGGTCAGCTCCCTTGTGTGCCAGTCAATCCTAGGGTTATGGGCTTTTAGCCACGGCATTCCTAGGATCATTTGGAACTGGGGGGCCCCAATAAGATCGAAAGAGATGTGTTCCCGATGACCATCCTGACACATTAGCATCACTTTGTCGGTATGTTGCGTTACTAGGCCGCAGGACAACTGAGAGCCATCCACTGCAGTGACGTTTTCCGATTGTAGTTTTTGCTGGAGAGGAAGGCCTATCCGGGCGGCAAGATTTTGAGCGATATAGTTTCCCATCGCTCCACTATCAATGTAGGCTTCTAGAGCATGAACCTTTGATGGTTGTTGGTGGGGGATCAATAGTACCGGGATGACCAAGTGTGAGGTCTGTACAACTTTCTTTATTCTGCTTGACAAGTGGACCCCTAACACTTGCCGGGCATCAGAGTTTTCCGGATTCAGTTCCTTCTCTTCGTTGTCGTTGTCTGTGGCGCCTACTATTTTCTTAGGGGGTTTTATGGGGCAATCACGGAGGAAATGTCCAGCTTTTCCGCAATATAAACAGAGTTGTTGCTGCCTCCTTTTTTCTCTTTCAGCCTTGGAAATAGGGGCTCGTAATCCCCCAATCTGCATGGGCTCAGTGGGTTCATGAACCTTGGTTTGGTGATCTCGGAGTCGCATGTAAACCGACCTCCCTTCGGTTCTCGTGTGGTCCATTTTTTGGTCCTGTAACCTATGGTGCAATTGTACCGTCAGATTGATATACTCCGCACAACACTCGGAGGATTGACTACTTGAGCTAACACATCTTTTAGCTCACCACATAGCCCCCGGTAAAACAGTGTGGTC
Organism: Ambystoma mexicanum; assembly: GCF_040938575.1. Taxonomy (NCBI): domain Eukaryota; kingdom Metazoa; phylum Chordata; class Amphibia; order Caudata; family Ambystomatidae; genus Ambystoma; species Ambystoma mexicanum. Next base: position 652,584,734 of record NC_090923.1, read on the forward strand.
CTTTTCTCCTCCGGCCAATTAGTCTGTGGTAGGAGACCATTGAAGGTGGCAATATAAGTTAACAAATTGTGGCTTCCTTGTCTGAGAGACAACAGTTTGTTATCTAAGGCTTGTCCTTGGGTGTGTCTGGCAAACAATTTTTCCAATTCCCATTGGAATTCCCCAAAATCTCGAAGTATTGGATCATCCTGATTTAATAATGGTATGGACCAGTCAGCTGAACTGCCTCCCAAATATGAAATTACAAAGGCAACTTTGGCGCTATCGTTAGGGAAGGCCCCAGGTCGACACACAAAATGAAGGTGGCACTGGTTCATGAATACGGCATATTTGTTGGGGTCTCCGGTGAAACGCTCTGGCGGGGCCAGTGGAACTGCCCCTGGAAGCACCACTTGCACTGGTGGTGATGGATGCGGCAAAGGAGTTGGTGCAATCCCGGGTAATGGAACCTGTCCTGCGTGTGCCTGAAGCATTTGTCTTGCCAAATCATCTGTCCGTTCACAGGATACAATAAGGTCTCTCCTCAAGGCATTGGTCTCTTGTCTAGAGGTATGTACTTCAGCCCGCAGCTCCATCAGTAGTTGGGCCAACTGGTCAGTTTCCGAGGTCTCCATAACGCCCAGGCAGAGATTCGGAGAGGCTTTGTGTTCTGTTACGCTCACCTGGTCTCTGCGGGGATGTTGGGGCACGGTTGGAGCCCTCCCTGGACTTGGCTTCCCTGGATTGGTTCTCTCGCCCAGCTGCTGCAATGTTGACTGCTCCGGTTGCTGTTACAGCCTCTGAGGGAATATGAGAGGCAATGAGAATGGCGTGGTGGTATCGCGATTCCCCTGAACCCTTCGTTCCAAAACGAGATGAGCAAACGTTTGCCCATGTACGCTCACCTGATTTCTTGTAAGGATGAGCTCTCCGTCCTGCTTCTCATTAGCAGGGGCGCCTTGGATGGACCTAGTTGCTTCACTGGTCCGTGGATGTGGCAGCCCAGATCGGCTGCAACCGACCACTTGGAAGGTAAAAGTCTTTTAACAATGATTATTTTCCGTGTTGTAATGCAATGTCGTTTTTGCCATGATTATAGTTCGTAATTATTGCAATGTCTTTTTGCTGTGATTATAGTTCGTAATTCTTGCAATGTCTTTTCTCTCCCCTATATGTGTGAAGATAACTGCACGGAGTCGCAGTGTTTAGAGCTAGCCCCAATGAAGCCCAAGAGAATGGAGAAGCTGCCAAGTAGGTGGTAAGTTGGCTTTCAGGGTAGAACGCAAGACTCAGGTGTTGCGCGGCCAAGCGTAAGTTATTTATGCAGTTTCTAACCTTGTGTGTTCTTTTCTCTTGCAGGGATGGCCTGGCGACGTCAAGCGGGAAGCGGCTGTCCAAAGGCCTGTCCGCGGTTGCAGGATGGAAGACTCCGTGAAGAGGATGGATGGAAGAAGCTCCCGTGTAGCTGGATGTCCGGAACAGGTAAGGATGCGCTCCAACTCCGATGACTGTGGAACCAGGTAAGATGCGATGCGCTGCAGTCGATGGTGTAGCTGGAGCCAGGTAATGTGCTTTCAGCGATGGTGTAGCCAGACCTAGGTAAGACACGCTTCGAGGTGATGAGCTGGAAAACGGGTAAGGACTCTGCTGGCGGCGGTAAGCGTTACGCTGCAGAAAGCAGACTAACGCGAAGCGCCAGGATGCGGGTGGGTTGGCCTTAAATAGGCTGGCCCCGGCCCCTCCCTTTGGCCCCGCCTTGTGGCTCCACCTTGCCACTCCCAGAGGTTCTTGCCCGTGCTCCCAATATTCTCCTATTTTACACTTTTGCATGAGCCTGGCGCCAGAGGCACCAGGACTGGGTCCATTTGGACCCTGTAGGTGGTAGAAACATGGGCCCTTGTCCAGTGGCCATGACAGCGTTTTCCTGTTAATAACAGTGATGTTGCCCTTTCTAGTTACCCCGTTTAATGAAGAAATATTAGTAATATTGGTATTTCCCTGTTCCCCCTTTAATATGCCTTTCTTATATAAAACGTCATCCTAACTATATGCCCAATCCAGAGAGCAAACAGTCCAGCTACACAATGAATAACACAGGTATAGGAAAACACGGTTACTGTAGAATATTCATAAGTGCACAGATTTGTAGACATTTTTATTTTCATGATGGGAGAAGAGACAAGGTACAGAAGTAAAGACAGAGTTAAAGATAAAGGAGTAGTTAAGAAGAAAGTGCAACTTGTGCACAGCAGCGTTAATATTTTGAGGAGGTTGCAAAAACACATTTAAGATGGGACCATAAAAACACTGTTTTGTTACATATGCATAGGTTCAGAAATTGCAATCAAACCAATAATCTGTTTATGCTCAGAAAACATCAATTGAATTAATAGATAATTTTATGTTGCTGTTCTTACACTTATAAATTCTATTCAATCTGTGCAGGGGGTGCGGCATGGGAGGGGGCCTTCCAGACATCTGAAAGATGTTTCCAATACTACAGATCCCAATCCTTTACTGCAACGGGAGTGACATATATGACCGTGAACGGGCCGTTATATCTAGGCTCATTCCACCGGCGTAGAACATTTTTAACAAATACTTGGTCCCCTGGAAAGAGCTGAAGAGGAGGTGACATCGGTGGAACTGATGCAGCACTGGTCATATCTTCAGATTGTGACAGTGCGATCTGTTGAGAAATACATTTTATTACTTTTGTTAAGGCAGAAAAATAATCCCTGAATTCATCCCCTAGAACGGACGCAGCCCTGTGAGCATCTGAAGCTTGTCTAATAGGAGATAGAGAAGTGTGCATTAGCTGCCCTGTTACCACCTCATGAGGCGATGAGTGATAAACCTCACAGGGCTGCATGAACATGCTGAACAATGCCAGGGCTGAGCAGCACACCAAGTTCTTTTTTTAATGTGGTGCACAACTTTGAAAGCTTACTTTTAATAAACCATTGATCCATTCTACAACCGCATTCACCTGGGGGTGGTAAATTGTGCACATCCGATGGTTGATGCCCAGTGATGCTGTTATTTTCTTAAACAGCTCATTCAAGAAGTTAGTGCCACTGTTGGACCTTAATACATCGCCCACTCCCCAGCGAGGGAAAACCTCTGACCAAAAATATGGCCGCACACTTAGCGTCTGGATGTGCACAAGGACCTGCTTCCACCCGTAGGGAGAAGGAACACACAATTATAATCATGTAACGACACCCATTACATGTTTCACCCATATCTGCGTAGTCGATGTGCAACAGACAGAATGTCTCAGTTGGGCGTGGTAGGGTATCTCGTATAGTTTTCAAGGTGTGGCCAATACTGTAAGATTGACAGGTAGTGCAATTAGTCACCATTTTAGTCAGTAGATCCTGCAGATTGGGGACAAACCAGTCCTCCTGTAAATCTACGGCAATATGGTTTTTTCGACACGTGCAATGGATGGTGCAGCAGGCCCGCTTTGCCTGTTTTTTTTCCTGCCGCCATAAGTCAGTAGGAGACTGTTTACATCCCTTTCTCTGACAAAGGTCTTTCTCTTCCTGTGGTGCACAACCTTGTAATTCAATAATTTGCGCAATCAGTAATGAGTTGTAGGGTCCTGAGAATTGTGCTTGTTCTCGTAATATCACTGGATATTCAGAAATTCTGGACACAGGGAGATATGCAGCCTGTTCAGCAGTCGTGTCCGTAGCGACATTACTGAGTGAGACCTCGTCTGTATCATTTGTATGGGCGGTGCAGTTCACCACTGCCGTCACAGAGAGCTGGGAAAGTGCTTTGATCAGTCTGCACAATAATGATGCATGTTGTACTAAGGACCCCTTAGACCTCCTAAAACCCTGTCTCTTCCATCGTACAAGACAGGAATGCGCCGTTGTAGGGACATAGGCTGAGTAAAAATAAATGGTTACCCGGGACACCTGGGACGCTGGAAGTGCTTCAAAAAGCACTGTAAATTCTGCTGATTGTGCTGAATAGTGCACGTGCAGTCTTTTTTGCACCATCACCTCATATTCACCATATTCACCATCCACTATACCACATGCCACATAGATGGACAGCTTCTGCACCAGTATGCCTCAGGCCAGTCGCCTGGTCAATAGTTGCTGACCCATCACTGAAAAGAACCTCCCCCCTTCAAGTGGACTCTCTTTTGCTTTTGGTATATCTTCCTCCTCCCACCTCAAATGTGTCAGTCATGCATTGCAAGGTCTTCCTCAATACACAGTTCTATTAGGAAAGTGGCAGGGTTTACTGTCTTGCATCGTATGTGGATTTTTGGGCTGGACAAAATTACCTTATACTCGGATGCCCGCTGCGTGGTCAGAGTTTAGATTTCTCAAGGATGGCAAATACTGCATGCTCCGCGTACAGTGTTGCAGAACACCCCATGACAATTATAGAGCTTTTCTCAATTGTAAAAGCAGCGGCAGCATGCGCCTGTTTGCAAGGGAACTGGCCCTGTATAACTGAATCCAGCAGTCCACTGTAATCGGCCAATGGCTTGTGGCACATAGTGCTTTTCTGTGTAAGCACCAACGTCATCATTTGACCATTAGAATGGGAAAACAAATAGAACTGTTGAGTATAATCAAGGGTTGCTAGCACTGGCACAGTAGAGATAACCTCTTTTAGTTCATTAAAGCTTGTAAGCATGTCATCTGTCAATATTATCTTTTTGTCTGTCTTTTTTGCTTCTTTGAGGCCCTGCAGCAGGGGCTTATTGTATGCTGTGTAATCTAGAATCCACATGCTGCAATAATTACACAGCCTAGCAGATCATCCACGTATTGAATGAGCAATGGGCACTTGGATGTTTCCCATATTAACATGTACAAATATATTGAAGATACTGAGTTATTCACAGTACCCTTGTGGTAATCTTGTGTGCTTGAACCACATTACACCATGTGTACACGCAGTGAGGTATTGTGAGTCTGGGTGCAGGGGTATGAAAAGAAGGCATTCTTCTGGTCCTCCACAGTGAAATGTGTTGCTTGTTTGGGTATGTTATGTTTTATAAAGTGCTCGTAGTCCCGAAGGCATCTTGGTGCTGAAACATCAAACATAGCTAAGTAGTCAAATATGCTTCAAAAAAGGAGCGTTTCAAGAGACACCTAAATTGCAGGTGATTAGAAGTACATCTCAAGGCCTGAGGGAGCACATTCCAGAATTTGGCAGCTGCTACAGAAAAAGCATGGCTACCCACTCTTGATAGGCAAATCCTTGGGACAGAGATAAAGCTGGCACTCCCAGAGCGACGGACTGGAGTGGGAAGGTACAGAGGGAATGTATCCCAGAGATAGTCTGCACCTTGATGATAGAAGGCCAGATGAACAAGATAAAAAAGGGTCTTAAATTCTATACGCTTGGCAGCGTGAAGACAGTGGAGGGAACGCAGGACTAGAGTAATATGGGCACCATATGGGATGCTGCGCAAAATGGTTGCAGGGTTAGGTACTACAGGAAATTACGCCTGTACAATATCATTTAGGGGTGGCCATCCTGGATCATTCTCCAACTCCCCCTTTTGCCTTTTTTCTTATCTGATATATAGCCGTGTTACATGGGAAGGTGGGTGGCACAATAATCCCTTGATTTAGGAGTGCAGGTGCCTCGTATTCCCCCCTCTGCTTCAATGGACAGCGGATAATGTTTTGCCCGGAGTGTGATTCGTATGGGTGCCACTCCTTGTTAAGCCCTACATCATGTGCACTGGTTACAATTCTGCATCTGTTACTTCTTTTTTGGGGTACCATCAGCTCAATAACACAACACAGTGTCGCCACTCACACCCACCTGAATCCGTTCCAACCACAACAATCCTTTTCACCAACACCACCAAGTCTTGAAAATCTAGCGAAAGTATCATCTCTGCCACAAGCTCTGGGGTCACAACGGGCCTAAAGATAAAATCCGATGGTATCCGCCAACATGCCTTACCAATCTGGGGCACTGCATCATTTAAAACTGCGATCCCATACACAAACATATCAGGGTCAACAGGCATGCTACAAACAACCACCTCCCGGCCTCTGGCCTGTATTATCATCATCGCTTTCATGGCACACATTGCTGGGGTAGCACATATTATTCCTCGATCTGTGAAGGAGATGTTCATGTTCAATTTACTCAAGACATTGCGCCATTAACAAATTTACTGGGGAAGGTCTCTGAATACAATAAGGGTGCATGCACGACTTTTCCTCCTATCTTAATAGCTACCTCTTCTGTGTACGGAACCATTGCGACAGCTACAGAGAAGCCTTGCGTGTCGAGTTTCCCTCTCTGATGCACGATACCTGTGTCGGCCATAAAGATGAATTGCTTATTATCTATCTCAGTGCCCACTAAGGGTTCCTCATCAGGGTGGGTAGTCACGGACAGGACTGGGCACGCAAGGGCTTTCTATGGGCTGTCCTAATCAGGATATGTACTGGAACATGAAAGGGTTTCCTCCCAGGACACGCACCCCCGATAAGGTGCCACTGTTCCATTTGGGACATTATTTGTGGGCACGGGACCCTGTATGATTGGTTCTGTGGTGTTGCTTATATTTGGACGATTGATGGGGCAGGCAGCTGTGCCTGTGGTGTCCACGGTGGTAACTTTGTAATGCTTGGTGTATTTCGCACGGTATGGATGTGGGCACTGGGGTTGCAGGGAGGTGTTACTGCGCTGCGCTGGGCCAGTGGGGAAGTATGGATTTTATGCTGCTCCCATTCTGCTTCTACATTCCCATGCCAAATTACCCCACTTCCTGCATCCGCAGCACTGTACTGGACCTGCTCCCCCCCTCAGTTCCATCCCTCTAGATCCACATCTGGACCCTTGAAACCCTCCTCTTCTGCGCTGCTACCTCCCTTGATACTGTGTGGGAGTGAGGGCCAGCAGGCCCCCCATCCACCCTTTCCTTTAGTACAACTTGGACCATGTGCCTCCAATGGTGGGGAATACCCTCATCTCCCTTATATAATGCCAGCGTTGGCTGGCATTTGCATAGATGGGGCTGTTGGGTAGGACACATGGCATCCATTTTGTGCCCCCTCGACTCCATCTTGGTAACCAGGCCTCACTGCGATAATATGAGAAAGTCTCTCTCTCCCAGCAGCGCCGCGCGCAACACACACATGGCCCCCACCTTTTCTCTCAGTGTGTCTGGAAAACTTTGCGGCTCCATTCTCACGCTCGAGCCGGAGGTAATTGCAACAAAGAACAAATGTAGCATCTCACTCTTCCTCTGAGATCACTGTCCTGCGCGTGAACTGGCTTGAGCCAGGCCCTGTAGCTCACCCATCTCCACAAATCTGCTCATGCCCCCTCACCCTCGCTATTGGAAAATTACTGCCAGTGTAACCCTGTGTCCTTGTAAGGTATTCTCTTGTTGTACCAGATATGTGACCTCGCCATGATGCCCACCCAGTATGCCCCCAGCTAACATCAGACCTCGGTCGCAGTATATTGTCTCCCACTACTAACAGCCACCAACCTGCCTCAGCTTCTTTACAAGTCCAGACCGTCGGTGCAATCAATGTTATCATATTGGTCAAGACCCTTAACCTAATACCCCATACACGTCTCAATAAGTAATGATGTAAATACATGAATGAAGTTTATAGGTTTATAATGATTTGCTCAAAGGACTTGTAATGACCATTAGTTAGTGCATGTTTTATCAGGTTGCATTATGTTAGCTGAGTTGGTGGCCACCCCGCTTCGCAGTGACCTGACCTTCACCTCCCCTGGACGCTGGCAGCCGGACCATGTGATGTTCACCCTCCCTCCAACGGAGCAACCAATCCGGACGAGTCAGTGCCTCCGTGAACCTACACCACTATAATGTCTATCCAATCCTGCACTAATCTAGTACCCTATGTTAGTTGCGTCATCTATTACGATTTTTCACTTTATAATGTTGTGTAAATGCAATGTTTGCCAGAGCGCTCTCGGGCAGCAGAGCTCTCTGGATGCCAATCATATATAAAATCTTGAACTCTCGCAACCTGTCCTCTTAGCCTCATTCCCCGTCTGGGGTCTGTCGAATTTATTTGTATTGCATGTGGTAAGACGGGGAGGGCTCTCTTACAATACCACTCAGAATACTGTGGCTAAGGTCCACCGTTCCATTTCCATTGTCCTCTGCCGGGCCAGAATGTGGTTATTATTACATCTGTTTATGCCACTGCCTGCTCTGTTAGCTCTGTTTGTGTCACTGCTGCTAGCGCCCCTTCAACTGCTATTTTTGCTAACTTTTTCTGTACCCGTTTCGCTTCCTCAGCTTGCAGCCTTTGTGCCATTTCCTCCTCTCTCTTTATATTCTTTTACAGTGATGAATCATTATAGTCTGTATTTCAGGCCACCCTTTGGCTTCTATGCCTACGATCTCATCAAGCGCTTTCTGCCCTTCCTTGGGGAGTCCCCTTTTAATAACAAAATAGAAAAGCGGAACTGATCAGTCTCACTGTTCTCCCATTTCGGCCCTCCACATCTCCTGCACTTTTAAAATGTACTGAGTGGAGTCTTCATCATCCCCCTTCGTATACTGCATTATGGACTGTAAGTCTGGAGTGTCAGGGTACGCCCGCCGCAATGCATCCCACACCTGTGCTCTAATATTGTTAAACTGTCCCCCATCATGTGTATCATCATCTATCTTTACTCCTGGGTATCGGGTCTTTACCCAAATATCTCCAGCCTGATCTCCCACAATCGCTACAAGCTATTTTTTTTTGTCTCCCACTGCTAAAGGGATCCCAGACGTTTGTTTTTCAAAAGGATGCATCTATTTCCCAGCCCCCGCAGCGAGGGGCGGGAGTGATTTAATCAGGTTGTTCTTATGCATCTGAGATCAAGGTACACTGTATGCAGTAGTGCCAACTGCATGCCCATTCCCCGCAATGTCTTTCCACTGTCACTTTCCTTTTTCCTGGTCACTGCCGCCCACCCAAATCTACTCCTCACCACGGGCCCCACAAGCTCTCTACTTGTGGGTAAACTACGGGTTCCTCCTCTTCGTGTAATTCTCTATATCTCCGTTCAACCTCACTGTCCCATAACCTACACTCTGCGCCCCTCGTTCTTCACTCTTCCCCTTTTCAATATGTACATCCTTGATTGCAGTGCTGTCCAGTATAAATAAAATATCTCCGGCCCTCCACTCCTCTAGTTCACACCCCATTTTACCCCCTTCTTTCTGGAGGGCCCTCAACCTTGCCAACTCAGCTTGCACCTCCGGTAAAGCTTCTTCTAGTTTCTTCTGAGGTTTTTTATCTGAGGTAAGTGCAGTGTTGGTGTTCATTTGGCATGGGTGTGGTGTGTGGCAGGCTACGCCACATATGTGGGGTTAGAATATCCTGTGGTAGGAAGAGCAGCAAGAGGGTAAAGCCCCCCTTGAGGTGGAGGTCATGGTGCTCTTTCAGGTGTTGCTGTTTTAACTACACTCAGGGCTGGGCTGTTATCACACTGGGATCTGCACTCATCATTGTCCTCTATATCTTCTACCATCTTCAACAACTCTAAAATCTCTTTCCTCCTTTGAAGCTTTTTACCTTTGTATTTAGCAGCAAAAAATGTATACATGTGTTCAAATATCCCACGGTTATTCGTACCCTGCTCTGGCCACGGGCAGAACATGCCTCTGTGTGTCTCTGCCACCCACTGCCTGTGATACTTTTCAATCTTGTCTTTACACAATGGCAATGCACATGTACTCTAACGGAGTTACCACCCCCAGGTTAACCACTTTTATATTCAAAAGAACCCCGAAACCATATGTAAAATACAATTGGTAATAAACGTGCCTAACAGTCCTTTGTTCCTGCTTCTCAGTCGCCCCCTATTCATGCTCCCTTCTTCCCTCGCCACTTCACACACTCTTGCTCTCACTCCTCACGCACAGCACACTACTTCTTCCACAGGCCCTACCTTGGCCTCCACCTGTACACAATAAAAATATGAAACACTAAAACAACAAACTAACCAATAAACGAATTATTCCCCCACCTGGGATATATTGGGCACAGGAATCTGAGCTCTGTAATTATACTTAGCCTTTACTTTTTGTATCCTCTTTTCACATTTCAAAATGTGGCACCCGTTTCTTCCCTAGCTTGAAAAGGGTCCCACTACTGTTTCTGTTCTCATATCCGTATAATAATAATATTAGAAAACCTCCACGTGGTCTTTGCACACTCCTCAACTCAATCGCACACCAATTCACAATTCACTCTTGCTCCCTCTTCTGCAACAGACACACAAACCCATACACTGTTCTCCCGCTATCCCCCTTCCCTCTTAACGTCCACTCCCGGTGTTGTCGCTCGCAAGAGGTTTACTGACATCTACGTGTTCACCTGAGCTCCTCTGTCATGGGGTCCAAATAACGGCCTGCACCTTCCTAGGAGCCGCTCTTCGCCCCAAAGAGCAGGCAGGAGTTCTGTGAAAATGGCTTCTGTACACTACTACGGGTTGCGTGCTTGGGACTGGTCATTGCAGGTGGGCACAGCCCCTCCAGATGTGCGGCTTGGAAGCCTCTATCTTTGCAGAAAGTCTGGAATCACTTCAGGATCACCGAAAATGTAGAGAAGCCCCTCAACGCTCACACCAGAAAAAAATACAACCCAATAAGGAAAAAGGACCAGCACACCTCTTGCAGGGAGAACAAGGTTTATTTCCATAAAAAAGACAAAGACGCGCCAGCAAAGAACTCTGCTGCCACAGAGGGCTCTGACGATAACAGTATATGTAACAAGCTATGAAGGTACAATGCATCATAAGTGACGTACATTGCATAGGTTACATATCCAGGTGGCTGGTTGGTGCGATCCTATACATATACTGCATTCTCCATAAGGGATGCCAGGCCATTGGACCCAGCTTCTCCTGTCCGTGTTCTTCCACGTGAGGCTCTTCTTTGCACCTCATCGAGCGCAAGGCTCCTAATTGACAATTATAAGAGCATTCCCTGCCTGTGGCCTAATGTGCACCTGGTATTGCAGACACGGGCGCAGAGAATACTCAAGGTCACGCTAACTTGCAAAGGCCAGCTCAATCCCAGATGCGTCAGCACCTTCACAAATCTTCCCATCCTGGGTTTAGGTTTGTTACTTTTTCCCCCCTGGCACCTCGCAGCACAAATCACATGGATGGTGGGCGCAGTCCACAATTGCTCTCTGATCTTCCTGATCGATTGGCGATCTAACAGCTTCATGGTTGGTGGTCTGGGGCTGGCTGGTACCTTGAAATGCCTGGGTCTTGGGACAGGGGCATCTGAGCACTACAACTTAGGGTTTGGACTAGTGCAGGCCAGAGGCTTGTGCCTTCCTTCTCGTGGGATATCTGTTCACAGGGAGCCCTCTGCCCCCTCGTGGCCTTGCAGGGTGCATTACTTCTGTGATATGTGTGCTACTAACATGAAACAATGAGAGGTTTATGTATCTTTGTGGGTTTGGTGTTTCTCACCGCTGCCCATGTAGCAACCCGACCCCGCATGCACCCACCCATCTCCATGTCCTGTGCCCGTGTGTACTGCCCTGGCTGCAGTGCAGCCCAGGCCTCGATTGCAATCTACACCCAATCACATAATAACCTACACATAATGCAGCGTCTATTGATGCCCCACTCCACCCGTATAACCTCCCCAAGCATCTACAACACAGCCTCAGGCCTCCGCCGCATTCGGAACGTCTTGGGGGCCTGGAACGATCGTCCCTGCTTCCCAACACTTGGTACTGACTTTGTGGGGCTGGCGTAGCTTTGATGTCCTTGACATTTCTCAGGTTCACAGAGACCCCTTCTTTCTGTAAGCCAAAGCCATTTGACTGTTTAGCATGAGACCTTGTTTAGACTTTTCACAACCACTCTCATTCGTTTAGGATGTTTAGTGGGGCTTTTAGTGACGATCAGGATGCTATTGCTGGCATTAATGGTACCAGGAATGCCTATGATAAGCCGATGATCCACCAAAGCTCAGTTGCTTATAGAGGTGCAAGCCAATGTGCGATGAGAAGGTAGTGATGTAGCAGAGTCTTTGTGCAAGGCACTCTGGTGGTGTACTGCCATTAGATCTAGTTTGTAGAAGTATCTTGACCCTGTAAGTCCACCAGGAGGTCATCAAGTGGAGGCGTGGGATGCCTTTCTCTCATGACTGCTTTATTGGGTAGGCGTATATCTACGCAAATGCATACCTGATCCTTTCTCTTGGGTTTTATCGCTACTTTTATGAGGTGGGCCCATGAAGTGGATCCATTTGCCTTCTATATTATTCGTGCCTCTTCAGCTTGAGTAGCTCTTCCTGGACTTTAAGACGCTGTTGGAATGGCACGCATCTGTGTTTGAGGGCAACTTGTTTGATGATCTTGACAATGTGCAAGCCGATTTTGTGGGACCGCAAGCACCCTATGCCGTTAAATCGGTCTTTGAATCTTCCAGGCGCTCTTCGAGTTCCTCCATATGTACCCTGTATAGAAAGTGAATACGTTAGGGGTCTTCAGCTGTGCTGTAGCTGAGAAGGGTTGCTTTGTCTACTGGTGTGACATACACTTTTTTGGTGCTGTTGTGTAGAAACGTTGTCTTCACCAGCCCTTGTAGAGGAATTGGTGTTTCTCTTTCAGGAGCATGTATGTGTAATTCAGTTGGTTTCAGTGCAGTTCGCGGTTTCAATTTCAACAGAGCAAATTGGGCACAACTCATGATGTTAACTGCAGCACCAGTGTCAATGAGGGCGGGCATTGGCGTTCCTTCTACAAGTGCATTCTTCAGTGTTGGCAGCGTCTTCCTGGCTTGCCGCCTGAGGTGGATACCATGAACACTGTGTGTTCACCTTTGGAGTCATCAGGGAACAGAGAGTTGTGCTGATTACCCCTGCCTCACTCTAAGGGGTGCCAGTTGGATGGTTCTTGTGCAGGGCTGAAACGTGCCAGTGAATCATACCTTGGCAAAATGGTTGAGCCTGCCACACTGAGTTTTCACACCCAGTCCGGGAACCGACCCTTGTGAGGAAGGGGTCCACCACAAAAGTTGTACATCATGGCTGGCTCTGGGGGTGGGGTGTCCTCTTTACCACTAGGTTACTGTCTTCACTGCGTTACATGCTAATCAATGGTTGTCTTTTTGTCAGAGCGTGCACCTCCTGAAATGCCACATTTTTGAACGCTGCTTATTTTCTCCCACCTAACTTCCATTAGCTCATGCAAGCAACCCGGTTCCAGAATACATTGTAAGAGGACGCCTGATTCTTGTAGAATCTGCCTGCATACTTTCTTGGAAGAACAGCCCTGAATGAGTTGGACGCACACCTCATCCTTCTCATCCACGAGGGTGCACCGTGCACGTGGAGGCAAGATGGCGTAGGCTTGCGTGAAATGCAGTAATTGGTTTATGAGTCTGTCTGGCAGATGAAAATCACCGAAGTTGGCTTTCAATTGGGTATTTAAGTAGTCTGCCAGGACTCGCTTTGCTGTTCCATAGGAGACATTCACATTGGTCTTGAAAATGTTATGCACACCCATGCCAGCACAGAAGAGCATAGCAGACTTTTTTCCATCATCATCAAAATCTATGGTGGTGGTGATGAAGTAAAGCTCCAGCCTCTCAACCAACAGCACACATTTAGGGCCTTTGGCGGGTGATGCTGATTTCAAACTCCTGGATGGGTATTTTGGAAGGGATGGGTCTGCTTGCTGCCCTAGGCACGGGTGCAAGAGGGGCTGCCTCTTCTTCCGAGTTTCCCATGCCACCTTCGTTGCCAGTTATGGACTACAAGGAGGCTTTAAGTGGGCCCGGGCCAGGCCCTGGCAATTTCCAAACAGTGGGGCTGAGCCAGAGCCCTGCCAGGGCCCCCGGGCCGCAGCCACGACGGGAGATGCGCCGTCATTGAGTCAGCCAAGCTGACAGAAGTGCCAGCCAGCTGTCAGTCAGTGTAACTTCCTCCTGTAACCCCCTCACGCCAGGGGTCACCAGAGGAAGTTACTGTCCTTTTGTTTCCCCTTCCCAGGTCACTGAGGCGTCTTTAACCCTGCACAAACCTGGGCACTGCGTGACATATTTCGGGTTTATAAAAGATGGCTTGAAAAGTGCACAATTCAAGCCATCTTTTATAAAGCTTTGCTCACGGACAAAGACGCCTTTGTCTATCGTCAAAACTGTATAAAAGGTGGATTGAATTGTGTACTTTTCAAGCATCTTTTATAAACCTGAAATATGTTACGTATTTCTTTTTATAAAAAGAATGCTTGAAAAGTGCACAAACCATGGTAAGACACATCAACAAATATATAAATGTGCCCTTTATATATTTATGTGTACACCTTACTATAATTTGTGTACTATGCAAGGCATCTTTTATAAACATAGAAATATGCAACATATTTCTGTATTTATAAAAGATGGCTTGCAAAGTACACAAACCATAGCAAGGTGCGCACACAAATCTATCCCATGTCCCCAAATGAGCACCCCCATCCCCAATGTCTTACCCCACTTAAAGCCCTGACTACAAGACTCTTCGCCCTCAATTCAACGAGTTGCTCTGCCGCTAATTATCATAGGGTTGGGCCCTTCACACAGGACTCTTCACCAGTGCGTGTAGAGTCCTCCTTTATTTGGGCAGGGACGCCTCCCTGCGTCACTGCGTACTTGCATGCGTGGAATGTACCCGCAGACAGCACGCATAGCACTTTGGCCACGTTACAGTGGTGTTTCCCTGACATTATAACACATGCCATATTTTCTTAGACTCTTACTCGGTGGTCTCCATCGTTCCTTTGGTGCTCAATACTTTCTTGGGGCTCACTTCGAATAGGGAATCACATTTTTGTGCCTGTCTTTGGTGCACAACAACTTAATGTCCTTCCTCGAATCTCGAGTTTTTTGCTCGCCTCTCTGTGTCTCATTGTCCCTAATTTCTGGTGCAGGTCACGTTCTCTGATGTACTCGTTGTTTTGGTGCTTCGACCTGGGGAGTTTCAAACACGTTTGGCGACCCAGCATTAGCTGTGCTGGCTGGGCTGAAATGAAACTCCACCTTCATCCCGTTTGCTTGTTGCCAGTGTTGTGTGATCTTGCGGTGGCCGAACCCCACTTATTCTGTAAACAGCTTGAACCCATGGCTATTGAACGGCAGTCTGTAGTCCATCTTCGCCTCTTCTGGTATACCCGAGTCACTGAATAATCCATCGACCGTTGCAGCTGCGATCGATCCGGGACTCCATGGATGAGACCACTTTTATAATTGGAAGCTTTGAGTCTTTGTTGATCTAATTGCACATATCAGCGGAGAGAAAGAGTTTGTAAGGCAAACTCAGGCTAGGGGGTGTACTGTGCGCCAGGTGGGGGCAGAGGCGCCGCCCTCCCTCCCCTGGCTCGGCCACTGAACATAGTGTAACCCTCAGTCTGTCCCTGCACATATTT
Source organism: Ambystoma mexicanum (assembly GCF_040938575.1). NCBI lineage: Eukaryota > Metazoa > Chordata > Amphibia > Caudata > Ambystomatidae > Ambystoma > Ambystoma mexicanum. Next base: position 652,600,129 of record NC_090923.1, read on the forward strand.
ACGCATACCGGGGGAGGTGGAGGCACGGTACTTGGTTTTCAAACTTCACTCCTGACAGGTTGCTCAGACCGACATACTGCCCGCCCACTTCGTTATGTGGGTGGACCGTTGTTGCGGTCCTTTCTCTCAGGGAGGGAAGTGACGTTGGGTTAGGGAGGGGGTTGAGGGGTTTCTGGCAGTTACCGCCTGCTAGAAAAAAAGACAGGTTTACAGGCACTCCGGCTCCCGCGTATCATGTCCTGCTGACGGTTTGAGGCCCGCGCAAAATCTCACAACTCCCAAAAACATTCCCTTCCTAGGAAAGGAAGCCGCGAAATCACTACCCCTGCCATAGCTGAGCACCTATCTTGCATAACACGGCCGCCACGGACTCACTGCAGACTACTGCCACCAAGGAAATGAAACCCATAAACCCAAGCATCGAGTCATCCCCTCATTTTTTGGGGACAGTTACTCAAGAAATGTCCAGCCCGGGCCACCTCAACCTGCATCAGCACATGAGTATTCCCTTTGTGCAACACCCTCAGACTTACCGGATGTAAGATTTATGCGTCAGTCTCCATTGTGATCACAGATTTTATTGTGGCTTAAAGTTCCTGTCTCCGCTTTGGGTCCCTCTAGCAAGATCAGGAAACATGTGAATTCTTTGTTCTCTAAACTAAATGTTTATTTTTTTGCCAGGAGGTCCGAGAATCCTTTCTCTGTCTCTGGGACATTCCAACTTTACAATCACAATAAACTCAACCGACTTGCCGCCATTTAGTCCACAGGTCGCAGGGCAAAATGCCCTGTTCACTGTTGGTAACCTCCACTCCTCGTTCTTGGGTGAGAAGAAACCATTCAGAAGACAGTACACAATATCAGTCAGTGACTCAGTCCCTGTGGGAGTTTTGAAACCTAGAATACACAGGTTTGATTTCCACCTGAGCCTGGAGGTACACTATGGATGTTACAGAACTTTCTTGGCATGGTTTACAGCCTGGTCGACTCAATTGCTAAACTCTGCAACCTGAGTCTCCAGATTTGTGTACTACAACTCAGATGATCCCTTACTATTGACTGTGCTAATTAGGGCCGATGGGTACTGTTTTCCAAAATAACTGGAGAGGCAAAGGTTGCAAACACCTGCTCTATTGTGTTTAAAATTCTCACTTCAACAGTGCCCATCCTCTGCCAGATTCTGCACCTCCCTTGCTAAGGAGTATATGCAGGCGTTCATAGTATCAGTGTACCACCAATGTGTATATATATGTGTCACCTTGCACTCAATGTTTTTGGTGGTCACTTGCAGCTCTTTAAGTGCATCTATCAAGAAAGTAGGCCCCCCCCATTCCAGGCATATCTCTGGATTCATGTGTCACATGGTCCGGGCCACTGCGGGCAAAAAAGGAGCCTCTTAGATTTGGCTTTTGTGTCCTTGGAAGGCATTGCAAACATACTTCCCAACCAGAAAATCTGCAAATGCTAGCAAGCATGGATAAAGCAAAGACGTCACCTTGAGCACAAATTGAACCAGTACATAAAGGAGGCTGTAGCATCAGAGGTCGGAGTGAGTGGGAACTCTGGGCCTTAGTTCCACTACTTTTATTTGTTGACTGTTACTACTTTTTACAATTAATTTCACCATTCTTGAACAGTTGTTTTTTAATTTAAATTTACCACGCTTTAGCAGTTACAGCTAAACTGAAAACTGTGAACGTATGATATGATGTCATTAATAACGCGCCTGAACACAAGTGTTTCTAGGCGCAACAAGACAAGGGAGGGAAGACAGAGGGAGGACAAGACAATCTTACTAGGCCTTGTTTCATTCTGATTGTGCAAGTGTGAGAACGAGAAGTGCAAGGACAAAGGGGGGGTGCAAGGGAGAGGGGAGGGGAAAATAGGGCAGCAATGCTTTGAGTAAGTGCAGCCAGGGCAGCGTGCCTCTAGGTAGTGCAAGGAGAACAAGGGACTGTAGAGTTACAGTTACAGCCCCTAAGTGCGTGTTAGGCCCGAAGGCAGTGCAGGGGTGACTGATCAAGAAAGAACCTTGTACCCAGTGTGACTCTGAGGGTAGCCAAGCAACCAGTCGTACAGCAGACGGGTAGGTCAGCAGGGGAGGGAGAGAGAGAAAGCAGAAGAGGAACATTTTGAGCTGCTTCCGGAACTTCAGGTGGTCCGGTTCAAGTTTGAGAGGGGCAAGGAGGCCATTCCAGAGGGAGGCACCTGCAGAGGAGAGAGATCTACCCTCCACTCTCTGCCTGGAGAAGCGTCTAACCGTTAGAGAATTGGAGGTAGCTGAGCGAAGGGCTTGAGAAGGAAGGTATTTTGGAAGAAAACGTTGGATGTTGTGTGGGCCCCGGCCCTAGAAAGCCTTGTGGACAATGCAAAGGGTCTTGAACTTGATCCTTGCAGCCACCGGGAGCCACTGGCAAGATTTCTGGGCTGGAGAGATACGGTCCCTGGGTTTGAGGCCAAGGATAAGTCTTGCAGTCCTGTTCTGGATTAGTTGCAGAAGACAGAGAGTAGAGTAAGGCAGATTGAGAAAGAGGCGGTTGCAGTAGTCCAGCCTAGAGAGAACCAGGGCTCTGGAGACGAACAAGTTACTTCTTACCTTGTAACGTTCTTTCGACGGGATGTTCCTCCGACGTATTCCTCATCTTAGACATATCCTTCCAGCTCTGCTGGCCTCGGAAAATTTTTTCTCCAGAGGACGCTGCGCGTCGACGTCCCTCGAGTCGATGTCCTTCGACAGCCGCCGTATCGACGCTCGACGTCATCCTGCCTATAAAGGCCGCGCGCAGCGTCCGTTGCTCAGTTCCGTTTTGTAGCCCACAGTATTACTGTCTGGACTAGACTAATCACCCTGAAGGAGCGTAAGCTGCAACAACAAGGGAAGTAGAACTGCGGGGATGGATGGGAGGGTCGATGAGGAATACGTCGGAGGAACATCCCGTCGAAAGAACGTTACAAGGTAAGAAGTAACTTGTTCTTCGAAGGGATTGTGTCCTCCGACGTATTCCTCATCTTAGATAGGCTCCCATAGCAGTATTCTATATTCGGAGGAGGGAGTACTGACTTCACGCTGTCTTCTATTGATGAATAGAATGCAGTACAGCCCTTCCAAACCTAGTCTCTTGACTAGAGGAGGAATCCAGATTGTAAAAACGTGTAAAGGTATGGACAGACGACCATGTAGCGGCCACACATATGTCTTTAATCGGCACGCCTCTTTTGAGGGCCGATGAAGCTGCAATACCTCTGGTCGAATGAGCCCTAAGGTTTTGAGGGGGCTCTTTCCCTGCCAGTTTATAACATTCCAGAATGGCTAGAATGATCCATCTGGAAATGGTCTGCTTAGTTATTGGTAACCCCAGCTTGTGACCTGCGTAACCTACAAACAGCTGGTCTGCCTGTCTTATCCTGGCTAGTCTACTAATGTAAAAACTTAAAACCCTCCTAGGGTCTAGTCTGTGTAACCTCTCTTCCTCTTTCCCCGGGTGAGGAGGAGGATAGAAAGATGGTAGGGTAATCTTCTGAGAGATATGGAATTCAGAGACTACCTTTGGGAGGAAATTAGGCTTCACTTGCAGGACAACTTTGTCTTTGTGAAAGATTGTATGAGGGGGTTTACAAGAAAGAGCTTGTAATTCGCTCACCCTTCTAGCAGATGTAAGTGCTATTAATAAAACAGTCTTAAGGGTAAGGAATCTTAACGAACAAGAATGGAGAGGTTCGAAAGGTGTACCCATCAGGAAAGTTAGTACTAAGTTTAAATCCCATAGGGGAACTTGGAATGGTCTTGGGGGATAAACATTGGTTAACCCCTTTAGAAACTGTATTACCAAGGGTAATTTGAAATAGGATGGTTCCTCCGCAGTACGCTTAAAGATAGATAGCGCTGCGAGATAGCCCTTAATGGTGCCAACTTGAAGGCCTGAATTTGCCAAATATAGTAGGAAGGACAAAACCATTGGTGTACCACATGAAAATGGGTCGATATTCTGTTCTCTACACCAGCTGCAAAATCTGTTCCAACGGCAGCGGTATAAAGACTTTGTTGCTGGCCTCCTTGCCGAAAGCAACACCTCCATAACATCATCAGGGAGGTCCCAATCCTTGTACCTCAGCCGTTCAGAAGCCAAGCGTGAAGGTTGAGGGTTTTGATGTCTGGATGGAGAACCTGACCTCCCTTCTGTGAGAGTAGGTTCTCTCTGAGAGGAAGTCGAATTGGAGGGCAGATGGACAAGTCTAGAAGGTCCGGGTACCACGTTCTCCTGGCCCAATCCGGGGCAATTAGGATCATGGTTCGCCGGAATCTTCTCAACCTCCTGATCATTTGAGGAATGACAGGGACCGGTGGGAACGCGTACAGAAGCGGAAACTCCCAGTCCACTATGAACGCGTCTCCCAGAGCTCCTCTCGGAGGAAATTCCCTTGAGCAGAACAGGTCGCATTTCCTGTTTAGGGTGGTGGCGAACAGATCTACCTGAGGGGTTCCCCAAAGGGCGAAGATCTCTTGAAGGACTTCCTGAGCTAGCTCCCACTCGTGGGAGACTGTGTTCTGCCTGCTCAGAGCGTCCGCTGTCTAAGTTCTTCTCTCCGGCTAGGTGAACTGCCGATAGAGAGATTCCTTCTTGGATTGCCCAAAACCAGAGCTGTATCGCCTCTCTGCACAGGGGTAGTGATCCTACGCCTCCTCTTTTGTTGAGGTAATGCATGGCCACCGTGTTGTCCGTCATTATCAGGACGTTCTTCCCTTGTACAACTGGCAGGAAAGCCTTCAACGCAAGTCTGATGGCTCTCAGCTCTAACAGGTTGATGTGTAGTCTGGACTCCGATGGAGACCAACGACCGCTGATGGTCAAGTCGTTGGCGTGGGCTCCCCACCCCGTGAGTGAGGCATCCGTGACTACTGTTATATCCGGCCAGGGTTGCCAAAACTGTTCTCCTTTCAGAATGTTCTCCTGACAGGCCCACCACTGAAGGTCTCGAGCCACCCTGCCGGGAACCTGAAGAAGATCTGTCATTCTCCCTGAGAATTGTGACCACTGAGTCCTCAGTGCCCACTGGAGGGATCTCATTCTCAGGCGAGCCTCTGGCACAAGGAAAATGCAGGATGCCATGAGGCCTAGCAACCTCAAAAAGTCGAAGGCTGGGAGACGTTGGGCATGTTGGAACTTGGTAACCATCTGTAGAATATCTTGAGCCCTCACCTCTGGTGGCGAGGCTTTTCCCAGGGAAGTATCCAGGATCGCTCCTATGAACTGGAGTCTCTGCGATGGTATCATTTGAGACTTCTTTAAATTGAGGGAGAAGCCCAGCTTGTGAAGGGAGTAGCACACGTGATTTAGCTGGATCTGAGCTTGCTCCGGAGAAACAGCCCTGATCAGCCAATCGTCCAGGTAGGGGTAGACGTGAATCCCTTCCCTCCTTAGACTTGCAGCCACTACCGACATTAACTTGGTGAAGACCCTCGGGGCGGAGGTCAGCCCAAAAGGCAGTACTCGAAATTGATAGTGAGAGTTGCCAATTGCGAACCTCAGGTATTTCCTGTGTTTGAGATGGATAGGCACATGGAAATAAGCGTCCTGAAGGTCCAGAGATACCAACCAGTCCTGAAACTGAAGGGCCTGGAGGATCTGAGAAAGAGTGACCATCTTGAATTTGTCTTTCCTGAGGAATTTGTTCAATTCTCGCAAGTCCAAGATGGGTCTCAGTCCTCCGTCTTTCTTCGGAATGAGAAAGTAAGGGGAGTACCAGCCCTTGTTCCTCTCCGCTACAGGTACCGGTTCTATGGCACCTTTCTCTAGCAGGTCCAAAATTTCCTGCAAGAGGAGCGGATCTGGAGCTTTCTGAGAGCTGATCCCCGGTGGATGACTCTGAGGTATATGTAGGAAAGGCAGGCAGTAACCTTGGGCGACTGTTTCCAATGCCCAAGCATCTGACGTGATAGCCTGCCATACCGTCAGATGTTGAGTCAACCTGCCTCCTACAGGTGTCCTGTGAGGGGAGTCCTCAGAGTGGTTTTGGGGCGGCTGATGCAGATGCCGATGGTAAAGAGGCACCTGCTGTTGCTGCGGCTTTAGAATATCTACCCCGTCCACCTCGGGTAGTTCTTCTTTGACCCCTTTGAGCCGGTCGTCCTCTTCCGAATGCGGAGTAGAAGCGAAAGGACTTGCCCCTCGCAGAGGTTCCTGTGGGACGAAAAGGAGTCTGACGGATTGCAGCTCCTAGGGATTTTGCTGCTGCTTTTGAAGTTTGCAGTTTCTCTAAACTGTCATCTGCCTTTTTCACGAACAAAGAAGAGCCATCAAATGGCATGTTCAAGAGCCTGGCTTGCACATCTGGGGCAAAACCCGACTTTCTCAACCAAGCGAACCGCCTGGTTGATGTACTTGCCGCCATTGCTCTGCTGATACTGTCAGCCGAATCAATGCCCGTCTGGAGGGATTCGCACATAGCGTCTTTACCGTCCTGTATAATATTCAGGAACGCATCCCTTTCTTCTCCCTCCGGGATGCAGTCAGCCGCTGTAGAAGCACACTCCCAAAGTGTATGGCTGAACCTAGCAAGGGTGCAAGTAGCATTAACAGACTTTAACGCCATGCTACATGCTGAAAAGACTTTCTTTGCCATAGCATCATATTTTTTATCGTCCCTGTCCTGTGGGACTGTAGGATAAGCCGTCTTGACATCGGTAGAGGATGCTGCTTGTACCACCAGACTTTCTGGGGATGGATGTTTAGACAAGAACTCTGGGTCTGTGGAAGATACCCTGTACTTTGCAGACAGTTTTTTATTTATTGCTGGTATTACATCTGGGGTTTCCCAGTTTGTCATGATCTTTCTCTGAAGAGCTTTATGAAAGGGCACCACTGGATCCTCTTGTGGGCCTTTGTCAAGAATATCCGTGAGGTCCTCTTGCTGGAAAGATTGTGAAGGTGTAGACCACCCCATGAACTCTGTAATCCTGGCCATTAAGGCTCTGTAGGGGGTTTCAGCATGCTCCCCCGGGTCTGGCTTAGCAAAATCCACCTCAGGGGAAGTGTCTAACCCACTTGCCTCATGTAAAGAATCATGAAGATCCTTTAATCTGCGCTCTTCAGAGGAAAATTCCTCTCTAACTGGGGTTACAGGTCCCTGTAACTCAAATGTGTCTTGTTCAGACAAATGACCCTCTTCTAAAATTGAGGATATAGTTCTCAATTGTTCTGAACTCATAAAGGGAGTAAATCCCATTTCCAAGGCAGAGGGTGCCGAACTTGTCATTATTGGCCTCGAAAACGTCGATGTCGTCGACGCCGACGTCGAAGGCTTCGAGCGTGGCGTCGAAAACAGAGGTGGAGGCCTCGAGGACCTCGACAGAATTGGAATTCTACTCGACAATATCGACGCCATCGACGTCGAGGGCCTGGGGATCGTCACTGGATGTGTGGTCACCGTGACTTTTCTCGGCGCCGATGTCGAGGCCGGCGTCGAGTCGACAGACCCGTGTGTCGAAGGTCCCTTCGACAACGGCGTCGAAGACATCGACGTCGACGGAACCTTCGTCGAAGGTTTGGAGGTCATAGTCCTACTCGAGGGTTCGGGACGCGCTCGAGAGGTTTCTTTCGCCGGGTACTGCGACTCGCGGCGTTTTTGACCTTCGGGTCTTTCGACCAGAGCATCGCTCTCGGCAGTCTTCGAGGGGGTCGAGGCCGCTTTCTCGAAGACGCTCATCATATTTTTTCTGAATTCCTCCCATTCAGCCCGGGAACTATGTTTCGTGGGGCAAGGGATTCTTTTTGGCGAAACAGAGGAAGAGGAAGACGGAGAAGGGGATCTTCGACGTCTCCTCTTCGAGTGCTTCGATCTCGAGGAGTGATGAGACCCACTCCGAGACCTGGAGCGCGAATGGTGACGAGGAGACGAATGTCTCGACTTCGTCGACGAAGAAGAAGCTTTAAAAGTCTTACCTTTCTCCAGCTTCCCCCTACGCTCCTTCAGGGCCTTAGCTGTCATGGACATACAGTCCTCGCACTCCGAACAATGGTGTTCGGCTCCCAAGCATCACAGACAATTTCTGTGAGGATCGGTCAACGACATCTTTTTCCCACAATCTCGACATTTTTTGAAGCCGGATCGAGGAGTTGTCGGTTCCGACGAGGAAGCCATCGAGTACGGATCGAATAACTCGAGGTAAATAGGTATTATCTGACTAAGAACTGAGCAACGGTATTCCGAGGCACCGAGTAGCGCGGAAAAACGGAACTGAGCAACGGACGCTGCGCGCGGCCTTTATAGGCAGGATGACGTCGAGCGTCGATACGGCGGCTGTCGAAGGACATCGACTCGAGGGACGTCGACGCGCAGCGCCCTCTGGAGAAAAATTTTTCCGAGGCCAGCAGAGCTGGAAGGATATATCTAAGATGAGGAATACGTCGGAGGACACAATCCCTTCGAAAGTGAGCTTCTGGGGGAAAGTGAGAAAGGGAAGAGTCCCTTTGATTTGAGGAGGTGCAGCTGGTAGTGGGACTTTTTTTTTGGTGATGTCCAAGATGTGAGGAGAGAAAGAGAGACTGGAGTCGAAGAGGACACCAAGATTTTTGCCTTGCACAAAGGCGAAGGAAGAGGGCCCAAGGCGGACGGCCAGCGTGAGAGGGAAAGCAGTGACAGAGTTTCCAATGAGAAGGATCTCCGAAAGCAGAGTGTCACTGCATAACACAAGGTTAGAGAAGAAGGTAGAGATCAGGTGGGCCAAAGGGGTCAAGTAGAGGTTGAAAAACCAGGGTGAAAGGATAGAGCCTTCGGGAACGCCACAGGTAGAGAGAGAGTTGACAGAGAAAAAGGTACCAAGTTGGACCTGGGAGGGGCAGTCCAAGAGGAAGGAGGTCAGCCACTCCAGGGCCTGATCCGTGATGCCCAGGTTCTCATGGAGTTGATTGACCATGTCAAAAGTAGAGGAAAGATCAAGGAAGATGAGGACAGAAGGAATGCTGAAATCTAGGTTAGAGAGCAGATCTTCACGGGTGTTCAGGAGAGCAGTTTCCGTGCCTCTGGCAGCTCCAAAGCCAGACTGATGGTCATGGAGACAACCAACAGATTCAGTGTGGACAGTAAGCTGGGAGATGGCCAGCTTTTCCAAGAGTTTGCCCAGGAAAGGGATGATGGAAATTGGCCGAAAGGTTTCCGAGCAGGTAGAATCAGCAGACGACTTCTTGCGGAGGGGGTGCACAAGGGAGTGCTTAAGGGGAGAGGGGAAAGTTCCAGAGGTGAAAGAGTAATTACAGAAATCAGCCAAGGCTGGAGTGGGGTGTCAATATGGTCCTTGATGGTTCTGGAGGTGCAGGGGAGCACCTCTTTGGACGATACTTTAATTGTTCAGACTTGTCTAGAATCCTTGTCAGGTGTTGTCAGAGAGAAAGAGGAGAACTCAGGAGGAGAGGGGGAGATGACCAAAGTGGGGCCGAGAGAGGAAGAGGGAGAGGAAGAAGGATAGAGGACAGGATGTCCTGAGTTTTAGCAGAGAAGTGAGAGGCCAGAGCCGTACAGAGGGTCTAGGAGGGAACAGGAGAGGTAGAGAGTACTATAAACTGCAACAGGTTTGGCCAGTTCCTTGCACATTTTAAGAGTTTGGCTGTGTTGTTAGAGGCTGCAGAGACGCGAGCTTGAATGTCTGCTCTCTTCTTGGACAGGACAGAGAGTCTCTATTGCCTTAGGAGCAGGCAGCAGGCCAGTTTGTCAGAGGATCCGCCCAAAGTCCTCCACTTCCTTTCAGGCCCCCTGCACCTGCATTTCAGGGCAGCGAGCTCGAAGTCATACCAAGAGTTGCATTTGGAGCTAGGCTTCGGACAGATTCTCATGACGGGGGCAAGGATGTCCAAGGTGTTGGAAGTAGAAAGATGCAGATAAGAAAGGGCTGTGTCAGGTTGTGAGTCATCCTCAGGAGTAGGAGGAGCCGAGAAAGTAGAGGCAAAGGCATCCACTGACGCACGCTTCATGGGCCGAATGACAGAGAAGGTAGGTGGCAGTGCTGGGCGAGCGAGGGGGGGCTTTGCCTGAGGGATAGAGGGTTTCAAATGAGAAGAGAGTAGACAGTGTTCAGTCTAAGTGAGAGGAGTGGTCAGAGGGTTAGAGAGGGGGGTGTCTGAGGTGATGAGCACATCCAAAGTATGTTTGGCAGAGTGTGTCGGGCAAGAGGGCAGAATGAAAAGAGAGACTGTCGCAAAGGTTGTGGAAAAGCCCAGAAGAGAGATTAGAAGCATCCAGGTGGATGTTGAGATCTCTGAGGAGGAGAAGTTGAGAAGTAGAGGCAAGAAGAGGAGAGGTCGGCCCATTCAGAGAGGAAGAGGGCAATCTGGCCACGTGGCCTTTAGATGGTGGCCACAGTTAGAGAGAGGCCAGGAGAGATAAAGAGCCCACAGACTAGGAATTCAAAGGAGGAGTAGGTCTGCGTAGGGATGATAGACGCCGGGACCCACTCTGGAAAGATCAGGGCTACGCCACCTCCAGGACAGTTGCTTCTGGGTTCAGAGAGGATCTTGTAGCCCACAGGGAGGAGAGTGTCAAAACCTGTGACAGAATAGCCGTAAACCATGCCTCGGTGAGAGCAAGGACATCTAGGTTGAGTTCTTCAAGGAGGTGGCAGGTGTCAGAGGAGTGTTTGACAGCAGAACAAGAGTTGAGAGTATTGACGTGAAGCAGGTTGCCACATTTGAAAGACTTCCGTTGAGGGGTACAGGCTTGAGGTACACCCTGCTGAGGTGGTGGAGGGGCGAGAGGGTGGGCAGAGGAGGAAGATGGGATGTATGTTAATATCACGAAAACGGAAATCTCAAACTACAAAATCACGAACACAATAGGTTTGCATTTTGTAATTTGAGATTTCTTTTCTTTGTCCCCTTCAACACATGTTGTGTATGCAGGGGGCACCCTCATGACCCCCGCAGACCAAAATACCGAATTAGGGGAGCAGTATTTTGGAATAAAAGATTTTTGTAGTCCCAAAATGCAGGACTTGGGCTGATGCAGGATTTTAGATACAGTATTTTCGTTGACTACCGGAATATGAGGGTGCCAGAGAGGTGGCAGAAGGAGTAGCAGGAGAAGGGAGGAAGTTGATGAGACGTTGGAAATGCCTATCAAAAAGGAGGAGATTGGGCTGAGGGCTATGAAACAAGATGATGCTGTTAATTATGGTCTTGGAGGAGTGGAAGGGGGCCAAGACAACCTCCCATCTAGTACAACCGTTAATGGGAGAGGAGGAGAAAGGAGAGAGAACAGAGACCATATGAACGGTCCATAGGTCTGGAGAGGGGACGACAAAGAGGATGTCAGTGAGAGTCTGTCTGGTGGAAGCACTGGTGGAGGTATCAGCGATCGGGAGGCCTGGGTTGGAGACCAGGATGTCCCTCTTGAACTTCTTCCTTCCAGACATAGTGAGAGGGATAGGGTAAGAGATAGAGTAGCAGCTAGAGAAGATGGGAGAGACAGAGAGAACCATAGGTGGTGCGAAGGAGGTAGGTGGAGGAGAAGGGCGTGAGAGAAGGGAGAGAGGCGCACAGCCCTGTGGCACACAACTCAGTGTGCAGCATGTGCAGGGGAACGTACATTCCCAAAGCCTGGCTGACGCCTGAATGAACTCTAGCTGCCTTCATATAAGCCAGGATTTCATGGAGGAGCTCCTGCTCACACCAAAAAGGGATCTCTCCTCACACACTACCCTTTCCCAATGATTTTTGCAAACCGTGTCAAGTTTTCATCACAGGCTAAATTATTTGGCATTAAAGTGTATACTGGTACAGGACTATCACAAGTGATGATATTTAAATGACAGATAGCTACCCTTTATACCAATGGACAAGTGTGCAATTGCAATAGAAACCTTAGTGACTAGTTGCTTGGACTACTGTAATGCATTACTGGAAGTACTTCTATGAAAAGTATTAGCTGACTCCAGATAGCTAAACTCATTTTCTATGCATGAAAGTGATTGTGTCCAAGCTACTTGCAGGAATCTGCTTTGGCTTGCAATAGATCATTCAATTTTTTATATATTTTTTAATACTCTGCATCATTTTCAGATGCATCCATGGGGCTGCTCCTGTCTATCTTAATGACAGCATCATACAGTATAGGCCAGATGGACCATTTGGTGTATGGAGAATCACATATTATTCCTCCCTAGGACACTGTCAGACCAGAGGAAATAAAAGACTTGTAGTTTTGGGACTCAAGCTTTGGAAAAAATATCAAATTAAATGTATGACAAAGTCTGTTTTTCTAGTGTCATGCCTCTGTTGAAGGAGCATCTATTCAGGAAGATGTTGGGTATGGTTTTCAGCGGAGTTGATATCAGCAAGTAGAAGTGAGTTACTTCACAAAGGCACTATATATAATTTTCCAGCTGACTGATCAACAGAGGAAAAACATTGAAAACCATATACGTGGACCTCATTCAGTTGCCTATTCCACATACTTGGCTTCAACATGCCCTGGGCGCAACCCCATTCTCGCGCCTACCCCACCCGGCAGTGGGGGTCACAATTCCACTAAATTTTGGTACACTTCTACCACTGCACAGCACCACCTACCAACAACCACAAGAGTGGGGTGAGAAGAAGTATGGTGTTTGTCAAATGTAGTCATTAAGCAGGGGCGAAGACCGAGAGTGTATATACCTATATTCCCCTGGTCGATCATGCAAGAAAAACTCCTCCTCAGACCCCCACCCTGGGACCAACACTAAGAATTCTGGTACAACGGCAGCCTCCTTAGACAGTCCCCATGCTCCCCGTTTGTGACTTCCTCTGGGAACAGATAGCCTTCTTTCTGCAGATGTCTGTCCTCATTGGAAGTGGTTTCGGCCTTGAAGGCCTCTGAGTACAGTGTCAGGAGAGTGAGCGCCTCGGGTATAGAATCACAAACCTCACACCTTCTCACATGCTGGTGGCACTGCCATCCATCCATCTCGAATTCGACAGATGTGGTTACACTGCTTATCAGGCCCCCTTCTTCGAGCCTACTAGATACCATTACCACCTCATTAAGATTTTGATTGTGAAATCTGGCTGAAACCCGACCATCATTTACACAAATGTAGAATTTTTCCCTCACAGTACAAGAAAGCGAAGCGCTTAAGCAATATCTCTCTGATTGTTTTGAACAAGCATTGATAGTACCATGAAAAACTCCTGTGGGTGCTCTGTTAGTTTTCATCCCCAAAAAAGGAGGGCACCCTGAGGCCCTGTATAGACATTTGTGAAATAAAGGACATAAAGACAGATACCCACTTCCGTTAATCCAAGATGTCCTGGAATACTTACACCACGCTAAGATATTTACCAAACTGAATTTACGGGGAGCCTTTACAGCAGGCCATGAATGGAAGACTGTGTTCAAGTCACTGCTTGGGGCAATTTAAGTATAGGGTGATGTTGTTTGGCCGCAGCAATGCTCTGCAGTCTTCCAGCATTTTATGCACTCAGTCTTTTCCGATCTCCTGGGGATCTCGGTATGGGTGTGTCTGGATGATATACTGATATTCTCGGAATACGACAAAAAGTCTGGGGGCAAAAAGTCTGAAGGCCAAAAGTCTGACCCCTATTTCTTTGTGTGTATGTATATATATATATATACATATATATATATATATATGTGTGGGGTGGGTAAAGCTAATGTATAGGGGTAAGGTGGGAGGGGCTGTGGGGGAACTACCCCCACATATATATATGCGAAGAAATAGGGAGGAAGAAAAATCAGACTTTTGGGATTCTGACTTTTTAGTTTGGTCATTTCACGCAGATCCATATTCTCAACTGATGAAGACCATGTTACCCATTTATGTGAAGTGCTTCATTGACTGAAGCAGAACCATCTATATCCCAAATTAGAAAAGTGCATGTTCCTTGTTACTAGCATTGAGTTCTTAGGGTATGGAATCGGTCCAGAAGGTATATACACAGATCCCAAAAAAGACAAAAGTCATCCAAATGTAGAAATTCCAGCAAGACCAAATAGCAGTACAACGCTTTTTGGGTTTTGCCAGCTATTATTGGTGCTTCATTTCCAACTTCAAGCTCTCGGCCTTAGACATGACATATCTTCTGCGCTCCAGAAATTCTGCTGGGATCAGAGGGCTGTGTTGGCATTTCAGTCCCTAAAACAGGCTTTTGTCACTGCTCCAATAGTGCAATAGCCAGAGAATACACTGCCATTGATCATTGAAACGGATGCATCAGATCAAGCAATTAAAGCAGTCCTCTTGCAGTACCACGACTTAAATGACCAGGAACATCCTATAGCCTATTTAAACTTACATTCAGTGACGGAAGTATTCGATCATAGAAATAGAGCTGTTCGCAATCAAGGCAGCATTTGAGGAGTAGCATTACCATCAGCAGGGAGGACTGCACAGGGTCAAGGTACACACAGATCATCGCAACCTCCAGTACAAGAGGTCCATTCAGTGCCAGAACAGCCGTCAAGCTTGATGGGCCTTCCTTTTTATGCAGTTAGAATTTTTTTGTTACCGATTTACAAGGAACATAAAATAAAAAAAAGCAGACTTTTCAGTTCACTGCAGGAAACCCATGAGAAAGATACTCCTGGTTACATCCTGTCCCAGACCAAACATTTCTTCATGGCAATTGTACCTTTACTGGAACAGGTACGCAGAGTGCTAAGCCAAGCGTATAGATGCCTTAGTACCCCACCTACTTCAATCTCCAAAAAACCTCATGGTAGAAGAGCTCTTATTCCACAACGAACGACTATACAAAGGCATTGCAAAATCAAGTTCTTTCAAACCTTTATGATTCCAAACTGGCAGACACCTTGGGATCATAGCCACCAAAGAACTGCTAGAAAGACAATCCCAGTGGCCGTAATTAAGGTTACATGTCGAAGACTATGTGAAATCCTGTTCCATTTGTGCTCAAGTGAAAACAGAGAGACAATGACCAGTGGGGCTCCTTCAACCACTGTGAACTGCCACCTCATCGCCACACATTATATTGTGGCCCTTTCGCCCTAAGAAGAACATTCTTTATTTTGGGCACACAGACCCATAAAATATAATAACCAAACACATGCAAATATTGCATACAGCGAGAGGTGGTGAGGAACCATGGAGGCCTCTCTAGGTCTAAGGGATTCCTTTCTAAGGACCCCTTGAAAAAGCCTATTGTAGGTTCAGAGGTTGTTAAAACTTATGAGGGACTGTTAGAGCAGATCCCCTATACCTTAAATAAAAGAGATGTACCAAACAGGGTTTGTAGGTCATGTAGCTTACAAATGAAAACCACTCATTAAAAAGTGCCATAGCAAGGGTTACGAAAGGGTGCTGGTGTACTCAGCAGGCCATTTACCCAACTTGCAACAGGAGATCCATCCTGGTTGGGATTAGATCCTCCTGTCCCTTAGTCTGGGGGGACGAGTGTTAGGAAGAATTTGCATAAATGTGCCAATTCCTCCCACCTTAGAGCCCTCCAGCTCTTTTACTAAACTTTGGGACTTTGAACTTTTTAATTCTGTGTGTTTTACTCTTGTGTTTTCTTTGGTTATGGAGTTTTAGACAACTCCATAGGCATCATCTTTTCATGTGTGTCACATGTCCACGCTTTCCCAAGGTTTAAATACCTTCTCTGGGATAAACTACTGTTTCCCAGAGAAAGTGAAGTGAAATTGACTTTACTAGTCTTTTCAAATTCCTAGATCCCACACTCTCTATTTCACTATAGAGTGCTGGAGGGGTTACCTAGTATCCCCTGTGTCTAGAAACTCAAGTAGCAGTCAAATGCTACCCTTTCCTCTCGAAATGGCTGGTGGCAGTGGTTTTACAATGAACTAACATGAATTTTCCCGACCGCGGACACTGGTAGCTAAAAAACGCAGGAGCCATGTTTTTAAAGATGGCGGCTAAGCCCCCTTTGTTTAAACAGGTCCTGGTCTTCTTTTTTTGCCATTTCTTTTTGGAAAGGTCCTTCTAGACTTTGTCTCTGCGCGCCAAACTAGGTTTGGTCCCTTTGTTTCTATGCCTTCGGCGGGCTTCAGGACTGAAGACTGCCTCTTGCACCCAAGTGTCTGGGGTGGCCAGGAAGGGAGGGAGGTGCCCGAAACTCGCTGTGCTTAGTCTCCTAGGAGGCCTAAATGCACTCTGGCGTGATTGGCTGGCTGACTGTCTGGCAAGGACAGCCACCCTGCTGGGTGAGTGGCAGCTGGAATGAATGGGAGAAAACTGTTTAAAAGGTCGAGTCTCGCACTGAAAGGCAGAGTCGACCACTGGAATGAAAGAATCGAAGACGAGTTGGAATAGGACGGCTGCTGCAACTACTGGACCGTTAGTTTGCCCGGTGGAGCCCTGCTGCAGTTCCGAATGGTCAAGTTCATCTCGACAGAGAAGCCTCTTCAAGGACGACGACTTCCTTTGAGTTGGTGGGACCAATCAACTTGTAAGCCACCTGCATACCATTCTCGGAGCTGGTTAGGATTAACTAGTGAGAAGGACACCAACTTGTAACAGCTACCAGAATCGAAGAATTGCCAGTTTGCCAGCTTTGTGACCAGTCCCTGTGCAGTGCAGGAGTCCCCCCAACGCCCTCCCTCTTGTCCCCACGACTGAGGCTCAAGAACAGCAAGATCTGCAGGAACAGAAGTCTTCAGCTGCATCTTTTTCTTCAATATAAGGTACTGTGAAAACCCGACCGAGAGAACTTACCTCTCACTGCGAAAGTTTGTGGAACTTTGGCAATTTACAGGCCTAGTCAGCTTGTGTGACCCGACATATGAACCTTTCTTCTGCGAACTAAGAACCGTGGCAAAGACTTTTCCATTTTAAATACCTGAATCGTTTTTACTTGTACAAGACACTAGCCCATTGACTTTGGCCTACCTATTGCATTGAATCGACTCCTCTGGTGAACTCAAACTATTTGCACTTTTTTAGAGTAACTGTGATATTCGTTTTATTAACTTATGCCTTTTTGCTCCTACTTCAATGCTCAACTGCTTAGTAATCAGTACTGTAGTATACTTTTTGTGTGACGTTACTTGCCTCATTTAGTGAATACTTTATAAATGATAGTGTAATAAATTATAAGTGTTTTTACCAAGAAACCTTGAGTATAAGTGTCTATCTGAATACTTGTCATTGTAGACCTTTGTGTAACACCCTTACAAGCTCACATTCCCTCTTGAGATAAGCCAGGCTGCTCAACCCGCTACCAGAAACTGTGTGATACAGACTTATAGCAAAGGTTGGTTTTGCTTACACCTGTAGTCATAGTTGTGTGTAGTGGTCCCAGAGGGTACTGCATGTAAACTCTGCCTAACAGTGCTCTGTCCGTGATGCCATGGAGACAGTTTATGAGGATGGAGTGGTTGACTGTGTCAAAGGCAGAAGAAAGATTGAGGAGGATCAGAACTGAGGGAGTTTTTGAATCTAGGTTAGAAAGCAGGTCTTCTCGGGTGTTCAGGATAGCGGTTTCCATGCCACTAGATGCCCTGAAAACTGACTGGTGGTCATGGAGGCAGCCAGCCATTTCGATGTGGAGGGTCCATTGGGGGTGTGGGGGTGACCAGCTTCTCCATGAGTTTACCCAAAAACGGGGTGATAGAGAGAGGGCGATAGTTGGCCGGGCAAGAAGGGTCAGCAGATGAATTGTTTAGGAGAGGGTGCACGAGAGTGCTTAAGGGATTGTGGGAAGGAGCCAAAGGCAAAGGAGTGGTTGCAGAGGTCAGCCAAGGCTGGGGCAAGAGAGGCGATGTTATCCTTGATGGTTCTGGAGGAGCAGGGGGGACCTGTTTAGAGGAGACCTTCATAGAGCGGACCACTCTAGAGATCCCGTCTGGTGCCTTGGGAGAGAAGGAGGAGATTATAGGGGTGGGGGGAAGGGGTGCCAAGGGTGGCAAGAGAAGGGGGGCAGGGATGGGAGAAGATAACAGAGTGGACAGGATGTCCATAGTTTTGGAGGAGAAGTGGACGGCCAGTGCAGTGCAGACGGTGTGGGAGGGAGGAGGAGAGGAGGAGACTGCAGTAGGATTGGCAAGTTCCTTGCAGATTTTAAAGAGCTCAGATGTATTATTGGTGGCTCCAGAGATGCAGGCTTGGACATGAGCCCTCTTCTTGCAGCAGATGGTGAGACGATATTGCCTTTGGAGTATGCGGCAGGCCAGTGTGTCAGAGGATGAGCTAGATGCCTGCCACTTCCAGCCTGCAGCATTGCACTTCAGTTTCAAAGCTGCCAGTTTGGAATTATACTAAGAGTTGCATTGCATTTGAAGGCAGGCTTCATGCAGACCCTCATAGGATGTCCAGGGTGTAAGAGATAGAGAGATGGAAGTTAGCTAGAACAGAGTCAGAAGGATAGTCCAAAGAAGGGGGCAGAGGAGGGATGAAGGAAGAGGTAAATGCAGCGACTGACACACTTCATCAATCGAATGACAGAGAAGGAGACTGGCAGTGAGGGCGGAGGCATCGTCAGGGGACCAGGGAGGTCAAGGTGGGAAGAGAGGAGAGAGTGGTCAGACCAGGAGAGAGGAGTAGTAAGAGGGTTGGAGAGTGGGATGTCTGTTGTGATGAGAGCATCCAAGGTGTGTCCGGCAGAATGGGCTGGGCCAGAGGGAAGGATAGTGAGGGAAAGAGAGTCGCATATGTCGTGAAAGAGTACAGAAGCCACATCCGGAGAGTTGAGATGGATGTTAAAGTCCCAAAGGAAGATTAATTTGGGGGGGGCAAGAAGAGAGGAGTTCAGGCCTGCCTATTCAGAGAGGAAGAGGAAGGTTGGTCCCGGGGGGCCTGTAGATGGTAGCATAGTGAGAGAGAAGGTAAGCAAGACAGATAGCCTGCAGACTAGGATTTCAAAGGATGAGTAGGTTTGAGTGGGAATGATGGAGGCAGAAACCCACTAAGATCAGAGCCATTCCGCCGCCAGGCCAGGAGGGCCTGGGATTGGACAGGATTGTGTAGCCCTCAGGGAGAAGAGTGTCAAAAGCAGTGACGGAGCTGGCCTTAAACCAGGTCTCGGTGTAATTGTAATGAGGATTTTTCTTGAAAACAATAAAATACAATTTGGAAAAACAATAAAGAAAATACCTACCTTGAATCACCCTCAATCCCTCCTAAAAGTAATGCAGCTGAATATAGTAGACATGTTATTTCTTGCGGCAAAAAAATCTCAGTTTTGGCTCCAGTGAGGCAGCAGTAATATTATTACAGGTCCAGGGTTCTAGAACAAGGCTGAGAGTATAAGGCTGTCTGAGGTGATCTCACCAAAACTGAGGAAGATCAGACAAATTGAAAGCTGAACTGGAGTTTCTTGAAAATATTTAATGCTATATTAGAGAAATTGCATAGGGAAAACATTTGGCATTTGGACCGATCTCTGTAAAGGGCGTGGGGAGATAACCCAATCCATTGGTGAGAATTGTCACAATGTTGGGAAGGGGAAGCTGACCTGCGTGGACCTTGTCTGGCTGTAGCTCTTTAACAGGGAGAGGAGTCTTTGTGCCGGTATAAGACTATTTATATCTGGCATTGCTATGGCAGGGATCTCGCCTAGTGTTTGGAGGATGCTGTTCTTCAGTGGAGGAGGGTGGTGGCAGAGGGAACAACTGGAACCTTTGGTCGGTGACTCATGAGAGGATGTGGTTATGCTCAGGAAACTCTTTCAATGCAACCAGAACTTTGAACATTGTGTGGTGGGGTGTGAATCATGCGTTTCCTGCTAGAGATGTGCACCCCAAATGCATGGCAACATTCTTCATGCTTCTTACCCGTACACAGAATGTGCTCACCAGTAGCAGGGACTTCACTTTTAACTATGGGGTGTTTACTGCTGCCTGTGGAGAGTTCCATAGTGAAGATGCTCCCCCCCCCATGTTGAGTTTGCTCCTGAGAGAAGTGAAGTGCTTTAGTTAATTAGCAGCGATAATCATTGGGTGGAGGGGGGTGTCCGTCAATGGGGAGTTCTCTGCTTTCGGTAGTTCTCCCCCAGCTTTAAGTGCAGTAATTACAAGGCACACTCTCATGGTGGCAAGACCACAGCAGGTGATTCTGGAGAGAAAGGGAAGCCTGCAGGGGATGCATGCATGACACATTTGTAGCCTAAGCTATGAGCTAGTCTCTGAGAGAAATGTTTGCAGTGCTTCTCCACACCACATTTTTTAAAGGTTTTATTGGTTTCAAACAAACATACAGAAAGCAAAATCGAAGCCTTTAAAAGTGTTACCTTCTTTACTCCTACAAAACGATACAAAGGCCCTCATTACAACCCCGGCGCTAAACCATGGTGCTATTAGCACCATGGTTGGTGCCGGTGTTGTAACGAGTCCGCCATGGTGGAATGGAGAAATACCGCCCCATTCCAAGGATGGCGGGGCGGTATTTCCCCATTTCACCATGGCCCTTCGCCATTCCCATTTTTGCCCCATAGGGCTCAATGGGACTGGGGAAGGCGCTAAGTACGGTACCGCAAATTGCGATACCGTAATTAGCACCGAGGTCCCTTTGAGGCACCCTACTTTAACGGCTGGTGAAACTAGCCGTTAAGGTCGGGTCCCGCAAAGGGACCTCGTAATCAGGCGTTAAGGGTTTAACTGCGCCAACACCTTTTACAGCGCCGTTAAACCCTTAACACCAGGGTTGTAATGACCCCCAAAGTAAAGAACAGAATTCACCTCACAAAACAGAATCACTACACATTAAAAATTGTTAAAAACAAGCAAAAGATCTTTCTAAATTCATTCCTAACTTGCAATCTTTCTCTTAAAAAATTCATCATTCTTCTCTAAAAATTCTCTCCACAAATGTAATTGCTGCCAGAACCATGCCCACACTTTCACCAATTAGAACTAAATCCAACCACGCAATTTTTCCCAATTGCTCACCTAGATAGTGTGACCTTAGATTGAATAGAGCTGGCCCCCTCGATATTAAGTGTATTAGGGATTCTACCTGGCCCTTTTCTGTGCAATATCGACAGTGAGCATTTTGTTTTCGGATATGGTGCCTTCTTAATTGAACCTCCTTTGTGGGCATGATATTCAGCCAACATCTTAATAGGAGATCTCTATAGTGGGCTGATGGACATTTTTAAAGATTCCTTGGAAGGTCATTGAGCCCCTTTTTCTCTTTCCAAAGCCCCTTACTCATAGCATCTCTCTCTTTTGCTTTAGTAGTCTCTATCCACTCCGACCTTACCAGAACTTCTTTGACTTTAGTTGGATTAGCCACCAGGGCCACTGGGTCAATCTCATGGTAGAATGGCCTTGCCTCAATTTTCGTTCTCCATTCTTTAATAGCCCTACCCTCTGCTTTCTGAGGCCTCAGAATTGCGAGGGGGGTGCCCCCTCTTCTAATAAGCATTTACGATAGAGCGATATGGATTTCCACAACACCAAAGCGGTCATGGACTGCAGGCGTAGTTCATAGCGTATCACTGCAAACGTCAGCGATCTTTGCACCATCAACACTTTGTGCCACAAATATCCCTCCAAAGAGCCCACACTTCCCATATGAGATTTAGGGTAGCATTGGCACCGTATGTGAGTGCTTGCATCACCTTCTGTCTATAGAAGGTGATCACTAGTATTAGCGAAAAATGGCAGTAGCGCCTGAAAATGGCAGATCCCTGGGTGTTTAGTTTTTTAAGTTTGTCCCTAGGAATATGTAATGACCTTGATCATTCAGATTTCTGTTAATTACAATTCCCAGGTAGACAATAGATTCAACCACCTCCAGGTGCTGCTCTTGCACCTTCCACCGGAAGGTCTCCCTCCGTTTCTACTCGCCGATGACATTGCGAGGACCTTTGATTTATTGACGTTTATTGTCATGCCATTTTCCGCCAAGTAATGTTTAAAAGCCTCAATACTCCGCTGTAGGGCAATAGTCGTTTGATCCAAGTACACACTATTATCGGCATATTAAACCCAGGGCACCATCTGTTTGTTTAACCATGGGGGAATGCACGAATCACCCTCTGTGAAATTCCCAAATCCGAGAGGTATAAACTAAACAAGAAGGGGGCCAGAGTGCACCCCTACTTCTGCCCACAAAAAGTCAGGATCTTCTGTGACAGGCGCCCATCTGCAGTTGTCCTAATTTGGATCAAAG
Organism: Ambystoma mexicanum; assembly: GCF_040938575.1. Lineage (NCBI taxonomy): Eukaryota > Metazoa > Chordata > Amphibia > Caudata > Ambystomatidae > Ambystoma > Ambystoma mexicanum. The sequence goes on from NC_090923.1 coordinate 652,622,207, forward strand.
TACCTGAATAGAGACTCTTTATCACTTCAAGTATACCCAGTGGGCAATTCCTGCTCTTTAATCTTTTCCAAAGGCGCTATCTATCAACCCTGCCAAAGGCCTAGCTGAGGTTGATAAAGGCCATATAAATGCAGGTTTTCGAGTTTATTGGTTCCTGTTTCAACAGGTTGAGGATGAACATGTTTAAAGATGTCCCCACCCCTTTTACAAAGCCAGATTGCTGAGGATCCAGTCGGCCACTCTTTATCGCCCACGCGTTAAGATCCCACAGGATGACGGAAACAAATAGCTTCCCCAGGGAGTCAAGGAGGGCAATAGGACGATAGTTCTTTGCATCGCCTCTATCGCCCTTCTTGAATATTGGGACCACAATGGTCTCTCGAGAAGACAGAGGCACCTGCCTCGACACCATAACTTGTCCAAGCAGTGCCACCACCAATTCTGTCAAAGGTTTCCCCCCGGCTCACCTGAGTTCTCTTCTTGTGGCGTTCCACGGAGGACTCCTTCTCCCGGCCGGACCGGGACTTGTATAAGTGCGCGCGAGTCGAGTCTGACTCCAGCGCGAGCGTTCAAAGTTCCAGGAAGTCACGTATTCCAGGACGTCCAGGAAGAGGATCGAAGAAAGATAAGAGATACTGGAAACAGGGGAAAAGGGAAGAAAGAATAAGGGAGTTGGCCAGGAACTTGGAAGGGTAACGCCGAGCAGCACACACACGTCGAGACACTACCTAGAGATAGCGTTGAGACGCGCGGAGGCGCGGGGCGTGGCCCATTTATAGAACGTGCCGTGTCCGACGTACAGGCTAGTACGGAACACGGCACTGGGCACGGCCATGTTGGAAGTATCAAGGAGCACACTCTCCGTCTGGACCAGGACCAGGAAGACCAGAAGGGGCTATGTCCATGGTTCATGACAGCATGCCTCCTCCGAAACCCCGTCCCACCAGGCTTACCACGGTGTATGAGATGGAATCTTCTCAGCAATCGAGGGGTGTTTAGGTTGGATAGTGGTTCCCATGTTCTCTCGTTAGGAGGATAGCCTTTCCACTCGACCAGGTATTGAAGCCGACCCCGTTTGTACCTGGAGTCACATATTCTGGATACTTCATATTCCAGCTGATTGTCCACAATCACAGGACTGGGTCTGCCGGTTTTCCGGGTGGAGTGGATGTAGGGTTTGAGTAGAGAAGTGTGAAAAACTGGATGTATTCTCTTCCAGGAGTCTGGTAGCTTGAGCCGATAAGAAACAGGATTAATGATTTATTTTATGGAAAATGGACCATAATATCGGGGGGCTAACTTGTTAGGGCGTAGATGTTGTGGTAATAGTTTCGAGGACAACCAGACCTGGTCACCAATAGAATAGGAGGGTGCTGGTCTTCTTTTGGAATCAGCATATCGCTTAGTGCGAATCTGGGCCTTTCCCAATTGTTCCTTGGCTTCCTTGTGGATGTTGAGGAGAGTTTCAATCCAGGAATCAAGGGAAGGTACTGGAGTTGGATGTGGTAGAACTGAAGGTAACACGGAGGGATGAAAACCTTGACTGCAATAGAAGGGGCTAACGTTGATCGCTGAGTGATCTGAATTGTTATAGGCAAATTCGGCCAAGGGTATAAGGAGGGACCAATCATCCTGTACCTTGGTTGCGAAACAACAAAGATATTGCTCCAGGGATTGATTAACACGTTCTGTGGCCCCGTTGGTCTGTGGGTGATATCCAGATGAAAGAGCGCATTGAATCCCTAGAACACGACAGAGATGTTTCCAGAATTGTGAAATATATTGCGGTCCTCAGTCCGATATGATCTTGGAAGGGAGTCCATGAAGACGGAAAATGTGTTCTAGGAAAATTCCTGCGAGCTCTGAAGAGGAAGGAAGTTTATAGAGAGGCGTGAAATGTGCCATATGAGTAAACAAGTCTATGGTTACCATGATGGTCGTGTAACCCCGGGAAGGTGGTAATTCCACGATGAAGTCTGTAGCTATACATTCCCATGGTCTTGTTGGCAGTGTAGGTTGCAATAGAAGGCCCGCCAGTCTCTTATTGTCGTGCTTATTCTGACTGCAGACAGTACAGGTCTTGATGTACTCTTGTACCTTGCATTTCATTTCCGGCCACCAAAACTGTCTTTGTATAAGACGGAGCATGTTGGTTACACCACGATGTCCAGAATGAAAAGTATCATGGCAGAGAGTTATTATTTTATGTTGAAGTTTCGGTGTGGGAATGACCAAGGCCTTGTTCTTGAATAAGTATCCTTCCTTGATTCTTAAGTTCCAGGGATTCTTCCTAGAGACGTCTCTGCAGAGGTCAGAGGACTGGGTTTTGGCTCGAATCTCTCCCAAGAGGTTGATCGCTTGAGCTATAAAGATTGTGTTGGGAAACATTGTAGGATAGGTCCTATCTTCAGTGGTTAAATAGTCAGGACGTCGGGACAAGGCGTCCGCAATCACGTTTTGTGATCCAGGAACATGAGTGATTTGGAATTGGTACTGGGCGAAGAAGTAGGCCCAACGCGCCTGACGACTGTTCCTGCACTCCATAGATTGGAGAATTTGTAGATTTCGATGGTCCGTACGGACATGGACTGGATATCTAGCACCCAGGAGTAAATGTCACCATTCTGTGAAGGCTTGGCGGATTGCCAACAGCTCCTTTTCCAGGACGGCGTAATGGGTTTCGCTGGTTGTTAGGGTTCTAGAGAGGTAAGCCACTGGGTGGTCCATCTTGTCCTCAAGCACCTGTTTCAAGACTGCTCCTATGGCATGGTTGGAGGCATCCGTTTTCACTATGAAAGGGCGATCTAAGTCAGGCTGAGCCAGGACGGGGGCTTGCGTGAATCTTGTCTTCAAGCGTTGAAAAGCCTTCTCTTGCGAGGAAGACAAGATGAAGGGAACATCCTTCTTCAGCAGAGCAACGATCGGTTGGACGAGCTCAGAAAAGGTAGGAATGAACTTTCGATAAAAGTTAGCAAGTCCCAAGAAAGACTGAACCTGTTTCACCGATGTAGGAGCAGGCCAGGCCAGTATGGCCTTTACCTTTGAAGGGTCCATTCCAACTCCTTCTGGGCTGAGGATGAATCCAAGGTAATGAACTGAAGTCACGTGAAAAAGACATTTCTCAGGTTTGACCAAGAGCTTGTTTTCACGGAGCCGTTGTAGTACCGTCATGACATGTTCTTCATGTTTCAAGGGATCCTTGGAATAAATCAAAATGTCGTCTAGACAATGACAAAGACAAAAAGCATGTCAGAAAACACCCTATCCATGAAACGTTGAAAAACTGCAGGGGCATTAGCTAATCCAAAGGGCATGACTAGATATTCAAAGTGACCAAAGGGCGTTCTAAAGGCGGTCTTCCATTCATCCCCTTCCCGGATACGGATTAAGTGATAGGCACCCCAGAGGTCCAACTTCGTGAATATTACGGCGCCTCTGACAGCTTCCAGGATGTCTGAAATCAGAGGCAGAGGGTACCGATCTTTGAGGGTGCATTGATTTAGACTACGGTAGTCGAGGCAGGGTCTGAGTTCCTTGGAATTCTTCTTAGGAACGAAGAACAATGAGGCACCCGCTGGAGATTTTGAGGGTCTTATAGTGCCATTTTCCAAATTGATGTCCAGGTATTCTCGGAGGGCCTTTTTCTGAGGTTCTGAAAGGATAAACATTCTGCCAAAGGGAATTACTGCCGAGGGATCTGTCTCAATGGCACAATCTTCGGGTCTGTGAGGGGGTAAAGCCTGGCAGTCGAAAAGACATCAGTATATCCTTGGTAGACCTCTGGGACTTGTACAATGTTGGAAATCATGAGTGAAGTTTTTTGCTCTCCTGAATGTGCAATAGCTGGTGTTAAGGAGAGATCCAGGGATAAACAGCATTGGTTCGGAGTCGTTATCAGGGGTTGAGACAGGATTGGATTTCACAGTCGACTCCAGCGGGATTCGTTGAAAGGCAGTCTTAGCCTTTTTCCTTTCAGCCCTTCTTTCCTGGATACGAAAGTCTATTTGTAAGGCTAGATCTACCAAAGCCTGAAACGAACTGGGGCGAGCCACTCTGGCTAATTCATCCTTGATATTGTCATTTATACCCCTGCGAAATAAGGTGAAACTCGCTTCAGGGCCCCAATCAGCCTCCTTTACCAGCTGTTTGAATCTGGTAACGAACGTTAGCATATCCTGGGATCCTTGCCGAAAATCAAGTAGGCGTTCCTGGGCGCTGAACACTTGTTCGGGGCGGTCAAACATAGACTTGAGCGCCTGGATAAATGCATCATAATCGTCCAGGAGGACGTCTCCAGAGTTCACTAGGGGAGTGGCCCAAGATAACGCATTCCCTGTAAGGTGGGAGATTATGAAGCCCACCTTGGCCCTGGAAGTTGAAAAATAATAGTGCTTGAATGTAAAATGCACCAAGCAGGAATCCAGAAATCCACGTAAGGATTTTGGCGAGCCATCGTATTTGTCTACCACTCCACCCAGTATCACGCTTTCCTTATTGGCAGAGTCACGTGACAGCACTAATTGTTTCAAGGCTGCGTTCTCTGCCTTTAAGTTCTGTACCTCGGTTGTTAGCTCCTGCATGCCGCGCATGAGGTCCTGGACCGCTTTCTCCATAGCAGTATCAGTGTTGATCGTTTGGCGTCTCAATCTGTCAAAGGTTTCCCCCCGGCTCACCTGAGTTCTCTTCTTGTGGCGTTCCGCGGAGGACTCCTTATCCCGGCCGGACCGGGACTTGTATAAGTGCGCGCGAGTCGAGTCTGACTCCAGCGCGAGCGTTCAAAGTTCCAGGAAGTCGCGTATTCCAGGACATCCAGGAAGAGGATCGAAGAATGGTAAGAGATACTGGAAACAGGGGAAAAGGGAAGAAAGAATAAGGGAGTTGGCCAGGAACTTGGAAGGGTAACGCCGAGCAGCATACACATGTCGAGACACTACCTAGAGATAGCGTTGAGACGCGCGGGGGCGTGGCCCATTTATAGAATGTGCCGTGTCCGACGTACAGGCTAGTACGGAACACGGCACTGGGCACGGCCATGTTGGAAGTATCAAGGAGCACACTCTCCGTCTGGACCAGGACCAGGAAGACCAGAAGGGGCTATGTCCATGGTTCATGACAAATTCAGCCCAAGTGTCGATGTTAGACTTCAGAACAAAGTTTGGGAGGCCGCCTGGAACCGCTGCTCTAGATGAACTAAGCTTTGACAGCATCCCTCTGGCCTCAGTAATGTCGAAGTCGAAGGACCAACTCCTTCCCTCTATAGTCCTCACCTCCTCTAAGTTTTTATCTCCTTTCGAAAAGAGAGTAGAGTAGTGCTCCACCCATCTCTCTTCCGTGACCTGGCCCATCATGTGTATCTCACGGAAAATCCCTCAATTGTGAATCAAGTCCCAAATTTGTCTCGTATTTCTCCTACAGACCTCCCCCAACATTCTCTGTGTCATTCTGCATGATCCTTACTTTATTAGCCTTGACCCAATTTTTATATTTTTGGCTACATAACCTTACATTCTCGTTTACACCCGGGTCATTCTCCAATTGCAACATTTTAATATCTATTCTCAGGGCTCTTCAGGCCTTCACTACCTCATGGTTGAATGCGTGTCTGGGGGTTATGTGTGTTTTTCCACCCTTATCTTGAGTTTGACTAAAATACTCCAGGAGCCACATTTATTCCACCATGTAAGGCTCATCCCTAATGGCTTCTATGAAGAGCGTTGGTATTTTACACCCTACCTAGATAGCATCCACAAATTGAGGTCCCCACATATCAGGATCTGAGGGTCAGCCCAATCAATTAAGGCCTCATCCACACTACTCATCATAGATTCAATAAAAGTTAAAGCATCTACTTTGTTAGCACTTCTGTAACAATTTATCAACAGGAGATTGGAGTCACCCAATAAAAGGTTTGCCTTTGGAGCGTCACTATGTGTACATATGGATTTGGGTTCATCAGATTATTTATTTTGAAAACTCTATCCACTTTAATCAAAGTAAGCAGGCCTGAAAAAGGTCTACCCAATGAACCCTTGCCAGACGGTTTTAGGAGGGCTTCATAAGGGCTTTGACCTTATCCATATCTCCTGAAAACAAAGGATGTCGAAGCGTCCCAGAACTTTCAATTCCCCTGAGAATAGGGGTTTACGCCCTCAAGAGTTTCATGAGCCCAACAGAATTCTCGACTTTCTTCGGGGATAAGAAGTCTATTTATGGTGCAACTTTCCCAAGGCACCAGCAAGCCAGCTTCATTTTGCTGTTTCCAAGTCGCCTTGATGATAATCTACTGCTAATGACTTTTTGCCGTGTATTTGAACGCAATTCTCCACGGTGAATTTGATAGCTGAAAGATTTTCTCGGTCTGGTCTTCGCTGGTTGTCACGGGTGAGTTTAGGCACCCTGATCTTATCTCCTTCAGGCTTAGCACTATGTGGGTTCCTGAGGGTCAGTTCTGCGTCTTCATAATTCGTTGGATTTACGCTTAAGATATCTTGGGATTCCCTCAGATTGTAACCCATAGGTAGTAGTTTAACACAGTGCTCGAGCAAAGCGTCTTTAATTAATGGCAATTACAAGTGTAGGAGGACCCATTCATTGCGAATCTCATTCACAAATTCCACCACCCCAATATTGTCAGTTGTTATGTATCTTAGGACAGGAATGGTGTGTAGTAGCTTCATGGCATTGGACCTGTTCAATATGCAAGCATCCTTGGTCTGCAATATTCATTCTAAACAGAGTTTCAGAACAATTGAATTTGCTGCTGCTCTAGGATTGCCATTTCCCCATGGGTTCCCCACCTTCCTACTGGCCATTGGCAGCATTTGGGGGAGTTCCCTCAACTGCCCATGCTCAGATTCAATCAGCTGTTTACTGGGTGTTGCCAGCGCCAATCTTTTCTCCTCCAGAGTTTGAAAGGGCAGTTGCTGTTTCTTTGCCCATGGCTTTGGGGCCAACTGCATTTCAAGACTTTTTCTTCTTCCTGACTGACCTTGGCTCAGTTGGTTTTCATGTCTCTCAATTTCTAGCCAATATGCTTTGCTTAAATTGTTCCATCACTCATCATCATCTTTATCAATTATCTCAATTGGATCGCTCAAGCACGTCCCCGCTGAGGAATCATGATTTCTCTGATCATTGTAGGGACTAAGAATCTGAGGGCTGGCTAGATACTTTACTGAAGAGTCTGCTACATTTGAATCGCAAGTTCTGTTTGACTTTCTTTAGACGCTGGCGAGACCTCCTCTCGCACAGGAGTTTTAATATTTCGCAGGAAGGCTCTCAAGCCATTTGATTTCCTTTTTCTGACCTGGGTTATATTTTTGGATTTTTTTCTTGTGGCTGGATGCCATTTTTTCTTTTTCTCGTTCCCATCACCAAGTTCAGGGATTTTGCTGGGTTAATTATTGGCAAAGTAGAGGGTTCGGTCATGGGCACCTCATCCCCAACAACTCTCCTTTCCATGTCCCACTATGAGCTCTGGGATGCCATAGGCAGCACCCCTGTTGATATGGAGGAGTTTGGCTGAGTCGGAATGGCGTTACCGATGGTTGGACACTGACATGTTGTTTCATGTCGATGCCTCCATTTGCTTTCTTCCATTATTGCTTCCATCAAAGCAGTTTTGTCCAGAGACTCCCTCCTCGCCAGATCTCACAGCCTGGCCTATCACTGGGCTGAAGATTCAGCTTCACCATTTAGCCTGGTTTCAACCTTATTCAGAAAAGGTTTCTAGGGTAATCATTTTAGTGTGTATCATTGCGATCAACGTGGCCTGGTCTTGTAAAGATGTATTTAGGGTCTCATATAATTTAAAGAATGGCGCCATTGTTACAGCCAGGGTGGCCATCATTGTATTTTGAATTTGTCCCAGGTCATCTCCAAGAGAGAAACCTCTGCGTGTCTGGCCTCCGTCCACTTGGCTATATCTATTTTGGGGACTGCAAGCAGATGACATTGAGCTTGATTGGCTGCTGTGGTATCATGTATCGACCCCTTGACCCAAGCGTGGTCTATTCCTGTCCGAGGCTTTGCATGTGAGGGCGACCCCTCATTTTCACTATGATCCTGGGAACCTCTTTGTAGGACTTCTGTTGGGACCTGCCACCCGTAGAACTTCGCCCTCCTATTGGGCTTGAACATTTGTTGAACACCGCAGAGCTCTTCTCCAGAAGAAGCTGATGGCCATTCAACTCCTCCAAGCATTGCTGGATAGTAGAAAGGCTTTTCCTTATTTGTAAATTAGTCTTATCAGTGAGGGCTGTAAACTCTTTGAACAGCTGCGCAGCCAAAGCCGAGTTGCAACAAGTTGTCTGACTTCCTAATGTAGTTTCATTGATATCAGTAATATTGTCCCAGTTTGCAAGTACAGGCTTTGCTCCCGGAAAATCTAAGTTTCCTCTCGGTTCCACCTGGCTTAAAGTGACCAAGGCGTTCGCCTCTTCTTTAGACAGCTGGTCGGATCTCTGCCTTTTACCCATTTCACTTGGGATACGAGGCAAATAGGACAGCGGCATGTGATCATTATTTTTACGCTCTCTCACATCCTCTTCCTCCTTCTGCATATGTGTGATTTCCTTTCAAGGGAGTTTTCGGGGGCCATCTGATACTTCAAACACTTCTTCATGTCCCAAGGTGCAGGATAGTTGGTCAATTTCACGAGCACCATACTTGGTCAGATTGCACTTGTTACTCTGATCACCCAACTTCAGCTCCTGCCCACTGCTCTTAACCCTTCCACCCAAGATCACCACCGATTTCCCTCCGCGTCATCTACGTCATCTTTTTGTTGCCAATCATTTGCTAATTGCAAGATCGGACTCTGCCTATCTGTTGTAGAGTTCAAAGAGGGTGACAGGACCGCAGCGGGAGCCCTTCCCCGGAGGCTAAGTTCTCGGGCTGCTTTCACTGCTTTAGTACCTGAATCAATGATATAGGCGACGGCGGAAGGTAAGTGGTAGGGGCCATGCTTAGAGTTTATAGAACTGGTCAGGTTTCGCTCACCCACTGCAATAAGCACACAGCAGCTCCACGCAAGTCCGCTCCAGCTGGTGTGCCGATTCAGCCCCTCCTAAAGGCAGACCCAAGAGGCCATCCGTCCACCCAAACACAAACACTCAACCTCACTCCACCGAGGCTGTGCCAGGCGCTGTGAGTTTATACTCTGCCTCCAGTAGAATGCAGCAAGGGTGAACAGACTCCGGTCGGTTTTCGCAAAGTAAAGCAGGCAGAAACACTCAACCTCACTCCGCCGAGGCTCCGCCAGGCGCTGTGAGTGTATACTCTGCCTCCAGTAGAATGCAGCAAGGGTGAACAGACTCCGGTCGGTTTTCGCAAAGTAAAGCAGGCAGAAACACTCAACCTCACTCCGCCGAGGCTCCGCCAGGCGCTGTGAGTGTATACTCTGCCTCCAGTAGAATGCAGCAAGGGTGAACAGACTCCGGTCGGTTTTCGCAAAGTAAAGTAGGCAGAAACACTCAACCTCACTCCCCAGTAAAGACTGAGGACCAGAGAGTCCCAGGTTGGTTATGTTCCACGAACAGGTTCCACTTTCTGAGGCAGAAGTGCGGAACACACGGTCATAGAAGCAACAGCAGAAACACAATAGTAAGAGACAAATAGGAGGGGCATAGACCTGGGAGGGCCTAACCGTGTTCATTGGACATAAACATGGAGGTCTAATAGGTAGGAAAAATAACATTAATCCTGTTCTTGAATATGAGTGCTCCCAAGGTTAAAGTTATGAGAACCAAACATGATAGAAAAAAAATAGAGAACACTTGTAGGGAGTGCTCTCCGGACAGTGATGTTTGGAGTTCAAGAGACTATATGTAAACTCACTTTTCTGTCATATTGTAGGCCAATCCATGCTTGAATATAATTAATCATACAAGACTTAGTAATGAACCAACCCCTTGCCTAAGAAAAGAATAACAAGCCTTGTAAGAGCCAGTTGGATACTGTGACAAATCTGCTTTGCACTAGGTGTTGGTAATGAGGTGGGGTTGCAGTGTCAGGAGGATCTCCTGATCTACTCTACCCTCTCCCATGAGCTTTGCAGAGACTTGTCACAAGGGCCTAACTGTCAGCATGGCTCCATTATGTAAACTGATAATGTGGAGCTGTCCTGCTGAGCCAGCAGAGACTGCATTCTCTGCTCAACTTGCATAGGTGCAGAAATGATATACAGGACCACAGAGGAAATTAGCGGATCCCAAACTAAGACAGACATCTCCATACACATACACCGAAAGCCTATTCGGCTAGGGGAGTCCTGCCTGAGGGTGGGCCAGACTGTGGCATGCAGAGATTACCACGCACAGGGTGGGAGTAATCAACCTAGCGTCCCACACCAAAACTGCAAAATGTCCTTAAGGGCACATCAAGCAATCTCTGTATCAGTTGCATAAGGAGACAACCTGAGAGAGGCTGGGAGGTGGGATCTAGGCCATATAAAAAGGAGAACCTGTGGTAGAAGACTGTGGGTTTTTGGAGGAGAGAGAGATAGAGGTGAGGAGAAGTAATGTTCTGTAAGTGAGAAGGAGATTACTTTGTAGGTGCCTGGAGGAGACAAGAGGAGGTGACTGGGTGAGAGGAGGGGGACGTGACTTTGAGCAGAGTAGAGGGGTTATTTGGAGGAAGGAAGGAAGGAAGGAAGGAGGTGAAAAGCAGCAGGAAAATAGGAGGAGTCATACCCAGCGGGCTGAGGAGTGCACCCTAGGAGGCTGGGTTGAGATAGATCCAGAAGCCTGGGAGAGAGCAGAAGGCAGTAAAGAGGTGGCTAAGGAAGAGGTGAAAAACCAGGGGGTAGAGGAACAAAATAGTCTGGGGAAAGGAACACAGGAACAACATAAGAGAAAGATGAAGTGATGAGAGGTTTAGAGGAGGTGAAAAAAGAACAGGGTTATCCCAGGAAGAGCATAGTGGGGAAAGAAAGAAGAGCGTGTGAAGCAGGAACTGCAGGGGGAAGTAAACAGAGGTTCGGAGAATAAGGGCCTGTGAAGGCAGAAACAGAGAGGGAATGTGCCCTAGATATGCCCTTCATCTGGCAGAACACTAGTGAAGGTAGGTTATTTGAGCAGGTAGCGGTGCTACAAGGAGGGGATAGGATTTCCAAATGAGGATGCTGTGTACAATAATGAGAAGGAAAGAGACCAGAAGGAATCGCTATGTATGATAGTGTTACAGCTATGTATGATAGTGTTTTAGAGGCAGGAGGGGGACAGCAAGGGGAGGATTGGGGATTAAGCAAGGAACCCCTGGGAATAGACTGTGTAATCCTTGGTCTCATTCCAGTAGTCACCCATATTTGGACTGTATCAGTTTGCAACATCTGGACCAAGACTTTACAGAGAAGAAGAGGAGGACACCCACCAAACCTGGGGAAACAAGCATTGAGGGCACTCAGAATTCATCACACTGTGAGTAACGTTTTTCTCCTGTAGATTGTCAAACAGAGGGCCCCAGACTTTTAGATTGTTAAATCTGAACATCACTTTTTGTTTCATTTATTGAAGCCAAGGAGAAGAAATCCTGTCCTTTGATTACCTGAATCAACCCAAGGAGAAGCCACTCTTTTTCTTCTTTGAATTGAAACCCTTTTACTGTTTTGATTTCCCAAATAAAACCATTTAACTTGCCTGTTATATATTAACCTTCAGGGGGCAGTAAGGTAATCAACAAAACCCTTTATTTATAAGAAGATCTTAAGCTGCAACCTTTCAGCGCGCCATCACCAGCAACTGACATTCTTGGAACCTGGAACCTCTATGCATTCCACCCTTCCTCCAGAGGTTCCATGTTCTATGGATGCCGGTCACTGAACTGTGCCAACATTATGCCAGCATTATGCTGCATAAGTAACATTACACTGCATATAAGTCCCACATTGTATATGTGAAGAGCACATTCCTAACACTTCCCTTCCTTCCACCAAACACAATTTACCTTCACAAATCCTTGACAACTTCTATCCCCTTGGACAATCTGGAATCTCCTTTCCTTATCTTGACTGGCAGTTTCAATTTGATAACATCGTTTGGACTTACACTGACATTCCTACAATTCTGATGATCAAATCTCTCCTTAGTCTTCTCCCCACTCACACGCAACCTTTCTTGTATACAGTCCACATCAACACCCTCACACTTGGACCTGCCCATCCAACCCGGACACAAATGCTTATTGAGCTTCCTGCCCATCAAAAACTCAAAGGAATGTCCTCTCCATAACTGCCCTAATCCAATCCCAACCAGTATCCACTGCAATTCTTAAGACATCCATAAGAGTGTGATTGAATCGTTGTAGACATTAGTTCCGCTGAGGGTGGTACAAGGCCATTGTCACCTTTCAATTCCATACCTCTCCAAAAATGCTTTGAATTTTCTTGAAACCAACCGTGGATGATTGTCCAAAAGAGACCTACATGGAAAACCTTCTCTCCAAAATAAAGGTTCCAAAAACCTGATTATGCTAGTCGAACTCACATCATTTAAGACACAAACCTTCATCCATTCCAATTGCATGTCCATTACTACCAATAGGTACATATCTTTGGCTCCCTTAATATTGAATGGGCCCAACAAATCCAGTGCTATTCCGTCCCAGGGCACCTTAGGACTCTCACGCACTTCCATGCTTCACACACCCAAAGTCCTTTGTCGCCTTCCACACATTCTGCGCACTCCTTCACCATAGACTCCACCTCTTTGTTCGCCCGGGCCACCAAAAATCTGCTCTTATTAGCGCCTTGGTCCTCGTCAGACCCAAATGTCCACTGTGACCCAAATTCATAACAACATTACTCATCTCAGGGGCGTGGCATGGCGGCCATGCGTTGAGGAGTGGAACTCAGGAGATCCTGCATGATCCAACATATAGACTGAAAATCTGGAAGAAAAAAGCAATGAAAACCACAGAAACATGAAAGAGAAGTGTCCGAAGGTCTGGGGCCCAGCTGACAGAAATCCCGAAGAAAATCGGACCGGGTAGCGGCCAGGGGGAAGATCGGAGCGATCGCTGCGCCAGCCTACAAAATGGCAGACGCGACTAGATGATCCGGTGGATGAGCCCAGCGTGGACAATAAGGGAGGAAGAGGTGCAAGGAAGGCCCCGTGCACGAGGCACTCATCACCAGCACATATGAGAGATGCGAATATCAGGACGAACCTCCCGGCCAGCGGTCAGGTAGCCCAACAACACCCGGGAGCTGCAGTGGAAGACCCGGCCCGCCACCTGGGGCGAACGGAAGCGGATGCTGGTAAAGATGCACGCGTTTCAGTGGAAGAGGCAGAGAGCCACTACAGTGGACGCTGGCAGCGAGGAACCGAAAGCGGAGAGGACAAAGTGAAGTGCCCGTAGCCCCAGAGAATTTGCACCAAACCCAGAGCTGGCGCGTGGAACACTCGAGTGAGGAATGGCCCATAGCTCTGGGCAGCTGATCTGCCGGAGCACTCAGCGGGGAGAGCTGCACCAGAACTGGTGTGTGCCACCCCCAGCCCTTCCAGCACAGACCCAGAGAGGAACCACCCTGACATCCAGACACAAGGAGCGTCTGGCAGCAAGACAATGCACCGAAGAGACGGGGCAGCATCCCGGAGCGCGCTGCAGGTGAATTAAGCATACCCGGTGGCCACCACAGGACTGAGAGCCGCGCATGAAAATGCTGATCCGGATTGAACAACAGTAAATACGAGGGAGGACACAGTCCACTGCTTCGGACAATTTGATTTCTGACGTGGGGAGAGCCCTGCACAGACTCGTAGCAGACCCCCACGAGTGACCGCAACGCCACTACAACGCGGCGAGCCCTGTCACCAGTCGGCACCAGCACACGGCAAGGCCACAGAAGGATAGGAGGTGCCTGGAACATTCGAGAGCACAGGCATCCACGAAAGGGGGCAAGACCTGTAGGCCCACTACATCGGACTAATTGCCACCAGTAGGGCCTCCCACCCAATTGGTAAGAAGGGGACAGACGGAGTACAAAGAAAGGAGCAGTGGGTAAGCCACGGCAGAGGGGTTCAGCTCCACACCAAGGGGTATCACGGAGCAGTGAGCCTTCCTGACGCGCAGCACCATAGACCTGCACACAAAGGATACCTGGTACGTGGGAGGGCACAGCCCACTCACCCACGAGGAACAAGTGTCCACCTTTATAGAGGGCTCCAGAAGCAAGTTACTGCAGACGAAATGGGACACCTGTGAACTACGTAAAGCAGACTGAGGCCCAGGCACACTCAGAACCACCAATAACATTGGCACCAGCCGAGAGACGGTATGCAGGGAGGAGCTCACAGAGTGTTAAACTAGTAAGCAGCAAGGGTGCCCCCCTTTGAGGAGATGCTGGTGTATACTGCACAGTCACAGCATTGAAGCCTTCAATTCGCTACAGCTGGCGAGAGAGACATCGAAGCCACATCGGCAGTGTGACGGCAGGCGTGGAGCCGGAGAGGCGAGACATGGAAAGGTGGGAACAGAGAGAGTGAGCACGCGAGGTCAGAAGAAGGCCCATTCGGAGAGAGCGCCAGAAGAAGGTAGTCATTGAAACTGGGAGACGACACAGGCTGGAACCACTAGAATACTCGGCTGACTCACCAGAAAACCCCTGAGACACTCCCGAGACGGGGCTGCCATGAGACAAGCCGTCACAAGCCACACTGCAACAGCTTAAGGCAAAAAAGCGGCATAGTAAACAGAGCAGGAGAAGGACAAGACTCCAACCAACAGCAACAGTGCCTGGCGCAAAGGCAGAAGCTGAGGCCTTGGCACAGATGCACATGAGCCACTGGCGCCGGTATGCTGGACAAACGGAGAGGCGGCAAAGGAAGGCAAATCAGCATGGAGGCGTTCGCCAGGAAGAACTATGAGCCTCAAGCCGAGGCACCAGAGGTCAGTGCGAGTACATCTAATTCCAAACAGACAGGAAAAGGACTGGAGGAAGGCCCTATACTCGAAGCCATAGCAGCCCTGAAAACATAGCTGGATTGCGAAATGGATGCAGTGATCGAAGACGTGGGGCTTCTCAGACAAGACGTGAGAAACTTGGCGGAAAGAGTGTCCACAGCGGAACAACTTGTGCAAAGTAACACAGCAAACATCATAACCTCCCAATCCCAAATGACGGAGGCGCTGGACCGCATCCGTACCCTGAAACATAGGGCGGAAGATGCGGAAGGGAGAGCCCGACGCAACAACATGCACATAGTGGGGCTGCCGGAGCGAGAGACCCCATGAACTACATAGAAAATGTACTGCTCCAAGAAGTGGGAGCAGGGAACTTATCTCAGGGCTTTGTAGTAGAGAGGGCACATAGAGCTCTAACTAGGAGACCCCATCCGGGAGCACCTCCGAGACCCATGATTGCAAAAATCATGAACTTTAAGGATTGGGAGAATATCTTGACATTTGAAAGAGAGGGATCGGTGATAACGAGGAATGCTGCCAGAATAACCATTTATCCGTACTACACAGCATTGGTGCAGAAACAACAAGCACAATTCTGGCTGACCAAAGACCGCCTTCGGGCGGCAGGAGTGCGATTTATGCTACTATACCCGGCAAAATTGAAGGTGTTACACAATGACACGTCACACATCTTTGAGACCACTGCCGATGCTCACGAGTGGATGGACCAGCAAGGGATCCCGGAACAGAGAGCAGGGAACGTACGGAACAACAGAAATGCACCCTAATGAAACACAGAGTGTGACAAAGATGAACGGAACATGTTAAAGAGGTCGGCACCACCAGACAGATAAGCGGGAGCCCGAACCTCCCGAGGTGGACCGCCAGTCGCCGCAAAGAAACCCCACAGAGGAACAGAACTCGAGATGCCAGTTTTGAGGCATTTTGCTGCAGCGAGTGCGCCCACCGATAGGAGGGAGGCACGAGGAAAGCGACGAAGCCCGAGCAGGGGGAGGGTGGCTGGCCGTTTGTTAGTAGTTCTAGTTAGTGTGTGGTTAGGATGGCTGAGAGAAGGCACGAATGTTGGAGGAAGCGCAAGAGGCTGGCTTGTGAAACCAAATCCTAATGATAGCTGCCAAAGAACTGCAACGAGAGGACGGACCCACAAGTACCTCGCATGGATAAGAACAAACCAGGAGGAGAGAGGTCGATACCACCCCAGGAGGAGGGGATTGACGAGGGGCAAAGGAGAGGACCTGTCGCAAGGTGCATGTCAGCATACAAGCCCATGGGAACAGACGGCTGCGAGATATAGCAACGAAATGGGCCAGGAAAAAGCTGTCATAGTCACCTGGAATGTCAGAGGGTTGAACGCATACGTTAAGAGGCTGAGGGTCTACACCTGGGTGAACAGGGCGAGAGTCCAAATAGCAATGTTGCAAGAAACCCTTTTGACAGCCGAAAAGCAAGCACATATTGCCAAGAAACGGGGAGGACAAATCTACAGCTCAACCTACGCAAATTATTCCAGGAGGGGTACTGACGTGGATCGCCCTGGGAGTGCCCTTCCAGTTCATAACACAAGAAAGAGACTTGGAGGGCAGAATGGTAATCGTGCATGGAATGCTGGTTTAACAAAGAGGCGTGCCTGATATAAATACGTACACCCCCAATCATGATGCAACAGAGTTCTTCAGGACAATTGCACCCCAGCTTGCCCCATACAGAGGAGCATCACTCATCTGGGCAGGCAACTTTAACTGCACATTGAACCCGCAGATAGACAGATCTGACGCCAAACAAAGAACGCCAGCGCTGCCGGCCAGGGCCCTGCAGAGGACTCTAGACCAGCTGGACTTGCAAGACGTCTGGAGGAAGGTACATGCCGGCACCAGGGGATACACACACTATAGTGCTCCACACGACACATACACCTGAATAGATTATTTATGCACGGGAAGGGAGACTCTTGGGGAGTTCATGGGCATACATATCAAGGCACGAACATTATCAGACCATGCCCCGCTGATAGCAACATGGGCATACAAATATAGAGGGGCCACCATACCTACATGGCGACTGAGGGTGGAGGCACTGACGGATGGGGACTTCCAAGAGCATATTAGAGAGACGATTGATGACTACTTTGACCACAATGCGGGGAGCGTAGACAGCACCGGAACGGTCTGGGAAGCATTCAAAGTAGTGGTTAGGGGCGCGGCGATTGGGAAGGCGGGAGGTCTCAGCGGGGGGCATATTAACAGAGTTGGGGGAAGTAGAGAGGGAGATAGAACAAGCTGAGGCACGAGCAGGGACGAATGGAGAGGAACCGGGGGCACTGGCCACGTTAAGGATGAAGTGCAGCGCTATTTGGGAGAAACTGGGGAGACTGCAGTATGGGACACCATACTGCAGAGTGCCTTTAACTGCAACCTGCCTCCATGCAATGTATAGTGCTGCAACCCTAACTATTTTCTATGTACTGTAAATAATGATTTTATCTGTAACATCCTGTACAGTATAATAATGTGTAATCTTGTTGCTGTACTGTATAATAATGTATAATCTTGTCGTGCCCGAGGAGCGCATTACAAATAATAAACAAACAAACAAACAAGCAAACTGGATTGTGGGAAGTACATACAGAAACTGCACGCGGAATAGGACAAACCCAGTAGACTCTTAGCCTGGCTTACCAGGCAGGAAAGCTGACACAACCCCATAAACACAAATGAGGATGAGCAGGGAGAGGAAGTAAGGACTCAGGAAGGGAGCAATGAAGTATTCTCCCAGTTCTATGAAAGACTATGTCATCGCAAGTACAGAAGAGACGTTGATCCAAAATCCAAGCAAAGTAAAAAGGAAAATGGACCAAGAATACTGGATTGAAACTCAAACAATTGCGGAAAAAAATAAACACCTAAAACACCTATCATCTCAACCGAAAAAATTGAACACTATGACTGAAATCATCAAAAGATTTCCGGATAGAGCTCTCCGCTCTACTCTCCTAAGGGCAAGGTTGAACTTATTGCCAACTAATGAAGTCCGGGCCATTGGGGGCCTCTCTGCTACAAACCATTGTCGTCTGTGCAAAATCCTATCAGAAAAGGAGTCAGTGAAACATCTTCTCTTAAACTGCCCGAAGACCATCAAATGGAGAAGAGCATTCCTCGGCCCTCTACTTGAACCTTTCTCTCAGTACGACGAAGAAGTGTGGTGGTCCCGTTTAATGAGTGGCTCAAGGACTTCATGGTCCCTAGCAACGGCAAAAATCCTAAAAGCCGCCTTGGACGAATGCGCCAAAAAAGAGACGGAATTCCTCACAGCAAACTTTGCCGCCTAAAGCAATGGTCTCGAAACAGACAAACCTAAGTGCAACTAACGTAAGAAAAAAAAAGAAAGCAGAAGAAAACAGAAAATGAAGAGGAAGATAGAAAACCATTTTGCAAAATCATAAAATTGATAAAAGCAAATAAAAAAAAAGAAAGGTTGTACTCCCGGAACCAAGAGGCAGAGGAGGAGGACATATGGGATGCCCTGGGGGAGATGAACCTTCCCAAGTTAACGGAAGAGCAAGCACAGACACTGGAGGCACCCATCACGGTGGATGAGCTGACAGCTGTAATAGCCGATCTTCCAACAGCTAAGTCCCCGGGACCAGATGGTCTACCCGGGGAATTGTATAAGAAATATAAAGACACCCTGGCCCTGCGATTACTGGAGATGTATGAGGAGGCATACGAGAAAGGAAGGCTACCCCAGAGCCTGTCGGATTCTGTTATAATACCCATATTAAAACCGGGGAAGCCACCCCTTAAGTGTGGCTCCTACAGGCTGATCTCTCTGATAAACCAGGACTCCAAAATCCTGACTGCAGCCCTGGCGAATTGGCTCAAGCATGTCATACCTGCGTTAGTACGCACAGATCAAACAGGATATGTACCGGAGGAGGAACACAACATGGAATCTGCATAGACTCCACCATGTAATAGACAGCACAAATCAGAGACAAGGGCAGTGGCGGCTGCTATAATAGGGCGGGGGGGGCACCGCTCCCCATAAAATAGAGAAGATTAAGCAGAGCAGAAGCAGTATAAAGATTCAGAAGAATCTCTTCAATCTTCCTGCATTTGCCAACAGCGCGGGGGCTAACTGCCACAGTGGGGCGCGTCCCATTTTACTCTAATTTTCACTATAGTAGAGTGCGTGGAGCTCGTAGCTCCACGCACTCTACGTAAGCCATTTAATTAGAAGGCTGGCGGGGCGCTTGAGGGGTGGCCCCGCCAGTATCAAATGTGTGCAAACAACGCACTGAAGATTCCCTCTCCCTGCATAGCTCTGCTACAGTAATGTCATTGGCTGTTTGCCAGCCAATGACAACCCTTGCATTGGCTGGCAAACAGCCAATGACATTACTGTATCTATGCAGGTGGTGGCGCTGTGTGTGTGTGTACGCCTGAGCCACCTTCACACTTCGCTGATTGTTTCGGTGCCGACAGTTGACGAGAGGATCTGCTGCCCTGCCCAACCAGCAGAGACTGGTCGTCGGCACCATCGCCAATTCAAGCTTGCTGTCGGACGCAGTAAGTAACCAGTGACTGTTTGGGGCGTGTAACACAGCCCCTACAGTCAGCACTGAAAGACGTGTAGGCCAGGGCCTAGCCGTCTTTCAGTGCTGACTTTTGGCCATTGTCGGCAACTTTGGGCCTTGTGTCCCTGACTAAACGAGGCCCGCTACCTGGGTCACACGTGGACCAAGGTAGCGTAGCGGCAGGGGCCACCTGGGCTTTGCTTTATTACGGTCCATGGCCTAAGGCCCTTGGGCCACGGACCGTGGGTAAAGAAAGGCCCAGGCGGTCCCCGCCGCTACCTTGGTCCACGTGTGTCCCAGGTAGCGGGCCCAGGGAGTCGAGGACACAAGGCCCCAAGTTGCCTTCTAGGCAACTTGGAACTTTTACGCAGCAGGTTACATGGTTTATAAATCTTGTTCACAACTTAATCTTTTTAGTTCATTCAATATGTTAATTGACCTGGTGCCGAAGGCAGTGCATAAACTGCAGGTCAAAGGCATAGGCAATAAAGTTATCCCACATAAAAAATAAATAATCGCATATTATGGGATTACGCGTGCGTTTGTGAAGAAGACAGCACGGTGTCCATCCACCAGCGTACCCCAGCTGCGTATGCCCTGCAAAGGGGGGGGGGAGTGTGGAATATCGTGCAATGCTGAGAGGGGGTGTGGGAGTGGAATAGGGGGCTGCGCTGTAAAGGGTAGTCATCGGGAGGGATACCGAACCAGCGAGGTTTTGTCATGGAGTGTGAAGAAGGGATTTTTTTAAGTGCACGGTTTTGATATAATTTCTGACTTAAATGACTGTGGGTGTTTAGACAAGAGCCGCTACATAACAAGCGACCTCCACCTCCACGACACAGGAATTCATTCACCCTTCTTGTACACGCGCACAGGCGTTCGCATTCAGACTCACACAGAACCCCTTCCCGTCCCCCCCCCTGCCCACACATCACGCGTCCCCACATCTGCAAACAACATTTCTGGTGGAGAATAGATGCTCACAAATCACATACATTATAAAGAAAGCTATTTTATGCTACTAAATATTAAAGTACTATTAAAGATGTGTGTCCTCTATCCCGGATAAATATATCTTGAACACTGACACTGATTAGCTTTAAGTAAAAAAGAACAATTGAAAAAATGCGTAGTAGGCCCATTTCTTTGGGTACGTTGTCACTAGAGAATCTGAGGGGGAAGCTGTGGTGGGTGGAGGTGCTGTCAGTAAAGCTGCAGCACCCATCGGATCAGGGCTTTACAGAATGGGGTCTCTGGGGGACCCTTGCAGCACTAGAGAGCCAGGCACGCGGTAAAGGAATCACGTAAAATGCAGTGCATGGGACTTGCAGGGCTGTTAGCAGCACGCGGGATGTGAAGGTCAGTGGCTAGCAACAAAGCACATGACCATACCATAACTAATGAATAAAATAGCAATGTGTTCAAATTTCTGTACAGAGTACCACATACACAGAGACCAGCAGGGCAGTCATGTGGCTGAGCAGTAGCAGGCAGCATCTTGCACAGGAGATTCAGGCCATAGCAGGTTGACTCTTTTTGCAATTATGTGTATCGAGGGACAGGTCTGCATCGAAGATGACCCTCGAATTACTAATCAGCGGACTAATCTGCTTCTCCAGAAATCGGCCCCTATTGCCTGCATAACAAACATTAGAATACTGGGATGATAGCACGGTGGGTTTCGCAAGAAATCTGTTTGTAGTATGTTATAAGTCATGTTTGAATCCTGGCTTGATAACTCGAGAGCACCCTGTTGCAGGGTGTGACTAGCTCGTTTTCTTTCCGGCATGACCAGGTTTATGAGACTGCAGTGGAAATATTGCTGTGCAACCATTGTGCATGCTACAGTTTGGATCTCCTGGTGGGACAATGCCTTTGCAATCCACGAGGCCAATGCACTTGCTGCAGAGGTCGCTGTGTTTAACTTAGCATTCCATCCGTTCAACGTGCATACGATTATTGTTAGTTAATGATGACATCTGGTAGTTGAGTGCCAAGAAGGACATGCGTTTGTGTTCAGTAGCACGTGGATTTCATTGCCGCTAGTTGAGTCCATTGCAAACCTCGTTTATGGTCTTGCAAACAAGCAGGGAGAGCATTGTGAGTGGCTACACCGGGTGCAGGCAGGGTTCTGCAGCTTCCTCCTGGACTCTCAATAAGAGGTAGTCCGTGGGTCTGCAGAGCAGCACTACACAATACTTTTAATAATTCACCATAAACAAGAACTGAAAGGAGTGTGGAGTGTCAACAAAAATAGACATTTTAGCCCCTCTCTCAGCTACCAAGACAGACTCTAAGCCTACTTGTCATTGTGTAACCCCCTCCTTTTCCCTCTCTCTTCCTCTCGTGTATTCTCTCTCTCTCTCTCTCTTTACATGTGCTTCCCCTTTATTCTCTCATCTTCTCTCTCTCTCTATGGGCTCACTGTCTCTGCCCATGTTCCATCTCTCATTACCTGTGAGTTATCTGTCCTTTGTGCTCTCAGTTCCTTTTCATCTCTCTTTTCTCCTCTTCCGCTGTGTCTCTTTCCTCTGTTCTGTGCTCTCGCCTTGTCCCCCGCCGGATCTCTCCCCACTGCTCACATTCTCATTCGTTCATCCACCCGTCCTCACACTCGTGTATTTTTACGTTTGACACTGCTGCCTGTAAGGTAGGGTTGTTAGCACTATGCGATTGACGCAAAGGGTTATCACTGATGCTAGCTCCGTGCTATCATTTCTGCCCACATGGACACCAGGTAATGGCAGCACACGTAAGAATAATGTACCACCATTAGCATGTAAAACCTAATGCTTTTTGTCATATTTCGGTGGGATTTTTGGATAGTAAATTGCACATTTTGGAGGCCATTTTCCCAAATATTTCATGGGGGGGCCCCCCCCGGAACCCTCTTGGGTGGTGTGGGCTCGGGTGCTGTGCGCGCTTGCTGAAAAATTTCTCCTGGGAAATCTACGCCCCACCAGCTTTCAAACTCACCAGCCGCCACTGGACAAGGGGAATGTGCATGTCATGATGCCTACCCCCGGGGACCCAGACCACGTCCAGCAACCCCGGAAGCAGGCATCAAGTTATCCTAAGCAAGCCCAACAACCCCTGCTAGGGGCGCCAGGCTCATATGGAGAGTCAGTCCTGGCGCCATAGGTGCCAGGCTCATAGATTAAAACTTACCTGATGCAGACCATGCTGCAAGAGCTCCAAGCCAAAAGAGGCTTGGAAGGGACTACTTTACTTGGGGACTATTTTTTACTCGGGCAGGGCTGGGGGGGAATACTTACCTGGGACTACTTTGGAGGCTATTTAAACCACGCCCGAAGAGCAGCACACGCTTCGCGTTATTCTGCATCCAGCAGCGTAACGCTCACCGTGCCTGCAAGTCTGCATCCAGCCTTCTGCCACGCCCGCCTCGAGTTTGGAGCTTCTAGAAAAAGGGAGAAAGAAGGAGAAAAGGCTAGAACAAGAGCAATACCTTTAATCCTTACCTGAATTCCCGATCCATCGCGCCTTCGAGCTGGAAGAAAGAAGTTGTTTTATGCGCGTCGCCTAGCCTGCTGCAGCGCCGCGCTGAACTCACCGGCCTTCGCAGCATCTTCACATTCCACCGCATCCTCCTGCATGTTCCCGCCGCACTCCGGCACCTAAGGAGAAGACAAGAACAGCAAGGTGAGCCAAGGGAATGGAGTAGGGGGGGTTACTCTTACCTTAATCCTCTGCGAGAGGTCGCCCGCGTCCGCCAGCTCCAGAACAATGTTCAACTCATTGTTCTCGATGAAGGAGTCCAGATACTTGATGATGTTGGGGTGGTTCAATTGCTGTGGAGAAAGGAGCAGATGGTTGAAGATAGTGGAAAGGAGTCGCTGCATTAAGTCATTGCAGGAGTAATCTGATAGTCTTACTTTTTAACATAGCAAAAATGCACCCAGATTGTCAAAAATACATGTATCGGTGCTCCTTAAACATGTCTGAGAAACTTCAAATCCCTGTAAAATGGGTTGATCTTAAATGAATCTAGATTTGGAACTCCTAGGCACATAGAGTAAACTTTTTATCCAAAATCATTTTACTAGCTTAAAGAAATACATTTGTATGTGATAAAACAAGCTATTCTCCACATCCCAAAACGTTTAGCTTTCCTGAAATTCAAATTTTGACATGCAACGCTACCAACTTGCGTGCATTTCCCCCATAACCATACTGTGCTTAATAAAGAAAGATCTCATTTCATCGAGGGCTTCGAGGAGAACTCAAGGATGTCTTGGCTCAAGTTGTGAACCCACCTAAAGTCTGCGCTGAATATATAGAATTAGTGGTCCAGTTAGATCAGACTTCAGAGCAGAAAGGCTTATCAAGCCAAGTTTGAAAATCGGGTGTTGGTCAAAACCCACGCTAACCCCAAAGGAGCAGATGCTTCAGAACCCATGCAAATCAGAGGGGTTAAAGGATCCTTAACCCAGAAGGAAAGAGAAAGGAGACGGCAAATGCAATTGTGTCTATATTGTGGAACTTCTGGGCATTTTCTACGGGATTGCCCTGTAAAACCACCCACGAAGGTGGTAGGAGCTGCTGATAAAAGCCATATAGAGTCAGACTCAGGAAACGACCACGCCCGATAAGCATAGAGGTCCGCTTGCCGAGCTTGAAGAAGGATACTCAGACCTCGCATTTCATCATACCAATGGTCCTCGTAGATCCAGGGCAGCCATCGCGTATGCACGCAGTAAGGGCATACATTGATAGCGGGCCATAGGAAACTATGTGGACTATGAATTGGCTTCCAGGATGAATCTACCTCTCTGCCGAAAAACCACCTCAGATGTCATCACCACAGTCGATGGAACTGAAATTGCCTCTGGGCCTGTAACTCATTCCACTGCAGAGATGACACTATTGGGTCAGGATGGGTATCGAGAGACTATTGTGTTTGATCTAATCAAAGCCCCACAGTTCCAAATAATACTGGGTTTACCTTGGTTGGAAACACATAATCCTTGTATTGATTGGCGAGAGAAGAGAATAACCTTCCCAGATTGTGCACAAACCTGTTACCCAAAGAAAAGTCAGAACGCAGGCCTGGCCACAGTAACCACAGCAGTCATGCAACTACCTCCAGAATACCAAGAATTCCAGGATGTCTTCCAAAAAGAACAGGCAAACACCTTACCTCCTCACAGATCATACGATTGTCAAATCGATCTCATAACCCGTGCACAACCCCCTTGTAGCAGGATCTATGCCCTTACGGAACCTGAGAACCTTCACCTACGACAATACTTAGACCAGTACCTTGCCAATAGCTTTATTCGCCCATCCAAGTCCCCTGCATCTTCATCTTTGTTCTTCGTGCCCAAAAAGGAAAATGCGTTTTTCATGCCACAGAAGTTGAATTCCTTGGGTTTATCCTGACCCCAAAGGGAGTCCGAATGGACTCACGAAAGGTGGACGCAATCCTTAAGTGGCCATCACCAAGTTCCGTTAAAGGAGTACAAAGCATGCTCGGCTTTGCCAATTTCTACCGCAGATTCATCCTGGATTTTTCACATGTTGTACATCACATCACAGCACTCTTGCAAAAAAATAAACACTTTATGTGGACTGAAGAAGCTGAAAATGCCTTCCAAGAGCTGAAGGCGAAATTCACGTCTGCACCTGTATTAAAGCACCCGCGCCCTGAACTTCCATACATAGTGGAAACTGATGCATCCAGTCTAGCCATGGGAGCTGTCCTGCCTCAAAAGGACCCTGAAACTGGCCAGCTTCATCCAGTAGCATTTTGGTCCAGAAAGTTCTCGGGAACCGAGTTAAACTATGCGGTTACCGACAAGGAGTTTTTAGCCTTAAATCCGCCTTCAAGGCTTGGCGGCACTATCTTCTCGGTGCCAGGCATACCATTACTGTGATCACCGATCACCGGAACTTACAGTATTTAAAGACAGCCAAGGCCCAATCGTCAAATCAGCTCCGATGGGCATTGTTCTTTGCCGAGTTCGATTTCGTAATAACCTATCGACCAGGTTGTAAGAATGGTAAAGCAGGCGCCTTATCCCGAATAGGGATGGGAGAGGCAGAAGTGAACCCAGAACCAGTACCTATAATTTCCGAACAAAGAATTCTTGGCATGACTACTCTACAGACACTAGAGGACATTCAGGTAAAGATCCAGCAACTCTCTGATCCTACAGCCCTGCAGGACTGGGCAAAAAAGGCCCAGACTACTCTGTCACCAACGATCTGCCTTATTACCAAGGGCGGCTATTTCTGCCACACAAGGAACTACAAGAGCTAGTCATTTCCCGTTATCATGATACCCTAATGGAGGGGCACCCAGGTATTGCAAAAACTGAAGCTAAAATTAAAAGACAATTCTGGTGGCCCACCTGGCGAAAGGATATTAAATCATTTGTGATGTCTTGTGGCATTAGCGCCCAAAACAAAAGTCAAAAGAAAAAAACAGCTGGACTCTTACAACCTTAAGACATTCCACCTACACCATGGCACACCTTATCGTTAGACTTTATTACTGATCTACCCCCATGCAATGGATTTAACACCATTCTAGTTATTGTGGATCTTTTTTCCAAGATGGCCCACTTTATTCCTTTAAAGGGATTACCTTCAGCTTCAATCCTGGCCAAGGAGTTCCTCGAAAACATTGTTCGCATACACAGATTTCCATCCATATTGGTGTCTGACCGGGGCAATCAATTCATTTCACATTTTTGGAAAAAATGCTGTCAATTGGCGCAAATCGATGTGAGGTTATCGACCAGTCACCACCCCCAGACCGATGGTCAAACGTAGAGGACCAACCAGACTCTCGAACAATACCTGCGTTGTATGTTACATCAGACTGAGAGTAACTGGAAAGACATTCTTTGGATCGCCGAATATGCATACAATAATTCAGTACACTCTGGAACTGGACAAAGCCCCTTTTATACCTTATATGGGCACCATCCTCGAACCCCAGACCTTGACTCACCCCAACACTTAGAAATGCCCGCAGTGGACTATCTGCACGCTACGATTGCACAAGCCTTTAAGGAAGCAACTACACATTTAAAACAAGCGAAAGAAAAATACAAGAAAGATGCTGATCGGCATAGAAGTGATACTCCACAATACCAGATAGGGGACCAAGTTTGGTTAGCCACAAAACATATACCTCTAAAGGGAACACAGACCTTTAACCCCAGACATTTGGGACCTTACTCTATTAAGGCCATTATCAACCCGGTGGCTGTCAAGTTGGACTTACCTGCTAATATGCAAATTCACCCCGTCTTTCATGTGTGACTTTTGAAGCCAGTGCAACCAGGGACAAGACTAACCAAGCCACCAGACCCTATCCTTGTAGACGGAGAACCCGAATTTGAAGTTAAGAACATCCTGGACTCCAAGCTGATAAAGTCAAAACTCTTTTATTTAATCGACTGGAAAGGTTACGGACCACAGGAAAGATCATGGGAACCAAGTGACCATGTTCATGCACCCCGATTTGTGAAAAAATTCCACCGAAATTTCCCAGATAAACCGAAACCACAGGGAAGAATGACTTTAGGAGGGGCCTTGGGGGGGGGGGTGGGGAGTGCTGTCATGATGCCTACCCCCGGGACCCAGACCACGTCCAGCAACTCCGGAAGAATGGCATCAAGTTATCCTAGGCAAGCCCAACAACCCCTGTTAGGGGCTATTTGGGTCCAGTCCTGGCGCCTATGGCGCCAGGCTCATTTAGAGAGTCAGTCCTGGCGCCATGGGTGCCAGGTTCATAAATTAAAACTTACCTGATGCAGACCATGCTGCAAACTTACCTGATGCAGACCATGCTGCAAGAGCTCCAAGCCAAAAGAGGCTTGGAAGGGACTACTTTACTTAGGGACTATTTTTTACTCGGGCGGGGCTGGGGAGGAATACTTACCTGGGACTACTTCGGAGGCTATTTAAACCACACCCCAAGAGCAGCACACGCTTCGCGTTATTCTGCATCCAGCAGTGTAACGCTCACCGTGCCTGCAAGTCTGCATCCAGCCTTCTGCCAAGCCCGCCTCGAGTTTGGAGCTCCTAGAAAAAGGGAGAAAGAAGGAGAAAAGGTAAGAACAAGAGCAATACCTTTAATCCTTACCTGAATTCCCGATCCATCGCGCCTTCGAGCTGGAAGAAAGAAGTTATTTTATGCGCGTCGCCTCGCCTGCTGCAGCGCTGCGCTGAACTCACCGGCCTTCGCAGCATCTTCACATTCCAACACATCCTCCTGCATGTTCCCGCCGCACTCCGGCACCTAAGGAGAAGACCAGAACAGCAAGGTGAGCCAAGGGAATACACAGAGGAATATTAGCTACCCCCCCATAGACTTACCTGATTTTACCGCTGGGGGTACTATTCCTCTTCACGGTTCGGCGCAGCTTCCACTGCATCTTCGCCAAACCCCGGCCCCTAAGGGGAAACAAAAGGACAGCAAGGTGAAACAAAGGGACTAACAAGGGGAACCCTCCTCACCACAATAGACTTACCTGATTTTACCGCCGGAGGTATTATTCCCCAAGACTTCATACTTTCTCTCAGCGCCTGAATAAGGGAGAAAGCAACAGGTTATTTTATCGAACTGTATTGGAAAATACAAATCCTTACCAGAATACTACCGGTTGCCACGAGGAACTCTTCATTAGGGTCAAGCTGCAACCTGCAAGGAATCGTACAAGAGTGAAAGTCAGGCATTTGAACTCTTACGAACTTTATACTTACGGCGTCTTGCCGAGAATCTCGGAGTCAATATTGTTCTGGTACTCACTAATTCCTTCGAGCCAGTGAAGCAACTGGTTATCAACGCGCCCCTGCGCTCAATGCAGGATGGAGAGCTCATCTTTTCAAACCATCAGGTGAGACTATAAGAGGGGACATCAAAGGTGATCTGTGGGGAGAACAGCGGGGGTGGGGGGGATTTCCGCTCAACTCCACGGATGGTTAATTCTATTACAAGACCGGAGGCGAGCATTATGCTTTTACTTCTTTAATTACTGCTCAACAGCAATTCAAAACTTACTTTTAAAACTGTTTTTTTTCTTTCTTTTTTTTTAGAACATGTGCCCAACTGGCTTAAAAACAAACCTAAACAAAAACATAAACAAAAGCATGAGGACAAGAACTATCCTTCCCAAGAATCCTAGAGGCTCTGTAGTCCTAGCCTCCTTTCTGTCCACCAATGGTAGTCCTTTGTCTGGTATAAACTCCTCTGACTCTAGGTCCTTTCCTCTTCTTTTTTGCTGGCTCGACAGTTAAGTGTTCCATTTATTTAGCTAAGCGTTTCATGTTATGATAATGTGAGGTTTTCTATTAAGGCTAATGTGTTCACAGCGGACGTATTGTGTAGCGCGTAGGTTGCTTATTTGATACCACGAGCGCAGCGTATTAATATGAGCATCAGCGCCCGATTTCGTGAGTGACAGGGCGTATTGAGGGAACGGGCATCCCGCGAGCGATCTTGCTCGCCTAAGGGAGCCCGTTCCCTCTGTGACGACTAAGGCACGAAAAGCGCGTAGGTTTGCAGCCGCGGAACTGAAAGCGGGCACATTGGAGCTTCCGCGCATTCGCGGAAGGAGACTACGGCTCGGGCAACGTTCCTTACTCGAACGTTCCGTGTGGTGAGCAGCGGTAGGACGGTCGAATACACGGAGCATTTTGGTCTGATACGAGCGTTCGGAGAGGCATTAAAAAAAAAAGGAAAGAAATTTAATCCACACGCTCGTGAGCTGCACTGTTAGAAAGGCAGTTTAAGCTACCCTTAAGCAGCTCTGGACAAGACCTACTGTCATACAGTGATGGCCTGTGACAGAGGAGAGGAGTACTGGGAAGAGTACTCAGAACATGAGCAGGAGTTACCTGAGGAAGAATTCGACCTCTCCCAGAGTTTCAAAAAGGTATTAGGGGATTCCCTTGTGAGAGCAGTAGCTCAAGGGGTCCAGCCTATTCAGGACAGATTACAAGTCCTTGAAGATATTTTGAGCACAAAAGCTGGCAGAGTTGAATACCCAGGGGAGGGGACCTCCACCACTGAGCCTCTGCATAAAGAACAAAGGGGAAGTAAAGCAGCCCAGAAGAGAAAGCACTCTTCCCCCCCCCCCCCCGGGCTTAGACATGGGGAAGAGAGAGAAGTCCCTAGAGGCAGCTGATGCCTTCGACAGGCTCAAGGACGCGTTCCTTTCCAGGTCAGCAGTGCCCAGCCTCGTACCCCCTACCCCAGGGGCGAAAAACATAGGGGTCACACCGTCTTCCTCAGATGAATATGAGGAACAGGAGGAAGACGTGAGAAGTCTGTCTGAGAGCATCGTAGAAAAAGAGAGACAGACGAGAAAAGATGCCAGCGTGGTGGAAGGAAACCCCGAAGAGGACATGTCTGATATGTTTGAGCCTGATGCCATCAGGCATCCGAGGTCCACTGATTGGGCGCCATCCCCAAGAGTGGCGCTACACATGTCCCAGAAACTCAGAAAGCCTCTGGAGAAGGAGATCAGGTTCAGATAAAAATCAGTGTCCCAGGCCAGAGCTCACGGGCAAGGTGGCGGAGACCCCGGAACTTGACCCCAAAATGTTGACCTTCATTACAAGGGCCGCTAAGGACACGCGCAGAGGAATGGATCTCGCATGGCGGTCCTGTCAGGATAAAGTGTTGGATCTGACAGGCCCAATAGCAAAAATCATGGACCTCGCTGAGAGGGCCAAGGACACTGGGGAGCCAGTAGACCCGTACACGCTGGCTGGATGGGCTCAGAGAGCCGTTTGCCTCTTAGGAAACGCAAATACCGCGATTTCGACAGAGAGGCGTAGGTCTGCACTGTTGAAAGTGGACAACAAATTGGGAGACCTAGCATCATACGAAGCGGGAGAAGGAGCGCAGGGTCTCCTATTTGGCGACACGTTCATCAAGGAAATGAACAGTTTTGTAGAGACCTACACCGCTCTCGAGAGAGCCCAGGCATCAATCAGGAAGGTTTTCCCTTCTCTGGTTTTTGCAGGGGCCGGTCGCAGCAGAGGTCGTTCGTCCGGCCGCCTCAACTTCAACAGAAGACCATAAGCGCCCAGGGCCCAATACTGGGAATCACACCAACAGGATGCATTCTTCCTGAGCCGGGGAAGAGGTTCCAGAGAGCGCAGAGGACGAGGATACTTCAGGCACCAGAATAGCCCCACAGGTGAGAACAGGAGCCGCAAGTTATCCCCCGGTGGGAGGGAGAACGCAGCTTTTTATAGACAACTGGCGCGCAGTATCAGCAGACGCATGGGTGATGCAGACAGTCCAGGGTTTCCAACTAGATTTCATGCAGGAGCCATGGCAGCCATGGCCTCCCCAGCGCATGCATTCCTCGGCAGAAGAGAAAGTTCTCTTAGATGCAGAATTAGAGGTGCTAGCGCAGAAGCAAGCAATAGAGAGGGCAGAGACTCGGGCGCAGGGTTTTCTGAGCAACATTTTTTCGGTTCACCGCAAAGGGAAGGTGAGACCAGTTATCAATCTGAAGGAACTGAACGGATGGTTAGAGTACAGGCACTTCAAGATGGAGGGGATGCACTTATTGGCGGACCTCCTAAGGAAAGACTATTGGCTAGCCCGTCTAGATTTGAAAGACGCATACCTGACAGTTCCAGTCGCTCCCCTGTTCAGGCGTTTTCTGCGTTTCAGGTGGAAAGAGGAGATTTGACAGTTCAAGACCTTGCCGTTCGGACTGGCATCAGCGCCTTGGACGTTCACGAAACTGATGAGGCCGGTAGCCACCACAATGCGAGAGCAAGGCATAAGGATGATCATATATTTGGACGACATCCTTCTGATGGCAGAGAGCAAGGAAAGACTGCAGAGACAGGTGCGTTGGTCGACCGCCTTTATCTCCAGCCTCGGTTTCTTCATCAGCGAGGAGAAGTCGGTGCTCGTCCCGAGCAGGAGCCTGGAGTTCCTAGGCTTCGACATAGATACAAGAAAGGCCACGCTAGCGCTCCCGCCCGCCAAAATAAAGGCCATCAAGAAGGAGCTGAGATCAGCTCTGGGGAGACAGCTTATTTTGCTTCGGAATCTAGCCAGGATAGTGGGTCTTCTGGCAGCCTCGATCCAGGCTATCTTCCTCCGGACCGTTACACTATCGAGCCCTTCAGAGGCTCAAGATCAAGTACCTGCAGAAAGGATGGAGATACCATCATCAGGTCCCTTTGGACGAGGACAGTAGGTCAGAGCTTCATTGGTGGCTGAGCAATATGGAAGCGTGGAACGGCAGAGCCATTTTCGGGGACAGACCAGAACTCATAATAGAGTCGGACGCCAGCAGGTCAGACTGGGGAGCCAGGTGCGGAAGCACAGAAACAGGTGGAAAGTGGTCCCCAGAAGAGCTGGAACTGCATATCAATTGTTTGGAGCTCCTGGCAGGATCCTTCGCGGTGAAGGCATTCTCCAGAGACAAAGCTCAATGCTGCATTCTGCTACGCATGGACAATATCTCAGCGGTAAGCTATATCAACAAGCTCGGGGGGACGAAGTCCAAGATGCTAGTGGAGATAGCCAAGGACTTCTGGCACTTCTGCCTGAGCAGGAATATAGCAATCAAAGCGGAATATCTTCTGGGAGCAAAGAATTTTGTTGCCGTTTGGAATTCTCGCTATCTAGTGGACTCCAGCGACTGGAGGCAGCACGAATCAGTGTTCAACAAATTGCAACGCAAATGGGGGCCGATGAATATGGATCTGTTCGCCTCCAGACTAAACGCGCACCTGCAGATTACTTCAGCTGGAGGCTAGACCCCGAAGCGTTGGGGACGGACGCTTTCCTTCAGTGTTGGGGACAGAACGTCCATTACGCATTTCCCCCCTTCGCGATGGTAGCCAGAACACTAGCGAAGGTGCGCAGAGACAAGGCCGAGCTAGTGATAGTAACTCCGGAATGGAGTTCTCAGGCCTGGTTTCCGATTCTGATGGATCTTTCCATGGATTTCCCTCAGAGGATCTCACACCGAGAGGATCTCCTACTAGATCCAGCAGGAGCGCCTCACCCTTTGGTCAGGGATCAGACCTTGAAGCTGTTGGCTTGCAGAATTTCAGGAGAAGATGGCGCTTGCCGGGGCTTTCAGAGGAACCTGCAGTGCTCATCGATGTATCATGGGCCCCCTCGACAGTTAGGAGCTATAATTCCGCTTGGCAGGCCTGGGAATTATGGTGCAGGGAGAGGAGTATTCCTCCCATTTCAGTTCCTATAACTCAGGTTATACATTTTCTAGCAGCACTAAGCGCGGAGGGGAAAGCTTTCAGGACGATAGGAGTGTACAGGTCAGCCATTTCGGCGGGCCATGATCTAGTGGAAGGAGTACCCGCGGGAGAACATCCAGCGGTGATAAGACTCCTCAAGGGCATTAAGGTGAGCAAGCCTCCGTGGCCTAGATATTCAGTATTATGGGACGTTACAAAGATACTGAGCATGCTAGAGCAATGGCCAAGAAACGAGCTGGTGTCAGGGAAGCAGTTGTCTGGAAAGCTAGCTATGTTATTATGTTTAGTGTCATGCAGGCGCATTTCTGATGTTAAGGCTCTCGAGATTGACCGGAAGATTTTCTATCCGGAAGGAGTAGCGTTCAACATAGCGCAGCGTACCAAGACTAATTCCAAGATAATTACTTATCTGTATTTTCCAGGCAATAGTAAGCTCTGCGTAGCACAATGCTTAAAGAGATATGAGACAGTGACAGACGCTGTGAGACCTGCAGGAGTGACTCAGCTCCTTATTGCGCGTAGGAAGCCATTTAAAGCAGTAGCAGTAGCAACCATAGCGAGATGGGTGAAAGAAGTCATGCAATTAGCAGGAATAGACATATCGAGTTTCAGGGCTCACTCAGCTAGGGGAGCCATGGCTTCAGGAGCTTTTGCAGCCGGAGTTCCACTGCAGGAGATCATGAAAGCTGCAGACTGGGCCAGTGATTCAGTATTTAGGAAATTCTACTTTAAGCCAGTCACTAATATTGCAGCGGCAGTGATTCAAAGCTTTGAACAAGCACAATGCTCGCCTCCGGTCTTGTAATAGAATACAGATTGCCCATGCGATAAGCACAGGAAGTCTTGATTCTATTAAAGACACGGAGGCAATCATTATCCCGCCCATCTGAAGTTCAAATAATGTTCTACTGCATTGTATTTAAACTGTGTAAAAGATTTCACGGCCCTGATGATGATGCCCTTATCTTTGTTTTAGGGGGCGACCAGAAAAATAACAGGGACTGATGGAAAGAAAGAGGTCTACACTGTGAAGCGCAGCAGAGTGATTACAATGGTTAAATTTGGATCTGTTTAGCAGTTACAAGACTAGACAGCGAGACAGGATGAAAAAAGAAGAGGAAGGGACCGAGAGTCAGAGGAGTTTATACCAGACAAAGGACTACCATTGGTGGACAGAAAGGAGGTTAGGACTACAGAGCCTCTAGGATCTTGGGAAGGATAGTTCTTGTCCTCATGCTTTTGTTTATGTTTTTGTTTAGGTTTGTTTTTAAGCCAGTTGGGCACATGTTCTTAAAAAAAAACAGTTTGAAAAGTAAGTTTTGAATTGCTGTTGAGCAGTAATTAAAGAAGTAAAAGCATAATGCTCGCCTCCGTGTCTTTAATAGAATCAAGACTTCCTGCGCTTATCGCATGGGCAATCTGTATTCCCTTTCTCCATTTGCAGAAGAATATTCCTACGGGCCAAGCAAACGAAGCTAGGTGGGCCAGTCCATCATCTCGGCCCTACGCGTCACATTGGTGGAGACCGCAGCTGTCCAGTACCGATCGACGCCTCTGTGGGAGCCAGGTGAGCGTAACAGTGCAGTGGCGTCGCTCGACACTATAAAAGCATTTGATTCCGTCAACTGTAACTGGCTCCTGAGCGTGCTTGCTCATTTTGGGATGGGGAGGGGTACCTCCTGTGGATAAGACTCCTCTACAGGGATCCGAGGGCAAGGATGAAAACGTGTAGACATATTTCGGAGGGATGGACAATTGGAAGGAGTATGAAGCAGAGTTGCCCACTCTCCCCGATGCTGCATATATTGCCACTGGAACCATTTGCTGTTTTTCTTAGAGCGGAGTACAGAAACACTGGAATAGAGATAGACGGGGTGGTCCACCAGCTCCTGATATACGCAGACAATATACTTCTCTATATTGTGAACTCGAGGAAACACTTGCCAGACCTGCTGGAGGCCATGGGGGCCTTCGCCATACTGTCGGGCATCACTATTAACAAGGAGAAGTCATCGTTGTTCCCCCTAGCAGACTAAAGGAGGGCTCACCCCAACCAACTGCCTAAGTTAGGACTCCCATGGATGCCATTAACCTTCCGCTTCTTAGGAGTGGACATATATCATGACGCTACGTTGACACATACAGCTAACACACAGGCAGCCCTAAACAAAATAGGGAAGTCGATGAAGTTCTGGAAGACGCTCCCATTGGGGATGATAGGTAGAGCGCCCTTAATAAAGTTGACGGTGCTGCCCCGCTTACTATATTACTTTATGAATATCCCACACAACATACCCGAGTCCTTCTTTAAACATCTCCAAACAATGGCAAGATAATTCCTGTGGGGCGGGGGAAGAAACAGAATAGCGCTGAACACATTGCAAAGAGATTATGAAAGGTGGGATCAGGCTGTCGGACTTTGAACGTTATTACCTGGCGGGTCAACTCCAATTTGTGGTACGGTGGCTGGGGGATGATACGTCCATAGACACACTGCTCTTTCAACCAGCAATACGTCATTATTACCTAAGGGAACTTTTATGGATAGATGAAGCCACAACTAAACAGCTCCCCAACATGGTCAAATTGGGCCTGACCATATAGAAAAGGGCTTGGAAAACTCAAGGGATACGAGACCCCTTCTCCAGGCAGATTCCCCTCGCTTGATTGGTCGACACCCACATTGAGTCCCTAACAACATATCGTGCTCAGTGGGAGGACAAGGGAGTGGCCCAGATCGGGGACCTATGGAGAGATGGACAATGGCTGGACTTCCAGACCCTAAGCAGTCGTAC
Source organism: Ambystoma mexicanum (assembly GCF_040938575.1). Classification (NCBI taxonomy): domain Eukaryota; kingdom Metazoa; phylum Chordata; class Amphibia; order Caudata; family Ambystomatidae; genus Ambystoma; species Ambystoma mexicanum. The sequence goes on from NC_090923.1 coordinate 652,657,730, forward strand.
CACCTACCGATTTAGTGACAACAAATACTGATTAAAAAAAAGATTTTTATTTTTTTGGGCTGGATTTAGCAGCCTGTTCAGCCATGGTTGCAGGGTGCGCAAGTACACAGAATCCGAGGAACGTTATTCAGTGGGGATTTGTCCAAGCTGCTGCTTTTAGAATGGTGTGTTCTTACTGGCAGCAGTTAGCAGACCAGTGTGCCAGTGCAACCTCCCCAGACTGTCAGAGGCGCCCCTGAGATCCGCTCCAGCACTTCTGGATATCAACAGCCAAATGGTTCACCGTACCTCAGCTCCCTGGAGTCACCTACATGCTCGGGCGAGCTGCTGAAGCAATGACGAGCCATTCCTCCTAACGAGTTCTGGCAGGTGTGAGCTATGCGCCAGGAGCCGGGGGGAAACCGCACGTTTCAGCCACGCACTGCGCAAGTCTCGTCACTTCCACCCTCCTGCAAGTGCAATATGCTATTACTTCAGCGTAGCTGCACAACGCAGCGCCTGCTCTCCGGCACCTGCTACATACTTGCCAACCCTACCGATTTAGGCGGTACAATACCACTTTTTAAGCAGTCCTACTGCCTACCGATTTAGTGGCAACAAATACCGATTATTTTATTTTTTTAAATTTTGTTTTCAATATTTTTGAAACTTTAAGATTCCTACAGATTTTTGGTCACAGAATGTAACAGCATGGTCCGGAAGATCAATAAGAGATGGAAGAAGTTGCCAGAGGGGGAGAAGAATGAGGGGGAATTGGATGCGTGGTATGATGTATCAGAAGAAGGGCACACAGTATCCAGACTCTATGAACAGCTCCTACACAACAACAATGAGGGGGAACTGCATGTGAGAGCTAGATGGGAAGAAGAACTTCAAAAAACGTTCACGGACGAGGAATGGAGCAGGATACTCGGGTACACGAAGAAGGTCTCTAGGAATGCTAGATTTAAACAACTGCAGCGCTACCTCACACACAGAGCAGGCCTGATGCCCAAGAAAATGTCTTTAATTGGAAGCAAGCAAACCCGAAGCTGTCCGTGCTGCGCAGCAGAGAAGGCGGATATGCTACACATGTTCTGGACCTGCCCGGGATAACCAACTTCTGGGACACTGTTAAAGACAGGGCAGAGACAGGGGGGATGCAAATGCGGGAATGGTCCCCAGAGTCTTATCTGTTGGGGCTGTTCCCGAGGGGCAGCAAGAAAAGGACCCATACTGCAAAAATTAAAGACTTAATGTGCATACTGGCGAAGCGCGGCATCGAATTGGCATGGAACAAAGGCACAGGCCATCGATTGAACTGTGGTGGGCTGATCGGAGGAAATGAATGATAGCAGAGACAACAGTGGCGACCAGAGAGATGCAGAGGGGGAGAAGAGGGGCCAAGATACTTGCATGGAACTCCCTCGTACAGGATCTTTTTGAGGGCACTGAAAGGCATGAGACAATAGACCCCGGGAAGCAGGAGTAAGACTGAGCTTTCAGCGGCAAGGGGAAGAAGGACTTCCAGCAGAGTGGGATGCCAGTAGCCATGAGCAGGGTGAATGGGTCCAAACACGGTGGCCATGGACAAATAGAGGTAGAACATTGTGGACAGACACGGCGGAGGCCAAGCCAGTGCGCCAGGATGGAATGAAGAAGTAGCCAGGTGTTCTCTGCTACCACACTCATGACGAATGATGTGCGCTGCTACATACTCTTTATCATTGGCCAAGTGACTGCCATTTCCACATCGATAGCATCTCCTGCCCTGTGGATACCTTGCTTCGGCAGTAGGCGCACCTTATGGACGTCCAATGTTCTTGGCATGTCGGGGCATCAGAATACTTTCTTTCAAGACAGCCTTCCCTTTCTGGTCCATTTTCTTTCCATTTCCAGCCTCTTGTTTTTAAGTTGTCTTGGTCATCTTATTGAGCATTCAATCCTCCACTCCTATCTTGTAACTGTTGCTACTCTTCTCTGTGTACCTTGATGCACAATTCTCCACATTTCCTCCCTGATCTCGTCATTTATACATTTGACCATCAATTGATCCCATACGTGTTCATCTTGACAGTGGGTAAAACAACAATTAACAGCCAGACCCCTCAAGATTGTGACACATTCTTCAATAGATTTTCCAGTTTTTTATTCCCTGGTGGCAAAATGATAACGCAGAATAATTATGCTTTCCTGCACCTCATAATGCTTGTTAAGCTTGGATATGCTCCTCTCAAACTGACCTACATCAGAAAGGACCACTGGCTGTGGCAACTTCTTTAGCACTTCCTGGCAGACACATCCCAGACAGTGAAATAACAAAGCCTCTTTCCTGTGTAAGCATTGTATCAAGAATAGACAGACACAAGTGATCACAGTTCAACTGTGTTTATTAAACTGTTCATGCAGGTTGGAAAAACACCTAATCTAAACCTAAATCTAAGATGAGAGCATGCTATGACCATCAAATCAAACTAAGGCAGTCCTAGTGGCATCTTGTCAAAATAAAAGGGCCAATACTAAAAAACCTATTCCCAATCTTACAACTAAATACCAAAAAGAGTGTGGGATTTGAGTCACAAAAAAGAAAGAAGTGTTCACAAATAATAACTCAGAATGTGATAGCCCCACACTTTGAGCAAGGTGGGACTTCTGAGCACAGCACAAGCTCAAGCTTTCCCAGCACGAGACGGCAGTTCTGCTTCAGGTATCGGGGCCATCGGTGGTTTAGTCTCTTTTCTACAAAACGGTCTCTGGCCTCCGAGGACCTGATAGACTCCAAAATAACAAATCTTCCTTTCAAATGTATATGTTGGGTGATGCCTCTTGACCCCTGGATCCCCCTCGTTCGGGCTTGGATCCCAAAACAGTTCCTATTCAATATCAGGACTTTCGGGGTGTAATTGTCGTGCTTCCGAGAGCCTGATAGATTCCAAAAATAATAAACAAAAAGTTCCTTTCGGATTGCACTTGTGGGGATGATTCTTCACCTCTGGCTAACCTTCTTCTGGGCTCAGACCCCTCTCGAATATCAGCATCCCTCCTGTCAGGTTCACTTCAGTTTATATTCAACCTTAGCTTCTTGATTGCTTTTACATATTGTTGGGGTGATGGCTTCTCACCTCTGGATCTCCCTCTTCTGGGCTTAGATAATTTTTGAATGTTTGCCTCCCTCCTGTCGGGTTCACTCTGGCTTTTGCAAAGATATTTTCTCTTTGGCATTCACACATTTTTAATGTCTTTTTTAAACAGTTTCCCGTGGACCTCCCTCTACCGGGTTCACTTTTATCAACCCATTGGGCCTCATTATGACCCTGGCGGTAAGGCAACAACGGCGCCGGTAGTGCTACCGATGCCTTGTTGCCTCACCGCCTCATTACAAGTTCTGCTCGCAGGGCCGTCCTGTACGCCTGGTCAGACCAGACGTGCAGAGCGGTACCCGCTAGCAGAACAGGATGCTAACAACGGTCCCATCATTAACGGGACCGTTGTTAGCAACCTCCACATTCCCATTTGAGCCCTATGAGGGCTCAAATGGGAATGGGTACGTACCGGGTCTGGGTCCCACGCATGGGAATTACTGGGTCCGCAAAGGTCGGAATGGCCCAGTAATTCCCATTTTTCAGGACCCGGACCCGAGTTTGGGGGTAGCCATGCCACTAAAAACAGCATGGCTACCTCCAAACTCGTAATGAGGCCCACTGTTTCTTGGGACTTTAGACTTTGCCCCTCTTTATTGGCACCATTACTTTGGGTTCATTCTTACCACTTCATATTTCCTTTTGTTTTCTGTTGATGCAGGATTCACTTCCCTTGCTTTTTCAACAGTTTGTCGTTCAAAGACTTTCGACTGTACAGGGTTTTTGCTAGACCCCTGTATGACAACTTTAACCTTTCTTGGCAGTTCTCCTACGGCCTTCTGGCATCAGTAGTTTCGCTCAACATTGGATTAACCAGAGTCTTTCAAGTGAGCACCCACGTGGTGCCGATTCCCTCTGCAGCTGGTCTTCCCTCAACAATTTAGAGTTCTGTGAACTTTTCTCAATGTGCCACTTTGCGACTTTCATTCAACACAGTTCGGTTTCTTATGGGTTCTCCCCTCGACTCACCTGCTGTAATGAACCGCTTGGTTTTCCTTGTATCTGGAGTCAAGACCGGTACCACGCGTCCCCCTCGGTCCTGCCTATCAGTGTGGGCACACTGCGTGTACCGTTGACATCTGCTGTAACACACTTGAGCTATTGTCCGCAGTCTTATGATTCCTTCTGCAGAGGTATCACGGGTCTGGGTCGGACAGGGCAAGGTTGCTTCTCTCCTCGTCGGCCTTTCCATATTCACTGCCTGTCTCCTCCTCTTGAACTGCTGTGCCTGGATAGCTGTCTCGTCGTGCGGTCTGCCTTGCTTGTATTGTGCTCTTGTGCTCCACCTTTTATCCCTGGGGGGAAAGGAAAGGGTCATTAGGTGTGTGTGATCCTGGCCAATTGCCTGACTTTGCCTGACCATTGGGTTGGGACATTTCAGGTAAACAGTTGTATTAATCGTTTGTCTTTCGTGGGGTAAGACAATATTTGTGTCGGAAAGGGGAGGGGTTAATGTATCTGGTTGTTCTACGGGATAGCATGGGGAAAAGGTGCTAAATGGAATTACAACCCTTGTACCAGGGGATTTGATAAACTTAGAAGGGTGAGATTGATTGGGTTTGTGAGACAGATTGGAATGACTGGATTGTTATCTTGAAAGGAACAGGATTGTGGGAATGGTAGTGTTTGGTCCAAGTAGACTGGGCGTTCGGGAAAGAATAATCAGAGGGATATGGAAAAGAATATCCGGGAGTGTTCGGACAGGGCGCAGAAAAACAGGGATAGTCTTTGGGTGCAACCGGTTTCGAGATCTTAGGGGATTGGTTCTGTACGGAGGGGTCATCGGATCTGGGCAGGAGAGATTTAATGGGAGGAAGCAAGGCAGATAGGTTATAGGCTACAAAGTCCTCAGGGATATCCTCTGCCTCTCCTTCCTCCCATAGTACTGTGTCTCACCTGGGGCATTCCCCTGAGCATAACCCTGGGTTCCCTTACCCAGGTGATCCTCCCCCGTTTGTCTACCTGTAGGGTTGGACATTGAGAGAGTCAGTTCTTCCTTGGCAACCTGAATAAGGGATTACCGAGGTCTGCTTGGGAGAATACCCTCAGGTTTCTCACACCTGTCATTCGAATAATTAGTGACAAACACCACCAGGACATATTTTGTGAAGAGTCTCTCCAATCTGTCCATCGCACCTTGGGCTTACCAGGTGATGGCAAGAAAAACATTGGTCCTGGTACATTAGCCAGGAATAAAACAAGTGGTGAAAAATGTATGTCACAGTTATTGACACCCAGCTATGCACTAGAACCAACTTTCAATATTTGTATCAGTCTCAGCAGCTGATTTCTAACACTCCCAGATCACTAAGGACATGTCACCATTGAATGCTCACACAGATTACTGCTACGAAGAAGATTGCGTAAATGCTGGATGCTGCACAGAGTACTATTCACAAAGTATGAGGATGAGTCGGAGGAGTAATGCAGATCAGCGCTGTGATGGACGCTGACAAGATGAGTGCACACTGATTTCTGCTCCAGGGGGCTTTTCTCTAGCCACCCGGAGAGCATTACAGCCTCTTCGTTGCACTGTCCAGCCCAAGCTGTGCCACCGAACGTTGCAACGTGGGCGCACTCACCGGCTCATAAAATGCTTCCAACAGGTCCGGAAGCAGCAGCTCGCACATTGTGCCCCATGCTCTTGAGCACTTCCAACACCCACAGCTGTCAAGCACAAGTAGGCACCGGTTGGGGAACACCTCTGTGTCACAGCCGGACCTGGATTCGAGCTTCTCCAAATGGCCCACTGCTTCGGGTGAAATGGGACAACAGAAAGCCACAATAAGATGGAGATTGCTGCCCCTAAAAACTTGTCACCAGTTGTTATATATTAATCTTCAGGAGGCAGTAAGGTAAGGAACAAAACCCTTTCTTTGTAAAACAGTCCTAAGCAGCGACTTCTCAGCTCACCATCACCAGCAACTGACAGTCTTTTAAACTGGAACCACTGCACATTCCACCCTTCCTCCACAGGTTCCAGGTTCTATGGATGCTGGTCACTGAACAGTGCCCGCATTATGCTGTATAAGTAACATTACACCGCATATACGTCCCACATTGTATGTGTCAGGAACACACTCCTGACACTGCCACTCTGGTCTTTGTGCATCATTGGTTCCCACCTGGCTTTGTGACAATGGTCAAGTAGGCAACTGCCCACAGAATGTATCAAATTGCGACCAAAGGACACATACCCTCTCAGTGCTACAAAACTGTAAAATTGAAATGATGAACAGCTTGTTTAGGTTTATTTCCCTAAAATAAATATGCCAATCTTTGACACCCTGGTCAGAAACCCAGTGCTGCTCATTAAGCATGCAATGGTCTAGCCTTAAACTGTCTATACCAAATTGCTAACTTCCCATGCCTTCTAGTCAGAAGGAATAATGAACTTGTTGAAAACTAAATTCAGTGATGCAAGTTAGTCTCAGCTATTCTGTGTGCAGGTACATGGATGCAAATATCCTGGAAAAGCTGCCCTACAAACAACTAAAAAATTGAGTGATAACAATCTTCAGGCATTGGACCAATAATGGGGTTGGTTAAATCCATGGAAAAGTGTCTGGAATCAATAGCTATTCCAATGGAGTTATCTTGGGATACTATTATGATTTGGGGATCATTTGGGGTAAAAGCCTCCAAAGTCAATCGCTTTTCCAGTAAAACAGGTGGGCTCTTAGAAGTCATGACTATCACTGGATAAGTGAGTCTATGTCCCACTATTTTGAATTCTACTTCAGTAACCTCATCTGCTGGTATCTCCTTTCCATCAAAATCATGTATTTCCCACAGAGAGGTTGAGGGTACTACAGTGATTTTCTCCTCTTTCTTGATTCAGAGTTTCAGGTACTTCTCGAGCTATCAAGGTCGCCTGAGACCCTGTATCTATGAGAGTCAATAAATCACACTTTAATTGAACTTGGATGAGTGCAAAAAAACGTTTATCTTTCATCTCCAACGTACAGAGAAAGAGTGGAGTGAGTTAGTGGAGCATTCGGATTGCATTCTGTTGATACTTGAGATTTCATGTGCTTGACCATGGCATCTTCCTCAGAGGCATTCGCCCCAGGATCAAGTTCATGTGGGCTGGTCAAGGACTTTGTAAGGATAAATTACACTTGGAGACCATCATTGGCACAGTGGCTTCCCCTCCTTCCACGGCTTCCAGTTCACTTTTGTTGCTTGGATTGTGATATTTGGAAAAACCTGGCGAGGAAGGAAAATTATTTTGTTCTAGTTGCAAAATGATCAGGTTTGATTCTTCTTGGGTCTCATTTCTAGGTTTTTTTGCTACTCTCTTTCTCTATATTCAGGTTCCTGGTCGTACTTCTTTAAACTCAGATTCTCTGATCTTTTGGAAGAGGCTTTACATTTGGGAAATAACAAAGGCTTGGTCCTACCAACACCTTTTCAATTGTAATTGTTACATTTTTCTCCTCACTAAATTTCACTTTTTTATTTTTCTCTAATATTGTTTCAAGGAATAAATAAGGTTTACCATTGGCCTTAGCTAATTTTTCTAAAGCTCAGTGGTATTTTTGCATGAGGTAACAGAAGCTTTTTCTAAGGCTTGGCCTATATTTTTTGTCGCATCTCCCCTGTCCTCTTCTCTTTGTGTATTATTTTTAATTGGAACAATTTCCTCTGGTCATTGTCTACCCTGACCTGTCCACTTAATCTTGCGGAGGTTTCTGTGAGCATTAGAATCAGGATTCTCTCGCTGGGAAAATTCTGACTTCACTGGGAACCGAATTCTGTTTTTCAACTATTTCTTTCAAAAGGAAGAACATATTTGTAGCCCCGGATAGGCCTATGACCTACACACAGAGGACTAATGTAAGCCTCTGGCTTTGTGGGATCAGCATTTTGCAGAGTTGGAAACATCTTTCCAAATGGTTGTAAGAGCACCATTTATAGTGATATCGATATTCCAGCCCTGCAAAGAAATGAGAAAACTCAGGAGAAAATGTCCATTGCATGACTTCAATGTTGTTTTGGTCATTCTTCAATCCAAATGATGCCATCATCTGTATATAGAGTTCTTCATTTTCCCAAACAGCATTTTGAGCATTTTTAGAATAAGGATTCTTAACAGGTTGCATGGTCTAAATCTGTTTGATATGGTCTTTCACAAACTGTGTTTTCCTCTTCTATATCTCCTTTCTAGGGTCCAATTTTCCTCACCATAGTCAGAGCCACTACTTGACTCCTGCTCCCTGCTTGCATATTTGTCCTCCTGTCATAATGACTAAATGAGGTTTCCTAAGTGTACGGTACAGGGGATCCATTATCTTCTCTCTTTTCCATTGGTCTTCTGGGTTTGCAACCTCCAATCTTTTTCATGGGGCTGGATAGTAGGGTATGTTATCAAACTGTACTTCAGAATCAGTGTTTCCCCATCTACCTATGGGGTCTTGGGTATCCCAATAATCCTTGGCATAGATAGAGGTCTTTAAAATGCCCTTTTCGGGTTGCATTTTCTGTCTCTCAAAGTCAGCCAGACAGGCTAAATGATCTTTCAATGGATCACACACTCATTCTTGTTCCCTTAACTAATTTCCATATCTTGACTCACTAATTCTCTGTTTGGGAGTGTTCTCATTACCTCTTCTGGACACTCCTGACATCCTAAATGTACCATTCCCCTCTCACCTGAATATCTCTATATTCCTCTGTATCTGACGGGTAAATCAAGTCTTGCTGTGTATAAGGGTATGTTTAGGAAGAGGAAATGATGTGTTAGGTGCACCCTATATCCTGACTATGGCTAGGTGCTGCAAAACCACCAGTATGACTTTAGAAAGGTCTGGGCAATGGAAAGGTCTGGGCAATTCCTGAATTGAAGATAGTTTCCTTCTTCCATGACATTTATCTGTCTGTGAATTTTACACGGTGTGTCTGAACTCAGCTGAATATCTTTGAATTCTTATCTCAGTCCATCATTATATCTATTTCAATGATCATTTGCTGTTTACTCTTTACCAATTGTTTCCTATATTCTTTATGATAAATATATATTTCTTCAACTGACAATTGCTTTATGGACTGCCAGCTATTTCATTCTTTCTGCAGGTGCTCAATCTCTGACACTGCAAAATCAGGATCTTTCATTACTGAAATTACTGTGTACCTGGTGGGAAGATTTAGATCGCTAATGCACTGGCTGCCTATTTTAGTATATATTCACAGTGTCCCTGTACCTATCCACAACAGGGAAAATACTCCCTTAGATGCCCCGCAAATTATACACAAAAAAGAAAACTATTTTATGGAAATACAGTACGCCAGTGATTTCATTGACTGCTAAAATGCACAGTCAAACATAGAGCCATAAATACGGGATAGGTCATTGTTATCAACTTATCCTTTCTTGTCGATAATATAACTTCTCCCACATAGTATGACACACTAACAATTCCATAAAGAAATTCGAGCCTATATGTGTTTCAAAAAAATTGCTGTTTGTCAGGGCATCTCATTTTTGTGATGTTAGTGATGTGCCTTGAACAAGTAGTTGTAATTTCCCAATGCCTTATTTCCTATATAAAAATCTCAAATCTGAATAAAGAATCAAACAGAAAAACAACCAATTAGAAAATAATTTATAATGAGAGGACACTAGAGGGCCAACCAAGATGGCCGCTTCATAGTGAGCTCCCGCACAGCCTAACATTAATCTGACATAATCATCCTTAATTTCAGTATAGCCCTGCCCTGACCGTCGATCATCTGTGTCAACCAGACTCTGCTCCATCACCCCGTGAAGTCTGGGGCAAGAACGGAAGACCGAAGTCCTTTAACGCTGTCCCCCCGTGCCCACCTCCGGGAGGGGCGTGCAGGACCGCTGGGAGTCGTGACGAGAGGTGTCAGCCCGGGCCGCGGCTGAGACCGAGCAGAGGGGAGCTGCCTGTCCTTCGCTTGTTCCTCTAAAGACGGAGTCGGCCCGGACGCCTGCAAACCACAGGCGGTGGTCGGAGAGGGTCTCCCCCTCCCCCTACGACATCAACACACCTGCCGAGGCCACAGCGGCCTGGGCTGAAGCAAACACCCAAGGACCGCGAAAGCCCACAGGAGAGCTGGGCGGACGCTTCATCACCCACGCGGGACTGCCTCTGGATGTGGAGCAAGTCCGAGCCGACTCCCCTCGCTTCACACCGGATCTGCCCAGCGCAGTGCGAGGCACTCCCTGCCTGCCGCGCAGGACCGAGGGGCCTGACCAGCGACCACGGCGTGGGGGTGGGGGGCGGCGGCTCCCTTCCCTCACCCTCCCTCCCCCCCTGGTCGGCAGAGACACTGCACGGAGCGAGAGAGGCAGAAGAGAAACAAGAAAGTGTGCCCAGCAGCTAAACACTTTCGTCAGGTATGGAGCGCACAGGGGGGAAAGCCTATGTAACTGTCTCCGGCCTTGCTCTGGCCCCCCCTGCGTGACCAAGTGAAGCCTAGCCAAAATCGGCTTCCAAACACTTAACCCCCCCCCGGCCTTGCGCCCCCCCGAAGCCCGAGGCCGGCAACCAAACTCTGCATAGTAGGAGCCAGCACAGGACCCGGCAGGGAGCCTACCCCCTACCCTCCCTAGTGTCATCGATCCTGCGACGTGGCGACAGCCATGATTACCCGAGACTGCTGACAACACCGGAGAGCCGCAACTAACTCAGCCCCACTCCGGGTCACGGCGGGCGGCTGGGGTGAGGGAGACAGAGCATAGCCACCCAATCCTTCCCGTCCAACGCCCCGTCCAACACCCCACTCGGCCGCACAGCCCGGCACACTGCATGGGACATGGAGACCGTCTCCAGGCGGTGGAGCACCACTGATGTGCTGGAGGGACAGGGGGGGAGCAGAAACTAATGCCCCACGGCCTGCCTCAACCTTGGGGTACGGAGCGTACTGGGAAAGACCAATTCTGACCTCTTACATCCCTCCCGAAAATCCTTTCTCCTTCTTAGCATCTGCCGCCAGTTTCCTGCTGCTTCCCCCTCATACAGCCACTTCTACCTGCAGGAATACTACATCCGGCCAAGTCCACTGCGCTGGAAATATCCTCCCCGGAAGGCACCCACGGCCCACTGACCTTTGCCCAAGTTTCCTAAGTGACACCCCGCGCCCTGCCACCTGGGAGAGGTGCACCTGACCCCCTCACCCGACTCGCATCTGGCAGAGACCTGAAAAACAACAAGCACAATCAGAGACAAAAGTCCAGATCACCACTCCTAGCCCTGCTGGCACTATTGCCCCTGCGAATCACTCCAGCACAGCGAAAACAAACACCGTCTCTGGGAGTCGACCGGCAGCGAGACAACCCCCAACTAACATCGCACTCCACGCGGTGACGTCTGCTACTCCACCTCAATGGGGAAAACCGACAGATCCCAAAGGAAGCTAACCTTCGAACCCGGCGCACTCCCCAAAACCCCCAGGCTTCAAGAGGACTCAAAACCCTTGACTAACAGCACCCTCCATATGGACGAGGGAACCTCCTCCACAGACATTAAGAGCCTCTTACTGGATCTTAAAGCCGGCATAGGGAGACTCAATAACAAAATGGAGGGGCTCTCCTCGAAGGTAGATCTCTTGCAACACAGAATGGACACCCACACATCATGCCTCAATGAGGTCGAACAACGCGTGTCGAATTTAGATGATGGCGCGACAACCCTGGCAGCTAAAGTCAATCAACTGGAATCTCAAATGAAGGCGACCATCGCCAAATGCGAAGACTTAGAGGTCCGCTCCAGAAGAAATAACATTAGGATTATTGGGGTGAGGGAACAACAGATGCATCCCAAAATGGAGGACTTTGTAGAAAAGCTATGTACCTCCCTTTTTGGCCGTGAAGCCATCTCCCACATGTTTGTGGTGGAGAGGGCTCACAAGATCCCATCCTGCAAACCCATACTAGGAGCACCCTCCAGACCTATAATCTCCAGGCTACTCAATTACAAGGACCGTGACATCATTCTCCAACTGGCCAGAGAAAAGGGCGAGCTACATCACGAAGGAGACAGAATACACTTTTACCCAGATTTCTCCCCGGCAGTCCAGTTGTAACGGAGATCCTTTACATCTGTCAGACAAATGCTCAGGGACAATCAACTCACTTACTTCATGCTCTTCCCAGCGCGACTCAGAATCCAACATGAGGGGAAAGTCCACTTCTTCCAGACACCAGAGGAAGCCAATGCTTTCCTAGACAGAGCCGGATGCCCCGGGCTGAGCCCCAACCAAGCACGAACACAGTGGGAGAGAGCATACAGAAATCCACCTTAACCAACATGTGGTCAACGGCACGAAACCCGCGTACAAGAAACACAACGACCTAAGCGAAATATAAAACGGAGTTAAACACTCCAAGGCCATGCAAATTGGGAGGCCCCTGGTACCCCTTGCACCGCAAAGTTATTCAAAACAGTTCACTGTTAATGGGTGGGAAAGCAGGAGATGGACACGCACCGTTGCCATTCAGTCTCCGATGGCTTAAGCAAATGGGCCAGTTGAGGGTTGCCCCTGTAAGGAAGGAAGCCAGAGAATGGGATTGGGAAAGTGCCGCCGACCCGTTACCCCCCGTCGCGCCCCCCCGGACACCATGCCAAGCTCGATCCCCTCCGCTGGACACCGCTGAAGCCTCCAACAATTAGCAAGATATGCCTCATACAGCGCCCTATGTTCCCTTTAGACAAATTCAACAATATCGGCTCAACCATCCACGCTGGACGAACAATTCAAGGTCGCCACATGAAACATAAGAGGAGGCAACCTCCCCTCTAAAACAAGAAGGATCCTTCAATACTTAAAGAGGCACGAAGTGGATGTCGCCATGATTCAGGAAACCCACCTACTCCTTGAGAAAGAACACCAATGGGCCAGAAACGGGGGGTGCCATAGGTACTTCTCCTTTTTTTCGTCATACGCCAGAGGAGTGGCGATCTTGATTAACCGTCGGACTGGTGATCTTGATTAACCGTCGGACTGGCTTTCGGATGATCAACACTGAGAAGGGCACCGAGGGTAGAACACTGTTAGTGAGAGGGGTCATTGCAGGCAAAGACATCATTTTTGTCAACTCCTATGGCCCCAACGTCGATGGAGCGAACAACTTTGACTGGGTGCTTACGCACCTTTTAACTCACACCTCAGCAACGATCATCTGGGGAGGTGACCTAAACACCATCCTGGACCCCGTAAAAGACAGGTCGCGGAGCACGATACTGCTGTCCTCCAAAGCTAGCATCCAAGTGCAGGAAATATGCAGAGCCTACAACCTGGTAGACGCTTGGAGACACAGTAATTGGGAACAGCATGACTACACGTTCCACTCGGCAGTCTACAACTCCAACTCCAGATTAGACTATTTGATGGTATCTGCCAGTGGCCCTCTCCACTGGGAACAATGTCAAATTCTACCTAAAACTTTCTCCAATCACTCACCAGTAACTCTCATATGCAACCCGTCTACTACTAAATCCCGCTTGCTGCAGTGGCGCTTCAAGCCCGGATCCCTACAAGACCAAGTATTTGCATCCGAACTCCGTGACGAAATTTCAACATTTCTAGACATAAACCTGGGCACTGTAACGTCTCCAAGCACGATCTGGGAAGCACTAAAGAGTTTCATAAGAGGAGTCTGCTTTGCCAAAGAGAACGGAATCATCAAGCTGTCCGGCAGGAACTCACCGCCAGTGAGGAAAGATTGAAACAACTCGAATTCAAGCTCTCCACCATGAACGACCCACGCACCCAAGCAGCACTTAAGGAGGAGCTACAAAAGTTCAGGACCACGGCGGAACGCAAACTGAAATTCTTAGGCCGTAATAGCCAGGTCTGCCAATACGGCAAGGGCCAAAGACCCTGAGCCCTCCTTGCGAGACTGATCAGAGCCGTCAGGAAGCCGACAATGGTCGAGAGGATACACTCCAAACACGGCACGTTCGTGCACACAGATGAAGAAATAGCTGAGGAATTCAAAACCTTTTTTCAAGACCTATACACCTCTAAATATAACTCGGACTCAGACGCCCTAAACAGTTATCTCAAAGACACTGAACTCTACTGGGTAGAAAGAGAGGTACGCAAACCTCTTAATGAAATCATCACCCCTGAGGAAATAGTGGAAGCCATTAAAACCCTCCCAAACACCAAAGCCCCGGGACCCGATGGTCTAACCGGAAAATTTTGCAAGGCCTTTGCGGTAACATTAGCCTCTTTACTCGCAGAGGTATAATGCGAAGCGTTAGAAACAGGTTCCCTTCCATGGTCATCCCGCGAGGCCAACATCATCCTCTTACATAAGGCAGGCAAAACCCTGTAAGAGTGTGCATCCTATAGACCTATCCCTCTACTCAACCTCGATAACAAAATATTGGCAAAAATTCTCACAAATAGGCTGCTACCGCTGATGCCGGGCCTCGTGCTCGCAGACCAGGCCGGATTTGTGCCGGGGCGCTGCACGACGTTCGGCATCAGGAGGTTGTTTGGCATTGTCGAGGCCCTCTACCCCATCTGCCAGGCTGTTGCGGTTTTACTCGATGCTGAAAAGGCTTTCGACTCTGTGGAATGGCCCTTCCTGTTTGCCGTACTTTTCAGATGGGCCTGGGCTCCCGATTCATTAAACTTGTCTCCCTATTATGTAGCAACCCCCAGGCTACCATACTGGTGGGATCAGCGAGGTCTTCACCCATCAAGTTGCAACGAGGCACCAGACAGGGGTGTCCACTCTCTGGCTTAATTTTCGCACTAATAATGGAACCACTAGCATCAAACCTGCGAACCCCACAGGGGCCTCACCATTGGCCCACACAGGATGATTATATCTCTGTACGCTGATGATGTGGTGTTATTTGTACGAGATCCCATAGAAAATCTTAATCCAATTATGAGAGAAGTAATTACATTCGGGGCAATATAGGGACTAAAAATTAACCACAGAAATTCAATTATATTCCCGCTCACCCCAGTTACTAAACCATTCACTGACGATTACAACTTTGTTTGGGAAACCTCAAGGGTACGCTACCTTGGGATACAAATGTCGTTAAAATACCACAATGTATTCCAAGATAACTATGAGACAGTAGCAAAAACACTACAGGAAAAAGTGAACCGATGGAAATCCCTCCCACTAACCTTGTGGGGGAGAGCCTCCCTAGTTAAAATGGTGATACTACCAAAACTACTATATCTATTCTCCAACATCCCAATTTTAATCCTACAATCCTTTTTAAAGGAAATTAAAAGCCTAGTTTGCGACCTACTATGGGAGGGGAAACCAGCCAGGGTCGCTCACTCATAACTGATACTCCCAGTGTCCAGTGGTGGACTGGCCCTCCCTGACTTAGAAAGATACTTCTGGGCGGCCCAGGCGCAATTCCTCAGCTTTTGGTATGCCACACACTTCATTAGACCACATGTGCAGATAGAATGGGCATTAGCAACTCCCAATTTATTGAGGGCCGTCATCATCAGTCAGCTCTCAGTGCCTATCAACACGATGAACGTAGTTCTAGCGACATATGGGATATGGAAAAAACATGCACAAAAATACAATGTTCAGGTGAGATACTCTCCCCTTCTCCCTATTAAATTAAATCCAGGGATCCCCCTAACTTCTGAAAGGGTTTTCCACCAATGGGTAGAAAAGCTACAGATAAATTCTCTTGGAGACTTGTTCAGTGAAGGCTCCTTTATCACACCCCAACAAGCAACTGAGAGAGGAGGTAACACACCCCTAGACAAGTTCATCTACTTTAGAACTAGATATACCCTACAAACTTTATTTCCCACGTTTCTTCAACAACCTCCAACATAGCAGTTGCTACACAATGTAATCGAGGCCCAGGGCGAAGGTAGACTAGTTTCACAAATCTATAAATCCATCTTATCAGACCGGGTATCTGTTAAAAAGCACCTTCTGTAGTCTTCTTAGGTTTATCCAGACATCTTTATTATAGGTTACATCAAGACTTCATGAACCGAACCACTGGGTCCCATCACCCAGGCTTAACTGACCTAGTCTGGAACACACACACATCATTCAACACCAAACATTCCATATGACATCACCAGCTCTCCCATACAGTGACAGGCAGTTCACAACACATCTCCTTCCTTTCCAATGACAACACACACATACAAAACACGTCACCTACAAGCACTTCACAAGACATCTCCTTCCTTTCCAATGACACACACACTTCTAAAGCACACCACCTTCAAGCACTTCAATCTCATCTCCCTCCTTACACCCACAACACAAATAAACACAGCCACATCATCCACACAGCATTCATTCATACCTGGGATGTTGGTCGCACGCAAGGTGCAACCAAAACTGACGTAGGAGGTAGGATTGGTTCAGACCTTCATGCCAGACAATATCCATATCATGCATCTGTTTATTGAGTGAAGCAACTCAAAATATTTCTGGGACGTTATCCGTACTTCACACGGGGCGCTATCCGTACTTCACACGGGGCGCTATCCGTACTTCACACGGGACGCTATCCCTACTTCACACGGGACGCTATCCCTACTTCATACGGGACGCTATCCCTACTTCACACGGGACGCTATCCCTACTACACGCGGGCCGCTATCCCAACTACCCCAACTACACGCGGGCCGCTATCCCAACTACACACGGGCCTCTATCCCAACTTCACACAGGACGCTATCCCTACTACACATGGGACACTATCCTTACTACACATGGGACGCTATCCCTACTACATGCAGGATGCTATCCCTACTTCACACGGGATGCTATCCCTAAACTTTAATGGGACGCTATCCCAACACCTTAACTTCACTTTATGTGGGACACTTTCCCCACCCTAACTTCAGACTCACATGTGGCACTCACCCACAAACACACAGAGCAAACATTTGAAGGAGCTACCTTCATCTATTTTGGGAGATTAATCCCCTACTTCTTGCACACTTCAACAATGGCGACTCTTCTGGTTCAAGCAATATAAATTGTGCACTTAAATATTCACATTGCTGTTCATCTGTCATCATATGAAGCCCTAAAAGTCCATGCTGCTTTATCGCAGCCTACCTTTAGTGTTTGCGAATTCCTTCCATATACCTAATAGTCCTTGTTACGCTGGGCAATGTAACCTGAAATGCGACAAAAAGTTACTTCTAGCCCACTAAGGGTCTCTTCCTTACATCTCTTACATCATGCACTTCTAACTCTCACATTTTAGTACTAAAGGGTATTCGCTAGAGTCCATGTTAGTCCATTTACAGCTGGAACTCCTCAAAATATTATTCTATGCTTGTAAGTCTCCTAGACACACTCATTACCATCAGCATCCACATACCGTTTGTGCACTAGCATATAATTAGTAACATGAGACTACGGAAAGGCTACGTCCGTACATTTAACAGTTTTCAGTAAAAGGATAAATTTTTCTGCTGCGATTCAGCACACCTTCAAAACAGCCATAGGTGAACGTCTTTGCTGCTACCTCTTCCCCGAAATCTTTCTTACCACATGAGGCTTCGTTATTTCAGAACGAGAACGACTCAGCCGAACTGGAAACTACTGACTTCCTGGGTTTTCCTTTCTTATCTGAGAGCAATTCACGTGGGTCTTCCATCTTCCTCATCAGCTTATTGCCAAATGCTTTGTTCATACACAGCTTCTACCGTCTCTGTGGAACACTTCCTCCATCTTCCTCCAGCATATTTTTCTAGTCGTCTACTTCCTACGCACGTTATATCACGTTACAAGGGCCTTTATTTCTGGCCATCATACGGATGCCCCGACGCACGTAGGAGTAAGACCTGGCAGGCTGCTGCTCTCCTAACACCGGAGGACGAAGCTTCTCCTTGACACTTAACTGGCAAAGAACGCTGGCATTTCCACATTCCTCAGGATCGCCAACTCCCTTCCTCACAGCCTGACGTCATCATTGTTAAGGCATCCACAAAGCCTCTCACAGCTCCCAGCGTCAACTGTCAATATGTCCATATACACCAACCGAAGGAGAGCTGCCCAGTGAGTCACCCTTTCATCAATTGTAAATAACAATTCACAACGGAGTGCTCCAATAAATGCTAATGTTTGATGCACATTTTCCCTTTTGGGACATTTGCCTCTGCTCTTTGCTACTGCCCCACCCAAACCTATTACCTTTGGGCCTGCTTCACTTTTGGGTTTTGCTCCTACCCCTGGACTGGCCTTTTCCTTATGCCCTTGGTGACGCTGCTACACCTGCAATGCGGTCTTCCTCATTTCCTCAATGCCAGGGGGTGCTGTGCTGGAATCTTCTCTTCATTTCACCTCCCCATACGTTAAAACGTGCTACTTATGCCAGGTACTCATTCCCTGGGATGGAGATATCTTAACCAGAGGTTTCTTGGACTTCCCTTCACTTTTGGGCCTTCTGCTTTAACTTCTACTTTAGGGAGCATGCTTCGCTCTTGGGGCCCGCTTAATTTGGGGGTCTCTGCTTTAAACTTTTACTCTTGGGGCTGCTTCTGCTTCAAAATGTTACTGCGCAGTCCGGTGCTCATCTTCATCATACTGCACCATGGGGCCTGCGCTGGGGCACTTTTCAACCCCCTGGACACTTCTCTGGGCTGCCTTCTGCTTATACCTATGCCCAGAGTTGTACAGCTACTCCTGCAATGGGCACTTCTTCAGCTTCTCTATGCCCTGGGTCTGCGCTGGGACTTTCCTTAATTCTCTCTCCCCTGCGCCCTGAAACCCTGGGTGATGGGACTTACTTCCTTGGTGATGGGGGGCAATGGTTCCTGTCCTTCTGCTGCTCCCCCCTCAACAGCCTTCTGCTTCTGGGCACGTGTTCTTAAAGATCCACGTCACCAGTGTTAAAAAGCACCTTCTGTAGTCTTCTTAGGTTTATCCAGACATCTTTTATTATAGGTTTCATCAAGACTTCATGAACAGAACCACTGGGTCCCATCACCCAGGCTTAACTGACCTAGTCTGGAACACACACACATCATTCAACACCAAACATTCCATATGACATCACCAGCTCTCCCATACAGTAACAGGCACTTCACAACAGTATCCATCGATGCTCACATGGAAACTAGATGGGAGAGATCCCTCCAGCTAACGATCCCGGATGAGGAATGGGTATATATACTGAAACAAACCCAAAAAATAGCCCTCAATGCATGCCTCAAGCAAATACACTTTAACTGTCTACACCAGACGTACTTCACCCCTACAAAAAAGAATAAACAACAACCGGACCAATTAGCAAAATGCGAAAGGTGCAGAAACCCGACGGCAGACGTCGTCCACCTTGCTTGGGACTGCCCCAAACTGACCCCATTCTGGACGCAAATCCTCCAGACCACATCAGCAATAATAGGAGAGGAAGTGCAACCCATCCCAACGGCAGCACTGCTTGAGATGACGAAACAACTTTCACCCGGAATAAGGAAACTGGCAGAGTTACTACTGACCCTGGCTCGCAGGAGAGTTGTCATGTCATGGGGTAGAGGGCCAGCCACGTCAGTGGCACACTGGCGTAAAGACATCCTATACTGTCAAGATGTTCAGTCTGAATTTGTTAAAACACTTCCTCAACACGCACGCCCCCCGACATTTGGGGACCACTAGTGACTTTCCTAATCAACGAAGTAGACGAGAACGCTTCTTCAACATCATCGGACAGACGCAGTCCCCAAAACTGTGATTCTTGATCCGCCGGGGTACAGAAACCGGCAGCTGATCAGTCTGTACACCAAGTGGGTTACATTACAACATTGGCTTTGGTGGACTGGGGAGGTAGAAGGGGGGGAGGTTTTGGGAAGGCACTTGGGTAACTCACCCCCCATAGGGGTGTGATTGTTCTGTAACTGTTCTTTTTGTTTATAAAAACACCAAAAATAAAGTTCTAAAAAAAAAAATAAGTTATAATATTGAAGTACTACTAACTCTGTGTAGTGTTTTACCCCATAAAGTGAAAAGAAATCTTCTACCTTGGTAGAAGGTCAAGCGGAGTGCACTCCAAGAAACAGTCCAAAGAAAATCATTCCCGTTGAACACAGAGTCAAAAAATACAATTTTTGCCAGGCATAAAATTCTTCTATAATTAGAAATAAATGTCATGGACATAAGAAAGGTAAGCACGAAAAATGACGCGTTTTGCGGCAAAACAAGCCACTTGGTCACGTTAAAGGTGTGGACGCAGAGAAGGGACTTATGAGCTGGCATATTCTCTATGATACCAGTGTATACAACAGCCTGCACTGGCAAATAGCTTGTTAACACAATCCGCCATCTTTAAACATTTCTCACACTATGTTGTCATAACAAGTTAACATTAGTATATTTAAAATGACAAAATTACTACTTCTAGTCATATACACATGCTAAATAATGATATATATATTTCAAATTCTTCTGTTTATGATCAACAACCCTCGTTGTAATCTACAAAGACCCAGCAGGAACCTAATTGTCCTTACATTATGTATTATCTTTATTCAAATTAGCCTTTCCTCCCAGATTTTCATAAACCATTGTTGACATGATGGTAGCCTGTGTGCCATCACACACAATGATGTCATGGGCCACCTCAATATATGTTTTTAAAACTCCAGTTGACAAACTCATTGCACTGTGCATACCCTGATACGTATATTACACCTCCAAGTTCTGTTGTATGTGCTTTGGAAAAACTGCTATTAGCACAAGTCTTTATAAAGTACATGCCCTATGTTGAATTAGAAAATTCTGGAAAATGAGAATAAGTATTACAATGAATGCACAATGGTAACGGACTGGAAACAACGGAATGATATCTAATATGAGAATGTATGGCTGCAGTCTCTGATAGTCTGCTTGAAGTGAAAATGAAGGAAGTAGCCAAGGGTCCTGTAACAAAATGACAGGGCACCTGATTAGGAAGATAAGTCTAAACTTCACTGAGACCCCATGAGATCAATGGGTAAGGTATGACATGTCAACCTTTAAAATCCCTTACTATGTACAAAAGTTAAACGTGTCCAAATAGCTGTGGGAAGGAAGGTTGGTATTTCTAATCTTAAAAATCACCATTTTGACATCAAATTAATTATATAAACCAGACCAAGAGTGGTGGGGAGACCCACAACATTTTTTCAGACAGCGTGAGCCCGACTGCCTGAAGGCCAAAGAGGTCTCTGGTAGAGAAGATATGGCCAGGAAGTTATTGAGCACCAGTAAGGAGGTCATTATCCTTGCATTTACCCTTTAACGTGAGTAAGAATGGTGCTTGCTAAGCTACATTGAAACTGACCGTGAGGCGTAAAGCTAAGGGCAAAAAATATGTGCTTTTAAATAATTGTTTGCATTTAACCAAGAACCTATTTTTCCACCCACAATGACTATATTTTATATGATGATATTATTAGGGTTGAGTTTATGCTAGGGCCTAACTGCTTAATCTACATTGTTAGTTTATTTGCTTATCCTTTGTCATTTATTTAAGCAATGTTTAGAACTGTCATGTGTGGCAAGAGGGCCCCGAGTTCACTATTATTTCCTGGAATCAAGTTGAGACATGCCCAGGACAGACTCTGCCTTGTACACTGTGCAGAGCGCTAGCATAGCTAGATAACTGGTCTTTAGGTATGAGTGTGGACATGACTACCTTATGGAAATGCATAGCCATGGTATTCCCCTATTTGGATAAGATAACGTCAATATCTTACTGTCTAAACAAATCAATCATGTTCATAATCATAGTTGGAGTTACACCTGAAGAGAACACACCCAAAATACGGTAGTCATAAAGTCTTTGCAGATTGGTAATAATAGGTGGTTGCAGTGTAACTGATTTTTACACCAAACTTGCATTGTTTAAAGGAATAGCGCGCTCAAAAATGTTATTGTCCTGAGCGTTCGGGCGTGTGGTTTTAAGCAAACTGTGAACGATCGTAAAAGCATTTCCTATGCACCTTACCCCAGTTTTCCGCACTTTTACATGTGAAATCAGGCAGCGGGGCGCGGCCATCTTGTGCTAATCTTATCCGTTGCCGCATCGCCCTAAGTTGAACTGCCCTTGTGGCACTAATTCATATCCCCCGCTCCTGAAGCTGACATCACTAGATGCGTACGGCCCATTTCACAACGCGAATGCACGTCTTGTGTCAACGTTCTCTGTGCGCCAGCTAATGACGTGTCTCCATGGAAATGGCAGGACGCCTCTTTCCTCAATAAGTATAAACAGACCGCTTCTCATCAGACAACATCAGAGTTGATTTTTCACTTGTTTTACTGTCTTTTATTGTATAGCCTGTGACTAGTTTCTGCTCTGTTCAGCTCTCTTCGTTGCTCGTAGCCCGTGCAAACAGATACCAGTACTATCATTACTATTGATTTGAATTTTGTCGTATAATGGCAACAATACAGCCCTACCAGTACAAGCCGGAGTATTCCGAGGTGGAATTAGTTGAAAGAGAAAGATGCAGAAACGATGGGGCATCGGACGACAGTTGGGAGGACTAATCACCGGATCATGAGCCTGAGCCTAGTCGCATGGGCAACGTCTCCACCTGGTGTACCTGCAATCGGTGCAAGGTCATGCCTACCGAGGAGGAGAACTGCTGCTGCCGAGAAAACTTTGGATGCTTGGCCTACATATCGGAAGACTAGACACGGCCGCTGTGCGTTACCCAGCTCCATGACTTCAGGGCAGCCTGCATTACAAGGTCCATCTTGAGGATTATGATGGTGCTTATGCACGAACTTCGTGCAACAGTTCGCCCTTGCAATCCAAGTAAAGAGTAAGTGTACTCTAGATCTAATGTAATTTAGGAAACCTAACATTTTAGGTGTGTCTCCTATATTATCGTAACTTTGATCCATCACTGCCAAATAAATGTAGTCTGGCAACTCAATACATCGCTTGCGATTTGGGGAAATCATACTGGTCATTTTATGTGTCTTTCACGTGCAGCCATGAAACAATATTTCTCTGTCCCCAAAACGTTATGGATTGCATGGGTGTTCACTTTTGTAATGTGTCTACACTTTAAAGCCCAAGCTGATTGATCCATGATGTTACATTTGTACTGGCAACTATGCCATAGGATACAAGATTGCATTTTTAATTAAGGTTTGTACACTTATCATGTTCATTTAAATACAGTTTGTATGTTTCTCTTCCACAGGTGGTACAGGCTGGTGGCCTATTGGGCGTTTACATGGTGGCTTCATGGGGGGCTTAGATACCGCGTTCGACGAGTAATACCTTCCTGTGTCGTTGATGCCCTTCAAGGCAAATTCCCCAGTGACAGCGGTCAGTACAGGGGATTTTCCCTCACTGTGCTGCAACCCGAAGTATACAATTTGTAGTACATTTGTGCCATCAACATCAGCAACAAAATAAAATAAAAATCATCTTTTATGAATAGTTGTTTCAATTTTTCATTGAATCAAGGACACGCTCACTCGTCCTGGCAGGGCTGGCAGGGTGGGAATGGCCAAGGTGCCAAACACCATGTACACTTCAAAGGTATCTTCGGCGCAGGGGCCATTACTCACATGGCCTAGCCAGACCCAGTGTCTCCAGGCAGGCTCCCATGAAGCAGGCCGCGCCCCTGCAATCCACATAAGTGTGTCTCCCTTCAGCAGTGTTCCAGACCTTGTCTGCACGCCTCTTGTCCATCCATCCACCCTCCACTGTCAATGGCATTTCGCACCTGTGGCCCTGCCCTCCCAAGGGGGCTGGTAGGGTGTTAACGGCCAAGCTGCCAAACACCATGTACACTTCAAAGGTATCTTCCGCACAGGGGCCATTGTACACATGGCCTCCCCAGACCCAGTGTCTCCGGGCAGGCTCCCATGAAGCAGGTCGCGCCCCTGCAATCCACATAAGTATGTCTCCATTGAGCAGTGTTCCGGCCCTTTTCTGCATCACATACACACCCACTTTTCTAATTCTTTATAAACCCCTTGATAGTTATCCTGAGAAAATCTGTGAGCATGGGAAGTCAACTCAAGATTGTGCTACCTGTTCTCCCGCTACAAACTACCCTGCTTGCTGAATCCAATTGTTTGTTAGTGAAGGTAAGGGGAGGTCACCTAATCAGCTCTTCCTTATCTCAACATTTCTATCTGTTTCGAACGAATGTACCTAGTAGTGTAATGTTCATTCATCTCAATGACCTTACCGTTGTCTACTGTTTAAAGTGTTGTGATGTTGATAAATAGCAAATTTCGTCAGTGTCAATAGTGATGGAATAGCATCTTTCTCAAACCATGTCTATACAAAAGTTTGATATAATCCCATCAATTTCATGTATTCTGTCGAATTCTTTTGTAATTATGTGTACTTTTTTTATACAGATTTTCCAAGAATGCCTGCTTGTATGGTTTTCAGTTGCGGTTCTAGGAGCTATGTCAAAATTATGGGCACTATCATGCATAAATTCTCAACGAATATCGATTTAATAAGAGAATGGGTTCAACGTTGTGGATTTCCGGTGGATGAGCTTGAAAGTAGAGTCGAGGATGTCATGGGAGACTCGAGGGGCAATCGATTCTGCAGCCTGCACTTTACCCTGGATATGTACGACCAATCGTAGTACACAAAAAAGCATTGACTCAGAACGTCTTGTAAATTGCTTCCCAATGTAATTCCAACTCTGTTTGTGCACCCACTGCCTCAGGTGAGTCCCGGATGATGAATTGCATATTTACCATATTGTATTACTTTGTAACTATACCACATTTTACTACACATTTGTCCTTGGTTTATGGAGCATTATATAAAGTAATTATGACCATAGAAAACAATGCCATAGTGCCCTTCAAAAGAAGCATAAACATTTCATAATCGCATGCTTGACATGTCCTTTTTTTTAGGGGAGCATACTGAATGGAGCACAGACCCTCGCAAGTGACGACAACACCGACACGTCCAGTATACCAATGGTGAGCCCTACAGATTTGCCAGAGATCATATTAACAAGAGTTGGATCTTCCCACATGTCTATTGAAAATTGAATGTTCCCTTTTGCGACTTTGTGACAATGCACTGAAAATGAAGGAGCAAGAAACTGCATCCATTTCTTTTCCTGAGTCTACCAGGTATTTCTAGCGCCTACCAGGTATTTCTTTTTCACTTTTCAATTACGAGAATGCATTATGCTTTGAATTTCAAATAATATGAAATTGTCTATGTATCCGGTCGCTTGTTTACACTATGTGTCATTGAAGTGTTTCTCTTTATATGTTCCATTGTCTGCATCCCATTGTCTCTGTTCCATTTTGCGGTTTTCATCCATACTGAAGCAAGTACTGTGTTACAGGGGGATGCTGTTACCTCGACTACAATCTCATCATCCTTTGGAGCTGGTCCAGGGTATGAGGTATGTTCCCAAGAATGAAAGAAAGTAAATCCTACATAGAATAATATCACAGATATCGTACTAAAATGTCGCCCTCATTTGTGCGCGCCTGAAATCACTGCGACTTTGGGGGTGCACAAAATGAGGGTGACATTTACTGCGCCCAAGCAGAGCAGGGGTTGCGGGGGTGTCCCCCGCACTGCTTGGGCGCTGTAACGGGAGTGGGCGGTTGCAGGGGTGTCCCCCGCTTACTATTTTAGTAAGCATGGGACAAGAAAGAAAAAAAAAAGAAAAAGCACACTGCGGCATCAGCTCTAAGGGGGAGCTGGCACCGCAGGGATAGAAGAGTGTGGGCGGCACACACAGAAGTGTGCCGCTGTAAAAGGTAAGTGGGGTGGCGGAGTGGGAAGGTAAAAGCAGGCGGGGAAGCGGGCACAGTGATCTATATGATCACTGAGCTGCGCCATAACTGGCATCGGCATTTTCGGCCGTCGCAGTTACGGGCGACACAGTGATCACATAGATCCCTATCACACAGTGACATTCATATAAACGTGCATTCTTTCATACTTTTATCATGTCAGTCCCAACGTTACTAATTCTCCCTAATGCTGAATACATTGCAAAATGTTTGATGGCAACATTTGAATCACTATGTTTGGCACAGTGATCTCAGATCGAGTACATTTGCCATCAATCAGGTGAAAATCAAAATGTATATTTTGAATAAATGGCGTACACTATTTACGAGGTTATGTATGTAAGCCATGTGTGCGATGAAAGATTTTAATTTCAAAAATGTTTGATTCCTTTTTTTTTCTAATCAATGTTCTATTCAAGGAATGTATGCAAGGTTGGGAATTAGAAGAGGAGGCACATGGATCAGAGGTGGGGGACCAGCTCGCTGGTGCGGTCGTTACAGCGAGGACCACGGTTTCACAGAAAATCAAGAAAACAAGGGTTTTTGCTTTTTCTTGAAGTGTTTTGGTCCGGTGTTTTCTCCATAACATGTTTTTTAATTTAAAGTGCTATCTACTGTATGTGTGATTCACATTGAACATGTTTGTACAACCCATCTCCTAGAGGCCCAGAAGGAAAAGAAGTATAAAGGCACAGACAACAAATGAAACCAAAGATGCAGCCTGCCAAACATATTTCACCATGGAGCAACTACTATTTGAGGCGCAGTGTGGTCCAGTCAATAAGCAGAATCGAGATGCTTATGTACAATGGTCAGAAAATTAATTGAATGTGCCGGCGAAGCCAGCAAAGTGTTGTTGGACCATTGCTACAATGTGAGAGCTTTACAAGATGAAGATGAAACTGAATATAATGAAGATTCATTGCAATTCCTGGAGGACCACTTGACACAATCTACACCAGCAAAAAAAGCTCCACCCAATAAACATTAGTTGTTGACGGTTTCTCCAATTTGTGTGCAAATAATACCAGCTGAATTAACACAGACTGAAGCTTCAACACAATTGTCTGAGGAACTTGCCAAAGATCCCGACTTCAGTTTTTCTAGTTTGGACAAAATGTCCACCACAGTTGAGTCACAATCCACAATCATGCAGGTCGATTAGTTAATAAAGGGGCATAAATACATTGTATTCGACATCTGCCTGATGGAGATTATACTGATGCTGAAATGTGTGCATGCAGCAAGGGGGAAAATATGCAGGGAGCCATTGGCGATTGTGACTCGTGTAATACAAGGCACTAACCTCAAAATCCAAGCCACCTGTGCCCACCTCCATCATACATTTTCATGGTCTACTCAACTGATGCTGGGCAAAGTGCCAGCTGGAAATCTACTGTGTTCAGCAGCTCTACTTTTTAGTGGCTCTACTTTTAGTAAGTTGTCCAGTTTCTGTGAATTTGTGGGGCTTCCGTTCCTTGCTAAAATGCAGTACTACAAATATCAAAGAGAATTTTTATTTCCCGCTATTAGTCAAGCCTGGAAAATTGAACAAATGTTAATCGAAAGAACATTCTCTGGGAAGCGGTTCAGGCTAACTGGCGAAGGACAGTGTGACAGCCCCGGATTTTCAGCAAAGTACTGCACATACTACTTTCAGGACATGGAAACTAAAAAAATGGTTCGTTTTCAGGTCATGCAGGTGTCCAAATATACATCCTCGGTGGTCATGGAGAAACATGGTTTCATACAATCCATCGAACATCTTCAATCGAGGAGAATGCAAATAGACCTCATAACCACTGACAGACATGTTTTGATAGCCAAGGCCATGCAAGAGCAGTTTCCAAACATTCACCATCAATTTGATGTATGGCACGTTGCCAAATCAATCAATAAAAAAAAATCACAGCTGCCGGTAAAAAAAGGATTCTGAAAATATTTTACAGTGGTCCCAGTCTTTCAGCAACCATCTTTGGTGGAGCTCCAAAACTTGTGATGGGTTTGTGGAAATTCTGCTAGAGAAATGGCGCTCATTGATGCACCACTGTTCCAACGTTCATTCGTAGACAGAAAACTAACATTTTCACCAATGTGCACATGGTAGTTTATCAGAAGAACAGGAACGCAAGAAGTGGTTGGTTTTCCATCTTCACCTCCACACAAAGCTCTTGAGAAGATAGAGTTTGATAAAACTCGTTCAAGAGATCTGAAGGGACTCACAGAATTCTGTCACACCAGAGATTTGGAGGTGTTCCACAATATGTGCCTAAAGCACAGGCCCAAGAAGTTGCATTTCGGCATAGACAGTATGCAATATTGAACACTACTAGCAGTATTAGCGCCTAACGGGAAAATAGGTAGGCAACAATCGAGAACTGCGGGAAACTTTGGGATGCTTCGTTACACAATGGCCTTTGCAAAAAGAAGCAAAAAATGGGTTGTGAAGCCGATACACCAGGAAATTGAATTCCATTTTGTGAAAGCTCTCACTTTGACTGTGTTGGACATGCACACTCATGAATCGGTCATGATTTAATTCCTAAGACTCATACATTGCCACAAAACATTGCAAACATGCCCTGTCCACCAAAAGAGGACCTCGTTGAACAGTGGATTTCCCGTTTTAAATGATTACCAACAGTGTGTATCTTCCACAATCACTTGAATTTCAAAGCTAATAAAACATCCAAATTGCCTTTTCAAATGTATCCTCTTTGTCAATTCTTTTTTTTGCAAGAAGTGCCTGTTGGGGGATGCCATACAGTGCATTCGCGCTTCCCGCTTTCGGCCCGCTCTTGTGGATCCTTCACTGATCAGGGCATGGGAGGGTCAGATGGATATCAGCATGAAAGTAACCGCGTGGTCTGCAGTTGCCTTAGCATGCTTGTGCCCAAATAGATAGAACAAATACAACTCCCACTAAGGAATGATACCTATGTAAAATAACAAACTTGGCATGCAAGAACTAATGACTGTAAGCAACACACCGCATGAAAGGGTCCTATTGGTGTGAAATAGGTGCGTTCAAAGGAAATAGGGGTCATGGGTTCAGGGGACCGCGGCCTCACAGGGAGGGGTTGGAGATTGGAATTAGTAAGTCAGCAGAGATGGATGGGGTACTAAGGTTGAAGCAGGCCTTGGTGTAACATTTTTGGATGAGCACAGTTTGTCAGGGCTCGATAATCGCGACTTACAAAAATGAATAGCTGCATTTCCGTGAGAACAGGACACACACTGAGCTGAAAGCGGTGGTGGGGGCTGGCTGAGCGCGGCACTGGGAGAGGTAGAGTGAACAGTTCGCCAGAGGAGCAGAGGAAAAAGAAGGCGGTAGGAAGTACACAAATGGAGTTCAAAGTATACACATTAGCACAGCGTTAATACACTTATATGAAACGTGGGCATTGCAAATAGGTGTTTGAGGGGTGGAGATGTCTCCCACCTTAGCTTATACATCATTTGCCAGGTATGAGAATTGCGCATTGGTGTTTGAGGGGTGGCGATGTCTCTCACCTTAGCTTATACATCATTAGCCAGGTACAAGAATGGCGCAGGGGGGTGAGATATACCGCCTCTCCTCCAACATTTGTTAGTGCACGGGAAGTTCAGTGGAGATGGAAGGGCACTTGGATTTATGACTTGTCAGTGTCTCACGTTATCCACAGAGCACATTCCCTCGCAAAACCAGAGCGCACGCAGATGTGACAATGGGGAGGAAAATAACTGGAACTGTGGGAGTTAAAACTTAAATTATGGAATTATGAATGTCTTTAATGAGACATTAGACATCATAATAATTAGGTGTCATTTATTTGACAGTGAAATAAAGTTAAAGGAATAGTGCGCTAAAAATGTTTATTGTCCGGAGCGTTCGGGCATGTGGTTTTAAGCAAACTGTGAACGATCGTAAAAACATTGCCTATGCACCTTACCATAGTTTTCCACACTTTTACACATGCGAAATCAGGCAGAGGGGCGTGGCCATCTATTGCTAATCTTATCCGTTGCTGCATCGCCCTAAATTGAACTGCCTTTGCGGCACTAATTCATATCCCCAGCCCCCAAAGCTGACATCACTATTCCTAGCGATATTCTCCACCTATTTTCGTGACGTTAGTGGGCAGCATAGCCAAACATGCCCAGTCATCACCTACGTATAAACGTCAGTTGATGCAGAACCTGGA
Organism: Ambystoma mexicanum; assembly: GCF_040938575.1. Classification (NCBI taxonomy): domain Eukaryota; kingdom Metazoa; phylum Chordata; class Amphibia; order Caudata; family Ambystomatidae; genus Ambystoma; species Ambystoma mexicanum. The sequence goes on from NC_090923.1 coordinate 652,687,777, forward strand.
ATATCAACACACACATCCTCTCACAGCACAGCGTGTCCCAAATCGGAATAGAAAACACAATTTTTAAAGGTAACACTAATACTCTGCAATTTATAATGTGTTTTTATTTCACAATAAACACTCCGAGAACATCAGCCAATTTCCATATTCAACCAAATTTTTTCTTTTTAGAACGTCAAATGTTTGTCATGCGGCACACAGTGTTCATTTCGGTAGAAGAAGCGCATTGGACGCACCAAGAATCGCAAGGCTTTGGTATCAGGTTCTTGCTAGACCACCTTAAATGATGTCAGGTTGCTCCTGGTCACTGGTAACGCGAAAGGGCATATTAGCCCGGGTCGATCATTTCACAACAGCGACATCTCCACCCCTCAAACACCTATTTTCCTGGGGCCTCAATACCTTGAACTCTCTCTTCCTAAATATCTTCCTTCTCGAACTCTTCGCTCATCCGCCTCCAACTCCCTCAGGGTCAGTCGCTTCTCCAAGCAATGAGTTGGTGGTAGATCTCTTTCCTCGGCTGGTGCCTCCCTCTGGAACAGCTTCCCTGCCTCCCTTAAACTTGAGGAGAACCATCTCCGGTTCCGAAAGCACCTCAAAACCTTTCTCTTTGCTTTTGCCTTTTCTCCTCCTCTCCTCTGCTGACCTCCTGGCTGTAACCGGAACTGAACTGGCTACCTGGACACCCTCTGATCTCGGGCCCAGGTCCCGACCCCGCCAGCGTCACACACCTGCACTGCCCACCTGGCAACCCCCGCACTTGGGGACTGTTGCTGTATCCCTACAGGCCCCCTACCAGCCCGTGACACCTAATCTATGCGCTTGCCACTGGTTGGTCGTTTGCAAGATACAGCTATTTCCTTCAGATTGTTCAGATTGTTTAACTTTATTTCACTGTCAAATAAGTGACATCTAATTATTATGATGTCTAATGTCTCATGAAAGACATTCATAGATAAGTTTTAACTCCCATTCTGTTCATAAGTGCCCTCTATTCTGTGCTAGCTGTGTAAACATTTAACGGGAAACATAGCACCTGCAGTGTTCTGGCAACATTACTGAGGAAAAAGGAAGCATCTATTTAGTTTGCTTACGAAGAGACATGGAATGACAACCAGGTAGCCGTAAGGAACTCATGGTGGCAACAGTAAATACAGACACAAGTGATCACAGTTCAAGGGTGTTTATTAAACTGTAAATGCAGGGTGGAAAAACACCTAACCTAAACCTAAATATAAGATGGGAGTAAGCTTCGACGATCAAATGAAAAATAATGCAGTCCTTGTGGCGTTGTCAAAATAAAAAGGCCTATACTAAGAAAAACCTATTGCCAGTCCTTACTCTAAATACAAAAAGAAGTGTGGGTTAATGTTCTCAAGAAAGAAAGAAGTGTTCACAAATAATAAACCAGGATGCGGTACTTGAGGTCTCCCTTCCTCACGTTTTCAGCACGGGACAAGGTGGGACTTTGGAGCACAACACACACTTGAGCTTTCCCAGCACGAGCCAACAGTTCCGTACCAGTTATCAGGTTCTTCGATGGTTAAGTGTCTTTTAACAAAACGTCTCTTCCCTTTGAGGGCCTGATGGTTTCAACAAACATACACAAAGTTCTGTTCCACATATAGTTTGGGGGATGGCTTCACCCCCGGGTCCCCCGCTTCCGGGCGCAGACCCCACACAAATCGTATCCAACAAATCAACCAAACAGTTCCTTTCTCAATGACATTTGGTTGATGACTTTCCACCCCTGGATCTGCCTCTTGCAGGCTTGGACCCCTTTAAAATGCCAGCCTCCCTCCTTCAGGTTCACTATGGACTTTTTACATTCACGACTCACAATGTCTTTTTAAACAGTTCAGAGATCACCCCTTTCTGTCGGCCTCCCTCTGCCGGGTTCACTCTTGCCAACTGTCACCCAAACAGTTCCCTGTGGACATCCCTTGGTTGGGTTAATTTCTGTCATCATACTGTTCTTAGGGACTTCAGGCCTCGCCCATTTCTGTTAGCATCCCTTCTCCGGGTTCACTTCTGCCAACCTTTGCTAAACAGCTCACTGTATTTCGGGACTTTAGACTTCGCCCCTTTTTGTTAGCATTCCTCCGCCGGGTTCACTCTTGCCATCCTTTACGACACACAGTTCATACACCAATTTCACCAAGAGGACTCATCTCCCTTTCCTTCACAATCATCTGTCGGTCAAAGACTTTCGACAGTACAGAGGATTTTACAAGACCCCTGCATGACCACTTTGACCTCTCTACACCTCTCCCCAAGGCCTTCTGGTTACAGTAGTCTCTACCATCGGGTAATCGCCCAGAGTTTCCTGCGTGAGCACCCATGTGGTGCCGGACGCCTCTGTTGCTGGTTTTCCCCCCTTGTCATCAATAGTTTCTTTAAACCTTTCAAAGGTCAAATTACCGTTGGTTACTTTACATTCAACACAGTTCGGTTTCTTATTGACTCTCCCCTCGGATCAACTGGCTGCGAAGAACCGCCTGGCTTTCCTTCTCTTTGGAGCTAAGGTTGGTACCGACGAGACAAGCGTCTTTGCCCGGCTTGGTTATCAGCGGAGGAGGATGTCATGCATCCATGGAGGATCTGGGATTGTTGGCGACACCATTAGACTGTTCCATCATGTTTTTTGCCGTTGTTCAGTCAGCGGTCTAGTTGTCGCATCGAAGATGGCCACCGCCAATCGGCATATACGGACGCAGTACGTTCGACTCGATGCGTTGCACCTTGGATTCCTCCGTGCGTTTCGCTCCTGTGAAGTTTCCTGTACAGCAACTTCCAGCCTACTGTTGTTCTGGGTGTGAGCACCCCTCTTGTGTTCACATCCCTCCCGCTGTGTGGACCGGCACCCTTTGGTGCCTTAGCCCATCTTTCCTCTCTTTTCTCCCTTTTTCTCCCTGCTTCGTGCCTAGTCCACGTCTGTTTACTTTATATCTCTTTCTTTCGCAACTTCTTTCAGTGTGCAAACTGCACGCCGTTTTTCTCTTGTTCGGTCGTGGTCCCTTCCCGACTTACCTTTTGGGGCTCTCTCTACTGCCCACTCTCTCTCTGTTGCCACACATTCTTCTTTGGAAGTTTGCAGTAGTCATTCTCGGTGGATCCTTCCGCAAACTTGCCTTTCTACGGCCCCTGCGAATTTCATCTGGCATTTGTGTTCCACCCATGAGACCACTACCTTTGGGGAAGCCGGATTCCTATCATCGCTATTAAGTCTCCTCAGACCACGCCATTGCAAGTCTGGACCGTGATCTTTAACCATACAGGGTTTTTCAGCCAGGAGGCTTTTCCCTGTTTCAGGAGGCTAGCTCCAGAGGAGTCCACACTGTTGGGGCTCTACCTACCGACAGCATGGCATTCTGCAGAGAAAGACCTTATTTACTACAAAAGAAGGACAAGAAAGGAAGCATCAAGCCCAAGTCATCTCAAAGAAGGAAGAAGGATCTTGAAGAAAACTCCACTGAAAACCCAGGTGAGGAGGAAGGGAGGGAGGATTCTTCAGATTCTGACAGGGGGTCTCGTGTACTGTTCACATCTGCTGCAACACACGCTGGCTATTGTTTGCGGTCTTATGCTTCCGTCAGCAGAGGTTTCACAGGCCTTGATCAGAAAGGGCAAGGTCGCTTCTCTCCTTGTCACCCTCTCGGTATGTGACGTCTTTTGCCTCCTCTTGAAGTGCCGTGCTGGGTTAGCTCTCACGTAGTTCGGTCTGCCTTGCTCGTCCTGTGCTCTCATGCTCCACCTTTTATCCCTGTGGGAAAGGGAAAGGGCCGTCAGGTGTGTGTGATTCTGGTCAATTGCCTGACTCTGCCTGACCCTTGTGTCGGGACATGTCAGGTAAACAGTTTTAACATCAGCCCATTGTCTGTCACCTTGCAAACAAGTGTTTGTGTTGGAAAGAGAGGGTGGTAGGATTTCTGAGTATCCTACGGGGTAGGATGGAGAAAATGGGTTGTAAGGGATTATAGTCCTCTTGCTAGGGTTTTGGGTACGGTCATAAGGGTGAGATTGGTAGAGTTTGTGGAATGGACGAAGATGACCAGAATTTCTATTGTGACCTAAACAGGGGGTACTGTGGGAATGGTAGCGTGTTTTTAATGCGGTATACTGGGGTTCCGGGAGAGAAAAATCAGGGGGACATGAAAAAGAATGACTGGGCGTATTCAAGGAGGTAACAGAAAAACAATGATCCTGGGAGTTGTGGTTTTTGAGTGTAACAGGGTGGATGGATTTTATTAAGGGAGCTTCTTTGGTTGGAAGGGAGGTAGATGTAGAATAACAAAAAAAAAAGCTTCAAGGATTTTGTCCCTGGTAGAATACCACATCAATACAGGGGTATTACTCCAAGCATAACCCCGGGCTCCCAAACCCAGGTGATCCTCCCTCGCTCATCCACCCCCAGGGTTGGGAGCTGAGAGCACCAGCCCTTCCCTGCCCACCTGAATAAGGGATTCTTGCATTCTACCTGGAAGAATACCCTCAGGTTTCTTACAGAGCCTATAGTGAATTATACAAATCCTTGTAGCTGGAAAGTCGAAAGCAGAGTCGAAAGCAGAGGAAGCATTTGGTCCCTAAATCATATTCAATTCACCAAAACAAATTTGCAAGATACAAAGATTTCCTCTCCCGCCCCTATGAAGTGTGTCTTTACACTGAGGAAGGTTGGGCAATGAAATTGTGGACGCCCTTGCAACCGAAACTCATGTTGGCACGATGAGAATTTATATGTAAGTAACATTAGAATTTAGGTTCATTCGGTGCACAGTGGCATTTGAAAATAAATAAAACGTGTGCTAAAATAATACATGCAAGGTTCACATTGACATGTAAACCACTGCGCACCACTAAATTTGATTTGTGTTATTGTTTTGTTTATGTCTAATGGTGTTTTCCTTTTGTGTTTGGAAATTTGCCTAATAGTACAGACATTTTATCTTGTCATTTATTGATGTCGGGAGAGGGTGCTGTTATTTCGATTGTTTGCATGATTGCACTGTGAGATTGTACTTTATGCATGTCATTCACAATTGTGCTTTTCTTTTTTGAAAATCAAGTTTATTAGCATTTTTGTTCATATTACATCAAATCACAAGAAAAATCCACACTAACGCCACCAACACGTAATTTCCCCCTGCCCACCCACCCCCAACCCAAAGCCATGCCTTCCCAGTCAACAGTTCACTTCCGAGGTTGGACATTGCATTATTACCATTATTTTAGGTCCAGGTCAGTTCACATGGCATCTCTGAAGAACGAATGGGCCCTTCACATTCCTGTTCTCCAAACAAGGGCAGGTCTCATTGACATAGTTTCTCCATCATCACCGAAGCCCCTCCCTCCTTAGGGCCCCCCCTCTCCAACCAATGTTCAACTGTTGCGTTCCGGCCACCCGTACTTCTCAAAGAAGAGAAGCCAGACAGACTCAATGTTGACCCTTGATTCCACCATTAGATTGGTGAGGTATTCCATGTCATAGATAGCACTGACCTTTGTCACCCATTCCCTCTCAACTGGGAGTTTAGGGGTTCTCCAATGTTTAGCCAGGCAGCACCTTGCCTCCATAAGCATGATGTTGAGCATGTGTCGCCCTTCATCCCCACCTTCATCACCAAATCTTACTCCAAAGAGGAGGAGCCAGGGTGAGAGACCCCTCCAAATCCCATCAACTCCCTCTATCCAGGTGAGTACCTCCTCCCAGAATCCCCTCACCTTCATGCAGCTCCACCACATGTGTATGTAGTCACCTCCTTCCTGTCGGCACTTCCAGCAACGTGCATTGTTTGTCCCTTTCATTCGTGCTACCAATGTCGGGGGGTAGTGGCACCGATAGAGGAGCTTAAGGTACTTGTGCCTGTATTGGGGGACTTAATGGATTGGTGGGCCCGTCTACGCATTCTGAGCCACAATTTGTCTTCTATAACCACATCTAGGTCACACTCCCACGTAGCTCTTGATGTTGGAGGCTCTCTCTGGGCTGCCAAGAGTATCAATTTATACAATCACGATATACGCCATCTAGTCCCTGTCTGCGTTATCAAGAATTTCTCGAGGTCTGTCAGATCCCTCCTGAGATTAATACCCCATCTCTCCTTCATTAGGGCCCCTTTTAACTGTAAGAAGCGAAAGAGCGACACTCCCCTCAAGGCCATTGCCTCCTCCAAATCATCCAGGGACATATAGGCATCCCCCACCCATAGTTGGACCGCCCTCACAACCCCGCCTCATACCACAATTGGAATGCCTGGGGCTCAGCTATCCCCTCCCAGAGTGGCGGGGCTCAAATACAACTCAAGGGAGACGGCCAAGTCGTGAGCCATCTGTTATCTCCCCCCTCTCTCCAGAGTGACCAAAGTACCTCGAGGACTGGGTGATGCAACACCCTCCCGGGATGGGGGCCCTGGGACCCACAGTCATTCATTCAGTGGCACCGGCCCCAGCACCCCGTCATCCATCGGGACCCACTGTTTCCCGGAGGCCGGTGCAAAATGATCCACCAAGACTCGCAGCTGGGCTGCCTTGTGATAAATTGCCAAATCCTGGTATCCCACCCCTCGTTCATCCTTATGTCGGGTCAATATATCATAGGCAATTCTATGTTTCTTTCCTGCCCAGAGGAACCTCAACAGGGCACGCTTCACCTCGAGTAGGAATGGTTTGGGGACAATGACTGGTAGCATTTGGAATAGGAATAGAAACTTGGGCAATACCACCATCTTAATCAAATTAAGCCTCTCCACCCAGGACAGCCCCATTCCACTCCATCACTCTAAGTCACGCTTCACTGCAACCCACAAAGGAGGGAAGTTAGCCCGGAAAAGGTCTCCCAGAGTTCCTGTGAGCTCAATCCCCAGATACCGAAACCTCTCTGTCTGTATCCTGAAAGGAAGACCTGCTATATAGTTCCTCTCCTCCTCTGGGAGATTTCCAATCGGAAATGCCACAGACTTGCTCAAATTGACCTTACATCCTGATACCTGCCTGTATTCTTCCAAGCTCTTCAGTACATGTGGGACAGACCGAGAGGGGTCTGAGACATAAAGCAATGCATCGTCGGCGAAGAGGCTCAGTTTACAGAAGATCCCACCCACTTCCACCCCTCTGATAACTCCATTATTCCAAACCGTGACCGCCCAGGGTTCCATTACCAGCGCATAAATCAAAGGCGACAGAGGGCAACCCTGTCTCGTGCCCCGCATCAGAGGGAAAGGCCCTGACTACGTACCATTAACTGTGACTCTGGCTATAGGCTCTGAGTATAAGGCCGAAGGCCACCCTCTCCATCTCGGGCCCATACCCAGAGAGCTCGAGGACCTCCTCCATGAATACCCAACTCACCCGGTCAAGCGATTTTTCAGCGCCCAGAGACAAGAAGAGTCCTCCCCTGTCCCTCACCGACCTAGAGCTCATAATGTGTAGGATCTTGCGCATACTGTGAGCTCCCTGCCAGTTTCGGACGAAGCCCATCTGATCAGCATGGACCAGGCAGGGGAGGCACAATTCCAGGCATGTTGTCATGATTCTCGCGAAGATCTTAGAGTCTACATTAAGAAGGGAGATAGGCCAGTCTGAGGCACATTCTGTGAGGTCCTTCCCTTCCTTAGGTATCACCGCTATTAACGCTTGTAAGAAGGTCAGGGGAATCGTGTCCCTACCCACTATTGTGTTGTAGAGCTTGGCTAAGGGTTTGGCCAGTAGGGATTGATGTTGTTTATAGAAGTCGGCAGTGAAGCCGTCCTCCCCTGGGGCTTTCCCCACCCTGAGTCCTTTGATGGCTGCGGCAACCTCCTCGCCAGTCACTTTCCTCTCCAAGGCCTCACTTTCCACCCTCTGCAATTTGGGGAGGTCAAAGTTGGCCAGGTATTGTTGAACATTCTCTATTGTCTCGTCTGCAGGTCTCGAATACAGTTCCCTATAATAGTTTGCAAAGCATTCCGCTATGTCCTTGTCACCCCTGGTAATTCTTCCCCCTGTCATCCGAACACTGCCCACCCCACTACATCGCCGTTCTCATAATATTTCTGGAGTGTGTACCTCAATTTTTTGAGGACCTCCCCAATCAGGTCTGTATGCAGTTCCTGCCTCTTCTCTCTCATAGTTGTGATTAGGGTCTCCCTATCGCTACTCCCCTGGGTGAGCTGCCTGTGCAGTGCCCTTAGTTCTTCTCGAATCCTTGTCTCAATCAATGCCCTCTCCCTGCGGGACTCCTCTGCGATTAGCAGGCCCCGAAATGTGGCTTTGGCAGCCTTCCAGACCATTGCCATGGCCATCTCCTCAGTGTCGTTGGTCTCAAAAAATGCCTTTACTTCATTAGCCAGGAATTCCCTGAACACCAAATCCCTAAGCAGCGTGTCGTTGCACCTCCACCTGTAGGTTCGATGCGGCTGGGGAGCCGCCACACCACTTAGACCAACTCATGTCTGACCATGTAATAGCGTCCACCGTTGGGACGCCCATCTCTCCCTCCTGTTCCCTGGGGACCAACAGGAAATCAATTCTTGTATACGATTGATGGGAGGGGGCCAGAAAAAGGTGTAACCCCCGGCTGTCGGGTTGGTTTTCCGCCAAACATCTACCAAAAGATAGTCCTGCAGCAAGTCCTGGAATGCCAGGTTATCCCTCAAGGGGTTCCTGGGGTCCAGTGTGTTAGCCGACCACCAGTCCAGTCGAGGGTCTAGCATCAGGTTGAAGTCCTCCTCCGAGGATCAATGCCCCCTCCGCCCACTCCTCCAGATTCTGGAACACCTGTCTGAAAGATTTCACCTGTCCAACATTAGGGGCATAGAGGGTGGCAATTGTGACTCAAGTCCCTTCCCTAATGCCTTTTATGGCTAGGAATCTCCCCCTAAAACCCCTCTTAGTTTCAATTCCCTCCAGAGCGAATGATTTTCCCAACAGAATCCCCAACCCCTCCCTCCTGGATGTCCTATGGGAGGCCCGGAAGTTTCCAGCAATTTCCTTTCTTTTAATCTGTGATTCTGCTCCCCTCCGATAGTGCGTCTCCTATAAGAGGAGTATCTGCAACTTATGCTTGTGGAAGATGTTACTCGTAAGAGATCTCTTATTCTGTGAATTTAGGCCCTTTACGTTCAGGGTGCCCACCCGCACCTCAGCCATAGCCTTTACTGACATTTCCCTGTATGTACCTTCCCCGTGCAACCTGGTCCCTGGGCCTCCTCACCTCTGGGTAGCATGGCTTGCACTGCCCATCACTCCTCTTCCCCCTTTCCCCTATTTCCTCCCCTGGCCCTATGACCCGCCTCCCTCTTCTCCCTTCCCCCTCGAGCCTAACTTGAGGCGTCCGTTCCCACCTCCGAAGCATACCGGAGATGATTGACGGACCAACAGGGTATCTCCCTCCACCCTGAGCATTTCATCTATGAACTTGAAGCTGCTTAACCATTTAAACTATGAACCCTTACTCTGAGAGTGTGGCTTTGCCTTCCTCGGTAAAGCCATGGGGGGCGACGTTCGTAACAAACCCAGCTGCAGCCGGCCAACAGAGCCACTACAGCTCATGCACTCGCCCCTTACCCCCGCTCCGGGTCACCCGAAATATATAACTGAAGGAACCTGTTTCAACATTAACAACCCCCCTGGGGTTTCCCTCCTCCAAGTTCTGTGAACACTTGCATCTTAGAACAACCAGGATTCTCATCTCTTGCTCTTTCACGAGGGTTCCCCTCTTGATGGGGGAGTGTTCAACTTCTGGTATTTGGAGCCCCTCTTTCCTCTCCTCTTCCCCCGCATCGCATCAAGCCCTTTGGGATCCCTAGTCAGGGTCAGACCTCTTCCACTCCAGCCCGCAGAGGGCCCACCCCCTGTGCCAACCAGTTCCTCTGTGACCCTTTGGATCTCCTCATCTGCCACCAGGTGGGATCTTTCCCGCTCCCACTCGAATTCCAAACAGAACGGGTACCCCCAGCGGCATCTCGCTCCGTTGTCCTGTAACCACCTGGTGAGGTCCACACTGTGTTCTCCGCAGCAGTGTATAGGCAGAGCGGTCTTGAAAGATTGATATTGCGGAATCACTGTAGTTTATCACCTTGAGCCGTTTTGCCCTCTGGAGGATCTTCATTCTGTCGCTATAGGAATGCATCCGTGCAAGGACCGTCCTCGGTCCCTTTGCCCCTCCTCCTGCTCTGTGGACTCTATCGATCACAAGTTTGTCACCATTGTCCACCCCGAGGGTGAGTATGAATATGTTCTGCACTTTGCCTTCCAGGTCCTCTGGGGTCTCCCCATCCGCTTCCACCAGTCCGAAGATCCGGATGTTATTTAGCTGCTCTCGGTTTTCAATATCGTTCAGCTTGTGGCGAAGCTCTTCTTCGCGTCGCTCCATCTCGAGGAAGCGAACCTCCATCTGCGTTTCTAGGAGACCCGTGGAGGTTTGGTTTGCCTCGACCCCTTCCACTCTATCCTCCAGTGTGGTCACTTTGGCGGATAGGTCGGTGATCTTGGCCCCCATGTCAGTTCTCATACCTCTAATCTCCTCAAGGATGATCTGTAAGTTCAATTTAATGGATGATAACTCGGCTGGGGCAGGGTGTGCGGTCCCCTCCTCCATACCTTCGTCCTCGGAACTGGAAGCGTGCAAGGGATTCCTTCCAACTCATACAGGGTCCGGTCGCCCCCTCACTTCGTTCCACCAGTGGTCTGGGCACTATCTCGCTTGCTCTTCAACTCAGCTGCGGGGTCCTGGTCCCAGGTACGTGGTGTATGGTGCCCCTCCTGCTATTCCCAGCAACCTTGAAAATATTCCTGTGGCGTGCGTCTAAGCTTCCAAATAGCCTCCAGGGGGCCACAAGGGGGCAGTACACCCCATCCTCTGGCTTCCAGTTAGTGAGGAGAAATGGTAAATTCACAGCAGGGTCCCCACTTGAACCTCTTGGGGGCCAATTGTTGCCCCCCTGTTGCGTTTCAAGCTCCCCTTTTAGGGGGTGTGCATAGGCAACCACTGGGGTACGATCCCAGGCTGTGTCCGTATTCACCTTCCCTCTTCCACTTCTCCCATTAATCTTAGGGTGTCTGGTAGGGGGTTGAGGGTGTATCCCAGCTCCTTGGATGCCTCTTCAGTGTGGTTTTGCTGTGGGGATGGGGGTGGCCCCCAAGGGGCTGGCGGCGCCACACGTGTGCTGGGCCCCTCCTCCTTGTCCTTACCACGTGCTTCGGTTCCTCATGGGTCTGCGCCTCCCTCCGCATTGGGCAGCCATCCTTGCCTGGCTTGGCCCTCTGATCGGGTCCCCCGATAGCCCCCTTCTCTTCACCCCTTGCACCGTGGAAAATCAGTACCATGCGAGGCGGGGAAGGGGATCTCGTCCCCAAATGCGGTTTTAACTGCTCCTTTCACTCAAGGGGCTGTCAGTCTTCCGTGTGTGTGAGTCTCTGCTGCTGCGTGCAGGCAACTGCCCTCTGGCCCCTCTGCCTACACTGGGGGGGCCGCCTGCATCCACCGTACCACTCCAGTCATTGGGGCACTCAAGCAGTCCGTGGGGGGGCACCAACACTGCCCCTCCCTCTCCCCCAATGTCAGCGTGTGGCGCTCGTCTCCAGATGCTGGGGCTCACCCCACTGATATGATATGATGTGGCATTTGTAACACGCCTATACACAAGTGTTTCAAGGCACGACGAGGCAGGGGGGGAACAAGGGGAGAACAGACAACGATCCTACAAGGCCAGGTGTCCTTCAGATCGCGCAAGTGCAAGGGTAGGGGGACTGGGAAAAGTGCAAGGTGAAGGGGAGAGGGGAAGTGCAGTACATGGTTAGTAGAATACAAGTTAAGTAATAGGGCCAGCTGGTGGCAAGTGCAAGGAGAGTGCAGTACATGGTTAGTAGAATACAAGCTAAATAATAGGGCCAGCTGGTGGCAAGTGCAATGTAAGTGCCGGGAGAAGGGGCTGTAGGATACAGAGACAGTCCCGTAGTGCAGGTAGGCAGTGCAGGGAAGAGTGGCAGGGCCAAGGACCGAGATCGGTGAGTGGCCAGTTGCAGATTCAGTGCAGGTTCAGTGATTTTAGCAGGGGAGAGAGGGAGAGAAAGCGGAGGCAAAGAGGAAGGTTTTGAGGTGCTTCCGGAACCGGAGATGGTTCTCCTCAAGTTTCAGGGAGGCAGGAAGGCTGTTCCAGAGGGAAGCCCCTGCTGCAGAGAGAGATCTACCCCCAGCTTGTTGCTTGGAGAAGCGGCTGACCCTGAGGTAGTTGGAGGTGGATGAGCGAAGAGCTCGAGAAGGAAGATATTTAGGAAGAGAGAGTTGAAGGTATTTTGGCCCCAGAAGGTCTTGTGGACAATGCAGAGGGTTTTGAACTTAATCCTCGCAGCCACTGGGAGCCAGTGTAGCGATTTCAGTCCTGGACAGATACGGTCCCTGGGCTTGAGGCCAAGGACAAGTCTCGCAGTCCTGTTCTGGATGAGTTGCAAAGGGCAGAGAGTAGAGGCAGGAATATTTAGATAGAGGCTGTTACAGTAGTCCAGCTTCGAGAGAACCAGGGCTCTGGAGACAGTGAGCTTCTGGGGGAAGGAGAGGAAAGGAAGGATACCTCTGAGGAGTAGCAATCTCATTGGCTGTTGGTCACAGTTACAGCCTCACCCCCGGGGCACCTCTCACCTCAATCCTCCGCTTTGGCGCAGCATTACACTGGTGGGTGGGTGCAGGCACTCTCCCGCAACGGCCTGCCACCACAGTGCCCCGAGGTTGGGGCCGCCCCAGGACACGAAGGCTCCTCTTCAACTCTGCAGGGCGCGTCCGCACTGGGGCCCGTTCGGCAACCTTGGCTCTTCCTGGGCACAGCGCTGGCCCGTCGCCTTTTCCTGTTGAGTAGTGGACACGCATTATGCGCATGCGTGTCCCATAAAGAGGCTCGCGCATGCGCTGTTTGAATAAAGATGGTCCCGGATGGGGTTGCCGCCGGGACCCGAGAAGTCAACACGCATCCCGTGTGGGTCCTTAGTATGTGTGTGAGCGCGCACGTGTGAATGCCGGCGGAGGCCCAGGAGGTTCCTCGCCCCACAACACTGGCGACGAGGAGCGGCGGCAGTGGATACACGAGTCACTGCTCTGAGTGACTCGGAGAGAGTGCCTCCTCTCCGTGCCGTCACGGACCGACGCAAATGGCCGGCGGCCATTTTGTCTGTATTGCGGATCACAGCGGTTGTGTTACGCTCACCTGGACTCCACAGGGGTGTCGATCGGGCCCGGACAGCTGCGGTCTCCTTCAACGTGATGCGTAGTGCAGAGATGACTGTCTGGACTGGCCCGCCTAGTCTTGTCTGCTGGACCCGAAGAAGTATTTTCCTGCAAGTGGAGACAGGGATTAACCACCTGTGGGTTTTAGTGATGGCCTCCCAACTGTTCTCGCTCTCCCCCACTAATCACCTCCGATATCCCCTTAGTAACCTCACCTTATGTTTGTAAAAGATGAGCTCTCCATCCTGCGTGTCTTGCAGGGGCGCGTAGATACTAGTTACTTCACTGGTTTGAAGGCGTTGGGAGAGTTCCGGTAAGTATTGACTCTGAAGTCCCTGGCGGGATTAGTAAGTATCAAGTTCAAAGAGTTCAATATGCCCGATGTTCACTCTTGTCCCCTTCCTTCCTTAAGTTGCAACTGAGTTTGTGAGAAGAAGGTCTCGTAGCTGCTGCTGGCGTTCAGGTAAGAGTCTGTGTTACCCAACACTGTCCGGTAACTATTGCATGCGTTAACGTGTTGTTTTTCTCCCTCTTTACAGATGCGGCATATGAAAATGTGGAGAGTTATGGAATAATACCGCCGGTGGTAAGTCTATGGTGGTAAGAGGTTGTATTTGGTGATTCCCTTGGCTCACCTTGTTTTTTCTTGTGTCCCCTAGGTGCCGGATTACGGCGAAGAAATGATGGAGACAGTGCCAGATCGAAAGATGCTGTGAGAAATGGTGAGTATGGCGCCGTGCTGGAGCTGGCGAAGCGACGCGTGCAGGACTGATGTACTTTCCAGGTCCGGAGATGAAATGGTTCCGGAATTAGGTGAGGAATTTGAAATAAGTTTGTTTTCTAACCTTGTCCTTTTCTTCTTCTTTATTCTAGGAGCTCCAGATTCGAGGCGGGCGTGGCAGAAGACTGGATGCTGGCTGCAGGCACGCGGGCGTGGCAGAAGACTGGATGCTGGCTGCAGGCACGGTGAGCGTCACGCTGCTGGATGCAGGATAACACGAAGCATGGGCTGCTGTTCGGGCATGGTTTAAATAGCTTGCAAAGTAGTCCCAAGTAAGAAGTTCCCCAGAACCACACCCGAGTGAAAAATAGTCCCTGTAATAAAATAGTCCCATCCAGGCCTCATGTTGGCTTGGACTCATTTGCAGCATGGTCTGCATAAGGTAAGTAAAGTCTATGAGCCTGGCGCCTATGGCGCCAGGACTGATTTCTATGATGAGCCTGGCGCCTGAGGCGCCAGGACTGAATCCAAATAGCCCCCAGCCGGGGCTGTTGGGGTTTTAATAAGTATCTGGATGCCTGCTCCCGGGGCTGATGGACTCGATCCGGATGCCCGGGGGTAGGCATCATGACAGCACTCCCCCCCAAGGCCCCTCCTAAAGTTGTTCTTCCCCTTGGCCCTGGCTTGTCTGGGAAGTCCCGATGGAATTTTTTCACCAATCAAGGAGCATGAACGTGGTCACTAGGTTCCCATGACCTTTCTTGTGGTCCGTAACCCTTCCAGTCGATTAAATAAAAAAGTCTTGATTTAACCATTTTAGGGTCCATGATGTTTTTTACCTCAAATTCAGGTTCTCCATCTATTAGGATGGGGTCAGGTGGTTTGGTTAATCTTGTCCCGGGTTGAACTGGTTTTAGAAGTGAAACATGAAAGACAGGATGAATTCGCATATTAGAGGGTAATTCTAATTTGACGGCCACCGGGTTGATAATGGCCTTAATGGTGTAAGGTCCCAAATATCTAGGATTAAAAGTCTGAGTTCCTTTCAGAGGTATATGTCTTGTAGCCAGCCAAACTTGGTCTCCGATTCGATATGGTGGGGTCTCCCTTCTATGTTGATCAGCATTTTTCTTGTATTTCTCTTTTGCTTGTTTCAAATGTTTTGTTTCCTCTTTAAAAGCTTGTGTAATTGTAGAATGCAGATGAGTTACTGCCGGCATTTCTAAATGCTGGGGCAAATCGAGTCCTGAGGTTCGAGGATGATGTCCATATATGGTATAAAAGGGGCTTTGTCTGGTTCCTGAATGTACAGAGTTATTGTATGCGTATTCAGAAATCAATAAATTGTCCTTCCAATTACTTTCGGTTTGGTGGAGCATACAACGTAGGTATTGTTCAAGAGTCTGGTTGGTTCTCTCCGTCTGACCATCGGTCTGGGGATGGTGACTTGTTGATAGCCTTACGTCGATTTGTCCCAGTTGACAACATTTCTTCCAAAAATGCGAGATAAATTGACTACCTCGGTCAGAAACCAATACGGAAGGGAATCTGTGTAATCGAACAATGTTTTCGAGGAACTCCTTGGCCAGAATCGAAGCAGAAGGTAACCCCTTTAAAGGAATACAGTGGGCCATCTTGAAAAAAAGATCCACAATAACTAGGATGGTGTTAAATCCATTATATGGAGGTAGATCTGTAATAAAGTCTAAAGACAAGGTGTGCCATGGTGTAGGTGGAATATCCAAAGGTTGTAAAAGGCCAGCGGGTTTTTTCTTCTGGCTTTTGTTTTGGGCGCAAATGCCACAAGACATCACAAATGACTTTACATCTTTTCGCCAAGTGGGCCACCAGAACTGTCTCTTAATTTTCGCTTCAGTTTTTGCGATACCTGGGTGCCCTTCCATCAGGGTGTCATGGTAATTGGAGATGACTAGTTCTTGTATTTCCTTGTGTGGTAGAAATAGTTGCCCTTGATAGTAAGGTAGGTCATTGACGACTGAGTAGTCCGGGCCTTTCTTTACCCAGTCCTGCAGGGTTGCTGGATCGAAGAGTTGTTGGATTTTTGAATGAATATCTTCTAGTGTCTGTAGAGTAGTTATGCCAAGAATTATTTGCTCGGGAATTATTGGCACCGGTTCCGGGTTTGCATATGCTTCTCCCATCCCTATTCGGGATAAGGCATCTGCTTTGCCATTTTTGCAGCCTGGTCGATAAGTGATCATGAAATCGAATTCGGCAAAGAACAATGCCCATCGAAGTTGTCGCGATGATTGGGCTTTGGCTGTTTTTAAATACTGCAGGTTCCGATGATTGGTGATTACGGTAATAGTATGCCTGGCACCAAGAAGATAGTGTCTCCAAGGCTGAAAGGCGGATTTGATGGCGAATAGCTCTTTATCGGTAACCACAAAGTTTAACTCAGGTGCTGAGAACTTTCTGGACCAAAACGCTACTGGGTGAAGTTGACCGGTTTCAGGATACTTCTGGGACAGGACAGCTCCCATGGCTAAACTGGATGCATCAGTTTCTACTATGTATGGAAGCTCAGGGCGTGGATGCTTTAAGACAGGTGCTGATGTGAATTTCGCTTTCAGCTCTTGGAAGGCCTTTTCAGCCTCTTTGGTCCACAAGAAGCGTTTGTTTTTTCGCAAAAGTGCTGTGATGGGGTGTACAACATGGGAGAAGTCCAGAATGAATCTGCGGTAGAAATTAGCAAATCTGAGCATGCTTTGTACCTGAACTGGGTGATGGCCACTTGAGAATTGCGTCCACCATTCGAGAGTCCAATCGGACTCCTTTTGGAGTCAGGATAAATCCAAGAAATTCAACTTCCGTAACATGAAAAACACATTTTTCCAATTTTGCATATAACTTGTGCTGGCGTAGTTTCACAAGGACTGCATGCACGTGCTTAACATGGTCTGATTCTGAGGAGGAGTACACTAGAATATCATCTATGTATACGACGACACAGACGTCAATGAGTTCACGAAGGACATCGTTCATAAAATACTGGAAGGCTGCTGGTGCATTGCACAACCCGAAGGGCATCACCTGATATTCGAATAATCCATACTTGGTGCGAAAGGCAGTCTTCCATTCTTCGCCTTTCTTGACACGTACCAGATGATATGCCCCTCGGAGATCTAACTTAGTGTAGATACAAGCATCCTTTACTTGGTCTAGTAATTCGGGGATCAGAGGCAATGGGTATCGATTTTTTACTGTAATCTATGCACGTTCTAAGGTCACCTTCCTTTTTTGGCACGAAGAATAAAGCTGAGGATGCAGGAGACTTGGAAGGACGAATAAAGCCATTAGCAAGGTATTGGTCCAAGTATTGCCATAGGTGACGATTTCCAGGTTCCGTGAGGGCATAGATTCTACTACATGGGGGTTGTGCACTGGGTAGGAGGTCAATTTGACAATCGTATGATCTGTGAGGAGGTAATGTATTGGCCTGTTCTTTTTGAAAAACATCCTGAAATTCTTGGTATTCCTGAGGTAACTGCACGATTGGGTTAACGACTGTAGCCAGGCCTTTGTTCAAAGTTTTCTCCGGGTAACAGGTGTGTGCACAATCTGGGAAGGTTATTCTCTTCTCTCGCCAATCTATACAAGGATTATGTGTTTCCAACCATGGCATCCCAAGTATTATCTGGAACTGTGGGGCTTTGATTAGATCAAACACAATAGTCTCTCGATGCCCATCTTGACTCAACAGTGTCATCTCTGTAGTGGAATGAGTTACAGGCCCCGAGGCAATCTCAGTTCCATCAACTGTGGTGATGACATCCGAAGTGGTCTTTTTGCAAAGAGGTAGATTCATCCTTGACACCAATTTGTGGTCCATATAGTTTCCTACGGCCCCGTTATCTATGTATGCCCTTACTGCGTGCATACGTGATGGCTGCCTGGGATCACGTAGGACCATTGAGATGATCAGATGCGAGGTCTGAGTGTCCTTCTTTAAGCTCGGCAAGCGGACCTCTACGCTTGTCGGGCGTGGTCGTTTCCCGAATCAGGCTCTATGTGGCTTTTATCAGCAACTCCTACCACCTTCTTGGGTGGTTTTGTAGGGCAATCCCGTAGAAAATGTCCTGAGGTTCCACAGTACAGACAGAAATGCATCTGTCGTCTTCTTTCTCTTTCCTTTTGAGTTAAGGGTCCTTTAACCCCCCCGATCTGCATAGGTTCAGATGCATCTGTTCCTTTGGGGGCAACGTTGGGTTTAACCAATACCCGGTTCTCGAACTTAGCTCCATCAGTCTTTCGGTTCTGAAGTCGGTGGTCTAGCTGGACCACTAAGTCTATAAATTCTGCGCAGTCCTGAGGTGGGTTCACAACTTGAGCCAAGACATCTTTGAGTTCTCCCCGAAGTCCACGATGAAATAATGTAATTCGTTTTTCCTCCGGCCACCCGGTTTCCACCACCAACCTATTGAAGGTTGCAATATAGGTTAGCAGATCCTGGTTACCTTGTCGAAAGGATAAAAGTTTGTTGTCCAGGGCTTGACCCTGTGAGTGTCTGGCGAATAGTTTTTCCATGCTCCTTTGAAAACCCTGAAAATCCCGGAGAAGAGGATCATCCTGGTTGACTAATGGAATGGACCAATCCACTGTGCTGCCACTAAGATATGACAATACAAAGGCTACTTTGGCTTGGTCATTTGGAAATGCTCCCGGTCTGCATAAAAAGTGCAAGCGGCATTGGGTCATAAACACGGCGAACCTTTTGGGGTCCCCAGCAAAGCGTTCGGGTGGAGCTAACGGAATATTTCCTGGTAAAACCACTTGCACTGGATTGCTTGATGAAACGGGGGTTGGGTTTCCACCATATCCAGGTAGGGGCGTTTGCCCAGCTTGGTTTTGCAGTAGTTGCCTAGCCAGATCATCCGTGCGCTCCTTTGAGACAATCACTTCTCTCCTGAGGGCATTAGTCTCTTGGCGAGCGGCATGTACTTCCGCCCTAAATTCCCCCAATAATTGGGCCAGTTGGTCGGTTTCTGAGGTTTCCATAACACCCGGGTGGGTATTTGTAGAGAGGCTTTGCGTTCTGTTACGCCCACTTGGACTCCACAGGGGTGTCGATCGGACCCGGACAGCTGCGGTCTCCTTCAACGTGATGCGTAGTGCAGAGATGACTGTCTGGACTGGCCCGCCTAGTCTTGTCTGCTGGACCCGAAGAAGTATTTTCCTGCAAGTGGAGACAGGGATTAACCACCTGTGGGTTTTAGTGATGGCCTCCCAACTGTTCTCGCTCTCCCCCACTAATCACCTCCGATATCCCCTTAATAACCTCACCTTATGTTTGTAAAAGATGAGCTCTCCATCCTGCGTGTCTTGCAGGGGCGCGTAGATACCAGTTACTTCACTGGTTTGAAGGTCTTGGGAGAGTTCCGGTAAGTATTGACTCTGAAGTCCCTGGCGGGATTAGTAAGTATCAAGTTCAAAGAGTTCAATATGCCCGATGTTCACTCTTGTCCCCTTCCTTCCTTAAGTTGCAACTGAGTTTGTGAGAAGAAGGTCTCGTAGCTGCTGCTGGCGTTCATGTAAGAGTCTGTGTTACCCAACGCTGTCGGGTAACTATTGCATGCATTAACGTGTTGTTTTTCTCCCTCTTTACAGATGCGGCATATGAAAATGTGGAGAGTTATGGAATAATACCGCCGGTGGTAAGTCTATGGTGGTAAGAGGTTGTATTTGTTGATTCCCTTGGCTCACCTTGTTTTTTCTTGTGTCCCCCTAGGTGCCGGATTACGGCGAAGAAATGATGGAGACAGTGCCAGATCGAAGGATGCTGTGAGAACTGGTGAGTATGGCGCCGTGCTGGAGCTGGCGAAGCGACGCGTGCAGGACTGATGTACTTTCCAGGTCCAGAGATGAAATGGTTCCGGAATTAGGTGAGGAATTTGAAATAAGTTCATTTTCTAAGCTTGTCCTTTTCTTCTTCTTTATTCTAGGAGCTCCGGATTCGAGGCGGGCGTGGCAGAAGACTGGATGCTGGCTGCAGGCACGCAGGCGTGGCAGAAGACTGGATGCTGGCTGCAGGCACGGTGAGCGTCACGCTGCTGGATGCAGAATAACACGAAGCATGGGCTGCTGTTCGGGCGTGGTTTAAATAGCCTGCAAAGTAGTCCCAAGTAAGAAGTTCCCCAGAACCACACCCGAGTGAAAAATAGTCCCTGTAATAAAATAGTCCCATCCAGGCCTTATGTTGGCTTGGACTCATTTGCAGCATGGTCTGCATAAGGTAAGTAAAGTCTATGAGCCTGGCGCCAGGACTGATTTCTATGATGAGCCTGGCGCCTGAGGCGCCAGGACTGAATCCAAACAGCCCCCAGCCGGGGCTGTTGGGGTTTTAATAAGTATCTGGATGACTGCTCCCGGGGCTGATGGACTCGATCCGGATGCCCGGGGGTAGGCATCATGACAGGTTGCGGCTCAGGAGGGTGCTCTTGCACCGGCTGCAATCCTTGGTGCTTATAAACAATTTTTGGGACATTCCATGGCCCATTTGACCTGAGGGGCTGTGGATTTTAAAAAAAAAAAGAAGGAAGTAAAGACCCAGGAAGCCAGTAGAGATAGCTGGTAACATCTCCATCCATTGCTGTGGGCCCATTTTGTTCCATCATCTGGTGCTGGAGTACCTGAACATCCATTTTAAGGCCGGATTGCCTGTGCTGGTACCCAGGGGCTACCTGACTGTGAGTACCCAGCCCCATCGCCACCATGGGTGAAGAGGGAGAAGAAGGCGGAGCCCTTGCTCCAATTCCACGCAGAATGCACAGCACCCTTGCACCTATGCCTGAATTTGATACCACTGGCCCACCATCCAGACTGGGGCCGAAAGTGGCTTCTATGGGTTAAGAAGTTGGAAATGTTTTTCAGGGCATCAGGGGAGACGGATGATGATGTGAAAGTGGCCACCATGGTGTACTCAGCAGGCACAGAGGTGCACAGGATTTATGACTCTCTCAATCTTCAGGTGGTCACATACGATGCTGTGAAACAGGCCCTCCAAGATCACTTTCTCCCCATGGCGAATGTCGATTTCGACAAGATTGTTATGGGTGCGGAAAAGCAGCAAGGAGAAGAGTCACTGGACCAGTTCTGTGCACGGCTGAGACACCTTGCAAGTACCTGCAGGTGGGCAAATGAGGAGGAGGTGGTGCGAAACCAGCTGCTGCAAGGGTGCAGCTTGGGGAAGCTAAGAAGGCAGGTGTTACGGGAGCCGGGCCTGACGCTGCAACAGATCCTCGACACAGGAAGGGCTTATGAGCTGGCGGAGTGCAGAGGGGTGAAAATGGACGCTGCCATGCACCCGGGGAAGGCCTAAGACGCTTTTGCCATTGGCCGTGCTGCCCCAGGAAGGGCGCGATGGACACCAAGGAGGATGGACAGTCCCTCTGCGGCTGGTACTCTGCAGTCATGTCCATACTGTGGTTATGACCTGCCGCATGTGGGAGATTGCGAGACGATTGGGAGACGAGGGTCTGTGGCCGGTGTGGCACGCCAGGACACTATGAGAGGGTGTGCAGGGCCTCCACCCCAGTGAAGGCGTCGAGAGGACCAGCGAGAGTTGGCGGGAGCAATGCCCGGAGGGTGAGGGGTGTGTCGTCGGTTGAGCAAGGCATGCAGGACTTGGACATAGCTGAGGAGGAAGAAGAGGAGGAGGAAATCTTTTTCATCTCGAGCATTGCGGCCTGCTCCAGGGGTTACAGACAACCGACGTGCACCTTGACCATTGGCGAGGTGCCTACTCCTGTTCTGATAGACACTGCTGCGTCAGTCTGCGTGCTAGCTGCCGAGCACTATGAAGCCCTTCCAGGCCCTCCCAAGTTGACAGAGTCCAAGGCCCGGATATATTCTTTTGGGGTAGATACCCTGCTACCAATTCAAGGAGTGTTCGTGGCGCCGGAGTCACACAGGCCGAACAAGATCAAAGCGAGATTTTTTGTGACAAGTGTGAGCCCACACTCCCTTCCCTTCTGAGCTGTGCTGCTTCCGAAGCCCTTGACATTGTACATTTCACACTGGTTGTCTATCATACGGACATTGACCGCCTCCTGCAGCGTTTTGACAGCATCTTTCAAGGGATCGGTAAAATGAAGGGGGACCTTATCAGACTCCACATTGATGGTTCGGTGAGGCCGACGGCCCTCAAACACTGTAGAATACCCTTCCACCTGAGGGCACAGGTGGAGAAGGAACTGCAGTCGCTCATCGACCTGGACATTAATGAGAGGGTCGAGGGCCCGACCCTGTGGGCCTCCCCAATTGTTGTTGCCCCAAAGCCCAAACAGCCAGGAGCCGTCCGCATCTGCGTGGACATGAGACTGCCCAACAAGGCCATCAAGAGGGAGCGGCACCTTACGCCCATGCTGGATGACATTGTCGGCGAGCTGCAGGGAGCGAAGGTCTTCTCCAAGCTGGACCTGAGGTCTGGCTACCATCAACTAGAACTTCACCCGGAGTCGAGATATATTACTACCTTCACGACTCACGAGGAACTGTACCAGTTTAAGAGGCTCAGCTTCGGTGTATCGTCGGCGGCGGATGTTTTTCAGAACGCCATCCGGGGGGCCCTGGCGGGACTTAAAGGAGTGATCAACATGTCCGACGATATTCTGGCATTTGCACAGTCGGAGGCGGAACACCTGAAGCGTCTGGAACGGGCATTTGAGAGACTCAAAAGGCTGGGGCTAACCTTGCATCGGAAAAAATGTGAGTTTTTGAAGGACCGAATAGAATTCTTCGGGTTCGTATTCCACGCAGGAGGCATCTCGTCTGACCCGGAGAAAGTAAGAGACATTCGTGAAGCGGCCCCGCCAGAGTCACCAGCCGAAATACGGAGTTTCCTCGGCATGGTCAACTATTGTGGCCGATTTATTTGTGATCTGGCGTCTCTGTCGGAGCCGCTGCGGGCCCTGACAAGGAATGACGTGGCGTGGGCCTGGACGGCGAAAGAACAGAGGGCATTCTTTGATATCAAGAACGCCTTGTCGGGTCAGGAGACCATGGCGTATTTCAATCCGGACAGGGAATCAGAAATTGTGGTGGACGCAGGCCTGGTGGGCCTGGGGGCAGTGCTCATGCAGGCAGATCCGCAGGGGACCATGCGTCCTATCGCCTATGCGAGCAAGGCGCTGACGGAGACGGAAAAGCGCTATTCGCAAATTGAGCACGAAGTCCTGGCCATCCTCTGGGGCTGTAAACACTTCCGGATCTACATCCTGGGGAAACCCGTGGTTGTGATAACTGACCACAAGCCTCTGATTCCGATCATGGCTGGTGCTTCGTCCAAGCGCCCTCCGCGTATTGAGAGATGGATGCTGTCACTCATGGAGTATGGGGTCAGGTTACAGTATGGTCCGGGCACTCACAACCCTGCAGACTATCTGTCCCATCACCCGGGGGCGGGGCGCCCTAGAGACTCTGACGAGGTGGTGGACAGAGTCGAAATGGTTCAGCACGTGGTGGAAGCAGCCTTACCGGTGGCCCTGGCATGCCAGGAGATCGCAGAAGCGTCGAATGTGGATGAGGTGTTCCTGATCATTAGGGAAGCCATGACCAGTGGGGAGTGGCGCAAAGTGCTCACGAACAATGCCAGAAGGGAGAGTGGGGCACAAAAGGATCTCCAGGCACTGTGGAGGGTCCGCAATGATCTGTCAGTGGCAGAGGATGGCCTTCTGCTGAGAGGGTGCCAGATTGTCATCCCGCGAGCACTGGTGGGGAAAGTATTGCAGTTCGCCCACAAAGGACACCAGGGAACAGTGAAAACGAAGGCACGCCTAAGGCTGAAGGTGTGGTTCCCGGACCTGGAGAGCAGGGTGGATGACTGTGTGTGCATGTATACCATGCCAGGCGGCTTGTCCCGTGGAAAGAGGGCCGCCCATCCAGGCCATGGAAAGAAGTGAGCAACCCTGGGGGACAGTGCACACTGACTTCGGATCCACGGGCAGAGGAATGTACTTTCTTGCAGTCACTGACCAGTGGTCCCGTTATCCCGAGGTGGAACTGGTGGAATCCACAGCCAGCGATCACACCATTCTGGCCCTGGAGAAGATGTTCGCCACCCACGGGTTCCCCACTGAGATTTGTTTGGACAACGGCTCGCCATTCCAGGGGCAGCAGTTCGCCCAGCACTGTGAGGAAAGGGGGATCAAGTACTGAAAGGTTACCCCACTATGGCCCAGGGCAAATGGGGAGGTGGAGCGTTTTATGCGGACCCTTAACAAGATCTTTCGAATCTCGATGAATGGGGGAGAGGAGCTCTGCCGAAACCTGTTTGAATTTCTGCGGGAGTACCGCACGACCCCCCAACAGTCCACTGGGGTTGCGCCAGCAGAGGCTCTCTTCAAGCGGGCCCCCAGAGGAATGACCCCCAAAGTGGAAGGACGCAGTCCAGGGGTCATTGACAACAACCGTGTACGCGTGGAACGGGCTGCCCAAAACGAGCGGGAAAGTGCCCGCCAGAACCTGCCAGAGAAGGTGATTGCAGTGGGGGACACGGTGCTGGTCCACAACAGGAGGCCGGAAGGGAAGCTATATCTCCCGTATGAGGCCCAGCCACTGGCGTGACCCATGTCAAGGGGTCCATGATCACCGCGGCCAATGCCAGGGGTGCCATCACGCGGAATGTGTCATACTTCAAGCGAATTGAGACCGTGCCCCCTCCAGCGATGACCGAGGCACCCGGACCCGGGGAAGGGCCACCACCAAGGGACGAGGGGCCGCCAGAAGCTCGCGAGGCCCCGGAGACACCTCGAGAGGAGTCCAGAAGGTACCCGAGCCGGGTGGGGCGGAAGCCGCCGCTGAGGTTCCAGGACTTTATCATGGACTCTGCCCCGTAACAGCGTGAGAACTGGTTGTCAAGTCCCAAGTTGTATTTGTTGTGTGCTAATGTTACAGTTGTTTCTTGTTTGGGGAAAAAGGAGGAATGTTGCGTAGTGGACACGCATTATACGCATGCGCGGCCCATAACGAGGCTCGCACATGCGTTGTTTGAATAAAGATGGTCCCGGCCGGCGGTGGCCGCCGGGACCCGAGCAGTCAACACGCGTCCCGTGTGGGTCCTTAGTATGTGGGTGAGCGCGCACGTGTGAATGCCGGCGGGGGCCCAGGAGGTTCCCCGCCCCACAACATCACCCCACCTCGCCCAGTGAAGGAAGCGTGGCGCGAGAGGGGGAGGGGCGCTGGCCCTTAGCTCTCGGTTTGTCGCCATCAGGGCAGGGTCTCAGGAGGCAGAAACTCGACCCCCCGCTGCACCAACGGGTCCAACACTTGATTATTGTGGGTTGAAGGCAGAGTAATATCTGCTAATCACAATATAACCCCTTTGTGCTCAGGGCTGAAAAGGAGCTCCAAACTCAGGCAGCCATTTTGCCCGCACCCTCTGATGGCCTCCACAATTGTGATTTTTAATGGTTATTATGGTGTATACAAATGTAATATTGTGTGTGAGGAGAAAGCATATAAAATATATTTTTGGTACAAACACCTAAATGGTATTTTAAAAAAACAAAGAGAATAGATATTTATTGTGCATTCATTGTGAAAAGTTGGTAATCCGTTTTTTTATTTCTATCTCATAGAAAATATATCAAATAAAATAATACTGTCACTGCACGCCGTGACTCTATGGAGGATAAGAAATGATAGCTGGTATATAAGTGTTCACCCTTTACCGTGGTCATCTTCATATGTTTCTTTTTTAAGGTCTCTAATATCACTTGGTCGGGCCTCAAAGAGTTGCCTAAATAACCCAAATAAATACAGCCTTACGTATATCCCTTCGTAACTGCCATTTCAGTGGACCTCCCGTGTTCGGAACACCAAATAACACATGTACGCATGTCCTCTGCCATTTTGAATTGGTTTAATATCGTGTACTATTGAAATGGTAAAATGACTTGTTCACAAGTCCATACATCTATGCCTTATATGAGCGGTGGCCATTTTACAATTTCTACCATGCCACTTCACTTATGTATGCTCAGCACATATTTTATCAATGCCCATAACCAAAGATGAACATCATTATACTTGAGGCATATTTCACTGATAATCGAAATTAAAGGTGAACTCCTTTGCAAAATGTAACTGTCATCAACACTTCCTTTATACAGTGTGACGGGGTCACTACAAATAACCACTCTTGAGGAAGTTCTGTTGTTCCAAGGGTGTTAATTTGATCACAAGCCGATTGGCTGAACGCCTCTCAGATTGCAGGACCAGCAGGGAATCAGGGAAATTTGGTGCTAGGGTCGTCCCTCTCGCTCTTAATTCCTACCAGGTTCCCCCCGCCCTAGCCCTGGCATCCATACCGGGGTTAGTACTACCGATCGGTAGCAGCAATCTGTTTGTTTCTTCCTTGTACTACAAATGGCTTCCCCGAATTGATGGCTACCTGACTTCCTAGGGACATTCTAGCTGTCCCGCTCCTAGCTCTGCTTAGTGTTCTATGTTAGGTATGGTGCCTTCTTCCACCCAGCACCACCTGCCTGACATCCATGCACAATCTCACCTGGCCCTCGTGCCTATGCTGCTGTAACAAGATGT
Organism: Ambystoma mexicanum; assembly: GCF_040938575.1. Taxonomy (NCBI): domain Eukaryota; kingdom Metazoa; phylum Chordata; class Amphibia; order Caudata; family Ambystomatidae; genus Ambystoma; species Ambystoma mexicanum. The sequence continues at coordinate 652,714,257 of NC_090923.1, forward strand.
TATCCTCCCCACCACAGTCCTATCCCTCTTGCCCTTACCCTTCCTACTTCCACCCTTATATGTTACCTTATTCTCCTGCTCTCCCGTCCTCCATTCGTCCTACTCTTCCACTCCCTTTTACCACTACCTCCAGTCATCCCCCTTATACTCCCTCCGCTGTTGTTTTCCCTTTCCTCCTTCAGACTACTCCATATCTTTGCCACTACTATCTTTCTGCTACTACTACCACCTCTCTGCTCTTACCACTACTCCTACTCCACTACCACTTCTCGCTACTACTGCTTTTCTGCTACCACTACAGCTGACTACTACCACCTCACTCCCACCACTACTTCACTACTCCCTCCACTATTACCTCTTCCTACTCCTACTCTACTCCACCTATACTCATGCCTCAGTCCCATGCACAAACACTCCACAGACATCTCTCTTAAGTAACCTCAACACTCCTTCCACACTCTCCTCCTCTGATCTCTCGGACATTCTCCTCCACCTCCAGTCCTCATCCAACTAATCCACAACTACCTATCCCCAAACTTACCTTGATATATAACCCTCCCAGGATTGGCTAACTTATCCTGACCAATGGCTTACCTGCCTCCAGGTGGTGTGACATAGGAAAGGCTTGGGCATGGATTATAAGCATTTTTTAGCCCGCCCCTTTTTGTTACGCAGCTTCCCGCATCCAGAACATGGGCAATAACACAGCCCATAGGGGTCTGTGGTTCTCTGTTGTTCTGGCCTTCTTGTAGACCTACATTAAATAATGAACTCCATGGTGCGCTAGTGTGGTCTTCAAGGTATGGCCTTTATTTATTTTAAAATGTCCCTGGTTGTTTAGCAGATGTTTTTCCTTGAGCGCGAGCCTCAGCAAATACAATGTACTGGAGCCTTGCTTCTCATCAGGATGCCACTCAGCCTTGTGGCTCCTCTGCAGCGTCCCATCTGCCTTCTCGCACCATCTTCTGGCACCGCCTTCTCTCTTGGGCGGTCAGACTCAATGTTGCCCTGGTCGCTGTGCATAGGCCGGCGTTGCAGCATCATCTTCCTTCTCGTTGGCTGAAGGTAAGGAAGAAGCTGGGAGGTGGTCCACCCGCAGAACTCTAGCACCCACTGGGCAGAACTCTAGCACCCACTGGGCATCAGGGATCGGGCTCCCACCTTACCCTAACAGGGTCTGTTTCATGGCTTTGTCACACAGGTCCTCATTCGAATTTGCATATGTACCATTTTGCACTGGGCACCAACATTCTGTGATTTATTTTCACTATTTTGTATTGTACTGAATGTGACAATACTCCATGAACCATGCGGTATGCCATCTGTGTTCATCATTCACTTCCTAACTTGTAATGGTAATGTGTGTTGTACCTTTGAAGATACACTCAATGTATCCTTCTGATTCTGAACACCACCTTCCTGCTGAACCTGTGATGAAAAGAGGATTACCGATCATGCAGTTTACATTATAGTCTTTCTTTTGTTGTCCAATTGTATCATCTGTAAAAACCAAACATACCCAAACAATACTATAGTGAATTTGTTTACCTTAGAGGTTGTGCAACATGTTTTGGCATTCTAATTTTTTGAAAACTACTTTAGTTATTGGAACTATTGGCTTTGTTATGATAGTCCTAGAAATTGCTATAAGTCGATTGACTGTTGATCTAGTAAATATCCTGTGATATTAACCCCTCTTATCACTCATTCTAGAAAAGCATATCATTCAGTGTCCTTGTTCAGTCTATCCTTAGTTGCTCATGTTTTGAAGATTATTTTGTCTTCCATTCTTCACAAAAGGCTTTCTCTGTCTCCTCCTCTTATACTGTTATGTGCTGCTTGGCATCCGAGGAAAACTAAATCTGATGGATCGCTCTCTGGATGTACCAGATTCTAATGTTTGGCGAAATTTGGGAGGACATTATATTTTCATTAAAGATAATGCGTAATATGAGGACAAGGAAGTTCCTGTTGAGTCTCTGTAGCTTACAATGAGGATTGGTGTTCATAAATAGGAGCATTTGAGATATATATATTAATTACACGGCCACAGTAGTGGACGTGTAGTTATGGTTAAGTTGCTGTTTCCATAGGAAGAGCACTTTTTGGGTGGCTTATAACTCTGCTCCCCCTGGACGAATCCACACCAAACTTCGCAAAAAAAGTGTATGGGCAACTGTAAATTTCTTTAGCAAATGTTGGTGATGTTTGGTCCAGGGGGGGTCCCAAAACATCTTTTTTCCCATAGACTGAATGGGGGAAAAACTTTGCGCACATCTACAGCCCAAATGCATGGACGGATGTTCACCAAATTTGCGGCAGGAGCAGAAGCTTGGTCCTGAAAGCGTGCTTTTGTAAATTTGGTTCCAATCCGTCCAGTAGTTTTCTTTAAAACGACCAAAAAGTACATCTGAAAAAATTAGTGATATCTATGTCCGCTCCGCGGACACACTTCCCTGTTCGCTCCGCGGACAAGATACCGATTGGCTAATCCGTAGCTTCATGTTCGCGGACATGTGGCGCGTTCACTGATTGGATGTTGAAAGGTGTAAAGTGCGTCAGATTCTGTTGCTGCGCCCGCCATCTTTCATTCGTGTTTTGGTGTACGCGGACATCGCCGCTAACACATATAAACAACACACCATTGCACTTGTTAACCGAGACAGGCACCTGCACTGTTTGATGGAAACAGCGGTTCTGCAAGTGTATGGGAGTAGCAGTTCTCATGCATGCATTCAGATATTTTGTTGCAAAGTCAGAATGTATTTTCATTCTGAGTGAAGGTCACTTGGTTTGCTTTTTTGGTTGCAAGCTCAGTAGGCCCACGCATCCGACTGAACCCATAAGGGTCAATTGTTTTTTGACCTTGAGCGAAAGGAAAAATTCAATAAGAATGCAGGGAGTGCAAGTTTGGAAAAAATACCATTTGATAAGGTTATGTATTCAAAACGTTTGTAAAACACATGTAATATCAGTTGAAGAAGATTCTTTGCTGCAAGTACACTGGGTTTAACAAAGACAATTGAGACAGTAAATATCGTGTAAGTTTACTTTTGACGACTCTACACCGGAACGAGTTTTAATTTTTTATTACCAGAACAATAATTTTGGCCTTGTAACTGAGGTACTATCTTTCTGTGTAGTTGTCATTTTTTTAAAAACTTATGCAGAGTGCAGATTCTCGCCGTTTGTAGGCTATCACTAGGTTCACCCATGTTCAAGGCTATTATTTCTTTAAAATGTCATGCATGACCACATCGATTTGTGTATCAGTTTCCACGTTCTTTTTGTCTTTTTTGAAATTGTTTGGTAAAGGTTGGGTAGTGATACGTATTCCAGATGCCAAGTGATGGATTCTTTGGACGCCAGATGCACGTACTCATGACCAGCTGCCAAACCGTCACTGTATTGTGGGACGACCGGCCCCGACCCATTTGTCCATACACTGGAGTGGCCATTAGGAGTAACATAACATTTTTTATGGTGGTGTAAGCCAAAGTTCATGCCAATGTCTTGGTAATCACTGTGCGACCGAAGCGGTTGCTTTATCGAAAGCAAGTTCTTTGTGTATTATGAAAAGATCAACGTGTGCCTCACGATTAACATTTTCGATGACGACTGAACAAACAAAGTTACTATTTGATTAAAAATGGGAATAGTCCGATGGTCTCGGACAGTTTATTGTGAAATTAAAGTACTTTACAAATTCTAAAATTGTTAATGTTTTCCTTTAAAAAACAGTTGATTATTTCAGAATGTAACGTGCTACGTTGTACGTCGCTGTGTGTTCATTTCCAGGTTCTGCGTCACGGCACGTAGGTGCTTCTGGCCGCATTTGGCTACGCTGTAGAGGAACGTCATCCAAAAAAGTGTACAATATCATTAGGGTTGGTTATGTTACGAGATGTGGGAGTGTTTTCGTATTACACAAGTGTTGTAATGTAGTTAAAAAACATAGTGGTATACTTTTATTGACTGAGGGGTAGGCTACAGCCATGAGGAGTGGGCAGAATGTCAGGATCATGGTATAAAGTCATGATCCGCACAATGTGGCTACTGGCCATGACCAGAAGGTAGAAAAGATAGGATTACAGTGGCCATGTCCACCTGGGATTGGTTTTGTGGTAAAGTTGTTCGACATTACGATACATTTAAAAGGGAGGAAAAAAGTGCTGGTGGTAATATGTTAACAGCGTTTCCTTTTTGCTTTTTGCAGGATGCCATGGAAAGTGAAGAGGGGCCATGTATGTTTATGTTTATTGAATTTATATAGCGCTTTACGCCAATGTATGGAACAACCGCCTTCCCTTTCTATGGTGGCCATCTTGGAAAAGGATTTTGTTTTCTAATCCGGGGCGCCACAGGCGCCTCGTGTTAGAATGACAAATCCTCTTTTTCAGTAGTACACATTACTGCTTTGCAAATGTAGATTGTTAATGGCAAATGTTATTGCGTCTATGTCCTTTACTGAGAAATATAAAGTAGATGGAGTGTATGTGATTTTAAAAAAATATATATTTTTAAACTGTGAAAGGTGGTTATTAAAGGAACATTTACTTTGTTTACGGATGGCTCTTTTTTGGGAAGGACAGCTAAGAAGGAAAGTTGCGGACGGAAATGAGCAAAGAGGCACCAAACAGTAATATGGGGGGGGGTAGGTGGACGGGGAAAATGTTGTGCGTGTGTTATTTGTAAGGTAGGGGCAGTGTTTCTCATGCTCCTTTATTACAGCACTGGTGCTGTTTCTTGGGTAGGAGGGATGGCCTTAGCTCATATCGTTTTCGGATAACTAGTACTTTTGCTAAAAGTATGTACTGTGTACTACATTGTTAATGGCTGACTACGAATAAGTGTTCGAGCTGTGCAAGGGAAATGTTAATGGTGGAAGTTCCTACATCAATAAAAAATGTATTTCCACACTGTCCACGAGGCATACATCTTATTGTTAAGTGTGTATGGATTCTCTGACACATCACCGTGCTGTGCGCCAGCATATGGTATGTGGCCTTCTCTACAAGGTGTGCAATGAAGTCACATGTTACTTTACATTATGGTTACGTGCTACTACTACAAACCGATCAACGTTAGCAAAAAAACGTTGTTAAAGGGATGTTATGATTAAGTTGCGCTACTAAAAAACTATGAAATTCAGTTAAAAAACTTTGTTAAAGGGACGTTATGGTTAAGTTGCCCTACTAAAAACATGTGAAATTCAGTAAAAAGAACTTTGCTTAGCTTACCATAGACTGGTTGCTTAGCTTACCATAACTGGCGAATTTCAAGGGTTTTTCGGTTTTACTTCAAACCATAATGTCCCGTTAACAAAGTTTTTTTTTAGTGAATTTCATAGGTTTTTAGTAGCGCTACTTAACCATAACATCCCTTTAACAAAGTTTTTTTTACTGAATTTCAAAGGTTTTTAGTAGGGCAACTTAACCATAACGTCCCTTTGACAAAGTTTTTTTACTGTATATATATATATATATATATATATATATATATATAATACTATACTATGGGAATACTATGAGTAGAGGTGAAGATGACTAGACGTATGTGCTTTTATATTCCTGGGGGAAAAGAATACACAAGAGTTTGTAGCACTTCAATGTGATAATTGATATACTAATTGGTTGATTTCTGTTGAATTTTCTGTTGAATTTTTATACAGATTTGAGATTTCTATATAAGAAATAAGCCTTTGAGAAATTACAACAATAATTGATTTGTTCAATGCACCTTACTAACATCACAAAATAACATTCCTAGATGAAGAGCAATTTGCTCAAAACACATGTAGGCTTGAATTAATGTATAGAACTGTTAGTGTGTGATACATTGCGTCAGAAGTAACTTTATCAACAATAAAGCATAACATTGTTTTATTGTTTTTATTGTTGTATTGGTTTACAAAAACCTTATACCCAAGTAGTAGAGAAAAGACATCAAAACATAATAAAAAAATACAATTCAACAAATATAAGATTCTTTGCACACAAGTCCAGCGGTAGCCATGCCGGTAAAACTGGCAGTCTGCCGCCGGACCCGTAGTGAATTACCGGCGCCGGACTTGCCGGATTTACCAGGGCATTACAACCCCAGTGGTCCGGTAAATCCAGCCCTGGCAATTCTGTTAATCCTCATTCCCGTGGAGTCCCATAGGATTTCATGGGAATGGGGACCGCGGAAACACAGGCACCATGTCGTAATGGTGCGGGTGTTTCCGTGCACCTGTGCAGGCGGGTGCCGTTCCACCTGCCAGGTCAGACCAGGTGGGCGGAACGGCACCTGCCCGCAGAACTCGTAGTTTGCCGGTCCAGAAAACGGTGCTGGTATGGTTTTACCGGCACTGTTAATTCCGGACCGGCAAACTTGTAATAAGGGCCAATGTCAATAAATACTATTAAAAACCATCAAAGGAAAGAGATTAGTTCGTTCCAGTAAGAATTCATTAATTAACTTAAAGGTCTTTAAAAACTAAATAGTCAAAAACACTTCATATCATAGATAAGGCTACCAGGGTAGGAGCTACGATCCCTGTGCTTCGCTTGGCACTTTATGCCAATTAGGTATTTGATCAAGTAAATTGGACTCATATGTTTAAAGTGTCGCGTATGATGGAAGTAGGACCATATTTCTTAAAGATGGTTCAGGATAAGTATCAGAACCCACTGAGGGTAAAGGTAAATGAAAGACTCACGAGGACCTTTCTTATAACTGGGGGAACCGAGCAGGAGTGCCCCCTGACCCCCTATTATTTACTATGGTGATGGAGCCATTTACACCATAAATGAGAGGTAAACAGGTGATACCGGATGTAAAGTGCGCCAAGTCACAGCATGAAATAGAGTTATTTGCGGATTACATCATGCTCATGGTAACCAAGACAACACAGTCGCTGCCAGAGATCATGTGGGAAATTAGCATGTTCTCTGGGGGTCTCAGGGTTCAAGGTAAATTCCTCCAAATCTGAACTACTGAATACTGAATCCCTCAGTGGAACCGAGGGAGGAAGAGCAACTTAAAACTCAAATACCCTTTCGCTGGGCTGAGACATCAGTACGGTATCTGGGAGTGACTCTGACCCCGAACTTGGGAACGCTCTATAAAGCGAGTTATCTCCCTTACTTGGGCAGATTGGGAAGGAACAGCATAGATGGAATGGCCTATATGTTTCATGGTTAGGACGAAGAGGGATTGTCAAAATGAATGTGCTTTCTAGACCTTTATATTTGTTCCGGGTAATCCCTATCACACTTGCAGGGGCAGTATTAAAGGGGATGCAAGACGAGATAATGCGCTATGTGTGGCACGTGAAGAAGCCATGTATCCGGAGGGGTGTCTTATTCAAACCTAAATGGCAAGGGGGAGTGGGGTGCCCAAACATAATGAAGTACTTTTAGGAGGCGCAATTGCGTGTATTAGCGGAATGGGGAAGGGAGGGGAGTATGAAACATTGGGTGCAGATGGAACAAGCTGTGGCAGGAGAGCACATGCAGAAGATGCAGTGGATGAGAAGAAAGGATAGGCCCATGGGACTCAGTGAAAATTCCATAACGAGATGCACATTAGAGATTTGGGATAAGGTGAACAGGCAGTATAACCTGTCACTGTGGCCGTCACCAAGAACACCCATATTTCGGAACCCAGAACACAACAGATTTGCACAGTGGTTAGCAGGGGGTTTGAGGGAGCTTAGGGATCTGCACGACGCAGCGCGTCTTAAGACGTTTGATGAATGTTCTTTGGAATGTGGGTTAAACAACATAGACTTCTTCACATACCAACAGCTTAAACACTGGGCAAGCACCCCCACAATTGGGAAGGGGCGAATAGAACGCTGACGTAGTGGGAAAGGGCAATCTCAGACACATAGACTAACAGAGGTCTTATCTCAATACTCTATAGCACTTTATCATGGGCAGCAGAGCAGGGCCATCTACAGATAAGGGGCAAATGGGAAGTGGATGCAGGTAGGCAATTCACAGATAAGGAGTGGTAACATATAACGCAAGGTTTTTGGCCGTATATATTTGCATGAAGATAGGAACTGCAATATAAACTCCCATATAGATGGCACTACACACTTAAAAAGCTGAACAAAATGAGAGACTCCAATCCTCCACTATGATGGAGAGAATGCGGGGAGGAGGGCATGGTGAAGCATCTTTGATGGGGGTGCCCCAGCTGAAAGACTTCGGGCAAGAAGTGAAATTGAGGGCTGGTGAGACTTTTGGGGTTAGCCTCACCTTCGATCTGGCCCTGGTACTGCTTAATATCCCTGCACCAGGAGATACCATGCTCAGGAGGAGGAGAGGGGTGTTGTGTGCAAACCTGACTTTAGGAGCTAAATGCTGTTTCACAAGGATTTGGCGGAAGAGGGAGGCGACCTTGATTGCACAATGGTACTATGTCAAATGGGAACTCCTCAGTATGGAAAAAATAACTGCAGTTATTCATGATCACTTAGCACAGTTAGGGAAGGTTTGGGCTCCCTTTATAGAGTATGCTCTTAAAGATGATCATCTGTAAATACCCACAAGATTACTTTTGCTGGACATTCTACCAGACGAAGGAGAGTGAATGATGGACAGAATATTGATGGAGGATGAAAATTGATATATGTGACTTAGACCTGAAGGAGGGAGGAGGGATTATACATATTCAGGGAGTTGGAGATAACAGGATACAGACCTTGCTTGATAACATTTGGTCGAGATATAAATTGTTCATGGTAGGTAACTGATATATTTATTAGTACTGTGAATTATATTCCTTGATGTTGATGGGCAAATGTTCTTATTTCTTGTCAATAAAGACTTGGTTGAACAACAAAAAAAAGAAAATAGTCGTAATAAGGAGGTTTGTCGATTGACCATTATCCTGCACTAAAAAGAGATTTCATTCAAATATGCAGTATATTGGACATATTTAGAAAATAACTGTTCTCTTTGGGGCTGAAGTACAGAGCAATGTACAAATATATGTTTCAATGATTCTACTGCCTGACAGCAGATCCTACAATTGCTATCTATACTGAGACCCCTAATCTATAGAATCTCTCGGGTATGTAAAAGATTGAACCTCAGCCTCAACAAAGTTCTCAGAAAACACCTGTCTGGACATTGAGTAAAATACGAGGGAACGATACTGAGGCATTTGTTCTCTAGACAAATATCCTCAAATAATGTGTACGTGCACCTTTTATCATATGTTTGGATTCAGTCATAATTATACATTTACTGCCTCTGGGTTACTAATACGGGATTCATTATTTACATTCAATTTAACTAACAAATCAGTGCACTTACATTTGAGGCCACTCAGAACTTTCTTCTCAAATTGGGAACGAAGCACTTGGTACGACGTGTCCCCAATGCCCATAATAATTTTTCTATATACAGATACACCTTGTACATCGCTGAAAGCCCCATCTCATGTCTTATGAGTGCAATTGGTACACAATTTGGCAAATTCAATGCTTTCTGCCAAATTCTTACCTCCACTTTTTCAAAGACGAAGTCTTCTGAAAAGTAACTAATTTCTAATTCATATAAAATAGCTGAGAGAAATGTAAATGTAAATTGTTTTATAAGTGGGCTCCAGGAAAAGTGACAATATTTCTGTGCTATAAAGACAGTACCAAATTGAGACCCCCTCTCCAGTAGCTTCTCCCAGAATGCTGCACGATTTGAGACTCAACAAGGTGAACCCCAGATATCCAATACTCTGGACAACCGTCAAATTACAATCACCCAGAGCCCAGGTAAATCTGGGAGGCCTTAATCAGGACCATTAAAACACATCACACTTTTCTTCTGTGGATTAACATTCAATTAATTCAAGCTAGTATAATTATAAAAACAGGATAAAAGATGCTGTGGCCCCACCTGGGTTCGGTCCAAAAAAAGTGTGTTGTCAGCATAGCTGAGCCAAGAGATCGTACCTCAGAAATTTTGGGTGGCACAAACGAAATAGGGTCTTAATCAGATAAATAAAGATTTAAAAGGTAGGGGGCCAAACCCCAGCACAGTGGGAATTTCCTTGGAGACCGAGCCATTCATGCCCAGCCCGACTCTAAGCATGGTATCTGTGTAAATGGTTGAGACTTGACAAGAGAGGGTTTGGAAAGTCAGAATTTTTCGATTTCTTTCAAAAGTAATGCTGAAAGAAACTTACTATCGGCATCCAGTAGGGCAATGGAACGATAGCTAACCAGGGTTTACATTCTTAACATTTTTTACTATAATCAAAGTCTTCCAGATTTCTGGGATCACTTTAGTTTCCAAAATGTTTTGAAGAGTAGGGAGAGAATCAAGACCCACATCTCTGGAGCAAGTTTCCTCGCCCTATTGCAGAGACATTTGGCCAGTTGCTTGCGAATTGGAGCTAGTCCTTATAATTGCTAGAATTAACTCCTCCGAAATATGCAAAGTCCAGGGTGCCTTGTATAGAAGGACATCCTGAGTTAATATCAACTCTTTGTACAACTCCAAAAATGGGTTATCCATTGGCTCTCAGCAACTATAAACTATAAATAGCCTTGCATTGTACCAATGCCCAAACATTCTTTGCATTTTTCCTTAGGATCACTTCTAGCACAAGTTCACCATTATGCTGAATCAGTTGATATCTATGCACATTTGTCAAATTTCTATGCACCTGTTTTGCTTTCCTTATAAGTTTTATTCTCATGTCTGGAGCAATCGAATTGTCTTATATAACTCTAACATCCTGCCTCATCTTCTTTTCTCTGCATTGTATTAAATCATCGTATTTATACGTTGGGAAGAGCTCCTATACATTTGTCTACCCTTAAAATACGCAGGTACTATTTTAATAATAAAGGTAGGGAATCTCCCTGAAGAAAAAGTTATTAATTTATACAGGAATGTATTAGAGCGCCAGAGCCTTCTCATCTCAATATTAAAAGAGTCACGTTTTGTGGAATTCAATATAACATGTGTTTTATTTTGATGAGTCTCTAAATTCCTGCAGACAGTAATGGAGGGGATGCTGATAGACCACCTAATTGCAGCAGTCAGCAATGATCACTATCCTCTCTCTCCATTATTACAAATTGTTTGCACCTATGGAAGAGGTGGTCAGAGAAATAAACGTAGTCAATCCAGGATGATTGCTCCTCTCTATGCTGGTGTCACAGTATGTCTCAGACTTCAATACTAAGAATAAGGAATAACTCACCAGGGATAGCTCCGGACCTCTGGCCAATGTACAGAGACCTCACTGCCCTGATTGAAGAAGCCCTGGACGCAGCGGGTCAGTATCTATATACAAACAATGACCTTCCCAATGATATACCTCACTAGCTATTACAAATCAAAAGCCAGGGGAGTGAATCATTTGGAAGGGTGGAGAATCCACGATAACAGTAAACACACCAGGCTGGAATTAGAGAGAGAGAGAGATCAGTGCTGATCTTGAACTTACAGTAAGTGTACCCCTAATTGTGCTGAACTAACCTGGTTGTAATGAGATCCAGAGCTTCCTGGGTGATGTTAATGTAGCTCCTTCTTGACTCTACCTAGGAAGGCAAGTCGAGAGCAATGAATTAGGGAGATGTCAATCAACCACCCTCCTCCCTTCCTTTCACCCCTGCGCTAGGTAATGCCCTGTCACTGATTGACTTTTACCGTGAGGAAGGCTTATTGGAGGTTCTATCCAGAGGTAGTGATGAGTGAAGGATAACAACGAGGAAGGGAAGGTTAGTTAGGAACTAGGACCCGGGCGGCACGAGGGACGCGCTGGAGCTGGGTTGGTGCACATGTAGGGGATTACTGCAGAGTGTTCACAATGTCCTGTGCACTGAAAACCAAGAGGGAACAGGTGGTTTGGGAGATGAATGGAGGAGATAATACAGTGCAGATAGTTCCTTAGGTGGATTCAAGAGCAGCGGGTTCTCCTACCAAGGAGAGAGTTCATGTATGATTTTGGTGCTGCAAATTAGAACACAGCCTGGAACCGCGCTCAAAATGAATGGAGTGTTAAGGGCACCTGACAACAATGCGGCCCTGGAGCGGCAGTGAAAGAGGAGTCAGTGTGGAATTCCAGGTCGGCCACATGTGGGCAACAGGAAACTGCAAGTCCGTAAAGAATGGGCAATCCTAGTTCGAGCCGAGGTCGGTAACCATTCAGGAAGTAGCAGGTATCAAGGGCAGAGACAGGTATGGAAGTCCGTTAGCAAAAAACAGGTCAGCAACATGAAATCAACAAACATCCAGGCAGCGTAGCAAAACAGGAATAGCTTTGTGTAGGAACGATAATCAGAAGCACTTGCTTTCCATATAGGCAAGGTTTAAATAGCACTCTTGACGCGGCTCTGCCGTAATGCACAGCATTCCCTGTTACGTGACCGCAACGTATCCTTGGAACGCAGCATTACCGCGTGCTGTGCTTGCGACCCATAATGTCACCATGGCAACGTCCCGACTAGCCTCCAACGATTAAAGAATGGTCTAGTAGCCATTCTATGGGCGGAAGGAAAGCATTGTCTCTGTGAGGTGGCACGAGGCCTGGCTCTGTTAAGGAGAGGAGAACCAGCAGGCATGGCAGCTGGCTACGTCTCCCAAAACATGACCATTTAGCAATAGCAGGCCCATTCTTTACACAAATCACACCAATATTTTCATAGCCTTGCTGCCACTTTAGATACTCTGAACCCAGCTCCTTATTATAATCCCTACATTTCCCAGGTGATATGTATACAGAATTCCATTCTCCTGCTAGTATAATCTACCACTCAGGTCTTTGAGGGGCCAGAAATGAAAGCCGGACACAATGTTTTTGGTTAAAGACTTTTATCTAAATGAAAATGGGTTAGGAAAATGCCTCTCTGACTCTATGCTAAAGAGGAGGTTCCCTACCTAAAAACAGAAGCTAAGGATCTTTCTGTGTCAGGATGTCAATAACTGAAAAGTAGTCCTTGTGTCCAAAACATCCTATCCTGACGCTGACACTACAAACAAAACAAGAAAGCGTGTAAGTAAATGTCTTCAACCTGATATTGGCAAAAAAGTGTTTACAACTGAAGATTAGAATAACACGAACAAAAATGTTCTACTAGGTAAAAGACCTTGGACTCCGAGAGCAGTTCCCTTCCCCTGGATTCTGAGATGGATGGCAATGTCTCTTTTATTCAAATTTCCTTTTGTGTCTCTCCTGGAATCACAATGTTCCTGTTAGGCAACATGTTTTGCAACAGTCTTTCTTTAGCACAAGTTTCTCTCTTGTCTAGCAAACACTGTCCTTCTTTTAATATTCCATGTAGCTTTGCAGGACAATTTGTGGAATTACAACTGGCTGGTGTACTCTCCTGCCAGGACTTCTCTTTTGGTTTCTGTGAGGATTCTTGTGGAGTCATCACTGATCCCCAGCCTAAAGTCTCCTCCCATGTGTCCAGGGGAAAGCAGCCGCTACCTGATACTGACCCTGCAGGTGGTTTTCTGGGGGTGGATCACATAAAAGGTGATAGCTGTCAGGGAGAGTGACAACTACAGCAAAAGAGAAGCAGAATTCCTCTCTTTCTTGTGAGGAAGATCCTTTGTTTCCTGAGTTGTTGATGACATATTATCATTGTTCAGAACCATTTAATTGTAAAACTCTGAAAACTACTTTGGTCAACTAAAACATTATTAAGTTTTTATATGTGCATGATATGCCTAGAACATATATAACATATAATGTGTTTGGTAATTTTTGTCTGCATAAAAATGTTCAACAATGTAACTTGACATCATATAGAACTTCCTTGGACTCCATGTCCGACAAATCCCCAAGTACTGAGACAAGGAAGATGAGCAAGGAGTCAATGTGGAGGAAATGTGACATTAAGTGTAATGTCCAGTCTAGTTGTCAGGATCCAAGTCAGCTGTGCGGGACATTTAAACGTGAATATCAGCTGCAGCTGAAGGATCGAAGAAGGAGAAAAAAGGAAGGCTGCAGAGTATGTGGAGCGGGAAGCGAGACCGGTGACAGAGGCAATCCCATGGAGAATAGTCATGGGGAGAATGGCAAATGTCAGCCTGAAGAAGATTGGCGGGGCTCGAGACTGGAGAAGAGGAACTCCGGTAGAGTTGAGGTGAGCGGTGCACATCTGGGCTTTAGTGTCATGCGCTGGGCTTCCCAACTCTTGGGGAATCGCTGGCGCCTTGGGCGCCATTAAGCATTCAATCACGTTTTTGCCCCCAACTCGCTTCCACATTCTAGTTGTTGCGGCCAAACGACCGCTGGGAGGTTTAACTTCCTGCTGATCCCGGCGGCCGCTGCATTGCAACTGCAGTTCCTTCCTTGCTTTCCGGTGAATCCGCTGCTGTAACCCTTCGTTACCTGTGTCTACTACCTTTCCATACTATTCCGCCTCGAGCAGATTTCTCTTCCCTGTGTTGCTCTACTTTGTCCCGCTCCTGACTCCTTTCTCGCTCACCCTAAGCCTTCTCTCCCTTGATCCTCTTGCTCCTTTCCCCCTCCATGCCCTTATTTCCCTGTTGCTCCTACCCTACCTTGCTGGTCCTTTCCGAGCGACCGAAGTATACTCTCCGCTCCTCTGGGGTTCCGCCTTCTGCCCGCTGGCACTACTGGAACACCTTCACAGTCTCCTCCTACAAACGAGATCTCTCCTGTTTTTTTTTTAGCCTTCCAGCTTTTTTCCCCTTCTGTGGGCTTGTCCCGAGAGAGGAGCCAGTGGGCTGCTGTTTCCTATCAGCATTCACGGTGGCTACCTCTCGGAGCAGACCACATCTCTACAAAAAAAAGGAGCCATTTGGAAGAAAAAGGAGAAGAAGACCCAAGGATCTCATCAGAGTGCAGGTGAGGAGGAGGGGTTTGATTTGGACTTAGAGGGTGTAGGAGACACATTTGAGATTTAGAGACACAGTACTTCAGAGCTGAACAAGTTCTGGCGGGTAAGGATTCAGAAGCTGACGCAGGAACCAAACAAAACTCTGCCAAAATGGGGAAGCTGGCCCTGCGAAAGCCTCTCGCAGAAGCTGCACTGTCAACCAGTAAGTCAGTCTAGATGAGTAGGGGCCCCGGGACGTGCAAACCTTTAGAGACTATATGAGAAGCAATTTTGAATACCAACCAAATAGAAGTGGAAAGAAAAGGCAAATATGGTACAGTTCTCCTGACATGAGATGTCAGTGGGGGGGGAACCTGGAACCAGCATTGCCTGAGCCAAACGACAGTGTAAGAGATATTGAAAGAACGGTTGACTGGCAAATATTTTACAATTCCCCTGACATGAGATGTCATTTGGGGGAAACCTGGAACAAGTATTGCCAAGAGAGATTTAAAGAAAGGAAGATTGACAAAGCTTAAACAACCCCTCACATATGGGATGTCAATTTGGGGGAAATTGACACAAGTACCAACTGAAGTCAACAAAGTTATGCTGTTGAAGAAGAAAAATGTTGTGATGTGTAAGGAGAATGTAAATGTTACAGAGAGACCTGACAAGAGTATCAGGTGGTGAACCTGGTTTGGAAAGAGATACCTGGCAGGAAAGTACACCAGGGGATCTGTGTGAGCCAAAAGATGAGATATTCCTGGCAGGAGAGTAAACCAAGATATCAAGAGTTTCAGCTGAGAGATATTCCTGGCAGCAGCGTAAACCAGGATATCAAGAGTTTCAGTTGAGAGACTGCCTGGCAGAAGAGTGTACCAGGAAACCCTAATTCAACTGGTGTTTTAAAGAGAAACGTTGTCATACTAAGTCAAATTGAACATTGTGTCAACCAGAAAGTTTAAAAAGACTTTCCTTTTGCCATCCTTCAGGCATTATTGGAGAAAATGCATTTGTTTAACCCTCTTGAAAAGTAGGAAATACTTTCCTTTGCCATATTCCAACCAATGTAATGAAAACAACATTTTATTTTGCCATCCTGAAAGACAAGGAAAGACTTCCTCTTTGTTATCTTTCAACCAGGGTTGTGGAAGAGACATTTGTTTTGCCATTAGAGGAAAATATTAGGTAAAAGAGACATTTGCATTACCTTTGATAGATTTGTCTTCAAACAGAATATTTTGAATGATGTATTTATTTTAATTTTATTTAGTTTATTTGTATTTAATTCTAAAAGAACCTTTACAAAAAAGATTTAAAATTGTTATTAATTACAAAATATCACCAATTCACTTCTGAGGAAAGCATATAAAAAATATACACATGAAATAATTCACATGACAAACATCATGTGCATCGTCTAGGACTGGCCACTTATGGGCAATGTAGGCAATAAGGGCTTATTAGTATAGGAAATTTGACTTTAAAAACATTAAACACTAAAACCTTAAGTGTACCAACACTATAAAAATAATGTAACAGTTAAAAACCACTATGAACATGCCTATGTTGCCTAACCTTGGTATTAAGTACATGTTAGGTAGTCGCTTGCCAAAGAAAAATTTGCTAAGCCCCACCTACACAATTAACTGACTACTAGTCCCTCCTGATGTAAAGCTTTCACAATGTGTCCCCACATCCAATATAGATTGACATGTACCTCCACTGACTCCGAGTTTAAGTAGTTATTCCAAAATTTCGTTGTTCTAATAGAGTTTAGATTATGGATATATTTGCCCCATATACGCATGTGAACCTCCCCCCAGTTGTTTACACTCTGTAAATATATGTTGGGGGTTTCAATCTCACCTGGGACCTTACAAATACGGCAAGTCCTAGCCTCTAACTGTATTGCTAAAAAGGCACCAGTAGCTGGTTTATTCGCAGTTTCAACACTATGTTACGAACTGCAGGGCTGGGGCTCTGTCGAAGTTAGGTTTGGGTCTTCAAGTAATTATGCACTACATTGGCTGTGTACCTGTAGGACTGAAGGGTGTATAGATGTGAGTAATTATTCACCCAATCCCATTGTTTGACCCTTCTACGGAAAATGGCTTTCAATGTTTCGTAGCAAGTACCATGACTTTTTTTTTTTTTAAATTTCTTTATTGGTTTTTTACCATAACAAACAACAAAAACAAACATACAGACAGTTATTACGCGGCATAACTGGCGCATTAGCACATTTCTTGGATTTCATTGTACTTCCGCAGCACCAGGGTCTTCTGGCGGCTCCATCATTCTTGTGCAGCCACTTTGTTGGGTCATCCCAGAGTTTTTGCCTGAATTGTCTCATCATGGGGCCTTGTACCGGGCTTCCTTGTTTTCCTCACTGGTCGTTGGACCCTATGGGGTCGTCGCTGTCTCCTTCTTCCCTATTGTCGAATAGGTCCTGCATCAGGGTGTTCCACGCGGCCAGTTTTTGCGCTGTCTCCCCCTCTCCTCTTTTCACTGCTCTAATCCACACCGCGGTCTCTGCCAGTGCCCACTTTTGAAGGTCTGACCACCATGCTTCTATGTTCGGGCCCTCCCTTGACTTCCATGTCATTGCTATTCTCCTTTTTGCCAGTATAAGTATTAGGTCTTTCATTTTCGCTAGGTGCGACTCATGTCTGCTTCCTCTCGGGAAGAGTCCCAGCAAGTATTTTTCAGGGTGCTCCGCTTGTATTTGAAGTCCACTTTGTGCTATTTTGGTTCTGATCTTATCCCAGAAGGCTTGTATCACCGGGCAGGTCCAGAACATGTGTGTCATGTCAGCTCCCTCCGCCAGGCAGCGGGGGCACCTGTTTAGATGTTCCCTCCCCATCTTGTTCATTCTCTTGGGCGTGAGGTATGCTCGGTGCGTTACGTATAACTGTGCCTGCCTGAACCGTGCGTTCCTTGACACTTTTTTTGGGTATCGTAGCACCCTGGCCCATTCTTGATCACTGAAGGGCCTCTGAAGTTCCTCTTCCCAGCCCCTCCTCGTGTGTGGTTCCTGTGAGTTTTCTGTTTTTAACAGTTGTTCATATAGCCTGGAAGTTGTATGGGTTCCTTCTGATATATCGTACCATGCGTCTAGCTTTGTCATATCCTCCTCCTCCTGGTTTGTCCGCTCTGGCCATTTTTTTTTGATGTTTCGTATCATGCCGTTGTAGAGGATGAATTGGCCTTCATGTATCTCGTATTCCTCCATCATTTCTTGAAAGTCTGCCCACCTTTCCCCTCTTGTCAGGTCTCCAATTTGTGCCACGCCTTTGGCTTCCCAGTGCGCTCGATATGCCACCAGCATGTTTGAATTCGCCCCCAAGAGGCCCGCCAGTGGGATCTGCGTCGAATACGGGTCTTTCTCCCCCTGGAGTCTCCATGCCCTCTTCCATAGTCCCACTGCGATGGTAAGCATGTTCGGGAGGGTCTTGAGCAGAGGTTTATCGAGCCACGGTATTTCTCTCAAGTAGTATCTTTTCAGTGCTGGCTGAAAGGTAATTGTGTCAATTGTTTCGTCTTCCCCCAGCCACCTGACTGCGAACTGTAGCTGTCCTGCCAAATAATATTTCTCAAAGTCCGGTATTCTGATGCCACCTTCCTCATAGTCCTTCTGGAGTGTCCCCATTGCGATCTTGTTTCTTCCTCCCCCCCACAGGAAGGTTCGTGTTATTGTGTTTAATTTGTTGAAGAAGGTTTTGGGAATTGTGTATGGGATGTTCGTGAAATAATATAGTAGGCGCGGCAGCACAACCATTTTCAGGAGGGCCGCTCTCCCCATCATACCCAGTGGTAGTGTTCCCCAGAAGGCCATCGACTTCTGTATCTTTTCCAGCGCCACCAATGTGTTGGTTCTGTGGGTATCGGCTGTATCATGATGCATCTCTATTCCCAGATATTTGAAGGAGTTTGGAGCCCACGCCAGGCCCAGGTCCGGGAGGCCACCCGGGGGGACCTGTTTTAGCCCTGCCAATGGGAAAACCAGGGATTTCTCTTTATTTATTGCTATGCCCGATAACCTGGTGTATGCCCCGATCGCCTCTAGGAGACATGGTAGGTTAGCGGCTGGGTTCTCCACAAATAGCAGCATGTCGTCCGCGTATAGCGAAACTTGGTGGAGGACCCCGTCTATGTCTATCCCGGTGTCCCTATATTCTGATCTAAGAAAGGCCGCAAACGGCTCCAGGGCCAGGATATATAACATTGGCGATAGTGGGCATCCCTGCTTGGTTCCCCTGTGTAACCTCCACTCCTTTGACACAAATCGCCCTGTTTTCACCCTTGCTCTAGGATCATTGTATAGCAGCTTGATCCACCGGAGGAACCCCTCTCCTATGCCATAGTGAGCGAGCACACTGATCAGCCACTCCCAGCGGACCGAATCAAAAGCTTTGACAGCGTCCAGGGACACTATTGCGCTCTTGCCCTGTTTCCGGTTTGTCTCATCAATCACGTGGTGCAGTCTACGGAGGTTCCATGACGTGTTTCGCCCCGGGACATAGCCTGTTTGGTCCGGATGAATCAGAGTGGCCACTACCTGTTTCAGGCGGTTGGCTAATACTGCTGTCAGTATTTTGGCGTCCTGGTTGATAAGGGAAATCGGCCTGTAGGAGGCGCATTCCCTGGGTGATTTCCCTGGTTTTAGGATCAGGACGATTATTGATTGGGACATGCTAGTCGGCAGTTGTCCGCTCTCATATGCACCTTGATATGTGTCAGCTAGCTTCTGGGAGATGGTGCTCTTAAATGCCTTATAGAACTCGGCTGGGAGTCCATCCGGGCCCGGGGTCCTGCCAGTGGGGAGCTCCGCAATCACGCCCTCTATTTCTTCTACCGTGAGAGGTGTGTCCAGCAGCTGGGCTTGTTCTTCTGATAGTTTAGGCAGTCTTATTTCTGCCAGTGCGTCAGCAATATCTTCTGGGTCTATCTCTGGGTTTGGGGCATATAGTTGTTCATAGAATTGGGCAAATGAGGTATTAATATGCTCTTGATTTCTGGTCTCTTTTCCCTTGTGGTCCACTAACACTGTAATGGGGTCTGTTTTGGTTTCCTGTCTGGTGAGCCACGCTAGGAGTCTACTGGGTTTATCCCCTTCCGCATGTAGTCGTTGTAGATACCTCCCATAATTCAGTCTCCCTAGCTTTTCCCAGAGCACCATACAGTCTGCTCTTAGCTTCGCCAGCTCTCGGGGCTCACCCCCCTCTATCTCTGCCCGTCGCTCCCGTATTTCTATCTCCCTCTCGAGTTCACTGAGCTCCTTCATGGCCGCTCCCGTCAGCCCCCCCATCCTGCCTATTGCCGCCCCTCTTATCACCACCTTGAACGCGTCCCATAACGTGGCGCTACTTTCGACACTACCTTCGTTTTGCTCAAAGTAGTCCTCTATCGATTCTTGGAGGTGTTCCTCCAGTTCGCCCTCTCTCAGGGCCTCTGCTCGGAGCCGCCAGGTTGGTATCGGGGCTGACCTATGGGTATGTGCCCATGTCGCCATTATGGGGGCATGATCGGAGAGTGTACGTGCTTTAATGGTGATTTCTGTGAACTCTTGTAGTGATTCCCTACCCGTGAATATATAATCTATGCGTGTGAATGTTCCATGTGGTGCGCTATAATGTGTGTACCCTCTCCCCTCTCCATGTACCTGTCTCCAGATGTCGACCAGCTGCAGTCCCTCGAGGGTCTTATGTAGTTCTTTGGCTGGGGGTGCCGGCTTCCTGTGCTTGTCATCCGACCTGTCCAGGAGCGGGTTCATGGTGCAATTAAAATCTCCGGCCCAGATAAACGTCGCCTCCCTGTACTGGGCCAGCCTGGGTGCCAGCCTCTTGAAGAATTCTGTTGCGTCGCAATTTGGTGCGTAGGTGTTAACCAGGCACACTTCTCTGTGTTCCAGCATGCCATGCACCAGTACCAGCCTCCCCTCCGGATCTGTCTCTTGCTTGAGCATCTGGAATGGGACCCCCGGGGCAATCCATGTTAGTACTCCCCGCGCGTAGTTCGAATACGTGGCACTGTATATCTGCCCTCCCCACTTCTTGTTCATCTTGATCTGTTTTTCCTTGGTAAGGTGTGTTTCCTGCAGCATTGCTATCTTAACTTTCATCCGGTTTAGCCATGCGTAGATCCTGAGTCTCTTGACATACGCATTAAGACCTCTCACATTCCAGGTTGCTATTGTCATGCCGTCCTGCCCCATGTCCTTTTCTTACGAACTGGCCTCATCGTCCCACCGCCGTGTCTTAGCGCTCTGCCCTCCTCCGCCACCGTATGGAAGTCCCTTGCGGTCCTTTTTTCAGGGCCCTCCTTCTTGATGCGACTGTGTTTATTGTCCCTTGTTTTGCGCTTCCTGTTGCACCTGTCACCTTGTGCTTGTGATTTCCCATGGTCTCTTGCGGTCTGTTTCTTGTTGCCTGCGCTGTATGCCGTCCATTCACACCTCATAACGTCTTTAACCCAAACAGTAACTGGTAAACTAACGCCCAGCCACCCTCCCCCTGCTCGGGCTCCGCCGCTTCTCTCATCGTGCTCCTTTGGTTGGGGCCGACTTGCAGCAGCGTGATGCCTTAAAACTGGCATCTAAACTTGTAGATTGTTCTCTCTACTGAGGCGTCTCCTCTCTCAGCCTACTGTGACTGGAGTGGGGTTGGTCGCCCCCTCGTTCATGTCTTCCGGCTTAGTTGTTGGTCGAATGTTTAGTATCTTGTGCTTGGCTGCCTTTTCCTTTTCTCCCCCCTTGTCAGGGTCTGTTTCCGTTATTGTTGGCGCTTCTTTGTCTCAGCTGGGGGATGCCCCGTGCGTCCATCCATCTGTGGGCTTCATCGGTGGAATCAAAGAAGCATGTTTTGTCCTGGTGTATTACCTTGAGTTTGGCGGGGAACAATAGCATGTATCTCACCCCTGCACACCTGAGGCGTTCCTTTGTTGGGCCGAACTGTGCTCTCTGCTTTTGGACCATGGCTGTATAATCCGGATATATAGTAATCTTGGAGGAGTGTCTGGTAATCGTCCCTCCCCCCCTTGAAAATGCCAGTATTTTGTCCCTATCCTTAAAGTTCATGATCCTGGCAATTATCGCTCTCGGGGGGGCCCCGGGCTGAGGCCTTTTTGTTAGTGCTCTGTGTGCCCTCTCCACCACAAAGCCCTGAGACAGTGCTCCTGCCCCTATCTCTTGGAGCAGCATGTTCTCTATGTACTCCGTGGGGTCGTTGCCTTCCTCGCCCTCCGGAAGTCCAATAATGCGGACGTTGTTTCTCCTCGCCCTCCCCTCCGCATCCTCCGCTCTGCGCTCCAGGATCTTGACTCTTTGCAATACTTCTGACATTTGCGTTTGTGTTGTGGTGACCCCTGCCGTGTTTTGTTGCACTTGTTGTTCGATCTCTGCTACCCTTTCTGTCAGGTTCCGTGTGTCCTGGCGAAGGAGGCCCACGTCCACCATCACCGTGTCTAATTTGTTTTCAAGTGATGTCTTCAGGGCCCCTATTGCTGTGTCCATTTTATTCTCCAGAGATGCTGTCATGGCTGCTATTGCTTCCAGGATTGTGCCCTCGTTTGCATTTTCCGCCAGGTGGGGGGTATCAACTACGGCCTTCGCCGCATCCGCCTGCTTTTTGTGCTCGGACGTCTTAGTGAAAGTGTCCATGGTGCTTTGCTTAGCTTTCCCCTCCATTTTCTTGTTTGGCATTCTGTCTGTGTGTGCTCGCCCCACGTGTGGGCTGTCGGTGCTGCGTCCCTCCGGTTATTGTGTCTCGACTCCCGCTTCTCTCCTTACCGGTTCGCGTGATTGTCCTCTCTGCCCGTAACCTCCCGCTATATGTGGGCACCCCGTGGGTCAGTCGGGGGCCCAGGCGCTCGCCCCGTATTAGCAAGTACCATGACTTGACTAACACTTCGTTCAGATGTGAGAACTGCCCCCCCATTACTTCTTATAGTAGTCCTCCTATCTCTACCAGCAATCAATAACAGCTAACATTTTGAAAACGAACTCTAGTCCTAACATTTTGGACTAGAGTTAGTTTTCAGGAATAGTTTACCTCTTTTGATCAGCAATAGGCCCTTAAGAGAGACTAACCCCAACCAAAGGTATTCCACCGGAGTAGGTGGCGATAGCTTTAATAGATGTCTCCAACATAGGCCCTGCAGCCTGTCTAGCCAGCTTCGATTGTTAATAGCCAGAGCCTCCAGCCCATATAGGATTGTCGGATCAATAATTTTGTTTATATAGCATAATTATCCCATCTAACGTGTAGCCAGCTGTCTTGCGAGCAAATTTGTCAATAATAGACGTCAATCTCCTAGCCTTTCCTTAATTGATTCAGTAATATACGAGTAATCCTTCTTAGCACTCATTTTTAACCCCAGGTAGACATATTTATCAATGTAATTTAGAGTACCCAGTCCTGTGTCAAAGGCAGGGCGATTCACCTCCCCAGGGGCAATGAACATAAGTTTAGTTTTCTCCATGTTGATTGACAGATTGTTCTCAGTTACGAACGAATATGTCTGTTGCACCACGGAAGGTATGATTAATCATGACCAAATCATCCGCGTATAGGATACATGGTATAGGGACTCCCCCGATTTTCGGTCAACAGCCTCCATCCATAGATAGGCGTGCAGGTAAACTAGCCAAGTACAAATAGTATAAAAGGGGGGCCAGGGTACATCCCTGTTTAACTCCAGTGTTAATCTCAAACCATGTAGTGGTGGCCCCTGTGTCATCCAACCACACTCTCCCCCCGTATTAGAGTGCAGGCCTCTCAAAACCACCAATAACCAACAGGGGCATCCCCACTCCTTCAATTTTCTCCCTAGCTTCTCCTGGCTGACCATGTCTAATGCCACCCGGAAGTCGACGAACACAATGTATAAAGCTAACCCCCACTTCGCGGCTGCAGCCCTTGTCAATCTATCCACGACCCTAATGATGTGGTGGTGGGGAGAACAACCTGGTCTAAATCCTGTCTGAGTGAATTGCAGCAACTGATTTTCCTCGACCCACTTCTGCAGGGCCTTCAGACTAATTGTGAGAAGATTTTCCCTGTGACATCCAAGAGGGATATCAAACTGTAATTTTCTGGCAGCAGTTTGTCCCCCTTTTTATAGACTGGTATGAGGACAGATTGTTTTCAGGAGGAAGGTATTTCTTGGTCCAGGCAAACCCTTGCAAATAAAATATATAGAATCTTGGCCCATCCTTGCGGGTCGAATTTTAAGACAACATTAGCAAGGCCATTGGGACCCGGATCCTAGAGCTTTTTAATTTTCAGATAATCAGCTCAATCTCGCACTCGGAGAGAGTCAGTGTCCACCACTCTGGGCATAATACTGGGCTTACCTCTTTGCAGGGAGTGGAGCCTGAATCACTAAGGTGCCTTAACCAAGTTTTTTCCTTAATAGGATTAAAGAGTTTGTGTGCCCTTTCGCCTTTAGCAGAGGATAATATCCTCCATATTGTTCTACTCTCTCAACTTTGCAAAGCAGCAATCATGTTTTGCCACTAGCTTTTCATAATCGAGCACTGCCAATGCTTAACCCAACGTCTATATTCGATCTTAAATGCCTTGCTCTTGCGGCACCTATCATTTTCAGGGCAATTATCTCTGCGTAGAATACGTAATTTCTTTCTCAAAGCCCTCTTAGAATCTCAAATGTGTTTATCAAACGTGTTGGCGTGCTGTTCAGTAATTACTTGCTGCCCTTAGTGTTCTGTCCAGTTTCCATAGTTAAAGCCCTCAGCCATAGCTCGACCTTGTTGCCAAACTACTCAACTTAAGTATATCTCTAGGTGTAAGTCGAGACCTGGCCCTATTTGCCTTACTTATGTGGCCTGCCGTCCACCGTATACAGTTGCCGGAGTGGTTAGAGTACAATCCCCGGGCGCTTCCAGGGTTCCCAACTGGCTGTTGGCCTATTATTGTTAGGGCCAAAATAGCATGATCGCTAAACGTGTTAGGCACAACCCGCAACTTAACTGTCCTTTCCAGGCAAATGTTATTGCCAAAAAAAGTAGTCCAGGATGGATCTAACTTTGCCCATCCCCCAGGTGTACTGACCCGGGCAATCCCCCACCGGTTCGGCCATTCAGTAAGTTTAGGTCTTGTTCCTTTAGAAAATTCACCCATTGAAGCCCATATAATTACTGCTCTTCTGCATCATTTGACTTCTTTCAAACGCGTTTTGATACTTTGCTGCCTCATGTTCGTCCATGCAGTGGGTATTCGAATCTCCATCTAGGATTATTAGTGGACTGTCACTTGCTCCCCCAACCCTAGTTAGCAGTTCCTCCAGGAGGTTGTGTATAAAATCCAGGGAAGTGGAGTTAGGGGTTACATATATATTTACATTAACACAGGATCACTTCTCATCCTCTTCCCCCCCTTAATTCAACTTCTTGTACTTTGCTGCTCATGGTGGTTAGATTAATGTAGCTGGATTCTATACCTTGGCTTACGCCAATTATTAAACCCCTTAAGGTCTTCCCCGCTGTCCCTTGTTGACCATTGTCTGGTAGAGGTGACATCCTTCAATATGTATTGTGGAATCAATCCAGGTCTCTTGCAAGAGGAACACGTTGAATTTTCCCAACAGTGAGGCTGATCCGTCTGTGATTAAGAGGTGGGACAAACCCATGTTCCAACTTGCAATGTTATAATTTCATTCGACCCCGCTCCCCCAGTCAAGTGTTTGGCCTTGAGGTCGCTTAAATGGACCACATTTTTAATCACATATTTCTCTGTCGCACACACAGAGTGAGAGGTCTTGCTACCCCAGGGTATCTTGCCGACCAAAAGGGGGCATGTGAGGTTGACTAAAATCAACCTAGGCATTGGCCCTTTTAACTAACTGATCTTTACTGACAGACAAGTTAAAACCCAGGTTTGCCAATTGGACCTCACAGGAACAAAGTAATGCTACTATCGCCGCTGATGCACATTTAATCAATGCACTGTTTGTACTACGGTCCCATTTGGGTAATTCAATGACTAGCATAACTGTGCTGCTAATCATGGATAGGCGAGGGATATGCTTCCACAAGTCTAGCAAGGTCATAAGATTTAAGAAAGGGCTGGCTGCTATGGGATTCAATTGCTCAATTTTCACAAAGGTACCCAAGTTAGGTGCCATGTATATCGAGTCCCAGGGGTTAAACATTTCTACTGCCTCTTTACTGTAACAATAGGGCTCTGTGTTATACTGGACAGGCTCTCTGTCTCCCCAGTTGGTAGTCATGCCAGCCGGATCACTTCTCCCGGCATTGCCCTCATCAATCAAGGTATCTTCCTGAGTCATACCCCTATGTACTGGGGCTTTCATAGTCTCTCTTGTTGTTTTAGTGCGCCCAGCTTCAAACCTTACTCCCTTCCTTGATGGCACCATAGGCATCGGCTCTCCTGCCGGAGGTGACAAGGGTCGAGGGCGGACCCATTTGTCTAGCGGGCCTGTCAGTAGCACCTGTCTCGTAGATAAATCGGCCTGGATCTTACAACAGATGGTTTTCTCATGGGGCAGCACAAGCGACACTCTTCTAGAGCATAAAGGCGGCTGAGAAGCCTAGTCCGGGGAGCAGATACACCTTGGTATACATGTTGTTCTATGACAAATGGCTTTATTTATTGTAATGTAATGGCTGCTTGCATGAGATGCCAGTAACACATATGGGGCCTCATTAGGACTCCAGCGTTAAACCATGGTGCTATTAGCACCATGGTCCATGCCGGAGTCCGCCATGGCGGAATGGGGAATTACCACCCCATTCTGAGGTTGGTGGGGCGGTAATTCCCCATGCCGCCATGGCCCTTCCCCATTCCCATTTTTGCCCCATAGGGCTCAATGGGAATGGGGAAGGCGCTAATTACGGTACCGCAAATTGCGGTACCGTAATTAGCACCAAGGTCCCTTTGCGGGTCCCTACTTTTACAGTTGGTAAAACCAGCCATTAAGGTCGGGTCCTGCAAAGGGACCTTGTAATTAGGCGCTAGGTGTTTAACGGCGCTGCAGCCTTTTACGGTGCCGTTAAACACTTAGCGCCTGTGTCATAATGAGGTCCATGAACTACAATGGTTATAGTCAGGCCTGCTACCCTAAGCTATTGGGGCAATTTAACGCAATCATATTGTTCAAGGATTCTGTTACAATCCACTGTATTAGAATTATCATTATCCCGCACCTTTTCCAGCATCACTAGAGAGTGATTGAATTATCCGACAGCACATGAAATGTAAATGACTTATAGTGAGCAGGTCATTGGTGACTTTTACTCTGCAGGGTCACTACTTTGGTATTCCATTTTGAAACTAATTGGTTGCTTAAGCATCCTCTATCCTCTAAGTACCTGAAATCTCATTACATAAGACATTTCTTGATTTGATCAATCAACAATTATTGTCAGAAACCTGACTTTGTGGGAGCTATTGGAATGAATTAGTGCTATCCACAATTCACTGCAGCTGCCATAAATTGATATATCTGATTCAGCGTTATTACAATGCATATATTTCTCCCCACTGGGAATCTTATTTATATATCAGTGTACATAATTTTACTACTGGCACAGATGTCTCATTAGTTTTATACATATAAAGGACCAGCCCGCTCTATGCATCTGTCAGGTCCAGAACATATTAGATTCGTCATTGGATGACGTATAATTTTGAACTGCGCACACGCAATGTTTACATTACATAATGTCACTTAAGATGGCGTTGTACGCGTGCCATGATTTTAAACACAGGATCCAGCCTGTCCAGAAATGTACTTATAGGTAAGTTTTCTCATATTCTCATCATACCATTTATGACCCTAGCCACCTACCCTAACACTTTACTGACCTAAGGCCTTTAACCTTATGACCTGATTCACTGGATTCTTTATTATGAAGTGCGCCGCCATATTCTACCAACAGTATATTCACTGATTATAAGGAGCAATGTATTTCTCGCCATTGAGGCCTTGACAATTTTCGGATCATTTTTCAGCTACCTTGGTAAGAAGGGTCATGATACCAATTCAATTTGTGTTCTGCACAATAGAGTATACGCACAGTGCGTTATAGCATCCTTGCTCATTTATATTTGTCCTCTAGCGACTGAAAGCTGGTGCATCTAAGAATTCTCACAAGGATTCGGTCTTGTAACGTATTACTGCATGAACTACTAAATCAATTTGGGTTATAACCTTGACATCTCGGACTATCAACTGATATATCTTATCGAGGGTAAGCTCTATCTCAATTCCCCTCATAGCTGACAAAACAACCGAGTGTAACAACTGTGAGACACCTTATTCCTAATTTTATTATCTTTGTCACTTGTCTCTTATTTTCTGATCTAGAATCCTAATACCAATTCCAGTGAGTAGACACTATTTGAGTCAGTCATGCAGTAATGCATGATAATCGCCACTGGGATATTAATGGACCCCACACCTATAGGCAACTCACTATAGTAGAACTTTCTTACACCATTGTATAGTCACTGCAGTCATAGTGAGATCACACAAGGGTGTGCATGAACCCTCTGGATATACACTGGCATCTCATGCTTGTTAGACCTGGAATCTATTACCATGACACAAATAATTTCTAGATATTATCCTTAGATAGGGAGATTATCCATATGCGACAAGCCAATGATTTTGAATGAAGTCTAACAAATCCACAAATGTAATAAGAAGAGATCACTCTTTGGCTATTTAATACTATGACCTTTAATGTCTCAAGCTCATTTATGTTTATATGTATTTTTCCCTCTGTACCTCTACATCCTGCTTGCCACTGATCGACTTTATGGTATGTAATAACCACTGTTGGACTTATAATATTGCCACTTATGTTTTGGTTGTGATATACAATGGCAATATGCATGTATGATACAGTAATTTTTTCAATCAATTTGTATTTTATTGTTTACAACAGCCTTGAGGACAACTGACTGGTTGAAACACGTGTCAACTGTTAATTTATTTGACATCACCAATAAATCATACTCTTTGAAACTGACAATTTTGGATTGGACATATAAGGACTTTGTGTGTTTTTATTGATTAGGAATTGACCAAGTGATCGAGGGCCTGTGCGCAGACAAACAACAAAAATCTTTGTTTAAGTACACCTTGGTATACACCTCTAGCTTTTTTCTCGGGAGCCGATGTTGGGCTTTTGCTTATGGACAATTCGTTACAGAGAGCTTCAAGGGAATCTTCCTCGTAACAGGCAGCTATATTTATAGAGTCCAACAGACAAGTAGAGGAGTCCAAGGGTAAGTAACCCTCCCCCTGGGTATCGGAGAGAACAGTGATACCATTCTATTTGAATAATATTCAATAATATTTAAATAATATTTTGAATAATGTTCCTGAAATATTTCAGGGCAAGGGAACCAACCCCTGGACACAAGGATTGTTTTGGTTTAAGCTACAAGTTGGAGTTTTTGCAAATTTGTGTTGAGATGAAATTTAAAACATTTACCTTTCACTTTTTTGATTGTGTTGTTAGTGTGAGGGTCAGATTTAGTTTGGACACAAGGTCAGCCTGCTTTAGTTTTAGTTTCATAGGAAGGGACAGGACAAGTTAGGCCTTTATCCAAACTCCTTTCTGTTAATAAAATGACTAATGTTGAGAATATTACCTCTGTGTCTGCCTCTCATATCTGACCCCTCACATTTGACTTGTTCAGTATACCACCCTGCCAGAACGTCTCTTGTGGTTTCACTTGCCTGGTTTCACTTGCCTGGTATACTCCTATGTCCCATGCCAGGACTTCTCATGTGGTTTCAATTGCATGGTATTTTTCCTTTTCCAGGACATCTTCCTCTGTGTCACCAAAACTGCATATACCCTGTCTGGATTGGTATATCTTTCTGCCGTAATATTTGTTCAAGCTTTGCCCCACACCTGCATCTCATGCATCCATATCTCATTGGGGTTTGAATCTGTACTTTGCCTTTTCTGCATTCAAACAAGCTTCTTGTATTTTCTGTGTTAGCAAACTCATAACATTCAAATTGTCATTGGCGTGGACGTTGGAACGCCCCGGGATCCCACTGGCTTCGGTTTGACTCACCAGTTCACTCAAGCGTCTCCGGTACTGCTCACGCTTCAGCTTTGTGGCTCTGCCGCTTGCTTCCCACTTGTGCAGACGTCCTTCTGGCTTCCTTTGCGGCTCTGTTTTCACACGCCTGCTTCCTTTCAGGTTCCGATCTGGAGAGCGTTGCCTCTTTGAGCTGCCGAGCACCCAGGAACCCTCTTACGGCTCCCAGAGTCTCCACGGCTCTTCCTGCTCGTGCACTGCATTTCTCCCTCTGCGTCGACGGACTCCTCTTCTCCACCACTCCAGTACATGTATCTTGCTCTCAGGAGCCTGTGCACAGAAGCTGACGTCTTCTCCTGCACTGGCACACTCACTTGTGTGGTTGCCATCTTCAAGTGTCCTGCGCACAGGTGATTTGGAAAAACAACTAGTCTTCACATTAAGCTTTGAGCTCCTGTTACTTTGGACC
Source organism: Ambystoma mexicanum (assembly GCF_040938575.1). Lineage (NCBI taxonomy): Eukaryota > Metazoa > Chordata > Amphibia > Caudata > Ambystomatidae > Ambystoma > Ambystoma mexicanum. The sequence continues at coordinate 652,744,573 of NC_090923.1, forward strand.
AAAGCCTTCATCTTCCTCATCTCAGTACTCCAGTTATTATAGGAGTTGGAGTCCATGAATGCCATCGGACTAATATTGTTTAAATAGCTCTTCTCAGTAGTTCTACATGAAAGAGCATTTCTACAACAAAGTATCTCAGAAGCAAGGGGTTTTTGTTGGAGCTTTGTGTTTCTAGGTCATAGAGGGGGGAGGTTTGACCTACAGAATATTGGGAGGATGTTTCTTTACTTCCTTTGCAAGGGGAAACAGGCAGCTGGCAGTAGGCCATTAAGGTCTTGAGTATAAGGGGGTCTTCCTCATGGGAAGGGGGGATACAGCGTCTCATCCAATGAATTCATGGCATCTCCCCGGTAGTAGTTGTCTCCTCCCATTTGCTCCTCCCTCATAAAGCCGGCCCCAGGGTCAGGATCAGGTAGATGCTGCCGTCCCCTGGCCACATAGGAGGAGGTCACGGCTGGGGAATCAGTGATGACTCAATTGGATACATCACAGTACGCATAGTTTAACATTCTCCAGAATATCTCTTAAAGGTGCAAAAAAGTCCTGTATCACAGAATGTGAGGGGTGCTAATATATGCTAACCAAAAAGCAATGAAGAAGAAGTAGATCCCCATCAATTAAGCAAATGTCAACAGCTAAAGTACCTCTAATGTCATTTGAGACACATATACCCTGACGTCCTAATCTACTGTCAATCGCTATAATCAGCCCTCCAGATGGCCCGTCACCCTGTAAATTGGTGGCATGCTCCTGGAAGATCTGATAACCATCCCACACCTACTGATTCAAAGCACAGGATTCCTGCAAGAAAAGAAGCAAATGCTGGCTCATAAGGGAAGTCTGCTTACTCTCACGTGTCAGCTTCTCAAATTAGCTCATATTCCATGGCAGAAAGGACAGATTTTCACTCCTATAATTAATAGCAGGCATATCATTAAAGGCAATATTGTGCCTCATTACAAGTATGATGGTAAGTGGTAAAATGAGCAGTAAATCTGTTAAACCAACTTTATCACTATGCCAAATTCTGACTTCAGAAAATTTGGCGCTAATTCCTTGAATTATCTCTGCCAGAATTACTGTCAGCAGTAATTCTGCCAATTACTGGTGGAATCACTGCTGCAGGTAACGCCAAAACTATACAACCTATTATTGCCTAATTACAAGGTCAAAATCAGTGGAATTACCTCCAAGAATTGGAGGAAATTCAGCCAAGAACACAGCGCATTTACCTCCACCAAAAAGGTTAAGCTGAATGCAGACAGCTGACTGAAATGAAGGCACAGGTGCACCAGATCCACTCAGGACGAGTAGAAAAGGGCCACACCTTCTCCCAACACACATCCAAGCAACATGCAGCCTCAAGCAGACGTCGATTATGGGATCCACAACCTACTACATCCAGCTACAGCAGCATGCAAGACCCCAGCAGGGAAGAAGACACGCACCACAAAGGTGCAGGAGACGTGTGCTGTTGAGGGCACCCATACCACATGTCCGCCCAGCCCCATTGACACTGACGGACAGACAATTAGTGACTTTCTATCGTTTGGACCATCCAACCATCACAGACCTGCTCATCCTGATCCAGGCCAATCTCCAGAGCGCCATCGCAATCAGAACTGCCATCCCCCCTGCTGAAGCTTGTGTCTGTCCTACACTACTGTGCCACAGACAGATACCAGCACACTGGAGGTACACTGCATGGGATGTCCCAGCCCACTTTTTCAAAGGTGCAGGGCAAAGTCCTGGATACGTTCATGAGGCATGCCCATCAGCACATCTCCATGCCCATCGCCCAGGCGCAGGTGCATGCAGCAAAGGCACGTTTCTACACCATTGCTTAGTTCCCCAACACCATAGCAGCATTGGATTGCACACATGTGGCATAGGTGCCTTGCAAGGAACTCATAGTGGCAACAGTAAAGACAGACACAAGTGATCACAGTTCAAGGGTGTTTATTAAACTGTAAGTGCAGGGTGGAAAAACGCCTAACCTTAATCTAAGATGAGAGCAAGCGTTGACCATCAAATGAAAAATAAGGCAGTGCTTGTGGTGCCTTGTCCAAGTAAAAAGCTTATACTAAGAAAAGCCTATTGCCAATTCCTTACAACTAATTTTTTTTTAATTTTTTTTTATTTGTATGAATCAAAATAAAAAGATTGATTTTTACAAAGAGCTTGTCACTGTCCATGTCTGTTAAATGTCTTTTTGTTGATTTTGTTTACATGAGAAGCAAAGTTGCTAGGGTTTTCAGCCTTCTACGGCCTCTTCAAACTGGTATTAGTGAGTGGAAGATATAATTACAACTAATTACAGAAAGTGTGTGGGATAGGGTATTCAAAATAGGGAAGAAAGTGTTCACAAATAATAAGTCGGGATGTGATTGCCTCAAGGTCTGCCTTCCCCACGTTTTAGCATGGGACAAGGTGGGACTTTGGAGCACAGCACATGCTCGAGCCTTCCTAGCACAAGCTAACAGTTCCGTATCAGCTCTCAGGTTCTTCAATGGTTAATTCTCTTTGTAATGAAAAGTCTCTTGCCCTCGAGTCCTGATACCCTCAACAAACAACATAAAGTTCTGTTCTACGAACACTTTGGGTGATAGCTTCACCCCTTGGTCCCTCTCTTCTGGGCGCAGACCCCTCAGATGTCATATTGAACAAATTAACAAGACAATTCCTTTCTCAGTGAACTTTGGGTGATAACTTTCCACGCCTGGATCTCCCTCAGCCGGGCTCAGACCCCAGATGACAAGGGGCACACTTCCCTTCCCCTTGTCTTGCAATGCTTCTTGCTTTCACGAATCTTAATGTCTTTTTAAACAGGTTTTCAGTCTTTTCCTTTGGTTGTCAGCTTCCCTCTGCCGGGTTCACTCTCACTGATCTTTGGTTGTCGACTTCCCTCTGCCGGGTTCACTCTCGCCGAATTTTGTAACAGATTGTTCACTTTATACACCCCTTGGTCAGGTTCACTTCATTCCACACACTATTCTGGATTGTCGGCTTCCCTCTGCCAGGCTCACTCTCGTCAATCTTTGGTGGTCGACTTCCCTCTGCCGGGTTCACTCTCACCAACTTTTGTAACAGATTGTTCACTGTATACAGTCCTTGGTCGGGTTCACTTCTTCATTCCACACACTATTCTGGATTGTCGGCTTCCCTCTGCTGGGCTCACTCTTGCCAACCTTTACCAACAATTTCTCACTGGACTTTTAGACTCCACCCCTTTTAATTTGCATCCCTCGGCTGGGTTCACTCTTGCTAATCTTCACGAAACACTGTTCATGTACTCATTTTCACCATGCGGGATTCACCACCCTTAGCTTTCACAATTCTCTGTCGGTCAAAGACTTTCAACGGTACAGAGGATTTCACAAGACCGTTCTTCACCTCTTCCCCAGGCTTTCTAGTTATGGTAGTCTTTACCGTTGGGTAATCGCCCAGAGTTTCCTGCGTGAGCTCTGTATCTGTTTTTCCCCCTCCTTTGCTAATAGTATTCTTTTGCTTTTTAGATTTCAACTTAGCCTTTGGCTACTTTTCATTCAACACAGTTCGGTTTCTTATCGACACTCCCCTCGACTCACCGGCTGTGAGGAACTGGTTGGCTTTCTTTCACCTCGGAGTCAAGGTTGGTACCACCGAGACAGGCGTCTCTCCCCAGCTTGGAAATCAGCAGAGGAGGGTCTCGTGTACAGTTGACATCTGGTGCAATACACGCTGGCTATTGTTCGCAGACTTATCATTCCCTCGGTGGAGGTTCACCGGCCTTGGTCAAAAAGGGCAAGGTCGACTCTCTACCCATCTGCCTCTCGGTCTGCGCCGTCTTTCTCCTCCTCTTGAACTGCCATGATGAGTTAGCCCTTACGTCGTGCGGTCTGCCTTGCTCGTTGTGTGCTGTCTTGCTCCACCTTTTATCCCTGTGGGAAAAGTAAAGGTCCGTCAGTTGTGTGTGATTCAGGTTCATTGCTTAACTCTCACTGACCCTTGTGTCTGGAAATGTCAGGTAAACACCTCTGGGGCTAGTCTGCCATTTTCCGTGGGCTATGAAAGTGTTTGTTTTTAAAGGAAAGGGTTTGTCATAATAAATGATATTCTTCGTCCTAGGGATGTTGGTAAAGTCAGAAAGGTGAGATTGGTAGGGTTTGTAAAGCAAACGGGAATGACCGGGATTAATAACATGAAATAAACAAGGGGGGATTGTGGGAATTGTATTGTTTTCATCTGAGTGGGTTGGGAGTGCGGGAAATAATAATCAGAAGGACGAGAAGGAGAATGACCGAGTATTCGGGTAGGACATAGGAAAACAGGGCGTCTGGGAGAGGTTTGGGTATAACAGGGCTTGGATCCCTAATTGGTTTTCCAGATCGATAGGGGTGGTTGGATTTTAAAGAGGGAGATATTTTGGGTGGAAGGGAGGTTGATTTGGAGTAGCCCCTAATGGTTTTTGGTATTTTGTTTTCCTCGTCTCGTTCTTCCGCTGTGTAATACTGCGTCTTTCCTGGGGCATTCCTCCACGCATAAACCCGGGCTCCCCTACCCAGGTGATACTCCCTCGCTTGTCCACCCCCAGGGTTGGGATCTGAGAGTGCCAGCCCTCCCCTGGCCACCTGAATAAGGGATTCCTGAGGCTATTAGGGAGAATACCCTCAGGGTTCTCACAGCCCCCACAGGCAATGGAGCAGGCATACCGGAACAGGGAACTGTATCATTCCATGAATGTCCAAATTACATGTGACGCGGACCTCACAGTCAGCCACTGCTGCTTCCGATACCCTGGTGCCACACATGATGCCATGATACTGCACCATACAAGTGTACATGGACACACACACAGAGGACAGCTTACCTGGCCTATGGGTAAGTAGTAGTCACTCCAAATAAGACATATCACTGTGACACACATGGGGGGAGGGAATGATGAGTGATGTGCCACAACTACAAGTCCCATGATGCATCAACAATAAAGCACAGAACAGGCGATGAACCATGACTGACCTACCCCTGTACATAGGGCCTCATTACGACCCAGGCGCTAATGGGTTAATGGCGCCGTAAAAGGCTGCGGCACCGTTAATCTATTAGCGCCTAATTACGAGGTCCCTTTGCGGACCCGACCTTAACGGCTGGTTTTACCAGCTGTTAAAGTAGGGACCCGCAAAGGGACCTTGGTGCTAAGTAAGGTGCCGCAATTTGCGGCACCGTACGTAGCGCCTTCCCCATTCCCATTGAGCCCTATGGGGCAAAAATGGGAATGGGGAAGGGCCCATGGTGAATGGGGAATTACCGCCCCGCTAACCTTGGAATGGGGCGGTAATTCCGCCATTCACCATGGCGGACCCCGGCATAGACCATGGTGCTAATTGCACCATGGTTTAGCGCCGGGGTCGTAATGAGGCCCATAGACTGAACTCATGTCACCACACTGGACCTCCTAGCATGCAATGCCAAAGAACGCAAGCAGGGCACCCGTCAAACCCATACCCTGACAAAGCATCACCATGGTCCGTACATGGCCTACAGCCACATCAATAGCAACAACTGCAATGGTGATGACATTGCATAGACAAATAATTGATGAGTGATGTTCCATACACTGTGAATGACTGCAAGTGTGCCCTGTATGACACTTTGCATCCACTGCATTGTAATCAGGGTGCACCGTCCATATTCACTGATGTGCACACATTGGCCAACATCACATCAGGACCATATACATGTACCCCGACCCACACAACGCCACATCTCACACAGTCCATTCATATCTTGCAGGTGATGCTAGGCATCCGTAATTACCATGGCTGAGGACGCCTGTGAGGAACCCTGGCACACCACAGGAGACGGGCCTACAATGAGGCCCAAAGGAGGAACAGGTCATGCATTGAGCGAACATTCGAATTGCTGAAAGTCAGATTCGGGTGCCTCCACCACACAGGTGCTACCCTCATGTGCAGCCCTGAGAAAGTTGGCAAAATAGTTGTCACATATGCTATGTGGCACAACTTGTGCATACGAAGGAACATAGAAATGCCTACAGATGATTACCATTTCCCCCCCAGGCTCAGATGAGGAAGATTTTACAGGTGACTACATGCTACCACAGGACATACGTGGGGAAGTGAGGGAAGGACAAATTACCCCTCTTTAGGGGTAGCAGACACCGAACTCCCCTGCACACTGCCCCAGAGGTGTTTCATGGTGAGGTTGATGCCCCTGGCTCACAAGGATGTGGCTGGCATTGCTGCGGACTGTGCTCCTGCACAGTCGATCAACCGATCAGGACACCTGTCTTGCTTCCCCCTGTATGACATCCCGCATTGCCTGGGAATTACCCAATTGTTCTTGGGCTATTGTGCACATCTCGGACTGTCTCTGCTCCATTCTGTCGAGCCATTCCCAGATGGGGCCCTCCACTGGCTGTGGGGATTGTCTATGACCATGACCCACATCAAGTGACATACGTCGAGCTGGCTTGGCCTGCTCATCGGAGGAAGATTCTGGTGGGTACTCAAGTGCACAGCGGGATTACTTTTGCAAAGGAGGTGAGTGCAGTGGCGATAGGCTGCGCAGGGGTAAGGATTCCGGGGAGAAATGCCAAACATGTGAGTGTGCTTGGCTTAATATGGGGGTAGAGGATCCAGACAGCACGTCTTCTGCGGTTGCTGTGGGCTGCTGACATTGCAGGCTGTCGTCCCCACTGTGACTCATGTGTGCGTCCACAGTAGTCCCAGCTGTGGTGGTGGCTGCCCCTTTGTTGGTGGAACTATTTTCACAATTGTGTCCTGTGGAAGCCTTGTGGCCATGTCCTTCTCACCAGTGGATATGGCAGTAGGTGGCTCACTTCCATGGGGCCTTGTTTTTGGTGGCCCACTCCCGCTCTGTACCTTGTTTTGGCCTGTGACTGTGTGCCACCCATTGGTGCTGTGTCATGGAGGGTCCAGCCACCTTCAATGTTTCCTGGGTGTCTTGAGTGCCTGTTGGAATACACTGAAAAGTGTGTTAGTACATTTGTGTTGAGGTGCATGCTGAGTCAACATTCACTGTCACTTGCACTATAGCATTACCGTTTGTTGGGCCTCCAGGAGGTCATGCCTCATGTGACTGGCAGTGTGGAAGTAGCATGCATTGATTCAGGGTGACCATGTGGTAGGTGTGGGGTGCCTTGCTTGCTTTGAACGTCCAGCCCTAAGCCTGATTGTCCTACAGGGTCACCTGTGCACATGTCCGTTAGGACCGTTGGTGCTTGGTTTGCATGTAGTTCAGTCAGCTCATTGGTGTGCATTAAGTTATGTGAGAGTCATGTTGACATGATGTTGGACATCATTTTGTCGATGCGTGCCTTTGTGGTACTTTGCAGTTGCTGGGCTCATAAGTCTGACAACCACGTTCACTGGTGTACATTGATGGACATGGATTCAGTGATTGATTTGATGATTGCTGTGTTGACTGTGCATGGGTGACCAGTGGGCGGGCAAGGGGTGGTTGTGATGTGTGCTGTGGATGTGCATTGTACCTTCTACCTTGCATTGCAATGGTGCTACTTGCCTATGTCGTCCCCTGCCCATCCTGTCTGATTGTCATGTAAGGGGTGTCATGGCTTCAATGTCTCATGTCGTTGTGGCCTGCTGACTCCTGTGGAGGCTACATGCATTGTTTCGGTCGATGTTGCTTGCATGCATGGAAGTCTGTGTATTTCTATATGCCTTCATGGTTGTTCATCTATGGGACCATCATTCACTTAGGTACTCACCGGATTCAGCCTGGCTGCTGGCTCTGCCATGCCCACGCTCTCAATGCCGACCATGTGGAGGATTCTCCTGAACACGTCCTCCCAGGCAGTGAGTTGGAGTGGTTCTACACTCCCACCACCAGTGGAAGCCATCTCCCTGCGGTGGATAGATATCAGGCTCTGTACCCTGGCATTCAGGTCATTCCACCTTATTTTCATGCCCTCCACGTTGTGTTGGACATGACCTATGGCCACCACTGTGTCCCTGATCTTTGCCCATATTGCAGTGTTGCATTGTTGACTTGTTTTACAGTGGTGAGCCCATATAATTCCTCAGAATGGGCCACCACCTGCTCAGCCAGAACAGTGAGCTCCAGCTTGGGGAATTCGGGCTTCCTCATCCTCATATAGGGAACCCTGCCTTTCCCCTTTCCTCCTCACATGATTTCACTTGTCGGGGGGTTCGGATGGCGCTCCTGTAACCTGATTTCAGACAGATTGTAAAATGGCCACTGCAGTGCTTCCTTTTGACGCAGTGACACATTTTTGCTGGCGGAAGATCTGCTGACCTGTGCAGTGGTAACAGTAATTCTGCTGATTATTGGCGGAATTACCACCTCACCCATGGTTTTCAGCTGAAATTCCGCAGAGGGGAATTACTGTTACTGCTATTGTGGTTTGCGCTCACCCACCATGTTGGAATACGGCAGAAATTCCGCTGCACGGCAGTAACGGTAATCCTGCTGCAGCAAAATGTCTGCCAATTCCAGCCCGGACACTTAATGAGGCCCAATGTCAGCCTCCTGCCTTAAATTCATTGTTTACAGATAACATGGCTGGCAGCCATGTCCAATCTTTAATTATTGCGGGCACCTGCCTCTGAGAATTGACAAGGCAAATCTTCCCATTATTGCTCCTGTAGTACATGACATTTTTATATCCTCGCCCAGATAAGAATGGCTAGCAGATCCTTTGCCTGAAATATTTATAGGTTCCTTGATGGGATCAAAACATCCCAGGTTCCCAGTGCTAGGGCACAAGTCATATCCCATAATTCCTAGGGACTCCGCCTCTTCTAGTAACAAGACATAAACAACCTGGGAAGGAACATTAATGGCCACAATAGGCCTCATTATGAGTTGGGCCTTAGCCCTTAAATGCAGAGGTAACGCTATTACAGCCGGATTTAATTGTTGGCCCAATCATGAGTCTGACAGTAAGTGGGTGTTTTACCTCCAGCTTTTTGCTTGAGGTAAAAGTGTCCCCTTACTGCCTGTTTTCGGCACCGGCAGTAATAGCACCCCCAACCCCTTTGGGACTAAAGGACCCAATGCAGAATGGGAACTTACCGCTGTACCGCTACGCGTGATCCGGCGCTAATATCGCTGGACCAAGTAGCGGTTATGCTATTTCTGCTGGTGGTATCCTGGCGGTACTACCGCTAGGATACTGCCAGACTCCTGATGAGACTGAATGTCAGTTCTTAGTTCATCAAAAAAGTCAACAAGCTCTATATACTTGGTCAAAATCAATCTAAGGCGAGGTATTTAATTAAACTGGACCAAGATGCTTGATCGATTTAGCAACAGATTATTATTTGTAGACCCCAGCACAAATTCCAGGATAAGGAACAGAGATAAATCCCAACTAGCCCAAGTTCAGCGACCCAAACAAACCCACGTCCATCAATTGATCATTGTTGATCTTCCTCCCAATGAATCAACAGGGGGGCTGAAAGCTGGCAGTTGTTATTATAGTTATTATTATAAGGGGTCCCACAAATTTAGCAGCACTTTCGCCACAGTTACAAACTGGAAGTGGGAGCTGTAAGGAAGGCATTGTATCAAATAGTGAGACAGACAGAAGTGATCACAGTTCATGGGTGTTTATTGAACTTCAATTGCGTTTGTAAAAAGGCCTGTCTAATCCTAAATCTAAAGATGGGAGCAAGCTACGAACGACCGTCAAATAATAATAACGCAGTCCTAGTAGAGTCTGTCAAAATAAAATAACCAATACTAATAAACCTATTGCCAAGCCTTACTTCTAAATGCAAATAGTGTGGGAAACAATGTTATGCAAAAGAAAAGTGTTGAAGAAATTGTATGTCAAGATATTCAAGCCGTTTGCTTCCCTTTCCCATGTTTTCAGCACGGGACAAGGTGGCACACTCGAGCTTAGCACACTCTCTGGCTTCTCTAGCATGAGGATGCAGTTCAAAACCTCAACATCAGGACCTTCTGTGCCAAAGTCTCTTTGCCATCAGAGGGCCTGATGCAACACAACAAACATTAAAGTTCCTTTCTTCTGAGGATCTCACATATACAGCTTCTCAGGTAATTTTCTATTCAACCCTGGTCCCCCTCTGCCGGGCTCAGACCCGCTTTAACACAAAACCTTCAATTGGTCTCCCTCCACCAGGCTTGGAGCAAATTTATCTACTTTTACAAACTTTCTTTACTTTATCACAATAGGAGACTTTCGACTGTGTGCAGGATTTTACTCGACCCGTTGCAGCACCACTTCGATTCACAATGACTTGTTCTCTTCTTGGTTTCTCACTTTCACTTTTGCCACTTCTCAGCTGGATACCTTACAGAGACCTTCGATTGAGCACCCACGCGGTGCCGGACCACTCTGTCAAAGGTATTGTATCTTGTTTTTAAAGTTCAATCACTCATCAGCAGTTCAACTTTACTTGCGTCTCTTATTACACACGTTTCAACAATGTTCGTTCCAACGCTCGTCATACAATGTTGTTGCTTGCAACCTTGGCTTCAACACAGACTGGTCTTGTATCGGTCTCCCCAACTCGCCGGCTGTGTTGATTTAATTGAAACTGCTTTGATCTTGGAGCCAAGGACAGTAACACGGCTGTTGCTGTTTCTCACCTCCTTGATTATTGACGCAGAAGGGCCCCGGGTATCTCCGACACACAATGCAGGATTTCAGCCTGGTTTCGTGTTCTTATGCTCTCTATTCTTGAGGTTTCTGAAAAGTAACGGTTCCTTGTTGAAAAGGTCATGGGAATTTCCCTCCTTGCAATCCCCTTCTGGTTTGCCATCTTTCTTCTCTCATTCAGCTGCTGTCTCGCTCAGAGTGTGCTCTTGTGCTCCACCTTTAATCCTTGTGGGGAAGTTTAATGGAAGTCAGGTGTGAGTAATAGTCAGTAATTCGCTGACCTTGCCTTACCAATGCATTGGGACATGTCAGGTACATGGCTCGGGTGTTAATCTGTTTTCTCCCATAGTGGGCTGTCCTTGTGAAAGTGTTCGTGTTGTGAAGGGGGGGTAGAGTTCCTAAGTATCTTACCTGATAGGATGGGATGAAGGTGTTACAGGGAAGGGGATACAGCATCTCACCATCCGGCGTCCCACTCCCACTGCCCGAGGACCTCTCACCTGGGTGATCCTCCTGTACTTGTCAACCCCCAGGGTCTGGATCCAAAGGCAATGGGCATGCCCTGGCCACCTGAGCAAAGGATCCCAGGGTTTGGGCAGTGAAACACCTGTTTTTTCACAAAGCAAATCCACCATGTGAGTTGAAAGTGAAGCTGAAGGCTGTCCATTTAGCTAACTTCATCTGGGCCCAATGTACCACACGCTCTAGGGGAAGAGTCAATTTCCACTGCAGTAGTTAAATATCTATTTTGGATACCATAATCTCCCCCAAACGGAACACTCATATCACGCTTGCTTTTCGTCCCAAGCTCAAACAAGATGGAGATACAAGATCTGCCTGACTCCTAGATATAGATTTCATTTTCATTTCATTGAATTTATAGAGGGCCTTTCGCCAAAGTCGCTGAACAAAATATAACAAAAAACAGTACAATCATGATAAAATGTGAACATAGGTAAAAATAGAAGAGGGGAAAGCCAGAGGATTAAGAGATGAGAGTAGATAAGAGATGAGTTTTGAGGTTTGATTAGAAAATCCGGAGAGATATGGCAGAACTAAGCGAGAGGGGAAGGGAGTGTCAGTGTTTGGGAGCCAAGAGAGCAAAGAACGGAAACGAGAAGAAGCACAGGGAGGTTTGGGAAAAGTTAAAAGAAATAAGCTCTGTAATTTTAGGGGGCGAATTGGGATGTAAAACTAGAGTAAGACCGAGAGATAAGGGGGGGCAGACCATGTGTACATTTAAAAACAATAGAGAGAAAGTGTAGAGAAGATGAGATTCAAATGGGAGTAATTAAATCGGAATTAGGGAGGGTGTAAGGGTGTAATAGAAGACTGAGGGGGTAAAGAAAAGAAGAGACGAATCGAGGAATTATAAACTGAACCAAGGCGAAGAAGATGGGAGGCAGGAAGACCAATCAATAGAGACGAGCAGTAGTCTGTACTGGAAAATACAAGAGAAAAAAGAAGAAGTTTCGTAGCATAGATAAGGGATCCACCTGATTCTTAGAGGAGGCCTGCTATGGGATTGAAAGATAATGGTATAATCCGAGTCTGGTTTCCAAATGCGCTTTCATGAGGCACTGAACACGTTTTTTTTTGTTGTCCCAGCCTCCAGTACTGGCAGTTGAAAGAATAGGGAAAAGCCCTTCACACCGAGTAGAGGCATCTTGATTCCGTTTTTTATTAGCTCCCACAGTTTATACTTGCTGCGATCCAGAAGATTTTAAAACCATCTTTTCCTGGGCATTACCACCTTTAATTACCAGGCTTTTAGTCTGCGTTCCGTAATCACAGCATGAACTGGCTACCAGCCTCAGGTTGAGACCCACTAAAGTTTAATTATTGGGGGCGTGGCTTGCAGCCGATGGAGTAGTTCAGCTTCTGAGACTGCTCCTGCCTGATCCTGAAAGATCTGACAAATAAACAAGTTTCAAGCTGGACATATAGCCTACAAACGAAGGAATACGTGGGTGAACATCTCAGGTGCACCCAACTGGAAAGTGGAGCGCAGAGATTTGATTGGCGATGAGATATTCAGTGCGAAATGCTGAGACTAACGGAGGTATCTGGAAGTAAGATGGCGCTCACATAATAAAGAAGGCAGCGGAACTGAGCGGAGTGCCTGGAGGACCTGGGAAGACGGTGGAGCCCAGGCAAAGAGGTGGTTTGCAGGTGAGAGACTGGAAAGCTGCAGGGGGTGCCAGGATCGAGTACAGAGGAGGAGGGAAGCTGAAGTCCAGGTGCGCCTAGCGGAGAGACGGCGCGGGGAGAGGGACGGGAGCGGAGCACCCAAATCAAGTGGATACGGCAGCTGAAACAAGGCAAGTGCTGCGCGTACCCCCCCCTGTAGAGGCTGGTTCCCCCTCTGGCTGCGAGTGAACAGCAAGCCATATACAAGTGCATCCAGCTGTCACAGAGCGAAAAACTGATCAAAAATAATGCTTCTGTAGGCACATAGTAAAGCTGAAAGGGCTTTGAAACATACTGATTTATCCCGCTGGCGCACTGGACATATAAGTGAGGAGGAGCAGTCTGGAAAGGCGGACGGGGGAATAAGAGACTGGCCCATGCTGCAAGAGTGAGCGATCGCCAGACAGTGGGACAGCATGTTGCCTGAAAGTAGAGACTGCGAGCGGGACGACCATACGAACCTGGGTCGAGCGTTGAAACCACATGTGTGACCCCTACTAATCTAAGCCTGCAGCGATTAGATAAGGGAGAGATAAGCTTCTTGAGGCTCAAGCTATAAGGGGAGCAAACATACAAACCCGGGCCGAAAAGTGAAACTGAAACTGTAGCCCCTGCAACACCTGACCTGAAGTGGCCAGGATCGGCGCCACAATACCCCTGATGGTGGCAGTTAAGTGAGGGGAGACGGGTGAATCTGGGCCGAGCGTAGGATTGTAAATAGTGGCCCCTGCTGCACTATACTGGAAGCAGCCACAAGGACATAAGAAGCAGCTTGCAGGAAGCAGCAATACAAAAGTAATAATGCCTGTCACACAGACATTCACACACTTGGCAAGGACCTGAAGGACAAGCCCCGGTGACAGGAACGCAGGGGGAACAGCTCATGTGTACAACACACTGAGCACAAAGAAGCTACACGTGCCTGAAGGACCACTCCTGTCCCCTATGAGAGAACCACACACAACGAGCCCGCCAAAGGAGAGAGCCGAACCACGACTCCATGAAACAGTGCCAGAGTACATAGATACGGCGAGTCAGGCAATAAATAATTAAGGACCTTCGCAGAAGTGCCACCCGAGCAGGAAGCATCTGTGGCCAACTGGAGAAGAAGGCAGATTGTCTGAATACCTCCCAAACTGGCCAAAAACAAAGCAAGCCAACCAACTTGGACACTTTTGCCAAAACTAAGCAGCAGTCACCTGGAGGAAACATGGATTTGGCGTAGGAGAAAGAAGGGGGCGCCATGGAGTTGCACATCCAAGTTATGCTAGGAATAGCAGACTTAAAGGCCTCATTGGGGTCACAGATTGAAAAGGTGCAACTAGATGTGGGGGTGTTGCAACAGAATAGCACACTGCTATGCTTGAGTTGCAAGTGGACGTCCATGTATTGCAACAGAAAGTCAGCCTCTTGGAGAACAGAGTGGAGGAGGCCGAAGGACGGGCCTGGAAAAATAATGTCTGCACAGTAGGTCTGCCCGAACGGGAAGAAGGCAAAACAGGAAAAAGGTGAAAGCAAAAGCTTGTCAAGGGCTAGGGCACTAGGCAACCTATAACTAGGTAAATATCACACACAAAAGAAGTACAATGCCCTTTAGCCATAAATACCAAATTTCAAAAAAAGCTATCTCTCTATGGATGCTAAACAAAATGGGCCTCATTACAAGTTTGCCGTTCCAGAAACAACTGTGCCGGTAAGCTTACCAGCACTGTTGTTTCCAGACTGGCAAACTACGAGTCTGCTGGCGGGTGCTGTTTCGCCCGGCAGGTCTGAACCTGGCGGGCGGAACGGCACCCGCCAGCAGACTCTGACAGAAGCACCTCCACTGTTGCGCACAGTGCCGGTGCTTCCGTCCTTCCCATTCCCATTGAGTCCTATCAGACTCAATGGGAATGGGGAGTAACAATTGCCTCCGCCTGACTTACCGGACTGCCGGGGCTATAATGCCCCGGTTATTCTGGCAAGTCAGGTGGCGGTAATTCATCACAAATCTGGCGGCAGCCTGCCAGTTTTACCGGCACGGCTACCGCTGGACTCGTAATGAAGCACAATGGGCCTCATCACGACTTCAGTGGTAACCCTTAAATCCAGCGGTAGCGCTATTACCGCCGGATTTAAGGGTCCGCCGAATCAGGGCTTCGGCGGATTTCGCCCCAGCTCTGAGCTGGGGGGAAATCTGCTGAAAATTCGCGCTATTACCGCCGGCGGTATTAGCGCGAAGATTCCCCATTGAGACCAATGGGGAATGGGGCATTCCCGAATGGGCTCAGTGGGGAATAAGGACTTACATTACTGCTGAACTCGTGATCCGGTGCTATTAGCGCCGGGGAGTTCGGCGGTAGGGCTAATACCGCCCGCGCTAATAGCGTTACCGTTACCGCCCAAGTCTTGATGAGGCCCATGTCTTTATTCTCATTTGTATTCTTATTCAAAAGATTTTTTTTTAAACATAACATAAATCACCTAAAATAATGTTTGCAGGGGAATAAGCTGGTTTGCTGGTTTGCAATGCAAGTTTAACACTACTGGCCTACCATTTAACAACCACACCTGCTACCCTCACACCACTCATACATACCACAAACATACATAAGATTACCAATCATAATCAAAAGACAAATTAAAATCATATAGAATCATACATAACAAAACAGACTGGATACAATGAACCAAGGGATTATCTACAAGTGTCCAATTTTTGACACTGTTTTGGTATTACTATGTAATTATTGTATTACCATTACTTATGTTATTACAAAATCTCGATTTCTTAGAAATACATGTATCCAATGTCATCATCTAAGGGGAAGAAGGAACAGACCCAACGACATAGATAGAAAACATATTTATCTAGGAAATTGGGCCTAGGAGCCTCACACAGGGCTTTACAACAAGAGAGCGCATAGGGCGCTATCTAGTCCCCCCGAAACCTCCTGGAGCGCCCCCAGACCGATTATTGCTCAAGTCCTGAATTACAAAGACAGAGAGTAAATACTGGCCTATTGCAAGCAAGGTGGAAAACTGAAAAGAGCCTCTGCAGACCTGACGGTCTACCCTGATTATACGTTCCAAGTAAAGAAGAACAGGGCACAATTTTCAGCGGCTACGATTAGGCTCCGTACAATTGGACTGAAATATATGCTGATCTACCCAGCGCAGCTTAAAATCATATCCAAAAATATGACCTGGATTTTTGACCTCCCGGAAGAAGCGCAGGCATGGATGGATAGGGAGAAGATAGGATGCTGCGAAAAAGATGGAGACGACGACCAGGGGAAACGCAAAGGGAGTCTTACCCAACCTGAGGCCAAGATTAATTAGGGTACTTTGAACTGCACGCACTGCTCAGCAGTGTGCTCGATGGTACCACCATTACATAAACATCCTGTGACTACAGGGCTTGTTGATAGGGGATAAATCTCCCTGTGGATCAGATCATAGATGCTTGGAATTGTGTTATCTTTACATATGGTGGGTTTTACTAACAGTCAATGCTTTATAACAAAGAAGAGGAGACCGTGCTTACGGCTGCAACCGCCACACCCTTCAAGTTTTATTTTTCAAGGGCAATTGTTTGTTTTCTCATCCGCTGTGCACTGGCCTCAGGCAGGACTGCTTGGGGCAGATGCAAGAAGCAGACATGCCTGAGCAAGGGTAACAAAGCTGGGCTGTTGTTTCTGGTTGGGGAAGCTAAGGAAGTTCAGGAGGGGGAAGGTTTGCCTGCATGCACGTTGAAGGAAAATAGAAGCACAACATTCAGGGTTGGAGCACCAAGAATGGGGAACTGGAAGCCTGGTGCAGTGTCAGGGGTAGCTGATCGATTAAACTGAGACAGATGTAAATGGCGGGTACTGTAAACGTGCTTTCCTGGAATGTAAAGGGTTTGAACGCCTATGTAAAGAGGAATAGAGTATACTCATACCTCAAGAGATGTAAAGTGGACATTGCCATGCTTCAGGAAATGCACCTCAGAGCTGAAAAACAGGCACTATTGGCAGGAAGTTGGAGGTGGCAAGTGTTTGGTTCCACATATTTTGCCTATGCCCGCAGGGTCCTGATATGGATAGCGCCCTCCGTACACTTCAAGGTCACTTATGTTACATCAGACAATGAGGGCAGAATGGTGCTTGTCCAATGCCTCCTTGAACAGGTAGATACATGTCTGGTTAACCCGTATCCCCCCAACCACAGCACCGCCATGTTCTTTCAGACTCTATATCCTATATCCCCGAATGGGCCCATTTCGAGATAGTAATATGATATGGGAAGGAGACTTTTAATTGTACGTTGAATCCAATCTTAGATAAATCAGATGTGAAATACACTAACTTAGCACCACCCGCAAGGACATTACAGACTATCCTTGATTCTTTTGCTTTAAAGGATGCCTGGAGAGTTCTTCCTCCAGACACCAGACACTATTCACACTTCTCAGCGCCACACAGAGGATATACAAGGATAGATTATTTTATCATAGGCTGTGAATTAACACATCATATCATGCATGCTGAGTATAAAGGGAGATGGTCTTATCAGATCATGCCCGCTTAGTTTACAATGTCAATATGTGCCCCCAGGACCCTGATACCCACGTGGAGGCTTAGAAGTGAATTGCTAAGAGATCCCTTATTTCGAGACAGCATTAAAGACAGCATCAGGGAATACATTTCACACAATCTAGGCAGTGTACCCAGTGCTGCAACCTTCTTGGAAGCGTTGAAGCTAGTAGTCAGAGGGGCCGCCATAGTGGGATCCAGTAGTGTCCAGGCACCCATAAATAAGGAATTGTCCTCTGCTGAGGAAGAATTGAAATTAGAGCAATCTGGAGAGCAGCACCCAGACAGGAATGTAAAGGTGAGGGAATTAAAAGAGAAATGTATGGAGTGCTGGGAGAGACTGGGCAAATATAGTTTAGCTAAATACACAGAGAAACAGCATATAGAGGAAGATAAGCCTGGCTGATTGTTGGCATGGTTATATAACAGAGGCACAACAGAGCCCCATACACTCGATAAACACAGGACAGGGAGAAGTATGCTACACCCAGAATGGGGTTAATTATGTGTTTCACAAATTTTACCAACAATTGTACCAAGAGGGACCTCTGACATCAAGCATTCACTTAGGGGAGGTGTTAGATGAGATTGAGCTCCCGGTGCTGAGCCAGGAGGAAAGGGACAGTCAAGAGGCGCCTCTCACCTTAACAGATATACAAAACTCGATGATGGTGTTGCAGACAGGAAAGACGCCAGGCTCAGACGGGCTACCTAGTGAATGCTATAAAGAATACGCACACGAATTGGGCCCCCACTTGCTCAGTACATTTATTAATTCTTATGAAGTAGGGGCCCTTCCACTCAGCCTGAGGGAATCCATTATCATACCCCTTCTTAAACCCCACAAAACCCTGTTGGAATGTAGCTCTTACAGGCCCCTCTCACTGCTTAATCAGGATAAGATACTAATGTCCATATTGGCGACTAGGATGAAAGGAGTGATACCCAAGTTAGTGCAGCCAGATCAGATGGGCTACGTTCCAGGCCGAAGCATGGCCTGGAACTTGCAGAGATTCCATCTTGTGATGGACAGGACGGCGTCCTGGGAGACTATGTGTGCCGGTTTATAGTCATAATGTCGACAACAAAAATGTCGACAGTCAAAAAGTCGAAAAAAAAATGTCGAAAAAAAAAATGTCGACTTTTTTTTTCAATGCATTTTTTTTTCGAAATGGGGGGGGTCCCCCCCAGCCCCCCTTTTTTTTTATTTTTTTTTATTTTTCCCTTTCTTTTTACTCACTAACCCCTAAAATAAATATATAATTAAAAAAAACGAAAGTCGACATTTTTTTTTTCGACATTATTTTGTCGACATTTTTGTCTGTCGACATTTATTTTTCGACATTATGACTCCCCACCATGTGTGCCATAGCCACATTGGACGCAGTAAAAGTGTTTGATTCAGTGAAATGGGGCTTGCTTAATGCAACACTGCGTAGATTTGGTTTTGGACAGACATTTATCAAGTGGGTCCAGTAAGTGTACACTAGACCGATGGCAAGGGTCAAGACGGGAAAGCGCATTTCAGAGGCATGGGAATTGAAAAAGGGAACAAGACAAGGATGCCCACTATCACCGCTGCTGTATGTTCTTGCCATGGAACCAATTGCCCAGTACCCTAGAATAAAATACAATGAAGCAGGTATTGAAATAGATGAGCCAGACATTTGCTATCCCTATACGGTGATGATACACTTTTTTACATTCAGAACCCTGAGGATAATCTGGAACTGCTACTAGAAGCTATGGTGCTTTTTGCAACACGGTCAGGGATTACAATTAGTACGGATAAATCTGCTTCATTCCCGAAAGCGGGACTACGCGGGATAGAGTGAATGAGCTACCTGTACGAGCTAGATGAGCTACCTGTGCGTGCCCTGCAATGGAAAGTTTGCACATTCAGGTATATGGGGGTTAATATGTACCATGACCCAGCAGAGGAACACATACATAACACGCTACATGCTCTAGAAGGCGTTTAGGGCTCTATGAAGTTCTGGGATAAATTCCCCCTCTCAATGAGGGGAATGTCGGCATTGCTGAAGATGGTGGTACTGCCCAGGCTGCTACACTTTTTTGTGAATGTCTCGTTTCACATATCTAGACCCTTTTTTAAGACCCTGGAGAGTATCTGTAGAGGCTTCTTCTGCTGGTATGGGCAGAATAGAATAGCGTTAGCAACTCTATACAGGCAGTATGCAGAGGGGGGCATTGGGGTCTTGCATTTTGAACTGTACATTATAGCAGGGCAGCTGCAATTTGTAGTAGATTGGCTTGCAGATGACCCTACCCTGGACACAATGATGTTTCAATCCACTGGGCAGAGTTATTATCTGAAAGAGTTACTGTGGTTCAGGAAACCTTGCGGCGGACCATGGTCACACCCATTGTCCTTGGGAGTGAAGGTGTGGGACAGGGCCATGGCAGTGATGGGCCCAACGGACCCAATCTCGACGCAGATTCTGTTGGTCTAAGTGGTGTCACACTTGACTCAGGCAAGGATGGGTGTATGCATGTACTGGAGGCCTGCGGGGTGGCCACCATAGGGGACTTGTTACAAGATACTGTTTACATACCCTTCTCAGAGCTGACAAGACAGACGGGCATCCATAAAGGCCAATATATACTACATAGCACTATCAAGAGAGAGATCACATGTTGGTGGCCCGCATGCAGCGAGTTAATGGAGAAACATTCGATAGTGGATGTCCTATATGTTGTAGCAGAGGCAGGGCATGCTATATTGAGAATATATGACCTCCTACTGTCTAATGGGCCCGCCTCCCCTCTACTCGTAAGGAGCAAATGGGAAGAGGATCTAGGGGCAGCTTTCACTGAAGCACAATGTGTGGGGATACTGGGATACCACAAGAAAGTGTCACGAAATGCGCGATTGCAGTTTATACAACTGCTAGTGACGCACAGGGCACACATGACGCCTCTGCGGATCTCGCAGATTACGGGCACAACGGTTCAGGGCTGTCCCAGGTACAAGGCGATAGACGCAGGGATGCTACATATGTTCTGGGCATGCCCATTGGCAGGGTCATACTGGCAGGAGGTGGCGACTAGACTACAAAAAGGGGGGGGGGGTTGGATGCGCTTTCCCCAGGTGCTTGCCTACTGGGCCACTTTTCACGTCCCAAAGGCCGGAAACATGTTACAAAGTTAAAGGATCTGGCGTGTATCCTGGCCAAACAAAGGATTGCTACGGCATGCAAATCGCCCAAGGGCTCGGGAGTAGAGGAATGGTGGAAGGACCTGCACAGGTGTGGGTGGCGGAATCAGTGGCATGGAAAAGGGCGGTGTGGCAGGACCAAGAGGAGGACACAAGGGGAATCAAAGAATGGGAAGCCTTGATACAAACCTTGTTCACTAAGGAAGTTGTAGAAGAAACAGAGGCGAAGTGACCCTAACGAGAATGCAAGGTACTTCTAACTGCTTGATGTATTGTGCGTTTTCAGTATAGTAACGAAGCAGGCAAGGCTAGTGGGTGGGAATTGTGAGGGAAGGAGAGGGAATAGACGAGGGAATGTTAGAGTAAAGTTTATGATATGCTACAATGCATGACTGTTGATATTATTTATGTTTATGTTCTGGAATGTTTTCACTCATGTATCCTTAAAAATAAAAATAAAATAAAAATTAAAAAAAGTTGTATTATTATTCAGTAACTGAGAACTGCCAGAACCTACAATCTGAACCACAAATACACTTGGTACATCAGCTTGTCTCCAGGTGCAATTCACACTTCTTGCTTTATTCAAGACTTTGGCTGCTGCAGTCTCCGTTATATTTATTTATTTATTTTTTATATTTGTAAAGCGCACCTACAGCCCACTGACATCGAGGCGCTGTTGCAAGATGATGTCACATCTAGATAGGATTGTGAAAGTTAGCAAGTGCCACACTTAGACCTGTGAATGTTAGCATGTGCCACACTTAGATAGAATTGTGAATGTTAGCAAGTACCACATTTAGATAGAAGTGTGAACATTAGCCTGCGCCGGACACAGACAGAATTGTGAATGATAGCAAGTGCCATATTTGGTTAGAATTGTTAACATTAGCCTGCGTTGCATCTAGATAGGATTGTGAAGGTTAGCAAGTGCCACACTTAGATAGAATTGTGAATCTTAGCAAGTGCCACACTTAGATAGAATAGTAAACATTGGCCTGTGTCGCATCTGGACAGGATTGTGAATGTTGGCCAGTGCCACATCTAGATAGAATAGTGAATATTAGCCATTGCCACATCTACACTGCATTGGGAATATTACCAATGCCACATTTAGATAGAATTGTGAATGCTCGCTTGATTCACATCCAGACAGTATTTTGAAGATAGGCCATTGCCACATCTAGATATAAATGTGATTATTGGCGTGCATCATATAAAGACAGGATTGTGAATATATGCCAGTGCTGGATATAGATAGAAATACAGAGATATTCATGCGGCACATCTAGAAAGAATGTGGAAATTTAGCACATATCACTTCTAGATAGAGAGGCCAATAACCAACCCACTAACAATTTCACCCCTCTGCTTACACCTCTCAAACTCTAACCAAACACAAACACAACCCTAAAGCACAACAAAACGCACAAATGTCACTACACCGCAACAACAAAACAAACCACACATAGCTCCGCACAACTGCACACGACGGCTACCGACTGGAAAGCACCCCAAGCTCAGCGAACGGTGCTAACGAAACTGAAGCTGCCAACAGCACATCACTGCTCTCTTGCACTTATCCCGCTCGTTACCACTAACTCAAATCCCGCCTCCTTTCCTTTTCAGATCAGCCGGAGCGCAAGGGGACCACTCCGGTGGTGGTAGTGCGCAGTACAAATATCCTTTAACATTAACATGTATTAGTTACAGGAAAGAGTGCTTGGCGCACGGTTACATTGAGCATACACCTGATATGCAAAGAATGGAGTAATGTACGCAAATTCCTTTTACTAGACTTATTTTTTTGTTTTGGGGCTTTCTTCTTACTCTAGATGATTTACCCTGATTGGTCAGATCATTAGTGTGTTCTATCACAGGACAGGGGGCTACGCGGCTGTCCTTATTCCTTTAAAGCACATCCATTTCTTTAGAGCATACGCCTGTCCAGCCATCGCTCCAATTGCAACCACAGTTCTATCCACCTTGGTTATTAATTCCTGTCCCACAAAAGACCATGACAAAGGACCCAGGCTAAGGACAAAGCCTGTCTTTGCCCAACACAGCTTCCACCAGACTGGGCTCATTTCCACAGGGTGTCTGCTCTGCAAATTGAGCAAGGGCCACCCAAGCGGATGCAACACAGAGACAAATGGGAACAAAGCCAGTGTTAAGATGGCGGCCGCTGCTAATAGCTCCCCCCAGCCTCCAGATACACTGCCTGAGCCCCCACCTCCACCAGAATCCGATTGGCTGCAAGAAGACCAACCTCCACCTGGAACCCCCAACCGGCAGGCAGGGCCAGTAGACCACCAGAAAGGACACAGGCTAAGGACAGAGCCTGTCTTTACCCAACGCAGCTTCCACCAGACTGGCCTTATTTCCACAGGTTGCCCGCTCTGCAAAGTGAGCCAAGGCCACCCAAGTGGATGCAACATGGAGACAAACAGGAATGAAGCCTGTGTTAAGATGGTTGCCACTGCTATCAGCTTCCCCCAGCCTCTCCACACACTGCCTGTGCCCCCGCCTCTACCGGAATCCGATTGGCCACAAGATGACCAACCAACACCTGGAATCCCCTTGCGGAAGAGAAGGCCAGCAGACCACGACAAAGGAACCAGGCTAAGGACAGAGCTTGTCTTTTCCTGTCTGTGCATGGAGGTGCAGACGAGTACCCCAAACAGGCCCCAAATCTGATCCAGCTGTGAACTTGTTAAAGATCCTCCCAGCCCTGCACCCGATACCCTCCATTCCTTTTAACAAGGTAAAAAGAGTACCATCTCTTCGTATTATGCCCAAAGTATGTCTCTCAAGCCCAAACTACCACCTCCTACCCCATTCCTGCCCCCTCAACAACTGCGTACCTACCAAGCACGCTGAGTTTTCAACAGCCTCTGACCAACCGCCATGCCTTGCATGCCTGCTCTTCATGAG
This sequence comes from Ambystoma mexicanum, assembly GCF_040938575.1. Taxonomy (NCBI): domain Eukaryota; kingdom Metazoa; phylum Chordata; class Amphibia; order Caudata; family Ambystomatidae; genus Ambystoma; species Ambystoma mexicanum. Next base: position 652,768,061 of record NC_090923.1, read on the forward strand.
TCAAATACTCCATTCCATAACCCCCATTATTTCATGTGTACACACATCACATAAAAGCTATCCATTTGGCATTACCTCGCCTGTCCTACATCCCCCTACCATCACCAATATCCTTCCAATCCTATCAAGCAATACCCCCACCCACTCCCTTCCTGCCATGCCAAGCCAGCCTTAGCAAGAGCACTCAACCTAACAGCATTCCAACCACTGCCACTAGACTCATGGATACCCATGGTCTCTCACGTTACACTCTCGCACCCACTACATTTCTACCCAATTTGCCCACACTCTTCCTAAAACAGCTCCAATGTTCACTGTGCAATACCAGATTTTTGACACCAGATGCGCCCACCCCCACAACCTTCCTTCCTCCACTACACTCCTTTGCCGCCCTGCTGCCCAAAATGAGTCCTACTACACACACATCACACACCGCCGGTCATCAGCCCTCATACCTTGCACCAATCACTTTGACTCCATATCCACTATTAGTACCCCAACCTCCCAAACTACAGGCCAGCACCTTCCTAGCTCCTCTCAACCCTCATTACAGCTATCGTCCCTAGTTCTGTGCTCCCTGCTCTGCCCCAACACCTTGAGAAATGCCAAACTCAGTGCCAGAATGACTACCCAGAAACTCCCACACGTTGCTAATTGTTACGCAATCTGAGATTTGGCCAGATCTAACCAGACCTAACCACTCCCCAGCTCACACCTCAACCCCACCCACCTAACCTCAACTCCAACAGAGCAAAGCCCCAGCGATCAATAATCTATCTCTTAACGGAGAACTGATCAATGCTTACTCCCTCTGCGCACATTCCTCCATTATCCACAATCTTATCTAAGAACACCACTTCAAATTCTTGGCAGTAACTGAAACCTGGCTTCATAGTGCAGCAGGCCCCTCACACTTTCTCGCCCTATCTCCCAACTATTCCAACTCTCGATCAGCTGTCAAACACTCCTCTGACATCTGCCTCCTCCTGGAAGAACATGACCTCAATGTCCTCGGTTTTACTGAGACATGATTCACGGCCAGCTCTGTCACAAGCTTTCACACTCTCCTCCCTGATGGCTACAAGATCCGCTCCGTGCCCAGGTCCAACCGTTCCGGACTTTGTGTAGCCCTGATCTTCCCTGAGTGGATTCCCACCTCTGTCATTCCCACGCAGGCCTACTCCTCTTTCGAATGCCTCCTCTGCAGGCTTTCTTGTTCTCCTAGCCATTCCCTTACTGTGTCTACCATCTATCGGCCACCTGGTTAGATCTCCTCCTTCCTCTCTGAGTGGGTGGAGGTCTCCTCTTCCCACCTGGTCTCGACCACTCGACTCCTCCTTCTTGGCGACTTTACCATCCACCTGGATGCTTCCTGTCCTTCCTCTGGACGCTTTTTCGACCTCTGTGACTCTCACTCTCTATCCTCCCCTCTGGTCCGACTCACTCTGCAGGGCACACTCTGGATGCTCTGATCTCTACAGACCCTCCCCTTTCTATCCCTCTCACCACTCCTCTCTTCTGGAGTGATCACATTCTCCTTTCCTCCCAGCTGTCTCTCTCCACCCATCAGGCCAAGTCAACTCCAGCACTGCCACCTACCTTCTCGGTTATCCAACCCATGAAGCCTGTGTCAGTGGAGGCTTTCGTTGCCACTTTCTCACCCCCCCCCTTGGCTGACTCACACCATGACACAGCCCTTTCCATGCTCAACTCTGCTATATCTGATACTCTTGATGTTCTTATCCCTGTCATGAGGATCTGCTTGAAGCCCAAAGCCAAGTGCAACTCCTGGTACGACTCTGACCTTGTCACCCTCAAACGCAAGTGCAGGGTGGCTGAGAAGAAATGGTGTGCTTCCAGTACATACTCCGACAAACTGGCCTGCCGCCTGCTCCAAAAGCAATACCGTTTCTCTGTCCACACCAAGAAGAAAGCTCACATCCATGCCTGCGTCTCTGCAGCATCTAACAACTTGGCAGAAATGATCTATGAAAGTCTCATCAAAACAGGTTCACCCCTGTTCCTCCAAAACCATCAAGGGCCACATTGATACCCTGGCTCCGGCTCTGTCTGACTTCTACAACCACTCCTTTGCCACTGGAGTCTTCCCTTGCCCCCTGAAGATTCCCTTCTGCACCCTCTTCTTAAGAAACCCTCTGCCGACCCGTCCTGCCCGGCTAACTATCGGCCAATCTCCATCACTCCTTTCCTGGGCAAACTCCTGGAAAAGCTGGCCATCTCCCAGCTTAATCCTCACACTGGATCTGTTGGTTGTCTCCATGACCATCAGTCTGGCTTCAGAGCTGCCAGAAGCACGGAAACTGCTCTCCTGAACATCTGTGAAGTCTTGCTCTCTAACCTCGATTCCAACACCCCCTGTGTCCTCATCTTACTTGATCTCTCTTCTGCCTTTGACACGGTCAACCATGCCATCCTGCTCAACCGTCTTTGTGATAACCTTGGTATCACCGAACAGGCCCTGGCTTGCCTGACCTCTTTCCTCTCTGATCGACCCTCCCAGGTCCAACTTGGGTCCTTCCTCTCCTCTATTTCTATCTCTACCTGTGGTGTTTCCCAGGAGTCTGACCTCTCTCCCTGGCTGTTCAACCAATACCTGGCACTTCTTGCCCACCACATTGCCACTCTCTGCCCCAACTTTCAGTGCTATGCGGATGACACACAACTCATTTTCAGTCGCCCTTCTGCCACTTAGTCTCCGTCTCTCATCTCCGACTGTCTGTCTGCTATCCAGGAGTGGTGTGCCGCCAATGATCTCTGCCTTAATGCCAGTAAATCAGAGATTCACTGTAACGCTCACCTGATTCCCGTGGAGGCGCCGGTCTTGACTGGGCGTATACCGTATCTTCAAAGGTGATGTGTAACACACGGCTGGCTCTTTGGGCTGGACCTCTGTGCACTGTATGTTTGACTCGAAGGGTAAGATGTCTGCAGATAGAAAATATGGGATTAATGAACTGGGTTAATGAATGTCTCTCTCTTCTTCCCTTTCTCTTCTCCTGTAGAACCCCGAAGGTTAACGCTCTCACCTTAGGTAAGTGAACGCCGTGCTCTCCATCTGCCTCGGGGCAGGGTGCTGTAACCAGTTTCTTCACTGGATAAGGGGAGCAGGCCTCTTGACTTCAGAGGACTGCTGTCCGTCGTTTACTGCACGAACGGTAAGTTTCGAGTAATTCTAATGTCTTTAAAGTCTTTAGTAATGATGTCTCTTGTTTTGCAGGGTTCCGGCGATGGTGGATGACGGGCTGAAGTGAGTTGAAGATGGAGCCCGTGTGATGAATAGAAGCGCCTGGAAGCACGTAAGTAAGCGCTTGTTGCCTGCTTCACGATGCACTCTAACTGTCTTTTTATTTTGCAGGTACAAGTTCGGAGCGGCTGCAGGGTGCCGGAATACCCACTGGGTTAGATGTGGAAAGGAGTAATGGCACGTGAGTATTAAAGTTCCCCAATGTCTTTAAACGCACCTTGTTTTGTCTTTCAGATGGGGGATGCAGCGCCGAAGGCCTCCGGAGCGTGCAAAGAGTTGGTAAGCTTTTGTCTTTCAGATGCCGGAATGCAGTGTGAAGACCTCCGGAGGGCACGAAGAGTAGGTAAGCCTTTGTCTTTCAGAATGCAGCGCGAGGCGTTGGTGACAGCCGATGGCCCAGATAAGTGAAGAGCTGTCACTGAAGACCGTAATGCTAACCTGTTCTTTCTTGTCTATATAGGTGTTGCTGAAGACTGGATTCAGGATGGTAAGCCTTTTTCCTTAGGCCCAGGATCAGATGCAGAAGACACGATGAGCGTTCTGCTGCAGAGGATGCAGAATAATGCAAAGCAAGATTCATCCATCGGGTGTGGTTTAAATAGCCTCCTGTAGTGCTTAGGTGTCTCCTTCCACAGCCACGCCTAGGTAAGAAAAGAGTTCCTGCTTTCCAGAAGAGTTCCAGTGTTCTGAACCTAGGGAGTGGCTCCTGCCCCACCCAACAGGAAAAGTAGTTCCAAACAGAAGAGGATCAGAGGCTCAACTGGCAGGCAAGTAAGCAGCATGGTCTGCTGCAGGTAAGTCCACCCAAGCATTATAAGCCCGGCGCTTCCAGCGCTGGGACTGGGCATATTTATGAGCCTGGTGCCACTGGCGCCAGGACTGGGTCCAAAAGGTCCCAATTGGGACTGGTTGGCACTCGGAACCTGGGTTATGAATCTGCTTTCAAGGGAGTTGGGAAAACCCTGACCTTTTGGAAGCAGAGATCATGACAGTACCCCCCCTCAAGGCCCCTCCCAAACCGGGCTTCTCCGGGGGTTTTGGCTTGTCAGGAAATGTTCGGTGAAATCTTTTGATTAGGCGAGGAGCGTGGACATATTCAGCAGGTTCCCAGGATCTCTCTTGGGGGCTGTAGCCTTTCCAGTCAATTAGGTAAAATAGTTTAGATTTGGAGATCTTGGAGTCCAGAATGCTTTTGACTTCAAACTCGAGTTCCCCATCAACTAGGATAGGTTTTGGAGATTTAGTTAGTCGGGTTTGAGGTTGCACGGGTTTTAATAGAGAGACGTGGAAGACCGGATGTATCTTCATGTGCGGGGGCAAGTCCAACTTGACCGCTACTGGGTTTACTATGGTAGTGATGGAATAGGGACCAAGGTATCTTGGGTTGAATGTGCGTGGCCCTTTTAGAGGTAGATATTTGGTGGATAACCAGACTTGATCCCCTACTCGATATTGAGGGGCTTCCTTCCGATGTTGATCTGCTCCTTTCTTGTATTGTTCTTTAGCCCTTTGAAGGTGAGAAACAGCTTCCTTAAAGGCTTGGGTGATTGTAGAATGCAGGTAGTCTACTGCTGGTGTTTCAAGATCTTGGAGGGGATCCAACTCCGAGGTTCGAGGGTGACTGCCGTACAAAAGAAAAAACGGGGTTTTCCCAGTTCCCGAATGGACAGAGTTATTGTAGGCATATTCGGCTATCCAAAGGATGTCTTTCCAAGTTTTTTCAGTTTGTTGCAGCATGCAGCGTAAATACTGTTCCAGAGTTTGATTGGTCCTCTCGGTTTGTCCGTCGGTCTGAGGGTGGTGACTGGTCGATAGTCTCACATCAATTTGAGCCGACCGACAGCAACTTCGCCAAAAATGAGAAATAAATTGACTACCTCGATCCGAAATTAGAACCGAAGGAAAACCGTGCAGTCGGACGATGTTTTCGAGAAATTCTCGGGCCAGAGTTGCTGCTGTTGGCAAGCCTTTGAGCGGAATGAAATGCGCCATCTTGGAGAATAAGTCCACGATTACTAGAATCGTATTGTATCCGGAGCATGGAGGTAGATCGGTGATGAAGTCCATAGAAAGCGTATGCCAAGGGCGAGGTGGGATGTCAATAGGGCGTAAGAGGCCTGCTGGTCTTTCCTTTTGACTCTTGTTTTGGGCGCATACTCCACAGGACATTATAAAGTCTCTGATATCTTTTTTCCAAGACGGCCACCAGAAGTAGCGCTTGATCTTTTCTGAGGTCTTGGCTATACCGGGATGTCCTTCCATTAAAGAATCGTGATAACAAGAGATTACTTCTTTCTGTAAATCTGTGCTGGGTAGGTATAATCGTTCTTGGAAATACAATAAGTTGTCCTTTACTGCAAAGTCCTTTACTTGCAGATGCCAATTCTGTATGTCTGCTGGAGTTACAAGTTGCCTGGCTTTATCCTTAACTTCCTCTATGGATTGTGTGGCGATTACACCCAGAATTCTTTGTTCGGGAATGATTGGTTCAGGTTTAGGGTTGATCAAGTGTTCTTCCACTCCCATCCGAGAAAGGGCATCAGCTTTACCGTTCTTTGTACCAGGTCGATAGGTAATTATGAAGTCAAACTCGGCAAAGAATAATGCCCAACGGAGTTGTCTAGAGGATTGGGCTTTTGCGGTTTTCAAATATTGCAGGTTTCGGTGATCCGTAATCACAGTAACGGTGTGTCGGGCCCCCAGCAGATAATGCCGCCAAGCCTTAAAGGCAGACTTGATAGCCAGAAGTTCCTTGTCAGTAATCGTGTAATTGATTTCAGGAGGCGAGAGTTTGCGGGACCAAAATGCCACGGGATGCAACTGATTGGTTACCGGGTCCTTCTGTGATAGAACTGCCCCCATGGCAAGGCTTGAAGCATCAGTTTCCACGATGTAGGGGAGTTCGGGGCGAGGGTGTTTTAAGATTGGTGCAGAGATAAATTTAGTCTTCAAATCCTGGAAAGCTTGTTCCGCCTCGGCAGACCAGTCAAAACATTTGTTTTTCTTTAACAAGGCAGTGATGGGCTGGACTATTCGAGAGAATTCGGGGATAAACCTGCGGTAAAAGTTAGCGAAGCCTAACATGCTTTGCACACCTTTTACGGAGGATGGTGATGGCCATTTGAGAACTGCATCGACCTTCTTTGAATCCATACGCACTCCGCCAGGTGATAATATGAATCCCAAGAATTCAACTTCAGTCACGTTGAAAACACATTTTTCCAACTTAGCGAAAAGTTTGTGTTGACGCAATCTTTCGAGGACCATTTTCACGTGTTTCCGATGTTCAGATTCCGATGAAGAATAAACGAGGATGTCGTCAATGTAAACAACAACACACACATCTATGAGCTCTCTGAGGACATCGTTCATAAAATATTGAAAGGCGGCCGGGGCATTGCAAAGTCCGAAGGGCATGACCTGATATTCAAATAGCCCATACTTGGTGCGGAAGGCCGTCTTCCATTCATCGCCCTCTTTTACTCGTACCAAGTGGTAAGCTCCTCTAAGATCCAGCTTTGTATATATGCATGCTTTTCTGACTTGGTCCAGGAGTTCAGGGATCAAAGGTAACGGATATCTATTCTTAACGGTGATCTGGTTCAGGGAGCAATAATCTATACAAGTTCTAAGGTCTCCTTCCTTTTTTGGAACGAAGAACAAAGCTGAAGAAGCAGGGGACTTGAAAGGACGAATAAACCCATTTGCCAGGTATTGATCCAGGTATTGTCGAAGGTGAAGGTTCTCAGGCTCGGTGAGGGCATAAATTCTACTACAAGGAGGAGTAGATCCAGGTATCAGGTCTATCTGGCAGTCATAAGACCTATGAGGAGGTAGAGAGTTAGCCTGATCCTTCCGGAAAACATCTTGGTATTCTAGGTATTCGGGAGGTAACTGGGGAGTCTCTGAAGAAATTGCTGCCAGTGCAACACCAGGTGGAGGGTGACAAGTAGAGACACATTCTGGAAACTGGGCCGTTCTTGCTCGCCAATCGATCAGAGGATTGTGTTTCTCTAACCAAGGTATTCCTAGAATAATCTGAAACTGAGGGGCCTTGATCACATTGAAAACGATCTTCTCATGGTGTCCATCTTGACTTATTAGCGTCACTAATGGTATGCGTGGTATGGTTGAGTGGTATGCGTTACTGGCCCGGAGGCTATCTCTGTACCATCCACCGTAGTAATGACGTCCTTTACAGCCTTGGGACAAAGAGTTAGATTCATCCTCAAAACCATTTCATGATCCACATAATTGCCGATGGCACCGCTGTCGACGTAAGCTTCAATTGCATGTAATCGATCCGGATTATCAGGGCTAATGAGGACCATAGGTATCACGAAATGCGAGGTCACGGAACTGGTTTTCACGCTCGGCAAGAGGACCTCTATTCTTGTCGGGCGAGGTCGTTTCCCTGCTCAGAGTTTGTAACTTTGGTAACTGCAGCTCCTACTGCCTTCTTAGCAGGTTTCACCGGACAGTCTCGAAGAAAGTGCCCTGAGTTTCCGCAGTAGAGGCATAATTGCAACTGTTTTCTCCTTTCCCGCTCCTTTTGTGTTAGAGGACCTTTCAGACCCCCTATTTGCATGGGTTCCCCGGAGTCTACTCCTTTGGAAGGAGTTGGCGGTTTGGAAAATACTCGAGCATCAAACTTGGAACGATCGGCCTTCCTGTTCTGCAGTCTGTGATCTATTTGAACAACTAAGTCTATATAGTCCGAACAATCTTGTGGGGGATTCACTACTTGGGCTAACACATCTTTGAGCTCTCCACGTAGACCTCTATAAAACAGCGTAATCCTTTTGTCCTCAGGCCATTGAGTTTCCACTATCAGTCTGTTGAAAGACGCAATATAAGCCAAAAGGTCTTGATTACCTTGTCGCAACGAAAGAAGCTCATTGTCCAAGGTCTGCCCCTGTGAATGTCTTGCGAACAGTTTTTCCATACTGAGCTGAAAAGCTTGAAAATCATGGAGGACCGGATCATCTTGATTTACTAGAGGGATCGACCAGTCTGCCGCATTGCCACTAAGGTACGAAAGCACGAAAGCTACTTTAGCTTGATCAGTTGGAAAGGCTGCTGGCCGGCATAAGAAATGCAACCGGCACTGATTGATAAATACTGCAAACCTCTTTGGGTCACCAGAAAATCGTTCGGGCGGAGCCAGAGGTACATTCCCAGGTAGGTTGATCTGCACTGGATTCATAGAGGATGTAGAAGGAAGATTTCCCCCAGATGCGGGTAACGGGGTCTGTCCGGCTTGTGACTGTAGCAATTGTCTAGCGAGATCATCTGTTCGCTCCTTGGAAATAATCAGTTCCCTTCTTAGAGCGTTTGTTTCCTGACGGGCTGCATGCACTTCTGCCCTTAGTTCCCCAAGTAACTGGGCTAGCTGGTCGGTATCCGAGGTTTCCATAGCGCCTGGACGGGAGTTTTGCGGTAGGCTTTGCGTTCTGTAACGCTCACCTGATTCCCGTGGAGGCGCCGGTCTTGACTGGGCGTATACCGTATCTTCAAAGGTGATGTGTAACACACGGCTGGCTCTTTGGGCTGGACCTCTGTGCACTGTATGTTTGACTCGAAGGGTAAGATGTCTGCAGATAGAAAATATGGGATTAATGAACTGGGTTATTGAATGTCTCTCTCTTCTTCCCTTTCTCTTCTCCTGTAGAACCCCGAAGGTTAACGCTCTCACCTTAGGTAAGTGAACGCCGTGCTCTCCATCTGCCTCGGGGCAGGGTGCTGTAACCAGTTTCTTCACTGGATAAGGGGAGCAGGCCTCTTGACTTCAGAGGACTGCTGTCCGTCGTTTACTGCACGAACGGTAAGTTTCGAGTAATTCTAATGTCTTTAAAGTCTTTAGTAATGATGTCTCTTGTTTTGCAGGGTTCCGGCGATGGTGGATGACGGGCTGAAGTGAGTTGAAGATGGAGCCCGTGTGATGAATAGAAGCGCCTGGAAGCACATAAGTAAGCGCTTGTTGCCTGCTTCACGATGCGCTCTAACTGTCTTTTTATTTTGCAGGTACAAGTTCGGAGCGGCTGCAGGGTGCCGGAATACCCACTGGGTTAGATGTGGAAAGGAGTAATGGCACGTGAGTATTAAAGTTCCCCAATGTCTTTAAACGCACCTTGTTTTGTCTTTCAGATGGGGGATGCAGCGCCGAAGGCCTCCGGAGCGTGCGAAGAGTTGGTAAGCTTTTGTCTTTCAGATGCCGGAATGCAGTGTGAAGACCTCCGGAGCGCACGAAGAGTAGGTAAGCCTTTGTCTTTCAGAATGCAGCGCGAGGCGTTGGTAACAGCCGATGGCCCAGATAAGTGAAGAGCTGTCACTGAAGACCGTAATGCTAACCTGTTCTTTCTTGTCTTTATAGGTGTTGCTGAAGACTGGATTCAGGATGGTAAGCCTTTTTCCTTAGGCCCAGGATCAGATGCAGAAGACACGATGAGCGTTCTGCTGCAGAGGATGCAGAATAATGCAAAGCAAGATTCATCCATCGGGTGTGGTTTAAATAGCCTCCTGTAGTGCTTAGGTGTCTCCTTCCACAGCCACGCCTAGGTAAGAAAAGAGTTCCTGCTTTCCAGAAGAGTTCCAGTGTTCTGAACCTAGGGAGTGGCTCCTGCCCCACCCAACAGGAAAAGTAGTTCCAAACAGAAGAGGATCAGAGGCTCAACTGGCAGGCAAGTAAGCAGCATGGTCTGCTGCAGGTAAGTCCACCCAAGCATTATGAGCCCGGCGCTTCCAGCGCTGGGACTGGGCATATTTATGAGCCTGGTGCCACTGGCGCCAGGACTGGCTCCAAAAGGTCCCAATTGGGACTGGTTGGCACTCGGAACCTGGGTTATGAATCTGCTTCCAAGGGAGTTGGGAAAACCCTGACCTTTTGGAAGCAGAGATCATGACATTCACCTGATCGGCACACCTGCTCCCTCCTTTCCTGTCACTCTCTGGCCAGCCTCTCTTGGCCCCCCTCCTGCACCCACCTGTGAGGCTAAAAACCTCGGGTCATCTTCGACTCCACACTCTCCTTCTCTCCTCACATCTCTGACGTCTCTAAGAAGTCACACTACCAGCTGCACCTCCTCAGAGGTATTCTTCCTTTCCTCTCCTTCCCCCAGAAGCTCACTGTCTCCAGAGCTCTGGTTCTCTCTAGGCTGGACTACTGCAACAGCCTCAATCTAAATCTGCCTGCTTCTACTCTCCGCCCTCTGCATCTCATCCAGAACAGGAATGCGAGACTTGTCCTTGGCCTCAAACCCAGAGATCGTATCTCTCCAGGACTAAAATCTCTGCACTGGCTCCCATGGCTGCGAGGATTAAGTTCAAAACCCTCTGCATTGTCCACAATGCTTTCTGGGGCCTCAATATCTTCAACTCTCTCTTCCTAAAAATCATCCTTCTCGAGCTCTTCGCTCATCCTCCTCCAACTCCCTCAGGGTCAGTCGCTTCTCCAAGCAACAAGTTGGTGGTAGATCTCTTTCTCCAGATGGGGCCTCCCTCTGGAACAGCCTCCCTGCCTCCCTGAAACTTAAGGAGAATCATCTCCGGGTTCAGGAAGCATCTCAAAACCTTCCTCTTTGCTTCTGCTTTCTCTCCTCCTCTCCCCTGCTGAACTCCTTGCTGAAACTGTAACTGCACTGGTGTCAAGCCCTGAAAGTACCTCCTGATACTCCTCCTCACCTGGGTCTTCTATGGAGATTTCTTGGGTTTCGGAATCCTTATTCCGGCGCGAACCACTCTGCCCTTTTATCTTTTTCTCCTTTTTTTGATGCAGGTAAGGGCGAGCTCCCTCGGTGGCCACCTTGACTGGAGTGAAATCCAAGTCTAGAGGACCCCAGAGGAGCAAGCCCCCAAGCAGGGAAAAAGCCCTTCAGGCCCAAAAAACCCTGGATAACAGTGGAGTTGGGGCAATTTGTCCTCTTTAGATAGGAAGACTCTAGCCGGAATTCAAACAATGATCTGTTAGCCAACTTCAAGGGAATATCAGCAACAGGTGTCTGCTCAGCACACCAGTAGGAGAGGGGTGCTTGTGTAACCGCAGATAGTTGGAACTGGAAGCACAGTCTTTAGAAAAAACACAGCCTTAGATATGCTGCAGGAAGGCTTGACAAAGGAAAAAGGAACACTCAGTGGATTTCCAGAGAAAACGGAAAGGGGCAACCACTGAAGAAGAAAAGGCATGGTTATAGAAGCTGTAAATGTACGCGAAAGGCGTACCTAGAACGAAGGCTTTATGCAAGGGTAGGTGTAATAAGGCAAAGGATAAAATTGTAACGTGAAGGAGTACAGGTAAATAGAGAGCTAAAGTGAACGCCACAGAGCAGGGATTAAAAGTAGACAAAGAGGAGGAGGCAACAGAAGGGATACAACGATTGCTGCCAGGCGTCAAGGACAGAACAGAACACCACAAGAGTACAGAGTTAAATGAAGGATGCACAAATAACAGAAATCAAAAATAAAAGACAGAAAAGACGCCGAAGGAACCCCAAGGAAACGGAGGTAGAAAACGTGTAAAAAGTAAACAAAACAAAACCGCTAGTTGTTACCTCAAGAAGAATGAAACACCTGAGCATGCAGGAAACCGAGGATGACAGAAGGGATCATTTAGAATCTGCAGGGCAAGAAACAATGAGGAAAACAATGAGGATTGCTAGAACGCTGTTAGACAGGAACTGGCAGCATTTCACCATAGGACGGATACAACGCAAGGAGGAAGCGTTCAGAGAACAGTATTATGGTATTGGAGACCATATTGGAGGAGAACTAGACCGTCAAGATGGAACAATGGGAACCCTCTTAGGAGTATTTCCATCTTTGCCAGTACTTCCAAGGACACTGCATGACAGTATGCCCCCTTCTATACATGCTTCCCCCGGGTCTTCCCAGATACAGCATGTGAAAACATTGCACCAACCTGGGGGCGTGAACATGAGATCTTGGTTCCCAGGTTCTTTCTGCCTTGGGGTATCCTTTCCAGTGGACTAAGTACTGCAGAACCCCAGAACAAATGTATCGAGGAGAGAATTTGCCCAGAAGTGTCCAGCGGGGTAGGTACTTGCTAGACAATCAAACACGCATACCTGACTTCCAGTCAGGATTAGACCTACGTTTTGGGTCTGCGTACCTCTTGTAGGACTTAGAGAGGCATCAGCTTCACCTCACTGATGATCCCCAACAAGGGTGAAACACGTGTATGGGGTTGCTGGTGGTACTCTCGTTCAGATTGGAATTGCCATTGTATTTCGGTGCTGGACTGCCCCTGGGCAGGACAAAGACTGATATGCAAATGGATATTTCCCATCTGTGAAAGGCACAGTGAGTAAAAGCAGTGGCTGCGAACTCTCAAGTGGTTAATAACCACTGAACAGGTTATCATGTCTGTTCTTGCGAGAGAGGGGCGCCCGCTACCTTTGTAAAACTATTTGTTAAGGAACCTGGGATTGGTAACCCTAGGTCTCCTGGGGGCAACCAGACGTGGTCTCCCTCTCGCTGTGCTTAGAGAGGCATCAGCTTCACCTCACTGATGATCCCCAACAAGGGTGAAACACGTGTATGGGGTTGCTGGTGGTACTCTCGTTCAGATTGGAATTGCCATTGTATTTCGGTGCTGGACTGCCCCTGGGCAGGACAAAGACTGATATGCAAATGGATATTTCCCATCTGTGAAAGGCACAGTGAGTAAAAGCAGTGGCTGCGAACTCTCAAGTGGTTAATAACCACTGAACAGGTTATCATGTCTGTTCTTGCGAGAGAGGGGCGCCCGCTACCTTTGTAAAACTATTTGTTAAGGAACCTGGGATTGGTAACCCTAGGTCTCCTGGGGGCAACCAGACGTGGTCTCCCTCTCGCTGTGCTTAGAGAGGCATCAGCTTCACCTCACTGATGATCCCCAACAAGGGTGAAACACGTGTATGGGGTTGCTGGTGGTACTCTCGTTCAGATTGGAATTGCCATTGTATTTCGGTGCTGGACTGCCCCTGGGCAGGACAAAGACTGATATGCAAATGGATATTTCCCATCTGTGAAAGGCACAGTGAGTAAAAGCAGTGGCTGCGAACTCTCAAGTGGTTAATAACCACTGAACAGGTTATCATGTCTGTTCTTGCGAGAGAGGGGCGCCCGCTACCTTTGTAAAACTATTTGTTAAGGAACCTGGGATTGGTAACCCTAGGTCTCCTGGGGGCAACCAGACGTGGTCTCCCTCTCGCTGTGCTTAGAGAGGCATCAGCTTCACCTCACTGATGATCCCCAACAAGGGTGAAACACGTGTATGGGGTTGCTGGTGGTACTCTCGTTCAGATTGGAATTGCCATTGTATTTCGGTGCTGGACTGCCCCTGGGCAGGACAAAGACTGATATGCAAATGGATATTTCCCATCTGTGAAAGGCACAGTGAGTAAAAGCAGTGGCTGCGAACTCTCAAGTGGTTAATAACCACTGAACAGGTTATCATGTCTGTTCTTGCGAGAGAGGGGCGCCCGCTACCTTTGTAAAACCTCTTGTAGGACTTACAGCTTTCCTATCAGCTTTCCTATCAGAGCGTCCCTGTGGACCTGACTAAGATCGGACAACATACTGTCCACTGCAGGGGTCCTTGAAGTAGTAGGGCTGAACCTGGGTAGATAGTGAGGATCATATCCGTAGGTGCACTTGAAAGGGCTCATGTTTATGGCTGTATGATGGGTATTTTTGGAGGCAAACTCTGCCATAGGGATTAGCTCCGACCAGTTGTCCTGTTCTCTGTTACAGAAACAGCAGATGTATTACTCCAAATGTGCGTTCAGTCGCTCAGTCTGGCCATTAGATTGAGGGTGATACCCGAGGAAAGAGCCCTCTGTATACCCAATTGTTCGTATAGGGAAGACCAGAATTTTGAGGTGAACTGAGTTCCTCAGTCGGACACAATGGTCTAGGGGATACCATGTAGCCTCACAATGTCCTTTAGAAAGCAGGGAAAAAGCCCTTCAGGTGCAAAAAAACGTGGATAACAGTGGAGTTGGAGCAATTTGTCCTCTTTAGATAGGAAGACTCTAGCCAGAATTCACACAATGATCTGTTAGCCAAATCCAAGGGAATATAAGCAACAGGTGTCTGCTCAGCACCAGCAGTAGGAGAGGGGTGCTTGCGTAACCGCAGATAGTTGGAACTGGAAGCACAGTCTTCAGAAAAAATGCAGCCTTAGATATGCTGCAGGAAGGCTTGCCAAACGAATACACAGAGGATTTCCAGAAAAAACGGAAAGGGGCTACCACTGAAGAAGAAAAGGCGTGGTTATAGCAGCTGGATATGTGCGCGAACGGCGTACCTAGAAAGAAGGCTTTATGCAAGGGTAGGTGTAATAAGGCAAAGGCTAAGATTGTAGCATGAAGGAGTACAGGTAAATAGAGAGCTACAGAGCAGGGAGAAAAAGTAGACAAAGAGGAGGAGGCAACAGAAGGGATACAACGATTGCTGCCAGGTGGCAAGGCCAGAACAGAAGACCGCAAGAGTACAGAGTTAAATGAAGGATTCACACATAACAGAAATCAAAAATGAAAGACAGAAAAGACACAGAAGGAACCACAAGTAAACGGAGGAAAAAAACGGGGGAGTGGCTACCGGGCCATGTAAGAGGACGTGCCCCCGGAGGAGCTCCTGCTGATCCTGAAAGAATCCGGGCTAAAAGTGCACATGCATGTGCCCTTGGTGGACGAAAATACATGTGCAAGCACATGAATATATAGAGCGTGGATGCAGACGGTTTGGAGCCCACAGAACGCAGTGAAGCAGAAGTTGTGAGCAAAACGAAGACTCCGAGGACTGAGGAATGAAAATACAAAATGGCGGATGATCAAGGACAAAAGAATTGAGACGGAAGACCTGAAGCTGAGCCCACGGAATGAGCAGCCGGAGTGTAAGCTGAGGAGCGAAAGGGCAAACCACTGCTGCGGCACTGAGGAGAACACTAGACTTATGGTAGCCCCGACTGAACAGAAATACAGTGCCGAGAGTGCATCAAAACAGAGGGGCGGCTGGCGTTCGGACCGCGCATGAGACGTGTCGCGAGCTGCTAGATCCTGCGGCCCAGGTGGCGAAGTGCCCCAGGCACCCCACAGCTGGAGACGGCGTGTGGAGAAACCCGACTAAACAGCCAAAAGAATAGAGCCGCGGCTATCGCAGCCGTATGCTGGAAAGCGCCTGCCAGGTTACATTGTTGCACAGGCAAATATAAACATTGTGCGCGAGGCCCGGCAGCAGCACAAGGTAATACCTTGATTTCGCTGCGAACCTTGGCATACTGCAATCCGGGACAGCGATGCCCAGAACCCATGTAGGGAAGCGCTTTCTGTGGGAAGTGCCGAGCGAACATACCACATGCTGAAAGATACGTGGTCCAAGAGCAGCAGTGGGTAAATCATTGCAAGCAGCGGATGCAAATTACTGCAGCTTCCTTAGCAGAGGAACGGTCTCTGGGAGGACTGCATTAACAGAGGCATGGTATGCTGTGATGTGAGATAAGTGCTGGCGACATTGAATGGCCACAGCCCATTGATGTGGGCAGGGTAGCGCCAGGACCAGAAACACTGGGCACCTGACACCAGAACCAGGCTATAGGCTTAACACCTAACAAAGGGACACATGGAAGCCCATCACACGGAGCTGGAGCCCCTATACACTGCACTATATGAAGATGGCATATAACCACTAGGCCCCATGTAGTACAAGGGCACGCAGAACACATGCCCACCTGCCGCCATCAAAGAGGTCAGAA
The DNA here is from genome assembly GCF_040938575.1 of Ambystoma mexicanum. Lineage (NCBI taxonomy): Eukaryota > Metazoa > Chordata > Amphibia > Caudata > Ambystomatidae > Ambystoma > Ambystoma mexicanum. The sequence continues at coordinate 652,784,077 of NC_090923.1, forward strand.
CACCCTAAAAGGACAAAGAGACCACATTATAGCGCTAGTTTGACCGCAACTGGGGTAAGCGCTGCAGAACACAGATGACGCAGCATGCAAGGTGCAAAGGGGCGTGAGATAAAGGAAGCGCCAATTAACAACACCCCCTGCCAGTATAAGCAATGCTAACAGCCCAGAGAGAGCAGGCTAAAAGCCTAGTAGAACAAACTGCCTTCAGACATATACACATATAACTATGGTGTAGCCCAAGCAGGGTGTCATCACATGTGGCAGAGCAAAGTCAGCTGAAGTCTGTTTGGAACCCGCTAACATAGACAACAGAGAAGCAGTGAGCACCACACGGGAATAGGAAGGGCCGCCACATCGACAGGTGACACCAACCATGGAATGTAACGCACAACGGCGGCAAGAGGTCCTCCTTGCTGTGCTGGTACGCACATAAACAGATCGGGCAGAAAGCGTGATCAGGGAGTTGAGGCTCCGGCAGGAACCGCTACCGACTCGAACGCTGTATACACCGAGAGGAGGCGGAGGACCCACCAGCCCCAGTAACTGCAGACAGACACAAAGGCCGTTAAGATGGCCAGTAAGGTCCCAAAATCGAAAGGGAAACAATCAACTATAGACGAATTCGCCAGAACACCCTAGCAGCCCAAAGGCGCCAGGAGCAAGGAGAGAAACCCGCAAACGGACAATGTACCAGGGCGGAATGATCAACAAATTCTAGATGCAATCGCGGACCTAGAAATTGCATGGGAAACCAAATTGGAGGCCGCCGTGAGTGAAATAAGAGCAACACTGGACCTCAAAATAGGGGCAGTACAGGAGGACGTTAACCTATTAAGGCAGGATGTCAGGAAAATGGCAGAACGGACAAGTGAACTGGAGAAGGAAGCGCACGAGAACACAACGATCAGTACAGCACACACCTCAGAGATTCACATACTGCAGCAACAAGTGAGCAACTTGGAAAACAGAGCAGAGGAGGCGGAGGGGCGGGCCCGAAGACAAACTTGTGTATTGTAGGGCTCCCTGCGGGGGAAGAAGGACCAAATCCCACGGACTATATAGAGACTATACTATTGCAAGAAATAGGGAGAGGAGCCCTCACTCAGGGATTCGCGGTAGAGAGAGCTCACAGGGCCCTGACGAGGAAACCCCCACCTGGAGCGCCCCAGAGGCCGATCATAGCTAAAATCTTGAACTACTGTGACAGGGAAAAGGTTCTGGAGTTTTTCCGAAAGGGAGACACAATACAGAGGTCTTCTGCACGGATCACAGCATATCCGGACTACACACTATTGGTCCAAAGGAGGAGATTGAATTATGGAACAGTGAAGAAGAGGCTACGGGAGGCGGGCCACAAGTACATGCTGATGTACCCAGCGAAGCTAAGAGTGTACCACAGAAACAGGGCTTTGGTTTTTGATACCCCAGAGGAGGTGACGGAGTGGCTGGATGCGCAGAACTGTCCCGATGGAGAAGATGCACAAAAAGATGACGGCACGGAGAAGTAACATGGAAGCGCCAGCTGAGGTGCGGAGTGGCTAAAGCTGTGGGACTAGAATATAGTATGATGTACATAAAGCAGAAGTACCCACGCATGGGACCTAAAGTAAGTGCATGCAATAAGCAGTAGCTCAATGCAGGAGCCATGGAGGGCTCACCCTCTCACCCCAGTAAATAGTTTAGATAGGTTGCCGATAGCGTGGTAACCTCCTGCAGAGTTCTTAAGGTCAGCAACCCAGACCAGGACTAGATGCAGGATCGCCTGAGATCCAGGGAAGGAGCTGGGCAAAAGTTGGGGACGGGAAGGGTGGGAGGGAGGGTGGAAGTTGGGAAGAGGGTTGGGATGACGGGTAGGGAGGAGGGAGGGAGGAAAGTTGAGATTGTAATGTTATTGGGGAGGTTTAGTTTAAGTTGGGGAATGAGCTCACATACATGGACCCCGGGGAAGCGGGAAAGAGAAACAAGCTTGAGCTGGTGTGCAGCAGCAAGAAGGAGGGTGGGTACGGTTGGTCAGAAGCGCATTAAGATAAAGACTAGGGATGGGGGACCTTAAGATAATAACTTGGAATGTCAGGGGACTTATTAGCTACCTGAAAAGAAATAAGGTCATGTTGTACCTGAAGAGACAAAAAATAGACATAGCAATGTTGCAGGAGACCCACCTTACAAAAGAAAAACAGGATGTGATAAAGAGAAAATGGAAAGGGACTGTCATAGGAGCAACATACTCAGCATATGCCAGAGGGGTTCTCACTTGGATAGCGCCACATGTGCCCTTCCAGTTGTTGCAGCATACAGTAGAGGCAGACGGGAGAATGGTTAGGATACGAGGAATGTTGGAAAATAGGGAGTTGTGCATTATAAATATGTATACCCCAAATCAAGATACTGTGACCTACTGTAAGGCCCTGTACAGTAAAATGAGCCCGTATTTGGGAGGGGGGGCGATAGCCTGGGGAAGGGACTTCAACTGCACGCTGGACCCCAGAGTGGATAGATCGGATAACAAGCAAGGCAGGCCCAACCCTGCAGCCAAAATGCTTCGGACCCTGTTAGGCGACTTCAAGTTAGAAGAGGCATGGAGGCAGCGGCACCCTAATGATAGACATTAATCTCACTACTCTGCCCCACAAAACTTGTACACCAGGCTAGATTACATGTTTGTCAGCTTGGAACTAACCAGATAAATATTAAGGTCGGAATATAAAGCAAGGGTCTTTTCAGACCACTCACCGCTCCTTCTGGAGTGGCAACACCAGCCCCCCAGACCCAAGATCCCAACGTGGCGGCTCAGAGCTGAAGCATTAAAAGACACTGAGTTCAGGGAGGATCTGAGAGAAGAGATAAGTGAATATTTTGAGAAAAACACTGGTAGCATGGAGTCGGAGAGTACCCTGTGGGAGGCGTTCAAGGTGGTAGTAAGGGGGGCAGCAATTTCAAAATCCAAAGGGCTCCAAGGGGCACAGAGAAAGAGCTACAGAGAGCAGAGAAGAAACTGGAAGCAATGATGAACAAAGGGGATGCCACCCGGGAAGATGCAGGATTAATGAGCCAGTTGCAACAAGAGTGCGCGGGACAATGGGAGAGACTGTGTAACCTGAATTACAAGAAATACATAGAAAGGCAGCACGGAGGGGGAGATAAGCCAGGAAGGCTCCTGGTATGGCTATACAAACAGGAAAGACCCAGAACTATGATAAGAGAAATAAGGGATGAGAGTGGTCAAATACTACATTCACAACTGAACGTTAATAAGGGATTCCAGAAGTTATATCAACACTTATATGCAGATGTGGGAGGAGTCGACAAGAGTGAGATCGACGAGATACTGCGAGATATAGGATTGCCCAAATTAAGTATAGAAGAGAGGGAAGCACTAGAAGCCCCCATAACATTAGAGGAGTTAGAACCAGTGATTAGACAGCTGCCCACTGGCAAAGACCCGGGGACGGACGGACTCCCTAGCAAGTTTTATAAAACGTATAAGTCAGAGGTGCTACCCCTGTTTTTGGCAATGCTAAATGAGGCGTTTGAAGTTGGGAGATTTCCAGAATCACTCACAGAACCAACAATCATTCCGCTTCTCAAGCCAAATAAGCCTAGCACGGATTGCGGGTCATACAGACCGCTATCCATGTTAAATCAAGATAGTAAAATACTTATCTCAGTGTTGGCAAACAGGCTAGGACAGGTCATAAGAAAGTTGATACATCATGATAAGACAGGATATGTCCCGGGTAGAAGTATAGCAGATAACCACAGGCAGCTTCACCGCGTTATTGAACAGACAGGAAGGGATGTGGATGAAGTGGCAATAGTCTCGCTTGACACGGTGAAGGCCTTCGATTTGGTGAGATGGCCTTGGCTGATGGCAGCCCTGAAGAAATATGGGATGGGACCCGGCTACCTGAGGTGGGTGACGCTATTGTATAGCTCACCGTTAGCTAGAGTCAAGACATGAGCTGTCATCTCGGACAAATGGCGACTCAGCAGGGGCACTAGACAGGGATGCCCGTGGTCCCCGATGTTGTATATTCTAGCACTGGAGCCCCTGGCGATATACCTGAGACAACAATATGAAGAGATAGGAGTCTCCACTAAGGAAGGGCCCGACCTCATATCACTATACGCAGACGATATGTTGCTGTACTTGAGGTACCCGGAAGAAAATGTGCAATATATCCTAGAAGTGATGAGCCGGTTTGCAATGTACTCTGGCATAGCAGTAAACCCCAGGAAGTCGAGCGTATTCCCCTTAGGGATATATAGGGGTATTGCGCGAGATTAACTACCTGTGTTACAAATACCTTGAGGTCAGTACATTCCGGTACCTGGGGATAGATGTCTATCACGAGGTTGAAAAAGAACATAAATATAACACAGAGCTAGCGGTAGGTAACACAGAGAATAGCATGAAGTTCTGGGACAAACTCCCCTTAGCCATGATAGGTAGGGCGGCGCTATTGAAAATGGTTGTTTTGCCTAGATTATTGCACTTTTTTGTGAATATTCCGTATTTGCCACCTAAACGGTTCTTTGATAAACTGCACAGTCTATGTAGAGGTTTCATCTGGCACAGCACCAGGAATAGAGTTGCCTTATGGAAACCACAAAACACTTACGAGAGAGGAGGTATAAAATTGCCCAACTTTGAGAAATACCACTTGGCGGGACAGTTACAGTACGTAGCAAAGTGGTTGAGCGAGGAAGCAACAGCAGAGTCCAGACTGCTGAGGGCTGAATGCACCCCTTTTTTTCTGAAGGAACGAATATGGCTGCTAAGGTCCGAGCTGAAAGGAAGATCTAGACTGCTTGAATTGGGGTGAAAAATGTGGCATAAAGCATGCCGGGTCGTAGAGAACCCGACACTGTGCTCCCCCCAAGTGCTGCTTGTTGCACTACCGGGAGTAGATGACCAACTGAGGAAAATAATACGCAGGCACTGGGAACCGATGGGCAAAGCAACACTGGGGGATGTTTGGGGGGGCTTGGGGGCAGTGGATTTTGTAACATTAATGGAGGAAACTGGCGTGCCCCTGGGCAGTATATTACCCACACTAGATTGGTGAAGCAGATAAAAGCCACATGGTCAGAAGTAGTATTAGAAGACCAACCAGACTTGGTCGTAGAGACAATGTACAACATTTCGGAGGGTGGGTATGAGGTGTCCCGGATATATGAACTATTAATGTCCAAAGTGGGGAAGGAGGTGACCCAGCTATGGCGAGATTGGGAGGAGGACGCAGGAGAACACACAAAAGATGGGCAATGGGAAAGGACGCAGGGATACAATAAGAATGTGTCATGGAATGCCAGACTACAGCAGATCCAGCTATATGTAACACACAGAGCGTACATGACCCCCCAAAGGATAGCCCGATTTCAAGGTAGAGACAGACAAAGGTGCCCCAAATGTGGAGAAGTGCAGGCGGGGATGCTGCACATGTTCTGGGCATGCCCAGAGATTGGAACATTTTGGGGAGAGATAACCCACCGCCTCTCCAAAAAAGGTATCCAACTGAATGTGTCTGCGCATGCTTGCTGGGAGGATTTACTAGACCACGCAACATGAAACACATATGTAAACTTAAAGACCCGGCGTATATCCTAGCCAAACGCAGAATAGCCATGGGGTGGAAAGCAAACCAGAGACCTCGACTAGAGGTATGGTGGCGGGACCTGTTGAAATGGGCAACAGCGGAAACAGAAGCATGGTATGATGTGGCTTATAAGGGGGAAGATGAAGAAGTGGGAGCGCTGATAGCCTGGAGACAGCTAATAGCCACGCTAACTGAACCTGCGCGTGATAGCTCAAGCGAACGTGACACCTCTGGGAGCGCAGAAGAAGAAATGCCCCAAGAGGAATAAGCAGAAGCGTACAATTTAAGCTCAAGTTGAGGGGGGAGGGACAGGAAGACAGCAACAACATATGTGAACATATATGGAGTTTGAAAATGTAATATTGTCACTGCCGGGTGTGTTGTGTTTATTATGAGAAAACTTAATAAAAATATTTCTTTTAAAATAAAGAGGTAGACAACATGTAAAAAGTAAACAAAACAAAACCGCTAGTCGTTACCTCAAGAAGAATGAAACACCTGAGTGTGCAGGAAACCGAGGACGATAGAAGGGATAATTTAGAATCTCCAGGGCAAGAAACAATGAGGAAAACAATGAAGATTGCTAGAACGCTGTTAGACAGGAACTGGCAGCGTTTCACCATAGGACGGATACAGCGCAAGGAGGAAGCATTCAGAGAACAGTATTATGGTATTGGCGGCCATATTGGAGGAGAACTAGACCGTTAAGATGGAACAATGGGAACCATCTTTGGAGTATTTCCATCTTTGCCAGTAATTCCAAGGATGGTGCATGACAACTGGTCACCTGGCTACCCTCTGATCTAGGGCCCAGTTCCCCCCCCCCACCAGTTGCACCCCTGCACTGCCTCTCTGGCATCCCTCGCATTTGGAGACTGTTTTTCTGTATCCCTACAGCCCCCTATCAGCACTTGACACTTGATGTCTGCACTCACCCTTGCACTTGCCACCAGCTGATCGCACTTTCACTTATTGCTATTATTTATTCTATTTATTTTACTGTTGTTCCCATGTACTGCACTACCCCCTCGCCATCCCCCCGCACTTTTTACCTTCTCCCTTCCCATGCACTTGCGCAATCTCAATTTCACCTGGTCTAGTGAGATCATTGTCTCTGTCTTCCCCCTGTTCCCCATCCCTTGCCTCGTCGCGCCATGAAACACTTGCTTATAGGCGCGCTATAAATGCCATATCATATCATATCAGAACAGACAGAACTGAGAAACTTGGAGGAGGCATGCCATTATCAGAAAAACTGCCCTCAGAGAGATTCCCTTACCCGCCATACTAGGCTATGAACTTCTCCTTTCCAAGATTCCCATCACCCTCAAACACCATCAACATCCTTATCATCTACCGCCAACCAAATAATCAGACTTGCCCTGAACTCGATATTCCCCTACTCCTGTCACCACTCATCAAACCAACAACCAAATTCCTTGTTCTAGATGATTTCAACCTTGGTTTCAATGACAACACAGACACCAAAGCTACTAAATGAACTTCACCAAACTTGTTCCCTCCCCCACCCACTCTAAAGGTCAAGCCTTAGATTGGGTCCTTTCACTGAACACTACTATCTACATCACCTCCATACTCCAAGTGACAAGGTCGGATCACTCAGTCATCGATATCTGCCTAACCCTCTGTGCCCTCCACATAAACCACAGACCAAACTCCAGCCCACTCTCTCCCACAACAACCGCAAACTCACAGAAGCAGGTCCAGCCCCAAAACTAGAAAGATACCTCTCTCCAAATGCCTGTTGCGAGGACCACCAAGCTCTGGCCTCGAAGATCCTCACAGCCCTCTCTCTCACTATTGACCAAGATGCCCCACTCAAACCCAGATTGCCCAAGCCCTGCAGAAAAGCCAACATCTGGTTCACCGAAAACCTCACCTCCTTACGCTGCGTCATGCACGCTCAGGAAAACTCCTGGAGAAAAGACCTAACCTGACCATAACCTTGAGTCATTCCGCATTGCAGCCAAAACCTTCAAAAACACCCTCATCTCAACCAAAGCCAACACTCTCAACACAAGATTTGTCAAGGCCATCTCTAGCTCCCGAGAATTATTCTCCATCCTTAAAGAACTAGAACACCCAGCCCCCTCCCCCTGACTTATCCACGCTGACAAAGCTTGGTGTTCCACCATTCAAGCAGCACTCTACAACAAAATCGACAAACTCAAGGACAAAATCCGATCCAAACAAGAAACCATTCTCGCCAAACCCCTTCCATCCACAATGCCCGCAAACACCCTCTAAAACGGAATGGGACAAAATGGCTGAGGACAAAAAGTCTGACCCTCAAAAGTCTGACCTCCATTTTTCCACAGATATATATGTGGGGGGTAAAGTTAATAAAAATGTATAGGGGTAAGGTGGGGGGAGTGTGGGGGGTCTCCCCTCACATATATATTTGCGGGAAAATGAAAAGAAAAAAAAGGTCGGACTTATGCATTCGGTCATTTCACACAGATACTCTAAAACATCAGCCCCTCTCTTCCACTACTCAGCCATCTCAGTACAGGACATCACCAACACAGTCCAACACCTCCAACCCTCAAATTGCAAAGGTGAAGTTTGCCCAGCTCATATCATCAAGCGGTATCCAGTGAAAATGTAGCCAACAAAAATGTAGTCTGCCTAAAAGTCATGGTGAAAATACCTCTGCAGTGAAAAAGTTGCCAAGCAAAGTGTAGTCCATTAATGCAACTGAAAAGTAGGCATAAATGTAGTGCTGCTAGGGTAATTGTTAGGGTTAAGGACAGTTTAGTGTGCGTGTGCTTGCCTGGTTAGAGTTAGGATAGGGGTTGGGGTAAGGATAGGGGTTAGAGAAAAAAAGTTAGGTGTTGGTTAGTCGTTGTAGTATATTAATTGTCACGGTTAGTGGTGGGGTAGGAATTATTTTAAGGCCTAGGGCTAATAGAGTAATGGTTTGGGTAAGTGTTAAAGAAAGGGATAGGGAAGTTGGAGAGAGCTGTCGATGTTGTCGTAGGATAGTGGTTAGGATGAACCTAGTGGTTATGGTAAAGTAAGCATTAGGTTAAGTGCTAGAGTTGCACTTAGGGTTAAGGTTAGTATTAGAGCAAAGGTTTTGATTAGGGCCCGAGCTATATACTTTTGGCAAGCTTTTAATGGGGTTGAAGGAAAGGTTCATTGATCATCTTCTACACATTTTGGATTGAGTAAGATGCAAAAAAATGCTTTAGCACACTGAAGGGTTCGGGTTTTGGAAGAGTTACGGGTAGAATAAGGGTTGTAATTAGAGTTAGGAGAAGGTTTAGGAATGGAGTGAGGGTGATTGTAGACGTTTTGTTAGAGGTTTGGGTCATATTTAAGATTACAGCCTTGTACTTTTGTGTATTTAAAAATATTTTTGGGGGCAACCTTATTGCTGGCAACACATTTTTGTATGACTACATTTTTTAAAATGACTTTTTGCTGACTGTATTTTCAAATGGCTACATTTTCCTGGGGACATTTTCACATTGAACGCATCAAGCTCTGCACAGCCACCGTCACCCCAACCCTAGCAAACTTATGCATCCTTAACCTCTAATCAGGTTCCACGATGCCTCAAAACAGCCTGGGTCTCCCCCTCATCAAAAAACCCTCCATCGACCACACCCTCCCCACCAACTACCTCCCCATTACCACTGTCCCCTTCCTCTTTAAAATCCTCAAACGTGTTGCTTACACCCAAATTCAAAACCACCCCGAACAACACCAACTCCTAAGCGCCAGACAGTCTGGATTCAGCCCCAACCACAGCACCGTAACAGCCCTCCTGGCCCTACAATTCAAACATGTTCTCACTCGAGACTGAGGAAATCTTGCAGTCTACTCCTCCTAGACCTATGCGCGCATTCCACCTTGTAGACCACAATGTCCTCTGCCAATACCTGCTTACAAACTTCCACTTCTCCAACAAGGCAGTACAATGGATAAAATCCTTCCTAAGCAAACGTACATCCAAAGTCTTCATAGGTAACCACTGAGCCGACCCCATCCCTCTCCCATGTGGCATCCCACAAGGCTCCTGCATTTCCCCTGCACTGTATAATACCTACACCAACCCCACTTTGATCGCCTCGATTCCCTGGGGATCCCATGCACAAACTTTGCTGATGATAGGAAAGTCCTCCTGCAGATCACAGGAAACTGCACCCAAGATGTTGAGCTGATCAACCAAACATACAGCGTCATCCAGAACTGGATGGCAACCCACAACTTCTGTCTAAAAGATGAGAAAACTGAGCTACTCATTGTAGGCTCACCTCAACGTCTAAGCTACCCCAACTCTTTATACACCTCCTTCACCATCGACAGAATCACCATCCAAGTTTCCAAACACATCAAGAGACTGGCCTCGATGCAGAGCTTATCATGTCTCTCCACATTAATGTGCTTGCATGCTCCACATCTAAGCTCATCACTTTAAGCAGAAAATTCATCCCTCCCTCCATTTGGTAACGTTAGCCCGGTCCATCATCGGTAACAAACTTGACTACTGTAACGTTTTGTTCTCCGGCACCTCTTCCAAAAACATTGCTAGCTTCAACTCCCCCAAAACAAGGCACTACGAGCGGCGATTGGCCTCAAACATTCGACCACATCACAACGGCAACAAGGGATGCACACTGACTTCCAAGTGTTTGTCCTAACCCCAGATGTCTCCACCAAAATGCCCCCTCCTATGTCACCACTCGCATCATACCTAATACAGCTGCCCGATGTCGCAAATCTTCATCCAGCCAATCGCTTTTTACACCCAGATTCAAACGCAAAGGCGCGGGGGGGGGTGTCAGCTTCTGTGTTACTGCTCCCTCCCTCTGGAACACTCTCCCCAACAACTTCAAAAATGAACTCTCACTATCAAAATTAAAAAAAACTCTTAAAAACGTGGCTTTTTGACAAATATGGCTAACTGACTATTGAGAACAATTGAGACTATTTAGAACAATGCATACAGCAATGTACTAAGACTCTTGAGGACATTGCTTATTCTGTAATGCCACCTCTTGTTATCATAAGCGAAGTGATACCTTTGGGTCTGGGCGCTATACAAATATAAAATAAAAATAAATAACACAAAATAGACTCTTTGCAGAATAGCGAGGGATATGAAGTATTGCCCAATGGTTCCTAATGTTAATGTTATATTGCTGAGCACAATTGTATGGGCTCTTACTTCATCCCGTATGTTGTCATACAGCTCTACGAACGCACTCAGATATGAGCTTAGCACTTAGATCGTAGGAGCTGTGAGCTTCATTCTTTCATCCGCATCTCTTAATGTGTGATGCAAAGGGGCACTGTCCCTTTTATTGCCCGATTGGGAAGAATGATCACAGTTGGAGGAAAGCAACTCCATTAACATGGATGGCGTTCCCGAGCAAAAATCATCTTGTAATGGTGCTGCCGACCCATCCATAGAATTATAATTCGTCTCCTGAGCCCCAATATGTTCTAAAGGTGAGACTGGACAGACATTCCCCTCAGTCACTTCAAGCATGCTCTGGTCATTAATACTAGGATGTTCTGAGGTGGTTCCAAATGGGCTGCAGCGAAGTCTGTAATCTTTTGTCCTGCTACTGGTGTCATGTTCATGACTTCTACATTTTTTATTTTTCCATTGGCCTTTCTCCCCTCACGCCTGTTACCAGCTGATGGATCCCCAACTGAGTCAGTTATTCCGTAATCATGGGCTCCTCGGAAATACCACACCCCTGACGTCAGCCGGCTCCTCTCTGCACAGCTCAGTTTAGGGATCTTCTATATCGTCAGCTAATGGCGCAAAGTCAGTACGCAGCATGTAGGCACTCCTACCTGCCAGCAAGATCCAGCATTTAGACGTTATATCTAGAGCAGGAAAAAACGTGAAAAAACCCTCACATCAGTTTTGCTATAACCTGGGCATTTGTCCATTCGTTATGTCATATACATCACCAATTACTCATTCGCATATGCCCCTTTCCTTCCCTTACAGCAAGGTGCAGAATGAGACATGTTTCCATTTTTTTGGCATAAAAAGGCAGCAGATTTTATTTTCACATATATAATAACCACAGCAAACAGATATTGAAAATAGCTCCAAACGTGCAGCGACTGCTCCATATCCTGCTTCCCCATTTTCTCCATGTCCATAATAGGCCCAACTCCCCCAAGACCTTTGAGTCTGAGAACCGCCTGCCCGTGCAGGTATTTCTGGATTGGGGGCGCCCCGTTTGTTGGGGGGGGAGGCTGAGCCCTCATTCCTACCACCAGACGCCCCAGCCATTTTAGGCTCCCAGGAGGCGCTGGTCCGAACGAGCAAAGCCCCTTCCGTTTTAGCAATGGCTCATTCGGAGTCCGTCTCTTATCATTGGTCGCCAAAACACTGCCTTGCCGTCCTGCGACAATGATGGCCAGGCCCTGCCGTAGCCGCTCCTCCTGAAGGGTGGGTGGGTGCTAAAACAAAATCCTCTCCTCGTTGGCGGGCGTCTGGCTGCTGGAAGAGCTGCAAGTGCTTTCCTGCTGGACGCCCGCTGCTTTTAACGGGCCTGCTCCGCCCATTCCTTTTGTTAGCCCTTCGCAGGCTTCTTGTGTGCTTGGCACCCTTTTGGGGCTTCCCGCTCTCTCCCCTGGCCCTGAGGGGGGGAGGGAGGAGAGAGCAGAGGAGAGAGGCCCCTGCCCTGGTTATTGGGGTGCCTCCTCCATTTTGTGGCTATCTTTCCGTCGTCACCTTCATAACCTGGGCATTTGTCAATTCGTTATGCCATATACATCACCAATTACTCATTCGCATATGCCCCTTTCCTTCCCTTCCAGTAAGGTGCAGAATGAGACAGGTTTCCTTTTCTTTGGCATAAAAAGGCTGCAGATTTTATTTTCACATATATAACAACCACAGCAAACAGATATTGAAAATAGCTCCAAAGGTGCAGCGACTGCTCCATATCCTGCTTCCCCATTTTCTCCATGTCCATAATAGGCCCAACTCCCCTAAGACCTTCGAGTCTGAGAACCGCCTGCCCGTGCAGGTATTTCTGGACTTGGGGAGCGCAGTTTGTTGGGGGGAAGCTGAGCCCTCATTGCTACCACCAGACGCCCCCTCCGTTTTAGGATCCCCGGAGGCGCTGGTCCGAGCGAGCGAAGCCCCTTCCAGTTTAGCAAGTGCTCATTCGGAGTCTGTCTCTTATCATTGGTCGCCAAAACACTGCAACGCCAAAGGTGGGTGACCGCCCACCACGGCTCCCCCTTTTCCTCTTTCACAGCTCCAATAGTTTAGTGCACACATTCCAGAAAAGCAATTCCATTCCCAGCGCTGATAAATGCACTCCATCTTTTAAGTAGTATTCCGGGGACTTTAGGTTGATCAATTCATGTCTGATGTGAGGGAAACCTCTGCCCTTGGAAAATGTAGCCATAGCACAATTCAACTTCCTCCTTGAATTTTCCACCGCTGCGTGACTTTCAGCACCCCTCCATTCTTGCCTTGGAATGATTTCCGACCATACGATCTCCATCTCCCCCAGCTGTGCTGACAATTCCTGCAAGGAAGACATCATTTTCTTCAACAGGTTCCCTCTCCCCAAACTTGTCAAGTCGTTGCCACCAAGATGCACCACCAGAACCTCTGGCTTTTGCTGCTTACCCAGCAGTTTGTGCACATGCCACCGCAATTGTGACCATTTCATACCTGGCACCCCATGCCACACTAGCCGGTATTCACTGGCGGTCAACTCCTCCTGTTTGGGAATCCAGCTTGCCTCGGCCCTTGACACAAATGAATGGCCCACCACCCAAACAGACCGTCACCTTCTTTTTGTCGCCACTACTAAGGAGGAGATGAGAGGGAAGCTGTTAGTACTATATCTTTTCAAGCCTGATGTACCTTTTAAAACACCCTGATTTCCATGCTTCTATCTGCTTGATTGCTTGATTGCATCGGCTCCTAAGATCATCACTGCTGCTGAAGTGGCCACCCCTATCCTGAAGGAATGGGTCCCAAACACCCCAAATGAAAACCGGTTTTCCCCAGTGCCATGTCCATGACCCGCCTGAACTGGAAGTGGCTCAAAGCTGCTCCAATTCCTGTGAGAAGCCTTCTTTGCAGGTAAGTTGCCACGCACCCCAACGGACAAACTGCGCTGCCCTGGGTGCCCCCCAGCATGATCATTCTGCCCTTGCCTTACTGATCAGTTTTGGATTTTCTAATTAAGATGCTCACCTGATCTCCCTCCATGCGTATATCGCTCATCCTAAGAAAACCAGAGCCCTTACCCTCTTTGTTTTCGGGCACCAACTCGCTTACCCTTAGTGCCCCGAAGAACGCCAACGAGAAGGCCGGACAGAAAAAGACCCTCTCGTACTCATCCCGGCACACCCCGGCCAGGCACCTATTCATCTTGTACAACTTTCCTACATCGATAGGCCGCCACTCATCAGGTTTGGTCTTAACCTGCTTAGCCCAACCCCTCATAGCCGTAACAATGTAATGTTCCTTAGTGGGATCGGCCTTGCCTCCCTATTTGTAAAAGTGTGCAATAGCAGCCAGGTGGTACGCCACCCAAGATCGGAACCTCCCTTGTTGCCAACACCACCCCATAAAGGCCTGGACTGGCAATTCCTTCTGAGTTTCTGGCAAGGTGTTGCTCTGAAAGGCTAAGATCTCCCCAATCATGCCCCACCATTGTGTTTGGAAAGGTGTCACCGTTGCGCTTGCTTCCGGATGGCTTTCCCGAAACCTTGCCCACTGCAAACGAGAAAGAGCATCAGCCGTCACATTTTTAACCCCAGGGATATGTCGTGCCCTCACCTCTGTATTCAGTTGTAGCATGCTTCTTGTGAGCTCCCTAAGCAGTTTTAGCACTCTGCCCTTCTTGCACGTGCCTTGATTACTGATCTGCACCACCGCCAAATTGTCTGACCAGATCATCACCTTCTTGTCCTGCAGCTGCCTGGGCCACAATTTAAATGCCACTATAATTGGAAACAGTTCTAAGAGTGTAATATCCCTGGTGAGCCCATTCCCCTGCCACTTTGCAGGCCATGGTTGCCTGCACCATCTACTCCCCAGAATGGCTCCAAAGGCTAATGCCCCAGATGAGTCAGTGAATAGTTTGAGGCCCTTGCTCCCCCCCAACTCGTCTCTCCAGAGAAGTACACCATTAAAGTTCTCCAAAAAAGCATCCTACATCCTGAGGTCCTCCTTGACCTCTGCCCCCTATCGTACATGCTGCCCTGCATGCTGTAACCCCACAGTTTGCAGTTCAACACTTCTTGCGAACACCTTCCCCACCGGAATGACCTTCCCTGCAAATTTCAAATTGCCAACCAGTGACTGAAGCTCCCTTAGCGTGGCTTTCTCTTTGCCCAACATTCCCGTAATCACCAGCTTCAGTTTCAATACTTTGTCCTTCGGCAGCCCGCATTCCCCTGAAATTGTGTCAATTTCAATCCCCAAAAAGGTCAATGTTATGGCCGGACCGACCGTCTTCCCCCTGGCCAGAGGCACCCCCAACTCAGCCATCAACTCTTGAAATATCCCCATGAGTACCTCACAATCATGTGTACCTTTTTTTACGATAAACAAGAAGTCGTCCAGGTACTGTAGCATCCCCCTTTGCCGTACTGTGAATTCCAAAAACGGCGGAATTTTTCAAAATAAGAGCATGAAATCGCACAACCCATAGGTAGACACTTGTCATAAAAGTATTCTTGGAGTACCTTGAAACCTAGTAGGTGATAGCTATCCTTATGTATCGGCAACAGCCGGAATGCAGATTCTATGTCCGCCTTCCCCATGAGGGTTCCGCCCCTGTCGCTTTCACCATTTCCACTGCCTCATCAAATGATGCATAGTGCACTCTGCATTGCTCTTCAGAAATGCCATCATTCACGGACTCTCCCTCGGGGAAGGAAAGATGTTGAATCAATCTGTACTGGCCCACTTCCTTCCAGGGGGAAGAGAGGAGAAAGCACCCGCCACCCTCCCCAACTGCAATTCCTTCCCCACTTTCTGCGCCAGTACCTCAGGCATTGCCAATGCCGACTTTAAATTGCATGCCTCTCTTGGTCCCATGTTCCCGGTGAAAGGGATCTTAAACCCCCACCTAAAACCTTCCCAAAGAATTTTAGCATCACCCCTGTCATGATATGCATTTAAAAAAGGAATCATGGCCTGCAGTCGTATCGGTGTGGGTAAGTGATTTTTAATCATGCTTGGCTTTTTCTTTGGGTTTGCCACTGCTCCTCTGCTTCCCCTCTCCGGCTGGGGAGCTGCGCCCCCCTGAACTTTTGCCCTTTGTGTGCTTGAACCTACACGCATTGCCGTAGGTGCATTTACCCTCGGGAAACAACCAGCATTCTTCTTGCTCCCCCTGGAAGCTGGAACAGTTGTTCTAGGAGGGGTTCCCTCGAAAAGACACCCTGCCTCTGTGAGAGTAGGACCCTCTGCTTTTCCTGTACTGTCGCCTTTCTCCCTGGACCTTCTCCCCCAGTGGCCTAGGCGGTACCATTTTATCTATGTACCAGCCAACATCCAATTCATCCCAGGTCATTGCTGGCCACACTTGCATCTTGAGTCTAAAACCCCTGTCATAGTTAATCCAGGCATCACCCCCATGTTTTAGGTACTGCTCATGAATGTACTGCTCGTACGCGATCATTGCCACCCCATCCTGTGGGAACTTCTCTAACATGATGGTAGCATACATTCGAAAGGCCCTCAACCAGTTATGAATCGTGGCCTCCATCTTAGGTCTCTCTCTTTCCTTCTTTTCCCTTTCCCTCTCGGTTAACTCCCTTAGACCTTCACCCAGCGGCTCCATCCCCAGGATCCAGGATTTTCAGGAATTCTTTACGCCATAACCTCTCCTTGTATGCTAAGGGGATGTGCCAAACTAATTTGTTTACTGCCACCCTAGCTGGGGCAAAGCCTGGCATAGGCCTCCCATATACCGTGACATTGTTTGCCCCTTGCTCTTGTGCCTGTCCTGTAGCTGGTGTCACCATTACCAATCTTCCCTGGCCATCCATCCCTGTTGGAAGATCCCCAGGCTTACCCCCTTCTATGGTGGACCCTTGCCCCCACCATGGTTCTCCTAAGGGCTGCGTGCCAGCTGGAGCTGTCATCCCCTGTGACAACTGACCTGCTCCCACCACCTGGCCTGACATAGGTTCCGGAACTGCCCGGCCCTCAGCTACCACCCCCTGACTTGTGGCCATGGTACCCCATGTTGATGGACCGCCTCAGCGCCCCTACCCAGCTGGTTAAATGCATTAGTATAATTACATAGCATCTGTCCACTCGCCCCATTTCCCCATGCTTGCATACATTGCATGAACATACCTCTAAACATCTCCAAGCTGATAGGACCCTCTGCTGCTATCGCCGATGTGGCTACAGGTGCGTTGAGGGGGCCTCCCCGGTTCCTTGGAGCCTCAGCAGGTGCAGGCGCCGGTGTTGCTACAACCTCCTGCGCCCTCCCTTTCCCCTTGTGAGTGACTGCCTTCCGTCTCCGAGCCGCATCCGCCTGTTGTTGGCTGTCTTTAGCTTTTGCAGTCATGACCCTCTTCCTCTTGTTGACTGGTTCTTCTTCCTCAATGAGCTCCTCTCTGTCCTCATCCCTTTCTTCCTGGGAATGTACCTCAACCCAAGCCTCCTCCAGTGGGTGGGAACAAAAATGGAGATTCCGCCTTTTGGCTGCGCCCAGCAACCTCAGCCCCCATCTGAGTTGCTATCTGCTCCATCCAACTTGTGCCATATTTGTCTGCTGCTGTTCGTGCCATGGCGAGGAAGGCCTCCAGATCCTTCTGTTGCTCTTCCAGCCCCTTACTGTGGCCTTGCAGCTCCATCCTTCCTTTTTCCGCCTGCTTAGCACACTCGTTTGTGGCCACAGTGCTCTTTTCCTGTGTTGCGCTGTGTCAGCCTCTGGCCTTAGCAGGACTGAAACTTGCCACTGCTACTCTGTGTCCTCTGTGTGCTGGCAGGACTGAAAAGTGCCCCTGCCAGTAAGCCAGCTCAAATGCAG
Source organism: Ambystoma mexicanum (assembly GCF_040938575.1). Lineage (NCBI taxonomy): Eukaryota > Metazoa > Chordata > Amphibia > Caudata > Ambystomatidae > Ambystoma > Ambystoma mexicanum. The sequence goes on from NC_090923.1 coordinate 652,801,700, forward strand.
CTCCTAAGGTGCAGCGCCACTGTTCCAGCCCAATACGTCCTGCCGGGGTCCCCTCTGCCGCAGAATTGTCCCCTGTGCTGTTTGTAAGCCCTTTTCACCCAGGCTGCCCCAACACAAATGTTGCGTTCAAAGTTCCCACTAGTTGCTCCACCTCTGGCCCAGTTACCGCTCTCCTGTACTCACTAGTGGTTCAGCTGCCCCTTGCCTGCTTGCTTACCAGCTCTCGTCCTTCCGGGACAGCCCCCGTTTTCTCCGGGTTCCTCCGACACAGCTGGCCGACACTTCCTGCTGCTCTTCCAATCCCCGGGTTCCTGCTCCTCCGCAACGTGCGCTGCCTCCCCGCAGCACTTCTCAGCACCTTCTAGCCATCCTGCGGGACCTCTCCTGCATGTGCTGCTCCTCTTCGCGTCCCGTCCAGCGATGAGTCTCCTTGGCTTCTGCGACGCATTTCCTGTAGTCCTTGCACTCCGGTGCACGATCCTCCACCCGATCCTCCGCTGCCGAGCGACCTGCGGAACCACAAAGCGGGTACTGCAAGCCACTCAACAAACAACCTCCTTCCTGCTGTTGAAGATCCTGATGAAAACAAAATCCTCTCCTCGTTGGCGGGCGTCTGGCTGGAAGAGCTGCAAGTACTTTCCTGCAGGATGCCCTCTGCTTATAACGGGCTTGCTCCGCCCATTCCTTTTGTTAGTCCTTCGCGGACTTCTTGTGTGCTTGGTGCCCTTTTGGGCTTCCCACCCTCTCCCCTGCCCCCGAGGGGGGGAGGGAGGAGAGAGCGGAGGAGAGAGGCCCCTGCCCCGGTTATCAGGGTGCCTCCTCGATTTTGTGGCTATCCTTCCGTCGTCACCTTCACTCCCAGCATTCCAGGTACTTAAGGATGGAGTCAAAGCCGAGTTACTCACAGTTGCTCCCAATTGCCAAATGATTGTCAGGCCTTCCAGATCGTCATAGGAGTAACAGATTCACTGTACCACAATAGCGCTGAACTGCCATTTTGCTTTTCGCTTTTTGAACTCACTTGCTCACATGCACGCTGATGTGCTGTGCAGTGATTTAAGTCTTTTAGGCAGGATTAGTTGCTCACAATTCCAGCAGGCAAAAGCAATAGAGCATGATCCTCAGAGATACCACACCACTCTGCCTTCAAGCTGTAAGAAACAGGCAACTGCTGGGAAACTGATGCTCACTTTTCCAACTCACTTGCCCACACGCCCGTTCATGCGCTGTGCACCAATTTTAAGTCTTTCAGGCAGGATTAGTTGGTCACAATTGTGGCAGGTAAAAGCAATGGGGTACGATCCTTGGAGCTACCACACCACTCCGACTTCAAGCTGTAAGAAACTGCCAAACTGCTGCTCACTTTTCCAAATAACTTGTCCACGTGCCCGCTCACACTCTGTGTGGCGATTTTAAGGGGCCAATTCATAGAATTCGGCGCACAAGTGGCGCACGCGGCTGGCGCACAGTGTGCGCGTGCGAATCCCTGCGCCAGCCGCGTGCGCCAAAACCCATTTCCGCGCACAGCGTATTCATGGATTCCAGCCACCAAAACCAGCCGTGGCGCATAGTGGCGCAGCGACCTTGCAGCAGCGCCAGTTACGCCCCCAAGAACGCCTTCCGCGCAGGGAAAAGCCATCAAAATCCCCAATCCAGCGCAAAGGGCTGCGCTAACCCTGTACCAGCACGGCAAGCGGGCTACGTGTATTCCAGGGGTTCACGTGAAGTCACTCACGCGATCGGGCCTGGGGGAGCGGGCTACGTGTATTTCAGGGGTTCGCGTGAACTTTTTCACGCGATCGGGCCTGGGGGAGCGGGCTACGTGTATTTCAGGGGTTCGCGTGAACTTATTCACGCGATCGGGCCTGGGGGAGCGGGCTACGTGTATTTCAGGGGTTCGCGTGAACTGATTCACGCGATCGGGCCTGGGGGAGCGTGCTACGTGTATTTCAGGGGTTCGCGTGAAGTTCCACACGCGAATAGCCTGGGCGCGTGTATTTCAGGGGTGCGCGAGAAATTCTACACGCGAATAGCCTGGGCGCGTGTATTTCAGGGGTGCGCGAGAAATTCTACACGCGAATAGCCTGGGCGCGTGTATTTCAGGGGTGCGCGAGAAATTCTACACGCGATTTCAGCAGGGTACGTGTATTTCAGGGGTGCGCGAGAAATTCTACACGCGATTTCAGCAGGGTACGTGTATTTCAGGGGTGCGCGAGAAATTCTACACGCGATTGGCCTGGGTACGTGGATTTCAGGGGTGCGCGAGAAATTCTACACGCAATTTCAGCAGGGTACGTGTATTTCAGGGGTGCGCGAGAAATTCTACACGCGATTGGCCTGGGTACGTGGATTTCAGGGGTGCGCGAGAAATTCTACACGCGAATAGCCTGGGCGCGTGTATTTCAGGGGTGCGCGAGAAATTCTACACGCGATTTCAGCAGGGTACGTGTATTTCAGGGGTGCGCGAGAAATTCTACACGCGATTTCAGCAGGGTACGTGTATTTCAGGGGTGCGCGAGAAATTCTACATGCGATTGGCCTGGGTACGTGGATTTCAGGGGTGCGCGAGAAATTCTACACGTGATTGGCCTGGGTACGTGGATTTCAGGGGTGCGCGAGAAATTCTACACGCGATTTCAGCAGGGTACGTGTATTTCAGGGGTGCGCGAGAAATTCTACACGCGATTGGCCTGGGTACGTGGATTTCAGGGGTGCGCGAGAAATTCTACACGCGAATAGCCTGGGCGCGTGTATTTCAGGGGTGCGCGAGAAATTCTACACGCGATTTCAGCAGGGTACGTGTATTTCAGGGCTGCGCGAGAAATTCTACACGCGATTTCAGCAGGGTACGTGTATTTCAGGGGTGCGTGAGAAATTCTACACGCGATTGGCCTGGGTACGTGGATTTCAGGGGTGCGCGAGAAATTCTACACGTGATTTCAGCAGGGTACGTGTATTTCAGGGGTGCGCGAGAAATTCTACACGCGATTTCAGCAGGGTACGTGTATTTCAGGGGTGCGCGAGAAATTCTACACGCGATTTCAGCAGGGTACGTGTATTTCAGGGGTGCGCGAGAAATTCTACACGCGATTGGCCTGGGTACGTGGATTTCAGGGGTGCGCGAGAAATTCTACACGCGATTGGGCCTGTGCGAGTGGGGCAGTGTATTACGTGGGTGTGCGGGAAGTTGAAGAGGTGAATTGCCAGTGTGGGTCCTCCCAGGTCTCCCCTCTACCCCCTCCACGACCTCTGCAGGCAGCCCACACCACAGGGGACTACCCTGCACCCCTGGTCATGTCCCGCAGGCAGCACATCCACCATGGGCATGCCCCCCAGCCAAGCCACATGTCCCCTTGCACCCCCACCCCCCAGCAGGCCCCCACTCATGTCCCCCTGCACCCCCACCCCCCAGCACTGTGGGGCACCTGCCAGCAGGCCCCCACCCATGTCCAACTCATGTTCCCCACCACCCCCACCCCCCAGCACTGTGGGGCACCTGCCAGCAGGCCCCCACCCATGTCCAACTCATGTCCCCCACCACCCCCACCCCCCAGCACTGTGGGGCACCTGCCAGCAGGCCCCCACCCATGTCCAACTCATGTCCCCCACCCCCCCCCCACCCCCCAGCACTGTGGGGCACCTGCCAGCAGGCCCCCACCCATGTCCAACTCATGTCCCCCACCCCCCCCACCCCCCAGCACTGTGGGGCACCTGCCAGCAGGCCCCCACCCATGTCCAACTCATGTCCCCCACCACCCCCACCCCCCAGCACTGTGGGGCACCTGCCAGCAGGCCCCCACCCATGTCCAACTCATGTCCCCCACCACCCCCACCCCCCAGCACTGTGGGGCACCTGCCAGCAGGCCCCCACCCATGTCCAACTCATGTCCCCCACCACCCCCACCCCCCAGCACTGTGGGGCACCTGCCAGCAGGCCCCCACCCATGTCCAACTCATGTCCCCCACCCCCCCCACCCCCCAGCACTGTGGGGCACCTGCCAGCAGGCCCCCACCCATGTCCAACTCATGTCCCCCACCACCCCCACCCCCCAGCACTGTGGGGCACCTGCCAGCAGGCCCCCACCCATGTCCAACTCATGTCCCCCACCACCCCCACCCCCCAGCATTGCGGGGCACCCTCCACCAGGCCCTCGCCCATGTCCCATCCATGCCCCCCTGCACCTGGGTCCCAACAATCCCCAATCATGTCCGTAATGGCCATCCTCCCCTGCCAAAAGGCCCAACCAACTATCACATCTACCCACATATCAAAGGCAATTACATGTTACACACCCAATGTAAATAATGCAAATGAACACATGTCTGTCACACACAATGGCTGCAAGTGAATGTTAAAACACCCAACATGACATGCATGAAAGCAATGAGATGATACGACACATTGAAGGATGAAAGTAAAAATGTATTGAAAATCAACTAGAATGGAAATGAAATGAGAAAAACCACAAAGAAAAACAACAAAAAGAAGATGAATGTCCATGAAAAAAATCCAAAAAATCCAAAAATCCATAGAAGAACCATTTACAAGACAATCTCGGGTCCATGAGCCCAACCAAATGAAACCTAACTATGTCAACTAACTAAAAACTGAACTATATACAAAAAAGTGGCGCATTGTCCAATCGCAACCAAATAAAAAAAAAAATTTCAAAGGAAACCTACCACTAACTATATAACTATATACAATGGCAGCGGGCAAGTCCTGCGGCTCACTCTGTGATGTTGCCGGCCAGGGCATCATCGAACTCCATGTCGATGTCCCGGAGGCGGGACTCTGTCCTGGCCCCGAGGTCTCGCAGGGTCAACCCCGTGTCCACCTCAAACTCCCTGCGAGCTTCCTCGAGGCACTCAGCCCGCCTCAACGCCCGACGCATGGAGAACTCCGCCCTGACCATGGTGAGCCGCTCCTCTTCCGCCCGCTGCCGCTCCGCACCTATCCGCTGGACCAACTGCTCCCACACGGAAGACACTGCCATCCCAGGGTTCTCCTGCCCTCCGGCCGATGCCTGCCCCTCTGATCTTGATGGCCCCGAGCCATGATGCCTCCCACGTCGAGCCTGCTGCTGCCTCCGACGCCACTGCCTCTGCCAGCACGACGGCATCCAGGCTGATGGAATCCACCGATGCCGTCGTGCACGTGCCCTGCCAGATGATGCCGGCACATCCTCCATCTGCAGGGGGACAGTTGCTGGTGTGTCCACCCCTGCTGGACCTTCGACTCCCGACTGTGGCAGGGATGGGGTCCCCACCGAGCTGGCTGCGTTGGTCGGGGCAGGTCCACAGGGGGCCCTGGTGGCATCTGGGCCGGAAGACGGCATGGAGCACGACTGGCGCATAGCCCCCACAGAGGAGGAGAGGGTCGCCAGAAGGCCACACACATGTAGGAAACCCCCGACCATGGCGGCTCCCAAATGGTTCACGTACGCACGGTGCTCTTCGTGATGATGTGCATGCTCCTCCCGGGAAGCATGCACCTCATCACGAATGCCAGCCGTGCGCAACGCGACACCAATCAGGACCCTCTCCACACGGCCAGGGGTCCCCTCGTCCGCAGGTAGAGGAGTGTCAGATGACATGGACATCTCCCCTACCTGCGGACGGGCCTGGGATGGGGCATCCCTGCTGGTGCATGGTGGTGCAGTCACAGTGTCAGGGACAGTGACATGCACAGGCACCTCCACGGCGACCTGTGCTGCCTCCTGCCCCTGGACTGCACCACTTGCACCAGCGGGGATGCCCCCACCAGGCCCCATGTGTGGCTCAGTAGCGGCCTCCTCCCCCTCTGTGGAAACCACCAACCTGGATGTCTCCACGCCGTCTTCCGCCGGTGCAAGCCCCTGTGGGGGCTCACCCACCCCTTCCGCTGCAGCCGTGGCGGCATCCCCGCCTCTCTGCTCCACAGCGCCTTCTCCGCCCTCTTCTTCACTTGCCACTGTGTAGAGGGAGACATAGAACACAAGCATCAGGGTACTGTACAATGGTCCCCTAGACAGGAAGCAACAGCAGATGAGTGGCACTGTCATACATCACTTCCATAATGTCCCTCCACAACACATGGGTCAGTGCAGGCAAAACACATACAGTAACAGGCATGGCGCATGCCATGGACATTGGCATACATGACCAAGGGACTCATGATTCATACAATGTTGGTTTTAAACTCACATGCATCATGGGTCTTGCCATCACATGCACACACCTCACCGTAGTTCCATCCATCTGGCCTCGTACACCACAGACGCAGTGGATACAAGGATGACTAGGCTGCATCAGTGAATCTGAACATTGTCACAGACATGTGTCATGCATCCATGGCATTTACAAGTCACAGACACGCAGGTCAGACACACACACATGGACACCATACGTGTACATGGGACCAGCACCTATCCCTCACCCCCACCCATGTCCAGGAACAGAGACTGCCATGCTTCCATGTGTCCATTCCGCACAGAGCCCCCCATGTTGCAATAGAACACATCACTGTACTCACATGCCTGACCATGATGTCCCTGCACACACACATACGTACATGGCCTATGTCACACATACAGGCAGGTATCAGACAACCAGCACACTGCAACATGCCCTGTCTCACACAGTAATGCTTGGCCACTTACCGGCCAACTCCAGATGGGTCTGCCTCCGAAGGATCTGGGCGTGGAGCGCTGGGTCTACGCGTTCCAGGACCCTCATCTGGATGTCACTCAGGCGTGCCCGGCCCCCCTCCGCGAGGCGCCGGGCCTTATTGAGGGTCCTGGACCTCAAGTCCTCCCAGCGCTTCTTGATGTGCTTGATGTCGCGGGTTGCCACCCCCTCCGCGTTGATGGCAACCACTACATCGTCCCAGATCCTCTCCCGTCCTTCCTTGTTGGCGCGTGGTCTTCCGAAGAGGGCATCATAATGCCCCAGGACATGCTCCACCAGGACACCAACTTCCTTCTCACTGAAGCTGGTGGCCCTCTGCCTCTCTGGCTGGGGGTCGCCACTGGTCTCAGATGGTGCTTGCCCCGACATGGCGACCCCCGAGGCAGGCGTGGGTGGGCAACTGGGTCCTGGGGCTGGGCTGTGGAGCGATGGTATCCCAGTCGGGAGTCTACTGTTCCAGCAGGGGTGGACACAGCAACTGGACCCCTGCAGATGGCTGATGTGCAGGCACCAAATGGCAGGGCACGGTGGCAGCAGGCAGGCAGGCAGGCAGGCAGCAGCAGATGGCACGTGGGAGGCTGCTCGGGGCACTGGGGGGCAGTGATTCAGCCTTCTGGGCAGGAGCGTGGTCTTCCGTGTGTATTCGCGTGGCCAGCTTGATAAGGAGTGATTTGGCACGTGAAAAATCTGCACGTCAGCGTGTAATTCGAGGAAAGGCCCTTAGCGCGTAAGCGCGTCTGCACGCATACGCATTTTCATTGGACCAAAGGCCCTCAGCGCGTGAGCGCGTCTGTGACGTGACGTGCGAGGGTGTATCCCTCATTGCACGTGATGACAGAACACACGTGGATTTCAACCAATCGCGTGTGAAAGTTCACGGCACCCCGGAACACACGTACCCAGGCCAATCGCGTGTAGAATTACTCGCGCACCCCTGTAATACACGTACCCAGCCCAATCGCGTGTAGAATTTCTCGCGCACCCCTGAAATACACGTACCCTGCTGAAATCGCGTGTGAAAGTTCACGGCACCCCTGAAATACACGCGCCCAGGCTATTTGCGTGTGGAACTTCACGCGCACCCCTGAAATACACGTACCCAGCCCAATCGCGTGTGGAACTACCCGCGCACCCGGAAACACACGTACCCAGGCTAATCGCGTGTGGAAAACTGCACGTCCGCGTGTAATGCGCATAATCGCGTGTAAAACTGCACGTCCGCATGTGATGTGACACGCGCGTGCGTTTCCCTCAGCACGGGTTAAAGGTGAGCGGGCCCAGCAGTTCGCTGTACGTGCCTTCCGTGGAGACCGACGTGTGTTGCTGCTTCCAGTTGTTTCGCGCGCCATCTACTTCACAGCTCTCAAGGACGTATCTCTTCTTTTGGCGGGGGTATTGGCTACGCGTGTTTTTCTGCATCGCGCTAGTCAGACGGTGAGTCGCAAACGCTCCTTTTCCCACTGCGGGTGCCCCTGTGTATTGCACCCATTTTCAATGTCACCGTAGCCTGCGTGTCCCACGCGTACGCGTTATTCGTGTTACTGGGTGCCACCGCGTACTGCGGGAGGTTAAATCCACGCACGTAGGCTGCAGGGTTGCGTGCACGGTTTTACTGCAGTTTTGGGGTGCCTGAGCGTTGCGTGACCCGTCACCACATCACCGGGGTCACATACAGCCTTGCAGGTGCAGGAGGGCTGTTAACATCTTGCTTCCCACCCCCTTCACCCCAATTGCCCAGGTCAATTGTGCTGTACACCTCCCATTGGCACCACTCCATCTGTGCCAGCACTATTACATCTGTGCCATGGTTGGGAGGCCACCAAAGGTGAGGGGCGCCTCAGCTGGGCGTACTCCTCGTGGCGGGCGTGGTCGGGGACGTGGCTGTGGTGACCAGGGAGTAGGGGGACTCCAGGGTGTCCAGGGCAGCCACAGAGGGGGAAGAGGCAGGGGTGCGCCACTTGAGCACAATGTTGTGCCATGTGTTGGTGCAGCCATGCCACCACCCCCTGTGGTTCCGGGGGATGCAGCTCCTGCATCTGGCACTGGCACCCGTATGACCCGGCAGTCCGTTCCATCGACTGCCACGGGCCCAAGGGCAGCGGTAGCTGCAGGTGCAGCTGTGGACACCGCCACCCAGGCTCAGGGTCTGCCAGCGCAGGCTGCGTTGGCACTTGAAGAGCCCTTGGTAGATCTCCAACAGGCCAGGGGGGAAACCATAGGGGCACGCCGGGCTGCTCAGACCAAGACACGTGTCCCTGGGGCAGTCATGTCATCTGCTGCCCCGAACAGCCGGGTGTTGGCAAGTGCAGGGGCAGATGCACCCAACAGCACCCCGGTTGTGAGTCTGCCAACCAGGACCGTTGCGGTCAATGACCCTGCCACAGCTGATGTTGCTGCGCAGGGTCCATTAGTGGGCACCCAGGTGCCACTGACACAAGTCAGGCCTTTGGTCATCCCTCCACCTGCCACTCCCTCGGCTCAATCCACCGAACCCACTGGCCATACTGGTCAGGGCGGCATTAGCCAGCCAGGGTCTGCGCCACTGTCCAAGAGGAGGAAGGTTGCACCTGCAGCACAGGCTGGGACCCCACACACAGCCACGACCTCCTGCACGTCGAGGAAGAAGCCTTTCTGTAAGCAGGAACTGGACTTCCTCGTGGACTACGTGCGGGGACACAGCCGTGACATGCTAGTGGGTGCCAATAGTCAGACTACGGCTGCCCAACGTGACACCCACTGGAAGCATGTTGCGGAACATGTCAGTTCATTCGGCCATGAGGTGCGCACGGCGCAGGAGTGCAAAAAGCGCTGGAATGACATCAAGCGCAGCACTAAGGCTAAGCGTGCCTCAAATTACAACTTGACTCTGGTGACTGGCGGTGGGCCTGCACCAGAGGAGGAAGAACTCACTCCGCATGAGGCTCTCGTTGCGGAGTTCATACCACCAGAATTGGTCGAAGGTGTGGGAGAGATGCTGGACTTTGATGCCCAGTCCAGTGAGTGTTGATGCGTAGTTGTTGAGGACGTGTGTGTTTCACTTGTGGGATGTGTTGTGCATGATTGCTGCTACATGTGACGTGTACATGGTTCTGATGTGTAAGTAATGCAATGCTACCGTCATGCATGTCTCCTCTGCCTGCATGCGGGACTCCATGTGGGCATGCTCCCTTGCCCCTCCTCCGCCACTCTGCACCCCAGTTCCACCTTTGCACTGGTCTGCTACATTCTTGCCAATGTGTAGTTTCTTGTTCATGTGTCCTGTGTAGATGCTAACTTGCAGCTCAGAAACTGCCAGACATATGCCGTGTGGTACAGCCTTAGTACTCGATGCAGGGTATCCCACTTGTACTGTGCATGGGTCAGATGTCCTGCAGGGACATGAGTGCCCATTCATGCTCCATGTGCATTGCACGCATGCCCCTATGTATCCTTGACTGGATGATCACTGTAATATGAGTCCTTGGTTACATACATTGCCTGCCATATTATCGGCCTCCCCATGTCAACTGTGGCTCAGTCCTGCGTTGCACACATGTTTAGGCTCTGACAATCTGTGTGGCTCACAGGCCTCAGCCTGTTCAATGGCCAATGACTCAGTCCAACTCTTGTCGTGTCTTCTTCACACGTGGCCGGCCTCCGGATCTTCCATCATGTGTCCTGCCCACTGTCCCAGCATCATTTGCAGTGTTGTAATTTGAATCACATTAAGCTGTTGATGCCAGTCAACACTGCTTGTCAATACACAGGTGTATGGGCAGCCTTTTGATACCATGCTAGGCATCCCTGCTTTGGTACTGGGGTGGAGGGGTGCTTGGCTGCTAGACATGGTACACATTGAATACACAATGCACGTGATGTCTGATTTTGACATTGCACTGCCTTCACATTTCCTGGCACACACCATGGAGTGCTTGTACATGTAGGTAGTGAGTGGCGTACACATTTTCAGCATTGCATAGACCCACTTCGATGCAAACTGCCACCTTTCAACAGGTCTGATCACAGTAGCTAATCAAAGTAGACCCAGCATGCATGCCAGGTCATATGTTGTGTGTCACATGTCTGCCGGATGCCTTTGCTGTCGGTGTGTGTGTGTGTGTTGTGTGCTACTGACATGTGTAGTGACCTTTTCCTCTCTATTTTTCAGGTGATGACGCAATGGATGCAGAGGATGGTGTTGTCATGCCAGACACAGGGTTGGTAAGACCACATCAACCCGGCACTAGTGGGGGTCGTGGGGTGGTAGGCCACGAAAACCCCCAAGTGCTGCAGTCCATCCTGTCTCTGGCTGCCTATGAGTCCAGCCTTGATGACGACTCTGACGTCCATGTTGAGTTGGATGAGCATCAAGTCCATGTGTCAGGGGTGAGTGATTCTGATGTGGACACTCCTCTGTCTGCGACACCTGCACTGAGGGATCAGACAGTCTTGGTTCCTCCGCCTGTGGTGGATCGGGACGCAGGGTCACCCTCCACACCAGTCACTGATGTGCCTGGGACATCACGTCGACGGGGGCATGTAGTCGTGCAGCCGCAGGCGGTGCCAACACAGCGAGGACCCCCGGTCCTTGGGTCCCGCAGGGGTCAAGCCCGGCAATGCGGTCGCCGCGCGCAACCGCTGTATACTGAGTGGGAGCAAGACATGACTGCCAATTCCGAACGGCAGGGGGCAGCAATGGAGAACATCGCTGACAGCATGGAGCGTGTGGCCCGATCTGTGCTCCCCCCTGCTAGGCAGGTGCTTCTCCAGCAGCAGGCGGCACGGTCCACGGCCCGCTCGCTCAGGCTGGGCATGGCGGCCTCAGACAGGGCACGCCAGGCTGAAATGTCGTCTCTGCGTCAAGCAATTGCTGCTCACGCAGAGGCACACATGGATGCCCTGAGGGAGGAGTATGCCTCCCTCAGATCCACTCTGGGTGTCCTTATGATGTCCCAGAGGCAGCAGGCAGAGGAGAGGTTTGCACAGCTTGAGCGCACCATCTCGGCTGAGCTACAGGCTTGCCGGGAGGTGCAGCGGTTGTCCAGCCAGGCCTTGCAGGAGGAACTCCGTGTTACACGTGCTACCTTGCAAGAGGAAGCACGTGTATCACGTGAGGTTCTGCATGCAGACCTATGTAACATCACCACACAGAACCAGGCTCACCTGTCCGGCAGACTTGCTGCCGACGAAGGGCAAGCTGCGGCTAGGCGTGGCCAGGCTACTGTGCCACGTCCTCCTTTACAGGATGAGCCAGACTCGGACGACCAACTATCTCCCACATAGGTCGTGCTGTGCAGGCGTTGAGCCCATGGAGATATTTTTTTTTGGCTCAGCATCATCGCATGTGGATGTTGAGCAGCACCCTGTACCTCCCCCTCCTGGGTGCCTCCCCTCCCCCCCGGGTCATATGTGGCCATTTCTGATTTTTCTTTTAGTTTAGTTAGTTAAGTTTCTGTTTGATAGTTAGTTTAAATAGGTAATGTAGGTTTTTCATAGTCAGTGTAATTAGTTAATAGTTGAGTTAGTTTAAAATGTGTAGTCTATTGTGCTTTCATGTGACAGTGCGGTGCCTTGTGGTTTTTGAAGGCATCCACTGTCTGTTCCAGCTGGGCCCTTCATGGTTGTCTTGTGTATGTGTTTGCTGCTTGGGTTCCTTGACTCACATATGCCACTCCTGCCTGCCTTATCCATGGGCTCGCAAGGATGGTTCGGTGTTACAGAATTTTACACAAGGGCTTTGGACTGTCATATCTGTGGCATGTCTGGTGCTTTGTGACTTGTGTTGACACCCCTAGTGGGGATGATTTGGGTGTAATTGTCCACTGTTCAGCTTTTGCTAGATGGGGTGTGTCATGATTAATGTGGACATTGATTGCTATGCATTGTGTATTATGTCTCATATCTTTCCTGTACACGTGCCTGTTGCAATTCATGCTGTAGATAGTGTTCCACACTTTGGAAGTCAAAGACGGGCTGATGGTGTGATTTGTGATGTGACTCTCTGACATGGTCAAGTAATGAGATGCCTGATGAGACACACACAGATCACTTTGATGCATTAATCATTTGTTTCATGCACTTTCTGCAGGGGGATGAGGCACCAGAGCACCTTTGGCAGCAGACATGGCCCATTGGACGACGGAATTCCTGACCCGTTTCTTGGTGCCCACATGCACATGTGTGCACGAGCAGAGCCACAGTGATTGCAGACCCACATCCTAGAACTGCTGACATGTTCCAAGGAACTCCTGGCAAGGTGAGCATCACAGGGGGGCCACGACACAGCAAAGCTTGCACCAGGCGAGTTGCACATGCAGGCTTAGTCACAGCACTGAGGGTGAGCTTAGACGAATATTGGTGTTGAAGCACACAATGCAGCTCAGATGTGTTTGTGGACTGATGGCTGTTGATAGTAGGGTTGTCTGGGACACATGCAGGGGCAGTGGCACATACCCTGCGGTACACCAAGGTTCATTGAGGCACTTGTATCAACCATGTAGCCTTCCGAGACATGGAAAGGGGCAGCTCACAGGGACATACAGCAAGGGACATACTTGGGTGCAGTGCATGTCTATTCCACGTACTTCATGATAAATGCACTGCCAACTTTGTTTTGGTCATGGTGGTACGCAACTTGCTCTGTAGTCATGGCTTGCCATATGGGTCTGTCTGCTTACCCAGGGAACATTGCATGTTGTGTGAATTGTGACACATTGGTGTTCCATTTGCCACGCACCCACCAGCGCCTGACTTACTGCATTGACTGTGTATGACCCGTCACAGGGGTGATGTTATATATGGGTACGAAGCATCGAGCACTGATTGTCTGTTTGTAGAGTAGTTAGTTGCTATGGGGCATGTTTTGTGTTGTGTTTTCGTGTAATTGGCACATACAGGTTGTTGACTGTGTCTCTCATTGCAGCATTGGAGTGCTCCTGTAACCGGCCCTGAGAGTGCGCAGGCAGGAGGCCAGCACTCAAAACCAGAGCTAAGTGTCTTGTTGTTTTCCTTACAAACTGCCCTGCATAGGTTTGCTGGGGAGTGTACTGATGCATGGATGTATGTGTGGTCCTATTTGGTATGTTTTTTTCCCTATTCACCCGTGATCCTATGCAATTATGAAACCTGTACCCTCTACCCGGTGTTCCTGTTTCCCGTGCCTATCCAAGCAACGTTCCCTGACCCTCTTTCCCCACTGGGGTTGCGGATGCCTGTGTAAGCCCCGAACTTGCAGGCGCCAAAACCCTAGAGGGGGTGGTTGGTTCGTACCACTCCTGAGCCTGGACTACAGAAGACCATGACAATGATGTCCAAGTTTGTTTGGATTGTGTATGTGTTCATGCAGGTTGTAAATTTGCGTGCATTCCCTAGTTTCATGTGTCATTCCTCCTCCCCTCACCTGCCACTCATTCCAGTCATCCAGTGTGTATACTGGAGGGGTGGGGGTGGTGGGAGACATGGGTGGGGGCCTTGTGGAGGCTGCCCCTGGTGACTGGAGGGGTGGGGGTGGTGGGAGACATGGTTGGGGGCCTGCTGGCAGGTGCCCCACAGTGCTGGGGGGTGGGGGTGCAGGGGGACATGAGTGGGGGCCTGCTGGGGGGTGGGGGTGCAAGGGGACATGGTTGGGGGCCTGCTGGGGGGTGGGGGTGCAAGGGGACATGGGTGGGGGCCTGGTGGAGGCTGCCCCTGGTGACTGGAGGGGTGGGGGTGGTGGGAGACATGGGTGGGGGCCTGGTGGAGGCTGCCCCTGGTGACTGGGTGGTGGGGGTGGTGTGAGACATGGGTGGGGGCCTTGTGGAGGCTGCCCCTGGTGACTGGGGGGTGGGGGTGGTGGGAGACATGGGTGGGGGCCTGATGGAGGCTGCCCCTGGTGACTGGAGGGGTGGGGGTGGTGTAAGACATGGGTGGGGGCCTGGTGGAGGCTGCCCCGGGTGACTGGAGGGGTGGGGGTGGTGGGAGACATGGGTGGGGGCCTTGTGGAGGCTGCCCCTGGTGACTGGAGGGGTGGGGGTGGTGGGAGACATGGGTGGGGGCCTGGTGGAGGCTGCCCCTGGTGACTGGAGGGGTGGGGGTGGTGGGAGACATGGGTGGGGGCCTGGTGGAGGCTGCCCCTGGTGACTGGAGGGGTGGGGGTGGTGTGAGACATGGGTGGGGGCCTGGTGGAGGCTGCCCCTGGTCACTGGGTGGTGGGGGTGGTGTGAGACATGGGTGGGGGCCTTGTGGAGGCTGCCCCTGGTGACTGGGGGGTGGGGGTGGTGGGAGACATGGGTGGGGGCCTGGTGGAGGCTGCCCCTGGTGACTGGAGGGGTGGGGGTGGTGTGAGACATGGGTGGGGGCCTGGTGGAGGCTGCCCCTGGTGACTGGAGGGGTGGGGGTGGTGGGAGACATGCGTGGGGGCCTTGTGGAGGCTGCCCCTGGTGACTGGGTGGTGGGGGTGATGGGAGACATGGGTGGGGGCCTTGTGGAGGCTGCCCCTGGTGACTGGAGGGGTGGGGGTGGTGGGAGACATGGGTGGGGGCCTGGTGGAGGCTGCCCCTGGTGACTGGAGGGGTGGGGGTGGTGTGAGACATGGGTGGGGGCCTTGTGGAGGCTGCCCCTGGTGACTGGGTGGTGGGGGTGGTGTGAGACATGGGTGGGGGCCTTGTGGAGGCTGCCCCTGGTGACTGGGGGGTGGGGGTGGTGGGAGACATGGGTGTGGGCCTGGGGGAGGCTGCCCCTGGTGACTGGAGGGGTGGGGGTGGTGTGAGACATGGGTGGGGGCCTGGTGGAGGCTGCCCCTGGTGACTGGGGGGTGGGGGTGCAAGGGGACATGAGTGGGACATGGTTGGGGGCCTGCTGGCAGGTGCCCCACGGTGCTGGGGGGTGGGGGTGCAAGGGGACATGTGGCTTGGCTGGGGGGCATGCCCATGGTGGATGGGCTGCCTGCGGGACATGACCAGGGGTGCAGGGTAGTCCCCTGTGGTGTGGCCTGCCTGCAGAGGTCGTGGAGGGGGTAGAGGGGAGACCTGGGAGGACCCACACTGGCAATTCACCTCTTCAACTTCCCGCACACCCACGTAATACACTGCCCCACTCGCACAGGCCCAATCGCGTGTAGATTTTCTCGCGCACCCCTGAAATCCACGTACCCAGGCCAATCGCTTGTAGCATTTCTCGCGCACCCCTGAAATCCACGTACCCAGGCCAATCGTGTGTAGATTTTCTCGCGCACCCCTGTAATACACATACCCAGGCCAATCGCGTGTAGATTTTCTCGCGCACCCCTGTAATACACGTACCCAGGCCAATCGCGTGTAGATTTTCTCGCGCACCCCTGTAATACACGTACCCAGGCCAATCGCGTGTAGCATTTCTCGCGCACCCCTGAAATCCACGTACCCAGGCCAATCGTGTGTAGATTTTCTCGCGCACCCCTGTAATACACGTACCCAGGCCAATTGCGTGTAGATTTTCTCGCGCACCCCTGTAATACACGTACCCAGGCCAATCGCGTGTAGATTTTCTCGCGCACCCCTGAAATCCACGTACCCAGGCCAATCGCGTGTAGCATTTCTCGCGCACCCCTGTAATACACGTACCCAGGCCAATCGCGTGTAGATTTTCTCGCGCACCCCTGTAATACACGTACCCAGGCCAATCGCGTGTAGCATTTCTCGCGCACCCCTGAAATCCACGTACCCAGGCCAATCGCGTGTAGATTTTCTCGCGCACCCCTGTAATACACGTACCCAGGCCAATCGCGTGTAGCATTTCTCGCGCACCCCTGAAATCCACGTACCCAGGCCAATCGCGTGTAGATTTTCTCGCGCACCCCTGAAATCCACGTACCCAGGCCAATCGCGTGTAGATTTTCTCGCGCACCCCTGTAATACACGTACCCAGGCCAAACGCGTGTAGAATTTCTCGCGCACCCCTGAAATCCACGTACCCCGCTCAATCGCGTATTTAACTTCCCGCGCGCCACTTTTTTGATGCGCTGGGACTCTACCGCCTGCCTTCGTGTGGCGGCCGTGTTTCAGCTTGTGCGTGTCTTTGGCTGTGCGTGGCTTTGCCCTATTCGATTCCATGAATACGTGTGGTTCGAGTGCGTGTGGGCGTTCCGTCTGCTTCCCTGCAGTACATCCCCAGTTACGCCCTTATTTTCGCGTGTTGTTCCCCATTCCGCGCGTTACGCCCCATGTCCCGCCCACTTTCTGGTGTGTGCGCTGCGGTTGTGCGCTTTCACTGTGCGCGTCGCGCACGCCTTTCGCGATGTTGCAGTGACGTGTGCGCCATGCACGGGTTTGGCGCACATCCCGAGGAAGACACGCGCAGGGACTTCCATGAATCGCACGCGTGCGCCTCTTTTTTTCCGCTTGCGCCTGCTTGCGCGTAGATTTTCGCCGCACGTTTGTTCCATGAATCGGCCCCTAAGTCTTTTAGGCAGGATTAGTTGCTCACAATTCCAGCAGACAAAAGCAATGGAGCACGATCCTTAGAACTCCCACACCATTCTGCCTTTGAGCCATAAGAAATGGACAAACTGCTGCCAAACTACAGCTCACTTTTCCAACACACTTGCCCATAAGTTAATAACAATGACCTGTCTTGTATTCATGGATGTATGCTTGACTTAATTTCAGGTCTTTCATTACTGTTTCTGATTTCTCTCTCTATGTCACCTTTTCTTCTATTGCTTGCTTTAACACGTGTGCAGTCAACTTAGATTGATCACCCAGTGCTTGTACATGTGTCAATTGTAAGGTGAGTTTATGTATTTCCTGCATTGCAGCATCGTATTTCTATGTTACATGAGTCACTTGTTTCTTATTGATTTTTATATCATTGTCTTGCTGATCTAATTCAGCCTGTGAGTCTATTATGGGGCTCATTATGAGTTAGATGCTAATACGGCAGTAATTCCACCTCAGCAGTATTACTGTCAGTTCCGTAATGACTGGTGGAATTACCACTGTATCATGACTTGATGGGTGTGCGCACACTCCACTAGTGGTAACAGTAATATTGTCTGGCAATATTCCCACCGATAACGGCTATCCGGCAGTAATATTGTCAGATACAATGGTATTACTGTTACTGCTGGCACACCCATCGGTATTAACGCGCCTTCTAAGTTGGCGGTACAGTAAAAGTGGCAGTAACAGAATTACTGTTACCACTGGTGGAGTGTGTGCAGGCCCGTCAAGTCATGATACAGCGGTAATTCCAGCAGTTATCACAGTAATTACATTACTGCCACCTTTAGTGTATACCACTGAACTCATAATGAGCCCCTATATCACTTACCTCAGGTTTTACAGCTATATCTTTACTTTCTTTTAATTGTGTTTTTATATTTACAATGTCATCTAGTAATTGATTGGTAGGGACTGATTAGGGATGTACTTAACAGTACCCAATTACCTTTCTAGGTATTGTTTGGTTTATCTGCACACTTTCAGTTCATTTTGTATTGCCTCCAATAAACTGTGTTGTTTCTGTTACTACAGTTTCTGTAGTGACACTTGTTTGTCACCCACTGACTTATTCACTTCTTTTATCTCCTGCTTGCGCTAATCGCTAGCTTGTTGCATAAGTATCGCTTCTGCTGAGTTATTTTCAACATTTTCTGGTAATTGGACCAAATTATGTATGTTTTCAGCCAGCTTGCCTTACATCATCTTACAATGAAAGATGACATGGGCAGAAAAGTTAACAATCATTTGCTTTACCCCTCTAGCTGTGGATGTTAGGTATAGCTTGTGTAACACTTCATCTAGCGGGCCTTGTAGCATACAAATATCTGTTCCAACATTTTCAATAATATTCTTCATGACTGGAGAGCCTGCATCAGTCATTGGCCATTCAGGAAATATCTGGTCAGTGCATAATCAAAAGCCACTGCCAGATCAGCCCTGATGTCTGGTGAAACATGGCATATTTTATATCTGATCACAAGTATGATTGAATATATGTATATATCATTAACTAACCACCAATCAAATAAACAAGGAAAAGGTGTCAGGAAACGCACCTCCAATGGTATGAGTAGAGATAGAAGCGTTACACACCAACCACACAAGCTCGCAATTAGGATGGCGTCATTGCAAATAACGGCAGCTCCATCCCTTCAGCAGTGGCGGTTGCCATGGCAGCGAGTGAAGCCATTTCTTGCTGGCAGTCATGGATGACCAACGCATACGTCAGGTCACATGATTCTATGGCGCTCTGTGGAGAGTCCTTCAGGAAATAAAACCCGCCTTCACGAATGCTGCTGCGCTTCTGATTGAGTCTTTTGGATTGCTTTGTTACTTTTGTTATCTTGAACTTTGGTGATACCTGACCCGGCTTTGTCTTTTAGATTATGCTTTCGCCTTCTCCCCTGGTACTTCTGCTGCCTGCCTGTTACGATCCTGGCTATTCCTTCTCGGACTGTTTTTGCACTTTGTTCTGAAAACCTACTTGCCTTCGTGTTGCCGACTCCGGACTGCCTCTGACCTTCCTTGTTGCTCATCTGATCTTGGATTTTGCCCTCAAGTTGCTCGACTACCTTTGTTAAACGGACTGCCACTTTGCTACGCTTCGTTTGGAATCTTCGTCTCCCTACCGCACAGACATCACCTTTCCTGGAACTTTGGAATGTGACTTGTTCAAGTGCAGCACCCGGACTAACTAGAGACGCTCTCCTGCATGCTGCTGTCTCCTTAGGCATCCTCGTGCCGGCGGATTAGGGGGATATACCTGGAAACTCTACAACCTTGTATTGGACTTTGTGACTCTTCTACCCTGCTGTCAATTGGATATATTCCGGTAAGACTTGTATTTGGCATCTGGGTTATATTTCCAAACTCCTTAATTACTAACGATTAGTGGGGTTGTCTCATTCTCCTTCAGGTACCATCTTGGGGTATTCCAGTACACGTTAATATCACCAACACAGTAGTCAACTACAAGCACACTTCCAACCTTAGAGGTTGGTCTGCACGCGCATACATTTAGAGGTGGGTCTAATTCAAGTGTTCTATCTGGTAAAATTACCAACTTGTATTGCAGATCATAACTTCGGTCTCCCACAGCCGGCATGTTGCGAGGGAGTGTGGAATACATCGACCCGCCCAGCAGAACTCCCCTACCTCACCAAATTACATTTCAGCAGCCACCAGCAGAATGGCTGCGCTGGCTCTGTTGAGCACTATCGCCTTGCATTAAAACTGCGCTTTGCAGTTTCCAAAATTATGGTTGCACTGTCTTACCAGCCACACATGGGGTGAGATGGAACATGGAACAACCCGAGAATGGCTGCCAGTGTGTTCCTTATGTGCACCAAAGAAAAGAATGCAAAGGCAGCACTGCTATGCTGCCAGCTCAAAACGTTTTCATTGAGAAAGAAAATATTCTGCCTTTTAAAATGACTGCGCCATGATGCTCTTTTTCATCTGTTCAACCGTACACAGTTCTGATCCAGTGAGACCCAGCTAGGTCCCTAGCAAAAAGGGGGCATTTCTCATTGAATGACCAGCTGTGCCAGGCAAGATCTGTGAAATAACAAAGAAATTCACTTCAGCCATACGCAAAAACGCTTTACCTTTGCAACAAAATATCACAGATAAACCCTTCATAAGAAGCTTTCTCTCTCTTTGCTCATGTCAGTTTCATTGGGCCCTTGCTTGCTTTGAACATATTCCTGTGTAGTAGAAATTGACTATGGCCATGGAAATGCTCAGAATAAAGATACCAGGAAAAACCGCATTTGAAAGTGACAGCAAAGGAAAAATCAACCACGTGTAAATTGGTGCCTTTTACAAATAAGAAAAGATCTGTTTAAAAGTGGAATGTTGAATGAAGGCCCTGTCCTTGCGCAGAAATGTGATGGGGGTTTGTGTTAAAACATATATAGGATGTTTAATGCCAACAGCCTTGC
This sequence comes from Ambystoma mexicanum, assembly GCF_040938575.1. Lineage (NCBI taxonomy): Eukaryota > Metazoa > Chordata > Amphibia > Caudata > Ambystomatidae > Ambystoma > Ambystoma mexicanum. The sequence continues at coordinate 652,822,248 of NC_090923.1, forward strand.
TTTCTGGTTCAGGAAAGGAAAAAATAAATAAATAAAGTTACTGTGAAACCAGCAGGACAGGTGTTTAGGCCCTGGCTTCAAAGGACTGACTACGGGATCTACTTTCCCCCAAGTGTACCAGCATCTGGGGCCTATGAATAGGCAGGGGTGAAGCATTTCAGGCCCTCATCAGACTATGGTGCAGTGCTCCATCTGGGTACAATGGATTTCTGGGACACATAGGTGTGACTTTTTAAGCAGCACCTCCCCACAACTTAAACTGGGGAGCTTCAAAGGCAACTCCAGAGCAACATTGGGAAGTATGCCCTTATTTGGAAGACAATGCTGGCCATTTGGGGCAAAAGATTGTTCTGAATTAATAAACTTTAGGACTTTATTTCTGCAACCGGAAAATGCAGGAATGCAAATGTTTAACAGTTTAAATGTAATGTTTGTGGCTTTAAACAAGATATTGTGGCTGTACCTAGTATGTAGGGAACGCAAGCGGCAGTAAAATGTAAATTGTGGTAAAAGTATACTTGGTGCAACTTGCTCTGTGATAATAGGTACCCATATATAAAATTGTAGAACTTTAGGTGAAATATTTCCCACTGAAAGGTGTGAAAGATTATTACGAGGGCGAAATGACAAAGTACAGACTTGGGAGTCGGAATGTCATGCTCAGTATGAAATGTGTCATTTGCCTATGAAAGAAATGCCACAACTGTAAAAATTTGTAATTTATGACATAACTGATTTTTGACAAAAATGTCTGTAGGAGGGCATGGTCAATTTAATCTTACACCATAAACTGATGTCATGTCCTTGAAGCCCAACCGGTTGACAGGAAGGCGGTAAAAGTAAACCCTGACCAATCCAGTTGTTAGAGGCATGTCAAGCCAAAGGCCTGCCCCCCTGGTAAATCCTGTGATGTCACCCGCCTTTATAAAAAGGGGGAGACTCAGAGAGTCATAGGAAACTCTCTTCTGAATTTTCCAGCTCCTGCACATCCAGATATTCCATCTTCACTCTGCAAGATTCCAGATTCCACTGCCAGGCCAGAGGATAGCTGACCCTGTCCAGACAGGACCATTCATCCAGACAAAAAACCACCAAATAAATCTCAATAACTCAGGGAAAAAGGGAAAAGGTGGCTGAATCCTCATTGGGAAATCCAGTGCTGCCTGCTTGCCCTGCCACCCGCTCTATCCAGCTGAGGTGCCGCTGTGCCGTGACCAGACCTTTGCCCAGGTGTTTTCTTCGGGGAGAGCTTGCCGCTGTGACCAGTGACCAGATATGGCCTTGCTGTCCAGAAACCTGGTGCGCTGTCCAAAATACCCCATTCAAGTGCTTGTTGTGAGTATTCCCCTCCCCCAACAACCACAAACTGTCAGAATCCTCTGTGCATCATGTCCTTGATCTCCAAGTGTTAGCGCCATTCTTCCACTCATTTCTGTCATGTGTAAGTCCTTAGTACTATTTTGATTAAACTAATTAATTCCCACATAAAGAACCACACGGCGCAAAGGAGTTACACTTGCAAAGTAACCTGTGTCGCGGGCAGCATCTCTCTTTTCTAGCCACTAAAATATAGTTTCTGTAAAACTTGTCCTTTCCTTTTTTTAAAAAATTTAAATTATATTGGTTTTGAAACACAAGGGTTATATGTACAAGTATGCTCATGTTGCATTCACATAGGTACATCGATATTTTGTTGAGATTAAACAAGAGTATTGCTACTAACAACGTTAAACCCCTTCCCCCTTATGGGTTAAGTGTTCCTGCTCCCTCCCTCCCGCCCTCCCCAAAATGGTGTGGCGAGTTTGTCGATTTTGACGGTGACAGTTTAGTCTGTGTTTAGTGCAAGATGGGATATTGGTCTCGGTTGGCTTGCATGTGTTTGTTCGGTGCGACAGGCCTGAATGCCTCTATGCTGTTGGATGGTGGCTGAGTCTTGTAGTCATGTTTTGATTAAGGTGGTTCTGGATCTTCCAGCGTTGTTTGTCTTTGGCTTGGGATGTATATATTGGCGAAGTCACACCAGGTTTCTTCGTGGCGGGCTGCCTTTCCATGGAGGGCTGCCATGATTTTTTCCATCGTGTATATGTTTGTTGCAATGGCAGTCCATTCCTTTTTGGTTGGAAGGTGTGGAGATTTCCATTTGATGACCAGACCGGCCCTTGCGGCACGTAGGAGTGTAGATGCCAGTCCCTTTATTCTTGTTAGTTCGTCTTCTTTCTCTTCCAGGCCAAATAAAGTCAAGAGGGGGGATGCTTCCCGCTCAATGCCGTCTATTTCTTTGATCCATCCAAGCACTTTGTTCCAGTATATATGCACTTTGGGACAGTCCCACCACATGTGCCAATAGTTAGCCTCAGCTCCACATTGTCTCCAGCATTTAGGGCTGTTAGTCTGGTACATTTTCGATAGTCTGTGGGGATTGTACTGCCATCTATAAAGTCGTTTTATGGCATGTAGTTTGTATTGTGTAGCGATGGATATTCGGGACAGAGTTTTGCAGATTGTATCCCATGCCTGTTGATCAAATTCTCTGTTGAAGTCCCTTTCCCATTTCTCTTTGAGCCGGTGGTTCAGATTTTGGTCTTTGGTGATCAGGGCAATGTACATGCGTGCAATCAGGCCTTTGTTCGTGGAGGTTGTATGGAGGATTTTCTCGAAGGGAGTGAGTTCTCTCTGTATCTTGGTTTTCCACTCCCGTCTGGTTAGGACTCCCTTCAAGCGGAGATAAAGGAAAATCAGGATTGGATGCAGTTGGAGGGCGTCTTCCAGGTCTGTGATTGATATGAATTTGTCGTCTCTCCATAATTGTCCGACCCTTTCAAGTCCTGCGTCGAACCAGGTTTGATATCTAGGATGCTCTGGGATTTCCTCTCTGACCCCTGGGGCCCAAATGTGGCTCAAGGGGGATGGCCATGGGGTCACTCCCAACATCCCTTTTCCCTCCTTCCATATATTCCATATGGTTCCAAGTATAGGGTGGTTTCGCAATTTTCGTGTGAGTTGTGGTCTGAGGACCCATAGCCATTCCAATAGCATGCAGGGGTCAGGTTATCGTTGTCCAGTTGGACCCACTGCAGGTCTTTCCTGTCTCTGAGGTGGGGGATAAGGACTCTCAACTGCACGGCCTGATAATATCGTTCGATGTTGGGGAGGCCTACCCCTCCTTGATCCTTTGGTAATATGAGAGTTTCATAGGGTATTCTAGGCTTCTTTCCTTCCCACAAGAACCCAGTTATTGCCCTTTTCATCTGTTTGAAAAATTCTTCTAGGACTGTGACGGAAAGTACCAGGAAAGGGTATAGGAAACGTGGGAGACTAACCATCTTAATGGCATTCAGGAGCCCCATCCATGAGATTGTGTGGGGTTGCCATTTTGCGAGGTCTGCTTTAAAGGCGGCAAGGAGTTGGGGGGAGTTGGCCTTGTGTATATTGGCGATGTCTCTCGTCAAGTTGACGCCCAGGTATCGGAGTGTGGGATCTCCAATGATGAGGCTGAGTTGTTCGAGTTCTGCTCTTTGGCTGGTGGTAGGTTCCTGTAACGGGAAGAGGAGTGATTTAGCTTTATTGATTTTGAAGCCTGACAGGGCACTGTATTGTTCAATGAGGTGGATTGCTTTGGGGATTGATGTCATCGGGTTCTGCACATGGAGTAGGATATCGTCTGCATACAAGGCCAATTTATATTCTTTCCCGCTCACGTGAAGCCCTTCAATGCCTCTGTTAGCTCTAAGCATTTGCGCCAGTGGTTCCAATGATAGCGTGAATAGTATTGCTGAGAGGGGGCACCCTTTTCGCATTCCTCTGCTTAAGTTAAACCAGCGAGAGTATTGGGAGTTTACTGCTACAGAAGCTCAGAGTGAGGTGTATACAGCTTTGATTCCGCGTCGGAGCGTAGGGCCGAGACCTATTTTCTTTAATGTAGCTTCCAGGAAGCGCCATTCGACCCTATCGAATGCTTTTTCTGCATCAATTCAGAATAGTGCCGGTGAGTTTGGCATTTTCTTGGCTTCATGTATGAGGTGGAGGGTCTTGCGGGTTGAGTCTGCACCCTGTCTTCCAAGTATGAATCCCACCTGGTCGTTGTGCATTATAGCGGGCATGTGCGTCTCCAGTCGTGCAGTGAGGACCCTTGTGTAGATTTTGGTGTCTGTGTTTAAGAGGGAGATAGGGCGGTAAGAGGTGCATTGGGTGGGCTCTTTTCCTTCTTTCGGGATGACCGTGATCAGCGCGTCGGAGAAGGATGCGGTGTCGGGGCCAGTTTGGAGGATATGATTGAAGAGCTCGACCATTACTGGGAGGAGGGTGTCGCTGAAGGTTTTGTAGAATCCTGCTGTGTAACTGTCATTTCCGGGGGCCTTCCCTGTTGGGAGTCTTTTGATTGCGTCTGCTATTTCTTCGCCCGTGATGGGGGCGTCAAGAGCTTGTGCTGTGTCTCGGGATAGGCTTGGGATGGTTATCGTGTTCATGTATTCTGCGATTGCACTCTCGTCTGTCGGGGTGTCCGAGGTGTACAAGTTCTCATAGAAGTTAGCAAAGGCTTCGGGAATGTCACAGGGGTGGTCCCTGTGGGATTCTGTTTCATCGTGTATAGTTGAAACCCATCTCTCTTTGCGTTGTCCACGAAGTCTGGCGGCAAGGAGCAAGTCGGCTTTATCCCCTTTCTCGTATTGTTTCTGTTTTAGGTATTGGAGTTTGCGGATGATCTGGTCTGTTTCCAGCTGCCGCAGTTTCTCTCTCTTGCTGGCGGCCTCCTCTATTTTTCGGCATCTGTCGGAGCCGGGAGATTGAGCGCTGCGGCCTAATTGGGTTATTTCGTTCTGTGGCCTGTTTTCTGTGAGTTGGCGCTCTCTTTTACGTGCTGCTCCTTCTTGGATTAGTGCTCCTCTCCAAGTGGCTTTCCCCGCCTCCCATACCATGTTTATCGAGACTTCGCCTGTGTTATTGAGCTCAAAGTATTGGTTGATCTCCTTCTCAAGATATTCACAAAATACCGGGTCTTTCCAGAGCATTTTGTTACAGCGCCACTTCGAGCTTCTGTGGGGGAGTGTCATACGACTGAGGGTGACCGTGACCATGTCGTGATCTGACCATGTTATTGTGTTGTAGGAACCTTGATTGGCCGGAGTTGGGTGCGTATATAGAGGTGAGTGTGATGGCGGTGCCCTGTATCTTACCAATGAGCACCAGCGCTCTGCCACTTACATCTGCCCAGGTTTTCTGGACTTTGAATTGTATCCTTTTTGCGATCAGGATGCCGACGCGAGCTTTTCTGAGCGGGCTCGAGCCCCAATGTTCAGTGCCTGTCCGGGCGTTTAAGATCCTTCTTTCTTCCCCTTTAATGTATTTGGTTTCTTGTAAGAAGAGTATGTCGAGCTCCGCCCTTTTGAATTCCCTGACCACGAGTGACTGTTTGGTGGGGGAATTAAGTCCCTTGACATTCAATGTGCCTATTTTGATTGTGGTTGGCCTGTCGCTTACCTTGTCGTTATTTGCCATTGGTGTATGCTCCTGGTTTTTCTGCCGGTTCCCATCTTTTGTCATTGGGTGCCACCGAGACCGGAGTGTTCCGTTGAGTGTGCCGGACCGTCTTGGTCTTTGGTGTCTTTATTTTTCCCTCCCCCCCTCCTTAGGGGAATACAACACAGTATCCCCTGCCCTCTGTTCCTTTTGTTCATCTTTCCCCCTATCATCGAGGGCTTGCATGTTGACTTGGTGGCGTCCGATTCGGACTGGGTGGAAATTGTCAGTCCAGTGTCGGACCACCGGTGGGAACCGTTACCGCACGGTCCTTTTCACACATAAAACCAATTATAACATTTTGAGCCCTCCTCGGACCCCCCTTTTGTCCCCTTCCCAACTTTTATAACTCAACAAAAATTTATAGGAACAAAAAAAGGTATTTTGATACATGCAGTTTTCGAGGTCTATCGTCAGGCGGCTGTGCCTTTCCTCGTCTTGCGAAGGGTCTCGTCTGCAAGTCTGGATCAGTGCTGAACACGTATGGTTCGCCTGGATCGTATCAGATTGCCCAAGTTACATCACTGGGTCTTGGGCGTTCGAGGTGCGGGCCTTGGGAAGATGCGTTAATTTGTCGCTTTCTGGAGTGTTGTTGCCCCTTCTGTACTTTCTTGAGCCTTTCACTCTTTTTCTCCTTGGTCCCTGAAGTTCCCACCGCTGACTATTCTGTTCAGGCCCTTCACGTTCTCCTTCCTCTGGGCCCGTTCCGAGAAGTTTGGCGATGCACTCGCAGATTTCCTCTTCGGATCGCAGCTGGATTCTTCTGCTTCCGTGTTCGAAGGTGAGGGAGAAAGGGTAGCCCCACCTATATCGTGTGCCCTGATCTTTGAGCCATTTTGTGAGTGGGCTGCATAAGCGTCTCAGCGCTAGGGTGAGCGAGGATAGGTCCTGGAAGATGGTTATCTGGGCACCTCGAAGGGTAAGGGGGCCTCCAGATCTAGCCTTATCTAGTATCCTGGTTCTGTCTTGGTATCGATGAAATCTTGCGAGAACTGATCTTGGCCCGCCGGGCGGGCCACCGGCTCTGTGTAATCTCTCTGTTTTAGGCTCATCGATATCCTTGTCTGCCGTCAAGATCTTGATAATGTCATGGATGGTTTTTTTGAGGTCTTCCTCCGATTCACCTTCGTGTTCTGGAATACCGAAAAAGCGTAGGTTGTTTCTCCTCTCGCGATTTTCTAAGTCATCCATTTTTAGTCGAAATTCCTCCTCTCTCTTCTCGATCTCTCGTATTGTAAGGTCCATTTGGGTTTCGAGAGTGTCTATGGAGGCTTGATTATTCTCGACCCCTTCTAGCCTTTCTTCGATGTTGTCCATTGTCTGTGTTATTTTATCTATTTTGTCGCCTAGATTGGCTCCCATATTTTTTATCTCGTGGAGCAAGGCTGCAATGTCGCTTTTGGTGGCAGATTCCATTGTCTCTATGATCCCGATGTCGGGGGTCGGTGGGGTTGGAGTATAGGCGTATCCGGCCAGTTTCGCCCTAATGTCCATGAGGTGGTCACTGCAGCAGAGGAAGCACACGCCCCTGAGTCGGGGGCCCAACCCTCTGCACTGCGGTGCTCCAGGTGTCTTCAGGATGATTCCAGGTGAGGGATGGGGTCTCCATGTCCCTTGGTGGCGGAATGGAAGTGCGTAGGGCACGTTGGTTTAGTGCGCTCACTAATAGTTCTCTTAGTTGAGGCGGGCTGTTTCTCGAGTCTGTCGGATCCCTGCGTGAGCGTCTCTGTCCTGCGGGGGGTGGGAGCTAGTGTTCGTGCCAGGCGGCCTCGTGCTTCTTGTTGGTTGCGGCTTTGTTTAGGGCCAATGCCACTTTTTGGTTAAAGAGTGTGGAAATGGGGTGGGGCGCTTTTTCCTGCAGTTGCTATGGGTCCTTCAGTGTGGTCTGATGTCCAAATATGTGGGTCGTGAGGAGGGCGACCCTGGTTTCCCTTTTTGGGCAGGTAGCTCGCTTGGGTCTGCTTCGGGGTATTAGTTGTAGCTGTTGGACGCACTTCAGCCCCTGTTGATGGTGTTGCCTGAGTAAAAGGCTGGGCGCCTGGGCCTCTGTGGGGCTTTGTGTAGTCAAGTGGGCAGTTGGTCCTGGTTATTTCTGGGGACTGCGCAATGAGGTGCACCACGAGGCATGCAAATGGAGTCTTTGGGCTCTGTTGTATTTTACACCGGTACCTGGCCAGGAGAAGGGAAGGCAGTGGCCCTAAGTCTAGTGTTTGTGCTTAGTACATTCGGGTGCTAACTGAAGGAAATTGAGATTCACCATGCAGGTCGAAGCCTGGGGACATCCATTAGCACCCTGTGATGGGCTGGAGGTTGTGACAGGGTGACTCGCAGGCTCGCGTTCTACCTGTAGTTGGCCCAGATGCACAGTGTTCAATGGGCGTCGTATTTGCTCAAATATGAGCGTTTAAGGTCTCAGAGTTTGATGCGTGTTTCTTCTTTTCTCTTTTTTCCCCCTTCCCCTTCTTCTTTCCTTGCCCTCCTTCCTTCACCTCTTTCCCCTCTTTTTCCACTGTTTAACTTTTTTTTTAAAATACTTTATTATAATTGCAGAGTCTTGGAGGGCTCCGTGGTCCTTTGGACGTGCGCGCCCCTCCTTGGTTTTGTCGCGTAATCCTGAAGGCGCGGGCCGCCGGCTCCATGCCGGCAAGGCTGTTCGCATAACACACGGCCCCCGGCGGGGGAGGGTGGCGTCGGTGTGTTGGTGTGCAGTCTGCAGGACAGAGGGGCCCCCCGCCGGGGGTTCGGTTGCAGTGAGGAGTGATCGCGTGCACAGCGCAGATTCGTGGACAGTGGGAGGGGGCCCGCCTACCTTTCCCCTTCAGCGGGCGTGTTCCGTGCCTCCAGCCGGCATGTCCCGCAGCACGGACACGTGTATCATGGCGCTGATTGCAAGCGTAGTTTCTCCTGTGGTCACAACGGAGGGGGAGGCTGACTGCACGGGGGGAGAGGCCGACCGGGATTCACTTCGCTCCGCAGGTGCGGGGCCTACCTCCGACAGTTGCACAGGCTTCCCAGGGCTCAAGTGCACTGTGGAGCTGTCGCACGCAGGCTCTTCTTCAAAGGCGGGTTTCTCAGCCTTCTGGAGTCCGATTTCGATCAGATTTTTTACCAGTGTGGGGGGGATCTTCCGTCGGCTTCTCATCGGTTTTGGGTTTGGGGTGGTCACAAGATGGTGGCTCAAGTCGCATCAAGGACCTATGGCCACAGAGCTCACACGGAGTTAGAACTCATCCGTGCGCCCCCTGGTGGCCACTGTCCTTTCCTTTTAAACTGATTTTCTCTGTCAACTGCTTTTATTTTTAAAACCGAATTTCCTTTCTTCTTAAGAATCTCATCCAGTCATTCATATAGAGTTCCCTTTTCACTTTCCTATTATCCCAGTGATGTGCATCTGTCATTCAGCATAAAAACCGCATACCGATTCTGTCTATTTCTGTTATGCTTACCTGGTATCCACGGGGCGCCACACTATACTGGATGGAGGTCTAAGCGCTATCCCGGACCCTACTCTGCTTGGTTATGTGCCAGACGTTGGGTAGCGCCTTTAACAGGAGAATGGAGGGTTAAGATACTGGTTCTGCGATGGGCGGACTCCCACCTCCCTCTGGTCCAAATCCCCTCCCTTGGGGTTATTGCTTACCTTAGGTTTTTGTGCGTTGAACTCGCCGTCCTGCGTCTCTGTGCAGGGGCGCGTGGTTGGTGCGGGAGTTCCGTGGACCTAGTTGCTTCACTGGTCTGTGTGCCCTTATGTCGGGTCCAGACCAGCTGTGCCTCTGACTCTGCTTGCTGTCTTCCAGGTGAGTTATAATGGCTTTTCTGACTTTATTCTGTCTCCCTCTTTCTTTCCCTCCGTTTTCTCTGTCTTCTCGACGTCTTGCTCCACTACGCTGTTCCCTAACAATGTCTCTTTTTGTTTTCGCTGGGATGGTTGCGATCTCGGAGTTGCTGCGCCGATGGTGAAGGCCATGGTGAGTTATTGATGCGCGGAGCGCTGCGCTGTTTTTTGGTGTTAATTGCTAACCTGTGTTTTCTTCTCTTTGTACAGGTTGCGGTGATGTTCCGGAGTGATGAGCGATCAAAGCGCCGCTTGCCCGGGTAAGTGCTTTGTTAATGCTGACCTTGTTCCTTCTCCCTTGCAGGTTGCGGTGAAACCCGGAGATGGGTGAGGTAAGAGAAGCGCAGGGTGCTGCCAGGACTGGCTACTTGCCCAAGTAAGAATTGTTATTAATGCTGTCCTTGTTTCTTTACCTTTGCAGGTTGCAGCGAACTCTGGAGATGGGCGAGGTAAGCAAAGCGCAGGATGGATTCAAGACCAGTTACTTCACAGGTAAGTGTTCTTGCTCGCTAATGCTGTTCTTGTTCTTCCAGGATATTAATGGAATCCGGATCTAGGGCTTCAGGATCGGGCCGTCGGAGAAACAGATGAGCAGGAGCTGGACACGGTGAGCGTTACGCTGCAGGAGTGCAGAATAACGCGAAGCGTGTTCTGCTGTTTGGGTGTGGTTTAAATAGCCCAGGGAAAGTAATTCCAGGCCAAGTAGTTCCTGGCTCAGCCACACCCAAAACACTAGACCGCATGCCTTAGTTCTAAAGAACTGAGCTGTGTAATAGGCCTCCATGTTGGATTAAGGTCCAAAACTGGTATTGCTTTATTCCTGATAATGAGCCTGGCGCCAAAGGCGCCAGGACTGACTCATGTATGTTTCTGATGGTGTTTAAAGGCCCTTGGGGCCAGTGTGAAGGGCTTTAGCCCCACTGCTGCCATTTGTGCTTTGGATATGTTATAGCGGATGGTCAAATTAAGTGAATTTCATCAATGTACCTTGAAATTATCACCCCATTGGTGATTGCTGCCCAATATTAAATTTGTGATTTTCTTTCATGGTCCATTGTGACCTAGGGTATTTGTAAAAGGGGGTGTGAGACGGGTTGGGTGCCAGCTCAATCTGAATTCTAGGAAATTAAGTAAAAGTGTTCTAATTGTGTGCTGCATCCTAGGCTAGTGGCAAGAGTCCTGGTCTGGTGTGTGACGCCCGATTAGAATCCTTAACAGATTGGGGGCTCATGACAGGGATTGATAAAGTGTTTCCGCCCGTGACCGCCTAACACAGCTGGCTAACCTTCAAGGTAGTGATACTTTGTTGGTTAGAAAGCTGTGTTACGCTGTCGAAAGCGTCTCCCCAAAACATAAACCCTAAGTACCAGGCCTGTGTGTGAAATTAAAGTAAAATCAATCCCAAACTAGACAAAAAGCAACAGAATACAGGTTATTATTATATAAATAAATTAATAAAGAAACAACACTCTCCATAATGACCACAGTAGAAATAAACATGGCTAGGCATCACCTTCTGCACAAATTATTTGTCGAGGGGAGTGGACACAGCAAGATGAGGAAGTCTGGCTAGAAGTCTGGCTAGAAGAAATGATGCAAAAGGTCACCACCATTGACATGGATATGGATATGTGGCTAGACGGTGGCCTATTACATCAATCCTTGAGCGAGTTGTACATGACCCCAAAAATTAAAGAAGAGCAGGTTAAAATGGTCAGGATCACAGCCTACTTATATCTCCATATGGGTATTATGCAGAAAAAATCTGAACAAAATAAAACTCTTGCGCAAAACCAATCTGAACTCTTAACTCAAACCCAGACTGAGCAGCTAAAAGAGGACTTGGCTCTACAACAGCAAAATAATTCAGACCAAGAGGCCCAATTAAATGCATTAAGAGTGAAGTGTCAAGAAAAGGTAGACTCTTTGGAAGAGAGTCAACTGAAATTAAAACAAGTGAGATACAATAACGTCAGCGCAGAGCAAATAATCACTTTACAGAATCAGATAAAAAAATTGGAAGAGGAAAGTAATAAATTAGTTATGAAAGAACTCCACTTTCAATCAGAATTTGATGAAGAGCGCCAGAAATTAGGTGCCATAACGCAACAAAGGGAGGACCTGGCTGGGCAAAGGGGTGCTCTATATCAGGAGAAAGAGGCCCTGTACCAGGAAATGTGTAAATTAAAAACCAATCTGGAGAGAAGGGACTGACTGGCATAAAAGAAGAATGTGAAAAATTAATGGGACATAGGAGACAAATGAAACTCGAGTTAGAGCAGGCCATAGAGGCTCAAACTATGCAGAAGAAGGAGGTTCGCCTCCTGCAACAGAAAGTGTTTCAGTGTTCCCAGACCATACAGGTAGCTCAAAGAGACAATGAGGCCCTCTGTGTGGAGAACAATGGACTCCACAAGCAGGTGGCAGCTCAAGAGCTGGTCATAGGGCCAGTCAAGCCCTGATAGCGGAGCAAAAATCCCAGACCTTCTATCAAGAGGTAGTGGCTCAGAAGGAGAAACTAGGGAGGATGGAGAAAGAGTATGCTAGGCTAAATCCAAACGTGAAGGACCCTGAACACATAGAGAGGGACAGGGCAACCCCTGATCACAGTGTGATGCCCTCTGTACTAAGGGCCTCAAACCCACTTACCAATTTGTATGCCCAGGGCACTGCTGACTTCATGTCCACCGGTGCACAAGAACTGGGTGTCATGGGGCAGCCAGATTTAAAAATAGGCCTAGCATGTTTCAGCGGACAGGTCAGCGCCCCTCAGAAATTGATGGACCGGCATCCCTGTATCAATACAAAAATATTATGGCTGATGTCTCTGACCAGGAAGCCTCATATGAGGAGAAAGTCAGGGAATTAGATATGCAGAAGCATTATCTCCAAAGGGACCATTTGGTTCCTAGAAGAAACTAGGCCTCACCATTCTGCGAGCCCCTCACAAGCTCATAGAATCAGGGAGCGCCTAGAAGATCATGAGGGGACCTCCAATAGTAGCCGCTCTGAGTCTGAGGGTGAGTGGACTCAGGTGACATGGCAAAAGAAGGCAAATAAACAGAGGAGCGTTCTGGTGAAAGACCCCATTAGACAGATTAAGGCTATTAGGAATTTCATAACACTGTACCACAAAAATGATAAATATTCTGTCTTGACGCATCTGGAACTCTATGAACAAATGATGGACACTTTTCACATCAAAGATAGCCAGAACTGCATAGATTATGCTAAATGGACATTCTCTCCGGAGCACTACAGCTTCTTTGCTGGACTGGAAGATCAAAACCATTCAAGATGGTTCACCTATAAGGCAGTCATCTTGAAGCACTTTTCCGTCCACAGAAACCCCCACGAGTCTCGAAAATAGGCCAACAATTTGCAATGCGGAGAAGAGCAGGCCCCAAGGGAATTTGTGCAGGAGCTAAAACGCGCCTTTGCACAAACTATGAGGCGGGTGCGCACTAATTCCAGAGAATTCATAACCACTTATTTTCATGCGCTTCCGAAGTACATAATGACCCAGTGGTGAGGGATTTTCATGACCAAAGATCCCTGGACTGGGTAATAAGCGGGCAACCCGTATCTATGAGGTTCAAAAACCTGCAGAAAATAAAAACCAGATGAAAAAAAAACAACCAACACCAACACCCCCGCTGCTGCTAAGGTGGTGGAGGTGAAGGTTGCCCCCATTTTAGACCTAGAAATGAGGGGGCCTAAAAACAAACCATCCCAAAATCAGCCAAATCAGAGGCAAAGAAGGCCATCTGATCAATCAGCAACAGGTGGCAGTCAGGAAGGTAACCCCACCAATGGGACCCCTAACTCTCCTGATTACATAAGTCCCAGATACAAGGGCATCCAACCTATCTTGGGGTATGTATGGACTCCCCCAGCCCAAGGGGGGGATCCAACCCGGTAAGTACTGCCCCAGGAAACATCCCTTCTAACTTCCCTCAAGGGGCAGTAATCCCCCAAATCTTGGGATCAGTTTCTTTCCCGGTATCTACCAAACCCAACCTGCAGGACAACCCTCCTTTCTTTCCCCAATTTCAGGAGTCCAGACCACCCAATCCGGGAGAGGGGAGGCCAAGGGTGGTGGGTTACCAAAATCCCCAATACCCAGGGTACTCCGGGAGAAGCGATAGTTACCCTTCCCGCAAACCACCTAGATATGAACAAAGACCCCCGTACCAGGCAGAACGAGTGTCCCAACTGGAGCGCCAGGTCCAGAACCTCACGCAGGATCTCAGTCACATGTTGAGGGCTCAGCAGAACCCTCAGATGAATATGGCGGCTCAAAATCCCTCAAACCAAGGGTCTGTCACCCCAGAACAATGACGGGGAGAGAACCCACACAACTCACTGTTTCCAGAGGCGGAGGCACGGGAGGAAGGGGGGTGTAAAGCCCTAGAAGAAGCTTCCTTCCTCACCCATGAAAAGCCCCTGGATACCCCGCAACCATGACTAAAATGTCTTGCCCTCGAAAATCTACCCCCTCAGGGAACAGAGGGTGGCTAGGAGAAATAAAGAAATCAAAAAGGCCCATCTTATGGAGGAAGTTAGTGTCCTCCAGTTTGAAGGAGAAGAATCCTTAGAGGATTCTCGGAAGAGAATCTTCTCCTTCGGGGATTGGGGAATTCCTCCCAAAGAAAATGGGTTCCAAGAGATCTGAATGAAGACTGGGTGGGTGTGGTGACTGATTCAGAGTCACCCATCCCTGAACCCCAGAATTGTCAGCCTGAGAAAAAAAAATTAATGGAGGTATCCTCCCCACAAACTGGTTCTAGTGACGGCCACAGGGTAAGAGGGGGCAGCACAGGACTAACGGGAAAAGGGGGATTCCAAAACCCCATCTATTTGAGGATGCCAAATTTTTCTTACAGATTCCCAGACTCTGGCACGGAAATTTGTCCAAAACCCCACTGTGTCGGAGTCCAAAATAGAGAAATTGACCACCCAGCTTGCCCAAAATGCCCATTACCTTTGCCTGCTTGAGGAGAAAGAGGGGAGGTTCTATGCCCCCGTTGAAGTGCAAGGGCAATGTGCATTTTCAGCACTTGGGGACACTGGATCCCAAGCCACTCTTCTGTCAAAAAGGACCTTTGAGCAGCTAAATTCCGGAAGGGGGGAGAGACACCAGATCCCTCTCACCCCTCTTCCTGGACACTCCAGAACTTCGAGGGGAATGAAATTCCTGTTAAGGGGACTGTGTATCTGGAAATAAAGATTGGCCGACATAAGGTGATACACCTGGTCATAGTCGTGACTCCAGAGGGAACCCCATCTCTATTAGGGAATTACATCCTTTGCAGGTTGTCTCCCCTAATAGACTGTGTGAAAAAAGGTCCTCTGGACTAAGACTAATGTGCCAATAAAATTAAAACAGAGTGTCAACCATATTAGTTTAAATGGCACCTGCTAGATGGTTGAACAAAAGTCTGATCATATTGAGTTTCATTTCCAAAATAATCAAACACCTGACGTTACAGTAATTGCTGTAGGACAACAAACTGGTGATGGGAGCTCCTCTTCATTCCTGAAAATCAACCTTCCTTCCAGTTTCAAGCGGCATTGCACACTGTAAGGAAATACATTGAAATTTTATACTGATTCACAATCTGAAAATCCCAATTCTATGGTCAAAAGTGATGAAAAACAAACTCAGGGTTTAGCTGACATTCAGAAGATTAGAGAACAGTTGTTCCTCCCTATTCAGGTAAATGAGGGGAAGGAGTCTGTTCTCGCCCGAGTGTGCGTGAACAACAGAAAGAGCTTCATCAGCGAAGCCATGTTCAGAAAACTCCATAAAGATCCAGTCATACCCTCATTTTAATTGATTGATAAGTGGGAAATGGGCCTGGAAACTCCCAATTCCAAACATCTCCTGCCTAGCAGGTGTATGCTTAAAATTTCTATAGGTGATAAAAGCATAGAGCATAATTGTTGGGTCGTGCGAGATGTCCCTGCTGCATTATACTTAGGCAGTGACATTCTCAATCGGTTTGCAATTAATTTGGACCTTACAAATTACAAGGCCTGGTCCCGACCAGGGGGCAATCCCTTGGGCTTTGATGACTCTGAAAAAGCATTTCGGTCAGCCCAATTGCTGCCATATGCATTTGAAGTTCTAATTGGAGAGGAGGTCACCATCCCAGGATGGACCCGACAATTCCAATTGGACTTAAACATTTAAAGAGGACAGAAACTGCCAAATCCTGACGCCTATGTACAGCTCAATGCCCATCTCCAACAGCAGGGGTTGGGGTTAAACCCAACACCATTAGTCAATGTAGAACACAACACCATTGCATTATTGATGGATAACAGCAACCCTAGGAGTATCACTCTGGGCACGGGCACCTTTATTGGAATGGCGGTTGATGACCGTCATTTTTCCATGGATCTAGGAAATTAACTGATAGGACCAATCCCCAATGACTGTTATGATCATGACAATGATGATGACATACCACCAGACAGGATCTTCACCCGGCAAGGGGGGAATTTCCTGGTGTACTCTTCCTGCCCTTACGGGGAGGAAGAGGTGACCTGTGACGTCTGGCAGGATTAATTGATATTCCAGGTCCACAATGACTGCCTCTCCTACCTGAAATCCTCTGTCCAGGTCAATACTCTAACCAGAGACCTCTCCAGCCAGCTGGAGGAGCCCGCTGAGATAGCGAAACCCGAAGTCTTTCCCGACTTCAGGCAAATGGTTGAAGAGCAGGTCAACCTCGCTGATGCCTGTGAGACTGAGGAGCAAAAGCAAAAGTTGAAACAGGTGTTCTTAGATTTCCAAGATATCTTTGCGGTGGACTTGTACGACTGTGGTCGCACCGAGATACACACTACCACAATTCCCACGGACCCTGGAATGACTCCTGTGTTTGTGAAGCAATATCGCTTGCCTCTCACATCTATGGAGTCCCTGATAGAAATAATCAAAAATCTAGAGTTCCGTGGGATAATTCATCCAGTCCACAGCACCTTTAATAATCCAGTGCTGGGGATTTTAAAACCAAATGGCCAATGGAGACTTTGTGCAGACCTTAGGGAGCTGAACAAATGGGTCCACATGTCCCGATGGCCTCTTCCCTACATGACCAAGGGCTGGCCCAGATCCAGGGGTCTTACAAATGGATACTGGACAGTGCCCGTCAGTAGGGAGGACCAATACAAGCTGCCCTTTACCTTCCGGGGGCGGCAGTACACGTGGACCCGGACTCCCTTCAGATATATTGACTCCAGCAACAAATTCAACATTTTCCTAAATAAGGCCATGCCTGACTTGGGTAAAAGGGGTAACCTGGCCTATGCGGATGATGTCTTGATTAAAAGCTCAACTGTGGAGGAACACATAGCGGAAATCCGTTATGTCCTGACCCAGTTGAGGGTTGCCGGAGAAAAATGTCCTTCCAGAAGGCACAGAGGTGCAACTTCTTGGGACAACCCGTGTCAACTTCTTGAGACATGAAATAACTCCTGAGGGTCTCTGTCCCCAGGAGAAGAAAGTGGAAGCACTATTAAAACTAAAAGACCCCACAACTCTGCGTGAGCTAAGAAGCCTCCTTGAACTGACTAATTACAGTAGGAAATTAATTGAGGATTACGCAGAGATCACAAGATCCCTGATTCATCTATTGAAGGGAGGGTCAAGTGGGAGTGGGGTCCAGAACAAGCTGAGGCAATAAAACAATTCAAAAGAAGTCTCTCACAAGTGCCTTGCCTAGCTTACCCTGTCAAAAACAAGGAGTTCTTCTTGGAGACAGGCTTCTCGAATACATGCTTGACAGTAGTATTATATCAAAAGCATGACAAGGTCAATAAAGTAATCTCCTAGGCAAGCAAGACTTTATCCTCTGTGGAGGAAAAATTCAATGATTGTGAGAAGGCACTCCTGGCAACAGTGTGGGCATTGAAAAATTACCGCTTGTTCATCCAGGGGGAGCACATCATAGTGGAGACTCCCCACTAGCCTTTGCAATATCTCCAAAGTGACAGAATCCGGGCCGGAAATGTGAATAATTCCAGAATTACTTCCTGGATTCTGTCAATGCAAGGCTTTCCTGTGGAGGTTAGATATGGCCAAAACAAGAAGAGTGCCCTTGCGCAAGGTCTGGCTGACTTGCATGATTGTGCCAGAGAAAACTGTCTCGAGTACGAGTGTCTCAAAACCCAGGACAACATGGAGGAGTACCTGAATTCCCCGCACAAAGTCTATGAAGAAGACAAGTGCGAGGGGATACCCACAGTGTATGTGGATGGGTGCTCCTACCATGTTGAAAACAACTGGGAAAAGGAATTGATGGCTGGCATTGGGAATGTCTGGGTGAGTGATGCCCCGGAACCCTCCGCTGGGTACAAAATCAGTCCCTGCAGTAGTCAGGTGGTGGAGTTGATGGCAGTTCATCAGGCCAACCTCACTGACGTCCAGCACTAGCACCTGGTAAATTGGATGACCATGGGAAGACCGTCTATTGTAAAAGGGTTAAGGGTCATTCCAGGATAGAGGAGCCAGACAAAACTGGAAACAACCTAGCTGATCAGCTGGCCAAAACCAGAGCCATCTAGGGGGATCTCCTTGAGATCGAGTCCCTGTTGGGGGAAACCCAGGTCACTGCTGCCACTAGGTCCCAGACAAATGCTCACAGTGAACTCTCAACTGCCCAGTGGAGTAAGGAGACCCCAGATGCTGATTTAATCATGGCACAAAAAGGGGATCTGATTATTGGGAAATGTTATCAACACATTGAGGACCCTAAGAACTTTCCCCTGACGATACCGATTGCATTGGGAAAGAGGACCTCAGAGTGTTGATGAAATGTCCAAAAATGTTCCGAATCCAAGACGGTTTGCAGGTGAGGAGATCCATATATGGCTGTGACCAGTGGGTGGTCCCTACCTCATTCCGAAGCCTGATGCTAAGTCACGCCCATGACTCGGCCACAGCTGGTCATCAGGGGTTGCACACTACTCTAGAAATCTTGCGGGAGGTTGCATACTGGCCACACATGGGGCAGGACCTCAACTAATATTTAAAGGGGTGTATTTTGTGTGCACAATTTCAGCCAAGTTCACTCACACACCGAGCTCCCCACAGTGTATGTGGATGGGTGCTCCTGCCAACATCTCCTGCGACCAAAATGTCTCCATTTAAGCTAATGACTGGACGAAGGATGGTTCTACCTCAGCATCTACTCTATAGAACAAAAGAGCAGACACTGATAAATGCCTCCACAACACATGAGTATGTTGAGAATCTAAAAAAACACCTTCAGCATGCTTTTGCGTACGCTCAGCGGAATCTGGAAAAATCAGCAGAGGGGATGAAGACTCAATATGACTTAAAAACAACCAAAAAGTAATACCAAGTAGGAGACAGGGACTACTTGTATAATTTCCAAAGGAACCAGACCAAGGAGCGGAAATTTCTCCCTTCCTGGCATGGTCCTTTTGAAATTGTAGATAAAATTTCACCTGTCACCTACAGAATCCGCAGCCCCAAAGGAGAGCTGACAGAAGTGAAATGGGTCCATATTAATCAGTTAAAGAGTTGTCATCCCAGGTACACTTTGCAGCTGATAGAGGAGCCCAAGGAAAGTCAAATAGAGGCAACACCCATAGAATAAGAAGCCAGAGAAAGAAAAAGCAGAAGGGAATAGGTAGGTACATAGGTATATCTATCTAACAGGGAGTACTTTTCTTCACTACCATTGCATAAAGGGATCACAAAACATGGTGTAAATGTGAATAGTTATCTTTGCCTTGTTAAGGAATTATTTGTTGATGTGTTTAAGTACTTTAATGAATGTAATGTCTGTTTGTCCCACTGATGCCAACCTTCCGGGAAGACAGTCAGTGGGAAAGTGGTGTAATCTGTCTTTATCTATCCACTAGTTAGTACCAATTCCGTCCTTCGTAGACAAGGAGGACTTCCCAAGGGACCCGGAAAGAGGGAGTCGTTCCACACTCCAACAAAAGATAAGGGGAGGATTGTGGCATACCGTTCCCGGATGGAGAAAAAAAAGAACTCTGCCCAATGAAACCCAATTTTCCCTACTTTCCCTCAACAAGAGGTCTCGTGGAAGCAGGGGGAGGGGGAATCTGTGGGATACATCAAGCAGCCCAGCAGAACTCCCCTACCTCACCAAACTACATCTAAGCAGTTACCAGCAGAATGGCTGCACTGGCTCTGTTGAGCACTATCGCCTTGCATTAAAACTGCGCTTTGCAGTCTCCAAAATGATGGCTGTGCCGTCTTACCAGCAACACATGGGGCGAGATAGAACATGGAACACCCCGAGAATGGCTGCCAGTGTGTTCCTTATGTGCACCAAAGAAAAGAATGCAAAGGCAGGACTGCTATGCTGCCAGCTCAAAACGTTTTCACTGAGAAAGAAGATATTCTGCCTTTTAAAATGACTGTGCCCTGATGCTCTTTTTCATCTGTTCAACAGTACACAGTTCTGATCCAGTGACACCCAGCTAGCTCCCTCCATATTTAGGTTGTGTTCCAGCAAAAAGCGGGCATTTCTCATTGAATGACAGGCTGTACCAGGCAAGACCTGTGAAATAACAAATAACTTAACTTCAGCCGTACGCAAAAATGCTTTACCTTTGCAACAAAACATCACACATAAACCCTTCATAAGAAACTTTCTCTCTCTTTGCTTGTGTCAGTTTCATTCGGCCCTTGCTTTGAACAGATTCCTGTGTAGTAGAAATTGACTATGGCCATGGAAATTCTCAGAATAAAGATACCAGGGAAATCTGCATTTCAAAGTGACAGCAAAAGAAAAATGAACCACGTGTAAATTGGTGCTTTTTACAAACAAAAAAAGATCTGTTTAAAAGTGAAATATTGAATGAAGGCCCTGTCCTTGCATAGAAATGTGATGGGGGTTTGTGTTAAAACATATATAGGATTTTTAATGCCAACAGTCTTGCTTTCTGGTTCAGGAAAAAAAAAATAATAATAAAGTTACTGTGAAACCAGCAGGAGTGGTTTTTAGGCCCTGGCTTCAAAGGACTGACTACAGGATCTACCTTCCTCCAAGTGTACCAGCATATGGGGCCTATGAATAGGCAGGCTGAAGCATTTCACGCCCTCATCAGACCCTGTGGCAGTGCTCCAGCCGGGTACAGTGGATTTCTGGGACACGTAGGTGTGACTTTTTAAGCAGCCCCTCCCCTCAACTTAAACTGGGGAGGCAACTCCAGAGCAACACTGGGAAGTATGCCCTTATTTGGAAGACAATGCTGGCCATTTGGGTCAAAAGACTGTTCTGAATTAATAAACTTTAATACTTTATTTCTGCAACCGGAGAACGCAGGAATGCAATGTTTAACAGTTTAAATGTGATTTTTGTGGTATTAAAACAAGATATTGTGGCTGTCCCTAGTATGTAGGGAACGCAAACAACAGAAACATGTAAATCGTGGTAAAAGTATACTTGGTGCAACTTTAAAATGTAATGCAGACATGTTCTGTGATAATAGGTACCCATATATAAAATTGTAGAACTTTAGGTGAAATATTTCCCACTGAAAAGTGTGAAAGATTATTAGGGCGGCAAAATGACAAAGTACAGACTTGGGAGTCGGAATGCCATGCTCAGTATGAAATGTGTCTATGTGTCTATGTGATTTTCAAAAATGCCACAACTGTAAAAATGTACAATTTATGTCATAACCAGGGCTGGACTGGGAACTAAAAGAGGCCCTGGAAATAATTACTGGGGACCAAAAGAGGCCCTGGAAATAAAGTTCAAAGTGGCCCTGTATGACACCTTTTCAGCAAGCCCAATGCTTTTCCCATGAGAAAATTTGGAAATACCACAGAAAAGAGGCCCAGGGTGCAGAGGCCCACCGGGAAATCTCCAGAGTTCCCTATAGGCCAGTCCACCCCTGGTCATAACTGATTTTTGGCAAAAATGACTGTGGGAAGGCATGGGCAATTTAAGCTCACACCATAAAACTGATGCCATGTCCTTGGAAATTAAATAAAAGTGTTTTATTTGTGCGCTGCATCCTAGGCTAGTGGCAAGAGTCCTGGTCTGGCGTATGACGCCCGATTAGAATCCTTAACAGGAGTGTCCTATCTTCCAACTACTTGATCCCTCTGCTGGTCTAAATTGCACAACAGAGGCTTACAGTTGTGGGAAGAATTCTTCGTCAACTGGGTTCCAGAGCCATAGCCAGTCTGAGCACTAAATGGGGTATTGGTATTGATTCATGACAAAAGGTGGCCCCGAAGTGTTATGTAGAGAAATTAAGCCCACAATTACACAATCACAGTAACCTTGTTTACAAAAAAAAACAAAAATAAACTGCCTACATAAATCTCTGTATTTCTCACGCACATAATCAGACCTACATATGTTTCATTCTGAATAGCAAAAACATTCTAGTTATAAATTTGCCGCTTGTCGGCTAATGTATCAAAACTCTCTTTGCTTCAAAATATTTCTAAATTACCCATATGTTGCACAAGAAATGATTGTAAGAATGTTGCTTTCCCCAATGACACCAAGTGCTGGAATCAGAGAACTTTTGCATACATCACATTTCCCATGTAAATATGGTACTGATGGTTGCTAGTCTGTGTGTACAATTTCAAAGTTTGTTTACACTGAGTTGCATCAGAATGTTGTCGGTTTTGTGCTATGGATGCAGTGTTATTGATTCAGAACACACAGAATTTTGGTTCACACACCCGACCTGTGAGAATGGTTTTAGGATTATATTAAACAGGTAAATGACACAATTAAACATGCTCTCATTTCCCACTCCTTATTCAATAGCTATTGCCTTCTCAGAACACATCTTATCAAGTAAATATTAATTAGGCTGTGGTAGGACCGTCTTCCTCTCACAGCCCAAGTGTCATATATTTTAGCTGAACAGAGGGAAATACATTCAGGAGATATGAGGATGATTACAAACTGTGTATTCTTTTTAATGCTTAGTGTAGAAATGTTAAAGCACAGACAGCATGCCAGTAAAAAGTCACATTTGAATTGTGAGTACTCACAAACTGACACTTACAAATGACCCCTTTGCCATCTTCTGTGTACGTCAGGGCTTCGAGACAGATTATCAGTTTTTTGGTACATGGTGAGAACACTTTAAACATAGGTTTTGCACTGTGATCCAGTGGCCCTTTTGTTTATGTAAATAGTATCCAATGTTCCAGTAAATTGTAAATAATGTTCTACTGGGCTCCATGCTACATCCCGTAGATTGTCGTGGCTTGGCATGGCTTTCGGAAAGATGTCCTTGGGGAATGGTGTTTAAAAAACTTAGAGAGCATTGTTTAATATTCTCAAAGTGTATGTGTAAACAATCTTGGAGAGCATTGCTTAACAATCTCGTGGAACATAGTTTAATAATTTCGGAGAGCATTGTTTAATATTCTCACAGAGTATTGATAAACATTCTTGGGGAATATGTGTATACAAACTGGAGGCTATATAAAGGGAGGTTCTGGGATGGGGAGACATAGCTGTTTGAATTTGTCACTGGATGCTGTTGAATTGAGGCAGAGCTGAGGGCACAAGGAGGTTGGATAACCTTTTCCATTCTGTCTTATGGAGGAAGGAGGGGCACATTGCTCTTCTTTTTCTGACCTGGGATTTTTGCAGCTTTTACAGCACTAAAATTGATTTTCGGTGGATATTGGATGGCACAGGCTCCAAAAGCTTCCCTTTTCTGCTTTTGAGAGAACGATTCCTTTTTGCAAGACCCAAGAATGATCATAGGTCGGATACATTAATTTGACATAGAGCCCTTTTTAGGGCTGCCACTTTGTCTGGGTTCGGGTGCATAACCTGATCAAAGAATATGTGACCAGAAAATGTCAGAATCCTTTCTTTGAACTAGCATTTGTCCTTGTTGAGGGTCACCCTGTGTTTTGCTTTTCCGACATGTGAAATTACTTCACAGCTACTCACCCTATTACACGGACCAAAAGTTCTTAGACTCAGGAAGTCAATAAAACACACTTAGACCAACAATTGGAATATAATTGGTTCTTTACAGGCCCTTTATTCACACTTAATAAGCATAGAGTTAACTATTTGAATAGATGCAATTGGTTATACATAACCACACAAGCAAGGATGGTTATTAAAGGGTCTACATCACTGTTAGTGCAGTTGAAGGAGAAGACTTCATCTCTGCCACGACAACACTACCGAGTCCCGAGGCAGGTAGGCAGAGAGATTACACATACTAACGGGGTCTGGGACAGAGCGTGCTCCCGCTCAGTGAGCCTTGATCACCTGGGGTTCCAATTCTCTGTCTACCGTCAGGATACCTCTTCTATTCATTTTAAAACATTTATTTACGAAGGGTCCTGGGTTGGTGGAATGCCTGACTAGCCCTATCTCTAAAGGGATGGTTCCCTTAACTGATGCTTCTAATGGCCGCCATTGTCTAATAGTCTAAAATAAAAGTCAGTCTGTGTCTAAACCTAAACTTGCCCTCACGCTTCACAAAAATGTTATAGAAAGTCTTTTGAAAAGGAAAAATAGTGCTTCAACAATAATGGCAAAACCAAAGTTGGATTCAGGTGGTCTTCTCACCAGGTGCAATTTGGTCAATGTTACAAAGCTGATCAGGATGTGCCTTTTCCTTGTGTACAGTCTTTCTTGCACACCATCCTCTTAAGAGGTAGAATCATTTTTTTTTCTTTTCTTCAGCGTAACCACTCTGACCCTTTGCCCCTCTCTTTGTTTCTTGCTCTTACTTTCCTTTGCACTTTTTTATCTTCTGGTGCATCCTGCACCATTCTCATGTATACCTTTATCTTTTCTGCACAAACTTGCTCTGTTCCTTATTCCTTCTCTTTGGTGTGCCTCTTGCAAGCTACTTTCAGTCTTCCGTGCTATCTTGCACTTGTTTCATTCTTTTCAGGTCACTCGCCCCCTTGTTATACTGTCTTTTCCTTTTGTGCCTCTTGCCCCTTTTCCACAGGCTTCTGGACCTCTTTGTATTCGTATTGTCCAACTTCATTGCATTTATTATTTCACACACGCCCGTCTCCATAGTTTCACGCTTACACTGTCACTTGTATCTTTCCAATGTTGGAAACTTCCCGTCAGCCCCAATCGAACACTCATACAAATGCGGTCCTCTTTTTTACATGTTTCTAGCATTACTTTGTATCGCACTCTTCACAACCCAGCTTTGCAATGCTTTCAGACTCACCGGGCTGACTTCTGCGCTGCATCTCGACAACGGCTCTTCGTTCCGAGGTCACGGTCTCGCTGCATGCTCTCGGCATCCCGGTCTCTGGCCTCTGGTCCTGGGCAACTCTGGCGTCTCGACTCTCCTCCCAACTCGATCTCCTACTTGCTCTCCTACGCGCTCATCCATCTGTATCAGACTACACCTTTTATAGTGAAATGGTGTGAATGGTTACTATTAAATGCCTGACCCTGCCTGACTCTTTAGTTGGATATCTTGAGTTATTTCTATGGTAGGTTTCCCTCATTTTCCCCATGTTATTCCTATGGGTTCGTTACTGATCTTAGATGCCTCCTCCTCATCTCAGTATTTGTTGGAAATTGGGAGTGGATATGGGGTGAGATTGGAGATACTCCATAATCGCTGAGGGAGAGTAGGTTGGGGTATTTTTGGGACCATGGGAATACCATGTCTGGCCCTTGGGTATCCTCCCCCAATCCCTCGTGACCCTCCACTCAGGTGATCCTTCCTCGCTTGTCCACCAGGGTCGGGATCCAAAAGCGATGGCCCTTCCCTGGCCACCTGAATGCAAGATCCTAAGGGAGTTGGTGGGAGAATACCGTCAAGTTTCTCACACCACACACAGTCAAATGGACCCTTTGGCCGATTTCTTCGGGACCATCATGATCGGTGAGACCCACAGGGTGGGCCCAACCACTGGTTTAATGATTTTAAGATCCAGTAGGCGCCTGATTTCTTCTTCCACCTGCTTCTCGATATTTATAGGAATGCCATAATAGTGTTGTGCAACAGGCTTGACTGTCTGGTCGATGTGGAGTCTCACCTTGCAATTTTGTAGTTTTCCAAGACCTTTGAAGAGGTTGGGGAATGCCTTTACAACATCACCATCCGGGGCCAGATATATGTGGGCCATCATGTGGTACAAGATGTGAACAAGGCCCATGTTGATGGCTGTTCAGAAACTCAGGATGCATCTGCTGTTAGCTTTGGTAGAAAGCATGTGCAATTGGATGCAGGCCGTATGAGACTTGTGATCACAGACGGTCGTGAACATCCCCTTACTTTGCAATGCTGTTTTGGGGCTGTATGGGAATACGTCCACCGTAGATGGTCTGAGTCTTGGTGGGTGTAGGAGCCTTTTGTATGCTTCCTCACTCATGACATTTACTGGTATCGATCAGAAATTCAGTCGGGTGTTGTGGACTTGTGTCATGCGCCCTCAAAAATGGAGCCTGTGGCTCCGCAGGAGAGTGCACCAACATTAAGTTGTGCCACTATGCTTTCCACGTCTTTTCAGCCGCGGTCTAGTTGTTATGAAGTATGGCCGCCGCCGGGAGCTTTTAATCTCATCACTCCCGGCAGCTCGCTGCGTTGCAACCGCAGTGCTGTTTTCCCTTTACTGCAAAGCCAACGCTAGTGCTCCTCTTTACTTTCCACACTGGAACTCTTTTGTTCTCTCTTTCCCTTCCACGCCACCTTGTTGGCGTCTCTGTTCCGATTCCTCGTTCCGGACCTCGTTCCGGATTCTTTCCGCATTGCTTCTAGGGGCTCCCTACCGCCTTGCATTACCACTCTCCTGTCAGCCTCCCCCTTTCTGTCTTCTCTCCCTGTTGCAGCGCATCTCTGGTGCTGCACACTTGTCTTTTCCCACTCACTTTTGCCCTTTCCTCTCCCGGCTCCTGGCTGGCTCTCTCTCTGCCCTCTCCAAGGTTCATTGACCGCTCCCTGCTCTCTGCACGGTTTGTTTCCCGGAATCTGAAATCCAAGACGGGCTGCTTCCTATGACCATCCCTGTACTACAAATTGCTATTGGGAGCATTAGATTGGGGGTTTTTACGCCATCTGAGGCTTTTTACCCATTCCGGCTATCCTGGAAGCGGGGCCCCATGACTGCTGTCTAATCAGTGGTCACTGTGGCTTCCTTCCGGAGCAGGCCTTTCCTCCACAAAAAAAGAGAGATTTCAGCAGCAGGAGAAGATCCTTGAAGACCTACACTGAAACCAGCTCTTCAGACACAGGTGAGGAGGAGGAGGTCAGTGATTCAGGGGAAGATTCAAGGGGAATTGACAACTTGTAGGACCAGCATGGGGCTGTGTTCTTTAGTGATCTCGTTGTCATGTGCCCCCACATAACCTTTCTTCCGCTGATCATCCGGAGAAGATGAGGATTCAATCCCTGAATGCGATCTCATCTCTACATATCTAACATTTCGTCTTGACCTGTAGGTTCATCTCCTGTCAGTGGAACTGTATGACGCTCGAGACAGCTGCTTGTCACCTTTCCCTTCAACTGGCTGGTATCTCTGGTTTTCGCGACTGGACTTTCAGTCCTCAGGGCGATGTTTTGGGTGTCGCCTGCTGCTTGTAGGGGAGGCTCCTTGGGATGCCGGCATGGAGGCGTTCCTGCATACCACCCTAAAGTGGTCATCGCCTCTGCAGGCAGCACATTTTTGACCCAGGGAGGGCATGTGCCCTTGTGTGGGAACTCATATCCACACCGGAAACAGGTTTTGTTGGTGCTCTTGGTGTTGGTGTTGTCTTGAGACGTCGGCGTTAGCTTCTTTTCTGACTGGTGGTCCCTCTGTGATAAGGACACCTTCACCCTGCCCACATAGACAACTTGCTGTGAGCTGTCCGAGTCCATCTGTGCCAGGGCTAGGATCTCATCTAGGCACCGTTGTTTTTGGAGTAGTTTCTTCCTGAACTCAGGGGACTCACACCCTACTATGACTTGAGTTTGCAATGATTCTTCGTTTGAATAGCGGTGAAATGCAGTGTTTAATGTGGATGCAGAGTCACATGACGAAATTGGTCAGTGTTTCACCTCTTTCCTGCAGGGTGGTATGAAATATGTTTCGCTCATAGTCCACATTGGTATGAGGCCAAAGTATGTGGCGAGTGCTTTTTGGATCGCCCCTGCTGCCAGGGTCACTACATTTATTTTGCGCTCATCGTTCATGGGGCCCATTGCCCCTACGTACACTTTGAAATCCTTTGCCCAGCGGACCCATTGCATGCCTAGGTTACTAGTATCAGTGAGGTCAAGTGCTGTGGGCAGTTGCCACGAAGGGACATCCCCTTGAACAACTTGGAACACTTCTGATGGGCGGGCAGGCACTGTGACCGGTATTTCACTGTCAGACATAGTGGCCGTGGTTTGATCCTCTCACCATGTGTCTTTGTTACCTCTGTGTTTCCTTGCACTTCTTTATCTCTAAATGTAGGCAGGTTCATAAATGACTATCCCAGTGGGCCCTTTATGTGAGTAGGGCCTCTGATCCCTCCATGCAGTGCATAGCTCCCCTCCTCACCTCTACTGGCTGGTTCCATGCAGAGCTGGTGCTGTCTTAACCAGCAGCAGCACTCCTTTTGCCTGCTGGCAGCTTAAATATAACATATGTGGGCCTGGGGGAGGCACCCATTAGTGATTGAGCCCAAATGCTGCTGCAGGAGGGCACTGCACAGCACCGTTGCCGCCCAGGGCTTGATAGCATGTGCACAGCACTTCCCGCGGGCACTTTGTATCCAGGAATCTCACCGCCGCTGTCTGTGACTTAATTATAGGGGCAATGCACTTCACGTGGGCACGTTGAATCAGCGCCGCTGCCCGGGACATGAAGGCTTTCCTTACTGCAGCTCACTGCCACAACCCAGGCCAAGCAATAACCAAGACACAGGCCGCTCCTGCGACAAGGTAGCGAATGCTCATGGCAGGCAGGCTCACCGGTTCCGGCCCCCTTCGTCGCCAATGTCAGCCCCTTTGCTGCCATACTGCAGGCACACAGGGCTCGGCTACTGGAATGTGCACAGCATTACAAATGATGGAGGCCCACACAGTGCAATTCGCTTCTACGTCAAACTTTATCTAACTGCCAAATCCCCCGTGCCTGGAAGCTTCCTCCCTTATCACGTCACTTCCAACAACATGCCCCCACCCTAGCCCCGCCTCATACATAACGATGAGGATGCCCACAATGTGAAAGCACGTGTTCATGACACTACTGTTGTGTCCTCGACCCAGGGCACAGGGTCCAGGCACACTTTTGCTGGGGGTCACCCAGCCGACACACATGGATGCAGGGATCACCCTGCGGGACCGTGAGGACACGGTCAGATCATGGCCTGGGGGCACCCAGGCCATCATGACATGCAGTGCCGTTGTTTCCCAACAAGGGCACCAGCAAACAGGTACAGATTTGCAGAGCAGGGGCTCTCCTGACATGGGGGCCTCAGGAACAGTGTTTCCCAGCAGGGGCACAGTCCTGCTAAAAGGGCCTTTCAAGGCAGGCCCTCTGCCTGCTACGCAGTAACAGCATTGCGCTGCAGGAAGAAAGGGACAGCAGGCAGGAGTCCGTTGGTATTGACTGATGAGCCGGAAACGGCTGCCCCTTTTATTGCGTGAATCACATTGTCACAGCATGTGACATTAGCGCAGGGACTCATTATCCCAGAAGGGTTGGCACACTACATTCCTCCTTTTCCATAACAAGACAAAACAAAACCAACAACAACTGACACCACAATAAACCAAAGGTCACAAACAGTAATGCTGGCTTCATTTGGGAGTCATTGGTTGGAACAAAGAATCAGACACTTAGACTCAGGCAGTTACAAACATGAAACCTACAATTAGCATTCTGTACATGCGGAGAGTGATAGTAAGGGTTGGTGGACTGCTGGTGGCACGTTTGTAGTTCTACCACCTATTAAGAGACCCTTTATTAACCTAGGGTGAGTGGAACTTTAGCCACTGAATGACACCATTGTCAGCTACTGGCACCATATAGAGCCGGATGAAAAAATGCAAGAGCACAGCTTCACATAAATATTTCAACAGGGCCCACTTTGAGCATATACATGGCAAGCAGGTGCATAGCATCAAAATGCACATTACTGAGTCCATTATCAAAGCTGCAGGAGACTAGTTCATAGTTGCACAAGCATCCGTTCTGGACAATCAAACTCACAGTTCAAGGGGCAGCAAAGCAGCACCTGGGGCCACAAGGGGCCCCATCGGCCTAGTCCATGGATGGTGGGGGCAGGCAGCAGCATAGCACTAGTGGCAGGGTGCCTGGCCATTCATCTCACTCCCCCTTCCAGGCAGGGGCACTGTTGGCATAGGACGGCGCACAAGCACTCTTTTCCAAAACTCTTGTGGCCAGGTACAGGCCTTTTCCCAAACACTCCACGGAGCGAACACCCACATTTTTCTTGAACAGCACTCCAGCACAACAAAGGTGCAGGCCTGGGTTGATATTGCCGTGCCCTGGGTCACTCTACCTTTTTTTTATCCATTTTTTTCTGTGGCTGTGTTTTTACACGCCTCCAATTTTGGGAGCACACACACACCGCTTTCCCACTTTATTCGCCACCGCCACCGCCACACTGAATGCAGGGTGCAGCAAACTCACTGATGACAGGTCGAACTTCGGTGCGGGCACCTGCGCTACTTTTTTTTTCAAACGCTCAACTCACAGTGGGGGTCATTACAACCCAGGCGCTCATTGCGCCAACTTTACCACCATGGTGTAAACTACGTTTACACCATGGTGGATGGCGGATTTACCGCCCCATTCCAAGGTGAGTGGGGCGGTAAATCCCCATTTCCCATTTTCCCTTCCCCATTCCCATTTTTGCCCCATAGGGCATAATGGGAGTGGGGAAGGCGCTAATTACGCCACCGTAAATTACGGTGGCGTAATTAGCATCATGGCAGGTTAGCGCCATGGATTTTAACGGCTGCTAAAAGCAGCCGTTAAAATCAGAATAGGCGTTAAGGGTTAACAACGGCGTTAACCCTTAACGCCTGGGTCGTAATGAGAACCTCGGGATCTGCAGGCAGAGGCACCCACCATTCACGGGCCTCTTATTGCACAGCTCCGACACTGGAGCTCTTCATTGTTCACCGCCAGAGACCCGGGATCTTCAGAGGGCCTTTTACATGTTATATACATTGTGCTGATCTGGAGCCCTTCTGGACTGGGTGATCTCCAGCCCTTTAAGATGAGTAGCAATACCCTGGAGATGGATGGGGATGCAGACCTTACTCATACATCAATAATTGAACCGACTCAGGTAGTTGGCAAAAAGAATAACCGTTTTAATATCAATTATCTAAAACAGGGAGTACAACAGACATCAACAGACGTCTCAGCACAAAATCTCTCAATGCATTACAAAAAAAAGCAATCTTACATAGCAAAAAATCATCATTGATGACGTTAACCTACGTATTACTGACGTCATCCTACGTGGCAAACTACAAAAATCTATTGAAGAAAGTGATTGTGTCTAAGGGAATGTCTAAGTATACGTTCTGCACTAGTATGGGACAGTGAATGAAAGTAATTGGTTTCTTAACATCAGGTGGGGCAACTACCCCCTCCCTTCAAAATGGCCACTATGAATGTCACTAAATACACAACGTCCCATTGGCTACTCAAACTATATGACCCTTAATTACGTGATCCCCTACAATTGGTTGGCACTCTAACCTCCGTCAGTACTTTTCCACCTACATCTAGCAGCACGCAGATTGGACATTCAGGTGCTGGTGAGCTCGTCTAAAACAGAGCTTCCCACCAATTAGAATATCCATCTATCAACACTTCAGTGGTCTGCTGGAAATTAAGACTTTGAACTTGTTCTTGGGAGTGTTCTTAGCCCTGGAGAATTCAGGGGAGTGAAGGCATGCTCTCCCCTCATGCATAGGTGTGATAGTCCTGTTTGTCCAACTTCATCTGTCCACGTGACTGTAGACCATGATTTCAAGCCTTTTAGTGTATTTAAAATACTGTTTTCTGATAGACCTCTGACGTCTTCCTTGTTTTGTTCATGCCTTCTGAACAGGAGCTGTTCTTTCACACGATTTTGTATCGAATGTCATCTCACTCCAGGCTGATAAGACCTTGGCTTCTTGGCTTGGCTTCATGGCTCATCCAGCCTCGCCTTTTCGAGATTCACTTTTAATTCATGTGTTTTCTTACTGCGATATACTGAAAATGAGGCCTTCCTTTTTCAGTCCAACTCTGCTATAACACGTAGTGGAAACATCCATCCTTTACTCTTTATGCAGATATGTATATGTTGGCGCATGCCGCAAACTGTTCACTATAAAGCTAGCCTCAAGAATACTTTGTCTGCTTGCATTTCTCTGCATCTGTACACATGTAAACTGACTTGACATCTTCATCATTTCTGTGGCATAAGCTTCTTCACCTTGGTCCAAAGATATCACTTATCGTTGATACTTTCTTGATGCCTTATAGAATATCTGCATTCTCTTGTCTCTGTATCGCTTCTATGCACTTCAGCTCGACTCTGCGTGACGTCACCATTCGTCTTGATCATTCATTTGCTCTGCTTCTTCCGGGATTTCATTCAATGGCCATCATATTTTCTCATATGCAGGTATGGTTTTCTCAATGGGAACCTTGCTTCCAGAATTATCTTTGATATCCGTATTCTTACTGGTACCGGGCGTGTCTCACACTCTGGCTCCCAACATATAGGCAATATGGGCAATGTGGTTGAGGTGGGGGTACTTGGCTCCTTCTCTACACTCCTACCACTGGACGATTCATCGACCACTCTCCCATCATCCTTCACATCTAGACATCCTTGTCTGAAGAAATGTTTCTTGGGAATCCATATCTTTATGACTCCCTTCAGGCATCCAGCTGATTTCACATGGTCATCCTTGTTCCATGTCATGAGCATGCACTGTCCACTTATACTGCAATAGATCCATCTTCCCACATACTTCTTATGGTTCTTTGGATACAGGAATTTCGTTCCCTAAGGTGCATGGATAATGGCCTTCATCAAGTCTCTGATTTCTTGATCTGCCAAGTTTCTGGCCTTCCATCCTGATTCAATATCGATCATGATTTTCATCCCTTTGGCTTTCTTTGCTGTCTTCTTACATTGTGTGATTATTATCTTGATCACACAGAATCAAGATCAGGGTTCCAAGGAACTTGAACATGTCTGCCATCCATTGTGGAACCCAGGAAAAGAGTGATCCTGTCACGACCCTCGCCCAAAACCCCCTCTGGCAAACCCATTGGCCAGGTGGAGTCAGGACTCGGGCCTCTAGAGCCTGGCATCCTCTTCAAAAGCCCTCATGGGGCTAGTCTTGCCGCCTATGGCGCCAGGCACATACACCATGAAAAACAATGTGCTTGGGAACTACTTTATTGTATTGTCAGCCAACATGGAGGCATCCACATAGCTTGGTTCCTAAGAACCAAGCTATGCGGTCTAGTGTTTTGGGTGTGGTAGCCAAGGGACTACTTTACATGGACTATTTTGTTGGGGCTATTTAAACCACACCCGAGCAAGACAACACGCTTCGCGTTACTTTGCAGCTTGCCACGTCGAACCTCTGAGAAGCAGAACCTGCATGGAGACAAAAGGAACATCATTAGCAGCAGCAGCATCTTACCTGCAGTCTTCAGCTTTAAACACTCGCAGCTACTGAGAACAGCTTCCTCGAATCTGCACGCCTCCCGGACAGAATGACCTGAAAGAGGAAGATAGAGGCAACATTAAAGAAAGCAGTAGAGACATTTACAAATTACGAACTGCTCAAAAGACTTACCTGGGTGGTCGCCTCTCGGCTGGCACCAGTTGCGCTGAAGAACACCGTGACCTACAAGGAAGGAAAACACAGGTTAGCAAAGACAAGACTTTGCAGCGCTGCGCATAGCGCTTACTTACCGCATCATAGCGGTCTTAATGCGCCATCATTTACCAGCGGGGCTCAACCAAGCCAGTTTGCGGCGCTGAAGCTCCGCATACCTAAGGGAGAAAAAAAGAGACCTTTTAAACAAAGAAAGGCGTGCAGGATAGCAACAAAACTAAAGAACAGCAATAAGACCTACCTGAACAATATCAAACGGGCCGGCATCAGTGAAGTAACTGGACCGCACTCGCCCATGGAAGACAACGCGCCCCTGCAAAGAAGGCAGGATGGAGAGCACGCCTAATTCTACCACAAGGTGAGGAGAGGGCGCCAGAGGGACTGAAATCATATGGGGGTGGAGGGAGGATACTTACCCCAGTCGGTCAGTTTTGAACACAGTCCTCCTGTATTTTCAGGCAGAACCTTCCCTGCAGACCATATCAGGGCAAATCTGAGAAGCATACCAGCGAGTAACCCAGCTGGGTGGCGTCCCTGTGGATACCAGGTGAGCGTAACAGATCCAAACCAGCTATCATCAGCAATGTCTTCTACTTCGTCTATCATCTGGATGTGTAGCTTCGTTAGCATCTCTATGGCCTCTGTCAAGGTTCCATTCTCGTCGTCATGAGAAGGTATGAATGTGCAACATGATTCCCCGATTTTTGCCCAAACACCTCCATCCATTGCTGTGATCATGTCCAAGATGTATCTGTTCTGAAGAGTCATTAGTCGTATGGCTCTAATCTCCTCTCTAATAGCATTGAATCCATTTATGAGTGTGTTGATTGTTTGCAGCAATTCCCATCTGGTAATCTGCAGCCATTTGGTATTTGCTCCAACCTGGATACTCGGCATGAAGATCGATGTGAAGACTGACGAAGTCTGACTGAACAGTCTGTGCTCATAAGGAATAGCATCAGAAGCTTCTATCAATTTAGCTAAGAAGTAGTTCTCTCTCTTCATTCTTTTTATCAGCTCCACAGATCTCTTCTTCCTCAAGTGTACATCTGCTTTCGGGAAACTGTCAAGATTCAGATCTCTTTTAGGAATCACCAACGCTGGAACATGAACATTCACCAGTGAACATCATCCTCCCCAATCCTTGGGTAGCCTCATATATGCTCTGGATCCGCAAGCCCAATAATGATCCATGATCACTGCTGTTCCAAATTTCATTCCTGGTACATCAAAGATTCAGCCACAGTTCTGGTTCTCTCCAACTTTTCTTGTGCCATTGTTTCCGAAGCACAGTTTTGCACTCTCCAAAGGCACTATCTACAAAGGTCCTCCTCTGTCTTTGAACCCAAGTCAGTAGCTTAGCAAGTCTCTGCCATAATGGCTTGCACCCATTTTGCACTATATCAATGAGTGGTTGATAACAACCAATGACCACCCAGGCTCTGCAGATAACCACTCTTCTTCCCATCCATCAGGTGTTATAACTAATCCCCAAATCTGCATTTGGCCTCTGTTCTTCCATCTACAAATGTCTTCTACAGATTTTCTTGGACTCTTAATTCTTCGGTTTACTTCCCATCTAATTCCAGTTCCTTCCTCCAGGTTTTTCATATCTGATCACGTGATTCTTGGAATGAGCTCTGTCTCTTGTCTTCTTGTCCTGGACATAGTCATCTTCATCTGGATCTGTCCATTCAGTTGCCCATTTGAGATAGGCATCTCGGCCCATGAACTGGCCTCTTGTCAGGCAGAGTGCTATGTGTGATAGACAATGTGCTGTCTGGAGGTCTATTTCAATAGCTATGAAGATCTTAGACTTCTCCATGCTATAAGGCAGGAGTGCACATACATAGCAATCCTCCTTCGAGGGCCTCCTTCCCACTTCCTTCATATACTGATACCAAATGTTATTCCCAAAGTGAGCCGTACTGTCCAGGTAATCGTTTAGCACATTATCATCCTCCCTAGCACTTCTCTTAGGTCTGGTTCTTTTCTTACGAGCTTCTATGACCATCTCATGTAAGGTCTCGGGAGGATAGCTCAGGGGCAACGTGCTTGCCTTGCAAGTAAGACGACATGGAGCAACACAGGTTTGATCCCCGGGTCCGCGCTTAGAAACCTCTGGGTATTAAGCGTGTTATAAATAACATATCATATCATGTCAGCATAGTTCTTCTTTACTAGACCACTTATAGACACATTCATCAGTGGACTGGGTGTGTTTACATGTGCTACCTGTGTAGGAGAAAGTTCCAGAAGTTTCATCCTGTCAACATATATTTTAGGCATCAAAATGTCTCACCTAATCTCTATACGTGATCTCTTTCTAAAAGGTAACCCAGGTTTATTCATCACAGGACCAGGTTCTCTCGTGTGCACCTCTAAACCTTGGAGGACCCGGTAATTCCTTGTTCGAGGAACCCGGACCTGGTACATGTCCATTCCCATTCGAGCCCCCATAGGGCTCAATGGGAATGGGGAAGGAGCTAACAACGGGCTGTTAATAACTGGCCCGTTGTCAGCTTCCTGGTCTCCTCGCGGGACCCGGTAAGGACGCCTGGTTTTACCAGGCGCCCTTTGCGGGTCCCAGGAGGTGACCTCGTAATAGGGTGGTAAGGGGTTAACAGCACTGGCACCATTACCGGTGCCGTTAACCCCTTACCGCCCACCTCGTAATGAGGCCCAAGGTCTCAGCTGCCTTCTAGTTGCCTCATTGGTACTCTTCTCTTGTATAGGAGGATACACAGGAGTCTTTGCTCCATGTACGTCTATGTAATAGGACCTGCGCACTGTAAGTGAAAGCAATATCACTATAAACAAAATGCAACCATAAATCATGCAGAGATATGTCCACTTACAGCAGTGACTTCCACATTCCCAATGAATGCCACAAATTGGCCTCTCATCAGACGACATGATGGTTTTCTTTCAGCATGAAACAAAAGTTCTTTAGCCAGTAGACCTTGGATCTGTCCCTCAAAAGAAAGTCTCATTCAGTTCTTAATGTTCTTGCAGAGTACCCGTTCACTTGCATGATAATATCTCTCTGAATTTCATTAAGCGCTGCACTGTTTCTCGGGTCTCTCAGGAATGTTCAGACGTCGGTTTGCCTCCCGACAAGATGTGGGCACTCTTCAATCAGCTAATAGAATACTAGGCTGACCAGTCTGTGTGCATTATCCCGTGACAGGGGCAATTGCGTTCTCCCCACTGAACTCAGGAAGCTGGAGAATCTGCTCAACAATTGCTATGAGCAATCTCCTCACACTTGGGCCATTCTTAGGATCTTGCAAGAAAACATGAATGCTAGTAATTCTCCCCACAAGTGCAGGATAAGCATGCAATATAAACACGAAAACTGCAAGAATGACCCGTGTCATTGGGCACACCATACTTGCCTCTGAACAGGAACTCAGTGAGAAACTAATCTGGATACTGCTCCCTCTTCCAGTTGTCGAAAAGGAAATCCAGATTTGGCATATATTTTTCTTTTCAATCAAGGCTTAAGCATGCCTCAGTCCAATGTCAACAAACTTCTGTGGCTCAAGAACACAATAACTTCCCTTAACTCCTTTTTAAATGACTGAAAAGAGTGTCTCAAAATAATCCACAATCCAATGAACTCTTTATCTTTATTCAGCAGCTTCTGCGTCCTTCTTTCTCACCATAGATCTAGTCTGCATGTGCTGTGGTTCTTCCCCGATGCTTGCTTCTGAAGGGTGTGGATGTGAAGGGGGTTCTCCAGCATAAACCTTTATGTCACCAAGAAAAGTTCAAGTGCATCTGCCTTGCACTCTGACTGCAGATGGTGTGACATCTTCCACAATGAAAGGGCAGTTGAAGTGAGGTTCCTGCCACTTTCTAGTGAAATTTCGGCTTAGAACCGCATCTCCAGGGAAATGTTTGGGAAGACATAATTCTTTAGTTTCACTTGTTGAAGCCTCTCCTTCTGTGTTCTGCGCCACCCCACACCCTTTTCGCTTGAGCTGATCTGAAATGACAGAGACACTTGAAGTCATACAAATAAGCTAATCACGTAGCTCCTTTCCTAACAATTCTGCAGTTGACTGGGCATCAAGTATAACCCTACCCGGAGGTGTGAGAGGTGTCCTCATTTGCCTCCCTGTCACTTTTTCGTGCGGGGTAAGATGGTGATCTGAACCTAGTTGATTTCTCAACGCGTACAATGCCCGTGGAAGGCAATGCAACCATCCTTTTTTCAAAGTAAGCTTCAATTTGGCTATTCTTTCCTTAAGCAAGCCGTTGAGTCTCTCACTGGTATTGTTTGCTTGCGGGTTATAAGCCGATGAAAACTTGTGCGTTATGCCAAGCAACAAACTTATTTGCTCAAAGATTGTGTTAACAAAATGAGGACTATTATCTGATCTCGATATTAAACATATTCCCCATCTGGGAAACACTTCTCGTACTAAAAATGTTGCTGCACAGGTGGAGTCTGGGTGTGTACACGGTCCAGCCTCAATCCACCTCAAGAAAGGACATACCACTACGATCATATATCTATATCCATTACATACTTGCAGCATGTCGACATAGTCAATATGTAAATGCTGAAAGGGGCCACTACGTCTAGGAATAACTCCCCTAATTGTGCACAATGTGTGCCCAGCAGTAAACCTTTGACATACAAAACAATTTCCTACATAAAATGCAACATGTTCTACTACATTTGGAATGAACCAGTTCTCTGCAATAGTTGCAGCAAGGTTCTCTCTAGTTGTGTGCGCAGGGTAGTGTAGCTGTTCCAACGCCACCCTTAACAAGGGTATAGGCATCACTGGTTTACCAGTACTGTCTTGTCACCACATTGCTTCAGAGGGCTTTAAAGAACACCCTCTCCATGTCCATAAGTCCTTCTCGTCTTGGGGTGCTTCCCCCAGAATCTCTAGCAATTGAGTTCTAGACAGGTTGTTATACCAATCAGACACACTCATCATTACCACCATACTTTCATTCACATTCGGTGTGTCAAATGACATAATGTCATCTGAGCATGCAACACGTTTGGCTTCCTCGTCTGCCTTTTGATTTGCACATGAAATCAAATCTGCCCTTTTGTGTGAGCTGCACATTTAACGACTGTGATGGCTACTGGGAGTTGTAGTACTTTAACAAGCCTGTCCAATAGGGCTGCATGTTGCACTGGAGTGCCGTCCACTCAGAGGTAGCTCCTCCTTTTCCAATGTGCTAGCCCTGCGTGCACCGTCGATGTCACATAGGCAGAGTCACTGTACACTGTTACTTCCTGGTCTGCGTGATTCTCGAGCACGACAATCAGCGCCACTAATTCTGCAGCCTGTGCTGAAAAATGAGGCGTAGTCGTGCACTTATTAATACCTGAAACTCCCCATTAGCCATGTGCTTTACCACAGCGGCACCTGTATATGTTTGTCCATCCTTCTGATCGATTCTCGAAGCACCGTCAATAAAAAGAATCTCCCCAGCTGACAACGCATTCTCTTTTACCCTCGCGATTTCATCATAGAACTCTTCATAGTTCAAGCAATCATGTGCATGCTCATCCTCTGCCAGTGGTTCTGCTATAAACATGGTGTCAAGGAGTTCCCCCCTTCTCACCTGGGTCTGTTCTTTGCTGGAGTCCTTGGTCGCTGCCTTCTTGCGGACGGACCGGTTTTGAACAAGGTTGCCTGAGTCTCTTCCGACGCGGATCCAGGAATCCGGGGAACTAGGAAAGGTGCAACTAGCACACAAGTCCAGGAAATAGGAGGAAAGGAGGGGGCAAGGAACGGGTAGATAGACAGGTACAAGGAAACAATACTGCGAGCTACGGGACACACATTGGATCGCTACTTTGCAATAGCACTGAGACGCGCGGAGCCGCGGAATGCGTGGTCTATTAATAGAATATGTTACGTCCCGCGCGTGGAACAAGAAAGGGGTTTCACGCTGGACGACCATGTTGGGAGTATTATGGAGTGCACACCCCGTTGTGTGTCACGGCTACAAAAACCAGGTGCAGGAGTGGCGCGAACCAACTACCCCCACTACGGTCTGGGCACCTGCAAGTCTAAGCTCACACAGGCCTCCGAGACCCCAGCAGGGAAAGAGGGTTAGGTTCTCGTTGGTTGGATGGGTCTCGAACAGCGGATAACTGGATAGAGGTTTAAGGGAAGGGAAAGTGGACAGGCAAGGGGACACATGGGAAAAAACAGCAGTCACAACATATTTACATTCTATTTCCCCACATACATACAGTGCTGTACAATAACTTTTGATGCAAAAGGCACTTAGCTCTGTGGTTGAGTGCTGGCCTCCTGCCTGTGCACTCTCAGGTCCGGAACTCGGAGCAGTTCGATGCTGCAAGAGAGTTTAGTATTGGTGGCCTGTGTTAACTCACAAAGGCGAAATACAACCACCACAAACCTACATTAGTGAGATATGCCACTTTGAGTTTGGTTAGTGCTAGCACATGCACATTACACCTATTTGGTTAATCTGCTCTCAGAGCTTAATAGTGCCCAACTAAAAGGGTGTTCAGAACATGCGGCTCAAGTTCACTGCACGTGGTCTTAGAGAATAAGATCCTTCGTGCCGCCAAAGTTTTGCCGCACGTGGCCTAATATTAAGCACTACGTGCTGCTAAAGTTTGCCGCACGTGGCTGTGGGCTCCCCATGCTGCCAAAGTATGCCGCACTTGGCTGTGGGCTCCCTGTGCTGCCAAAGTGCGCTGCACGTGGCTGAAGACTGGTTGGAAAGCAAACGCTGGGTGCGTTAGTCAGTGAAGCATGCAAGCCTAGATCGCGTCGGATAAATGCTATGGAGCTGATAGGCACTTAGCTTTTCCCTTTAGCAGGGGACGTAGTATTGGCGGGCGGTGCCCCCTGCGCGTGCCCCTCAAAGGATTGGAAGCTCCTATGCATCCCAGCTTCTTCTGCGCTTTCCCCCGTAGCTGCGCTTTTAATTCCCAAGCAGGGTTGGGTCGCCAGGGCTTTGCTGTACTTATGTTGTCTATGCGAGGGGCCGGAATGGTGATTCCTTGGGGCGTGGCACCTCGCGTGATCCCCATCGGCAGGAGCTCTGGAGGATGCGTCCGTTCCGGTCGGGAGCTTAAGCACAAGCCCCGTGCCTTTGTTCTTTGCACGTGCGCGTGCGCGAGCCCCTCCCAGCTTGGGAGTGGAAAAGTAGTTCTCGGCCCAGAGGCTGCTGGGAGTTGTGGTCCAGAGGGCCTTTTGTCTGCAAAGAGGACAGAGAAGTCTTCTGTAAGGCAGGAGGCTGTTCCTTTGGGTTTGTTTTGTTTTGTGGTTGGTTTTTCTATGTCTGGGGCCCCTCTTTGAGCCCTGATTCCCCCTTATAATGCCCTGCACCCTGACAGTACTCCCCCCCGCACGGAAGGACTCGGGCTTGGGCTTCTCTGGATGATTTTTATGGAATTGTCTCACCAATCTAGGAGCATGCACATTGTGTGCTGGCTCCCAGGAATGCTCTTCGGGACCATATCCAACCCAATCTATTAAATAGTACAGCCTGTCTGGGCGACACTGTGCGTTCAGAATGGCTCGGACCTCATATTCTGGGTGTCCTTGAATTATGATAGGTGGTGGTTTCTCTGTGCGAATGGATGGTCGGGCTGGTTTCAACAGGGACACATGGAAAGTTGGATGGATTTTCATTTGTGGAGGTAATGCCAGCCTCACTGCCACCGGGTTAATCACATCCGAAATAGTAAATGGACCCAAAAACCTTGGTTGTAGTTTGCGAGGTCCGGACAATTTAATATTTCGGGTAGACAACCAGACCCTATCGCCCTTTTTGTACTGGGGATTTACCCTTCTTTTTTCATCTGCATAATGTTTATATGTTTTTTTGGCGGTGTCCAAATTTGCCTGAATGTCCCTCCAAACCTGCTGCGCGTAAGCCTGACGCCCCAATAGGGTGGGTAGGTTTGTGGAATGGTCGCTGGGTGTTGTGGGCAATACTCGAGGATGGTATCCATAAACTCCAAAGAAGGGAGTATGCTTGGTGGACTTCAGCCAACCAGACATACTGGACCCATGATGCCTCGGTATTTGCTGCGTAACAACGTAGGTACTGTTCTAGACCTTGATTCACGCGTTCGGTTTGACCATCCGTTTCCGGGTGATAACCGGACGATAGGCTGACCTCCATCCCTATCAACTGACAAAATGCTCGCCAAAATCGTGAGGTAAACTGCGGGCCTCTGTCCGTGATGACACGTGTAGGTAAACCGTGAAGACGAACCACATGATTCAAGAATAAGTCTGCCAGTTCACACGCAGTGGGAACTCCAATACATGGAATGAAGTGACTCATTTTGGTAAGAGAGTCCACAACCACTAGGATAGAGGTGTACTTTTGCACTGGTGGCAAGTCCACAATTAAGTCCATTGTGACTGTGTGCCACGGGGCTGGTGGGGTCGGCAACGGCTGGAGTAAACCCACCGGTTTCTGATGACTAGCTTTTTGTCTGCTGCAAGTGCTGCATTCTGTTACATAAACCCGCACATCACGTAGCGTAGGTCACCAAAAATGTCTGCTCACGTTCTGCTGGGTTTTGGCAATACCGGGATGTCCGGCTAACGTAGAGTCATGACACCAATGCATCACTTCTTTTCTGAGTGCTAATGTAGGCAAATATAAAGCCTTAGCGTAATATGGGATGCCGCCTGTTAATGTATGTTGCAGGCCTCTTGAGCACCATTCCTGCAATTCTTGGGCAGTCATGGCCTTTAATACATCATCAAAGATGTTAGGTCTACCCACTAGTCCCACTATCCGAGTGGTGGAACTATCGGACGAACCTCGTCCACGGTTTTGTTCTCTGGTTCTGGATATCGAGACAAGATATCAGCTTTCATGTTGTTGGTTCCTGGGCGATATGTAATCAGAAAATCGAAACTCGAGAAGAACATTGCCCAACGTAACTGGCGGGGACTAAGTGTTTTTGCGGTCTTAATGAATTGTAAATTCCGATGGTCAGTCATGACAGTGACCGTATGGCGGGCTCCCAATAGGTAATGACGCCATTCGTCAAATGCTGCCTTTACCGCCAATAGTTCGCGGTCGGCTATGGTGTAATTAATCTTTGCCGGTAGTAATTTTCGAGAGTAGTACACCACAGGATGTAGTAACCCTGTCTTGGGGTCTCGTTGAGATAGAACTGCTCCTAGGGCATAGCTCGAGGCGTCTGTCTCAACTAGAAACGGCTCGCTCAGGTCTGGATGTCGTAGCACTGGTGCAGACGTGAAAGCTGACTTTAACCGCTGAAAACCTTGTTCGGCGGCTTCGTCCCAAACAAACGCCTTCCCTTTTTTGAGCAAAGCTGTAATAGGCCTCACCAGTTTGAAGAAATTTTGTATGAAACGCCGGTAAAAGTTGGCGAAACCTAAAAAGGATTGCACTTCCTTTACAGATGTTGGAGCCGGCCAATCCACCACCGCCTGTACCTTCCTCTGGTCCATCTGCACCCCGGATGGGGTCAGGAAGTACCCCAAGAACTCTACTGTGGTACGGTGAAATTCGCATTTTTCCAGTTTAGCGAATAGATTGTGTTCCCGAAGCCGTTGTAAGACTGCCCTAACGTGTTTCATGTGATCCTGCATGTTGGTTGAGTATATCAATATGTCATCGATATACACCACAGGGAAAACATCCAGGTACTCACGTAATACTTCATCCAAGAAGTGCTGAAACGCTGCCGGGGCATTACACAACCCGAAAGGCATCACCTGGTACTCGTACAGCCCGAATTTGGTCCTGAATGCGGTCTTCCATTCATCTCCAGCCCGCACTCGCACCAGGTGATAAGCCCCCCGGAGATCTAGTTTTGTGTACACCGTTGCGTTTCGTACTTGATCCAGCAGCACTGGAATCAGCGGTAAGGGGTACCGATTTTTAACCATAATACGATTTATTCCCCTATAGTGAATACATGTTCTCAAGTCACCCGTTTTCTTTGGTACGAAGAACAACGGCGACGAGACAGGCGAATTAGAATGGTGGATGAAACCACTTTTCAGATTGGTATCGATATATTCTTTAAGATGTTCCGTCTCCGCCTCTGTTAGGGCATACACACAACTACAAGGTAGTACTGCTCCAGGTTCTAAATCTATCCGGCAGTCAAAAGGCCGGTGGGGTGGCAGAGTTTCAGCTGATTTCTTGCTAAAGACATCCTTGAACTCTTGGTATTCTGGCGGCAAGTTACTGAGATCTAGTGCCTCTATATTGGCAATAGTTGGCTCCCGGACTACAGATAAGGACTGAACCACTGCAGTGCAATGGGAACGACAGTGCGGAGAGGACATGGATACTGTACCCTTGGACCAGTCCACCAGGGGATTATGTTTTGCAAACCAAGGTAGTCCCAGGATAACGCCAAACTGTGGTGTTACTATAAGATCAAACCTGATTGTTTCTCTGTGGTCTTGCTGACAACTGAGTGTCAAGGTTTGAGTGCAATGAGTTATGGGGCCTGAACTCAAAGCAGTCCCGTCCACCGCCCTTACTGGTTCTGGTGTCCTTTTTATACACAAAGGCACCCCCAATTTAGCAGCATACGAAACGTTCATAAAGTTACCCGTGGCACCAGTATCTAAGAGTAAAGCCACCCGTACCTCACGCCCCAAGAAATGTAAAACCCCTGGCAGAGTGATGTGGGGGCATAATTTTCCAAGTTTGAGTGTGGGGTAACTTCTTTCACTGGGCTCTGCTGTAGTACCCCTACAACCGCCGAGCCGAAGCGTTTCCCTGTGCTTTAGGTTTCGTAGGGCAGTCCTTGACAAAATGTCCAGTGGTTCCACAATACAAGCACAGCCCCTCCTTACGCCGTC
The DNA here is from genome assembly GCF_040938575.1 of Ambystoma mexicanum. Classification (NCBI taxonomy): domain Eukaryota; kingdom Metazoa; phylum Chordata; class Amphibia; order Caudata; family Ambystomatidae; genus Ambystoma; species Ambystoma mexicanum. The sequence continues at coordinate 652,866,288 of NC_090923.1, forward strand.
GTTCTTTTTCGTCTTTAGTAAGGGGACCGCAGACTGACCCAATCTGCATTGGCTCATCCCCGCCTGACTTTTCCGGGGTACGAGTTAAATGAGTATGGTCTAACCTGGCTATGGGACGAGAGTCCCCTCGTTTCTTATCCCCTCGTCGCTCAGCTTGGCGATGATCTAGACGCAATGCTAGGTCTATCATTGCTGGGCAATCTCGGGTTGAGGGTCGACCTGAGCAATTAGGTCCTTTATGTCGTCACAAAGACCTTGATAAAAGAGCAACATCCTTTTCTCTAGGGGCCACTCTGTCTCTGCCACCAGTCGATTGAATTGAGTCACATCCTTGGCGTAAGGTGAGTAACTCCCTATCCTTACACATACCGGCACCTTGACGATTAAAGATCTTACCAAACTCGATTTGAAATTCATCCCAGCTAAATAGAACTGCATCATCCCTTTGTACTAACGGATTTTCCCAAGCCGCCGCATCCCCTGTAAGGTAGGAAATGACAAAGGCGGTTCTGGCCTGGGTTGAACGAAAAGCCGCAGGTTTAGTGAGGAAGTGGAGTTGGCATTGAGTTAGAAAAGTTTGGTATTTCTGCGGGTCACCTGAATATCTTTCTCGGGGAGCTAAGGGGACTATGGACTCTGGGGTCACACTCACTTGGACGGGAGTGGGTGTGGTAGCTCCTCCTGGAAGGGGAGCAGTTTGGGCTGTTAAAGAACGCACTTGGGTGGCCAGGGTAGCATAGTCCTGTCTGGTGGCAGTGAGCTCGGCTTGTAAGTCCTGCAGGACCTTGGTTAGTTCCTCCATAGCCTAGCTGGGTCGTGCCACTCGGGCACCTGTAATACTTGGGCTTGTGCTTCTGTCACGGCCCCAAAATCCAGGTGCAGGAGTGGCGCGAACCAACTACCCCCACTACGGTCTGGGCACCTGCAAGTCTAAGCTCACACAGGCCTCCGAGACCCCAGCAGGGAAAGAGGGTTAGGATCTCGTTGGTTGGATGGGTCTCGAACAGCGGATAACCGGATAGAGGGTTAAGCGAGGGGAAAGTGGACAGGCAAGGGGACACATGGGAAAAAACAGCAGTCACAACATATTTACATTCTATTTCCCCACATACACACAGTGCTGTACAATAACTTTTGATGCAAAAGACACTTAGCTCTGTGGTTGAGTGCTGGCCTCTTGCCTGCGCACTCTCAGGTCCGGAACTCGGAACAGTTCGATGCTGCAAGAGAGTTTAGTATTAGTGGCCTGTGTTAACTCACAAAGGCAAAATACAACCACCACAAACCTACATTAGTGACACATGCCACTTTGAGTTTGGTTAGTGCTAGCACATGCACATTACACCTATTTGGTTAATCTGCTCTCAGAGCTTAATAGTGCCCAACTAAAATGGTGTTCAGAACATGCGGCTCAAGTTCGCCGCACGTGGCCTTAGAGAATAAGATCCTTCGTGCCACCAAAGTTTTGCCGCACGTGGCCTAATATTAAGCACTATGTGCTGCCAAAGTTTGCCACACGTGGCTGTGGGCTCCCCGTGCTGCCAAGGTATGCCGCACGTGGCTGTGGGCTCCCCATGCTGCCAAAGTGCACCGCACGTGGCAGAAGACTGGTTGGAAAGCAAACGCTGCGCGCGTTAGTCAGTGAAGCATGCAAGCCTAGATCGCGTCGGATAAATGCTATGGAGCTGATAGGCACTTAGCTTTTCCCTTTAGCAGGGGACGTAATATGGGCGGGCGGTGCCCCCTGCGTGTGCCCCTCAAAGGATTGGAAGCTCGTCCCCGCTTCGTCCGCGCTTTCCCACGTAGTTGCCCTTTTAATTCCCAAGCAGGGTTGGGTTGCCAGGGCTTTGTTGTACTTATCTTGTCTATGCGAGGGGCCGGAATGGTGATTCCTTGGGGCGTGGCCCCTCGCGTGATCCCCGTCGGCAGGAGCTCTGGAGGATGCGTCCGTTCCGGTCCGGAGCTTAAGCACAAGCCCCGTGCCTTTGTTCTTTGCGCGTGTGCGTGTGCGAGCCCCTCCCAGCTTGGGAGTGGAAAAGTAGTTCCCGGCCCAGAGGCTGCTGGGAGTTGTGGTCCGGAGGGCCTTTTGTCTGCAGAGGGGACAGAGAAGTCTCCTATAAGGCTGGAGGCTGTTCCTTTGGGTTTGTTTTGTTTTGTGGTTGGTTTTTCTATGTCCGGGGCCCCTCTTTGAGCCCTGATTCCCCCTTATAACGCCCTGCACCCTGACATTGTGACAAGGACCAGGAAGTCCAAAAGGGACGTGTTCTGTAGTTCATGACAGCATGCCTGCTCCGAAGACCCTTTCCTCCAGGTTTGCCCGGGTGTATGAGGTGAAATCTTCTGAGCAACCGAGGGGCCTTGATATTAGAAATAGGTTCCCAGGTTCTTTCAATAGGAGGGTATCCTTTCCATTCAACCAGCTATTGAAGCTGGCCCTGTTTATACCTGGAATCACAAATCCGAATACCTCATATTCCAGTTGGTTGTCAACCAGCAGAGGAGGAGGTCTACAGGATTTCCGGGAGGATGGAATGTAGGGTTTCAATAAGGAGGTATGAAAAACTGGATTCATTTTCTTCCAGGAGTCTGGTAGTTTGATCCGGTATGAGACGGGTTAATAATTTCCTTGATGGGAAATGGACCATAGTACCGGGGGGCCAATTTGTTTGGTCGTAGATGTCGGGGTAGTAATTTTGATGACAACCATACTTGGTCACCGACTGCATAAGAGGGGCCTGGTCTTCTTTTGGAATCCGCATATCTCTTGGTCTGCGTTCTGGCCTTCTCTAAGTATTCCGTGGCCTCCTAGTGTAGGTTGATGAGGGTTTTGATCCAAGAGTCAACAGTAGGTACCGGTGTAGAATGAGGAAGAACAGAGGGTAAAACTGATGGATGGAACCCTTGACTACAATAAAAAGGACTTGTTTTGAGCGCTGAATGTTCGGAGTTGTTCTAGGCGAATTCAGCAACGGGTATCAGGAGTGACCAGTCATCCTGGACCTTGCTGGCGAAACATTGAAGATACTGTTCCAGGGTCTGATTTGCACGTTCTGTGGCTCTGTTGGTTTGGGGGTGATACCCTGAAGAGAGGGCACGTTGAATTCCGAGAACTCGACAGAGATGTTTCCAGAATTGTGAGACGTATTGAGGCCCTCTATCAGATATGATCTTGGAAGGAAGTCCATGCAGGCGGAATATGTGTTCCAGAAAGATTACAGCTAGTTCAGAGGAGGATGGTAGTTTACTGAGGGGCGTAAAATGAGCCATATGGGTGAACAAGTCTATGGTAACCATGATAGTAGTGTAACCTCAAGATGGTGGGAGTTCCACAATGAAGTCTGTAGCGATGAATTTCCATGGCTTAGTTGGCAGTGTTGGTTGCAGTAGAAGACCCACCGGTCTCTTGTTATCATGCTTATTTTTAGCACAGACAACGCAAGCTTGGACGTACTGCTGTACGTCAGTCTTCATTTTAGGCCACCAGAACTGTCTCTGTATAAGACGGAGGGTATTGGTGATGCCACGATGCCCGGAGCGAAGTGTGTCATGACAGAGGTTATTATTTTCTGTTGTAATTTCTGTGTTGGAATGAGCAGTGCATTGTCCTTGAATAAATATCCTTCCTTGGCTCTTAGATTCCATTGGTTTTTCCTTGACATATCCTTCCATAACCCAGAGGATTTCTTCCAGGAGCTTGACTGCTTGAGCTACGAAGATTGTGGGGGAAAACATCTTAGGATATGCCTTATCTTCAGTGGTTACGTAGTCAAGGCGTCAGCCATCAGGTTATGTGATCCGGGAACATGAGTGATGTGGAACTGGTACTGGGCAAAAAAGTAGGCCCAACGCGCCTGACGACTATTTCTACATTCCAATGACTATAGAATCTGAAGATTCCGATGGTCCGTACGGACTTGGACTGGATGTCTAGCTCCCAGAAGTAGATGCCGCCATTCAGTGAAGGCTTGGCGGATGGCTAACCATTCCTTTTCCAGGACGGAGTAGTGTGTTTCACTCGGAGTCAGGGTTCGTGAAAGATAAGCAATGGGGTGTTCCAGTTTATCTTCTAATTTCTGTTTGAACACTGCTCCTATAGCGTAATTAGAGGAACCCGTTTCCACTAGAAATGGTCGGCTTATGTCGGGTTGGGCTAAGATAGGAGCTTGTGTAAACTCGGTCTTCAAACGCTGGAACGCTGTGTCTTGCTGTGTGGACCAGATAAAAGGGGTGTCCTTCTTTAAGAGAGCAACGATCGGTTGAACAATCTCGGAAAAGGTGGATATGAACTTTTGGGAGAAATTGGCAAGCCCCAGGAAGGATTGAACTTGTTTCACGGACGTAGGAGCAGGCCATGCCAGAATAGCCTTTACCTGTGAAGTGTCCATACCAATTCCCTCTGGGCTAAGAATAAATCCTAGATAGTGAACAGAGGTAACGTGAAACAAGCATTTTTCGGGTTTGGCTAAGAGTTGGTGTTCACTGAGTCTTTGTAGTACTGCCTTTACATGTTCTTCATGCTTTTGAGGGTCCTTGGAAAAGATCAATATGTCATCCAGATATACAATGACGAAGAGGAACAACATGTCAGAGAACACCCTATCCATAAAACGTTGTAAGACTGCCGGGGCATTAGCTAGTCCAAAGGGCATGACCAGGTATTCGTAATGGCCAAAGGGTGTTCTAAAGGCGGTTTTCCACTCATCTCCTTCGCAGATACGGATCAAATGATAGGCACCCCGGAGATCCAACTTGGTGAATATTACCGCCCCTCTTACGGCTTCCAGGATATCCGAAATCAAGGGTATTGGGTATCGGTCTTTGAGGGTGCATTGATTTAGGCCACGATAATCGAGGCAGGGTCTGAGTTCCTGGGTATCCTTTTTGGTACCAAAGAATAACGAAGCACCTGCTGGAGATTTTAAAGGTCTTATGGTGCCATTTTCAAGGTTGGTATCCAGGTATTCTTTGAGGGCCTTTTTCACTGGTTCAGAAAGGATGAACATCCTGCCGAAGGGAATCACTGCTGAGAGTTCCGTTTCTATTGCGCAGTCTTCAGGCCTGTGTGGGGGTAAGGCCTGAACTATGGCAGTCGAAAACACATCAGCGTAACCTTGGTAGGCCTCAGGGACTTGTATGATATTGGAAACCATGAGTGGTGTTTCTTGGTCTTTATGCGGTTCCTTAGGGGGTGTTAATGAAGGTTCCAGGAATAGACAGTGAGACATACAAAACTCTGAGCCTAGGAATAGTGATCCTGCTGTCCAGTTGATATACGGATTGTGTTTTTGTAACCAGGGCATACCCAATACCATGGGGTAGTGGGCTGACTTAATGATGTCGAACCTAATCAGCTCTTGATGGTGATTTATTAAGAGCTGGATCTCCTTGGTCTGCAGGCTTATGGGACCTGAAGTGAGGGGTCTTCCGTCGATGGCTTCCACAGGCTGCAAGGTACTTCGTGTCTCGTACGGAATCTGGTGACTAGCAACCCAATCATGATCAAAGAAGATCCGCATAGCTCTGCAGTCTACCAAGGCCAAAATGGGATAGGTCTTGCTCTTGGAGGGTGATAGAAATGCCTGTAGTATGACCAATTTGTTTTGCCAGGAGAGTTCAAGGATGGAGTTGATGTGGCGCAAACATCTCTCTCCCGAAGCTCTGCTCCATCTAGGATCGGGAGCTGGCGTTTCCGAACGCCGAGGGGGGGCTAGAGGACATTCCCTAACCAAATGTTTGTCTGAAGCACAATACATACACAACCCCGTATGAATCCTTTTCATCCTTTCTTGCGGGGATATGGGTCCACGGAAGGCTCCTATCTGCATGGGTTCTGGTTCTGTGACTGAGCCTGGGTTTGTGTCCTTTCTGACGGTGCTCTCAAAGGACACCTTGGAAGGATTTCCCCTGGATTTCTTCTTTTCAGCCTTTCTTTCCTGGATACGGAAGTCTATTTGCATGGCAAGGTACATTAGTGCCTGGAATGAGTTTGGTCGATCCACTCAATCATCCTTAACCAACTCATCCTTAATCTCATCATTCAGTCCTCTCCTGAACAGGGTGAAACTCGCCTCAGAGGACCAATCAGCTTCCTTGGCCAATTGTTTGAATCGGGTCACATAAGTGAGCATATCCTGGGAACCCTGCTGAAAGTCTAACAGATGTTCCTGGGCACTATAGACCTGCTCAGGGCGATGAAATATGTTTTTAAGGGCCTGTATGAACCCATCATAGTCATCTAGGAGGGCATCGCCGGAGTTAACGAGGGGTGTAGCCAGGTTAAGGCATTCCCGGAAAGGTGGGAAATTATGAAACCCACCTTAGCCCTGGGAGTCGAAAAGTAATAAGGCTTAAATGTAAAGCGGACCAAACATGAATCCAGGAATCCACTAAGGGTTTTTGCCGACCCATCGTATTTGTCAATAATTCCGCGCAACAAGACGCTTTCTTTTGTGGCCGAATCTCGGGATAGAAACAATTGTTTGAGTGCAGCGTTTTCCGCCTTTAGATTTTGGACCTCTGTTGATAGTCCTTGCATGCGCCGCATCAGATCCTGAACGGCGACTTCCATGTCGCTATCGAGTTCGGTCGGGTGGCGTCTCAAACTGTCAAGGAGTTCACCCCTTCTCCCCTGGGTCCGTTCTTTGCTGGAGTCCTCGGTCGCTGCCTTCTTGCGGACGGACCTGGTTTTGAACAAGGCTGCCCGAGTCTCTTCCGACTCCACTAAGGGTTTTTGCCGACCCATCGTATTTGTCAACAATTCCGCCCAACAAGACGCTTTCTTTTGTGGCCGAATCCCGGGATAGGAACAATTGTTTGAGTGCAGCGTTTTCCACCTTTAGATTTTGGACCTCGGTTGATAGTTCTTGCATGCGCCGCATCAGGTCCTGAACGGCGGCTTCCATGTCGCTGTCGAGTTTGGTCGGGTGGCATCTCAAACTGTCAAGGAGTTCACCCCTTCTCCCCTGGGTCCGTTCTTTGCTGGAGTCCTTGGTCGCTGCCTTCTTGCGGACGGACCTGGTTTTGAACAAGGCTGCCCGAGTCTCTTCCGACTTCAGTTTCCGGGACGCGGATCCAGGAATCTGAGGAACTAGGAAAGGTGCAACTAGCACACGAGTCCAGGAAATAGTAGGAAAGGAAGGGGCAAGGAACGGGTAGATAGACAGGTACAAGGAAACAATACCGCAAGCTACGGGACACACGTCGGATCGCTACTTTGCAATAGCATTGAGACGCGCGGAAGGCGTGGTCTATTAATAGAATACGTTACGTCCAGCGCGTGGAGCGAGAAAGGGGTTTCACGCTGGACGACCATGTGGGGAGTATTATGGAGTGCACGCCCCGTTGTGGCAAGGACCAGGAAGTCTAAAAGGGACGTGTTCTGTAGTTCATAACATATGGCAGGATTCACTATTCTGCATCCGAGTATTTTAATCACCGTATTCTAAATGACCACCTGGTAGGCAGAAGCCCTTTGAGATGTCAACGTACTTTTAGGTTTCTCCAAAAGGGCAAATAATACATGTTCAACAAATAACGTCATAGAACATCCCATTACTATACTGGCAGCCTTCTCAATGGCGAATATGGCGGCAGCCAAAGACTGTTCGCAAGGAAAGTGACCCCTCATTACTGGGTCTAGAATCCCACTGTAATATGCAAGGGGCTTGTACCCCAACGTGATTCTCTGCATCAGGACTGCTGTCATAACAGTGCCATCTATGGGCGAAAACAAAAAGAATTCCTCAGCATAATTGGGAATCCCTAAAACTGAGCTGTGCAAATTGCCTTTTTCAATTCATCAAACCCATCTTCCATTTCCTCAGTCCAAATAATTTTCTCTTGAGTTGCCTGTGCTTTCTTTAGAGCTTGCAATAAGGGCCTTAGGTATGAGCTATAATCAAAGACCTATGCTCTCACATAGTTACATAGCCCCAAATATCCCTGCATGTGTTTTATCGTCTGTGGCTTTACTGTTTTCAAAATAGCCTTAGCTCTCTCAGGAGTAACCTTCTTTCCTTCATGCAAAATTTACTGGCCAATGTATAACACTTCTTGTTGACAATACTGTAACTTCTCTCTATCAACTTTATATCCTTTGTCAGCATGAATAATCATTAGCTGAACAGAATCACATCTGCACTTCTCTTCTGTGCTGCTGCAGACCAATATATCATCTACGTACTGCAAAACAACACTTTCCAAATCAATAATGCGTAAATCCATCTGTAGGACCCTATTGAAAATCGACAGAGACTCAGAGCATCCCTGGGGTAAACGTGTGCTTTTCAGGCGAGTCTGTCTGAACGTAAATTATGTCAGATCTTGCAAGTCTATATGCAATGGGATTGAGAAAAACACATTTTTCAAGTAAATCACAATAAAATATCGTGCTTCAACAGGTATGTTACATAAGATTGTCACAGGATTAGGAACGAGAGGGAACTCTGCCTATACAATCTGTTTAATCAGCCTTAAATCTTGACTTAAACGCCATGACTCCCCTTTCCCTTTTTTTTAAAAGAATGTGTTTTTATTAGGCATTTTTCAAACCAATAACATTGGGTCCATGACTGCTCAAGCAATGTCTTGCTCCCATCTTTTTCGGAGGCTTTCTGTCTTGAAACCCTTAGCCTCGTGGAGTGCAGCGTAGAACCCTGAAAAGAGTTCTTTGGTGTGGGAAGATTCGCTCAGGATTCTTTCCAGGGGGGTGAGATCTCTCATGAGCTTGTCCTTCCATTTCTTTGCCGTCAAGTTGCACTTTAACTGGAGGAACTTAAACACATCCAGCGGTCCCATCTGTAGATCTGCCTTCAGGTCCTGGATTGAAATGGACCCCTTGGGTTTTATTAGCTGGCCCACCCTTTCAAACCTTGCTTTGTACCGGTCCTGGAACCGTAACGGCTCTGTTATACTGTTGTGGATCGGAGGGGCCCAGATACAGCTCATAGGCGATGGCCACGTTATGAGCCCTCTCATCTCTCCCTTCCACCACCATAGCTTCAAGGGGAACCCATTGCAAAATGATTGATGACACTTTTTCGGGAAGGAGTTCTTTGGGGCCTATGGCCATTCTCCTAGTGAGACCGGTCTCATTTTGTGATTTTCATTGGCTACACATTGTTTTTTGCTTATCTCCACGTAGATGGGGACTATGGCCCTGAGCGGGGCTGCTCGATAATAGGTGTACATGTCGGAAAACCCAGTCCCTCCATTTTCCTTGGATTGGGTTAGCCTGGTGTATGATATTCTTTGCTTTTTCCCTTGCCACAGGAATCTGAGTAACATTTTCTTTATCTCTGCGAAGTGGGCCCTTGGTATGGCAATGGGGAGCATTTGGTATTGGTACAGTAGTTTAGGGAGCACTACCATTTTTACAGTGTTTAGACTTCCCAGCCAATATATTGTCAGTTTAGCACATCTGGTTAGATCTTTAGATATGTCTATCAACAGGGGTGGCAGGTTGGCATCATACAGTTTTTCGGAGAACCTTGTGATGTTGATAACCAGGTATCGTAGGGTTTGCTGTGAGGTTGGAATACCTCCCATGGTTGAAGTGTCTCTGTCCTGATGTTCTGGGACCTTGTAGAGGAAAAGTGTTGATATGTCGGGATTAACTTTCAGTCCGGCCCATCTACCAAAGTTTTGGATCATTTTTAGGACCTTAGGGACATCACTTTGCGGGTTTGCCAGATAGAGGAGGATGTCGTCCGCAAACATCGCCAGCTTATATTCAGTCTCTCCTACAGTGAATCCTTGAATTGCTTTATCTCTTCTAATGTTATTACCCAATGGTTCCATGGACAGAGCATATAGGAGCTGTGAGAGGGGGCAGCCCTGTCTGGTCCCTCGCGAGAGGGCAATTTCTCTCGACACTGTATTGTTGACAACCACCCTCCCTTTCGGGATCCTGTATAGGGCTTGAATTCCTCTTATCAACATTTCCCCAAAACCCATGTTGCTCAGCATGGCCCACAGGAACTCCCACTCTACCCTGTCAAAGGCTTTTTCGGAGTCCATGTTTAAGAGGGCTTGATTTCCTTCTACTGTCCTTGTGTGTCCCATTATGTCAAGGGTTTTCCACATTGCATCAGCTCCCTGCCTGTCCTTTATGAAGCCCACCGGGTCAGGGTGGACCAGGCGGGGCATAATGTCCTCCATGCGGGTCGCAAGCACTCTGGTATATACTTTCGCATCCGCATTCAGGAGCGATATTGGCCGATATGATTTACAACATTTGGGGTCTCTCCCCGCCTTCCCCTTTCCCTTCCCCTTTTTTGATCGGATAGATTGCGGTATTACACAATGACTCTGAGGTCACTAGGATGCTTTGTTCCAACATAGCTGATATTGTATTGAAAATACCTTCATCTGCCTCTCGAGACATAGGATATTGTTGTGCTAGAGGTAAAATTGCTCCTGGTTTCAATTTAATGTTCACTTTTCCAACCCCCTTCAATAGGCCTACGTCATAGGGGCCTGTCGTCCATTGTGAAGCTGGCACTTTTGCCATGTCTTCCTCAAAACACTCGGGACATTTTTGTGCTAACATCATTTTCTGAGTAACCTCACTTTTAATTGCTCTCACCCAATTAGTAATACTCATCTCAGATATCACTTTGTCATCTGATGGATGATCTCCAAACATATCCTCATCAGTGACGCCAGTCAATCTGTAACCCTCGCCAATGGCAATCACTGTGCACCATCGTCTGCCATCATGATCATTCCCATCAAGCAAAGCCCTCTCTCCCCGCAGTATGGCTGCTTGTAATTCTAAAGGGAAAATGTGCCCTTCCTCTTCATCCATAGGTATCTTTGGCCTGAATAAGAATTCATCAGGTATTCTCATAGTCCTACCCACTAAGCCTAGCAGCCATGTTAACAAAATGCATACACCATAGCGAAACACTTCTGGTTCTAACGGCACTCCTCATATGGACACTTGTCCTGCAAATGCCATAATAAATTCACTCACATTTAAATAATGCATTCCTGGTGTTGAACACACTATGCCTTCATCAGTGAATGAAATTGTCATATTTAACTTGGTCATTAAATCTCGACCCATTATATTAACAGGTGTCTGCCTTGAATATAGCAATGGCACCGACATGTCACAATCTCCTATAGAGACTGGTAGATCTTTAGTAAAAGGAACTCTGCTTGTAGCTCCTGTGAAACCTTGAGTATTCATGGCATTACCAGACATCGAAAATGTCCCCTCTCGTATACATGAGCGTGTTGCACCTGTGTCTATTAAAAACCAAAAATATTTGCCTCCTATACTGACGTCAACTCTCGGTTCCTCTTGAGGATTGGGCGTCACTGATAGTATCAAACACATCATGTCTCCCAGTGAGCTTGTGGATACAGCCTCATCCCTGTACCTCTGAACGGATTTCCTCCATCGACGGTGACACCCCCTACCCTTGGAGTCATTAACTGTCCTGTGCTCATGCTATCCTGTAACTGCATGGGTGAATGCTGTGACTGCCCTTGTGGCAGATTCATTGTTGCCTGTTGTGTCTGTAAATTTTGCTGTACTCTTGGCGCTTGTATGTGCTGCACTATTTGATTCTGAGCAAACCCGTCTCCATTCTGCTGCGAATATGCAGGCTGGTTTGAAGTCCCCTCCTCTCGAAAATTGATTATTCTGCACAAATTCTTGACTTATACATACGCGGGCAAAATGACCTGTTATACCACAAGTCCAACATATAGGCGGAGGTCTACCCGTTTGTCCTCCCTGCATGACTTGATTATCATTCTGCATGTTCTGAAACCCACCTGATTATTCTGAAAGTTCCCCCGATTATTCTGAAAACCTCTTCCTCGAAAACCTTCCCTTCCCCGTGGTATAAACCCATTATTACCTTGGTCAAACTGCGACTGGTTATTCATCTGCGGTATGTTTGCTGTTTGCTGCAAGCTTGATCCATCTCCACTAGTTAAAATTGCCCCTTCAACGGCGTACTTGGAGAGTTTTTTCTGCACTCATTTTGCCTCTTCGCCTTTCCTAATATCGTCTTTCTTGCAATTCTTTTCTTGAGAGAGTCTGCATTAATGCGCAATGGTCAGCTGTATCTCCGACCATGGTTTTGCTTCCATGCCCACTAACTTCTTGAGCTGCTTCTGTACTGGATCTGGCAGATCCTGACATAATACATGATAAAACACAGGTATAGATTTCCCCCAAACTTCCCCGATCTGCGTGTCTCCAAGCTTCACTGCTCTTGAAAATTCTGAATGTAAACACGCAGATCGTCTCCTTCCTGCATCTTTTTCGTCATTATAGCTTCCATATCTGACATGTCCGGAAACAGCACTTTAATCGCTTTCCAAACTGCCGCTCTGCAATTGTTAAACGGTACTCCATCATGAGCAGTGTTTAGCGTTGTAACACCAGTATATCCTGCTCTTGACCAAACGTCATCAGCTCTTTCCCCAAGGATAGCAGTTAGGAGACCCTTAAAATACCCTATAGCCAACGTGTTTCCTCCTGTCATTTTCTCTAGATCATGTATCCATTTCCCAGTGCCAGAAGTTAAACTCGGGAGTTTGCATCTTAAATTATCCTTGTCCATCTGTGGCCAAGGTATATACTGTGGTCTGGCTCCTCCCTTCTCTAGCAAAGGGAACTGTGAGACCCCAAATTCGCTCTCATCTCCCATTGTTTGCCTATCCATAGTAGGGACAATGGTTCTGCACCGCCTTGGTCCTGGCAATGACCGTAACCTGCTCACATAAGGTGGCGAGTCGGGATGTAGGTAGGTCTAAATCCGACCATCGGACTTCCTTATCCATTGTAAAACATCCTTCAGGTCCATATGCATTATCTCCCTCCTCCCCACAGAAGGCTTCTCTGTCTTCATCTGACATCTCCTGTGCCCAACTCATGTGACCTCTCTCCTCTTCGTTTCTATCCAGAGTCAGTCTATCCAGAGTCAGCTCTTTGGGATCAAAACTACACGAGGATCCCTCTTTATTGTACAACTGTGTACTCTCAAGTTGATCATTTTTACCATTCCCCTGCAACGCTTTCTTAGTTTTCATGTAATGATAGACTTTATCAATAGCATCCCCAATGCTTATAGAGTCAAATTCATCTTCTATATTTGCTCTAGACGGACCTGCTATTGGCTCATGTTCTGGGAAGAACTCTTTTAAATCTTCCCATGATACTACTAGATCAGGATCCATTACCTCCTTCTCCATGCGATCAAAATTGCGTGCTCTCTGTCTTCTCTTTCGTTCTAATTAATTGTCAAACTCACTTTGCTTTCTCTCTTCCTCTCGTATTGTAACGCTCACCTGATTCTCGCAGAGGCGCCGGTCTTGACTGGGCGACTACCGTATCTTCAAAGGTGATGTGTAGCACCCGGTTGGCTCTTTGGGCTGGACCTCTGTGCACTGTATGCCTGACTTCAAGAGTAAGATGTCTGCAGACAGAAAATATGGGATTAATGAACTGGGGTTATTGGGGTGTCCCTATCTCTTCCCTTTTTTGCTCTCCTGTAGACCCCCAAAGGTTAACGCTCTCACCTTAGGTAAGTGAATGCCGAGCTCTCCATCTGCCTCGGGGCAGGGTGCTGTAACCAGTTTCTTCACTGGATCGGTAGCGCAGGCCTCTTGACTTCAGAGGACTGCTGTCCGTCGTTTACTGCACGAACGGTAAGTTTCGAGTAATTCTATTGTCTTTAAAGTCTTTAGCAATGATGTCTCTTGTTTTGCAGGTTCCGGCGATGGCGGATGACGGGCTGAAGTGAGTTGAAGATGGAGTCCGTATGATGAATAGAAGCGCTTGGAAGCACGTAAGTAAGCGCTTGTTGCCTGCTTCACGATGCGCTGTAACTGTCTTTTATTTTGCAGGTACGAGTTCGGAGCGGCTGCAGGGTGCCGGAATACCCACTGGGGTTGATGTGGAAAGGAGTAATGGCACGTGAGTATCAAAGTTCCCCAATGTCTTTAAACGCACCTTGTTTTGTCTTTCAGATGCAGGATGCAGCGCCGAAGGCCTCCGGAGCGTGCAAAGAGTCGGTAAGCTTTTGTCTTTCAGATGCCGGAACGCAGTGTGAAGACCTCCGGAGCGCACGAAGAGTAGGTAAGCCTTTGTCTTTCAGATGCCGGAATGCTAACCTGTTCTTTCTTGTCTTTATAGGTGTTGCTGAAGACTGGATTCAGGATGGTAAGCCTTTTTCCTTAGGCCCAGGATCCGATGCAGAAGACACGATGAGCGTTCTGCTGCAGAGGATGCAGAATAACGCAAAGCAAGATTCATCCACCGGGTGTGGTTTAAATAGCCTCCTGTAGTGCTTAGGTGTCTCCTTCCACAGCCACGCCTAGGTAAGAAAAGAGTTCCTGCTTTCCAGAAGAGTTCCAGTGTTCTGAATCTAGGGAGTGGCTCCTGCCCCACCCAACAGGAAAAGTAGTTCCAAACAGAAGAGGATCACAGGCTCAGCTGGCAGGCAAGTAAGCAGCATGGTCTGCTGCAGGTAAGTCCACCCAAGCATCATGAGCCCGGCGCTTCCAGCGCTGGGACTGGGCACATTTATGAGCCTGGTGCCACTGGCGCCAGGACTGGGTCCAAAAGGTCCCAATTGGGACTGGTTGGCCCTCGGAACCTGGGTTATGGATCTGCTTCCAAGGGAGTTGGGAAAACCCTGACCTTTTGGAAGCAGAGATCATGACAGTACCTCCCCTCAAGGCCCCTCCCAAACCGGGCTTCTCCGGGGGTTTTGGCTTGTCAGGAAATGTTCGGTGAAATCTTTTGATTAGGCGAGGAGCGTGGACATATTCAGCAGGTTCCCAGGATCTCTCTTGGGGGCCGTAGCCTTTCCAGTCAATTAGGTAAAATAGTTTAGATTTGGAGATCTTGGAGTCCAGAATGCTTTTGACTTCAAACTCGAGTTCTCCATCAACTAGGATGGGATTTGGAGATTTAGTTAGTCGGGTTTGAGGTTGCACGGGTTTTAATAGAGAGACGTGGAAGACCGGATGTAGCTTCATGTAAGGGGGCAAGTCCAACTTGACCGCTACTGGGTTTATTATGGTAGTGATGGAATAGGGACCAAGGTATCTTGGGTTGAATGTGCGTGGCCCTTTTAGAGGTAGATATTTGGTGGATAACCAGACTTGGTCCCCTACTTGATATTGAGGGGCTTCCTTCCGATGTTGATCTGCTCCTTTCTTGTATTGTTCTTTAGCCCTTTGAAGGTGAGAAACAGCTTCCTTAAAGGCTTGGGTGATTGTAGAATGCAGGTAGTCTACTGCTGGTGTTTCAAGATCTTGGAGGGGATCCAACTCCGAGGTTCGAGGGTGACTGCCGTACAAAAGAAAAAACGGTGTTTTCCCAGTTCCCGAATGGACAGAGTTATTGTAGGCATATTTGGCTATCCAAAGGATGTCTTTCCAAGTTTTTTCAGTTTGTTGCAGCATGCAGCGTAAATACTGTTCCAGAGTTTGATTGGTCCTCTCGGTTTGTCCGTCGGTCTGAGGGTGGTGACTGGTCGATAGTCTCACATCAATTTGAGCCGACCGACAGCAACTTCGCCAAAAATGAGAAATAAATTGACTACCTCGATCCGAAATTAGAACCGAAGGAAAACCGTGTAGTCGGACGATGTTTTCGAGAAATTCTCGGGCCAGAGTTGCTGCTGTTGGCAAGCCTTTGAGCGGAATGAAATGCGCCATCTTGGAGAATAAGTCCACGATTACTAGAATCGTATTGTATCCGGAGCATGGAGGTAGATCGGTGATGAAGTCCATAGAAAGCGTATGCCAAGGGCGAGGTGGGATGTCAATAGGGCGTAAGAGGCCTGCTGGTCTTTCCTTTTGACTCTTGTTTTGGGCGCATACTCCACAAGACATTATAAAGTCTCTAATATCTTTTTTCCAAGACTGCCACCAGAAGTAGCGCTTGATCTTTTCTGAGGTCTTGGTCATACCGGGATGACCTTCCATTAAAGAATCGTGATAACAGGAGATTACTTTTTTCTGTAAATCTGTGCTGGGTAGGTATAATCGTTCTTGGAAATACAATAAGTTGTCCTTTACTGCAAAGTCCTTTCCCTGCAGATGCCAATTTTGTATGTCTGCTGGAGTTACAAGTTGCCTGGCTTTATCCTTAACTTCCTCTATGGATTCTGTGGCGATTACACCCAGAATTCTTTGTTCGGGAATGATTGGTACAGGTTTAGGGTTGATCAAGTGTTCTTCCACTCCCATCCGAGAAAGGGCATCAGCTTTACCGTTCTTTGTACCAGGTCGATAGGTAATTATGAAGTCAAACTCGGCAAAGAATAATGCCCAACGGAGTTGTCTAGAGGATTGGGCTTTTGCGGTTTTCAAATATTGCAGGTTTCGGTGATCCGTAATCACAGTAACGGTGTGTCGGGACCCCAGCAGATAATGCCGCCAAGCCTTAAAGGCAGACTTGATAGCCAGAAGTTCCTTGTCAGTAATCGTGTAATTGATTTCAGGAGGCGAGAATTTGCGGGACCAAAATGCCACGGGATGCAACTGATTGGTTACCGGGTCCTTTTGTGATAGAACTGCCCCCATGGCAAGGCTTGAAGCATCAGTTTCCACGATGTAGGGGAGTTCGGGGCGAGGGTGTTTTAAGATTGGTGCAGAGATAAATTTAGTCTTCAAATCCTGGAAAGCTTGTTCCGCCTCGGTAGACCATTCAAAACGTTTGTTTTTCTTTAACAAGGCAGTGATGGGCTGGACTATTCGAGAGAATTCGGGGATAAACCTGCGGTAAAAGTTAGCGAAGCCTAACATGCTTTGCACACCTTTTACGGAGGATGGTGATGGCCATTTGAGAACTGCATCGACCTTCTTTGAATCCATACGTACTCCGCCAGGTGATAATATGAATCCCAAGAATTCAACTTCAGTCACGTTGAAAACACATTTTTCCAACTTAGCGAAAAGTTTGTGTTGATGCAATCTTTCGAGGACCATTTTCACGTGTTTCCGATGTTCAGATTCCGATGAAGAATAAACGAGGATGTCGTCAATGTAAACAACAACACACACATCTATGAGCTCTCTGAGGACATCGTTCATAAAATATTGAAAGGCGGCCGGGGCATTGCAAACTCCGAAGGGCATGACCTGATATTCAAATAGCCCATACTTGGTGCGGAAGGCCGTTTTCCATTCATCGCCCTCTTTTACTCGTACCAAGTGGTAAGCTCCTCTAAGATCCAGCTTTGTATATATGCATGCTTTTCTGACTTGGTCCAGGAGTTCAGGGATCAAAGGTAACGGATATCTATTCTTAACGGTGATCTGGTTCAGGGAGCGATAATCGATACAAGTTCTAAGGTCTCCTTCCTTTTTTGGAACGAAGAACAAAGCTGAAGAAGCAGGGGACTTGGAAGGACGAATAAACCCATTCGCCAGGTATTGATCCAGGTATTGTCAAAGGTGAAGGTTCTCAGGCTCGGTGAGGGCATAAATTCTACTACAAGGAGGAGTAGATCCAGGTATCAGGTCTATCTGGCAGTCATAAGACCTATGAGGAGGTAGAGTGTTAGCCTGATCCTTCCGGAAAACATCTTGGTATTCAAGGTATTCGGGAGGTAACTGGGGAGTCTCTGAAGAAATTGCTGCCAGTGCAACACCAGGTGGAGGGTGACAAGTAGAGACACATTCTGGAAACTGGACCGTTCTTGCTCGCCAATCGATCAGAGGATTGTGTTTCTCTAACCAAGGTATTCCTAGAATAATCTGAAACTGAGGGGCCTTGATCACATCGAACACGATCTTCTCATGGTGTCCATCTTGACTTACTAGCGTCACCTCTTGAGTGGTATGCGTTACTGGCCCGGAGGCTATCTCCGTACCATCCACTGTAGTAATGACGTCCTTTACAGCCTTGGGACAAAGAGTTAGATTCATCCTCAAAACCATTTCATGATCCACATAATTGCCGATGGCACCGCTGTCGACGTAAGCTTCAATTGCATGTAATCGATCCGGATTATCAGGGCTAATGAGGACCATAGGTATCACGAAATGCGAGGTCACGGAACTGGTTTTCACGCTCGGCAAGAGGACCTCTATTCTTGTCGGGCGAGGTCGTTTCCCTGCTCAGAGTTTGTAACTTTGGTAACTGCAGCTCCTACTGCCTTCTTGGCAGGTTTCACCGGACAGTCTCGAAGAAAGTGCCCTGAGTTTCCGCAATATAGGCATAATTGCAACTGTTTTCTCCTTTCCCGCTCCTTTTGTGTTAGAGGACCTTTCAGACCCCCGATTTGCATGGGTTCCCCGGAGTCTACTCCTTTGGAAGGAGTTGGCGGTTTGGAAAATACTCGAGCATCAAACTTGGAACGGTCGGCCTTCCTGTTCTGCAGTCTATGATCTATTTGAACGACCAAGTCTATATAATCCGAACAGTCTTGTGGGGGATTCACTACTTGGGCTAAAACGTCTTTGAGCTCTCCACGTAGACCTCTGTAAAACAGCGTAATCCTTTTGTCCTCAGGCCATTGAATTTCCACTATTAGTCTATTGAAAGATGCAATATAAGCCAAAAGGTCTTGATTACCCTGTCACAACGAAAGAAGCTCATTGTCCAAGGCCTGCCCCTGTGAATGTCTTGCGAACAGTTTTTCCATACTAAGCTGAAAGGCTTGAAAATCATGGAGAACCGGATCATCTTGATTAACTAGAGGGATCGACCAGTCTGCCGCATTGCCACTAAGGCACGAAAGTACAAAAGCTACTTTAGCTTGATCAGTTGGAAAGGCTGCTGGCCGGCATAAGAAGTGCAACCGGCACTGATTGATAAATACTGCAAACCTCTTTGGGTCACCAGAAAATTGTTCGGGCGGAGCCAGAGGTACATTCCCAGGTAGGTTGATCTGCACTGGATTCATAGAGGATGTTGAAGGAAGATTTGCCCCTGATGCGGGTAACGGGGTTTGTCCGGCTTGTGACTGTAGCAATTGTCTAGCAAGACCGTCTGTTCTCTCCTTGGAAATAATTAGTTCCCTTCTTAGAGCATTCGTTTCCTGACGAGCTGCATGCACTTCTGCCCTTAGTTCCCCAAGTAACCGGGCTAGATGGTCAGTATCCGAGGTTTCCATAGCGCCTGGGCGAGAGTTTTGCGGTAGGCTTTGCGTTCTGTAACGCTCACCTGATTCTCGCAGAGGCGCCGGTCTTGACTGGGCGACTACCGTATCTTCAAAGGTGATGTGTAGCACCCGGTTGGCTCTTTGGGCTGGACCTCTGTGCACTGTATGCCTGACTTCAAGAGTAAGATGTCTGCAGACAGAAAATATGGGATTAATGAACTGGGGTTATTGGGGTGTCCCTATCTCTTCCCTTTTTTGCTCTCCTGTAGACCCCCAAAGGTTAACGCTCTCACCTTAGGTAAGTGAATGCCGAGCTCTCCATCTGCCTCGGGGCAGGGTGCTGTAACCAGTTTCTTCACTGGATCGGTAGCGCAGGCCTCTTGACTTCAGAGGACTGCTGTCCGTCGTTTACTGCACGAACGGTAAGTTTCGAGTAATTCTATTGTCTTTAAAGTCTTTAGCAATGATGTCTCTTGTTTTGCAGGTTCCGGTGATGGCGGATGACGGGCTGAAGTGAGTTGAAGATGGAGTCCGTATGATGAATAGAAGCGCTTGAAAGCACGTAAGTAAGCGCTTGTTGCCTGCTTCACGATGCGCTCTAACTGTCTTTTATTTTGCAGGTACGAGTTCGGAGCGGCTGCAGGGTGCCGGAATACCCACTGGGGTTGATGTGGAAAGGAGTAATGGCACGTGAGTATCAAAGTTCCCCAATGTCTTTAAACGCACCTTGTTTTGTCTTTCAGATGCAGGATGCAGCGCCGAAGGCCTCCAGAGCGTGCGAAGAGTCGGTAAGCTTTTGTCTTTCAGATGCCGGAACGCAGTGTGAAGACCTCCGGAGCGCACGAAGAGTAGGTAAGCCTTTGTCTTTCAGATGCCGGAATGCTAACCTGTTCTTTCTTGTCTTTATAGGTGTTGCTGAAGACTGGATTCAGGATGGTAAGCCTTTTTCCTTAGGCCCAGGATCCGATGCAGAAGACACGATGAGCGTTCTTCTGCAGAGGATGCAGAATAACGCAAAGCAAGATTCATCCACCGGGTGTGGTTTAAATAGCCTCCTGTAGTGCTTAGGTGTCTCCTTCCACAGCCATGCCTAGTTAAGAAAAGAGTTCCTGCTTTCCAGAAGAGTTCCAGTGTTCTGAATCTAGGGAGTGGCTCCTGCCCCACCCAACAGGAAAAGTAGTTCCAAACAGAAGAGGATCAGAGGCTCAGCTGGCAGGCAAGTAAGCAGCATGGTCTGCTGCAGGTAAGTCCACCCAAGCATCATGAGCTTCCAGCGCTGGGACTGGGCACATTTATGAGCATGGTGCCACTGGCGCCAGGACTGGGTCCAAAAGGTCCCAATTGGTACTGGTTGGCCCTCGGAACCTGGGTTATGGATCTGCTTCCAAGGGAGTTGGGAAAACCCTGACCTTTTGGAAGCAGAGATCATGACACGTATCCTGTCTTCCTCTTTTCATATCTCTTCTTTCATTTTCCCTTCGAATTTCTTCATCTCTACGTCTTTGCATTCTTTTATCCCTTCATTTCTGTTCCTCTTCTTCCATTCTTTTCCATTCTACTCTTTCCCGCTCTTTAATGGCTCTCTTTCTATTGCATAATTTCTTTGCTTCTCTGCTCTTTCCTGTTTCTTCAATTGCTTCTCGATACAATTGTTCCTGTCTTTGTCTATCCTGCCCCATCGTCTTTCAATCTTTCTTCCCTTTCTTTGTCTTTCTTATCCTGCTTGTCTCGATTTTCCCTTTGCCTCACGTCCTCGATGCTTTTACCGTCGAGTTTGAGCAAAATCTGACAACCCATCAATTTGTTCTGTATAAGCGCTAACTCATAAGCCTCATCCTTTTCTCCTTTCAATCTCTTTATTTCTCGTCCTATATCTAAAGATGTACTTGGTTGATCACTTCTTTCTTTATCGCATCTCTCCTTGTTCCTCGGGACCTTAGAGATCATATCTCTCTCAGTATTCTTCTCTGGGTCCTCGTCACTGCTTTGCGCAAGTGACTAATATGTCGGGTTACTATACCCGTTGCTGCTTTAAGCTCCCTCAATGGGTACAGCCCATCGTCTTTCTTACTCTCATCGTCTATTTCAGGTGCGGTGGGTGGAGCAGAAGGCTCTTCACCGCCATCTTTGCATACATTAAGTATCCAATCTACAGGAGGCGGGCCATCTCTGTTCTCCTGGTACATTTCCCAGAGCTCTAAGCTCGCTAGTCGCTTGTCTAGCTTTTTCCCCGTATATGCAGCATGCAAATATGTCATCATATGCTGCAGTACTACCTTGCGGCCATGGCATGAACATTTGGTCTGCGGTGGCTTTAACCCACTCTCCACTGTACTGTCTAAGCTTAGGTGCATGTTTCGGCAGCTGTTTGCAAAGGTGCATAAGCGGAGTAATATCCTCTATTTTGACACGCCACTCTTTGACCGTCAATACTCACTGTTTTACTCTTTGCAAATTTTAACAATACTTTTCAAGAAAACAAAACAATGTGAGCTTGCACCAATCGTTGCAGGCTCCAAACCCTCTATATCACGTTTTTTACTTTAATCTGCTAAAAATATCATCAATTCAAGTTCATTAAAATACATGCTTAATTCTTTAACTCTCGCGTTTATTCTTTTTATGTTTATCAATCACATCTATTATTTCGTTATCACAATCACATAAAACAAAACAGACGGACAAACATACTCGGCCGGCCACATATACCTTAATCTTTTTCCTCAAGACTTCTCCTGCCTCTAAAAATACTCCTGCAGAGTTTGAACAGCCCTCCTTAAACCCGTCTTTAACCGGGTTCATCTCATACGTCATCCACTACGGGATTTTAGGTGCTGTTCCTTCTGTTATGGTTTTTAAAATGCAGGTATCTAGGCGTACTCTTTATTGTGGACTCTCCTCACGATACCTCTTAATTGCTTGGCCTCTCCTCAAGTCAATTTACTCAATATTGAACACTCATTATTCTTAAGTTGCTTTACTCCAGCCTCCCTCTGTTACTGGTTTTCCCCTTATAACTTTCTTCATTCACTGCCCATACACAATGTTTGCAACCTCACTCACTTCTACTCACCATTCCGATGTTCGACTTCCGACTCTCAGGATCCCCCGCCTCGTTATCGCCTTTTCAACTTTCCGTTTTCGTTCAGCTTCCTAAAGATGCCGGGAGGGGATTCTGTGGAAACCAGGGGACCCGTCACACCCTAGCTTGCAAGCATAACATTTTTAACTATCACCTCTATTTACAGGGAGTTTCACGTTCTTTCAGCCGAATGGCAGGAGGTCGTTTGATATTGCCGGGACCCCAAAGCTTACTTATCTGGATGGATTATTTTAAACCATCCTCTTCGCTATCACGTGAACTGGGTGATCTCCAGCCCTTTAAAATGAGTAACAATACCCTGGAGATGGATGGGGATGCAGACCTTACTCATACATTGTAAAGAACGGAGGGGGTGTCTGTACTCCTGCTCTCTATATGGCAGGGGAGCGGCACAGAGGACCCCAGCCAATATTCTCTATTGTTGGTAGCAATGGACACAAAATCAAGGCCTAGCTTCTCAGGAGGTGATGCGGGCTGGTTCTTAAGTACAGTGTAGTCCCCAAGCCCCCACAAAGGAATGTCCACACACTGTCACACTGTATTAGTTAAAACACAGGGCCTCATCACTAGTTGGGCGGTAATGCCGGCGGTATTACCGCCAGCAGTATTAGCCCTACCGCCAAACCCCCCGGCGCTATTAGCGCCAGATCGCGGGTTTGGTGGTAATGGAATTCCCCATTCCCCACTGAGCCCATTCGTGAATGCCCCATTCCCCATTGGGCTCAATTGGTAATTTTCACGCTCTTACCACCGGCGGATTTCCCACCGGCGGTAATAGTGTGAATTTTCGGCAGATTTCCCCCCACCTCAGAGCTGGGGAGAAATCCGCCGAAGCCCCGATTTGGCGGACCCTTAAATCCGGCAGTAATAGCACCACCGCCGGATTTAAGGGTTACCGCCAAACTCGTGATGAGGCCCACAGTCTTTATATAAATAAGGTTCAATGTTATATACACTATCACGATAATATACTTTGTGCTCCTACAATTCTAGGATCGTAAATATATACAGCTCTAGGTGGTACCACGATTACTCTGACTCCATTAAAATGCATCAACTGTACTCCGTTCAAATAACATACGAATCAACATAGCAAAACGATATCAACCATAGATTTAGGAGGAAGACAAGTTGGTTAGACAATTGGCAGAATATTGGCCCCGTTACCTAGACACAGTTCTATATGAGGATCCCACCACCTGGGAAACCTGTAAATAAAGATATATTGTACAAGCCCAGTCCATTTATTGTCTGTTAGAGTCTTATCTTCTTCTATAATTCTGCAACCCAAATGTACCTTGTGTTGTAGAGGTCTTTGTCGGGGAATCAACAGGCCCTTCTTGAGTGCAGGAGCCACGGGTCGTTGAACTTCCCAGATGAACAAAGGGTGAAGTTTGTCGTTGAGGCAGCAGCTTCGGTCCTTGCCGTGCTCGTTGACGAGTGATCGAAAATGTCCTGCAACAGAGGAGGTGTGCAGTGCACCTCAACGACGATGGTCTGTTGCCGCAAAGAGTTAGTGAAGAACTTTGGCCCAGCAAGGGCATCGGGTCATCCGCGTCTGTCATCGGCAAACAGGATGCGAGTACAGCCAGCTTCAGTAGCTTTGTCGGCGTCTCTGAGGTCTTCGGGTGGCAGGAAACCCACCGGCGGATTCTCCTAGGTCGTCGACAGCCTTGACTTTCTCTTAGGCAAAGGGAATACTGTGGCTCTGGTCGTTGACGGCGGTCGTCGATGGTGGACGGCTGTCCGGTGCTTCTCTTTGTTCTCCTCAGCGGTCCCCTTCTCCGGTCGCAAGCCTTTCGCAGGTCTGTCTACCAGGGAGCTTTGGCAAAGATCAACTGGTGCACAATGATCTCTCGTAGCTCGGGGAGAGGTCTCCTAGCCAGGTCCTCTCTTGGATCAGTTCTTGAAGGCACCACAGCTTTCAGAATGCAAGGAAAGGAACAGCGGTTCACCTTCTTCTTCCGGCTCAGCTTTGAGAGTAAGCATCAAATTCAGCTTCTGAACAATTTCTAGCACTGAGAGGCCCCCAGATATACCGTTGATCTCCCATTCACACTGTACGCTCACCTGGTATCCACGGGGACGCCACTTAGCCCTGGTTGATCGATTTGCGCCTGGAACCCCCTTCCTGATTCTGGGTGGTGCCTTCGATGACAGTTGTGCCTGAAAGCTCAGGAGGACTGGATTCAAGATCAGGTAACGTCTTCTCCCACCTCCCCTGGGTTCGCCCCTTCGGCCCTCTCCTCACCTTATTGTAATGTTTGGAATGCTCTCCGTCCTGCCTTCTGTGCAGGGGTGCGTAGTCTTTAGTGGGCTTGGGCGACCAAGCTACTTCACTGGTGCAAGCCCATTCAAGTGTCTTTAAGGTAGGTCTCATTGCAGCAGTCTTTGTATGTTACTGTTCTTGCCTTCCTTTCTTTGTGGTTAATGTCTTTTCTTTTCCCCCTAAGTGTGCGGGAGATTCGACGTGTCGTGCTGGTTGGATTGAGCACCTGCCAGTAATGAATGGCACAAGAAGCTCACTACGATTCGGTAAGTAACACGCTATGCGCGGCGCTGCTTCGCCTTGTACTTGCTAACCTGTGTTTCTTCTTTCCTTACAGGTCGTAATGGTCTTTTCCGATGAGTGTGGTATTCCGGAACAATGCCGGCTAAGAGGTGGCCAGCCAGGCGAGGTTATCGTGATATTTGAGGTGTGCGCCGTAAGTAACTTTTTCTAACATTGTCTTTCTCCCTCTCCTTTCAGGTTGTTTCGTTCCGATGGGGATGCAGTGTCCAGAAGATGTAGAGCGCCGGATGGGCGACTGCAAGTAAGCTGAAGCATGGATGAGCATCAGGCGAACACAAGATGGAATTCACCGATAAGAGTCTATTAATGATGTTCTTTTTCTCCTGTGCAGGCTCGTTGCTCCGATGATTGCCGGTATCAAGGACACTGGACTGGACACAGTGAGCGTTACGATGCAGAATAACGCAAATCGTGTTCTGGTGCTTGGGTGTGGTTTAAATAGCCTCCCAGCAAAGTAGTCCAGGTAAAGTAGTCCCAGGCTACCACACCCAAAACACTATACCGCATAGTCTAGTTCTATGGAACTAGACTGTGTGAGTGCCTCCATGTTGACTGCAGGCCCAAGGAAAAGTAGTACCCTTCAAAGATGTTCCTCAGCCTGAATATGAGCCTGGCGCCAAATGTGCCAGGACTGACTCCAAGAGAGTCTTGGAAGATGGTGCAAGACCTCCGAGGCCCTAATGGAACCCCGAACCCTGACCTTACCTGGCATCTGGACCTGACAGTGGGGGTTTTGGTTAAGGGTCGTGACACACACTCAGGCAACCAATCACTCAGAAGGTCCTTCATGCAGTCAGTCAGCAAATCAGGCGCACAGTGCATTCAGGCAATTCTTCTCCACCCAGACACTCACAACACAGAGGGCTTCATCACAAGTTTGGCGGTAACCCTTAAATCCAGCGGTCGCGCTGTTACTGCCGGATTTAAGGGTCTGCCAAATCAGGGCTTCGGTGGATTTCTCTCCAGCCCTGAGCGGGGGGAAATCCGCAGAAAATTTGCGCTACTACCGCCGGCAGGAAATCCGCCGGCGGTAAGAGCGTGAAAATTCCCCATTGAGCCCAATGGGGAATGGGGCATTCCCGAATGGGCTCAGTGGGGAATAGGGAATTCCATTATACCGTAATACCGCCGGCGTTACCGCCCAACTCGTGATGAGGTCCAGAATGTGGATTCGGACAAGTACTCTGCCATTCAGCAGTACACACTGCATTCATAATAGTTTCGGGCAGGGCGGTCTCAGTCATTGTGTCAAACAACAGATACTAGACACCCATAACACAGAATGCGTATTCGTCACACACTCTATTCACCCAGGTCCCACCCCACGGGCGTACCCACAACATACAGTCATTGGGAAGGCTCCGGCCAGTCTGGCCTGGACTTCCCCACAACACCATATATGGAACTTCCACCCAACAGCCAGTCAGGGGGAAGGGACAGAGTCAGGGTTTCCCAGGACTTCCCAGGGCCACAGGGGCCATCTTGTTTCCTATCAGGAATCTACTGATTCCAAGGCCAGGGTGTTAGGCAGAAACCTGTGCAGTTCCCTCTGGGACCACTGCAAAAGATTTAGGACTACAGGTGTTGGGCAGTAAACCAACTTGGTAGCAGTCTCTACCACACAGATTCACTTGGTAGCTGTGGCTGAGCAGTCAGACTTCCCTCAAGAAGAGTTAGGCAGTATACAGTGTATTCACAATAGGTCAAGAGAACACAATAGAACAAGTAAACACTGACCAGGGCTTGGTGTAAAAGAGATATAATGATTTATTTAAAACCACATCTAGAAAAACACACAGGCACTAATAGTAAGCAATTCAAAAACCACTAAAAGATATAGGGCCTCATTACACGGAAGGCGGTGATTCAGGGTGCTATTAGCACCCTGGACCATGCCGGTAAATTACCGGCACCGCCTTGGCGGTAAGGGGATTTACCGCCCCATTCCAAGGTCGGTGGGGCGGTAAATCCCCCTTCCGCCATTGCCCTTCCCCATTCCCATTTCTGCCCCATAGGGCTCTATGGGAATGGGGAAGGCGCTAATTACGGCACCGCAATTTTGCGGTGCCGTAATTAGCTCCGAGGTCCCTTAGCGGGTTGGTTTTTAACGCCTGCAAAAAGCAGGCGTTAAAGCACCAACCCGCTAAGGGACCTCGTAGTACGGCTGTAAGGGTTAACGGTCACCGTTGCCATTAACGGTGACCGTTAATCCTTACCGCCGTCCGTGTAATGAGGCCCATACACTCCCTTAAAAGAATATTAGACAAGTCTTAAGTAAAGCCCCACTTATTTTCAGACAGCGGTGAGCGCTTAACGTAGATGGCACTCTAATAATTCATTTTAAAAAGGGAGAGAAAAGCAGAGAATAAATTGAAACAGATCCCAACACTTTTTCATGAACACAACAAGAGAGGAAGGCAAAGTAACACCGTGAATTCAGAGTCAGTAGGCCGGATCCGCTTTAAGAGGATCAAAACGAAATGTGTCCAAGGTCACACGGTTGCAGTGCACAAAAGTCTTGTAACGGTTCAAAAAGGAGTTGGACCAAAGAAAGGGACCAGTTAGAGGGTCAAGGCGGCCAGGCCTGTCTAGAAGGTTAAGGGGTTATTATTACCTTGTAGCAATCTTTAGAAAGGGAGGCCTGGCGGACACGGTACCTTAAAGTGGTGAGAATACTCCATCGGGGGCAGTTGTTCCTGGCAGTGGATGCAAGTCGGTGCTTCGTCCGGGGGAAGAGAGGATCTCGTCGGGGAGGAAGACAGGAGTCCGTTGCACTGCCAGGGAAGAAACCAGCCGCGGAGTTTCTCAGGTACAAGGAGCGGTCTGTTGATTCGCGGTCCAGTGGTAAGTGGCTATCCGGCTGCCGGGGTGCTTGGCACGGGCAATTCGACCACAAACCGGTCTGGGGTGCAAAGAGAAGAAGGTAAACTGGTTGTGCCCACCAGTCAGGGGAAGAAGCCTCTCCAGCCGGGAGATCTTCTCTGTCATCGGGAAGTGGTGAGTCGGTTCCGCAGGGCTCCACCGGTGGTGTCGTCGTGGTAGGTCGGCTCAGCTTCTCCCTGGTCGGATTCTCAGGTCCTGTGGCGACTTCTGAAGTTCCAGTCCCCAAAGGACTGCTTTTATGCAGCATACCCCCATTCACTCAGCCTAGCTGTCAATCAAACATGCTAAGTGGTGGGCCAATCACACAAGAGTGCGACTTGAGTTACCAAGGTAACTCAGTCCAGGGTGCCTAAACCCCCTCCCACACCCCTTGTGATACCCAGACAGAGTGGCACCACTTTTGGAGGCTTCTGTGGAGAAGCCCGCCAAAAAGTGGAACAAAGGGCTCGACTTGGGTTGGAGTCACAGAAGAGAACACAAACGCCATTTTAGAATCGAGTCCTGGCAAAAAATACCAACCGGCGAATTAATATTAATTAAATAAACCGGCGGCATGTTCGAGGCTATGAGAATTAAATAATTAAAGTTGGTAGCCTCGAACAATGGGAAAATCCCATAGGGAAATAGTCGCGTTCGAATATAAAAAGTAGTTTCCACTGCCACCAGCCAAAACTCGATCAGGGGGGACGGAGACATGCCCCCTCGACTAACAGACCCCAGGGCAATCGAATTGCCCCGACCAGTACGTCCACAATATGATGGTTTGTACTGGTTTCTGTTCATAATTTGGGACTAGTAAAGCCAATGGTGACTTTACATGCCTTGGGAGACAGTAGTCAGTCCCAGGGTATGGAGTCTATGGTGGGGGTCACTATGACACCCCTGTGTTACTGCATGGAGGGTGCTGTGTAACACACATAGTAAAAACACATGAGACCCTATGGAGTAAAGGACCCCATAGCCCATAAAACACATTAACAGTCAAAGGAACACCATAAATCATGTCCAAGAGTGGGAGAAAAAGAGTCTCACTCTTGGCAGGAGAAAAAAAACAAACTCCAGAAATCCAACCTAAAGAGAGAATTCTCCCTAACACAGAGCCTGGGCATCCCAAAATGGAGGACGCTCAGGGCACCTGTCAATTCAGCACAGAGCTGCCACCAGCCCGTACCCTGCTCTGTGGGCCACACACAGGTGCCCAAAAACATGCACTAGGTGTACAGGGTCGTACTCCCACCCATCGGTATCCCAGGGGTCTGTTCACCAAACCAAATACAGGAAGAGCTGCACCGCCAGGAGTCCCACATGAACTCCTGTGCGGAAAACAAGTCAGAACACATGATAAAAAGCAATAAAGGACAAGGATTCAGAGGCCCTGTCCCTCTGATGCATTTCCAGTATAACATACATCAATAATCGAAACAACTCAGGTAGTTGGCAAAAAGAATAACTGTTTTAATATCAATTATCTAAAACGGACCTCAACGGACGTCTCAGCGCAAAATCTCTCAATGCATTACAAAAAAAAGCAATCGTATATAGGAAAAAATCGTCATTGATGATGTTAACCTACGTATTACTAACATCATCCTATGAGGCAAACTACAAAAACCTATTGAAGAAAGTGATTGGGTCTAAGGGAATGTCTAAGTATACGTTCTATACTAATATGGGACAGTGAATTAATGTAATTGGTTTCTTAACATCAGGTGGGGCAACTAAGCCCTCTCTTCAAAATGGCCCGTCACTAAATATACGATGTCCCATTGGCTACATAAACTATAGGACTCTTAATTACATGGTCCCTTACAATTGGTTGGCACTCTAACCTCCGTCAGTACTTTTCCACCTACGTCTAGCAGCACGCAGATTGGACCACCAGGTGCTGGTGAGCTGTCTAAAACTAAGCTTCCCAGCAATTAGCATATCCATCTATCATCACCTCAGTGGTCTGCTGGCAATTAAGACTTTGAACTTGTCCTTGGGAGTGTTCTTAGCTCTGGAGAATTCAGGGGAGTGAAGGCACGCTCTGCCCTCATGCGTAGGTGTGATAGTCCTGTTCGTCCAACTTCATCTGTCCACTTGACTGTAGACTATGATTTCAAGCCTTCTAGTGGATTTAAAATACTATTTTCTAATAGACCTCTGACGTCTTCCTTGTTTTGTTCATTCCTTCTGAACAGGAGCTGTTCTTTCACACGATTTTGTATCCAATGTCAGCTCACCCTAGCCTGATAAGACTGTGGCTTCTTGGCTTGGCTTCACGGCTCATCCAGCCTTGCCTTTTCGAGATTCACTTTTAATTAATGTGTTTTCTTACTGCGACATACTGAAAATGAGGCCTTCCTTTTTCAGTCCAACTCTGCAATAACACGTAGTGGAAACATCCATCCTTTGCTCTTTATGCATATATGTATATATTGGTGCATGCCGCGATCTATTCACTATAAAGTTAACCTCAAGAATACTTTGCTTGCGTTTCTCTGCATCTGTAGACATGACTTGACATCTTCATCATTTCTGTGGCATAAGCTTCTTCACCTTGGTCCAAAGATGTCACTTATCCTTGATACTTTCTTGATGCCTTATAGAATATCTGCATTATCTTGTCTCTGCATCTCTTCTATGCACTTCAGCTCAGCTCTGCATGATGTCACCATTCGTCTTGATCATTCATTTGCTCTGCTTCTTCCGGGATTTCATTCAAATGGCCATAATATTTTCTCGTGTGCAGGTATGCTTTTCTCAATGGGAACCTTGCTTCCAAGATTCTCTTTGGTATCAGTATTGTTACTGGTACCGCATGTGTCTCACTCACTGGCTCCCAACATATAGGCAATATGGGCAACGTGGCTGAGGTGGGGGTACTTGGCTCCTTCTCTACACTTCATTTTACACTACTGATACGGCCCGGTTGTGCCATAGGGCACGGCGGTGGCGGGCACTGGTGCGGCAGCAGTGTCCTTTTCTTTTCCTTCAGAGCTCCGAACTCGGAGTGTGAAATCACCGCTGATGGGCCCAGGCCATTAAGTGAAAGCGCTGGCAGCCTCACGACACCCTTTCCGCAAAGCTCCCACACAAAGCCCCTCAAATGTCACCGCCAGCTGGGCCCGGGATCTTTCTGGGAGCCATTCAGTTCACATTGCGGCCCCTGCAGTGTGGGCCACTCCTTACCTCTCCAGGCGGGATGTTTACTGATTTCCACCGGCAGGGCACTTGTCTTTGTAGCAATTGGGCAGCTGGACTCGTGCCACACCATTCCTCCCTCCAGGCGGGGGCCAATTAATGCCAGACAGCAGCTGTTCTCACCATATTATTGGCCACACATAGTCGCGTGGCCTGCCACCACTACCTCCCAGTGGCGGACGCTGCTTCACACAGTACGAGTCAATACTTCACGATCAGCACTGGGGCCAGAAACTCCCTTGTCACCATTGTTTCCTGGAACCAGGTCACAGAGTCCAGGCACACCCAGCCGACACACGTGGATGCAGGATTCACCCTGCAGGACTGTGAGCACAGTCAAATTATAGCCTGGGTACACCCTGGCCATCATGACATGCAGTTCCAGAGTTGCCCAGCAGGGGCACCAGCAAACAGGTGCACAGTTGCCCAGCAGGGGCTCTGCTGACATGAGGGTCTCGGGGACAGCATTGCCCGGCAGGGGTACGTACCTTCTGAAAGGGCCCTTCCATAGCTCTCAACCATTTGCGTTGCAAAGGTGGGTGAAAACACCTGATTTTGTTTTTGGCGGGTGAGAGCTCATTGAAACAAATGGGCGTGCAGGGGGCTTGGCAGGTGAGTCAGCTGTTAACAAGGCGGGTGACACCTGCCAAAAGCGTGTGAGTTGAGAGCTATGCCATACAAGGCAGGCCCTCTGCCTGATGTGACGTGCGAATCACGTTGCACGCATGCACAAGCCTCGTTCGGGCTACGCGCATGCGCAGTTTAATAAAGTGCGCCCGTGCCGGCAGTTACGGCCGGGACGCGAAATGGCCAACACCGTGTCCCGTGTGTTCCTGTGTGAATGTGCGCAGGAGTGCATGCAGGCCTACCCGAGGCACGGGCGGCCACACAACATCGTGGCGACGAGGCGGGACACCAGCGGGGCGCAGAGTGAATGCTTTTATTTTCACAACGCTGCACCCCGCTATGTTACGAACCCGGCGCGAACACAACGGAGGTGTTTTCACACTTCGTAGACAGCAGTAGCGGCCTGAAAAGGTGCTCGTGCGCTGCTGTTTACCTGAAAAGCCTATCACAACCGAATTTTTGGAAACCCTGCAGTCTTCACCAAACAGGAGGACTGTACCTCAACTAGCCGCCACCACCCAGGGGCAGCTGGTGCAACATTCAGGCAACTCGGAGGTTCAAGGACCGCGCAGTGTTTCAAGATACGTCCAATAGTCATCCAAGGCAGGTTTGCGGCCTCGAACCCACCACGAGGTGCCTGTGCGACCTGTGAACATGGCAGAGAGCGACGGCGAACAAGAGGCAGCGAGAGTGGTGGTAAGGAGGCAACAAGGGGCGTTACTTCCCATGCAAGAGTTCGACACGACGGGCCCCCCTTCCAAACCAGGCCCGAGGTGGCTGTTGTGGATCAAGAAATTAGACATGTACTTTACTGCGACGGGGGAAACCGATGACGACTCAAAGAGAGCCACCCTGTTGTACTCGGCGGGCATAGACGTATTACGCATCTATGAGTCCCTGAATCTACAGGTAACAACCTATGACGCCGTCAAAGCTGCTCTTGAGAACTACTTTATCCCGTTATGTGGACTACGAGAGATTCCTGTTCTGCAGCGAAAAGCAGCGGGAAGAGGAGTCACTCGACAAGTTTTGCGCTCGCCTGCGTCAAATGGCTACAACTTGTCGGTGGGACAATGAGGAATCCATGGTTCGAAATCAG
This sequence comes from Ambystoma mexicanum, assembly GCF_040938575.1. Taxonomy (NCBI): domain Eukaryota; kingdom Metazoa; phylum Chordata; class Amphibia; order Caudata; family Ambystomatidae; genus Ambystoma; species Ambystoma mexicanum. The sequence continues at coordinate 652,898,843 of NC_090923.1, forward strand.
GTCCTCCAAGGCTGTGGCTCAGGCAAGTTACGCAGGCAAGTTTTGAGGGAGCCGGGTTGGACTCTACAACAAATTTTGGACAGCGGCAGGACGTATGAGCTGGTGGAGTCAAGGGCTGCCAAAATGGATGCCGCAGTGCGCCCGGGAAAAGTGGAGGAGGCTTTTGCCATTGGCAAACAGGGGGCGTCAAAGGCTAAGTGGGTCCAAAGGCGCCAGGACACGGGGTCAGTGCAAAGGGCGTCATCTGTGTGCCAGTACTGTGGATATGACCTTCCACACTCTGAAGAGTGTCCGGCCAAGTCGAGAAAATGCGGCAGATGCAACAGTCCTGGTCATTATGCACGGATGTGTCGTGCTCCCGCCCCGGTGACCGTACAGAGGGGCCCCGCCAGGGCGTTCGGCGGAAGTTCAAGGAGACAGAGGAGCGTTGCCATACTAGAGCAGGAAATGCAGAGGCTCAACTTGGCAGAGGAAGAGGAGGAAGAGGAGGTGTTCTTCATTTCAAGTTTGGCCACGGGGGCGAGGAAGAAGAGGCAACCGAAGTGTGTTGTGGACATTCAAGGGGTGCCGACACAAGTACTGGTAGACACGGGAGCCTCGGTGTGTGTACTGGCGTCCGACCACTACCAGTCCATACTGGGCCCACCGGCGCTGGACGTTTCAACGGCGAAAATATTCACGTTCGGAGGAGATACACCGCTCCCCATCAAGGGCGTTTTCATGGCACCGGTGTCCAGAGGAGGCAAGACCATCAAAGCTTGTTTCTTTGTCATAGACGTGAGCCCTCACTCTCTACTAAGTTGTGCAGCTTCTGAGGCCCTCGACCTGGTGCATTTCGCATGGGAAGTTTATCAAGTCGACATAGAGCAGTTACTGGGCAAGTTCCCAGGCATGTTCGAAGGCGTGGGGAAACTGAAGGCTCCTCCGGTACGTCTGCACATAGATGACACCGTCAGGCCTACGGCGCTCAAGCATCGTAGAATCTCGTTCCACCTCTGGGAAAAGGTCGAAGAGGAGCTTTGGTCGCTGGTGCAGATGGACATCATTGAGAGGGTGGAAGGCCCTACGCCCTGGGTCTCACCCATTGTGGTAGCCCCCAAGCCGAAGCAGACTGGAGCGGTGCGTATATGCGTGGATATGCGGCTCCCCAACGCCGCCATCAAGAGGGAGAGACACATCACACCCACTCTGGATGACATTATAGGCGAACTGCAAGGCGCAAGAGTGTTCTCAAAGCTAGACTTGCGAGCGGGCTACCATCAGCTTGAACTCCACCCAGACTCCAGATTCATTACGACGTTCACGACGCATGAAGGCCTGTACCAGTTTAAGCGCCTGAGCTTCGGCATTTCCTCAGCTGCCGAAGTCTTCCAGAACGCCATCAGGGGGGCGCTGGCGGGCCTAAAAGGTGTTTTGAACATGAGTGATGACATTCTAGTGTTCGCAGAATCTGAATCGGAACACATGAAGAGGCTGGAGTGCACACTAAAGAGGTTGGATGATTTGGGACTCACCTTACATCGCGAAAAGTGCGAATTTTTCAAGGACAGGATTGGGTTCTTCGGATTCATCTTCCATGCCAGCGGTGTGTCTCCGGATCCGGCAAAGATTAAAGACATTCGTGAGGCCGACGCGCCCCAATCCCCTACCGAGGTGAGGAGTTTCTTGGGGATGGTCAATTACTGTGGGCGCTTTATCAGAGGGTTGGCCTCCCTGTCGGAACCTCTCAGGGCGTTGACCAGGAACGATGCCGCGTGGACATGGGAGAGGGAGGAGCAAGAGGCCTTTCAGCGCCTCAAGAATGCCCTGTAGGATGATGACACCATGGCGTATTTCAACCCATCAGTTGGATCAGAAATTGTTGAAGATGCGAGTCCCGCGGGTGTTGGTGCAGTGCTACTACGCCCAGACAAAAGAGGGGAAAGGAGACCCATCGCGTATGCGAGCAAGGCGCTCTCTGACACTGAAAGGCGCTACTCGCAAATTGAAAGAGAGGCTCTAGCTATTCTGTGGGGCTGTCGCCACTTTCGGCTATACATTCTGGGCAAGCCCGTGGTGGTTGTGACTGACCATAAGCCGTTACTGCCCATCCTGGCGGGAGTATCATCTAAGCCGCCTCCCAGAATCGAGCGGTGGATGCTGGCCCTGATGGAGTATGGGGTGAGGCTCGTGTATAGGCCAGGCACCAACAACCCGGCGGACTATCTGTCGCGCCACCCCAACAAGAGGAGTGGAGACCTGAACGAGGAAGTGTCGGAATGCCAAGGACTACTCTGCCACGTCGTGGAAGGGGAATTGCCAGTGGCGCTATCGAGACTCACCATCGCAATGGAGTCATCCAAGGATGAGGTGTTCCACATCATCAAGGCGGCGGTGAGGAGTGGTGACTGGAAAGCTGTGCTAAGGGACAACTCCAGGCGGCAGCTAGAAGCCCAGAAGGACCTTCAGGCGCTCTGGAAGGTGAGGGATGAGTTGTCCATTTCGGATGATGGGCTGCTACTGAGAGGGAGACAAATTGTGATTCCGCAAACCTTGAGGAATCGCGTCCTGGAGTTAGCACACATCGGGCACCAAGGGGTCGTCAAGACCAAGGCGAGGCTCCGTCCGAAGGTGTGGTTCCCCGACCTTGAGGGAATGGTAGAGCGCTTTGTGGGAAGGTGTCTGCCGTGTCAAGCCGCGGCTCCCGGGGACAAGGCCCTAGCGATTAGGTCGATGGAACGGAGCGAGAAGCCCTGGGGAACTGTACACGTGGATTTCGGATCGACTGGTCAGGGCATGTACTTTTTAGTGGCCGTGGACCAATGGTCGCGATACCCGGAGGTGGAGGTGTTGGAACACACCGCGACTGAATACACCACGAGGGCCCTGGACAAAATGTTCGCGACCCATGGGTTCCCGGAAATATTATGCTCGGACAATGGGCCCCCGTTCACAGGCAGTATCTTCGCACAATACCTCAAAGACAGAGGCATTCACCACCGGAGAGTATCCCCTCTGTGGCCTCGCGCCAATGGGGAGGCCGAAAGGTTAATGCGCACTTTGAACAAAGTGCTAAGAATTTCCGCTCACGGAGGGGATGACCTTCCCAAGAAGCTAGTGGAATTCTTAAGAGAGTACAGAACCACCCCACATCAGTCCACAGGGGAAGCCCCCGCTGAAGCGCTGTTCGGACGCTGCCCCAGAGGCATGATACCGGAGATCGAGGGCCGCGGGCCAGGCGTCATTGACAACGAGAAGGTCAGAGAGGATCGCATGGCACGAAACCAGCGAGAAAGTGAAAGAAGGGGTCTACAAGACAAAGAGGTACGTGTGGGGGATGCGGTGCTGGTCCGCAACCGCCACCCCAAGGGCAAGTTGTCATTGCCCTACGAACCCCACCCGTGGAGAGTCACACATGTAAAAGGGACCATGGTGACGGCAGCCTGTGCCCGTGGCACAGTCACTTGCAACAAGTCATTCTTTAAGCGAGTCGACACTTCAGCGGATACGAGTGAGCCGAGCGAGAGCAGGGTTTCCGAGGAAACCCCGGAGGGTCGACTGGAGGACATCCAGAGGGAGTCTGGCCCAGCTGAGGATGGTCTCCATGGAGCCGCGCCAGTGATGTCCAGGTACCCGATGAGGAGGGGTCGCCGACCGCCCTCATACCTCAAGGACTATGTCCTGGACTCGGGAGACTGAGCCGGGGTGTGTGAAGTCGTTTCTCTGGGAGTAAGCAAATGTTGGGGGGGGGGGTGTTCCAAGTTTGAACTGTTATTTCCACATATGTTGGGTTTGTGTTTTCGTTAAAGAAAAAAAGGGATGTGACGTGCGAGTCACGTTGCGCGCATGCGCGAGCCTTGTTCGGGCTACGCGCATGCACAGTTAAATAAAGTGAGCCCGTGCCGGCAGTTACGGCCAGGACGCGAAACGGCCAACACCGTGTCCCGTGTGTTCCTGTGTGAATGTGCGCAGGAGTGCATGCAGGCCTGCCCGAGGCACGGGCGGCCACACAACATCACGCTGCAGGAAGACCAACACAGCAAGCAGGAGTCAGTATCAACAGATGAGCCAGAAACGGCCGTCCCTTTTATGGCGTGAGTCACATGGTCACAGCATGCGACTTTAACACGAGCCCTGGGAGGGACTCATTATCCTAAAAGGGGTGGCACACCACACCCATTGGCCATTTAGTCAGACTACATGTTTCCGTTTGCATTGGCACGTGTAGTTTTGGTTCCCGTTCTGCTTAAGAAAAGTAAGAAAAAGAGAGAAAGCATAATATTTCACCTCTCGGTCTTTAATAGAATTATGACTTTCCTAAATCAAGACTACTGTGAAAAATCTGTATTCTGTCTCCGCTGGGTCACAGACCTATTCAAGGGTGTGGGGATGAGACACTCGCGTGTGAAACGACGAAAAACAAACTAGTTAGCACATGCCATTTTTGATCACTACAATGAATGTCTCTGAGGAAACACCCCACCACTTCCGTATTACTCCTTATATGTCACGTGACGCTTCCCGCATTCCACAACATAATCATGCAACAAATACAAAAGGGCTGCAGTTTCTTAGATATTTGACATCTTAAGCAACAATTTGAAATCAGAGTCAAATATATTGTCCTACTGTATTTTCTATACACCTAGACCGGCATCCTAGCCATGCCGGAGATTTCCCAATCTGAAATGGCGGCCAGACGAGGACTAAATTCCTCACTGACATGACCAGCCATAATTGACTCACACACTGGGCAAGGGGGGGGTGGTTGGGTGACTAAATTAGAATAGTTGCCGAGCACCGCCCTCTCCATCACAGTGTTGTACCTGTTCAAGCGGTTCTAACTATATGAATATTAATCGAGGCGAGGGGGCGGCTCCGAATGGTTTATTCATGAGCTGACTGAGTTTAGTAGTCCCTGTTGTGGGAAGGTCCGATGCTCACTGCTTCGTTGCTGTGTTAGACAGTTGGGTGGAAAAAGAGGGCGCACCGTGGGACGTGCGCAGGCGCAAAGCGAGCTGTTGCTCAAGCAACTAGAGGGTCCTTGGAAGTCAGCGAAAGACGCTGAAAAACATTTGCGAGGCTAATCTCCAGATCCTGCACCCAAGCGAGGCCCGGTGCCGACCGTAATCCAGAGCAAGGATCCGCCAAAGCGAGCCTAAGACTCTCTTCCGGTTACCGAGTCAGCGCGAGGCGCAGCCATGGTGGATTACCATACCGCCAACCAGCCCTACCAGCCCGGGCCCAGCAGCAACAACGGTGGCGGCGGATTCTACATGGCCCAGGATGATGAATGGGACCGAGACATGTTGCTGGACCCCGCCTGGGAGCGGCAGCAGCGCAAGGTAGGAGAAGGTTGCGTTCCTCATCTGTTTGAAGAAACGGTGGTGACATTGATAGGGGTTGAGTTTGTGCAGTACTGTACGGTACATGCCTACTATATTAGCATGAAAAGTTAAGGCGCGCGTAGCAAACTCCCCCGAAACTTCGATGATCGGAAGCCGGGGGTAGAAGATTGGCAGGAGGGCCAAGTGCACTAAAAAAACTACCCCGGTGAGGGAAATCGTCTGCAGGAGGAGAGCAACATGCGACCCATTTTTCAAGGGGTGCACCCCTGCTGGTTGACAGCCAGTTCAGTTGAAACAGATTTCAGTTTAGCTGTAACTGCTATTGGGTGGGAAAGTGGAGAACTGTGCTTTAATTTCACAAAGATCACTTCTGGAGTGGTGAAAATGGGTGCAAAAAGTAGTGAAACTTCACTGTCAAAAATAAAAAGTAGTGGAACTCCGCTCCCGACTGTTCCTTTATAGGATTCCAAGTTTGCTATGCCTTTCACTGCTTTCCTCCCTGCCCCAGTCACTACTCTTCTGCCGCTGCTGGTACTGCTTTGCCCTAACGTCTACCCCGCCAGCTCCTGCTCTCTTTACCTTCCCTGTTTCCCTGCGCTTTTGCTGTTGTGGCACGAAATAGAAAGGGGACTCGCACTCTCAGGCTGCTGAGTGTCCCTTGCTTGGTGGCCATGGTTTTACCCTTTCACTTCTTTTTTCCCTAACACTTGTCGCTACAGCCAAGAGCCCTATTGCCCACAGCTGCTTGGCAGCATGGCCTCCAATTGTCTGTGAGACCACCGTATGTGCCCTTGCTTCACTTGGTCGCCATACGATGGCCTTCCAGACACAATGTTGCCTGTAGCTTTGATCAATAAAACTTAAGTAGCACTACAGCAATATCCGTTCTATAACACATGTGGCACAGAGTGTGGGTGGTGAGATGGGAAGATTTGGCGAAATGGGTTGGTACCAGTATTTATAAGGAGACTGGTGTAGGATGAAGGCAAGTTGTAACCTCAGTAGGGCAGTCTAGCACTGACATGAGAAATGGGGAGGGGTGGAGAGGGCAAGGCAATCATGGGTAATACTAGTAAAAGGATAGCTAAAGATTACCCTAGGAGACAGTTGAAGCTTGCACAGGTAAATGCAGGGTGACCCCCAGATTGGGGATGAGGAGGTGGGCATTGGCGACAATAACTGTGTGGAGGCTTCATGGGTTAGGTGGTAAAATTGTTTAATTCTGTAGAGGGTGGGGAAGCACTTGTGTTGTGATCCTGGATGAGGAAGTGGGAGAGGGGAAGGATAGCAGGAAGGAGGAGGCATGGATGAGTTGCAGAGATGGGAGCAGATGCCATCCTTTTTTGGGGCTGGGTGGTTATTTGAATGAGAGCGTGCGTTGAAGATGCAGGCAGTGTTGTGTCCTGACAATTTGATACGCATGACTTACATGAGGAAACCCAAAAATGTGATGTTTTTTTGCTCGCTTTTCATGGAGCTTTTGCAAACATCGGATTTCTGATGTACCCCTTCCAAATGTTTGGGGTTTCAGAGAAGTAAGTAAAAGGGCCTTGCCGTCTGTGTTTTCTTGGGCATAGTTTACACATGCACAGGGTCATGTGTAATTTTCAGACATACACCCTGTCCCAGTGAACACCTCTTCTCCAGCAATGTACCCTTTCGTCACTATGCCCCATATAATAAGTTCTACATTAAATTCAACAAAATTGTACACATGGCTCCTCCACCCTTTTCTTCTTATTCCTTCCTGGCCATTTTATCTATCCCTCTTACCAACATAGGTTAGAGGGTAGGGATGCTGGGGTTGTCACATGGAGAAGAAAATACTAGCTTAAAACGAGGACTAGTGTAATGTCAAATACATCGTTTTGAGCCTTTTTGGGGATGCATTGATGGGATTGGCAGTGAGCACGCTGTAGTTGAAGATTGGTAGGATTTCTTGGTAACTTCTAGAAAAACCAACCTTTCCTTACACGGTGGAGTACTGTTTTATCGTTGTCTGAAAACAAACTTTAAGTTCCAACAGCGTAACTGTTCTGACTTCTCTCTAGAGCTATTCTTCGCTTGCCTTTCCTACTTGTACTGGCATCTATTATTTTTTTTTTCCTGTCCATTCATGGACTTCAGTCTTCCAACATAATTTCTGTGCCGGAAATAGAGTTGATGGCCCCAGTTTGCAGACTGATTCTAGCAACAGCAGACTTCAAAATAGTCTGTTTCGGGACCTTCCACACTTTTATTTTCTTTGCTGTACTTTTCAGTAGTCACTTATTTTTCGTTTGCCCCAACGATAATGCTGCATCTTTACTGGGAGTTGCTTATGATTTGTCATATACATATTTTAGGAGCTAGAAAAGTGCGGCTGAATACAACACGTGGATGAAATACGGTAGTTAAATAGATAAGCATACACAATTAAGATGACTTGTCTTAAGTACAAATGCTTTTGGCCAGACTCGTCCAGAAGACCAGCAGTGCCTTGGTAGTTGAAAATAATTGGGTACTTTATTAGCTTTCTAACTAGTGATGTAAAGTTGTGGCTGTTAGGCAGAATCCTGTGCAGAGCCCTTCGGGACCACTACACACAATTAAGACTACAAGTGGTAGTAAAATTTCACCTTTGGCACAAGACTGTACTACACAGAAAAAGTGGTAGCAATGGCTGAGCAGCCAGACTTATCTCAAGAGCAAATGAGCAGTAGTAGAGATTACACAAAGGACTACAATTACTGTGACTCAAGCAAACACTGACTCAAGGTTTCTGGTTAAAAACATAGAAGTACATTTGTTTTTAAACCATCTGTTCACAAAACACTTCACTTCTATTAAATTAAAACCCCACTCCAAATATACTACACACAATCAATTCCCCTTGTGCAGATCAATTCAAGATAAGTACATTGGGATTTGACAGACCGGTGTTGTGGAACCAAGATGTTACCATGGGTTGATACGCGATCACTTTTTGACAGTAATGACAGTTCGGTCTTTTGAAAGAAAAGCGTACCCGTGAGAAGAAATGTTACTGAAGTCAACACACTTAGCACATGAATTAACACAAGAGAATGGGGATAAAAATCATAGGCAATACTTTTGTCAGGGCAAATGGAATCAGAGGATACTTTCTAAAACGTAGATAAGTCAATATGCCTGTGCCATTGTCCAATGGAACAAGGGTCCTGTTGTCGAGGATCACAAGGTTAGAACAGTTCAAGATTCGAGATTGTCAGGAGTACTTGATACTGTCAAAAGGGAAGGAAGACAAGGACAAGCCTTTGAGGAAAAAGGGTTCACCCCAATTCCTCGAAGTTGGACACAGTACCTTTATTCGTTTGAAGAAAAGCTGGTGCTACGGCAGTTGTTCCTGCAGACTCACGGTTCCTGGAGCTTCAGTCGTGGGGACAAGGACGTCTGGAGCGATCTGCACTACCCAGGGATGAGTCCAGCAGCAGCGAAGCAACGGTGAATAAAAGGTGCGCTCCTACAGGAAAGGCTCTTCAGATGGCTATCTGGACCACTACAGCTGTGTGCAGCGATTTTGACCAAGAAGAGGATCCTCTGGCTGTTGAAGGTGAGCTGGTTGATCCCACCAGGCTCAAGGGAAGAAGACTCTGGACTGGATCTTCTCTGTTGTTGAAGGGTAGATAGCTCAGGACTGCAGCAGGGCTTCATCGGGACTTGGGAGTTGTAACAGTCGTCTTCTTCTCCGCTTCTCTTCGGGTTCTTGCAGTTCCACTGGCGACTCTCTGACTTCTAGCCCAAGAGTCCTGCCTTTTATGTCAAAATCCCCCATTCACACAGCCATGCTGTCAATCACTCAGCATGGGGGGTTTCCCAGACAACCACCTCAGCCAATCGACACAAAGTGCGACTTGGGTCTCCAAGGAGACCCTGTGCAGGGGGTGACTAAACCCCTCCCTCACATTCAGCCCAACTAGACGCCAAGGAGGGCTTCTGGACAGAAGCCTGCCAAATATCGGCGAACAAAGAAGGCAAACCTGCTTTGGTGTGAAAAGTAAAACACAAGAATGACTTTAACAAAAAGAAATGGCGATAAAACCCGACCGGAGCCAAAAAAAAGTTTGGTCAAGCGGGTTTAGGTTCGAGGCTAATACAATAGCCTAAAACAGTACCACATTTATATACTATAATCGCGGTAGAAAAGTTAGGGTAGGTACCACTGCCACCAGACAAGTCTTGAGGTTAAGGGAGCGAAACAAAGCTCCAAGAGGCGCAGACAAAACTGGTTATGAATTAACCCTTTCCAATACTCCATGTAAGATGGGGTGTACTGGGTCTGCAGTTTAAAGTGACTATGTTAAGTTAATGGCAACTTTACATGTTTCTGGGGGACAGTAGTCCACCCCAGAAAAATGGAGTCAGTGGAGAGTCTCAAAGACAACCCGGTGTCACTGCACTGAAGGTGCTGTGTAACACGCACAAAAAAAATGGGGCTCATGGAGTGGTGTAGCCCCAGAGTCCAAGATCACACAAACAGTAGACATACTTATGGCAAAACACATGTAAGAGTGGGGAAAAAAAAGCCTTCCGCTCTTACAGGTGGAATAAATAAACCCCAGAAATCCAGCAAAGCTGCTGAGGGACTCACTAGGTGAGGGGAAATTGGCCATAAATGAGAATTCTCCCTTACAGTGGCCAAACAAATTCATGGCAATTGTAGGCCCTCATATTAATTCAAAACTAACTTCTTTGAAAGGTAGCATATGGTTTTTCTTGGTAAAATTAATCCGATTTATTGGTAGCAGCTATGTTAAACGGTGACATTTGTGTGTTTTCATGCATGATTTGATTGTAATACAGAACGGTTCAATGGCCCCAGCTGCTCTCAATTTCATCTTACTTATGTTAACACAATGTGCACATGTATTGCAATTTGATGGTTCAGTTTAGCAGTTTATTCTGTTGCTAAGGAGTAATTGGTTTCCCTGAAAGCAGCCCTCTCCGAGGGATGGAGAACCAAATGAGTGGTGACCCGGGTCTGCTGGCATCATCTACTCTGGGGAGTTCACCGCTCTGGTATGTGACGACAAAGTGGCCTCACCTGTTCAGCAAGATGAGCCTGATGGGTGTGGATAGACAAGATCAGACGGGGATTTGGGCAGTACCTTTTCCGGCAAGAGCAGGTATCTCTATACATATTTGATGAGCAAGAGCTGAATGTTTACTGGGTATCTGGTATCGCCCAGTAAGCAGGAGGTGCAGCTGGGAAACGAGGAGTTAGTACACGGCATGCAACAAATCTGGCTTCAACATGAGTTGCAAACTACAACTTGCTGTCCATTGTATGTCAGTTGTTGTCCCTTGCGTGTCATCTTGATATGGCATAATGCTTTATAAACGTCCCCACACTAAACATTCTATAGGTATGTGTTTTTATGGCACAATTGGGCCTCGCTGTCAAAGTAGCTCCTGGTAGCTGTTCATGTCATGCTAACTTGGCAGTTAGTTGTAAGATACAGGAAGGAGCTTCGTGGAACCTCTTTGCCCCTAAATTAACTCGTAATTTAAGATGGTTTAGATTGGCTACAACCTAAAACGACCAAAAGATACTTCTCGATGTGTGGACGTAAGAAACAGCTTAGCTGTTAGGCTACCCCTCTGATTTCTCTACTTCTTGACCGTCCCCCGTTTCTGCTTCTTAGGTGTCATCCAAACCCTGTTGGCTGCACACGTGTTCGTTAATTTAATGTTCGTCTATATATCGTTATGTTCAAGTTCTCAGCAACATCTTGGGGTGTCTTACTTTTCTGCAGTCTTTCAGCCACTTTTGGGATTTCAAATAAACGTTCTTTAGAGGCTGCCAGCACATCTCGACTTCTCACTTAACCTCCTCTTGGCAGTGCGATGTAAACCTTTCTTAGATTTTCCAACTCCCTTGCCTTTTGTTTTACGAACATTGACCAGATACTTTAACCAGCCTATTGGCGTGCTCGGAGTAGCGTTCAGCAGAGTCTCTGCGTGCAGGCTTGGACTGGCTTAGAGGGCAATGCCGAAACCAAAAAAAAAAAAACGCTAGTGTGGGCCAGTTTTTTTTTTTTTTTTTTTTCAATTATTTTTTTGGTCGTCGTGTGCCATTTTGAAAGTTACTTCACCATGCATGACCAGTGTTACTGAATAAATATTAAAATGCACAATTTGGATCACGTTTTATCGAAAACCTCCTCCTTGGGTACTACTCAGTCTGTCCCAAAAGGAATGAATTGCCATTTGCAAGGTGGGACACGTTTCCATTGGTGCCCGAACAATTTTATGCCCCCCACCTCTCATGTGAGGGTTTCCAGAACCTGAGCCCTCTGGTATCTTCCCAGGTAGCCGGATGTTCTGAGGCTGCTTATCCCTAGGTCTGGCAGTACGCGCTCTTTGTGATTCTCACCTAATGACACACTTAACTGCTGTGTTCGTCTTTTCACAGTAGATTGACTTGCCATTAGTACGGAGTACCCCCCTGCTCGCCCCCTTATTCCACAGGGGTCTTGGGGCTTTCGGGGTTTTCAGCATTTTTTTTTTCTTCTATTAACATTTGGTATGTTTTGCCCGTCGTATTGAGGGAGAAGAAGGCTTACATATGGGCAGGAAGCGATTTCGCATTGCATTATCACTGCAACCCCGAGAATCGCTGCTGTCAACTTTCCCCATTGCAAGTAAGGGTAAAATTGAATTGTGAACATAAGGGGGATTCCCCGGAATTTCTCTGGTACCCTTTGTCTCCTCAGTCGCCACCCCCGTGACTGGTCTACCAGTGTGCGAGGTTATCACCCTTCTCTTCTAGCCTCTTGGAGAGCACACGGTTTCCCTGTTGTATACTAGGCAGTCTGCACGCCTCTCCCAACAAGACGCCCGGTTCTGTGCAATGTATTTGAATTGTATAAGGGACCAGCCTGCCCATCCCGTTGCCTGACCACTCCCATATGTGAACTGGAGGGGTAATGGGCATGTCTAGGAGCTGCCACAGTTGTGTGCGCTGCGGCTCCGTATGGCCTGACTCACCCCTGCAGAACTCTTGCTAGATTCTAGGTTGTCTGCCGGAGTGGCACATTGCAAGCGTGGGGTTCCCGCCGACTCTGTTAAACTTGAGGACGCCTTTTAGAAAAGGCTCCTGTGTCCTCCCCAGTGAATTCACTGCAACTCTATAAAAGCACCATGATATGGGTATCCATAATACACATCGCCCTGAACCTACTTTATCATACTTGGGTATGCAGCTTGCTTGAGCTTTTTGATCACTCTGGCATACCTTTTTTTTTGAAGGTCTTGGCAGTCTGTTGTCTTTGCTTGTGCAGTGCCTGTGCACGCCAGTGGAGCGACAAGGCCCTGAAACTGAGAGGTGGGAGGAAGACTGACTAGGCCATGCGAGTCAAACTTGTCGCCAATTGTAAATGTGCCACTCCAGCATGTGGCCCAGGATGACAACTTCACCTTAGCGCTGACTGACGCCTCTCTTTTCACCGCGCACCGTAGGTGTGGTCGTTTTGCAAGCAAATGTGTAATACATGGTAGCATCATTGGGATTCCTGAGGGGATAGTGTATGCCTCGGAGCCAAAAGGTGGGTCTGGTTCAGATGTGGAAGGTGTGTGACTCCCCAGCTAAGTGCTTCTATGTTGCAACATTTTCAACAGTTTCGTTGGGGTTTATACTTTAAAATAAAGGACGTGAAAGTCTGAAAAGTGCTGTTGAAAGATCAAGATGATTAATGATGTAGCATTTGGTCTTGGACCTGTTCTGGTCTGGTTGACTTGGACGTCACCTTGACCATTAGAATCCTCCATGGTCTTGCCCCCCCCCCACCTCTCCTCCCTTCTTACTTTCTATACCCCTTCTCGTTCTCTCCGCTCTGCTAATATTTTCCTACTCTCTCCTCCTCCACCACCCTGCGCCCCCTCCTGCTTATGCTCCTTCCAACTCCTTGCTCCCTTCCACTGGAACCGCCTCCCCCCCTTCACATCCCCTCTTCTCCCTGCTACCCTTCCTTTTGCTCTTCTCTAAGATCTTCTTTCACTCACTTCTCTAACACCCTACTGTTCCTCTCCTCCTCCCTACCCCTCTCCTCTCACCTCTTACTCCTGCTCTTCCTTGCCCTCTCCATCCCAGTTACCTCCTTCCTCCCTTCCCCCTGCTCTTATCTAGTCTTTTTCCTCTTTTCTTCCTCTCACATTCTTGCATTCCCTCTTTCTCCCGCTCTTACCTCCTCTAACATCTACTACTCCCTTGCACACCTCTGCCCCTCCCTACTCCCTCCTCACCTCTGCAATATTGTAAATTGTTCTTTATACTGTTTTCGAGTTGTGATTCAATTGTCATTTTATGCTTGCTGTATGTTACTTGTTCTCATGTAAAGCACTTTGGAGGAAAGGGCTATATAAATTCAATAAAACACAAATGGAGAAGCATTGTTCATTTATTGATTTCTGTTGGCAGCCGACATTCAGTAAATTTACATTATTAGGTCTACTTGGCTTTTTATGTATTGATTGTAGGACCTGTTCTTAAACAACAATACATGCTGATTTTTGGTCACACCAATTTATCAGTTCTTGTATACAATATTTAAAACCAAATCTTTTTTTGTGTGGAACAAATGGACTTAGAAATGGTGTTTGGAAGAAGAGATGCTGCAGGTGGGGAGAGGAGATACTGTAGATTGCATCCAGAATAATTGGGTAGGAACCCTTGTGAGTGATCTGGCGTATATCATTAGAGTAATTATGTTTTTACAAAACTTGAATCAAAAACTGGTGACTTAAAGGAGCCTATCTGGCAGCTTGTGGTGAAAGGAGAAGTTAAGCTGCTGTTTTTTTTTTTTTTTTTTTTTTTTTTTTGTGTGGTTTTTTTAAGCTTTATTAACCAAAAATTAAATCGTGTGATGTAGGCAAAGAATTAATTTTGAGATCTGTTATTTTACTTTATTTCTGTACATGTTGCTGAAAAATGTACGTTTACGATTCGTCCCCTGAAAGATGGCTTTAAGCATATATATTTTGTTTTTAATACCCTTGGCGGAAGTACATGCAAGCAGGGCATGTGAGCCCTTTCTGTTCTGCCACTACATCTTCCTTGCACACACAGATTTTGTCAGGAACTCGGACCATTGTAAGATGACAATTTTAACCGTCTTTGAAGCATTTTGATTCTAGTGACCTTGCAAATTAAGACTGAGTTTGAGAAGGGAGTCTTATGGTTCTAGTTATTGTGGTCCCATATCTCATTTGAACACCAACGCTGTAGCTTGATGTCTTGGGTTCTTTTGAAAAGGGCAGGTTTGGAGCCTTGCTATTCTGCAATTTCAGTGTTAGATATTGTTTACTTTGGTTACAGTGTTTTATATATATATATATATATATATATATATATATATATATATATTTTTTTTTTAAAAATATATATTGCTAGCAATCTGCTTTGATACGCCCGTAGGGTTCTGCAGAGCCATCAAATGGCTCTGTGCAGACAGCAGCATCAAACCTAGAGCCCCAGAAGTCCCTGAAACAGAGCTCTGAGGCTCCAGTCTTCTCAAAGGCCCCTTGCCCCAAATTGGCTATTCAATATAAAGGGCGGCTCTGAGGACCCTCTCAGTTGTGGGTGTGATTTGCAATACAAGCTATCAAATCCCCTGCCTTGGGCCTGCTCTATTGGCAGCCTTTCATCCCCTTCCAGTTTACTTTTGGAGTATGATTGGTCTCGAGCTTCCTGGCCTCTCTAGGCTTATCTTGGGAATCTTCTACATAATCCATTCTTCCATATCCTTGTGTTTTTAAAAATAGAAAATGGTAAATGTTTTGGACCATGTTGACCGGGACAACAAGAATTTCAGAAGCTAAAACTAGTTCTTAGACATTGGACTTCACCCAGTGAGCAGGAGGTACCCCCGGGGCACGCGGGAATAGTACATGGTGTTCAGCAAAGCTACCTTCTGCAGGAGATGTGAAGTGGAGTTTTGGTCCAGAATAGGTCCATTTTGTGGTGTAGGAATGCGTTTTTCTATTAGGCTAATGTAGGCGTGACATACCGGTCGTATACTCCCCACCCCCCTTTTTATACAATCCCATCCCACAATTCTTGGCAAGGAATGGACTGTGTTTTTTTCAAAAGACAAAATCTATTTTAAAGAACCCAGTAACTTGAACTGAAGTGGTCTCCAGTTTTATCCTGGAAATCGCTACAATTCTAGATATGTTTTGGTATCAAATAGTCAACAAAATGATTTTACCGGCCTATGTGAATCTCGCTATTCTCAGTCCACTAAAGCATTTTACTTTACATGCATCATATTCCCATTATCAACTATGAATTCTTTGATCTGAAAATCAGTTTTACTTCAATGCTAAGATTGTCACTTCTCGGCATATTTACATGGAAACGTTTCAAATCACTTACCAGAATACCAGTTTTTCCTTCAGCATCAAAACAGTATGGTATTGGAGAAAGTTACTTGAACAAATGACATGGACATTTCATTTGACTCCCCTATGCAGGTGTGTGGCAATGAATCTGTAATCTTGTGCAAGTTTATTTAAATATAGACCATGGTGAACTTACATTAGTCTCCTGTAGGTTTTAAAGTAATGCTCTCGGGGATTGGTTTACTCTGTTTTGAATACCAATGTGTGCAATCCTCTCAGAGTGTGTGTGTGTGTGTGTGTGTGTGTTTTTTTTTATATATCCATGCATAGCTTTTGGTGTCTGCATGTAGTTGTTTTTTGGGCTTGAGTTGTAACCTTCCCATTTAATATGTACAATGTGAAATCCCCTGCCTTTTTTTTTTTGGTTTTAAAAAAAAACTTTTTTTTTTAATTGCACATTTGATGTAACTAAATCCTTGTACTCATTTTTGTTGTCCAGACATCTACACTACCACCTTTTCTGACTGCATTAATGCACAATATTGCCCTAGATAATAGAACACTATAGCCCAAAATGACTCTAGACTGGCTTAAGCCACACATTATATTTTAAGTGAATTAATTGCCTGTCATTCCAGTCATGAACTGTGCTTGTTGGTGGGACCAGACTGATAGATGCAAATTGATTGTTCTCCTTTGTGAAGGGCGCAGTGAGCCCAAACGTGGTTGTAGACCCACCTGAGTGGAAGAAATTCCATAGAACAGGTTATTTGAGCCATGTTCATCCTCAGTTGAGGGTGTCTCATGCTCTTGTGTAATATTTTAAATGATACTTAATTTTACAAAAGCAGGTCTGCATTAAAGTGGTACCAACATGCTTTTAATTTCTTTTCTCAATACAAAATACACGGGACACAACGTGGATTACATTTAATGCCCAATCTAACTGAGTAAACTAGAAAAAGCAGATCGACTACCCCTCTCTACTTGTCCCTTAGCGTCTACCAGTCAGTAAATCGAAAACCCATTTCTTATACTGGGTTGATCAGTACATTACACAGATATACAATTTCTCTGAGTGACACAAATAGTCAATTCTATTTGATTTTTTTTCACCTTTCCCTTGAGGTTTATTGGAGTTTAATTTACCCTCTCAAATGTGACTTATTGTTTGGGTGCCTCAGCTGCGGACCAAGTTAGTATGTGCTCCTGCCATCCACAAACTTGTTCTCCAAATAGACTGGCCACCAGTCTCTAAACAGGCTGGTCTCCAATCTTCATGCGGCAAGTCATCCAAATGATGTTGGGTCTGCTCTCCCATCTCCAGTTCAGTCCCAAAAATCCTCCATTATCGCCCCATGATCCAAAGTAATCATCTGTCTTGTGTGCATACAGTTTCTTTCTGGGTCCTCCCTTGCTTTGTGACTAGGTGTGGTTTTCTTAGTCCCATGACACAGCAAATGTGGGGGTCAAATCAACTCCTTTTTTAATGTGTCCATTTCCTTTTTGCTCCCAACATGAATGGTTGCCCCTTGGTCTACCCCGTTGACTTTACAGGTGAATATCGGGCCTTGGAAATTATTATAATTCAAAAGATTCATACTGTTATTGAGTGAGCACATTTGTTCATCCTTTGCTTCAAAGCTCCCGACAGTGCTTCATGAGTCTTCTACCCATTTCCTAAAGCTCCCTTATACAAAGTTAATATCTGGCACCTGTAAGGTAGCAGTTGACCTCCTGAGTCAAAAGATGATCCTGGAAGCTGTTCTAGTGAAGCTAACGAGGCTCCTTTAGGCTATGTGGCTCCTAGCACCTGGCAATTCCGAACCTTGTTGTAACCTAGCTCGAACCGGTAGCCTGTTTATTAGCCTTGGCTTGTGGGCTGAACTGAATAGAATAAAGCCAACTGTTTTTTATTTAATTTTTTTGTTTTTTTTCTCTCTATCTTATTTGTTAATGTATTTTGGTTTTGTTTGCTCAGGTTTATGCTATATTCAAACCCTAAAATAAATGGTGGATGGTATCTTCTGGGTGTGGCCTAGGGGCATTGCAATGTCAAACATTTACGGGATACCTGAAACTGCTAGTTGTGAACAAAGGTCTGATCTGTTGGACAGGCATTTTCTTGCATTGCGGATGCTGAGTTATTAGACCTGCCCTTGTT
The DNA here is from genome assembly GCF_040938575.1 of Ambystoma mexicanum. Lineage (NCBI taxonomy): Eukaryota > Metazoa > Chordata > Amphibia > Caudata > Ambystomatidae > Ambystoma > Ambystoma mexicanum. Next base: position 652,916,693 of record NC_090923.1, read on the forward strand.
AACCAAAAACGTTATTGCCGGAAGAGGCTTTACTGTCTGGAGGCTAGCAAAGGGGTCTATTCCAAACTCCTACACAACCCTAAAACCATATCTGCGCCTATTTTACTGAAATGGCTATAGAGTAACAGGGTAGCACTTTATTTCTTTTGTAATGGGAAAGACAACCATTCCTCCTTTCTCAGAGGCACTCTTAGCTGCAGGGGAATAGAGAAATTTGGCAGGAATCCTTGTGATTCAGACAACCAGAGGAGACCAATCCCTTCTGATCCCCAATTTATAGCAAGTAATTGGGTTAATTTCACAGCAAAAAAACGAACCGGATGTGCATATTTTACGTGGAGAAATTGTATGGAGCTCGACAGATTACCATATTAAAGTTACATGCGCACGTTGCCTTTTTCCTTATTCCCTCATTTCATATTCCCTGAATCATCCACCCCACACTCTACCATCCTTTTTTGCATCTTGAGGGGCTCAAGTGAGAGTAGCCTTCTTCCCCCAAAAAAGATTAGTGTGATCATTGTGTGTGGGTTCTTTTTTTTTTTTTTTTTGTAGATTTATTGCCTAATCTATTTTTATTTGGTCTACTTCTGCAGCAGTTCTTTCTTTATTAGGGAGTAACGCTCATGCAACTCTTGATTCCTCTGATTTTGAGTTGGAAGGTGTAGCTGTGTTGAACTGTTCCAAAGTCCATGCTCATTGACACCCTTGCTGATTTCTGCAACCTCTCCTTTGCCTCTGGCTCTTTCCCCACCCCTCTTAAGCACTCCCTTGTGTATCCTCTCCTCAAGAAACCCACTGCTGACCCATCATGCCCAGCAAACTACCGCCCCATCTCCATCACTCCCTTTTCGGGTAAGCTCCTGGAAAAGGTAGCCATCTCTGAACTTAATCTTCATTCCGACTCTGTGGGTTCCCTCCATGACCACCAATCTGGCGTCGGAGCTGCCAGAAGCACGGAAACTGCTCTCCTGAATATCTGTGAAGACTTGCACTCCAAACAAGATTCTGACATTCCTTCTGTCCTCCTCGTACTGCGTTCAACACGGTCAGCCATACCACCCTGCTCAATTGTCTCAGTGACAACCTGGGTATACCTGGCCTGGCTGACTTTTTTTTTGTTTTTTTATTTATTTATTTATTTTTTTTTCTTTTCTGATTGACCCTCCCAGGTACAACTTGGGTCCTTTTTCTATCTCCCTCTCCGCTTACGGTATACCCCAGGGGTCAAACCTCTCATCCTGGCTTTTCAACCAATACCTGGCAACTCTCGCCTATTACATCTCAATTTTCTGCTCAACTTTCCAGTGCAATACTGACACCCAACTCCTTTTTTAGGCTTCCTTCAGCCTCCTCCTCTCCTTCCCTCATCTCTGGTTGTCTAAGCGCATTCAAAATTGGTGTGCCTCCAATGGTGTAAGTCTAAATGCCAACAAAACCGAGATCCACCTTATTGGTACACCATCTCCATCCTTTCCTCTCACTCTCTGGCTGACCTCCCTTGGTCGTCGTCCTACCCCCCCCTCCCCTTGTGAGGCCAAGAACCTCAGGGTTATCTTTGACTCTACACTCCTTCACCTCACATCTCCAAAAAAAGTCAAACTTTTTATTGCACCTCCTTTAAAGGTACTCTGCCTTTCCTCTCCTTCCTTCAAAAGCTCAGTGTCTCCCAAGCTCTGGTTCTCTCCAGACTGGATTACTGTAACAGCCTCTTCCTAAATCTTCCTGCCTCCACTCTCCGCCCTTTACAACTAATCCAGAACAGGACTGCGAGACTTGTCCTTGGCCTCAAGCCCTGGGGTCATATCTCTCCAGCCCTGAAATCCCTTCAATTAGCTCCCAGTGGATGCAAGCATTAAATTTAAAACCCTCTGCATTGTCCAAGGCTTTCTGGGGCCTGGGTCCAAAATACCTTCAACTATCCCTCCGTAAATACCTCCCCTCTCAAGCCTTTCCCTCCTCTACTTCCTCCCTCAGGGTTAGTCTTTTTTCAGTCATCTACCACCCCTGCTAGTTTCTATCTTCTGCTGGTGCGTGCCTATGGAACAGCCTCCTGGCCACCTTGAAACTTGAGGAAAACCTCTATGGTTCCGGAAACATCTCAAGACCTTCCTCTGCCTTTAACCACCCCTACCCCCTTCTCCCCTGCTGATTGTTTTTTTCTTCTCTTGGCATCGTGCACCTGGCCACCCTCTGTCATTCGGGCCCAGGTATCTGCTCACCTTGCCACCCTTCCTGCACTGCCTCCTGGCCACCTTCTGCACTGGGGTTCTGTATCTGTACCCATAAAGTCCCCCTCCCACTTTTCTTCTGCACTTATCAGATATACCCTATCTGACCAACTTCACCTGCCACTTTTTGGCTGCACTATTTTTATTTAATATTTATTCTGTTTTTCTCTCCTCTGCTCTGCACTTTCCACCCCTCCCATGCACTTTCCTAGCACTTTTCCATGCACTTGTGCTTTCTTAGATGTCATTGGGCCTAGTAAGATCGCAGTTTTTTAAAACGTTTTGTTCTCCTTTGTTCCCCTCCCTTTTGCCTGGTCGCGCTCTGAAACACTTTTTTTACGAGCGCGATATAAATATAATTTAATTTTATTTCATTTCATGCCCTATTGCCAGCATGTCCTCTGGGCACCAGTAGCTTTGACTTTCCCAAGCTTGTGACTTGGAGGGGGGAGGTTGGTCCTGTAGTCACTTGCGATATAGATCTGGAAGCTGTAGGTAAAATGGCAGTGTGGGCTAGAATTTGTATTTTAACTTTTACATTCCACACTTGGGGATTAATTGGTGTGCGCGAATTTTGATGACACAAGGTTACTTGTGCTGTTGCCGCTTAGTGAAAAGGTTAAACATTTATTGAAATGCGGATATTAACAATACCAGCAGCTAACGAGCGAATGTTGTGTCGGAAAGCACATTCCAGAAAGGCGGTGACTGTAAAATGTGCCACTTAAATGGTCGTGTGCACTGGTATGCTTATACGGAATACATCTACATAACTTTTTTTTATTTTATTTTTTAAAGAAGTCTAGATCATGACAATGTCTACTTTCTTGTCTACTTTCTTGTTACCGCAAAGTATGCCCTTTTTTGTTTAGTGGTGTGCTCTGAAAAACGTACTGCAACAGCCTCATTGGACTGACATGCATACACATTAAGTAAATTGCGTTTTGGCGACGTTTGTGGGCACATTTAGTTCTTGACCGATCTTTAAGAAAAACGTTGGTCTGCTTTGGGCTCGGTCCTTCTTTGTACCAGTCTGAGAGCGTTCTACTGATAAGCAAATCTTACAGAACTTCATGAGCTACCAAGGTGACCATCTCACATGCAAACGTATTTTAAAGGCTTGTAAAGCAAGATTTCTAAAGACCAAATGAAATTAAACCGCAAGTGCTGATCTGTTATTGATTGAAGGAAAGCAGGCGATGATACTTTGTTGATTATGTATGATGAATTTCGAACCCTGCAAAGGATAAACCATAGATTGTCCCTTCCTTTACATTTTTTCAAGGCATTTTACAAAATGGAGCACGACTTAAGTAAGGAGTGCATACAACATTTTATGTGAGGGGAGAGTTTTGGGACAAACGGGAGATGAAATGTGGTTTGTCTAAATAGCATTTTTTTTCCCCTGAAGGGGAAATTACATGGCCTAGTATTTGGGCTTCAGTGGCGAAAGAAATCAGCTGGCACAAGTAACGGATCAAGAGCATAGAATACTTAATATTCCTGGGCATCTTCCATTTCTACTTGGCAATAAGATGAAGGGTTCAGTATCGGTGCTGACGAAGTAACCCTGGCAGTGCTTCAGTAAAGCTCTTACTGGGCCTTATGCAATACTGCTAAAATTGCAAGAAAACAAACCCAATTGAACAAGTCAATTCCTTTAAAAATTGTCATGTTTCTGTACTAAAGACTATACCATGAATCAATGCCCCATCATAATTCATATTCACTACATCCTTAAAGTGCTGATAGGTTGCAGTAGTAACAGCAGTACAATACATTACTAGATGTTTTATCGACTCAATTCTTGACTCTTGTTTGCATCCTCTACAGTTTCTATTTTCTCTCGGGATACCCATTCTAGTACCCACAATTTCCATATTTTGTTATATATTCAGTTTAAATTTTAGGGAAAGGTATCCCCTTTCCTGACGAGGAAATGGCAGGATCTATTTTGGTAAGCAACCCTTTTTCTCAGGGTTTTAACATATTCAACATAATGTTTCAGTGCATAGTACACAAGTGTTGCTCTAATAAACTTTACTTTATCTGGATTGGCTATAAGTTCAAATATGTCGCTGCCAATATCCATAAGTACCTTTGCTATGTTATCCACATATATGTTTGAGGAGGTTTTATCACAGGCCAACACATTTTTCCTAAAATCAGAATAGAGATATTGGGCACCCGGATCCATAGTTTTGGCAAAGAATTTAATTTGACTCCATACTACAATGCAACCCAAAAAGTAGACGCCCATTTGTGACGTACTTTTGCATTGGGCACCCCAAAGCGTAAACCCAACATCCTTTTCCATAAAAGGCCCTATATTGAGTTCAAAGCATCAAGTGAATGCATGGTTGTTTCGAGGCCATACGTTAAAAGACACCACCACCTTTTGACTGGTAAAATTTCCTCTGGGGTAAAATTGAAAATGCACGAAATGATCTATACACCCTCTTCATCTGTGGGAGCAAAGCTTCTGCCGTAGCTCCTTTTTATAATAGCTTTACTTTCCTTAATTCTTGCAGGTTCAAATTCAAACCCAGATATTTAAAAGATTTAAGCGTCTCCAATTTCTGATCACCACTGTCCACGTTGGGTGGTTAGGAGCCCTTTATTGTAGGGTTCTAGGTTAACTATCGAAGGATCGAATGCCTTTTTTTCGAAAGTCAAAGGGTCGTTTATTTATTTTTTTAAATTTTTTTTTTTTGTTTTTTTTTATTGGGGGGGGGGGGTTTCTCCCCAACCCCCTGTTTTCTTTAGTACATTTTTTTTTTTACCAAACTAAAAAATATATAAATAAAAAAAAATTCTACCTTTTTTTTCGACCCTTTGACTTTAGAATAAAAGGTCATTTGATTTTTTTTTTTTTTTCGTTACTTTAACTGGACACCTTTATTGGAGAATATTGGAACCTTAGATTTTGATCCGTCCATTAAAAGATTTGCCTCCACAAAGCACCAGTTTCTTTGAAGTCCCGCGGGGTAAGGCCAGAAAGAAGCACATTGACGTACACCACCCAATGTAACCTGTTGACCCCCACCTCACTGGGAGAGCACCGGTATTCATCGCCAATGTGATAAAGTCTGATAAATGGTTTTTAAAAAGTAAAGGATCAAGTAAACAGCCCTGCCTTTCTCCCAGGGTTGTATCAATAGCCCTTGTGACACGCCCCTCCGTGGATAAACGCACTCTTATTTTTGTTTTAAAGTTTAGGTGGATGGCACCCTAGAATGACATTGGTGAATACATATAGAAAAATATTTAATTGTGTGTTTGTACACTCGTGCTCACAGGCGTAGATACTCTTGTAAAGCTGAAGGTAAGCATAGAGATAGAAACGAAAGTAGCAGCACCTTGTTACATTTAGTTTAACAAACCTAGAACTCTGGTGTTGGACCTTCCTTGCTGGCCAAGTACTGTATGTAATTAAGAATTATCTGCTCCTGATTAGCTTGCCCATGCTAATCCAACTCTGGTAAAGTGGTGAGTTCCCTGGAATATCTGTGAAAAGATCCCAATTTTGATACTAATCCTCAACACCTCCCTCCTATGTCACCGTTAGACACTCCAGTCATTGGCTTTGCAACAAGGTGGTCTAGGCCACAGACTAGTTTCTCCTGTTAGATTTTCTGTTTTCACAGAAAACAAAACCTCTTCAAAGGGGTCATTGTCGACATGAGGACAGAAGTAGCTTAATGAGCACTTCAATTGCAGTCTTCTGCAGAAGGATATTGTACTGCCATTTCTGATATTTTTGAAACCCCGCTGGGGTCAAGCTGTCGTGTTCAGGGCAACATTGACGGTAGCAGAGAACCTTGTAAATGCTGTGCGGTCTTATTTGTATCATCTTCTATTTTTGAGTGGCGCGTTTCAGGGCTTTAGAAGGCCTTTGCCAGACAATGTAACAGACCATATGGAGTGTTGGGCAAGAATTGGTGCAGTCCTTCTGTTGTGGGACTACACAAGACTTCACTTGGTATTAGGTAACCCACCTTTAGGCCTGTAACACACAAGTTGGTAGTGTGAGAGCAGCCAGTCTTATCTTAAAAGGGGTAATGTGAGCTGTAGGGCTGTGCAATGAAATCAGTAAATGCAGGTATCCAAGTAAACACACACTTAAAGGTTATATAACAAATTATTAATGCATTTATACACAGATATTTACTGCATTCTTCAAAAGGCAGTAATTAGTTGTAACATTAATCCCAAATTAGGATTCGATTTAAAAAAAAAAAAAAAAAAAACAAAACAAAAAAAATAATAATAAAGCAGGCGAGTAATTCATTCACATGTTACACATTTTCCAGCACCCAGAGATGTCAGTTGAGGTCAGTATAACACTGATTTTGTATCACCTTTGCAATATTGAGTACTTCAGGAAGGAAAGGTTAGGGTTAGATCAGATCAGAACAGACTGAGATTCTATAACAATTTCCATTCTCCCAAACGGATGCAGACAGTGAATTATCCCAGCATTAAAGTGTTCATCATTCATCATTTAAAACCTGTAAGGGAACACGTATTGCCAAAGCCAATAGGTTCAGAAGGAGGACTTTATTGACTTTGGCTGTCCTGGCGCCCTAAAGTACTGATGCTGCTCTTCTAAAAATGTTCTTAAGTAGTCAGTGTTCAAAAAGAAATCGCAGCAACTCTATAGGAGTCACCTTTAGAAAGAACAAGCTGCAAGGCCAGTGCAAGTGATTTGAGGTCCACTCGGAGTATGGTTAAATAGCACTCCCAAAGCAAGGAAGCACACCAAATGGCAAAAGGATGTTATAGCCCAAGCCCCACAGTACCTTTGTACTGAAGTTGTTCCAGCCGTATGTCTTCTGTGTGCAATGTAGCAGACCCTTGTTCCTGGTCCTTGGTCATGGTGACGAAAGGGAGGACGTCTGGCGGGCTCCTGCGGCAGCACTCGAGAGCGGGACTTGGCAGCAATAGATTTCCATCGATTTCAGTGGAGTTGGCACCTTTTTCTCAGCTCCAAAGAAGAATCAAATGCTCTGGTTGAAAGTTTCTTGATCCTTCGGTCATGTACTCCGGTGAGAGGACTCTGGACGTGGATTTCCTGCTTCTGTAGGGTCCTCTGGATGCCACCAAAGTTTTGGCCGGATTTGCACTTCGGAAGACAATTAACTCACCGGCGGTCGAGGTACCCCCTGGTATCGTACTTCTGCAGCCTTGGAAAGTCGCAGCAAGTTGGGGTTTGCGCCAAAATAGTTTCTCAAGGCTAGTTGGTCCAACCAGCCTAAGGGAGGAAGTCGTCCCGTACGGGTCTTCCCTGTCGATTCGAAAATGGGTCAGCACAGCTGCAGGGCTTCACCAGGCACTCTGCGTTCCAGGAGGGTGCTGATCGTCTTCTCTCGTTTTCTTTGGACGTTGTCCTCCAGTGATCGACTCTTCTTCTAGTCCTAAAAACCTCACTTTTTATGCAAATTCCCATTCAGAGCCCTAGGCTGACAATCGCACAGCAGGGTGGCTGTCCTCCAGAACAGCCAGCCTGCCAATAGGAACTGGTTTCACTCAGGCACACCTAGAGACAAAGGACAGGGAGTTTTCGGGAACCTCACTTGCTTCCTGCATTTCCAGACACACTGGTTCCTGGGCGGGCTTCAGGACTGAAGCCCGCCAAAGGCAAAACTTCCAAGGAACTCAAACCTGATTCAAACATCAGAGTAAAAGCCCAGAAGAAACTGACAAGAAATGGCAAATAAAGAAGACTGGGGTGGCAGCGGGTCGGTGGGGGTGGGTGTTGGGGGATGCATTTTATGAAGAAAAAAAATGGTCACCCTTGAGTGCTGTACCGCAGCTGAGGTATTGGCCTGCAGATCTGTTACCAGGTAGTAAAAACCGAACCACTGCCACCAGCCATTCAAGTAAGTTAGTGCAATGGATTAAAGGAGTTAATATGTAGCCCAGACCCCCTCCCCCAATACTCCACATAGGGTGGTGTGTGCTGGACGCATAAAGTAAAGGTAAGTAAGACCTTGGTCATCTTACTATTCTTGCTAACAGTAGTTCACCCAAGAAAAAAAATGTAGTTGAACATTAAGAGGAGTCCAAGGGATATCTTGGTGGCACTGCACAAAAGATGCTGTGTGTGACAATGCAAAAAGCAGGTCCCTATGGAGTTTACCAGACTCTGTAAAACAGTAAGGAGCACAGAAAATCAGTCTGAAGAACGCAGGAGTGAGAAAAAGGTTACATTCACTCAGTAGTAAAAATTAAAAAGCCCGAAGTCAGAGCTGGGTGTCCCTGAGGTTAAAGGAAATTGGCACATAAATCTCACTAAAATGGGGTTAGTTTTTATTTTTTTTTATTTTTTAAATGAATGCTCCACAGTCTGTGTCTCTATGTATATTCATAATTTTTTATTAATGGTAAGTCATCTCTGTAAATGGAGCTCAGGTTTGTTGCTCAGAGATCGGCTGTGGCAGCAATATGTAGTTTATTAACTCCATCACATTGCTGTTTTTGTCACATTTGTGGCATTTTAGCCTTGCACCACAACTTCAGATTACTTGAAAGCATCTCTCAGATTGGAGTGGCTACTATTTGATCATTTAAAGAACTCCAGAAAATTGTTTAACGCCATATGTACTGAGTGTTCGCCAGTGCACACCTTGCAACTTATGTTGGTAGAACCCTTTGGACTTGAAGATCCAAGCGTTTTATACATGGCCTGATTTAGAATGAACTTGAAGTATTCTGTAATTGCTGCCAGTGTTGGATAGTTTGACCCTGTTCCGCCTTGTATTTTGAGGACCTGTGCTCGTCTGTCACTGTTTTGCACCTGTTATGGTTGCCTGGGGCCCTGTGATTTTACTCTTCGCAATAGTTATTTGAGGCCTTGAACAAAGGTCTTGAGTGGTATTTTTGCACCGGTTTATCGAGGTTCAAACCTTTTTTTAGTAGCTCATGAGTAATCCGACTGGAGACCCAGTCATTGGTTAATGTAGGTGAAGGTTATGCATGGTTATTTATTTTTTGAAAACCTCTCTGTCTCCCAAATGTAACTGCTCCTGTTATTCATTAGGGATCTCCATTTCTGGGAGCTGTTTAGCTTCTGGTTGCAGTCTTGAAGAGCCTTGTTAGTTCAATACAACCTGTTGTTATTAAAAGCCGAGTTTGCCTCCCTCGATCAATTGGTGCCATAAGTGTCACTTTACCTTTTTTTGTGTTTGGGAAGTTTGTTTAAGGTACATTAGAAAACTTCTATGTCATTTACATTGAAAATAAGTTAATTTGCCTTGTGTAAGGAAGTTCTATTGGGAGTTCACTAAGTAGCTTCTTCTCCAGAGGTAATTTATGATCACTGTTTGGTAGCTTTTGGGTATTGGGCATCAACAAATGAGCAGGTGATACATCTGGGGAAGAAGGAGTTAGTAGATGGCATTGCAACTTCCACGTGAGATGCAGGCTGTACATTATTATCCATGTCACGGGAAGTGTCCTAATGAAAGCTAATGTTACAAAGGTATGCATACATGTATAGTTACTTGACAGGTGGGTGGCATTATGCAAGATTTGACCGCACACTGCAGCCGGGCACCTATCTGAAGTTGTTTGAAAAACAAGTGGGAGGACTGTGTGTGTTTGGGGTGGGAGGAACCAGTCATTGTGTTATCAACATGGGCCTTGTTGCATAATCTGGGTCCCAGATAAGCAATTACTAAGGTGAGGATTAGAAGTTGTAACATATGATGCAGAAAGGATGTTAAAGAACATGCTTTTTAGTTTGGGCTTTTAGGTGGCACAGCCACCTATAAGCCGATACTATTGCATTAGAGTACAGATGGGGAGAAATGCCATTAAGGAGGGACACAAAGATTGAAGGTGTTTGGTTATTTGCCCACCCATTGACTGCCCATGATCTTCTATGGCCAGTCCCACCCAGATCCTGCTTCACCCCGTCTCTTTGTGTACATTAACAGTAAGGGTGAGGACTGGGTTTCTGCTGCCACTCTTAGATATCAAATGTGCATGGGGTATTCCCCAAAATAACCCCTTTTTGTGGGGAGAATTGGGGTGGAAATCACTTCAGTGTGAGACCCTCCCAGTCTATCTTCCTAATTCCCCATCTGTAAACGCATTTGCTTGTCCAGTCCAGTTTGTCCTTTTTATTTGGCACATGGTATTAAGGGAGATTCCCCTTTCTTGTTGACATGGTTTGCGCTTTGTCACTCCACGATGTGGTTTTCCCACCTTTACCTTGTCTAGGTGACCTAACGGGCTCTTCTGTATTGTCCTTTCCCATGCCAGGTCCAAAATTCCACTCCCTAGATCCAGCCTGTTATAGAGCGCAATTATGAGACAGATGCTGTTCTGGTAGGTTTATTCCAACTAGATTCCAAAGGGATATGTTTTTTTCTGGAAACAGATGCTGTTTGTTTGCTGGGGGGACACACACCTAAATCGATGTGGCAGTCAATGTGGTCACTTTGCCACCTAATGTGGCACCCAGAGAGACTTAGTTTGTAAGAGATGATGCGCCTCTACCGTTCTTTGCTCTAGTAATGGTTCTCGTTTGGAATGCCAAGTGTTTATACCACACCCAGATTACAATTTATTTTTACAAAGTGCAGTCTAGTGGACATGGCCACACTGTTTCCGGTCTTATAGTGTGTGAAAGTCTTCAAAGACAATAACAAAGTTACTCACCGTAGTGACCATCTTACTCCTGGTCCATAGTCCCCTTTCCTCCATACTTGTGGGACATTCCGTCCTTCGGGATGGGACCAGAGCACTTTTTTCCAAAAAGCATCAACATTTTTTGTCCTACTCTTGTTACGCGGGGTACCACATGCAGCCGTAACCCCGCCCTCCTGAGCTCCGCCCTGTGCATCGCCCTTCAGTCCTTTTCTATCGACAGGTCTGTGACCATTTAAGCAATAATAGAGGAAACTTATATTAGAGGGAACGGCGGGCATGTGGAGGAAAGGGGACTATGGATTAGGAGTAAAATGGTCACTAAGGTGAGTAACTTTGTTATACTCCTACGTCCCGTCCCCTTTCCTCCTTACTTGTGGGAGATTCCAAAGCACTCCTCACGGGTAATGCGGGTGGATGGAAACTCATTACTGAAAGAGGTTTTTAAGAACAGCCTGACCGAATTGAGCATCGGCCCTGGAGCTCAGGTCTGAGCAGTAATGCTTTACAAAAAGCTGATGGGGAGGCCCATGTAGCCGCCTTGGCAATGGTCTCCCAAGGAACATATTCTTGGAAGGCAACAGCAGCCGCTTTGCACCGTACAAGATGGGCATGAATGCCCTTCGGCGGTTGAAGGCCCTGAATGGTATAGGACTCTGGGATACAGGAGGCAATTCATCGGGAGATGGTAGCTTTTGAAGCGGGTTTCCCTTTCGGGTCTCCGAACGTAACAGGAGTTGGGAGGAGCCCCTGAGCTTCAGTTGTTCTGTCCAGATAGAACTTCAGAGCTCATCTGACATCTAGATTGTGTAATAGTCTCTCGGCATCTGAGGCCAGGTTCGGGGGGAAAAAGACAGGTAATGATCTAGATTAATTCAAATGAAAATCTGTCACTACTTTAGGAAGGAAAGAAGGCTGAGTGCGAGCACAACCTTATCCTTATGAAAGGTAAGGAAGGGATGTTACACGGACAAGGCTTGTAGCTCGTTTACATGCCTTGCCGCAGTCACTGCAATCAAAAAGGCAACCTTCCAAGACGGGTACTTCAGATCCGTCGTGGCCATAGGCTCAAATGGCTTATGGCATAAGGCGGTCAAAACCACATTTAATTCCCACTTTGTGTGAGGACTGCGTACAGGTGGAAAAAGATGTAATAACCCTGTGAAATGCCTTTTTAATGACTGGGTTCGTCAAAGAAAAGAACAGGCATCCATGCACAGGTAGGCGGCAATAGCAGACAAGTAAGTCCTACAGGATAGGACATGCATGCCTGAAGGAGCCAGATGAGAAATGAACGAAAGGACAGTGTCAATCGTAGCATGCCTGGGGTCTAGTTGCTTAGCTAAACACCAGTGACAAAACTGGAGCCACTTGCTCCTATACTGAGACCTTGTAGAAGGCTTCCTGGCCGCTTGGAAAATGCGCATGTTGTTTTCAGACAGGTTAAACTGTGCTAGGGATTTGAATTCCGGCACCAGGCCGCCTAGCTGAATGATTGTGGGGAGGGGTGCCGCATCTGCTGATCGCATTTATGAAGCAGGTTGTGAATCAGCTGCAGTCTGATTGGAGGACAAATCGACAGATGCTGAAGTTCCGAAAAGCATGATTCTGGCTGGCCACCAAGGAGCTATGAACAGGAGAGTACAATTCAAAGCATTCCGGAGCTTGCAGAGTGACCGATGAATCGGAGGAAGAGGCGGGAAGGCATATGCCTTCATGTTGTGCCACGAGATCTCGAGAGTATCCCATAGAGAGGAGGCCCCGAGACCGTTCCTGGATGCATAAAGAGGAAGTTTCCTGTTTGTGGCAGTCGCAAAAAGATCCACTTCTGGAGTGCCCCATTGGCGAAAAATGTTGGAGAGGACTTCCCTGTTCAGTTCCCACTCGTAGCTGGCCGCTGTCTGCCGGCTGAGTGAGTCTGCTGGCACATTGAGTTGCCCCGGAATGTGTACCGCCAGCAGCCAAATGCCATGCTGGATGGCCCATTTCCCACATCTTAATGGCAAGGTCCACAAGAGGTGGTGACTTGCTACCACCCTTTTTGTTGATGTAAAACATGGATACAGAGTTTTCCGTGCAGACGCGGACCACCCGGTTCGTGATGGATGGATGGTTGGAACGTTTTCAGTGCCAGAAAAGCAGCCAGGAGTTCCAAATAATTTATATGAAACTGCCTGTCCTGCGGTGTCCATAGAACAAAAACCTGGAGATGATCCAGAGTTGCTCCCCTCCCTAGGAGGGAGGTCTCTGTGGTAATCGTCACTTGTGGGCAGGGCCCTTGAAAGGAGGCCCCCCACCGTAAGATTGCTGGTTGAGGACCACCATAGAAAGTCTGCCATCATGCAGGAAGGAACTGGGATCATCTTGGAATCGGAGTCCGAAGCTTGACACCAAGAGCTCCGAAGAGCCAGCTGAGTACGACTCATTTTGAGACGCGCAAGAGGAAGAGCAAGTACGCACAAAGCCATGAGGCCCAAAAGTCTTTGGAACCACCAAGCCGTCATGTGCTCTGACTGGATGAAGAGCTGACACGTGGCGAATAGATCCGCAATCCTGTCCACCGTCAAATGCACCCTGGAGTCGATCGTGTTCCTGGGTTTTCGTTGGAAGACCTGGTCTTGGGAGACTGTCATGGAGGATTTCCACCAGTTCATCAAAAGCCTGAGATGGAACAAGAGCTGAAGGAGAGACTGGAGATTGCTCAGTGCCGTCTGAGGGCTGCGTAGGAGCCAATCGTCCAAATACGGATATACATGAATGCCCTGTAGCCAAAGTAAGCTGCAATGACCGTCGTCCTCGTAAAGACGTGCAGCGCCGAGCTGAGACCAAACGGGAGCACACGGAACTGGAAGTGCTCCCCTCTCTGGGAGAACCGCAGATACTTTCGATGCAGCCTCCATATCAGTATGTGCATATACGCGTCCTGAAGGTCCACAACACTGAGCCAGCCCCACTTCCAAAGAGAGGACTTTATTTGGCAGGGTTTGATCATCTTGAATTTCTCCTGGGGAAGAGAAAGATTGAACTGGGAAAGGTCGAGGATGGTGCACAGACCAGCCTGGTTGGGTTTGGGCACTGTGAACAGTCAAGAGTAGAAGCCCTCCCCTTGCTCCCAGAAGGGACAGGTTCCACCGCCCTGAGGTCTAGAAGCTTTTGAACCTCTGCTCTGGGGGAGGGTGTCCCGATCTGTTGGAAGGGAGGATTGAAGGATGGGGTAGGGAGGGGAGGGGCAAGTGAAAGCCTGCCCGAGTGATGAACAAAACCCACTGATCGTCAGTGATGGTCTGCCACGCCTCCACATGAGACGAGATTCGTTCTCCCACCGGAGACTCGCGGGACTGACGACAAATATTTTGCAGATTTGTCGGCAGGGAGACTACCTGCTCCTGGAGAGGCGGCTGAAAGCAGAGAGAAAAACCGACCACGTTGTTGTTTTTGACGGGGTGGCACCAACCGGGGGGGGGGGGTGAGGGGGTCAGTTCTGCGCACCCGGTAGTCCTGAAACTTTTTGAAGCCAGAGAAGGATCAAGACTGGGACACTGACCTCAATGTATAAGGGGGCCTTAGGTGGGACCTTTGCCAGGACCAACAAAGATTTGGCGGTTTGGGTACTTGCCTTGGTCTTTGTAAGTTCGTCATCCGTAGAAGAATGAAACCACTCCTTCCTGTCGAAGGGAAGATCCAGAGCTTTATCTTGTACATTCTTTGAAAAATGTGTCGCATGCAGCCACGCCTCGCAGGAGGAGTTAATTCCCACCATCAGGCCTCGAGCTGAAGTAACCACATGGTGTGCCGCAGCCTACAGGGTATCCTGTGCCAACACCCTAGCGTCTGACAAACTGGCCGTGATGTCGTCTAGCCTATCCGTAGGAATGCACTCCTGGAAATCGGCCAACTCCTTCCACAGCGTCCTATTAGCTGCCGCCAGGATCAGCTCGGTATTTGCTTGCCGAAGTTGCAATGCTGAGTTGGAAAAGACTTTTTTGCCCAAGGAGTCCAGAATGTTGTCCTCCTTGGAGAGAATCTGAGCTGCAGCAGTAGAGGTTGCAGAGGCCGGCTTGGATTGAAGCGTGCCACCAAGGCTATCTCCTCAGATGTGTGAAGCCTGTATCGGGTGTAAACTCTTTTATTGATATGCAGCCTGGTGTGGGGCTTATCCCAGACTCTACGGGCCTCAGCCAAAATGTCCTTTTGGAGGAACCGGCCGGTATGCTCTTGTGGTGACAAGGTGAACGCTCCCAAACGCACCCCTTCCTGCAGAACGGGGGCCCTCAGGTACTGGAATGTCAAGCAGGGCCATCATATCCAGAACCCGGTCATGGAATGCTCTGGCAGAGCGGGGCTGCTCATAGCTATCCTGATCTGTTTGAGGGGCATCCAGCGAATCGGGAACAGGCGGCCACAGGTTTCAAAGTGCTATCCTGTTCTACCGATGTCTTCTCTACGGGAGACAGCAGGGGTAGGGGAGGAAGCGCTGGAGGCAGACCGGTAGGAAGAGGTGGTACCACCACAGGCGGCGCCGGACTGAAAGGTGGAGCCGGAGGTTCAAGGTAGATTTCTTTGAAAAGACCCTTAAAGTACTCTTTCATAGGGTCCGAATGCATGAGCCTGTGAAATTTCCTGAAAAATACATCCTCTGATGAAGGTTTAGGCGCTGGAGTAGGCAGATGCCTCTCATATGGGGCATACCCCCATAAAAGCAATGAGGATGGTTGCCAGGAAAGCCCTCCACTGATCGGATCTGCATAGACTAGCGGAGTAGAAGTAGGAGGAAGCGAGACAGTATGTGGCAACGGCATCCAAGCATGCCAGTCATAAGAAGGGCGGAACAGATTTTTACATTCCACCTGAGGTGAAAAAGGCTGCTCAGCCCCAAAACTAAGATTCCCAGCACCCGCCGTCGAACGTAGGTGTAAGGGAAGAATCCAAAATGGCCACCGTGGACCATGATGGGTGGGCCGCCATTTTGGCGCTGCCTGAAGAGAACTGTGTCGCATGTACAGCTGAGGCAGTTGTCTCCACAGGCTGGTCAGGTCTTCAGTAACAGTTTAGCCTTGACACCAGGATCCTTGGCGGAGCCGGTACTGGGGGAGGGGGGACCTGGGGGAGGTAACTCGGATGTTTGCGTGACATCTTGGAGGTGCCACCAACATTAGCCTCCAAGGGAGGAACCTCGGTAGAGCTGGTAACAGAGGCGCTACGGTGCATGAACACCCTCTTTGCCCCTTCGACAGAACCGGTATCACCGCGATGAGCGCAAGAAAACTGAGGAATGATCCTTACAGACAAGACTTTTAGGAGCAGGTCTCTTGGTTTTGTCGGTACAGATCTTAGCCTCAAGAAGAGGAACCTCCAGGTTTCGTCCTGGTATGTATAGCTCGTTTGTGAGGGGTCTGAAGCCGTGGCTTGGTACAGAAAGCTCCAGAAACTAAGACCGCTGAGCGAATCCCGGTGTCCAAAGCCTCAGACGAACTGGGCCAACATTGAGCACCCGACGGGTGCGCCTCGGAACGTGTTCCGGTCTTGGCAGGTTTGCCGTGGGAACCCTCGGAGAAAACTCCAGTACTCCTATTAGGCTTGCGAAGCACCTCTACCTGGTGGTAGAGCTACTGGAGCCCCTCCCGGACCGAGAAGACCCCGGTAAGGAGTCCCCGGCCGGGGTGCCCTAAAAAGTAAGGAACTTTCCGGGCGTCTCTTTTCGCAGATGAAATGCTGAAGATGAGGCGGAGGAACGCACTGAAAAACATCATCCCTCCCAAGAAGATGTCGCTGGAGTGCCCGGACGGAGAGGGACTCGCGGTAGAAGCACGAATCCCAGCAGTGGTCCGGCCTGAGACGCTCCAAGCAGAGAGAATGGGGATCCGCCCTAGCGAAGCGGCGTTTGCATGAAGAACAGGACACCAATCCCAGACGCTCTGGCATAGACGGAGGACTACGCGGCCGCAGAAGAGTACAACGGGGACAAAAAAGTCCTGAAGATGCAAGTGCGTCCAGTACCGACCGTGCAGAGAAAAGGACTGAAGGACATAAGGGCGATGCGCGGGGCAGAGCTTAGGAGGGCGGGGTTATGGCCGCATGCGGTTTCCCGGGTACAAAGAGGACAACAATTTTTGATGCCTTTTGGAAAAAGTGCTCCCGTCCCGAAGGACGGAATGTCCCACAAGTATGAAGGAAAGGGGTAGATAGCATCTTGTGAGTTTTTATGGGTGACTTCTGCAAGCAGATGTACGTGAACTCCAAACAGTTGTACGATTAAATCCCCCCTCCCCCCACCCCCCACAGTATTAAAAATTGAATGGCTGAACCTTTATCACACAATTGAGCACAAGCAGTTATTTTCAATGTAATGACAGTTCATTTGCCCAGTGGGTTCTTCTGGGAGTTGCAAAGCTGAAAAATAGCAAATATAAATACTCTGCGGCAGCAGGATTCCAGCTTCTTCACGCCTAATGCTATGTTTTTGCAGGCCTTAATTGGTAAGAATAATAATTGAAATGAGCAAATATCTCTAGAGGGCTTAAAGTTGTTTCTTTTGCAGTGGTCAAGTGATTTAAGTTCTGACTTGGTTATACTGGTTTATTTGTATGAATTGTGAAGAGCACCAATAAAGAACCTTGTACTTAACAAAATAAGGGAAAACGTATTGGGCGGGAAGTGGTGCAGAGACCATGCAACCTCTTTAATGGTGACCATTTTTCATACACCCAGGAAAGGGCAGTGTTACAAGGTTTTGTGCTCTTCTTGTTTTCTTGGGCGATACTGAGCCTGTGTGTTTGCATTTAATTTGGAAAAGAAGCATTCTCTTCAGTGTTGGAGGAAAATGTGCATGCAGCTGTTACTGGTATACCAGTGTGTCTACGCTTTATTGTACATAGTCTTTCCTAGTTCTAATCCCCTAAACTTCAGTACGAAACAAGAATACTGCTTATCGGAAATGTACATAGCAGATAACCTAGGGGCGCAGACCAACATGGCTGCATAAGCTCCGCCACAGATAGAATTTTAAACAAAGCACGCACGTCTCTCTCCCAGAAAGAGAAACTAAATCTAGGATCAATCCATTGCAGTGAAGAGCCTTCAGCTCCCTGAAAAACCCCTCCAACGGTGTGCGGTCGTTTAGCCCGAAGAGGTGACTGAAGGAGTGTGGAAGGTGCATGGCACGCTCAGAGTGGGAGTGAAACCGTTAATTGGTGCAAGAGGAGAATCTGGCGGCTTTGGTCGCAGAAGCAGAGAGGTGAACCAAAGACCTGCAGCTGATTAAGCAGGAGAAGATGACAGACGCCTGACCTGTCCTGCGAGTTGAGCTAATCACTGCAGTGGAGCCCCTGGCTGGATTCAGGAGCTTGTGGGTTGAGTGTGTGGGTAAGCTGGGAGAGCATGGAGGTCACCACACTGATCTGCGTGGATGAAAGAGTCTGAGGAAAGGAAACTGAGAGGTCTAACTTGTTGGACCCCGAGTGGGAAAGGCGAAGAGGTGGACATGAGTACAGAAATGAAGGTGAACAGCCACGTGCTGGGACCCTGAAACCAAGATGTAAGGTGCCTTCGGCACAGAGGATGTACGCCCCCACCCCCTTTTGGGGGTAAAGAAGAAGGTGTGGGCATAGTGGAGTGCAAACGGGGCCGAGCTGTAGAAGGACGGATCAGCCTGATGAAAGCCGTAAAGTGGGCTTTGTCGAGTGTATGATGAGCCAGGCACAATAAAAAGTATTTGAATAGTCTGATGGATACAGAAGGTAGCTACCCACAGGGCCGCAGTTGGCCTTTGGTGGCTGCCTGATGTAAGGAACTGGAGAATGCACCAGAAAAGAGCAGAGGGATGGATAGTATGCAGAACAACACTGACTCTGGAGCCATTCAAGTATTAGACATTGTGCAGGCAAGTTGATGGTGGTGGAGAAAAGAAAGAGCCATTGTAAAGCCCTAGAAGAGGGCAGTAGGTCAGGGGCAGCACTGATGAACGTTTTAAATGAGATAAAGGCCCTGAAATGAGATTTAATTCTCCTTCTCGGAGTTGAGGGAAAGATTAGACAAAGTGGAAGAATGATTAGCAGCTGGAGGTTAATGCTGATTTTATCAAGTTGAAATGAGAGGCCAGGCTAATGGGCTTAGAGGCTCGAGAGGCAGAGCTGGCCTGCAAGATCAGCTATGCAGAAGATAGGGGTGTGGGGGGACAACGAGGCTTTTGGGCCTGAAGGAAGCTAGAGTGCGACCTTGGAAGCAGAAAGGAGGATGATGGCCTCCTACATTCAGTTTCAAGGAAGCTGCAGGAAACGATTGCATAGAACAAGAACACACAGGAGGTGGGACAGCGACGCACACACAGGAGGTGGGACAGCGAAAGGCCCAAGATGAGATCGGTAGTGGTAAAATGCCAACATTGCAAGCAAAAGGTGGTAGTGCTGACCAAGGCGCGAATGATTATGAAGGCTCCAGGGTAAAGCTCAGGATCTCTTCACTCTAACGAAAAGGGAGTGTTGGCAACGAGCAACCTGAATGACAGCAAGTGAAGTGATATCACTGGGCATTTCCCTTCACCCTTGTCATTGAGTACAGTGGCAGAGATTACTGAATTACCAGGGCAGAAGTGTCTCGGAGCAAGACAGAGAGGGGTGTAACAGTAACGGAGAGACTCTTTGGCAGAAAAACCAAAGACTATGGGTAGAAGATGAGGGTCAACCTGCAAATGATAGTTGCAGGATTGTGTACATTTAGGAAGATGAACATGCCATTGCCAAGGAAAAGTTGAGGGAATGGAGCCTGGGGGCTTGCAGTACCAATGGAGTGTCTGCAGTTTAGCTGGGGAGGGACTATGTGCTGACTTGGACACATTATTTGTATTGGGTCACTTAATGCAGAATGTGTGATGAATCTGAACACTTCTTTCCCAGCGGGAACTCTCCATGTGGCCGGGGGACGGCAGGGGACATCAGCCGCTACTTGATACTGACCGCTGCTACTTGATCCTGACCCTGGGGCAGATATGAGGGAGGACCACACTAGGGAGGTGACCATATGACCTCTTCAGATGATACCCCCCCTTTCCTTTTAGGGATACCCGTTTCATTCTCCATGCCTTAATGGCTTATTGCCATGGATCCCTTCAACCACCCATGGAAGCTACTGAGAATATGTTCTATACATAAGTTACCAAGAACAAACTGGTTACTGTTACCATGCACGTGAAAGTACTGCGATGAGAAAGCTAAACCGAGTAATGAGGATCAGTAAAGGCGAGACGCACAAGATGCGCTCTAGTGGTTGCGAGCGCATAATAGGTGCTGGGACATTTTCAAACCTCTAACCAGCTGACTAGTGAGAGACGCTGCCTGTTAAAGCCTTGCCCTCTTGGTGCTGACCGAGGGACTACTGTACTGCAAGGAAGACCGTGGAGCCAACTGGCTCAAGGGAAAGGACTGCAGGAACCGGTCTGCTGTGTAGAAGCCACAAGAGGAAGAGTGGGGCGGGGGGGAGACTTCCTGGCATTCATGGGGAACCAGAGAGCAGTAACCATGCCGCCTGAAGCGTGTGGGAGTCGATGAGAGAAGTCAGTGAGCCGGGTAAGTGTGGTCGGGATGCCCAAGGGCCACTTAACGTTCACTGCAGGAGAACCGAAGGGCGCTACAGAAAGCCAGTGGGTCACTGGGGCGCTTAGGCAACCTGATCAAGGACAAATGAAGATGAAGGATGCGCATAAAAGGGAATATGAGACTCAATGTTTAAAGAGGGGAAATAACAAAATGAATGCAAGATATATAAATGTGTGTCAAGTAAAACACATTATAGGGCCCTGGCAGGAGAGTATACCAGGCAAAGTCAAGTTTGCAAGTGTCTAAAGTGAATCGCATGAACTCCTGGTAGAAGACCCGAGCCAAAGCCAAGGCACTGAGAAAAGCTTGCATTAAAGTGGAGAAGAAACCTGGCAGGGGGTACACCAGGTTTCCTGTGAAATTGGGGCTAACGACTAATTTGCATTTGTATACAATTTTGTTTATCGGAGAATACCAAGGAATACTCCTACCCTTGGGAGTTTAAAATATCTTGTAGAGAACCTGGGAAAGAGAGCAATCCTGGAACTGTAGACCTTATCCATTGGGAAATGTTGTGTTGTTGTGCATTTCCTTTTGAATTTGAACATTTGTACACTTTCAAGGCCGAAGACATCCTTTTCACCTTAAAGTTTTTAGAATGTGAGGGCCAGAATGGTATTCCGGACAGGATATTTTTTCTTTGGTCATCTTGACATTGGACAGACCTTTAGTTTTAGTTGAGCTAGGGAAATGCCTCCTAGAACAGGGACAGTGAGGCATTTTGCAAACCCCACTTTTATTTTGAATAAAAGTTTATAGCCAGAACTATGAGCTCTGTGTCCACGTCTCATTCCTGGCTCCTCACAAATGGAGCATGTAAAAAAGGAGGAGCTGTAGAGGCATGGTGGAGGGCCTTTTTCTAGTTATCCAGGTTTGCATGTGCATCACATAGGGTAGATGGGAGTTGTACTACTGGGGAAGTTGGGAAGGGAGTGCAAAAAATGGGGAGGGTGAAAGGCATATGGAAAAGGTTCATGTGTAAAACTGATGATCCTAGTGCAATGCGTCCATACAATAACTAAGTAGGACGAGCATAGTGCAAGGAGTGGATGATGAGCAAAGTTACAACTAGGTGGGAAACCTGAATGTGAAGGGGTTGAATTCGCCCACTAAAAGATCCCTAGTGTCGAAACAATTCAAAAAGCAAAATCTAGATCTTCAGGAAACGAGAATGTAAAAGGTTGGGGAGGTGCGTGTAGGATTCCGGGGTTGACATATAGGACAGACATTTTGGGCTTTGAGGGAATGTAAAAACAGAGGGGTGGGGTATCGCACTAAGAAATAAATTAGGCATGCTAGTTACAGAGGTTCACAGGTTAGAGAAAGTAAGATTGTTGATGGTGAAATGTGGGGTTGGAAAAAGCAAAGCTTACGTTCTGCTCAGCCAATGGACCCAACCAGGGACAGTATGCATTTTGAGAAAAGATAATGAGGAGGCTTTGATTAAGGCAGAGGGAACACTGATGGCAGGAGGGGACTACAATATGAGGGTGGAACCCAACATTGATAGGCTCTCCTTAAAATAACTTTTTGTTTGACATGTGGAGGGTTCTCAGTCTGGGTAAAAGGAATACACCTTCTCAGTCCCATACAAAGTTATGGAACCGGTTGGCAGCATAATGCTATCAGAAGTGGTATATTGGAAGTGGCCTGGGTGGATCACAAAATGGTAACGGCTTCTCTTTTAAGGAGCTGGAGTTGCAATGACTACATAAAGTTTTGGCTGAGGAGCTTACAGAGGGAATTGAGACCTTTATTGAGGAAAGTGCGAAAGGAGAGGTGAGATGCACGGTCTGGGAGGTGGCGAAAGCCATAAGAGGACTGCTATTCAGGAAATGGGCTAGAAGGAAGCGGTAGTGAGAAATGTTACGGCCAAACTTGGAGAGGTGCCAGAGAATTGAAGGAAAGTGATACTTGAAGTGGTACTTTAATAATAATAATAATAATAATAATAATAATTAGGCTTTTATATAGCGCTACAAACCCTCAGGTATCCGAGCGCTGCTTATTATTACCCACGGTGTGTGGTGCTCATTTATCGACCTCGGAAGGATGAAAGGCTGAGTTTGGCCCCGCCGGGATTCGAACCTGCGTTAACAGGCTCTGCACGGGTGTCAAAGCGAGCGCTCTACTCGCTGTGCCACTTGACCGGCTTAAGGGGATGAAGGGAAGCAGTACTTGTCGCGCATCCAGCAAAAACATCAGGAATTCTGGTATTTGCCCCGGCAGTTGGGCCGAGGCAATATAATCGATATCGGTGATATAGGATTTCAGATGTTTACACAGCCAGCCCTATGGATAAGGGGTGTATCGGCCACTTTTACTCCCAAAAATAAAATACTTCCAACAAAAAATAGGAAATGGACACGGTGGACCTTGAGCCCCTGCTTGCACCCATGGATCTGTTTGGACCAGTAGTGCACGGAGTACCACTGGAAGAAACGACTATATTGCTGCCTGATTGGGAGAAATACAATGTGTGCGAGTAACTAGGTGCAAAGGAATTCGTATTACAAAAACAGTTCTGTTTTTCAGTTAAAACCTATTTTTACATATTTATAAAATACTCCCATTGGGAATTGGGCTTCGTTTTTACTCCCTAAAATAAAATAAAGTTTTACTCCCAACTTTAAAAAAATAGGGAGTAAAGTACTCCTACCTTCTAAATCTTATCTGGAGCACTGTACACAGCTGAGGAGCCCAGTCTTTGCAGTTTTGTGACAATCTTGCATGTAGTTGGTGGCTTACAACTGAGCATTTATCCCACATAAACAATATTAAGATATGACTTTTGGACCATATCGTCCAGCCCTACTTGGCAGAAACATTTCAGAAGCAACAGGTTGTGAAAGCATGTTTTATGAAAAATTGAATAAAGCAGACTCTCTACTTGCAAAGAGATTACAAGACTAGAGAGGAGGGTGGACCAAATTAGAGACTCCGAGGATGTTGGCGTACACACCGGAAGGTAGGGCTGATAGTTTTAGATGTTTCTACCAGGAGCTATGTATATGGAAGCATTGTCAATAAACCGGGAGATGGGGTTGGAATACATTGCTAAACTGTTGGGAACGGTCTGCAATACTGGATTGCCAGATCGTGGTGGAGGAGTTTAAGGCAGCAATTGAATAGAATGGCAGCAAGAAGGCACCTGGGAGGGGATGGTTTTACCATGCCCTACTAAAAGAGCATGGTCCATCGAGGAATATGCAGACTTTGTCACACATCCAGCAGAATTGTTTGAATTGTGTGAGGGGATTTCGAGAGGAGGTAGTGGTCCTGTCATCCTTCAAACATGCAGGAAAAGAAAGGAGGGATTTTCAAAGTGTGAGTCATACCTTCCAATATCGCAGAAAACCCGGATCTGAGGTTTGTCGATGCAGAGAAAGCTTTTGATCTGGTGAATTGGGTCTTGTTGCTAGTGGCGTTGGCACACTTAAAGCTTTTGCGATCGTATACAGAGGGTGTTTGAGGCTCTATATGCTATTTCAAAGGCGCAGGTTATGGTAACCAGAAACAAATGAAACCTTTTTGAATTGGAAAGTAATTTCTATCACCCTTGCTATTTGTGTTGGGTCTTAAGCCACTGGCAGCATCTATTGGGAAGCATCCAGGTATAAAGGGCGTTCAAACTGGGAAGTATTGCAGATGATGATCTCCTTCACTTACTAGACTCCAAGGCCTCCATACCAGAGGTGCTCAAGGAAATTGAACTATATGGGAAGCTCTCAGACTTAAAACTTACAAAAGTCCATTCTCCTCCACCTCAGAAGTGAGGAGGAGTTGACCTGGGGAGAAGGGTGCAAGACTTATTTTATAGTACAGAAGTCTAAACTAAAATATTTGGGGAATCTACCTGACGAAAACAATGAAGGGCCTATATGAAGTGAAATGGCCACACCTTTTGAGCAACACAAAGATTTGAACACATGGTCGAAGCTCCCTCTTTAATGGATGGGGCGGCTGAACATTGTAAAGATAGACTTCTTAGCGAAGATCCTTTGTTTTCAAATTCTACCCATTAAAATACCAGATTGGGTAATGGAGAAAGTCAAAGGTAGGATTCTCTGATTTTTAAGGCGGGCTAAAACTGTGAATATCATACCACTCCTGAGTCACGGCTCTGGGACATGGGGAAAACTACTACAGAGCCTCTCAATTGAGAGTTGCAATAGCATGCCTACAAAGGGATAAAGGGAAGCAGTGGGTTTATCTCGAGAACTGCCGGTAGAGGAATGGCTTTGGGTCCTGTCTGGGTATAGATGGAGGAGACTGACAAGGCGGGGTCATTTTGTGGGCTAGATACCTTTTTCAGTATGCAACTAAAAAAAAACTATCCCTCCCTGTTTGTAAGGGGCTTGCCCTACCTCAACCTAGGAAAACTTTAGTGAGCTGTCAGAATGTCTGTCTAATGAGATGTTCTCAGTCGTCCTCCAGAAACAAACTACTCTAACCCACTTTTTAAACTAAAGTGAAGTTTGTATTTCCTTCACTAGGAGAATGACTCGGTTTGGGTCTATTTGACCTAATCACATTTGATCTTTTTAGGTCAATTATGCTAATACCATGACTCTTCTGGCTGCTTCAGTCTTCTAGTAGAAGTAACTCCTTCAATGTCCCATCACAAGGGACCAGGAGAATGACTCCCTAAAAACTGCTTTTGCTTCCATTTAACACTGATGGATAACGTTTCCACTGCCCTCTGTATGATATAGACCTCTCTCTACTGGTTTCTGTATTGTAATGAAAGTATTGTTTCCTAAAACTCTGAGGCTTTCCAATGGCGTTTGTTGGACCACTGCAACGAAGGAGAGAACTCCTGATGCACTCTGCTTGGGCAGTGGTATTGGGCTGACCATTGCAAAGAGGGAAATGACTCTTGATGCACTCTGAGTTGGGCTTCTTCCTGCATCCCTCCCGGGTCTTCTCGCTGTTACTATTATCTTGGGGGACACAGCTCCAGTTCTCCATGGGGTCCCCTTCTTGCTTCCTGTGAGCTTTGCCGCAGGCTGGTGGTATTGGCGTTGTTTCTAGACCTGATGGTTGACCTTTCTGCATCGCACCACTACCAAGTGAGTCAGTTCCCTGCCGACTGGAGAGATTGCTTTGCTTGGGCTGCAGTGTTCCAAGTTTGAACTCCCAGGTCTTGTTCATGTACTCCTGGCTTCCGCGGTCAGAACTCCTTAGTCTGTTCTTGCTTTTTGCTTTATACTGTTGACTCTGCCCTGGCGTAACATCCACACCATCTTGAAAAGTCTCTGAGCCACCTCATTACAGTACTTGACTGGCTTTGCATGTGGTTATTCCATATGCATCTCATGTGCTGCTTCGTCCCAGTATGTTTTACATTTG
Organism: Ambystoma mexicanum; assembly: GCF_040938575.1. Classification (NCBI taxonomy): domain Eukaryota; kingdom Metazoa; phylum Chordata; class Amphibia; order Caudata; family Ambystomatidae; genus Ambystoma; species Ambystoma mexicanum. Next base: position 652,942,521 of record NC_090923.1, read on the forward strand.
TCAGTCATGGCTTTACAATAACACATAGTTCCACAATCCTTGGTGGGAGAAAAGGGTGACCACGAGGGTGCCGCGGGGGGCGGGGGGGGTGGAGGATTTATGTGACTGGTTTGTGGAGGCTTTTCCCCCGGTGAAGGTCATCCTCCCAGGAGGGGGGGATGGGGGAGTCCATAACTATGAGGTCCTCCTGCATATTAACACCCCTAGGGGGTGTATTGGGGGGGTAGCGGCTGCACCTCCTTAGCCCCATAGGAAAGGGTTCCCCTCTGGGGAGAAGTGACGAGACTTGGTCATTCCTGAGCCAAAGTGTCTCCCCAAAAGAATCAGTAATTCTGATCTACTGGGATGTATTTGGAAGATCTGGATGAAAGCAAACAGTACAAAGTGTCATTTCATGTGTGAATTTGCTAATCCAGGATAATTCCCCTCTTCGCGTTTAACCACTTCAGCGAAGGATCAGGTATGTCTATGGAAACATGGCGATTTCAAGCTGAGTAAATAGAACTTATGATCCAGCATACCCTTCTTTGTCTGGGATACGCCTGGAGTGTGACGGCGACGCTGCCATAGCCCCTAGAGGCTCATGAAGCCACATTGAAGCGTGGCTATATAACGTTGTCACTGAATTTGATCCTCTGGAATAATAACGGAGGTACGCCGGAGGACAGTAATCTACTCATAACATGACGCTAACTATAACCTTATCTAGAAACGGAGTGTGAAGAGGAGTAATTACTCATCATAGCCCCGTGAATTAGAAATGGGAAATTGCTGCTGACAAGTTCTGTAGATTGGTATTAATCCAATAACCCCATGATTTATTCCAGTAAAACACCGAAGCCACGTTATAATCTGAGGAAGGGGGAGGGGACAAGAAGCCGCCTCCACCCCCAAAGTAGTAACGATACAACCTAATAAATCTAAAACCAACTCAAAAGAAGCTTCACCAGTGCAAAAAGGCACAATACCAGCATTTTTTCAGCCCGAGAAAGCTGCAGCAAAAAAAGCCCTCCGGTCCAGGAGGCAGCTCATTGTTCACAGCAGGAAGGTGGCATGTTGCAGGGATCTCAACTTTGATGTTGCTAGGCACAAGTCAAGTAGGGAGTTGCTATCTAGCTATCTATGCTAGCTGCGGTTGAGGCCCATCAAGTGAGTAAAGGAGACCAAGTAGCAGCATGTGCCCAAGTAATCCACACTGAAGAGAGCTTTGCACTAGCAATGAATGCCCTTCTCCTACAAAAGTTCAAGAACTTGTTTGAAATATTTATTCTACCTGAGCTGAATCCATTGGTTGCTTCTTCCGACAAAATTAGTAAATGAATCTAATCCTTATGCATGAGTTATGTACTTCTCCAGGAAGCATCGTTCCCGAATACCATCCCTCCCGGGAAGAAAACCAAAAAAGCACATAAAAGGGCAGTAAATGCTAAACGGTTAAGCAAAGGGATCGGTAGTTTGACAAGTTGGATAATTCTGGATAAAGTGGGAGACACCACTAATGCTGGTATAGATCTTTAGGAACCTAATACACCACAAACTCCCATTTATTTAATCCTCTGGGTCATCTGGATACACCTGTGAGTTGTTGCTCTTCCCAGCAGCAATATGGAAAGTAAGATCTGTATCATAAAAAACTTAAAGCAAAAAGGCCGAAATAAGTGGTTGGCTAGATCATCTTTTTTGGCTCGACTCCATTCAATATCTCAGGTACTTGTCTGTCTTACTTCGAGTTCTTTGAGCCATTGAACGGAACAAACCCTAATGTTTCCGCAATCCACTACAGATATTTGGCTTCAGCGCAGCTACTGTAAACAATTTGATCTACTGCCATTTGATGTGGACCCTGCGCAGTTGGATCCATCATTGCTGCTTAAGCCTAATGGTCCATTGACTAACACTGTAGTAAAACCTCTTCTTCCGCCTAAAGATAAATTGCATATGGCAGATATACAGACTATGCTAAAGTGGCTGGTGGAGTCTCTAGCTGCAGTTTTATACAAACAATGAGATTGGGCATTGATGTCCTGGAACAGTGGGGGGGTTTTACCCATTTTCTGTCGCCCTCTGGATCATTACCCTATATTCCCAACCATATGTTCTTTCTTCTGCAAGAAACACGGTTAACCTTGCCCATTCTTGTAGATGGTTACACGATCCCCCAAGTTTTTTTGTCAAGAAGGGTAGTTTGGGTAGACCTTATCGGGGGGCATAACATTGGGGTACCTCATGCATTGAAGTCTAGTAAGATGGTGACTAGTTTGGGAGAAGGTTTGTTAACTGTAGAGGGTACAATTCCTGTCAATGATCAGTGGGAGAAATGATTTTTGGTTAATATTTATTATCCTCCTGGGTGGGGAGGGAGGTCTCACAGAGAACAGATACAAGAGGAGCTACAAGAACGATTTGTTAGCTGGGCTGATGGTTCTACTAATCAAAATCTTATAATTTGTGGGGACTTCAATTGTCATATTGTGTGTAACTTCCAACCCCGCATTATTACACAAGTATTATGAAGCCGAGCCATGTAGACCGGGAGGGAACATTTATTTAATCGTTGGGAACTTGAGCTATTGAACGGGTGCACTAAAAGTGATATTCTGGGTAATTTCACTTTGAGAAGGGGCAATTCATAGGCTACTCTGGGCTATTTGTTTGTAAGTAATGAGACCGATTTGAAGGTGAAAGATCTATCGATTAGCCAGAATGCATGGAGTGATCACGAGGATCTAATCCTTAGCTTCAGCACCTCCACTGTTGACCCTTCTGCCAAATTCCTAGGATACCTAGTTTGCAACCATTCAGCAAATCGCATAATTTGTTCCGTGAGTAACGTCCTAAATGCTAATCGAGATATTAATCAGCTCATTGCCTTAAATCTGGAGACCTTTTGAAGAGATGTCCAACAACGATATCGAGAGGTCAATAACTTCCTTCTCTGGGTCTATTGTAACATCGGCGGTCAGAATGGTATTAAGAGACAATAAGGCAGGGCTTATGTATGACAAAACTATTAGAGATGCCAAACGTAAATTTAAGGGACGACCTTCAGAAAGTCAAGTTGGCAACTCGTTCCCTTGCCTCTCATCACCAGCAAGCTAGCAAACTTAAAAACCAATATCATAGCTGGCTCAACAGTGGAGACGATTTGCTGGGTGAGGCAAACTGAAGTAGGGAGCAGCCTTTAATTAACCCCATTAGTGCACACATGGGTGTCATTTTTGATCCTATGTTGTCCCTGAGCCTTCCAAAGTAATTATCTACGGACCTCAAAGCCTGCTTGCCCTGCCTTTTGTAGTTAATTTTTGTTACTAAATCTTAAACTTTAAGAATCTGAAATCTTATAGGGCTCCAGGGCCTAATGGACTAGCCGATGTAGTCCCTAGGAGCAACCCCAGGTTTTGGTCTTGTTTACTTAAAATCCTCTTCGAGAAGGTATTAGAATTTTGATTCCAGTTTATAAGGGGGGCAGTAAGACCGAGCTTGGCAGCTACCAGCTTATCTCTCTTTGATTGCTCAGGGAAGCTTTTTGCTTCACTCCTTTTTACGTGAATTGCAGATCTGGGTGGATCAAGAAGGTATTCTTGACTGATTCCAAAGTGGATTTCAGTCGGATTATTCCACTGCTCTTAATCGACTCCTTTCAAATTCATTGGTAACCAATGCACATAGTCCTAACAGCCCCCCCTTGTATGCTCTATTTATACATTTTAAAGCCGCGTTCGACATGGTTTTCAGGAAACTTCTGTGGCATAAATTGGAACGTATGGGTTGTCCTTTTACAATTTTGTATTCTCTGAAACTATGAAATACTTCAGTGTGTCTATGATTGGATACTTGGGGAACCATGACTGGATCGATTAGCCAGGAATGAGGGGTGAAACAGGGCTGTGTTACTGTTCTGTTATTGTATAACCTATTTATATCCAACCTCCCTGTGTTTTTAACATGCATTCAGAATTGTCCCCTAAAAGTGGCACTACATATTGCCCAGTTTTGGCCTACGCCAATGATTTTGATATACTGGATCACACTTTCTGTGGTATCTAGCGATCGGCACAAGCATTGTGGGAGTATGCAAATACTAATGGCCTGGTCATCAACCGAGACAAAACTCAATTGATGATATTCACAGGAAAAAAGATTGCTAGACCTCGCCTGGAAGTACAGGCTGTGGAGATCGCATACACCCTGCATTATAAATATCTTGGTGTTGAATTTGATACTGGCAAGGGTTCTAGTACCTGCATTGAGAGTCGAACTACGAGGGCTGCACAGTTGACGAGATCAGTGCTCCAATTCTTCAAGAGAAGAGGAGGGTATTCACTGTGGGAGGGGGGGGACAAGACAGCTTTATATTCAGTGTCTGACATCCATGGTGATATACAGACTTGATACCCTCACTGAGATGGAGCTGAAATGGCTCCAACTGGTTTAGGGGAGATTTTGGAGACCGTTGTTGGGCCTACCTAATTGTATACCCATGGCAATCATTAGATTGGCACTGGGGTTTGTCGTTCAAATCTCTGGTATTGAAAAAGAGCGTGCAGCTTTATATTAAGATGATAATGCTCCCTTAAACTCACTCCTAATAAGTATGGGCATTGATGAACGTAGGCAGCAGGAGAAAGCTTCTCAGAGTAAGAATAAGCTGTGTGCATTGTTTGAGGCTATAGGGGGGACCCCTGATTGTGGGGATGATTATACTAGTATGAGCATCTCACTGGGGAAACCTATAGATCTCTGGAACGGAAACATTCTTTGGCTGGGCGGGTTATAAAAGCTACTCATTTGTTCCTGACGCATTATATGCGTTTAGGAAAGCCCAGCCATATTTGAACCTATGCTCCTCTCAGTTTCAGAAGATGTATTCTATTGTTGCGGATCAATTACTTACCAGTATTTTATTTTACTTGTTTGAATCAATTAAAGATTTTTATTACAACGAATGTGATAACTCTTTACTTTCTGTAGTAGTTTCTGCATGTCCGTCAGTATTGGCAGCTTTAGGTGCGGCACGAGCAGTTGAACACAAATGCTTCTGCTGTATCTGTCATAATAAAGATCAGTCTGAGATGGCGAAGCATGTTTTGACTGAATGTCCCTGCTTAGGGAAAGTCTACATAGTTCATCCTGGTAGATTTGTCCATCAGCTCGATGCAATCGGGGACCTTCTTTTTTGGAAACCGTGAATAAGCGCAAACCTTTTGTCTTCTTATGGTCCTATATCTGATATGGATGGTGGTAGGAAAGTATATGCTGATGCCAGAATAAAATCTGCATTGTTAATCTGCAGGACCAATGATTTTAAATAGCGATCTTATTATATTGACTCCATGTTATTACTTGACTATATATTGTATTTTATGATAGGATAACTATACATAAATTGTGCAGTTTGAGGGAGACAGGGATTGGTCAATGGGCCCTTGGAGATGTACACTAATTACCATTAAATGGAGGGGAGTAACTTATAAATAATGAAATTATCGTTTTAAGATGAGATAAACATGGACCTAAAGTAATTTTTCTGTGCACTGTACTGACCATGGATAGTTTCCAGGCTTATGTTAAAGTTATTCTGTATTATTCAGTATGAATGTTATAATTGTCGTGAGTATATACTGTTCTTTGTACAAGTTTCTAGATTTATTTTTATGTGTAAAAGGTAAATTTTTTTTTTTTACCTATTTCACATTAAATTACTGAACAGGTGGCAATGCGACACGCAGCAACTAGGTAGGATGTTTCCAATCACGATCTAAAAATGTTGGCTTGTATGTGATATCTGTTTATTCTGCCACATACAGAGGTCATGTAGGAAGGTCCAATCGTTGTGGAAGGAAGTGCTTGGGTGGATCAAGGAATTGGGAGTGTATACAGGGAAATGTGTCCTATGCTGGTCCGATCTGGTTGCAGGATGAGGATGCCAAAGATGGTACATGTCCTACTATTGGCAGCTAGCGAATGCCTGTAAACTCCTGGAACAGGCGAAGTACGCCCACAGAACTAGAATGGGCTAAAAAAGCAATAGACATATATGAAATGGAGAGGTTAACCAGTTTGCTACAAGAGACGGACCATCTAGAATCGGAATGGATGCCTTTCATTTTGTAATGCTAAATGGATAAGGTGAAGACCGGCCATCGAGCGTTGCTCATGATCAGGGGAGGGGAAAAAAAAGACTTGGGATATGGGGTCTATATGCATTGGGATTACTCCCCAACGTGGGAAACATTGACTTGCGAGATGAAATCCTTGTTACACATGATTCTGTATATGTTGGAGTGGGATGGGGAAGAGTATCACACTCGCAGGGGAAGAGGAAGGGAAATGCGTTTAGGGGTGAATAAACGTAGGAAGGCAAAGCCAATTAAACCACTTGGTGACCTTTTTCTCACTGTATTTAGTTAACCAATGTATTTTAAAAAGATGGGGGACACGAATAAACGCGCATTTGGAAAAAATATATATCTTTGCTCTTCGAATGTCTGTGTGCACTTGGTTAGAAAAAGTTGATGTCTAAAATCTGTTTTCTCGTGTGGTTGGCCTTTAAGTCTGTGTTGAAAGGGCAAAGTAGAAGATGGCTACAAAATAAGTTGGTGCTCTTTTGGTGCCAGGTAAATGTTTAATGACTTCTTTCAGCCAGTTCTCTGGTTAGTAGAGGCTACCAGAAAGAACTGATGTTATGCTGAAAAACATGTAGAGTGCTCGACTACCGTGTGTGCTCAAAGCCATAAAAAGAATGGTTTGGCCAGGTGCTTTTCATTTGCCAGGTACTGGCAAACCTAATGTTTGACCTCAAAATGAGTCTACTGCTCCGAAGCGTTAAACCCAAACTCTTCAAATCCAAACTCTTCAAATATTCAGCAAGTTATTGCAGATTAAATCAGCTGCTATTGGAAATGCAGGATTTGACTGGAAGAGGGTCAGAGGGAGCAGCAGTAGTACAGTTTCCTCTAAACCTTCCTTACCTTCTTTAAAGTGATTCCTGTCCTAATCCTCAAGCTCCCAGCTGACCCCAATAATCCTGCTAAATAGAAGCACGTTTCTCTCCTCCGTCACTATTTTAAAATTCTTCAACAAATTGTCACCATTATCTATGCCTACTGTGGTAGGTCGCAAGAAGGAGGCAGGCATTTTGATAGATATTTATTGAAATAAGGAGAAGGCCCATATGTCCCTATTGCTAGAGGGGGGTATGTAAATAACTAAAGGTGCTTGTCAGTCATCAGGAAGTCACAAAATAATACGTCCAATGCTAATTCTAACTGTGACCCTACCACTATTGTAACTAACTTAAATTGGACGAGGAGTGTGTATCCCCTTCTAGTTTTTGTCTGATGAAAAATGTCTGTTCCAAAGTTCTCTTCAAGGGAATCTTATAATCTCTTGCCACCTTCTGGATTAGTTTGTCTAGCTCTTAAGATGGCTTGGGTTTCATCCCCGCTTTCCTCATTGTTTTTTGTCAGTCATTTAGATCACTTTCTTATATTTTGACCCAGGCTTGTAAGTCTTCCTGACTCTTATAACCCAAGCTTTCGTAGGTGGGATTTAGTTTGTGACTTGATTCTCCCCCTTTTCTGGGGTCGTTCAACGTGGTTAACTCTTCACTTGTCTGGCTTATTTGCATTCAGTTCACATTACTTTCTCTCGTTTGTGCCACACTTTACAACTTGATCTCCGGGTGCTTCCCCTTGTTCCCAGGGTATTTGGGCCCAAGTCTCAATGCCTTCTCCTTCAGGCTTATTCGTTATTTGTTCTCATTATTGCCGTAGCACAATGTTGGTTTGAAATAAACGTTTTTTTGAAGGCGGGATCTGTCATTAAGTGAATGTACATGTAAGAGCTATTGTGTTTTGGATATTGGGAACTTTGTGTTATGATGTGAGGTGGCAGGTGCACTTTATAATCTTATCCTGACATGATACAATGTGCTCCTGTATAAATTGTCCACATCCTGGACTTGATTTTCAGCAACAAGGATGAGAATCCTTGCCTAGTGCCAAACATTCTACCGGGTTAATTGTCTGTGATGACAGTGGCTGAACGCCCTCGGAACAAGTGAACTTCTCAGGGCTCTTCTTTCTTATTCAGCACCAATTAGACTTTTTTTTTAATTTTTAGACATTTTTATTTTTACTTTTGTTTTACGTCTCTACTGCTTGTCACTTGTAAAAATCACTTCAGTGATTCAATCTCGTAAATAAAAAAAAAGAAGCATTTGTCCTTTATTGTTCTTCTGTACGATTGTCCACCATGTTTTTGGTGTTTAATGGGTATTTTCATGTAAATGGTTTATGCAAAGTTTATCAAACGGATGTTTCGGATGTTTTTTTTGTTTGTTTTTTTTAAGCTTTTTTTCTGCCCCCTAACCCATCACCCTTTCCCCCCGCCCCCACCCTTTTCCAATTTGAATGGAAGATCAGTTTACCCTTGGAAGTGCTTGAATTTGTGCAAAAATATATTGTCGGAGCCTCCGAAAAGTATTTAAATCTAGAAATCTTGCAAACCCCTTCATGTTGTGGTGGTAACTGCTTCAATGTGCGCACTGCCAGTGCTTCATAAAGGCCTCCATTGTGTTTCTTGTTAAAAGCTTGCTTAAAGGTCCTGGTAGCTCTTGGCATAGTTGCGAGAGGGAGGGTTGGTGTGCCTTTTTGCAGTCCTTTGAAAAAGTATAAACGGTGCATTTTAAGCTAAAATGTAATGGGCCTGCTGCTATGCACAGTCAGAAGTGCATTGGTAGTCTGTGTGCCCCCCTTGGCTTGTGTTTGTGCGGTCTGAGCTGTGCGAAAGACTTTTATGCAGAAACCTGTTCTCGAGTTGACGAGCCAGTTTTGTAAATGCTGGTATCACTAATAGATTAATCATGGTCTCAGTGTGAAGGAATTTCTGGATACACTTAAGATTATGGTGGACCGCATTTCCCACAACGGGCATTACTAATACAAATTCTAAATCTGTTCCGCATGTTACAGCAATACACATTATTTTTAAAAAGGCCTTCAGGCCAGCTTGTTGATGGGGAAACTTTTTCGTACCGGTTTTCTGTTGAGGTTCGTGTACATTGGACATTATCTGGTGGTAGATCTGCTTCGAGCTCGAATTGTTTCAATGGGCATTCGGCTTAAGGTCTTATGGAAGGATCATATTTACAGTGGTTACAAAAGACTGTTACAAAATGTCTTTGTCCACCATCTTGTTTTTAAACCGTCCGAGCACTTCCGGGGACATTGAAGCACTTAAGCTTAACATGAAACGTAATTAAATGGCATTTTAAAACGAGCATTTGGCGGAAAAAGCTGAAAGATTAAAAAAATAAAATAAATAATGGGTCTTCGAACAGGGACCAAAGGCCACTATTGTGCATCTTAAAACCTGGAGCATAACTGCCACACTTCTGGAGCAGCACTAAAAGGCAGGGGCGCAATGATCCTTTGGCCGACTGGGCATTAGCAACCAAGCTGCCGACTAACCACACCACACACACACCAACGTTTTGATTTGTTGACTTGACCTGGCTCCAGAGCCGTGGCAGGACAGGAGACGGACCATAAACTGCGGCTGCATGGTTAATAAAGGCCTGTCAATTACTAATGTAAAGCATTTCATTGCTAGCAACTGCATTTGTGTGCATACATTTTTAGGCAATTGAAATGAAGGTGACGAACGGAAACCCGAAGGGAAATGGAGGAGGCACCCCGATAACCGGGGCAGGGGCCTTCCTCCTTCCGCTCTCTCGTCCCTCCCCCTGCGGGGGCAGGGGAGAGGGCGGCAAGAGGCAGAAAAAGAGCGCCAAGCGCTGCAAAAGCCCGCGAAGGGCAACAAAAGAAAGGGGAGGAGCTTGGGATTCATAAGCGGCAGGCGCCCGGCACAGGAGCACTTGCAGCTCTTCCAGCAGCCGGGCGCCCGCCAAGCATGAGAGGATTTTCGTTTCAAGAAGGATGTCGTTTTGGGTTCCTGCTCTCCTGGCTCACCCCTGTTCGCGTTGCTGTGTGGCGGTCACTGCAGCTGAAGGCCTTTCCAGCGTTCGCGTGGGAGATCCTAGATGTCACGGTGGTCCAATGGATGATTTTGTGCGCCGGCTGCAGTCACGAGAGGAGCGCGGGTGTCGCGGATAGAGAGGGAGAGAAGGTACATGCAGGTGGGGAGAGCCTAATGCTCCGTTGGTTAGAGGACGGGGTGGATAATGATAGTGCGGCTGGCTCCGTAATTACATAGAAGGGGTTTCCAGTAACTGGTGGTCTGGGCGCCGGAGCAAGTAAGCGGGCTCATTTGAGGCGGGTGTTTTTATGGGCCATGCAGAAATTGTACATGATGCAGCAAGCGTAACGTAGAAAGAGCGGGGTTTATGGGTGTGTAAAGGCAAATGTGTAAGGTATTAATACGGTCACGAGTCCCCCTATATGTCTAAACGCGAGTCGGGTTCAGACAGCAAAATTTTTAGCCAGTCTCTGTGGCACGGGCAGTAAAAGCGCGTGGAGCGAACCCAGAAGGTTTGTGGGTCAAACTCCTCCTCAGATGAAACAACTGAGAATACAGGGTCCGTAACTGGGCCCATCCTCTGTCCGGGCAAGCTGTCCCCCGCATTTTCCCCTGCCACCGGTAGGTAGCAGGGTGGTGGGGCTGATAGGGAAGGGGACTAATGCAGGACACACCTCTCTGGAGGTGCAAAGCCACAGGCAGGGGGCCCAGGTGGGTGACGGTACACTCCTCCTGGGTGGTAGCGGTACGTGCATGTGCACGGGAAGGAGTGTGCGCGGGTGCCCGCCCACCTCTCCTGTCTACCTGCAGGTTGCCGAATCGTACACATTCCCGTGGGGGTTCTCACGCAGCACAAATCCAGGGCTGACACACATCGCAGTGTGGCTTCATTGTGTCCACTAATCGTTCGTTGTGGTGGCTTCGCTTCAAAAAAATTGCATTTTCTCGGTGGGGGACGGGGAGAGGGGGCAGTGCTCGCTCACCCCCTCCGCAGTACACTTTCCAAGTTGGAGCATGCAGGCTTGCAGCGGCGGTAAATAAAAATAATAAAAAAAAAAAGTAATTAAACTGAGCAGTTAACCTGCAGTGGCTGGTGCGATGCCACATGGACCGCAAACCCCCATGGCCCCCTGGGAGGGGCGGTGGTTACACTATGTTGCAGACACGACACCTCTCGCAGCGCTTGTTAAGGAGATTCAGCATCCGCCAGCTGTCCACTAGAAGAGGCAGGGGTATGCTTGGAGTGTGCTAGCAGCGCTCCATGCTAAATGGAGCAGAGGGCGTCATGGAGTACAGAGCCATGTGTCCATATGGCACTTCTGGGCTGCCATTTCTTTAAGATGAGTTTATAGGCACCCCCGTCCCCAGGTTGTTACTCGCTTACCCAAAGGTGTGTTTCTTGCTTTTCTGCTTCGGGGCGGCAAGGGACAGCGTAACTGATAGCGCAGGGGCAACGTGCTCACTGTGGAAGTCGCGGAGCAACACAGGTTCAGGCGCTAGATTCGTGTTTGAAAACAGCTGGGCATTAAGCACGGTATAAGTAACAGGACAGTTACAATAGTATGCATTGCTCTAAGCCTTTGACCTAAACTTACTGCGTTGCTCGCAGGAAAATAATGAATTGCATTTCATTGTGTACAGTGGTACAGCACGATAGAACTGTCGGTAGCTAGCTCTTTGATAAAAGGGAGGTGGTACCTGTTCATGGGTGTGAAACCGTGTGCTGTGGCGCCGGAGATTATTATGATTAACGGCGTGTGTAGTAGCCCGTGAGCTAAGGTTTGTTTTTTCACACTACAATCAACTTGGGGGGGCTTGCATTATTAGAGGACAGGGCGGTTGGCATCATCATGGCGTTCTGTGCGGTGTTGGAATTATTGAAGAGTGCCGCGAGTTGTTTTAATGTGTACAGGGGCGTGTAGGGTGTCATTATGTACCGCATTGCCGTCTGCACAGTCATCAGGCGATATTTACAGCTGTGCTCTCGGGGCTAATGGTATAGGGGTTTACTATGGCAGTGGGTGGTACGACGTGCAGGACAGGGGTCTTCCACGTTGCCTTGCTTTTCAATGGAGATGGATCAGGGATTTTCAGTACAAAATAGCGGCAGATCTACACATTACAGAGAGGACAGTCGTGCTTTGCGGGGGTGCACAAGCACAACAAAGGAAGGCAGTTTCATATGCCCTACACGGACCCCATGGCAACACCATTTCAAAAGTGGTCTATATAGGGGATGGGGTTTTAGAAGCAACTCTTTATATTTCCCAGAGGCGACGAGCTGAACGTACAGGTGGTACGCGATTGTCCGGCCAATATGTCCTCCAGTATTAGGGGAATTACCGTGGGGAGGGGAAAGTGCATTACGTTGCGCGCGAGAGCGGCAGGGGGCATGGTAGCAAGTCGGAGGCAAAGCGACAAGCGGGAGATACCGCATTCGTTACCCATTGCATTTTGGGGGGAAACCGGTCAAGGCCCGGTTTTCTTTGGCAGTCTGGGACTTATGGTAGTGGAGGTCCCTGTTGATGACTGGGTAACACCGTCAGAGGTGGGGATGTGTTTACTAGGACTAGGCGCCACACATGCGTTATGTTGCTCATTGCAGGGAAGGTTGCGAGGCGCCCGCGTGTTCAGTGTGGGTGACATTGAGTGTCTCCTCGTGGGGCTTAGGTAAGACATTGGCGCACATAACCATCGGAAATGAGGGCGAACTACCGTCAGTTGGGATGGGGGAGCAATGCAGTGGCCTGCAAGTGTCATCAAGGGAATATTCCATGTTTACAGCCGGGTTTCAACTGTCTTGGGTGTCTTTTTTATTTTGGCCAGGCTGAGCGACCCACTAGCAGCGAGGTGATGGTGTGCGGCCAGGGAAAGTATGGAAGGCTACAGCTGGGGGATTACCATGTGTAATTTCGGCAGCGGCAAAACCACTAGATAGTGACTGTTTTTAAACCGCACCACTTCTCGTGCAACGGCACATAGGAGGGTTAAAGCTTTCGATTGGGCCACAGTTTACCTGGGCGGAGCGTGCTGGAAGGATCATATCTCTTGTGTGGTGCTATCGCAACTGCCACATGGTACAGGGGTTGGTAGTACACCTGCTGTTTCTGTAGAGGAGTGGGGTCTAAGGCTTTCATTGTAGGTGACAGCTGTACTCTTGGGAAAGATAGGACTAGGCACCAGTAGAGCCCCAGTAAAGCAGCTAGTGGTACGGGTATGGGGCAGTTGTTTAAGTCCTTGGTGGGGACATGATATTACGTCGCGCTGTTATTTGGTACCGCAGTTGCTGCTCGGGTGGCTGGAGGTGAAGAACGATTAGGAGTAGTTAGCTAAGTGTGGTTATGGCACAGCAACAGTGGGTTAGTTATCAGCCACGTGGGTTGGGTAGACTGCATTTGTTTGCGTTTTGTGGTAGCAGCCACAGAGGTGACACAGGGGCTACAGAGTGTTCAAATGCGTCAGCTGAATTCGCAAGTAACCGATAGGGGTTTGCAGTGAGGGACTCTATTACGGAGCTCACTTGGTGGCCCGTGATGAGACGTTGCGGTAGACAAACCTTTCAGTGCAGCAGGCTTTTAAGGGAATTTCCACCACGCAAAGGTGGTTGGTCGGGATCACGCAGGGTCACACGATTTGACATGAGTGGCAAGGCTTTGCAAATTTGGAGGACATAAGAGTGAATGTAGCTAAGTGAATAGGGCTAATCAGGGGATGTACAAAAGCATAGAGGTGAGGTCAGCTCAGGGGGAGCAGGCTGGACTTGGAAGCAAGAGGACACAGAGCAACAAAAGTTTGATCCCATGTTAGCGCTTGGAAACCTCTGGGTATTAAGCGTATTAGAAAAAACCTATCCTCCTACCAACGTTCCAAATGATATAAAGCAGGTTAGGAGAGGATGGGAGAATAGGCCGGGGAGGCAATAAGGGCACGGAGGTAGATGGATACCCTTGTAGGCAACCATATCTGGGCAGATTCTAGTGGGCAGGGGATGGGACATATCTGAATTGGCCAGGGGGTGAAGGTTGCTGGGGCACTCAGGTCAGTGGCCGATCCACCGAGGTCAATGCACAGGAGGGCATACCCTATAAAACAGGTTGTCCAGGCTGGGCCATGGTGGGGTACCTTAGCACCGCAGAGCCTGGTAGTTGCAAGGGCATTGATGCGGGAGTGAGGGCTCAGGCTAGCCATTGGGCTGCAGAAGTGGTCAGGAAAGTTACTAATACACAACGCAATATATTGGGCTTGCGCACATGGGTCAGTTTGGTGGAATCAATATAACACCACTAGTATGTGGCAAAAGGTGGGATAAGTTGAACCAAAAGACAAGTCAGTATGTACAGTAGCTTCGTGTATAGACTCCACTACTCGGGAGTCGGACCAGCGCCTCTTGGGAGCCTAACACGGCTGGGGCGTCTGGTGGTGGCAGCGAGGGCTCCGCTTCCTCGAACAAATGGCTTTCTCTCAGCCCGAAAACACCTGCAAGGGCAGGGAGGTATCAGGCACGGGGGGTCGAGAGAGTTGTGTCTACGAAGGAGATGGTTGGATAATGCAAGGAACGGAGTCGGACCAGCGCCTCTTGGGAGCCTAAAAACGGCAGGGGCGTCTGGAGTTGGCAACGAGGGCTCAGCCTCCTCGAACAAATGGCGCTCTCTCACCCCTAAAAAACACCTGCAGGGGCAGGGTGTTACCAGGCACGGAGTGTTGGGAGAGTTGTGCCTAGTAAGGAGATGGTGGGAAGAGAAGGAGGCAGTTGGCTTCAAAGCAGTGGCAGAACCAGGAGCCGGTGGTGCGAGAGCAGGTCAAGGAGGATGGAAAGGTGGGGGGGGGGGGGGGGGCTGAGGTACCCCAGGATCAGGCACAACTGGCAAAGGTGACATCCCTGGTCAAAGAAGGATAGAAGGACTGGCACCGGGCAGCAAGGTGTACACAGAACTTTCTAGAGTTACAAATTAGAAAAAGGGGGAGCCACGGTGGGCGGTAACCCACCTTTGGCGTGGCGGTGTTGTGGCGACCAATGAGAACAGAAAGACTCCGAATGAGCCATTGCTAAACCGGAAGGGGCTTTGCCCATTCTGGACCGCGCCTCCTGGGAGCCTAAACGGCGGGGATGCCTGGCGGTAGCAATTGGGGCTCAGCTTCCCCCCAACAAACGGCGCTCCCCCAGTCCGCAAATACCTGCAGGGGCAGGCGGTTCTCAGACTCGAAGGTCTTGGGGGAGTTGGGCCTGCAATGGACATGGATAAAAAGGGGGAAGCAGAACGAGGAGCAGTCGCCGCATCTTTGGAGCTATTTTCAATATCTGTTTGCTGTGGTTATAGATATGTGTGAAAATAAATCTGCGGCCTTGTTATGCCAAACCAAAGGAAAACGTCTCATTCAGCACCTTACTGGAGGGGAAAGGAAAGGGGCTGGCAAGAATGAGTAATGGGTGATGCATATGGTATAGCTGATGGACAAATGCCCAGGTTATGAAGGTGACGAACGGAGACCCGAAGGGAAATGGAGGAGGCACCCCGATAACCGGGGCAGGGGCCTTCCTCCTTCCGCTCTCTCGTCCCTCCCCCCGCGGGGGCAGAGGAGAGGGCGGCAAGAGGCAGAAAAAGAGCGCCAAGCGCTGCAAAAGCCCGCGAAGGGCAACAAAAGAAAGGGGAGGAGCTTGGGATTCATAAGCGGCAGGCGCCCGGCACAGGAGCACTTGCAGCTCTTCCAGCAGCCGGGCGCCCGCCAAGCATGAGAGGATTTTCGTTTCCCACCCTCCCACCCTACAGCTGAGGCAGAGCCTGGACGTCGTTGTCGCAGGAGGACCAGGCGGTGTTGTGGCGACCAATGAGAACAGAAAGACTCCGAATGAGCCATTGCTAAACCGGAAGGGGCTTCGCCCATTCTGGACCGCGCCTCCTGGGAGCCTAAACGGCGGGGGTGCCTGGCGGTAGCAATTGGGGCTCAGCTTCCCCCCAACAAACGGCGCTCCCCCAGTCCGCAAATACCTGCAGGGGCAGGTGGTTCTCAGACTCGAAGGTCTTGGGGGAGTTGGGCCTGCAATGGACATGGATAAAAAGGGGGAAGCAGGACGAGGAACAGTCGCCGCATCTTTGGAGCTATTTTCAATATCTGTTTGCTGTGGTTATAGATATGTGTGAAAATAAATCTGCGGCCTTGTTATGCCAAACCAAAGGAAAACGTCTCATTCAGCACCTTACTGGAGGGGAAAGGAAAGGGGCTGGCAAGAATGAGTAATGGGTGATGCATATGGTATAGCTGATGGACAAATGCCCAGGTTATAGTGATGACGGTTAACTTGTATGGCAGGGGAGCGATTGGAAAGGTAGGGGGAATAGGAGACTGCTCATTCTCACAGCAGTACTCAAGTGTGTGGTTTCAGATGTGATGCAGTTAACTGCTTATAATATTAAGGCTGCACCAGACTAGTCTCATTGTCCAGCATTGGATCTTTCATGGATTCACATGCTGTGAATATTTCCAGTTGTCAGGCTGGGAAACCTCAGTAACTTTAATATAGTGTTTTTCCTATGGAAAATCGTCAACACCCGTCCTATTTATGTCCTTATGGGAGTTTTAGGCAGCACCAATAGGACGTCCAGTATATAGCCCTGTGGCTTCCCTTCAGATTTCAACCGTCTTCCAAGCTGTTGGGATCACCTTGTGTTCTCTCCAGAGAATGTGTTCGTTCTTCTACGCAGCCTTCCCTGTTCCAGTGCTTATTCACACCCACAGATGACATGATGGGACATAGCCTTATTTCGGCCATGTGAGACCTGCAGCCTCAAAAATGTGTAGGAGCGGGACGCTCATGTGGACTGCTTGTATTCCAATCACTCCAAAAACTGTAACATCTGTCAGGGGTTGTCCCAGAAGACCCTCCAGGGCCGTAACCAGAGAGTGATTTTCTGGCTGAACGAGTGGGCCTATCTGGCTTCGGAGGTAGGCTCTTCCCGCGGGACCAGGCCCTGTACTCCTTTGGCCAAGAGGTTGCCAGCCCTCCAGAGGGCGCAGTCGGCAGAGCCGATGCCCAAGAAGCAACGTACTATGCAGTGTCGGAGTTGGGAAAAGGCTGAGAGTCTTCGGTGGCTCGACCGGTGCCAAGTAGTGTGGGGTTGGGCCCCCACCCCTCAAGGCAGGTCTGCGACACGGGCGGATAAGCTGAAGGAATCTGGTTCACGGTCGCACAGACCTGCAGATCATCTCAGAAGACCTCGGCATCGGACAATGAAGTCCAGGTCTCATTCGTCCTCGGCGAAGAAGTCGTCGTCCAGGAGAGGCGTCCCTCCTGTTCGGGCCATGAGTCATCGAAGCACTGGTCCAGGTCCTCGTCCAAACGGCCGTCTTCTGTCTTAGGATGGGTCAGTGCCAAAGACCACGCCGACACTTGCGATGTTGGCCTAAGATCCGCCGAGGTTGGCCTCCTCGACTAGGGATATCTTGGCCCTGCTGACGACGGCCTCGGCGACAACTATTCCGGTTACGTTGGGGAAGCAAAAGTCGACGGCAACGCTGGTGGCTGCTGTAAATCTATCGCCTTCCAGGTATACTACGTGGCAGTCTGGGACAGGACTTGAGTTCATACTTCCGATGGATATTCTCCAACAGCCGCTCTCAATTTGAGTTATCAGATCTTGAGGCGGAAGAGCAGCTGGTTCTTGATCATTCGGTGTTGGGCCTACGGCCTTCTCTTCCGTCCACATCTGGGGGCTGTTCACTGCAGTGTCAGCTGGTCAATCCAAACTTGTTCTCGATGCAGGTACTTACTACATTGCAATCGCTCCTGGGGCAATTGGATGCCAGGCTACCTGTGCCTCAGGATCTGGCTGTTCCGTTGATACAGCAACCACCTACCATTCCTAGTCAGAAGGATGTCTCGTAAGCTCTGCGGGAGCAAGAGCCTCGATCCAGAAGATCTTCTCCGGTTCAACCTCCTCTGCCATCTCCCAGGGCGTTCAGTCCTCCCCAGAGGGATCAAGAAGAAGAGTAACTAGTGGAATCTGAGCCAGATAGTGTTCCGCAGGACACTCTCTTGACCGTCTCCTTCGCCCAGACGAGGAGACGATCTGGATGCTCATAGTAGTCCAGCCAAGCCATCTCCGCCGGATGATATTGGTGCATTACATGCCATGATGGCTAAAGCATGTCGTGAGTTTGGCCTCACCCCAGAGGAGGAGAAGACGGACTGCTTTTTGTTTGACCATATGGGGAAGTGGAGGAAAGCTGTCTTCTAGATTCCTATATTAGACCATGTGTGGCAGGAGGGGCTTCGGACAATGAGGCACCTGTTCTCTGAGCCTGCGGCCAAGGGCCGGTTGGATAAGAAGTTCAAGGCGCCTGAGTCCACTCCGAAGTGCCTGACGTCCCAAGCTACTCCGGAGTCTGTGGTTTTGGCGGCAGCAAGTAGAAAGGTGCATACCCAGCACCCTCCCACCCCCCGAGAATGATGGCAGTAAGCTGAACGCTTTCAGGAAGAAGGTGCTTATGGCGGGTGCTACTACGGTTAAAGCTGCAAACTCATTGGCTATCGTGGCGCGTTATGACCGCGAGATGTGGCACAGATTGGCACCTCTGTTAGATCACCTACCGGAGCAGCAGCGGAAGGAGGTGATGCTGTTGGTTCGTGAGGGGGTTGAATCAGCATTAATATTGCAGTTGACCTGGCAGTGGCTGGGTTTAAGCAGATTAATAATGGCATAGTCCTCATGCATCAGGCCTGGCTTTGCTGCACTGATTTCCGGCCAGAGGTTCAGCACAAGTTGGTGGACATGCCTTGCAAAGTGGGAACATCTTTTCGGGGAGAAGATTGACGATGCGTTAAAGAACATGAAGGCAGACTCTGACACTGTGAGGTCCCTGATGGCCCACAAGGTTGATGTTCTCTTTGCTCCTTTTGTGGTGTCTCGGGGAACGCAAGGTTTGCAGTTTCTCGCAACGAGGGGTACGGTCGGTCTACCTACTTCTCCCAGGGCTTCCGACGGTCCTTGCAGTCAGCACAGCAAAGGGATATCAAGGCGAGCGAAGAGGGATTCCTCCTCTCAAAAAGGCAATCAGTCCAAGCCTCAACAATGACTGCCACAAGGGCAGTCGACTAGGGGGACGAGTGACGCTCCACCTCGACCAGTGGCGTGGGATCATGACAGACAGATGGGTGCTAGAAGCAGTCCAATACGGCCCACTCGTTGGAGTTCAGGCGTCCGCAACTCCCTATTCCTCTTGTAAAAAGAGCTCAACCGCATCTTCAGGTCTTGCGTCAGGAGGTTTGTGTGATGCTGCAGATAAGAGCCATCGAGAGGGTCCTGGCATCGGGAAGAGGAACCTACTCCAGGTTCTTTGTCATCAAAAAGCCGAACTGAAAGTGGCGTCCCATTCTGGACCTGCGGCCGCTCCACAAGAACCTAAATCGACAAAAGTTCAGGATGCTAACGTTGCAGGACGTCATACGAATGGTTCAGCCAGGGTAATTTCTGGCATCGCTGGATCTAGAGGATGCATTTTTTCACATCGCCAGGCACCCCAAGCATCAAAATTTTCTATTGTTCATGGTGGGCGACAGGCAATACCAGTTTTGGGTTATTCCCTTTTGGCCTGAAGTCCGCTCTCGGGACCTTCACCAAGTGCCTGGCTTCGGTGGTGGTGTACCTCCGCAAGAATGGACACCATGTTTATCGGTACCTGGACAACTGGTTGATCTGGGGGGGCAACGTGTCAGCAGACCTGAGTCTCTCAGCACAGCTATGCGCCTTTTGCAGACAACTTCGGAAAATCTTGTCTGACGCCGTCGAAGGAAAGAATAGAGAAACTGTTGTGCCTCGTGGGATCGTTTACACCCGGACCGTCGGTCTCGGTCCGACTGTACATGTCTCTTCTCGGCACAATGGCCTCTGGCATCCCACTCATTCCGAATTGTCTGTTCATGCGCCCAGTGCAGGACTTTCTTGTTTAAGGTGGTCACAGGTCTGCGGCTCCTGGTCTGACCGGGTGATCATCTCAAGGTCTCTGCCACACGCTCTGCAGTGGTGGACTCACGCCGGCAACATCGTAAGGGGCATGCCTCTGGTGGAACCGGATTTTCGGTATATGATAGTGACCGATGCCTCCCAGGTCGGATGGGGTGCTCACCCGAACCAGTTTCAAGTGAAAGGCCTGTGGTCCCTCGCAGAGGTTTCGTTGCATATCAACGTTCTGGAATTGAGAGCGGTTCACTGGGCACTGAAATCTCCCCCCCCCCCCCCTCATTCAGGACTCGCTGGTTCGGATTCTCACCGACAACACCACCCCACCATGATTTTCTATCTAGTCAAACAGGGGGGCACACATTCACAGCCCCTGTCCAGGAGGCTCCGGCCATCTGGCACTGGGCGATGGCACACAAGGTTCAGCTCCTGGCTTTCTACTTAGCAGGACTGAAGGACGACCAGGTGATGAGAAAATTCAGGAAATTGGGTAAATCCCCCCCCCCTGGACTTGTTTGCCAGCCACGAGAACAGGCAATGCCGTCTTTCTGCCAGCGGAGTATTGCATTCGGACTCAATGGTGGAAACGCTTTCTCGTTCCCTTGGACAGACCTGTTCGCCTACGCCTTTCCTCAGTTTCCACTGATCAGGAAAACCATTCAGATTCGCAAGGCTCCATGCAGGATTATTCTGGTGGCCCCGTTCTGGCCCCGGCAGACCTGGTTCTCCGGACCTTCTTCACTTGGTGAAGGATGTCCCTCTTCACTTGGGGTCAGAGCCAGATCATCTTTCACAGGACAAGGGGGTGGTGTGGCATCATAACCCCCGCTCCCTCAACCTAGCAGCGTGGCTCCTGACCGCTCAGAAGTCTGAAGATTCCTTAAGAATGTCGCTGCATCTTGGCGGCAGCAAGGGTGCCATCTACCAATGCATCATACGCCTGTAAGTGACAAAGGTGCTGTACCTGGGGCTTGCAGCTGTTGCGGATCTCTCCTCCAACTCCTTCCATACCTTTTACTGCTGGCGAAGAGGGGTGGGGGGGGTTTGGCATTGTCATCTGTCAAGGTTCACTTGGCAGCCATCTCCAGGTTCACGCGGCAGCGCATCTCTACGCCTCTGTTCAGTGACAGATTGATTAAACGTTTCCTCAAGGGCCTTTTCAGGATGTTTCCCCCAAAAGTTTTCTAAGGTCTGGAGTCTCAACTTGGTGCTTGCGGCCCTCATGAATCACCGATTGAGCCTATGTCAACGGCTGCCATAAAATTTCTCACAGGGTAAGTCGTTTTTTTGGTGGCTATTACATCCTCCTGCGTGTTTCAGAGCTGCAGGCTCTGGTTATTGACCGGCCATTCCTGCGTTTCATGAAGGACAAGGTTCTGTCTACGAATCCCCATTTTATTCCTAAAATTCTTTCTGATTTTTCACAAGAACGCTAAGATAGCCTTACTGACCTTTTTTCCTAAGGCTTCCACTCCATCTGAGAAGGCATTACATTCCTTGGATGTCAAGAGGGCTTTGAAGTTATATCTGGACCGGAATAAGTCATTCAGGGCATCGAAGCAACTCTTAGTGGCTTTCGGCCCCTCCAACAAGGGGAAGCCGATTTCTAAGCAAGACATTTCATGATGGGTATGATTTTCATTTCATTCTGCCACGAGAAAGCCAAAAAGCCGTTATCAACTCCCAGGGCTCGCTCTACGAGGTCCACGTCGTTGGCGGCTCTTTAGGTGTGCATACCGCACAGTGACATTTGCCAGGCAGCGACGTGGGCAGTACCACACACGTTCACCAGACACTACTGCCTGAATCAACAACATGCTGAGGATGTGCAAGTTGAGCATGCTATGCTTCAACAGCTGTTCCAATAAGGTGTGGCCTGCAGCTTCTGGGGTTTTGAGTTCTGCTCATGTTTTAGTTGTCAGTTGTGTGACCGTGATATCTGTTTGTATTACATCTCATAAACAGCCTCTTGTAGCGCCAGGTCTGCTTACTTCTACATAGTCTATTCACAGCATGTGAATCTGTGAAAGATCCAATGCTGGAGAAGGGAGTAGTTTCTTACCTGTAACTCCATTTCTCCAGTGTTGGTATCTTTCATGGATTCACATGTGCCCTCCAGCCTTCAGGCAAACATGCTCTTAAGGTATCCTCCTATTTTGAAAGGGTTAAAATCTGAAGGGAAGCAGCAGGTGCTATATACTGGACGTCCCATTGGTGCTGCCTAAAGAGCCCAGAAGGATGTCGATAGGACACTCAAGGTGCCAACGTTTTTCCATAGGAAAATCACTATATTAAAGTTATCGAGGTTTCCAAGAATGACAACGGGAAATATTCACAGCATGTGAATCCATGAAAAATACCAATGCTGGAGAAATTGAGTTACAGAAGAAACTACTCCCTTAAGATGTGTAAAGAAGTTGGAGGGCAAGTAAGTTTGCCGCTTCGCTACAGTCCCTGAAGTTGGTGCCTCTCCCAAAATTTGAAGGGTTACTCTCCCATCCCCATTTAAATGTTAGCCAAGATGAACCCCTGCTAAAAGGCACACCCAACTCAAACGGCAATTCCCAACCCCCCCAATCCACTGTAGAAACACCTTTGGCCGAGTGAGGGGAAGCCGTTCAGAGAATTGTGGTTTTCTGAAGGTATGGCTCACAAAAAAAGTGCTGATGTGGCACGAGAGAAGCCTGCATTTGGCAAGTTTAAATGTGTGGCAGAGGCAATTTAGCCGTTCGTCCTTTGGTCTCAGGTTGGTAAATTAGTAAACAAAGTCATTGTTGCGCGAAGTGGGGGGGGGGCATTCCTCGATTGAGGAGACTTTGTAGATTCTGCCAGGAAGAAGTGGAAACCTTGTAGCACTTAATAATTGAAAGCGCACATGCTCGCTGAGAAACCAAATATTTTTTTAAATATGCAAATGACAGAATTTTTCATTCTATTGATCATTTTTGGCATTGTATTTTCAGCTTGCAAAAAAACTAAGTATTGCTGTATAAGGTTTTAAATGTATATATTTCTTTAATAAACTTTCTTTTTATTTTTCAAACAAAGAAAACGGAACAATGCACAGGCTGCAGCTGCAACGAGCGAACCACTTCATCCGCCCCCCCCCCCCACCCCGGCCTCCCTGCCCCCAGTTTGACTGATGTGAAATCTGAAAAAACATAGTTTATTTATTGCAGACATTATTTTCTTGAAGACGGAGCCCGCGAGGGGCCGAGCCTGGGGATGAATTCTGTGAATAGGTTGTGTCCGAGGTGGAAATCAAATATGAGATGTAGGGACCCCATATATCCATGGAGGCAGGGTTTTAATGAAGTCTGCTTCCATGTCTTGACAGTAAGTCACATCGTTTAGCCATCTACGCAGAGTGGCAGAGTGGAAGGGGGGTCCGCGCTCTCATTGAATCCTTCTGCGTGCCAAGACCAGCAGTAGCCCTGCTAGTTTGTCCAGAGGGTGGTAAGTGTCTTGTTAAGCCAAGAAGTGTCAGTGTGGGGGTTAGGTTCCATCGGTGCTCCGATAATTGCTGACGTTTTTTCGAGTACTAGGCTCCAGAATTGAGTAATGTGTGGGCATGCCCAGGCCAAGTGAATGAAATCTGCATCTGGGGTGCTAAAACGTTCCCATGCAGCTGAGATTGTCGGGCGTTGTGAGTGAAGCTTCGCCAGTGTGTGGTATGTCTGGTGCAGGTAGTTAGTGTATTTGCTTGTACCGCGTGTTAAGTGATACTTTCTGGATTTGGCGAAGGATACAAGTCCAGTCCTCGTCTGATATTGTGGTCTTCAATGCCCTCTCCCATCTCTTTTTGGGGGTCGTGAGTGGGGGGGAATCGTGTCTGTCAGGATTGACTTGTAAATTGCAGAAACCAGTCTGCCTTCGCCTTGTGATTGTATCACTCCATATAGAAGTTACCATGTAGGTGGTTGACGTGGGAATGTGACGAGGCTTGTTTGAAGTGCATAGCACAGCCGAAAATACATGAACGTGTCCAGGGAAGTGATGCTTCCCTTGTCTCTGGCTTGTTGTGGTGTTAGAAATGTGCTCTCAATAAAGAGGTCACTTAGTGTGGTAATTTGTAACTTGCCTTCCCATTGTAGATATACTTTTTCTGTGGCCAAGGGAATTCCAGGTTTGAACTTTGCTGGAATTAGAGGGGAGAACTTTATCTGAACGTCACTTTTTTGCGCAATTTTCTTCCAGATGGCGCAAGTGGAGAGGACCACGTTTAGTGTTGTATGGGGTACTTGTAGCTGGCCTTTGATGGTTGGCTGAGCAGGTATGGAGCTGCGAGGGCCGCTCAATTTATACGTGGGGCCTGATAGTGTGTAGAGTACCAGTAGCCGAGGAATTGGGCATGTTCAGCCCAATAGTAGCGTTCTAGGTCCGGGAGCGCAAGGCCATCTTTTGCCACGGGCTGAATGAGCGTGGTGTATGCCACTCTTGCTATTCTACCCGCCCACAGCAGGTCGAGGATCAGGCTCCTGATGTGGTGGAGGAACTGTTATGCTAACAGCAGAGGGATGTTTGTGAAAAGATAGAGGAATTTTGGAAGAATCACCATTTTGGCCAGGGAGACTCGCCGCCATAGTGTGAGCGGGAGAAGTGTCCATCTATTTACTTTGACTCGTAGCTTCTCTACCGCTTTTTCGTAATTGTCTTGCAAGATGTCTTGATGGGCTCTGGCCAGCAGGATACCCAGGTATTTGACCTTCGAATGTTGCCAGTTGAACCCGTAGTCGGCAGTGAATTCCTCCGTTTGCGGTTAGGGGAAATATGACAGATTTCGAGTGGTTGATTTTCAGGCCTGAGGTTGCCAAATTTGAACACCTCTCGCATAATTGGGTTCAGGTTCTCTATTGGGTTGTGGATGAAGAGGGCTATGTCGTCTGCGTACAAGGAGATTATCAGTTTGTGGGTCTAAGAGAGGGGCCCCTGCCCAGATGGTGAGATTGGAGACGGGAAGCTACAGGTTCCATCACTAGTACAAACAGCACGGCCGACAAAGGGCATCCTTGTCTGGATCCCCCTCCCCCCTGTAGCTCTATATCAGACGACTTAGTTTTCTCCAAGATGATGTTGGATAGGGGATTTTTGTATAGCAGGGCGATCAGATTAAGAAAGTGATTACCTAAGCCCATGCGTCTCAGTACGGCAAAGAGAAACGGCCATTCGACAGAGTCGAAGGCCTTTTCGGCATCAAGTAGGACTGCTGCTGCTGCTTGGTGTGTGGGAACGCCTCCATAACTCCAAACATCCGTCTTATGCCGAATGTTGTGTTGAGGGCAGCACCACTCCGGGCATTAGGGGGAGTAGCCTTGAAGTAAGGACCTTTGCCAGGATCTTGTTGTTGAGGTTTATTAGTGAGGTTGGTCTGTATGAGGCACAATCTTCCGGGGGTTTTCCCGGTTTGCGTAGAAGGATTACGTTTGCTACACGGAGGGTCGGTGGTGCAGTACGCCGGTTTCCAGCGCTTCCTCGTAGATCTGCAGCAGGAGCGGGTCTAGCAGATGGGCGAAGGTTTTATAGAATTCGCCTAGCAGGCCGTCGGGAACTTCTTTAATTGCTTGCAGGATTTCTTCTAGGGTGATGGGGATTGTTAAGCGGTTCCGTCAACTCGTTGTTCACCCAGTATAGCTCAATGTGTGATGCTGGAAATGCATCGGAGGGACAGGGCCTCCGTATCCTTGTCCTTTACTGCTTTTTATCGTGTGTTCCGTAGAGTGTTCCGCGCAGGTGTTCGTGGAACTCCTGGCGATACAGCTCTCTCTTTTGGTTTGGTGAACAAACCCATGGGATACCCTTAGGGCACCCATGGGTAGGAGTGCAACCCTGTGCCCCTAGTGTATGTTTTTGGGCACCTGTGTGTGTGTGTGTGACCCACAGAGCAGGGTACGTGCTGGTGACAGCTCCGTGCTGAAATTACTGGTGCCCAGAGCGTCCTCCATTTTGGGATGCCCAGGCCCTGTCATGGGAATCGGTAGATTCCTGATGGAGACAAAATGGCCTGCATGGCCTCTTGCCTTCCATCACCTGTTACCTTGATCTTCCCGAAGTCCCGGGAAGCCCGCCTCTGTCCCTTCCCCCTGACTGGTTGTTGGGTGGAAGTTCCTTATATGGTAGTGTGGGGAAGTGCCGGCCAGACTGGCTGGAGCCTTCTCAACGACTGTATGTTGTGGGTACATATGTGGGTGGGACCTGGGTGAATGGAGTGTGTGACGAATATACATTCTATGTTGTGGCTGTCTAGTATCTGGTGTTTGACACAATGGTTGAGACAGCCCTGTCCGAAACCGGTATGAATGCAGCTTGGAGTGTTGATGGGCTTGGTACTTGTCCCAATACACATAACTTGTTGTGAGTGTCTGGAGAGAAGTGAATGGCCTGAATAACTTGTGTGCCTGATTGCCTGCCTGCATGAATGCCCGTAGTCGTGATTGGATGCTTGAGTGTGACCCAGCGGAATGAATGGGAGATCAACAGTATATCTGGGGACCTCGCACTGCTAGGAATCGTGTTCAGAAGCTGAAGGCCACGACGAGTAACTGGAGTAACTGAAGCTTGATCCTGAAGCCCTGCTGGACCAGAAGAATTGCTGTTGCTCTCCCTCGCAATCTGAAAGCTGCTGTGCTTCAAGAACTGACCCAGAGAGGACCTGGTAAGGCGCCCTCTTCCCGAGCTACGAGGGACCATCGTGCACAGCTGATCTTTGCCTAAGCTCCCTGGTAGACGGACCTTCGACAAGCTGCTGACCCAATACAGGGACTGCTGCGGAACTCCAAGGAGAAGCGCCCGGACTGTTGTCCGCCACTGTCGCCGACCGGAGCTGCCGTGCTCCCGTTGCCTAAGAACTTCATTGATCCAAGGACGCTCTCGTCCACATCGTCGCCGCTGTATCCTGCTGGAGAAGGCCTGACAGTCGACTGCCGAGGAGCATCCACAGTGGGTTTCCCGCCACCCAAAGACCACAGAGACGCCGACGACTCGACGCCCTCGCTGGGCCACAGTTCTTCAACTCTTTGCGGTCCAGAACTATCAACACTGAGGTGCCCCGCACGCCTCTTCCTGGCAGGATGTTTACGCTTCCCTGTCAACGAGCACCACTAGGAACGATGCGGCCACTTCACCGTCGTAGCTCGACCTGTTCTCTGTCAGACGTTCGACCCGTGACTCCTGCCTGAAAGGGAGGACACTCGAGAAGGGTTGTCAATTTCCCTGACGAACGCTACAACGCCAAGGTACTTTGGGGTTGCAGAACACTTGGAAAGTCTAGTGTGAACAATATATGGACTGGGCTTGTAACTTTATTCTACAGGTTGCCCAGGTGGGGAGGAGGATCTCCACACACAACTGTGTCTAGGTAGCAGGACCAGTATTCTGCCTATTGCTCAACCATCTTGCTTTCCTTCCTCTCTCTACTGTTGGTTTCCTCTTTATTTTGATCTGTGTGTCATTCTGACCGTATGCACTTTAATAAAATCTGATAACGTTAGTGGTACCACTTTAAAGTTGTACATATTTACCATTGCTGATTTTCGGAGTATCGGAGGAGGATCTCCACACACAACTGTGTCTAGGTAGTATCGGAGTATCGGAGGAGGATCTCCACACACAACTGTGTCTAGGTAGCAGGACCAGTATTCTGCCTATTGCTCAACCATCTTGCTTTCCTTCCTCTCTCTACTGTTGGTTTCCTCTTTATTTTGATCTGTGTGTCATTCTGACCGTATGCACTTTAATAAAATCTGATAACGTTAGTGGTACCACTTTAAAGTTGTACATATTTACCATTGCTGATTTTCGGAGTACAAAGTGAGTTGTCGTGATATTGTATATACCTTTTTGTACATTAATTATATAAAGACTGTGTTGTTACCGATAGTGTGTGGATATTCCTTTGTGGGTGCTTGGGGACTACACTGTACTTAAGAACCAGCTCGCATCACCTCCCGAGAAGCTTGTCCTTGATTGCTCGACTACGTTACGAGATATTGGGACAGGGGCTCTGGGTCGGCGGTTTATCTGGTGCTATAGAGCTCTTGATAGACGGCGCAGAAGGTTTCGGTGATTTATTCCTCGGTGTGCACCAGAGTGCCACGGCGGTCTCGGATACTTTCCACCAGAGTTGGTTTCTGCTCTGCCGTTATTAGTCGCGTGAGGAGGGCTCGGGGGCGGGGGGGTCCTCTGACTTTTGCCATATTGACGGACTTTGTGGCCACGGGTTGGAAATTTTATTTCTTTCTGCCATGGACCTGAATTTGTCGAGCTCTTCCTACAGGGCTGCGAGGGAATGAGGGTCGTCCGATATGGTACACCTATGTTAGAGTTCTTTCAGACTGGTCTCGCTGGTGGCTAGCTCTTTCCTGATCCGTTTCAGTATCACATTTTCTTTCACTACACGCACTCCCCTAACATAGCATTTCAGTGTCTCCCAAAGGGTTCCAGCCGACGAAACAGAGCCTTGGTTTAGTTCAAGAAAGGATGTGAATCTCCGCTTGGAGTTCGTCTGCGAAGACTTGATTTTGTAGGGATCCAGGTTTGAGTCTCCAGTGCGGCCTGCCCTTCTTGTTCAGAGCGATGCATTCGAGAGTGACTGTGGAGTGGTCAGAAAGGGTTCTTGGCAGAATTTGGCTGTGACCCCATTGGAGATGGGGTTGGGAGGATGCTAGCAGGTAGTCAAGACACAATCTCTTGTTGTGGACCCAAGAATGGAAGGAATATTCCCGGGTTTCCCAGTGGCTGTGCCTCCAAATGTTTGAGGTTATAGGCATTACAAATTTTGAGGATCTGGAGACTCGCTTGGGTGGGGGGGTGCGGAATTTGTGTTTTTGGGGATTCAGTGGTGCTTAGCCCCCCCCCCCCAGATGATTGTGGCTGACCCTGCAGTCTCCAGGTGTCATCATCCAGTCGAAATGGTTTGCTCCATCAGTGTTGGGACCATAGGAGTTGTATTAGATTTTTAAGACCCTATTTTTAATGAATGTAAAGTGAAAATGTTGTTATATTTTGGTGAATTGTGGAAGAATAAGTTGTTGTATTGCAAAATGTTTATTTAAGCCATATTGCAATAAGTACAATTTTTAAAACGGTAATTATAATGCCGGTTATTACAGCACTTGGAAGCATCCTCATTAAGCATCGTATAGAAAAACATTATTGAAGGCCATAGTGGGCCGCTTGTACTGCACCGCTGGCTACCAGTGCTACTTTTCCTTGTGGTCAAGCAGTGGTGGAGGGCAAGGGACAGTATGCCCTTGAAGCACCAAACGTGTCTCAAAATTCGAATAGCCTTGTCAGGGCTATAGTCGAAGGAAGACTAGACTGCGTCTGATCCCTTTTGATAGAGGGTGGACTCTGTCCTGCGGAGGGAGGTAAGGTTGGGGGTGGAGTGGGGGGGCTAGAGGGAGGGTAATAAAAAAAAAAAAAAAAAAATGATGATAAATTCTCTCACTTCACGTTGTTTAGTGCTTAAGCCAGGATTCAAGGCAAGTTCGGCTGGATGAATTAAGACACCGACAAGATCAGCAGCAATATTATAGGAAACGCTCTCCCTCTCCTCCCGCCCCCCCCCTTCCCCTCTCCCTTCTGGGTGTTAATGATTTAGTCTAATGCTAAGCAAATGCGTATTTGTCGTGAGCACTTATTCGATTGGGAATGATCAATTGAAGGGAATTTGCAGATTACCCTTTGGTGTTTACTACCTACGACGTCACTTGTCTTTGCACACCGCC
Source organism: Ambystoma mexicanum (assembly GCF_040938575.1). Lineage (NCBI taxonomy): Eukaryota > Metazoa > Chordata > Amphibia > Caudata > Ambystomatidae > Ambystoma > Ambystoma mexicanum. The sequence goes on from NC_090923.1 coordinate 652,972,183, forward strand.
CCTTTTTATTAGTCTGGGCTATTATGGGGTGCTTGCCAGCTATATAAGCCAAAACTATTGCATTACAGGACCAATGGGGAGAAATGACAGATGAAGAGGGACACACAGATTGTAGGTGTTTGGTTATTTGCTCACCCATTGCCTAGCTGTGTTAATCCCTATGGCCATTCCCACCCAGTTCCTGCCCCTCCCAAAACACTCTCACATGGAACTCTTTGAGCTCCCTTTATTCAAGCCTTACCATCAACCTTTGCATTTGAATTGCATAGCAGTGTTTTTTCAATGCAGTTTACTGAGAATTAACGACTTAATTGGAGCTTTAAATATGCTACTGGCATAATAAAAATGTCAGAATTAACAAGGGGGTGGGGGGTCCTGGGAGCCTCTCTGTCAGACATTAGTCCTGGTTACGAGAGACTTAGCCAGAGTCTTTAGCTCACCATCTTTCACAGAGAAGAAATATCCCAAACATATCAGTCTTTGTCCTGCCCTGGGGCGAAATGCTAGGCAATTCTCCTCTGAACAAGAGTACCAACAGCTTTAGGTCTCACCCTAAGTTACTAGGGGAAATCCAGACATGAACCTCTTGCTCACTGTTCTTAGGCACAGCTCCACCCTACTGATGAGGTCCAACCAGACCGAAACACGTGTCTGGGGTTGCTGTTGGTACTCTTGTTCAGAGACTCCCAGGACCCCTCTTGTTGTTTGCATAAAAATGTCTTAACCAGGTCTGCCTTCAGCCACTCTATATGCACTATACGTGTCCACCACTGAGGTACTTACTGTAAAAACAAGCATTGGTAAAGCCAACAGTGTTGGCGTGTGTATTATGCACTGCTGTTAGATTTTGCAGCTGCTACCATGCATGTCCATTTAACACCACTACGGCAGTGCACCCCAAGTGCTTACACAAGTCCAAACTGTTGGCATTGCCAATGCTTGTTTAAGCCTGCCTCGGCTTTTCCCCCAAACCCATTTCGTGTGCACTCAGTCGGCATGGAGACTTTGAGAACCTAAAACGGAAACGTGCAATTTTACAGTGTAACTTGGCTCCCATAAAAAGTTTGCCAGGCTATTGGCTGCTTATTGACCCAATTTACAGGCACTCGGTGATTCCAGTTGCAATGTATGCAGTAAACGAGCGTTGACAAGATGTGTCCTTCTCCCAGGCTCATTTTTGCCACTGGTGGCATATTGCCTTTTCTAACGGCGATTTCCAATACTGTAATGGCGAACATCGGCTTGTTGGTGAAGGGCGTTGCCGTTCATTCTGCTTTTATTGCGCACTTGTATATCTTTCGGTAATGTTGGGGTTTGTCAGAAGAATACCCACCCTGCTCTTAAGTATTTGTGTCTCTCGTTCCTAACGCAGAACTGGTTGAAATGTGGAATCTGTCGCATGTAACCTCTTCCTTGTCCTCTGACTGAGAAGTTTACTGAAAGTCAGTTCCTTAAATTCTGATCATTCTTTTCCTTATTAGGAAGTCGCCGATTGTTCAGACTTTTTTTAAACCAGTTTTGCTAAGTGTCAAGCTAGGATACTGTTAGGCTCGTGAAACGATCTGGTCGGTGGATGAGGGCCAGCTCTCTGGACCTAGTGCTTCCAGAGGTTTGCTGCAGATAAGCGAGTCAAGAAGAGGAGACATGCGCATTTTTTGATGCCACGTAAAGCTGTAGTGCCATACCTTGATGGTGAAACGTGATTTAAGATGATCCGATTCGACGAGTTATTTCATTGTGAAGGCTAAATGTTAATCTGTACAAACCTGCATGACTCGTTCATTCGAGTTGAAATTCTGTTTGCCCCTCCTCTATCTGCTTGGGCGTCAGGCTGTTGTGTTGGTTCTTGTTCTTTCCTGCGATGTGATGAATTGTAGGGATCGTTTCCCCAGGATGGCAGTGCCGTTTCTGGTCGCTCTTAACAGGCTCGGTTAATGTGCAAAATACGTTTGGCTAATTTACACGCAATGCTTTAATTAAACTTTCAGAAAAAAATGGGAAGTCACTATACGCAATGCAACATCCGCCCTCCCCCTCTTCAGTGTTCTTGGCAGCGTCCGGTTCCTTGTTAGTTTGAGTGGTTATAGATGCATTTCCCGGGGGAACTTGGGTTTGATTTGGGACAGCTTGCCTTCATCCTCCCAAACCACACCCACCCGTCGGCACATCCTTCAGTATGGTCTTCCGAAAACATCCTGCGACGTTTGAGGGCAGGAAACTGAAATGTTTGCTGCTCCCAGATATTTCATCGAGAACAAACCACATTCCCTTAAATAAAAAAAATGAAGTCGCCTTTCAGTGCCATGTTTAATTTCAGTTGAGTTAATTGCAGAGAGCTGGAGTGAGGCCCCTACCTTTAGCAACGGTCGGTCGGTGCATTTATTGCGGTTCTTCTGCACAGCACCTTGTTGTATTGACTCCTGTAGGGTCGAGTCATACTTCTGGTGCACCCCGGGTTACACCCCATTTATTAACTCGCACGTGACAGTTAGGTCATAACAAAACAAATGACGAACTAGGTCACCACATAAGCTGGTAATTACCACACAAAACAGCAAACGTAGTTCTTCACTAGGGACAGCATCCAGTGTACGGTTGATGTGTCCAGCACATAATCCTCCAGGTGAGCAGGTCTTAACCTACCTGCACATTGCCTGGTTCTCAAAATCACTGTCTCCCAGCACGAGTGGATATGATCTGAGTCCTCTTCCAGCGTTCTCGCTCTCATTCCTGGATCGCCTTTCCTCTGCCACTCGGTCGTCTTCGATCACTGCTGGCCCCCGGTCCCCTGTGTCTGGCAGGACACTTCTCGGACATCGCTTGAACATGGCCTCTGCCATCGCCACCCCTGTGGGGGGTGGGGGGGTAGGGGTGGCTGGTAGGGGTGGTGGGGTGGGGGTCGGTGGGGGGGGGGGGAAATTGTTCTGCCTCCCCATTCGCTCACACAAGATCGGTGTGATCTTGAGATGGTGTTTTCCGTACTCAAAAGTTGGCTGAAATGTTCTCCTTGAAATGGCGGTCCATTGTCTGAACATGAACACAACACCTGAGGAAGGCCGCGAGTTGCAAAATCTTTTCTAATGTTATTGCCACATCGCAAATGACACACCAGGAACTCACTGATTCACCACCACCAGAAAGTATCTCCCAAGTAGAACCAAAGTCTGCATGTACAGCCTCCCATGGTTGCGTGCCTCGAGGAATGGACTCAATAGGGGGCTCCCTCTGTATCAGGGCCGCCTGGCACCATATGCAGCCCGCCACAAACTCCTCAACCTTTCTTTCTAGGTCGGGAAACCAAACTTTCAGCCTTGGGCATGCTTTTATTTTTTGCCGTCCTCTGACCCTAGTGGGCCAGTATCACCTGCTGGATCTTGCTTGCAGGTATGACCTTCCGATCTCCACACAGCAGCAGACCTGAGTCAGCAAACGCCAACTCGTCTCGGACCCTCCAACTGTTGCTATGTCGTGCAGGCATCCTGAGTCCCTTTTCCAAGGCCTTCCAGAACAGTCTTCCACTCCCCTTTTTTGAAGGGCTCCTCTGTGAAGGCTACAACGTTCATAGTTTTCCAACTCCTGTACAGGCATGGAGTTCGGCGTGGTGGATTCAAGGATTAATTGCACATGTTCCTCTACCTCCATGTTGCGCGCTTTGCCAGCTTCCCTGCTCCGGGGGTGTCTCGACAGATAGTCGGCTGCATTATTCGCACCTGGTCGGTACACCAAAGACACTCCATACTTCAATAGAGCCAGCATCTACCGCTGAATCCTGGCCAGAGGCTTGGAAGACGACCCCGCCATGATCGACATCAGGGTTTTGTGATCTCACAGGCCTGCCCAGTACATATAGGCAAAAATGCCTGCCCCCCGCCCCGAGCATCACAAGAGCCTTACACTGGATCTGTGAATATATTTGCTCCCTATTTGGTAGGGCGAGGCTGGCAAATGCAATGGCTCACCTCGCCCTTTGCGTCCACCTGTGTCAGGACTGCTCAGAGGCCAAACAGACTTGCATCGACCACTATTTTTGATGGAAGGGATGGATCAAAGAACGCCATTGTGTCTTCATCTGTGAGTGCCGCCTTCACGTCATCGAATGCTGCTTGCTCGAGAGGACCCACTGCCGGGTATCTTTTCTCGTGAGGCTCCTCGGTGGCTATGATAATGTGGCCAGGTTCCTTATAAATTGCAGCTATCATCCCCAGGAAACTGCAAACCTCAGTAACTGTCTCTGGGGTTCTGGCCTCCATGATGTCCTTAACTTTGCAGAGATCAGGCGACACACCTCCTTCCTTGAACACAAAGCCAAAGAATTCAATACTTGTTTTCAGAAACTCGCACTTCTTTGTGTAGCGTGAGGCCCAGTGCCTGGATGGGTTCAAGAGTCTTGACTAATCGTAACATGTTACACCTCGGACCCTGCGAACACCAGGATATCATTGCTGATATTTATGACCCCTTCCAAGTCAGCCAAAGCGCTCTTGATAATGTTTTGAAACACCTCAGCAGCAGACGGCACACCGAAGCGGAGACATTTGTATCTGTACAGCTCGGTGCGTTGTGGATGTTGTAATGTACCTGGATTCGGGGTAGGAGGGGGGGGGGGTAGCACAACCTAGTGGTACCCAGTACTCGGATCAAGCTTTGCGAAGAACCTTGCACCTCGGCTATGATGTCGTCAATTGTGGGGGTTCGATGGCTCTCCCTCTTCATCGCCTTGTTTGGCAGCCGCATGTTCACACAGATTCTGACTGAGTGAGGTTTTCTTTTTTTTTTGGCTTCCGTGCAATAACCATGGGTGACACCGTGGGCGTTGGACTTTCGACCTGAGTGATATCAAGGTTGATGAGATTTTCCAGTTTTGTCCACCAACTCCCTTACTTGAAAAGTGACTCGCTGAGGTTTCAGGGCGACAGGTTGGATGGAATAGTCTTGTGTAGCCTGATCGGCTCACCCACCATCTGTCCAATTCCGATGAATACCTCTGCAAACCTCTCAAGAACCTTGTGCACATCCTCCACGTACACACTATATGCAAAACCCATGATCCCCAGGGCCTCGGCTGCAGCACAGCTCAAAAGGGTTTTGGCACTCTTACCCCTGACGAATAACCTAGCCTTGATTGAACTGGTGCTGTGTTCCACCTGTGGCACAAATTAACCCATTAGTGGGATAGGTTGGTCTTGTCCAAAGGTGAAAATGCGTGCTTTAGGATGCTTCAGTGTGGGGGGGGGGTCCTATCCTTCATTGTGCCATAGTGTACTCTCACCATAATGTTGACAGAGGCACCTGTGTCAATGAATGCCGGAACTGGTGATCCATCTACTCACACTATGCACTGAAGCTGTCTTTTGGCCTTTGCTTTCATCACGCTTATGCTGGAGATGGACATTTTATTTTTTCTTTGTCTTCAACCACTTGGCACCCCCCCCCCCCCCCGCCCGAACCTCCTTCCTGGTCAACGAGGGCCACCTTTGGTGGGCGCTGCTGCCTGAAGAATCAAGCCCTTGCGGGACCTCTTTGGCCCACCACCGGGAGCAGAGCTCTGCATATACCTGGGTAGTGGTTGACATTCCTGCACCTCCCAGACGTCTTGCACTTCGATGGGCACTCCGTTGGACGTGGAAGGTTGTGCCCACACTTCAGACATGAGACTGGTGCCTTTCTCCTTCAGCTGCAGTGCAGCTGGCCAGGCCCCTCTCGCCCCTTGGCTGCCACTTATTTCCCATACCTCGTGACTCTTGAGCGAGCGGATCACCACGCCCATCTTTGAAGCGCGTGTATGCCACCTCATGGGAGTGTCCAAGTTTGAGGTTTCGTGGCAGGGTTAGGCCTGGTTCCCTTGGCTTGCCAGATGCACACCCCTGGATCAACTGGTTACAAATCATGCCTTGCTCGTTATCCCACACACAGGTTGCGTCCATAAAGGGTCTAGGGGATTCATCTTTTTGCCTTGCATTTCAGAAACCTCTCATAATCCACGTTAGGGAGGGGCATGAAATGTTCCTGCAGTGTATTCTTTGCAGCCGGTGGACGATTCCTATGCGTAGCAAAGTCTTAAAGATATGATGAACCGCTGGGCCAGCCGAGTAGAAGAGGGTCGCCACCTTGCTTTCATCGTCAGTCTTCCCTGTGGCCTTGAAGTAGATGTCCATTCGTTCAATCCACAAGTTCCACTGTGGACCCAAGCTGGATGGAGCCCCTGAAATGTCCTACTCTGGCATCGGTGCCAGGGCACCCTGTTGGCGTGGTGCCTGCACTCCCCGTCCCCCAGCGCAACTTCACCAGCAGCGCCTACACCATCCTGATCACCCAGCATGTTGTAGGCACTCGCTGTCGACTGACCATGAGTAGACTGGCCTACACTCCTCCTACACGTGATTCACATGGGCACATGAGCACCCCTCAGAACCGAAGGGCCGCAACCCACATAGGAAAATAATTGGAGCATCCACCCCCACTGGCCGCTTTAAATTCACTTGCCAGGAAAGCCCCACCTTGACACACCTCATCTAGTCCGTGACCCAAACAGGCGTGCCACAGCTAGTGTTGGAGAAAGCACCAATGGTAAAGTCCTCCCACTGGCCCTCCTCCAGAAGCCATGAAGCAGTCGTCTCTTGTGTCCAAATGAAATTTCAGGCCCTTTTTGTGGTGTCTTGTGTGTCCTCTTTACAACTGCAGGCAAAACATTGGAAGTTTTTTTTCACCGCACCTCAGAAATGTCCACAGGTCGGTGGATTGTCCAAAAAAGTTAGCCAGGGCGGCGCACAAGCACTCCCATAGAGAGCTGCAACCTCTGTTACTTGAGCAACAAAGATGGAGGACGATGCACTGCAAACGGCAGCTCTGCGACCAATGAACGTTCTTCTACCGGAGTCGCAACTCAAAATCCCTGCTGCCTGGCCCAGCGGATCTGTGCCATAGCAGACGATGGCCTCGTCGCCAATGTTGTATTGACCCCTGTAGGGTCGTGCATACGGCGAGCCCCCGGCCCCACAGATTACACTGGGCACACAGCGCTGTCCTGGCTCCGCACGTGCTCTGGCGCACCACGGGTCACGGCCCATTTATTAACTCATGCGACAGTTTCATTGCTCCGCGTGTGTTTCTTAAAGGATCACCACACACATCTCCTATATTGACACTGTAACCTGGCAACCGGCTGCACAGACCTGATTCATGATGAACTACTGGGATGTAGAATGTAAGGGGCACTTTGCCACTTACGTCGCTGCAACCCAGTTGCCATCTCAAGTGCTAATCTGATCCCTGCCTGCATTTATTTTGCGAGGCACATTCGCAATGATGGAACTTGAAGGGCTTTCACTTTATATTCTGCAATAATTTTTCAACCTCTGACTGGACGCTGTAAATGTTTAAAAAAACAGTCCTCGTAGCATGTTTTCTGTTTGGTGCAGGAAGATGCTGCAAGGCATCTTAGACCCCTGGTGCCTTGCAAATTCTCCTGCACCCCGTTTCAGAATGGGAAGACTGGCGTTTTTAACTCATACCGCTGCATATGGAAGCTCATCCCTCGAATAAAGGATTTACTTTAATCTAAAGTAGCTCCCCCTTGCACAAACCCCTCACGCCCCTTGCCTCTTGCTCCTCCCACTCCCCTGCGCATCCTTCATCTTGCCTGTTTGGAGGTGCAGTACTTCAAAGCAGTTATTATTTGCGTGCAGCCGTGTGCAGTGTGCAATTGCAGTTCTCCTTTTGTGGAGAAAGTGGCAACGTTTGTTTTGTAAATTGACCTGGTATATGTTAAGTGAACCCTGTATTTGAGCATCAGCTATAACTCTGCTGCGACAACCAACATGCCTTTCGTGTCCTTTCAATTTAAGGAGATTTCCTTCACTTGTCCAAAGACTGACTTGTGAGGGAGGGAGGGAGAGAGGGATGGATGGTCACTTGCAATACTTAAGTAGAGGGGAGAGTTGATGCTTCTGAGAAGTGTGCATCTATTGGTTTCCCGTAGCGCCATTGTGCGTTGTAAAAATGAATGATGATAAAACTTGACATTATGACAGAGTTCCTGGTTTTATTTGGTAAAGTGCCAGAACATCATTCACTCGAGTGAAGATGCATTCTTTCTTCAGTTTTGATGGTTTGTGGGGATGTGCCTTTATCACCTTAACCAAAAACAGGCCCATCACTTACGACTCGAGTACACGGTTGTACATAAAGCACATTTATTGTACAAAAGCTCAGGGGAGTGGTTAGAGGGGGGGTTGCAGGACCAAACTAACCCAAGTCCCAACAATACAACATCAGTTGGCAGTTTATATACCTTTTGCAACAATTTAACATTCCCAGATACTTTATTACAATCCACCCCAAATATGATTGGATACAACCTCTTCAAAGAAATGCCATCTTTTCCCAAGTCTTCCATTTTCATTGGCTAGACAATATCTTCATTTTTATCTTCAGATCATATTCAGAACACACCTCTTTTTGGGATTTGTCCCTAGTAGGTCATGATGTTGGTGCATGGTTAAATGTTAGTATTGAAAACCTTATACTCCTACGTCCCGTCCCCTTTGCTCCATACTTGTGGGACATTCCGTCCTTTTAGGAGCACCTTTGTAAAAAGCATGAAAAAATGTAGATTGATTTATTTTTTTTTTGGTCTTTTTTTTTTATGCGGGGTACTGTTCGTGGCCGTAACTCCACCCTCCTGAGCCCCACCCCGTGCACCGCCCTTCAGTCCTTTTCTCCGCGGTCATGGCTGGACACACGAGCATCACCTAGAATTTTCATTTTTTTCCCTTTTGTACTTCCTTCGTGCTCCGGTCCCACGGTCATCTAGTCCTTAGTCTATGCCGGAGCGTCTGGTATTCGTGTCCTGTTCTTCATGCGAACGTCGCTTTGCGAGGGCAGATCCCCACTCTTTGCTTGGAGTGTCTAGGCCCGGACCATCGATGGGATTTGTGCTTCTATTGCGAAGCCCTCTACGTCCGGGTGCTCCAACATCGTCTTCGGTAGGAGGAAGTGTTTCAGCAAGTTCCTCCACCTCATTTCCAGCTTTTCATTGAAAATAAGAAACGCTCGGTAAGTTCTTTACTTTTTAGGACGCCCCGGGAACTCCTTCCTGGGGTCTTCCAGGTCCGGGGGGTTGGGTGGAGTTTGTCTTGCTCTGTCACCAGGGATTCCCCTGAGGTGCCTTAAGAGCCTAATAGGCGCACCGTAGTGTTCTCCGAGGGTTCCTGCAGCGGACCTGCCAAAACCGGACACTGTTCCGAGGTTCACTATTTGGGTGCTAAAGTTCAGCCCAGTTCTTCTGTGGCTCTGGATACTGGGGTTCGCCCTGAGGTCTGTTTCTGGAGCTTTTCACACCAGGTCACGGCTCGAGCTCCCTTTTTGAGGGAGCTATACGTCACTCTGCTTGGGGCTAAAGTCAGCACCGACGGAACCGAGAGATCTTCGTTGAAGGTCTTGTCAGTGAGGTACGTCACGCAACCGTCCCATGCTCAGGGTTGTGGTGGTACCGGTTCTGTCGAGGGGGCAAAGAGGGCGGTCACAGACCATAAGCCCTCCAGCAGCGGCTCTGCAGAGGTTCCTCCACTGGAGGCTAATTCTGGAGCAGTTTCTAAAATGTCCAGTAAACGGCGAAGACCTTCCAGTACCGGCTCTGCCGAGGATATTTGTGTCAAGGCTAAGGTGTTATTTAAGTCCCCTGACAATTGCCTCATCTCCACATGTGAGGCAGTTCTCCTCAGGTGTCGACAAAATGGCGGCCCAACCTACATGGTCCATGGTGGCCATTTTGGATACCTCTCTTACACCGTTTGTTGTCTGGTGCTGGTAGCATTTCTTTTTGGGGCTGAGCAGCCTTTTCCACGCTATATGGACAACAAAAACCTGAACCGCCCTTCATTCGACTGGTGTTTCTCAGACACCGCTGCCTCATACAGTCTCACTCCATCCTGCTTCCGCTCCACTGATCTATGTGGATCTGGATGGTGGTGGGCTCTCCTGGCAACCATGCTCCTTGCGTTCATGGGGGGGGTATGCCCCTCAGGAGTGCCCTCTTCCTGTTCCAGCTCCAAAACCTTGGGCTGAGGATTTCTTTTTTTAAAAATGCTTTTTGGGGGGGTGGGGGGGGGGGTGGGGAAGTTTCAGAAACTCTCGCATTCTGACCCTTTGAAGGCGTATTTGAAACGTATTTTCAGGGAAATGTACCCTGAACCTCCTGTCCCACCTTCTGGCCCTGGCTGTTCCAATGCAGGTCCCCGTCGTGCCACATCCTCCACCGCTTCCTACTGGACCTCCTACGCCTCTCCCTCCTCTGCCCCCCGCTGTCTCTTATGGAGAAGACACCGGCAGACCGGGACAATACTTTAAAACCTGAGGCGGTATGCGTGGTGGTCTGTTCCCGCCTCGTTGGATAAGCCTCGAGCAGATCAGGATAGCGATGAGCAGTCCTGCTCTGTGAGAGCATTCCATGACCGGGTCCTGAATATCTCAATAATCCAGTGCCTGAGGCCCCACTTCTCAGGAGGGGGTGCTTTCTAGAGCCTTTACCCTGTCTCCTCAGGAGTTCACTGGCCGGTTCCTCCAGAAGGACATCTTGGCTGAGGCCCGTAAGTTCTGGGATAAACCCCATACCGGGCTGCACCTCAACAAGAGAATTGACGCTTGATACAATCTTCACGCCTCTGAGGAGATAACCTTATCGGCTTGTCCGCGCCCTTCAATGGTGGTGGCAGCGGCTACCCTCCAGTCCAAGCTGGCCTCTGCATCATCATCATCATCAACAGCAGCGGCCCAAATCCTATCCAAAGAGGATAAGCTCCTGGACGCCTTGAGCAAGTAAGTCTTTGCCAATTTGGCGCTCCAACTTCGTCAAGCTAACACCAAGCTCATCCTGGCAGCAGCCAATCTGAGGCTGTGGAAAGAGCTAGCTTATTTCTAGAAGTTTATTTCCTGGGGATAGGCTAGATGACTTTGTAGCCAGCTTGTCAGATGCCAGAGTGTTGGCACAGTATCTACTGGAAGCTGCGGCACACCATGTAGAAACCTCGGCTCGAGGCCTTATGGTCTGCGTCTGACACCTTCTACCAGGCATGGCTCCACGCGACGAAGTTCTCAGGGGTAGTGCACGACAAAGTACTGGACCTTCCTTTTGATGGCAAGGAATTGTTTCATTCTTATACAGACGAACTCGCAAAGACAAAAGGGAGTACCCAAACCGTCAAATCTTAATCGGTCCTGGTGAAAGCACCAGCTAGGCCCCTTATACACAGAGGTCAGGGTCCCAGACTCGGTCCTTCTCTGGATTCAGGGGGGTTTCAGGATCGCTGTGCACGCCGTACTGAAGCTCTGGTTGGCGGCCCCTGTTGAAAGCAACAACGGCAAGGTGGTCGGTTTTTCTCGCCCATCAGCCTCCTCTCCAGGGACAGGTAGTTTCCCCTACCGACAAGTCATCTAAAGGATATATCTGGTTGGTTGCACGTGACTGCGGTGGGAAGATGAATCTCGTCTCGTGGAGGCGTGGCAGACCATCACCGAAGACCGGTGGGTTTTGTCCATCGCTCGATCAGGCTTTTGCTTGCCCCTCCCCCGCCCTTCAACCCTCCTTTCAACCTTCCTTTCCAGCAGATCGGGTTACCCTCCCTCAGAGCTGAGGTATAGAAACTTCTAGACCTCAGAGTGGCGGAGCCTGTTCTACCCCCCCACCCCTCACCCCCTCCTCGGGGAGCAAGGGGAGGGTTTCTACTCCCATCTGTTCAGTGCCCAAATCCAACCAGGCTGGCCTGCACACTATCCTCTCTTTCCCAGTTCAATCTTTCTCTTCCCCCAAGAGAAATTCAAGATCGTGCCTTGCCAAATAAAGTCCTCTCTTTGGAAGGGCACCTGGCTCAGTGTGGTGGACCTTCAGGACGCTTGCATGCACATCCTGATATGGAGGCTGCATCAGAAAAATCTGCAGTTCTCCCTGTTAGAGGAATATTTCCAGTTCTGTGTGCTTCCCTTTGGTCTCAGCTCGGCGCTGCATGTCTTTACGAAGATGTCGGTCATCGCAGCTTTCCTCAGGCTGCAGGGCGTTCATGTATACCCATATATGGACGATTGGCTCCTACGCAGTCCTTGCCCACAAACAGCATATATCATTCTCCAGTCTATCCTCTGCTCCTGTTCCACCTTGGGCTGTCGGTGAACTGGCGGAAATCTTCTATGACGTCCTCTCAGGACCTGGGTTTCCGTCTTCGCACATGACTGCTTTGTGGTTACAGAGACTTCTGGACCTCATGGCTTCTCGCGTGCTAGCCCTTCCTCTTGCACGTTTGAAGATGAGGCGTACTCGGGGTTCTACGTGATTTCGCAGACCTATTTTTGGTCGTGGTACTTTTCATCGCCGGATTGTTTTTTTTTTTATTATGGGGGGGTTCCCCCCCCCCAGACCATCCCTTTACTATTATAATAATACCCCAACAAAACACTCCCCAAAATAAATAAAAAATAAAAAAAATCCAGGGTTCAGGCATTGTAAAATCCAGCGATGAAAAGTACCACGACCAAAAATAGGTCGGCGAAATGCGTGTATACCGTACTCGGCTGGCTCTTCGGAGCTCTTGGTCTCAGGCTTCGGACCCGGATTCCAAGCTAATCCCAGTTCCTTCCTGCATGACGGCGGATCTACAATGTTGGTCTTCGACTGACAACCTTTCAGTGGGGGCCTCGTTTCAGGAGCCCTGCCCACAAGTGACGGTTACCACAGAATCCTCCCTTTTGCGGTGGGGTATGACGCTGTCATCTCTAAGTATTCAACCTTTGGACACTTCAGGGCAGGCAGTTTCATATCAATTATCTGGAACTACTATCGTGGCACTCAAAGCCTTTCAACGGCCCATCACGAACAAGGTACTCAGTATTCGCACAGACCATTCTGTGGTGATGTTTTACATCAACAAGCAGGGTGGCGCCTCTCCTTGTGGACCTAGCCATACAGATTTGGGAATGGGCCATCCAGCACAACATTTGGCTTCTGGCCGTACACATTTCGGGTCACATCAGTATAACTGCAGACTCACTCAGCCGTCAGTCAGCGCCAGTTGCGAGTGGGAGTAGAACACAGTTCTATCCAACATTTTTCGCCAGTGAGGCCCTCCAGAAGTGGACCTCTTTGCAACTTTTACAAACTGGAAACACAGTCTCAGGTTGTCCTCCCTGGGAGACGCTCTCGATATTCCACGGAACAGCATTACAGCTTATGCCTTTCCTCAACTGCCTCTGATTCATCGGTCACTCTGCAAGCTCAGGAATTCATCGAATTGCACTCTCCTCCTCGTAGCTCCTTGGTGGCCAGCCAGATTCTGGTTTTCGTAACTTCAGCATCTGTCGATTCTTCCTCTGATCAGATTGCCGTTGATCCCCCGACCTGCTTCACCAGTGCGATCACCAGATGCGCCACCCCTCCCCAAAATCGTTCAGCTTGGCGGCCTGGTTCCCCGAATTCAGATCTTTAGCGCAGTTTAATTTGTCAGAGGATAGCATGCGATTATTCAAGGGGCCAGAAAACCTACTACATGGCTCAAAACTCTGTCACTTTCAGGGACCCCAAGGGAAAACCGGCTTCCAAGGCAACTATCTCCTGATTGGATTGCCTCCTGCATTTCAGAAGCCTATACCATCCAAGGCCTTCAACCCCCGAAAGGCATTCATGCTCATTTTGTACATAGCAAAGCGGCTGCTGTTGCCTTCCAAAAATATGTTCCTTGGGAAACCATCGCCAAGGCGGCACATGGGCTTCCCCATTAGCTTTTTGTAAGCATTGCTTGGACCTGAGCTCCAGGGCTGATGCCCAGTTTGGCCAGGCTGTTCTTAATTGTTTTCCATCCACCCAAACTAACTGTGGTGTGTGCTTGGGAATCTCCCACAAGTATGGAGGAAAGGGGACAGGACGTAGGAGTATAACAAAGTTACTCACCGTAGTGACTACCTTACTCCTAGTCCATAGTACCTTTTCCGCCATACGCCCGCCTGCCGTCTCCTCTAAAAAGTATCCTCTATTATTGCTTAAATGGTCTCAGACCTGGTGATAGAGAAGGACTGAAGGGTGGTGCGCGGGGCGGAGCTCAGGTGGGCGGGGTTACGGCCACATGCGGTACCCTGTGTTCCCTGAATTAAAAGGACAAAAACTCACATTTTTGATGCTTTTTACAAAAGTGCTCCGGTCCAGTGCCAAAGGACGGAGTGTCCCACAATCATGGAGGAAAGGGGACAATAGACTAGGAGTAAGGTAGTCACTACGGTGAGTAACTGTTATTCATTGCTAGCAATAACTTGCCTAAGGCCTTTAACTTTAAGTATGATTGTACATGGTCCTGCTGACATATTTTAGCAAATGGAGGAAGGTCTGCATAAACAGGATTTTCTTTGAACTATGGATTGCGATCTCCATTCCAGACCCCTGGCGCCTTAAAAAAGACTGTCTAATTTATGCAGCCACATACAACCTCTGATGACCAGGAAAAACACTTGACTGTCGGACATGGGCCTCAGGTCTCATGTTTACTACCACCAAACAAATGGCTAACCCCCTCTAAAGATTTTAAAACAAAGGGCAATATCATATCTGTTAACTTGCAAGAGCTGTAAATCTTGCCCTTTTTGTATGACCTTCTTACTAGGCAACAAAATCTCTCTTCTAGCAAGAATGTCCCTGCTACTTGGAATCCATGTGTAACAGCTAACCGTGGAGAAAAGCACCCCATTGTGTGGATTTGTGTTGCAGTTTTAATATTGTATCTTTCTATGTGCGTGAGCATCTAATATGTATACATTCTAAATAATTGTAACACCTGCTGGGTGCTGGAGTTGCATAGTGGGACGTTGGGGTGGCTAGAGAGAAGTGTGCGTGTCCATCACCCAAAGCAAAATTTGCCTTAAACTAGTTTGTAGTGAGTTTTTAAAATCGTGTTTAGGAGAACAGATGTGAGAATATCTGCCCGTGCTAATGTGGAAACTGATGGAGGGTCGTGGGAGCAAGTCTGAGGAGAAACTCAGACTGTGACGGAGAGCCTTGCAAACGCTGGTATGAAAGGAACATTTAAGAGAAGCGGAGTCCATCTTTCTCAAATGGGTAGCTCTTGGAGGGCTTCACACACACACACACACCAAATGGTGGTTGAACAGCCAAACCAGAGAGTTGTGAAGACTGAATGAGACATGGATGAGGACGTCTGAGAATTCGAATGCCACAAAGGGCTTATCAAGATAAGCGGTGAGATTGAGGGGTTTTGCACAAAACTGGTGAGGAGAAATTCAGTTAAGGGGAGTGAGGCAGAATTCTTGGTTAAATCTGGTAAATGTTATTTAAAGAAGCAGCTAAAGGACGAAAGAGCTAAAATTCTGTAAAACCATTCAGTTTATTCTGCCAGACATAAACCCAATTGCAAACAAATATTGAGATGTGCGGGGGTTTGGGGGGAGCCAAAGATCCATTAATATTGCGTGCTGGTAGACTGTCGTCTCCATTGCCAGCTTAAGACGTACATCTTCTAGTCCACTGGCTCCCGTTCAAACCTAAGATCAATTCATTACCCTTTGTATTGCCTGCTGTGCCTTTCACGCCAGTGGTCGGAATCCACCAAAAGGAAATTGCTCCACTTCAAGCCAATTGGAGTGCTTCGATCCAGCAAGATGGCCTTCACAGCAGGCCAAGTTTCAGCTGCAAAAGGCAGTTTATCTTATTTGTCCCTACCAAGCTCTGTCGCTCAATCCGAACTAAAGACCTGCACCCCCAAAGGCGATATATTAAAGAAGCATCAAGGACGTAGACCCAAAAAACCTACCGCAATGACCAAAAGGAACAGTAACCTCACAAACGGGGTTGAAACCAAGATGGGTCTGCTTTCGCGTTAGTCCACCAACACATGACATGCTCCTGTGCACACACTCCCTCAAACGTTTTGAGATCAGACTCAATCATGCCAAGCTCTCCTAGCTAGTCTGGTCTTAAACCGTAAATCCAAAATATAGATCTGCTTCTCGGTGGAGAACATGGCAAAGGCCATTTGCAAGTCAACAAGAGGCCATCTCTAACGAGGGGGGGGGTCTACTGCTCAACTCACTCCATAGTCCTCTAATCCCAAAACCCCTGTACTCCCAACTAACAGATGCACTTCTTTATTTCCTTCCACCACACAAGCACATGCTACAGCTCTAGACCTATTTATGCCACACTAACATTGATTGAACTCTGCCAAAGTTCGACTATTTTTAACACTGTTTTTATTATTTTTCACAATAAAGAATAACCCAAACATTTCAACGTGCTCGTCCCCACCCCACCTCCAATTCCCCCCCCCCTCCCCCTCTCCACTTCCCTACCCACTCAGGAGGATCTCTGCTGGTTCTTTTATTGTACTCTTGAGAGTGGTCACATAACCATGCACTACCATGCTCTCTAAGAGCTGAAACGTCCCTCGCAGCCTTCCGAAAAACCTTGAAAACCACTCTCCAAGTAACCCCATGATCCCCAGGCCCCCACGCCTCTGCAGTTTCGAAAAACAAACTGTAATACTCCGCAACTTCCGCTAGATGTCGGCCTATGCACAGCATGTGAATCTAAGCAGATACAAGCATCAGAAATACGATTACGGTGAGTAATGTATCCCATGTATGCTCTGTAACCAAGTATGTATACCGTAACCACCAGTAACTAAGTTTGCATCCGTATGTAACCAGCAAGCCTCATTGTAACAGCGGCACAATGCCTCAGGGCTGCTGCGCGCTCTATAAATACTAATAAATAAATGTCCAAGATCCGTTTTCTGTGAGGGCACCATTGGAGCATATAGTCACTTTAAAGGTACCCAAGCGCGTCTTCCCAATTGTGTTTAAAAGCTGCTTGGTCTCTTTGTGCCACGTGGATAGCTCATTCCAGTGCTATAAAGTTCCACACTTTCTGCAACCAGTCTAAGTTCATAGGGCTTTGTTTTTGTTTCCATTTATGGGTGACTACCAACCACACAGCTATAAGGAAGAGCATAAAATTAGGTAGCTGTCTATTAGAGTTTTCTGTTTTGGATCCCACATGCCGCATAAGCAAATCCTCAAATCGTTGGTCCAATATGCGTGAATATCCTTTGTGTTCTTGAATCTCTTCCCAAAACGGTCTTATAATAAGGCAGTCCCACCAAATAGGTTTCCAATCTCCCTTCCCCACCACATCCTGTCCAACAGAGTTGACGTTGTTGGATACATTAAGTGTAGCTATTCCGGAGTGTCATGCCACTGAAACATTATTGCACACTTCCCTCGTTTGAATGGAGCGGGTGAGTCTGGGTATTGCCCTCCAAAGATATTCCCAGTGTCCTCTCAGTTGGTATTATTTAGTGTTAAGTATTATCTGTATGTTCCTCTGTTTATGTAACCAAGCAACCTGTACTAAGTAATTATTGGTGGGCCGCATTCTTGTAACCCTGAATTAAGCCTTCTTACACTCCAATCGTAGCGCCTCGATGCCTGTGGGTTGTAGTGCGCTCTACAAATCCAAAAAATTAAATAAAAAGTAAGTTGCCATTTCTTCATGTAGTGCCATTGTACTATTGTTGAACCCTCCAGTAGTAATCTATATACATTGAAATTAATTTCCCGGAACCAGTTCAGGTGGTAATGTGTTTCTCGTGTGGCTGCCGCCTTTATCTCCTGGCTATTTAACCAATGTTGTATTTGATGAAAACGATATCGATCTCCCTCTGCCATGTCTCCAAGGCATAAATTAGTTTTCAAAAATTGATTAGCAGAGTTTGCTAATTAAAATGTTTTTGATTAGCAAACAATTTGTTTAACAATATTAATACTAAATTGCTAATGTCACTGGATGTTATTTGTACCCAAGACATGAAATGAGCAACAATAGAGCAGTTTTGCTTACTGCCGAAATAAGACATTTGTGAGAGGAGTCGGGCCTTGCAAATTTTTAAACCTCAGTTAGACCTGCAGGTCGGTTAACTTAGATTACCTATTCAACCAAAGAGAAATGCACTTGACCCATAGCAACAGAGGACAACACATTTATAATGTATTTTCTGTAAAATGGTGCATGTCACTACAAACCCACTTTATATTTGGCACACTGCTGCCACATAGAGTCCAGCCATGTACAGTGAACATTTGACATTTACCGCAAACAAAGATGTTAAATAAAAGTTTCAAACATCTCTTGTAAATGCTACTCGCCCTTCATAAAATCTACTCGACTGAGTGGCCGAAACTACTTTGGGAGCCATGGAGGAGTGTCTGTAAAATGTAAAAAGTTGGCTGCATGAATCTCACAAATGGATATGATAAGGCTCTGAAAACAGTTCGGCCAGCTGTCTCCTCCAGGTAGTAAAATATAATACAATCATAAAGTCTAGAGGCTAACTACAGTGTTTGGTATTGCAGTAGATCTTTAGATCTACCTACTGGATGGAACTATTGATTACTACTTTGTGTAAGCATTTAGCTCACTTTGTGTATTATGTACGATGAAAGAAAGAGACTAAGCAGAGCTAGGTAGAATATTGTAGTTTGTGGTCATCTCACTTTTAGGGTACCTGGTATAAAGCAACAGGATGATAATATAGAATGTCAAGGAGTATGGGTTAGATCATGAGTTGAGCACCAGTTGCAAGATGTATGCAACCTGCAGGTTACAGAACTCGGTGTGCAAGCTAAAGCATTTGATCATGTGATAATGTACTTTTCAAAAGTTCACTAGTCAACATGATGCATCTTCCCCAAAATGAAATATAGTTGAAACTATGAAATGCAGATACACTAACCTAAATTTTACTGTAAACAATGGATTGATGCAAGGTTTTACATTCTCAAAACTGTGTGTATTATTAAACAACTTATATTTTAGGAATGGATTTGCATGACTGTTTTTAAAAGATATGTTGACACATAGGATATAAAAAGCTTAATAAAAGTATCCTCCCGAATACGTCTGGTTTGCAATTATTTGAAAAACAAATTCTTGCACTCCTACACATGCATTTGGCATTTAGGAGTAGAGGAGAGGATTACTACTGCACTTTCCCTCCATTAGCACTTGAAGTGAACAGAGAAAAGAGGGTGAAGAGAGCACTGATGGCAATAGAGGAATGCAGGGCATGCTGTGCTTTCATTCAAGAGGGCAACTTAAATAGCTAACTTTGCTACACAAGTGTTCATTTGATTAGCAAAACTACAGAATTGCGTAGCAAATTGCTAGGCAGCACTGCTTATTTTATGCCTTGGTCTCGTTTACATTCTTCAAATGTTTTACAAGTGTGTTCCTGAAACGTATCTCGTATCTTCATACACCCCGCCTCCCTCCAAGCTTTGAAGGCTCTGGGTTACAGCCCCGGTGAAAATGTTGGGTTTTGAAATATCTGTGAAAAAGGGGAAGGAAGCGTAGATAAAAAGCCCCCTTTTGATAACGGCGTCCCACACCTCTGTCATTAGTCCCACAATTGCGCTAATTTTGATATTAGGAAGTCTATGGTTCTGGCCTAGCCACAGTAGCCTGAAAGGCGTGTACCCGTGACCGCTCTATCTTGATGAGCCCATATCTTCTGACCCCCGCAAACTACTCCCTAATGACCCGCAAATGTGCAGCTTCATAATATTTATGGAAATGAGGGACCGCCCCTACCCCTTGGTGCCATAAGGGTGGACATCTCTATTCTAGACGGTTTGTTTTGCCAAATGTAAGCCGCTACAGGTTTTGTAAGTGAGCTAAAGAATGTTTTAGGGATACAAATCGGAAGGGCTTGAAAATAATAAAACAATATTCTGGGAAGGAGGGACCATCTTCACGACCTTTTTTCTGCCCAACCAGGATCTTGCAAGTGGGTTCCATCTGAGCAAATCCCTATTTGAGCTTGCTAATCAGTGCGGTTAGTTCGCCCGGTACAGTTGTTCCGGCCTTTTTGTGAGAACGACACATATATATTTTATACCCTTCTCAGCGTTGGGATCCAACTATATTTCTGACTTTAACTTGATGATTTTTAGGCCAGAGATCGCCCCAAATTCTTCCAGTTCGACCATTAGTGCCAACATAGATGTCTCCAGGTCTGTAATTGCTATAAGCATATCTCTGTAAATGCGATGGTCTTATGTTACATCCCTGCCATACCTATACCACGGACCTGTTGCTAATCTTGGAGTCTAGCCAAAAGAGATTCCAGATATATGGCATATACAGTGGGCACCCTTTCTTAATTCCTCGTTTTATTGCTATACTTGAGAGAGTCCCATTTACTGCTATCCTCATCTGCGGGGAGTAGTAGTTGGCCTGCACCATACTAAGGAACCCCCCTCCCAAATCCCATCCCCCCCATGGTTCTAAATGGAAAGGGCCATTCCACCCTATCGAACGCCTTCTCGGCATGTAACGATACCAAGAGTGCTGGTATTCGTGTTATTGCTATTTTTCCAGCGAACTGTAAACCCTACAAGTGTTATCATGCGTCTGTCTTTGTAAAATAAATCCCGACTGATCCGCCCCTATCCATCTCGGCACGAGGTCGGACATTCTGGCAGCTAAGATTTTGGAGTATATTTTAGCATCGATGTTAATGCAATTGGTCTATAGGAACCCGGGGATTATGGGTCTTAACCCGATTTGGAGAAACTCCACCAGTTTTGCTTCGTCCATTGATTCCGTAATCGTACCTCTCAATCTAAAATGAGTTGAACAATATAGTAAAGCTTGGTACTATAACGTCCCGGTAGCATTTGTAAAAGCTTGCAGGGTATTCATCTCGCCTTGGTGCTTTATTTTCTGGTAGGACAGTATCCCCTTTATCACCTCTTCAATTATTTCCTCCTCCCCCCCTGTGTGATAGTGGATAAGGAGGCCTATGTAAATATTTCTCCTGTGCATCCCTATCTGGGTCATTAGCAGTAAATATTGCTCTGTAGTAATCGCGAAGGACCCCCGGGATGCCCTTGTTGGTAGTTTCATAACCCCGGATTTGTCTGAGATCTTAGTTTTATCTTTTCGTTGTCTTGCAAGCAGTTTATCAGCTTTATTCGCTTTTATACAATAGTTGCTTTGTGAACAGTAACTTTTTTTCCGCATATTTAGTGCAATGAGTCTCTAGTTGGCCTTGCGCATGTTTCAATGCTCGTTGTAGGCTCCTGGTGGAGCATTTTCCTATTTCTGCCAGTATGTCTCGTATTTTAGCTTCTAGTTCCCCTTGCCAGCCTCTCGTTGCCTGTCCCGATTCACCTTCATAGCTATTAAATGACCCTGCAACACTGCCTTAAATGCATCCCATACCAGTTCAGGTGCCATTATATTGGGAATAATTTTGAAGTAGGTGTTGATTTTATCCTGGATCGTGGTGGCAAATATTGGGTCCTGCATCAAGTTTTCCAGAAATTGCAATTTCCAGACACCCTCGGGTGTACCCCCTCAACCTCTAAATGTATAGTTAATGGGGCATGAGGGAGATGATTCCCGGATCTATATCCATCACCGTTCCTATTATACAAGTCGAGACCCAGATGTAATCAATCCTTGACATGGATAAATGGACTTGGGAGTAATGTCTGAAACCTTTTATTTTGGCCCCTTAGTACTCGCCAGACATCATGGAGAGCCAACGTGGAGATTTTCTGTTTGTCGTTTGGATGGCGCCAATGTATGTTGCATGGCCTGTGAGTTGCTGTCTAGTTGTGGAGTCCATGCCATGTTGAAGTCTCGGGCCAATATGATTTCTCCCTTTGCAAAGTCTTCAAGTTGTGTCAGGACTCCGGTTAAAAAAAAGTCTTGACCTTTATTAGGAGCATATATATTTGCAAATGTATACCTACGGGTGCCTATAATTACTTTGAGTATAAGTGATTGTCCAGCTGGGTCTACCTTGGTCCCTAGCACCTTTGATCACCAGCGTATCCCGAATAGCTATAAGGACCCCTGCTTTTTTTTTTTTTTGTCCTCAAAAATCTGCTTGATACAAATGGAGATAACCCCTCATCTTAAACCTCATCTTTTTTTCCTAATGTGGGTTTCTTGGAGCATCAACATTTCGAGGGGGAATTGGTTCCTCCAACGTATTCCATATCTATGGCAGGTAATCACCACAGCTGTCTTCATTGAGCTATCCTATGCATCATACGCTTTCCCCCACCTTGTAGATGGTCTTGACCTCTTTACTTCCATTTTGGGAGTCCATTCCAGCCCTACAACCTTCCCCCTCATTCCCTGGGGAGGGCCAAAGTTCCTATGAGCCACCGGGCGAAGAGTCCAATACCAGTGCCCCCCCCCCCTAAACTCCCCAGAGTTAAAACATGGGGGATCCTAAACCCCACTTGTTCAGGCCAACCACTGGCCTGTGGTCCCTAAGGCCTGTACCTTGTTTAAATTGTGTCCCTTTCACACTCCACAATAGGAGCTCACCAGATGCGATCTCCTACGTTCAGAGTCCTCATCACAGCTTTGCATATGTTCCCACTGATCAAGAATAGTTGTTTCACTGCCTTCTGTCCTCCATCGACCTCCAGTCCCATGGCTTCCAGTCTTTTTTTTTTTGTGTTTTTGTTTTTTGTTGCCATTCTGTCTTTCACGTGCTTCCGGCTCTTCTCCCTCTTCCAGTATTTGCAATATAAGCATACCTTCTTCACAGGTTGTAATTCGATATTGCCAGTCTTCCCATTTGAATAGTGACCCAAAAGGTAGGTCCATTTGTACCTGATTTGATTTTGTGCAACAAATCGTACTACCGGGCCCATGGTGTGCCTTTTTTGGAGTGATGATTGAGCCAAATCTTGTTATAATTGCACTTCGGCACCAATTATTTTTATCGGGCCTTATCTTCTGGCTGCTCTCAATATGGTCACCTTCTGGCTGTAGGAAGTAATTGCTGCCAGTACATCTCTTGTGCCTGCTCGTTTAGGACCGATCCTATGAATCAGATCAATGTTGACCAATTCCTCCTTCCTCCCCTAGTAGGATCTCTGCAAACATCTGCTGTTCCGTGGTTTTCAGATCCTTATCCTCTACTGACTCAGCCAAGTTTTTAATTTGTATTTTGGCTCGACGGGAGCAGTTCTCCAGATCCTTTTATTGGATTTTCCGAGTTATGCGATAGTCTGAAGAGATGTTCAAGCACTTCGTCCGTCTTTCTGGACTCATCTGATAGGTCTCGTATTGCTCTTTCTGCGGTATCCACTCTATCCTCTAATTTGGCTAGATCTACCTTCACTTCCTGAAATGGCTGTTTCATTTCCATTTTCAATGTGTCTGAAAAGTTTGCATAAACTGATCCTGAAATGCTTTCAAGCACGATTGAGTCCTCTTTCTGCATAGCCTCTTAAGAGTTTCTCCGCTGACCAGTTGATGTCCTCCCTTTCTGTCACCTGTGGTGGTGGGCCGGGGGTCCACAATTTCTTAATGCTATTGTCGGTTCTTTTTCGGATTCCTTTGGCCCCAGAGATGGTGTCTTCCCTTTGGACATGAGGGTAAGGATGTTTGGCTTCGTTACCATAGTTTGTGCTGCAGATCGCTTCCTTTCTAGTGCCCACCAACCACTTGTTCGTAAATAGCATGGCAATTTAATTTTCTGGGCTTTCCTGATCTCTCCCAGGCTCACACCCCCTCCTGACCCACCGGTGCTGAAACAGCACTGCCCTTGAAACACTTGCAATGTGGTGTTCAGGGGTTCTGTGCTCTTACTTTCTGTTTGTTTACACCTTGAAGTGATTTGGGTGACAGCTTTTTTTCCTTAGAGCCTCATTCAAGGTCTGTATGGTCTTCTGTCCAAACCTCCCCCAGCGTATTACCCAGTAATGCAGAGGTTAAGCTCACAACCTACTGATCTGGAGGGCAGCCTTAAATTTCTTCCCAAAGACTCTTGTGCAAATTCTCCTCCTCTCTTGTCGCAGGCCACCTCTCCTCACCCGATGAGCGCAAAGAACCATATGAGGGCCAACCCATTTTCTCCTCCCCCGGGAGGATCACACAGTCCCAAGTCCCTCTTTCTGATTAGTCTTTTATTTATTTCCTCCTCTGTTCGGGTCTCCTCGGTCCTTACCGCCTTTCTATTGGTGTACGTATAGTGGCCCTGCCCCTGCTCCACGCGTTAGGGCTGCAGTCCGCCTATGTGAAAGGAGAGATGAGTTCCTTCCACTATTTATAATCCTTCTACGGGCTCCGGAACAGGACGTTTCTTACATCGGTCATCCACTGTCCTCCTTTTCGGCTCCGTTGTTGGCTCACCTCGTTCATCGGAAGTGAGGTGTCCAGCTCCTCCCAGGGTGCAGTTTGCTTCCGCAAGTGGGTGCCAGGTGCTGTCCCTCTATCTTGCTGCCGGCTGCACACCACGTCCTGCTCCATCAGCCGCCTTTTTGGGGGAAAAAGTTTGAATATTTAACTCCATTGTGCACGTTCCCTGGTTTATCGCCATGAAACACAGTCCCTCAGGACCTTAATACTTCTGGCCTGCACTCGAACACCACGATTTGCCAAGTGGCCCCATGTCACACATGACACCCTGACGGTCCTGGATTTTCACCATACCTACTGGGACCCTTCATTTTGTTTTTCCCCTCTGTGGGCCATGTTGGCATACAAAGTGGAGTTTGGACTGCCTCATGATGTCGTGCATGACCTGGGTTTATGTAGAATTGTATATTTATTGATTCTGCTAGAGCGGCACAACCGGTCTCATATATTTGATGATCAGTCCCACACCACAATTCTGGTAAGAAAAGCAGTTCTTTACATTTTTGAATACACAGTGAACTTGCAACAATGTTGGTCTCAAGCTTTACACCAAGGAAGAAACTACAATGTTATAGACTCGTAAACAAAACGACATTCTCCTCGCCTCTTTGAATCTGACTCCTTCACATGCAAGCATTACTTTCCATAATAAATTCTAAATGCATAATATACCCTAAAGGATACTAGGAAATTTAAATCCACTCCTATGAACGTTTCTATCTAAGCTACACAGTTTGCTGATTTTTGTCCAGTGTCCTTACCTTTTGAAAACTCTACTAGAAACTATCTTTTCCGTAGTATCAGAACAAGCATGCTGTTGGAGAAACATTATTTGAGCAAGTAACCTCTAAACATATAGTCCTTATACAGGGGAGATAAGTATAAGAGTCAGGTTGTAAATGTGTTGGCTATGTGCAGGTCATTTTATTAATCCCTTCTTGTAAAACTCCAACTCTCACCCTCCGCCTCACACCGCTTCCTACTCCTTTACAGACCCCCTGGTTACAACAAAAACTTTGCAGACACACTGTGCAAAGCTCTGACAACTAACTTCAACCTTCATCCAACACTTAACATCCTAGGTGATTTCAACATCTGGTTTGACTCCTCTTCAAACCCTACAACCCGATCTCTCTCACAGACGACCTAGAAGCCTTAAACCTGTCAATGCAGCCTTACCATGCCCACCTGTGACACGGTCTTTCTCACACAAACCTATCCACGCTGCCTCCACACCCCCTAACATGGACAGATCACTCGCCAGTCTTAATTTCCATATCTCTTTTGACCGCGGCCCTTGCCCAAGGCCACGCCGGACCACCACTGACCTCCACACCTCTCATTTCACTCTGGAACAAAGTCGTTATTACCCCGATTCCTCACCTCACTCCCAGCACACTCCCTCCCGGAAAGCCCAGCCATCAAACTCTTCGACCTTTGGCTCTTGAACATCCTTACACCCCCTCACCGCAACAAAACAGCCCTCTCGGAGATCGGGCCCCACACCCAGGTGGTACACAGCCAACCTCAAATCACGAAAAACCCTCAAGTACCGCCTGGAACGGACCTGCAGAACCAACCCAACCGCCCTAGCAGGACTAACCAGGGCATACAGACTGGAAATCGTAAAAAAACAAGAAAGCATTCAATGGGAACAGATTTTTAAACTCTTGCAACCCAAGCAAGAAACTGCATAGATTCACTTCTGAATTTAATTCTCTGAGCTGCGCTACCATGCCATCCACCCAACTCCCAATTTCTATGCAATTCCTTATCGGAACACTTCCACAACATCGTTATCGGCACTCAGCCATTATCTCTAAATTAGAAATAACACCCCCGCCCATTACCAGTCCACAGCCAGCCCCCTGTCGCAACCCCCTCCTGATACAAACCTTTGCCTCCTCTCTGATTTCACACCAGGAATTCCTCTTGCTCTTAGCACAAAGTCGGCCATCCGCCCCGCCCACACTCCTCAAAAATATCGTCGCCTCAACCTGCGCAGGCAGTATCGGATGCTCAATCCTCAACCACTCCCTAACCACTCCCTAACATCGAGAACCTTTGCGAAAGCCTCAAAAATCTCCTACATCAACCCCCCCAAACATACACTCGACCCAATACTCCCCCAGAACTACCGGCCCATCTCCAACACCAGGTTCATGGCCGATATCCTAGACCACGCAACAAACAAGCAGCTCGGCCATTTCACCTAATCCAACAACCTCCTGGGCCCTGCCCAATCTGGCATCAGACCCCTCAGAGGAACAGAGTCCTCCCTAGTCTCCGCCTGGGACGACCGGATGCAGAAGGTTGCACTGTAGTAATTCTCATCGACTTCTCTGCCGCCTTCGATACCATGGGCCACACCGTTCTCCTAGACAGGCTACACTCTTTTGGAATCCAAGACACAGCCCTCATTTTGATCTCCTCTTTCATCTCTAATCACTCGAAAATCATGCTCCTCCACCCTGTCACCTCTACTTCACGACCAGTACCAAAAGGGGTCCCACAAAGAGCCTCCCCATCACCCCCCTCCTCTTCAACATCTACCTTAACCCACTCCTGCACTCATCCGCTCCCACAATCTCATCTGCTACAACTGCGCAGACCCAGATCATCCTTAAAATCCCCAAATCACTAGGCCCCAACCGTCCATATCTGTCATCATGCCTCTCTGATATTGACAACTGGATGACGACCACCCACCTCCTCCTCCCCGGGAAAATGGAAATCCTAGTCTGCGGGAAAACACCACTTCTTCCCCAACCTAATGCCTGGCCTCAATCCCTAGGCTGCTAAACCCCCTCCCCAACACTCCGGCATCCTTCGACCAAGGTGAAAAACCTTGGCTGTACACTGATTTATCCCTCTCCCAACACTTCGACTACGTATCTGTAAACTATTTCTTCCATCTACGCATTTGCATTCCCAGGCGTATCTTCCCATACCTCACCGTTTCTCTACCATCGTCTCGATCCTCCTCCCGCCTAGACTATGCCTAGGCGCACCAGTGTTTCAACTAAGGAAACTGTAAAGAATCCAAAACGATGCGGCCTGCCTGCTCATTAGCCTCTCTCCCAGAGAACACGCCAGTCCTACAGAGTCCTACATTGGCTCCCTATTGATCAACGCACTATCTTCAAAGCCATGTGCATCACTCGCTGTGCCATACACAACAACGGCCCAGAATTCCTCCAAGACAAAATCACTCGCTACCACCCCTCAAGGACACACTGATCAGGCAGAGCATCTCTCCTAGTTGTACCACACTACAACTCCACCAGACTGGGTGGATCCTCCTTCTCTAAGTGCCGATCATTTGGAACTCTCTGCCCCTGCAAATCCGCAACATTGACAATCACTCGGCATTCAGAAAGGCCTTCAAAACCTGAGACTTCCCTTCCTCTTGAACCCCTCTCGCAGTCTATATTATTGATACTGGCACAAACACTGGCCCGAACCCAACACGCCTATGCACTGTAAGGAAGGCATGGTATCAAACAGTAAGTGATCACAGTCAAAGGATGTTGAACTTCAGTCGGGTTTGAAAAATGCCTATCTAATCCTAAAGCTAAAGATGGGAGCAAGCTACGACCATCAAATAAATAAATAACACCGCCCTAGTGGTGTCTTGTCAAAATAAAAGGGCCTATTCTAATAAACCTATTTCCAATCCTCGCTTCGAAATATGAATAGTGTGGGAAACCCATGTTATGCAAAAGAAAAGTGTTCAAGAAATGATATGTTGGGATATTCAAGCCGTTGGCTTCCCTTCCCCACGTTTTCAGCACGAGACAAGGCGGCAGTCTCTGGCTTCTCTAGCACAAGGATGCAGTTCACATCTCCTTATCGGGGCCTTCTATGCCAAGTGGCTGTCATTCAAAGTCTCTGATGCGACAAACAAACATTCAAAAGTTCCTTTCGCCTCAGGATTCTTGTGTACAAATTCTTGAGTGATTTTTCTGTTCAACGCGGGTACCCCTCTGCCGAGCTCAGATACACTTTAAAACAAAGCTTTTAGTTAATCTCCATCTTCCGGGTTCGGACCAACTTGATCTACTTTGCCACAAACCTTTTTTACTGTATCAACATCGAAGACATTCGACTGTGCCCAGGATTTAGCATGACCCATCGCAGGACCACTTATATTCACAATTCTCTACAACTTTTTTACTTTTCAGCTGGATACCTTACATAGACCTTCGATTGAGCACACACGCGGTACCGGACCACTCTGTCCAAGGTATCATATCTTGGTTTCAAAGTTCAATCACTCATCAGCAGTTCAATTTTTTTTTTTAAACATTTTTATTTATTTGGGTTGACGACATACAGAACAAGAGATGCTTCTAACACAACAGTAGTATACACCATTACACAAATACATGTTTCACGATTAGGTGCTGGTTTATGATTGCGTCAAAAAAGCGATTGGGGTGCTGAGTGGAGGCGTGGGTGTAAAGCTTAAGAACCGTTATTCTTGGGATGACAGTCGTACGGGGGAGAGATCATATGGAGGAGTCATTGTCAGAGTTCCAGGTTGCAGCGGACATGTAATTGCGAAATCTGTGCCAGATGTCTCTTGGTCTTGAATGCGGGTGTTGCAGCGTTGCCCATGCCCCTCGGTGTCATGTGCCCATGTTACCATTCTGAGCCACAGTGCGTATGTGGGTGCCCTGGGCCAGAGCCAGTTCATCAGGATGCAGCGTACTGCTAGTATCATACATAGCCCAGCCAGTTTTTTGGAGTCCCGGCCCAGTTTAGGGAAATCATGGAAGAGGCATCTCATTGGGGATGGATCTATGGTGTAATCTAGTACAGCAGACAATGTGGTGCATATTTCGGACCAGTATTGTGTGAGCCGCGGGCAGCTCCAGATCATATGGATGTAGGGGGTATGGTCCGCACCACATCTGGGGCAACTGGAAGAAAGCTCACTAAACATGTGGTGTAGTCTGCCCGGAGTGTGATGGTACCTATGCAGTACTTTAAATTGTATTAGTTTAAACCGGGAGTTAAAGGATACGTTGTGGGTCTAGCGCTCATCCGTGATCTCTACTCCAAGGTCCCCCTCCCATCTACGCCTCAGTCCACCAAAGGAGGGAGCAGCCCCAATCTGCAGCAGGGTATAGAGCCTGGATATCTTGCCTCTAAAGCAGTCAAATGTGCCCATCTCTTAGATTATGGGCTCGCCTGGTGGTATTGTGGGAAAGTTAGGGTATCTGGCCTTGAGATTCTCCCGGAGGGAAGAGTATTGTAACCATGCAGAAGGCTTTCGCTTGAGTGGGGGGTAGGGAGGTCTGTCCATTCAAGGAAATTGCCCTGTTGAAAAATATCCCCAGTAGTACCAAGAAGCCCGAATCAGCACAGCAGGACACTACGGATTGTGGTACATAGGGGACATCTGGAAAGAAGTTCCAGAGGGGGAGGTCACCGTGGAAGGGGTAGGGTGTTGGAACTAGTTTCCAGATCCTAGTCCAGGCCAAGGATGTACTGGCGACGATCAGCCGAATCTGGATCAACTGGGACCAGTTTAAGAATGAGGGAGCCAATTTCTCGGGCATTGACCGTGCGCTTCTCCAGCCGGACGTGTGGAGGGAGGGGGGGGGGCGTCTGTGGTGTTAAACCAGTAGGAGGCAAATTGTGCTTGAGCCACTAACCAATATCTGGTGAAGTCAGGGCGCCGAACCCACCCAGTTTCTTAGGGGCGGTCAGTGTAGTCGGTTTGAGCCGGACTGCACCAGAATGCCACAGGAAGGTGTTAGTTATACGCCGTAGCACGTGGAAGAAATCCTCGCCGGCCACAGGGAAAGATTCGTAAAACGATAAAGAAACTGCGGTAGTACCACCATTTTGAGTATGCCTATCCGACCCGCTAAGGAGATAGGAAGTCTGGTCCAACTCTTTGTTTTAGTGTCTAATTGCGTAAGGTTATTAGAATAGTTGTCTTCACGAAGCCTCGCCACCTGTCTGGATACCACCACCCCTAGGTAAGTAATGCTGGACTGAGACCATGTGAAACCACCCAGGTCGGAGGGGGGCAGTGTGGAGTCTGTGAGTGGGAAAAGGATAGATTTGGAGCAGTTTACTCTTAGACCCGATATGTGTCAGAAGCGGGCCACATCTTCTAGGACAGGGGCTAGGTTGACTTCTGGAGAACGAATATAAAGGAGGGCATCGTCAGCATATAGCGAAACAATGTCGGATTGGCCTGCAGTACATAGCCCCCTGTGGGAGTGTGACTGGCACAGCATGTCGGCAAAGGGTTCCATGGCTATAGCAAATATCAGTGGTGAAAAGGGGCAGCCCTGCCGTGTTCCTCTGCCTATCTGGAAGGGGGGGAAGCACCTATCCTCCGTGCGAACCCTGGCCGAAGGGGCGGTGTAAAGCAGCTGAACCCAGGTGTGGAAGTTGGGGCCAAATTTGCACTTTTCAAGGACTTGCCATAGGTATTCCTATGACACTGAGTCAACTGCCTTTTGCATGTCTAGGGTGGCCGCTACCGCTTGCACCTCTGGACCGATCCTGCTGATCACGTTGAAGAGTCTTCTCAGGTTTAGGGCAGTAGACCTACCAGGAACAAACCCAGCCTGGTCAGGGTGGACGATATGAGACATAAATGAGGACAGTCGGATAGCCAGTACTTTAGCATATATTTTAACATCACTGTTGATTAGTGAAAGAGAGCGGTATGAGCCACATTGGGTGGGGTTTTTGCCAGGTTTAAGAACCGTTATCATTGCCTCTCGGAGAGAGGGAGGGAGTATACCCTTCTCACATATTGTTAATATATGTGGAACTAGGAGCGATTTGAAGCGTTTATACAGATCAATAGGGAGCCCGTCAGGGACAGGAGCCTTACCCGATGCCAATGAATCCATGGCCTCGGTCAGTTCTTCTGGTGTAAACGGCTTCTCCGGGAACGCACTAGCGTCAGCGGAGAGGACCGAGAGAGGGAGGCTGTCCAGATGGGAATCAATGTCGGGTATCTGGGGGCCATCAACCTTGGAGTATAGTGAGGTGTAGAATGAGAGGAATTCCGAGTTGATGTCTTGAGGGGACGTAGCTAGTGTTCCATCTGGTCGTTGTATCGCCGGTATGTTGGGGGCCCCAAATTCACCCTCACCATATTTCCTAACTGCATGTGGGCTGTCTAAGAATTTGACCTCCCGCTCTGCCAGAGTGCGGAATATGTCTAGTTCCAACCCCAAACGTGCCAAAGTTTCAGGAGCGTGATCTAGGGCATATTGGGCCTCGAGGGTAGTCGGGGTCGATTCACTACTGGTGATCTCCTCGCGGATTCCCTTTAGGATACCACACCCTTTGGAGATGGCATTACCCCTAATGCATACTTTAAATGATTCCCAAAGGGTGGCCTGAGATGTGACTGAGTTAGTGTTGATCTCAAAGAAGTCCTCAATGGAGAATTCGAGTTCAGTTGCGAAGATTTGATCGAGTAGGGCGTGGGGTCTCACGACAGTTGGCGGCGTCTAGAGCCTGATCTGTCTAGGTTGACGTCAAGAATAGTATTACAATCACCGCCCCATATGAGCGGGATCAAGGGGTAGCTCTCCAACACTGATGCCGGGTGTAAGTAGAAATCAGGGTCATCAATGTTTGGACCGTATATATTTAAGATGGTCTCTTGATTTTGTAGTTTACCCTGGAGCAGTACATGCCTCCCCTGCTGTTCAATTAACAATTGGGTACATGAAAACTTTAGGCTCTTATGTATCAGGGTTAGGACACCTCTACTTTGGGTGGAGTAGTTGGTAAAGTATCTCTGAGGACCCCATTGTCTAGCGAACTTTTCACATTGTTTCGAGCAGGCATGGGTCTCTTGTAAACATAGGACTTTGATGTCATGGCGTTCCACGTATAACTGTATCTGCCTCATCTTTATGTGGTTACCCAGGCCTCTTACGTTCCAGCTCATGAATGCCAAGTCACTATCAGCCATTTGTGTGGAGGTGTCGGTTGGTCCCCGGGGTGTGGAGTGGCCATAGCCATAGCCAACCACACAGGGGCAGGCACGGTATGTCATCCGCAGGCCCGGCCCATATTACTGTGGGGTGTGTGGCATCTTCTGTGGTCGTCAAGTCCTTTTTAACATAACTCCCAAATCCCCCTCCCCCAACCGGAGGAATGACAACCCAATAGAACCATAATAACAAACTCTTCGGCATCAGCGCCTGGGGGGCTTGCTGGCTGACCTGGCGGAGACGCCTCAGATCGGTGGGGTGGGGGGTCGATCTGTAAGGAGATTTTTGATACCAGAGTCTTGCTTGAATGACGTTTGTAATAACTGCATAAGCGGAGAGTTAACAATTCTAAGAATGAACAAGAGTTTCCAATGTGTTCCATGCAATATGGCTTCAACAGTGTATGAGCGCCCTCATGGGCACGTTTCCTGGCGTGGAATCGGCGCAGGGTGGTCCAGTTGCATAGGTGCTATGATGGCGGTTACATATCAACCTTGGAAGTGCTCATCTACAAACTTTGAGGCCTCTTCCAGGATCGTGAAAAAGAATGTTTGGTTAGAGTGTTCTATTCTCAATTTGGCAGGGAACAGCATGGAGTATTTGGCGCCATGGTCACAGAGCCTTCTCTTCACTGCCATGAAGGTTTTTCGTTCCTGCTGCACTGTCACGGAAAAATCAGGGTAAAGGTGGATCCTCACCGGCCCCATTCGCAACTCTCCTTTGAATCTTGCTGCTCTCAGTAAAGCATCACGGTCGCGTAAATTTAAGATCCTGGCGATGATGGTGCGCGGAGGGGCTCCGGGCTTAGGTTTCGCAGTCAAGGAGTGATGGGCTCTTTCCACAGCGAATTGCGGGGAAAGTTTCGGAGAGTCAAGAACCGACAAGCAGGTGTTCCACAAAATCTTCCATGGGCTTGTTAATATTGTCCTCGGGCACCCCAATAATGCGCAGATTGTTCCGCCTTATGGATCTCAGGGCAGAAGTAGGTCAGCTGTGAGGGGGAGCCTTGGTCAGTTAAGGGGGTGTCCCCAGGTGAGTGCCGAGACGTCGTAGTCTCCAACAGCACGGAGTGCAGGGTATCCAGCCCAGCAGGTTAGTGGCTCATTAAATGTCAATCACACATTAGGTGCAGGGGCAGGTAGCCAGCAGCAGGTTCACTGATACAGGAGGCAGGGGGCAGACCAGCGTGGATGTTGGGCTGGCGGATTAGTGCTAGTGAGAGAAGGCCAGGAGAAAAGGCCTCTTGTGCTCTTTGCAGCTCCGCTGCGAGCACTTCTCCGCCCCACCAGCTGGAATCCAGATCAGCTGTTTACTTTTCTTTCGGAGCAGGCTGCTGCTCCAGCCCGCCCACGGCCGCGTGTTCAGCCGACTCAGTTCCATCTGAGATGGATGCCTGCATCTCCATGACTCCAGCTACAACAATAGGATCAGCTGGAGCCACGAAGTTCACCGCCGCAGCCCAAGGTCCTTATTTGCTACGTCGGCCCACCCGCCCCTCCCCTCCTGCTTTAAATGGAGGGGGAGTGGGCCGAGAGGCGAAGCCGACGAGAGAAGGCCAGGAGAAAAGGCCTCCTGTGCTCTTTGCAGCTCTTCTGCCGTGTGCCCAATTCCGATGCCGTGCCTAGAAGGTAAGAAGCACCACCCCTGCAAGCTTCTCCCTATCCAATGCTGTACCTCAAGGCGCATCAGGTTGCGCGCACGTACATTGCAAACCGACATCAACTCACAGCCCATCCCCACAAGCACCCGTAATACATGGCTATGCTCACGCACTGTACAACCCTCTATACTCGCTGATAAGGCCAGGCTCCCCCGCAAAACCTCAAAGCCTGCATCCACTACATGTACTACCATCACAGCGACCAACAAAGTACTTAACTCTTCGTATTACTGTACTGCCCCATAACGAATGTGACTACAAATGTGTCCACCATCTCTGAAAATGAGCCCCCCAGTGTAAAACCTGCGGTATGCAATTCTTCTACCACCATTTTGAATGCTATTGTGCCAAATGCTATGCCACTTGTGTCCACTACCTCTGAAAATGAGCCCCCAGTGTAAAACCTGCGGTATGCAATTCTTCTACCACCATTTTGAATGCTATTGTGCTAAATGTTATGCCACATGTGTCCACTACCTCTGAAAATGAGCCCCCCAGTGTAAAACCTGCGGTATGCAATTCTTCTACCACCATTTTGAATGCTATTGTGCCAAATGCAATGCCACATGTGTCCACTACCCCAGTGTCAAATCTGTGTTGTGTATCTCACGTAACACCCAGAGCGCAGCCCCCCCCCTCTCCACCTCACCCTCTTTCATCATGAACCCCCCCCCCCAGCCACTACTGAACCCCACCTGAAATGCGCCATGATTAACGCTAGGTCCATCAATGCCCACACTCTAGACATCCACGACCTCCTAACCTCCCAGGACTTGGATCTACTCATGATCTCAGAAACCTGGCTACATGAGGCCTCCGGCCCCGCGCTCTCCCTCGCCCTACCCTCTGGCTACTCCATTACTAGACAAGATCGCCTCTCCAAAGGTGGAGGTGTAGCAATTATTGCCAAAGACTGCCTCTCTATCAGAAAGGTAGAGAAATCCCTGACCAACAACAGCGACTACCTCCAAGTCAAAATAACCCTCTCTCCCCACTGCACCATTACTGTACACACTGTCTACCACCCTCCAGGCCCAACAGACTTTCAAGCCTCTCTCATCCACCTCCTCTCTGACAACCTCAAAAAACAGTCTAAAGCCATTCTCCTTGGGGATGTCAACCTAGGGCTCCGGGATAGCAAGGACGTAGCAGCCAAATCCCTTGACTCTGCCCTCAATGCTCTAGGCTACAAGAACACCATCCGGAGCCCAACTCGCACCCAGGGCAGAACACTCGACTGGATAGCACAGCACAACTGCCCACTGATCACAGGAAACAATCCCACCCCATGGTCTGACCACCGCATCATCACCTTTAGCATTCTCACCACTAGCTCCCCTGCTGCCCCCTCACCTCAACCGCTCCCACCCTGCCTCGCCAGAAGCTCCCGCCAGCTCACGAAGGAAAGGCTACGGCCCTTCCTCCAAGGCCCAGCCTTCAGACCACCTTTTTCATCAGACCCAGAAACACTTGCAACAACCTATGTTGCCATTAAAGCAGCTATCAACTCCATTGCCCCTCTCAAACCTCGCAAATCCAAACCCCACTCCAACTCTTGGTTCACCCCTGACCTCCTCACACTCCGAAATGAGAAAAAAGCCGCACTCACACAGTGGCAAACGTCCTACTCTGAAAAAGACAAGATTATCTTTAAAGCCCTATCCACCAAATACAAAAAGGCAATCACCCAAGCAAAGGCCAAATCCTTTGAATACAGAATCTCGGAAGCCCAATCTAGCACAAAAGAAATCTACGCCATTTTCAGGGAGCTCGAGACACCCACTCCCGCCCCCCAGAATTTCATCAAAGACAAAGACTGGTGTGATGAAATACTAACGGCCATGCTAACCAAATTAAGCCTCCTCAAAAACAAAATACTAGCCACTAAACAAGCCTTACCCAATAAGCATATCCCCTTCCCACCACCTGCCCCGGATCCCCCCCTACCCTTCTCCTTCAAACCCATTCAGGAAAAAGACATCATCAACATAATGAGGAACATCAAAACCTCTAACTGCAAAGGCGATGCATGCCCAGCCTCCATTATCAAAGACTGCACGGAAGCGCTAGCTCCCTTCCTAACAGCCTTTGTGAATGCCTCCTTGACCACAGGGAAAGTCCCCGCCTCCCTCAAGGAAGCTTGGGTACGCCCTCTTTTGAAAAAGCCAACTCTCGATTCCCACCTCACCCAACAATTACAGACCCATCACCACTGTCCCATTCCTCCTCAAAATACTGGACAAAGCAGCCTACCTGCAGGTCCAGCACTTCATTGAAGAGAACAAACTCCTTGGACTCCGCCAATCTGGCTTCCGCCCCAGACACGGGACCGAAACCGCCCTACTTGACCTGAAAAACCAGATGGACGATGCTAGAGACTTTGGTAAACCAGCACTTCTCCTACTCCTTGACCTATCCGCGGCCTTCGACCTCGTGGATCATAGTGTCTTATGCCACCACCTTTCCTCCACTGCCAAATTCTCCCCAGAGGCCACAGCCTGGATCACCTCTTTCTTACAAGACAGAACCATGCAAGTATTCTCTGACCTAGCCGCCGCATCACCAACCATTATACTTTGTGGTGTACCCCAAGGCTCCTGTCTCTCCCCCATCCTATACAACATCTTCACACGACCCCTCTTCCTCCTCGACGCTATGGGCATATCCTACACCAACTATGCCGACAACATGCAGATCCTCCTCACTCTCACAGGGAACTATGACACTGACTCCCTGACCTTCAACAACCTCTACAACCCCATCCAAGCCTGGATGGCAGACAACGGTCTATGCCTCAACTCTGACAAGACAGAACTCCTCCTGGTAGGTTCCCCCGACACACTAAAAAATCTAGATGCCCAATTCCGCCACTTCACCATTGACTCCATTAAAATTCCGGTCTCCGACTCTGTCAAAACTCTGGGAGTCTACCTGGACTCCAGCCTATCCATGGATAGACAAGTCAGCGCAATAGCCTCAGCAGCTGCATATCATGCCAAACTTATCAACGCAGTCAGACCCTTTCTCTCCAAAGAGAACTGCACCAACATAGCCAGAGCCATCACCGGCTCTAGGCTAGACTACTGCAACATACTCTTTCTAGGAACCTCCAACAAAAACTTAGAGACTACAAGTAATACAGAACAATGCTCTCCGGGCAGCCCAAGGCATTGCTAAAAGAGAACACATCTCTGAAGCCAGAAAACTAGCCCACTGGCTCCCAATAAAGGAAAGGATCGTATTCAAAGCCCTGACACTGACCCAGAAGTGCATTCACCTCACTGCTCCAGCATACCTCTCTCAAAGGATCCACCCCGTCTCCACTACCAGGCCAACCAGATCACCATACACCAACATGCTCTCGGTGCCACTAGTAAAAAGAGTAAAAGCGGGCGGATCCAGCTTCCCCTATCTAGCGCCCACTCACTGGAATGCCCTACCTCCCACTATCCGAGGGGAGGCCTCCCTCACCACCTTCCGCAAAACTCTGAAAACTACCCTCTTCACATAAGACCGACACACCAGCACGAATACTTATCATATATGTTGTAATATACGTCCCAATGCAATATCTGTAACAACAGTATGATATCTTGTAGTATTCATAATGTGTTATCAATCGCTTTCATGCCTGTACCATGTAACTAAGTTATTGCAAGTAACAGCGCCTCAATGCCCCTGGGCTTCTTGCGCGCTATATAAATAAAGTACCGGGCAATCCGGTACTGTAATGGTGCGTGCGCCTGATATTGATAGAGATATATATATATATATATATATATATATATATATATATATATATATATATATATATATATATATATATATATATATATACACACACACACACACACACACACATGCCCTAACCACCTGGATGACAGATCCCTGGGGACTAGTGGGCAAGCCACCTTCTGGTTTCTCACACCACCCAAAACCCCCACGAATGCAGTCACTGTTTAAAGGGGCACATTGTGATGCAATTTTCGACCAGCCCCCCCCCCCACCCCTCCTCACTCACCGACCAACTATCGCACATGACTTCTCTGTCCATCCGGGCCCCTCTCCCACTGCTCAGACTTTAATTTCTGGGGAGACCACAACTGGCGAGACCAGCCAATCGCATTGGGACCTAGAAAAACCACATCGAAGACAAACTCTGTCTGTGTGTACGCAGGCATAACGACCCATCTATGCACTCTGGAATGCAGCTATTCATATTCTGGTCTTGCAGCTCACATAGTCATCCACACTGAAACCCCTGACATACCACAACACCTCTGGCACTAGTATACATCGACAACCTACGAAAAAGTTCAGTCCAGCTGGGCACACATCGAACAGCACCCACCCATGTGCCTGACCTCCGGGCTGCTTACTGGAGCTTAGCCAGGCCACCTAAGTTTTAACCTGGCATAATGCACACCTGCATCTTTAAATTAACTCTTTAATCTCCCACACATGGAGTACGGTCACTGAGGGCGTCCCAATCACAAAGCGCATTGAGGCCATACAAATGGGGGGGGGGGGCACTAAATAAATAACCTATACAATATGCAACTTTCTCTGAACATGTGTAACATTCTGTATATGGTTGTATATATGTGTATGCCTTTCACTTTACATGTGTAGTATGGCTTGAATGCACCATGCGGCTGGCTGGCTGGCTGGCTGGCTGGCTGGCTGGCTGGCTGGCTGGCTGGCTGGCTGGCTGGCTGGCTGGCTGGCTGGCTGGCTGGCTGGCTTCCTGCCTGAATGCCCTTCTGATTGATTGGTTGCCTGAGTGTGAGCCAGCAGAATGAATGGCAGATCAACAGTATATATGGGGGGTCTCACTGCTACAAATCGTTCAGAAGCTGAAGTTGATAAGATGCTTATTCTCAAAGCCGAGCCGGAAGAAGGTGAACCGCTGTTCCCTTCCGTGTAATCTGAAGGCTGCTGTGCCTTCAAGAACTGATCCAAGAGAGGACCTGGTAAGGCCCCTCCCCCCCGAGCTACAAGGGACCATCGTGCACCAGCTGATCTTTGCCAAAGCTCCCTGGTACACAGACATACGAAAGGCTGCTGATCGGAGAAGGGGACTGCGGAGGAGAACAAAGAAAAGCACTGGACAGCCGTCCACCTTCAACGACCGCTGTCGCCGACCGGAGCCGCCGTGCTCCCGTTGCCTAAGAACATTTTTGATCCAAGGACTCCCTTGTTCATCGTCGACCGCTTTCGTCAGGGCTATTGACGACCGAGGAGAATCCGCTGGTGGGTTTCCCGCCACCCTCCGACGCCGACTTGGCTACTGAAGCCAACCGTGGTCACGTCCCTTTCGCAGACGCCAACGACACGACGCCCTTCCTGGGCCAAAGTTCTTCACTGACTGTGTGGCAACGAACCACCGTCGTCGAGGTGCACCGCACGCCTCCCCTGTTGCAGGACATTTTCGATCACTCGTCTACAAGGACCGAAGCTGCTGCCTCAACGACGTGTTTTTTAACCATTTTTATTATTTTAAGTAAACACACCAAACTTTACAACTGTTTAGGATGTTCATAATCCGTATCAAAACATATTATACAGAGTTTTTCTCCGGTCCCCCCCACCCCCCCAAACTCGAGCCGTCTCCGTGCCATCTACATAAGCATTTTCAGGAATCTCAGTGCTTGTCGCCTCAATGACAATGTTCACCCTTTCTTCATCCCAGAGTTCGATGACCCGTGGCTCCTGCTTGAAAAGGAACGCACTCAAGAAGGTCCCATCGATTCACCGACGAACTCTACAACACAAGGTACATTTGGGTTACAGAACTATAGAAGAAAATAAGACTCTCGGACAATGTCTGGACTGGGCTTGTAGCACATCTTCATTTACAGGTTGCCCAGGTGGAAGGATCCTCCTACAGAACTGTGCCTGACGGTAGGGGTTCAGTATCCAATTGTCTAACCAACTTATCTTCCTAAGTCTATGGTTGATATCGTTTTATTGTGTTCATTCGTATGCTATTTGGGGCTGTCAGCCGTGGTCGTGTTTTAATGGAATCGGAGTAAGAGTGTGCTCCGACAATTCTAAAATGGTAAATATATACTGTTCTAGCTGGTGCCATATTATCGTGATAGTGTATATAACCTTGAACCTTATTTATATAAAGACTGTGTTTTAACTAATACAGTGTTGGACATTCCTTTGTGGGTGCTCGGGGACAACACTGTACTTAAGAATCAGACTGCATCACCTCCTGAGAAGCTAGGCCTTAATTGCTCGACCATAGCTACCCTATAGAGCATCTTGGCTGTGTCCTCTGTGCCTCTCCTCTGCCATATAGAGAGCAGGAGTACAGATGCCCCCCACCAGTGCAGTTTATTTACATGCACCCTACCTGGTTGGGCGGGAATTCTTGTATAGGTGCCTACCAGAATTCCAAACGAAGAATTCCAAGCGAGAACACTCGACAGTCTGCAGAACCCATGTGTCTAAGGATATTTCTAACATTCTTTGTGTGTGCAGTGCTACTCTCCCTCCCACCGGAGGTATCCCTGCTTTTAACACCGCGGCTAGCACAATCTTTTTTTTTTTCTTTTTTTCTCACCCGTGCCATTTTGCTTCTGTGACCTGCCGCTGCCTCTTCCCCTGGAAGGGAACAAGGGGTTGGCCAGTCTGTCTTCCTGCGCTCTCCAGTGTGTTCTATGACCGGAGGACCTGTAATATGGTTACTGTCTGCTGTCTGGCCGAGAAGCCCTTGCCTCTGCCAGCATTATCGAAAAACATCCCCCCCAAAAATGTTTTATTTTTATCGTTTGTTTACAAACTTTTAAAAAAGAGAGAAAGGAAGAAAGCAAAGAAAGGAGCATTTAATTTTTTTTTTCCTTTCCACAATCAGCATCATGCGTCAGTCCGAGTTAAAGGAGCCATGAAGTCTGAAGTCCTGCCAGTCGTACCTAGACTGGTTTGTTCGGCTATATTTGAGTCTTCGTAATCAGTCAGTCTCTTTTCTAATGCTTCCAAGAAAAAAAACAATGCATATACTAGTTGCACGTCAACTCCCTCAAACATCCTTTTCCGCCAGCATTCCCCAGATCCCCAAAAATCTTAAGGGAGGCCTGTGTCTTGTCCATTGAGGTGCAAGTGCTGGCAAACTTCGTTATGTCTGTGATGAATGTCTCACCGAATAGTTTGCCCTTCGCCGCTGCTGCTGTTTCTGATGGCGCCCGTTCCCCCAACTTTGAGCCGATTTTCAATAGAATAGATGTTCTCTCAGTGGCTATGGCGAATTCATCCATATCAGACTGAACTGCAGCATCATCATGGATTTATATCTAGCTAGTAAAGTAACTGCCCAAAATTTGTTACAAAAGCAGTACCCTAAGAAGAAAGGGCATATCTGAAGGTCCGAGAAATGAGTAAACAAAAATGTTAATAACATCAAAGACGGACCTGGTAAAAAAAAGAAAATACCATCAGACTCATTTTGACATTTGGAAGCCACTCCCAAATTATCAAACGGATAATAGATACTGGAAAGTGCTGAAAGCTGACAAAGAAATAGGCAGTTTACTAAATGACCATCCTGACATTACTTTCCAAAAGAGCACCTCTATCAAAGACCTAGTGGTGAACAGCTATATGGCTGTGGAAAAGAGTGATGTAAGCACTAATTGGCTTTCCACAGCAGGAGGTTTCTCGAAGTGTACCAGATGGTAAATTTGCAAATATGCAAAAAACTGTAAAAGTTATATTCATCCAATTTTGAAACATCTGGTCCATATAAAAAGCAAAATGACATGCGAATTAGAGTTGGTGGTCTGTTTTGATATGCCCATGTCTTAAGTGGTACGTTGGAAGTACCAAATGTAAGGTACGTATCCTACAACACGTTAGAGCCATCATCAATAAAGACTGTACATATCCTATGCCCAAGCACTTTTCTGCATTTCACAATGGAGATCCGACCAGTGTAATATTCTTTGGTATACGTAAGGTCATTCCTGGCCCCAGACGAGGAGACAATGAGAGTACTCCGGCAAGAAGAGACAAAATCCATTCTCGATTATGAGAGCAAGACCCCCGTTCGCCATAATGTTGATTAAGAACTATATACTTTCTTGGACACAATGGGCCTCATTACGACCCCGGCGCTAGACCATGGAGCTATTAGCACCATGGTCCATGCTGGCGTCCGCCATGGTGAATGGCGGAATTACCGCCCCATTCTAAGGTTGGCGGGGCGGTAATTCCCCATTCACCATGGGCCCTTCCGCATTCCCATTTTTGCCCCATAATGCTCAATGGGAATGGGGAAGGCGCTAAGTACGAAGCCCGCA
Organism: Ambystoma mexicanum; assembly: GCF_040938575.1. NCBI lineage: Eukaryota > Metazoa > Chordata > Amphibia > Caudata > Ambystomatidae > Ambystoma > Ambystoma mexicanum. The sequence continues at coordinate 653,014,351 of NC_090923.1, forward strand.
AATTGCGGCACCGTACTTGGCACCAAGGTCCCTTTGCGGCACCCTACTTTAATGGCTGGTAAAACCAGCCGTTCAGGTCGGGTCCCGCAAAGGGACCTCGTAATTAGGCGCTAAGTGTTTAACGGCGCCGCAGCCTTTTACGGCGCCGTTAAACACTTAGCGCCTGGGTCATAATGAGGCCCAATCATTCTATTACATTAAATATAGAGTGCCTAGAAAGAGATCAACTTTAGGACCCGATATTGTAATCCTCGACGTTTGTGTGGGGTTCTTTTCTTTTCCTTTTTGGTTTATGGATTTGTATTCCTTTCACCTTTCTATGGTGACTTGCAATATTATTTTATTTCACAGCTATATCTAATATATTTCTACAACAACATTCATAATTGTGAAATCGATTCTAATCCAGAATCAGAAGTGCCTGGATATTTATCCCTTGTTGCACCTTGCACTTTATATCACATTTTATATTATGTTATTTTTATGTCATGTGTGGTATATTTATCATAGGAATGCGCTTTGCACTTTATAGTATGTGTTCCCAAATCTGTATGCGGCCTATTTATCATAGGAATGCACTATGCACTTTATACTTTGCTATTGCCGCACCAGGAATGTGAAACTTATTACAAATATGAGCCAGTTAGTGATTCTAACATAATATACAGTATTATTGAATTCATATAACATTCCTGACATTGTTTGACAAATACATTTTTAGATTATAGAGGCACCATGTACTTGTAATAGCTGCATATGACCTAGGGACATTCAGAATTTTTTTGAATGCACCATGCCCCTTAATGACCTTTGGGAATGCATTATGCATTAAAAAAAATCTTAAGAACATTTTCTACTACTTAATTGTAGAACTCCAATTGTATACATTGCATAATGAATGTGCCACCTAATTGCATACACAGGTTTCAGCTAAATGCCATGGTTTTGGTGATGTTTTTGGTACGAACGCGTATGTTTTATTGGAAACGTTGGAAATTGTGTTTCTCATTTTAAAGGACATTTCCATCATTTCTAACCATCATATATAATAAAAAAATAAATATATGACAGTACTACTCTGCAAGAACAATATGGGATTACAACTGATACCAACTGTCCCACTACATTTAAGCCCAAGTCAATTTTTTTGTCCCAATATCATATGTGGACCTATTGATGTCTTTGAAGACTTGGTTATGAAAGAGTTTAAAGAACCTTCTAGCAAAATACCATCCTCGCTCAAAAACCTCAACTATTCTCAGCTGCAAGCATTAGAAACTTTGAAACTAGACCACTCCATCGTCGTACGTCCATCTGACAAAGGTGGAGGCATAGTGTTCATGGATAGTGACAAATATGAAGCAGAGGCCATGAGACAATTGAACAACACCGACAATTACATACCTGTCGGGAAAGAAATAATTATGTAAACCAATTGCCTGTACCACAACATGCTAAAAAATTGGTGTAACTTAGAACTTCTTGGTAAAGATGAATATTTTGAAAAATCCCCCCCCCCCCCCCCCATGTCCCCTCCGATTTACTTTAATCCCATGGTCCATAAAAGCATCATTGACCCACCGGGTCGTCCCATAGTCTCCTCCATGGGAAGTCTATTGGAGAATACTTCCAAATACCTGGACCATTTTTTTTCAGCCATCTATGACCAGCCTGAGTTCATATATATGTGATACCTCTGACTTACTAACTAAGCTCAACAATGTTAATTGGGAACCTGAATATATGCTAGTCTCCCTAGATGTAGTCTCCTTGCACACTTCCATACACCATGCAGCTGGAATAGAAGCATGCAAATTCTTCTTAGACAGTAGGTCTATCAGCTACCGCCAGCATAATGATATGCTTTTGCTTATGCTACAGTTCTGTCTTGAACATAACCTTTTCCTGCATGATACCCAGATTTACAAGCAAACGCAGGGAACGGCGATGGGGTCTTGTATGGGCCCCACTTATGGCAATTTATACATGGGGTGGTGGGAGACTCAGAGGGCATGGACGGAAGAATTGGAGCACCTAACTAAACATATTGTCTAGTATTGTTTTATAGACAATTTATTTATCATTTGGGACGGCTCTGAAGCAGAAAAATATGTTAACATCCTTAATGACAATGTATTAGTTTTGAGACTAACTACCGTATGTAATAAGAGGGAATTCGTTTTCCTGGATGTAGAATTCCAGATACTCACTAACAATCTTACATCCAAACTGTATAGGAAAACCACCAGCTCCAATTCGACCCTCCACGCCAAGAGTCCTCACCCTAAAACACTGATCAAATCTATCCCCTATGGTGAATTTTTGCGAGCCAAACGTGCCTGCAGGAACAATACACATAGGTCAGAGATTCATTAAAAGAGTCTACAGTAAAATACCATCTCGGGCTGTTTTAACAAAGCTGAAAAAACTACCAGAGAACCTGTTCACGATCAAAAAAGAACCCAAACTGAGCAAAATTCGGTTCATTACTGGGTTTAACAATCCAGCCAGCCAAATGAAATCCATCATGAGAAAGCACTGGGGAATACTTCTCACAGATGCACACCTTAAACCAGTGTTCGATGCCACTCCTAATATCGCCTTTCGGAAGGCAACGACTCTAAAAAATGTTATATTCCAGCATGAGGCCTATTGAGAGAGTTGAAATGTCAAACTTGCTAAACAAGAATGCACGTGTTGGCTTTTGGAAATGCGGTAGCTGCAAAATGTGCAAGCGCGTATCAAAAACCCTGTTTGTTAGCTGCAATGGCCACACCTAGAAGCACAAACATAACATTTCTTGTCTCGCCGGATTTGTAGTATATGGCATCTCATGCACAGGTGGCCTACATTACATAGGCTCCACCATTGGACCGCTCAAACTGCGCATTTTGCAGCATTATAGGGCGATTAAAAATGGTGATATGACATATCCCCTCACTGATCATTTCAAGGATAAGCATGATGGAGACGTGAACTCAAACTTAGGCAATTAGAGGCCACCCTTATATGCAAACTTGACGCATTGAGACTGAAAGGACTCCACATAGATTCTGAAATGTATGTGTTCTTACAAACTTAACTCTGGGTTCCATTATATTGCTGGCCAATAAGGAGCTTTGTAGATCCACAGGTTTGTATAAGGGTTTGATGTAGGTTATTCTGCTTTAATGCGATCATGACTCCATGGCTGGGTTTTGTTGGCTATTTCAACAGGGATAACATTCTGAGATGTTTGGGTTTAATGCACTAGCATTCTCTATCTATTCTCACCTTCTGTACTTTTAATCTGATGTGTACCCTTTGGAACTGTAGCGATCATTCTCTTTTTTTGCACTTGCATTTTTATTTTCTATCACTTCTACACCTTACTCGTGAGCCAATTGGGTCGCGTTAGGAAATGGGTAGACAATGAGAATCAGTTTCCTGCTGCTTTTCCCGGATGCTTACCTTTGACAGCACACATCACCTAATGGGGCCTATGACAACTGGTTGTCATTTTAACAACCAGAAGTCATTTTTAAATTAATAGACACGCTAGTGTCATTTTTTTGATAAATGCACAAATTCGAACATTTTTATGTTTAGTAAGAAGGCAACATGTAGCGGTTCGCTGCCCTGCACATGACAGATGTGTCTACCATATTCATTTAAATGCATTAGCAGTTACTGGGGCTATTGCCCACATTTCGGCTTTCCCTTAGCTGTTCTAACATGGCGGCTTAATTCTACTTAGAGATATGCCGGTTTAAAAGCGTTAAGAGCTCCGGTCACATGACCATTAGAACACGTGATGTCTGGGAGGTAGCGGGCCGCTCTAGATGCCTATTTTTAAACTCTTTGGTGCATCTGGCGTTATTGTATTCGTGGCTCTCTCCACCCGGATGGGTGAGTGTGCATGCTGTTTGAGCACTAGGTTGCCATTTGTACAGGCATGTTGCCCATGATACATATATGTGTGTATATATAATCTCACTTGTGGAATCTGCTTAGATCACATGCTGTGCATAGGCCGACATCTAGTGGAAGCTGCGGAGTATTACAGTTTGTTTTTCGAAACTCGAAAATGGGCATCGACACAGGGCGTGCCAGTAATACTATCCCTAGTGTGACGTCCACTGTACCCAAGATACCTCACACGTCTAGGATCCTCAGATTGTTTTTTTCCGCCATACTGGTCGGAAGCATTTTGCGGAGTCCCCTGGCCTTAGCCATACTTTTGCTAAAATATTGATTAATTTACATCCTTCCCCATCCCAACGTCGAACTTCGACACTCGACGCCGGCTGGAGAAGAAATCGACCGTCGGCTGCTGCACGACGGATTTGGGCCTCGGAAGGCCTCTGGCCTCGGCCCGGGCCTTGGAAGGCCTCTGGCCTCGGCCCTGCAAGTAGGGAGAGTGGGGGGTTGGACATACTCTACACTCTTGGTATATAGGTACATTTCCTACACTTAACAGCCCGCTGCCTCAAGGTGTGTATGGAGGGTACCCCTTTTCAATTCTGCCCCAAGTGCAATCACAAATACCCTTGGGTCGACAGGCATGCCACGTGCAATCTCTGCTTGCCGAGGGACCACCCCGAAGCGAACTGTAGAGCGTGTAGTAGGTTTAAACCTAAGACACTTAAGGACCGTTCGACGAAGCGTTGGGCCCACCACGCCAGGCAGGCGGCCATGGCAGCGGAGGGCGCCTTCAGCGATGGCAGCGACGCCGTGCTTTCGGACGGCGAGGGCATTACGGCGTCGAAAGACAGCCGAGCGCAGGTCCTCGACCTCGAAAGGTCGTCCGACAGGGCGGCTATGGGGAAGACCCCCGGCGACACAGGCGCTTCACACACCACTCACACTAAACACACGAAGTCCAACCGAGACTCGACGACGTTGAGTTCTGGGAAAGAGGCACAAACAGAACGGTCCGAATCGGTGTCCTCTGGGCGTTCGAGATCGCCGCATGACTCCAGGCAATCATCCACTCTTGCCAAGAGTGCCTCGCTCCCTAGACTAACAGGTTCGATCGTCCGAAGACGACTTCCACCCCCAGGCCGCACTCCAGGGGTCTGAGCCCGCGGACGAGATCAGCGCGGCCCCACGTTCGAAGGACAGGGACTCTCCCTGATCCTCGATGCCAGGCGTCGAAAACCTCGAGCCACAAAGGGACAGGAAAAACACTTTTCCACTCACAGGGAGGGGGGAAAACAGCAGAAGAAGCAGCCTCTGCACTCTTCCACACCTGTGAAACACTCCACTCCTCCTAAACAGGCAGACAAGACCAGGTCTGCTGATATTTCAAAAACCACCAAATCTACTCAAGATAAATCTCCAAAACTTTCTGAGAGTCATTCCCAGTTCCAAAAAATGGTCCAGTGATGACATAGATAGGGACATGTCAAGGATGTCTTCTTTGGCAGACTTTTACGATAAAAATCCAGACCATTTCCTTTCATATGATCCACAAGGGGCTACACCCTCAGGCTCTAATGATCCTATCCCCCCGAGTAAGAAGCCCCGGTTTGAGACACAGATGAGGTCTACAGACCCCTTCGAGGTACAACCATGCTCACGGCCATACTTGCTGTATCAAGGAGAGACTTCCTTTGGTGAGGACCAAGATTTTGGCATGGTAGAAGAGCAAACCGGGACGGGCTACTATGGGGATGAGGACCAAGAAGAGGAAGACCCTGAAACCTACAGAGTAGATTCCCCGGTAGAGAAGGAAGCCCCGGTTACCGACACCCCTGTCGATAACCAACCCCTCCTGAACGAGGTTCTCGCACGTGCAGCAGAACATTTCCATATTGACACCCACGGTGTCCAGGAAGAGAGGGACATCGCAGAGGAGTTAGTGGGAGAAAGGAGGCCGGTTGCCCAGACCATCCCTATCCTTAAGTCTATTCAGCGAAGAATAGACCGTCCCTGGTGAACCCGAACCTCCCCAGAGTTGAAAAACTTTTCAGGGCAGCCAAGTCTGACCCTCTCTATATAAGAGGACATCTGAAGCCAGACTCCCTAGTTGTCACTAACACTTGTAAGAGGGCTGGAACACCCTTGTCATCGTCCGAAGCTCCTCCAGGCAAGGAGAGCAAAAAACTATATGGTTTCGGCAGGAAAGTAGCTTCAACGTCCGACTATCAGGCAAGGATTGCAAACTCCACCACCCTGTTGGCCAGCTACAACTGCCATCAGTGGGAAGAAGTCGTGGCACTCATAGCCTCTGCACCAGAACCCTTAAAGAGCCAGTTAGCACAAATTTCTGCAGAGGGTAGAGTTGTGTCTGGTTGCATTTTAAAAGTAACTTTTGACGCCACGGACAACGCAGGCAGATTGATAGCAGAAGGTACTGTTATCAAGAGACATGCGTGGTTACGGCAGTCTGGTTTTAAGGCACAAACCCAGGCATCATTGTTGGACAAACCGGTGGAAGCCGATCTGTTTGGTAAGGCGGTCGAGGACGCGCTGAAGAATGCCAAGGACGAATACGAGACACTCAAGTCCCTTGGCCAGTTAACCAATAAACCCCCTAACCAGAGAGGGAATAGTAATTTTCGTCGCCCACGCGGCCAAAATTCCCAGAGAGGATCTAACTATTCCCAGGGGCAGGGTACACAGTGGAACAACAGCCAACAGTCTACCCAGGGTTACGGCAGGGGTAATAGGAGAGGACGTAGTAAAGGCAGAGGCAGCCCCAGTAAAGGAGGCGGCACGCCTCCACCAAAGCAGTGACGCTCAGTTCAGGGTCCCTTCTCACGCAACCCCAGTAGGGGGATGCATTTCCAACTTCACCCATGCTTGGGAAGGGATCACATCAGACAGATGGGTGCTGTCAACAGTATCCACAGGGTACTTTATAGAACTACTGCAGCGTCCCCAGAACCATCCTCCACGACAAAGAGTACACTCTTTAGAACATCAGAAGATTCTCCTCGAGGAGATCGCCATTCTGCTAGCAAAGGACGCGATAGAACTCGTCCCGGGACACCAGGTAAACCAGGGTATTTATTCAACTTACTTCCTTGTTCCGAAAAAAATTTGACAATGCGCCCAGTATTGGACTTACGGCCTGCCAACAAGTATGTCAAGCCCCAAAAGTTTCGTATGACTACGCTATAAGAGGTAATCCCCCCCCCTCCTAAAAAAGGGATTACATGGCAACCTTGGATATGAAAGATGCCTATTTTCATATTTCCATGTTCCCAGCGCACAGAAGGTACTTGCGCTTCAAGGTGGACAGTCGGCACTACCAATTCAAGGTACTGCCCTTCGGGATAGCTTCGGCACCAAGGGTATTCACCAAGGTACTGGCGGTGGCGGCTGCACACCTACGCAGGGAGGCAATCCCGGTGTACCCTTATCTGAACGACTGGCTCATAACGGGGGAAACCCCAGTAATTTGCAGGACAAACATTCAAAGGACTATCGACCTCCTCCATGAATTAGGCTTCTCAATCAACGAGAAAGTCAAGCCTGGTGCCAAGCACCTCCAAACAGTTCCTAGGAGCAATCCTAGATACTCCAGAGGGGGTTGACCTTTCCTTCAGAGGAAAGAATTCGGAATATACTACTGCAAATTCCGCAATATCAGTCAGGTCACCAAATAACGGTACGCAAAGCAATGTGTTTGCTGGGCATGATGGCGTCATGTATTTACCTGGTCCCCCATGCGCGCCTGCGCATGCGTCCCATGCAGGAATGGTTGACGAAACAGTGGTCTCGGGCAAGTGGTCAGTGGGACGATCTAGTGGTCGTTTCGCCAACACTAGTACAAAGCCTTCACTGGTGGACAAGAGAGAATCTCGCACAGGGAAAACCCTTTTACGATACCGAGGTACAGGCAGTGGTCGCTACCGATGCATGTGTGACAGGGTGGGGAGCCCATCTCCACCACACAGCTCAGGGTCTCTGGTCGCCCTTAGTCGCCAAGAACCACATCATGTATTACAGAGTATTACAGTTTGTTTTTCGAAACTCGAAAATGGGCGTCGGCACAGGGTGTGCCAGTAATACTATCCCTAGTGTGACGTCCACTGTACCCATGATCCACCACGCGTCTAGGACCCTCAGATTGTTTTTTTCCGCCATACTGGTCGGAAGCATTCAGCGGAGTTCCCTGGCATTAGCCATACTTTGAAAACTATTGTTATATTTCCCCTTTTTTCTCCACCCTAACGTCGAGTCACCGAAATTCGACACTCTATGCCGAACTGGAGAAGAAAGCGACAGTCAAGAGCTTCACGACAGAGTGGGCCTAGGAAGGCCTCTGGCCTCGGCCCTACAAGTAGGGAGAGTGGGGGGTGGACATACTCTACACTCTTATATACTTTCTTATATATTCCTACACTTAACAGCCTGCTGCCTCAAGGTGCGTATGGAGGGTACCCCTTTCCAATTTTGCCCAAAGTGCAACCGCAAGTATCCTTGGGTTGACAGACACGCCACGTGCAATCTCTGCTTGCCAAGGGATCACCCAGAGGCAATTGCAGAGTGTGTAGTAGGTTCAAACCTAAAACACTAAAAGACCGTTCCACCAAGCGTTGGGCCCACCACGCCAGGTGTCAAGAGGCCATGGCCGCGGAGGGTGCCTTCAGCGACGGCAGCCGCGCCGTACTTTCGGACGGCGAGGGCAACACGGCGTCAAAAGACAGCCAGCGCGCAGGTCCCCGACCTCGGAAGGTCGTCCGGCACTTCCAAACACACAAAGTCCCACCGAGACACGACGCGCATGCCGAACTCTCGGAAAGAGGCACATAGGGAACGGTCCGAATCGGCATCCTCTGGGCGTTCTCAATCTAGATTGCCGCATGACTCCAGGCAATCATCCACTATTGCCAAGAGTGCCTCGCTCCCCAAGGTAACCGAGGTTCGATCGTCGGAAGACGAAGCCGACCTATACCCAGACCGCACTCCAGGAGTCGGTGTCTACAGCCCAAGTAACACCTATTCCCGAATCCCAACCTACACGGTCGAAGGATAGTACCACCACTACCGAAGCTCGACGCCAGGCGCCGAAAAGCTCAGAAGGCCCAAAGAAGCAGGGTAAACACTCTTCCAGCCATGGGGAGAGGGGGAAAACAAAAATCCCGGTTCGAAACAACACGGTCTTCAGATCCTTCCACATTCACCCTTATTCTCAAGAAGAAGATCCTTCCCTTTGTGAGGATACAGATTTGGGCATCTTGGAAGAACAGACTGGGACAGGCTACTAGGGGGACAATGAGGAACAAGAGGAGGAAGAGGACGACCCAGAAACATACAGGGTAGATTCCCCAGTAGATAAGGAACCACCGGTTACCGACTCCCCTGTCGACAACCAGCCCCTCCTAAATGAAGTCCTATCTCGAGCAGCAAACCACTTCCACATTGACACCCAGGGTGCTCAAGAGGAAAGAGAGTTTGCCGAAGAGTTGGTGGGAGAAAGGAGACCTGTGGCGCAGGCCATCCCTATCCTTAGGTCGATCCAAAGAAGAATAGACCCTTCACCGGTAAACCCCAACCTCACCAGGGCAGTCAACCCCAGGATTGAGAAGCTTTTCAGGGCAGCCCAATCAGACCCACTGTAACGACTAGGGAGTCCGGTTTCAGATGCCCTCTTATATACAAACACCCGCAAGAGGGCCGGAACACACTTATCAGAAGCTCCTCCCGACAAGTAGAGCAAGAAAATGTATGGGTTCGGCAGAAAGGTTGCCTCCACTTCCGCCTACCAAACAAGAATCGCCAACTCCACCACCCTGCTGGCGAGTTATAACTGCCACCAATGGGAGGAAGTCGCGGCACTTTTAGATTCCGCCCCAGAACCCCTAAAGAGCCAATTGGCACGAGTCTCAGCGGAAGGTAGAGCCGTATCCGGTTGCATTTTAAAGGCAACCTTTGATGCTGCAGATAACGCCTGGAGATTGATAGCAGAGGGTACTTTTATCAAGAGACATGCTTGGTTACAGCAGTCTGGATTGAAGGCCGAAACCCAAGCATCATTGTTAGACAAACCGGTGGAGCCAGATCTATTGTTCGGTAAGGCGGTCGAGGACACGCTGAAAAAATGCCAAGGACCGGTATGAAACACTCGAGTCCCTAGGTCAACTAACCACTAAGCCCCCAAATCAAAGGGGTAATGGCAATTTTCGCTGCACATGCGGACAAAATTCCCAAAGAGGGTCAAGCTATTCCCAGGGCCAGGGTACGCAGTGGAACAATAACCAACAGTCTACCCAAGGTTATAGCAGGGGGAATAAGAGGACTGGGTAAAGGTCGAGGCAGCCCCAGTAGAGGTGGCGGCACGCCTCCACCAAAACAGTGACGCTCCGCTCAGGGTCCCTTCTCACGCATCCCCAGTAGGACGCATTTCCAACTTCGCCCAGGCTTGGGAAGGGATCACATCAGACGGATGGATGCTGTCCAGAGTGTCCGCAGGATACTGCATAGAACTGTTAGAGCGTCCCCAAAACCACCCTCCACGACAAAGAATACATTCTTTGGACCACCAAAGAATCCTCCTCGAGGAAATCGTCAATCTGCTAGCAAAGGATGCGATCGAACTCGTCCCGGGACACCAGGTAAACAAGGGTATTTATTCAACCTACTTCCTTGTACCAAAGAAAGATTTAACAATGCGCCCAGTATTAGACTTACGGCCTGCAAACAAATATGTCAAGCACCAAAAGTTTTGCATGACAACTCTCCAAGAGGTAATCCCCTCCAAAAAAAAAGGGGGACTACATGGCAACATTGGACATGAAAGATGCCTATTTTCATATTTCCATGTTCCCAGCGCACAGAAAGTACTTGCGGTTCAAGGTGGACAGTCGGCACTACCAGTTCTAAGTACTGCCCTTCGGGATAGCTTCAGCTCCAAGGGTAGTCACCAAGGTACTGGCGGTGGCGGCAGCACACCTACGCAGGGAGGCAATCCCGGTGTACCCTTACCTAGACTACTGGCTCATCACGGGGGAAACCCCAGCGATTTGCAGAACAAACATTCAAAGAATAATCAACCTCCTTCGAATTGGGTTTCTCAATAAGCGAGAAAAAGTCAAGTCTGGTGCCAAGCACCTCCAAACAGTTCCTAGGAGCTATCCTAGAGGGGTGGACCTTTCCATCAGAGGAGAGAATTCGGAATATACTACTGCAAATTCCTCAATATCAGGCCGGCTGTCAGATAACGGTACGCAAAGCAATGCGTTTGCTAGGCATGATGGTGTCATGTATTTACCTGGTCCCCCCCACGAGTGCCTGCGTCCCATGCAGGAATGGTTGGCCAAACAGTGGTCTTGGGCAAGTGGTCAGTGGGACTATCTAGTGGTCGTTTCGCCAACACTGGTACAAAGCCTTCACTGGTGGACAAGAGAATCTGTCCAAGGGGAAACCCTTTTACGATCCCGAGATACAGGTGGTAGTCCCAACCGATGCATGCCTGACAGGGTGGGGAGCTCACCTCCTCCACCACACAGCTCAGGGTCTCTGGTCTCACTCAGTGGCCAAGGATCACATCAACCTGCTAGAGCTTCTTGCAGTATTCAGAGCGCTTCAAGCGTTCGAGCCCTACCTGCTGAATCTGTCAGTGCAAATCCAGACGGACAGCACTACAGCCATGTTTTACATAAACAAGCAGGGATGGACTCGTTCGCCAAATCTGTCCAAACTTGCCCAGAGAATTTGGATATGGGCACTCAAACGGAACATCTTCCTGTCATCGCAACATGTTCCAGGGGATCTCAATTCTCTAGCAGATGCACTAAGCAGAGATCCCCTCCCAGAGGAGCACGAATGGTGTCTACACAGAGAAATCGTAGATCATCTCTTCTCTCAGTAGGGTTCCCCCACCATAGACCTATTCGCCACAAGCGAAAACAGACCATGCCCAAGATTCGCATCCAGATTCCCACAACCAGGCTCCGAGGGGAACGCCCTGTGGATGAACTGGTCAGGAATGTTTGCATACGCTTTTCCACCAACTCCTCATCAGGAAGGTGGTGAACAAGATGAACAGGGAATCGATGACGCTCGTCCTAGTTGCTCCCATGTGGGCGAGACCACCATGGTTCCCACACTTACGCAGACTAGCGATGTGCGAACCCATCAAACTCCCGGGCTGGTACAACCTACTGTCCCAGCATCAAGGTCAAACAGTACATCCTCTACAAAACTCCATGAACCTAGCAGCATGGCTCCTGAGGTCATAGTTTGGACATCTCAATTTACCTCAAAGATGTATGGACATCCTAAAAGAATCTAGGAAGCCTAACACGAGGCACTGCTACTTTGACAAGTGGAAGAGATTTGTTATCTGGTGCCAGAATAGACAAAACAACCGAGTCGATTGCACTCCAACTTTTGTTACATACATGCTCCACCTGCTGGATGCAGGATTGGTTTTTAACTCACTGAAGGTGCATCTGGCAGCTGTCAGCATACACCACCTCCCATAACAAGGTGTCGTGGTGGAAAGTTCCAGTGGTTAAAGCCTTCATGGAAGGAGTAATGAGACTTCACCCTCCTATTTCAAACCCACCACCAGGGTGGGACCTTAATGTGGTGCTAGCTAAATTCATGGGCCCCCCCATTCGAACCCATGCATAAAAGCAGTCTCAAACACCTGACTTATAAGACAGCCTTCTTAGTAGCTATTACATCCATAAGAAGGGTTAGTGAAATTCAGGCTCTGTCAGTGCAGGATCCTTTCTTTACAGTCCACAAGGATAAACTGGTTTTGCGTACACACCCAAGGTTCTCACCTAAGTTTATTTCCAAATTCCATGTGAACCAGTCCATCGAGCTTCCGGCTTTTTTCCAAAACCCACAAAGCTCGGCTGAGGTGAAACTACACACCCTAGATGTGCGTAGGGCGGTCCTCTACTATGTAAACAAGACCAGACTGCTAAGGAAAACAGACCAGCTGTTTGTCTCCGTAGCTACAGGCAGAGAAGGGGCTCGCGTCTCTAAAGGTGCCATCTATAAGTGGATTAACTGTATCCAGCTGTGTTACTCCCTTTCTGAGAAAACTCTGCCTTTCACGCCAAGAGCCCACTCTACAAGAGGCATCGGGGCCTCTCTGGCTTTCATTGCAAATGTACCCCTAGACACCATTTGCAAAGCAGTTACTTGGAGCTCTATTCACACTTTTACTCAGCACTACTGCATTGACACCCATTCCAAGACAGATACTCAAGTGGGACAAACGGTTCTTAGACATTTATTTGCTCATGAGCCTCCTCATATCCCACCTCCTTATTCTAACACTGCTCGCTAATCTATGCACAGCATGTGATCTAAGCAGATTCCACAAGCCTCAGAAGAGCTACATTACTCACCGTAATCGTATTTCTGATGCTTGTATCTGCTTAGATTCACATGCGACCCACCCTTCCTCCCCTCTGAGAGAAGGCGCATGGATGCTTGTAGTCTTATCTTCTATCTGCTTGGATTACCTGTACTCGCGCTACTCCTTATGCTACCTCATGTCACAAAGAAAAAGCACAATCTGGGTCCTAGACGCGTGAGGGATCATGGGTACAGTGGACGTCACACTAGGGATAGTATTACTGGCACGCCCTGTGTCGATGCCCATTTTCGAGTTTCGAAAAACAAACTGTAATATTCCGCAACTTCCACTAGATGTCGGCCTATGCACAGCATGTGAATCTAAGCAGATACAAGCATCAGAAATACGATTACGGTGAGTTTTTTAATATATAATTCTCCCACATATATCATCATTGTCTAACCATCTCTCCCCATCAAAAAACCTCTGCAGTCTCCTCCATCTTGCTTCCCTTATCCCAGAACAAGATAGCAAAAGTTTAGTTGTATGTTTGGAGTTTATATCACAGTTCTGACCTTTATCAGACGGGAAGCCAATCTTATCGCGAATATGAAGGTTTTCCAAGTCTGCAATACTGTAACGCTCACCTGATTCCCGTAGAGGCGCCGGTCTTGACTGGGCGTATACCGTATCTTCAAAGGTGATGTGTAACACACGGCTGGCTCTTTGGGCTGGACCTCTGTGCACTGTATGTCTGACTCGAAGGGTAAGATGTCTTAGGTAAGTGAACGCCGTGCTCTCCATCTGCCTCGGGGCAGGGTGCTGTAACCAGTTTCTTCACTGGATAAGGGGAGCAGGCCTCTTGACTTCAGAGGACTGCTGTCCGTCGTTTACTGCACGAACGGTAAGTTTCGAGTAATTCTAATGTCTTTAGTAATGTCTCTTGTTTTGCAGGGTTCCGGCGATGGCGGATGACGGGCTGAAGTGAGTTGAAGATGGAGCCCGTGTGATGAATAGAAGCGCCTGGAAGCACGTAAGTAAGCGCTTGTTGCCTGCTTCACGATGCGCTCTAACTGTCTTTTTATTTTGCAGGTACAAGTTCGGAGCGGCTGCAGGGTGCCGGAATACCCACTGGGTTAGATGTGGAAAGGAGTAATGGCACGTGAGTATTAAAGTTCCCCAATGTCTTTAAACGCACCTTGTTTTGTCTTTCAGTTGCGGGATGCAGCGCCGAAGGCCTCCGGAGCGTGCGAAGAGTTGGTAAGCTTTTGTCTTTCAGATGCCGGAATGCAGTGCGAGGCGTGGTGACAGCCGATGGACCAGGTAAGTGAAGCGCTGTCACTGAAGACCGTAATGCTAACCTGTTCTTTCTTGTCTTTATAGGTGTTGCTGAAGACTGGATTCAGGATCGTAAGCCTTTTCCCTTAGGCCCAGGATCAGATGCAGAAGACACGATGAGCGTTCTGCTGCAGAGGATGCAGAATAACGCAAAGCTAGATTCATCCATCGGGTGTGGTTTAAATAGCCTCCTGTAGTGCTTAGGTGTCTCCTTCCACAGCCACGCCTAGGTAAGAAAAGAGTTCCTGCTTTCCAGAAGAGTTCCAGTGTTCTGAACCTAGGGAGTGGCTCCTGCCCCACCCAACAGGAAAAGTAGTTCCAAACAGAAGAGGATCAGAGGCTCAACTGGCAGGCAAGTAAGCGGCATGGTCTGCTGCAGGTAAGTCCACCCAAGCATTATGAGCCCGGCGCTTCCAGCGCTGGGACTGGGCATATTTATGAGCCTGGTGCCACTGGCGCCAGGACTGGGTCCAAAAGGTCCCAATTGGGACTGGTTGGCACTCGGAACCTGGGTTATGGATCTGCTTCCAAGGGAGTTGGGAAAACCCTGACCTTTTGGAAGCAGAGATCATGACAAATACATTTAGCTTGAATCGAAAAAAAAAATGCAACCTAGCCTTAGGGTCAGGGAATTTTTGTAAATAGACCGGTAGCTGAGCTCTGGGTTTGTCATAGGCTGAAAAGTTTGTAGAAAGCTTTGCTGAGCATAATCGGAGCCTCTGAGTCTTGACATAGAATTTGCGTGGAGTGTTATTTCTCGAACTAAAAGAATTTATAATGGTGTTGTGTCGTGAGGAACAGGATTTTCCGGTGAATGTTGGAAGGCCAATTTGATGTCGGACACGATCCAGGTGTACCAAGTTAATTTGTAGTTTAGAATGAACGTATGATCAGTTAAAGGCAAGCTAGTTCATAATAAATCTAGCTCTCGCATCCCATTGTTCATAAGGGAGACAGTTAACCTTCCAAAGCATTCTTTTTGGGCCTGCACCTCACCCAAAGCCCATCTCCATCCTTCCACCTCCACACCTGCATCAGGCCAGAACTTTCCAACTATGCTAGTTCTTGTAGCCGGTAAGAGCGCTCAGCGGGTTGAGCGCTCCTTGCTGCGATCTGCAGGTTCGAATCCCAGCAAGGCCAACTCAGCCTTTTCGTCCTTTTGAGGTTGATAAATGAGTACCAACTTTGGTTGGGTTGATCAATGTATCTAAATATGTTCTATAAACAGTTTTTAAGTGTAAGCACTATATAAATAACAAAAAAAACCACTAAAAAATGCAATGACATTGCTATTTTGAATAATTGCATAGCGTATCTTTTTTTTTAATTTAAATTTCTTTTTTTTTTTTACACTTCTTTGTACTCTTACGTCCTGTCCCCTTTCCTCCATACTGTAAGGGGAGACAGAACCTTTTCAGCAGAAAAAAATCTTCTTCCCCTTTAAATTTAGAGGTGCGTGGCCCTGGAAGCATGCGTTCGCCTGACTCTGCCCACCATCTCCACTCCTCAGTCCCCTTTTCCACGTCGATGGGAACGGGCCAAATTCACCAGTGCTCCTGAGTTTGGCTTCGGCCATGTAATTCCATGCACGGATACTTCTCTTCTGTCTTTTTATCATTCAGGTATTCGGTCCTCAGGCGTCAAGCTCCTCCCCGGCGCATGTCGATTTCTACAGGGTTCAGCAGGGTCCATCCTGCGACGGGCTCTTTCCACCTTCAGACCCCCGTGCCCTCTCCCTACTTTGCCTTGGCCCAGACCACGGCTGGCAAGCTTGTACCGCGTGCGTCGCGCTTTCCTCAACGTCTCTGAAGAACAGACTAGCCAGGTGGAGGGAGCTCTTCCATAGATCGCCTGCAGAAGACCTGAAGGACTTAGTCAATCATCGATCCAGGCCAAAGGTAGGGCCAATCTTTTCCATCGCACCCCGCAAGGGAGACTCCTTCCAGGGACTCTC
This sequence comes from Ambystoma mexicanum, assembly GCF_040938575.1. Lineage (NCBI taxonomy): Eukaryota > Metazoa > Chordata > Amphibia > Caudata > Ambystomatidae > Ambystoma > Ambystoma mexicanum. The sequence goes on from NC_090923.1 coordinate 653,030,895, forward strand.
CTGCACGGGAGTAACCGCTCCGGTTTTCATACCACCACGAGTACCGAGGCTAGGTCAGCTACCGGCCGCAGGCTGAAGGGTCAGTAGATGCTCCTGGTGACCATGCTGAGGGACCAGAAGGTTCTTTTACCGGGACCTGGTGTGTTCTAGTACCAGCACACGTACCGAGGCAAGCCCAGCTACCAGCCTCACGGCCGAGTGAGGTCTCAGGATCATTCAGGTACCAGCGCAGATGGACTACAAGGTTCTTTTACTGGGGTTAGTCCTGAGGTGCAATACCCTAGTACCGGCATGTTCGAGAGGGAGCCTTCATGCAGCACGACCGGCAGCTCTGCCGAGGGCAATACGCCTTCCAGGTCACGGCCTGAGGTGCGGGATAGGCCTTTTGTTCCAACACCAAGCGTCTTGGGTGGGGCTGGGTCCAGATAGCCTGGCAACGCGACTTCGGCACGCAGCTCGAAAAAATGGCCACTGTGCCAGACAAGATGGCCTCTCATCCAATACCTCCTCTTGCGGAGCGGGTGGAGGGGAGTCACAAGGGGAGACTGGCATCCACTAGTCTATGCATCAACAGCGCAGGGCAGCTTTCCCCTGCACCGCGGGCTGAGTGTGCCCTGCCCCCAGCTGCCCTTGGCCACTCCGATATCACCATCACCTGCCGCGTCTACAGCCTCTTAGGACTGGCTCTTTGAAAGGTTCCTGGGGCTGATGCGAACTCCAGAGGAGGGCCATCCTCCAGGATGCCATCAGACACATGCTCCCTCAGGACACCCCACCTGCATCCATAGTCATTTCTCCGGTGCCTTGGGCCCCAGCGCAGACGCTGCTGCCCCAGTCGGCTCTTCCGATTCCAGCTCTCCTCCCTCGCACAGTACAGGTAGTTCCACACCAGCCTCTGCAGCAGCAGCAGCCGCCGGCTCTGGTCTCCACTCCGCAGCCCATGGCGCTCGGCACTCCTCGACCTGCTTCGGATCCCCCAAGCCCGGTGGACACTGATGTGGAGGAGGGCCCTGACACGCCATCTTCAGCCGGGGTCTTCCTTGAAAGCCTCAAAGGTTTGGCAGAGTATTTGGGCATTCCTCGGCCCGAGGTAGATCGGCCCCAGGAGGGGGGGGTTCTTAGCAGACGCTCTAACCCCAAGACCCCCTACCAGAAACCGGCATCCCGATGCAGAAGGACTTTGTTGCCCTGGCCAACAAGGGGTGGCTCAAGCCGCACTCGGTCCAGCCTGTCACTCTGCGCCTCGTCGCCAGGTATTGGCAGATGGAGGGGAACACATTCTTGCTTTCAGTGCTCTACAGGCTGGTAGCGCAGGACATTATGGAGTCCTCCGGGGCCCACATCGATGCTTTTGCCCGGGCCCACTGCATTGCCACTGACATGAGGATGCCGGCCTGGGGCTCTTAAGTTAATCCCGGGGTCCAGGAAACTTATATTGAACCTTCCCTTCGAGGGCAGCAACCTTGTCCACTCCAACACGGAGGAGGAATTGGATAAAAGGAGGAACAGCTCGAACACAGCAAGGTCTAAATCTCTTCTTATGAAGGCCACGCCCAAGATCTCACCCAGTCGCAGCCACGCTTCAACCGGGGTGGGCGTTTGGCGGGTTCTGAAGCTTCCTGGGTGGAAGTCCAGAGGACCCTAAAGTTCTCAGAGCCCGCATCAGAGGAGACAACAAAGGAGGGGGATGGATAAGGGGCTCTTCCAATCCACCTCCTCTGCAACAGCCTTAAAAAAAAAAGGGGGGGCATGGCATGCCCCTATGTGTCCCCTGTGGGAAGCAATTTTGGCACCTGCATCCTCTTCGTAGTCTCCACGGGGTACCGTCCTCTCCCACAGGTGGGACAGCAACTCTGCTGGCGGAGTCCGGTCGCTCGTCGAGAGCCATGCTGTCGAAGCCCCAACCTCACAGCGAGGCCTGGGAATTTAGGCCAGGATTTTTGCCATACAGAAAAACCACCAGGCCGGTCTGAGAGAGGTATTGGACCTTTCCACCCTCAATCTCCCTCTCTGCAAAAAGTCAGGGTTGTTATGCCAGCACTTATCGTGGAAACACTGGTCAGGGGAGAATGGATGTGCTCCCTGGATCTGAAGCACGCCTACCCATACGTCCCGATTGGGCAGCTGCTGGGTTTTTTACTACGCTTCAGGTTCGCAGGGTTTCCATTTCCGTTTCCAATACAAGGTGCTACCCTTCAGGCCTCAACTCGGCTCCCAAGGTTTTTACCAGGTTGGTGAATACAGGCCACCACACCTACCCATACCTGGATGACTGGCTTGCCCGGGTCACCTCTCCGGAAGCGGTTCAGCATACTGCCTCCGCACTAGGGCACACTCCACGACCTGGGGTTCACTATCAATCTCAAGCTGCATCCCATGCAGAGCCTGAACTTCCTGGGCCTCATCTGGGGCACGAGCTCTGTGAGAGTCTTTCCCTCAGAGTACACCGCAGCCTGGTGGTGCCAACACCTACTGGGGCTTGGAGCAACGGTACTTTTTGACTGTGGCCCACACAAGACTCAGGATGCAGAGATCACAGTTGTACTTCGCAGCCTCATGGAATCAGGAGAAGGGCTCCCGAGAGGAGCCAGTCAACATTCCTCCCTTTTGCCTTTTGGACCTCCAATGGTGGTCCGGACTTCAACCTGAGGCAGGGCAGGACCTTCTGGCATCCGGCTCCTCAGGTTAGTTAACACAGACTCTTCCCTAGAGGGCAGGGGAGCCACCCAGGACAACCACAGCGTCCATGGAGTCTGGACTCTGCAGGGGTCCCACATCAATTGGCTGGAATTGAAGGCCATATGGTTGGCTCTCAAGGCCTTCCTCTTATCGAGGGCATTCCAGTTCTCCAGCATGGGGTCTGGCATGGATTCACATGCTCATGAATATTCCCCGTCGTCAGGCTGGGAATCCTCGGTAAAGAAAAAACCAGTATCAGTTTCGTTTCTGATCTGTCTTTCGTAGTAACAACCAATCACTGGTCTCTGCGTCATACTGACCACAGCCAATGACTGCCCTCTACCTAAGCACCGCCTCTGGCAGCCATCTTCAGATTTTTACCGCACGTTCATGTGTTGGGATCCTCGTGCTATTGCTCTCGAGCGTTAGTGCTATTTTTCGCGCTTTTTCACAAAAAACTTCGATTCTTTCGGTCAAAAGAGCCTCAAGCTCCACCGATCCTACATCCGATCAACGGGGACCCGTGTCGGATTCGTCTGTGCCCCTCAAGGGTGAAGATTTCGTCGAGCTACACTTCGGAGGACTCCAGAAGTTTCTCAGGCCCATCTCGGACATGGCCCAGGAGAAGGGAAGCTCGACGCCCGGAAAGCTGTTCAGGGTCTGCCCTGGATGCCAGCTTCAGAATGTCTTTGAGGACGAACACTCCTTTTGTCTGTACTGCCTACATGAGGACAAGACGCACGTGGAGAAGGACTGTGCGTTTTGCGGCAATATGTCGGAGCGGACCATGAAGGACCGCCATCAACGTCTGGCCAACTGGCTGGAAGGGAAGAGCCCGTCAGGCGAGAAGAAGAAGAAATCCAAGCGGTCTTCTAAGACCTTTGAGGACGCCCCGGCGACGGGGGTCCAACACAAGGCCAAGCACCGCGAGTCCGCTGGCACCGGGAGCGCTGAACGGTCGGGCTCTACGGGCGCCAGGCAGGGCGCATCCTCCCCGGCACCATCAACCACAAGCCAACGCTCTGGTTCGGGTAAGAGGAAGGCCGAGCACCCGGCGAAGCTCCTGGAGAGGCCCCGGTCGAGCTCGAAGGCTCCATCGGAGGGAGAGCGAGGCAGTGACCCTCCCCCCAAAGAGAAGGCGGTGAGCGCACCTAAGGTGGTGAAAGCCTTAATCCATCCGGCCAAGGCCTCTATCGAGGCAGTCGCGGCGGCCCTGGCTCAGCCTGTGGAGGCTACACCAGTGGTGGCGACCTCGGGGCTCAGTCTCCCTGCCACCGCGGAGGGAGTCCTCTTTTATGCCCATCGACAGGACCCCCGTGAAACCTCCGACGGAGAAGAAAAAGGGCGGGCAGGAGGTCGTCGTGGATTCGGCCTCAACCTCTGAGGAAGAGCTGATCGAAGTCTTAAGCCACGGCGTTGGCGTGGAAGAAGATCAGCCCGTCGGGAGGGACCCCGACATGGGAGACGACGATAACGTCGAGGGTGCCGACGGGGCCCCTGACCGCCCGTTGGAATCCCCTCAACCAGTGCTGCAAGACTACTCGGCGGCCATTTTGTTGGCTATACAGTCGTTATGCTCGGAGATAAGGACGAGACTGCCGTTACCACCAGCGATGGAACCGCTCCCTTCTGGGAGCCCTCCCCCTAGGAGAAGGATTCATCCTCCAGCTCCTTTTTCAGCCATCGTGCCCTGTTCAGCCCTCCTCCCCGTCCATGACTCGTGGGGATGATACGGGGACTGACACGGCCGCGACACGGCCGCGACGGGTACGGACGACGAGGTTTACGACGAGGATCTGCCGTCGTCACCTCCCACCCGGGCTTCCCCGCCCGACGAGATTGGATCGTTTCACTCCATGATCGCCAGGGCATCCGAGCTTTTCCAGCTCTGCCTGGAAGAGAAGAAGGAAGGTTTCCTTTATCAACGGCGCGAGGCCAAGAGGAAGACGGTCCTCTCCGTACCTCTACTGGACGATATTTGGAATGAGGGCCTCGCCCTCCTCAAGAACCCATCCACGACGCCGGCTAGAAGGGATCGGTACGAGAAGTACCGGGTCCCGGACGCGGCCCCCTTGTGCCTTCGGGCACAGCCGACCCCGGACTCGGTCGTCTCCGCGGCGGCCAGGAAGAAAGCGGGGGGGTGCAGCCTCTAGGTCGACCTCCCCGCCGGACGGCGAGGGAAAGAAATTGGATACGATGGGACGCAGGGTCATCTCGTCTGCAGCGACGACGATTAAGGCGGCCAACGCCTTGGCTATCGTAGCCCGCTATGACAGGGAGTTGTGGTACAAACTGGCCCCCATGCTGGACTTCCTACCGGACGACAAGAGGGCGGATGCCCTAGAGATCTTGCAGGAAGGAGAGGTGGTGTCAGACCACGCCATTACGATTGCGACGGACATCGCTAACACTGGATTTTGCCAGTTGGGCAACGGCGTGTGCCTTAGGCGGCGTGGATGGCTCAAGGCTACTGACTTCCGTCAGGACGTGCAGACCAGAGTCTTGGACATGCCGTTCGACGGAAACAACCTGTTTGGGAAAACAGTGGACGATTCCCTTCAAGCCATCAAGGCAGACACAGAGACGGCCCGGGCTCTTGGGGTTCTCCAGCAACGGCGGCCGCCCTTTCGGAGCGGCGGAGGCAAACAGGGTGCCTCCAAAGGTTCCGGCGGCGGATTTTCCACCTACCGTCAAGCGGCCCGTTCGTCGTCGCAGGAAGCTTACAGGGGACGAGGCAAGTCAGGCGAACCCCGCCGTCGTCGCCAAGGAGGTCAAGGCGGCAAAGCCTCGTCGAAGCAGGACTGAACCGGCCGTGGGGTCGGGCCTCCACCGAAGCACCCCGGTGGGAGGCCAGCTGGCGAGCTTCGTCAGCGTGTGGGAGTCCATCTCCACCGACCGTTGGGTGCTGGACGCCCTAGCCCAGGGTCACGCGCTAGAGTTTCTAATGAGCTGCCCGCGCGTCCCCCCTGCGGACAGGAAAGAACATCATCACGTCCCTCAACTTCTCTTGGAGGTAAAGGCGATGCTCAGGAAGGGCGCCATCGAGCTCGTCCCAAAGAGGCTTCGGGGCTCCGGAGTTTACTCAAGATACTTCCTCGTGAAGAATAAGACGGGAGGATGGCGTCCCATCCTGGACCTACGACGACTGAATAAATTCATCAAGGCACAGAAGTTCCGGATGGTCACCCTCCAACACGTCCTTGGTCAGCTGGAGGAGGGCGATTTCCTGTCGTCGTTGGATTTGGAGGATGCCTACTTCCATATTCCCATCCTAAAGGGACACCGAAAGTTTCTCAGGTTCGTGGTCCAAGGGCGTCACTATCAGTTCAGAGCCCTTCCCTTCGGATTGAGGTCGGCACCCAGGGTGTTCACCAAGTGCCTCGCACCGGTGGCGGCGCAGCTGCGCCGAGAGGGGATCCACGTCTACCCCTACCTGGACGACTGGCTCATCCGAGCGAAGACGAAGGAGCTCGCCGTGGAGCACACGGCAAGGACCGTCCAACTTCTCACGGACCTGGGATTCTCCATAAACTACGCCAAGTCCCACCTGGTGCCCGCGCAAGACGCACTATTTCTGGTAGCGAAGCACGACACAGTGTCGCTTCTGGCCTATCCGTCGGAGGAAAGGACGAGGGCCATTTTGGGCAAGGTGCAGCGGATGCTGGTTGCGGACGCGGCCAGAGTGAGGTCCATCAAGTCCCTCCTCGGAATGATGTCTTCTTGCACTTACCTCATCCCCCTGTGCAGGCTCCGGATGCGCCCGTTGCAGGAGTTCCTGGACGCGCGCTGGATCCAGACGACGGGCAGCTTCGAGGAGAGGATCACACTCGACGAGAGTTTCCGGCGAGCGATCTGGTGGTGGGGCACCCGCGCGCATCTGACGGCGGGCATGGACTTCCAGACCCCCGGCCACCAGGAGACAGTGACCACGGATGCCTCCCTGGCAGGGTGGGGAGCGCACACCGAAAATCTGCACGCGAGAGGCCTTTGGCTCCCGACGGAGAAGTCCCTCCAGATCAACGTCCTGGAGCTCCGTGCAGTGTTTTGGGCCCTCAAGTCCTTCCTTCCATCCCTCAAGGGCAAGGTGGTGAGGATCTTCACCGACAACACCACCACCATGTTCTACATCAGGAAACAGGGCGGAACCAGGACCCCAGCCCTGTCCAGGGAGGCGCAGGATCTGTAGCATTGGGCCGTCGCCCAAGGGATGTTTCTGGTGCCGTTTCATCTGGCAGGGATAAAAAACACCATCGCCGACTCACTCAGCAGGGAGCTGCGCTCGTGCCACGAGTGGGAACTACGACAGAATCTAGTGGACTGCCTCTTCCGACGGTGGGGCACACCCCAGATTGATCTGTTCGCGACGGCGACGAACTCCAAGTGCCGGAGGTTCGCCAGCAGGTTTCCCCAGCCAAGGAGCATGGACGATGCTTTCTCGTTCCCCTGGAAGGGACTGTTTCTATACGCGTTCCCTCCATTGCCATTGCTGATCCGGCTCATCAACCAGCTCAAGAGGTCACGGTGCAGGATGATCCTCGTCGCACCTGCGTGGCCGAGGCAGATATGGTTCCCGGACCTTCTGGACTTGTCCCCGTCAATAAAGCTGCCAGTGGACGAGGATCTTCTCTCCAGGGAAGGAGGCGCCATCCTCCATCACGACCCGAAGTCGCTGAACTTGCAGGCCTGGCTCCTGCAGCGTTAGAGTTTGGAGGATACGACATACCGGCCGACTGCAGAGAGGTTCTTGCAAAGGCCAGGGCGTCCTCAACTCTTAAATGCTACGGAAACAAATGGAAGAGGTTCTCTGTCTGGTGCCACGCACAGAAGATTAACCCTCTACGGATTACGGCTCCCCAAGTACTACCGTACCTACTGACGCTGGCCAAGGCTGGACTGGCGCACGCGTCCATCAAGATTCATCTTGCTGCGATCTCCCGATACACCAGAACCACGGGGCGGACGTCTTTGTGGTCTCATCGTCTGGTGAAAGCGTTCATGAAGGGACTGTTCAGATCGTTCCCGCCGGTGAAGGCTCCGGCCCCGGCGTGGGAGCTCAACGTGGTGCTGACCAAGCTCATGGGACCTCCGTTCGAGCCTCTGCACTCGGCTCAGTTGAAGTTCTTGTCGTGGAAAACAGCGTTTCTTGTGGCCATCACCTCCGCACGACGGGTGGGAGTGATCCAGGCCCTTTCCTGCAAGGCCCCGTACTTGACTTTTCACGACACGAGGGTAGTGCTCAGGACGCACCCCTCCTTCATGCCCAAGGTGCCGTCGGACTTCCACCTCAACGAACCCTTGGTGTTGCCTGTTTTCTTCCCGTCGCCTTCGTCGCCGGCTGAAAGGACTTTGCACTCGCTGGATGTGGCTAGAGCGCTGAAGTTCTACGTGGACCGCACAAAGTGTTTTCGGAAGACGTCACAACTCTTTGTGAACTTTGGACCTGTCAATCAGGGGAAGGCTCTCTCGAAGGCTTCCATTTCCAGATGGCTCTCCGGCTGTATCATGTACTGTCATCGGTTGGCAAACCGACCGCTGCCTGGCAGTCCGAGAGCCCATTCCACCAGAGCGATCGCAGCTACCACGGCGTTCCTATCTGGTGTGCCCTTGCTGGACATCTGCAGGGCTGCTACGTGGAGGTCGACGCACACCTTCACGAAATTCTACTGCGTCGATCGGGATTCCAGGGTCGGCCAAGCAGTGCTGCGCAACCTGTTCGCCTAAGGTGAGCCTGGTGTGGAGGTAAGAATTGCTTAATGTTGAGTTTGATGTAATGCTTAATGTTGAGCCTTTGCCACCTCCCGTGGTTGTGCATGTGTGTACTGCTATGTATTCTTTATTCATGAGCATGTGAATCCATGCCAGACCCCATGCTGGAGAAGGAACAAGTTACTTACCTGTAACTGTTGTTCTCAAGCATGGGTCTGGCATGGATTCACATGCGAACCCTCCCGCCTACCCCTCTGCGGCTCTTCACTTGGTCATACTGCCACTTCACGTGCTACCAAATCTGAAGATGGCTGCCAGAGGCGGGGCTTAGGTAGAGGGCAGTCATTGGCTGTGGTCAGTATGACGCAGAGATCAGTGATTGGTTACTACTACGAAAGACAGATCAGAAACGAAACTGATACTGATTTTTTCTTTACCGAGGATTCCCAGCCTGACGACGGGGAATATTCATGAGCATGTGAATCCATGCCAGACCCATGCTGGAGAACAACAGTTACAGGTAAGTAACTTGTTCCTTTTTGGTGCTAAGAATGGCAAGCCCCACCCCCAAAACCGACGTTTATTAAGGATATTCAGTCATAAGATCATTGCTTGTATGGGGACCCACAGTGTAGTTGGGAGTCCATGTCTCTCATAAACATCTGCAATATAATTACAGCAACAGATTTGTAGTTTTTCTAATTGAGTTACCTCACTAATCTGCTGTAGGCACCTGTTTGAGTTGAGCTGCCTGCTAAAGCCAGCACACACAGTAGAAAAGGAACCTCTGACTTCCTTAGAATTCAGTCTGCTACTTTTTAACACTCGATGGTTCATTTGTTTATTCTCCAGCATAGGTCTGGCATGGATTCACATACGAACCCTCTTTCCTGCCCCTTTTCGGCTCTTCTTGGTCATACTGCCACTTTATGTGATTACCAAATCTGAAGATGGCTGCCAGAGGGGGTTGGGAAGAGGACTGTGGACAGTATGACCAGTGATTGGTTTAGAGGCGGACAGTTTGTAAGTGAATGTGAAACTGTTTTTCTTTTGGCCTGACAACAGGGAATATTCATGAGCATGTGAATCCAAGCCAGACCCATGCTGGAGAACAATAGTTACGGGTAAGTAACTTGTTCCTTCCTTTACTATGAACTGTCTTTCACTTGTCGGTTATAAATGATTAAGGAGACATTTTATGGTAGTTTTCCTTTAGTGCACCGCCTGGTTTGGGGTTAGAGCAGTCGCAGTTTTTAAAGAATCACCACAAAGCAATATTTTGAGGGTATTTTTAGTAAGCATCTTTGGCCTCATTCCTCTATCTGATCATGAAGGTGATGCAATATCATTATAATGGGACGATATGCTCCGAGGTGGTGGGCCGACCCTGTAGGTAACGGCCCGCCACCCAATTAAGGGCCTGAACTCAGCCAAGGTCACTTAACGAGGGTGCTGTAACGGGAGGGTCGGCACACCATCGAGTGGCAAATCGCCATTGGCATCTGTGTAGTTGGCTGTAACTTGCCATTCTTGTTTGCATTCACTGCTGCTGTCTGGAGGACTGTTTTTTTTCATGAACATGGACTTGCAGAGAGCTGCACTGCGTGGCATTGGGCAGCGCTAGAAAGGTATGTTTCTTATTTTACTTTTCTACAAAAAGTTACAAAACTACACAAGTGCTAATTGGTGAGGTGGGAACGGTGAACTGGGAGCTGGCTGCTCGGGCAGCATCGAACGTGGGCCATACAGTACAGGCCGCGTTCCGAGCCACCTAATTGGCCAACAGCGCCATCCAGGGTGGCAGGGGCTACTTTTGGCTTTGCACGTCAGCTGATTGGTGCCTTACACGCATTGCTATGTGAGATTAACTTTGAGTGTTTGGGAATGATGCTAATAAATAAATAAATAATTGGGACACATTGTAAACATAATGGAGCATACATTAAGGCCAAAAAGTTGTCTGCCCACACCTTGTGGGATTTACATTTGTAGTGCTGGGTGTATTTGCTGCTGGTTATCCCAGCAGTAGCTTCTGCTTACTGGGTTGTGCCCGACACAGGAGCTGGGTTTAGCTCCTGCGCATCGAGCCCTCATTTTGAACCCTGCCTGTAGGGTAAATCCATAAATAAAGCCCATGCGGCTGCATTCTTCCCATACACATTAGTCTGTGTCTGTTGTTGAGCACAGGACGGTAGAGGGCTGTCACAATGGACAGTGGGTCACGGGGAACATTTGAGTGCGTAACATTTGTGTCGAATTCGTCATGTGTTGGATGTCGCGGCCATGAGTGATTGCCTTAGTCTTTGCATTAACGGAATTACGGTCCAAGTCACGGCCATCAACAGCTCATAGTCCCACAGAACAGCCTCTGGTATCTAGAAAGTCGGAGCCTGCCACGTTCATAGTAGGACACAAGTTGCATTCGTAGAAATGGGGTCGGTATTAGCCCCTTGGATGGCAATTTATTTTGCAGCTTTCTGATTGTAGGAATTTCACCCCTCCCCAATGTTAAACTTGTCTTTCACTGTATGCGTAAGAGGCAGAGACTGGAATTGCTGGTTTCCTCTCCTGCTCGGCGAGTCGCGGCTGGAATGTGGAGCCACTGTGCTGCATTTTTCTGTAGTGTGCAATGCCTCCGAAAAGTGTAGAAATGTTGCTAACGCCCTCCCCCACCATTTCAAATCCAAGGCTGGATTTTTACAACACGATCTATCCGAGCTTTCTCAAACGTGTCATCCGGCAGCTACAATTGCTAACAGAATATAGCTACCAGTGCCGGAAATGAGGAAAACAAATTATTGGGGGAACGGTCACCTTTTTGGAGGGGCTTGGCTGTGGGAAGGAAGGGCGGGGCTTAGGGGCCTGGTCCACGGCAAGGTTGCAACACAGATCTCTTCATGTCATATAGTGATTCAGTAAAACGCACTTTTAAGTGAATAATGGACTCTCCTGTTTTGATTGTTCACAATATTCACCCCAATAAGGAGAGGTCCGTAAATTGCACGGCATATATACTAATGAGGACGTCTGCAACACTATTTGAGCCTTTGGCATGTTCTGCCTGCAGTGCCGATCGAATCTTCTGAAAACTCGTTGAAAAAAGGGTTACTCGTGCGGGAAATGTAACGAGCAGACTCCATGGCGAGTATTCTGAAAGCGGTCTGCTCGTTAAGGACCTGGGATGGTCATGCGCAGGCCCCTGGGAGTGGGATGGTTACGTTTCCGGCAAGATGTTTTTGCCGGCCCATTCCCTGCCCATTAACACCAGACTGTTAATGGGACTGAACAGTAGGCACCATGTTTGTTTTGCTATAAGAATCCCCCTTGTCCAAGGCAGTGTTGAGCTAGCAGGCTTTTCTACTGCGTCAAATCTCTAACCAAGTAGTTTCAGAGCACCTAGACATGTCTGTGGAGTGGCGTAGTGAGCCCTTGACATGGTATTCAGACCTTGGTCTGCTGGAAGAAAAACAAGTATCGGCAATGCCAATAGTTTTGGTGTTAACGGTTTGCATTTTGCCTTTATAGGCACGAGGATGCAAGGAGGCGAGTGCAAAGTTTTAAAGGAGGATGCAGTGAGGGGTGCAGGTGCGCAATGGATTGAGCAGGGGAATCCAGTAGCAGAGGAAGACCTTGATAGAGGGTGCTGATGATGAGCAAGAGGAAATTTGATCAAGAAAGCGTGAGTGCGAAAGAGAACGTTATTGTGAGAGGAAGGATTAGAGACAAAGTAAGGGCTGAGAGCAAAGATGGGGGTTGGAGAAGACAGAATAAACTCGTGTTTTCTCTTTTTACAGTAAGCCTTTTCAACAAATGGGCTTTAGAGAGCGCATTTTCATGTTTATGCATCTGAGAGTCCTTCACCATGCCAGCTGTAAAAGAAGGTTGAGAACAGGGGATTTAAATGAGCCTCCAAGGTGCCCTTACGCATTCTGTAAGTGTTCTCACATTAAAGCTGGCAGTGTGCTTGCAGAGGACTTTCAAGTTACGATGCTACCACAGGAGACATGATTACCACCGGAGACACTACAGTTATCAACATTGTTACAAATGACACTGGAGCAACAGTGATATCACAAAAAGCACAGATGCCATGTTGTATCCCCTGTGATATGTATAGTACGCTACCAAACGAAACATGCTAATGACACACAATTCAATTAGAAAGGTTGGAGTGATGGCTTGAACCACCGCTGCATACTCGTGTAAGATAATACATCACACAGGAAGATGTCACCAGCACTACTAAGGTAGTAAGTCACTCTAAGACTCCACAAGACAAATATGTGACCTGTAGTGTCCGACGAGACACTAATCGCCTCCTTTACCTGCCAGCAGGTCCAGACCTCTGTTGCGCCATGAAACTGCATCCTCCAGCTACTACATGGTGAGTGGAAGTGGTGTCGGGACCCAAACCTTCTGAAGCCAGACAATGGGAGTGGGGGTTATGTACGAGAAGACTGGTGTGGGCTCATCGACACCAGGACAGAGTGTGCAAGAGTATTTTTACTGCCCTGTTATGGATCGTGGTAGTGAGATCGTGGTAGTGAGATCGTGTAGTGGTAGTGAGATCGTGGTAGTAAGGGAAGCATTCCCATAGTAGACCTGATCACCAGCAGACAGTTGCCAGGATTTGTACTTCACTCCTTGTTCTTGATTAGGCCCGTCCCTGTCTAGCCAGCTGCGTCCAGAATGGATCTCTGAACAAGCTCACCATCTCCCCCTCCTTATCCATCACATTTCCTTATCTCCTTCATAGCGTAAAAGTGCTGTGGTTTGGGTGCTTAGATGAAGATTGGAAACCATTGTTTTCAGTCAGTAGGGACAAGGTCGATGCAAGAAATGCTGTCGCACGTTGAGTATTCTTTCTGCTCGTGTATTACCCATTCTAGACCATAATGTGTATCTGGGACGCAAAGCCCCACTTGAAAAAAATCAAGGTCCAACTGGTGATTCAGCCATTTCATCGCCAAGCATCAGCAAGTTGCCATTCAACGCCATACTCCCGAACTCCCCCTTCTCCTTTACAGTACCAATGTTTTGGGCATTAGGTGGTGCTAGTGCCACCAAATGCTCCGAAACCAAAACATTAGCAAGGGAAAAGTGGGAAATATATGCTACGAAGGGAAGTGTTGATTCAGTGGTGGTAGACCGTTTTGTGATGGCACAGGTGCATGTCGGGCCTATTGAGGGAACGATGGTTCGCAAAGTGTTGAGTAGGAGTGCTTATAGCGGTTATAATTGGGTGGTATTTCAAAAACTGATTTAGACAATGGTAAATTAGTGCACAATTGTTGAATGCTTGAACCGGCTCCCACGATCTCTAGGCATAGCTATATGCCAGGAATGTCAATTCTATGGAAGGCAAGTATGGTGATTTGGACGGACTCCCCATGCTGTTATGTCAGTGGGAAAGCCACGAGGGCCCTAATTGGTTTGGCTGTTACCCGATGTTGATCCTAGAGGGTTGGGGAATGTAATCTTGCATACTCTCCAGCCCCACCAAGGCATGGCATTGCATTCTCGGGGGGGATTCAGATCCCATTTATGGACTGAAACCATACCCTTAGGGCTGTTTAAGCCTATAATGAGTCATTATCAGAAATCCCCAACAGAAGTATGCATGACTAACACTGTATTTAGTCTTTCTGAGAGCCCCTGTCATGCGGTACACCCACCAGCTCTCTGCAGAAGCACAGTTTAACACCCCACACCCTATTTTCAAAACTAGTGATTGAAATGAGGTAATTTGACCTTTGCAGTCGTAGGAAGACCCAGTGGATCACTTTCCTAAAGACGCTGAACATGGACGGAAACTCAGATGCCAAGATTGTGCCAATGCTGTGTACCAAAGAGGTGGGACCAAAAGCTAAGTGAAATCACTTGGATACCTCATTGAGACTTCCTACTGAACAAAGACAAATTACAAACAATTCGTCCAATGCAGAGTACCAAGACCAAGGAAGAAAATGTGCAAACCGTATGCAAGCAAAAAACTCTGCCTCAGCTGGTGGAGTCCAGAGAAGACCAGGCACCAGAGGACTTCTTCCTCACTGCTTCCTGCTGGAGCAGGGAGAAAACCACTTGATACATGGTTGTAACCTTGTTGGATGAACTGCTGACTACCCAGTCCCTGATACTAGGGGGTTAAGCCTGCCACAGATCCAGGAAGAGAGCACTCTAGTGAATGCTGATCAGCCAGGTCGTGTTGAGATGTGTCTATGGAGATACTGATGACCTGTTCTGGTGAGGCATAACCAAGCAAATACTGAAAGCCAGGTTGTGGAGAGATGTGTACATGAGAACCATGAGGTAATGGAGTAAAGACTAAGTTGATAGTAATGATCTGAAAGAAACCTGGCTGGGTCGTCCGAGGTTGGAAATAAATCCAACAACTCAACAAGAAAGGTTGAGAAACCAGGCTTGCAACTAAGACTATCTAGCATGACCAGAAGGCTGAGAAGCAAGTGGTCTGGGAGGGACCTAAAGGATCAGAGTGAAAGCTGGAAGATGAGGGCTCGGACTGAGTAAAACCTGTAAAGCTTCCAAGGAGTAGCTTCTTTTTTGTATTAGAGACCAGGGATGAATTTTGTAGATTAGGATTCGATTTATATTTTACTTTTCATTCGGGAGAGTAAGGACTCGTAACGCTCTGTTGGCCACATCATTTGGGGGAAGGGAGGGAGGGAAGGGAGAGATTGATTTTTATCTTCATCTCTCGGATGGTGAGTGGAATTGACAAATTTGGGTGTTGAGCGCTTAAAAAATGTTGCCCACACCATTGCCCCATATTGTCCGATCAGAGTTCTATCATCATTTTTCTTTTTTTCCATCCATCACTTTTCCACCCACTCACAGGTTCCTCTTATTTTCTCAAGTGTGGGATCGTCTTGCAGCCAGAGAGGTTTACAATTACACATTGGATTTTACAACAGGCTTTCCGTACTGCTGAAATCTCGCTTGCAGTTGCGCTTTATCAGAAGGGCACTGCAAAGTATGTCATTTCAAATCCCATTCTAAAAATGGTACATTTGGCTATTTTGCAGAAACTAGTTACGTGGTGTGAAAAACTTTGCCTGTTTCCATGCCCCCTCCCTCCTGACCACACACAAGCCACCGTTCTGGTGGTATCTAAATTCAGGAAAGCGACCAGACTGTGGAGCTGTCAATGTGAAAACCTCTCCGATTGGATTGCTTTACTGCATCAAGTCAGGACAATGTACATTTTAGAAAGCTCCTAAACCCCTCCCCCCTTTTTTCCTGCTAAATGTCCCACATTACCTGTATTGTCGCATGTTTTCTTTTCTTCGTCACTAGTATCCTGGGTCCTCATTGAGGCGTGAGTGCATATTTATTCTATTAACTGTATGTATATTCTGCCTTTGCAGTCTTTTTGATTTAATATCGGATCCCCATTTGTTTTAAGGTTCGGTTTGCCATCGATTCTGTCGTGATTTGTGTACTGTTGTGTGTGCGTTGTTGGGTGTTTCAGATTGGCTATTATTGCTGCTTAATTCTGTGGTACTCGCTGACCACAGGGAACCCTTGGCGGCTGCCACCTTTTTAGTGGCGATGAACACTGGCCAAGATGCACCTGCACCTTCCCTCTCACATTTCCAGACTTCTGTATTAGATAACATTCACGCAGTGGGAGCTAGAAAGAGAGATGGTAGAGGGAGACGGGAAGGGACATCATGTGAGGTCATACGCCCTAGGTACCAAGCCCTCTTTGTTTGCTGCTTTGACAACCCCCCATGGAGTTGGAAGGAGAGTGTATTGGTATGCGGGACATGTTACACAAGTTTATGATGAAAGATAACGCTGTTGAGGGTCATTGACCCGTAATGTTAAAAACGGAACAGTTGCAATCGTGATTAAATGGGAAATGTATTGGCATCACTGGTAGGCCAAGGTGAGGTTGTATGGCCAGAGCATCAAGGAAAACCCATGCAGCTAGCTGGAAGTTGCTTCAGCCAAGCAGTGACTGAGTAGTCCTCGTGGTCTAAGAAACTAGAGGAATTGCTCGAAAAAGGTGCACCTCTCGTTCGTACAAACTAGTGACCTTGTTGGGAAATGTTACTGTATGGAAAGAAAGGGAAATGTTAATAAGGAGTCTTGCAGTGGGTTTTGGAACCGCTCCACAAAGGTCCTTAATTGGCAGGTGAACACTCAAGGTCGGTGGACCACAAGATTGAAAGTTTATTTGGGGCAGCTGCTACACATTTATTCAAAGGTGGTCCAGAGGAAGCTTTTATATTCCCGATGGGGTGATGCCTAATAAAGAGATACAGAATGTGAGCTCATCCACACACAAGGGAACTAATACTTGATAGAACAGCCCAGGACGCTCTTTAACCTACACCACTCTGACGAGACATTGGGCTTCGTGCCGAACTACGCAGGAATTAAAAACCTTAAATAAACTAGTGTATGAGCTGGGGGTATCTTTGGTGCCAAAAAACAAAGCACATGCACCAAGCGCACTAACTTTGAACTAGAAAAGAATATGATGGAAGGCATATATAGACTGCTTCTAAAGAAAGTTGCATTTGCAGAGAGCATAAAGGGGCTTTATCCAAGGACCACGCAACACTCATTGAAATGTGGGTAGTGCTAGGGGCGCTCAGTTTCTCAGCAATGGTGATCACAGTTGGCAGGGCTCATGTGGGATGGTTGGCATGTACAGTGGCAGGTATGGTAGACAATCTTATGCATTTGGAAAGCATGGGCTAGGGGCATGTCGGGCTCTGGCTTGGTGTAGGTTGGCATGATCCAACAAAGGGCACAAAAAAGGTGGTGCTAAAACATAAATGTAGTGGACATTTTTCACACTGCACACCTGGCCAGATGCCCCGGCTGACAATTTGATGTGAGAACCAGGTGGTAGTACACTACATAAAAGATGTAAGTGCCCCCTGTCCTACTTTAGACAATTGGTGAAAGTGTGACGTGCACAATCTAGCAGCAGATACGGTTTCTTATTTACTGATACATTTATTGTGGCAGGCTTTTGACGAAAAGCTTTATTAAGTAGTAGTTTGGTAGAGAGATGTAAGGAACTAGCTGAGTGGGCATTGTCCAAAGGGGGCACGAGAAGTTACTGTAGGAGGTGTTTTGGCCACTTTCACGAGGTGTCTGCAGAAGTGGGTTTGGGGGGGATGGGAGGGTGCAAGATGAAGAAAGGTATGTGAGCTCTGGCCAAAAGGCGGTGGGAAGCGACATTTGGCGACTATGGCCTTCAATGCAATACTATTGAACAAATGAGATGGCCAATTTCAGTTAGTATTTCACTGGTCTTCTGGCAGGGTTACATACACCAAAGTGCTCCACCTTAATGATTGATTATCTTAATAGGTGGAAGGGGAACTCTTCTGACAAGGAGGCACTATCATCAGAACAATCTTTAAAAGAAAATGTGTTGGCTCACTGTTGCCGACAACTACCTCTAAGGGTAATACATTAGATTGGGTTACATCTATAAACTTGCAGGTTCACCCCATTGCTACCGAACCTTGTTTGGTCCGACCACTTTTTTTTGTCACTTTGCATATACTACTGCCAGAGAGGCAGTCCACGAGAAACAATGTGCCTAAGATAATCACTAGTAGGAACTTAAAGTACGGCAGGAAGACTTATATGAATCTATACGAAATATAATGGAAAGCACCACCGATTCTGACTATACGCATATCTTGGCTGCAAAATATGACCGGGAACTGAAGGAAATGCTGCAGAATAGCACCAATGAAGACCAAGAAGGTTAGGAATCGACTGAATCATCACAATTGGTTCTCAAACTTTTTTCATTTATTGGTCAATATAGCGCCTACACATTTAAACAAGCGTTTCAAAGCTCTCCAACACAGGGATGATTAAACATTCTTAATAAGCATTGGGATAGTCAGAAAGGGCAAGCACAACGCGTTTAGAGGTACAACATACTACAGGAGAATTACAAAACTGTTACAACCTATGACAAGGAATATTGCATGTACCTGACGGTCGTTACAAGTAAGAGCTAAACATGAAGGAGAGATGGGAGTCCATGGTAAGACGCACAATAACAAGTAAGTGCAAGAGACTAAGATGGAGAGGAAAGGGGCTTGGAGGGGGCGAAGGGGTTGCACACCCTAGACAACCAGACACAAACGTGACAGGAGATGTAAAAGAAAAACACCTCATTTTGAATTTCAGGCAGGCACACTGAATGACATGATTCAGCAGTAGCCGCAGAATTCCAACAGCACGGTGCAACGAGAAAAAACGTGAGATGACTGAATGCTCACAGGAAAGGATTGCATGTGTTCCTTGAAGCGGAACATGGTGCGAGTGGTCAGCGAAAGCACCAAGTCCAGATAAATTACGTGGTATGGTGGGATGGAGGTGGAAGAAAGGGGGCCAACAGTCCGGCCAGTCTCGGACACGGTCGGACAGGGCTTGGCCCTTAGATGGAGGCCCTTTTGAAGGGGACGGTGATCACCATCCGGATCCTTAGCAGTATAGCAGGATGTAGTCCTGCAGAGCCAATCGTGGCCGCAGGTGCGGGACGCGTGGGCTGTGCACAAAAACAGAACATCTTCACTGCCGCATGGTCAGCCATGATGGAAGTCCCCCGAAGTCTGCTTGCATCAGGTAGGTGGAAGGAGGGAGGGATGTGATCCCAGCTGAAGGGTCAAAGAAAAGGACCTGAGCCAACTAAGCTTGAACAAAAGAAAAGGGAGGCGGAACGTAACTGGAGCATAAACCAAACTGATGAAAGCAATGACCTGGAAAAATATTGAAAACCTTATAAAACAGGAATCTGAGGCAAAACATGTGTTTATTTTGTTTCTTTAAAAAAAAAAAAAAGATTTAATGGAGAAATTGAAAATTCGGGTAATACAAAAACCTTTTTGAGCTCCTGAGAAACTTGAAAAAGCCACATGCAAAATCAGAACCTCGTACTGCCACAAAGATAGTATAAGCATACAACAAGTTTTTGCAGACAATCTCCGGGGCATGTGCTAAGATTGTGGTGGAATTTGTTCATGGAACCCTGCCAGAGATTGGTATGACGACTGGCGGGTAGAGTCCCTTGTTTCGTTTTTCTTCTATCGGCGTTCCAGTTATGGAAGAGATACTAAAGAAAATGCAGCCTACTTCATGTCCTGGTGATACCATTGCTGCCAAAATCGCCTTGAATAACATTTGCACCATTTTTGACACGCATTACCAATGCTACCTTCCTTCATAAAATTATCCCCGATATTGTAAGGAAGGTTCTGGTTACATCATTGTTGAAAAAAGCAAGACCAGACCCTAAAGATGCTAACAATGTTAGGCCCATTATGAATGTCGCTTTTCATTTAAAAATGATAGACCGGGTAGCCACAATACAGTGCCAAGAACATCTTGATCGTACAAATGTTACACTCCAGACAGTCAAGGTTTAGATCTAATTATGGGACTGAAAGTGTTATTGGATTTACAAACCCAGATGTTGTAAACTGTAGACCGGAGCAAAACAGGGCTGTTGATGCCGTTTGATTTGGCAGATTTCGACCTTCTTGATCAAAGAAAGCTCCCGGCCACCTTGTCAGCTGTAGGTTATTGTTCGGAGGACGCTGTTGGGTGGATGGAGTTGTTCCTCTCCAGTAGGAAGTCAAGAGTATGTTGGGGGTCAACCTAAATCTAATAATAAATATCTACTTGTGGAATCCCTCGAGGTGCATGCCTGTTCCTGGCTCGATTTTAATGTTTCTGTTCGTCCAATATTCTTAACAGGCATGGGCAAGGTTCACGAAAGATGCTGATGATACACAGCTATTGATTAAACTATGCGGCAAACATGTTAAGGATGCCAGGAACATTGAAGGCATCTACAAATCGGTGAAGGATTGGATGACATCCAATTGGCTTTTTCCTAAAATAGTGGACAAACAGATCTTAACTGTTAGTTCTCCCCAAGTTAGAACCAAATTGGACTCAAGTTTCTCAGACTTTACTATAGGTGGGCACTGCATTAAAGTACAGGACAAGGTGAAAACATTGGGCGTGGTCCTAGACTCTGTCATTGGTGCTGATGCCCAAGTGGAGAGTGTAGTCAAAGAATTCGAGTATCACCTCAGATTACTGAAATTGGGAAAACCATATGTCGCAAATCAGAATTGCGATACTCTAGTACGGACAACTGTTATGTCCAGACAAGATTATCACAATGCCCTTTTGGGTGGAGCCAATAAGAGTTGCATAAATGAACTCCCTAGTACTCGAAAACGATTCTGTGTGCATTAAGAATATATCCAGGAGGGACCAGATTATTACTGCTAGAAAGGAACTACACAGGCTACCAATTTGCTTCTAGGATTCTTTTCAAGGTCATCAGTGTAATCCAAATGTTTATTTGGATCTGTACCTTAAGAAAAGCATTGCTTTGCAATCGTATAGGATAGCTATCAGATCCAGCTACACTTTTTGGCATATATGCCCAAATGTCAAGAGAACAAGACCGAATGCCTGTTCCTTTCCCGTCCAGCCTGCAAGTGCCTGGAATAGACTACCTGTGCATATGCAGAGAGAGAGATCTCTCTACGTTTCGTAAACAACAAAAGACACTATTATTTAATTGATTTTTCTCCACCCGTGATGAGACACCTTAACCTGGATATGTCTGTCTTTTTGTTTTGCGCCTTCAATGTGCGCCCTGATGCCTGCTGCACGTAATAAATAAAATAAATATTGGGATTGTGTCCCTTCCAGAGTTTTTAGGATGTCAGCCAAGTTGATGATTGGTGCCTATAATTTCGTTTTCTGTATGTGAATGAACAGCTGGGTGCCATATGTAGCTCGACTTACAAAACAGGGTAGCTTGACGCTAGCTGATTTTAAATGCCCCAAGAACTGCTAATTTAATAACCAGGTCGAAAATGGACTGCAGGTGCAGGCTACTGAACTGGAACAATGCAACATTGCTTGTGGTTCAGATGAGTGTAAAATTAAGAAGATCCAAAACGGCTCCAAAAGGAAAACCTATGGAACTGTTTGGCAAGCTTGGTAGCATGCACAATGCCAACACCTGGAGCATACTTGATGGCCAAAGGTTACCTTTAACTAAATAAAAACAGGTCACTCTCTATACTGTTTCAGTATAGACGAGTGATCTAATATTATGCTCGCAAAGACAAACATGATACAATGTTACTTACTTTCCCATTCTTTTCATTCTTTCCAGATCGGAACCGCCACTACAGCACACTAGGAAAGGGTGGGAGATGACAGAATATTGGACATAGAGAGTTGCGAGTTGTCTAGGTTCAAAACCAACATGGGACCAAACCGGAGGAGAGCACTCGGTCAGCTAAAATTGTGCACAATAGGAAGATCTGAGGGGGCAGGCGAGACAAGGTTTTATAATGAAGCTGGGCAACAAGGGATATGGGTGTTGTGGTATGGCCGACCGACGACGTGTGGCACCAGACGTATGTATTTCAAACAAATATTTGTTATTAAGTCAGAGAAAGGGTTGGACCAGACACCTGTTCAAACTAGGAGAAACTACAAATTTTGAAGTTAACCAAATCAGTGCCTGGAAATGAACAATACAAAGTTAGGTATGCTTTGAGTGTCTAACGTCTGGGGATTTGGAATTCAGAAAGTTTATAGGCTACTCTTCAGTGTTTATCCCTTCAAGGACACGCTGTTCAATACATTAAAGAGTCAACATAAGATCCAATACTTAAATTGAACAGGCCCTTAGTATCTTGACTAAACCCTTATCTAAACGCAAAATGTTCCCATTCTTGACCAACAGGAGTTCCCAAAACTGGTTCTAAAATGCCCAGCCTTAATCTAACCAACATATAATTTATCTTGGTTAAGTTTTCCCAGATGTTACTTAATCTAGACTTTCTTGGTCTTCCTTGTGCTGGCACCTTTATAGACCTCTGTTGCTAGTAGTCGAACATTAATATTTGCAACTCTTGTAAGGCTGTACCACATGAGATAATGGTATGACGGAGCAGCCAGCCTTATCTTAGAAGGGAGAGAACTGTAGACGGTACAAAGAAACACTGATACTTATGTATTGTAAAATAATGGTTTATTTTATGTACATGTATGCAAAAGCACATCTTTGGAAAGGTAAGTACTATTTCATAAGTCATAAACACAATTATAAAAAAAAAACACAAAACTATGATATGCAAACCAAAGTATAACCTTATTCAGAATAGCAATATGCAGTTCAAAGAGAGTCATTCCTCATGGAACACATTCAGAATGGCATTAAGCTATTCTTGGGGTAAAACCAGGTTAGTTAGAATTTTAGAAGACCGCAAGTAATTAAAGGGCAGCAGATCATATTGGTAATAACCTATCTGAGTTATTCAGTTTCAACAATCACCTAGTCAGACCAACACTGTTACAAGTATACACCTTGCAACTTATGTAACTCTTCTTCTGGTAGGAATGGATAGTTCCATCACTGTTACTTTTCAGAACACAGTTCAGAGATGGTAAAATAATTCCTATACTTTTAATAGGGGCAGTCATCTACTCATGGATCAGTAAGAACACAGTAATTTTAGAATGCATCACGCAATTCAAGGTAATCGTAACCCAATGTTCCAGTTTAGAAGAGCAGTCGGCGATTTGTAATACAAATGTGACTAGGTCAGTGATTGAGAAAGGGGATAACCAGGTGAGTAAACCTATTGGTATATAAACCCCAACGCTATTTCTAATTTAGGAATGGACCGTTTCACCAATGATACTGTTCAGACGTGTGGGGTACAATTGTAGGTGAAGTAAGAACTCTAGCAGACTTTTAAAGGCAATGAGCAGTTCAAGGTGAGTAAGAACCTTTATACTTTTCAGAGGGGCACTATGCAACTCTAGGACAAGATTTGTGACTATTTTGTTAGATATACACCAAGCAGATCAGGGGAAGCGAACCCCAATGGTGCACTTTAAGAATGGCAGTATGCAATTTAAGGTGCGTAAGCCCTATTGGTAAGCTTTTACACTTTCAGTTTCAGAATAATAAAACAATACCAACTCAGTTGCTTGTTAGAAGTGAAACACGGTTCAAAGTAAGTAACATATATACTTTTCAAAGTAAGTAACATATATACTTTTTTAGAGGAGCGCTATGCAACTCAAAGTTAAGTATTAACTTCAAGACACTTTGTAACGTATTCTGTTCAGGAATCAAAGTTACACACTAACACATTTACAGTACTTTTCAACACGGGTTATATTTTCCAGTCAGATGCTTATACTTAAAGTCCTTTCCTAGTCTACGGCATGAGTTATCTCTGAGGCAGAAGAGGGACTCTAACGGTCTTGGAGCCAGCAGTAGGCAGGTCAGGATAGGCGCAGATACAGGAAAGTCAGAGTTCCAGAGGGTATCTCCTTCAGCAAGTACAGATTTCAGAGTTGGTAGAAAGTGTTCACGGGCTAAGTAGAAGGCTCCCTAGATGCGTTACAGAATTGGCCCTTGTTGAACGGTATGCACAAACTTTCAAACACACATCACTCACACGGCCACACTGGATCGACACAAGACTTGAGGCAAATATTACCCAAGCCAACACAGTACCGCAGCAAAGAAGACCTTCTGTACGGATGCCTTCACGGTGCAACAGCACAGGACCCAGTCCCTGGAATCTCGGTCTGGTGATGACGCAAATGGACACTAGATAGGAACTTGCAGCAGCAGTCTATAGAAGAGGCTTCCAGCAAAGGTTTCTTTATGGCTTCCCGTGGCTCTATGGTTTTGGCGGCCTTTCACAGGAACCAGATTAACGAATATCGCTGGTCGGATTCTCTTCACTCTCTTGGTCCAGCACTCTGCCGGACTCCTGCTCAACCGCCAGAGACACTATTCAAATCTTTGAAGTCCTCATCAAAGTTTGAGAAGGAATCGGACTTTGGAAGACTTTGCATAGCACTCAGGCTCAAGGTCCCCTGGTATTAGCAGTTTACAGGCATCAATGGTTGCAGCACGTCGAGGGATGGCTCGTTTTGTCTAGTCTTTTTAAGACTAGTGAGTTTCACCAGCATATGGGTAGAGGTCATCTTCGTGACCCCCAGGACGTTTGGAAGGAAAGCTTACAACAGGCTCCGGTTACACAGCAGGCTCTCTGGTCACTGGAATGAGTTACAGCTGTTGTTTTTTGATCTTCCTCTTCGAATTCAGCTCCAGTGGTCGACTTGTGCTTGGGTTCCTGGATAAAAGGCTGACTCTGGAAGCTGAAGACACCTTGTACAAACTCTCCCTGTAGTTTACAGAAAGGGGCGGCTGGCTGTCCAATCAGGACAGCCAGCTGCCCAGGAGGAACTGGTTCCTTTCAGGCAGACTGGAAGACCAGGGGCTGCAGAGCTTTGGACTCACTCCTTCGCCTCCTTCCTTCACACACTCTGGAACCTTGGCCGGAAACAAAGTGTTTCCGCTGAAGACCAAACTTAAACCAGAACCTCCCCCACCTAGGACGGCAGAGGAAGACCCAGGAAAGGACCACCATACTCAAAATGCCAAAAAAGGAAGCTACTATTCTAGAAGAATGGTGATCCTCCTGTGCATTATTGCGGCAGATTTGACAGCCTGCAAGTAATATTGACAGTCATTTAAGTTATAACCACTGCCACCAGCTATAAGAGTTAGCTTGCCTTTGTCACTGACCTAGTCACATTTGTATTACAAAGGGGATACGTGCATCTCCCCAGCGCTCTACATAAGGTGGAGTGGGCTGGTCTTGCATATAAAATGTTAAGTGGATGGAAGTCCTACTTTATCCTTCGGAACAGTAGTCCACCCAAGGTAGGTATAATAAGAGTAATTAAAAAGGGAAGCCCAAAGGCAAGCCAGGAACACTGCACATTACGCTGTGTGCTACCTTTAGTAAAATGCAGTCATCCAAAAAGTTATAGGGAACTACAAATGCAAACATACACTGAAGAGAGACCTACAAAGGTTGCATGTAAAAAGAGTAAGCGAATGGGGGGAAAAGATTCCCACTCACCCAGGAACAAGCAAAAATAATCACCAAGTCCAGCAAAAAGGTCTGCTGTTGATGCAGGTAAAGATTAATCATAGAAAAGAAAATCTTACTTAAGCTCTCCCAGATCTCAGTATTTTCAGGCTTCTCTTCTAGGCGTCTCCTTGGCCTTTTTATCTTCCAGCTTGTGCTGGGTGATTTTTCCATGCTCCTATCAGCACTGCTGTGGTTCAACCGCCAACCCTTCGTTCTTCACAGTATCTAGTACTGCTTCTCCAGATTTCTGGAGCCTTCATCCCCAGACATGGTGTCTCCCAGACACAAGGTTTTTCAGCATTCCAGATTCTGCTCTTCCCTGGACCTCTGGGTTCTCATTCATAGTCCTGGACTATCTACTGCAGACTTCCCAACCTTCTGTCAGGATAGCAATGTCATTCTTTTGTACAGTGGCCATTTTGTACCAAGTAGTGGTCACCCTGTCTCCGCAGATAGTAGCAAAGAAATCTGCTGCTGCTTCGGAGTCTCTTTTCTAGTAGCTCCATGATGTATGTCATTGAGGTTGCCCTTGGTCATTGGTTTGGGTATTTACTAGTGGATTGGATTTTCCTCAAGGGTCTGTTTAATTGACCCTTTATGCACAGGTTATTTAAGAAAATCTGCCTCAACTGGTGGTTCTGAGGCTATGGCGTTGCCAATATCTTGGATTTTTATCCTCCCAGCAGCTCCCTCACTGCCATCCTACGGTCTCCCTGCTCGTGGAGCGAGTAGTTGTAGCATCCCCACTTTACTGTGTGTCTCGCGGTTGCCTTACTTTCATCTTTCGTCTGTGGGTGAGTTTGAAAGGTATTACAAAGTCTTTGCGTTCTTCGTGAGCAGATGTTGAAGGATTTTTTTGCTGCTTCCTATGTGATCTCTTGAGTTGCTAATGCATGATCTGAAGAGGTCTGAAAATGATGCTTCTAGTTGAAATGTGGGATCATTGATGACCCAACTGGCTCAGTACCATATCTCAGGCTAGTGAGCCTATGGAACCTGCCCCTTTCAAATCTGTAGGAGGCATATTGGATAGTGGCTGGACCAACCCAGTCCGTTGCAGCATGTCCCCTTCCCATGTGAAGATGGAGCGTTCTGCAATTTCACCACAGGATAAAGACTATGGTCCAGAGCGTTGTGTGTAGAGTATAGGAGGGGGAGGGGGGTGTTACTGACTGGGAAGAGGAACAAGGGCAATGGAGTTGGGAATAGAGCGGGCATGTAAGGTTTCTGGAAGAAGTGCGGAATAAAAGGTGACATCACACGACCCGTGACCCCCCTGATGACATCACAGGAAGTGATGTCATTTGACCGCACCCCGAAGTGATATCGCAGGAAGCGATGGAACACTACCTTTCACCTGTTAAGAAAACAGGAAGTGGCATCACATAGCATTGTACACTACGAAACATGGTTACGATATCACTATAATGTGATGTACATTTCATACATGAATGGATCGCCAAATGTATCGTTAAGATCAGTATGAATAGGCCATATTACAAAATGACTGTGAATTCATGACCAAATGATGTTATTATATAGCACTTGCGCTTAAGTGCTTTATATAGAAAAAAAATATACACCCAATATCACCCAACCTGTGTTGGTACACATTTATTGACTTCAGAAGGATGAAAGGCTTAGTTGAGGCTTTTAAGAACAGACTAAATCATTGACTCACCCCCTGAAGTGTGCCTGAAATAAACCTTTAATGAGTCTAGCAATTATTGTATAGAATTCCAGAAAGACACATTATTTGGTATTCCTATTCTTTCTTATTTAGGGTCAGTGCTGAAAGTGTTAGACTTGTGGCACTTCTGTTCTTATTTTTCTTTTTTTAAGGGGCCTGAACAAGAGAGCCAGCCACTCCAGAAGTAAAGAGCCACATGGTGCTGGCCACAGGCCAGGAACTTGCATTACAAAAACAAACGTTTTTTCTTTTTTTTTTTGAGACCTCGGAGGTCGCAGTTGCGACCTCTCGCGACCCCTAAATGACGTCCCTACACTGAAGTTGCCTAGACTGTTCTACCTCGAATGAGTGAATTCTTTACTATTCCCGGTTATGCTGTTATTGAGTATTTCATATCACAGAATTGTTTTCAAGGTTTCTTGGCGCTTCAGGGTCTGTAAGAATTGTGCTAAGCGACAAACACCGGGAAAGGCAAGGATGCTTTATTGAAATACTGATTTGTGCAGATCTGAAAAGTTAAAGCTGTCTGTAGTGTGTACGTTGGAGCTATTTTGTGACTTCTCTAGTGCAGCAACTGATTTGCACTCTAGGTTGCTAACGTAAATTGTTTGCGTGGTTGACTTTGGTTTCTGTCAGAGTGGTGTTTATGATGATATGTACCTGTTGTGTTAGTGTGGGTTTTAGGAAAATTTAGGATAGACATTTGCCTTGCGCCGATTTATATTCTATAGTCTAACGTATGTTTTGCTCCTAGAGTTCTGTGCCGAGGATCTAGTATCCTGGGACTCCCTTCTACCTGCCCACTGACACCTCAGAGACTGAGTGGTGCTACAGTTGCAATCTTACATGGAAATCTGGTGCAGTGCAGCTGGATATGCATCATGAACTGCTGACTAATCAAACCATGCACCACAGCAATCGCATGCTGGCAGGTTCCATCAAAATATGCATTTTGCATGTAAAACCGATCATATTTTTGGGCAATGCAGTGGCCCAGTAAATACTAAATTGTACAACTGGCTGCTAATTTAAAACTAGTTCCAAAAGAATTCCTTTGGGAAAACTGGAATGGGGCATCATAAAAATACATTTGCCCGACCAGTCTCTGGAGGTAGCCCTTTGCCCGCTGATATGGGGGTTTATACAATATTGCTTAATAACTTTGGACCCCTGGGTATTTTTCCATGGATATAGCTGATGTGGTTTAGGCACTATTGTAGATGCGCCTCAAGGGATGCTTTGGAAGTATATGGCTTCAAGTAAGTAACAATGACTTAAATTAAGGTGGGGAACTCGCGGCCATAGTCTTGGTGCTGTTATGGGGTGTATTCATTAAATGAAAAGCATGGTAATTCTTGCAAGGTTCTAGCAGCCACAACCTTACTAATGTTATGGTGTTCCAGATAAAAGACCTCTGGGAAGCCTGGGTTGAAGGAGTGTCTGGAATCTTTTTCAGGCCGGAAACTAGTGCTCCAAAGCAGAGCCTGGAATAGAAACTGATGCTCCAAATGGCTGAACGGGCGATGTAAGGGGAAAAAAAAAACTCACTCAAACGACCAGCACGAGGGAGGGAGCGAGTTCATGGGACCTAGGATGGAACCGTGAGTGTCCCTGGAGGAATAACGATTCCTTCTGCTGAAGCTCAGTTAGGATGCCAGTCCCTCGACGTGCCTGAAGTGTTGCCATTTATGCATCACCTGCAAGTTGACTCCGGTCATAACGCTGCTGCAAAACATGTAACTGGTGTTTGTGTGTTAAGAAGGTTAAAGGAGGACCAGGAGAAAGCTAGCCAGCATGAAAGTCGTTGGGCAGTGGTCTTGTGGAACAAAGCGGGTTGCTGCTAAGGGTTGAACGTGGTAAAGTGTAGTGCGTATTAGCAGAAATGCTGAGGTGTAAATGGCATGGTCATGTGAATGAGTGCAGGCGTGTGCAGGGATATGGTTGTGTGGTCAGTTTGGCAGCTGTTATGGTGAGCTGGCAGATGAGTGGGCTTGCCAGATTGCATCTTCTACGTTTAGTATATTCTGGAGTCTGACCATGTAGGTTTTCCTGCACTTAAATATATGCAACTACCCTTAATGACCAGACTCCAGATTTGATGCCTCGGTGAGAAACCCCAAACAAGACTGCTTCTGTTGTCTCTTGTAATGCTGGAGCACAGGATCTTGCGACTTCTCTTGACTAGATGTCCCTGCTCCCACTGCCATGCAATGAGTGTCCTTACGGTTCCTCGCTCATTCTCTTCGTTGTTTGAACCTTTCTAGGTAGCACTTTACTTTTACTGATTGCTTTTGCGACACTTAAACTCGTGTTAATGCTATTTGTGTATACATTAAGTGTTTTTGAACTAAACCACTATGCCTCAATGCGACTTACTAAAGCGAAGCTGTTAATTGTTCACTTTGTGGCTTCAAGGAGCAGCACAGACCTTTACAGGGAAATGTTTATGGCAGCAGGATCGCCGTACATGAGGCACTGCACGTGCAACAGGATGAATGTATCCAGCAGAGTCTGGACAACAGTAACTATGGTGTTAGGGGCTGGACTGTTTACTGTACAGCTTTATGAAATGTGTTTATATGTACAATACGTGTACAGTCCAAAACGATGGTAATGGTCGATAATCACTCGCTTAGTGGTTAGTTTGTTTTGGTATTTTTAAATCAATATATTAACAGGGGTTCGCTGCTCTGGAGTAATCCTATAAACGTCAGCATGATAAATGTAAGGCTTGCATAGCTTCAGTGCAACAAAGGGACTGTGTGTGGCCCCAGGCCACTGTAGGGGCTCGGGGCTTACGAATGGCCATTCCTGTTGGCTATATGGTGGACAGGACAGCTGTTGGTTATCCCAGACCTACTTTATTCTCTCATGGTTTACTCTTTCTGGCTTATTGGCTGCTTTTATTGTGCCTGCATCGCATCACATTAGGTTTTTAACAATACTTGGTCTGTGCGTTTGGGCGAGTTCAGTCCTGTACAATTGGGTCATGGCTGCAGCCCCTGTGCGCTGGGTTGCGGAGTTGGTTTTAACATGCTCAATGTTCACATCCTAAGTCTTGATTTAGAATTTCTGTACAGTCAGTTGGTTATGATTGGCTGCATTGCCAAGGCTTCCTTTTGTTATCATTACCTTACGAATGTGTGCGAGTGTTGGTAGATTTCTGACTAGTTATTACCGACTCCCCAGGTCTGCGTTTCCGTAGTTAGCAGGTGCACGTTTAGGTGCCAGTGTCGTCACTTCGCAGGCCCTTGCTTGACTTGCCCATATATGGTAATCTTGTGCTCTCTGTGCCAACGGTTGTAGTTCGTGGCAGGTGTTTGAAGGTAGCCAAGCCCTATCTGCACAGCCACTTTCTGTCTCCTTGTTGATCCGGCTGGTCACGTGATGCATGCGCCCTTGCTTTAAATGCGTTACAACATGTTCAGAGTTCATTAAGGCTTGCATCACCCGCCTTCCCCTGGGGAACTGTGGTTGCAAAATAATGCAATGCCGTATATTTTCGGAATAAGAGCTTTAGTTTGGGGGCGGGGGAATGGGGAGGAGGGAGCGCGAGTGTCATTAAGGCACTTGTTCCCAGGCGATCTGTGCATTCTTGTCCTGCCTGCTCCACCCAACTTTAACGTTTGACTAGGGTGAAGCTGCTGCAGACGCACATTCCCTGCCCTGTCATGCAACCTTGCATTCTCGGCTTTTTGACGCCCCTGCTGTCTGCATTTCCAGAGCACAGAATGCAACCTTCTTTTTCTTTTCAGTGCATACGTGCTTGTTTCGGGCTGGTTCTGCACACACCCTGCTCCCTTCTTCATAACGAAAACGCCCACCCGTTTGACTGCTTATTCACATCCCAGATTGCCCAGTGGGTAGGGCAGATGAAAGCACTCCTCCTGCCCTCTTGGGGCTGTGCCAAGACAAGCTCTTTCATAACGGGGGTGGAGCAATAACGATTTACTTTTTGGGCTTGCAACAGTTTTGTACCCCTCCCAGTCGCACAATTACTCAATAAAACGCCCACACTGCCGGTCCTCTCGTTTCCATATTAACAGTTCTCAAGGTGCATCACCACCAATTAAAAATGAGGCTGCGATCATCGCGTGCCTATTTTAGCGACTTTTTAATGTACTTAAAACATTTCAATATGTGACTATAGTATTCGGTTGGTAGAGGTCCCTGTTAAACTCAAATATTTGGTGATAAGTATCTGGTTGCAGCTGGAGGCCAAAGAGCAAGCTTTTTGTGTAGAGCTACTCCATGCCAGTACATGAGCCGACACATTTGATTCGGTACAGTTTTGTTTTACACTGACATACTTTATACGTTTAGTGTAACGTACTGAATATTTTGACAACTTTGGCTAGCAATTTGCATGCCCTCCCTGAACTTTGGAATTGCAACGTAAATTAATGCACAACGTCCA
Organism: Ambystoma mexicanum; assembly: GCF_040938575.1. Classification (NCBI taxonomy): domain Eukaryota; kingdom Metazoa; phylum Chordata; class Amphibia; order Caudata; family Ambystomatidae; genus Ambystoma; species Ambystoma mexicanum. Next base: position 653,062,396 of record NC_090923.1, read on the forward strand.
TCTGCCCTTTGCAGTTGTTTGCCTTTTTGTTTTACAGTTTACTCGAATTTTCTCAGCGGGGAGCAGCTGTGGGCCTCTTAAGACTCCTTTATGAACTTTACGTGTTTCAGTTTGAGCCCCTTTTTCCCCCCTCTCTCCTGCTCCTTTAAAATGTCTCCTTCTATGCAGTGTAATTCTACAGAGATGTCAAAATATAGCACATTCCTTGTGAATCCTATGTAGTGGGAATCCTAATGTCTCCCTCGTCTGAGAACACTTGTTATATAAATGGGTTAGCTTGGTGACTTTTGAAGGCTCCCCACCCCCAAAACCTGATAACTGGGAATCTCTTATAGTGCCTGAATCTTCTTGGGTGCCTCTGGCATTGTGGACACTCGTCTTAAATCGGTGTTAAGATTGTCTTTTTTAGAATCGACTCGTGGCCAGATACTGAGAGCCACCCTATTCTGGTGAACAGGAAAAGAGACAAAGTTCTAGGTGAACGCTATCAGTGTTGATGACTGAGAGGAAAGACCTAGTCTTGTGAGTGTGATGTGGATAGTGAATCTCACACACACCACTGTGGAAGTGGGAGGCAGGACAAAATAGGTAGGCCGTGTGGGAGACCCCAGTCTGAGCCATAGTTTTGGACCAGGAAGTCCACAGACCCGGTGGGGGTGTCTTGTGTGTGCAGACTGGGTTCCCCACTCTGGTAATAACAGGCGGGTTACATAGAAAAGTGGGAACACAAAGGCAACAAAACCTTTGTAGAAACCAGGAACAGATTTTTTACAGATAGAGGAGTAAACTCATTGCCAGCCGGATAAATTCGACACAGTGGACTAGCTAGGCGCACCCATGGACATGAAACACAGGGCCTGGGGAGTACCCTTGGATGCAAGAGGGTGTGGGGACGCCAAGGGAGAAAGGGAAGGGTTGGAGAAGGGGGCTGGTATAGATGGTGAGGGGGGAGAGAGGGGCAGGTGCAGAGATACAGGGACGAGACGCAAGGGGGGGGGGCAGAGAGGGACCGGGTGGCGCAGAGGCACAGAGGCAGGCGGGGGGTGGCGCAGAGGCTGAGGGGCAGGAGAGAGAAGCAGGGGATGAAGAGCCAGAGAGTCCAGGAGACCCACTGGTGGAAAAAATAGAGCAGGGTTGGGAGGGGGGGGGGAAACCAGTGGAGAAGGACAAGGCCAGGCGGAGGGGTGTGGGGGGGATTACCTGCCAGAAGGGGCTCTGCCCCAACCCATGTCAGCACTCGACAGACACCAGCAAAGGGAAAGAGTGCCCCCCCCCCCCCTGGAAAATGAAGTTGTGCAATACATTGGTTACAGTGGGGAAATTAAGTCATGTACTACATTGCAAATGAAAAGGGACATAGAAAATTCCATTTCGACACCACGCGCACCCCAACCAACACAACCTGTTGGCAAAAGGTAAGCATTTTAAAAAGTTAAAATGCTAATACACTGCCGTATTAAGTCTTTTTATGCAAAAGATTGGGCTTGTGCCCTCAAAGTAACAGGTCACAAGGTTAGACATTTGTAGGGAGTTGGAAGTCTTTTAAAATAGTTGGGACAAGTGTTGACAAAGCCAACATGGTGTAAATGTTTCAAGGAAGAACAGTTCTTTAGGGGTCCTCACCGAATCGCATCACCTGTGTGGAATCCCGGGGTGGTGGAGATCTTCGTCAGCACTCCACCGATCATAACCAGGCAAGCGCCAGGGTTAGGATTTTGTGTCTGTTAAACCTAATAGAAGGGGTGAGGGTTAGACATGGCTATGTAAGCTTACCCACCCTTACTCTAATTTCTTCAGAAACAACCCCTGAGTTTTCTGAATTGGATGGGGCTACTGACTTGCCATGCTTTTTCTGTTGCAGTGAATATAGGAGATGCTGGTGAAGAAGTCGCTTTCGGTGTCTGGATTGCTTTCGGCTAGTCCGCAGATCCATGCCCTGGTGAGCCGGTTCCTGTGACTAGAAAGCTGGACTAACTTGTCAGTGACTGCCGCCACAGTGCTAACTATCTCCGGGGAAGTGCTTCGCCGGGGCCTGCAGACATCCACAGGTCTTCTGCAAGGTGCTGTTCTTCGAAGGGGTCTTGGCTTCAATGATTATCATTGGTATCCTACTTCTATCCTAGATTAATTTGGAGTTGCCTCTGAGCCCACTGTCTGACCACAACACCCCACCAGCAAGACACACTGACCAGTATATGGACTGGAACTGATCAGTCCCAGCCCTCTCATCCGGCCACAAAAGGCTTGCCTCGGAAAGGGTTTACCTTATGTGGCATATCCTGCCCCGGAAGGGCAGGAGGATGGCAAAAGAACAGATGCAGTGTGGCATTGCCATTTTAGAGTGTAATATTCAGTACAATGCCAAAGAGCATGTGAGGAAAAATAAAAACCACGTTAGACAAATATCCGCTGCCACCAGCCTGTCTTGGACACAGCATGCAAGTAACAAATGTTACTAAAACAAAAAGGGATACAAAGTACCCCTGCAACACTTCACTGTAAGGTAATGTGCGCAGCTTCAAGACTTCAAGGAATTTCATAATGTGGATACGGTCCCCCTGCTCTGATAGCGTATGGAGTAAAAAGGTATTTTTCATTTTGCCGAAAATGACATTTCTAAATCTCAACTGTTATGCCTCTATTGCACACGAGTGTGTGCAGTGGTTGACGGGCGGACCGGGACAGGCAAGGGAAGACGGTTGTGAAGGAAGTGTTTGCGTGCCTGTGTGTTATGGGGTAGTGTTATAGGCTAGTGTTCGTAGTAGGGAGGGGGCATGGAAGAAGGTGGTGTGGTGTGTGTACTTTTGTATGCGAGGTGGAGTACGGGAGGGGGCACAGGTTAAAAGAAATTTGGGGGACAAACCACTGGATTTCAAAGGTCGGGGGGGCAGGGTGGATTCATGTATTTGGAATATTAAAGGCTGCACCAAATCGGCCGGAAAAAAAAATTGCTTTTGCGTGTGCGCAGCCTTTAATATTCGAGATTATCATAGAACCTCTGATAGACATAGGGACTGATTAGTGCCTCCCAAATAGAGGAGCTAAGCAAGGTACATAAAAAGTGACGGGTGGGGGCTTGGGTTCCATAGATGTCTATGGATGGAAAGAAGCATCAAAAAGAAAAGCTTTCATAATAGTCAACTCTTGGGCTGCAGTTGGATGTGTAGGACAGCACTATGGAGGGCCTTGGGCAGAAGTCTGGGTTAAGAACGCCTGTGAGTTGAGCACTCTTGGCATCGGGCTAGGCTACACTTTTCTAAGTTCCTATGCAAGCTGGGCTGTCTCAGCCCTTAATCTTTTCGAAGCCGATCCCTTAAATTGGATAATACCTTCTGTTACTGCACTTGGGAAAAGGAGGAACCCTGGTTTAAAGTTCTTCATAAAAACCCAATGTTATTATGAGTCAAAGTCTTTACGTGAGAGGTCCTTTGTATACGGGTCCCTGCTGGCTACAAGACACAAGGTGAAGCACACACATTAGTTATCCACATATCCACCCTTAGTAGCAGCAACATCTGACACTGATTTGTGTGCTCAGTGTACAAACTGTATAATGCACAGAACGGTTTGGGAGAGATGCCCACTTTAGGAAACAGTATGTCAGGATTCAACATAGGTGGGAATGTTGAGCTCCTAGTTAGCTTGAAAAAAAAAAGGTTTCCTGGAGCTACTTTTGGCTGTCAACTCGTGTGCATGGGAATTTGCATAAATTCCGTTAACCTCTAGAATACATTTTAAAGCATAAAGTGTCATATATAATAGACCAACATTTAATTGTGTGCTGCAAGTTTAACTTTCACAAGAGCTGCAAATTAACTCCATGCTCTTAATAGTTAACTCTGGCTCACTGTTTGTCATCTGGTGAAGTGCTGTTTTTAGCTCAGCTCATTTGTGTCCATCCCTGCTTTTCAGAAAACAGCATGTTCTGTTGCATCGAATGCGATTGAAGTGCGCAACAAGGTGCAACATAATCTTCAATGGGGTAGGTTCACCTTGGAGAAAAAGCTCAAGAATGTGTACCAAATATGGAGAGCAGCACACATGAGCACTTCATCCCACATAACTCTTCCCCACCACCAGCATCAAACTATCTAATTCCAAATTTGGTGCTGCCTATCCTCCGGGCTGAAAAACAAACTGAGCTGAACTTTTAAAAATGGACGAAGAAGTTATGAACTCCTCACCTCGTCCATCCACAGCAATTTGATTTATCTGAAGATGCTACATTGAGATGTTAAGGAGCCCAGTTTGCATTCTAGGGAGAGGGTACATACCTGATGCCTATGTAGCTCATTTGAATGATCTTTTATGGAAGGTAAATCTGCTACCTGGTCTCTTTTTAAAAAGGTAAGTCTTTCTAAGCATGCAGAATCCCCTTGCCCCCCCCCCCCCCAACCCCCCAAAGAAAACTGCGTTTAGACGGCCCCAGTGAACCGAGCAGGCCTTGTGAATTCAATGGTAAATCCTGGCATGCTTCCTCTCCCTGGTCCACCAATGGCATTGCTCTGTGGGCAGGATAGCTGGTTGCCATTGAGAACTCAGCGGAGAGTCTGAAGGTAGGTTTCCAGTTGCGTACCAGATCACTCGAGTTTCCAAAATGATCATCTCTCTTGGTACACATTTATTTGCTACGCTTTGCCAATGGCAGCACCAATCGTTGATCGCTGCCTCTTGCCCCCAAAAAAGACCCCTTTTTAATGAACTCTTTTTTTTAAATAAAGTTGGTTCACTGCAAGCAGGGACGAGCAAAGGGGGCAACACAAGAAGAGTTAGTGTTGGACCACAAGGGTTTGGAAGGAGTTGGTGTGACAGAGGGCAGAGGCTACACATCAAGGGGTGTTACAGAGCCTGGAAAATAAGCACTGGCCCTCACTTGCAAGCAGTTTGTGTGGGAATCCCCAGATCCTTCCTCGTGGCGTGCTGTAGCTGCTTCTTACTTCACCTACTCACACTTTGGTGATCTGTTAAAGATCATGGATTGTCATTGTCTTGTATGGTTTATCCATTTCGAAAAGGGGCTGCCGGGAACCACAAAGATTCTGCCCAGGCCTACGTTTAGACTAGTGATGCTTTGGCTTCAAGACCTTATGTTGGCCTTGAGGCAAACCAGGGATGGTGGGGTGGGGGGGAGAATTGGAGGGGTGGGTGTAGGGGGGGGGAATTGAAAATAAGTTAAACTAACTGCATTCTGGGGTACAAGTTATAGGGGCGAAAGCGGGGGTCGGCAGAGGTGTTAGAATACGAAATGAGCCCTTGAGGAGTACTTTTATCAAGTGGGCAGATGCACCAGCTCAGTTCACAAGCTACTTAAGGTCACATATACCTTCTTACATATAAAGCAGCTGCAGCCTTTTTCTACACACGTATGGTTGTCCGTCCATTATTGAGGACTGTTGGACGTGGTGTGGGTTATTGTGTTATGCGCATGGTTTCCAGAAGCGCCATCCTAGTCCAATTCAGTTGTACTACATGGCGAAGTGTGTGCTTTAGCTCTTCTGCGCGCCCTCCCTCCGTTAAACCTGTCCGTGTTTTTGCTTCTGTCGCCACTGTACTTGCTCTTTAGCTGGCTGTTTAGTTTGAGTTTTTGTTTGGCACAGTTAAAAATGTAGGTTTTAAAGCCGGTCTGTGCCGCATTCCTCGGAGCTGAAATCACAGGATTCACTACGGATTGGCCAAGAGCTCGCTGTGTGGAAAAGGGATTGTTGTTCATTCATGCAGCTCTGTGGTCAGATTCATGTGACGCACGAGAGCAGCATTTCCAACACGGTTGTCAGAAGCAACACAGGGCGGTTTCTTAAAGAACAAGGTGAATAAGGGGATGCTGACTGTGTCTGTAGCTTACAGTAGGTGTCGAGTGGAATTGGTCAAAGGCGTCAAGAACAGTGTGTCTTATCATTGGTAAAAGGTCGAATATTTGAGCAAAGCTATCGGCTGAATCGGCACTGCTATTTTGTTGTGTTACTTGTGTACATGTGGAAAGCTCGTGCGTGGAACTGTGCAACACAATGTAGTGATGGCGATGTTCATAAAAGTGCTTTAATGGGTGCTCCGACTTGGTTTTAAACCAATGCGGATTGTTTTTTAAAAAGGTGTGTGAGATTGACAAAGAAGTAGTATGCTGTTCCTTATGCCTTTAGTAACATTAAGCTCACAGTCGGGAAACTGTTTCTAAATGAACACCCACCTTTGCTATTTACATTTATACCCATGAGCTTGCTGAACGGAACCGCAGCATCCCATGACATAATTGTCTAAATCCTCTACGAAGTAAGTGTACCTAGTAGCAGCTGGTGACGTTTTCCCAGGAATATGTGGACACGGTCGAGCATAGCGAGAAAGCTTGAACCAACTAATGTGGTTCTGTGGGACAGGGGAGAAGGTGTTTCCTTCCTTGAGAACATTGAAAAATAATGGGTTAAAAATGTGCATTTTACAGCAAATTTTCTCTGAAAAATGGGGTGAATGACTCCATTTTGTAGAGTAACGCATGGAAACATCCAGTAGATACCAAGTCACCAACCGTGCATAGGAGTATTTTCCAATGCATTTTCTGATATTATATGCCAGTTTAAAGAAAACATGTATGTACTGGCTGTCATTATATGCCAGTATCCCCATATAAGAACATAATCCCGTTGACTGTGCAGCAAAAAAAATACTATGCTACAGCAGGGGTAGAATTTAAGTTTCTGATGTTTGTTAATCTGCTTAGAATCACATGCTGTGCATAGGTCCGACATCCAGTGGTCACTGCGGAGTATTGCATTTTGTTGGGACGTCGACAAGGCGTGTCTGAAATACTATCCCTATAGTGACGTGCGTTGTACCCACAATCCCTCACGCGTCGAGGTCCCTCAGATTGTTTTTTTCCGCCCAGCTACTGGTCGCCTTTACGCAGAGCTCCTCGAGAGACATTGCAGATTCCATCTCCTCGACCTTTGGTCGTTTTCCTATTTAATATATAACATATCGATCCCTCCCTCGACGCAGTTGTGAAGCTGTCTCCGCCGAGCAAGATCTTCGACGGAGGGGACGAGCGGAGGAGATCCTTCGGCGTTGCCGAACACGTGGCCTGGCCTCGCAGGCCAAATACAGTAGGGAGAGTGGGGTCGTGGGACATCTCTGGTTCTTTTCTAAGAATGCCTTTCCTTTTCCCCTTCCTTTCCCTTGGGGTCGTTATCACGATTTATTGCCTCGGCTATGGAGAGGACACCCTTTAGGTTTTGCCCACTTTGCAAGGGCAAGTTTACTTGGAAGGACAAGCATTCACGGTGTAACCGCTGCTTGCCCCTCGATCACAAAGAGGAGGGTTGCACGGCTTGTCGGCTTCTTAAGCCAAAGACTCTAAAAGACCGTAGGGTCAAGAGGTGGGCGGCCGATGCTATGTCGAAGGTCGATTCTTCACCCGCCGCTGCTACCACCGACAGTGACGAGGAACGTGATAACACGACCTCCGCTACGGAAGTCGTAGACCCCTCTAAAGGGCGCTCGCGCTCTGTCGTCTGTCCCCGGCCCCGACGGGCTCGGCTCACGCCCTGCTTATGGGGATGAACACCCCGGCGACACTGACGCACACGATACCACACATAAGCACACAACCCATAGCTCTTCTTCGTCGAAGACGAAGAAAGCATCAGCGCCCAAGGAGACGCAGGTTCCACCGGTGGCCTCCTCGGACCATTCAGGTTCGAAGCCCCTCTCGCAACCGCAGCCGCGACCAGCGACTGGGCTTTCGGCAAATAAGGGCGCCACCCCCAAACCATCGGCCGGCACGCACCAGCAGAGAGCGCACTCCGCCGTAGAACGATCGACACCTGTAACGTCGAAACCACAGCCCTCCGCTGACAAACGAGTCACAGAGAGCTTGTCGAGGATCGTTGTAGCCGACGCCCAGAAGCGTACGCCGAAAGACACGTCGAGCGCTACGCAGAGGTCGAAAGACACGCCGAAAAAGCCAGAAGAAAGACAGGGACTACTCCCTTCAGTCGGGGGGACCCTCAGCACACCGGAGGGTTTGGCGACGGGACACTTTCCTCGACGTTATGGGAGAGGTCGAGCCGTTTTCAGCTAGATGACACTAATTTTCCCCCGCTAGACCGCTCAGGGGTACCCCATGAAACCATGGAAAGGCTCCATCTCTGCATGGAGAGAATGGAGAGGTTTATGAAGACCCAGAACCCTCCCACTCCCAAGAGAAGGGCCTCAGGAGGACCCCAGGGCCAAATATCCGAGACTAGTCAATACCCAGCAGGACACAGACTTCCATAATGTGTATGACCTCACTGGTGAGGAACAATACTTGGAGGAGGATGATTTTGTGGACGATGAAGAGTGACAGAACCAGGAGGAAGGTCTGGAAGACAGCCCAGACATGGTAGGAGAAGGCTTCGGAGAAAATCCAGAAGAAGGACCTTCTCATCCCTGGCAATCCCCATCAGTATATTCGGACACTGATGTCCTGAACCTAAAACCTCCTGACAATTCACCTGTTAGAAACACGTCTCCCATTGACGATCAGCCCACATTCAGTGCCCTGTTGCGCAGAGCAGCAGCACGTTTCGAACTGGACACTGGGGAGATCTCTCCCGAAATAGACTTTGTGGAAAGAGTAATTAAGGACAAACCCCCAGTCAGCCAGACCATTCCCCCTCCTCGGTTCAGTGAAGAGAAGAATCATCCCTTCGCTATCCACACCCGCACTAATCAGAGGAGTTAATCCAAGAATTGAAAAACTTTTCACTCCTTCACCCTCAGACCCGCTGTACATCAGGGGACATTCCATTCCGGATTCGCTTGTAGTAACTAATACAAGGAAGAGGGCAGGGGTGCTGCTGTCCACCAGCGAGGCACCACCTGACAAGGAGGGCAAGAGGTTATATGCCCTTGCAAAGAGAGTCACATCCTCGGCTGCCTTTTCGGCAAGAATTGCAAACAACAATTCTTTGCTAGCTAGCTACGCGGACGCGCAGTGGGCCAAACTGCGCAAAGACGCCGAAGAAGCGCCGGAACCACTACGTACACGCCTGCTATCAACTATTGGCGAAGGAACCCAGGTCAACCAGAGTATTGTAAAGAACTCTCTGGATGCTGCAGAGACAGCGGGACGTTCCCTGGTTCAGGGAATACTCCTAAAACGCCATGTATGGCTGCGCAACTCAGGGTTCAAACCGGAGACACAGACGTCTTTAATAAATAAACCTGTTGAAGACTCAAACCTCTTCGGGAAAGCGGTGGATGAGGCTCTGGAGATGGCTAAAAAAGAGTTTGATACTATCAAAACTCTTGACCAGATCTCTAAGCCCACTACCAGACGCGGCTATGGCAACAAACGCTTTTTTCGTGGCCAACGCCAACAGCAGAATCAGCAGCAACAGTACCCTGCCACCAATTACCAGACCAATAGTGGGCAGTACAGCCAAAGAGGCCAGCGCCGGGGCAAAGGGAGAGGTCGGGGGTCCACCCCCAGAGGCTCCCAAGCCCCCAACAACACCAAGTGACGCGAAGATTCGCGTCCCCTCCCATGCAACACCGGTCGGGGGCCGGATAACATCCTTTCTTCCAGCATGGGAGGGAATAACGTCAGACCGCTGGGTACTTTCCACCGTAGCCCATGGATACTGCATCGAATTCAACAGTTCCCCAACATACAGACCCCCGAGGGGACGACGCATGACACCGGAACACCTTGCCATCCTTCTCCAAGAAGTACAACAACTGCTGGAAAAAGGAGCCATAGAGGTCGTGCCTCTATCTCAGGTAACGGAAGGTATTTATTCAGTATACTTCCTTGTACCCAAAAAGGATCTAACCATGCGCCCTGTATTAGATCTGCGCCCAGCGAACAAGTTTATCAAACCCCAGAAGTTTCGTATGGTGACCTTACAGGAAGTGATCCCACTGCTATCACAGGGAGATTACATGACAACATTGGACATGAAAGATGCATACTTTCATATTTTAATGTTGCCAGCGCGCACAAGATAACTCGGGTTCATGATAGAGGGCAAACACTACCAGTTCAGAGTGCTACCCTTCGGCATAGCATCAGCACCAAGGGTATTCACGAAGGTACTGGCAGTGGCAGCGGCCCACCTGCGCAGGTTGTCCATCCCAGTTTACCCTTACCTCGACGACTGGCTCATAACAGGGGATTCTTACAAAACATGCTTCTCCAATACCCAAAAGACTGTAGACCTTTTGTTCCAGTTGGACTTCTCCATCAACGAAAAGAAGTCCAGCCTAGACCCCAGCCAAATCAAACAATTCCTAGGGGCTCTAATTCAAACAAAGGACGGCCTCGTCTTCCCCTCCAACGAGAGGGTCCAAAACATGCTGTTTCAGATCCCTCAATATGTGACCGGTCGAGAGGTGACGGTACGCAAAGCAATGCGCTTGCTAGGCATGATGGCGTTGTGTATTTATTTGGTACCTCACGCGCGCCTGCGCCCTATGCAAGAGTGGCTCAACAGCCAGTGGTGTCAGGCCAGCGGACTATGGCACGATCTAGTGGTGGTCTCGCAGGCCTTGGTTCTCTCGCTACGGTGGTGGACAAAGGAAAACCTGGAAAGAGGGAAACCCTTTGCCACACCCGCGGCGGAAGCCACTCTAACCACAGACTCATCCCTCACTGGATGGGGGGCCTCACCTATCCCATCAGACTGCTCACGGAGTGTGGACTCCGAACGTGGCATCCAAACACATAAATTTACTGGAGCTACTAGCTGTGTTCAAGGCGCTAAAAGCCTTCCAGGAACACCTACAAGGCAAGACTGTGTTGGCCCTTACAGACAGCACCACAGCCATGTACTACATCAACGAGCAGGCGGGCACCCACTCTCCAGGACTGTCCAAACTGGCCCAAAATATATGGAAGCGGGCTCGCAAACAAAACATGTTCCTACTGTCACAACATGTACCAGGGGAACTCAATCTGCTGGCAGACAAACTCAGCAGAGATTTCCCCCTGCCCGAATAGTACGAATGGCGACTGCACGAAGACATCGTCTTCGACGTCTTCACACAATGGGGATTCCCAGAAATAGACCTATTCGCAACCCTGGAGAACTCGCAATGCCAAAGTTACGCCTCCAGGTACCCCCAGAACCAATCCAAGGGGAACAGTCTGTCGATGCAATGGTCAGGGAAATTTGTTTACGCTTTTCCCCCGACTCCCCTTCTCAACAAGGTGGTGCACAAGATGCACCAGGAACAAGTGACCATGATACTGGTGGCCCCAATGTGGGCCCGACAGCCATGGTTCGCTCACTTGATGGAGATGTCTCTATCTCCCCCAGTGAAACTCCCCTGCCCGTACAACATGCTGTCACAAGACAAGGGCAGGACTCTGCATCCATGCCCCCAGAACATGAACTTAGCAGCTTGGCTCCTGAGATCATAGAATTCGGACATCTACAGCTCCCGCAGAGATGCATGGACATCCTCAGGGAAGCCAGAAAACCTAACACTCGCCACTGCTATTCTAGCAAGTGGAAGAGATTTGTCATCTGGTGCAGAGGAAAAAGCATCAACCCGATTGACTGCTCTCCCACACATATTGTTCTATACCTGACCCACTTATTGGATTCAGGTCTAGTGTTCAATTCCATTAAAGTCCACCTAGCGGCACTTTCTGCATACACCACTTCCCAACTCAAGGTGTCATGGTGGAAGATCCCTGTTATAAAGGCCTTCATGGAGGGAGTAAAGAGAATACACCCCCGATAGCTGACCCAGCTCCCGGATGGGACCTTAACGTGGTACTTACCAGACTCATGGGCTCACCATTCGAACCCATGCACAAAGCATCTCTTAAAGACCTCACTCTTAAGACTGCTTTTTTAATAGCTATCACCTCCATCAGGAGAGTAAGTGAACTACAGGCTCTTTCTGTTCTAGACCCCTTCGTTACAGTTCACAGAGATAAGGTGGTTCTACGCACGCACCCAAGGTTTGCTTCGAAATTCATCTCGAAATTCCACGTAAACCAGTCTATAGAACTGCCAACGTTCTTTCAAAATCCTTCCAACTTGGGAGAAAAAACTCTGCAGACTACATGGAAAGAACCAGACCACTGAGGAAGACTAATCAGTTCTTCGTCTCGGTGGCAGCAGGAAGAGAAGGGGATGCAGTTTCAAAGTCCACTATTTCTAGATGGATTGTTCAATGCATCACTCTCTGCTATACTCTTGCTAAGAGAGAACTGCCCTTTAAGCCAAGAGCACACTCTACTCGAGGCACGGGGGCGTCCATAGCATTCATTGCAAATGTTCCCCTTGAGTCCATCTGCAAAGCGGCTACCTGGAGTTCTGTGCACACCTTTAGAAAACACTACTGTCTAGGTGCACACTCGAGATCTGACTCCCAGGTGGGACAGGCAGTATTAAGACATCTTTTCTCTACTGTTCCTTCTCATAACCCACCGCCAACTCCTGGTACTGCTCGCTAGTCTATGCACAGCATGTGATTCTAAGCAGATTAACAAACATCAGAAGACAATGCATTACTTACCGTAAAAGCATTTCTGATGGTTGTATCTGCTTAGATTCACATGCGCCCACCCTTCCTCCCCGCTCGGATGGAAGGAACATAGACTTCCTTTTATATCCCTCTTTTCTGTACTCACTCACGTCTAGAAGGCTCCCTCAGGGCAGAAAAATACAAACAGAGGGACCTCGACGCGTGAGGGATTGTGGGTACAACGCATGTCACTATAGGGATAGTATTTCAGACACGCCTTGTCGACGTCCCTTTTCGACTACGAAAAACAAAATGCAATACTCCGCAGTGACCACTGGATGTCGGACCTATGCACAGCATGTGAATCTAAGCAGATACAACCATCAGAAATGCTTTTACGGTAAGTAATGCATTGTTTTACAGGAGCTAAAAGCAGCTCTGTGGTATCCAGTATTAGCCGGTGGCCAGGAGCTACCAATGGGTAACAAGGAGCTAGTTGCGCAAATCTAACTTGCACATAAGATGTAAACATAACATTTTGACTATAATTTATGAGCCCTTTATGCTTTCAATGTTGTATAGATTTGGATTTATAATTTGTCCCAAACGCATAAAGTAAAATTCACATAGTTTGTTTGGCATCAGCTGGCCCGGGGAGCCAAAAGTAGCTCCTGATGGATAGCTCCTGGTAGCTGTTGGTATCAAGTTAACCAGGCTCTTGTAGGTTACAAGCAGGATCTAAATAGCTCACAGCTTTCCCAAATTTCGAACTCTTCCACATGAATAAAACCTGCCCTAATGTAGGCCAGTATGGTTGGGTAAGAACACTTAGGTTGGCTTTACCCTTGATGCCATTAAAACAAAAAAAGGCACTATAATAATGTAGGACACGCTCCCACCCCCAATCGAACGCCTGTTCCCTGCAATGAGCAACTCCCTTCACTCCAATTCTTTTTCTCTTACTTGCATCTTCCGGTATGGATGCCAATGCCACCTGTGCAGAAGTCGTCCCTTACGCACATTTACCCCGCAGAACCCTTGCCTACATCCCCAATGGACCATGCAAGACTGGGAAGCAACACTCCTGTGGGTGCTGCGCTACCGATCAGTCTAGGAGCACTCCCTCAGCTTCTTGCTACAGCTGATTGGGTCCTCAATATTTTCACTGGGCTGTGTTGGCTCCTCAGTCATGGTTGGTGGGCTCATTGCCCATTATGGAGAAGCTGCCCTGCGTGCACCAGCGATTTCATCAGTGTCCCCCTTTTGTGAATGAATCCTCGGAGAAGCAACATCTTTTGCAGTATGCCTCTGGGGTAAACCCTGCAGTGGCATGCCTGTCTGTCTTCTCATAAGGGTTGTCTTATAAAAGTCTTTGCTGCTGCTGTTTAATGCGTGCTCTCACTGTGGGAGGGTTGGCCGGACTGATAAAAATTTCAAGTGCATTTTTTTTTTTTAATCTGATTGAAAATACCATACACGTATTCCGTTTTCTTAAACTTGAATAATCCAACATTTTCTAGTTTTGAAGGCAGACTCCTCCCCTTTTGAGGGAAACTCCTTACACAAGAATCGGACTCTGAACGTGGACAGGCCTTCCATCAGCAGGGTCAGTGTTGCACTCTGAATATGCTCTCTAATCAGATCATTCGATTTGTATATGTGTACAGACTGTCATAAAGACTACTTTTTTTGCGTACATTTAAAATTGGTATTGCTCCCACTGAGGAGACTATCATGATGCGTTTCGTGCTAATCTGCTTGTGGCCAGGAGAGGGGTCCACCAAGGTCACTGAGCATTTGAACCTTAATAAAATGCTTCTGCCTACAAGTTTGCGGGGCTGGAAGGAACCCCAAAATAACATGCCACCACTTATAACCCACACAATATGGGAATGTAATACACTCCACCATAGTGACTGGTTACCCCATGCGTTTTTGTACAATAAAATTGGCACGGACGCACGTTAATAGATATATTCAGTAATGAGCACCAACTAATATGTGGATCACAAAGAGAAAGGCAGTTTTTAAGTCCCAGTAAGTGAGCCACTATGATTGATTGGTCCAAATGTTTTAATATCCTTATAGTTTTTATCATCTACAACATACAGCCTGCAGGTTTCTCCAAGATCCTATAACAGTGCTCCGTGTACATTGTTGCGCTCCAAGGCATTAGCAGAATTTAAACCAAGCCGATGACGATAATATTTCAAACCATATTCATAATACCATAAATCTACAAGGCACTTGATGTACCTTTTTTAGTAAAACCAGTCCATCCAGAAAAATGGCCACGCTGAATTGACTTGGGCGCTAAAACCACTTCATGGCAAACCATCTTTAGAACAGAGTGCACATGTGGGGCACTCGAGTATCAACACACATTTAGCGGCGAGCTTGTTATGGAACCCTTCAGTCTATCACCTATTGGGCACTCCAGTAACCGGATAAAGATGAATACACTGCTGAATGGCAGGGAATTAATGTAAAGATTCCAAGCATACGCCCTGTGTAAAATCACAACAAAATGTCAAGATAAATGCAGCTAATCTTGACTCAATACGTTACTGAGATGAGAAACTCTGAAACCAGGGTATGCTTCGGGGGTTTTCTAAAACCCATAACCTCTGTAATCCGTTATCCAGTCAATTTACTGAACAGAGTCCAAATCTCACCACGGCTTAATCCACCCTAATTTGTGGTATTCGCCCTCTTCAGAGCCTCTCTGTAGGTCGACAAGCCATGTAAACTGATGCCAGAAATCTGCAGATTGAATGTGATTTGTGGGCGTCCCCACCTAACGAAAAGGGTCACAGAGGAGTTTCAAAAAGAGCGAAATTGTCATTTTCTTTTGAAAACCTTGCATTCATCAGAGCCATTTTGGATAATTGCTATTTGGTGCACATAAATACGTAACGTGGCCTGCCAAATGACACCTCAAAATGACCTAATGTGGACAACTGGCAGGTAGCCTTTTTATGGTGCATCATTTGCTGTCGACAGCAACTGGGAAAAAGTAACACAAGTAGGTTGACTGAGCACATGTTTATTTTCAGATGTGGCCTCAACGGAGCAATGCCACGTGGCCTTGTTGTATCCCTAAACGGCAAACCAGTGGTTTGGAACCTGTGACTATCTGTTTTGATCAGACTTCCGTGATTCCTCAACGTTAACTATGCTGTGGTCGTTTGGTCGCCAATGTTGCAGACCCCTGCAGCATACTGTAGAACTCTCCAGAGAGTGACAGACGTGGGCTTTTCCCTGGGTTGTAGTGTGCGTTTTAGCATTTATGAAATTCTTAGTTGCAACCCCATGTGGTGGCCTTTTCAGCTGGAATCGAACACACCGAAGTCAGTCGGCATCGTATAGATTTCAATATTTTCTGAACTAAAGCAACCCCACTACATATTGCCATTTCTCCCCTAGTTAACCAAACAGTTGCACGTCAACATTTTTCAAAGAGAATATAGAAAACATTAATAAGTTTGCTGCATAAGGTTATTTTTATTGATCTATGAATTGACAACACCCAGTAAGAAGAAAAGGAGGGACTATGTTGAAACAAACGGCTCAAATATGTATATGCAGGACAAAGTCCAGAATGTGCAAACAAATAAAGCAGCACATGGGATTCAAAAACGAAATTGCTGGGACACACCATTCTCTGCACATGGCATCGAGTAATTATGGGTTTATGTTCCATCTTGATCATAAAGCGTGTGTACATGTTGTGCAAAATACTTTGATACCGCATATTAAACCTGTCCAATAAAACACGTTATTAAAAATGCTGTTTTGAGGTTCGTTATCACTTGTCACGTTGCTCGTTTTTTTATTCAGGGACAATAATCCAGCTTCAATGGTTAAAATGTCTTAAGTATTATTTCTAAGCAAATTTTCATCAAGAAGATTTCAGCTTATTTCGAAGTCCCCTTTAGCGCATATGATGATTAAGCAGTTTTATAATCCTCCAATTACAGCCTATAAAACAAATGCATGCAAATTGTTGTGGCTGGTAGAAACACATATTCAGTGCACAATTGAGAGTGGAAGGGAACCGACACAAAGCAAGGAACCTAGATATCTACCACTTTTTATTTGTCCGCTGGTTAATTCGAGAATTCTATGTGCCAGACAGTTCACCTCAACTGAGTCCAATTTTCTGCCCAATTAAATAATAAAAATCAGTAATTTTCTTTTACAGTACTTCATGTCCGATTCCTCCTCACTTTAAGGGCTGTAATAATGGCTATTATCTGATCGAAAGACTGCAACAACTGGGGGAGGGCTGTGGCAATACGAAAGGTGAGGGGTGCCACATTTCGTTGATTCAGGCAACGCGAATGGACAAGCAGGTTTTTCCAGAGAACAAGTAGATTGTACAAACATTTTGTCCCATGGACAACTGAATAAAGGAACCGTGCTGGACCTAATGACCTTGCAGACAAACTATTTTCGCACTATTTTGCCAATTTGTGTCTCAGATGTGAAGCTATAATTGATAATTATTTCCAGGTTACAGGGTTTTTGTACAGGCAGGAGTAGTAGGGGCCTTGCAGTTTGAGACCATATTATAGGATTAGTTCTACCTGGTAAGCACTGTAGAGGGAAGAGTAGTATTAGACAAATTCTGAATATTAGCCCTGATGGTTCCTTAGCAATACAAGAGTCTGGTAAGCGAATGGATAGCCTTGTTCCGCTTGGCTTTAAATCACATCAACAGGACAGTTATTGCCCTGCAAGCATATTCATCGAATTAATGACTGCCATACAAGAGTGCTTTCAGCCTTATATTGCAGCTGGTTTTCTGTAGCTGTGCCCCTCCCTGCATTTCTCTTGTCCCCTTTGGTGACACACTGTTAAAGTTCTGTTGCTGCATCTCACAGTTCCTCACTGGTCTTTGATAATTCAATTATCTTTTACCCCATATTACTACCTTCATAGTGTCCCATCTAGCAGTCCCAGAATGGGCAGGATCATCTGAAGGTCAAAATAGAGTATCTCATTTGAGACGTTCCCTGTATCCTGGGTCCCTCAGGAGATCACATTCTAACCTCAAGTGTGGGTCCCAAAGTACTGCAAGCTAATGGGGCGGGGGTCTTATTATTCCTATGTATATCTCGGGGAGATGTAAGCGGAGCTCTGGCATGGTCTATCCTTGGAGAGGACTTGACATGTGAGTAAAAGTACTACTTGTGTTTACCCACATATGTTGCCCACCATGCGTCCTGCAGGTCTAGCTCTTGAAACGGCTTTGAGGGACTTTAACATACAACCCATGATGGAATTATGGTTCTGGCGGGTTATTCCTGTATTGGGTAATGGGCTAATTTCAGATGTCCTGCATATATTACATGCCCTTTCAGGTCAGTCCTTGGTTAAGAGCATATACCAAGACCATGTATTTGTGCTTCGAAAGCATGCCCTTTAGTGCCACAGATCTTCAATTCTTCTCCCTTTTTTGTTTTTTTTAACAGTTCCGGTGATTAAAAGGTGTTCTTATGCAAGGGATAAACCACCTGCACTTTTAGCTGTACCTGCATGATATTCTTGTGGTTAGTACCCTAATAAAAAATGTCCTGGTCTTTTATTGTGTGATGCAATTCCTGCAGACATACCCATTGTGGTGCTTCCATTTCCCCTTGCACTTTAGCCCTTTTACCTAGGGAATTAAGGCCATAACATTCCATGACTTTAGCGTCAACATCTATTTCAATATGTGTGCATTCTCAAGTCCTGACTTTTGCAAGGTCACAACCTGAAGCTCAATTATTTTCTCGAATGTATGAACATTGTGAATGTTGTCAACCTTTTTGGCTTCACTCGCATGTTGTGCGCGGTCTGTATTTCAACTTGTAAAACGAATGCAATTGCCCATCTTGCCCAAATAGCGCCAGATTTTAAGGATGGGGTCTCAGATGACTGACCGGATTCTTCTATCACCATGAGGTCCGTCCGCGCCTACATTCTGCATGCACCCTTTATTTGTCATCTCTCCTTACTTCAGGCATCAAACAGGGGGTCCAACCAAACACTGCAATAACCCACACCCACCTTGCATCATCAAGCCACCTCCATCAAATGGGTTCCATTGTTCAGTCTAGCAGCCTTACCCATCTGTTCCCTAAGGAGCCCTTACTCCGCCCACATCAGCTGGATGTGCGGTAAAAAACGTGAACTGTAACTTGAGTCGCCATTAACAACTTCTAGAAGTTTAATTTAAAATATTGTGCAGCTCCTCAGTCCCCATGCCCACCCCTATGTGATTGGCTGATGCTCCAGTAAGCACAGCTTCACTTCGTGGTGCAGAGATTCCATCCCCACTTGTACTGTGAGATTTCCTTCGAGTGCAGAGACTCCGTTTTGCATGTTGGCAAAGCGTGTGAGGCGTGTACTGCACATGGTCTCCATTATTTTTCAGGCGTGGGTCCTCAATCTGCATCTCATCGCAGGGCTAAAGCTGTAGGCCTGTAACCTCCAGTTATTTACATTCTAAAGCAAACTACTGTGTCTTACCACTACCTTTTTAAAGACTTCTGCCAACACCACTTCTGAATTTGACACACTTCAACTTTATTTTTTACTTTGCGCTGCTCTCCAAGTCTGACGCACTAGAATTGTATCTATTTAGATGGCACTGTTTCTGATTTCAGACACTAGAATTGTATTGATTCAGCTAGCGCTGCTTTGAGCTTAAAGGCTGAGGAAATGCACTGAGTTGGTTAACACTGCTTCTGAATCCAGCTGATCATACTACTGGAACTGGTATTTAGACGACACTTGCATTCACCTATAGAGGGTCCCAAAGAAACTTTGACACGCCTGTCAAAACCAAAACACACAATACAACAGCGAGACAAGCACAAAGATGGACAACCCACCACCTGCCCTCAGCGAGACAAACACTGTGCCGCAATGACACTAATCTTAACCAGAGACCAGGAAAGCAACCAACCCAGGAGGGCAACCGCCTCTGGGACAAACCCCAAAACGAGGAGCAAGGCAGACGCCACTCTGTGCCGGAGCACACCAACCTAACTGGATACTAGGAAAGTAACCAACCCAAGAGTGCAACCGCCTGAGAAATATACCACAAACCTGAGGCACAATGCAACAACCACAGCAAGGCAGACACCACTGTGTGTTGGAGCAGAATGATCTAACTGGAGAACAGGAAAGTAACCAACCCAGGAAGGCACACCCTACCCCTGGAATCTATTGTATCCCAAACCTGAATGCAAAATGGAGGCACAATACAATGACCGCAGTAAGGCAGGCACCACTGTGGATTGGAGCACACCGATTTTAACTGGAGAACAGGAAAGCAGCCAATGCCAGGAGGGCACCTGCCCTGGAATATACCGCTGTCTGACTCTAAAACTGAGGCAAAAACTACAACGAGGCACATGCCACTGTCTATTGCAGCACATTGACCTACCACTGACCTCGGGGAAGAAAGCCACCCAGGAGGACATTCGCGCCTGGAGTACGCCGCAAAACAAAATCTAAGACCAGACAGCCAGACCACAAACCTGCTGCAATACAAGACGGACAAAAAAACAAGAATGAAAAACAGGAATGGGAAGGAAATTGCACCCCTGTGGAACGAGAACCACTGTTCAAATCTCAACACCTCAGTCCCCACCAGCCCCCACTAAATGGACTAAGGATACAGACCAAGACGAGAACAAAAACAGAATAAATCTCTCGCTATCTCTCGACCTTCGAGCATACCTCAAAGGAAAACAATCTACAAACCACCCACAAGGAACAACCCAAACTATCCCAGAGCCCAACAGACTGCCAAGCTGCACCCCACAACAGTCCGAATCCAGCAACTCTAAAGACATTTTCAGAAATAACAATTGCAGCTAAGCTAGAATCCCTAACCGTCCACACACCTTACATAACCAAAGACTGAAAAAAAGACTGCATGTACAAAATACCAATCCACTACTATGAACCACAACAAAGAAACCATCCCTCAACTAACTTGAACTCTTCAATGAAGACAGACCCCCAACTACAATCAGCAAATAACCTCATCCAAGAGAAGACCTCAGGAAAATAAACCCCAACATATACCACACCGACAGAGACCCAGGAACAGAGCTGCAACAATAAACAAGGAAAAAGCAGTCTACAAAGCATCTTACTTTGCGTAAGATCCATGGCAAAAAATGTACCAGAAATGTATGACCTAAGCACGGGCGGCTCCGATGAGCAGGTCCTCTCAGAAACATGGTATTGGACAGTTGCAAAACAATCGCCTACAAAGCCATACCGGACACCTTCAAACGAATACATTACAAAAGAGAAAACCGAAGAGGTGGAATCGCAATAGCGCACAAAGACCACATCTGCACCATGCCACTATTGCAAAATTACATAGACTGTGATCACTCCTAATCAACATCAAACTCAACAACCAAGCCAACGTACAGTTCCTCCTGATATACAGACCACCGTCCTACAACCCCAGTTTTGCAACGAAGTTCACTTACTCCAGCGCCAACCTCTCCACTTATGATAACTTTGTTCTGTGGGACTTTTACCATTTGGTCAAAAGAGAAAACTAAACCACAGCAAACTCTCTGAGCTCCCTATTGGATACCCTCCACTTAAAAAATAATTATTTAAAAAAAAAAGTAAATGGTCCCACCCACTGTGCTGGAAACACCTTGGATATGTTCTGCAGAGACCGACTCTAAACCACTGCCGCACCGGTACCAGTCATATTGAGTGATCCCATTCACCGTCAAAATCCCATACCACATAATGCCAGGAAATGCAATACTCTATGCAATAAAAAGTGAACTGGAAGAGTCCTGACCTGGAAACCCTAGCAGCGCTAATGGAATCAACCAAACCTCTCCCAGCTAATCAAAATGACTACAGACTCTGCAGAAGAAAAACTTTACACCCGGCTCTGAGGCCCTAGACCAACTGGCATCTTTAAAGCCACCGCAAAATAAATGGCAGCAAGATAGTTCACAGAAAAACTGAGGGAACACAAAAAAGCAAACTGAAAAACAATCGAAACAACAAACCCACAAAATACTATTCGAAATCAAAAATCCCACATCGTGGAACAAACACATTTTTCCATCACAATCACGGACATCTCAAACCACATAAGAACAAAAATAGAAACAATCCAACAGACCATCAACCCAAGTCACTCAAGTATGAACACAAATCCGGAACCACCAGAAATCTGCGTTGGACGACCAATTCGAAAAGATAAATGAAAAATCATTCAACAAACTAAGACACTAACCTCACCAGATCCCCCCAGGGACCCATGCCCACCAGGCATCTTCAAAGAAATCCTCAACCACAGTACACCAGCAGCATACTTCTGGCTACAATGCACTTATCCCTGAATACGGGAATAGAACCTCAAACATCAAGTCCCTTCTAAAAAACTAAACGGGTAATGCAAAAGACCCCACCAACTACAGACCTATATTGAATCTACCCTACCTAGCAAAACTACTTCAGAACCACATCTATAAAATACTACTCGATCGGGTAGAAAGCAACAGAACACTGGACCACTGCCAAGTCGGCTGCAGACCTATGCGAGGAATGGAATCGGCACTTCGAACGGATTGTGTCCTCACACGTATTGCTCATCTTTGATATTCAAGATCCATCTTCAGCTGCATCGTTAGTTTTAATTTTGGCATAGGGTGCTGTGCGTCAATGCAGTAGACTCGATGTCCCTCGAGGGCCTCTGTCTTGAGGATGATGTCATCGAAGGTATATATGGCATGCGCAGCGCCAGTTGGCTTCTGTTCCTTTTTTCCAAGTACGCTAATGCTTCAAGAAACTGCGGTGCACTTTTGTGTAGCGATAATGTTGTCTTCCTTGACACCTACTACCCGGAAGACCAGGTTCAAGAAGTGTAGGGACTGTGATTCTACGATGTTAACCAACCCCCACAGTTTGCCTGTTGTGTCTCAGGGTGGAGCATAAGACCTCAGCCTGCTCCAAGTGACATCAATGACTGGAAAGACTCTGAAGGAGTTAAAGGGGAAATTGGCGGTAGGTAGAAACCACAAAAAATCACATTCGAAGAAACCTTTGTTCGACGGGGCGACTCTCCTCTAAGGAAGATGGTTAAAAATCAAGGTCAAGGAGTGGCTTCCACCACTCCTCAAGATCAAAAAAGAGGCACCACAGGTCGCTTTCTTCGACTTTGTCGTCAGACACCTCCCCAGATCTATCTCGTCACACAAAAAGATCCCCACCTACCTAATGGGAAGCATTTAGATAAATGTTAAAAATATTTCAAAAACAAAAACCCTCGGCAAGCCATGCTCCTACCACGCCTTCCAAAGAAGACGGTAAGGAAAGGGCTCGAGCCAAATCCTGCAGTCCCGCGAGCCCGGGATGAAGGCCAGATCCTCATCGAGAGCCGTTGCGATGACAAGTCATCGAAGGACCCTTCGAGCCGTAAGCCACACACGTCGAGGTTGTCGACGCCCTCTATCCATGCCGGCCGTGCCATTGACGCCGGCTGCGCCCTCGACACCAGCCGTTCCGTTGACACCAACTGTGCCAATGGCACCATAGAAGCCGAAAGATTTTGATGACTCCTCGAGCGTAGTGTTCAGTTTCTTAAGCCTTTGATGCCTATTCTAGACAAGACCTATATTCCTTTACCAAGGAAAGATTATTTCAAATCGCTCACCTCAATTTGAGGAAAATGAGCCATCGGACAATGACGCGCCTTTTGGTCTTCAATTTGGTACACCAAATGTGCCTAAGAGCTTTATTTCGGAAGAGTCTAGATTGAAAGATCTTTATGATAATTTACAAACAGCCAGTGGGATAGACGCCTCTCCAGAGCTGGATTCTGGTAGACCTGAAGCTGGTGAGCATGCAGATGCTTCATACAGACAATGTCTAAAGTTGTAGACTATATAGGGGGGGGTAGTAGGCCTAACCTCTCCTTTTGAAGAGAATGATCTGACGGACACCCTTGATAAGGGTCCCCAAATGGATCCTATTTTACCATTTCATATCGTCTCCAAAAAAGGGTTGCAGCAAATTGGGAGACGCCAGAGACTAATACGGCAGTAAACAAAAAAACCTGACCAAAAAATACCGCCCTTCCAATAGTGACACTGACTACTTGTCTAAACACCCCACTCCAGAGGGTCTGGTGGTACAGGCAGCTACTGCAACTTCCAAGCAGGCAGCTAATCTCCCTATCCCTCCAGATAGGGATGACAAGAGAGTAGATGGATGGGCAAGAAAAGTATTTTTTGCAGGGGGCATGGCTCTTAAATCGGCCAACTCCACATGTGCCCGAGCAAGATTCTCATTCGCTCCATGGAACTATTTCCATGACAGCCGATCACATTCCCGAGGGGGGAGGAAATGGACTGGTTCTTGGCTATTGTTTAAGGCCAGGAAGACGTGTCCGTCTCTTCAATCGGGACTGGATTCTGGTGACGGAATCAGCAGAACCAAGGCAACCTGCACTGTAATGTACAGATTTGCGTGGTTGAAGTCTGGATTTGCGCCCGCATGTACAGTCCAGACTCCAACATGCCTGTTGACGGGTCTCCCCTTTTTTTGCAACCAGGCTGACAAAAGCCTTGAGGTTGCAGACCTCAAATGTGGCAGACAAATGCTTGGGTGCCACTATTAGGCAGCCTCTGCCTTTTTGCCCCAGTGGACCGCCTTGCCAGGGGTAGATCTTTTCGCTACTAATCCTCAATTGGAAGAGTGAGAGGAGTGGTTGGTCAAAGAGGCCAAAGAAGATTCCCTCCTGGCGGACGAGGGAGCGGTGCAAAGCCTGCTCAAGCAGAGGCATCCTTACCAACAGCCACTGCATCAGCCGCCTCAAAACTGCAGAGGTCTTGAGTCACAAAACACCAATGGGAGGCAGACTGTCTCAGCATCTGAAAGAATGGCGAGACATTACATCAGATGCTTGGGCATTGGAAACCATAGCCCATGGTTACTGCCGTCCTTTCATTCAGAGACCTTAGAACTATCCACCGGGGAGCCACTCTTTGAGGGTTCCAGATCTGTTCCTTGTGCAGGAAACTTTGACCCTGCTAGAGAAAGGTGCTATAGAACCGTTGCCTGTAGCTGAGAGGAACAAGGGATGGTATTCTCCATATTTCCTAATGCCCAATAAGGATGGAGAACTTAGACCCATCTTGTCCTTCCTGAGGAACTTGTTCAAGTATCTCAAGTCCAAGTTCAAGGTGTCACACTTTTTCAGATCCTTCAGGCCCTCCAACGCCAGGATTGGATGGTGTCATCGGACCTTCTGGATGCTTATTTTCATGTGTCAATCTATCCCAAGCACAGAAAATACCAGAGTTTCGCTGTTGTTGGTTCTCATTATCAGTTTCGAGTTCTGCCATTCAGGCTAACCTCCGCCCGAGGGTTTTCACCAAACTAATAGCGGTGGTGGCAGCGAGTCAGAGGAGAGCGGGGGATTCACGTCTAACCCTACCTGGATGATTGGCTGATCAGGGTTCATTCTCCCGAACAAGTCCTGGATCATCTCAACGTCACCTGCTACTCTCTCTTCAGACTGGGCTTCTTCCTCAATTACAAGAAGTCCCATTAGACTCCTTCTCAAAAGCTCCAGTTCATCGGGCTGCTCTGGATACATCCTTGGGAAAGAGCTCGCCACCCGAGGTAAGGGCTCAAGACATTATTCAGATGGTCACCAAATAGTGCCCAGCGTCTCCCGGCCTTTTATTTATTTATTATTTATTTATTATTTATTTCTTTGCTGATGTTGCTCAGCCTTATGGCATCTTGCGTTTATCTGGTGCAAGAGGCCCACATGAGAATGAGATCCCTTCAATGGGCTCTCAGAACTCAATGGTCGCAGTTTTCAGTTAAGATGTTGGACCTACTGCAGGTTCCCAGCATGGTCGCAGAAGTGGGCCTATGAGGACAACATTCTGAAGGAGAACCTTTTGGCTACCATGGCTGGAGATAACGGTAGTGACGGACGCCTCACTCACTGGGTGGGGAGCCCACACCAATGATCCGACAGTTGGCAGTCGTTGGTCTCCATCGGAGACCAAACTACATATCAAACTTTTGGAGCAGAGGGCAAACTGACTAGCACTGAAGGCCTTTCTGCCCTTTGTACGGGGAAAGAATGGGCTGATAATGACGGACAACACAGTGGCCATGTACTAGCTGAACAAGAGGTGTAGGGTTGCTACCACTGTGCAGAGAGGCAATGCAGCTCTAGTACTGGGCAATAAAAGAAGGAATCTCCCTATTGGCAGTTCACCTAGCCGGAGAGGAGAACACAGCGGTGTACGCTCTGAGCAGGCACAGCAGTCTCTCACGATTCGGAACTATCTCAGGAAGTCGTTCATGAGATCTTCACCCTTTGGGGAACCCCTCAAGTGGATCTGTTCGCGACCTGTGTCAACCGGAAGTGTGAACTGTATTGCTCCAGTGATTCTATTTTTTTTTTTTCTTTTTTTTTCTTCCTCTCCCAAGAGGAGCTCTGGGAGACGCGTTTGTGGTGGACTGGGAATTTGCACTAATGCATGCGTTTCCTCCAGTCCTCGTCATTCCTCACGGGATCAGGAAGTTGAGAAAGTTCGGGAAACACATGATCCTAATTGTCCCGGATTGGGCCAGGAGAACGTGGTACCCAGATCTTCTGAACATGTCCATCTATCCTCCAATATGTCTTCCACAAAGAGAGGACCTTCTCTCGCGAGAGGAGGGTTGGGTTCTCCATCCAGAGGTCAAAACGCTCTACCTTCACGCCTGGTTTCTGAGAGGCTGAGGTACAAGGATTGGGACCTCCCGGATGACGTAATGGAGATTTTGCTTTCGGCCAGAAGGCCAGCAACAGTCTTTGTACCGTTGCCGTTGGAATAAATTCTGCAACTGGTGCAGATAAAAGAATGTAGATCATTTTCTATGTAAAACACCGGATGTTATCTGTTCTGCTAGCTTTAGCACCAGATTGGTACTATGAAAGACTATTTGGCAGTGTGGCCTATCTTTAAGTGCTAGTCAGAGGAATGTACATACTTCCACTGGTGACTCAATTTCTAAAGGGGCCCGACCCCAAACTCTCATCTCCATTCAAGGTTCCAATTTGGGATCTTAATTTGGTTCTAAAATTTCTAACGTGTGCACCTTTTTGAACTTTTACCTTCATGTCCCTTAAGGGTGTTACCGCTTAACACCATTTAGTGGTAGCTCTCACATCAGCCTGCAGAGTGAGCAAGTTGCAGGCACTTTCGTCCAAGCCACCCTTTACTTTCTTCCACAAGGATTTGGTTGTTCTAAGGGTTACCTTAATTTTTACCCGAAATCATTTCTGATTTCCACATGGGACAAAACATTGCTTTGCCTTGTTTCTATCACCTGCACTCCACTGTCATGATGCCTACCTCCAAGGAGCCAGGCCGGGCCCAGCAACCCCAGAGGCAGACATCATTTTCCCCAGGGAAGTCTCAGCGGGCCCAAGTCGGGGCCCTTTGGACTCAGTCCTGGCGCCTTAGGCGCCAGGCTCATAGCGGACCCCAGTCCTGGCGCCTTAGGCGCCAGGCTCATAGAAGAGGATATGTGTTTAAGTGCTTGGGTGCACACTTACCTGATGCAGACCTTGCTGCTTCATCCAGGCCCTCTTGAGGCCTGAATGGGACTACTTTACCTGTAGGACTACTTCACCACCCGGGTGTGGTCGGAAGGATACATACCAGGAACTTCTTCCAAGGTTATTTAAACCCCACCCGAACAGCCACACGTGCTTCGCGTTGTTCTGCACCTAGCAGCTGGACGCTCACCGTGTCAGCTCCTGCATCCTGACTTCAGCCATGCCTGCCAGCACCCTGGAACACCTGCAAGGGGAGAAAGGAAGAGAATAGGAGAAGAAAAGCCCTTACCTGCTTAATCTGGATCCCAGAGTCATTTCTCCAACGGCCCTGAAAAGGAAGACATCATTTTAAAGGCATTTTGTTTCGATCGCTGCAGCGCTGCATTTTACTCACCTTTGCAAGGCGCTTCCATCTTCAGCAGCGATCTTCCGGATTCAGCTACGCCCCGGCGCCTAGAGGAAAAAAGACAAGAACAAAGGTGAGAGGGAGAAAAGGAATAAGGAAAGCTCAGTTTCCTTTTAAGTCTTACCTGTTGGATTATTCCCACTGCATTTCGGGTCCTGCCGCTTCCTGGCATCTCCAGACCCCGGCCCGTATGGGGAAAAAAGACATAAGCATTAGCGCTTGCTGCAATTAGACAACGAACATTATTATTAAGCTTAAACTTTTGAACAGAACTTTTACAGCGCCTTACCTGAACAGTCAAGCTTACCTGAACTCCCATCAATCCTCAATCCAGTGAAGTAACTGGGTTTCAACGCGCCCCTGCATCAGAAGCAGGATGGAGAGCTCATCCTTCCAAACCCTAAGGTGAGGCTTCACAGGGAATCGTGGAGGAGGCATCGTGGAGGGTTGGAAGGGAGTGGGAGGCTTGAGCATTGTTCCACAGTTGGTAATACTCCCTTTTCACACACAGGAGGGTATCCAACGAGCCAGGGAAGCCAGAATAGAGGGGCCCTTCCTGTCCATCTTCAGAGTTCTGCGCCTTCGACGCCGCGCCTCCGTGGGAACCAGGTGAGCGTTACAGAACGCGAAGCCTTACCACAATTTCCCACCTGGGCGCTATGGAGACTTCCGAGACAGATCAGCTGGCCCATCTTTTAGGGGAATTACGGGCAGAAGTGCACTCAGCCCGCCAGGAGACTAATGCTCTCAGAAGGGAACTAATCCTATCCAAGGAAAGAACTGATGATCTGGCCAAAAGGTTATTGCAGGGCCAGGCAGAGCACACTCCTTTACCTGTTTCCGGAGATATTTCTACAACAATGGGTTCGAATAACCCAGTACAAATCAATCTACCTGGACACATGCCTTTGGCCCCGCCGGAACGTTTTGCGGGGGATCCCAAGAAATATGCCGTTTTTATGAACCAATGCTGTTTACACTTTTTATGCAGGCCCGGGGCCTTCCCCAACGACCAGACCAAAGTAGCCTTTGTACTATCTTACCTCAGTGGCTGTGCTGCCGATTGGTCTATTCCATTGGTAAATCAGGATGATCCCATTCTCCGGGATTTCCAGGGCTTCCAGGCCAGCATGGAAAGATTGTTCGCTCGACACTCGCAGGGACAGGCCCTTGACAACGAACTGCTATCCTTATGACAAGGTAATCAGGATCTTTTGTCCTATATCGCCACCTTTCATAGACTAGTTGTGGAAACCGGATGGCCTGAAAATAAAAGGATCACATCGCAGAGAGCTTAAAGATGTTATAGCTCAGATAGTAGATCCACCCCAGGCCTGCGCAGACTACATAGACTTAGTGGTTCAACTTGATCACAGACTTCAAAATAGAAAAGCAGATCGGCTCAAGTATGAAACCAGAGTACCTATCAAGACCCACGTTAACTCCAAGAGTACTGACGTTTCCGAACCTATGCAAATTGGCAGTGTTAAAGGACCATTAACGCAGAAGGAACGAGAGAGAAGGCGACAAATGCAACTTTGTCTGTATTGCGGAACTTCCGGTCACTTTCTTCAAAGTTGTCCAGTTAAACCACCCAAGAAGGTGGTTGGAGCCACTGATAACGAGTTATTGACACCTGGTTCGGGAAACGACCTAGCCCGACAAGCGTAGGGGTCCGCTTGCCGAGCTTGAAAACAAACTCTTTGACCTCGCATTTTGTCATGCCAATGGTGCTTGTGAACCCAAAACAGCCTCAGCAGTTGCATGCTATAAAAGCATACATAGACAGTGGAGCTATTGGAAATTACATAGACCGTGAATTGGCTTCCAGGATTAAGCTTAGTCTCCGCCCGAAAGTAACCCAAGATGTAATTACTACAGTTGATGGAACCGAAATAGCCTCAGGGCCTGTAACGCATTCCACAGTTGAAATCACTCTGGTGGGTCAGGACGGACATCGGGAAGCAATCGTGTTTGATGTGATCAAGGCCCCACAATTTCAAGTACTTCTTGGTATCCCTTGGTTAGAAACACATAATCCGAGAATAGACTGGCGAGCAAAGAAGATAACTTTTCCTGATTGTGAACCAACCTGTTACCCAAGGAATTCAGCTATGGGTCTAGCCTCTGTAACTTCCACCCCTGTACAGCTACCATCTGAATACCAAGAATTCCAAGACGTTTTTCAGAAAGAGCAGGCTAACACCTTACCTCCCCATCGATCTTACGATTGCCAAATCGACTTGGTACCCAATGCACAACTACCTTGTAGTAGGATTTATGCTCTTACTGAACCTGCATTTGCGCCAGTATTTGGATCAATACCTGGCCAATGGCTTCTTTCGCCCATCAAAGTCACCAGTCTCTTCCGCTTTGTTCTTCGTACCTAAAAAGGAAGGAGACCTTAGGGCCTGTATTGACTACCGCGCCCTAAATCAGATAACGATTAAGAATCGTTACCCTTTGCCCCTGATACCTGAGCTTATCGACCAAGTAAAAGATGCTCGTGTGTACACCAAGCTAGATCTCCGAGGAGCTTACCACCTGGTACGTATAAAAGAGGGCGACGAGTGGAAGACTGCATTCCGCACCAAATTTGGGCTCTTCGAATATCAAGTAATGCCCTTCGGTTTGTGCAACACACCTGCCGCCTTTCAGTACTTCATGAATGATGTTCTTCAGGAACTTATCGATGTTTGTGTCATCGTTTATATTGACGACATTCTGGTGTATTCCTCCTCAGAATCTGATCACAGAAACCATGTTAGGGCAGTTCTTGAGAAATTGCGCCAGCACAAATTATTTGCCAAGCTCAAAAAATGCGTTTTTCATACCACAGAAGTGGAGTTTCTCGGATTCATCCTGACACCTCAAGGAATCCGAATGGACTCGCGGAAAGTGGACGCCATTCTCAAATGGCCATCTCCTAGCTCTGTGAAGGGAGTGCAAAGCATGCTTGGCTTTGCCAATTTCTATCGAAGGTTCATCCCGGAATTTTCTCGAACTGTTCAACCCATCACAGCTCTCCTAAAGAAAAATAAACGCTTTGAATGGACTCTTGAGGCTGAACAAGCCTTTCAGGACCTGAAAACCAAATTCACCTCTGCACCTGTATTGAAGCACCCGCGCCCAGATCTCCCTTACATCGTGGAAACCGATGCATCCAGTTCGGCCATGGGAGCTGTCCTGTCGCAAAGAGACCCAGAAACGAACCAACTACACCCTGTAGCCTTTTGGTCCAGAAAATTCTCTCCACCTGAACTCAATTACGCAATTACCGACAAAGAACTACTGGCTATTAAATCAGCTTTCAAGGCTTGGCGTCACTATCTTCTCGGTGCAAGACACACCATCACCGTAATTACGGACCACAGAAATTTGCAGTATTTAAAGACGGCCAAAGCTCAATCTTCGCGACAACTCCGATGGGCTTTATTCTTTGCGGAATTTGATTTTGTAATTACCTATCGCCCTGGCTGCAAGAATGGTAAGGCAGATGCCTTATCCCGGATAGGCATGGAAGAACCCAATTCGAGTTTAGAACCTGTGCCAATCATACCGGAACAAAGAATTCTGGGCTTGACTTCATTGCAAACCATTGAGGACATCCAAGCTCAAGTAAAACAGCTTTTTGACTCTTCTGCCTTACTGGAATGGAGTCAAAAGGGTCCTCACTACACCGTTAAGGATGATTTACCCTACTTCCAAGAGCGGTTATTTCTGCCAATTAAAGAATTGCAGGAACTTGTCATTACCCGTCATCATGAATCATTAATGGAAGGACACCCCGGTATCGCGAAAACAGAAGAAAAGATCAAATGCCACTTCTGGTGGCCTTCTTGGAGAAAAGACATAAAGTCATTTGTGTTGTCTTGCGGAATCTGTGCCCAAAATAAGAGTCAAAAGAAAAGGCCAGCCGGCCTACTTCAACCTTTGGACATTCCACCAGCACCTTGGCACACCTTGTCAATGGACTTTATAACTGACCTGCCTCCTTGTGGTGGTTACAACACGATTCTCGTAATAGTGGATCTATTCTCCAAAATGGCCCATTTTATCCCTTTAAAAGGATTGCCGTCAGCTTCCACCTTGGCCAAGGAATTTATGGAAAATATAGTGCGGTTACATGGTTTCCCTTCCATATTAGTCTCAGACCGTGGAAGTCAATTTATCTCCCACTTTTGGAAGAAATGTTGCCAACTAGCACAAATAGACGTGCGGTTATCCACCAGCCACCACCCCCAGACCGACGGACAAACCGAGAGAACCAATCAGACTCTCGAGCAATATCTGCGGTGCATGTTACACCAATCCGAGTTAAATTGGAAAGACATCCTTTGGATTGCAGAATATGCATACAACAATTTAGTGCATTCTGGAACCGGACAGACTCCTTTTTATACCCTGTATGGTCACCATCCTCGGACCTCTGACCTAGATCCACCTCTGACCCTGGAGATGCCTGCAGTAAATCACCTACATTCCACAATAACCCAAGCCTTCAAAGAAGCTACAACCCACTTACAGCAAGCCAAGAAAAACTATAAAGAAAACGCTGATTTGCACCGAAGTAAAACTCCTCCTTACCAAGTAGGAGATCAGGTATGGCTAGCAACTAAACATCTACCCCTCAAGGGTCAGCGAACTTTTAATCCCAGATTCATTGGGCCTTACCCCATCAAAGCTATTATCAACCCAGTGGCCTTTAAACTCGATTTACCATCCAACATGCGGATTCATCCCGTTTTTCACGCATCTCTTCTAAAACCAGTACAACCTGGAACCAGACTGTCTGAGCCCCCAGGCCCTGTCCAAATTGATGGAGAATTAGAATTCGAAGTGAAAGACATTTTAGATTCCAAGATAGTTAAGTCGAAACTCTTCTATCTTGTTGATTGGAAAGGATATGGACCTCAGGAAAGATCTTGGGAACCCAGTAACTATGTTCACGCACCACGATTAATTCAACGATTCCATCGAAGATTCCCGCACAAACCAAAACCCCCGGAGGAAAAGACCTTGGGAGGGGCCTTGAGGGGGGGGGTACTGTCATGATTCCTACCTCCAAGGAGCCAGGCCGGGCCCAGCAACCCCAGAGGCAGACATCATTTTCCCCAGGGAAGTCTCAGCGGGCCCAAGTCGGGGCCCTTTGGACTCAGTCCTGGCGCCTTAGGCGCCAGGCTCATAGCGGACCCCAGTCCTGGCGCCTTAGGCGCCAGGCTCATAGAAGAGGATATGTGTTTAAGTGCTTGGGTGCACACTTACCTGATGCAGACCTTGCTGCTTCATCCAGGCCCTCTTGAGGCCTGAATGGGACTACTTTACCTGTAGGACTACTTCACCACCCGGGTGTGGTCGGGGGAAGGATACATACCTGATTGGTGGAAGGATACATACCAGGAACTTCTTCCAAGGTTATTTAAACCCCACCCGAACAGCCACACGTGCTTCGCGTTGTTCTGCACCTAGCAGCTGGACGCTCACCGTGTCAGCTCCTGCATCCTGACTTCAGCCACGCCTGCCAGCACCCTGGAACACCTGCAAGGGGAGAAAGGAAGAGAATAGGAGAAGAAAAGCCCTTACCTGCTAAATCTGCATCCCGGAGTCATTTCTCCAACGGCCCTGAAAAGGAAGACATCATTTTAAAGGCATTTTGTTTCGATCGCTGCAGCGCTGCATTTTACTCACCTTTGCAAGGCGCTTCCATCTTCAGCAGCGATCTTCCGGATTCAGCTACGCCCCGGCGCCTAGAGGAAAAAAGACTAGAACAAAGGTGAGAGGGAGAAAAGGAATGAGGAAAGCTCAGTTTCCTTTTAAGTCTTACCTGTTGGATTATTCCCACTGCATTTCGGGTCCTGCCGCTTCCTGGCATCTCCGGACCCCGGCCCCTATGGGGAAAAAAGACATAAGCATTAGCGCTTGCTGCAATTAGACAACGAACATTATTAAGCTTGAACTTTTGAACAGGATTTTTACAGCGCCTTACCTGAACAGTCAAGCTTACCTGAACTCCCATCAATCCTCAATCCAGTGAAGTGACTGGGTTTCAACGCGCCCCTGCATCAGAAGCAGGATGGAGAGCTCATCCTTCCAAACCCTAAGGTGAGGCTTCACGGGGAATCGTGGAGGAGGTATCGTGGAGGGTTGGAAGGGAGTGGGAGGCTTGAGCATTGTTCCACAGTTGGTAATACTCCCTTTTCACACACAGGAGGGTATCCAACGAGCCAGGGAAGCCAGAATAGAGGGGCCCTTCCTGTCCATCTTCAGAGTTCTGCGCCTTCGACGCCGCGCCTCCGTGGGAACCAGGTGAGCGTTACATCCACGCCCCCTCCACCCCAATCCTCCTCCTAGCAAGGACAGGGAGAGATTACAAGGGTTGGATCCTCGTAGAGCTTTAGGCTTTTATATATCTAGACTGTCAAAACTCTGTATTGATGATCAACTTTTCATTGACCCAGTTTGTGGTCTGTATAGCCAGGCTGTCTTTAAGCAGACCTTATCCAGATGGATCATTGTGGCCATTTCAGTATGCTGCAGGTTGGCTGGGAAGGATGCTCTGGAAGGTTTAAGGGCCCATTCCACCAGGGACATGGCTACCTCTACAGCTCTGCAGAGGGGTGTACCAATAAAAAATATTTGAAGCAGCAACCTGGTCTCCTATCCACACATTCACAAAGCATTAATGCCTGGAATCCTCCCTTGGTTAGGATGGTAGCTTTGGTAAAGCAGTCCTGCACTTAGTTCATGAAAACAATTCAAATCAAATTCTACTCCCTCCACCAAATCAAATACTGCTTTGGGAGTCAAAGATGGGGAGTACGTGGGAGGACACAATCCATTCGAAGAACAAGTTACTTACCCCATATAACGTTCTTTCCACTGGCTGCTCCTCCCACGTATTCCCCATTGCCCTCCCAGCACTAAAATTTCCCATGCTATTACAGCTTTCGCTCCTTCAAGGCTGAGTACGGTCATTCCCGTGGTTATGCAGGTATTCCTTCTGTAAAGGGGAAAACGGAACTGAAGCCAGCGGGCACTGCACATGCTATATATGCCTTCAATGACATCCCTGAGACAGAAGCCCTGAAGCTGGATATCGAATAGATCAAAGAACTGGGGAGGAAAATCCAATTGAAAGAACATTACCAGGGGTAAGTAACCTGTTCATCTTTCTAGGTCCTCCTTTGCATACACTTCCGTACCTGCTGTTTAGAATTACCAGGAGGCGGCAGCATCCTACAATAAAGGACGGTGCTGAATTTGGGAAGTGCAATTATTTGGACACAAACACAGGAAAGACCCGAGACTTGTCTGTCCCGATCTTCCTATCCTGAAAACATTTTTAAATTCTGTTCTCCAGCATTGGATCTTTCATAGATTCAGATGCTTGAATATTCCCGGTCAGACTAGGAATCCTCGGTGATAAATTATTTTTTTTAATATACATTCATCATTCCATAGAGAATGCATGTAAATAACCCATTGTGGCCTATAAGCCATTCTATTGTGTAGTCCCTCCACCTCAATTTAGTCCTTTATGGCCCCAACCAATGAGGTGACGGCGCTTAAGCTCCGCGCCAGTAAGCCATCTTTAGATTTTTGACCATGGTCTAACAGACAGAGGGAATTCTCCAGCTCTCTGAGCCTTCAAATATTTTTCTCCTTTTTTGTGTAGTTTATATTCTTTAAATATATTCTACTGCTTTCCCCCTACTTGGGGG
This sequence comes from Ambystoma mexicanum, assembly GCF_040938575.1. Taxonomy (NCBI): domain Eukaryota; kingdom Metazoa; phylum Chordata; class Amphibia; order Caudata; family Ambystomatidae; genus Ambystoma; species Ambystoma mexicanum. The sequence goes on from NC_090923.1 coordinate 653,097,596, forward strand.
GGCTATCTATTCCGAACGTTTGGGCTCCGAAAATCTTTTTTCTTGCCCCAAATTCGAGTGAATTTCTCCTCAGCATGGCTGAACTTCAGGCTACTAAGAAGCCTTCCCTGTTCAGGGACTGCACAAGGTGCAGGAAAAAACTAGTCTACATGAAGGATCCACATGACCACTGCATCTACTGCCTATATCCACATGACATCAATTAATGTGACATTTGCAGGTCTTTCTCCACCAAAACCCTGCAAGACAGACCCAGGAGACTTCTGTTACACCTAGAAGCCAAACGTCTGTTCTCTGATGAGGAGTCTGCCACAACAGCTCCTGTACTGTCTACTAAGCCATCTGAGAGACAAACTTCTAAGAGAAGGGCCTCTTCAGTGGAAAGGAGGAGTTCTCCTACTCTAAAGAGTAAGAGAAAGCTGGGAACCACTTATTCCATGCCTTCCTTGGGTTCTGGAGGCCACAAGATACAGCATCACGAAGAAAAAACCACCTTCAAAGGTAAGGAGGCGTTTTCCAAAAAACTGGTTGGGGGGGAGGGGGGGATAGGCAGTCGTCCACGGAGAAGCCGTCTACGAGTGGCAGTAAGAATAGGGACCCACATAGACCTCGATCTCCGGTTCGAGATCCAACTATGGTACCATCGTCTGTGTCAGTCTCCAATTGGCAAGAGGACCTGACCCGTTCAGGGATTTCTCAGACCCTGAAGAAGGGGAGATCACACAGGAGCCTGATGCTCCCAGCGAATGGGATGATTATCGTTGAGAAGCCCAAAAAGAAAGACTCTCCAGGTGATTCTTCACCACTGGTCGATTTAGTATAGTTTCATACTATTATCGGAAAAGCTGTGGACTTTTTTCAAATTACAAGTTGCATCGGAAGAGAAGAAATCAGTGCTTTACGAGCACAGGGACAAGCACAGAACAACGGTTACCACCATCCCTCTTCTCGACACCATATGGGAGTCTGGGTCAATGATACTGGCCACGTCGCTATCCACTGAAAAATACAAGGCGCCAGACTCGGGACTGCTTTGTCTAAGGGGTCATACTAAGCTAGACTCTTATCATTGTAGCGGCCAGAAAAAAGTTAGCCAACCCTTAATCACCACTGTCGGCACCACCAGACAAGGAAGGTCGTAAATTGGAAGCCATGGGTAGAAAAGGGTCTTCGCCAGCATCCCTTACTATTAGAGCGGGCAACGCGTGGGCCATGACCGCGAGCTTTGGCTTCGCATGTCCAAGCTGAACAAGCATCTACCTGTGTAGCTCCAGGAAGAAGCCAAGTCAATCATTGCAAACAGAGAAGCTACTTCAGATCACATGATCGATGCTGCAGTCGAAGTAGCCGAGTTAGGATTCAGGCAGTTGGCTCACGGCTCTGTACTAAGGAGACAAGCCTGGATGAAAGCCACAAATTTGAGACCTGAGGTGCAAGCACAAATACTGGACATGCTTTTTGATGGGAAAGAATTATTTGGTAATAAGGTCGATGACCACCTAAAAAGAGGAATAACAACAACAGACAAGGATACAGCTTGAGCCATCTTTTCCTTAAAGGATAAATATAGAGACTGTGGGTCTTTTTGCCCTTTTCGAGGCTCTTCGTAAAAAGACAGAGGATATAATCGATCTTCTATGGTTAAGACGCAAGGAAACACATTTCAGGGCAACAGATACCAATCCTCCAACAAGTACTTCCAAAGAGGAAGGCACGGCTCTACCCAAGGTAAACCCATAACAAACAAAATAGACAGGTCGGTTCTTCCCCCTCTAAATCACACTCCTGTGGGGGGAAGAGTAAGCCAATTTTTCCAATGCTGGCAGAAGATAACATCGTGGGTGGGTGGGTGTCATGATCTCTGCTTCCACAAGGTCAGGGTTTTCCCAACTCCCTTGGAAGCAGATCCATAACCCAGGTTCCGAGTGCCAACCAGTCCCAATTGGGACCTTTTGGACCCAGTCCTGGCGCCAGTGGCACCAGGCTCATAAATATGCCCAGTCCCAGCGCTGGAAGCGCCGGGCTCATAATGCTTGGGTGGACTTGCCTGCAGCAGACCATGCTGCTTACTTGCCTGCCAGTTGAGCCTCTGATCCTCTTCTGTTTGGAACTACTTTTCCTGTTGGGTGGGGCAGGAGCCACTCCCTGGATTCAGAACACTGGAACTCTTCTGGAAAGCAGGAACTCTTTTCTTACCTAGGCGTGGCTGTGGAAGGAGATACCTAAGCACTACAGGAGGCTATTTAAACCACACCCGATGGATGAATCTTGCTTTGCGTTATTCTGCATCCTCTGCAGCAGAACGCTCATCGTGTCTTCTGCATCCGGTCCTGGGCCTAAGGAAAAAGGCTTACCATCCTGAATCCAGTCTTCAGCAACACCTATAAAGACAAGAAAGAACAGGTTAGCATTACGGTCTTCAGTGACAGCTCTTCACTTACCTGGTCCATCGGCTGTCACCAACGCCTCGCGCTGCATTCCGGCATCTGAAAGACAAAAGCTTACCAACTCTTCGCACGCTCCGGAGGCCTTCGGCGCTGCATCCCGCATCTGAAAGACAAAACAAGGTGCGTTTAAAGACATTGGGGAACTTTAATACTCACGTGCCATTACTCCTTTCCACATCTAACCCAGTGGGTATTCCGGCACCCTGCAGCCGCTCCGAACTTGTACCTGCAAAATAAAAAGACAGTTAGAGCGCATCGTGAAGCAGGCAACAAGCGCTTACTTACGTGCTTCCAGGCGCTTCTATTCACACGGGCTCCATCTTCAACTCACTTCAGCCCGTCATCCGCCATCGCCGGAACCCTGCAAAACAAACATCATTACTAAAGACTTTAAAGACATTAGAATTACTCGAAACTTACCGTTCGTGCAGTAAACGACGGACAGCAGTCCTCTGAAGTCAAGAGGCCTGCTCCCCTTATCCAGTGAAGAAACTGGTTACAGCACCCTGCCCCGAGGCAGATGGAGAGCACAGCGTTCACTTACCTAAGGTGAGAGCGTTAACCTTCGGGGTTCTACAGGAGAAGAGAAAGGGAAGAAGAGAGAGACATTCAATAACCCAGTTCCTTAATCCCATATTTTCTATCTGCAGACATCTTACCCTTCAAGTCAGACATACATTGCACAGAGGTCCAGCCCAAAGAGCCAGCCGTGTGTTACACATCACCTTTGCAGATACGGTATACGCCCAGTCAAGACCGGCGCCTCTACGGGAATCAGGTGAGCGTTACAGTGGGACAAGTGGGTGTTGCAGGTGGTCCGCGAGGGTCACAGAATAGAATTCTTAAACCAATCTCCATCCCTTGCTCCTGCTACTCGCAAAGTTAATAATGCTAAAGCAAGTCATGTCCGAAGTTCAAAAATTACTACACAAAGCAGCAGTAGAACCAGTTCCTTACCCTCAGAAGGGAAAAGGTTTCTACTCCGGTTTCTTTCTAATGAAGAAGAAAAACGTCCAGTGGAGACCCATATTAGACTTGAGAGCGCTCAACAAATGCATCAAACTCAAGATGATTTCCCTGCAGGGTGTCCTACCATGGCTAAACAAACAACGTACTATCCACCCTAGACTTGGAGGACGCATACTTCCGCATTCCAATTCATGCTGCCCACAGACAATTCCTCAGGTTTGCGGTAGAAGACCTGCATTTCCAATTCCGGATGCTACCATTCGGCCTAAAGTCGGCACCGAAAGTATTTACCAAATGCCTGGCGCCAGTTGCAGCAAAACTGAAGGATGGGAATGGAAGTCTTTACATATTTGGACGACTGGTTGATAAGGGCGAACTCCTCCAGTCAGGCTCGATTGGCAGTTTTGAAAACTATAAAACTGCTAAAAGGGTTAGGTTTTTAGGTTTTTCGATAAACATAAAATCCTGCCCAGTACCCAGCAATAATATCAACAAACGAATGAGCAAGGTCAGGTCAATCTCTGCTGAAGAGTAACCACTGCTACACCCTGCGTGGGTAACCCCTTCTGTGGGTGGTCACAGAATTCTCATGAAACTGTTATTCTGCACAAAAGGGTTTTATTTTGAAGTGCAGTGGTGTAGTAATACACTGGTATTTTTCTACGACATTCACATTTGAGGACATACAAGGTGTAGTACCCAAGTACGAAAGATCAATTGGTCAATATTTGAGACATCTACTTGTACAGTTTAATTCTCTATAGGTTCCTTGGGCAGGAAGCTTAGAGACTTCAGTGGAATCATAGACGGGTAGGGGGCCCATAGAGTGTGGGCACAATCAAGAGTTGAACAACATATACATGTCAACACGACAGTGTTTCGGCCATTTTGCGTGGAGCTAGGTGAGCTCTAATGGTGTAGGCCTTCCTCAGGACAGGTGTGTCTTTACGAATGGAGGGTCCTATGTGGTCTGTAGGAGTGAAACAGACAAAGAACGTGTCTGGATGTACGTGGTCAGCAAAAGATCTAGCAGAGAGAAGTTATGAATACTATATAAGGTGGATGCCGGTGCTTACCGAATCCGAGGAGCTTAGTGACTCAGATTAAGAGGTGGAAGGATCCACTTCTTTAGGATGCAGTCATCTTGTTAACAGGCGCGGTCACGCCTGTCGGGGGATAAGGAGGTAGGATTACTTAATGGCGCCCCAAGGGTGCGGTTCCACTCTAGCCCATAGTTAGTGTGCGACTCGGGAGGTGGTGTTGTAGGTCTTCAGAGATTTGGTGAGAGTAGACCTAGTGGTGGTCCCACTAAATGTGGAGTGCACTTAAATGGGATAAAAAGGGCTTCTGTGGAATCACAAATGCCACTTATCAAGTGCACAGAGAAATTAGTCCAAATCTGTATTTAATACAATGTGATTAAAGTGTGCCCCTTCTCAACGGTCCTGGGGGAAGAGTGGACCATGATCTATGTGGGCTGTGCAAGTTCTGGATTACGGTGCCACAACACGTGTCATGCAGCCTAGGGTGTAGGTTGCACGAAGGGCTAAGGGCGTTTACATGTGCAGAATCATACTGTTTAGAGATTCCTCACAGTGAGGGTAGGCCTACCAGTTTTTGTGCAAAAATGCTGCATGCAAAAGAGCTTACCTATTGCCAGTGCATTCAGCTGCCAAGATCGTTGAAGCAGCAGTGTCTCGTCTCGGATGCAAGTGTGTAGCATGCAGGCTAGGGCCATGTTAAAGAACAAGGGCCCTGTGGGGGGGTGACTACCTAGATGCCCGTTTGGAGTTGATTCAGGCAGTCAGTCGGGCCAAAATGCAAGTCATGCAAGGTGTGGCGCATGATGTCAGCCACTGTCAATCCCTTTGGGTGTCAGCTGTCATGTAGTATAGAATCAGGCCTGTGTTACTTCATTCCCACATGTTGTTCATGACAGGTATATGACATCAATGGTTTATATCAATTTACAGATGTAATTACTTTAAAAAAAACGATTTCACACAAAATCAAAAAACAATTGTTACACAGTGCAAATTCTTGAAAAAGTCTGGCCAGATGCAAAGTGGATGTGGTTTCTCTGAGCATCTGCAGCCATATTGTATAAAACACATTGCTGTAGACGGGTGTACATATTGTCGCCATATTTTACAGGAAATGCTTCCACTCTACAGTTATGTTCAAACACTCTTTGACAGTTCTCTATGGAACTTACCACCTGTCCAAGGACACCACCTATGTGGCAAATGCATGGCCTGTCAGTTCACCGAGACAACCAAATTATTCACACACAAAGATCTCGTGGACCTTACAGGATCACATGAACTGTAATGCCAAACAAGTTATTTACACCATTGAATGCCCATGTGGACTTCTATACGTTGGGAAAACCATGAGAGCTGTGAAGACCCGAATTGGCGAGCACCGGTCTTGTATAAAAAACAAGGTACCGGACAAACCACTAGTGGAACACTATGTTGAGAAGAACCACACCAACATGGATATAAAGTGGTGTCTTACAGAAAGTGAACACCACTCGTAGAGGTGGAGGCATTGACCAAACCCTGACCAGACTAGAACAGAAATGGGTCCACAAACTAAGAACTGTCAAAGAGGGTTTGAACATAACTGTAGAGTGGAAGCATTTCCTGTAAAATATGGCGACAATATGTACACCCGTCTACAGCAATGTGTTGTATACAATATGGCTGCAGATGCTCTCTGAGAAACCACATCCACCTTGCATCTGGCCAGACTTTCATACAGATCCTTTCCATTCTCTAAAAAAACACGAATTTGCACTGTGTAACAATTTGTTTTTTGATTTTGTGTCAAATCGTTTTTTTGTTTTTAAAGTAATTACATCTGTAAATTGATATAAACCATTGATGTCATACCTGTCATGAACAACATGTGGGAATGAAGTGTTCTTCAACACGGCCCTAGCCCCAGACACCCAATGGGATTGACACGGGCTGACATCCTGCGCCACACCTTGCATGACTTGCATTTTGGCCCGACTGACTACCTAGATGCCCGTTTGGAGTTGATTCAGGCAGTCACCCCACCACAGGGCCCTTGTTCTTTAACATGGCCCTAGCCTGCACTCTACACACTTGCATCCTCGACATCCGAGACGACACACTGCTGCTTCAACGATCTTGGCAGCTGAATGCACTGGCAATAGGTAAGCTCTTTTGCACGTGGCTTTATGTACAGAAACTGGTAGGCCTACCCTCACTGTGAGGAATCTCTAAACAGTATGACTCTGCACATGTGAACGCCCATAGCCCTTCGTGCCACCTACACCATAGGCTGCATGACACGTGTTGTGGCACCGTAATCCAGAACTTGCACAGCCCACATAGGTCACGGTCCACCCCCCCCCCCCCCAGGACCATTGAGAAGGGCACTCTTTTAATCACATTGTATTAAATACAGATTTGCACTAATTTCTCCGTGCACTTGATAAATGGCATTTGTGATTCCACAGAAGCCCTTTTTATCCCATTTAAGCGCACTCCTCGTTTAGTGGGACCACCACTATGTCTACTCTCACCAAATCTGTTAAGACCTACACCACCCCCTCCCTAGTCACACACTAACTATGGGCTAGCGAGGAACCGCACCCTTTGGGCACCATTTAGTAATCCTACCTCCTTATCCCCTGACAGGCATGACTGCGCCTGTTGACAAGATGACTGCATCCTAAAGAAGTGGATCCTTCCACCTCTTAATCTGAGCCACTAAACTCCTCGGATTCGGTAAGTGCCGGCATCCGCCATATATAGTATTCATAACTTCTCTCTGCTAGATCTTTTGCTGACCACGTACATCCTGACATGTTCTTTGTTTCACTCCTACAGACCACATAGGACCCTCCACTCGTAAAGACACTGCTGTCCTGATGAAGGCCTACACCATTAGAGCTCACCTAGCTCCACGCAAAATGGCCGAAACACTGTCGTGTTGACATGTATTATATGTTGTTGTTCAACTCTTGATTGTGCCCACACTCTATGGGCCCCCTATCTGTCTGATTCCACTGAAGTTTCTAAGCTTCCTTCCCAAGGAACCTATAGAGAATGAACAAACTGTACAAGTAGATGTCTCAAATATTGACTACTTGATCTTTCGTACTTGGGTACTACACCTTGTATGTCCTCAAATGTGAATGTCCTATGTTTTTGAAAAATACTAGTGTATTATTACACCAATGCACTTCAAAATAAAACCCTTTTGTGCAGAATAACAGTTTCATGAGAATTCTGTGACCACACACAAGGGGTTACCCTCTCGGGGTGTAGCAGTGGTTACTCTTCAGCAGAGATTGACCTGACCTTGCTCATTCGTTTGTTGATATTATTGTACCGACCTGGGCAGAGCAAGGCAGTAACCAGGTACTCTTCCGAATACTGTACCCAGCAAGACAGTCCTCTTCCTGGGGGCTGAGTTCGACACCAGCATTCCCAGGGTAAGACAATCGGTGGACAGAGTAACGGCTATCCTCCGCTCCACCTCATCGTTCCTAGAAAAAGGGACAATGGTAACCTTTTTCAAATCCCTCCTGTGCATGATGTCCTAATGTAGATTTCTCATACCAAATTGCAGACTTCGCATGAGACCAGTTCAAGAGGCCCTGGACCACCAATGGAAACTAGCTACAGGTTCCTGGGAGGATGTAGTCCAGATACCGATGACAGTACACAAAGCACATCTGAACCCTTTCCCATCCCTCCTCACCTGCTGGACTAGAGCTTTGCGCTCTGGTCTCAGCGATCCTCCTGCAGCTGCTATGGAAATGGAAAAGGGACTCGTTGTTTTGGGTACATATAAATACATCGGTATTTGTTTTCAGCTAGCATATACACTTAAAGACTACTGTGTATAGCACTTAATTTTGATCAGTGGAATGCCTAAATGAAGATTTTGGTGAAGTTCGACTAACGCACTGGGAACTTGTTAGTTTGACTTTGCCACTGAGAAGTCTGTCTAGGGAGAGGCTTAAATCAAACGTTGTCACGATTTTATTTAACAATGTTAATGTGAAGAAATTTGAAGGAATTGGTGTAACCTTCATGTTCCGCTTTCCGATGTCTCATAATGCTATTGAGACATCTTATACAACATTGTACTTTGAAATGTGTCCTTGTTAGTGGGGCCTGCTCACAAACACAAAATTAGCAAATCTGGATGTGTTTTGTAAGATTCGGGTGGCATGGTGGGGGGGGGGTTCTTTTTTTATCTACAGTGGATGTTTGAGTTTATTTATTGTGGTGCTGTTGGTTGGTGTAGGTATTTTTAATTTATTTTCATGAGGTTTAAAACTGTATGGGGCACTGCTCAGATACGTTTTTGCAGTGGGATTATTTTACTCCCTATTTTTGAAAGTTGGGAGTAATATGATTTTTCTTTTTTTAGGGAGTTAGTCCCGCTACCAATGTAAGCATTCTATAAACAAGTAAATATGTTCAACTATAAAACAAATGTTTTTGTGAAATTCTTGGTGTGCCAAGTTATCCATGCACAGTAAGATACATTTCACCTCTTCTGTAATTATAGTAGTTTCTTCCTGTGTGGTATATTACATGCACGACCGATCCAAACGCATCCATGAAGCAGTTTGGACGAAAGCAAGAGCATAAGCTCCTATTTGTCCTTTTCCTTTTTTTTTTATTGGGAATATTTGTACTCCCTATTTTTATTTTTGGGGAGTATTTGCCTATTTTTAGGGAGTTAAAGTGGCCGATACACCCCTGATCTGTAGGGGCTTTATACTGTTAGTGGGTTGGGATGTCTCCAGCTTGTGGCCTGGATTTATTATTCTGTCAAAATTATGGATTTGCAGCATCTGTGTAGCTGCTCTGTGCCAAGTGCACTTGCAACTCTATATCCCTCAAACATTCGTCTTGCAGCTGTATATGTTCCATATGTTTGTATGTTTTTATGCATGTGCATTGAAATAATTATACTAAACCAATTCAGCATCCAACAAGGATCTGTCCTTTTGTATGCTCTCATTAGAACCTCTTGATCTTAATTTTCATTCCTGAAAACCCTGAGGTGCATATTAAAGTGAACCTGAAAAGAGGTTTTACACGTTCAGATATTTCGTGGTTTTTGTTATGCTAGCCATCTGTTTTGAAATGGCACAATAGTTTGTTAGTTTACAGCACAGAAAACACAGCCGTTGCACAATTCCACCAGCATAAAACCCAGTCTGCAGTTAATACAAAAGATATAAATGACAATGTTCACAGGTAAAAGGGCCTCGCAATACATAACATTCCAGGCAAAATATTAAAGACCTAATCTAAAGCAATTTTGGAAAACCAACAAGCAAAAACCATAAATGTCAATTTTCCAAGTCCTTCACATATGAAGCATCTGTTATTTACCGGTGATTGGGAAAACTTTCCCTCTTCTTTTTTTGAAGGTGGAACATTAAAACTTTAAGAATGCATTAAAAGGTCTGGTTGAGGAGCATTATTTCATTATTTTAACAGCCTCCTTGTTTCAACTGCATACAGAATTGCGAGTGGTTTAAGCCACTTGCGTCTCAAGGCTTCATATAAAGGATAAGACAACATAAAATGCAAATCATCTTCCACTGCCACAGTGGGCAAAAAGCAGATGTTCATTTCCCCCAATGTTAAGTAAATTTGGCAAGGGGAAGGATACCGCGTCTGAATTTGATAAATAAGTATTTCATCTTCATTCCTACTGAGGAATCCAAATAAGGCTCCATAATCAAGTTAGACTTGATTGTTAAGTAACTTGCTGACAGTCGACCTGTGTAGCAAATGTCAAGTCTAATTCTTAAGGCCCAATCCTAAAATGTCCCCTTTAGGAAAGCTAGACCGATCAGACCACAAAAACTCAAGATCTAAAATCAAAAGGAGTTGTTTCACATGTTTGAGCCACGGTAAGGACTTTGCACCATCCATCAATAGGATATCAGCGAGGCCCTCTCTGTACAGGGCTAGTTCGACTGAGGACCAGATCTTGAGCAAGTATAACAACGATTTGATCACAACTTTATATTTAATTTCAGTGTGTCCCAATTTGAGGGCTACTGGTACAGAAGGAGCACTACAGGGGAGAGACAAAGCCCTTCAGGAATTTATTTTCAGTCTGAAGAGAGGAACATAATTCATTAATTTATGACCCTACAGTTCCTCATATATTGCTGGAGTGGCCTGCGGCCTATAAACCTTCTGAGCTGATGGAATTGACCTTCTCCAAAAGCGTGCTGAAAAACCTGCTACGGCTCCCATTTGTCTAGCTGCTATTAACTTGCTCTTTTCCACCTGCATTGCCCACTTCAGATTACTAGCAAAGGATGTGCTCAAATATTCAAAGCCATCCACAAGTGACAAATGAGGGTTATTCAAATAAAATTAGGGGTTGGTACGGTGGGGACAGCCTGTAGTACGATACATCTTGTCTTTTTTGTTTTGGATTTGATTATGGTCAAGCGCTTCATCGCACAAAATCTACCAAAGGTTGTAAGTTGGTGTTGAAGACCAACATGGATTCTAGACAACACTGTGTCGACTCGAAAGAATAGAATGCTCCACTTAACAGAATCCCACCTCTGGGCATCTAATGATGCTGTAGCCAGAGTTGTGGCTAAGCTATTCATATATAGCCAAGAAAAGCAAGGGAGACAACCTGCACCTCTGCCTTATACCCACGTTGACAGGGAAGCGGTTCTTTAGCTCACCGTTTTGCCCCTATCACACGGGCATAACTGCAGGACTAAAGAGCGATAATTGGATTCCTAGGATAAGGAGGAACATTTAGATTACCCAGAACCTTGCAAAGTCTGTCTAGCGGGACACTATTGAAGGCCAACTGGAGATCTTCTAACACCAGGTAAATGGGCTGTGGTTGGAGTAAGACACCGTTTTCTGCAAAATTACATCAGCCTAAAAGCCTGGTCGATCGTTGACACTCCCTTCCTAAAGCCTGCCAGCGAATTAGCGGGAATACCCTGTTCCTCAACCCATTCCTCGAAAGACCGCAATAACACCTTTGCATACATTTTAGCGATTTAATCGATCAAACATCTAAGTCTATAATTCCAAGGAAGATACAAATCCCCTTTCTTGTGGATTGAATTATAGTTGCTGCCCTACAGCTATTGGGCAAAATCAAGGTGCATTTGATTTCATTAAAAAAAGTCATGGGTACCCATATGGGCTAAGATCTAGACCAGTGGCTTTACTGTTTTGTTGAGAAAAAACAGCTTTATCAAATTAGAGAAGACTAAAAACAGTGACCTGGGGTGGGAGTTTAGCAAGGTCCAACCCTCCCATCTTCCCAATACTGAGCGCCTCCACCTCTGTACTCGAATAATAATTTAACCCTGACAAAGTCTGGAAATTATTAACCCAAGCATCAGGAGAAATATCACCTGGAAAAGGACTCTCTGCAAAAGTCGATCCAGTTCTCACCAGGCGCCAAAAGTCCTGCGTTGCTAGAAACAGTGCTGACCATTTGCCTTTGCATATGCCTTTTTTTCTGTCCAATAGAGTTCGATTTTCATTTCTCAAAAAAATAAGATGCAAGGAATCGGGATGAAGTGAGTTTTCGAAGCGCGTTTACAAGAGCAGTTTTGGCTCTTCTAAAATATTGATCATATCAACCATGAACCTTATTGGTTTTAGTCGAGGATACTCTAATTTCCCTTGTCAGAATAGGGAGCAACCTAGTCGCCAGAGAATTATAAAAATCTATATGGGAAAGACCAGAGTTACAATGCGAGTATTGTTCTAAAAGTGAAATAATGGACAAATCTAGAAAAGGAAGTTTATTCAAGAGCAATGACGGAAGACCATCTAATGGATTTCCGACTTGATCTCTCAGCTACTGTTATTATATTGTATACCAATCAATGGCACGGGTAAGGCTTCCAATCAAGGCATCATGATCGCTTTCCAGGCACTCCAGAACCTTAAATGTATTGGTAAAACCCCAGGAGTCTTCAGGTATTAAAATGAAATCAATGATACTGGATTTGTTCAAAGTACGAAATGTAGGATGAGCTGGAGAATCCAAAAAATGTCACCTGTTGCATGCTCTGAAACCATACATATACACAATTGGCCGAACTATCCCTTCAGTCATTGAAATGTGTTTTTTGCAACTGTGACTTGGTTATTTTGAAATTGCACATTAGTCAATATTTTGTGTGTGATTTGTGAGAGCTGGGGAGGAGGCTCTTGGTCCCTGTGATAACTTAACCGATGCATCATTGTCCTTGTAATACATTGTTGGACTGTGATGTGCGTTTTGAAATTCCAAATGATCTAATGTGCATACCATGCATAAAAACGTGCACTTGTCCCTAGCCATTGGGGATAGATAATTTACTTGCGGCAAGATATTGTAAGCTATGTGCATTGCTCTTGGGTATTTTTGTACTGCGCTAGCTAATCACTGGAGTAGTCTCAAAATGCAAACCTTGTCTGAGTTTGGGCGTATTAAACGCACCTCGAGGCGACAGGACCCAAGTCTGCTTGGGGTGCATTGTCTGGAAAATTGTGCCCTATAAGTAGAGAGATGTGCAGAAGTAAAACGTGGTGCAGGGCATGAAAAGGTGTGCAAGCAGCTGATTGATGGGTGGAGATTGCTGTGTACATGCAGTCTGGGTAGTTGAGGCTCGAGATGTGTTTGGGCTATCCTGAGTATATTGTGGCAATGTTTGACCGTGATCCTCCCAATGGCTAGGCTGTGTCCTTTTAAATAGTTCGAGATAAATAGGCTGCCAGCAGAGAACTGTCTTACGTATATGTGGCAATATAAATGCACAGTTCACCTCTCACTTTAGGAATTAACCACCCGTGTCTGGGATGGACAAGCTATAGTGCGGGCTTCATGTACTCTGTGCTAGACCTCATTTAAAGTAAACTTTTAAATTAGAATGTTCAAATGTTTGATTTGTGAATGTTGCACATATGATTGATGGTTTGGTTGTGTAGAATTGTCTGTAGGTACAAAATAAACTATGTTCAGCAACTTCTCCTGGCTGTGTGGCACAACGGTATGTTGCAGTGGTTGTTTTCTGATTAACTCTTGATGGCACAGGTTTGAGTTTGGCTGTGGGTGTTTAATGTGGTCTGCAAGGGATGGTTTACCTCGCAGCACAGATGTATGATTGCGCACCAAAAGTATAAGGAAGGTATTACAATGAGCAATGTCTTATGTTCTAGAAAGCTTGGGCCATTGATTTGATGTTTATCCTTGATTTGATTCTTCAACTTACATTTGTGTATTGATTTTTGTTTGTAAAATAAGTTTGAACATGTTTTTTATTTAATAAACATGCATGCTATGTTGTGCTTCGTCAGCAGATATTTGTATTAAGCTGTTTAAAACGTGTTTGTCCTTATGCACTGTAGTAGGTCAGCATCAGGAGACTGACGAGCAGACATGATTTTCTAAATATTTATTTCCTCTTGAGTCAAGACGACTTCTTTCCCCAACTGTGGTAAAAAGCCCTACTCTATACAAATTACATGGTGTAGTCGGTCTGTCAAGATGGTTAAACAGAAATGAAGACCTCCGTCCATAAATCCTATTCTAACCTATATTTTCTCCCTACTGCTCAAAGGAAAGCCACAACAACCAAGATATACTTTTGGGCCTTTCACGGGAAAGGGATTACCACTTGCCTCTGCCCCCCATCCTTGTCTCTTTTCCACAGGCTCTTGCCTATGTTCACAGTCCAATACATACAGTTTGTGTATGACTGAAGTGCCGTCCCAGGGTTCCAGCTGGGTCTCTCTGGTTCCCCTTGAACTTGTCCGTGCTTCTCCCTTCGGGAAGAGACATTCGTATATTCATCTGCCCGCGCAGTCTGGGGTTCTTTCAGACTCTGCCTCTCCCGCTCTGGGACTCGCTCTTGCTAGTTTCCCGCTTTGGGCTCCTCTGTACTTTTCCCACACTGGGCTTACCATTGTATCGTTCTCCTACTCCTGGGCTTTGCGGTTTCTCCCTGCTTCTGGGCTTCTTGGCTTTTCTCCACACTGGGGCTTTTCTTAGTTTCTCTCTGCACTCTGGGGTTTCTCTGCTCTTCCCTCACCTCAGGGTTTCTTTCTCTCCCCAATCTGGGGCTTTTTGCCTTACACCCACTCTGGGGTGTTAGTCCCTCTGTGCTTCAGAGCTTTTTCCCTTCTCACTTCCCTTCCCTGGGGCTTGCTTCCTCTGTCTCCACTCTTGGTTATTTTACCTATTTCTCTCCAATCTGGGGCACCTTCCTCTGACCTTTCTGCCTACCTCCTGTTCCTCGGAATCCACCGCCTATCTATATCTCACATGCAGTGCTTCCTGGGAGGACTATGTAGGCCACTAGCCTGACTGCATTCCGACAATGGAGTAGCTTACACAACTCCTCAACAGTACTTGATGGCAGTTGGAGTAACCTAGTGTCCGCTGCAGGAGCTTCTGAGCGGTTCCTTCTCCGGGTTCTGACGTGGCCCGCTGGAGAAGTACTGTTCTTGCTCGGGCTGCCATAACCAACAGCTCATTTTTTTTCTCACCTGCCGGGGCCACCTTGCCCTCCTAGTGTGGGCCACTGGGTGTGTCGCCATTTCTGCCTCTCTGAGCATCTCTATCCTTGATGTGCTGTGGTGTAGTTAAAGTCCACGCTCTGTGTGGATATTTCTTCCCAATTGATTACTCGCGTGACGTTACTTCAGGACGCTGGTTGTTCCGCCATGCTGCTGTTTTTCCTAAAGCGGGTTCTCACACTTTAGTTTCTGCATACCTCATACATGTTAGTTCTTTGGTGAAAAGGGATAGTGACTTAAGTTCTTCTCTGAGGTTTCCCTGTCCCCTAAGGGGAAGTCCCCTCTCGAGGGATCTTGCTTACTGTCTCCAGGGGCTATTGCGTGTAGCAGGCTCATCCCGTAGTCCCAAGGGGTGCGGGAGAGGTGACTAACTCCTTGGATTTGTCACAGCAACTACTGCGCATATTGAGTAATATCACTGAACTGTTTTGGCCTGTTTGTCAGATGTGAATTTTATGAATGTTTTTTTTGCATACACCATTTCGTACTGAAAATTGAAGTATTGCATTTTGAGATTACGTGGGTCCATTTCAGCTTTTAGTTGATGCCCTATGTCAATATGCAAATACTTTTTCAACAATAAAAGGTGTTTAAAGTTAACCAAATTTGGCATAAGTGTTTGGTTTTGGCCAGATAAATGTAGCCTCCCAAAATTGGTGAACTTTCATGAAAGGCAACACATTTTTGAGGAATCCATTTCCCTGTGTATTTATAGTTCGATATAACCAACTGTGAGTTGTGCCCAGAGCGCAAAATTTGCAATCGCCACTACTGAGTGAAATTTGACTCCTTGGTACTTCGGCAGAAAAAGTATTCCTTTGACTCTGCCACATCCATGAAAGGTCATCGAATTTTTCAAGTTACATATGAACACGCAGTGAAGTTTCATGAATGTTTTCATGACCAACGTGTTTTGCATTTTGGGTCTTGCATAGACCCACAAAAACAAGCTTTCGTCATGTATATTTTGAAAGTGTCGTCGTCGTATTCGGTTTTTGGCAGACGGCTCACCCTACCCTTGACCGTACGCCACAAACATTTAAAAAATCAGATCTGCTAATCTCGAGATGCACTTTAAAAACATAATTGGTTATTATAAGAAGATAAATTGGCAGACACAGAGTAGGTATTGAGTGGCACCATAACATGTGATCAGAACAAATGGACTTGCCCCATGAGCCGATGAAAATACCGCACATCAAACACTTATGGCCGTATAGCGATGAGGGATGCCTTCACGAGATTGGATCAGCAGCACGAACCGGTGTGGAACAAGCGATTGCCCAAATCATACGTGCAAAATACTGCAGTCCACAACCACCACCAGAATAAACGAACACGCGTGGAATGAACATATAGACCCATATATAGACAACAACATGCATACGAGTCACTGCAGGATTAACCCCAAAATATGGACTGAGGTTTGAAAGGGAGTAAAACCTACAAACTAGCACATACCATAACCATGCAATGAAAAGTTTTAACACATTTAAAAAAGGGGGCAATGGGCGGCATAGCACCTTTTTTTTTGTTAAAAGGATTGTTACTATCTTTAAAAAAAAAGTTACGAAGTGCAAATGTACTAATTCCCTAATTAAAAACCAGCCACTGCACGTTTAACCTGAACTCCCACTATAGCACTACTTCCCAACGCTTACTCTAAATATTCATTTACTTAAATGAATACTATAATTAAAGTGAGTCTTGTGAATTCGTGGTGTAGTTATTTAAGGTTAAATGTGTAGTGTTAAACTTTGTTTGGATTAGGGAATTAGTAGCAAGAGTTACCTTAACGTTGGCATTCCCTATGTTTGTGGACATTACTTTTTTAGTTTTGGCTATTAGGATGCACCACCTAAAATCAAAACGATTGCATTGGCTTACAGCTAGGAAAGAGATGGCATATGAGCAGGGGACACACAGCTTGTAGGTATTTTGTTATTTAACCACCCAACCTTTTTTTTAAGCAGTCTTCTGAGTGCAGTTTAAAGCTGTAAATGTGCTACTTGAGTAATAAATGTCTTAACCAAGTGTACCTTCAGCCATTTGATTTACAAGTAGTATTTATACGCTTCACTGATGTCTTGTTAAAAAAAAAAACATTGGCAAAAGCCAAGTTTTACCTTGTTTATAGGCATTTGCACTTCACTGCTATTATATGCCCAGCTACTCGTGTCATTTTTTTCGTTGCTACTTTACTGGCCAGTTAGTACTATTATGGCATTCATTGCCTGGCAAATGCCTATTACATCAATAGACAAAAGCCAGTTGGCATTGCCCTGTTTGTTATAATTAGTCAATGTGTTTTGTTTTTTTTAACCACTGATATATACAAATGTTTGTTTTACAGAGGCCCCATTTTGCTCATGTGCATGCTAGTAAACTTGGGATTCCCGGCACTGTGGGCCCCTGGGAGTAAGTTGCCGTCTTGGTATGGTGTTACAAACGTATGCCATTTTTGGGTAGCTTAAGCTGAGTTTCCTTTCCTACTTAAAGGTTGTCTCGCTGTGTGAAATCCTCAAGCTCATTTAAACCTCATGGCCGTTTCGGCCGAGATTGTTTTGTTTTTTGTTGTTGCTGGTTTTACTTTTCTACGATTCACCCTTTAGTGTGTATGCCTTCTAGTTCACTGGTGATCAGAAACACTTAATATTTCATTGTAACCCTTCATAAACCATTTCACCCAGGTTCTCTGATAATTGAGGTGAAGGGGTATATTGCTTTCGATCTTGTGCTTAATAGATGAAGGCACAAGGTGAAGGGGACTGCAGTCTGTAGGTTTTTACAGTGGGTGGGGGGGGGGGATCAAGTCGCGTGAACCCAGTTTGCTACTCGGTAGAGAGGGTGTGGGTATGCCTTGCTTGCCTCAGGAAGACCACTTGGCAGCTGCCCTGTGGACTGAAGGGAGGTGGCCAGAACTGCCGGTGCTGATGGCAACAGAACTTCAGTTAAGTAGGTCATAAACTCCAAACAAGTTGCCAATCCATTAAAACAGTGTTTTGATATTGGTACATTAGGACTCAGTAAAGATTAAAAGCATTAAGAGCAGCTTTTTGCATTGATCTAGAACATGTGGTTTGAGGCTTTAGCTGCGAAGGAAAGTTTATGCTTTGGTAGTTTAACCATTTAAGATTATCTTTCAGTCTGGCCTACATCCTATGAAGTGTTGCGATGTAATGCATGGGCTTTGAGTGTGCGCCTCCAATTGAAGGGGTGGGAAGGCTTATTCAGAGCAGCGTTTTTAGTTTTGTTATTAAGTGGCGTATGCAGTGACCTTATCTAAAAAAATAAATAAAAAAAATGCATTTTCAAAGAACCCAAAATAACAAGAAAAAAACGACTTTTTAAAGATTGTATGTATGGGGTTGGGAGTGGCAAAAGAGTTTTGGGGTGGGGAAGAGTATATGTAGAAAAGGTGTCGGGTGGGTATCCACCCCGCTCCCCCTCCCCCACCAAAAACGAAAATAAATTGCGTTATTTGTTTTGCCTGATGTTTTGGTTTCTTTAAAAATTCTTTTTATAGATTAAAAAAATAAATAAATCACATGTAACCGTGCTACTGGTGTAGTAAGTGTTATCACCATGTCCGCCTTCAGCCACTATATTTTATAGGCACTATGCATCTCCTTCACTGAAGTCCCGCTAAAACCAGCATTGGCAAAGAGTTTTGGCTTGTGTATATATAAGGCATTTGGCAGGCACTGGTATTCTAATTCCGGTGCTCACATTATTTTGCAACTACTATCTATGGGCAGTTAATACCACACACAGTGCATGGCAAATTACTTTCCCATGCCCTAGGCAAAAGCTGCTGGCACTTCAGTGCAAAGTTTGATATGGCTTGATTAAAGTGAGCTCTCCCTTCAGGGGGTATTTTGGGCGGGGAGTGGCAGGAACTGAGTGGAAATGGTGATAGGAATTTGCATGACCATGGGCAGCCAATGGGTGGGCAAATCTACAAGCTGAAACCCTCCTCATGTGCTATTCCACCTTAGCTGTATTCTAATTGATAATTTATTAGTCTAGTGCTCCTACACAAGTGTTATAGAGCGAGACGAGGCAAGGGAGGGAACAAGGGAGAACAAAACGACGATCTTACTATGCCCAGTGACATTCAGAAAGCTCAAGTGCATGGGAGAGGTAAAGGGGAAAGTGCATGGGGGGGTGAAGTGGAAAGTGCTGAGCAAATGAAAAAAATAAAAATAAAGCTAGAAACAGCGATAGTGCAGCCGGCAAGTGCTAGGTTTAAGGCAACAGACTGGGTATGTCTGATAGTGCAGACAAAAAGGGGGGGCACTGTAGGGTTACAGATACAGACCACAGTGCAAGGGATAGCCCGGAGGCAGTGCGGGTCGGTTGCAGGGTGAGCAGGTACCTGGGCCTGAAGTCGGAGGGCAACCAGGTGCACAATGCTGACAGATCAACATGGGAGAGGCAGAGCTAAAGCAGAAGCAAAGAGATGGTTCTCCAGTTTGAGTGGCAGGGAGGCTGTTCCAGAGGGAAGCCCCAGCCGAAGACCGTGATCTACCCCAGCTCGTTTCTTTGAAAAACCACTGACCCTGAGGGAGTTGGAGGTGGAGGACTGAAGAGCTCGGGAAGGAAGGTATTTATGAAAGGACAGCTGAAGGTATTTTGGAACCAGGCCCCATAAAGCCTTGTGGACAATGCAAAGGGTCTTGAATTTAATCCTTGCAGCCACTGGGAGCCAAAGGGGAGATTTCAGGGCTGGTGAGGTAGGATCCCAGGGCTCGAGGCCAAGGACAAGTCTCGCAGTAATGCACTAGTTTGGGCTTAACTAATAGCCCAAACGGAAAACAAAAATTATTTGTAGAAAAATGTAATACTCCTA
This sequence comes from Ambystoma mexicanum, assembly GCF_040938575.1. Taxonomy (NCBI): domain Eukaryota; kingdom Metazoa; phylum Chordata; class Amphibia; order Caudata; family Ambystomatidae; genus Ambystoma; species Ambystoma mexicanum. The sequence goes on from NC_090923.1 coordinate 653,117,440, forward strand.
CGTCCCGTCCCTCCATACTTTTGGGACATTCCATCCTTCGGGACGAGACCGGAATACATTAAAGCATCAACAAAAAACTCTTTTGTCCTTTTTATTTTTATGCTGGCCCACAGCACGTGCCCATCTCGCCACCATCCTGAAGCTCTGCATTGCCCTTCAGTCACTTTCTCCACACGCTCGAGGTCTGACACATTTGCATCACAGGGAATATTTTTCTTTTTGTTCCCTTGTACTTCATTCCTGCTTCGGTTCCACGGTCCTCTTTCTTCCGTGGTCCTCTTTCTTCTGTCTATGCCGGTGCGTCTGGGATTCGTGTCCTGTTCATCGTGCGGACCTTGTTTCCCGGGGGTGGATCCCCACTCTCTTTGGATGGCGTGCTTGGGTCCGGAACATGCTTCTACTGCCTTTCCGTCCGGGCACTCCAGCGGTGGCTTGTCAGTTGGGAGGAGGTGTTTCAACGCGTTCCTCCACCACATTTACAGTAGTTCATTGAAGAAAAAAGGAAACGACCGGTAAGGTCCTTCCTTTTTAGGGGACCCTGCCCAGGGGACTCCTTCTTGGGGTCTTGTCTGGGAGGGGCTCAAGCTGCTCCATTACCAGGGATCACCCTGAGGTTTCCCGAAAGAGATCTAACCGGTGCTCTGGCGGTTGCTCTGCAGACCCCTGCAAAGGGGCTGTCAAAACCGGATCTTCAATGGAGATCCCCCTTTTGAGGGCCAAAGTTAGGCCCAGTATTTTTGGGGCTGTTGTCACTGGGGTCAGCCCTGAAGTTTCCACATCTTGAACTAAGTGTACAGAGTCTTAGCTAGAGGTCCCTCTCAAGGTGACTAAACGTAGTTATCCCGAGGTTCCCCTTCTTGGGGCTATATCGAAGACCAGCAAGATTGATGGGCCCCCTTTTGAGGGTCATGGCTTCAGGGGGTGACTCAAAGCCTTCCCACACTCAGACCTGTGATGGAACCCATCCTGCTGAGGGGGCAAAGAAGCAGGTTAAGCACCTTAAGTCTTAGAGTACCAGCTCCGCCGAGGTTCCCTCACCTCGGGCTAATTCATCAGCAGTCTCTAGGGTGTCTCAGAAACACTCTAGATCTGCTAGCACCAGCTCTGCCGAGGTTCCTTGTCACAAGGCTAAAATGGAACATAAGACCCCTGACTCACCTGTAGTGACCGCGGCCTCACTACACCTGTGATGCAGTTCGCCTCGGGCATTAACAAAATAGTGGTCCCACCCTGCGGTCCACAGTGGCTTTTTGACTACCTCTTACACTAACGTTCACCACGGTTGGTGCTGATGGGCCTGTTTTGGGGGCAGAGCAGCCTTTTCCACGTTTTGTGGATAATGAGAACCTGTTCCGCCCTCCAATGGAATGGCGTGCTAGGACTCTGCTGCCGCATACAGCCTCGCTCCCTCCTATGTCGGCGCTTTTTGATTTACGTGGATCCAGTTGGTGGGGGACCATCCTGGCAACCATCCTCTGTGATCCTTGTGGTATGCCCCAGCCTCGATCCACTCAAGCGCCTAGACCTTCGTCTGAGGATGCTTTTTTTGGCAAGTTTCATACCTTTATGCATTCTGAGCCCATGAAGGCGTACTTAAGTATTTATTTAAGGAAATGGAGCCTAAGCTGCCTGAACCTGCTCCAGCAATCCCTAGGCAGGTCCCGGTAGTGCCACCTCCTCCAACACTTGCTTTGGGGCCGGCACTGCTTCCACTTTCCCCTATGGAAAAGACTCCTGTTGCGCAGTCAACCATGCCTTCGGGGCCTGAGGCGCCCAGTGCGGCTGATCAGACTTCTGCTCCAGCCTCATTGGATGATAACCAGGCGGACCAGGACAGCGATGACTTGCCCCACTCTGTTAGAGCCTTTCACAACCAGGTTGTGGATATGATGGCATTGCTAGACATCCCAATACCTGGGCCACTGGCTCCACAAGAAGGGGTACTTTCTGGAGCAGTCACTGTGTCGACACACAGGAGCGCACAGGCTTGTTCCTTCAGAAGAACGTCCTGGCAGAGTCCGTAAGGTCTGGGGAAAAACCTAATTCCGGGCAACACCTAAACACGAAAATTTACGCTCGCTACAAGCTACACGCGTCCGAGGACATATTCTTGTCTTCATGTCCGCTCCCCTCATCGACTGTGGTGATGTCGGCATCTACGCTCCAGTCTAATCCGGCCTCTACATCATCCACTGCAGTGTCTCAGATACTTTCCAAAGAGGACAAGCTTCTTGACGCCATTGGGGGGGAAAAGTTTTTTTTCCAATTCGGCTCTTCAGTTGCGTCAGGCTAATACTAAGCTTATCCTGGCGGCTGCTAATGTTAAACTGTGGAAGGAGCTCTGTTTCAGGAATGTATTCCTCCTGATCAGCTTGAAGACTTTAAGGGCAGCTTATCCGATGCCAGGGTTCTGGCGCAGGATCTACTTGAGGCTGCAGCCCATCATGTAGATACTTCTGCTCACTGCCTTATGGTAGCAGTAGACCTCTCTGGCCAAGCGTGGCTGCATGCTACAATGTTTTCAAAGTAAGTTCAGGACAAGGTGCTTCATCTCCCCTTCGAGGGTAAAGCACTGTTCACGCCTCCACGGATGAGGAACCCATGAAGACCAAAGCGAGCACACAAACTGCCAAGTCCTTGTCGGTCCTTGCGAAAATCCCAGCAAAGGCAACTTACACTTGGAGGTCGGGGTATCAACCGAGATCCTTCTCTGGTTTCAGAGGTGTTGGGAAAGATTTCATAATTGTAGGTAATTTTCCTTCCATGTGGCAACCCCTAAACTTTTTGCTGTTGTTTTTCACCTTGTTCTTGACTTTGCCAGAGAAGTGCAGCCTTCTGCCGCACTCCTCTGGGCTTTCGCTCCTTTCTTACGGGGAAACTGACATGCCCTTAAGACAGTCAGTACCGGGGAACGCTGTTTCCCGTAGTTTCTTTTATCATGTTGCGGCTTTCGTGCAACATGACACAAGAGGGCACTGTAAGCTAAGTTACAGCTCTCTTGGGTCTCTAGCCTTCTACAGGCCCTAGACACTCGTTTAGGATTGTATCTGATCGGTGCAAGTGATTCAGGGACGGGAATGGTGGCAGCGATCGTTTCTTGTGTTTTGAGCTCCTTTTGGCGTTCTAAGCGCGTTTCTCGCGCTTAACCCAAAATGGTGGCCTGGCTCCCAAAATGGCCAGACCACGAGGCTCCTTTGTCCTGTCCGCTGTCCGTCTTGCTCCCTTCACCTTCCCCAGGTCGAGCCGACCCGGGGCCTTCCTTATTTGGGCATGTACTTTCCCGCGAAACACGGATGCTTTCGCGGGCTTCTACATGTCTTGTGTGTGCCTCCAGGATGTGGGCTGGGATGTCTGGTCCCAATACACATCCTGGGTGCCAGAGAGTCTAGGGTGGTGTGAATGCCTGGGACCACCGTGGTCCGTGATTGGTCCACGTATGGTGTGAGTGTTGATGAGCGGATCTCCCATTGGGTCCCCTCCGTTTTGGCGCGAAGGGAACCGTGGATAAGAGGGGGCTGGAAACACCACTACCATGTCGATCTCCTGAGTTCTCACGAACGAAGGAATACAGGAGCCAAGTATCCTGCAACCAAGAGGCTGGACCGAGGAATCGCTGGTGACCCGCTGAAGGACTTCTCCTCTGCACTGCTGTCGCCTTGTGAAACCCTTTTCACCTTTGATCGAACCAGAAGGCCTGTACTGGTACTTCGACCCTTGGAATAGCGGGAACAGCTATTCTCGGCATCTTCACCATCTCCTGCCAGTAAGCCTTCGGAAGCGTCTCTGGGCCATCCAGCTGACTGACCAGCTTACACGGGAGTCTTGCTCTGTAACCGCCGCCAGGTTGTGTAGTATTTCGAGTCCTTGTCACTCTCACACGCTTCGTACACTTGGCGTTCCCAGATCTGAAGTGAGTAGTGTACATTTGGCCCAGATACAATCGGCCGCTACGTTGCCCTGCTGTGGTAACAAACTGTGCGGGTTTCTTCGATTGGGACGTCTTTTTACTCAACACGACGACGAGGCGTTCCCTGCTCTTCTGAACCTGCCAGCTACTGAAACGGACGCGGAGAAGCCTGGGTCTGCTTGCATCGGGGACCGGTGAGTAGCATAGCTAGGATCTGGTCGCCCTCCTGCAGGAGCCCATTGCTTTTCCCCGCTGTGTCAAACAGCACCCTTTTCCGTACTCGCGCTCTGCTTCTGCCCACTGTGGAGGCTGCGCTTGAGTCGCGGAACTTGTTCTTCTTCTTTTGTGCACTAAACTGAACTGCCTGATTTCCCTCGAAGAGCTTCTCCTTTTGCCCGTTGGCACCAGCGCGTGCAGGCACTTTTGAGCACAAGGCTCCACTCTTCGCAGGGCTCGGACTTCCATCTAGTTAGGTGCCTCTGAAGGCGAACTGGGTCTAAGCATTATTTCGCACTGCCTGTCTTCCTTCCCTTTTAGGTGGACTACCCATTTCGTGCATCTAACGCTTGAGACGGTCGTATTTGTATATATATTGTGTTGATATGGTATGTGTTGGTTTACTATTGTTATATTGTGATTTTCTCGCTACGGTCATTGTTTTAAAGGCCTTGAAATAAATGTGTATATATTTTTAATATAACAACTGTTTGGAGTAGTTTGTAAGTGATCTTGCTTTGTGTGCTCATTGCGGGCTTTCAGTCACCCTCACCCCTCTTGAGACCTAGTCTTGACCGCCGCGATCGCTACCTTGATTGGTCTGGCTGTTCCAAGTAATTAGGTTGGCCTTCTGAACTTCTGCGCCACCAGGACAGAGTTCAGAAATCCGTCTTAACAAGAGGCTTTCAGGAACGCTGTGCATGCAGTGCTGAGACTCCAGCTGGTGCCCCCGCCGTAAACTGCAACGGCAAGGTGGCCGGTCTTTCTCTCGCCCAACAGCCTCTTCAGCAACGGGTGGTCTACCCGCCGATAAAATATCTAAATGATATTTTCCATCGGTCGCAAGAGACGCCGGTGGGAGGACGAATTTAGTCTCATCTGGAGGCGTGGCAGACCATCACAGAAGATGGATGGGTTTGTCCGTTGCCCGGTGCTTCTGCTTGCCCCTCGCCCCTACCCACCCACTCACCCTCCTCTCCAGCAGACTGGGTCGTCCTCCCCCAGAGCCGAGGTACAGAAACATCTAGACCTTAGAGCAGTGGAACCTGTTCCCTTGCTGGAGCAATGGGAGGGCGAATACTTGCGTCAGTTTAGTGCCCAAACCCACTATCCTCAAAGTCTCAAGTTCAATCTCTTTCTACCCCAAGAGAAATTGAAGATGATTATGCCCTGCCAGATTAAGTCCTCCCTCCCGAAGGGCAATTCGCTCAGCGTTGTAGACCTTCAGGATGCATAAATACATATTCTGATCTGGAGCCCACTTCGAAAATATCTCTGGTTCTCCGTGGGCAGGGAACACTTCCAGCATTGTGTGCTTCCGTTTAGTCTCAGCTCGGCAGCGCGTGTCTTTACGAAAATGTCGGTTATCGCAGCATTCCTCGCACTGCAGGGGGTTCATGTATGTCAATACTTGGACGATTGGCTGCTGCTCAGTCCTTGCCCACAGGCTGCTATGGCCAATCTTCAGTCATTCCTCAGCCCCTGTTCCATCTTGGGCTGTCGGTGAACTGGCGGAAATCATCCGACGGTCGCTCAAGACCTGATCTTGCTGGGTTTCCATTGGGATCCCGTCAGTACCAGAGTGTTCTGACACGATGCAGACTTTTTGTTTTTTGTTTTTTTTTTTTTACCTCGTGCCAGCTCTTCCTGCTGTCCTCCCATATGTCAGCCTGGTGGTTCCAGAGACTGCTGACCACTTGCGTGTTAGCTCTACTTCTTGCACACCTGAAAATGAGGTGCACTGAGCTTGCTCTTCGGAGCTGCTGGTCCTAGGCTACGGATTCCAAAATTATTCTAGTCCCATCCTGCATGACGGTGGATCTTCAATGGTGGTCCTCTGCCAGCAACCTTTCAGTGGGACCTCCTTCCAGGAGCCCTGCCCACAATCCACGATTACTACAGACTCCTCTCTTCTAGGGTGGGGAGCGACACTGCAGCACCTCGAGGTGGACAGTTTGTGGATGCCCCGGTACAGGCGGACCCATATCAATTACCTGGAGGTCCTGGCAGTTTTTCTGGCGCTCAAGGTTTTTCAACCCTCTATTGCCAACAGTGTGGTTCGAATTTGCACAGACAATTCTGTAGTGATGGAAAAATACTGTTCCACTAACAAATCCGTGCCTACAAGAAGGAAATACAAAAGGCGAAGATCAAGCATTATGACAATCACCAATGCCACCAACACACACAAAGAAATGTTCAACATCATTAAATAAATGAGAAACCCACCAGGCTGCGACAACACCCCAAACCCCTCAGAGAAACTTTGCAATGACCTGGCAGACCACTTCAAGAACAAAATCAACATCCGACTAATCATACGAAACGGACCAACCAACCACAACACTCAACCAACCGGACCTAACATAGAGCCACAGCACAAACTCTAAAACTACCCAGAAATATCAGTAGAGGCATTCACCTTGCTGGTGAAACACAGCAAGAAAGCAGGATCACCCATGGATCCCTGCCCCCTGACGTCTAAAAATAAATCCTCGCACAAGGAACGCCATCAGAATATTACAGAAACCTCCTTGATCTCTCACTAGCAACAGGAACAGTACAAGAACCTTCAAATCGGCATATATCAAACCGCTTTAAAAAAACACAAGTGGCGACATAGAAGACCTCCAACTACAGGCCGTTTTCAAACATTCCCTTCCCAGCAAAACTCCTTGAAACCTATGTATATAAAATAACCCAAGAACACGTAGAAAAACACCTCCTGCTAGACCAAGCACAAGTCCGTTTCAGACTTGCAAGAGGACCAGAAACGGCACTACTATCCATCTGGCACAAGCTAAAAACTAACGCTGACTCCAACACAACCTCACCCTGATTCTGCTCGACCTCTCCGCAGCCTCCGACACAGTCAGCCATGACGCCTTAACCAAAAAAAACTAGAAGATATAGGGTCATGGCACTACTCTGGACTAAATCATTCCTAGCAGACAGAACAGAAACCGCAGGGACAAAACCCATCAAATCCACCCCACAAGATAACGACTGGAGTACCACAAGGGTCCTCACTATCACCACTGTACTTCATCTTCCAGACTCCATTAATCATAATCTTCAAAAAATACAACATTACATGCTACAATTATACAGATGACACCCAAATCATCTACAAAATCAGACACTGAAGCCGATCACTCAACCCCAATAGAGTGCCTAAAAGAAGTATTCAACTGGATGAATGCCAACAACCTGAAAATCGACCCACGAAAGGCAGAACTCATGATCCTATCCAATAACCAAGAGAACAACATCTACATTCCTTGGCCAGCAGAAATGGGAACTGGACCAACGTCATCTAAAGGTAGTAAAAAATCTGGGCATACTGAGGGACAACACCCGAACCTTGGCACCACAAATAAATGCAATCAAGAAATGCTTCTTCTTCCTCCTCAACACGGCAAGAAGAATCCTACCTTTCCTCTCCTTCACCCACAAAACATCCAGTCGTCGGCTTCATCTTGTCAAGAATCGACTATGCAGACAGCCTCCATCTCGGGATACCAGAATACCTTCTGAAGAAACTACAACGGATCCAAAATACAGCAGCTAGACTGCTCCTCAAACTATCCAGAAGAGACCACTTCACCCCAGCCCTAAAAACACTGCACTGGCTCCCAGTCAAACATTGCATCACCTTCAAAACAATGTGCATAACACACCGGGCAATCAGCGGACAAGAAGCTGAATTCCTACAAAAGAAAATAATCTACAAGCCAACAAGATTCCAGATCAAGCAACGAAATCCACCTGGAACAAAAACCGTACCGTAAGAAAAAACTTGGGGGCTCCTCCTTCTCCCACTTAGCTGCAAAAACCTGGAATACCATCCCAAAAGAAATATGAAACACCAAAGACTACCTACAGTTCTCAAAATCACTAAAAACCTGGCTCTTCAACACCACAGATCAAAACTGAAAAACCAAAACAACCGAACGGGAAACGCAAACAAAAGGAGGACTAACTGTAGGATGACACCAACCACACCCAGAACCGACCAGAGAAACTTACTACAACAATAGAGACGATGCTAAGTCAAATAGGACACAAGCGACACCCATGAGGACAGAAATCAGCATCCCTAGCCAACTCCAACCAACAACCTCAGCCACCCCATATAATTGCTACCAGATTTAATACTTATATAGAATTGTGTGAATGTTGGAACTGGCCACGCTTGAACTAAGTTGTGGACATTGGCATGGGCACTGACCGTGTAGAGTAATGAATGAAGGAATGTACCGGCCCTGGACGTAATTGCAAGAGTTGGCATGTGCCACGTCTCGGATGGGCTGGGAGGAATAGCCGGGAAAACCATATAAGACGATGAATGCAACCACCCGCCACATAGGGATGGAGTAACCTTAGCTAGTCAACGATGCCCACCATCTAGATTAGGAATGCTCTATGGGACAAATCTGAAGGACTCACAAACGCCTGCCTGCCCCTCATATAGACAGGTGTCAAGTAGGTAGCCGAGGCTGAACTTGGGTGAGGTTATAAATGTGACTTGATGCCATGTGTGAAAGGGACTGAGTATCGGACGGTCCAGATCAGGACAGAGACTCGGAGATACTCCCGCACCCCACCTAGAGAGAATACGGGAATTCAACGCCTCACTTCCAGACACCAATACCAATTAACCTACCCACTAATGATTTCACCCCTCCGCATACACATCTCAAACTCTTAACCAAACACGACCACAATCCTACAACACAATCCGCACAAACTTCACTACACTGCAACAACAAAACAAACCACACATAGACTCGCACAACAGCACACAATGACTGCCTACCGTAAAACACCCCAACCACCTGACCCACCGGGTTGAGGCTGCCAACAGCACATCACCGCTCTCTTGCACTTTCCAGCTTATTCCCAATAACTTACCCACCCCCTTTCCCCCCCTTTTTTTTTTTTTTTTCTTTTTTCAGAGCCGCCAGGGGACCACTCGGGTGGTGATGGTGTGCGGGTCAAATATCCTTTAACATTAACAAAAAGGGGGGCACCAAGTCTCCTCTCCTGGTGACCTTGCTATCCAAATTTGGAATTGTGCAATCACACATTGTTTGGCTTCAAGCTGTGCACATTCCAGGTCACATCAGTGTGGCTGCAGACTCCCTGAGCCGCCGATCTGTGGTGAGTTAGGAGTGGGAGATGAAAACTGACGTTTTCACCAAGATCTTCCAGCAATGGGGTACTCGAGTGCTGGACCTCTTTCCTGTTCAATGTCGGAAACTTCCTCTTTATACTTCCAGGGACAGGCTCGGAGTGCCTTCCTTGGAGGATGCCCTCCAGATCCCGTGGGATGACATGAAAGCTTACGCTTCCCTACTTTACCACTAATTCATCGGTCCCTCTGGAAACTCAGGAGTGCATTGAACTGCACTCTCCCCTTTATAGCTCCATGGTGGCCAGTCAGGTTCTGTTGTTTTTGGAACTGCAGGGCCTGTCCGTTTCTTTTCCGATCAGGTTGCCGCAGATTCCCGTCCTTCACTAGAGCAATCACCATTTGCGTCGCCCCTCCCCCACATTTGTTCAGCTTGTCTGCCTGTTGCCCGAGTTCCGATCATTAGTGCACTTCAACCTCTACGAGAGCTCAGTACATGAGCTTGATCCCAGGCATGCTTCTATTGACAGTCTTGTCTTTTGTATCTGACCTTGCTGCCTCTGGCATCCCTGTCTCATTATGCAGGACATATTTATCTGCCATTGCTCCTTACCAGTCTACAGATAGTTGCTTTTCTTTTTACTGGCTAATCCAGTCATCAAGACACTTTGCAGGTCTTCCTCTTTTGCTGCCGGTTTGGGTCCTCATCCCAAATGGGATCTGAAGTTGGTCCTCACCGCTTTGCACCAATGCCACTACCGAACTAGAGTACCTTTCTTGGAAGGTGGTTTTTTTGATTGCGGTAACGTCTGCAAGACAAATCGGCTTCAAGCTCTCTGTGGAACATCTGTTCCTAACTGTCCACAAGGATAAGGTTGTGCTTCGCACTCACCCTTCCTAAAGTGGTTTCTGAATTCCATTTAAACCAGTCAATATCTTTACCAGTCGTCTTCCCGAACTTGGTCTCTGATGCAGAGAGGGTTCTAGACAACCTAGACGTCGGACAAGCTGTGAAGTTTTACCTCAACAGAACAAGCGAACTCAGAAGCTCTTCACAACTGTTATGTTTGGTGACCCAAAAGGGAAACCAGCCTCGAAAGCATTCATGTATTTGGTGCCTACTAGATTCAAGGCCTTTAGCCACCAAAGGGCATTCAGGCACATCTGGTTTGTGACAAAGCGGCTGCTGTTGCCTTCCAAACATATGTCCCTTGGGAGCCCATTGCCAAGGCGGCTACGTGGGCCTCCCCATCGGCCTTTTGCAGACATTACTGTCTTGACTGAGCTCCCGGGATGATGCCCAATTTGTCCCAGCAGTTCTTGAGAATTTGTTACAATAAGAGAAATGTCCATCCACCCGTAATACTTGGTACGTGCTTGGGAATCTCCCATAAGTATGTGGAAAGGGGACATGACGTAGGAGTATAACAAAGTTGCTCACTGTATTGACTACCTTACTCCTAGTCCGTAGTCGCCTTTCCTCCATATGCCCGCCCGCCGTCTCCTCTTATAAGTATCCTCTGTTATTGCTAAATTGTCCTTGACCTGGTGATGGGAAAGGACTGATGGGCGGGGTACAGTCACGTGCGGTGGCCCCCTTGTAAAAATAGTTTAAACAAATTAAAAAAAAATATTTAAAATGTTTTAAGTGCTCAGGTCCCGTCCCGAAGGACAGAATGTCCCACAAGTATGGAGGAAAGGGGACTATGGACTAGGAGTAAGGTAGTCACTATGGTGAGTAACTTTGTCATTTTCACTTAGGTTTCTAGAGGTGGGTGAAGCACTGTTGGTGCACTGCTTTTAGAGAAAAATAAGGCAAAGGACACATTTGCAGACTAAAAGAAAACTGACCCATACCGCTTTATTATAGCCTGCAATTTGACAAATGGGAAAGGGCTATTCACCTGCCCAGGGTTCTGATTTACAAAACTGAAAAGAATAAAAGTTGATCAGATGTAGTTTAGTTGCCAAAGTCGTACAGACGGTTTTTAAATTGCGCCCCACACACTGAACTGCCTCTTCCCGGTGAAATGGCTGTTCTAGTTACTTAATATCTATTTCGTTTGATCTCTGTTGAACGGGTTAGATGTCAAAATGGTTGTTTGTGTAAAATGTTAGATTTAGAGATTAAAAAAGACAATGTTGGGATATCTGGTGTCAATTCTTTTCCAAAGTGTTATATAAGTCTGCATATAAAACTGCATTTGAACCAAACTAAGATTTGCTTTAAATGCTGTTTGTGAATATTTCAGACTAGTTCCATCAGTGATTTATATATCCATTGTGGATGCCGCCAGATCTCTGCAGAGCTCAGATTATGAATCTTCTCTTGCCAAGTATGACCTCCCGATGCATGACAAGACTAACATTTGTTTTGTTAAGAGGTTTCAAAGTATACATTTTGAGACCCGCTAACAGCATACCACCTATTTCAGACCTTCACAGCCTGGTGTAACTCCCATTTGAGAAAAGCTGGGACTCAGATTGAGAATATCGATGAAGATTTCAGAGACGGGCTGAAGCTCATGTTGCTGCTAGAGGTCATATCGGGTGAGAATTTTGAAAACTTGTGCCATGTTGCTCTTACTTATATGCTCTTAACAGAACCACTATTGATATCTGTTGGTGAGTGAGACCTAACAAGAATTGCAATTTGTTTACATTAAAAACTGTTTTACAAAATGTATTGTGCAGACCTCTCCCAATGGCAGCAGAGTGCTTTACAAAGAACATAATTGTAGCAGTAGCTGCATGCATGGTTAAGGACAGGGAGCAATGAAGTGAAGGCAACTGGGTCAGCTGGATGAGTTCAAGGGAAACAGTCTTCAGTGGCCTGTGAAGTGGAGACTGTCGTGTGCAATCACATTTTTATTTTCTTGCATTGGGGTTCCACTTTTTTTTGTATGAAGAGGAAATGTTGCCTTTTAGCAGGCGTTACGTTCTTGGTGCAAGGGATGTTGAGGCTAAATCGTTTTTTTGCTCCAGAGTCTGCTTGTGATGTAGTTGCTCATCACAGTAGAATTATTCCAGGGGAATTGTTTATGTAATTTATGCATTGATGCAAAGGCAATGCAAGTATTTATGGTTAGCAAATTTTAATCAGTTCGACTGGGTGCAATATGCTAAAAGTAATGTGTGCTATGGACAAGGCGGAAGGAAAGATGTATGGAAGACCTATTTAATTTGGGCCAAATGGGAATCGTGGAGGTTGTCGAGAATGACCTGCTATGCTATTTGTCAACATCGATAGAAAGGGCGGGGTGGTTTTCCATCGAGAATGTGTGGGACTGATGAGTTTATGGAAAGGAAAGTTTGTGCTTTGAAAGGATTGCATTTCAGAGCAGCGTCTGGCACCCAAGATTTGAGGACTACTTTCAGGTTGGAGAGCTCAACACGGATTAAAAACTCTGGCATACCTGTGTTTCGTCTGAGTAGCTATGTCTGAAATCGACTGTAATTGAAAGTATTCTTCCTGACCTGAACTAATCATCAAATTGTGCGCTTCAATATTTTCTATTAGGAGAACGATTACCTAAACCAGAGCGGGGAAAAATGAGAGTACACAAGATAAACAATGTGAATAAAGCTCTCGACTTCATTGCCAGCAAAGGAGTGAAGTTGGTTTCCATTGGCGCAGAAGGTAAGCTTGAGGTGCCCACTTTGTCAATTTCTCTCTCAGTTGATGCATGTGTGTTCGAGTTTTTATGTGACGCCAAAGCTACAATTTAATTCCAGCAATTTGATCACACAAAAAGCGAACAAAATCTTTTACATGTTCCCACAGCAAGTTTGTGCAGTGACCAATGTAAGAATTTAGCAGATGTCTTGGTCTCGCCACCACAGGCTTTCACTTTTCCTAGTCTTGATAGCGGTGTGCTTGAACGCTGTCAAACCTGTAATTACGTTTGCATGATCGATATGCATCTTCCTGCTGGTTTATTTCTGGTAAATGCGAACTGGAGATTGTTGAACAGCATAGATGCAAAATTAACAATACAGGCAGTTTACAAAGTTGATGAATTGCAGAATTGCATTCTGAGCAGATTGAGCTCCATGCGTGTCTTTCATTCAGTTCAATCCGCGCCAGTCCAGCAACCTCATGTCTCTATTGTATTTGGGGCGAGGTGGAACGGACATGCTTAGCTTTATTTAGTTTTTCTCTGGGATTTAAAATGTTGCTTCAACATAAAACGATGCTTTGTCTTTCTTATTTGAAGACTATCACTGTTGGCTGTACCTGTATATGTAACAGAAGCAGCTGTGAGCTGTGATCTGTGATTAGTCTCCAGAGCCGGGGAAAGATTCTTGCCCTAGTCCTTTCTCCTGTGCTCTGAAATTTCCTCAGTCATAGAGGAACTCTGATTAATTTGGGCAGCTGGAAACTAGGTCTGCCTACGAACGCTACAGAATGACGATAGGCTAAAATATGGCCAACCCATGTTCCTACTGATCTGTTTCTCTGCAGCAGAAGAGCAACTGCTCTTATTTTATTTAGGAGTGTGTGAAGCATCTGTGACCACCTCTTAACTGCCAGTTAATGTATTGCTCTGTATGTTGCATCCTTGGTGGTGATTGTCACAGCTTTCTCAGTTGTCTGTATGTGTGATGCCAGGCTGACTTAAATGTATTCCATGCGTTCGTTTTTCTTTTGATTTGCACCATTGCATGTGCCTATTGAACCCAACTCCATCAAGCAATGTGTGGTGGTGAGGAGTTGCAGCTGGCAGACACTGCTGCATGCTGTGAACTGTGGCAGTTCTTTGGACTCGTGTGTAGGCTGTAGGCCAGTCTTCAGAAGCAGCTGGATACAGCTAAAAGCTGGGTGGAGGATGGGTGGAGTTTGGAGCAGGATTGACGGAGGTTAGCGAGAGGAGGCAGCATTGCACACTGATGTCAGCTGTATTTGGCGTAGCTGTAGCCTTAAGTGAGTAAGCACTAATGTCATTCCGGCATGACATACTTATCAATCCAACGTCCTGTCCCCTTTCCACCATACTTTTGGGACGTTCCGTCCTGTGGGACGGGACCAGAGCACTTTTGTAAAAAGCATCACATTTTTCAAAAATGTGTCCCCTTTTTACGCGGGGTACCACACGTGGCCGTAACCCCGCCCTCCTCGGCTCTGCCGAGTGCATCGCCCATCAGTCCTTTTCTCCATGCGGTCAGGACTGGACCTTCTCTCCTGCTCTGGTTTTGCGGTCGCGTAGTAGTCCGTCTATGCCAGTTCATTTAGAATTTCCTTCTTCTTCTTGCGAGCGACGCTTCGCTAGGGCGGATCCCCATCCTCTTTCTTTACAGTGTTGGGGTCCGGATGATCGGTGGGACTTGTGCTTCTACTGCAATTCCCTCTCGGTTCGGGCACTTCAATGTCGTCTGGAGCGGTGGGAGGAGGTGTTTCAGCATGTTCCTCCTCCGCATTTTCAGAGTTTCATTGACGAGAAGAAGAGATGCCCGGTAAGTTCTTTAGTTTTTAGGGCACCCCGCCTGGGGGACACTTACTTCCACATCCCGATGAGGCCAAACCATTGCAAGTTACTGCGCTTTCTGGTCTGGGGACGACCATTACCAGTTCCGTGTCCTCCTGTTTGGGCTGAAGTCTGTGCCCAGAACGTTCATGAAATGTCTGGTTCCGGTGGCTGCCTTCCTCCGCAGGGAGGGGTATCATGTGTACCCATATCTGGACGACTCGTTGGTACGGGGGCTGTCGCCGGAAAGGGCGTGGGAGGCTCGCCAGGCGTCCATGAACCTGCTACGACGACTGGGCTCCGCAGTAAACTTTTCAAAATCCTTTCTGACGCTATCCAGGCAGTTTCTTTTTCTTGGTGCCCAGTTTGTCACAAAGGACAATCGGATGAAGCCGTCGGAGGAACGAGGGGTGAAGCTGCAGTCCAGAGCGGCAGAGTGGGCCCGGGGAACAGTGGGCTGGGTCCGCAGTTACATGTTACTGCTGGGGTCCATGGCATCCTGCTTCTCCCCAACTGTTGCTTGTTCTTGGGACCTGTACAAGAATTCCTCGCCGACAGGTGTTCGCAGAGTCGAGAGTTGTGGTCGGACAAGGTGGTAATCTCCAAGGGACTGGTGGAAGCCCTGCGATGAAAGGCATGCACAATCAATCTGGTACGGGGTATGCCCCTGCTGGAGACGGATTTTCAGTTCATGATAGTGGCGGACGCTCCTCGGGTGCGTTGGGGAGCGCACCTCGACCAGTCGCAGGGCCTGTGGTCCCAGGAGGAGGCAGGATTGCACAGCGTACTGGAGTTGCAAGCGGTGCACTGGGCATCCCTCCCATCCAAGGGGTGGTGGTTCGAATGTTGACCGACAATACCACCACAGTGTTCTATTTAAGGAAGCAGGGGGGGCACACATTCTCGGCTCCTGTCCAGAGAGGCTCAGGTGGTGTGGCATTGGCCATTGCTTGCGGAATTCACATTAAGGCTTACCATCTGCCGGGGGGTCCCGAATGTGCAGGCAGACTATCTCGGCAAAGACAGGGGGGGCAGGTGCATGAATGGATGCTGAAGGAGTAGGTGATGAAGATCTTCAGGAAGTGGGCGGGGGTTCCCCCCTCTCGTCTTATTTGCCACGCCGAAGAACAAACAGAGCCCGTTGTTTGCCAGCAGAGTGGCTCATCCAGGGTCAAAAGGGGACGCGTTCTCGTTCCCATGGACGGGCCTCTTCGTGTAGCTGTTCCCTCCATTTCCGCTGCTTTGATGGACGATCCAGTGGGTGCGCAGATACCAGTGCAGAATAATCTTGGTCTTCCCGTTCTGGCCCAGACAGATGTTCTCAGATCTCCTTCATCTAGCGGTGGAGGAGTCACTTCGTCTGGGGCGGAGGCAGATCTACTATAACAGGACAAAGGGAGAGTGTGGCATCACGATCCGGCATCTGAGCCTGGCTGCCTGGCTCCTTACCACTCAGTTTGGTCATTTAGGTTTTTCAAAGAAGGGCCGTCTGATCCTGGAGGCGGCAAGGGTGCCTTCCACTAATGTCTCAAAGTAGAAAATGGGTGAAATTCTGTGCCTGGTGTGAACAGCAGCCGGGAGTGAGGCCATTGGAGGTTACTCCTGGCCAGGTTCTCCCATACTAGCTGCATCTGATGCAGGGGGGGCCTGGCGTTGTCTTCAGTGAGGGTGCATTTAGCGGGAATTTCCAGATTTACCAGGTGGCGTCATGCTACTCCTCTGTTCAGTGACAGATTGGTTAAGCATTTTCTGAAAGGACTTTTTCGGACATTTCCCCCCTGACGAAAGGTTTGCTGCGGTATGGATTCTCAGTGTGGTTCTCACTGCTTATGAAACCGCCGTTTGAACCCATGTCGACGGTGTCCTTGAAGTTCCTCTCGTGGAAAGTCGTGTTTCTAGTGGCAATCGCATCCTCCAGGAGAATATCAGAGCTTCAGGTGCTGGTCATTGACACACCGTAACTGCGTTTCATGAGGGACAAGGTTCTTCTGTCTATTAATCCGCGCTTCATACCAAAAGTGCCTTCAGAGTTTCACAAACCTGCTACAATTGCCTTGCCCTCGTTCCTCGCTAAGGCGACCAAGCTGGCGGAAAGAGCCCTGCATTCTCTGGACGTTAAGAGGGCGCTGAAGTTGTATCTGGCCCGTACTCAGGACTTCAGGCAGTCGAAACAGCTGTTTGTGCATTTTAGTACTTCCACCAAGGGACAGTCCATTTCCAAGCAAGGACTTTCCCGTTGTGTCTTGTCCACGATTTCGTTTTCACGAAAAGGCTGGCAAGCCCTTGAGGGGCAATCCTAAAGCCCATTCTACAAGGTCTATGGCGTCGTCCGCGTCGTCAGCGGCGCTCTGGGCTGGAATCCCGCTCATTGACCTTTGCCAGGTGGCTTCTTGGGCCTTGCAGCATACCGTCACCAGCCACTATTGTCTGGGTCAGCAACATTAGGAAGATGTACAGGTGGGACGGGCGGTCCTTCAATGCCTGTTTCAATAAGGTAAGCCCCGCAGCTTCCAGGGTTTGTGTTTACTGTATCACTTGCTGGTTCTGTTATCATGCATGTTGTTGGATGTTATTGGTTATGGTCTGGGAGCATGGGGTTGGTTTACCTGTCATGCACCTCCAAGGGTTATTAGTATTGCTATTTAATCTATTCACAGCATGTGAATCCATGTAAGATCCAATGCTGGAGAAGGGTGTCATTTCTTAGCTGTAACTCCATTTCTTCAGCGTTGGTATCTTTCATGGATTCACCCTAAATGTAATGTGAAATTACATTTAGGGTTAGGAGTTCTGAGACTAGCTGGGTCTTTACATGAATTATGTTTGCATGTGAAACCTGCCATGGACAAATCCTAAAAAGGAGTGTGTTGTACACGTGAGCCGGAAGATGTTAAGATAACTGCAACCAATGAGAATGGGAGAAAGATTGTATTTCTTTTGTATAGGTGTTGTCCTATCACATGTGGGCTGTGGATTGTAATACAATATATGGGACCATTTTAAATGTATATTCTGTCTCGTTGGGAGAGACTCTGTATAGTTTGACTTTACAGCGTCATCTAGCCACTCCCCGAACGATTGTACAATAAGCTTGCTTTACGTACAAACATGCATGCACATTGTGTATAGGTGCATTATAGCCAATAAATAACCCAAAGCAGGCCCACCACTTATTTTAAGATGATTAGAGGCTCATCCCCACTTTTTAAAGCACAAGCAATCGCTTTTATTTCACAACACAGAGCATTCAATAACCAACAGTTGGATGTTGGTTTGAGTTTTAAGAAGCAGGATATGTCGAGTGCCATAAAAATACTTCAATTGAAAATGAGGGCCCCATAGAAATTAATGTAATATGGTGTTTGTATAACGCCTGTTGCCATTGGAGGTATGAGAGATTAGTCTGAGGAATTTAGAATGCGTGTGTGCATTTTAGTGAGTACAAAGGTAGGTACGGGTGGCTATGTGCCTGCTAGCCACCCATGTAGAGTTGGCTTGTGGATGGGTGCTGTGAAGGCTACCGGGAGGGTATGCGAGTCACGGAGAGTGTTTCCAGCTAGACTGAATTTTTATTGTGATACTTGGCGCAGTCTAGTGGCAGAGGTTGTTCGAAGTGTCTTCAAGTAGTGGATGATAGCAGATGTGTGAGAGTGGGGGGGAACGTGCCTTCGGCTATCTTCCATTGAGATGGTGTGATACGTACCTTTGAGTTATGGCTGATAACTTTTTCGTTCACGGAGTGCCGGTCCTGTCCTGCGGGTCAATGGATGCTGTTTCTGTTTGTGCTTTGTGCTTTCTTGGAGTGACTCCTCTGCTCCACTCTACCTGCCACTGGGTGAAATTCACATAGCGGTGGAATGGTAAATTCTAAAAAGGAGGCTTGCTGGGGACCAAAAACGTAAGCTGAATTGTGAACACCGTGGTCACGGGAAAGCTGAGGATTGGAGAATGCAAGGTAGAAAAAGCATGATGTAATAATCCTGCTCCATATGTGATCAAAGGTCATATTTGAGCCTTGAACTTCCTGCTTGAAGCCCTCTGTATTTTTCTTTGTCCCTTACTTGTCTGAGATACAACCCATATTTAAAATGCTTATAAAGCCTCATACAAGTGCTCATCAGGGAAGTTCAAGGTAAATCGGTAATGGAAAGAAATTGACAAATACAGAGGGCTTCAAGCCAGGAGGGTACAATGGATCTTGAGTCCCAAAATATTGAGACGTGCAAATAAGGTTTGCTTCAGACTTTTTTTTTTTTTTAAGTAACTTGTTAACAGGGTGCAAAATGTTCGCTCGCCACACATGGTGGGTGATATTTTTCTCTTCGCGAATAAGAAATGGTGTGTTCTTGTAGGGACTTGTTAGGCAGCGGATTAAGAGGCATCATCTTTGGATGTTGGCTGGTGTATAGGAAAAAAATGGTGTTGAACCTGTGGCTGTGCGTATAAAGTTGTTAGCAAACTGGGCTAATGGAAGAAAACAAATACAATAGCTTTGTGTTTGGGTACAATGGCACCGGAAATACTGTTCGAAGTTTTGATGCACTCTCTCTGTTAGCCTGTCGCTTTGTGGATGATACTCTGTTAACGGATGGGCTTTGATTTCCAGATGTTGCTGCCAAATCTTCCAAAAACGGGACACAAATTGGGATCCTATATCTGATATGATGCTCTCAGGTAGGCTGTGGTGTTTTACTACTGTTGTAAGGAATATTTGCGCCATTCCCACTGCAGAAGGTATTCCTTTAACTGGTTCAAAATGTCCCATTTTAGTAAAGGAATCCACCACGGTGAGAATAGTATTGTATTTGGTTATTTTCCCCACTTGCGTGGCCTCAATGCGCTTTTTCCTCTGAGCGCTGTTGGTGACCGTAGTCAATGTGGTTGGAAATTCCAGGGAGTGTAGCTTAGATGCATGTGTGCATGTTGCCGTTCTAGGACTTGGGTGGTTGGCAAGGCTCGACTAAGCACCCTGAGAGGACAGACACATGGGTGGGTGTTGTTGACGGTTAGAGATAGATTGCTATTGTTGAGAGAGTCTATGTGAGGCCAGCTATACCAAATTCCTTTTGGGTGGTGGTCGCTGTATGCTAGTGGCAGATGTGTTGAGGTACGTCCGGTGTTTCAGTCTGGGCGGCTATGTGTGCACTAGACCGGATGTGCTTGGCCGTAGCTGTATTCTATCATGCATGCATGGATGCTTGGCTGTGCCTGCGGCCTGTGTCCACACTAGTGGTGTGAAGATATACGTACCATAGGCTCAGATTGCTCTGTTCGGGCAATGTATGTCCAGGTCTAGAATGGAGTCCTATACCAATGGGCCAAGCTTTCATAATGTAGCAGGTATCTGCATATATTAAACAGATGGAGGCTACACCTAGATTTGAGAATCCTGTATACTGGGAGAAAGGCGTAGGTTTCAAAGTGCAGTCTGTTTAGGCATATGGTAAACCAAGACGGAGGCTACGTCTAGATCTGAGAATCCTGTGCAGTGGGAGAGGGGCCTAGGTATTACAATGCAGTAGGTTTAATTATACAGTAAACAAAGGTGGAGGCTGCACCTGTATTTGGGAATCCTGTATAGTGTGCAACAAGCTTCGGTCTAAGAATACAGTAGGTCTCAAATAATAAACGAGGGATGAGGCTACATCTAGATTCGAGAATCCTGCATAGTGGGTGAAGGGGGGGGGGCGGAGGTGCGTGCCTAGGCTTCATAGTGCCGTAGGTTTCCGCCTATAGCACAGTAGGTTCCCGTAGTGTAACAGAAATTGATGGTTTGTTGAACCTAGATTTGGGAATACCTTAGTAGTGGGAGATTGCAAGTGTTGAGAGCTTCCCTGAGTGAGCGATGCAGGTTAAGAGTGACCATGAATTACTTGGTGATGGGCGTGTGCCACCCTGGGTTACTTATTTCATTGTTAATCATCTCTCATGTGAGCGGGCGGGGGCATGCTGGGAATGTTGCGAGTGTGCCCCAGCGAAAGCTGCTGGCTACCTGGAGTGCTTGTCCGGTGGGAGTGTTGCGGGTGGGTGGTGTGCCACAACGAAAGCTGCTGGCTTACCTGGAGTACCAGTCGGTGGTGTCGGGAGAATCTGCTGCGAGAGCTGCCGGCCCCTGGGTTGTGATTGATGCGTGGGCGTTTATTAGTGGTGTATTCACAGGGAGCAGTGGATTAGGAGAGTATTGGGAAGAGTCCGGTTTAAGGGCCTTCCTGAATTTCAGGTAGTTTTCCGTGTTGTGTAATGGGAGGGAATTTCAGCTGATTGGTGCTTGGACGGAGAGGTAGGAACCACCAAGTCTAATGGAGCTGTTGGGTGGGATCACTAGGCGAAATACAGTGCGAGATCTGAGGTTCTTGGAAGGTTGGTAGGGGACAATTTTGTCTTAGTAATTCGAGGCTGGTGTTGTGGACTGCACAGTGAGTGATGCTTATGGCTTTGAAGGTGATGCATCGAGCAATAGGGAGCCCGTGGAGGACTCTCAGGGTAGCGCTGATGTTTTCTCTGGTGGGCAGGTTAATGAGCAGACTTGCTGCCGCATTTTGGATTCTTTTGAGTTTCCTTAGTTGGGATGCTGGGACTCCTAGGTAGAGGCAGTTTGGATAGAGTAGGCGGGAGAGGATGACTGAGTTGATGGCTGAGAAACAATGGGGATAAGTGAGGTAGGGGACAATCCGCTTGGGGATATGTAGGTGGAAGAAACATGTTTTGGATATGCTGGTGGTGTGTTGGGTGAGGGATAGATTGGAGTCAAATTCGCATCCAAGTTTTTTTTTTACCACGTTAGAGGGTGCGGGGTGTTTGTCCTAGTGATTTGGGCCATGGGATTGGTTGGGGGGATGAGTGGTGTTTTCCTGCAGTCTAGGTTTTCAGTCTTCCCAGTGTTGAGGACGAGGTGGTTGGTCGTCACACAGTGATCAATGTCAGAGGCAGAGCCTTCGAAGTTTGGGATTTTGAGGATGATCTGGGTATCGTCTGAATAGTTGTAGCAGGTAAGGTTGTACGAGAGGATGATTGCGGAGATGGGATGTATGTAGAAATTGAAGATTAATGGTGACGTGGACGGTACTTGGGGTGGGGGGGGAGGGTGAGGGACACACCTTTACAAACTGGATGTGATATGGATGTGAACTGGTCGAGATGCAGGATTTGCAACCGTTGGGAGATAAAGGAGGAGATCCACGAAAGGGCTGTGCCTGTGATTCCTAGTGTTTGTAGTCTGACTAATAGAATCGAGTGATCGATGGTATCGAAGGCTGCGGAAAGGTCTAACGGGATGAGGACCGCGTAGCCGTCTGTTCTTTTTAGGTCGTCCCAGATGGAGACTAGGGGGGGGGGGGAGGATTCTGTTCCCCTTAACGGTCTGAAACCTGATTTCGCCAGGTCTAGGAGGTTGTTGGCTTCAGCAAATTGGTCAAGCTGTGTGTAAGCGGCATGGTCAATCCTATTGGAGATAGGTCGGTAGTTTTTGGGGCAGGAGTGGGTCAAGGGTCGTTTTTTTGGGAATTGGTTTGGTGTAGGATGTTTACACTTGTTTATAGGCACGTTATAAATGCCATATCATATCCTGATGTGAGTGATTCAGGGTTATGCGTGTGACGTTACCTGGACAGGTGGTTTGTATTTTTTTAGCATTGAGGGTGGGCACAGGTCTTCTGGGGAGCCTGATGGGCGGCTGACTGCTACAAGCGAGAGGAATTCTTGGTGTGTGATGGGGGAGAAAGAGTACAAAGAAGATTGTGATTGTGGGGGGGTTTGGGTGGGGTGCTGCAAGCGAGAGGGTCGGTGGCGGAAGGATTCTTAGTTTGGTGATGATGGCTTTGTGTCTTTCGTTGGCGGGATTGTAGAAATGGAGCGAGAGGTTGTTGCATAAGGCTTGAGAGCTCGGCGTGGACAGGCGTCCAGCATGAGGGGGATTTGAATTGTGCTATGATTTTATGTAGTTCCTTACTTGAGTTGAAAGAATTATGGATTCTGTTCCCATAGAATGATTTCTTGTTTTTTCTGATTTTCGATCTGTAAATTCTGGTTGTTCTTGATGGGGTGGTTTCGTTTTGGGATGAAGGGTCTGCTCTCCAGGTCAGTTCCAGACAGTGCTTGAGAGTTTTGAGATTAGGGGTGAACCACCTCGGCGTTGGTCCAGATCTCTGTGCGGTACATGTAGGTGGGGTGAGAGGTTTGAGGGCATTGGTAAGCTAGAGGTCAAATGAGTCTATTGCTTGGGGTCCTTCCACAAGGAAGAGTGAATTGAGGAAGTTGCAGAGAGGGTTCAAGATCAGCGGTGATTACTACTTTGTTTCATAGTGGGAAAGTGGAGGGTGCTGTTGGGGGTGGGCGTGCGGGGTGTTTGTCTTACCATACCACTCAACACTGTAATCAGTGGCAGAGTGCTAAGTGATCTATCCATGATCGGGGGCTGGGTAGATGTTTGCGGTGCTGAATATTACGTCGAGGATGTGGCCTCTCGTGTGGGTGGGAGTGGAGGTGTGCTGTTTCAGATTGAGTGGATCTAGGCTGTCTACGAATGCCCTGGTCATAGGGTTTGATGGGGAGTTGAACCATATGTTGAAGTCTCCTAGGATGGTGAGGGTTGTATGTCTGAGATTGGCAGCCAGTGCTTTACAAAATGTGTCTGTGAAATATTTCTTATAACCGGGGTGTCTGTAGATGAGTAGGAAGCTGTGCGAGTTGGAGTTTTAACAGGAGGTATTCGTAGTCTGTGGTGCTGGTGTAGGTGTCCCTGGTTAATGGCTTGAATTGGTCTTTGGGTAATATTGCAAGCCATCCTCCCCTTCGTGATCTGTTCCGGACGGTGAGAGTGTAACCAGGTGGGAAGGGCTCATGCTCGAGGGGTTCATAGTCATCCCACCCTCCAGATAAGGTCTCCATTCTTTGAGAGCGTTTCGCAAGGAGTTAATTATCGAAGATGGTGTAATTCCACTCAGCCTCATTGAGTTTTCCTGAATAGAAGGCTACCGGGTGCATGGGTTTGCCTGGTGCATGCCACTGAGATAGGATTGCTCCTAGAGCTATGTTAGAGGCCTGTCTCTATCGTATACTGAATCTCGGAGTTTGGTAGTTGAAGGATTGTTGCCGAGATAAATGGATTTTTTCAGGGAGCGGAATGCGGTCTATCAAAGTACTCCATAAGCAAGGGACGTCTTTCTTTAGAAGCGCTGTTAAATGAGAAGTCATCTGTGAATAGCAAGAGATGAAACGCCTGTAATAGTTGGAGAAAGCAAGCAATTTCTGCAGGTCCTTGATGTTCTTGGGTGGAGGCCACTCAACTGCCTGTACTTTTTTGGGATCCATATATACAGTCCGGTGATAAAAACATACCCAAGAAATGCAACCGTTGTTTGATGGAATGAGCATTTTGACAACTTGTGAAATAGGCTATGTTTATGTAGTAATTCAGTACTTCTCTTACATGTAAGGCATGGGGAGCTAATGAGTTGGCGTACACCAGTATATTGTGTAAGTAGACCGCGACGAAATGATCAATTGGGGGACGGAACACCTCATTTACAAAATGTTGAAAAGCAGCAGGTGCATTGCATAAACCGAAGGGCATAACAAAGCATCCATATCGCCCTTCTCTGGTCCTAAATGCTGTTTTCCATTCATCCCCTTGTCTGCACCATATTATAGGCTCTTATAAGTTCGAGCTTGGTATAGATCATGGCTCCTTGGACTTGATCAATGTCGGAATTAAGGGTAGATGGTACCAGTTTTTTTATTGTGATGTCATTCATCTGCCGGCAGTCCACACAAGGACGTAAATCAGAACAGTCCTTTTTAGGTATAAAAAAGATGAGTGCCCCCGCGAGTGCCTGATAAAAACCTTTAGCAAGGTTATTGTCGACATATTCGTTAAAGGAATGGTTTGGTCAGAAATTTTATTGTCCCTATGGCTCAGCCATGTGTTTTTTATAATAATGCGATCGATCGTACAAACATTTCCTATGCACCTTACCCGAGTTTTTGTCTCTTGAACACAAGCCAAATCGGGCAGCAGGGCGTGGCCATTTTGTGATAATCTTATAACTTGCCGCATCGCCCTGGGTGACCTGCGTTTGCGGCACTAAATCATATCCCACGACCCTGAGCCTGACATCACCAAATCATTGATATTCTCCGCCTCTCCCCATGACGTTACTGGGCAGCATAGCCAAACGCGCCCAGCCGTCAACTACGCGACTAGACGCGGAACCCAGAAAACACACATCGTCTCACAGCACAGCGCGTCACTATTAGGAATATGAAACTGTTCTTTAAAAGGAAACAACAAGACTGTACAATTGGTAAAGTACATTTATTTCACATTAAATGTTTCGATAACTTTCGGCATCTGACATAATTAATCAAAACAGAACTTTATTTCTTTGCTCTCATTCCGCAAATGTTTATCGTGAGTCACGCGCTGTTCCTTTTGGGTAAACAGGGTGTTCCTTTTGTCTACTTGAATCACTTCGGTCGAACAGTGAATTGCAAAGCTGGTCCATAAACTCGGCACTAGACCACCATAAAGGCTTCTATGTTGCTCCTGATCGCTGGGACCACATACGGGCAAATTGGACCTTGGCTGTCGTCCCAAAAGATGGTTAAGTAGATCCAGTGATTGACATGTAGCTGCAGCTGGCGGTTGAAGAACCCATCGGTCGGGATCTGGAATAGATGACAATTGCAGAATGGCACGATGTACCTGTTTGCAAAAGATAAAAATAGAAATGTGTCTCAGTAGCCGATCTTTATTACAGTAAATCATTTTCTTAGCGCAGAGGTGACGTAATGTGAACCGAGAGAATACAACGTGGAATACCATAGTACCCCGCAATTCGCTTCCGAGGATAGTGCAATGGAGTATGTGGAGCTCTAAACGTAATGCATAAACTGGGGCAAGAATTCGAGGTGCACAAACTATGTAATGCTTTATTAACGTAGAACCAGAGAGAAACTAGCAGTGGTCTACATGCGTCTCGATGCTGGCCTGCCCATGTGCCCGGTAGATAGTGCAACCTTTGTGTGCTGGGCTATCACTTCATTGCAATATGCAACACAGAACGAACAAGTACAATGTGCCTCAGCAATAAGGGTCAGCTATTCGTATTTAGACTAGTTCTGGTTTGAAATCGTCTAAAGAGAAACGTACATTATATTCGGCATTTCCATTCTCTCTTTTTGCAATGCAGACTCCTCCGTTCGTGTCAACGATTTTTCATAAACTGAATTTATATGCAACTAGGTGCAGTTTTGGAATGGACAACCTTATCATATCATACATTACACCCCCCACCCCCTTAAATTCAATCCCTTTTGGAATGGTCCCTGCCTCTCAAGGTCAAAAAACTATCGAACCTTACTGAGCGCGGGACGTGTGGGCCTCCCCAGCTCCCAAGCAAAAATTAAAAGCTGGCAACCTTCACTCACAATGAACATGCATTCTTACTTTGCAACATCCCATGTCAACGCATCCACGATGACATGAATTTCGAAGCACGAGCACAGGAAATTGGGGGCTGTCACTGCTCGTTGTTCGGGGCACTGTTCAGCTGTAGGTCAAATTTGCCAATGACAGAATGCCCCCTATTCCCAAATTATAGTCGGTGTAACACAAAAACGGAGTCAAAATGTGTCTAGTAATATGGCCACCTCTGCTTACCCCATGGCATGTTTTCACAGGCAGTACTTCTTGCGTGCCTAGAATGTTTTGTGGCCTAGGTATAATACCTTTTCTAGGACGAGCAGATATTCAGCTTTTTGCAGAAACTTTGTCAAGGCTACTGCCAAAACCCAAAGATTCTAACACACTGTTATCCATTGGTCATTAACACGAAAAATGAAGGTCCCACAGTAGCTCGACTAAAATGTGTTAAATGTGAAAGCAATCATAATAATTGTAAAAAAAAGTTATAAAATGACTAAGAGGATAGATTTCAAAAGACAAATCACATACTTTATTTGTACAGTTTATAAAAACTATTTTTGCAAAAAATAAATGGTAATCATTTATACCGGGTTTTGAACGATTTAACGAGCTCTTCTTTGGGTGGACATGGCACGTTGGCAATGTTTGGTGGCAATGTATGTGTGCTCTGAACATTTTGTGCGCAATTCCATGAGTATGCATCTCAACGACATTAACAATAAGATCTTTCACAAAATCGAATTCCATTACCTCATATACTGGTTTGACAACCCATTTTTTTGCTTCTTTTTGTAAAGGCTATATTGTAGCGAAGCAACCCTAAGTTCCCTGCAGTCCTAGATTGTTCCCGGCCTACATTCTCGTTATGCGCGAATACCGCTAGTAAAGTCCTCGCTTTCATCCCTTGGATGCCGAAATGCAATCTCTTTGGCCTGTACTTTAGGCATATATTGTGGAACGCCTCCAAATCTCCAGTGTGACAGAATTCTGAGAGTCCCTTCAGATCACTTGATAGAGTTTTATCAAACACAATCTTCTCAAGGGCTTTGTGTGGAGGTGAAGATGGGATCAACCACTTCTTCTTCCGTGCCTGCTCTGGGGACAAAGGGCCATGTTCACATTGGTGGAAATGTTGGTTTTCAGCCTGTTTGAACAGTGGTGCATTAGAGATCGCCATTTTTCCAGTAGAATTTCCACAGACCCATCACATGTGTTGGAGCTCCACCAAAGATGGTTGCTGGAAGACTGGGACCATTGTGAAATACTTTCAAAACCTTTTTTTTTCCCTGCAGCCGAGATTTTTTTATTTATTGATTTGGCAACATGCCATACATCAAATTGATTAATGTTTGGATCATGCTCTCTCATTGTCTTGGCTATTGAAGCGTGTCTGTCCGTGGCTATGAGGTCAATTTGCATTACTCTCGATTGTAGATCTTCCATTGATTTTATAAAGCCAAGTTTCTCCGTGGCCACTGATGATTTTACATTGGGACACCTGCACGACCAAAAAAATTCACAATTTTCTTGCTTTCCATGTCCTGAAAATGGTAGGTGCAGTACTTAGCAGAAAATCCTGGGCTGTCACTGTCCATCGCCGGCTAGCCTGAACCGTTTGTCGGGGAATGTACTTTGAATAGCCAATTGTTCAATTTTCCAAGCATCACTAATGGCAGGGAATAGATATTCACGTTGGTATTTGTAGTGTTGTGTTTTAGAAATGAAATGGAGTCCCACAAACTGAAAGAAACTGGATAACTTCATGAAACTAGAGCTACTGAAAAGTAAAGCTGCTGCACCTAGTAGATTGCCAGCTGGCTGTTTCCCCAGCATCGGTTGAGCGGACCATGAAAAAGTTTTGTGACTTTTCACAGCTGGCATGTATTTTGAGATTACTGCCTTTTGTTAGACGAGTCACGCTCACCAATGGCTTTCCACATACTTCCCATCACACTGAATGCACACAGTTCAGCATCTTTATAAGCTCCATCTAGCTGCTGTCGAATACTATGTATTTTGCCTCTTTTATTAGACTGTCATCCGGCAACACTGTTTCGGACGGAACCGTGGTGGACATATCAGCCAAACTGAACATACTATAGTCTATCTTTGTCTTTCGTCGGTCAATAGTGTTGATGTTTCAGTCTGTCATTTCAACATCTGTTACTTGAACATGGATAGGAGAAAACATCATTATGGACTGTTTTTGAGGGGGCATTTTTTTGGCGGGTGTCGATTGTGTCAAGTGCTCATCTAGTAATGTTAAACTATCATCGATAAATTGAATTTCACCTTCCTGTGGAGGAGCTGGCGCATTGTAGCAGTGGTCCAAAAACACTTTGCTGGAATCGCCGGTTGATTAAATTCATTTTCTGGCCATTGGGCATAGGCATCTCGAGTGTGAACACGCCGCGCCTCAATTAATAGTTCCTCCATGGTGAAAACAGTTTGGCAAGCAGCATCTGTCATTTGTATTGCTGTGTGTGTCTGCATAGTCCGTACTCCATCAGGCAACTACAGTACAGATGGGGGGGGGGAAAGGGCTGTTCAGTGTAAATCCTACATACAGTGTTGTACTATTTACATTAAAAACATATAATGAAGGCCTCGGCACAAAACAATTGCCATCAATATAAAGTGTTCATAACTAACCTTATTTTTATTTCTTTTCTTTGAAACCTTCTTTACTCTTAACATCATCAGCAAGCTGGCACATCGACTCAGATCCACATGCCTCTGGTTCAATATACGGATCTTGTATACGTCCCTAAAAAAAAAAAAAAAATATATATATATATATACATACAAAATAAGTTATTTGCATTACACATACGATTAGACTGACTTTCTTTCATTAGATGGTACTGTCAGTATGCATACCTCTGGCTCCTGATCAACTATAAGGTCTGGTTCCAGAACAACTACAAGGGATAATGTAATTGTAGAGGGCTCCTCAGCATCTACCTGAAAAGTAGTACTTGCATTAGTAAGGATGAAAATATTGGAAACTGACACACAATTTGGAAAGACAAAGGTACATATCAATAGAAAATTAGGAATGAAACATTGGGTGAAACAATTAGACGATATGTAAATATGATCAGATTATCTCGTCCAATTGAACTGTGAAGACCCATACCACTGGCACCGGATCTACTAAGAGGGATGTTGTTGTAGTGGACGCTTCAGCATCTGCCTGAAACACAGTACTTGCATTAGTAAGGGCGAAAATATTGGAAACTGCACACACAATTTGGAAAGATGACAAAGGTACATATCAATATCAAACCACGAAAAACATTTTGTAAAGTAATGATACGTTGCGAAAATATGATCACGTTATCTAGAATTCCGTGCTTAAAACCAGTCTGGAACAGAATAGCTAGGTAAGATTACCCAATACGCGCTGGAAGTGGTTGATGACTCCAGGCAAGACATGGATGTTGAATCTTGTTGCTTCATAGTCGGTGGATCGCACTTGTGTATAGGTGCGTTATAAATGCCATATCATATAGTCATGGAATTGTAAAGGAAAAGTATTATTTGATTTAGAAATTCCAACATTAAAAAGTGGCATGTAAGGGGACTACGAGAAAATTATGCTTATGTAAATGCATAATATAGCATGGTTATCTGTCCCCATAAATCAATTTTCTATGTGGGTTCTAAAAAACAAGGACTGATGTTTAGCAAAATAGTCATTATTTAAACAGCTATTCAATCACATAAATATCGGAAGTTTTATAAGTGACATTTACACCGAAAATCTCGGCGTAAGGCTACATCCGGAAGCATGTCTCACCTGTGGCGACATGTGAACGGATAGTCGGAATAGCGTTTGGGAGCAATTTTAGAGTTGTTCTCAGTTCATTGCTCTTTGTGTACAAGGATGTGTCGTACATTTCCGGGTTGAAGTGCAGGCTGCAGATGCGGTATCGATGACCCCTCTTGTCCTCCAAGACTTGTTTGACTCTACTTTCAAGCTCTTCCAGTGGATTTCCGAAATGTCTGAACCCATTCTCTTTTTCGATCAACAGTCTTGGGGAATACATGCAATGTAATCCCTTCGGATTTGTCATGGGTTTTGGAAGGGCAACCGAAAATATAACATGCAGGCATTGTTGTAAATTCTGCAAAATAAAGGTCAACATTATTCGAAATTTATTTTGCATAAAAATGTGAGAAAGAAGGAATTGGACCATACATTGTTCATTGCACGCTTTCTTTTGGGTATCACAGCTAAACCAGTGCAGCGTGGGCAGCTGGATTATAGGATAACTTTCACAAACAATTCATTGATGTGTTGAAAATCAGAACATGTTACTCGTCCCTCGAATGTTCTATCGTGCACGAAAAGGAAACTTGCTTATACTATAGACGCGCTACGCGAAGGATGCAATACCATGACAATTGACATTGATTTGATATATCGATAACCTAACAAAAGATACTCAAATCAATAGCAATGAGACAAATTAACATAGCACTACTGAGTACGTTACTTCGAAACAGATATAAAATTTACAAATGAAGGAGATATGATTAGGATACATGCCCTTACCTTGACCAACAAACAGTTAGATTCAGCAAGCAGAGTAATTGGTGGCAGGAGAACAGGGAGATGTTCACACGTAGCACACTGATGAGTTCACTCCAAGCGTTCACAGAGTAGCACGTTCACGAGTTGACTTGCAGTGCTCAAAGATATTCTCATGGTAAATATCAAGTGGTTTATAAAGAATACTAAAAAGGGGTGTTTTACTGAATGAATGACGTGTATGTGTCGTGGGGGCGCGGCCTCCTTGAAGGGGAGCCTGCCTGGAGACACGGGTCTGAGGAGGCCATGTGAACAGTGGCCCCTGGGCGTAAGATACCTTTTGAAGTGTACATGTTGTTTGGCACCTTGGCCGTTCATACCCCTGCCAGCACCCCTTGTCAGCGCATATCCACTGGTGCAAACTACCTTTGATAGTGGGATGGTGGGATGGATGGGCCGGAAGGCGTGCAGACAAGGCACCGGAACACTGCGTAATGGAGACACACTTGATTCACTTAAAAAATGAAACAACCATTGATAAAAAAAAAAGTTGTTTTATTTGGTTTCTTATTTTGATGGCACAAACATACTAAACATTGTAAAGGTCTGGTTTCAGCTCAGCGAGGGGAAAATCCCCTGTACTGACCGCTGTCGCTGGGGAAAGTTTGTCTAATGGCACCAACGACACAGGCGGGTATTACTCGTCGAAAGCAGTGTCCAAGCCTCTCATGAAGACACCATGTCTACGAACGATAGGCCACCAGCTGGTACCACCTGTGAAAGAGAAAGATACAAACTGTTTTTAATTGACCAAGATAAGTGTGTTAAACCTTAGTTGTCAATGATAAATCTTGTATCCGATGGCAGTATTGCCAGGACAAAAGCTATCTAGACCCTGCACAATATTGAACGACTTTTATGCGACTTTTACTAGAGAATTGCAAGACTAAACTGATATGACAATGATATATTGAAGTTATGATAATATAGGGGACAAACATGAAATAGTAGTGGCCTAACTGACATCACAACCAGACTGTACTTACTCGTTACTTGGATTACGAGGCCGAACTGTTGTGCGAAGTTGGTGCATAAGCACCATCAAATCCTTAACACGGACCGTGTGAGGCAGACTGCCGTGAAGTCTGGCAGCTCGGTAATGCATTGCGGCTGCGGATTGCCTCGCGATATGTAGGACAAGCATCCAGAGTTTTCTCGGCAGCAGCCGTTCTCCTCGGTTGACATTGGCGCACACCGATTGCAGGTACACCAGGTGTAAACACCGTCCATGCGACTACGCCCAGGCTCTTCATCTGTTGAAACGTCTGCCCAACTGTTGTCCAAATCCCCATTGTTTACGCAGCTTTCTCTTTCTAGTAATTCCTCCTTGGAATACTCGGGCTCGTACAGGTAGGGCATTATTGTAGCCATTGTGTAGTAAACAAACGAAAATAATTTATAGCGGTGGTACTGGTATCTGTTCACACGGGCTACAAGCAACGTAGGTAGCCGACCAGAGCACAGAAACGAGTCACAAAATACTCAAAGAAATGCAGTGTGAGGAATGGAATAGAAAATCTGCTGTTGTGTGTTGTGAAACAGTCTATTTATACTTGTCTCGGAAAGAGGCTTCCTGTCCTTTCCATGGCAACACGTCATTAGCTGAGGCACAGAGAATGTTGACACGAAACGTGCTTTGGCGTTCAGAAATGGCCGATACGTGTCTAGTGATGTCAGGGGTGGGGGATATGATTTAGTGGCGCAAATGCAGGTCACCCAGGGCGATGCGGCAAGTGATAAGATTATCACAAAATGGCCGCACCTTGCTGCCTGATTTGGCTTGTGTTCGAGACGAAAACTCGGGTAAGGTGCATAGGAAATGTTTGTACGATCGATCGCATTATTATTAAAAACACATGGCCGAACCATAGGGACAATAACATTTCTAACCAAACCATTCCTTTAAGGACTTGGGTCTCTTTCACTGTCGATGCATATGTTTTACCCTAAGGAATTGGAGTCCAGGATCGGATCAATACAACAATCATAACGCCGATAGGTGGGTGGGGAAGGCAGTGTATAAGCCTCTTTGGGATCAAAAACATCTTAGTGGTTAAATATTCCAAGGATAATCCTTTTTACGGTAGTTATATAAGTATTCGAAGTGGCATGAGTCAGAACAGTGGTCTGAATGAAATGGCACTACTTGAGAACATTCAATTTAAGGGTTATGTAAAGCTAACCAAGGCATACCAAGTATGATTTGGAAGTAGGGTGCATCAATAATATCAAAGGCTATATGTTCATGAAGATATAACCCACATGTCATTTGGAAAACACTAGTTTGTTGTGCGATGTGACCTGATGTAAGTGGGGAACTGTCTATAGAATGTAGGCTTTCTTTAAATGGCTTTTCTAGGAGTGTGAAATGATGTTTTAGGGCAAACGGAGTATCGATAAAAATGCTGGTGGCTCCAGTCGATTAAGGCTTGAGCTGTAACTGGTTCGAGTCCTTTAGCTTGGAGAGTGATCCCTAGGAAAATATGATTGACTGCTGGCATGGACAACAAGATAAACGAAGGATCCAAGGGTGTCTGTGCTGTTCCTGGGTCTGTCAGTCCACTCGTTCTTACTGAGAACCCAAGGATTCTCCCAGTCGTCTGGGACAGTCACGTATGGGATGCCCTGACTGACCACAATAGTAACGAGATTACTCGATCGTCTGTGCTTTCTTCTTTACTTAGAGTACCTCTTATACCTCCCACTTGCATAGGTTCAGGAGTGAAATTCCCTAGGGGAGTCTCCGTGGGCGGGCGACCCACCTGTCTACGTAGGTCAAAACATTTTTTTCTCCCTTCGTCCTTTGCCTTTGCTTGATACGTTGAGTCGGGTCTGTTAGTTCTGCTAATATAATAGGAGCAGGGAGGACCTGGGCTAAAGTGTTCTTGCTGTCTTCTTTTAGACCTCTATGATATATAGTGGCCTGAACATCTTCAGTCCAAGCGATTTCCAAGGCCAAGTATTTGAACTGAGCAATATAAGCTATGAGTTTTCTAGATCCTTGTTTAATATCAAGGAGTTCATTTTCAAACTGACCTTTCACAAACCCTTCTTTTAAGCATCTGATTGAACGTCAGTAAGAATTAATCATAATCATTCAGATTAGGGTCACGATTATTGGTGAAAGGCGAGGCCCATGTCATTGCGTGTCCATCCTGATTCATGAGAAAGAATGCTACCTTGGTGGTGCCAGTATTTTATAACTGGGGTCTGTTCATGAATTGCAACAAACATTATGTCATGAATTTGGAAAAGTCACTGGGAGAGCCAGTGTATTTAACTGGTATAGAGAAGGGATCTGTGCCCCATACCGGGTACCCTGGCGTCTTGGTCTCTTCCCCTATTATCGAAATGAACCTGGCTGATCCCATATGAGAACTGTAAAGTTGCCGGATGGATGGGTTGGAACCCTGGCCTATCGGTCACGGAAGGGGAGAGTACCTGTGACTGAAGCTCAGTGAATGTTTTCTGAATCCCCCTGATTTTGGAGGCTATGGCCATGTTGTTGTCCCTTCAGTCTGTTAATTCAGTCTGTAGGGATTTAATGGAAGAGGCCATTTCGATCAAAGCTTGTTCCATCCTAACTCGTGAGGACTGGTTTCAGGGTCTGGACAATCTGTTAGTACCCGAATCACGTTGAGCTTGTCTGCACAGATGAGGACGAACAAGCAACCGAGGTTGCTAATGGCTCCCACCAAGATGGTGAAGCTGATGTGACTGTGGGTTGGACAGACATGTCTTGAAGGCACCTGTAACAATCCGGTAAGACTTGTGCCCAAGCGCTGCTTTCTAATGAAGTTTGCGATGTGTCTCTGCTCACTGCACTGCACATCTGTATGGCACACCCACGGCATACACTATGTTCACCTAGCATCTGTAGAGCGCTCACTCCTGCCGTCACCAGTTGTCTGTCTTACAACACAGCCGACACCTATTGCTGTCTCCCGTGCACCATGTTGGTCGTGTGTCCTATGATCCTGGACAGACCACATCTGATTGATCTGTGCATTTAAGGTTACTGATAGACCACACTTGATAGTGGCATGCCTATGGTAGTTTTAGACTGCATGCGATTGATTTATGTGGCACTTCATATGCGCCTACAGACCACATTGACTGCTGCGTTATGCCTCATGGTCGCCTATGGACCACATTGACTGCTGTGCTATGCCTCATGGTCGCCTATGGACCACATTGACTGCTGTGCTATGCCTCATGGTCGCCTATGGACCACATTGATTGCTGTGCTGTGCCTCATGGTCGCCTACAGACCACATTGATTGTTGTGTTGTGCCTTATGGTCGCCTACAGACCACAATGATTGTTATGTTGTGCCGTATGGTCGCCTACATACCACATTGATTGCTGTGTTGCTCCTTATGATCACCCTCTGACCACATTGAATCGATCTGTGTTGTGCTTCTGGTCACTAATAGACCACACCTGCTACCCTGTGTACTAGCGACGCCACCCACATCATGTATTGGTGCCTATCGACTCTCATTCACCTACTGTATACATACAGTAGACACTGGACTAGTCCACCCAACCCACATTCTAATCAAGACACACTCACCAGCTCACGTATGGTAACTACCACCCTCTCCTCGTGGCCTAGCACCATGACACCTGCAAATCCATACTTGGATGATCCAGCACTCTGGATACGCCACTTTGCTACTAGACCAACACCTAACCAACCTTGTACTATCGCTATTAGAAACACTAGATTGAATTCTAGAACTAGCCCACCTACCTCTTTACTCTCACCACCCTAGCATCTTAACCAGAAACTCTAGACTAAGAGCCCGTAGTAGGAAACATTTGCATATTGACCATAACCCTGCCAATTCCCCTATTGACTCAGACAATCTAGACCATAGCCTTCGGCATAGTCGACCGATACCACCTGAAAAATATCCCAAAAAAGACAAACTAATTAAAGCAGCCTTGGTGAATGCTAGGTCTCTTCCTGCCCATGCTCTTGACATCGCTGACTTTATAACTTACGAAAATCTTGATCTAATCGCAGTCACAGAAACTTGGCTTAATGCTGCATCCGGCCCATCCCTGGCCCTCACCATACCTAATGATTATGTATTCTTAGATCCGATAGAAACACCACTCAAACGAAGGGAGGCGGACTCGCCCTCATATTCAGAAATACCTTCGACATCAAAGTTATCCAAGACGCTCAAATCCCTTCTGCTGAATCCCTGTCAATTAAGCTACCTTTCACCCAACCACACGGCAACTTTGCACCTTATTTACCGACCACCAGGACCCATTTCCTCTTTTATAGAGGACACTGCATCACTCATAACCATAAATACCAAACCTAATTCTCAAACCATTTTACTTGGGGACTTTAATCTTGGTTTCAACGACCCTAAGGACACTAACGCCCATGACCTAGCCAACGCCTTATCTGAACTGGGTCATACGCACATTATCCACGAACCCACTCATATTAAAGGCAGAACACTAGACTGGCTCTCCCACCTCAACTGCTCTATTGACCTCCTATCCAATGACCCATGCATCTGGTCGGATCATCATAAATTAACCTTTGCTATCAAAGCCAACACACCCCTGTTATGTCCGGCTCTTAGTCATAGGGATCAGATGTCATCATAGTTATTAGGAGATAAAGAGGAAAGGTACAGGAGCCCACTGGCTCCCACCACCCAGGCTCACGTAATCTATCTGCCTGGGTTAGAACCCATTCAACTCTAAACATTCTGACCTCACATTCCACACTCACAGCCTACATTCTGATGATACCAATCCTGGCTCAGCACACATGCAAGTATAAGAGCCAACCCTAACACCTCCTTTCCTACAACACACACACCTTAAACACACCTGGAGGAAGCAACCCTAACACCTCCTCCTCTTGCACAAAGAACAACACACTCTTTCAAAACAGCAAGACACTCCTCACTCTCAGCAGAGTTCTGCTAACCCCAGAGATTGAACAAACAGGCTTAACTAACATCCTACGACAGTCCCAGCCGCCACAACTAACAGTCCTAACCAATCAAAACATCACA
Organism: Ambystoma mexicanum; assembly: GCF_040938575.1. Lineage (NCBI taxonomy): Eukaryota > Metazoa > Chordata > Amphibia > Caudata > Ambystomatidae > Ambystoma > Ambystoma mexicanum. Next base: position 653,154,237 of record NC_090923.1, read on the forward strand.
AATCACCTTCCGTTCCCCCCTGCCACAAAGGAAGAACCTCAAACTGCCACTTTCGAGCACTAACCGCCCACCTCGGCAAACAAACCAAAACACTACCAAAACCAACCAAACACATAATCTTCCGTTCCCCCCTGCCACAAAGGAACCTCGAACTGCCACTTCCGAGCACTAACTCCCAAAACCGGGAAAAACCAGGCACTGTCGTAACTGCGCAAGATACTAACAACCCAACAATCTACCTGGGTCACCAAGAAATCAGTCACAACTCATACCTCTGTCAAACCCAATCCAAAATTCAAACAGACACACTAAATCACCAAACACTCACCTTATCACACCACCAACCAGCTGTCACTAAAAAAAACACCACCAGCCTATCTCTACAAATGTTGGCCAGCCAAATTAGCCCTTCAAAACACCCCAAAGTGAACACAGCTGCAGATGACATGTTGCCAGGCTTCTGAAATTGATCAAGAAGTCAAGAACAATCCCAGAAACCACCAAAAAGTTCAAGAAAAGAAGAGACGTTGCAAGATCATATGCATCTAAAAAATAAAATAATTCCAAAGAAATCCCTAGACCCTAACAACTCTGTAGGATCACCAAAACAACATCAAATCTTCACACAGCGTTAGGCACTAGTCCCCTGCTAGATGCCTCTTGGCTCAGCAGAGCCACAACCCAAAACGACATTAAAGCTTCACAAAGATTCACGCAAACTCCTCAGAGTGACAAATCATCACAACATACACAGCTTTGCAAAGCTTGAGGTACTAGTCTCCTACTAGATACCTCTGGACCCCTCAGAGTCACTAACAATTTCATCAAAGCTCCAACAAGCTTCTATACTAGCCTACCACTAGTAATATCACTGACCGTGCAAGGCCTCAAAACACCAAACACCTCCAACTCTGCAGAGTCCCTTGACCAACCCTGGTCATGTACATCAATTAAAACAAATTCCAAAAACCCCAAAAGATTCCAAAACCAAAAACTGGTCATGCACCAACACTAAAACATTCACATACTACTCCAAAACACACATCAGACACAAGATGCTCAAAAATACAGACAACCCCACATAGAATGTTAACTGCTAAGGAGCGCTGCCGTCACTCTAGCAGTCATCATGGGTTGCACATTCATACACGCACAAACAAAACACCACACCTACAATGCCTCAAAAATGGCATGTCAATAGGTGATACATTAATACAATGTACATTGCCGGTCAAATTATCTAAAAGTCCACATTGCCTTAAATCAGGCAACTCTAAATGCTGAAATTCCTCAAAGATGTTATACTAAGCATAATAGGATCAACACCCTTTGTCTATCTCAATCAACCACATATGTGCCACTCACACACAACACAAATGTGGAAACCAACTTTAAATGAGACCTAAACATCCATGTTGCCAACTGGGGCCAACTATAAAACCAATCTGCAATGCCTCAAAATGGTTACATCTAAAATAAAATGCATCTCCTATTCTCAGTGCAATGTCATTCTCACTAATACTTCTCATGTTAATTCACTACTAATGCACAACAGCACTCTTCAGTCGCAACTTGTCACATTGTTGCTCAATCCATTATGACATTTTACTTTTAAATGAAACTCCACAATTTCTTCTGCAAGTGTAAACTAAACCTCCACAAAAATTATCATCCCCAAACCCAAACAGTAACCCTTTTCTCATTGCGTGGTCCCCACTTCAGACCACATCAGCATAGCGTCTCTACTCATTAAAACCTTTAGCCTTACAGGTGCATAAAAAGGCACAAGTACGCTTATTTGGCATGGAAATTACACTTCCCCTTTTTAAATAATGCTGGCATAGTCACTCAGGAAATGGTGGCATACTTGGGCAGCCTCATGCAACCCTGCCAATGTCTCCTCATGTACCAGGGGGTCTGCTCCTGGCAGACTCCAACAGGCCATCCTTGCCCCAGGCTCCATGGGGCAGGATGCTGCTGACACCCCTGGGTGGCTGCCTCCAATAGCCCTGGGGGTTGACTAAATCAGTACTGGGTGGCTGACTCAAATAGCCCTGAGTGCTTTACATTTCTCCAGACTCTTGGACAGCCTCTAATGACTCCTGGCCTCAAACAGGGCACTCTCCCTTCTTCCCAGGGGTCTCCTCTGACAGGCTGTTCCTTCCAGCCCTGGGTGGTGGGCACTGACCAGTCCATGGGGGGCAGTGGGCTCTCCCTCACTTCCAACAGTCACTTTTTATCCCCTTGCCTGCACCCCCCGCAGCAGAGTCTTTCCTCCTCTCTCACATGACATCACACAGGTACCTGCTTCCTTTTGCTTCACTTGCTGTCCACATCAAGGTCCTCCTTCACCATACCTTGGACCATCCTCGTCGCCAATATTTATGACCGGCTCTTAGTCATAGGGATCAGATGTCATCATAATTATTAGGAGATAAAGAGGAAAGGGACAGGAGCCCACTGGCTCCCACCACCCAGGCTCACATAATCGAACTGCCTGGGTTACCCATTCAACTCTAAACATTCTGACCTCACATTCCACACTCGCAGCCTACATTCTGATGATATCAATCCTGGCTCAGCACACATGCAAGTATAAGAGCCAACCCCAACACCTCCTTTCCTACAACAAACACACCTTAAACACACCTGTAGGAAGCAACCCTAACAACCACTCCCGGCGACTATCATCACCCCTGCCACCTCCACGAGAAATAAGAAAGATATTACTCCCGACAAACTCCTACCTATACTACTCCCTATTTTGAATAATATTGTTTCAGATGCTGACCCCACCGTTTTAGTGGATATCTACAACCAGGCTATACTCAAAGCACTGAACACCATTGCCCCTATAAAACTGCGGAAACCTAAACCACAGCGTCACCTTAACACTTGGTTCACGCCGCAGCTTAGAGAATTATGCAAATCTAAAAGAACCGCTGAGGCACATCGGAAAAAACACCCCACAGCATCCAATAAGACTGAGCTAACCTTAGCTTCCTCTAGCTACAAAGAAGCCATACTTCTTGCTAAAAGACACCTATAACAAAAGGATTACACAAGCGGAATCCAACACAAAAGAACTCTTTAAGATTCTGAAAGAACTAGAATCCCCCATTGCCCCCTTAGACAAATGTTACTGACGCACTATGGTGTAGTAATATTCAGAAGGCCTTATTAGAGAAAATAGCTCGCCTACAATCCAAAATCAACGCAAAAAAAATCCTTACTACTAGCTGACCCAGACCACAAACAACCACCTAACAAACCATCTACCTTTTAAGTCAACCTGTAAACCTTTCAGCTTTTCACTCCTCTCTACTTGGGAAGTAGAAAACATCATCAGGAAACTTAAACCCTCAAACTGCCAAGGTGATGCCTGCCCTGCCCCGATCATCAAAGCGGCCGCGCACGACCTGGCACCATTCATTACCAACCTCATCAATGCCTCCTTCAAATCTGGAATAGTACCCGACAACCTTAAAGACGCTTGGGTCTTTCCACTCCTCAAAAAACCTATTCTTGACCCAGCCAACCCGTCTAACTATAGGCCTATAACGACTGTATCGTTCTTATTAAAAATACTAGACAGAGCAGCTTATTTACAAATACAGGCCTACTTAGAATCAAACAATCTCCTAGGACTTAGGCAATCAGGCTTCCGACTGAGACACGGTACGGAAACTGCACTAATAGACCTTACTACCCAGATCCAAATCTTGAAAGACAATGGCAAACTCGCACTCCTCTTACTGCTTGACCTGTCAGCAGCTTTCGACCTGGTCAACCACCAAACACTCTGTCACCACTTGAAATCTGCAGCACACTTTTCAGACGCAGTCACGGCTTGGATCAGTTCCTTCCTGGCGAACAGAACCATGAGGGTCTTCTCTCCAACGGATTCTGCTGAACCCTCACCAGTACCCTGTGGAGTCCCGCAAGGCTCTTGCGTGTCCCCGACACTTTATAATGTATTCACAAAACCCCTCTTTGATATCCTTGACTATCTGGGTGTCGCGTATACCAACTACGCGGACGACACCCAGATACTCATTCCTATCTCAGGTGTTTACGAAACTGACAGCACCACCCTTAATGAAATCTACTCTGTAATACAAGCATGGATGGCACACCATGGACTGTCTCAATGACTAAAAAACCGTGTTGATCATCTTGGGCACTCATGCCAAACTCAAAAATCTTAATCCCTCATTCAATGCCTTCACCATAGATGGCAATCTCATCCCTGTGTCAAATAACACTAAAACACTCAGTATCTACATCAATGCTACCTTATCCTTCTCCAAAGAAAGTAATTCAGTGGCATCATCAGCTGCATACACCTGTAAGCTGATCACTGCATGTAGACCGTTCGTCTCCGCACCCAATTGCATTACTCTTGCCAGAGCATTAGTCCTATCTAAAATAGACTACTGTAATGCCCTTTACTTGGGCATTAGTCACAGAAATATCAACAAATTGCAAGTAGTCCAAAACCATGCCATCAGGGCTGCCCTCAACATTCCCAAAAAGGGGCACATATCTGAGACCAGACGTAAACTACGCTGGCTCCCTGTCGAGCATAGAATATCCCTTAAAACGTTGGCACTTACACACAAAGCCAGGGCTAACCTTGCTCCAGCATACCTTACTAACCAATTTACACCTCACACCTCTTCAAGACCACTCAGAGCAGCACAAACTAACACCATGACCATACCGAGATTCAAACTTCATAACGCGGGTGGAGCTAGCTTCCCTGTACAAGCTTCCAAATTATGGAACACTATCGCTGTGCCCTTGCGAGCAGAATCCTCATTTAACCTGTTCAAACACAACACGAAGTGCTGGCTTCACAATTTGTACTCTATGACCGCCTAACCACCTGATCCCAACACGATGGACTGCTGCCGGCACACCTTGTAATTTAATGTATATTCGTACGCACTCGCAATACTATGTTTGTACTTACCTGTAACTGTCACGTAACCATTGTTGACTGCTTTTAATTGCAACTGTAACCAGATCTAACTTACGTGCCCATATGCCCCTGGGCCTGGCGGCGCTTTATAAATAAATAACTACAAATACATACCATGCTGCGAAGGGGGTGGTAAAGAGGCTTTTCTGCACCCTCTTCTGTAGAGTTGAGGAGATGAAGCCATGGAAGGATATCCGGCTGGTGAGAGAATAACCGATAGTAAATATGGCAAAAGAGGAAGGACATAAAGGGTGGGAACTAATGTGGATAATAAGGTAATGCAGACGTGGGCAGTGATGATGGAGGCAACAAAAATAGAATTGTAGGATGTAGAACGTTGTAAGTAATGATGAACACTATGCTATCCTTTGTGGTCAGAAGTTGGAAAAACACTTCCCCTTTAAGCATGTAAAACCTATTACTATAAAGTCTTTATACCCTGCTTGAGACTTTGGAAGTAATCCGAACTATGAGGACCTAAGGTCTTCCTAAATTGCCCTAAACTTATAGTAACTTACTGCTGCTGGTAGCAGTAACCTCTGGGAGCCAAAAAGGCACCTACCGCTGCGATCGCCGTTGCAGAGACGCGATAATGCGCGCCTTTCATTTTTGTAGACGCATACCGGAAGTTGTTCTATCACTTCCAGTTCGCCTTGCTGTAATCACCTGACTAGCGTCTGGTAGGCTGCCATCTTGAGGGCAGGCGCCACGCCAGCCCAGAGTTGTGTGGCGACCGGCCGTGAAGCTGCTTGCTTCCAGCATGGGTGTCTGACCCGAGCTGTAAGTATCTGGGGGGGGGGGGGCGGGCGGCAGGTTCTGGGGATTCCTAACACTGTGAGCCTTGTCACTTCCCGTGTTTGTGTGTATGTACTGCTATGTAATCTTATTCATGAGCAGGTGAATCCATGCAAGACCCTATGCTGGAGAAGGAGCAAGTTACTTAACTGTAACTCTTGTTCTCCAGCATTGGATCTTTCATGGATTCACATGCTTAGAATATTCCCCGTCGACAGACTGGGAACCCTCGGTACGCTTATAAAGCCGTTTCCCGTAGGAAAACTTCCAACACTTTTGAGTCCAATCTACGTCGTTTTTGGGGCCGCCCACGCATGCCCCACTAGGACATAGCAGTATAAATGCCCCGCCCCCGCGGCTCCCTTCAGAGTTTTCTCCTGATGTCAGGAAAAGCGCTGTTCCGCCCGTGCGCTACATGCGGGTTGAAGGTGTACGAGGGGGGACGGACATATGGATTGCATATATTGTCTACACCCTCATCATTCGCCAGACAAGTGCAACCTATGTAAGGGCTTCTCCCAGAAGACTCTTAAAGATCAAAGTCGAAGACTAGTGGCATGGTTAAACGATGGAGCGGGGGCATACCCGCCTTCGTAGGTGGGCTCCACGTGCAACGTGGCCTCAGTGTCAAAATCTTCATGGGCCCCGGGCCGCTCGACATCGTCGGGACCCCCGGTGAAGAAATTACGACCGGCGGAGAAGGAATCATCGAGAAGCCATTCTAAGGAGTCTTTGTCGAAGAAAGCCTGGTCATCCTCCTCTTTGACGAAGAAAGACAGAAAAGAAAAATCGAAATCTTCCTCGGGCGATCATCATAGATCGACCTCGAGTCGAGATGCAGAGAAGCGTAGGTCGAGTTCAGAATAGGCGGGAAAGCCTCAGGGACCTACACGACCACCACCACCGTCGTCGGCAGGGCAGTCATCGACCACTTCTCTGCTACTGACACAATTGGTCTCAACCGTTCTTGGGCCGCAGACGGTGACGACGACGGGGCCAGCTTTAGCCTCTTCGACAGAGATCCTGCAAGAGGCCTGGCGACCAGAAGTATTCGACCCAGTTTTGCCAGAGACCCTACTGCAGCAAGAGGCCATGTCGGTCTCCTTGGGAGATGAGGATGTGAGAGTAACTGGCCCTGCAGACCTCGGGTTACGAAGGATTACCGGGCCTCTATCCGGGAGTTCCGGGGTCTACCCCTCTTCTCAATCTGCAGTCACTCTTGTTGCTGGAGGTTTTATCCACGTTACAAACGTTGCTGAAGACACTGGACGAGAGACTACCTCAAGCAACTCCGGCCATTGACGAACCGGGCCCTTCTCGTCGGCCACCTCCGTCAACCCCCACAGCAGTACCAGCGGGTGGGGACCTCTCACCTCCACGCCACGAGGAAGGAGAGCTGATACTCAGACAGTAGAGCCTTATCGGATGTCTCACTTTCCCCCTCCAGGGATCCAACCTGGGAGTCTGAAGTGGAACTAGAAACCCCGAGAAGCCCGCCTCAGCCGTCTTCCCCCGGACGACATTGGGTCATTTCACACCATGATGGCCAAGGCTTGTGCAGAATTCGGGTTGGCCGAGGAAGAGGAGAAAAAGGACTGTTTTTTCTTTTCGACCACATGGGAAAGAGGGTCAGTGTTTTCAGTACCCATCCTGGATCATGTGTGGCAGGAGGGATTACAGACAATGCGCCACTTTTTCTCAGAACTGGCAATAAAAGGTCGCCTGGAGAAAAAAATTTAGGCCCCAGAAGCTACCCCCAAGTGTCTGTCCTCCCAGCCAACCCCTGACTCGGTGGTGTCGGCAGCGGCGGCGAGAAAGGCGAGGGCCCAGCACAAGTGCATGACCCCCCCCCCCGGAAAGTGAAGCCAGAAGACAGGACGCCTTTGGCAAAAAAGTGCTGTCGGTAGGTGCAACCACAGTGAAAGCGGCCAATTCTCTGGCCATAGTAGCCAGATACGACAGGGAGATGTGGCACCGACTGGCTCCTATGCTGGAGCATCTTCCGGAAGAACATCATAAGGCGGTGATGTTACTGATCAGGGAAGGTGAAGAGGCCTCCAATCATGCCATAAACATCGCGGTGGACCTCGCGGAACCTGGGTTTAAGCAGGTGAATAACGGTGTGGTTCTCCGAAAGGCAAGCATGGCTGAAATGCACTAACTTTAGACCAGTGGTGCAATACAAGGTGCTGGATATGCCTTTAGAGGAAGACCTTCTTTTCGGCGAGAAGGTGGACAAGGCCCTGAAGGGCATGAAAGAGGACTCTGACACGGCGCGATCCTTGGGGGCCCTCCAAAGTGGTCGAAGTTTCAGGTCTTTGTCCCTTTAAGCATCTAGAGACAGATCCTTCAGTAGGCCAGCATACCCCTCCCAGGGATACAGATGGGCTTCTCAAACGGCAAAACGACGCCGAGACTACCAGGCCCCCAAGAAGAGAACAGGTTACTCGTCGACGAGGGATAAGCAGACCAAGGACCAGCAATGATGGGCATCGGAACGTTCTGGGAGGCAGGGTATTGTGCTACATCAACAAATGGGAGCAAATAACGGATCAATGGGTGTTGGACACTGTAAGATATGGACATTCCCTGCAATTCAAAAGCAACCCTCCGCACATTCCACCGTCGTTTATAGCTCCACCCCATCTGAGCGTGTTGCAGCAGGAAGTAGCACTTATGCTACAAAAAGGTGCTATAGAATTGGTTGCGTTGTCGCAGAGGGCTCAAGGGGTTTATTCCCAATACTTTGTGGTGAAAAAACCAAACGGAAAGTGGCGTCCCATTCTAGACCTGCGCGATCTAAACAAGACGTTGAAAAGCCTAAAATTCAAGATGCTCCCGCTCCAGGAAGTGATCCGGTCAGTTCAGGAAGGGGACTTTCTGGCATCTCTGGACCTGTAGGACGCGTACTTCCACATACCAATGTGTCGGCGACGCAGAGTTCCTAAGGTTTGTGGTAGGACGGACTCACTACCAGTTCACAGTACCTCCTCTTGGGCTAAAATCCTCTCCCAGAACGTTCACGAAATGTTTGGCCCCGGTGGCGGCCTGGCTGAGAAGGCAAGGCCATCATGTATACCTGTTTCTCGACGACTGGTTGGTGAGCGGGGTCCTCCCCTATGTCGACTCACACAAGTTTGCAGGCCACCATGCACCTCTTACAACGGCTGGGGTTTGCGGTAAACTTCGAGATATCCTCGTTAACGCCGTCGAGAAGCTTGGTGTTCCTGGGTGCACAATTCGAGACCCAGTCTGAGTTCGACAGAATCTCAATCGATTGGCAGGTCAGCTGAAAATCAATACCAGACTATCAGTGAGGAAAAAGTGTCGATTCTGGGCGCTATGGCGTCCTGCATTCCTCTAGTGGGCAACTGCCGCCTGTTCATGAGGCCGGTTCAAGAGTTTCTGGCAGACCGGTGGACGCAGGCCCAAGGGCTCTGGTCGGACAAACTGACAGTCGACGACGAGCTCCTACTAGCTTTTCAGTGGTGGCAGAGCTTTCAGAATCTATCCAGAGGGGTACCCCTACAGGAGCTGGAGTTTCGGCTAACCATAGTGACGGACATGTCCCTGACAGGCTGGGGGGGCACACATGGGCACTCTAAAACGCAAGGTCGTTGGTCTCGGAGGGAGTCTCTCCTGCACATCAACGTTCTGGAACTGAGAGCAGTGCGCTGGGCCCTGAAGGCTTTCCTGCCGCACATCAGAGGGTCTATAGTGAGAATATTGACAGACAACACGACAGCAATGTTTTACTTGAGGAAGCAAGGGGGCACGCGATCCAGAACCCTTTCCACCGAGGCTCAGCGGGTGTGGTATTGGGCTCTAAAACACAATATATTAATCGTAGCTCCTCATCTTCCGGGGGTAAGGAACGAGCAAGCAGACTCACTCAGCAGAAAAATTGACCAAATACACGAATGGGAAATGGACAGTTCAATTGTCGAAGGTCTTCGAGAAATGGGGACGGCCTCCGCTGGATCTCTTCGCTACAAAGAGGAACAAGAAGTACGAAATGTATGCCAGCAGGTGGCCACAGGAAGGTTCTCTGGGGGAAGCGTTCTCCTTCCCGTGGACTGACAAGTTCCTCTACGCCTTCCCTCCGTTCCCTCTTATACGGAGAACTCTGCAGTGGATACGCAGGTACAGGTGCTGGGTCATCCTAGTGGCACCGTGTTGGCCGAGGCAGCTCTGGTTTTCCGACCTGCTTCACCTGTCAGTGGATCAACCAATAACGTTCCTGAAGGTTCCCAATCTCCTGTCCCGGGACGAAGGAACAGTGTGGCATCACAATCCAGACAGTCTCAATCTCACAGCTTGGCTCTTAACTTTTCGGAATTTGGTGCCTTGAGCATTTCGTCAGAGAATCCTGCAAGCAGCGCGGGCCCCTTCCACCAACAAGTCGTACGCGTGTAAGTGGAGAAGGTTCTGTACGTGGTGTCAAGGACAGACGGGAATGCAACCTCCAAGGGTAACTCCGGAACAGCTTCTGCCGTATCTGCTACACCTGGCGAAGAGCGGATTATCTTTTTCATCAATAAAGGTACACCTGGCGGGCAGCTCTAGGTTCACGAGGAGGAGGCCATCGTCTCCCTTATTTAGTGACAGGTTGGTGAAACACTTCATGAGGGGTTTGTTCCGGACGTTCCCTCCGGCTAAACGTTTTCCACCAACGTGGAGCCTTAATGTGGTGCTAGCAGGGTTAATGAAAGCACCCTTGAACCAATGGCCACATCATCGATGAAGTTCTTGTCATGGAAAGTGGCTTTTCTAATAGCTATAACATCAGCTAGGTGGATCTCGGAGTTGCAAGCGTTGGTCGTAGACCCGCCGTACCTAAGGTTTTTTAAGGACAAAGTGGTTCCGTCAACTAATCCTCGTTTCATTCCAAAAGTTCCTACGGCTTATCATAAACACTCATCCATTGTCCTGCCCACCTTTTTCGCGATGCCCCTCATCGGCTGCGGAAAGTCCTTCATACCTTGGACGTAAAGAGATCTAAAATTTTACCTTCAGCGGACTCAGCAACTTAGATCTAGGCAACAACTCTTCGTTGCATATGGTCCTTCGGCGAAAGGAAAAGCAATTTCAAAGCAGGGACTGGCCCGATGGGTCTCATCGACGATTGCCTTCTGTCATTCCAAAGCGGGGAAACCGCTACAAGGGCGCCCGAGAGCTCATTCCACAAGGGCAACTTAGTCGTCGTCGTCGACGGCGTTGTGGGCAGGAATCCCGCTGACAGACATTTGCCAGGCGGCGGCATGGCCAGTGCCTCACACGTTTACCTGCCATTACTGCCTCGAACGGCAGCATGCGGACGTGATACAAATGGTAAGAGCAGTTTTACGCCATCTGTTTCAATAAGGTAAGCCCTTTTCAAGAAGGGTCTGTACTTATGACATATGTGTATATATATGTATGTATATGTATATATATAAATGTGTATATATATATTTCTGAGGCTTGTGGAATCTGCTTAGATCATATGCTGTGCATAGGCCGACATCTAGTGGAAGCTGCGGAGTATTACAGTTTGTTTTTCGAAACTCGAAAATGGGCGTCGACACAGGGCGTGCCAGTAATACTATCCCTAGTGTGACGTCCACTGTACCCAAGATCCCTCACGCGTCTAGGATCCTCAGATTGTTTTTTTCCGCCATACTGGTCGGAAGCATTTTGCGGAGTCCCCTGGCCTTAGCCATACTTTTGCTAAAAATTTAAAATAATAATCTATTGACATCCTTCCCCACCCCAACGTCTAACTTCGACACTCGACGCCGGCTGGAGAAGAAATCGACCGTCGGCTGCTGCACGACGGATTTGGGCCTCGTAAGGCCTCTGGCCTCGGCCCGGCAAGTAGGGAGAGTGGGGGGTTGTACATAGTCTACTCTTGGTATATAGGTACACCTTATACATTTCCTACACTTAACAGCCCGCTGCCTCGAGGTGCGTATGGAGGGTACCCCTTTTCAATTCTGCCCCAAGTGCAATCGCAAATACCCTTGGATCGACGGGCACGCCACGTGCAATCTCTGCTTGCCGAGGGACCACCCCGAAGCGAACTGCAGAGCGTGTAGTAGGTTTAAACCTAAGATACTTAAGGACCGTTCGACGAAGCGTTGGGCCCACCACGCCAGGCAGGCGGCCATGGCAGCGGAGGGCGCCTTCAGCTACGCCGTACTTTCGGACAGCAAGGGCATTACGGCGTCGAAAGACAGCCGAGCTCAGGTCCCCGACCTATATATGTGTATGTATGTACTGATACGTAAAATGCCAATTTAAAAATACGCAAGTGTGGTTCGCTATACATATGCTTAGGAGGGTGCCGGATTGCATTCACACCTCCTCTTTTTCAGGATCACTGCTGTGTATTCTATTCTAAGCATGTGAATCCATGAAAGATACAATGCTGGAGAAGGGAATAGTTTCTTACCTGTAACTCCATTTCTCCAGCATTGGTATCTTTCATGGATACACATGCGCCCGCCGGCCTCCCCGGAATGCAATTGTCTTGTATAACTAGGGTTTTACCCCATTCTGCTTTGGAGGGGTCGAAATCTGAAGGGAGCCGTGGGGGCGGGGCATTTATACCGCTACATCCGGGAGCATGCGTGGGCGGCCCCAAAAACGACATAGATGGGACACAAGTGTCGGTTTTCCTATGGGAAACGGCTTTATAAGCATACCTAGGGTTCCCAGTCTGTCGCCAGGGAATATTATAAGCATGTGAATCCATGAAAGATACCAATGCTGGAGAAATGGAGTTACAGGTAAGAAACTATTCCCTTCTCCAGCATGGGTCTTGCATGGATTCACATGCAAACCCTCCCTCCTTCCCCTGTCTGGCTTTTCTTGGTTCATACTGTAACTTTGTGTGTGAACTAATCTGAAGATGGCCACCGGTGGGGGGAGGGTGGGGGTGGCGGATCATGGAGTTTAGGGGTGTCATTGGCTGGGGCAGTATGACCTAAAGTGCCACTGATGGGCACTAGAGGCGACGAGCAGTTTTAGCTTAAAGCTAAACTGCTTTAGTTTTTTTTTTTTACTGAGGATTCCCAGCCCGATGGGGAATATGCATGAGCCTGTGAATCCATGCTAGAGAACAAGAGTTGCAGATAAGTAAGCTGCTCCTTCTCTGCCTCTCTTGTTAGAAAACCAGTCACACAATGACCATGCTAAAGATTGAGACTTCTAGGGATTATGGTGTCCTACATATTCATTCCTTTTGCATGCCTTAATAAATCGATCTTTACACCAATGGCTTGGCAAATGGAACGATCTAGTGGTGCTATCGTCACAAAGGAGGTAGACTCATTACAGTGGTGGACAGAAACAAAATGTTAAAGGGTAAACTTTTGCCAACCCACTGTAAGGGTGCGGAAGAAGACTGACATGAAGATGGCATGTATAAAGACTTTGATTAAAACAAAAGGAAGCAAAAACCCATCTATCCCTATTCTTAAGAGCGGTTTCCCTATCTCAATTCAAGATCGGGTGTCCGTCAGGATGTCTGTCAATTTAAGTGTCAACTGTCCTGCCTCAAAGAAAACCTTACTTCGAATGGATTGTGTCTTCCCACATATTCCTTATCTTTGATATATCCATTTCCACCGTGCTGGCCACAGAATATTTTTTTCAGTAGAGGGCGTTGTGCGTCGATATCCCTCGAGTCGATGTACTTCGGAGGCCTCGGTATCGACGTCATCACAGGTATAAATAGCCCCGCGCAGCGTCCGTTGCTCAGTTCTGTTTTTCCGCGCTTCGTAAGCCTCGGAGACATAACGCTCGGTTCATCAGTGAATCCAAAACTACAGGATTTTCGTGAAGAGAACATCGAATTCTTCAATTGACGATGGCCTCTTAGACGACTCAGTCGACGCACCAAACCGGTTTTAAAAAATGCTGGGATTGTGGGACAAAGATGTCCTTGACTGATCCCCCACAGGATCTGTCTATGGTGCCTGGGCCCAGAGCACCCGTCTTCCGAGTGTGAAGAATGTCTTTCTATGACAGCGAAAGCCTTGAGGGAGCGCAGGGGGAAGCCGCAGAGAGGTAAGACCGTAAAATCTGTTCACTCGTCAGAGCTCAATTTTGAAGAGGTAAGACGGTCGTCTCCTCGTCGAAAAAGAAAGCACTCCCGTTCGAGGTCTCGGAATAGCTCACACCACTCATCCGCTTCGAGACACAATAAGAGGCGCCATTGATTGCCCTCCTCTTCGTCCTCCCGTTCCCCAGAAAGTTGCTTGACCCACTAAGTACAGCTCCCCGGCTCAGTGGGAGGAATTTCGTTTAAAAATGTTAAGTGTCTTCGAGAACGCTGCCTTCCCCCCTCGACGATACCCTGGGTAAGAAAAACCTGATAAACATAAGCAGTGAGTGGTCGACCTCTGCAAAACATACTCCTTGAGAGCGTCATGAACCCTCTAGTAGAGAGAAAGCCTCTTCGACGCATAAGACGTCAACCTTACCTCCAAAGTCAAACTGCGCCATCGACTACTACTTCGAAGGAGAAGTTACTGACACCTCGTGCGCCCACTCCTCCGCACCTGAGGCATCGAAGTCTCCTTCGAGAACGTCGATCGGTGTCGACCAGTGTCACATCCATGCCTTTCACAATTACATGGAGACCTATGACCCATACAGCCCCCTCATCACTTGAGTAAAGCTGCACACCTCTTCCACGCTCTGATTATTTCAAGTCTTTATCTTCCATATATGAAGAGGGGGAAGACTGGTATTCAGAAAGTCCTTTTGGTCGAGAATGTATAAGACCTCTAGCAGAGGAATTTGTACCAGAAAAGGTCAGGCTAAAGGATCTGCAAGAATCCTTACAGGAGGCCAGTGGTATTGATACCTCACCAGGGGTAGACTTCAGTAAACCGGAGCTTGGTGACCATGCAGAAGGAAATTATAGGTTACTTATGAACAGGGTAATGGAGTACATGGGGTGGTAGAGACCCACGCCCAATTGTGACCAAGATGACCTAACTGACATTTTAGATAAGGGACCTCAAGAAGATCCTATAGTTCCCTTCCATAAAGCCTTGCAGAAAAAGTGTCCGAGGAGATTCGAAGTAATTCCTGCAGTCAGTAAACATCTCCTTGCAAAATGTAGGACATCGGCTGCAGACCCTCCTCCAGAGAGTCTAGTAGTCCAAGCTGCAACTTCATCAGGTAGACAATCGGCATACCCCACAATCCTGCCGGATCGTGACGACAAATTTGACGCCATGGCCAAGAAGTTCTTCTCGGCATGCAGCATGGCTCTTAAGTCTTCTAATGCCACATGCACGCTCACAAGTTTCAGCCACACCCTTTGGGAGTGTGCCTCAATGGCGTCTGACCAATCTCCCCGAAGGAGAGGAGAGACGGTTTCTTGAACATTTTCAAGGACGGGAGGATGCGATGTGCGAGTCCCTCCAAACCAGTCTCGACTCTGTTGACGGCATCAGCAGAGCCATGGCGGCTAGTACCACAATCCGCAGATTTGCGTGGTTGTGGTAATCTGGATTTTTTCCTGATGTGCAATCCAGACTTCTGAATATGCCCTTTGACGGCACCAATCTATTTGGTAAAAAAGCTGATGAGTTTGGAGAAGTTGCAAACTTCCAAAGCGGTGGCCAAATCCCTTGGAGCTGCAATTTGACAAAGTCCAAACTGCTCCACAGGTACGCCCTGGAGGGGTAGATCCTTTCGCCTTTACTCTGCTTTCGGAAAAGGCAAAGGACAGCCAGTTCAAAGGGGTCGGACGTTTCACCCGTGGTGGACGGGGCGAAGGTACAAAGTCTGCATCCGCAGGTGCTGCCTTGCCTTCAGCATCTGCTTCAGCCGCCCCAAAACCCCTCTGGTGTCTTACTACACAAGACACCAGTAGGAGGCAGGTTTACTCAACATCTGACAGAATGGCAGGCTATTACTTCAGATGCTTGGGCATTGGAGACAGTTGCTCAAGGTTACTGCCCGCCTTTACTACATACTCCTCGTAGTCATCCACCGGGGAACGACTCTTTGATGTTGCCAGACCCACTCCTTATGCAGGAGCGTTTAGATCTACTAGAGAACGCTGCTATAGAACCGGTACCTGCAGCGGAGAGGAACAAGGGTTGGTACTCCCCATATTTCCTAATGCTGAAAAATGCCGGAGGAATAAGACGAAGCTTGGACTTGTGAGAGTTGAACAAAATCCTCAGGAAAGACAAGTTCAAGATAGTAACCATTTCTCAGGTACTTCAGGCCATCAAACTACAGGATTGGTTGGTATCTCTGGACCTTCAAGCTGCTTACTTTCATGTGCCAATCTATCTCAAGCACAGAAAATACCTGAGGTTTGCCTTTGTCAGCTCACTATCAATTTCGGGTTCTGCCATTTGGGCTGACCCCCGCCCCGAGGGTTTTCACCAAGCTAATGGGGGTTGTGGCAGCAAGTCTCTGGAGGAGAGGGATTCATATCTACCTCTACCTGGACGACTGGTTGATCAGAGCAGTGTCCCCAGAACAAGCTCGAGATCATCTGGATTATGTTTGCCACTTCCTCCACAAGCTGGCCTTCTCCCTCAACTTCAAGAAGTCCCATATGATACCATCACAAAAACTCCAGTTTATTGGAGCAGTCTTGAACACATCCCTAGGAAAAGCCTCACCACCAGAGGTGAGAGCTCAAGATATTCTACAGATGGTGACCAAATTTCAGAATGCTCAGCATCTGCCGGCCTTCGGTTATTTGTATTTTAAATTATTTTTTTAGTTTTTTTGTTTGCTCGGCCTCATGGCATCCTGCATTTTTCTAGTGCCAGAGGCTCGCCTGAGAATGAGGTCTCCAGTGGGCTCCAAGGACCCAATGGTCGCAATTCTCAGGAAAGAGTCAGATCTCCTACAAATTGCAAACAGTCGCACTGGACGTTCAGTGGTGGGCCTGTCAGGAGAACATCTTGAATGGAGAACCATTTTGGCAACCATGGCTGGAAATAACAGAAGTGACCGACGCCTCACTCACTGGGTGGGGAGCCCATGGCAACGATTTGACCATCAGCGGTCGTTGGTTTCCATCAGAGTCCAAACTACACATCAACCTATTGGAGCTGAGAGCAATCAGGCTAGCACTGAAAGCTTTCCTGCCATCAGTACAGTGAAAAAATCTTCTGATAATGACTGACAACACAGTGGCCATGCACTACCTCAACAAAAGAGGCCTAGGGTCAGTGCCACTGTGAAGAGAGGCAATGCATCTCTGCTTCTAGGCAAATCGAGAAGGAATTTCTTTATCGGCACTTCACCTAGCCGGAGAGAAGAACACGGCGGTGGACGCTCTGAGCAGGCAGACCAGTCTCCCACAAGTGGGACCTAGTTCAGGAAGTCCTTCAAGAGATCTTGGCCCTTTGGGGAACCCCTCGGGTGGATCTGTTCGCAACGAGTCTCAATAGGAAATGCGAACAGCACTGCTCGAGGGAAATTTCCCCCGATAGGAGCTTTGGAGATGCGTTTGTGGTGGACTGGGAGTTTCCGCTTCTATACGCGTTTCCTCCCGTCATTCCTCATGTAATAAGGAGGTTGAGAAGATTCTGAAAACCATGATCCTAATTGCCCTGCACTGGGGCAGGAGAACATGGTACCCGGATCTTCTAGACATGTCCATCTGTCCTCCGATTTGTCTTCCACAAAGAGAGGAGCTTCTCTCACGAGAGGAGGGGGCGGGGGGTGTCAGGTTCTCCATCCAGATATCAGAACTCTCAACTTTCACACATGGTTTCTGAAAGGCTAAGGTACAAAGATTGGGACCTCCCGGATGATGTAATGGGTGTTGCTTTCGGCCAGAAGGCCAGCAAACAAATCACTATACCGCTGCCGTTGGAACAAGTTCTGCTGCTGGTGTAGAGAAGAATATTGACCCTTTTTCATGCACACACCGACAGTATTATCTTTCCTACTACACTTGGCAAATTTAGGGCTACAAGTTGGCACAATTAAGGGTTATCTCGCCGCACTATCAATTTTCAAACGCACGGCTGTGGAACCCTCCTATTTTAAGATGCCTTTAGTCATTCAATTTCTGAAAGGGTTGACTAATGTCTACCCTCTAACTATTTTTCAAGTTCCCCTGTAGGACTTAAAATTACTTAAAAAATGTCTAATGGGCACTCCCTTTGAACCCTCCATTCCTGCCCATTAACATTTCTCACTCTCAAAACTGTTTTCCTAGTGGCTAGAACTTCTGCCAGAAGAGTGAGCGAACTACAAGCTTTAGCTTGCAAACCTCCACATACTATCTTCCACAAGGATAAAGTAGTTCTTCAGGTGAAGCCTAATTTCATCTCAAAGGTTGTCAGAATTTCATATTCTCCAGCATGGGGTCTGGCATGGATTCACATGCTCATGAATATTCCCCGTCGTCAGGCCGGGAATCCTCGGTATAGAAAAAAAAATCAGTATCAGGTTCGTTTCTGATCTGTCCTTCTTAGTAGTAACCAATCACTGGTCTCTGGGTCATACTGCCCCCAGCCAATGACTGCCCTCTCCCTAAGCCCCGCCTCCGGCAGCCATCCTCAGATTTTTACCGCACGTTCAAGTGTTGGGAGTCCTCGTGCTGTAGCTCTCGAGCTTTTGCTGCGTTTTCGTGCTTTTTCAGGAGATTTTTCTCATTTTTTGGTTAAATAGAGCCTCAAGCTCTACCGTTTCTACATCCGATCTACAGGGATCCGTTTCGGGGTTTTCTACGCCCCTCAAGGGTGAAAATTTCGTCGAATTAAGCTTTTGGAGGATTCTAGAAGTTCCGAGGCCTACCCCGGACATGGCCCAGGAGAAAGGAAGCTCGACGCCCGGGAAGCTGTTCAGGACCTGCCCTGGATGCCAGTTTCAGAATGTTTTCAAGGAGGACGAGCATTCGTTATGCCTCTACTGTCTCTGAGGACAAGACGCACAAGGAGAAGGACTGTGCGTTTTGTGGGAACATGTCGGAGCGGACCATGAAGGATCGCCACCTCCGTCTCGCCAACTGGCTGGAAGGGAAGAGCCCGTCAGGCGAGAAGAAGAAAAAGAAGTCCGAGCGGTCTTCTAAGTCCTGTGAGGGTGCCCCGGCGACGGGGGCCCAACAAAAGGCTAAGCACTGCGAGTCCGCGGGCACCGGGAGCGCCGAACGGTCGGACTCCTTGGCTGCAAGGCAGGGCGCATCCTCCCCGGCGCCATCAACCACGAGCCAACGCTCTGGCTCGGGTAAGAGGAAGTCCGAGAACCCGGCGAAGCTTCTGGAGAGGCCCGGTCGATCTCGAAGATTCCGGCAGAGGGGGAGCGAGGCTCGGACCCTCCCCCCCCAAAGGTGAAGGCCCCAGGCGTCCAGAAGGTGACAATGGCCTTAATTCACTCTGCTAAGACCTTGATTGAGGATGTCGCCCCGGCCCTGGCTCAGCCTGTGGAGGCTACACCAGTGGAGGCGCCCTCAGGACCCAGAGTCTCACTGCCGCCGCAGAGGTAGTCTTCTTTCAGTCCCATTGAGAAGACCCTCACAAAGGCCTCGTTGGAAAAGGTGGGGGAGGGGCTGGTGGCCATCGTGGATACGGACACGACCTCTGAAGAAGAGCTCATCGAAGTCGTGGAAGAGGCCCAGCCCATCGGGAGGGATCCCAACGAGGGCGACGACGAGAGCAACGGTGTCGCCGACAAGGCTCCTCAAGAGCCCTCGCGCCCGTCGTTTCCGGCGCCGCAGGACACCTCAGCGACCATTTTGTCAGCGATTCAGTCCTTATGCTCGGAGATGAGGACAAGGTTGCCCCTTCCCCCGACGGAGGTACCTGAGCCAGACCCGACGGGGGAACCGGAGCCAGGACCTTTGGAGAGTCCACCGCATAAGAGGACGCATCCTACGCCACCTCTCCCACCTCTGCGGCCTGCTCTGCCTTCCCCCCCGGTCTACTACCCACGGGGATGATACGGACACGGCTACAACAGGTACAGATGACGACAGAGGCGACAACGGGACGTGTCCCCCGTTGCCCCCTGCTCGGGCGTCCCCGCCCGACGTGATTGGATCCTTTCATGCCATGATCTCCAGGGCATCCGAGCTTTTCCAGCTCTGCCCAGAAGAAAAGAGCGAGGGGTTCCTATACCAGCGGCGCAAGGCTAAAAGGAAGACGGTCATCGCCGTACGGCTTCTTGATGAAATCTGGGAGGAGGGGCTCGCCCTCCTCAAGAACCCTGCCACGCCGCTGGCAAAGAGGGACCGGTACGAGAAGTAGTACCGGGTCCCCGACGCTGCCCCCTTGTGCCTTCGGGCACAACCTACCCCGGTTTCGGTCGTCTCGGCGGCGGCAAAGAAGAAAGCTGGGGGGGCATCGGCCTCCACATCAACTTCCCCGCCGGACGGCGAGGGCAGGAAGTTGGACACGATGGGACGGGTCATCTCATCCGCAGCAACAACTATTAAGGCGGCCAACGCCCTGGCTATTGTAGCCCGCTACGACAGTGAGTTGTGGTTCAAAATCGCCCCTCTGTTAGACTTCCTTCCGGAAACCAAAAGGGCTGAGGCCCTTGAAATCCTACAGGAGGGGGAGATTGCTTCGGACCACGCCATCACGGTGGCAACGGACATCGCCGACACCGGTTTCCGTCAGTTGGGCAACGGCGTTTGCTTGAGACGACGAGGATGGCTCAAGGCCACGGATTTGTGCCAGGACGTACAAACCAAGGTTTTGGGTATGCCCTTCGACGGGAACAACCTTTTTGGGAAGGCGGTTGATGAGTCCCTTCAGGCCATCAAGACAGACACAGAGACTGCCCGGGCACTGGGAGTGCTCCAAAGACGACGGCCGTCCTTTCGGAGCTCCGGAGGCAGACAAGGTGCCTCCAAGGGATCCGGCAGTGACTCCTCCACTTACCGCCAAGCGGCAAGATCTTCGTCCCAGGAAGCCTACAGGGGACGCGGCAAGTCAGGTGGTGCCCGTCGTCGTCGACAAGGAGGCAAGGCGGCCTCCAAACGAGATTGAACCGACCGTGGGGTCGGGCCCCCGCTGAAGCACCCCGTTGGGAGGCCGGCTGGCGAGGTTCGTCAGCGTGTGGGATTCCATCTCCACCGACAGTTGGGTGCTGGATGCCCTGGCCCAAGGGCACGCCCTTGAGTTTCAGAAGAAGTGCCCTCGCGTTCCACCCGTGGCCAGGAAGGAAAATCACGTCCCTCAACTACTGCTGGAAGTAAGGGCGATGCTCAAGAAGGGTGCCATCGAGCTCGTCCCAAAGAGGCTTCGGGGCTCCGGAGTTTACTCAAGGTACTTCCTCGTAAAAAAGAAAACAGGAGGATGGCGCCCCATCCTGGACCTACGACGACTGAACAAGTACATCAAGGTACAAAAGTTCTGTATGGTCACCCTCCAGTATGTGCTGGGACAGCTGGAGGAGGGCGATTTCCTGTCGTCGTTGGACTTGGAGGATGCGTACTTCCACATCCCCATTCTAAAAAGACACCGAAAGGTCCTCAGGTTCGTGGTCCAAGGGCGGCACTACCAGTTCAAGGCCCTCCCGTTCGGATTGAAGTCGGCACCCAGGGTGTTCACCAAGTGCCTCGCACCGGTGGCGGCGCGGCTGCGCCTACAGGGGATCCATGTCTACCCCTACCTGGACGACTGGCTCATCCGGGCAAGGACAAGGGAGCTCGCCGTGGAGCACACTGCGAAGACCGTCCAGCTGCTCACAGACCTGGGATTCTCCATCTTTCCAAAATCCCACCTGGTTCCGTCGCAAGTCGCCCTGTTTCTCGGAGCCAAGCTCGACACAGTGGCGCGGCTGGCCTTGCCGTTGGAGGAAAGGACCAGGACCATTCTGGGCAAGGTGCAGCGGCTGCTGGCCACGGACATGGCCAGGGTAAGATCTATCAAGTCCCTCCTCGGGATGATGTCCTCCTGCATTTATCTGGTGCGCCTTTGCAGGCTTCGGATGAGACCCTTACAGGAGTTCCTCGACGCCCGCTGGATCCAGTCGACGGGCAGCTTCGAGGACAGGATCCCTCAACGAGACCTTCCGTCAGGTGATCCGGTGGTGGAGTACCCGCGCCCATCTGTCGGCGGTCACGGACTTTAAGACCCCAGCTCACCAGGTGACGGTGACGATGGGGAGCACACTCCGGAGATCTTCACGCGAGAGGCCTTTGGCTCCCGGAGGAGAAGTCTCTCCACATAAACATCTTGGAGTTCCGTGCGGTGTTCTGGGCCCTCGGGTCCTTTCTTCCATCCCTCAAGGGCAAGGTGGTGAGGATCTTCACCGACAACACCACCACGATGTTCTACATCCGGAAGCAAGGCTGAACCAGGTCCCTGACCCCATCCAAGGAAGCCCAGGATCTGTGGCATTGGGCCGTCGCCCAAGGGATGTTTCTGGTGCCTCTTCATCTGGCAGGAATAAAGAACACGATCACCGACTCACTCAGCAGGGAGCTGCGCTCGTGCCACGAGTGGGAACTACGCCAGGATCAAGTGGATCGACTCTTCCGACGATGGGGCGAACCCCAAATCGATCTCTTAGCGACGGCGACGAATTCCAAGTGTCGGAGGTTCGCCAGCAGGGTCCCCCAGCCGAGGAGCATGGGCGATGCTTTCTCGTTCCCCTGGGACGGCCTATTTCTTTATGCGTTCCCTCCGCTGCCGTTGCTGCTCCGGCTCATAAACCAGCTCAAGGGGTCCCGGTGCAGGATGATCCTCGTCGCACCGGCGTGGCCGAGGCAGATCTGGTTCCCAGACCTTCTGGACTTGTCAACGTCCCCACCAGTCAAGCTGCCGACGGACGCAGACCTTCTCTCCAAAAAAGGAGGCACCATTCTTCACCACAACCCGGAGTCGCTGAACTTGCAGGCCTGGCTCCTGCAGCACAAGAGTTTGGAGGATACGACATCCCGGCCGACTGCAGAGAGGTTCTTGCAAAGGCCAGGGCGTCCTCAACAAGTGCTACGGACATAAATGGAAGAGGTTCTCTGTCTGGTGCCGTGCACAGAAGATTAATCCTCTGCGGATTACGGCCCCTCAAGTACTGCCATACCTACGGTCGCTGGCCAAAGCTGGACTGGCTCCCGCCTCCATCAAAATGCATCTGGCTGCAATCTCCCGATATACCAGGACGACGGGACGGGCGTCCTTGTGGTCTCATCACCTGGTGAAAGAATTCATGAAGGGACTATTCCGATCATTCCCGCCGGTGAAGGCTCCTGCCCCGGCGTGAGAGCTTAATGTGGTGCTGACCAAGCTCATGGGGGGGGGGGACCCCATTCGAGCCTATGCATTCGGCACCTTTGAAGTTCCTGTTGTGGAAGACAGCTTTCCTCGTGGCCATCACCTCCGCACGACGAGTGGGAGAGATCCAGGCCCTATCTTGCAAGCCTCCATACTTGGCTTTTCATGACACGAGGGTGGTGCTGAGGACACACCCATCCTTTATGCCCAAGGTGCCGTCGGACTTCCACCTCAACAAGCCCTTGGTGTTGCCAGTTTTCTTCCCGTCGCCTTCGTCGCCGGCTGAGAGGACTTTGCACTCGCTGGATGTAGCTAGAACGCTGAAGTTCTACGTGGACCGCACAGAGTTTTCGAAAGACGTCACAACTGTTTGTGAACTTTGGGACTGTGAATCAAGGGAAGGCTCTCTCGAAGACTTCCATTTACAGATGGCTCTCCGGTTGCATCATGCACTGTCACCGGTTGGCAAACCGTCAGCTGCCCGAGAGCCCATTCGACCAGAGCGATCGCTGCTACCACGGCGTTCCTGTCTGGTGTGCCCCTGCTGGACATCTGCAGGGCTGCGACGTGGAGGTCGACGCACACCTTCACAAGATACTACTGCGTCGATCGGGACTCCAGGGAGGAGTCCAGGGTCGGCCAAGCAGTGCTGCGCAACCTGTTCGCCTAAGGTGAGCCTGGTGAGGAGGTAAGAGTTGCTTAATGTTGAGTTGTTGTATTGCTTAATGTTGAGCCTGTTGCCACCTCCTGTGGTTGTGCATGTGTGTACTGCTATGTATTCTCTTATTCATGAGCATGTGAATCCATGCCAGACCCCATGCTGGAGAAGGAACAAGTTACTTACCTGTAACTGTTGTTCTCCAGCATGGGTCTGGCATGGATTCACATGCGAACCCTCCCGCCTACCCCTCTGCGGCTCTTCACTTGATCATACTGCCACTTTACGTGCTACCAAATCTGAGGATGGCTGCCGGAGGCGGGGCTTAGGGAGAGGGCAGTCATTGGCTGGGGGCAGTATGACCCAGAGACCAGTGATTGGTTACTACTAAGAAAGACAGATCAGAAACGAAACTGATAGATTTTTTTTTTTCTATACCGAGGATTCCCGGCCTGACGACGGGGAATATTCATGAGCATGTGAATCCATGCCAGACCCATGCTGGAGAACAGTTACAGGTAAGTAACTTGTTCCTTACGCAGAAGATAAACTTGCCTTCATTTTACCCTCCTCCAACGGGGGGAAAAAGGAAGCAAAGTTGCACAGACTTGATCCAAAGCGTGCTTTGAGTTTCTACATCAGCAGACTTGCAAGACTTAGGCAAACAGACCAATTGTTTGTGGGGTATGCAGGACATAAAGTAGGACTAGCCATCACCAAACAAACTATCTCAAGATGGATCATTTTAACTATCCTAGAATGCTATAAATTGGCAGGAAAAGCCCCCTCTCCCCCCTCAACATCTGAGGGCTCATTCAACCAGGGGTATTGCAGCTTCGTCAGCTCTCCAGAGGGGAGTTCCAATGAAAGACGTATGTGCAGCTGCCACATGGTCGTCTGCACATACCTTTAACAGATTCTATAGTCTAGACTCCTCCACTAGCCAAGAAACAAAATTTGGAAAAGCTGTATTGCACTGTGTGCACACTTGAACCATACTAATTTTTACTTGCGCCTCCTGTACACATTATTGCTTTGGGAGTCTATCAAAGATGAGGAATACGTGGGAGGACACAATCCATTCGAAGAATAAGTTACTTACCAACTGTAACGTTCTTAATACTGGATGTTCCTCCCTCGTAATCCTTATTGCCCCTCTGCATCCTTCCTCACAATGAAACTTCCCTTGTAGTTGCAGCCTGCACTCCCTCAAAGGTAGTAACCTTCTCATCCTGGACAATCCTAACACTTCAAAACAGAACTGAGCAACGGACGCTGCGCGCAGCTATTTATATCTTTGATGACGTCGATACAGAGGCTTCCGAGGGACGACGACTCGAGGGACATCGACGTGCAGCAGCCTCTACTGAATTTTTTTTTTCTCCAGGGCCAGCGAGCTGGAAATGGATGTATCAAAGATAAGCAGTATGATATCCAAGATAAGGAATACGTTGGAGGAACATCCAGTCGAAAGAACGTTACAGTTGGTAAGTAACTTGTTCTTCTATCCCTTTAAAATAGAAACTAAAGAATAAAGGCGTTCTGGTCCCAGGAGAATGACTCCCTTCTCCTGGGTTGTGGTTCCTGGATTGTTACCACAGTTCTCAAGTCTTACAACAATCTCGTCTTTGGTTCCCTTACCCCGATGGTATAGTTCCAAACAATATTTTACACGTTCTTGGTGGGCCAAGAGAATGCCTCCCTTGTCCTGAAGTCCTGTCTCGGATGGCCCGTGGGAATTACCCCCTTCCCAGGCAGGCCTTTTTGACATAACTGCCACTCCAGATTACCAGGAGAATGACTCCCTTCTCATTAGGCTTCACACTTAAAACACTGAATTCTATTGTTAGGCGTGTCCACGGCCCTGGCTTCTTTGTTCCGGCTCACTTGTTCATTTCTCTTCCAAGTGCTCCCACGAGGAAGATGGCTCGTACTCCCCTTTTAGGGTCCAGACCCTGATGTCTTTGTCCATCCCAGTCTATCCTTACCTCAACGACTGGCTAATAACCGGGGATTCGTACGGAACATGCCTATCAAATACCCAGAAGACGGTAGATCTCCTCTTCAGTCTGGGATTCTCACTCAACGAGGAAAAAGTCCAGCCTAGACCCCAGCCAAGTCCAGCAATTTCTGGGGGCTCTGATTCAGTCAAAGGACTGCCTCGTCTTCCCCTCCGAGAGGGTTCAAAACATGCTGTTCCAGATCCCTCATTATATAGCCAATTGCGAGGTGACCGTATGCAAAGCCATGCAACTGTTAGGAATGATGGCCTCCTGCATTTATCTAGTCCCACACGCACGTTTGCGCATGCGCTCCATGCAAGAGTGGCTCTCCAGCCAATGGTGTCAGGCCAGCGGACAATGGGACGATCTAGTGGTTGTCTCAGCAGCCCTCGTTCTCTCTGCATTGGTGGTTGAGGGAACACTTCTTGCAGGGGAAAACCTTCACCACCACCCCTGCAGTAGAGGACTACTCTCACCATGGATGCATCTCTCACAGGGTGGGGCGCTCACCTCCATCACATGACGCACAGCGTTTGTTCCCCAGTAGTAGCATGCAACCTCATAAACCTGTTGGACTGTTAGCAGTGTTCAAAGCCTTGAAGGCTTTTCAGACACAACTACAGGGAAAGATAGTACTGGTCCTCACGGACAGCACCACAGCCATGTATTACCTGAACAAACAGGGGGGGGGGGCATGCACTCTCAGAGCTATTCAAACTATCTCAAAACATATGGAAGTGGGCTCTCAAACACAAGATGTTTCTCCTATCTCACCACGTTCCAGGGGAACTCAATCTTCTGGCAGACATGCTCCGCAGAGACTTCGCTCTACCCACAGAGTACGAATGGCGATTACACTGTGACATTGTCTCCATTGTCTTCGCAGAATGGAGCTTACCAGAGATAGACTTGTTCGCAACTCTAGAGAACGCTCAATGCCCAGATTACACCTCTAGGTGCCCACAGAACCGCTCAAAGGGAAACACTCTGGATAACATGGTCAGGGAAATTTGTCTATGCGCCCCCCTCACCCTTGACTCCCCTACTGAACAAGATAGTGCACAAGATGCACCAGGAACCAGTCACAATGATTCTGGTGGGCCCGCCAACCCTGTTTTTCTCATCTGATGGCAATGTCCGTCTCCCCTGCGAGGAAGCTGCCATGCCTGTACAACATGCTGTCACAAGACTACGGGGAGACTCTAAAGCCATGCCCACAAACTCTCAACTAAGCAGCTTGACTCCTGAAGTCCTAGAGTTCGGACACCTCCACCTTCCTCAAAGATGAATGGACATACTTAAAGAAGCACAAAAACAAAACAACAGACGCTGCTACTCCAGCAAATGGAAACGCTTTGTGATCTGGTGCAGTTCTAAGTTCATCAGTCATATTGCATGCTCACCTACACATATAATCCTGTATCTAAATCACTTGCTAGATTCAGTCTTGGTTTTCAATTCATTAAAAGTCCACCTAGCTGCACTTTCGGCTTACACCACGTCTCGTAAAAGGGTTTTGTGGTGGAAAATTCCTGTTGTCAAGGCATTCATGGAAGGGGTTAAGACTTCATCCCCCAATCTCCAACCCAGCTCCCGGATGGGACCTAAATGTGGTATTAACTAGACTAATGGGATCTCCATTTGAACCAATGCATAAGGTAAGGTGAGCTTTAAGGAATGGTTTGGTCAATTTTTTATTGACCCTACGGGTTGGCCATGTGTTTTTAAGCCTAAGTCGCTCGATTTTAGAAAAATTTCCTATGGACCTTACCCGAGTTTTCGTCCATTAAACGCGCGCGAAAACAGGCATCAGGGCACTGCCATTTTGTGATAATCCTATCATTTCCCCCATCGCCCTGGCTGACCTGCTTTTGCAGCACTAAATCATATCCCCCGCCCCTGAGCCTGACATTATCAAAACATTCATATTCCCCGCCCCTCTCCATGCCGTTTCTGTGCTGTGTATGCAAACGCGCCCAGTCGTCTTCTAAGCGACTTCACACAGAACCCGGAAACCAACACAGATCAACTCATAACGCAGCGCGCCACAATTCGGAATATGAAACTGTACTTTAAAATCAAACAGCAACACGGTACATTTGGTAAAGTACATTTATTTGACATTAAATGTTTATAGAATATTCAGCAATTGCCATATGAACTCCGAAAGTCATTTATTTTCTTATCTCTATCCGCAAATCCGTAAAAGTTTATCGTGAGTCACGCGCTGTTCCTTTATGGTACACAAGGTGTTGGTTTTCGTTCAAAGAAGCACTTTTGTCGCACGTTGAACCGCAAGGCTGTTCCATCAAGTAGGCACTAGGCCAGCGTGAAGGTTGATATGTTGCTTCTAGCCGCTAGTACGCGTAAGGGCATATGGGCCCTTGGCAATCGTCCAATAAAATCCTCAGGATTGTGCAGTTGTTTACATTAAGCTGCAGCTGGCGGTTAAAAAAAACATCTGGCGCTGTCTGAAACTGGTGGCAGTGGCAAAAAGGAAGGATATACCGGTTTTGAAAACATAAAATGTATAATTAGTCTCGCCAGCCGATCTTTATTAATATTATTCATTTTCGAGCTGAAACTATTTGCTTTCAAGGATAGTGCAATGGAGTATGTTCGGCTCTAAAATCAATGCAAAAACTAACGAAATAAATCGAGGTTAGTACACAATGAGAAACGACTTTTTGTCTACATGCGTGTGTAATGTGGACCTGCATGCCCATGTGCCCGCTACAAGGTCGATCCCACAAACATTTTCCAAGATCTTCATTCATTGATTCATGCATCCATTCATTAATTCTCCATTCCGGTATAAAAGCGTCTAAAGAGTTACTTACATTATATTTGCAATTTCCATTGTGTCTCTGCGTAATGCAGTCCGTAAATCCCACTGTGCTCTTGACAGCGATTTTTCGTATACTGAACTAACATGAAACTCGGTCTAGTTTCAGAATTTTCTGCCTTATCGTCTTACGTTATTGCCCCCCCCCCCCTTCAAATGAAGTTCTTTCGGCATGGTGCCTGTCTCTCAAGGTCAAAAAACAATAGAACCTTATACTGCCAGTGCGAGTTGTGGGCCTCTTCAGGGCGCGAGCTGAAAATCAAAGCCGCTGACCTTCACTACAAATGAGCATACATTCTTTCTTTGCAACATCCCGTAGTAAAGCTATCTGTGAGAACTTGAAGTGGCTTCGCTTCCATCTGCAACGGCTCGCTTGGCGCGTTATAAGGCCCCCAATTTTGTCCTCGTTGTCTGCGAGCTTTGAAGCCCCATATAACCATAACTATTCAGACTTTGAATTTTTTGGGGAAGGTCAGGGAAAGTATAAAGTACCTGAGCAGTTCAGTTGAAAGTGAGATTTTATTGTTTGTTTTTATTATTTGCAATACGCAAGCCTCCCCTCGGTTAACAGTGCCCAGCATTTAAGAGATTGCGAAAATTAGTTACATCAACAAAAATATAAACATACACATATAGACAAGGTCAGCAATATGAGGTGAATAGAGAGAATTCAAAGATGACACCCAGGTTGTTCGGCACCCAGGATGGTGAAGGTAGGGGTTAGGGTTAGCATACTTTGTATGCACACTGTACAATAACATTTATTTACAAAAAGACAATTGTATTACAATTATTTAAACCGGGATTTGTACTTCACAACCAGCTCTCCTTTGGCTGGACATGGCACATTGGCAATGTTTGGTGGCAATGGATCAGTGCTCTGCACAGAAACGTTCAAAATTCCATATCTGTGCTTCTCTAATACAGCAACAATAAGGCTTTTGACAAAGTCGAACTCCATTTCCTCATAGACTGGTTTGACCACCCATTGCTTACTACCTTTTGAAAAGGCCTTAGTGTAGCGAGGCATCCTTACATTACCCTTAGTCCTAGATTGTTCACGGCCGAGATTCTCTTTATGGGCCAAGACCGCTAGTAGAGTCCTATGTCTCATGCCGTGTATGCTGAAATGCAAGCGCTTTGGCCTGTACTTTAGGCACATATTGTGGAACACCTCCAAACCTCCTGTGTGACGGAATTCTGTCAGTCCCCTCAAATCTCTTGATAGTTTTATCGAAAACAATCTTCTCAATGGCTTTGTGTGTTGGTGAAGATGGATTCAACCACTTTGTCCGTGCCTCCACTTGGGACAAAGGGCCATGTTCAAATTGGTGGAAATGTAGGTTTTCTGACCAGCGGTGCACGTTGGTACAGTGGTGCATCAGTGACCGCCATTTTTCAAGTAGTATTTCCACTGACCCTTCACAAGTTCTGGAGATCCACCAAAGATGGTTGCTGATAGACTGGGACCACTCTGAAATACTTTCCAAATCTTTTTTTTTCCCTGCAGCCGAGATTTTCTTATTGATTGATTTAGCAAGATGCCATACGTCAAATTGATGTTTAATATGTGGGAACTGCTCTCTCATTGTCTTGGCAATTGAAACGGGTCTGTCCGTGGCTATGAGGTCGATGTGCATTCCCCTCAATTGCAGATTTTCCACTGATTTTATAAATCCTAGTTTCTCCAGGTAACACAATGTACATCCTCAGTGGCCATGAACGACCACCGAACTCACAATTTTCTTACTATCCATGTCCTGAAAGTGGTAGGTGCAGTACTTGGCAGAAAATCCAGGGCTGGCGCACTGTCCATCGCCGGCTAGCCTGAGTCGTTTGCCTTCGAATGTACTTGCTAGAGACAATTGTTCAGTTTTCTAAGCATCACTAATGGCCGGAAACAGATAATCATGTTGGTATTTGTAGTACTGCGTTTTTTAAATGAAATGGAGTCCCACAAACTGAAAGAAAGACTTTAACTTTCTAAAACTGGAGCCACTAAAAAGTGATGCAGCTGCACACAGTAGATTGCCTGCTGGCAGTTTCCCCAGCATCGGTTGTGCAGACCATGAGAACGTATGATGTAATCTACAGGGGGCATGTATTGTGACGTTACTGCCTTTTTTTGACGAGTCACATGAATCAATGGCTTCCCACATACTTTCCCTCTGACGGAATGCCCACATTTCAGCATACTTATAATATCCATCAAACAATTGTCGAATACTATGCCTTTGTCCTCTTTCATTAGACTGTCATCCTGCGTCAAAGTTGTTTCGGCCTGTGACGTTGAGGACATATCACCACATTTGAAAGAAATATCGCTGCTATCAAGTTCTGATGCGTCGGTGAATGCTGCTGCTGGTTCATTCTGTCATTTCAACATCTGCTACTTCAACATTGATGGGAGAACACAACAATGTTGACCGCTTTTTGGTGGCAATTTTTTGGCAGGTGTAGATTGTGTGAATTGATCTGCGACTACTTCAGAGCCATCTTCAATACATCCAGTATCATGTTGTTGCGGTCGTACTGTAGCAATGGTCCAATACAACTTTGCCGGATTCTCCGGTCACATTCATTTCATTTTCTGTACATTGGACAAGAGCATCCCGAGTCTCAACACGCCGCGTCTGAATTAATAGTTCCTCCATAGCCTCAATAGTGTAAATGGTCTGGCAAGCAACATCTCTCATTCGCTTCACGGTCTGTGTATGTATAGTTCGTAGACCCACGGGTAACTAGAGGACAGATTGGAAAAGGGATGTTCAGTTTAAACACAAAATAAAGTATAGTACAATTGACTTGAAAAAAACATAATAGTCCACAGCACAAAAACATTTCTAAAGTTATGAACTGTTTGTAACTAACCTTATTTTTGTTTCTTTTCTTTGCAACTTTTTTGACTCAACCTTCAACATCTGCACGCTGTTGCTCCGATACGTATCCGCATGTCTCCCCTTTCTCTTGCGCTGCAACGACTATATTTTCTGTATCCACATAGACAGCACGGAATGAGGCTCCATCGACTCCCTGAAACATAGTATTTTCATTACTGTGTATCAAAATATTGTTAGCATAAAACACACGTGAGGACGAACACACATGTACATCTCAATAGCCAAACACGATTTAAACATTGCGTGGAACAATCAAACGACAAGTATTCAAGCTCTGACCTAGTTCGATGGAGCTGTCAGTATCCATACCTCTGGCTCTGCATGGACTGCCACGAATGATTGTATTGAAGAGGCGGCATCAGTACTTGTGTTAGTATTGTTTTCAATATTGGAAACATAACACACACTTGGGGTCGACGGCACAGGTACATATAAAGAGAGAACCACAAATGTTGCATTGTCTAAAAGAATCAAGGAATATTTAAATATGATCAGATTTAATTGACTTATTTCTCCGATTTCTTTACATCTGCATCATCTAAATGGGATCTTGGGATTGTAGTGGAAGCTCCATCGTCTCCCTGAAATACAGTACTTGCATTAATAGGGAAGAAAGTATAGCAAATGGAATCGCGTTATATGATCACGCTCGATGGAGCTGTCCGTATCCATACCTCATGCTGCTGGAGAATATCTAGGGCTGTTGTCAATGTGGTGCGCACTTCCGAAAGCTGTTGCGCTGATTCGTATCCGCATGGTCCCGCTTCCACCGGAATTACTTGAATGTCAGGCTCTGCATCAAGTGCGTGGGTTGACGATTCAACAACTGCCTGAAAGATAGTATTTGCATTAGTAAGGATTACAATATTGAAAACACAACACACGATTGGGGTCGACCGCACAGGTACATATCAACGGTTAACCACGAATGAAACATGGTGTAGAACAATCAAATGACAAGTGTTCCAGTCCTGATGATCACGGTCAGTTGAGCTGTCAGTATCCATACCTCGTGCTGCTGAAGAACATCTAGGGCTGTTGTCAATGTGGTGGACGCTTCAGCATCTCCCTGAAAGACAGTACTTGCATTAGTATGGATAACACTCATTATAACTGAAAACGAACACCAGGGGACGACAACTAAGGTGTATATTAATTGGAAAGCACTAACCAAACAATTGGTAAAATAATCACGATACATACAAACTATTACTTGACATGCATAAAACAAGTCTGTAGCGGAATAGCCAAGTATGATTACCTGATACGCGCTAGAAGTGGTTGATAACTGTGAGCACGTGACGGAAGTAGAATGTTTTTGCTTCAGATTCAAGGGATAGTCAAGAAGTTGTAAAGGTAAATTATTGTTTGATAATGAAATGCCAATATTTAAAATTGCCATGTAAGGAGACAGAATACTTGAGTAATGCGCAATATAGCACAGTTCCCTGTGCCCATATGTAGATTTCGTTTGTGGGTTATGAAATCTACAAATAATATATTGATAAATGTCATTATTCAAAAAGCTATACACTCATATCAATGTCGAAAGTATTACAAATTGGAAACAACACCTAAAATATCAATGAATCCATTCGGCTACCTACACACTACCGCAAGGCCTAAAGCTAAAAACGGACACTTGACTCACCAGTGGCAGATTGTGGACCAATAGAGTGGGAATAGCGTTTGCGAGCAATTTTCGTGTCGATCGCCGTTTATTCTTCTTTGTTAACCAAGATGTGGTGTACATGTTCGAGGGAAAGTGCCGCTGCAGATGCGGTATCGATCACCCCTCTTGTCCTCAAAGACTTGTTGGACTCTACTTTCCAGCTCATCCAGTGGATATCCGCAATGTCTGACCCATTCTCTTATTCGATCAACAGTTTTTGGGAATACATGCATTGTAGTGCCTTGAGATTTAGCATGGGTCTTCGAAGGGCAACCGCTAATCGAACAAGCAGGCATTGTTGAAAATTCTGAAAAGTAAATATCAAGATTATTATAAAACCTTGATGAATAAAAATGTCATAAAAAAGTAAATGAACCATACCATGCTCAATGCAAGGTTTGTTTTAGTCGCCGGAACTATACCAGTTCATCATGTGCGGCTTAGTATTTGCATAAGTTAGACATTTTTTAAATTATGTGACTAAACACTGAACATGTGACTCGTCCCTTGGATGTTCTGTCTTGCACGAAAAGGAAACATGCTTACATTATAGACTGGACCCCCGAAGGATGCAATTCGATGACAATTGACACAGATGAAAATAAATGGATCTATTGATAGCATAACAATTGAAACTCAAGTCAATAGCAATGAGATCAATGACCATAGCTCTGTTGGGTACTGTAATAGCAAATAGATTGAAATGTAAAAATGACCGAAATATGACTTGGATACATGGCCTTACCTTGAACAACAAACAGTTGGATTCAGCAGGCCGAGCAGTATGTTGCAGGAGAACAGGTAGATGGCCACAAGTTGCACACTGACTAGTTTGCTCGAAGTGGTCACAGATAGCACGGCGACGAGCAGATTAGCATCGATCTCAGTGCTTCTCAGGTAGAAGGTTCAGGAGTTGACTTGCAAAGCACAAAGATGTTCTCATGAGACATATCAAGTGGTTTATAAAGTATTAGAAACAGGTGTGTGTTTGTGAATGAATGACGTGTGTTTGTCGTAGTATTATGTTTATTGCAGGGGTGCGGCCTGCCTCGGGGGAGGCCTGCCTGGAGACACGGGGTCTGAGGAGGCCATGTGAGCGATGGCCCCTGGGCGTGGGATACCTTTTGAAGTGTACATGCTGTTTGGCACCTTGGCCGTTTGTGCCTGTGACAGCCCCCCATGCCAGCGCTCATCCCCGGGTGCGAACCGCCTTTGATAGAGGGAGTGGGATGGATGGTCCTGGGGCGTGCAGATAAGGCACAGGAAGACTGCTGAATGGAGACACTTATGTGGATTACAGGGGGGCGGCCTGCCTCAGGGGAGGCCTGCCTGGAGACACGGGGTCTGAGGAGGTCATGTGAGCGATGGCCCCTGGGCGTGGGCTACCTTTTGAATTGTACATGCTGTTTTGCACCTTGGCCGTTTGCGCCCGTGACAGCCCCCCATGCCAGCGCTCATCCCCGGGTGCGAACGGCCTTTGATAGAGGGGGTGGGGATGGATGGGCCTGGGGCGTGCAGGCAAGTGTGTGGGAGCGAGGGGCCATCAGGCCCCTCTCATCCTTTGCTTCTCGTAGAAACTCGTACCAAGTGCCTCCAGTAGTGGGTTCGCCCCTTGCCCTTCTGTGATGCTAACTTTAGATGACATTTGCGTAGATGGGAACACTGAGCAGGACACGGGGCATCCATTTTTGTACCCCTTTCCACTCCATCTTGGTGACCAGGCCTCACTGCGATAGTACAGCGCGCAGAGCATATGGCCCACACCCTCGTTCCCACTCTGACTGGAAAACTCCAGAGGTATTTGCAACAGCTAATAAATGTAACGCATCACTCTTCCTCTGAGATCACGGTCCTGCATGTGAACCAGCCTGAACCAAGCACATAGCTCGTTCACCCTCGTCAGTGGAAACTTACTGCCATTCTGACCCTGTGTCCCTGCAAGGTATTCTCTTCATGTGCCAGACCACTGACCACGCCATGATGCCCACCTAGCAGATCCCCAACTAACATTAGACCCCTACTGCAGTATATCGTTGCCTGTCAATAACAAATGCCACATACCGGAGATTCTTGCGAGCACAGACCCACACTTCAAACAGTGTATTATAGTGGTCAAGAACCTTGACCTAAGGCCTGTATAATCCAATGTTAATTGATAGTATAGATATGTGTGACTTTTATAGAGACATAACCGACTGAAAGACTTTGAACAAGTGTTATTTAGTGCATGCATTATTGATAATATATTATGTTAGCTTAGATAGTGACCACCCCGCTTCACAGCGACCTGAACTTCACCCATTCCGAGCACAGATGTCTGACGTCCATCCTTGAATGGAGACACACTTCATTTAAAAAATCGAAACAACCGTTGTTAAAATATGTGGTTTTATTTTGTATCTTATTTTGATGACACAAAAGTACAAGACTTTAAACATTGTACAGTTCAGGTTGCAGCACAGCGAGAGAAAATCCCCTGTACTGACCGCTGTCACTCGGGAACGTTTCTCTTATGGCACGAACGGCACAGGCGGGTATTACTCTTCGAACTCGGTGTCCAAGCCTCCCGTGAAGCCACCATGTAAAGGAACGATAGGCCACCAGCCTGTACCACCTGTGAAAAGGAATTAAACAAACTGTTTATAAATGACAAAGATAAGTTTAATAAACGTTTGTTGTTAATGACAATTCTTGTAACTAATGGCATTCTGCTCGGACAAATGCTATCTAGACACTGCCCACTATTGAAGGACTTTCATGCGTTACAATGATATGTATATGTAATTTTGGATATAGTAGAAGACCATGGCATGACAAGCAGAGTATACTTGCTCGTTACTCGGATTACGAGGACGAACAGTTGCGCGAAGTTCGTGCACAAGCACCATTATTATCCTCAACACGGACTGTGTGAGGCAGGCTGCCCTGAAGTCTGGCAGCACGGTGATGCATTGCGGTCGTGGCTCGCCTTCCGAAATGTAGGCCATGCCTCCCGAGTTTTCGCAGCAGCAGTTCTCGTCCTCGGTTGGCATTAGCTTGCACCGATTGCATGTGCACCAGGTGGAAACACTGTCCATGCTACTAGGTCCAGGCTCTTCAGCTGTTGTATCGTTCTCCCAACTGCCGTCCGAAGACCCATCGTTTTTGCGTGTTTCCCTTTCCAGTAGTTCCTCCTCGGTATACTCGGGCTCGTACATATAGGGCATTATTGTAGCCAGTGTGTGTTAAACAAACTAAAATAATTGATAGCGGTGGTACTGGTATCTGTTCACACGGGCTACAAGCAACGAAGGTAGCTGACCAGAGCACAGAAACGAGTCACAGAATACTCAAAGTAACACAGAGAGAGGAATGGAATCGCAAATCTGCTACTGTGTGTTGTGAAACGGTCTGTTTATACTTATTGAGGAAAGAGGCGTCCTGCCATTTCCATGGCGACACGTCATTAGCTGAAGCGCAGCGAATGTTGACACGAGACGTGCTTTGGCGTTGTGAAATGGGCGGTACGCGTCTGCTGATGACAGGCTCAGGGGCGGGGGATATGATTTAGTGCCGCAAAAGCAGGTCAGCCAGGGCGATGGGGGGGAAATGATAGGATTATCACAAAATGGCAGCTCCCTGTTGCCTGTTTTCGCGTGCGTTTAATGGACTAAAACTCGGTAAGGTCCATAGGAAATTTTTCTAAAATCGAGCGACTTAGGCTTAAAAACACATGGCCGACCCGTAGGGGCAATACATTTTTTTGACTGAACCATTCCTTTAAGGCTCTCATTTACAAAACAGTCTTACGAGGGGATTGGGTCCTCCGACGTATTCCATATCTATGACATGTAATCACCACAGCTGTGCTGATTACATGTCATAGATATGGAATACGTCGTCGGACCATCCCATCGAAAGAACGTTACCAGGTAAGAAAGTAACTTGTTCTCCTGGTGGCAGTCACTCCAATAAGAAGAGTTGGTGAACTGCAAACTTTCAGTCCTAGATCTATTTGTCACGATTCACAAAGAAAGTCGTCCTGCGCCCTCGCCCACGATTTGCGCCTAAATTCATTTCAAATTTTTGTGTCAACCAATCAATAGAACTACCCACTTTCTTCCAGAACTCCACTAATGTGGCAGAAAGAAGTCTCAACACATTTGATGTGAGGAGACCTGTCATCTACTATCTGGAAAAGACAAAACCACTTAGAAAGACAAACCAGTTTTTCATTTCAGTGGCAGCTGGTAGAGAAGGTGATCCTGTCTCTAAATCGGTGATTTCAAGTTGGATCGTTAACTGCATCACACTGTTACACTCTTGCCAAGAGTGATCTGCCCTTCAAGCCTAGAGCACTGGGAGCTTCCATAGCTTTCATTGTAAAGGTTCCTCTTGAGTCCATTTGTAAAGCAGCAACCTGGAGTTCTGTACACACCTTTACAAAACACTACTGCCTAGATACACACTCTAGGCCTGATTCTCAGGTGGGACAAGCGGTACAAAGAAATCTCTTTACTACTATTCCTTCCCACATCCCGCACCATCTCTGGGTACTGCTCGCTAGTCTATGCACAGAATGTGATTCTAAGCAAATGCACAAGCATCAGAAGACATGCGTTACTTACTGTAATGGCATTTCTGATGATTGTATCTGCTTAGATTCACATGCACCCACCCTTCCTCCCCGCTCAGAGTAGAAGGAACATAGACATCTTACTCCTTTCTCTCTCTGTACTCCACTCACGATAGTCATAAGGCTCCCTCACGGCAGAAGAAAGCACAACCGGAGGGACCTCGACACGTGAGGGATTTTGGGTACACTACACGGCACGTTGTGGGTAGTGTTACAAGCACACCCATGTCAACGTCCCCCTTTTGATTGTCGAAAGACAAGATGCAATACTCTGCGGTTACCACTAGATGTCGGAGTATATGCACAGCATGTGAATCTAAGCAGATACAATTAGAAATGCTATTACGGTAAGTAATGCATGCCACATGCAAATAGCTTTTTTGTGAATGTGAGTATTCTTATAGACCAATGTGTTTGATATGCTGCAAACCTTTTGGGTTATTTTAATATCTTACATTTTTTAATAAATTCTAGTTTTATGTATATGCATGTTTATTATTGCGTGTCCCCAAATTCCTTATTAGTTGGGAAGTTGTTCTCACTGGTTTGAAGTTTTGAATTTTTAGAAGGAGCTTTACACAATACACAAGCTTAAAATTATAAAGTTATTCAGCTTGCTAGAAGAGATGGGGCCTAGTACCTTGGAGTTACAAGTCCCAATAAAACCCTTTATAGGGGGCTAGGAGTCGTTAAAATACAAACTACCTTTGGTTTTGCCAACACTAGTTCAAACTACTTTGCTTCTAGTTTTTTTAAACTTCAAAGTTCTTGGAAGACCTAACCCAATCGAAACACCTTTGTGGAATCCGAGGGGAGGATCTTTGATAACCACTTCACTGATCAGTTAGGCAAGTGAGGGGTAGGGCAAGGATTGTATGCCTGTTAAATCCTAGACACAGATGTTAAAACACCTCATGTATTCCAATTCACTTGGCGATCACTGATGAGGCTCCTGTAATAACCTCTGTGCATCATGTCTTGGTTACCCTGCTGGGTGGGAAGGGGGGAGGAGTCTAGGGGTCGCTGGACAGCATGTCTTGGTTCCCCTGCTGGGTGGGGAAGGGGGAGGAACCTAGGGGTCTCTGGACAGCATGTCTTGGTTCCCCTGCTGGGTGGAGAGGGGGAGGAACCTAGGGGTCGCTGGACATCACGCCCAATCACTGGAAGTCAAACCTCATGGCAGAAACTGAGCTTGTCCTGCATGGCCCCTCTTTGTGCTGC
Source organism: Ambystoma mexicanum (assembly GCF_040938575.1). NCBI lineage: Eukaryota > Metazoa > Chordata > Amphibia > Caudata > Ambystomatidae > Ambystoma > Ambystoma mexicanum. Next base: position 653,193,131 of record NC_090923.1, read on the forward strand.
AACTGCAGGGGAGGCTCTTGTTTCACAAATTGAGGGTCTGCAGAGTCGGTACAGCCTATGGACAGCGACCGGTGAAAATAAGCTGGTCGACTCACAGGGAGGTCCCGGAACAACTCTGATGGGTTCCATAGGCAGGATCTTCGAGCAGATGTCGGACTGGATGTTTCTACCATATGTTGATACACCAATGAAGGCCTTCAGGAGATTAGACTAAAGTAGCAGCGCTTCGCTGGGATATTGCTGGTTGGCTTCAACAACAATCCATGGTTCTTCAAAGGGTCTTGGCTTGTTTTGTTTTTTATCCCCCTCCCCCATCTCCAAAGCACACCAATGTTAAGGGTTTGCACCATCAAACTGGCAGGGTCTGTCTAATCTTGCACAGCCACTAGCCACCACATCTGCCCAGAAATGGGACCAGGGTGTGGACTGGAACCAGTTGGTCCCATCCTCCACATCTGACCATAACACACAACGCCACTTTGCCAGGGAAAATAAATGCTTTGCTGTGGAAGGTATATGGCATATTGGCCCTGAAGGCGATAAGAAAGCTAAAGGACAAGATGGCCAATGGGCAGGCGATACTCTAAATGGCATTCTGAAGTATAACGCAGAGGTGCACGTGAGGAAAAAGAAACTTTGGTAGATAAATATCCACTGCCACCTGCATATTTGGACAAATGCAAGTAACTGAAATGTTGTATTTTTGTATTTGTTTATTATCGATATCGCGCCCCGAACCCTAGGGTAACTGGGCACTTGAGAACTTAGAGGTTACATACATGTTAAGGAAATGTACATTGAGGGCATTTTGGTGTTTGAGGCTTTTTAGTTCGGGGGTGAACCATTTATTAAGGCAGGGGTCCCCAACCTTTTGTGCACAATGAGCAAAATTTGGATATCAAATGAAATAGTGAGCAACATCCGTTCTTTGATGGAACATATCGGCACGCAGTTGGCATAAAAATGATTACAACCAAAATTAGAAATGTAATTAACTTTAAGACTGCTAATAGAATATTTTAATGTGCAGTTTAAAAGTTATCTAGACTACTTGCAATTCTAGTAAAGTAAAACTGCAAGGCCTTCAGCTTCATTTGTCAATAAGTGGTTGTTTACAGGAAATGTTAAGGAACTAGAGTGCTCAGTATGACCTTTTTTAGACGGATGAGAGCAGTCAAGTTGTTCAAGAATATTTTAGGACTAAATAAACCTTACCAGTGGCATCAGTTTCTTGAGCTAAATTAAGAAATGTAGTGCTAATGTTGGGACAGTGAAATTGGTCACAAATGGAAGATTTGTTTTCAGGTGTACTTTGGAATTCTTCCCAGGGATTTTCTGGGATCTTTAGTGGCAAGTGGTGCATTCCTAAGCATTCAAGACCAGTTTATACTGTTTCTCAGTCATTGATTACTGTATCATTTTATTTTTTTTTTTAAATTCAGGAATGGTATACAATGTTGTATTTCTGAATGAACAGAGTGATCACTATCCACTTGAGTTCATTTTCCAATGGCATGGAGTAGGTTCAAAGAAGATGTCTGACAGCCAGAGGCACTGGTTGGCTATGCCTAATTGGAAAGAACTACCAATTCACAAGAAATTAAGATATTTATTCTCTTAAACCTGTTAAACAGTTCAGAGGCCACAAAGGAAAGTGCCCTATCCGGGACAGAGCTATCAGCAAATGGTGACCCCACCGCTCCCCGCCCCAGTTCAGGAGGTCCAGCTTATAGAAAGGGATGCCCCATGGTTCAATGCAAAATCTCGAATAGAAATTGGAATCATGATTTAAGGAGTGATATGTACACGGCTGGCCAGATCTATAGTTTCCAAAGGGCATATAATAACTGCTAAAAGGCAAAAAATTATGTATTGAGAAATAATGGGATCTTTTTCCAATGACATCAAATTGTGTAATGCAATTGTCGAGATAGGCATTTCACCATCTGCTTTAACAAGTAGTCCTTGGACCACCAGCCCCCAACACTTATTGGCCAATTTCCATACTTGACATTGGCAGGAAGATAGTTTCCAAATGTGTGTTGCTCAGACTGGAAGAGTAGGCTCAAAGTAACCATATTTTGAAGCCATCCAAAGCAGGTTTCCGGGTAGGGTTTAGGAGAGGGGACCACTGCTTCCCTCTGAGAACAATCATGGAGAATTATGGTAAGGTTAAGGGAGGGAGATTATTTGTGGCATTTTCAGATTTGGAGAAACCATTTGATTTGATTGATCGAAAACATCTTGTGGCATTATTTGCATTTTATTGGGTCCCCATTGTTTATTATCTGGATGTAACACGCAGACATCTCATTGTCTGTCCCATATGCAAGATGGGGTGGGGGGGGGATATATTGTTTGTCCCCCACCAAAATAGGTGAAAGGAAGATCTGTCAGTTGGCCCCAGTTTATTCCATTTAGACTTTGATTCTAGTACTTCATTCCGGAAAGTTAACCCACCCTCTCTGAAGGATACATTTTATAGCAGGCTTCTTTATGCCGATGACACAGCTATTTTGGACTTAACGCCGACATATTTTCAACAGGGCCTGCTTTAAACAAATTACTATGTTGGGAGCTATGGTTTTAAATGAAATATAACCAAATGATGTTTGGGAAAAGGGTGAAACCTTGTAGCTGGTTTTTAAATTAATGTAGAGATGAGGAGGAAGTCTCAAATGTATTTGAGCCTACTCTTCTCAAAGAGCGCTGCTTGGGTCAATCATTTTAAGAAGACAGCTGAAAGGGCATCACTAAGGTTTAAAAGGCTTCTATAAATGTTATTTCAAGTCTGGGGCATTCAGATAGGACAAGTGCCTGGAGGTATTTAAGGCAAAGGTATATTCCATGATTTTTGTTATGGCAGCAACATTTTGGGGTGGGTTGAACTGTCATGTCATGGAGGGGTTGCAAAATAAATTCCTGTGCCAAATAGCAGGTCTCCTTCCAGGTACACCTGATGGCGCCTTATGAGCTGAATTAGGGGTGTTCAGTTTGAAGGTGTTGGCCAAGTTAAGATTTGTAACTTATTTTTTTAAAGCACATCTGGGATTTTCTGGAAATCATGAAGTGAATTTCAGTAAGTGTGATTGAAGATTCCCCTGATAAAGAAGTGATACAGGGGATTGTAAGGCGCTGTCCATTTGAATATGGGGTGGTTTTTAACTGAATATGGCACATTAAGTCAACTCAAAATAGCTATTAAAGCAAGAGCTGTCCAATTGGGAGAGAGGTACTATCATGATTCCTGCCCCTCATGTCCCCAGCCCTCCAAGATGTCAGGCTGGAGCCAGGCCACGATCACCTACATGGCCCTCAAGGGCCTCTCCATCCCTCCAAAGACCCACTTGGAGTCAGACTTGGCGCTTGTGGCACCAGGCTCACTCACTTCCATAGGATAACATTGGGGATTGGACTTGTAGTGCATTTATGGGGACAAGATGGATGCCCCCACATATTTCGGTTCCCAGAACTGCATGTGCGGTCTAGTCTTTTGGGTGTGGTTCAGCCCAGAGGCACGTGGGATACCCAGAGACTATTTAAGCCACACCCAGGATGAGAAATGTGCTTTGCGTGTTCTGCACCTGCAGCGTGACACTCACCATGTTCGGATCGGTCTCCAGTAGGCCTGCATCTTTCTTTTGCGCTCAGCTCCTGCAAGAACACCATTAGGAACAGCCTTACCTTGCGGCGCTTCTGCCCATCAGTCATCGGTCCTTCTGTTCTGCGGGCATCTTCGGCGGTGTCATTCCCATCCCGGCACGCCGCTTCCTAAGGAAAAGGGAAAAGGACAGAAAAAAGGCATTAGTAGGCATTCTGCAAATCTTTACTTATTTTTAAATACTGTATGAGCTTCAAACGCTTACCTGAATCCCAGCCACTCTGGGGGAACTCTGTCTCCGGAACTTCTCATCCACCTGCAAGAGGGAAAAGACACTCCAGGTTAGCGTGGAAACATCTAGAGGCACCGCATACCGCGCTTAACCCACTGCATTTGTTCTTAATAACCGGCATCCACGCTGAAAACGTCGCGGCACCTAAAAGACACAGAAAAAGAACTCAGTTCAATGCAAATACGGAATGGGTGCATTGCGCATTGCGCTCACTCACCTTCAGCGCTACTCATCTCAGCAGCACGCTGCCATCCCCGGATGCTGGCCATCATCTAAGGAAGGAAAGGAACGAAGTTAGAGAACTGTTCAAAAGACTCATTATACTTACCTGTCGGACTCTTGCCAGTGAAGTAACTAGGCGGCAACGAGCCCGCATCAATCAACGCGCCCCTGCGCTTAAGGCAGGACGGAGAGCACACTATCCAAGAAAACAAGATGAGCTGTGGATCAAAGGGAAGGGTTGGACCCCCAGGAAGAAGGGGTTCAAGCACACAGAGACAATAGGGAGTTAAACTCTACCAATCCTGTATTGCAGGCCCAGTCTCCAGTCGAATAGCCTCCAGGGAAGGGTTTGAGGGCATAAGAGGTCAGAAAAGGCTGAGTGACGTCCCCGTGGATACCAGGTGAGCGTTACAGGTACATGTCCAAAATATAGGAGAATTCTGTGAAATAAGATCCTCAGAATGCAGGAGGCCAATGCTAAAGGTACGTTTACATTTACCCAACCCTCAATAAATGAAGGTGGTCAGCATGAGCAAAATGTGCCTGCAAAACAGGGACCAATGAAGATTTGGCTCAATATCTGTTAATTTGTCATTGTTTCAGTAATTGGCATAAGTGTGGACATGCATGGAAGCTATGTTTTATATAATTCATTGTAAGGGTCAGGTTTTTATTTAAAGCTTGTTTGAAAATGTTAAAGCTGCTTTTCTATTTTGGGTGTGTTCTATGTGAATTTTTATAAAATGATACAGGTTTTCAAATGATAACTTGATGGAGAAAAATGATTAAATAAATATTGATTGAGTAATACTGGTCATTAAATGGTAGGCTTTACAGATCCCCTCACTGGGTCTTTGGCGGTTACCTACTAAGAATTATTTTGGCATGCAATGGTAAATAGTCTGTTAAAGCACCTGGGGCCTGTTACATTGGTGAAAAGGCAGTTAGGAATAACAATATTTTTCTGAAGGATGTGGAGCCTCTTTTCTCTGCCCAAAAGGAGTTTTACACAAAACCTGGTCACAAACATTAGCCAAAGCATTGAGCATTTGACAACCACTTCGTAGAGGTGTTTGGTGGTGGTAACTAGGTTTTTGGATGAATTGCCTTGTTAATTTAAAATTATTAACAGTAACTTAATTAGATTTGAATATATGTCACATTAATTATGGAAAATGTGGCATGCATTTGCCTTATCTGCCTATTATCCACATGCCAGATGGCCAGAGTATCAATAGTAACAAGTTTTCCATGAGGCCACTATGTAATAATATCGGTGACACTAAAAGTAATATTTGTGATAACTATAGTGCATGGTGGCATGAAATGCAAACCTCACTTGTACAAAAAGCAGGGCCTGCAAATTATTTAATAAAGGGAAGTTGAGTATGCATGCCACTTATTTGTCCATTATCATCCTACTACAAATGAACACAATATGACAATTTTCTCAAGGACACAAACATGGGAACGCGATTCAATTATTTTGCTCATTAATACATTTGTCAGCTGGGCACAGTATCTGAATATGACCAGGTTTTAACAATGACACTGCTTTAGTAAGTCGGGACATTTACTGAAAAAGAATGTTCATGGTGGCAGAAAATTCAAATCTTGCATCTACAAAAATAAGCCAACTGGAACCACAGGGGCTCATTTGCCAACATTCTTGCACAGTCCGGCACTCTGTCCTAGCTATACTGCTACTGAGGTTTCATCCCTTCAGCACCTCCTTCTAGGCCTCCACACCATGTCCCAGAGCAACTGGCGAGTAACAATTTAGGGCACCGTGAGCAACATGTTGCTCCTGAGCTACACGTTGGGGATCACTGTATTAAGGTGTGCAATGGGTTTGGCCTTCCTGAGTTTAAGATGAGCCGCAGTATCTAGTGCTGATTTCAAAGTGTTATAAAGGTCTACCAGATTGAAAGGGTCGAGGCTGCTGAACTTGACTCATTGAGGATGTTGCTGACGAGGGGCTGGAGGCTGTCCATGGTGGTGTTGCGACAATTTCTGGATAGGGTGGGTGGGGCTGAGGAAACTTTGGGAGGATCCAGGGATGGTGAACAGGATGGGGTGGTGATCCGCCAGGCTACTGGGTTGTTTTGGAGAATGGTGATGGAGCAGTTAAGGTCTGTCACCCAGTCCAGTGTTCGACCTTTGCAATGAGCTGGAGATATGATTCTATGTGTGAAGCCCAGATTTGTGATGGTGTTGGCCACAGCTAAGGGTTGAAGGTCATTTGGGTCGTGGAGACCAAGGTTAAGGTCTCCTAGGAGGATGATTTGGTATCCAAGCTTGGTGTTAGTGGAAGGGAGGTTTGTGATGTCTTCCTCGAAGGAGGGAGCAGGGCCCGGGAGCCGGTAAGATGCAAGAGAATTGTTTGTGTTGGTGAGTGAGTTTCACCGATGGCTCTGCAGAAGGGAGACTAGTAGTGGGAGTGGCTCTGAGGGCTGGTGGGTTTTGGCAATGAAGGCCACTCCTCCACCTTTGCCTGAGTTTCAATCAGCCCTAATAACGGTGTGACCTTCTTGTAGGGCTATGGAGAGTGCTGGACCTGCTGCCTAGTGTAGCTAGGTTTCTGTAATAGCCAGGAGGTCCAGGCTGTTGGAGATAATGAGATCGGCAATCTCTGAAGCATGGGCTACAAGAGAGCGGGCATTGATGAGGGCTCCTTTAATATTGATTGGTGGTGGAATGGGGCTAGGTTGTTTTGAGCTGGAGTTGGGGGCTGAGTGTGGGTGTCGCTACTTAAGTCATGTTGAATGTGTAGGTTTTTAGACCTTAAGGTTACTTAATGGATTAGGAATCGGGAGCCTAGCTCCTACTCTGGAAGGGTCTGCAGATGGTATAGATGGCACAGTTAGCGGTGCTTTACTCCGTGCCTTAACAAAATAAAAGAAAAAGGAATGCAAAGTACCCCTGCTGACCTTCACTGTAAGGTGATTGCAGCTTATAATATATTTAACTTTATTGCACTGATAGCCTTAGAAACCGATCTTTGCCCTCATAATTAGCTAAGGCAGGTATGTAAAGCCAAAAGGCTTTATTTAGCTTAAAAAGTCAGGTTACAAACAGCAAATAGATGGGTACTTGCCTATAAGCCTATGAAGGGAAAACCGCAAGAAGAAAATCATTCCTAATGGTCTCCCACAGTGGTCTGTATAAACTACACCCAGCTATCACTGACACCCATAAGGCTGCAGAAAAGACGCAATGCATGCACCAGGGTGACTTGGTCAAAAGCCTGCACGGCAGAGGACATTGTAATGTCTAGGACTATTAAGGGGGCCAGGACACCGAAAGAAAATGTAGTGCCATGAACTGTGAAAACCCCGTAGGGCATAGTCACCTGTAGATCTGGCGTTGACAGAATCCACCCTGAAATGGTGATGACAAAGAAGCTTGGAAAGATGTTCGAAGCAGGACATAGCTCTGGAATGAGCGCTAGGATGAAACCTGGCACAGAAAAGGTTGCAAGGCACGAAATACCTTCATAACAGATGAAGCTCCACAACTGGTCATGCTGCCAAATCTTTGAGCAAGCCAGTGGAGTCATGCACTTACAGTTGATACCAGCCTAATGTTAATAGAGCAGGACTCTGAAGAGAAAGTATCTATACTTGCTCCATTAACTTATAGACTCTGACACTGTAGGATTTATGGATACCCAAGCTTGTAGTCCATATCATAGAAGCCTATACTTCAGGAAGCATTGAAAATGCCAATATCCTGATGGAAGAAAGTATAGCTAACCTCAAGTGGGTTAGATGAGTTAATTATTTTGTGTTCATTGCATGATCTCCTAGATGCAGGTGAGCACTAAGCCTGTGGTACAGGAGGATAATTATAACATTTCAGACCAAGAACAACATCAGCAGGATGAAGCAGAAAGCGTCTGTGAAAGCTACTTTGTGTTGGATCCCCACTTGACAGAGCTGTTATGGTCATAGTCACCAAATGGCAATCTGACGAAATACGATGCAGTAATGAACAGCTGCCAGAAGATACAACATTAAGGCACGAGGAGTACAATGCTTTTCTCTTAAAACCCTGCTGAGCTACACCCTCTCTCTCATTCTACACAAGCCATGGGACAAGCAAAAAGGCACATAATTGATACCATTTATTCAGTGCAACTGCTAGACATGTCAACCTCAGAATCAAAGTGTGGGCATGGGATCCCATTAATGTCCGAGGACATCCAAGAGCACTACATGATGGTCACCAATGCCAGAAGGAGATCCTGTATCCCTATCACATGCACCTAGTGATAAGGCACACCAACCCATTCATGCACTGCAGTGGTGGTAGGGAGACTGGTGAGGACCTTTTTTTTTTTGGCTCAGAGTGGAAACCTAGATTTAATGGTTTACTTTTAAAACCAGTGGACCAAGCATGAGGAGATCCAAGGTGAAGACTGAGACTACAAGGTCGTGCGGAGCACATTTTAGTACCCATTTCATAAAAGGGATGGCTGAGCAGCTAGGAGAGGATAGAGGCCAGACATTACCAGCTCATCAGCAGTCCTTTGTGGCCCAACCACTATGATGGCAACAAATTCCACAGCAGTACACGCAAAGGCAGTAATGTGGAAAAATGGTAGAGGCCAAGGCAGATGACTGATGGGATCGCCCTCAAATGTAACACACGTCATAAAAAGGTGGCCAGCAGATGGTGTCCTCTAACTCTTCTCCAGCACCACCCCTGGCCTCTCATCGGAGAAAGGATTACAGCTTATGCCCACAGGTGGGAGGACATCACCAGAGGCAATGGGTGATTGATATTGTATGACAATACCATTGCTTGGAATTCCACAAACGTGCAATATACCACCAAGACTATATGAAACAATAATACTACTCGTATGTCCCATCACTTTTCCTCCATCCTTGTGGGTGCCCCCGGCATGGGGACGGCACTAGAACCACACATTTAGCTCCCCCCTTCAAATTTTGTATAGCGCGCGCCCCTGGGCGTAGATCTGCCCACTAGCCCCGCCCTCTGGCGCCTCACCTCTGTCTCCTTTGCTCAGACGGGAACGGACCTGTCGGCTTCTGTGGGCGTATTTTTTTGGTTCTTCAGGTGCTTCCCCCCGTGTTGTCCTTTTTCAATCTCTAAATCACCCTTCAGTGCCTGGCCTCTCACAGTGCATGTTGGTCACAGGACGCTTTACTATTTGCGCTTTGTACGACCGTTCCTTCCCAGCATCGGATTCCCATGCACTTTGTTTACAGTTTAGTTTATTTATAATGCGCACCAGGCCCAGGGGCATCAGGGCGCAGAAGATAAGGATATGTTCAGCTTAGTTACAGGGTACATGGGTACATGAAATGCAGGAAGAAATATACAATAGAACATCGGTATATACAGTGTTAATGACATTATCAAGTAGCATAGAATTAAAGTGAGCCCAATACATCAGGAAAGGAGTCAAGTGGACTAGCACATTGTAAGCGAATCAGTAAGCAGAAGGGTAGGCATCAAGACGGTGTTAGTCAAAGTGATTATCATTTTCTTTTAGCCATTTGGTCAGATTCTGTCTGAATTTAGAGAAGGGCTGGGGTTCTCTTAATACCACGGGGTAGAGAGTTCCACAATTGCGCAGCCTTAACTGGGAAACTGTCCCCTCCGATAGTAGAGAGTCTGAATCGTGGTACGTGGAGGCAGTTGGAGTTGGCTGTTCTAGTCGGTCTGGACAATGTTTTTTTTTTTTACAGATTCTGTCCGTAAGGTATGGCGGTGCATTATTATTAAGGCACTTGTGCATCAGGGAGGCAATATTAAGTTGGATTTTATCAAAAGTGGATAGCCATTTGTGTTCTCTTCTTGTAGAGGAAATATGCTCATTTCTATTGATCTTAAGTGCTGCTCTCAGGGCATTGTTCTGGAGAACCTGTATTTTATGGATAGTCTGTTTATTCGCTCCAATGTAGAGCGCATTACAGTAATCCAATTTGGAAAGTATGAGAGCTTTGGCGAGCGTAAGGCAGTTGTCGGAGCACTGTTGCTCACTGTCATTGGAAAATTGCTTATCCTGCTGGAGAGATTGTTCATACATCGCCTCTGGGTCATCTGAAGGACTTTGTCAAAATCTTCACCTCAGGAGAAGGTAAGCCATCTGTTTACGAAATCGCCCCAGCATGGCAAGTCCTTCCGGGAGGTGCTGGCTGAGTGGGGCCAGAGGCGGTAAAAGCTACCGGTGCACTTACCAAGGGGCCCAGGGGCCCTTCCGGGCCTCCTTCAGAAGGGCTAACTCACTCTACTACTGCACGAGGATGTGAGGGGGCCTTCGGGCTGAGTCAAGTCATAAGCCTGAGATGCCGTTACACAGCACACTGACTAACAGTGCCTTCACGGTGTGCAGGGGGGCCTTCCGGAGCTGTCTCAAAGGTTGCTTCCAGGCACGAAAAGACTACCAGTCACATGACTCCTATGGAGTCCCTTCATAGATCGGCGCAAAAACTATGGGACGCAGTCAGAAAAAGGATCTCATAAAGTATGTTATCCCAAAAATTCTGCCTCCCCGGCCGCCTCCACTTGGGCCACTGCCTCAACCACCAGGGGTTCTGGTTCATCAGATCCAAGCAGCCCCAACTCCACCCTCCTCCCCCAGCCCCCCAATGCAGGCCCTGCTAACGCTGCCATCTCCATCAACTGCCACCACCCCCCACCACCTCTGCCCCGTCTCGTCCTCTGCAGGTGACGCCAATACAGGTTCCAGCCCCAAAGGACACTGATTAGTAGGGGGCAATTCAAGGTTCACAGCTTGGCAAACTGGATACTCAACCCCAGTCGCAAACACATTGGCGACATTGATGAGGACGATGAAACTTCAGCCATAGTGAAGGCTTTTCATGACTGGCTTCAAGGCCTGGCAGAGTTTCTAAGGGTTCTGCAATTGGAACTGGCGCTCTAGGATCCAGGGGGTTCTAGCAGAGGTGTTGGCCCTCAGATCAGCTTGCTGATCAGGCATCCCTCTCCAGCAGGATGTCCTTACCCTGACAAAGAATTTCTGGGAAAAGCTGGATGTCAATTCCCAACTTAATAAAAGGCTGGCTGGCTGCTTCAGGCAGCTGGAGAGCGATCAGGTGCTGCTCATGGCTCATCCTCAGCTGCACACCTTGGTGGTGGCAGCTTCCGTTTATTCTAAGCCATCCGCAACCAGCAACCAGCTGTTTGCCTGAAGAGGACAAGCTGCTTGAGGCCTTCGGTGTATAACTCGGGGCTTGATCTGAGGTAGGCCAAACGTTGACGGTCTGCTTGCCGCGGCTATTTAAAAGCTGTGTAGGGAGATTGTCCAGAGGTAAGTCTGCGAGGAAAATGCCAAACCAGCGGCATTTAAGGCGGGTTTGGCTGAGGCGAGGACTGTCGCACAGGACCTACTGGAGTCCATGGTCTCCCACATAGAAACTGCCAGTAGTGGGTTGAAATGTAGGCAACCAGGTTCTCTTCCGATGTCCAGGTTCGAATCCTCGACCTTCTCTTTGAGGGTTCAGAGGTGTTCCACTCGTCCACAGACAAGCTAACAAACAAAGATGTCCACACAAATGGCCAAATCGTTGGCTGTTCTGACCAAACTGGGCCAAAGCCTTTCTCTCAGGAACAGGGTAGGTCTGACCACAAGCGAATAGCATTTGGCAGGTTCAGGGGATTCCAGGATAGGAAGGCCTGTCAACTGGACAGATTTCCCAGTTCGCACAGGAGTAAGCAGCAATGCACCACAGGTTTTTTTTTTGTCGCTCCCCTTCCTACGCACCGGCCACTGATGGCAAAAAGCAGAGGTTCAGGTCGGGGACCATAGCACACCTGTTGGGGGTTGGTTGGCTCTGTTCATAAACTGCTGGAAGTGTTTCTTCTCGATCCTCTCGGTGATATTGATGGGATTTGGCCTTCCTCTTCCCCTCTCCTCCCCTTTGTTCCACCCTGCTATTGCAGATCTGGTCTCCCACCCTGATGAGGGAGGTCTTACAACTTTGGAACATGCAGGCGGTGGGGCCAGTGCCTCCTCTGGACAGGGTCTCTGGGCATTATTCCAGAATATTTATAGTACTGAAGAACCAGACTGGCATCTTCCCGCTGCACAGGAAATGTCTGCGTTGCACGATAATGATGTACCATTTCCAATACAAGGTGCTGCCGTTTGGCCTAAACTTTGCCCCCCCCTGTGTGTTCACCAAACTTATGAAAGCGGTGGCTGACTTTCTCAGACTGGAGGAACACCATCTGTGCCCATACTTGACGATTGGCTGGTGAGAGCCCTCTTGCACCCCTCCTGAGACTAAGCATTGCCTTACGCACCTTACCTTGATTGGGTTTGGCTGAACTCCGTTTTCCCCCCAACCCCTGGGTTCATTTTGGAAATCCATGTAGCTGTAAGGGTTACTATGTGGCAGCAAGTGAACAAACTAGGGGAGCCAGCAAAAAGAGCAACATGTTTGACTTCCACAAGATTGGCCATGAGAGTCCTAAAAATCCCTGAACACCTTGGATTTGTTGTGGGGTTGTATGAGACTGGAGTATATCCCCGATAGGGGCCCACTTGTAGGAGGCCTTTTCATTTGCACTGTTTTATGTGTGTACTTTTTACCTTTTGGTTGTGCCCTCCTCCTGAGGTTTTCTTGTGTTCCTTTTGTGGGTTATATTTTGATAATTAACTTAACTGCCTCTCATGCCAAAGATTTCTTTTATAGGCTGCCCCCTCCCATCCCCGTTTTCTCCTTCCTCTTGCCTCATTTCATGGTTTTTCTGTAGCACATGCTGGTTTAGAGCCCAAAAGGCTTTTCCCACTTTTTCCGTAGCTCCAACACTTCGTTCGGAACCGTTGACTAACCGCAAGGCTAAGTTCCATGCTCTTGGCCAAAGATATCTTCCAGAAATTTAAATGTGGTCAGGAGGTTGTCCTGCAAGATTCAGACTTTTTTTTTTGTTTTCTTTTGTTTCAGAAATTGTTGATGGTAATTCCAAGATGACACTCGGCATGATATGGACAATTATCCTCCGCTTCGCTATTCAGGATATCTCAGTTGAAGGTATGGATGCAACATAGAACTATGCAACTGTTTTTTGGTCTTTGTCCCAGACTTTTATCTGTACCCCTCTGTATACCATAGACTGTTCTCTTCCCCTTGATTCACATTGTGTGCATCTATATTTTCCATCTGGCTCCTAACCTTATCAATATTTGTTTTTCTGGCATCTGCTGTCCTTGTCTTCTTTCCCTTTTTATCTGTCAAACAATTTGCCTACCTTCTGCCCATCCAATGTTGCTCCCACACTTTAACTTTACTTTTTGCCCCTCTTCCTATGTGGCTCTATTCCTCTCCTTTCCAAAAGCTACCTCCAGCTTAAACCCTTGCTTCAGCTGTCTGTATAGTCCTATTTCTTCACTTTATGCCTATAGTTGTTAGCTTAACTTGGCCCAATAATGCCCTCTGTTTTTCATCTCCCTTTCAAGTATCCTAATTGCTTGTTGTTGGGTTTCTTCAGAACCTACTCTGAGGATGTCTGAGAGGCCAACCTAATGGTGCAGCCAGTTTATACATACTTTGTAGACCAAACTGTCAAGGTAGCATAGCTAAGCAGTTAGTCTTGAACTTGGTGTGAAGTACAGTTCACAAGCAGTCTGTTTGTACCCACCTATGTGAACCTCTGTTCACAAACGCAGGCACAGGCAATCTGTAAAAGCAATGCATTACTGGTAAGTAAACTGCTATCAAACGTCTACACGCACATGCACATTTGGTAACCCCAACATAGGTGACATACCATTTTAAATTGCAACAATTAATAGGACATATATATTGTAAAATTGGTAAATTGGGATGGAAAAGGTTAATTTCACACACCTTCTTGCAGTGCTTTGGTATTAAGAGCAACACTTTAGAGGTCTATCCCTAGCTTGTTTAAAGGTAAGTCTACTACAAGCGGGTGTTCTTATCGGGCAAGTTGTTGGTAAAACTCGCTGTGAAATGTTCAGAAGGGACCTCTGGATATGGAGGGGGCTAGACTACCAGTCTCCAGGCCCCATTTGACCAGAGAGGACTCCTGACCCAGACTCCTAACGCCTTTGGGCAGTTAATGCAGCTATTTTGCATTTTAGGCCTACACGCCCAATTGAAGTAAACGGGAATAGGGGCGCTTACAGATGAAGGGCAACTTTAGCGCCAGATTCTAAACTTGCAACAATGTAGATGCTACAGGACAGGTAATCTATGGTGACACCTAGGCTCACCATAGGGGTTTGCAGTCGAAGGCTCACAGGCTTCAGGTTCCAGCTACGGTTAGGTCATGTCATGCAGATACCCAAGACTGCTGAAATTCTGTTCCAGTAGCACCAGTGGAATTTTAAGACTGAGCAGGCGGGAATGGCCATTGGTGTAACCCAGGACATGGTCAGACTTTGAGTTCCTGCAGACCCTTCCTCATGAGACGGCAGCATCGAGTTGGCGAGATCCCCACAGAGCTGTGGATGCGGGCATGTTTTTAGTGATGAGGCAGGAAGTGGCCTGTACAGAACTGCTGTCCAGGTCCAGTCTTGCATGGGGAAAATGCAGACCCGCTGATGGCTCCATTTTAAAACACTTATGGTTGCACAGGAAGACTTCAGACCGGTTGGTTCCACCACTCCAGAGGAGGCTGGCACCCATTTAAGTCTTGCCAGTAGATTTGAAGGTTAGATGTTTGAAAAGCAGGATTTGTCTTGGCCAGTGCCGGGCGCAGCATCAGTCCTCTGCTGGGTCTTTGGCAGTTCTTCAGCTACTTGCATCTCGTGGTAGCTGATCCCCACCCCCCCCCCTCACCCCTCCGCCCCATGGTTCCAGGTTTTCTCCATATATCCAGGTTTCAGGCTAGCGGCTTGCTAAACCCATCTATGGGCGTGGCCTCCAACATTCAAACAAATGGAGGCTAGCCAACCTGGGACAGCCTGCCGCGCCTCTGCCGAGAAACCAAACATAACCTGACCAAAGTGTGTATTGGCACCAGATGGTCCCTGTTAGGCAAGATTGTATGTAGTAACCCTGTGGGAGACTACACCAGCCATGTTCTCTTGGCAAGAGGATATCCAACATTTGTATAGGCCTGTACTAAACACATTGGTAGAGTGACTGAGCAACCAGGCTTATCTCAAGAGATAAGTAAGGTTGTAACATAGAGATTCACAGTGACTGGTATTCAAATTACATGTCTACTCAAGGTTTCTTGATTGTTAAATTAATACATAATTATTTTAGTTTGTTTTAAAATAAACCTTCTTTAGAGGGGAGCCGTATGCAACTCTTTAATATACTTCAACAATACACTCCTTCAGTTCAATTAAGTAAGTAGATACCCTTTTGGGATGGCACACAGATATTCCTAAACCCTGAGGTGACTTCAATAGCTGGGACACTGGACATTTAATATCACTTTTCACACTTAAATGGTAATACTGAAGTTGTGGCAAAAAGGAAAAGGTTAGCGAAGGAAACAAAGGTTGACAAGTTTCTAAAACTGGTAAGCACTTTTCAATCCTCCAATGCAATGTAGGTTAACCCTTTCCCAGCTATACAAGTAAGGTATGTATGACTTTTTGGAGGGACAGATTAGCACAAAGTCAGAGGGTCAGAAGAGAGTTCAGGGAGCCAGGACAGCTAATGTAAATTGAGCAAAGTCTAGGGGAGCTGAGGCACTTCTTGAAGATTAGCACAGTGTTAGAGTCAGTTGTAAAAAATAAATCCCTGTTGGGCAACAAGCTGGGTGGCTTGTGAAGGGCAAAGGTGTAAGCAACTCTGCAAAAGGCAGCAAATGCACGTCTCAGTGACAGCAAGCAAGCTACACACGAGGTAAGTAGGCTCCAGCTGGCTTCTGTTCCTGTTGTAGTTCCTAAGATCATGTTTCTCCTGCCTCTCAGTTCTGGGGACAAGAGGGAGGACGTCTTGGGATACCTGCACTACAGTTTGAAGGTCGGCGGCAGCAATGGGCACACTCCAGATCAGCACCACTTCACGGTTTCAGCTACTCGCAAATGGCACCACCACGGTTCCTGGACACCTTGTGGACTTTCATTGCTTCTGGGGTCCAGCTCTTTGTTGTGGCTCAGGCTTGGTTAGTCCAGCTTTGAGGGAGTCCGGGGTATCTTCCTGGAGCTCGGGTCCGTCTAAACGTGATGCACTCCATTCTGGTGTTCCTGTCGCCTGGCACTTGGTTCCTGCAGCAGCAGGAAGCACAGCCACCATAGAGTGGTTCTAGTCGAGTTCGTCTTGGGGCTGATTGGTTCCACCAACCCAAGGGGAGAAGTCGTCTTTGCAGGGCTTCTCTAGTCTATTAGAAATTTGGAGCTTCTGCAATGCAGCACAGCTTCACTGGGCAAACCAAAGGTCGAGGAGGATGCAGCAAGCGTCTCTTCCAAGTTCTTCAGTTCCTTCGCCCAGTGGTCGACTCTGCCTTCCTTGCAAAAGACCTTGCCGTTTATGCACTTCTCTCCCATTAAGTCGTAGCCTAGCTGTCACTCACACAGCAGGGTGGCTGTCTATTTAAGGACAGCCAGCCGGCCAATCACCTTTGGGTGCTTTCCTGTAACAAAGGAGAGTGAGCACAGGTAGTTTCGGGTACCTCCCTCGCTTCCTGCCCTGCCAGAAATGCTGGAGCCAGAGGCGGGCTTCAGCAGTGAACCCCGCCAAAGACTAAACGTACAAAGGGACCAAACCTGGTTTGGCGCGCAGAGTAAATCTCAAGAAGGACCTTTCCAGCAAGAAATGGCAAAAAAGGAAGACGAGGGCCATTTTGACAAATTTGGCACCCATGGGTGCTATACTGCAGGTGCGAAATCAGCCCGCAGTAAATACTCTCAATGGTAGGAAAAAGTAAACCAATGCCACCAGCCATTAATTGTAGAAAAGGTAACATAAAAATGTTACATGAGAAAGTAGACACTAAGTACCCCTCCAGCACTCTATGTAAGATAGTGTGTGCTGGGTCTGGGTCTACAAAGATAAAGGGTAAGTAAAGTCAATGTCACTTTACTACTCTTGGAAAGAGTAGGCTATCCAAGAGAAGGTATTTAAACCTTGGCAGAAATCCAAAGGATTTCTCTCTGGCACTGCACTGAGGGTGCTGTGTCACAATAGAAAAAGATGTCTATGGGGGTTGTCAGACTCCAAAACCAAAAGAAACGCAGGGTTTAAATCAAAATGAAATGCATGAGACAGTGGGAAAAAGCTCTCGCTACCTCCAGGATAAAGTCCTAGAGTCCAGCAGAAGAGCTGGGGGACTCCAAGGTAGAAGGGGAATTAACACAGAATTGAGAATTCTC
The DNA here is from genome assembly GCF_040938575.1 of Ambystoma mexicanum. Taxonomy (NCBI): domain Eukaryota; kingdom Metazoa; phylum Chordata; class Amphibia; order Caudata; family Ambystomatidae; genus Ambystoma; species Ambystoma mexicanum. Next base: position 653,210,540 of record NC_090923.1, read on the forward strand.
CCTAACAGTCCCAAATATCAGTTTCTGCTAGATGCCACAGATATTGACCGGCAATTCGGAGATGTATTGCTGTGAGTGTGTGCCCTTATTGGACAATTTCTTTTATTGTTGACCTGAGCAGTAAGATGCCTAACAGAAGAGGAGACAAAGCACCTGTTTTGTACCACTAGCAACAGCCGTTTGGAGTACATAGTACTCAAAAAAGTGTTATGGGAAAAAATAAAGGTGCCTTGCTGTGTACCAGGAAAAAGATGAAAAACTGTTCATTGCCACCCGCTTCTTCAGTAAAATCACAAAAGTAATTAGGATGTTAATTAAAGAAACAGGGGACAGTTTTCCTGTAGCACTCCACTGAAAGCGCCCTCTGCAGAACTGTGAAAATAAAGTTAAATAACAAAGGGACCCTCATTCCATGCACTAGTGGCCTTTGAGATTGGCCAGTGCACCTCAAACGAAATAAGACGCAGGCAAGTTATGCAGAAGGGCTTTACTCCCAAGAATCTGTCGGAATCTGGGCCTCTGAGTAAAGTAGCAAAAAGAAAATTTCCTAGCCACACTTTCTGGTGCCACTTTACACCTGTCCCTTATTTCTCCAACATCCTGCTGTCACTGTTCTCCCTTTTTCTTCTCCCCATCTCGAAAGTAGTGTACTGGTTTGTCCTATTTCCCCTCTTTCCGGAATAGGCTGAACCATAAAAAGCTTCTCAAAGAACTTTCACTTTCAAAATGTACAATGGCGACCTATAGGTGAGCAGCAATCTGCAGGCATGTCCAGTTCAGCTTCAACCATGCATCACGAATAATCTCTACGCAATTCCTTTTTTTTCCCTAATTATTGGTTGGGCGAGCAAGAACGTGTCTTGTCAATCCCGTCCCTTTTTTTTTAAAACGTTTTGTTTTTAAAAAGAAAAGGGTAGTGCCTTCTTTGTGTTAATTTCCTAGAAGTGGTGATATTCTTGATTCCACTTGGTGATCTCTGACTTAATGTGCATGCTGCTGACAACTGGGTTCTACAGTTCCATTACAGTCAAACAAGTTTATTCGGATTCAAAAAATCCATCAAACACAAAAAACATCAAACAAGGGCAATACTAAACAATCCAAAACATGATAACAAAATGCACCCCATCAAGTCACTGAGGGAAAAAGAAAGAAAGTAAACCTGAAAGCCCCATTATCTTCAAGATGACCCCCACTGCAGGGGCCTGTCCCCCAAGGGGCCTAACCGATCACATCCCAAAGGGGGGTGAGGTTAGCGCCAGACAGTGGAGAGGGCCTCATAGTTCACCTCGTAGGGCATTCAAAGTCGAAGTGGAAATGTGTGCTAATTCGAATCCCACTCCTTGGTGACCACATGGACCACCCCACATTTTCCCAGGACCCCCTTTACCACTCTCCAATTCCAAAATGCCAGTTCCACAATGTCACCGACTGATCTCCCAGTCTTGGCATTCTGCGACATCCCGCCAAGGTTTCCCTGGACACAAAAGAACATCCCCCTTACGGACCGTAACCAATGTAGGCTTTTATTTAGGAGGGCGTCCCTTGATTCCTTCCTATCCTTTGCCAGTCTGGGTATGCCGTGAAGGTACATGATAACATGTACGGTCAGACCTTGGGCAGAGGATGGGGACGATCTCTCTACACATGTGCCGTAGGCTCTCTTCTCGCCAGGACTAAGGCATTTTAAGTCCGTTTTGCTTGGTACAGTAACCACCAGAGATGTAGGCATTGCCTTAGATTTGGGCACCCCATTGGGCACTCTGGACTCGACACCCCCCTGTACTGGGGTTTTTACCTTGACTGCTTGTATGTTCCCAGACATTACATTCAGTAAGTGGTTTGCAGTACCTGACCCAGTTGTAATCTGTTTCCTGCTGTCCTCCTTCCTGGCGTGTTCCTGTAAATTTTGTTTTCGAGTTAAGCTGAGGTCTTGGAAAATGGGTTAGGAAGAAATTCCCCAAGTAGAAAAGTCCTACCACCAAAAGTCTGAGAGAGATAGATATATATACATATATATTTCGAAGGGAGTGTGTCCTCCGACGTATTCCTCATCTTAGATATCTCCTTCCAGCTCTGCTGGCCTCGGAAAATTTTTTCTCTAGAGGGCGCTGCGCTTCGACGTCCTCCGAGTCGATGTCCCTCGACAGCCGCCGTGTCGACGTCATCCTGCCTATAAAGGCCGCGCGCAGCGTCCGTTGCCCAGTTCCGTTTTTCCGCGCTTACTCAGTGCCTCGGAATACCGTTGCTCAGTTCTTAGTCAGATTAATCCAATTTACCTCGAGTCATTCGATCCGTACTCGATGGCTTCCTCGTCGGAACCGACAACTCCTCGATCCGGCTTCAAGAAATGTCGAGATTGTGGGAAAAAGATGTCGTTGACTGACCCCTCACAGAGTTTGTCTGTGGTGTTTGGGAGCTGAACACCATTGTTCGGAATGCGAGGACTGTATGTCCATGACAGCTAAGGCCCTGAAGGAGCGTAGGGGGAAGCTGGAGAAAGGTAAGACTTTTAAAGCTTCTTCTTCGTCGACGAAGTCGAGACATTCGTCTCCTCGTCACCATTCGCGCTCCAGGTCTCGGAGTGGGTCTCATCACTCCTCGAGATCGAAGCACTCGAAGAGGAGACGCTGAAGATCCCCTTCTCCGTATTCCTCTTCCTCTGTTTCGCCAAAAAGAATCCCTTGCCCCACAAAACATAGTTCCCGGGCTGAATGGGAGGAATTCCGCAAAAATATGACGAGCGTCTTCGAGAAAGCGGCCTCGACCCCCTCGAAGACTGCCGAGAGCGATGCTCTGGCCGAAAGAACCGAAGGTCAAAAACGCCGCGAGTCGCAGTACCCGGCGAAGGAAACCTCTCGAGCGCGTCTCGAACCCTCGAGTAGGACTATGACCTCCAAACCTTCCTCGAAGGTTCCGTCGACGAGGGTTCCGTCGATGTCTTTGACGCCGTTGTCGAAGGGACCTTCGACACACGGGTCTGTCGACTCGACGCCAGCTTCGACACCGGCGTCGACGCCAAGAAAAGTCACGGTTACGACACACCCAGTGACTATCCCCAGGTCCTCGACGTCGATGGCTTCGAGATTGTCGAGTAGAATTCCAATTCTGTCGAGGTCTTCGAGGCCTCCGCCTTTGTTTTCGACGCCACGCTCGAAGCCTTCGGCGTCGACGACATCGACGTTTTCGAGGCCGATAATGACAAGTTCGCCACCCTCTGCCTTGGAAATGGGATTTACTCCCTTTATGAGTTCAGAACAATTGAGAACTATGTCCTCAATTTTGGAAGAGGGTGAATTGTCTGAACAGGAAGACACATTTGAGTTGCAGGGACCTGTAACCCCAATTAGAGAGGAATTTTCCTCTGAAGAGCGCAGGTTAAGGGATCTTCATAATTCCTTACATGAGGCAAGTGGGTTAGACACTTCCCCTGAGGTGGAGTTTGCTAAGCCAGACCCGGGGGAGCATGCTGAAACCCCCTATAGAGCCTTAATGGCCAGGATCACAGAGTTCATGGGGTGGTCTGCACCTTCACAATCTTTCCAACAAGATGACCTCACGGATATTCTTGACAAAGGCCCACAGGAGGATCCTGTGGTGCCTTTTCATAAAGCTCTTCAGAGAAAGATCATGACAAACTGGGAAACCCCAGATGTAGTACCAGCAGTAAATAAAAAACTGTCTACAAAGTACAGGGTGTCTTCTACAGACCCAGAGTTTTTGTCTAAACACCCATCCCCAGAAAGTCTGGTGGTACAGGCAGCATCCTCTACCGATGTCAAGACGGCTTATCCTACCGTCCCACAGGACAGGGACGATAAAAAATATGATGCTATGGCAAAGAAAGTCTTTTCAGCATGTAGCATGGCGTTAAAATCTGTTAATGCTACTTGCACCCTTGCTAGGTTCAGCCATACACTTTGGGAGTGTGCTTCTACATCGGCTGACTGCATCCCGGAGGGAGAAGAAAGGGATGCGTTCCTGAATATTATACAGGACGGTAAAGACGCTATGTGCGAATCCCTCCAGACGGGCATTGATTCGGCTGACAGTATCAGCAGAGCAATGGCGGCAAGTACATCAACCAGGAGATTCGCTTGGTTGAGAAGTCTGGTTTTGCCCCAGATGTGCAAGCCAGGCTCTTGAACATGCCATTCAATGGCTCTTCTTTGTTCGGGAAAAAGGCGGATGACAGTTTAGAGAAACTGCAAACTTCAAAAGCAGCAGCAAAATCCCTAGGAGCTGCAATCTGTCAGACTCCTTTTCGTCCCACAGGAACCTCTGCGAGGGGCAAGTCCTTTCGCTTCTACTCCGCTTTCGGAAGAGGTAGAGGACGACCGGCTCAAAGGGGACAAAGAAGAACTACCCGAGGTGGACGGGGTAGATATTCAAAAGCCGCAGCAACAGCAGGTACCTCTTTACCATCGGCATCTGCATCAGCCGCCCCAAAACCACTCTGAGGACTTCCCTCACAGGACACCTGTAGGAGGCAGGTTGACTCAACATCTGGCGGTATGGCAGGCTATCACGTCAGATGCTTGGGCATTGGAAACAGTTGCCCAAGGTTACTGCCTGCCTTTCCTACGTATACCTCAGAATCAGCTCTCAGAAAGCTCCAGATCCGCTCCTCTTGCAGGAAATTTGGGACCTGCTAGAGAAAGGTGCCATAGAACCGGTACCTGTAGCGGAGAGGAACAAGGGCTGGTACTCCCCTTACTTTCTCATTCCAAAGAAAGACGGAGGACTGAGACCCATCTTGGACTTGCCTCAGAAACAAATTCCTCAGAAAAGACAAATTCAAGATGGTCACTCTTTCTCAGATCCTCCAGGCCCTTCAGTTCCAGGACTGGTTGGTATCTCTGGACCTTCAGGACGCTTATTTCCATGTGCCTATCCATCTCAAACACAGGAAATACCTGAGGTTCGCAATTGGCAACTCACTATCAATTTCGAGTGCTGCCATTTGGGCTGACCTCCGCCCCGAGGGTCTTCACCAAGTTAATGTCGGTAGTGGCTGCAGGTCTAAGGAGGGAAGGGATTCACGTCTACCCCTACCTGGACGATTGGTTGATCAGGGCTGTTTCTCCGGAACAAGCTCAGATCCAGCTAAATCACGTGTGCCACTTCCTTCAGACTGGGCTTCTCCCTCAATTTAAAGAAGTCACAAATGATACCATCACAGAGACTCCAGTTCATAGGAGCGATCCTGGACACTTCCCTGGGAAAAGCCTCGCCACCAGAGGTGAGGGCTCAAGATATTCTACAGATGGTTACCAAGTTCCAACATGCCCAACGTCTCCCAGCCTTCGACTTTTTGAGGTTGCTAGGCCTCATGGCATCCTGCATTTTCCTAGTGCCAGAGGCTCGCTGAGAATGAGATCCCTCCAGTGGGCACTGAGGACTCAGTGGTCACAATTCTCAGGGAGAATGACAGATCTTCTTCAGGTTCCCGGCAGGGTGGCTCGAGACCTTCAGTGGTGGGCCTGTCAGGAGAACATTCTGAAAGGAGAACAGTTTTGGCAACCCTGGCCGGAGATAACAGTAGTCACGGATGCCTCACTCACGGGGTGGGGAGCCCACGCCAACGACTGACCATCAGCGGTCGTTGGTCTCCATCGGAATCCAGACTACATATCAACCTGTTAGAGCTGAGAGCCATCAGACTTGCGCTGAAGGCGTTCCTGCCAGCTGTACAAGGGAAGAACTTCCTGATAATGACGGACAACACGGTGGCCATGCATTACCTCAACAAAAGAGGAGGCGTAGGATCACTACCCCTTTGCAGAGAGGCGATGCAGCTCTGGTTTTGGGCAATCCAAGAAGGAATCTCTCTATCGGCAGTTCACCTAGCCGGAGAGAAGAACTTGACAGCGGACGCTCTGAGCAGGCAGAACAGTCTCCCACGAGTGGGAGCTAGCTCAGGAAGTCCTTCAAGAGATCTTCGCCCTTTGGGGAACCCCTCAGGTAGATCTGTTCGCCACCAGCCTAAACAGGAAATGCGACCTGTTCTGCTCAAGGGAATTTCCCCCGAGAGGAGCTCTGGGAGACGCGTTCATAGTAGACTGGGAGTTTCCGCTTCTGTACGCGTTCCCACCGGTCCCTGTCATTCCTCAAATGATCAGGAAGTTGAGAAGATTCCGGAGAACCATGATCCTAATTGCCCCGGATTGGGCCAGGAGAACGTGGTACCCGGACCTTCTAGACTTGTCCATCTGCCCTCCAATTCGACTTCCACTCAGAGAGAACCTACTCTCTCAGATGGGAGGTCAGGTTCTCCATCCAGACATCAAAACCCTCAACCTTCACGCTTGGCTTCTGAAAGGCTGAGGTACAAGGATTGGGACCTCCCTGATGATGTTATGGAGGTGTTGCTTTCGGCAAGGAGGCCAGCAACAAAGTCTTTATACCGCTGCCGTTGGAACAGATTTTGCAGCTGGTGTAGAGAACAGAATATCGACCCTTTTTCATGTGGTACACCAATGGTTTTGTCCTTCCTACTACATTTGGCAAATTCAGGCCTTCAAGTTGGCACCATTAAGGGCTATCTCGCAGCGCTATCCATCTTTAAGCGTACTGCGGAAGAACCATCCTATTTCAAATTACCCTTGGTAATACAGTTTCTAAAGGGGTTAACCAATGTTTATCCCCCAAGACCATTCCAAATTCCCCTATGGGATTTAAACTTAGTACTAACTTTCCTGATGGGTACACCTTTCGAACCTCTCCATTCTTGTTCGTTAAGATTCCTTACCCTTAAAACTGTTTTATTAATAGCACTTATATCTGCTAGAAGGGTGAGCGAATTACAAGCTCTTTCTTGTAAACCCCCTCACACAATATTTCACAAAGACAAAGTTGTCCTGCAAGTGAAGCCTAATTTCCTCCCAAAGGTGGTTTCTGAATTCCATATCACTCAGAAGATCACCCTACCATCTTTCTATCCTCCTCCTCACCCGGGGAAAGAGGAAGAGAGGTTACACAGGCTAGACCCTAGGAGGGCTTTAAGTTTTTACATCAGTAGACTAGCCAGGATAAGACAGGCAGACCAGCTGTTTGTAGGTTACGCAGGTCACAAGCTGGGGTTACCAATAACTAAGCAGACCATTTCCAGATGGATCATTCTAGCCATTCTGGAATGTTATAAACTGGCAGGGAAAGAGCCCCCTCAAAACCTTAGGGCTCATTCGACCAGAGGTATTGCAGCTTCATCGGCCCTCAAGAGGCGTGCCGGTTAAAGACATATGTGCGGCCGCTACATGGTCGTCTGTCCATACCTTTACACGTTTTTACAATTTGGATTCCTCCTCCAGTCAAGAGACTAGGTTTGGAAGGGCTGTACTGCATTCTATTCATCAATAGAAGACAGCGTGAAGTCAGTACTCCCTCCTCCGATAATAGAATACTGCTATGGGAGCCTATCTAAGATGAGGAATACGTCGGAGGACACAATCCCTTCGAAGAACAAGTTACTTCTTACCTTGTAACGTTCTTTCGACGGGATGTTCCTCCGACGTATTCCTCATCGACCCTCCCATCCATCCCCGCAGTTCTACTTCCCTTGTTGTTGCAGCTTACGCTCCTTCAGGGTGATTAGTTAGTCCAGAAAGTATTATTGTGGGCTACAAAACGGAACTGAGCAACGGACGCTGCGCGCCTGCCTTTATAGGCAGGATGACGTCGACGTCGATACGGCGGCTGTCGAGGGACATCGACTCGGAGGACGTCGACGCGCAGCGCCCTCTAGAGAAAAATTTTTCCGAGGCCAGCAGAGCTGGAAGGAGATATCTAAGATGAGGAATACGTCGGAGGAACATCCCGTCGAAAGAACGTTACAAGGTAAGAAGTAACTTGTTCATCTAGTTTGGTGCGTGTGTTGGACATTGTGAGGAGACCTACTTGCCTCTAAATCTGAGGGATTTGGGGGCGAGTGCAGTCGCTTCAAAACTACAAAAGTTAGCAGTGGCAAGGTGTAGCTGCCTAAATAAAGGGACCTGCCATCACCCGTCCCTGTGTAGAGGACTCTGGGTTATGGATCTTTGAGTTCCTGTCAAAGGTTAATCATTGAGCGGCAAGAGAGATGGCCTTTGGTACCGGATGAACCTTTCACATCTATCAATTAAGTCTACATTTTTTTTAAACTCCATTGTGTGTAATCAACAGGATTCTCTGTGTAGTGTTTGGCTCATCACAGTAAATCCCCTAAGAATGTAGTTTACCTCCCTCTGGAGCTTTGTTACTGTGAATTCAGTACCACGGATACCTAGGTTGGATAATTTGGTGCAGAAACACCTAAAACCAGAAAAACTCTTGACCGGATTTTAGTCCTCCTAAATATAAGGAGGGAGGCAGAACATCTAAACATTCCGCACCCATCGGCACCTGGTTCTGCCCAAAGGTGAGCTGTCCTCTTACAAACATGTTGAAGGCAAAAGAGCTAAATACAAACGTATTGCTTCTCTCTTGGTGACTTCGGAGTAGTCTAAAGAGACCAATCATGTTTCTAATACTGAGGGTAGAATATTCTTTTAATACTTGTTTTTTTTTATAGTACTATTTAAATAATTGTTTGCTCGAATAAGAGATTAGAATTCTCCTATCCCACAGTCTCTAGTGGAATCTTATCCCTGCACTCCTTGGGCTCTCTGCTCCTATTATTTTGACAAATGTACAAGTTTGTAATGTGTATTCTAATATTGTACGACACTTCCATATGCCCGGGTCCCCATGCAACACTTCCATATGCTCAGGTCCCAGTCTTGGTTGACTCTGCTAATTAACCAATGTGTGTCCATCAGAAATACATGGTACTAAAGAGCACAATTACTCCAGCCCTCAGATCGCAGGCAATATCGGTGGAGGTTCCTAAATACCTTCCATACCAAGAAATCCTGTGCTTGGAGATGTATACTATCCATCACCAAAATAGGATGCAGAGCAGCTACCTTTGGTTGGACAATTTCATAATGTATTGGCTAATGCAATAGTTGTGCTGGATGTTGTTCCCTCCTGAAAAATCAATTGTTCCATTGCCTTTTCCCAGGCTAATTAACATCTTCTGCTGATCAGCTCTTATCCACAGAAAGCCTCTATTATGGAAGAGCCAAATACTAACTTTGAATCGCTCTCATTCAGTACCCGTAGTGTCTAAAAGGTTAGAACTAAAGTATCCCACTCATAAAGAGTTTTAATGTCTACGGTCCTCCTACAGATGCCAACTCCTTGGAAATCCATCCTGGCTTAGTTAGCATCAGAGACTTTTTTTACTCAGCCAGTAGATGGTGCCAGTGGACTTCAGGCCCGGCCACAGTCATGGGCACTAAGCGTAGACTGACGTCAATAATAATTGTCCATGACATCAGGATCATATCTGAGCTGCCATTTCTTGAGTAACCTTTTCTGCTGAACACTAGAGGGACTTTTGACATCAGTCCCTTGGACTGTTGTCTCCTTATTAAGACGTGGCAACTAAATCTTGCTTCAATTCCTGCAAAGAATGGAATTGCTCCAGGTCTGACAGCTCTGCACTCCTGGTGCCTTTTTTTGCCTTGGCAAGATCACGACCATGGATCCTGTCAATGATGCAGAAAGCTGTTGGGGAGCAAATGGTCAAGCGGTTTCTGGCCTCTTTTAAAATGACCCCCAAAAAGACAAACACCACTCCAACAAAGGCCCCCTCCTTACCCACGCCAGAATCGAGGGAGCAGGATAATGAAGGCATCACCATTCTAGAAGTCGGTTAGCTTCTCATACCCACTCTTACTCCTCCAATAAGCAGCCATAAACATTGTGGTTTTGAGAAGGTGCCACAACTGGAGAAGTTAATTGCACCATCTCCCTGCCCTGCGTTTTCCCACCTCTATATGAAGATAGTAGGAGGCATTAAGGCAAACTATCAAACTTTTCATCAAGTCATGCGGTCTAAGGATTCTGTCCCTGCTGTTTGCTGTGAGGAAGACCTTCAACTTTATTTTTTATTTTTTTAAACTGCTCCTGCTCTCCAATGAACCCAAAATGTAGTGCTGTCATCTGGGTCAGCACTCACGGCGCCGTATGCATGAGCAATGTACCACATACCCCCTTGTTCCTAGGCTGTATCCGCACCGAGACTACTGGCACGGATGATTACGCCACCGATTTCATCGGCGCTGGGTGATGCTAAACTTTTATATGGGCAGACGTGTAAGACTCCTTCAGAAACCCCTTTTATCTTGAATCTGGAGCTTCTCCAAGAGAGCTGGACCTGTAGGATGTAGATGTTCCGTGGCCTCTCATGTTCCAGAGGAGGAAAAGCTAGCGGATGTGAAATGTATGCTTTCCGGGTTTTAACCCATCTCGGATGTCATTCTGCAGGATTGGTTCGAGGAGTTTTGCCTTTAAGTGTTACTATGACTGAAGAAAGATCGCCAGGATTCAAGAGTGTGCGTGTGTTCGGGGGATCCAATGAGTTCTGTGACAAATCATGGGAATACGCCAATTCTCCCCAAACGGGAGCCTTTCCCTGTTTGGCTAGGGAGATGAGCTGCTCCGCAACATCATTCCTAGGGTTAGAGACAAGCAAGACATCACTGTGAGAGATTCCACTTTTGGGGATGAAGACTCCCATTCTTCTGAAGAACTCCCTAACAAACGTAGCCATAATATACCTCCAAAAACATTGTGTGAAGAAAGACATACTAGAAATACTAAAATGTATTGTCATCAGGAAGTCCTGATGACCATTTTAATGGAAAGGTTGTCTTGTACTGAAGCGAGGAAAAAGATTTAAGGAGGAATATAGAAGGTCTGTGAAACTGAGAAAGCACTATGACACAGTGCGGGGACATCCCACAGAGGAGAGCACTTGTATGCATTAGAAATAGAAAAGACGCTTATGAATAATCAAACAGCTTCTCTAGCTTTTAAAACGTCCAACCCCAAGATGTTTTGGGCGTTAGCAGTTCAAACTGACCTACTTCACAGGTAGGTATTAAGAGCTTGATGTATTGCTAATAAGTTACATTTCAGGCAAATGCCACTCCATCCCAGTTCTCGGGATAGTCCTAGGAAGGGATGCTTGTCCAGGCCCCCACCAGTCAGGCAAGGGTGATTTAGGGACAGGATTTTACACCCATGTAATCCTATGGAGGGCAAGGGGTGGGGTGGCAGAAACGTGTATGTAAACTTACCCCTCCTTGATTCAGATTTCTCTAGCAACCAGTGCTGGTGTTTGTTGGGGGCACAATCATCTGTGCTTGGTCCTGTCGAGGAAAGCCTAGGGGTTGTGGGTGCAAAAGTCACTTTGGATGCAGGATTTAGTTTTCGGTCCCCCCCCTCCTTAGTCTTTGTCTCTTGCCATGCCGTACGTCAACACATCTACCTCAACACAGTCCTCTGCACCCACCCAACATGTGTAACACAACAGTCCTCCAAAACAAGTGTCAAGCCAAAAATCTACCATGCATAAAGTGTCCTTGTGCCAAGTTTCGAAAGCACACGTGGTCGGACATACGCCGAAACAAACACATGTGTCCTCCAATGTTTCGAAGACTTATTTTCTTGAACGTCCGTCAAAACCTTCTACACAATACAAAACAACTGTCGAAACACCCTCACTGACCTACAAAAACGTCAGCGCAAGTGCATACAACGCTAAGACACTCCCTAAACTGTGGCCTTATCTCCTTTGTCAGAAGCTGGGCTTTCTGAACCAACACGTGACCCTGAAGAGGTTCCATTTCCTCTTAAATATACACTTGGAACAGGTACTTGGACAAAAGAAAGGTTTGAGCTAACCATGGATATAAAGGCTCCTCTTTCGTGTCATTTATGGAAAAATATCCTGTTAAAGAAAAGTATATTGATTTAGAACAGGGCGTTTTCATTCTTAAATCCTCTGAATTACATGAGGAGGTGCATTCACGGCAACGGGGTGCAAAGTTTACAGAAGAGGTCATTAATTTGGATCAAGCTAATACTGAGGACCAGGGAACTTTTCAAGAGCTAGGTGATGATAATCAATATGGTGATCCTTATGAGGACGATTCATTTCTACTTCCTTCACCTCAGGATGACCAACCTGTAGCTGATTCTTCTGCTCATGACCAGATCTTATATAATCTGCTTAAAAAGGGAGCAGATCATTTCAAGATTTAAACACACGAGGTTCGACAAGATCTAAAATTTGTAGATGAAATGCTACAAGAAAAGACCTCCATTGGGCAATTAATTCTATTGCTTCAGTCGGTATCCAAAATAATTCAGCCTTCTTTAGTAACAACTTCTCTCGCTATAGCTGTTAATCCCAGGGTGGAAAAACAGTTCGCCCAGCTCCCTCTGACCCATTTAACAGATTCCCTGGTGGTTACCACCACCCGCAAGAGGGCAGGTACCCCCTTAACTTCTGCAGAAGTCCCTCCCGAAAAGGAAATTACATTTTTATTGCTTAATATAGCTTTTGGAGGGGAGGGTGAGGGGCGGGGGTTGGGGGGGATTTGTCCTGATCTGTAGGATCAATTGACTAATCCTTATGTGTGCATTATGAAGAAAAACAAGCGCAAAATATATACATATAAGAGGACTGTTCCTTTGACTAGGCGTGAATCTAGAGTCGCAGCAAGGCCCCACGACTATATACTATCTGCCCCACTGGTTTTACACCGTGAAGGGCACTATGAGCATGGCCTATGCGTTACCACTCTTGCCCCCTTCCCCCGCCCCTCCCCCTGCACACCCCTGGCTCATTGAAAAATGCTATGTTAAATCTGAATGAAGTAGAGGGAGTGGGAGATTAATCTATTTTGCTGATTGAATCTGGGAGGTGAATAAGACCCCAGAAGTTGAGGTCCTTCCGCAAGAAATCTTTCCTGCAGTGGGGAGCGGGAACTCAAAGTCATAGAGAAATGGATTACTCCTTTCTTGCCCTTTCCCAGTACCCATTTGGTAACGACGCCGAATTGGAACTGTCCTCAGCTCAACTGATGGGATGGGAAGGGAAGATTTGGGGGGCTCCTCAAGAAGAGATGTTAAACGATAAAATCTTAGATGAGTTAACTATGCACACCATTCTTTTAAAGCAGCTGATTGCTGTGGCGGAAAGGCAAAATTGCCCTAATGGGAATTGTGGGAAGGTGGATATCAATCTATTAGATCCCGCTAATACACTGCTGCCCTCTTCATCGGCACAGGTGCATCCGGGAGTCGTCCCGTGCAGTGAGTTAGCACTCAACAATCCCATCAATGGGATTGCACATTCCATCCTGATTGAACCTGAAAGGCGGTCCTAGAAGCAAACAAATAGAAAAGAAAAATAGGAAATAAACGGACTTCCAGAAGAAACAAAATGCTTCCGTATATAAACAGAAAATAGAGGAAGTACCTAGGAACAATTGGCGAAAGTTACTGATAAGAGATTGTATCCTCAGCCTCTGAAACAAATGATGAGGCAGACTGGGAGGATGTGATTGTGTCTAGAGGGACGGGGGGGGGGGGGAAATCTCTGGGCTTGGATAACATGAGTGAGAATTAAAAAAAAAAAGGGCATCAAGAGTCCCCCCCGAGAGGCAACTCTAGCATAATAGTGGGTGCGTTGAAGCAAGATCATTCAACGAAGGCGAGCCTCTTAAATGTCTTTCCAAAAAAACCCAAAAGACAAAGTGCTGCTACAGACTGTCCAAGTTTTGGACAGGACGGCATCCCCAGAAATGAATAAATGTACAGGACTTACAACTGGGACAAATCGGGTAAATCTCTGCACACCGTCCTCTTGGAAGGAGCCTACACTGGTGGTTGAGCTGGGACAGCTACCAGCAAATGAAACAGGTTTTGGGGGGCCCATAGATTGTGGTACCCTCCCACAACACGCCCATGGGGAGAAATCCCTTAACTCTTTAGGTGGGGGAGAGAGTCTTCAATTTAATGGTCCTGGGCAGAAAAGACATTTAAGTCCCCAGTACATTGGGGGAGGTATTGTCGACCAAGGTAGTGTCCCTATACTTGGCGAGGTACCTAGAGAGCACGCCAAGAGTAATCGGGAGGGGGGCATGATGATGGAACGGGTCATAAGAAGTGTAGTCAAACTGATGTTGGACGAACATGATAATGTAACGACAATTTGGACCCTGTGCCAAAAGAAAAGATTGTCCCAACTTCGGTAATGAATGAACAGCGTAAAGATGTGATGGTATCTGTGAGCGACAATACTAGAGATACCAAGTGTAATAGTGAACACAGATGTGCTGCTAATAAAGATACACCAGATGTGCAAGCCGAGAGGCCTTTTTTGGAGATGGAACCCCGCCACGTGAATCAACCTACAGGGAGGTCTACGAACGGTCTCTACATTACTGAGAATGTAGAGATCAATCTTCGGCCTCCTCGGTTTCCAGAAAATCTGAGTATTTTGATACATTATCTCTTTTCTCAGGGTGGGCCGGTTTCTCTAAATCGACCTATGGTTTTGGCCTTGTTTGGGGCAATTCCAAACCTATCCCTAATTACTTAGGGTGACATACAACTCATTGATTTATATCCACCCCACCAGATATGATTATGTACTGGGTGGCTTTCTATTCACGTACAGTTATGGATGCGGTTCTAAAAGAAATATTTGCATTTCATAAATTTGGGTATGATTAGGAGAACGTGGTGATGGATAGGGGGGGCCAACTCAAAAGATCGCAGGGTGGTAAATGTTGATAATCCTATGTCCTCAAATACTCGGAACAATGTTAGTGGTAGCTTTGTTGAACATTGCAGGACTCTATCTCCCAAAGATAACTCCAGGGGCAATTGTTTTTTGAAAAATTCACCAGACATATGCTCCATTTTAAATGGGTGCTCCATTATTTGTCTACAGGAGACTTGGTTTACTTCACAATATGCATTGGACAGATTTATGGTGTATTCAATTCTTTTCCAAAAGGGGCCCGGTGGTGCGCCCGTTGGGGGGGGGGGGGGCCCTATTAACGGCAGTGGAAGTGAATATTGCCCCAGTATCATAAATGTATCTAGGATACATGACTGGTGTCTGTTATTACTAATATGGCTTGCATGCAGTCTCTTTATTGGACAGTGCAATCTCCTGTTGATAAGTACATATTGGAGTCTCAAGCTGCATATTCAAGAAGCATTGAAACAGTTGGGGGATTGTATGCTAGAATGTCAGGAATTATCTGCAAATATGATGATCTTGATTGTAGGAGACTTCAATGTTGAAATCCCTAGAGATAATACTCTAGCACCCCTAGGGGGCAGAATGGGGACGGTTGCATTTCATTGGGGGCAAAAAGACATGCATGGCCGCTTATGGGGACATTTTTATAGACTCATGGGGCCTACATAATTCTAGGGAACTTGTGAATAGTAAGGAGGATCGCTCAGCTTGGTTTAGAGGGGCTCAAACTAGCGTTATTGATCACATTTTTGCCTCTGATTCAATCATGGACCTGGCAACGGAATAAAAGCTATTGAGGGTAAAGTGTAGTGACCATAAGATCTTACAGATGAAATTTACAGGATCCTGGGGAAGGACTGCTGAGCCCTCTTGCCAAACTAATCTACAGATAAATATGGCAAAAAACGAGAATAGTCTGGCATAAGGGAAATGTGGAGAAAACAAAGTTTTTCTTTCGGATTTTAATACCTCGAACTATGGAAAAAACATAGTATACACTAAAGACATCTGTTTCCACTATGTTGGCAATGTTATTAGATATTCAGCAAGCTTGCCTAAACAAGGTAGGGGCAGGCATAAACATCCACATATTTATGATTTGGTGATAAGAACTATTAAAAATAATATATCTAGGGATCTTCGACTGCTATCTAAGACCGACCTTCCCTTGTGGGAGAAATTGGCATTAAGAAAAAAGATTAATAGCTGGAAGAACGAGCTACCCTGTATCAGACAGATGGAGAAAGCATTCTTCATGCCCTGAAAGATAATGCGCCTAAAACCTTTTGGTCTCTTGTGAACGACAAACAATGAATAGTGAGGGCCTTTCTTCTTAAAATCTCTGAACAACCGTGGTCGGGGCATTTTGGGACTCTGTGCAAATCTGGGCAGTACAACCTGCCAATTCCAGATTATATACGAGATGCTGAATGGCAATGTCCAATTCTACAGGAGGACATCGAAATGCCTCTGTCTAGGGCGGCGGGACCCAATGTTCTTGTGAATGTTATCTTTAAGCACAAATAAACAACTTTGGTCAAAAATCCTGTTTGTTTTGTTTGAAGACATTGTCAGGACTCGCACAATCCCTCTAACTTGGCATCCGTCATATGTTGTCACTGTATATAAGAAGGGCGATCGGACCTGTCCTAAAAACTATAGGCCGATCGCTTTACTGGATGCCGACTCAAAATAAATGTCAGGAATTATCCTGAACCACATTTAAGTCTGGATCAATTCAAATAACATCCTGTCCAGATTTCAATTTGGGTTCAGAAAGAGTGTGGGGACGGATGTTGGGGGCCTATTGAATACATTGCAGGGAAAGCCTGGAGGAAGGATGAAGCTCCAGTCTATATTGCCTCCATTGATCTGTGGATGGCTTTCGACATGTTGAAGAGAACTATACTTTGGGGAAAGCTAAATCGACTTGGTATGTCTCCAGCATTGCTCTCCATTTTAATAAACCTACAAGAGGGGTCCAAACTTCAGGTCCGGTTAAATAATCGGGGCTGTCTTTCTGCTCCTATTGATTCACGAAATGTTCTGCGACAGGGTTGTGTGTTCGCTTCAACTATTTTTAATCTGTATGTTTCGGATGCCAAAGAGGTGTTGGAAAAAAGTGCCTTTGCTCCTCTGGTGGTAGGAGTTAAAATATGCTGAACTGCATATGCAGATGATTTTATGCTTTTTAACCATACGCCAATTGGTCTGCAGCGTCTGTTGTGCAAATTCAGGGACTATACTGACTCTAATTATCTGATGAATGAAAGTAAAACCGTTATTGTACGTCTGCATCTAAGACCATATGTTAAACCGTTTCCATGGTATCTGCACCAAATAAAGCTTGTGGTAAAACCTAATTTGCGATACCTAAGTTATCCCATCTATGGAAACGAGCAGAAGCCCCATTATAGGGAGTATCTGGACGCGAAAGTTGCGCCGTTAATCGTCCAATTAAAAAAAAAACGATTGTAAATATGCAAATTTCTCCTTTATTCCAACTCTTCGCTTTTATAAACAGATCTCACCACAATTTTGTTATGCTCCTGAGCTATTTCCAACTTGGATATTGGCTGAATTATCCAAATATGAAGCACGATTCTTAAGGGCTACCTTCAGGTGTTTACCGAAGTGCGTACCATTGGCTACAATACGATACGAACTGGGGTTCACATCAGTTGTCAGTATGGTTATTTGGAAAAAGCTTTCATTATTTAGGAAACTTTTTACTACCAGTGGTCGAAGTGTACGAAAAGAAGTGGAACTATGTTGCCTGCTGCCTGCACCCACTCCCCACAAACCCCATCAACAAGCCCCCTCCAAAGCACAATACAAACTCCCAAACACATGCACCTGCTTTTTAAGGGAACGTTCAGTGTAGTGCACTGAAAGTGCAAGTTTCAACTTCTTATTTTAAAATTGAAAGATTCTGAACGGTTTCTTTTTGAAATAAAAGTATAGGAACAGTAAAACTTAATTTAAAAAAGTAGAGGAGCACCGCTCCCAACCGCTCCTGCTCACTTCGACCACTGATTACTACCCTAAGGGTACATTATATGACCTGCTGGGTTTGGGTTTTCGATCAGATACTATTTCTTTGGCCTACATTCACAATTTCAAAAATGAATGTTTGGATTATTTGAAACAATTGGGTATATCGCTCGATGTTTTAATGTTTAATCCTGTGAGGTTAAACGATTTGAATGGTGTGATTGGGACATTACGATTAATAAAGTTGTTGCTACACATCTCTATAACCATATGGTATCTCATATTGAACAGGTGGGGACACCTGAACCATACTTGTTTCTGTTCCCAGATAAATGTGCTCAACAGAAATGCATGCGTTTCAGATTTAACGTGCTGCCAACCCGAGGAAATCTTATATGCATGGAAGTCTAAGTTAGAGAGTTTGTAAACATGTAGATACTGCAGTGCACCAGGAGTAATTGAAACTTTGGAACATCTCATGATAGATTGTTATGTACTGCGAGATTCACGGATACAGCACTTTAGTAAATTTGTTGTCACTACTGGTTTGGTGAATTTGGACTAACTATGGTGGAAAATGCTACATGGGAAAGGTAAGCCACTGCAGCTAGCGGTAGTTAGATTTTCAGAAAATATATGTATATTGGCAAATGCATCTGAAGGCATTGGAAATGGTGCTGGTTGAAATTAATTGTTTAACCCTTTAAGTGCCATGGGTATTTCCCACCAGTGCCAGGGCCTTTTTTGGTGATTTCGGTATGTGCCATTCAATGTCTTGCAACTTTTTTGTTACATGAGGTATCTCGGCTAAATTTGGCTCCTTTTTTCCCCACATGTAGGTGGTCGTAACGCCACCCAGGAATCCTAGGTTGCTCTAGGGGGGTGAGAGAAAATAAGCAAAAAGGGGGAACATTTTGGGTTTTTTCAAAAAATGCCAATAAAATGATGTTCAAAGAAGCCTGTGGTTTTTTCCTTGTAAGATCTAGGAACGAATGGTTTGCTGTGCTGAATTCCCCGATTTCCTGGCTTTCAAGAACAGGTTGAGTGGAAACGAAAAAAATATATTTTGATGTGGTTATCAACTGTTTTGTGAGAGGTAGGCGATTTTGGCCATTTTTGCCAATTGGACATGCATGGACAGAATGGGAGAAGGGTAGGAAAGCCGAATTGGCGGGCAGGCCTATATTTTTGAAAAGTAGACAGAATTCCAAGTTTAGGAAGGGGTGATTTGCGTAGGTCAGGCCAACACTAGGTAGGGGAAAATGCCATAGTTTGGGGGAAAAGCTGGAAAATGACCGAAAAAAAAGGTATGTGTTGGACATGGCTGGCTTGGTACGGCAATGGCTTCTATGAATTTTGAGAAAAGCCATGCTCCGCTACACTCCCCCGACTCTTGCAGTTAGGAAAGCACACATTTTTTGTAGTGTTTTACAAAACGAGCAATACCACAAGCCAAACACTGAGCCATGGTACACAGGAGTTTTATGCTCACGGCCTGAACAGACGCACTTGGCATGTGTAAATCGGGAAAACCAATGTGGTGAGGAACGGCAAGCATCCAATTTTTGAAAGAGCACAGGCAGACCTTTTCAAGGGTAGGTGACTTGTGCAGGTTACAAAAGTGTATGGTGCCTAAAGCAGTGACTAAATGTAGGCCACATTTGGGAAATGAAAGGGTTGTGTGACAAAGGGCACCAGCAAATGGGTCAAAACATTATGAAAACCACACAAACACAACAAATGTTGTACCTTCCTGCGTTCCCACAGGTGTCCCGATGAAAACGGTACCTCATGTGTGGTTGCACCTACCTGGGCGTCAAGGGGAAAGCCTAAAACACAGGTAACCCCAAGTCTGTTTCAACACCTGAATTTGACACTTTCTCCAGACAAGCACAACATACAGATATGGGCCTCGGGTGTCCAAGCCACCAAGGAAAACAGGAAACCCCATGCATTTCCGAGAAGAGGACACCCTTGGGAATCCAGAGGTATGATTTGCGCAAATCGGCCCAGAATGTATTACCCTGAAACCCCGGCAAAGTCCGAAATGTGCCGAAAAAACCCCACATTTTTCGCTTTGTCGGGGGTTCTGGGTAAAACATTCTGGTCCGCTTTGCGCAAGTTGGACCTATGTGGATTCCTACTGGTGCCCTCTTTTCAGAAATGCATGGGGTTCCCAGTTTTCCTTGGTGGCTTGCACAACCTATGCCCAAATCTGTAGGTTCTCCCCAAACCCTTTTGTGGTTACCAGTGGGTTAGCCGTTTCCCTTTGCAGCTAGATTGGTGAACCCACACATGTGAGGTACCGTTTTCGTTGGGACACCTGTGGGAACGCGGGAAGGTATGACATCTGTTGGCGGCGTGTTTTGGTGGTTGAGCAGAGTGAAATGTCTGGAAATTGTGTTTTTTACCCCCAAATTTGGAATTTGCCGGAGGTTCTCGGTAGTAG
This sequence comes from Ambystoma mexicanum, assembly GCF_040938575.1. Lineage (NCBI taxonomy): Eukaryota > Metazoa > Chordata > Amphibia > Caudata > Ambystomatidae > Ambystoma > Ambystoma mexicanum. Next base: position 653,230,633 of record NC_090923.1, read on the forward strand.
ATTCTGGGCCGATTTGCGCAAGGCAGACCTCTGGATTCCCACGTGTGTCCTCTTTTGGGAAATGCATGGGGTTCCCTGTTTTCCTTGCTAGCTTCGACACCTTAGGCCCAAATATGTAGGTTGCCCACATGAACAAAATGGGCTGCGCCGAAAGGCTTGGGGTTACCAGTGGGTTACCCTTTTCCTTTTGCGCCCCCAGTAGGTGCATCTACACATGTGAGGTACCTTTTTACATCGGGACACGTGTGGGGACGCGGGAAGGCCGGGGGGGAGAGAGGGCTGCTTACTGTAAGCCGCCCTCCTGCCCCCCACGTCACAAACGTTTCCCTGGTGGTCCAGTGGGCATTGCTGCCCGCGCATTGAGCGCCCTGTGCCTGATCCGCGGGCAGCAATGCTGTCACACAGGGTGTCGTTGGAAAGGGGAGAATATCTCCTTTCCAACGACACCCTTTCAGACAAAATTCCTGATGGCTAGGGCCCCCAAACTCGCTGCCCCCCTTCGCATCACCTTTTTTTGTTCCCCACATTTTTATTTTTTATACCCCCACCCCTGGGGGCAGATGGTCATCTGTCTGCCCCCAGGGGTCTTTATATATGGGAACCCATGCTTTGGTGGCCGGGGGGTGAGGGCTGCTTACTGTAAGCAGCCCCCCACCCCCCACGTCTCAAACGTTTCCCAGGTGGTCCAGTGGGCATTGCTGCCCACGCATTGAGCGCCCTGTGCCTGATCCGCAGGCAGCAATGCTGTCACACAGGGTGTCGTTGGAAAGGGGAGAATCTTCCCTTTCCAACGACACCTCCCCGATCTCCGGCTTGAAATACAGCCGGAGATCGAGGGGGAGAAAGGTGAACACTCACCTTCTGATTTCACCGCAGCAGCCCGAAATGGCTGCTGCGGTGAAAATTACTTTGGTTCACGCCGACGTGCATTACGCACGCCGACGTGAAACTAAAGGTAATCCAGCCCCCTGGCAGTGAGGGGGAACCTCCCCCTCACATACCCCGGGGGATGTATTACTGTTTTGTGTGATTCCCTGCTTTGCAGGGACCACACAAAAAAAGGTGCCGAAAAGGACGTTAAATAAATAGGTCTTAACCCTTCTTTTCTTTGGTTTTAATTCTGTTTGTTTTTAATCTGGTTTTTATGTTTGTTTTTGAATGTGTAATAATGTAATGCTTTTGTACTCATTGAATAATTTGATATTATGACTCATTTTGTAAAGGTTGTGTTTACAACCAAAAACAAATATATAAATAATCATTTAGATCCAGCTGATAACATGGGTAGAATTGTAGCAGAAGGCACATTGTCACAACCCAGTATGACTCTTCAGCAATCTGGCTTTAAGCTTGAAACTCCAGCAACCTTGCTCAATATGCCTATTAAGGCTAACTAACTTAAAAAAAAAAAGTGGTGGATAACGCCTTTGAAACTGCTAAGAAAGAGCACAAGACCGTAACATCATTAAACCAGATGTCAAACCCTATGTTCAGCAGGGTGTTTTTAACACATAGATTTTTTTTTTCTCGGACAAGCACATCCATGCACATCTGCCTTCAACCAAGGTTCATCATCCCCTTGCTACACCATCCCCTTTCAATCAACCTATCAAAGGGACTTCGGACTTGGCAGAGGCTGCTCTAGGACAACAGCTGCTGGCAAGAAACCGTGACAGTCCAATTCAGGTTCCCTCCCATGTTTCCCCAGTAGGGTGTCACAGCTCACAATTCACCCACCCATGGGAGGGAATCACTTTGGACAAGTGGGTACTTTCCGCTGTCTCCAAGGGATACTCCATAGAATTCCTCACAAGACCTCATTATCACCCACCAAAGCAACAGAAAATGTTGCAAGAAGACCAGCAAATTCTACAAGACTAGATTCAAACTATACTCTTGCGTCCCGTCACCTTTCCGCTATACTGTATGGGCGTCCCTTCCAAGGGACGGGAGATGGAACCTTTTTTCCACCAGAAAAACCTTCTTCCCCTTTAAACTTAGAGGCGCGCAGGGTGCATGCGCTGCCCTGACTTTGCCCTCCCGCGCCACACCCAAGTCCCCTTTTCCGCGTCGACGGGAACGGGCCGAATTCACCAGCGCTCCTGGGTTTGGCTTCGGCCATATAATTCCATGCGCAGATACTAATTCTTTGTCTTTTTTTTTCTTTTTGTCATTCAGGTACTCAGTCCTCGGGCGTCAAGCCCCTCCCCAGCGCATGTCGGCTTCTACAGGGATCAGCAGTTGTCGAGCCTGCAACAGGCTCTTCCTGAGTTCAGACCCCCATGCCCTCTGCCTACGTTGCCTTGGCCCTGACCATGGTTGGCAAGCTTGCTCAGCTTGTGGCTCGCTGTCCTTGAAGCGCTGAAGAACAGACTAGCCAGGTCGAGGGAGCTCTTCTAAAGACGCCTCCGTCAATGCCCCGGCACAGCCGCCTCCTCCGGCTCCCCAGCAGAATCCTCCGGCAGCTCCGTACCAGCCTCTGCTGCCTCCTCGGCCTCTGGCCGCGGTCCCTGTACCCCAGCCTCTGGTGCCAATTACTACTCCTCCACAGATCCCCCCCAGATCCACAGGATGAGGAGGATCCGGACGTCCCATCCTCAGCCAGGACCTTCCACGAACGTCTTGCTTGGCTGGCTGAGTATATGGGCCTATCCCAACCCGAAGTCAAGCAGCCGCCAGTGGGGGTCCAGGCGGAAGTCCTCACACAATGCCCCTCTGCCAAATTGGGGATTCCTCCACAGACCAATGTAGTCTTCCTGCCCAAGAAGGGCTGGCTCAAACCCAACTCAGCCCAGCCGGTCAATCGACGCTTGGACGCCAAGTACAGGCAGATGGAGGGGGATGCACTCTTGCTCTCAGGCCCTCCTCAGCCGCCTCCTCTGCAGCGCTGCTAGGCAAGGAGGAGAATATCTTGGAGGTGTATGGCAAGAAACTCTATTCCGATGCGTCCTTACATCTTTGTCAGGCCAACGCAGCTGCCATGCTGGCTGCCGCCAACCAAAGATTATGGTGGGAAATTGTGGACTTCCTTCTGGAACTTCCCACCCAGAGTCAATCACGCTTTCAGGCGGGGCTAGCCGAGGCCAAGCTTGTGGCGCATAATCTCATGGAATCCACTGTGGCCTATATGGACACCTCTGGCCGTGCCATCTGTATTGCCACAGACATGAGGACAGCCTGGCTCTGGGCAACAAAGTTTAACCCCGATGTCCAGGAACACATATTAGATCTATTGTTCGAGGGGGTTTGGGGGGAGGGGGGAGGGCCTTTTTCACTCCTCCACAGACGAAGAGCTGGACAAAAAGGAAAACGGCTCACAAACGGCCAAGTCTTTATCCATCTTGACAAAGGCCACGCCCAAATCGTACTCCTAATCTCAGCAGCGCTCCGACGGGGGTCGTACTTACGGAGGCTTCCAGGAGCATAGCTCCAGGCAGCTGTACCGCTCGCCATCTCAGAGCCAGCGCAAGCAGCATTGGGGTGTACAGGAACTCGGAGGAAGGCATCTTCTCCTCCTCCAACCCTATCATCAAACACCTTATGGGACTCGCAAGGCTCTACCTGCCCGTCAAGAGACTGCACCCTGTGTGGGACCTTAACATAGTATTGGGCGCTCTGGCGCACAAACGGTTCGAGCCTATGCCGTCTGTGGACCTCAGGCTGGTTACCATCAAGACGGCCTTACTTGTCGGCCTCTCCTCTGCTCGTAGAGTCAGAGAAATCCAGGCGCTGGTCACCTCGGAACCATATACTACCTTTCACAAGGACAAAGTAGTCCTGTGGACACACCCGACATTTTTGCCCAATATCCCGTCTGTTTTCCACTTGACCGAGGAAATAGTGCTTCCTATGTTTTGTCCCGATCCCAAGGACGAAGCACAGAGTGCTGCACTGCCTGGATGTCAGGCGTGCCCTTAAGGTCTACTCGGACTGGACCAAGGGCTAGCGCAAATCGGACGCCCTGTTTGTCACTTTCGGAGGCTCAGGACCTGGCTATCGGGCCTCCATATTCCACTGGATGTTCTCTATCATCAAGGAAGCCTATGAGCAGCCCTCCAGATAAGTTGCGTATGTGCCTTTTTACACATGTAATAGTAACCAATACGGATGATTTTATTTTCTACTGCGTACCGTTTATGCTTTATTCATTTAAAAAACGTACTGCCACCACTAGATGGCACTATAGCTTGTCTCTTATCAGCAGCATAAAATGTGTTCATACCCATACCGTCTAATAGCTTAATATGCTTAAAAGTAAAGTTTACTTCAATGTCTTTAGTTGAATGTTCTTTAACCATACATAACAACATGGAGGTTTGTAACGAATCTCCAAACCTAAGTGAGTTTATGGCAGAACATCTTTTTTTGTGTGTTTTTAAAGCGTTGAAAATAAAATGGGTAAATCAGAATTTTTTTGCCTTTTGCATCTTATAGTTTTCCTTTCAGGATGTGGAAAATAGATAGTGATGTTATTTTGGCCCAACATGCTGCTATAAAGCTTTGCATGTTGTCATGATGCTTTTCTATGCAATTTGTTTATTTTGCAAGTAAACTCTATAGGACAGTGTTACATTTTTGTTCCAAGTAAAACGAGGAAGAAGGTGGCTGTGCCCAAATTTAAAGAGTGGGTTAAAATCAAAGCTTTGCTGTTAAGCGTAAGTGTGTGATCCTGGGCAAATAATGTAATCTCACCCTGACTTCAATTGCAAAAATTTGTGCTTATAAGTGATTAAGTTTACACCCTTACAGTAGTACCGTTTTAATAAGTGTAGGGACACATTGGTGTATCCAGGTGCTCCTCTGCTAGTGGCTCGAATACTGCTGCATAGAATTGCATTATTGCGGCACTGGCCCTCCCCAGTCTAGTAACACAAGATTTGACAGGCAGACAGTCTTGCCAGCCAGTCAGTGCACCAGAGATTCTACCATAGCGGACTGTGGTAGAACCAACATTACATTTTCTCCCCTGTTGCTCCCAGCCACTGAAGTTGCTTGGGCCATCCAGAGTACTGCCCCACAATCTGCAATGTCCTGTTTTGCTATGATATTGAGTCTTTCATTGCACACCATCTGCCATTTTCACACTTTCTAGGACATTCAGGATCTGCAAGAATTGGGTGTTTTAGACTCAAAGGAGAGAGCCGTTAACTGATTGGAACATTGAGCTGTTCTAGAATAGCCTTATTACAATGGTTAATGAAGTTAGATGCCCCTACACAGTCTCTGAAGTTAGTGCCTCTCCCAACATTTGAAGGGTTAGCCCACGCCTACATTTTAGCCTAGGTGCACCCCTGGATGTGCGCACTTTCATTTTGTTAGGCAGAGGTGAGGAAAGCCTTTCCCTGAAACTGGCAACGTTAAAGTTTTACTGTTTGTTTAGAAAGCTGTACTTGAACAAACACTGTAAAACGTTAAAGCTGTTACTTTCAAGAAAGTCCTCCATCACCTATGCATATTGCGCTTAAAATATACTAATCGATAGATGGTCCCCACACCAGACCATGGGGGGAGGTGGGTTGAACAGTGGGGGCAGAGCCTCAAAGTTTGCCCTGCCTATTTTCTGAAGTGGCCCCTCCCATCACAACTTAATTCCCCCGCCCCTTGAAATGTAGGTTTTGTTGCGCCCCTGCATTGGAGGGAGGTCAGGTAGGTCGACTCACGCTCACAAGCCACCAGTCACCCCCACTGCTCACCATCACAGTGCTGAAATAAAGGGGCGGTAGCCAACACATCTCCAATAATTCCTTCACTTGCTGCACCCTGGCCCGTTGCAAACCTGCTCTGTAATTTATAAAGTTATGTAGTAAGACGTGCGCTTGCTGTTGTGCAATATGACGAGGGATGGGGTGTTACCCCATGCAGGGATGAACGGTACCATTACCCTGCACGAGAGATGCGGGGCAGCCCGGGAGCTGAATATATTTGCCATTAGCACATGCAGGGAGGCCATGTGCCCTTGGCACATGCAGAAAAGAGATGCTCAGTTAGCATGTGCAGAGATGTGCTGCTGCCTGTGTACAAAGGTTCTGCCAATAACATGTGGAAAGGGAGTAGGTGTTCTTACATAGTGCTTTTAGCCAAATTCCTTCAGCCTTTAAGCACTGTCGTAACAGTTATTATCCCATTTCGAATGGTACTTCATTTATTACAGCAGAATGCCATGGGAGCACTGTTGGGCATTGTGGTGGGGGCTGGCAAGGACATGTTCGAGTCAGGCTGAATAAGGATTTATTCATTTCCAGCACTGATAGTAGCTTGTGTGAATTGCATTTCTTGTAAGAAAGAAGCGGCGACTCTGCGGTCTTCCCTCTGCGCCACACCCATCAAGGCTGCGTCAGCCTTCCCAAGTTCCAATTAGGCGGAAGTGCAGGCCGCCCTCCTGCCCGGTAGCTTTCCACCCTTTCTTTGGATGAAACGTTGGCATGTGCTTTGCCAACATTAGCCTGTGCAGAAGGGAGCATTGCCGTTAAAATTGGCAGAGAGATGTGCTATTATAGCATGGGCAGAGGAGATGCTACATTAGCACTTGCAGAGAAGAAATGTCCTCTAGTAAAGATGTCATTTGCACGTGCCAAGAAGAGATGTGCCATTAGTATGGAACAGAAGTGCAATTAGCATGCATAGCCGAGATGTGCTGTTAGCATGTGCAGAGACGGGTTGTGGAGTTTGCACATGCTAACTGCATATCCCGTCACTCCACAGATGTGTATTTAGTGCACGCAGGGATGGGATGTGCAGTTGGCATGTGCAGAGAAGTTATGTCCCATTACCAGGTGCGTGGTGAAGGCCTGTCGTTGGCATGCACATCTCCTCTGTCCACATGCGTGCAGTTAGCACGCATGTAATGAGAGCCTGTTCCACTAGAATGTGCGCAGAGAAGATGCACCATTAGCAGACAAGAAGAGATGTGCCAATAGCATGCGCAGAGAAGAGATTTGAGGTCACTATGGGTAGAGATATGTCCTGTCAACGTGTGCAAATATCAGGCTGGCTAAACAGAACGTGTTCTATCAATCTGTAAAAACGATGTCTGCCATTAGCATATGCATAGAGGTGTTGTCATGATCTCTGCTTCCAAAAGATCAGGACCTGCCCGACTCCCTTGGAAGCAGACCCATAACCCCGGTTCCGAGTGCCAGCCAGTCCCAATTGGGACCTTTTGGACCCTGTCCTGGCGCCAGTGGCACCAGGCTCATAAAGATGCCCAGTCCCAGCGCTGGAAGCGCCGGGCTCATAATGCTTGGGTGGACTTACCTGCAGCAGACCATGCTGCTTACTTACCTGCCAGTTGAACCCCTGATCCTCTTCTGTTTGGGACTACTTTTCCTGTTGGGTGGGGCAGGAGCCACTCCCTAGGTTCAGAACACTGGAACTCTTCTGGAAAGCAGGAACTCTTTTCTTACCTAGGCGTGGCTGTGGAAGGAGACACCTAAGCACTACAGGAGGCTATTTAAACCACACCCGATGGATGAATCTTGCTTTGTGTTATTCTGCATTCTCTGCAGCAGAACGCTCATCGTGTCTTCTGCTTCTGATCCTGGGCCTAAGGGAACAAAGGCTTACCATCCTGGAATCCAGTCTTCAGCAGCACCTGTAAAGACAAAGAAAGAACAGGTTAGCACTACGGTCTTCAGTGGCAGCGCATCTCTTACCTGGTCCATCGGCTGTCACCAACGCCTCGCGCTGCATTCCGGCATCTGAAAGACAAAGGCTTACCTACTCTTCGCATGCTCCGGAGGTCTTCGCACTGCATTCCGGCATCTGAAAGACAAAAGCTTACCAGCTCTTCGCACGCTCCGGAGTCCTTCGGCGCTGCATCCCGCATCTGAAAGACAAAAGAAGGTGCGTTTAAAGACATTGGGCAACTTTATTACTCACCTGCCATTACTCTTTCCCACGCCGAATCCAGTGGGTATTCCAGTACCCTTCAGCTTCTCTAAAGCTCCGAACTTGTACCTGCAAGAAAAAAGGGACAGTTAGTGCGCATCGTGAAGCAGGCTACAAGCGCTTACTTACGTGCTTCCAGGCGCTTCTATTCCTCACGCGGGTTCGATCCTCAACTCTCATCAGCCCGCCATCCGCCATCGCCGGAACCCTGCAAAACAAGAGATATCATTACAAAAGACTTTTAAGACATTTGAAGTGCCCAGAACTTACCGTTCGTGCAGTTAACGACGGACAGCAGTCCTCTGAGGTCAAGAGGCCTGCACCCTTATCCAGTGAAGAAACTGGTTACGGCACCCTGCCCCGAGGCAGATGGAGAGCTCGGCGTTCACTTACCTAAGGTGAGGGCGTTAACCTTTGGGGATCTACAGGAGAAGCGAAAGGGAAGAGGAGAGAGGCACCCAATAACCCCAGTTCATTAATCCCATATTTTCTATCTGCAGACATCTTACTCTTCGAGTCAGACATACAGTGTACAGAGGTCCAGCCCAAAGAGCCAACCGTATGTTACACATCACCTTTGAAGATACGGCATTCACCCAGTCAAGACCGGCGCCTCTGCGGGAATCAGGTGAGCGTTACAGGTGTGCTGTTAGCATGCGCACAGTGTAAAGGTGCAATTTATACATGCAAATGACACAAATTTGCTCTTCAAGTGCTAACAGCACATCTCTGAAAATGCTGAAAGGAGATGTGCCTTTACCATGTACACAGATGTGTCGGAGGAGATGTGTAGCTAGCATGTTCAGGGAGGATATATGCCATTATCAAGTGGAGTGATGTGCTGTTACTATGTGCTCAGATGGGATGTGCCGTACGGGTATGATTTTACGTATGCATTGGGTATGTGTTGGATACGTTTTACTCTCTTGCAGAGGAGAAAACTCATTTTTACTCAATTGAAATTGCATTTACTCTCTAATTTGAAAAATCATGCGTAAAATACTCCCACCTCAAAATCTTATCTGGAGCACTGCGTATGAAGGCAGCACAAACCGCTTCTGGCCAACATTCATGCCAATGCAGTCAGGGCCAAGGCAACGGCCATCGCTTTCTAGCGCCATATCCCTTGGCAAGTCATAAGCAGGGCGGCCACTTGGGCCTCTCCCTCGGCTTTCTGCAAGCATTACTGTTTGGATGCAGACTCTAGATCTGATGCGGATTTCAGACAGGCGGTTCTCAGGAATCTATTTACTTAAGGAGGGTCTCCTCTCTTCCCTGGGGCTTCAATTAGTTGTAATAGCCCATACAGTATGGAGGAAAGGGGACGGGGCGCAAGAGTAATTATAAGTTGCTCACTGTAGTGAGTAACATACCCTTAGTTCATAGTCCCCTTTCCTCCATACGTCCCACCAACCGCCCCACCCCCTAATAATACTGGTGTCATTAGGCAAGGTTAAACCTATTGTGACACCTCAATGGGACTGAGGGTTGGCGCCGGAGGGCGGAGTCAGGGCAGCGCATGCTCCCTGAGCCGCACCCCTACACGCGCCTCTAAATTTAAAGGGGAAGAAGGTTTTTAATGGTGAAAGTTTCCATCTCCCGTCCCTTGGAAGGGATGCCCATACAGTATGGAGGAAAGGGGACTATGGACTAAGTACGTTAGTCACTACAATGAGTAACTTGTAATTTCTACTAAATGTAGCTGTGGAAATTTCTGTCCCCTTTTATTTGAAATGTAGTACATGAATTTTAATTTCCCCACTGTATTCAATGTATTGCACAACTTCATTTTCCAAAGTATTGGGTGATTTTTCCCAAATATATTTTCCTACGTGTCCCCTGCACTTCGTGTGTGGGGGGCTGTGGACCGAAGCCATAATCCCTCCAAAGAACCATTTCTATCTGTTCAGCTGCAGCCTGAAACCCCTTTCAACTCTTCCTCCCACTCGCCCCAACCTATAATTCATCTCCCCTTTGTCTTGACATGAAGCCTCTCTGAACCCTGCAAAACCAGTTCCATTTGTGTTCTTAATGGGTGGGGTGCTCGGAAAGCAACTTGTCCACACAATTTAATTCTCCTGTGTCACCAAGCTAGTCCCTATTCCGGGAACCTCCTCCATTACCTAGTCCAACAAGTAACCTCCCCTTTGGCCCTAACTGCCTTGCACTATATAATTTCATCTCCACATACCCTACAATTTAACATCTCCTCAAACTGCCAACTCACCTGACCTGAAAATCGCACAGAATACCTGAAGGTGTGTCCCCCACTCTGATATGACATTTATAACGCTCCTATACACAAGTGTTTCAAAGGCGCAATGCGGCAAGTGAGGTGAAACAAAGGGAGGGCCAAGACAATGATCTTACTTTGCCAAGTGACATTGAGATTGCGTAAGTGCAGGGGGGAGGGAAAAGTGCCAGGGGAGAGGGAGGAAGGGCAAGTGCAGGACACAGTATCAAAAACAAGTAGTGCGGCCAGCAGGTGGCAGTGCAAGGGTTAAGTCCAGACAGCAAGTGTTAAGTGCAGGTAAAGGGACTGTAGGGTTGCAGCTACAGACCCAAGTGCAAGGGTTGCCCAGAAGCCGTGTAGGTGTGCAACTGGGCGGGCAGGGACCTGGGCCGAAGTGCAGAGGGTAGCCAGGTGACCAGTGCAATATCAGACTGGAGATCAGCAAGGAAAAGAGAAGGCAGAAGCAAAGAGGAAAGTCTTGAAATGCTTCCGGAACCTGAGGTGGTTTGGCTTAAGTTTCAGAGAGGCAGGGAGGCTGTTCAGAGGGAGACGCCTGCAGAAGAGAGATCTGCCCCAGACTCGCTGCTTGGAGAAGCGCCTGACCTTCAAGGAGTTGGAGGAGTGAAGAGCTTGAGTAAGAAGATATTTCCCAAGAGAGTTGGTGTTATTGCGGTCCAAGGCCCCAGAAGGCCTTGTGGGCAATGCAAAGGTCTTGAACTTGATCCTTGCAGCCACTGGAAGCCAATGGAGAGATTTCAGGGCTGGAGAGATCCGATCCCTGGGCTTGAGGCCAAGGACAAGTCTTGCAGTGCTGTTCTGGATGAGTTGTAGAGGACGGAGAGTAGAGGCAGGAAGATTAAAAAGAGGCTGTTGCAGTAGTCCAGCCTATAGAGAACCAGAGCTCAGGCGACAGCTTCTGGAGGAAGGAGAGGAAAGGAAGAATACCTCTGAGGAGGTGCAATTGGTAGTTTGACTTCTTAGAGGCGTCAGAGATGAGAGGAGAGTGTGGCGTTGAAGATGACCCAGAGGTTCTTACCCTCACAGGTGGGAGCAGGAAGAGGGCCAAGGGAGGCCGGCCAGAGAGTTGCAGGAAAAGAAGGTGCAGGTGTGCCAATGAGGAGGATCTCTTACTGGCATTCAGGCAGAGATCATTTGCAGCACACCACTCCTGGATTGCAGACAGACTATCCGGGATGAGTGAAGAGGTGGCATAGGGGAGCTTGAAAAAGAGAGGAGTGCCATCTGCACAGCACTAAAAGTTGGAGCAGAGAGCAGCAGTGCAGTGGGTGAGAGGTGCCATGTATTGGTTGAACAACCAGGGAGAAAGGTTCGACCCTTGGGGACCACCACAGGTAGAGAGATCTCCCCTAGAAACGACCCTGGTAAAACTTGCCCAAACACTTGCCTGGGTGAGAGGCCGCCCCTGCAGTGGGATGGACCAACAGCCTTATATAGGCCTGTGGAGGGAGGACTCTGGCTCCCTTTTTTTTTTCTTTCCCTTGACTGCTGGTGTGGTGTGCTAACAGGGGTTGGGGGCCAAGGCTCTTCTGGCAGGTACTCTTCCCCCTGTCTGGCCCTATCATTCTCCCCTGGTTCCCTTCCTCACCAACCCTGCTCTATTTTTTTTCACCAGTGGGCCCCCTGTCCCAGCCTCTCATTTTCCCCCCTCACCATCTCTACCAGACCCCCCTTCCTTTTCTCCCTTAGTGTCCCTTCCCCCCTTTGCATCCAAGGGTACTCGCCAGGCCCCGGGTTCCAGATCAGTGGGTGTGCCTAGCTAGTCCAGTGTGTCAAAACTATCCTGCTGGCAATGAGTTTACTCCTCTTCCTATAAGAAAATCTGTTCCTGGTTTCTACAGACTTTGGTGCCTTCATTTTTTGTTACCACTTTTCAGTATAGCCTGCCTGTTACAAGAGGGGGGAAATACAAAGGGGGGGGGGGGAGTTCCAGTCCATCTGCATACACAACGTATCTTCACCGGGTCTGTTGACTCCCTGGTCCAAAACTGTGGCTCTGTCTGGAGTCTCCCTCACGACCTCCCCCATTTTGGCCTGACTCCCACTTCTACATAGGTATAGAACTGGCCCCTCCTCACGAGATAAACCAGAGTATTCATTCTAAATATCCCCAAAAAGGATTTAACTATGCCCCCTTTTCACCTGCATCCAGCAAACACATATGTCAATCACAAAGATTTCGAATGACAACCCTTCCGGAGGTAATCCCTCTCTTAAAACAGGAGGATTACATGGCAACGTTGAACATGAAAGATGCATACTTTCATATTGCAATTTGGCCAGCTGTGAGGTTTCAGTAATGCGAGGCAGACCACTGCCTCACTGTCCCTACTTTGCTGAGGAATTCCCTGTCTATTCTAAAAACTAAAGGAATACACTCTTGATAGCTGGCCCTCAATAAACAAACGCATAAGGAAAATGTATGGCAATTCAACATTACATAAACTATATCCACTTTTCCTAGATTACCTTTTAATGTCATGAGAGATTTCCCTTCCCCAGGATTCAAAGTCACTTTGGCAAATGTTCAATCAAAGAAAGAGTGTCTTAACTCAGTTAAAGTTTTAAAGTGAAAGTTCATAAACAAAGGTTCCACTGGCAACAAATCTCCTTCTGGGTGAAGTTATCCACTTTTCACTTCTACCAAAACAGCTCCAATGGTAACCCTGGCCACGATGCTATGTCACTCCCACAGCAAGATTTGCAACAGTACATAAGTAAATGCAATATCCACACAGTCACTGCAACAGTTCTTGCTCAACAGTTAGGATTCCTTGAATTTTATAGTTTCAACATTCAAAATGGTATATTTGTCAGAGTGACTTCTGCTGCTTCTACTTCAACAACTATATTTCTACTTGTTTTACCATGAGAACAGTCACCTTTGTCCCATAGTATTTCACCTTGGTTTTGACAACTGCAATGTAGCATCTACTGACAACCAGATATACCTCTTGAGTTTCAATACTTTGGACTACTGCCACTGCTTCAGTTTCAATGACTTTAGACACAGCTTGACAAGATAGATTTTCAAAGTACTTCAGACTCCTCAGGTAGGTTAGGCACTCTTCCTTTGGTTTGCTTTCTTCAAAGGGGCCTCTCGTCTAACTGCCACAATGACTACCTGTGTTTGCCTTCAAGACTCTTCTCTCTGGCCTCCAGTCTTGGGCATTACAGGTTGAACCTGCTTCAGAGTAGTCTTTACAAGCAGCCCGTTCCCCAACTTTCCTTGCCTTTCTCCCAGCAATCGCACCAACAATTACCCTTTGGTGCCACTCTCTCAGCTTCATGTAATAATTGTACACTTGGCCTTTTGTTGGATGTTGACTTCACAATGCAGCTGTATTACTCTAAACTCTGAGAAGGGGTCAGCTTCACAATTACTATGGGGTACATCTTGGCTTCGGCAATGCGTGTTCTCTTCAAGCATGTAATGCAATGAATGTCACTTTTATACAAACTATAGGGTTCAGTCTTTTGGTTGTTTTGGAGCTTTAAAGGTGGACATGAAATTGTATTCCCATAGAAGAAAAGGATAGAGTTCAGGTCTCCTCGGGGAATCGAAATAAGGCACACACGAGCTTTCTTTATTGTAGTTTTTCCATGATAAATATTGTAAATCTTGGATCGTTAAAGTTATGTTTGGAAATAGTCATATCAGCGTTCTGTCTCCTTAAGTAGGGACACACAACTACTCTTGGAACAGTAATAGTCTTTAAATAGTGGAACAGTTGATGTTAGTAGAATTAGCTTCTTACGCGAGCACAAAGCTTTTCACTTTATACATGTGTTACAATTCCATTGTTCAAAGGATTTTCAATACAGCAATCAACTTCTACTCTCTAAGTCTTATGTGAGTGGTTAAGAAGCTGGTTACTGTTACTTGCAAGGCTCATGCAATCTTTTAGAACGCTGTGCTTCGCTCGCCGGCGTCTGAAACACTTGCACTGTGGGTTTCAGTGCTTTGCCAACTTCGTCAATGACTTCTACTGCTTCTGGCTCGCGGGGGACCCGCACCCTTCTCCTGACCAGCTGTCCCCAGTCCGGCCACTCGTTTAGGGAGTTTCTTCTACTCCCGAGACCCTTGGCTTGTCAATTGATTCTGGTCTCAATCTCTGGGAGGCCAGCAGTTCGTCAGTCGCACCATTGGGCTCACGTTTGGAAAACCGTTCCTCCTGCACGTCTTCCGCAGCACAGCCTCTGCACTTCAGTTTGGGAGGACAGGACTCTCTCAGAACACGCAGGTGAAATGTGCTGTTTTCTACATTCCAGCATTCCTCTTGTTCTCCCACTTCTGCTTGGTGTGCCAGCCTTGTGCCTTCCTTCTGCTTCCACTGCTGCAGCCTGACCTCCAGCCATCGTTCCAGCGCATTCCACTTCTCCCTCCTGCCTGCACCAGAAGGGGCCTTTTATGTCTCCCCGGTTTCTTGAGGTGTGGGTTCTTAGGCTCAATTGCCGGACTACTACAATGTCTGTTTGACTTAATTGCCTGACTGTTAAAACTGCAAGACTCTTCTGTCCTCTTCCTCATCCAAGTCCTTCTAGAATTCTGGGACTTGTAGTTTCCTTCAACAAAGTTAGGTTTTTCAACATTTACTTTCAAGGGTAGATTTAATTCCCTTAAAGTTAAGAGATAGGCTATGAGAATTAGCTGGTATAGAGGAAGGTTGTTTGTCGAAGACAACATTTCTGTATTCCTTTACATGTTACCCGTGGGATTGAGGAAGGGGTTTGGTTTGAGATACCCCAAAAGATCTTTCTTTTGGTCAAGGTTGCTCCGATTTTACAACTTTAGGGTCCACAACCTTAGATACAATGAGGTTTAGGGGTATTCAAATGACAATGAGCCTTTACCTCTTAAGGTATCTTGTGAAGATTCCTCCTTCCAGAGGAAAAATACGGTCTTGTCCCTCAGACTCTCCTCACCACCCTCTTTACACCCACCCCAGGGTTGGGATCAGGAAGTGTCTGCCTTCCCTTAGCCACCAGGGAGGAGACTGTAGGCTTCTTCACATCGCACAGGAAATCTCCGGTTCAAAGTCGGAATGACTAATCACCATGTCTAGGTGCTTCCCATTCGCCATATCCTCAGCACCAAGGGTATTCACCTAGTCCTTGCATTAGAAGCAGCCCACCTGTGCAGACAGTCCATTGCAGTGTACCCTCATTTTGACGACTTGCTAATTACAGGAGAGACGCCACAAAGGTATCCGCAGAACACCCAAGAGATAATCTGCCTACTCTTCAGTCTAGGCTTCTCGGTTAATGAGAAAAAATCAAGTCTCGTTCCAAAATCAAACAAAACTGTTTTTCTTGGAGCTCAAATTCAAACTAATGTCACCTTGGTCTTTTTGGTTGGTTGGAGTTGAAACGATGGTGGTCCCCTGCTCAAACCCCAACAGTTAATGGGTGTGTATAATAGTACCTGCGTCCTGGCACATGGTTTGTCGGGGAACCAACACCCCAATGTTCCCTGTGGGTTGATTGCTGGCCGGTGTGACAAACCTTGCTTGGTGATGGCACTGCTGTTGGGTTGTTAACCAAGGTTGTGGCCTTAGATTGCATGGGTAGTTTGATATTCAAAATAATGGAGGAAAAGGACTCCCGACTCTTTAGTATCAATGAGGGTTTAATGTGAAAAAAGGCACAATGATCACAAGTCTAATAATTTGTGCTGGGTGCAGGTGACACAAAAGCCAACGTGCGTTTCGACTGTAGTCTTTATCAAGGCAGAGGTGGTGGTTGAGCCTGAATAGGAAGGGAGCGCCTGAAGGGCCTCCCCCAGTTTGTCGTCGATGGGCTGATTAGCCAATCTGGAATTGCGGGCACCTTAGTCTTTCCCTCACAATATGCTATTTCAAATTCCACATTATGTAGGTCTTCAGATAACTATACAAAAAGCCATGTGCCTTCTAGTGATGATGGCTTCCTGCATTTACCTAGTGCCTCCAGCCTGGCTGCTTATGTGTCCTTTGCAAGAGAGGCTGGTGAAACAATGGTCGCAAGCAAGCAGTCCGTGGGGTGATCTAGCGTTAATTTTGCAAAACCTGGTTCACTCTTTGCAGTGGTGGACAAGGAGAACATTGTGCAAGGAAAATCATTCACCACCCCGCAGTAGAGGCCACTCTTACCACAGACTCCTCATTGTCAGGGTGGGGAGCACATCTCAATCACACAGCTCTCAGCGAGTGGTCACAATTACTAAACCAGAAACTCATCAACCTTCTTGAATTGTTTGCAGTGTTCAAAGCGCTTCAAGCCTTTCAATATCCACTTCAGGAGAAAACGGCCCTAGTCCTTACAGACAGCCCTACAGCCATGTTTTACATAAACAAGCAAGGGAGAGCGCATTCTCCATTTCTGTCCAAACTAGCACAGAACATATGGAATTGAGTATTACAACGCAATATGTTCCTGCTGTCACAACACGTTCCAGAGCAACACAACTGCCTAGCCGATGTGTCCAGCAGAGACTTAGTTTCCATCAGAACACAAATGGCAATTGTACAGGAAATTCTGCAAGATTGTCCCCAGTTTGCGATGTTATCGGGCATAGATCTATTTGCAGCCCAGGACAACACACAATGCCCAAACTACGTGTCCTGGGACCCCCAAACGGGATCCAAGGGGGGAATGATCTGTGTATAAACTGGTCAGGGGGATTTGCTTATGCCCCCCCTCCCCCAGCGCCACTACTCTACAAGATTATCCACAAGATGCACCATGAACAAGTCAAACTCATTCTAATAGCTCCAATGTGGGCATGTCAATCCTAGTTCTCATCTACTCTCAATGTACCTTTGCTCACCAGTAAAACTTCCATGCCCATACAACATGCTGTTCGAACCAGTGGACTAACTTTGCAGAAAATGTAGGGGGGAGGGGGCACAGGGGTGGTGTGGAGGGAGGGTGGGTGGCAGCTCTTAGGGATTGTTTCGGCCAAATTGTTTGATAAAATGTGGTGGAATGGTAGATGTGACTGAATTTGGTCACCACCATTAGTTCGAATCCGAAGATACCGAACATGAAGAGCTGGAGTTGCGGGGGGTGTCACCCGCTTCCTCAGCATTGGTGGCAGGGGACCCAACAAAAAAAAGAAAAGAGGACCCTGCAGCGTCGGACCTGACCCACGTAAAATGGATGGATCTGAAGCTGAAAGTTACAGGAGAGGTGGCCGATGGAGAAAAGGTAAGTAGGGGGGGGGGGTTTATGGGTGTACTGGCAGTTTGTGGGGACATGGGTTTGTTTTTTTTGTACAGAGGTAAAAACGTATTTGCAGCGAAAATGACTACGGTCAATTTTGGGGTGATTTTGTACTGAGGTCAGAAAAACCTAAATCCCTGAGAGAGAACACTAGACTTCAACACCACAAGAGTCCATTGCTGATGCTCTGTTATAACACTGATAAAACTGGTGTCCTATCTTTAAAATTCATTTGAGCCCCCACACATCTCTAGCCGGCCTGCCATGCACCCAGTGATACAACATAACATTCACAAACTTAATTCCAATAGAACATACAAACAATGCATTATTTATCATTCCTTCAGACACAAATGTCAACACGCATATGCTTGCATACACTCTCACACACACACACAAATGCACCCAGCACCACCATTGACATACAGTGTGCACACAACATTTATATGTACATATACATTAACAAATGGAAACAGTGGCGCAACGTCCATTGAGCAGACCAGACTTTTATCACCCCCTGATCCCTGACATTTTGGGCTAAGTTGACTTGACCTAGCTGAACTGTAAAGCCATGGCCCAAAGGAACAGATTTACTGGCATGTCAGCAATTCCCTTGATTTTTTTTTTCCTTTCATTCAAAGGCAGAAACCGTCAGTTGATGCAGTGCAGTGGGGACCAAGTATACTTGGTATCAATTTTTAAATGCCATACATATCCAAACCTGGGTTGTGCACAGAACCTTATGTGTGTACATGCTGATAGATCTTTTCTACAAGATTCTGACTGATTAAAATTAAGGTATGTTTTCCTGTGTTCAAATGGCTCCACGCAGTGGAGTACTAAGCAGGAGAGGTGGTGGTGGGGGGGGCTCTTTTAAGAGCCAGACCGGGACATTTGTCATTGGGACACTTCTCCCGTTAGGCACATCAAAGAGGGCGCTCAACGGCAAAGGTGTCCCGTTGGCAGGCCAATGTGGCTGAGCAATTCCTAATCAGCATGCTCATTGTCCTGGCAGCAGGACACCTTACCCGTTCCGAATGGTAGAGGTGTACCGCTGCCAGGACAATGTCACAAGGAGCTCCGGGCATCAGAGGGTCCTCACATTGCTCTGTATCAACAGAACATTACAATGTGAGTGATTAGGCACTGATGGGAGGGAGGGAGAGAGGAGGGGTACTATTAGCAGGAACTTTTGTCCCTTTAGAAATGTGGATAGGGAGGGAGTGAGCAGAAGTGAGAAGGGTGCATAATGTTGCATGCTTTATGACATAATGACTATGGCTTTAAACCCCAAGGGGGATTTGTTAGGCTCACATTAATCTACATGATGCTATTGTGACTTTGCATGCAGAATGGGGGAGAATAAAACTAAAGCTATACTCGCATTGTTCAACATATTTCGAGGGGATTGGGTCCTCCGACGTATTCCATATCTATGACAGTAATCGCCATAGCTGTGCTGCTTCGGAAAAGCTTCAGCGTCTATCGATGACGTCGATACGCCGCCCTCTAGGACCTCCTCCAACGGCCGACGTCACTGGAGGATACAAGTAGGACGCACGAGGCCCGTAGCCTCAGTTCCGTTTTTTCCGCGAACCTGTTTGCTTTGGGAATCTCGGCGCGCCTCGACTCTTTGGAGTTTCTGTTGTTTCTTGGTTCTTCAAATCTGTTTGGTGTTTGCAAAGTACTTTCTTTGTGAAGTTGTCTACCTCGTCTTCCACACAGCGTTTGGGCTTTAAGAAGTGCGGGGACTGTGGGTCCAAGATGTCGGTTATGGACTTGCACGATGCCTGCCTCTGGTGTCTCGGGGAGGCCCATGACACGGATGACTGTGTCGACTGCCAGTCGCTCACGTCTAAAGCCTTGCGGGAGCGCAAGAAGTTATCGGTAGGTAAGGTGTCCAAGCCCCGAAGTCTAGGTCTGCAGGGCTTTCGAGGGGCGACTCGAGGGGCGACTCTCTGCGTCATCGTCGGAAGTCCAGTGGGTCTCGGTCCCGGAGTCGGTCTCGCCACTCCTCTGCCTCTTCGAGGCACTTCCGGAAGCGCCGTCATCGGTCACCTTCCCCATCCTCGGACTCCGCCCGTCGGCGGGTCGCTTACCCCACCAAGCATGTGATGCCGGAGGAATGGGCTTCCTTCGGGAAGAAAATGTTTGGCGATTCTCGAATCGCAGGGCACTGGTCCGTCCGCGCCTCCGAGTGGGGTCGGTCGTAATCAGCCGAGAGACGCCGCTCGCACGCCTTCGGGCTCGGGTGGTCGTCACGATTCATGGGAGAGGTCCCGCTCGGACAAGGGGAATCGTTCTCGTCGTGCCCGGTCCAGGTCCCGATCCTCGACGCACACGAGACCGTGTGAACCTGTTCTGTCTTCACGGAAGACATTGACGCCGGTGGCGCCGAGGTCGTCGCCGGCTTGCTGTCAAAGAAGTCGTTGATGCCATCGCCGTCCCAGCCGTCGAGGGACACGCTCGGGGCCCCGGCCTCGAGGACTGTCGGCGCTGTCGATGCTATCGACGCCGATTCACTCGCCGCCTTTCGAGGCTGTGTCGACGGGGGTACCCCATGGCTCGGTGGAACCCCCTAGAAAGGCTCTGGACAAGGTCAAGCATGGCTTTGGTTCACGTTCTCTGCCTTCTTACCGCCATCTGTAGTTTATTTCAGAGGTGGATGAGGGCTCTGATGATGGCATGGTGCCTGACACGGTGCCAGACGAGATTCTCTCGGCCATAGCCAATTTGAGGACCTGAGGCAGTCCCTGCATGATGCTAGTGGGCTGGACACCTCTCCGGAGGTGGAGTTTTGTAGGCCTGAGCCTGGCACTCATGCCGGATCCTCGTACCAGCGCCTTCTGTCAAGGGTCAGTGAGTACTTGGGATGGTCTGCTCCCCCGGGGGAGTTTGTTCAGGGTGACCTTACTCTTTGGAGCTGTGTTTCCTTGGCGGCTGAACATATTCCCGAAGGGGACGAACGGGATGGTTTCCTTGTCATGGTTCAGGATGGCAAGGATGCCATGTGTGAGGCCGTTCAGTCGGGTTTTGACATGGCAGATTGCGTCAGCCGGTCCATGGTGGCGAGCACCGTGATATGCAGGCTTGCGTGGTTGTGGAAGTCGGGGTTTGCTCCTGATGTGCAGGCCCGGCTCCTCAACATGCCCTTTGACAGGGAACATCGTTTTGGCAGCAAGGCTGACGAGAGCCTTGAGAGGTTGCAGACCTCAAAGGCTGCAGCGAAGTCGTTGGGCGCTGCAGTTCGCCAAACTCCGCCTTTTTCGTCCTAGGGGACAGCAATGGAGGGGAGGTTCCTTTCGTTATTACTCATCCTTTGGTAAAGCGAGAGGAGCTGCTAGTCAAAGGGGCCACCGTAGGAGTGCCAGAGGTGGAAAACAAGGTACTCGAGGTGCCAAGGCCGCTCGAGCTGTTGCCTCTTTGCATCAGGTAACGCTGCAGCTGCTTCAGCTCAGTCATGAGGCCATGTCCCATGGTTCGCCGGTTGGGGGAAGGCTGGCGCAGCATCTTGCAGAGTGGCGTGCCATTACTTCAGATGTGTGGGTTCTGGAGATCATAACCCACGGCTACTGTCTTCCTTTCCGGCAGAGGCTTCAAGACAATCCACCGGGGAATCTCTTTGAAGAGTCTGGATCCGCTCCTTGTGCAGGAAATTCAAACCCTGCTGGAGAAAGGCGCCATAGAACTGGTGCCTGTAGCAGAGAGGAACAAGGGATGTTATTCCCCTTATTTTTTTATTTCCAAGAAAGACGGGGGATTGAGACCCATCATGGACTTGGGCGGTTGGAACAAACTCCTCAGGAAGGACAAGTTCAAGATGGTTACTCTCAAGTCCTCCAGGCCCTTCAACTTCAGGACTGGTTGGTCTCTAGACCTCAAGGACGCTTATTTTCATGTGCCGATCCATCCAAAGCACAAGTACCTGAGGTTCGCGGTTGGCGACTCGCACTTTCAGTTTCAGGTCCTGCCGTTCGGATTGACCTCCGCCTTGAGGGTTTTCACCAAGCTTATGGTAGTGGTGGCAGCGCACCTCAGGAAAGGGGGGATTCACTGCTACCCCTACCTGGACGAATGGTTGATCAGGGCGCGCTCTCCCGAGCAAGTCCAGGATCATCTGTCGGTCGCCTGCCACTCCCTCCACAAGCTGGGCTTCTCCCTCAACTTGAAGTCCCATTTGACACCAACTCGGAGGCTCCAGTACATCGAAGCAGTGCTCGACACGTCCCCGGGGCAGTGTTTTCCTCCCCAGGTGAGGGCTCATCACATTCAGCAGATGGTGCACAAGTTTCAACTTGCCCAGAGTCTCCCAGCGTTCGAGTTCTTGAGACTGTTCGGCCTCATGGCATCCTGCATTCTTCTGGTGTCAGAGGCCAGGTTGCGGATGAGATCTTTGCAATGGGCACTCAAGCTCCAGTGTTCAGTCCTCCGGCAGGTTGTCGGACCCTGTTCAGGTGCCGTCCTCAGTCGCCCAGGACCTTCTGTGGTGGACTGACGAGGGCAATCTGATGGGGGGGCTCCATTTTGGCTGCTCTGGTCAGAGGTGACGATCGTGACGGACGCATCCCTCACGGGATGGGGAGCTCAAGATATGATTGTTTATTTATATAGCGCCAATACACCATGTGTTTCAAAGCGCTTCAAGGCAAGGAACAAGGGAAAATAGAACCACATTCTTACAGGCCATGAACAGTAAGGATGTGAAATTAACTATCTTACAAGAGCTAAGACATAGATAAGGAAGGGAGGGGGAGAGTGGGAAGGAAATGGAAACAGACAGGCGACTACCGTACTAAGCATGATGACATTTCTGGTAGAGCCGGAGAAAAACAAAAGGTGAGGGAGAGGGGTGCAGAAAGGGAGGGGTGGAACAAAACAAGCGACTATCATACTAGGCCTGATGACATTTCAGATAGTGCTGGAGGGGTGGTGGGGAGGAAAAAAAACATTAATGGGAGGGTGGAGGAAACAGACGAGGTTGCTATCATATTAGGTCCAGGGACAATTCTGATAGAGTAAGTGCATAGAAGAAAGTAAGGGGAGGAGATGGGAGAAGGGAAAGGAGGAGAGAAAAGAGAGTAAGCAGTCAAAAAGAGTGGAGAAGCAAGAGTGGAGAGTGAATACAATTGCAGAAGTCAGTAGTACATGCAAGCCAGGATACAAGATGAAGATGGGAACAGAATGATTCAGGGCCACCATGAGTACAAGATGCAAAGGAAGTCCAGCATGAGAGTTGAGAAAGAGTGATGCACCGTGAATTAAGTCCATAAAAGTCAAATCCAGCATTGGCCACAAGACAGTGATGGTGAAGGAAGGCACCAGGTGGGCGAGGCTTGCTAAGTGGTGAAAGAGCGGCAGGCAGGAAGGCACCAGGTGGGCGGGGCTTAGGCCAGGTGACCTAGATCCACTTGCACCTGCTCCCCCTCATGCCAACGATTTGACAGTCAGCGGTCGTTGGTCTCTGTCGGAGTCCAGACTCCATATCAATCTGTTGGAGCTGAGGGCCGTCAGGCTAGCCCTGAAGGCTTTTCTGCCGACTGTGCGAGGAAAGAATGTCCTGATCCTGACGGACAACACGGTGGCCATGCACTACCTCAAAAAAAGGGGGTGGGGGGCAGGGTCACTTCCTCTGTGCAGGGAGGTGATGCAGCTCTGGTTCTGGGCAATCCAGCAGGAAGTTTCGATCTCGGCAGTTCATCTGAGGAGACGAAAATGAGATGGCGGACGCTCTGAGCAGGCAGAGCACGATCTCTCATGAGTGGGAGTTGGTTCAGGAGATTCTCCTGGAGATCTTCGCCCTTTGGGGGATCCCTCAAGTGGATCTTTTCGCCTCCAGTGTCAACCGGAAGTGCGAGAGGTCCTGCTCGCGGGAATTTCCTCCAAACGGAGCCTTACGAGACACGTTCTTGGTGGAGTGGTCATTCCCACTGCTGTACGCGTTTCCCGCAGTCCCCGTCATCCCGCAAGTACTGCAGAGATTACGGAGGTTCGGTTCCCGGAGGATCCTCATTGCTCTGGCCTGGGCCCGGTGGACGTGGTACCCGGACCTTCTCGACTTGTCCATCTGCCCTCCACGTCGTCTTCCCTACCGAGACGATCTGCTCTCACGGGAGGGGGGGGTCAGGTTCTCCATCCAGAGGTCAGATCCCTCAACCTTCACGCTTAGTTTCTGAAAGGTTGAGGTATAAGGATTGGGACCTCCCTGAAGACGTGATGGAGGTGTTGCTCTCGGCCAGACAGCCCGCAACTAAGTCCCTGTACCGTTGCCGTAAGTTCTGCGACTGGTGCAGGGTTAAGAACGTGGATCCTTTTGCATGTGACATTCCCATGGTTCTGTCTTTTTTGCTTTCTTTGGCCCACAGGGGCCTTCAAGTGGGTACCATTAAAGGTTACCTGGCGGCGCTGTCCATATTTAAGCGCTTGTCTGAAGAGTGTTCCTATTTTAAAATTCCTTTAATTTCTCAGTTTCTGAAAGGGTTCACTATTTGTTCCCTCCGTCACCTTTCCAGGTGCCCGGTTTGGATTTGAAACTTGTTCTTAAGTTTCTGATGGGTGCTCCGTTTCAGCCTTTGCATTCATGCCCTTTGAGACTGTTAACTCTTAACTGTATTTTTAGTTGCGGTCACTTCCGCTCGCAGAGTGAGTGAGTTACAGGCACTTTCAGTTAAGCCACCCTTCACTGTGTTTCATAAGGAAAGGGTTGTCCTTGGAGTTCGTCCTTTTCTTCCGAAGGTGGTGTCGGAATTTCATTTAGGCCAGAAGGTTATTCTTCTGCCATTTTATCCTCCACATCCTGGTAAGGAGGAGAGGCTCCATAGGCTTGATCCTAGGAGAGAGTTAAGCTTTTATATTTCACGCATGTCCCAGGTCAGAGTGGACGATCAGCTCTTCATTGGTTACGCTGGAAAGCGTTTGGGACAAGCTGTGACAAAACAGACTGTCTCGCTGGATTATTTTGGCTATCTGAGTGTTACCGCTTGGCGGGTAAGGGCCCACCGGTCGGCTTATGGGCCCATTCTACCAGGGGTATGGCTGCCTCTACTGCCCTGCAGAGGGGTGTTCCTATTCGTAACATCTGTGATGCAGCCACCTGGTCTTCGGGTACATACTTTTGTATGTCACTACTCCCTCGATTCCATTCGGGGGCAGGATCAGGCCTTTGGCAAGGCGGTCCTTTACTCCGCAATTTGATTGGGCATGCTAAATTTCTGTTTTCTAAATTCTTTGCCCACCTCCTTGCATTGGTACTCATTTGGGAGTCTGTCATAGATATGGAATACATCGGAGGACCCAATCCCCTCGAATAACAAGTTACTCTCTTACCTGGTAACGTTATTTTGATGGGATGGTCCGACGACGTATTCCATATCGCTCCCTCCCTACAGAATTTCTTATGCGATTGCAGCTTACGTTTCCGCAGGCTACGGGCGTCGTGCGTCCTAGTTATAACATCCAGTGCCGTCGGAGGAGGTCCTCGAGGGCGGAGTATCGACATCATGGACGCAGACGCCGAAGATTTTCCGAAGCAGCACAACTGTGGTGATTACTGTCATAGATATGGAATACCTCGTCGGACCATCCTATAGAAAGAACGTTACCAGATGTGCTTTGCTTCTAAGGCATTGCTGTAAATTATTTAAGCACATGAAATTTAAAGCAAAACTTTAATAAATATCTATATAAACTAAACCTGAAAAGATGTACGCGGTCGCTTACATTGTCCACATCCCAGTTTCACTATTGAACCAAATGTGTGATCCTGAGCAAATCATGTAATCACATTGTGCCTTATCTGTAGCTCTGCAAGTGACTCTGATTCACTTCAAAGCTTATGTTAATGTATCATGGTATTATTTTGGAAAATCCTAATGACTACAGAGTTGCTCCACATATAACAAAAGTGCAATTTAGTCATTTTGCACCACAAAGTTATTTGTCACTTGGTTTATTTATGGCAACTTATTCTAAAGTCACTTCCATGGTGCCTCCCAAGTATCAAGGACTGATGATGCGCCCTGCAATGTCCTTTTCTGTGAGGTCACTTCTGTTGGTGCAATCCATAACATAATTAGGAAGTTTGCATGTATTTTGCCACAGAGGGCTTGGACAGAGCGCTAATAGATGAGTTACCTGCATCTGGAATGATCCTGCAGTTTTATTTTTGTTGTGTGTTAAAATGCCATCTTTCACTACCAAAAAAGTAGATTGGGGCAGGGGTGGGCTTTTTGGGGGCACCAATGAGACCATGTGGAATTCCACACACTGCATTTCGTTGCTCACCCTCACCCCCCCAAATCCCCCACTCTTGCAATGCTGGATACTCCCTTGCTTAGTTTGATAAGTGAAGCAGTTTTTGGTGGCATGTAACCTGAACCATGACACCATTTACTAATTTGCATCAAAAGTGTCTGCAAAACTTGAAATACTTTTTGGTGAAGATTATTTAGGCGGCAGGGGGAAAAGTTAAACAGGGCTCCTAAAACTGTGCTTTTAACACAAAATCCCATACGGTTCCTTCTGCGCACCTAGCACAAACACTGCTTAACAAAAGTTCACCATGTTTGGAAGGCGTATAGCACTCAAATTAATTTCACAGAATTTGCAGAGTACGACAGTTTTGGGTCACAAGTTTTCTCAGCTTGACACTTTCCACTCTACTTGGGGAGGGTGCACCTTCCGCCAACTTCATTTTGAAATTAGGATCGCGGTGCTTTAGTAGCATCTGAAAAGTGGCAAGACTAATTTTAGAGGCGTGACGGAGGTGTGGCTTGCCACAGAGAGAGAATCATTTGTTATTGTTAGTGTCTTCATACCTGGGGTCTTATTGTGTACTGTGAGCTCTGGTCACATTGTCCAAATGTGACACATGCCCTCCCTAAGGACAGCCCGCATCCCAGCCCCCCAACAAACATACACAATTAAAAATGATATACCTCTGCTCTGCCTTCAAATGCCGGTCTCATGTTACACCAACCTAACCTCTTTGCACTCACGCACCTCCAGACAGAAACCAGCAAGCTGAATGAGCTTCCTAGTTCCTGTCTGTATGTCGCATGAACACAAAGCCGGAAAGCGATTCTCTGCGCCGCAGCCCCTGGAAGTGCTGCTGCTAGCGTGGAAGCACAGGCGCTAGGCCCTGCAACACCCAGTTCAGCACCCTGGCTGTTTACTTTGTCAGGCCAGCCAGGGTGAGGGACTGAGCCATGCAGGGCATCCCGGCCCTGAATGTGTTGCAGCACAGCTGCCAGGCATCTCAGCATTATGCAATGAGGCAGCGCAAGCCTTGCTGGGCACCCCAGTCGGGTTTGCACTGTCAAATTACATAATTGATGATTGTGGCCCCCCCTGCCCTCCCTCAAAGTTGGGGGGTGGGGGGACAAAAAGGCATGCCATCGAAGTTGGGGCGGGGGGACAAAACCCTCTGTCCCCCACCGTTATAATCACGTCCATTGTTCCAACATCCGGGGACAGTTTATCATCCATGCCCTCAAACACTGAACCGGTCAGCTTGGCTCCTGAAGTCAGAGTTTGGTCATTTAAACTTACCACAAAGATGTATGAACTTCTCCAGCATGGGGTCTGGCATGGATTCACATGCTCATGAATATTCCCCGTTGTCAGGCTGGGAATCCTCGGTAAAGAAAAAATCAGTATCAGTTTCGTTTCTGATCTGTCTTTCGTAGTAGTAACCAATCACTGATCTCTGCGTCATACTGACCACAGCCAATGACTGCCCTCTACCCAAGCCCCGCCTCTGGCAGCCATCTTCAGATTTTTACCGCACGTTCAAGTGTTGGGAGTCCTCGTGCTTAGCTCTCGAGCTTTTACTGCATGTTTCGCTCTTTTTCAGGTGAATTTTCACATTTTTTCGGATAATCGAGCCTCAAGCTCCACCGTTTCTACTCCCGTTAACGGCTACCCGTTGCGGGATTTTCCTACGCCCCTCAAGGGTGAAGATTTCGTCGAATCAACTTCTTGGAGGATTCCAGAAGATTCGCGGCCTACTTCGAGATGGCCCAGGATGCGAGTTTGTCGCCCGGACCCAAGCTGTTTCGCAGCTGCCCTGGATGCGGGCTGCAGAATGTGTTTAAGGAAGACGAACATTCGCGATGCCTCTGTCTTCATGGGGACAAGACTCATGTAGAGAAGGACTGCCAGTTCTGCAAGAACTTGTCGGAGCGGACCATGAGGGACCGTCGATCCCGTCTCGCCAGCTGGTTGGAGAAGGGCTCAATGGGTGAGAAGAAGAAAGGGTCTGAGCGGGCTTCTAAGTCCTGTGCGGGCGCCCCGGCGACGGGGGCCCAACACCAGGCCAAGCGCCCCGAGTCCGCTGGCTCCGGGAGCGCCGAAAGGTCGGGCTCTTCGGTCGCCAGGCAGGGCGCACCTTCCCCGGCACCGTCAACCACGAGCCAGCGCTCCGGTTCGGGGAAGAGGAAGTCCGAGACCCTGGGTAAGCTTCGGGAGAAGCCCCGTCCGATCTCGGAAGAGGGGGAGCGAGGCGTCGCCCCTCCCCCGAAGGAGAAGGCCCGGGACGCACCTAAGGTGGTGTAGGCCCCTACCCAGCAGGCAAAGGCCTCTATCGAGGCGATCGCGGCGACTCTGGCCAAGCCGACAGAGACCCCGCCAGCGGAGACTGCCTCCGGGACTAGAGTTTCCCTGCCGCCAAGGAGGGAATCCTCTTTTCAGCCCATCGTCGTGGCCGCCATGATGGAAGAAGCGAGGGGGGGGCACGGTAGCCTCCTCGAGCTCTGAGTCAGCCTCGGAGGAGGAACTGACCGAGGCCGTGAGGAACCTCGAAGTCCAATTCGAGAAGGTTCGATCCCGTAAGGAAGATCCTTGGGAGATAACCGAGGAAGACAATGGCGAGGAAGAGCAGCCTTCCCTTCCGGCGCGGCCGGAACCTAGGCGTAAGGATGGCTCAGTGGCCATTTTGTCTGCGATCCAGTCCTTATGCTCTAAGATAAGGACGAGATTCCCAAGGCCCAGGCCGGAGGACCCGTAGCCTGGCCCGTCGGGAAGTCCTCAGAACAAACGACGGAGGACCCAACCCTCTCCTCTGCTCGCCCCCGTAAGGCCTACAGTTCCCTCCTCATCCTCCCAGGAGTCGGGAGATGACGGTGCGTTGGGCTCGACGACAGGTTCTGAGGGCGACGGTGACGGAACGGGTCTACCGTCTCCCGTTGCACGGGCCTCGCCGCCCGACGAGATTGGCTCATTCCACGCCATGATCGCCAGGGCGTCAATTGTTCCAGCTCTGCCCGGAGGAGCAGAAAAAGGAAGGTTTCCTCTATCAGCGCCGGGAGGCCAAGAGGAAGACTGTCATCGCGGTGCCTCTAATCGATGACATGTGGGAGGAGGGCCTGTCGGTTCTCAAAAACCCCTCCACGGCACCAGCCAAACGGGACCGGTACGAGAAGAAGTACCGGGTCCCTGAAACCGCTTCCCTGTGCCTCAGGGCCCAGCCAACGCCAGACTCGGTCGTCTCGGCGGCGGCGAAGAAGAAAGCGGCGGGTTCAGGAGCCTCGACGTCAAATTCCCTGCCGGACGGCGAGGGAAAGAAGTTGGATGCCATAGGGCGGCTGGTCATTTCGTCGGCGGCAACGACGATCAAAGCGGCCAACGCCCTGGCGATCGTGGCCCGTTACGACAGGGAGCTCTGGTTTAAGCTGGCCCCCATATTGGACTTCCTGCCGGATGACAAGAGGTCCGAGGCCCTGGAAATACTGCAAGAGGGCGTCGGGCCACACCATAACGGTGGCAACCGATATTGCCGATACCGGGTTCCGCCAGCTGGGCAACGGTGTTTGCCTACGACGACGGGGTTGGCTCCGGGCGACCGACTTCCGTCAGGACGTCCAGACCAGGGTGTTGGACATGCCGTTCGACGGCAGCAACTTGTTCGGGAAGGCGGTGGACGAATCCCTCCAAGCCATAAAAACGGACAAGGAGACGGCCCGTGCCCTAGGAGCCCTTCAGCAACGACGGCCCTTTCAGAGCTCCGGAGGCAGACAGGGTGCCTCCAAGGGATCCAGCGGTGGCTCGTCCTACTGCCAGGCGGCACGCTCCTCGTCTCAGGAGGCCTACAGGGGTCGCGGCAAGCAGGGAGCGCCTCGCCGCCGTCGGCAAGGTGGCCAGGGCGGCAAGGCCACCACCTCCAAGCAGGACTGAACCGAAGCACCCCGGTGGGAGGCCTGCTGACGAATTTCGTCGGCGTGTTGAAGTCCATCTCCACCGACCGTTGGGTGCTGGACACCCTGGCAAGAGGACACTCTATCGAATTCCTGAAGAAGTGCCCTCACGTTCCACCTGTGGCCAGGAAGGAAAATCACGTCCCGCAACTGCTGTTGGAAGTACGGCGATGCTCAGGAAAGGCGCCATCGAGCTTGTCCCGAAGAGGCTCCGGGGCTCCGGGGTGTACTCAAGGTACTTCCTCGTCAGGAAGAAGACGGGCGGCTGGCGCCCCATCCTGGACCTTCGTCGTTTGAACAAATACATCAGATCACGAAAGTTCAGGATGGTGACCCTCCAGCACGTACTGGGACAGCTGGAGGAAGGCGACTTTCTATCGTCGTTGGACCTGGAGGATGCATACTTCCACGTTCCCATCCTCAAAAGTCACCGAAAGTTCCTCAGGTTTGTCGTCCAGGGACGCCACTACCAATTCAGAGCACTGCCGTTCGGATTGAAGTCGGCCCCCAGGGTCTTTACCAAGTGCCTAGCACCTGTGGCGGCGCGGCTGCGCCTGCAGGGGATTCACGTCTACCCCTACCTGGACGACTGGCTCATCCGCTCAAGGACGAGGGAACTCGCCGTCGAACACACTGCGAGGACCGTCCAGCTACTCACAGACCTGGGATTCGCCATAAACTACCCAAAGTCCCACCTGGTGCCGTCGCAGGTGGCCCTGTTTCTGGGAGCGAAGCTCGATACAGTGAGGCGCCTGGCGGCCCCGTCGGAAGAACGGACAAAGACCATTCTAGGCAAAGTGCAGCGCCTGCTAGCCACGGACGTGGCCAGGGTGAGGTCCATCAAGTCCCTCCTGGGGATGATGTCCTCTTGCATCTACATGGTGCGCCTCTGCAGACTACGGATGCGCCCTCTTCAAGAATTTCTCGACGCCCGTTGGATGCAGGCGACAGGCACCTTCGAAGACAGGGTCCCCCTCAACGAGGTGTTCCGGCGGGCGATTCAGTGGTGGGGCGTTCGAGCGCACCTCACGGCGGGCAAGGACTTTCAGATGCCGGCGTACCAGAGACGGTGACGACAGACGCCTCCCTGGAAGGTTGGGGCGCCCACACCGGAGATCTCCACGCAAGAGGCCTCTGGCTCCCGGAGGAGAGGCTCCTGCACATCAACGTCCTGGAACTCCGAGCCGTGTTCTAGGCTCTCAAATGGTTCCTCCCGTCGCTCAAGGGCAAGATGGTGTGGATCTTCACGGACAACACCACGACAATGTTTTACATACGGAAGCAGGGAGGCACCAGATCCCCAGCCCTATCCAAGGCGGCACAGGATCTGTGGCACTGGGCGGTCGCCCAGGGGATGTTCCTGGTTGCCTTCCACCTGGCAGGAGAAAGCAACACCATCGCCGACTCGCTCAGCAGGGAGCTGCGCGCGTGTCACGAGTGGGAACTGCGCCAGGATCAGGTGGATCAACTCTTCCGACAATGGGGCAAACCCCAAATCGACCTGTTCGCAACAGCGACGAACTCGAAGTGCAAGAGGTTCGCCAGTAGGTTTCCCCAGCCGAGAAGCATGGGCGATGCGTTCTCGTTCCCCTGGGACGGCCTATACCTGTATGCGTTCCCTCCGTTGCCGTTGCTGCTTCGACTCATCAGCCAGCTCAAGAGGTCCCGGTGCAGGATGATCCTCGTCGCACCGGCGTGGCCGAGGCAGATCTGGTTCCCGGACCTTCTGGACTTGTCAACGTCCCCTCTCATCAAGCTGTCGGCGGACGCGGACCTTCTCTCCAGAGAAGGAGGCGCCATCTTCCACCACGACCCGGCGTCGCTGAACCTGCAGGCTTGGCTCCTGCAGCGCTAGAGTTTGGAGGCTACGATATACCTGCCGATTGCAGAGAGGTTCTTGCAAAGGCCAGGGCGTCCTCGACTCTCAAATGCTACGGTCATAAGTGGAAGAGGTTCTCTATCTGGTGCCGAGCACAGATCAACCCCCTACGGATTACGGCCCCTCAAGTGCTGCCGTACCTGCTATCGCTGGCAAAGGCTGGGCTAGCCCATGTCTCCATTAAGATTCATCTGGCGGCGATCTCCAGATATACCAGAACCACAGGACGGACGTCCCTGTGGTCCCATCGACTGGTAAAAGAGTTTATGAAAGGACTGTTACGGTCGTTCCCGCCGGTGAAGGCCCCGGCCCCGGCGTGGGAACTTAACGTGGTGCTGACCAGGCTCATGGGGCCCCCATTCGAGCTGATGCACTCCGCACCGATGAAGTTTGTGTCGTGGAAGACTGCATTTCTGGTGGCCATTACCTCCGCACGGCGAGTGGGAGAGATCCAGGCCCTATCCTGCAAAGCACCGTACTTGACTTTCCATGCCTCGAGGGTGGTGCTTAGGACGCACCCCTCCTTTATGCCCGAGGTGCCGTCGGACTTCCATCTTAACAAGCCCTTGGTGTTACCTGTTTTCTTCCCGTCTCCTTCGTCGCCGGCCGAGAGGACTTTGCACTCGCTGGATGTGGCTAGAGCGCTGAAGTTCTACGTGGACCGCACGAAGAGTTTCCGGAGGACATCACAGCTGTTCGTGAACTTTGGACCTGTGAATCAAGGGAAGGCTCTCTCAAAGTCTTCTATTTCCAGATGGCTCTCCGGCTGCATCATGCACTGCCACCGGTTGGCTAACTGACCGCTGCAGGCCGTCCGAGAGCCCATTCGACCAGAGTGATCGCTGCTACTATGACGTTCTTATCTGGTGTGCCCCTGCTGGACATCTGCAGGGCTGCTACGTGGAGGTCGACGCATACCTTCACGAGATTCTACTGAGTCGATCGGGATTCCAGGGAGGAGTCCAGGGTCGGGCAAGCAGTGCTGCGAAACCTGTTCGCTTAAGGTGAGCCTGGTGAGGAGTTAAGAGATGCTTAATGTTGATTTTTTTTGTATTGCTTAATGTTGAGCCTTTTGCCACCCCCCGTGGTTGTGCATGTGTGTACTGCTATTTATTCTTATATTCATGAGCATGTGAATCCATGCCAGACCCCATGCTGGAGAAGGAACAAGTTACTTACCTGTAACTGTTGTTCTCCAGCATGGGTCTGGCATGGATTCACATGCGAACCCTCCCGCCTACCCCTCTGCGGCTCTTCACTTGGTCATACTGCCTCGTCACGTGCTACCAAATCTGAAGATGGCTGCCAGAGGCGGGGCTTAGGTAGAGGGCAGTCATTGGCTGTGGTCAGTATGACGCAGAGATCAGTGATTGGTTACTACTACGAAAGACAGATCAGAAACGAAACTGATACTGATTTTTTCTTTACCGAGGATTCCCAGCCTGACGACGGGGAATATTCATGAGCATGTGAATCCATGCCAGACCCATGCTGGAGAACAGTTACAGGTAAGTAACTAACTTGTTCCATTCTTGGAGAGGCATGCAAACACTAGATGTTGCTCATGCAATACATGGAAACTGTTTATCTGATGCAAAGCGCGAGACATTAACCCAATTGATTGATGTCCTTAAACATTTTTCTCTACTTACTTTACCTGTTTGATTCAGGTTTAGGAGTCCTTTTAGCATCACTCACTGCATGATTTAAATATTGTACTTGCAAAGCTCATGGAGCCAATGCCTTAAATCAGTATTCAACACCTCACTTAATACTGCATTACTCATTACCATTACATCCATTAGAAGGGTCAGTGAACTACAAGCCCTCTCGGTTCAGGATCCCTTGGTTGTCATTTATAGACAGTGGTGCTGAGGAGACACCTTCGTTTTTCACCTGCATTTATTTTGAAGTGCTATGTCAACCAGTCCATAGAACATGCACCTTTCTTCTAAAACCCTACAAATTCAGCATTAAAGAGCCTCCATACATAAGATGTTAGGAGGTCTGTAGTGTATTACCTTAAGAAGACTAAGCCATTGAGGTAAACTGATCATTATTTTTGTCCATAACTACTTTTATCTCGAAATGGATAGTCAAATGCATTCAAATTTGCTACTCCCTTTCAAACAAAACTCTGCCTTTCATGCCCAGAGTGCACTCCACACGTGGCTTTTATTGCAAATGTCCCTTTTGATGCCATTTGGAAGGCAGCTACTTGGAGTGCTATACATACTTTCACACAACATTACTGCCTGGATGCACATTATAAAACAAGATTCATATGTGGGACAAGCTTCTTTGCTGCTGTACCTTCAAACATTACTTAATTTCAGATGCTTGTGTCTGCTTGGATTCACATGTGCCACCCTTCCTTCCTTCTTCGAGTTGAAGGTACATAGACAACATACTTTTATATACTCAAGCATACACTTCATGCTCCCTCATGTCAGAAACAAAACAATCTGAGGGACTTCTTTGTGAAAGACCAGATTACAGACCTGCCCAGTTGACGTCCCTTTTCAACTTTCCAAAAACCGGTCATGCAATACTCTGCAGGTACAATTAGATGGCGGCCTATGCAAAGCATGTATATCCATGCAAATACAAGCACCAGAAATACGGTTGCAGTAAGTAATGTATTATATATATTCGGAGGCTTGTGGATCTGCTCTGAATCTCATGCTTTGCATAGGCCAACATCTTGCAGTAGGTGCAGAGAATTGCATGACTTTTTTTTTTTTTTTTTTTTTGAATTTCGAAAAGGGACACCGACTGGGTGTGTTTGTAATACTGTCCCGGGTGTGATGTGTACTGTACCCATGGTCCTTCATGCGTCAAGGTCCATCATTTTTTTTTTTCTGCTATCGTGGTTGAGCACATACTGCAGAGTTCGTGGCCAACGGCTTTTTCACTTTGTTTTTAATTTGCTATCATTTATGAGCATCTCTTTGGCGACAGCTTCCTCGATGATGGAGGCGTTAGACCATCTACCCTTCTGACTGTCGCTGCTTCAGCCTACTTCCTATACAGTAGGGAGAGTGGGGATGGGCCTATTTCTATGTTCCTTTTCACAGAGCATGTGTACACTTAAACATTCCATGTATACTCCATTTCTTTCTACCCTGAATCTTCGCTATGGAAAAGACCCCTTTTAAATGTTCTTCGTGTAGCAAAAAATACCCCTGGAAGGACACTCACTTGGTGTACATTCGCTGCCTCCCAAGAGACCATTGTGAAAAAACACTGCCCATCGTGTCAGCTTTTTTAACCTAAGACATTAAAGGTAGACTTTAATGTCCGCCCCCCCTCCACCCAGTACCTCCGTAAAGACAGGCCATCGACCCTGCTGTGGGCTCCACACCCGTCAACAGTGGCACGCATAAACAACATGGGTCGTGAACAGAAACACACTAAAGAGACAACCCCTGGCCATTCCACAACAAAGTCATTGAAACATGGCTCTGTGGTACACCAACACACTTCTAGTGCTCCCATCTTGATGCAGTCCTATAGGCCCACTCCATGTGTGCTGCATGACAAACCCGCTACATCAGTGTCGAGCGGAACTTCCACCGCGCATAAAACAAGCAAGGTCACGTTTCATATGCGCACACCATTCAACGTACGCCGAAACGCTGTCTCATCAAATGTTTCAGGAAACCCATTCAGCAGACCCTCAAACAGCTATATAAACACACACACGCACGCACGCGTGCACACGTACCGTATACAGAAGCCTTATCCCCCTTGTAGGAGACTTTGCTCTCGCACCATCCTGAGGAAGTGATATTCCCCCTAAAGGATACACCTAGATTGGTTTGAAGAGACTATGGACAAAGTATATTGCCTTAGAAGAGGGCCAGCCACCATTCAAGTCTCCCAGATTACAAGAGGAAATCCCTCCACATGTTGAAGCTTTGACAGATGGGGGTTATTAATCTAGATCAAGATGATACAGATGACCAGGGAATGTCTTGTGACTACCCTGATAATTATCCTGATAATTGTGATATGTTTGAAGATACAGATGACTTCTTACTTCATCACCCGATGATCAAGACCAGCCTGTTGCTGACTCGCCTGTTCATGATCAGATTCTTTATGATATGCTCAAAAAGGCAGACCATTTCAAAATACATATCCAAGAAAACATTCAAGACTTCGATTTTTTTTGACAAGATTTTAGAGGAAAAGACTTCTATAGGATAGTTTATGCCACTGCTCCATCAGTTTCTAAAAGGATTCAACCCTCTTTAAAAACTACTTCAATTACTAGAGCGGTTAAAATACTTTTTGCGTGCTCCCTCATACCCCTTATATATGAGGACATCGCACGCCAGACTAATTGGTGGTTACAACCACCTGCAAGAGGGCAGGTACTCCACTAGTTTTCACGGAGGTGCCACCTGCGAAAGAGTAAAAACCATTTGCAATGGAGGAAAGAGGCTACTTCAGCCGCTTCTCAAGTACGTATTGCAAATAATACTACTTCTCCGTCGGCTACAATCTGGCACTTTGGGACATCGTGAAATCTCAATTAGATTCACTCCCAGAGTCACAACACTCTCGGATCTCTAGCACCGTAGCAAAAGGCAAAGAGGTTGCCAATAACATCATTAAGAGCAATCTAGATGCAGCCGATACTGCAGGTAGAGTTGTGGCAGAGGGCATGTTATTAAAGCACCATGCTTCGTTACGTAAATCACGGTTTTCTTTTGTGGCCAAGCTTACACACGCACAACACAAAGTAGCTCCACCCAAGGATCTTCATCACCTTGGTATTTGGCCACTTCAGTCCACCCCATATCAGTCCAGCTATCAAAGGGGATTCAGTCGAGGTAGGGGTTGTGGCCCGTGCACAGCCGCTACAAGCTCTGCTGCCCCCTAAGCAGTGACATACTTATTCAGGTTCCCTCCCAGGTTTCTCCAGTATGAAGTTGCATCTCAAAAGCCACCTATGCTTGGGAGGGAAACGCGTTGGATAAGTGGGTACTTTCAACCGTATCCAAGGGATACTCCATAAGAGTTCCTCACACAACCTCATTGCCATCGATTTTGTTAAGGATTTCAATCGGGCGATCCACTCTGCTCCCGGCCTAGTGTACAGCGCAACGGAAAAACTTATTTAAGATATAGATTCAATTATTTGAAAGATGTACCACTCGTATCACACCCCTTATTTAAGAATACCCCGGGTCACGCTGGTCCAGAAATCGGGCTGGTTTGTAAAAGGGATTATTTATTTACTTAAGATCAAAATCGCAATATATGTTTTAATAGGTAAACAACAATCACCAATGGGGTGACGGAACACAGAATAATATCTGTAGTACGCTCGGGATAGGTAATAAGCAAAACAAATGCAGCACCGAAAATAATACTTTTGTGTTGGTTCAGATCAGATAGCGCTGTGGTTAGCAGTTGCCCCTGCAACACCCCTCAACCCCCCCCCCCCCCAATAGGCAATTTGAAGAGATGGGAGGAGAGAGCAGGTATTCAGGAATGTAAGGTCAAACAGTGTCTCACTTCCCCTTCCCCCTTTACACAGAAAGAGAAAAACGAAGTGGGCTTTTCACCTGTCAGAATGACTTTTAAATTGGCTGAGCAAGAACTCTAAATGCGTGGAAAATGCTTAAATTGTTATAAATTCCTATGGGAGCTGCTTTGAATAGTTGCACACAAACACAATCAAGGATTTAATGCAAAGAAAAGATTTGAAATCTTAAAATCCAAGATGGAAGCAGTTTGAATCTATTGTACACGTGTAAAAGATTTCTCAATAAAAATTCGCAGCAAACTTTTCAGTGCGCGATATTCACGATAGCGGTAGAATCGCACTGAGTTGAAATGCGGGTTTGGGTTATATGGATAGGTACAGATGTTGGCTACAAGTAGGAGTTGACATATTGTTTCTATCACACAAACTGAGGGAGTTGAAGGTTTTAGTGAAGGTCATTTTTGTAAAATAGGCTCGAGAATTGAAAACAGAAATGCACTTTTAAAAATGACAAATGGGTTTGCTTACACTATATTAAAGACTACCAAAAAGTTGAATGTCACACAGGAAGGTTATTCACGGCCGATCATAACAGTTCAGGTGTGATACTCTGCTTTCTGTTTGGTTTGGGAATTACTTTCTTAATCAATAGGAAGTTAGAGTTTAGGAACACATGTGAGAGAAGAGTCTGTGCAAAGATAGTTTTAACAATGCTGGTTCTAAATGAAAGATAGGATGGGTATAAGCTAGGGACAGGACTATGCAAAGTACATACGCTATATGACACAGGTCTTCCTATTTATACTCACTGGATAAGTTTTTAAATGGGACCGTCAGGATTCTGGACTGTCAGGATTCTGGACCTATCAGGGACTGACGGCTGGGCACATCGGACTGGACAGTGTCAGCAAGGCGCTCTGGACACTGCTTGGCACAGGACTGGTCAGGACAGGATCTGCCCTTCTTGGTTCTGAGGAGCTGTGGGATCATGTCTCCCCTTTCCACAGAATATTGCCCTTTTCACTATGAAAACACTTTCTGATTTTTCTGCAACTTTCCACAAATATGCGTGTTCAACACGGGGACATGCATGTAAATTTTCACAATTCTAACAGTCATGCATTTTGCGTAAAATCACATTTCTTGCCATTCCTTTACAGAACATGTCACACGGTTTTGCCGCCTCTTAAAACGTGCAGCCAGAAATTAAATGCACAACTGTCAAATTTATATTTTGCACCATTTTGACTAGCAAGTAATAAGTCTTTTAAAAAGTATTCTTTGTTAATGTTCAGCCACAGATGGTTGCTTGGGTCTGCCTCTTTTTGTCTCCCTGCAGTCCAGGAGCAGTCTCCTTGTTTGTTCCTTGCAGAGGCCATTTACGACCCTCTTCACACTTCGAATTTCCTGCTTCAGCTTGTCATTGTTCCTTTTCCCTCTGTAGACCAACTTCTGTCCCAACCTAGCAATTACCGCCTTCCCGTGAGTTCTTGCTGAGGGAAGGCCTTCCTTCTGTGAGAAAAACCTACTATTCCAGTTTGGCAGCTTCAGCCAGGTTTAATTTAATTGTTAAATTCTTTTGGCTTTTCCTTAGCACAAAACAAACTTGTATCAAATAACAAATAGAATTCTCATTCAAGATTTTAAACAACTATAATATGGGTTACTATCAGTAACAGGCCTCTTATATTGCAAACATTTGACTTTCAGTTTATAACATGTTAGTTTAATCCGGAAGGCCCCTGACAGTAGCTGTCATCACAGGTGGCCCTCTGCTGCACAGAGATTTTTTGCAGATCCACAGACAGGCCACTTTTGCTGTGAAAATCTCTTTATGCTCTTAGCCTTTCAGGACTTTGTAAGTTCAGTGATTCTTTAAACTAAGTGAATTGTAGCACCCAACGAGAAATTGGAATATTTGGAAGGCGTTCTGTACCGGCATTTTGAAGTTTCAGCAGCAAAGAAAAGGTGATTTAAGCAATATTGGAGTTTCATTTAGCAAAGCACTGCTTTTTCCTTCGGCACTCCACTTTCAATTGTTGTGGAGCCCAGTGGCATTTCAGTGGTGAGAGCTCTGTTACACCACTGACAACCGGCGTGGCAGATTGGGCAGCCATCTTTTTGTGCGTTGAAAAGCACGATTTTCAGGGGTTTTGGCGCGCACAAGGGTTTTGTAGCCATTTTGCTGTTTCTGGCCCCACCATAACAGTGATGCAGCATAGCAAATCAAAAGTGGGTCAATACATGCCACACACCAATACAAAGAAGAATGTCGCAAGAACACCAGAGGAGTCTAGAAGACCCTTGTACCCAAAAGGACGTAACTATGCTCCCTGTGTTAGACCTATGTCCAGCCAACACCCATGTCAAATCAAAGATTCCACTCCTAAAATAAACGAGGGGATTAAATCGCAACTGTTAGGTAAAGTTTGTATGCAGTACCCTTTGGGACCACTAAACACAACTAGGACTAAAGGTGTAAGCAAACCAACCTTTGGTATAAGTCTGTACCACAGTTTTCGGTGGGGAGCAGCCAGGCTTATCTCAAGAGGGGAATGTGAGCAGTAATGATGTTACACAGAGGTCTACAATCGCAAGTGTTCAAATAAACTTACACTCAAGGTTTCTTTGATAAATGCATATTTATCTGTCAGTCACACAAACCTACTTCAATACCAATTCAGAATACTTTTCAAGAGGAGTAAAAGGCAAAGATTATTAGAACATGAAAGGATACAATTATTCTTAAACGGTGCAAATACTTTGAGTTCACCAGAAGATTCAATTCAGTAGGCTAGGCCAAAGTCAATGGGCTAAAGTCTTGGATAGGATAAAGCGGTTCTGGTAAGTAAACGGTAAAGTCTCTGCAAAAGTTCTCAGTAGTTTGTAAAAAGAATCATCATATGTTGGGTCACAAGCTGATTGGGCCTGCGAGTTGCAAAGGTTTCAAGCACTTTGACCGCGAGAGGTTAGTACAGTCTTATTTCACAGTACCTTATAAATGAAGAAAAAGATGCAGCTGAAGACTTCTGTTCCGGGCAGTTCCTGCAGACCTCGCTGTTCCTGTGCCTCAGTCGTGGGGACAAGAGGCAGGACGTCGCGACTCCTGCACTGCGACTGGTCCAAAAGCTAGCACTTGGGCAAACTTTAATTTCGGTGGTTGTGATTAAAGCACACAAACTGGTGTCCCTCTCCCTGGTTCTAAGGTTTCCTGCAGCAACTCTGAGGACATTCTACTAGCTCCGAGATAGGTGTCCAGGTGGCTTACTTGTGAGTTGATTGGTCCCACCAACTCAAGGGGAGAAGTCGTCCTTGCAGGGGCTTCTCTGTCGATGTGAACTTGGCGATTTGGACCTGCAGCAGGGCTTCACCCGGCAAACCAACGGTCCAGGAGATGCAGCAGCCGTCCTCTTCAAGCTCTTCTTCGGTTCCTTGATTCCAGTGGTCGACTCTGCCTTCCAAGCCAAGAGACTTGCCTTTTATTCAGTTCTCTCCCATTCATTCCAGCCTAGCTGTCACTCACCCAGCAGGGTGGCTGTCCTTGCCGGACAGTCAGCCAATTACTTACTTCCTGCCCACCCCAGAAACTTGGGCGCCAGAGGCGGTCTTCACTCTTGAAGCCTGCCAAAGGCGAATAAACAAAGACCAAACCTGGTTTGGCACGCAGAGCAAAACTCTAGAAGGACCTTTCCGCAAAGAAATGGCAAAAAAAGACAACCGCAACCTGTTTTTACAGAGTGGGCTCAGACGCCATCTTGAAAAACATGGCTCTCGTGATTTAACGCTACTGGTGTTCCCGGTCGGGAAACACCATGGCAGTTCATTGTAAAACCACTGCCACCAGCCATTCTGAGAGGAAAGGGTAGCATTTGACTGCTACATGAGTATCTAGACACAGGGGATACTAAGTAACCCCTCCAGCACTCTATAGAAAGATGGGTTGTGCTGGGTCTAGGAATTTAAGAGACTGGTAACGTCAATTTCACTTTACGTACTCTAGGAAACAGTAGTTTATCACAGGGAAGGTGTTTAAACCTTGGGAAAGCCTGAAAAGGTTTCCCTGTGCCACCGCACTGAAGGTGCTGTGTGACACAAAGGAAAAGATGATGCCTATGGAGTTGGTTAGACTCCATAACTAAAGAAAACACAAGAGTAAAACACATTTCAAAATATATGAGTGGGGAAAAAGGGCCAGACTCTCTCCGGGTAAAAAAAAAAATCAAGTCCTCAAATCCAGCAAAGTCGTTGGGGGTCTCTAAGGTGAAGGGAATTAGCACATTTAGGAGAATATTCCCTAACAGCAACATTGGATATGAGAGATGCATACTTGCATACGTCAATGTTGCCAGTAGAGAGAAAATTCCAAAAGTTCAGTCTGTACCAATTCAAGGTGCTTCCTGTCTGCATACCCTCAGCATCAGTAATATTCACAAAATTACTTGCAGTTGCAGCAGCACACCTGCACAGAACCTCAATTCCAGTATACCCTTATCCCGACGACTGGCTAACTACAGGGGAGACTCCTCAAGCGTGTCAACAAAACGCCCAAGAAACCATCAATCGTCTCTTCAAATTGGGCTTTTCAATCAACGAGAAAAAAGTCTCGTCCCAAATCAAATAAAACTATTTCTGGGAGCTCGTATTCAGCCAGAAGACGCTGTAGTCTTCCCATTCATCTAGAGGGTACAAAACATACTGATTCAAATTCAACAATATGTAGCTGGTCGTCCGATAACCGTGCGCCTTCTAGGAATGATTGCTTCGTGCATTTACCTAGTTTGTGACGCTAGTCTGTGCAGGTGCCCTATGCTAGAGTGGCTGGTGAAACAAGGATTGCAAGCAAGTGGTTAGTGGGATGATCTAGTGGTCATTTTGCAATCCCTCGTTCACTCTGCAGTGGTGGACAAAAATCTTTTGAAGGGAAAATGTAATTTGCCACCCCCGAAGCAGAGCCCACTCTCACCAGACTCTTCACTATCAGGTTGGGGAGTGAATGTTCATCACACTGCACACAGCAGGTGGACACAGTCGCTAACTAACAAACGCACACATCAATCGTCGAACTGTTGGATGTGTTCAGCGTGCTTTCGAGCCTTCAAACACCAGTTACAGGGGAAAACAGCCCTAGTCCTAACAGACGGCACTAGAGCCATGTACTACATAAACAAATAAGGCAGGGCAGACTCACCAGGTCTGTCCAAACTTGAACAGAACATATGGAATTGGACACTGAAGCACATGTTCCTCCTGTCTCAACATGTTCCAGGGGAACTCGATTTGCTAAGCTGAGACTTACAACTTCCATCAGAACACGAATGGCAGTTAGCTTGGACATCCTACACAGCATTTTCTCAAATTGGGGTCAACTGACATAGATCTGTTTGCAATTCAAAGCAATGCACAATGCCAAAACTACACCTCAAGGTATCCCCAGACAGGATCCAAGGGGAGTGCTCTGTGAATGAACTGGTCAGGGAAATTTGCATATACTTGACCAATACCCCCTCACCCTGCAGGCTCCCCTCCCCATCCTCACTTTTGAACAGAATAATCTGCAGGATGCACCCAGGAACTAGTCGAACCTATTCTGATAGCACCAATTTTGGCACGTCAACCATGGTTTTCACACTTACTATAGATGTTCCTTTGCACACTAGTGAAACTTCCATGTCCATACAGCATCCTGTCCCAACACTGAACTTGGCAGCTTGGCTCCTGAAGTCAAAGTTTGGTCATTTTAAACTTGCCTGAAAGATGTATGGACATTCTTAAAGAAGCACACAAGCCAAACACCAAAAATTGCTATTTCAACAAGTGGAAGCGCTTTATTTGGTGCAAAACATTCATCCTATTGACTGTGCTTCTTCTCATAGTTCTTTACCTGCTTTATTTATTTGTCTCGGGGCTAGTCTAACGCCCCTTAAAGTTAATCTAACAGCACTTTCTGCATACACCACTTATCAAAGTAAAGTTTCTTTGTCGAAAATTCCAGTAGTGAAAACCTTCATGGAAGGGGTTAAAAAATTACACCCACCAATTTCTAATCCAACTCCCGAATGGGACTTGAATATTGTATTTGGTAAACTCATGGGTCACCATTTTGAGCCAATGCGCAAATCCAATCCAACATCTCACTTACAAGACTGCTTCTCATAGCCATTACTACTTCTATAGGAAGGGCTAGTGAAATAAAACCCTTTCAATTAAAGATCCTTTTGTTGTGCATAAAAACAAGGTGGTTCTGAGAACACCAACACTTTTCTCCAAAATGTATCTGAAAATTCAATGTTAACCAGTCCCTAGAACGTTCAGCTTTCTTTCAAAATCCTAATTCAGCAGAAAGAAGCCTCCATGCATTAGATTTTTTTTTTTTTATAAAAGCTGTAATACATTACCTAGACAAAACAAAACCACTAAGAAGAACAGGTCAATTCTTTGTTTCCATGGCTGCAGGGAGAGAGGGGGATCCCGTCTGTCAGCCATTTCAGAATGGATAGTCTGATGCATTCAAATGTGTTTCTCTATCCAAGAGAACTCTACATTTGCTGGCCAGAGCACACTACTCTTGCCACAGGTGCTACATTAGCTTTTTTTTTAAAAATGTTCCATTAGATGCCATTTGTAAAGCAGCTTCTTGACTTCATTTCACACCTTCACACAACATTACTGTCTAGAGGCACATTCTAAACAAGATTCTCAAGTGGGATAGGCGGTGTTTATCTTTTTGCCGCTGTACCTTCAAACGTCCCACCACTTTCTACAAGTACGTCTTGCTAGTCAATGCAAAGCATGTGATTCTTGGCCTCAAAGCATACATTACTTACCGTAATTGTTTTTCTGATGCTTGTATCTGCTTGGATTGACATGCACCCACCCTTCCTCCCCTCTTGGAGTTAAAGGTACATAGATATCTTACCCCTTTCCTTGCTATTCGATTTTCACGCATAATACTTTGTGCTCCCTCATGTCAGAAACATAACAATCTTAGGGACCTAGACATGTTAAGGACCATGGCTACAGTACGCGTCATACAAAGGATAGTATTACAAACATGCCTAGTCGACATCCCTTTTTGAACTTCGAAAACACGTCGTGCAATACTCTGCACCTACCACTACATGTCTGCCTATGCAAGGCATGTGAATCTAAGCAGTGTTGGGTAAGAATTGGTTCAGTCTCACTGTGTGAGACTACACAGCACTTAACTGCTTGGTATTAGGTAACCCGCCTTTTGATATAGGTCTGTACTACACAAGTTGGTAGTGTGACTGAGCAGCCACGCCTATCTCAAGAGTGGTAAATGTGAGCTGTTAAGCGGTACAAATTAAATCCGTAAATACAAGTAACACACTTAAGGTTTCAGTTATTTATTTAACATCAATTTTTAAATAAGCATTCTTTAAAAAGGCAGTTTTGTTTTAAAAATGTAAAAGTACTTGAAAATTACTTTTTAGAA
The DNA here is from genome assembly GCF_040938575.1 of Ambystoma mexicanum. NCBI lineage: Eukaryota > Metazoa > Chordata > Amphibia > Caudata > Ambystomatidae > Ambystoma > Ambystoma mexicanum. Next base: position 653,274,997 of record NC_090923.1, read on the forward strand.
TCAAAACAAGTTGGTTGATAATCTTTGGATATGCTTCTTACACACTTCCTAAACCCTGAGGCGACTTCAATCACAAGGACAGTAATGGCATTTATATATCGCAATAGTTTACTTTGCAGATTCCGAGGTTGCAGAAAGGTTAGGGAACAAACGGTTTAGGCAGTTTCTCAGTATATGTGAGACAACGAAATCTTCCAATGAAATCTAGATGAGCCTTTCCCAGCAGTAATGGTATACAAGCTACCACCTACGAGTGACAAACGGTATCAAAGTCAATGGACTAGAAGAGTCTTCAGGGAGCCAGGACAGCCAAAGCCATTTGGGACACAGTCTATGGATCTGATATTATTCTTCGAGCAAAGTCTTGCACAAACTTAGTCTTTAGAAAAATCACTTCTATGGTGACAAGCTGTTAAGCCTGTGAGCAGGGAGTTGAAATCAACTTTAAAAAGTCAGCCAAAGCAATTCCCAAATGAGAAGAGCACGGCTAAAAGACAATGAAGTACCCCAAGCCTAAACAGTATCTCTGGTTTGGATTCTGTGTTGCTACAGCAGTACAGACACTTGTTCTTGAGCCTCAGTCGTGGGGACAACAGGGAGGACGTCTGGAGGGCTCCTGTGGCAGTACTTGGGAGGTTGTTGGCAGCTACAGGCTCTTTTTGGTTCAGCGACAGTTCACGGTTTCAGCGCTTGGCAAAAAGCACCGTTATGGATTTTGGACACAGGTTGGACTCTGGATCTGGAGCTCCTGCTTCTGGATAGTCCTTAGGAGTCTCCTGGAGCTTCTGGCCAGATTAGTTATGCAGCCGAAGTTGCACTCAACTACGGACACTCGACCCCTGGCATTGGGCTTCCAAAGCAAAGGAGAGGCACAGCAAGTTGGGATGGTGGTCCAGTGGAGTTAGCCTCTGGGTTAGTTGGTCTCACTAACCCAAGGAGAGAAGGTGTTCCGTCCTGAGCATCTGTTGAGATGAAATGGAGTTTAGCACAGCAGCGCGGCCTCACCAGGCAATTCAAAGGTCCAGGAGGTTGCAGCAATCTTTGTTCGTGGTTTCTTAGTCGGGTGTTTCTCCCAGTGGTTGACTCTGCCGGTAGTCCCAAAACCCTCTCCTTTTAAGCGAGTTTCTTCGATTCATGCACAGCCTAGGCGGTCAATCACACAGCAGGGTGGTTGTCCTGAAAGGACAGCCATCCAATCAGGACTAGTTGCATTCAGGCATTCCTAGAGACAAAGGACGGGGGCGGTTTCGGGACCCTCTCTCACATCCTGTCCTTCCAGACACACTGGAGCCAGGGGAGGGCTTCAGGGCTGATGCCCGACAAAGGCAAGACCAAGGGCAGAAACCTGTCTCAAAGCAGAGTAAACCCCCAGAAAGATCTCACAAACAGAAAATGGACGAAAAAAGAAGACTGGGGGGGGGGTGCATTTTGACCAAATGTTCACTCACGGGTGCTGTACTGCAGCTGAGGGTTCAGCCTCCAGTAGAAAAGTGCAATGGTAACCTAAAAATGTTATGAGTAAGTAGGAAAAGGGGCTACTAAGTAACCCCCAGCCCTTCACATAAGATGGTGTCTGTTGGAACTACAAAGATAAGGTAAGTAGTCATTTTCACTTTACTTGGGAACTGTAGTTCACACAAGAAAAGGTATTTCAAGCTTATGAGAGATCTAAAGGGGTTGCTCTTTGACACTGTGCTGAAGGTACTGTCACCATACAAAAGGCAGATGGAGTTTGTCATACTCCAAAAACTGAAGACACAATCCAAATCGGGCAAAAACACACCTGAGTGAGAAAAAGGTCTCGCTCACTCCAAGGCTAAGTCCAGCCAAACAGCTGGGGGGGGGTCTCTATGGTTGAAGGGAATTAGCACAGACATGAGAATTCTCCCTAACGAGCAGATACAAGCATCAGAAATAAGATTACAGTAAGTAATGTATTACATATATCTTTTTGAGATTACAAACACTTTGCACCACATAAATTGACGCAATTCGAGTGATGGAAGAAACTAGCAAGTAAAGTGAGAGGAAAAAAGTGGTTAAACATAATTATACGAGGTGCCTAATTTGAGTAGTCCTTCCCTGTCAGGCAAGTAGTTCCAGAGTGTCATGGGTTTAAGATGGAGACAACTTGAAAGGGGCGGGGGATTGGAAGTAGATTACCCTGCAGAGGTTTTGGCTGCAACCAACTAGTACGTACATGCAGAAAAAGTTTTTACCACTTTAGTAAAAGGATATTAGGGGTACGGTCAATCTTCCACCACACTAGGGACTACTTTGGGGTGGTTGGGGAAATCGTATGCTAGAACCTGGCTGATTACAGCCACGTAAAGTGTACTCTATGCCAATGCAATCCCTATGGGCGAGAGGGCCACAGAGTGGTATGTACACTCTCATCCTGAACACTAATTTTCCATGTAACCACTTCTTGGGTACTCCGAATCACTGGGGATACTTCAATCCGTCATTGATCCTACCCTTGTGGTTCAAGGGTTTGCGGCTGAAGTAGGTATCAGATTTTGGTCTGGCTATGTGATGGTCCGGTGATCGGATCTCTGGTTACAGGACAGTTCCAGCAGACCTTCTGAAGGACAGGCTAGACAGCAGCCACATTGACTCCTACTATGTAGAGGGACCCAGCAAACTGAAAGCGAAGTGTTGCAGTGAATAAATCCTGGTCTGGTGTCATGAGGTTGTGTTTTTAGCAACAGCAAAGAACGGACTCCAAGCAGTCGACTGATGTTGAAGCCAATGGTTCCTGTGCCGCAAGCTGAGGACCTGCAGAGTCCCAATCTCCATCTTGGAACAACATCTGTAGATGCAGAGGGACTGGTCAGTGGATGGGCAGCCCACAGGCTGGTCCCAGGATACTTGCAAAGATCACTGACTCTGGTGCAGGACTTATTTATTTTCTTCCCCACAAGTCAAGAGTTGGGGAGGGCCTTCCTTCGTCACAGGAGAGCCAGCAGAGGTTTGCATGCGGAAGGCTTGGGCAGTGCTTTGCCATCAGCAGTAGCCCTCTAGTTAGTCAGTTCATTCTTCACGCCTTCAGGGTCTTTGCTCCAGTAGACACTTTCCAGGGAAAAGGCATAAAAGGAACCTTGTAACACTCCACTTAAGGGTTGTTACGAAAACGCAGAAAAACATATGGGACAAAGTCTTCCTGCATTGGTAGCCTGTGGTTTGACCAGTGGCCATCAAAGTAAATGAGTTGAGCAGAGAAATTAAGCTAAAAAAGCTTTACTCCTACATCCCGTCCCCTTTCCCCCATACTTAACGGCCATTCCTCCGTCCTATGGGACGGGACCGGAGCACTTTGTAAAAAGCATCACATTTTTCAAAAATGTGTCCTTCTCTTTTTACGCGGGGTACCGCATGCGGCCGTAACCCCGCCCTCCTTGGCTCCGCCCAGCGCATCGCCCATCAGTCCTTTTCTCTGCACGTTCAAGACTGGACACACTTGCATCTTCGGAAGATTTTTTCCTTAGTCTCATACTCCTGCTCTGGTTTAACAGTCGCGTAGTAGTCCGTCTGCCGTTTCGGTTATATTTTCCTAATTGTTCTTCCTGCAAAAGATGTTTCGCTAGGGCGGATTCCCATCCTCTTTGTTTAGAGTGTTTGGGTCTGGATCACCGGTGGGACTCGTGCTTCTACTGCGATTCCCTTTGGTTCCGGGCTCTTAGTCAGAATTCTAGGACATGCTCATTTGTGGGGCCCCATTGAAATCCATGGAGGCAAAGTTGTAAAAAGATAATTTTCCCCTACCAAAGTCCAGTCTGAATTACTGAACATGTTGATTGATGCAGTCACTCTCCTAGGGACCTGACCGATGAAAGCCTACAGAAGTTTAAGGATTTGTTACATGTCTTAGTCAATTGAAGTCTCTGCTTCTACATCTTCATCCTCCTTCATAGGTAGACCTTCTTTACTTCCAAAAGGCCAGAGCTGGTCGCAGCAAGAATGCAGGAAGGCTTGCCACTCTCTGATGTGGAGAGGTGCGCAAAAGACCAAATCAGTTAACTTTGGTGTAGTTCTACTTCGCCAAACTCCCTTTTTAATTTTTTGCTTATTAACACAAAGGTTTCCTGTAGTGGGGCATGTTAGATGGATTTTCGGAACCAGCCCTGAGGGTAGGTTCTAAGAGGCAACCCTGTTTTAGTGAACAGGGAAAAGACACTTTGGCCTAACTCGATGTAGGTGGAAGAGCAGTAAGACTTCGACTTTAAGTGATAGGGGTGATGAGATGCACACAACACTCAAATCAAATAGGACAGCAAGTATAAAATTACACTGTTGAGCCTGACTACACTCAAAGCTATGAAAATAAGTTGCATAGTACAGCAAAATCATATAAACATATGTACTTGCACAGTTGATTTCATTAGAAATTACACTTAAAAAATATTGGGTTCTTATATTGTACTTCATGCTTGAGTCCAGCCTCCAAGCATGGGACCACCTTTTGACCCCTTGCTACTTGGCAATGTCGAGAAAAGTGCGCTGCCCTGAGCTATTTACATGGCCATAAAACAGAAGTGATTCAATTATGAAACATGGAAAACTGCAAAGGCAATTGAACTTCGGAGCAACCGATGGAAGAACACAATAAACGCAATGGTAGGTAATGCTCTTAAAGACCCCAAGAAATTATCTTTGTAGAGAGTCAGGAGACCTTAAAGAGAAGAACAAGTAGTGGAAAAGCCAACAAGAGTGTGAAACATTTCATTGATAAAGACCAAGGGTATATATGAAAGATTAGGTGTACACTCCCAATCCCACCAGTTTAGTCAAAGCCCAGAGGGGATCTTTGGCCAGAATTCCGATGACCAGACAAGGGAGAGGTTGCGTGGGGACCTTCTGCCGGTACAACCCTGTGGGGCAGGGGGGAAACCGGGGGGGTATGGAACCGGCTATGCAGGCACGGCCCACTCCCACTTCTGACTCCACTAGAAACTGCTGGATTTGCTGGGCCCACTTACTTTGATCGTTAGTTCCTTTGCAGGTGGTACAGGGGCCGCATGTGCGGAGGTCATTTTCAGGATTGGGTTTGGGTCCGGCTAGGCAGTGGTGCTGCACTCCGGTGAGAAGGTTCCTGATACTTTGCATCTGGATGACCCAGATACACCAAAATTCAATCCCAGAATGTTGGGAGATTCCCAGGACCCGATGGTAGTGGGCAGCAACAAACAACTGTGAGGACAGGCTGCGGCAGGCGACTTGCGTGGCAAAGAAACTGCTCCAAAAATTATATTCTTCAAGGTGGAGAGTAGCAGCTGGAGGACTGTTCTTAGTCCGCAAGCGGACCACTGGCAAAGTTTCAAGTCGTAATTCAAAACTGGGACTGATGCACAGCAGATGCTCTGTATGGAGCTGGACAGCCCACAGGTTGCTTCTAGGACAATTCTATAGTCTCCAGAGGGCAGGACTGGCATGCAGGGGTTCGGACTGCTTGGTTCCACTAGCCGAAGGGTTGAAGCGTCGATTAGGTTCTTGAGAAAATTGATCAAGAGTGGCGGAATCTCACAAGGACTTTGCTGGAGGCAATGCTGGAATTCTTAAATCGTTGTCCTCTGGACTTAAGCCAGCTTTATCTTTTCGTAAAGTTCTTCGCTCCAACGACTGTCTTAAGAATGGCTGCAGGAGTCCTCCTTTTTATCCTAGGTTTGAGCCAGGGTTGCCCCCATTCCACCAATGGTAAGGTTCTGCACCATTCAAACTGGCAATGGCTCTCAAATCATGCACAGCCTCTTGCCAAACATAACACTCGCATGAGCGGATTGGGGTCAGCCTAAGCCCTCACAACAAGCCAGATGCTCATACTGCTGCTTTGCATTGGGAAACTCCAGGTATTGCCTGGGCAAGGGCTTACCATAAATGGAATTTACAGACCTTAGAGGGCAGGAAGAAGGCCAAAGGACAGGGTAAAAAACAAATGGCATGGCAGTTTCTAGCATGATATTGAAAAATGTAATTAAGCCATAAAAAACACACAAACATGGTTAACAAAAAACATGGTTAAAAATAGCACATCTTGGAAATGCTGTAAAAGTAATACAATTGTTACCTCCTCGCTGTGAAGTGATGTGTGCAGCATAAAAACAAGGAATCCCATTTAGATACTCCATCCGCTCCCGTCACCCTGGTATCCTTGGGGACTGACCAGCATCCCCAAAACAGATATAAGCAAAGGAATTAAAGCAAAAAGTCTTGGGGCTTTACTGAACTCCAAACGTCAGGGGGACCGGGGAAGATCCATTGATAATGGAGAGAAAGCTGCAAAAGAAAATCTTTAGCGGGGCAGATTTCGAAATCTTGGCAGAACTCCATCTTGGCAGAACATAGGGTCCTTCAAATCTCAGAAGAAGGCTATTGTCAGTCTTTTCTCTTTTCTGTCAGTCCTATCAAAATCACCTTATTTTGTGTGTGCCTCCTCTGGAACTCACAGCATCCTGCATCTTCATATATAGTCCCTTAAGCAAGACTGCAGGTGAGCTTGCTAAAGAGCCCCCTTAGAAGCCAGTGGTCTCACTTCAGCAGGAACATGAGGGTGTTAGGCAAGATTGTATTTAGTAACCCTCTGGGAGACTACACCAGCCTTGTCCTCTTGGCAATAGAAAACCCAAAAAAGAGATGGAACATAGATATTCAGTTACAGGTATTCAAATAACACCTATACTCAAGGTTTTCCAGTAAAATATATTAGTCAGTTTTAAAATAAGCTTTTTTTTTCTTATAAAGGGCAAGGTTCAACAATAAAATACACTTCTTGGATTTAAATTAAGTAAGTAGATACCCTTTTGGGATGTCACACACACACACTTCCTACACCCTGAGGTGACTTCAATTGCTAGGACATTGATATATCGCTTTTCACACTTAAATGCAATACTGAGATTGTGGCAAAGGAAAAGGTTAGGGAAGGAAACAAAGGTTAACAAGTTCTCTGAACAGGTTAGTACTTCAGTCCCCCAATGGTATAGGTTAACCCTATCTCAGCAATACAAGCAACTTATGTACCGCCTATGAGGGACGGTTAAACACAAAGTCAATGGGTCAGAAGAGTCTGCAGGGAGCCAGGACAGCCAATGTCAATTGAGCAAAGTCTAAGGGAGCTGAGGCACTTATAGATAGCACAACGGTCTTGCACAATGCTATATAGAGTTTGTAGAAAAGAATCACTGTTGTGCCACAAGCAGTAAGACTTGTGAAAGCAAAGCAGCTACTGTCTGTCTCCAGTGAGACCGACAAGCTGCTTACCAAAAAGGTAAGTACCCCTTTAGTCAAGACAGTACCTTAGGTTGGATGAAGATGGTCTAGCTGACATCTGTTTCTGTTGCAATCCTGCAGATCCTGTGTTCTTGGGCCTCAGTCATGGGGACAAGAGGGAGGACGTCTGAGGACTCCTGCACTTCGGCTTGAAGGTCGGCAGCAGCAATGGGCTCTTTCAAAATTGGCTGTAATTCGTGGTTTCAGCTACCGGCCAATAGCACCACTGCTGTTCTTGGACACCTTGTGGGCTACTCTTGCTTCTGGGGTCCAGCACTCTGAGGTGGCTCAGGCTTGGGTCGTCCTGCTTCGAGAGGGCCCTTAGGATCTTCCTGGAGCTCGGGTTCGTCTTAAAGACGATGCACTCGTTCCTGGTTTTCCTGCCCCCTGGCACTCGGTTCCAGCAGCAGCAGAGAAGTACAGCCAGCAGGCAGAGGGGTTCTGGTCAAGTTTGTCTTGGGATCAGTTGGTCCCACCAACCCAAGGGAAGTAGTAGTCTGTTCCGGGCTTCTCTAGTCGATACGGAATTTGGAGCTTCATCACTGCAGCAGTGCTTTGCGGGGCAAACCAACGGTCCAGGAGGTGCAGCAAGCTTCTCTTCCAGTTTCTTTCTTCAGATTCTTTGTCCAGTGGGGGTCGGCACTGCCTTCTGTCTGGAAGACCTCTCCTCCTTTTTATACAGGTTTCTCCCATTCATTTGCAGCCTAGCTGTCGCTCACACAGCAGGGTGGCTGTCCTGCAAGGACAGCAAGCAAATCACCATGGGGTGCATGCAGGTAACCAAGGAGACGAAGCACAGGGAGTTTCAGGCACCTCCCTCTCTCCTACCCTGCAAGACATGCTGGATCCAGAGGCGGACTTCACCAGTGAATCCCGCCATAGACCAAACGAACAAAGGGACCAAACTTGGTTTGGTGCGCAGAGTAAAACCCAAGAAAGACCTTGCAAGAAAGAAATGGCGAAAAAAGACCGGGCCATTTTGACACAATGGGCACCCATGGGTGCGATACTGCAGCTGTGGATTCAGTTTGCAGTAAAAACGCACAACGGTAGGAAAATGAAACCACTGCCACCAGCCATTAATTGTAATTGGGTAACATAAAAGATGTTACGTGAGTGAGTAGACAAAGGGGCTACTGAGTAAACCACCCAGCACTCCACATAAGATGGTGCATGCTGGGTCTACAAAGAGTAAAAGGCAAGTAAAGTCAATTTCACTTTACTACTCTTGAAAACAGTAGTTTATCCAAGAGAAGTTATTTAAACCTTAAGAGAAATCCAAAGGACTTCTCTGTCACACTGCGCTGAGGGTACAGTGTGTCGCAATACAAAAGGTGATGCCTATAGAGTTTGATTCCAAAACCAAAAGAAACATAGTCCAGATCAGATCAAAAATACATGACCGAGTGAGAAAAACGTCTCATTCCAGGATTGAAAAATCAAGAGCTTGGGGTCTCTAAGGTTGAAGGGAATTAGCACAGAAATGTGATTTCTCCCTAACAGAGGAACATTATCCGGGTCCCCCACAGGTCTCCCAGTTCTGTTCGAAAAGATTTTCCTTTTGCAACTTTACCTACTTCGACTTCAATGGAGCCCCCATAGTGTCCATGGTTTGAATGCTGTACAGATTTTAATTAACATCTTTTTGCTTTATTTCCCTTGCTCAGTTTACCTTTTTCGGTGGCACTAGTCAGCCCTTGGGAATTTTGCATGGGGTGGGGGGGTGGGGGAAGAGATTCCCTGCACTGGTAAACAGATTTTTTACTGTAGCGCACATCGCCTTTCAGTGAAGTGCTGCTTTACTACTATGTATCACTTTATTTTTGTTCCCCTGCTAACATTTGATGCCTCCAGGACGTGCTGCTGCCAGCCGATTTATTCTAATTTTTTTTTTTTTACTCGTATACATGTGTATTCTTTTTACTGCATAATGCCATTTTTAGTTCCATATACTCCAAAAAAAACATGCTATGTGTTTTTTCAACCTGTCTGTTGGATATCTTTTTTCTTTGGACTTCTTTCTGCTGTCATCGGTAGGGAATTGCCAATTTGCTTTGGAGGAATCAAGCTTGGATTTCCAGCAAAAGTGAATGTGCAATGTCAGATGGCCTCAATAACACGCCAACTAGCAGAGATTGGTTAAAGGGTGTTTATTTTCAATTCAGCAAGGGCTGTCCCTCTCCAACGTAAGAAGTGAAAGAAGTGACGTCCTCATCCTAACCCAGGCATCCCTTGAGCCTCGCCAGCAACTCAAAATCAGTAGCATGGATTATCAAACAAAAACTTCATTTTCTGCCTAAGCTTGCTCAGAAAACTATCTCCGGGGTACTATGGATTTCTCCACAGGGATGACTGAAGGTTTGTACCTTGTAGACATGCAGGTATTCTGAGCCCTGATAGTCCTCTCTGTGAATTTCTCTAACACTCGCCATCCACTTCGTCGTCCTCCCCGAATGGCTGTATCCTTTTAGCACTCTACTGTCCCTCCGATGGCCATCTTTGCTCTCGCCTTCCTACCCTCCCACTCTTTTCTTTACTACCACATCTTACCTCGTTCTGCATTATAGTGTTTTATTTTAGCAAATCCTACCCTCTTTACTTAGACTCCCAGCACTATTGCTGGACACTCTGGGATTTTTTTTCTGACTCCAGGGGTGGGTGAGAGAGAGACTTTATCTCGTTCACTGTTAGGAAAGATTTTTCTTTTACCAACTTTCCCTCTGTAGTTCTATGGACCCCCAACACCTTTACTTTTGTTTTTGAACCTGTCCTAACGTTTTACAGGGAAATTAAGCCTTCAGCTTCCCTCTCATGGCCTTTGGCTAATTTTGTTGTGGGGAAACTGATTAGTCCTTCAGATTGTCTTTGCTAAAGCTTATTCTGAGGAGACTTAAGGCTTCCTACTCCATACACAGATACTACACAGGTACTTTTCTGGGACTGACTCTGAAATGTTAGGTCTACTTAACGCAAAAAGAAAGGAGCAAAATCCTTATAGAAAAGGGAAACATTAGTTTACATTCATTACTGTAAAAATAAGTTCATTATCCTATAGTTTTCCAAATAAGAAAATGTAAGTGTGTATGTGTGCATATGTGCAAATATATATAATATAATTCAAAGAATGTGCAGTCCACTGAAGTGGGCAATAAACTGCGTGCAAGTATTGATTTAAATGATTGCCTATGAAGAGGACATAAAAAGATTTACATATTTACGGGATAAATTGGATTATGAATCTGGACGTGTATACATTGGCTACGAGATTTGATGTGTTGATGTAAATTAGGGATAGCCAGAAAAGTGGCACTTCCACAAATGACTCATCAGTGGAATCGACGTCTGAAATAGTGACAACGGATGCAGTGCCTGTACAGGGATTGAAAAAACCTACAAAAGACTGGGCTGCGGAAGAGGTCTAGGGAGAAGCAAAAGAGTGTTGAGCGAAAAACCGGTCACGGAAGGTGTGGGAAACATATCAAATCAAGTACTGACAGAGGGCATCATGCTTTGGATGATGAGGCTGGAAGTAGTTCCCGCAACATCGATGCAAATTATGAATTTATCCATACCCGTTTTAACTAAAGAACAATCTGATTTTCTTCGATTGGGTTTCCATTTCTGTACATAAATGTTTTACCTATACACAGACTAGCTTGGATTTCAACCAAGTCATGAGAAAGTTAAAATTAATTATTTTATATGAATCAGTCGGAAGAATAATCTACCTGCACAAACTGGGAGGACTGACCTAACCATTTCTGATTTACCTACTTTGCATGCAATGGTAAACTGCTCAATTCCATGTGAAGACAATGATTTGAGTTTGTCTGATTTTTGGTATGCATACCGAATGGTCTAAGGGAACAAAGATTCAATCGAAGTCTAGGTTCGATCCTCCTATAACTGGAGGGAGTTTGGAGGCTTTTCAAGGTGTGGTGGCAGAAGATCTCAAAAAACGATGACCTACTAAGGCTCCTGTTTTGTGTAATTTAACACCTAAGCAGGAAAAGATATTGGCTCAGCTTCAAGATTTATTGGAGGTGGTGATTAAACCTTCAGATAGGAGCTGTAATATAGTCCTTCTGAACCATGTGAACTATGTGCCTGAAGCCAATAGTCCATTACGTGACCATTGTTGCTACATTCATTTGGCCACTGACCCTTTCCCTGATATCACTGGTAACTTCTGAATATTTCAGAAATGGACAGATCAGGGTATTCTAGACTTGGATACTGCAAAATGTTTGTTCCCTCTCTGCACTGGCATTTCCCACCATTTATTTGTTTACTGACTAGTAAACTACGAAGCCTCCTGGAAGGCCAATTGTGACCTTGTGTGGCTCTTTGTTGGAGAACCTGACTAAATATGTTGAGACCATTAACCCGTTGGTGTCTAAATTACTCTTTGGTGTGTGATGTTAGAGATTAAACATTTTTATGCTTCATCCCCTCTGCTAGTGAGACCCCCAGCACTTTTTGCTGGACTTCTGGACATTTTTCAGACAATCCTGAATGAGTGGACCCTTTTTCCACTCATTCATTCTTGTGGGCTCTGTCTTTTGGAACTCTATTCTTTGCATTCTGCCTGTATTATGGAGTCTGCTCCATAGCTCTTAAAGGCATCTGTTTTTACAACTGCAGCACACAGCTCCTTATGGGCAGTGTTGGTGAGGACCCTTAGGGTCTTCCTTTGAGATTCCTTTTATATATCCTCAAGTAACTACAGTTCTTAAGGAGATACTTATTATTTCCCCCATTACTCTATAGTCTGAGTGATTGACACACACACACACACACCCACACACGCTCACTCTGTGAAGTGCCAAAGGGATACTTAGTATCCCCCTTCTCTCTGCTCTTGTGACTTTTTAGTCACATAGACAATCGCCTAGTTATGGCTAGTGGATAGACCATCACGGTTATGGCTGGTGGCAGTGGACATGTTCAACCAACTATTGTGTATTTCTTTTATACTGCATGCTATGACCATAGGCTTGGTAGTGCACAATAGTGGCAACAAGTACCAACTTGGGGCCTCCCTTCGTTTTTCCCCATTAATAGCATGGTTGTTCTTTGTTGGCCCTTCTACCATTCTTGGAGGGGGAGGTCTGTGTGTGTGTTTTTGCCTTTGGCAGCAACCAGTAGGTATCCCCACCTAGGCTCCAGAGTGGCAGGCAGGAAGTGGGGGAGGAGTTTTTCACCCCCCCTGTCCTTTGTGTGAGTGCCTGAATAGGTCCAGCTCCAACAGGGGGGGGGGGCTCTGGCTGTCCTGATTGGACAACCAAACGCCCCTTTATGTAAATTGCTGAGCAAGATTGCAGAGGAGTGGAACTGCATAAAAGGTGAGTGAGGCTTCTGTAGTGAAAAGCAAGTCGACCACAGGAAACAGAAGTAACCAAAGAAGATGACCAGAGACTCTTGCAGGCACTTTGCGACACCGTGAAGCTACCACTGATGTCATGACAGTGTTTAAAGCGTCAGAGGAGCTCTGAAGAGGACTCCTCCTTCCCTTTGGCTAGTGGAAACAACCAGTCCCAAGATTAACTTTGAAGCGAGCCATCTCCGGAGGTCCTATGAGCTTCCAGACCTGCGGAAACCCGATACCAGGAGACCTTCTGCCCATTTTGAGTGCATCGTCGTGGAAAGGCCAAATCAGTTCTTATCTTTGCTGAACCTGCAAGGACATTCCAGACATCCCATTCAACTCGCCCAGACCCCCTCGCCAGAGTGTGGGATTGCAGGAAGTGAAGATTATTGACTGGGCGATTCGTGTCCTTTGTTGGTGCTGATAAAAAGGCACCAAAACCGCAGTGTGAACCAAGTTGCTGAAAGTCATGCTACAGGTCCTCCCTCGAGACTGCTGCTGAGACAACGTCCATTGTCCTGCCTTTCGGCATCAGACCAAGGAATCCGAAGATCAGGTCGAGATCTGCACCATTGCAGAGAAACCAGCACAAACACTTTATTCAAACCTAAGGTACTATTAAGGGGAGGGGGGTATTGCTACCCGATTCCAAGAAGTCGCTCCAGAGTGTTTGAGTGTGCGTAGAGGTGTCCATGGCAACCCCATCTTACCTCTGACCCAAGCTGCTGCTTGTGTCCCCATCTCAAGTCTGTTTTTCGGTCGCCTTTGTTAGTCGCTAACTTGCTGCTTCAATAACTTTAGACACTGGTAGAAATCCATAGGAACTCCTCATAATTTGCTGTTGGTCAAGACCTCAAGCCCTCGCCGAACTGCCTTTAGCTAGGGTTGTATTTTTGGACTTCAAACACTTGCCAGGCTAAGAACCTTGAACCATGATCATTTTGCACGAAACACTTATTTTCCTCTGTTTAAGTGACTTTTCTATATGTGTTTGCCGAGTAAATGCATTACCAAATAACCTGTTGAAAACGGCGTGAGGGTGCAATAACGGATAATGTGATACATTATCTTTTCCCTTGCTAACGTTGCTACAAATGTAACTGTGAACAAACACAAAAGTGAAAGTGCCCTTTGAAGTGTGTTATCTAGTATTCCGAAGTGTTCTGCCATAAACGTCTGAAGTATTTAAAGTGATTCTGGTGTAAATATATATCTTTTATTACAAGGGCCGCCGTAGCGGGCGTGTAGTTATGGTTAAATTGCTGAACTCATAGGAAGAGCACTTTTTTAGCGGCTTATAACTTTGCTCCCCCTGGACGAATTTGCAAAAAAAGTATATGGCCGGCTCTGAATTGTTCTTGCCAAGTTGGGCGAGGTTTCGTGTGGGGGGGAATCAAAGTTATAGGGGGGTCCCACCATTTCTTTTTTCTTTTTCCATAGACTGAATGGGCAAAAACTTTGTGCACGGCTACTGGCTGAACGGCTGGACGGATTTGCACCAAATTTGCAGCAGGAGCAGGGCTTGCGTCAAAGTGTGCTTTTGTGTGTTTGGTGGAAATCAGACCAGTATTTTTGTTGAGAAGAACTGAAATGCATGTCCCAAAAAATTTGATACATCTGGGTCCGCTCCAAGGACCCATTTTACTGTTCGCTCCGTGGACTGAAGTGTCATTGGCTCGCGGTACGGCGTGCTGTCGGAGAAGTTTGGACGTTCCCAGTGGTTGGCTGGAAGGCAGTGTGGTGTGCGTCAACATTTTTTGGGAAAGACTGTGCATTCAGTAGAGGGTGGTGCTTTCATAGTGTGGTGTGTGCAGATTGGTTGCAGTAGGGCCAGTGTTGCAAACAGAATGTGGGTAGGTTGGCAGTGACACAGTACTTTGTGAATGGAAGGGAGTACGCCCATAGTATGTGATTGAAAGTGCACAGGGATGCAGGAGAGAGTGTTTTCTTTGTACATTATGTTAACTGTTGCAGTTTGTTCCTGCATGGTGGTGCGCAGGTTGGGTAGGAGTGCTGGTTGCAGTGGTGTTTATGTGGATGGTCGTAGTTGGTGACATGGTGATCTGCATGGTGGCATTATGATGCGGTGTGTGTGTGTGTGTGTGTTCAAGGCCTATGCTGTGTATATTTGTTGAAGTAGGCCCAATGTTGTGAAAATGTTGTGGTTCGTGACACAATTTGTGAATGGCTGTGGGTAGGGGTGGTGGTGGCTGTGGTATATTTGTGGATTCTGCTAATTGCGACCTGTTTTCGTGAATTGGTGTTTTATGGTGTGGGGGAGTTGGGGTGAAGTGCCGCTACCTCTGTATGTTACGTTTGTGCATAATGTTAGCTGCCCACATGGGCGTTATGTTAAGTGTACGCAATGTGTTGCTGCATAGTGCCATGGCGGTGTACAGGTTGGGTAGGAGTGCTGGTGGCAGTGGTGTTTATGTGGATTGTCGTAGTTGCTGACATGGTGACATGACGTTGCTATGGGTGTGTTCAAGGCCTAGACTATTGGGTTCATGGTAGAAGGCCGTAGACCGTGAACTCAAGAGCCTAGGCCTTGAGGACACCCACAGCAGTAATGTATTTTTGACTGCATCAGTTACAGGATGGTGACATGTAAGGAGTGGTTGTGGAGCAGATTTCAGCCGTTAAAGGCCAGTGTTGCAAACAGAATATCGGTAGGTTGGCAGTGGCACAATACTTTGTGAATGGAAGTGGGTACGCCCATAGTATGTGATTGAAAGTGCACAGGGATGCAGGAGAGAGTGTTTTGTTTGTACATTATGGTAACGGTTGCACTTTGTTACTATGTAGCTCCATGATGGGGCGCTGTGGTTAGAGATGCTGCAGTGAAAAGTCAAGCAGTGTGGGCACTGGGTGCAATGTTTGCATACTGTCAGTATGGTAGAGGGTATGGTTGAAGGGAAACTTATGTGCTTGGATAGTGTGCTGTGTACACAAAGCTTGAAGTATAGGGAATGTTGTGAACATTTTGTGGTTAAGTTGGCAGTGACACAATACTTTGAGTGGAAGTGGGTAAGACAATATTTGTGAATGAAAGGGCATAGGGGTGCCAGAGACAATGTAATGTTTATATGTTAGGGTAACTGTTGCATGTAATGCTGTGCATGTCCATTGCAGTGTGGAGGTTGGTTAGGAGTGCTGGTGCCAGTGGTGCGTATGTGCATAGCGGTAGTTGGTGACATGCTGATATGTGCTATATGACATGCTGATATACGGTGCGGGGAATGTCTGCAAGGAGCATTGTATTGTATTGCTATTTGTAAAGCGCACGGTCGCCCGGAGGCGGCATGGCGCTAGAGAAGGGGCTACTCAGCCGAGGAAAAAAAACGATGGAAGACCAGGGATTAAAACAGGTAGGTTTTCAGAGCTCTTCTAAAACCAAGATGGTCAGCGGTGGCTTTCAGTGGCACGGGGAGACTGTTCCACAGTTTAGGAGCGGCAATAGAGAATGCTCTGCCGCCGAGCCTTTCGCGATTAGCTCTCAGAAAGGTCAGATGGTTAGAGCTTGCGAGCGGAGCTCCCGGCCCGGTAAATATCTGGTGAATTTAGCCTGTAGAAATTCGGCACCCTGGGCATGAATAGCCCGGTGAACGATGCACAGAGACTTGAAATGGATTCGCTGCTTCACCGGCAGCCAGTCAAGTTGGCGAAGAACTGGGGTAATGTGGGCCCCATAAGGGGAGCGAGTGGCTAGCCTGGCTGCAAGGTTCTGCATTTGCTGGAGACGATGGATGAGGCCAATCGGTTGTGCCAGGTATAGCGAATTACAGTAGTCCAGTCGTGAGAGCATTAACGCAGCCACCACGGGAGGACGAAGGGCTTCAGGGATCAAAGGCATGACCCTTTTAAGTACCCGGATCTGATGGTGGGTAGACTGACAGACGGCTGCCACCTGGTTAGCCATAGATAAGGAAGCGGAGAGGATAACCCCTAGGTTCTTCACCTTACTAACTGGGCTAGGTAAAGGGCCCAGCGAGCACGGCCAGAAAGCAGGGGTCCATAATAGGGGAGTAGGAGGACGTCCTACCACCAATACCTCCGTCTTGTCCCCATTTAGCTTTAACCAGTTCTGATCCATCCATATCCCGACTGCTCTAAGACAGTCATGGAGGCAAGCAGCAGCCTCGGATTGATCCTGATCATACCCACTGGAGCAATGCAGGTTTGACAGTGCATGAGGTATAGGGTGGTGAT
This sequence comes from Ambystoma mexicanum, assembly GCF_040938575.1. NCBI lineage: Eukaryota > Metazoa > Chordata > Amphibia > Caudata > Ambystomatidae > Ambystoma > Ambystoma mexicanum. Next base: position 653,291,840 of record NC_090923.1, read on the forward strand.
CTTTGGAGAATGGGTGTGGAGCACATTGTCGACGTGCTACAGCACCAAAAGTGAGTTGCAAAGCCTGTATTGTGCATTCCATGGTTGTGGTGATAGTTCCAACACGCTACAGTATTTGGTGTGCAGCTGGAGATTGTGCAGTGACAAGTTGTTTAGTGTGGCCACAGGGTGCAGTGTGTACACAGGGTGCAGTGTGTACATAATGAGTATGGACGTGGGTATGGTTGAAGTGCAGCTTATATGTGGTTGGTTACTCTTCTGTGTGCAGATTTATTGAAGTAGGCCCAATGTTGTGAAGCTGTTGTGCATAGGTTGCCAGTGACACAATACTTTGTGAATGGCAGTGCGTAGGGGTGGTGCAGGCTGTGGTATGTTTGTGGATTCTGCTAAGTGAGACACGTTTTCGTGAATGGGCATTTTATGGTCTGGGGGAGTTTGGTAGTGCCGCTACATATGTTACGTTTGTGCACAATGTTAGGTGTCATCATGGTTGCTTGCTTGGATGTATAGTATTGTGGTGGGTGTGGAAAGGGCTGCAATGTTGTGTGCATGGTCAAAGGTGTGGTGGGTGTATCTTTGGATATTTGTGGATGCTGCAATCGTGCATTATTTAGCAGAAGTTTCTGGTGGAGGGGCTTTGCAATCAAACGGAACGTGTACTGAGTGTTCAACGGTAAATATGGAGTGGTGTATAGAAATGACAGTGTGCAATGCCGAGGTTTTGTATGTGATTGCTGCATTCATGTTTGAAAATTTGACAGCACCCAATGGGGGAGTGCTGCAAAAAGTGACAGTGCAAAGGGAAGAAGTATTGTCTGAGCTTTACTGGGCCGTGGCCCTCACTGTAGATGTGGGTCGGGGGGGGCGCACACATGCACATCCTGCCATTATGAGCAGGGTGGAAAGGTAAATGGAATTGTGGGAAATGGTAAATGGTTAAACAGGAGTTTAGGGCATGGTTCACAGGAAGGGGCAGTACCATTTTGTCCAAATACGGTGTTGCAAGGGTGGTTGAGATGGAGAAACGCACAGTGCTGATCGTCGGTGATACCTTTGTGTGCAAAGAGGCGTTGCTGGTAATTTCGGATTGGAAGGAGTGGACGCTTTCTGGGCCTGTCAGGGTGACTGCAGTTTCAGTGGGATGGTTCACCTTTGCAGATAGGTGGCGTCCGTCGCGAACGTTGACTTTGTCGTGCTGCACTTTGGTAGTCTACATTTGGGTTACATGTCGTGTAGACTATTAATCCGTTACCTAAAGAGGTTGCTGACCATAGTGATGCTTATTTTTCTTACTTCACACCAGGAGAAGTGTGGGTCCATGACGGTGTAATTTGTCCCCAGCCAGAGGTCGGAAGGTGTGCTATAAACAGAATTATGTGTGAGTTTATGCAGACTGCTGGCATGTTCTCCACCCACTGAGATCATGAGGTCTCAAAATATGCAGTGGTTCCGTAGAAATGGCATTTATTTGAGCGCCATTGGAAATGCCGTTTTCTTTTACACTGTGCAAGAAGCATTGACCAGAATGTGGTAAAAATGTGAGGAGAGACAAACGCATATAAAGAGAAAGTAGAAAAGAAGTTGCTTGCACGCACGTTAAAACCCCAAAAAACCTTTATACATCTACAATGGAAGACTGAAACCCCTACCCAGTTTGATATTGTTCATGCCCCCCCTAACTATCACGAAAAGGTAGTGGATTACGCGGTACTTTCAGAATTACATGTGCCACATCCTGGGTGGCTATGTGGATGTATGGGGATGGAGAAATCGTGCATACTTTCATTCCACTTTGTAGTGGACGTGCTTTGGAATGGCACGACGTTTGTTCTGTAAATGTTTAATGGCACATTCAATTGTTGTACAGGAATGACTATGTTGGATGATGGCGGCTTCGATGCCATTGGATGCGTGTGTACCCATTAACCCAATGAAGTAGAGCTGCAGGGAAGGACTGCTCCAGCTTTACAGGGGTGTGGCCCTCGCGCTACTTTGGGAGGCGCATGTGCCAAAATCTGCCGTTTACACCACTTTGCCCAATTGCCATGGCAGTGTGGGGATTAGCCAATCGGGTAGTGTGGGTGTGGTTAACAGGAAGGGAAGGTGAAACTGTTGTAAATTATACTCTGCATACTGAGGGTGGCTGACATGGCAAAATGCATTGTGTTGACCGTAGGTGATCCCTTTGTCTTAGAACTGCACAACTATGCCCTGCTATGACACTTTGACAGCAATTTTGGTTTGGAAGGAGTGGACGCATTGTGGAACGCTGTGTAGGAGTGCAATTCCGCCGACATGCATGCACTTTGCAAAGACCTCGCCAGTTTTCGAGTAGTAGATGTTATCGTCATCCATTACGGCGGCATGCGTATGGTTTACCTGGCTTGCTTGGATTTGTTCCGTAGACTGAGGAGATTGCTGGATGTCATGAGGACTCTTTTTCCCATCGTCAAGGTGCTTTTCTCATCCATAATACCATGAAGAGTATGGCCCACTGCGCAGGGATGTTCCGAGCCAGACGCAGGAAGGTGTCTCATCAACAGAAGCATGTGTACTTTTTTGTCCACTCGTGGAATGCTGTTCTGCAACGATTACCTCCATTGGTTGTGGAAATGCTGAGTTTTTCCAAGAAAATACCATTTTGTTGTCACTCATTGGCAATGCAGTTTTGTTGCTTGTCTACAGGATGCAGTGAAATTTACTGTACTAATGTGAGCACAAGAAAACATGAAAGCTAATAAAAACCGAAAAAGTGTTTCTGTAGAAGCATCTTAAACCAAAAGAAAAACGGCATCCTTACCATGAACTCCCCCTACCCTGGTTGCAAGTTATTCCCCCATGCCTGCACGCAGCACGAAAGCCACATCTGGGGATTTTGTGGGTGGCGGCCATGAAAATGGAACTGTGGGGATTGTCCAATTTGATGCTTGGGGTGTGCGGCAAGGGACTCCTGCTTCACTCGGGCCCGGCCCTCAAAGTACTTTGGGACCTGCACGTCCCACATTCGATGCTTCTCACCATGCTGGCCTATGGAAATGGGACTATAGTGATTGTCCTTTCAGGTGGTGCTCAGCGTGTGCGTCACAGGAAAGTGCACCAATAGGAAGGACTTCTCCTGCTTTACTGGGGCGCGGCCCTCGAGCTACTTGGAGAAAGGCACATGCCACATTCTGCGCTTCTCAGCATGCTGGCCAAAAGAAATGAGACTGTGGCCTTTGGCCAATCATGTACATTACAGGAAAGAGCACCAATAGTGGGAAGGAGTCCTCCTGCTTCACCGGGGCGCGGTCATTGGGAAAAGGCACCTGGCACATTTTGCGCTTCTTACCATGGTGGCCAATGGGAATGAGACTATGGCCTTTGGCCAATCAGGTGCTCTGGGTGTGCGTCACAGGAAAGGGCAGCATTCACTTTTTCAATTACTTTGTGTACTGCAGCTGGCAAACATGGCAAGACGCATAGTTTCCGTTGTGGCTGATGGCTTTGTGGAAGATCTGTGCGTGTATGCCCTCCAAGAGGACTTGTATGGTAATTTTGGTTTTGGAGGGAGTGGACGCTTTGTGTAGTGTCGAATCGTGCTGTTTCGGCGGACTGCTTGTGGAATGTCGACTTGTGTGGCCTCTTCGGCAACTGTACATTTTGTGATTGTGCACTTTAGAGCCTTCTTTTTGGGTTACATGCATTGTTCCCATTTGGTCCGTCAAAGAAGATTATGATGAAAGCAGTGCAGTGCATTTTTCCTACTGCCAAGGTGCTTTTCTCATTTATACCCCTGAGAATAGTGTGGAAGTATTCCTATGATTCCTGTCGCCAGGTCGGAAGGGGTCTCATCAACAGAAGCATGTGACTTCAGTGCTGCTGGGATGTTCTCCTGTGAGAACGAGAACATTGGTTTGCGATACATACACCTTTTCAAAGCAAATGGCATGTCTTTGTGAAACATTTCATTGCCACTGTGTGACAATCTACAAACTGCACTGAAGACCCTATTGTAAGAATGTGATCTGACGTTTTGCGTATGAAAATCGCAAAAAAAGTGTTTGAAGGGGAAAGCACCCTGGTTGAAAGTTATTCCCCCGCTCACACGCGCACACAGCACGAAAGGTCCGCAAATATCGCGATAGTTGCAGTGTGCCACGTGTTACATACGCCCCTTTTGAAGATGACGCCGTAGAAATGGGCCTGCAGAGGCTACGGGATTGGGCAATAAAGTTTGTGGGTGTGGTGTGTACGGACAGACTGTGCTATACTGTGTATTTGTCGACAAAAATGCAGAGGGTGCGGTTATGGCTGTTTCACGAGGCACAGTGTGCAGGTTTTAGGGGATTCTGACTTACATTGACTGGATTGACATTGACTGTGCAGTGGCTTCTCATTTTGCAATCTATAATGTGCATGTGTACTGCTACGGAGTAGCTACAATGAAGTGCCTGATTTTGGTTTCTCTGTGACACTTTGGTGACACGCAATCATGCCGATTTATTATTGTTGCTCCTTGTAGAGGGAAAATTGCACATGTTGCACGAGTTTCAGTGCCGTTTGTGATGAAGGAGACACTTGCCCAGTTCATGCGTTTGTTTCTGATGTCTTGCATACGTTTCTATCGCATTATGCAGCCACTGATGTGGCAACGTCATTTTCTATTTGGTCCATAAATGCAGACAGCGCAGTACATTGCAAAGAAGTGTATTTGTGCCTTTGTTCGACATGTGCCTATGGGAATGACGTTTCACAGCACGAATACTTTTCCCCAGCTATAACGTTCATCTTACTATGCCAGCCATCCCGATTTCTGCACAACCGATCCAAATTGGCTTGGGGCCCTTCTTGAAAGTAGTGATTTTTTTTTTTGTAGTACGTGTTGCGCACTGACTCTCTTGGAAACGCTCTGCAACACGTAAAGAAGCCTCTTTGTACAGCAACCCCCTTTCTAACTGATTGAACTACAGTGGTTACCACACTGCCACGCCTCTCACCCTGCATGCGTGCATTGGCAATTCTGTTGTTCTGTGAAAGGTGCTTTCCTTATTTACCTTTCTTCCTTTCCCAGTTCATTTTCATTTATTTTGGTGTTCTCACACATGCTACAGAAGGAACAGCAGGAAAGGTCAGGTACAGAGGGGCAGCACCTGTATGGATACTGTAGGGAACGTGGCAGGGGACGGAATTATTGGGTGGCCCTCACCTACACAGGCAGCAGTCATTGTAATGCTCCCGTAAGGACCGTTCCCACGCACTTCCAAGTACCTGCCCTCTGCACAGTAGCGCGTTGCTTTATATGCACAATACAGTGCCCTTTGCCAGGTAAGGGTCTGTAGCGCAAAGGTTGTTTTACAGCTGCGCTGCCCTACAGGAGTGCCCCTGCTGTACATGAAAGTACCCTATGTAATTGTTGGAAGGGCAGTAGCCTGCCCACCGGTCCCTTGTGCTTTCATTTCAGTTGTCGTGACATATAGTACAACTAGTTTATGCTACACCATTAGTGTTAGGGGTAGCATTCATTGATTTACATATATTGTGGAATACAAGAATGTTTACAACAACGCGAAACAGAGCTTCATTGCGTGCAGCAGGAAGCCATTTATTGTCTAGGACGGTCTAGGGGAGATCAGCATAGTCTTCACCAGTGTCTCTTAATTGGTAGAAAATACAATTCCCTCCGAGCAGGCAAGGAAACTCACCTTAGGGGCTGCCTCCTGCGAACCCGCATCTGCGGCCTTCGCTAGGGACACCACCACTCCTTCAAGGGAAGATTTCGTCTGGTGAAACTGGGCATTCACGACCTTGGGCGTACTCGAGGCCTTCACCCTGGGAGGGAGGGTCAGCGCCCTGCTCCCCCTTGGCTTTCTCCGTCGGAGTAGACTGGGACTTCTCCAGAAGTTTACCCGGATGGTCTTACTTTGCTGACCCGGAGCGTTGGCTCGTGGTCGAAGGTGCTGGAGATGCTGTTCCCGACCTGGCTGACGAGGAGCCCGTCCTAACGGCGCTCCCGGTGCCCACGGGCTCGCTGTGCTTTGCCTTATGTTGGGCCCCTGTCGCCGGGAGGCCAAGAGGAAGACCGTGCGCCGATCCCTCTATTGGACAACATTTGGGACGAGGGACTGTCCCTCATGAAGAACCTGTCCTCGGCCCCGGCGAAGAGGGACCGGTACGAGAAGTAGTACAGAGTGCTGGACTCTGCACCCAATTGTCTCAGATCCCAGCCGTCCCATACTCGGTGGTCTCGGCGGTGGCGAGGAAGAAGTCTTCCGGATCTTCTGCGTCGACGTCCTCTTCCCCCCTCCCCTCCCCCCCCCTCCCTTGATGGCGAGGGAAAGAAGCTGGATGCCATGGGGCGACGGGTCATCTCGTTGGCTGCGACTATCAAGGCGGCCAATGCCCTGGCAATCGTGCCCCGTTATGACAGGGAGCTATGGTTCAAGATCGCACCCCGCCTTTTTGACTTCCTCCCTGACGACAAGAGAGCAGAAGCGCTGGAGAACCTGCAGGAAGGCGAGGTGGCATCGGACAATGACATCACGGTGGCCATGGACATCGCTGACACTGGATTCCGCCAGATGGGTAACAGTTTGCCATTGTCGGCGGGGTTGATTGAGTGCCATTAGCTTCTGCCAGGGTGTACAGTCAAGGGTGTTGGATATGCCCTTCGGGGACAATTTATTTGGCAAGACTGTGGACGAGTCTCTTCAGGCCATCAAGGCAGATACCGAGACGGCTCGTGCGTTGGTTATGCTCCAGCAGTGACGGCCGTCATTTCCGACCTCTGGAGGAAAGTCCCAGGGGTCCTCCAAAGGTTTCGGTGGTGGCTCATCATCCTATCGTCAACCGTGCCACTCTTCGGCTCAGGAAGCCTACAGGGGCCGCAGCATGTCCGAAGGAGGTCGCCATCAAGATCCCCAAGGTGGCGCCCCCACAATGAAGCAGGATTGAACCGGCCGTTACATTGGGCCCTCACCCAAGATGGCAACTCTCTCTCTCTCAGATCCTTCGGGCCCTCCACCTCCAGGACTGGCTGGTATCGCTGGACCTCCAGGATGCCTATTTCCATGTGCCAATCCATCTCAAACACAGGAAATACCTGAGGTTTGCAATTGGCGGCTCTCATTATCAATTTCGAGTTCTGCCATTTGGGCTGACTTCCGCCCCGAGGGTCTTCACCAAGCGAATGTCGGTAGTGGCTGCAAGTCTAAGGAGGGAAGGGATCCACGTCTGCCCCTACCTGGACGATTGGCTGATCAGAGCTGTATCTTTGGAACAAGCTCAGATCCAGCTAGATTATGTCTGCCACTTCCTTCACAAACTGGCCTTCTCCCTCAATTTAAAGAAGTTACAGATGATACCATCACAGAGACTCCAGTTCATTGGAGCGGTCCTGGACACTTCCCTGGGAAAAGCCTCGCCACCAGAGGTGAGGGCTTAAGATATTCTGCAGATGGTCACCAAGTTTCAACATGCCCAACGTCTCCCAGCCTTCGACTTTTTGAGGTTGCTAGGCCTCATGGCATCCTGCATCATCCTTGTGCCAGAGGCTCGCCTGAGAATGAGATCTCTTCAGTGGGCACTGAGAACTCGGTCGCAATTCTCAGGGAGCATGACAGACCTCCAGATTCCGGACAAGGTGGCTCGAGACCTTCAGTGGTGGGCCTGCCAGAAAAACATCTTGAAGGGGGAACTGTTTTGGCAACCATAGCCGGAGATAACAGTAGTCACAGATGCCTCACTCACGGGATGGGGGGGGCCCCCATACCAACGACTTGACCATCAGCGGTCGTTTGTCTCCATCGGAGTCCAGACTACATATCAACCTGTTAGAGCTGAGAACAATCAGACTAGCGCTGAAAGCTTTTCTGCCATCTGTACAAGGGAAAAATGTCCTGATAATGACGGACAACACAGTCGCCATGCACTACCTCAACAAGAGAGGAGGCGTACGATCACTACTACTGTTCAGAGAGGCAATGCAGCTCTGGTTTTGGGCAATCCAAGAAGGAATCTCTCTATCGGCAGTCCACCTAGACGGAGAGAAGAACTTGACGGCAAACCCTCTGAGCATGCAGGGCACAGTCTCCCACGATGGGAACTAGCTCAGGAAGTCCTTCAGGAGATCTTCTCCCTTTGGGGAACCCCTCAAGTGGATCTATTTGCCACCACTATCAACAGAAAGTGCGATCTGTTTTGTTCAAGTGAATTTCCCCCGAGAGGAGCTCTAGGGGACGCGTTCGTAGTGGACTGGGAGTTTCCACGCCTGTACGCGTTTCCACCAGTCCCTGTCATTCCTCAAATGATCAGGAGGTTGAGAAGATTCCGGAGAACCATGATCTTAATTGCCCCAGAGTGGGCCAGGAGAACGTGGTACCCGGACCTTCTGGACATGTCCATCTGCCCTCCAATTCGTCTTCCACTCAAGGAGAATCTTCTCTCAAAGAAGGGAGGTAATGTTCTCCATCCAGACATCAGAACCCTCAACCTTCACGCTTGGCTTCTGAAAGGTTGAGATACAAGGATTGGGTCCTCCCTGATGACGTCATGGAAGTGTTGCTTTCGGCCAGAAGGCCAGCAACAAAGTCTTTATACCGCTGCCGTTGGAACAAGTTTTGCAGCTGGTGTAGAGAAGAGAATATCGACCCCTTTTCATGTGGTACACCAACAGTGTTATCCTTTCTACTCTACTTGGCAAATTCAGGCCTCCAAGTTGGCACTATCAAGGGCTATCTCGCAGCGCTATCGATATTCAAGCGCACTGCGGAGGAACCTTCGTATTTCAAACTACCCTTAGTAATACAATTTCTAAACGGATTAACTAATGTCTACCCTCCAAGACCTTTCCCGGTTCCTTTATGGGACTTAAATTTAGTCTTAGATTTTCTGATGGGTACTCCTTTCGAACCACTCCACTCTTGTTCGCTAAGATTTCTCACCCTTGAAACTGTCTTATTAGTGGCTTTAACATCTGCTAGAAGGTTAAGCGAATTACAAGCTCTATATTGTAAAACCCCTCATACAATTTTCCATATAAAGACAAGGTTGTCCTACAGGTAAAGCCTAATTTCTTCCCAAAGGTGGTTTCTGAATTCCACATCACTCAGAAAATTACCTTACCTTCATTCTATCCGCCTCCCCATCCGCGGAAAGAGGAAGAAAGGCTACAGAGGCTGGACCCAAGGCGGGCTTTAAGCTTTTACATCAGCAGACTTGCTATGATTAGACAAGCAGACCAACTGTTCGTGGGCTACTCAAGGCACAAGTTGGGACTACCGATAACAAAACAATTTCCAGATGGATTATTTTGGCCATCCTGGAATGTTACAAACTGGCAGGAAAAGAGCCTCCACAAAATCTTAGGGCTCATTCAACCAGGGGTATCGCAGCCTCCTCGGCCCTCCAAAGAGGGGTTCCGGTTCGAGGCATATGTGCTGCTGCCACATGGTCACCCGCACATACCTTCACAAGATTTTACAACCTGGATTCCTCCTCCAGTCAAGAGACTAGGTTTGGTAAAGCCGTATTACATTCGGTTCATTCCTAAAAGGAAACATGGAGTTTTACTCCCACCTCCAATTGCACACCACTGCTATGGGAGTCTATCAAAGATAAGGAATACGTCGGAGGACATAATCCCTTCGAAGAACAAGTTACTTCTTACCTTGTAACGTTCTTTCGATGGGATGTTCCTCCGACGTATTCCTCATCGCCCCTCCATCCATCCCCGCAGTAATACTTCCCTTGTGGTTGCAGCTTATGCTCCTTCAAGGTGAATAGGTGAATAACCAATTCATGTAAAACTACTGCTAATGTCAAAACGGAACTGAGCAACGGATGCTGCGCGAGTCTATACGCATAGTGACGTCGTCGCTGATACGGAGGCCGTCGAGGGACATCCGCTCGAGGGACGTCGACGCGCAGCGCCCTCTACTGGAAAAAAAAATTCCGAGGCTAGCAAGCTGGAGATGATCTATCAAAGATGAGGAATACGTCGGAGGAACATCCCATCGAAAGAAAGTTACAAGGTAAGAAGAAACTTGTTCTTCTCCAGTATTGGTATCTTTTGTAGATTCACATGCGCCCACCCGCCTCCCCCTGAGAGGCTGCTCCTATGCTCAGCACCCATCATACTGTAGTTCCTACGGTTCTGAAGATGGCTGCTTGGGGCAGAGCTTAAACCCTGCCACCTCATTGGTCGGGGCCATAAAGGACCAAAGTGAGGTGGAGGGACTACACAATGGAATGGCTCATAGGCCACAATGGGGCATTTACATGCCTTCTCTATGATAATGTATATTAAAACAATTTTAATAAATATTTTTATCACCGAGGAATCCCACTCTGAAGGGGAATATTCAAGCATCTGAATATATGAAAGATAACAATGCTGGAGAAATAGTTACAGGTAAGTAACTAAGACTTCTCGCCAGGGAAGGAGGCGCGATTCTGCACCACAACCCAGGGTCGCTGAACTTGCAGGCCTGGATCCTACAGTGCTAGAGTTTGGTGGATGCGATCTCCTGGCGGACTGCAAGGGAGTGCTTGCCAAGGCCAGGGTTTTGTCTACACTGAAAAGCTACGGACATAAGTGGAAGAGGTTCACCGTCTGGTGCTGTGCGCAGAAACTCGACCCTCTACATATTACAGCATCGCAGGTGCTGCCGTACTTACTGTCACTGGCCAAGTCAGGGTTGGCTCATGCTTCCATCAAGGTTCATCTGGCGGCTATCTCTTGCTACACCAGAACTCCCGGGCGGTCATCGTTATGGTCACACCGCCTGGTCAAGGAATTCATAAAAGGGCTTTTCTGTTCGTTCCCACCGGTGAAGGCTCCGGCCCCGCTGTGGGAGCTCAATGTGGTGCTGACTAGGCTCATGGGTCCCCCGGTCAAGCCTATGCATTCGGCACCGCTGAAGTTTTTATCGTGAAAAACTGCGTTTCTTATCACCTCCCCACGACGAGTGGGAGAGATCCAGACCCTCTTGTAAACCCCCCCCCTTTACTTGACATTCCATGAGACTAGGGTGGTGCAGCGGACGCACCCCTCCTTCATGCCCAAGGTGTCGACGGTCTTCCATCTCAACGAGCCCTTGGTGTTGCCTATTTTCTTACCGTTGCCTTCGCCGGCTGAGAGGACGTTGCACATGCTGGATGTGGCTAGAGTGCTGAAGTTCTACATGGACCACACAGTGTTTTCGGAAGACATCACAGCTGTTAACTTTGGCCCTGTGAACCTAGGGAAGGCCCTCTCCAAGGCTTCCATTTCCAGGTGGCTCTCCGGCTGCATCACCCATTGTCACCGGTTGTCAAACCGACCGTTGCCTGACCGTCCGAGAGCCCATTCATCCAGAGCGATTGCTGGAACTACGGCGTTTCTGTCTGGTGTGTCCCTCCTGGACATCTGCAGGGCTGCTACGTGGAGGTCGACGCACACCTTTGCGAAATTCTTCTGCATCGACCGGGATTCCAGGGAGGAGTCCAGAGTCGGTCAATTAGTGCTGCCCAACCTGTTCACTTAAAGGTGAGCCTGGTGAGGAGGTAAGAGATGCTTAATGTTGAGATGCTTAATGTTGAGCCTTGCCACCTCCCCGTGGTTGTGCATGTGTGTACTGCTATGTATTCTTTATTCATGAGCATGTGAATCCATGCCAGACCCATGCTGGAGAACAACAGTTACAGGTAAGTAACTTGTTCCTAATGCAACCTTTAACATGCCTACGTGACACTGCAGGTTGCTGTTCCTTGTTTAGCAGTGGCCGTTATACAGTTAGGAGTGCTTAAGCCACACATTGGTAAGTTTCCAGAGCCACCCACCAAGTCGGCAGCAGTTTTTTAAAAGCGGTATCCTACTGCATGAATCCATAGGGCTGGCGACTGGGACAGTGTTAACCAGCATACAGTGGATGACCTATGCATGGGTCTAGGTGTGGAACGGCAACACTTGCGCTTCCACAACTACTTAAAAGTGCATTCGAAGATGCAGCTATGCGGTCACTAATGGAGTCCTACGGATACTTGCAGCGTGATTGCACATACGCAACACAAAGAGAGCCTACTGACACACTAAACAACATTTACTATGTACATCTGTAATTGCTACGATACACCAACAGTATTCGGAAAAGTAAGGGATAGCGCAAATGGATGCATACACCAGACAATTTGCCCTTTCCACACGTTTATCACGAGGGCAGCCACGGAATCAGTAACAAACTGTTAACTGGACGTTATGGTTATGTTGCCGTACCAAATACCGACCTTCTTTACAGAAAATGCTATGCTAAATCAACTTACTTTCTGTTTACAGTGCCCTACTAAAAACCTATGAAATTCGCCAACAAAAACATTGTTAAAGGGACGTTATGGTTAAGTTGCACTAGCAAAAAACTATGAAATTCAATGGAAAAAACTTGTTACAGGGACGTTATGGTTTCAGGTAAAACTGAGGGGAAAAAAAACGAAATTCGACAGTATGGTAAACTAAGCAACCATAACTCGGGCCACCAGTGTGCACTTCAAGGGCGAACACCATTACATTCAAAATACCATCACAAATCTCATTCATGACATCACTGATGACCTTGCATGTGCATGTAGTTTTAATAGGAAGCCTCCAGAAGGGATTGTTATTGTAATGGTGACAGAAAACTATCAAAGATTATTGGAAGAACTATCAGGAGATAAGTAGGTCATGGAGGCATGCATTGCTATAAACACCATTGTATTACACACATCTTTACTGTGCATGAAGGAACTTATGTGCAAATGTAGCCATTGTCTGCACCATGCCTCATGGAAGTGTAACCTTCAAAATCTTTCCATGTTACATGGTGAAATCATGAATGCATTTGTTTTAGAGTGTCTGGTACTGTGAAACATGTAGTTAGCTACCACTGCCTTTATAACTACATAGTTGCACTACTGCACATAAACCATAAAGACACCACAATACATACAATCATGACCATATACAAGGGAATTAAAATAAGCTAAAAAGGTGCAGTATTGCCAGAAACTGTTCAGAACAGAACTGATTATCTGCATGCACAGAAACCAGTGCTGTTTTACGCTTTCCTCTTCTCATATATGCTGTACACAAATGTAGAACCTTTTGAATTGTTTGTTCCTAACTGAAGAAAAGCACCTGGCCTACTTATGGTAGTGAACAAAACAGAGAGCCACACATGTGATGTCATGAATGAGATTTGTGATGGCATCTTTGATGTCATGGGTGTTAGTCCTTGCAGTGCACACTGGTGGCACGAGTTATAGTTGCCTAGCTTACCATAACTGTCGAATTCTGTTGTTTTTCTTCGGTTTTACCTGTAACCAAAACATCCCTGTAACATTTTTCTATTGAATTTCATAGGTTTTTGCTAGTGCAACTTAACCATAACGTCCCTTTTTAACAATGTTTTTGTTAGTGAATGTAAATGTGTAGGTGCTTCTTTGTTGTGCCGGTCTAGCTAAGGTTCAGTGTACTTACCTACAGCTCAGCATATGTGCTACTCCGAGCACCAACGATATCTGCAATCTGCTTCCTGGCTGGGATTGGGAACTATCTCTGGTTGACACCTTTAGTATGGACCGGTTCGTGCTAGTCTTTTAAGACTTTCTCTCAATTCCTCTTCATCGAAATGTGTTGAGGCGCAGGAGTTTCTAACTGTTGGAGGATCCTAATGACTCTATCTCCATTTTGGCCTCAACAGATATGGTTTTCAGAGCTGGTGCATCTGTTGAAAAACATGTTTCAGTTGATGGTCATGTTCAAGATATAGCCCAGCAGCACACGCAGTCTTTCACTCTATTGCTAAACACATCTTTTGTGCGGGCAGCTAGAAATGTTTGTATATGATAACTTTACAAGAGCAAATAAGAGTTGATCACTGGGATTTTTAAAAGAAGATGCCCTTTCTCTATACTACTTGCTAATGCAGGGATTTTGATTCAATCGCAAAAACATCACCTGTTGGGTATTGGTGCCTATCCCATTAGACCATATTGGATGCTGTAAGATTTACACAAAGTGGATAGACAATTTAAATACTCCATTTTAATGTCCAGTTTTGCAGTGCGCTTGGTTTTGGTTTGGGGGCTAATATACATAAGCCTTTGGCCTTGTGCAGTTCCTGCTATGGAGTACTGCCTTCCTATGTGCTGTTTCAGCTAGCCAAGTGGTAGTGTTATGCTCTGTTAAAAGATCCTTTTTGTCATTCAGGAGGACAAGTTGCTTCTTTTGTTTCAAAGGTATTGACAGAATGTAAACGTTACTCGCGAGAACGCCCTTCCTTCCATTAAAGAGCATGCTTTTCAGCCCAGTAGATGTAACAATCATTTATTTTTTATAGAACTTTCAAAATGTACTTTGATAGGGCTAATATTTTAATAAAGTTGGATCATCTTTTTATATACTGTGGTGGACTGTCCCTTCACATTACAGCTGCGAAAGCAACTATTGCTAGAGGGATAGTATCCCCCGGGCTAATACAAATTTAAATCTAACGGTTCGTCAGAGGCTTCAAGCTCATTTCATGAGGGCTATGGAGATCTATCCATTGCAGGATTGTATAGGGTGTGCCAGCTTTGCAACTCGTTGTGCTTTTTGTAAGCATTATTACGTTAATGCATTTTCTCCAAATAATGCTCCTTTTTGTTAAAGTCTAAGGCAATGTTTTCATTTGAACCCTGGCTGGGCATGTGCCGTCTTCTCTAGCCAACTTAATTGATAGGTACTGCTCAAACATTTTGGAAGGAGTAAGCAAAGGAGGAAATGGTAAGGAAACATTACTACAGCCATTACTGTACTCGGTTCTCTCACCTTTAAAATGCAATCTGTAGTATTTATTTTGCCACAAGCTTTGTTTGAAAAAATGCTGGAACAGATGGCACACGGTTGGTGATGCATGGATGGGAGCAGTGTTACCCACATGGTGTGATGCTCGACAGCTTTAAGGTGACACATTTCTTTTGGGAAGCTTTTCCCTTCCCACTTTCACTGCAGGCATTCCTGGGCAGTTGTGAAGGCAGTAGAGCAGGGGCTATAATAGTACCAGAAGCACTATGAAGTTTTTTTATTTGCAAGTCTTGTCGAATGTTTTTCATCCTGTTTGATTGTTGACTGACCTAACCCCTTTATTCCTCCAGAAACATCTGCAAAGGAAGGATTGTTGCTGTGGTGCCAGAGAAAGACTGCACCATACAAGAATGTTAATGTGCAAAACTTCCACATAAGGTAAATTTGAAGTGCATCCTATAGATCGTTAAATAGTTGTTTACCAGGACTACTTTACCATTCATATCCTTAATGGGAAAGTGCTTCTCGAGTTGTGTGAAGTTAATGTGATTGGATGTACTTTAGAGATGATGGAAACAGATTGAATAGGTGCTGAATTGTGCATGTTGCTTTCTCTGTGGACCGGAAGGACCCAAAAGTATTAGTTTGTGGGGGGGTTTCTGTGCTTACATCGCAGGCTTTAAGGTAACGGCAGTTTGCCAGATGGCAGTTTGACCTTTTTATTGCTCTGAATTTGTATTTTTCTCAAATAGATAGTGATACTAACATACAGGGTGAAGGGGAGAGATGTACGTTTTGGTCAGAAATTTACTTTGTTTTGTGTTTTTCATCAGTTGGAAAGATGGCCTGGCCTTCAACGCTCTGATCCACAGACACCGACCAGAACTCATTGAATACGACAAATTGAGAAAGGTGGGCTTGTTTGTCTGCTTACCATTGCAGTTCACAGAAGCCTCCCTCATGATATTTCTTTTACTCCTTGATGTCTACATAGGTCTAGCCCACTTTGTTAGCTTTCCCTGAGATGTCGGTAGAGTATGGATAGTAAGATGCGAACTTCCCGTCAACACCTATTTTTACTTTTGAAGTATGCAGCTCAACTGATATAAGTGATAGGGAACTGGTTAAGTAACGTTAGTCATCTATCCTTTTTAAGCCCAAATGGATTGCACTCTACTCTAGTATTCACACAGTTGCAAGGCACCACTGTTCCATTAGTCTAAAATGGGTAAACCTATTGTTTGCTTCAAATTACAAGCCTTATAAAGTTATACGGTACAACTCTTGAAACTAAACTTAAATGTGTCCCGTCTCCACTCTAGTGCACTGTCCACAGTGCTGCCTGCAGGTGTGTGTGTGTGTGTGTGTGTGGTTCTGATGAGGCAGCTTGAAAAGGGCCTGTGGCTTGACCATAGTACAACCCAGGTTCAAAGTGGCTTGAAAAGCAGTCTTGAGTTAGGTCAATTTGCAGAAAAGAAAAGTATTTAATGTCCATATCCCTACAAGGAAAAAGGCAGATTCCCAGTCCTATATATCGAAGAGGATGACACCAGACAGTCTGTTTACCCAGGTTCATCCACCTATATTAAGGCAACAATAGCTTCAAGTGGACCTCACATCCAGTGTATCTGATTAGGGAACCATGGAAGACTTAAGAACCCATAAGCAGACTCGCTCCTTGAACTTTGACTAGCTGTTCAGAGGGATTTCCACAACCAGCCCTGTCGGAGGGTTGCGAGAGTCCATCCTAGGTAATGAGCAAGGGATTTTCACACTTATACCATGCACTGCAAAATACACATCAAATTAATATATATATTTTCTTTATTTCTTTTTATTGTTTAAACTTTTTTTATTCAACCTTAACAGTATAAAACGGGTATATTTTAACACATCCATTTGCAAAAATGGAGACCATTATTTTGAATAAATACCAATACAAACGTACAATGTGTTTAAGTGGTTACCAGGAGAAACTCAGATGTGCAGGAATGTACATATAACAGTTATAGGCATAATGAAAGGTAGCTAATAATAACCTATGTGCCATTGAGAAAAGGGTTAATCGTACAGTGGAAAGGAATCATATTCAGTGTCTAGGCATTGTTAGCATTAATGTGTTTGATAAAGTTCCTTCTGAAGTGTGAAAAGGTTGGTCTACTCTTAGGTTGGGTGGCAACGCGTTCCACAAGTTGGCAGCTCTCACAGGGAAGCTAGTACCCCCAATTTTGGCAAGTCTAAATCTGGGTACTACCAGGCAGTTTGACTTGGCAATTCTCGTAGGTCTATTGGATGTTTTTATTTTGTCCGGCAACTAATAGGGAGCAGCATTGTTGAGAGCCTTATGGGTCAAGGAGATCATTTTTAGATGGATTTTATTGTCAGTAGAGAGCCATTTGTGTTGCCGCCTAATAGCGGAGATGTGCTCCCTTTTCTTTATGCCGAGTGCAGCTCTAAGAGCATTATTTTGTAACGTTTGGAGACTTTGGGTGGTGGCTTTGTTAGCACCACTAATAGAGGGCATTGCAGTAGTCGAGTCGGGAAAGTATTAGGGCTCTCGCCAGGATCAGACAACTGTTATTGGATAAGAAGGGCTTACCTGCTCTTATTAGTTTGCAGGTTTAGGCTGTGGTAGAGGTGAGGGCGTTAACCTGTTTAGTAAAAGACATGGTAGAATCGAGGTAAAAACCAAGTGTTTTTACTTCCCTCAAGACTTTGATCACATTTCCGTCAATACTGAATGCAGAGTAGTCCGGGCCCAATTTGTTGATGTTGGCTTGTGTGCCCAGAATGATCAACTCTGTCTTATCATTCAGGCAGAGACCATGGGTTGTCATCCATGCCTGAATGAGAAGATGCACTCTGTTCACCAACTCCCTGTCCTTGCTATGATCCCCAGAAAGCGGGAGGAGAATCTGTGTATCATCCGCATAGTTGGTGTAGGTGATACCTAGATTATCCAGATCATCAAACAGAGGTTTGGTGAAAATATTGTAAAGAGTAGGGGAGACTCAGGATCCATGAGGGACTCCACATGTGATGGGTATGGGGTCCGCTGCTGCCGATTGGGGGGGGGGGGGACTCTCATAGTTTTCTCACTCAGAAAGGATTCCATCCAACTGATGGCTTGGGTGGAGAAGTGAGCGGCAGTGTCCAAATGTGGTCGACAAGATCGAAGGCAGTGAGAGATCTAGTAAGAGGAGGAGAGCTGTCTTACCTTGATCTCTCAGATAGTCTATTTGGGTCTTTAAATCGATAAGGGCGGTTTCCGTTCTGTGTAATGGGAGGAAGCCAGATTGTCTAACTAGTTCAAGGTGTTTTTGAATCTGCGTATAGGCCACTTTGTCCAAGATCTTCAGAAGAAATGGAACTGTGGTAATTGGACGGTAATTAGTGGGGATAAGAGGGTCTAATGTCTGCTTTTTGAGCAGCGAGAGCACCCAAGATTGTTTTAAGTTAGCACGGATGATGCCCGTGGAGAAGGACGCGTTAACAAGTTTGGAGATAAAAGGTGATAAATCTTTGGCAGCGTCTTTTATTAACTGTGCTGGGCAGATGTCCCCTTTGTAGTTGGATGGTTTAAGGGTGAGGATGATTTTCTCTACCTCTAGAGAAGTAGTTTTGGTGAAGGAGAATTTACTAGTTTGGGTATTGTGGGTGACATTAGGTGGTGGCATGGGCAGATTAGCGAGGTTGAGCACGTCTTTTTTTTTTTTTTTTGTTGGATTTTGTTTTGGAGGGTATTTATTTAGTTAGCTAGGGTATGTTGAATATCTGTGCACCAGGTCTGGTCCTTAGTGCAGGTGTCTGGTATGGCAATGGCTGATTCAAATTCCTTCAGTATAGAGAAGAGTTCCTTCATACTTGAATTGGAGTTGGCAATACGATCGTTACGAGTTCCTCTTTGCCAGGCAAACTTCCTTTTTGTAGTGGCGTGAGATGGATGTTAGGTTGGCCTTATTCTCATCGGTTGGGCATAGTTTCCAGTTAGATTCACATTTTCTCTTGGGTAGGGCCTTGAGGTCAGGTGTAAACCATTTATTTAGGTGGGCTTTGGGTTTACTTGTACGCATTTTAAGTGGGGCAATTATATTATGCAGTCTTTAATCTGTGAGATTAAACAATTGTTAAAAGCAGTGAAAGAATACTGATAGGGGGTGGATGTTTTGCCCAGCAATTTCTATGGGGCCTGGGCCCTCAGAGTAGAGTATATACAGTGGCACCACAAATTCTGATTTTCCAAGCAACCACCCTTCGGCGTCCTCAATCTGTCGTGCCACTTAGTGATGTTGAAAGGCGTGGTCTAGAGGTTGTGGGTGCAGTGGCTGTATTAGGTTTTGGGTTCAGGTTCAGCTAGGCGGTGGTTTCATTCTCCAGTTCAAGGATGGGGCAGACATCAAAGTGGCCTTGAGGATTTCTACGATGAGATGCCATTCGGACACAGCACATAATGTGTAAGTGGTGGCATGCTTAGCTCAAGGAAGCAGCAACAAGCAGGCTCCAGGCATGCCTCTCTTCAGAATGGAGAGCAGCTGAATAAGGAAACTGGTCCTTGGGCACAAGTTGAGGACCTGTAGAGTCCAAATTTGCAGCTTGGGGAGTCAACCGTTACAGCAGAGTCCTGGTCTTGGAATGATCAGCACACTGCAGGGTTCCAGGCACTTCCGAAGACTGCAGCTGGCAGGGCACTAAAGTAGGATTAGTTGTTCCATCAGTCAAAGGGAGCAGGGCACAGTCGAAGGTCTTCCTTTGAAGGAGGAGAGGCCGCTGAGTTTAACCGGTGGCTCGTTTGGGCAATGCTGCTTCACTTCGTTAGCCATCTTCTGGGTCTTCAATGCAGTCCTTACATCTTTTGGATTTTTTTGTCTTCAGTGGGGGACCTCCAGTATGGCCCAAATGACATAATCCAGGCTGCTTGGATTGCCTCAGCTCACCAATTGGAAGGTTGTGCACTATTCAATACCCAAGTGCAGTCCAGGCAGACAACCACCTACCCAACATCTGCCCAGCAAAGATCCCTGAAAGGTGTGGATTCATACTAGACTCTTAAGCCCAGGCTCAACCAGATTACTCAAGGCACTTTCCAGAGTACAGCGCTAGACACTGCAAATGTGCATGCCTTTATTTGGGAGTTTTCAACCGGATAGCCAAAAAGTTAATGGGCAGGTCTTGAACCACATAGGGAAGCCATTTTGTGTATATTGTACTCCAAACACGTATTATGCAGTAAAGAAAGGTGGCACGAGGTAGTTCACCGAAAAGGGTTGTAAAACCTGTTTCACTGCCACCTGCCTGCCATAGGCACATCACCAAAGCGTAAAGTTAGCAGACAAAAGGGATAGAAAATACACATGTAACACCCCACTTATGTTCGTGTGGGTTACAAAAGGAAAATGCAGGCAACATAATTTCACTGGCACCCTTTGGGACAGACCAATTCCCCCGAAATAGATGAGCAGAGCTGGTAAGTGACACTATTCCAGCAAGGATTAGGGGGACATACTATGAATCCCATTGAAATCAATGATGGGGCAGGGGGATTCACATGCTCATGAATATTCCCAGGCAGGCTCTGAATCCTCGATAAAAAGAAAGTAGTTTAAATTTAAACCAAAACTGCTGGTCTCCTCTATAGCCTATCTGTGTCCTTATGGTCCTATTGCCCCCAGCCAATGACACTCTTTTAATTTGATTTGTTTATTTGTATAGCGCGCAAAACCTTAAGGTATCTAGGCTCCTTAAACTTATTTTCAGTGCTTCAGGTTACAGAAAAGGAAGTGTACAAGGTGAATTAAAACAGCACAGAACATGCAAAAGGTACTATATCATACGCAAAGTGCAAAAAGAGAAGTACAAGGTGATTACATCCATTGAGCCTGACCCCATTTTGCAGGCGGTCGCAGTAAACCAATGTGAATGTCAAATCAGTGGGCAATAATATGGTGCCTACCCCAGGTTGCAAGACGGCAGCAGCACACAAATCACTGCAGCCCAGGCAGACTGCAACGTTCCTGGGCCTCATCTGGGATCCGAGCTCCGAGAGAACTTCCCCCTCCAGTGATAAGATCACAGCCATCCGAGTCCCATGGGGCGTTTTCTCAGCAGAGCAGTGACCTCGGCATGGTGGTACCAACGCCTAAATTGTAGTTGCACTGCACAGCGGTTTAGCTTTCATTTCCAAAACACATTTGGGACTCAGAGCCACCCCTTCACCAGCCTTCCTTCGGCAGAACTTCTGTCGGTCAAACCTGCACTCTCGCCCACCCAAACTATCCTTCTGCACCTTATCTACCGCCCACTTGGCGAAGACATCATCAACCTCCTTTCTACCAACACTAAACTAGGCTCCCAGACCATCCTCTTGGGCGACCTCAATCTTGGCCTAAAGGACCCCCCAATGCCTTAGGTCTGGAAAACTCCACAGCCCAATTGGGGTTCAAACATAGAATTACAGCTCCAACTCATTCCAAAGGGAGAATCTTGGATTGGGTTTCCAACCTCAACTGTTCCATCTCAATCCTACAGAATTATCCAGTAGCCTGGTAAGACCATCACTTCATTTCCTTCTCCATCCAGGAAATTACCCCCTAGCGCATTGCCATAGCCCCCCCTCCCGCCACCCTATCAAGAAACTGCTGAAACATCTCAATTGATAGCCTCAGGCCCTCTATTAACAACATCCTGGACCGATCTAAGTACAACACCCTAGATGCCACTAAGATGGCCTGTATAATACCACACTCCAATCAGCCTTTGACATCTCTGCACCAGTCAAATTAAGAAAGGCTAAACCAACTGGGCACCTTAACAAATGGTTTACACCAGAACTGAAAATCCTCAAATTCAGAAAGGGCTGCGGAAACCCTCTGGCGCAAATCACCCACCAGCCAGAATGAAACACTTCACCTCAGCAGGAGCGTCTTACAAATCAGTCATTGTAGCCGCCAAAAAAGAAACTTATAAGTCAAGAATCAACAATGCTAAATCAAGCTGCAAAGAGCTCTTTAGTATCCTAAAAGAGCTTGAATCCCCAGCCCCAACCTCTCAGGACTGTATTAAGGATGCAGCCTGGTGCACCAAAATCCAGCAAGCAATAGCTGGTAAAATCACATTGTTACAAAGTAAGATTGAAGCTAAAAAAAACTAGCCTCGCAAGTTGCCCTCGGCCAACGCCTATGCCAGAGAATAGCCTCCTGCAATGTACTCCTTTCGCATTCTCCCAAGTAATACAGAAGGAAGTAGAATACATTATCATGGGTCTAAAACAGTTGCATTGCCAAGGTGACCTCTGTCCAGCTACAATAATCAAGGAAGGAGCTAGAGACTTGGCCCCTTCATCGCCTCGCTGATTAACTCCTCCTTCAATTCCAATCAAGTCCCCAACAATCTCAAGGAAGCCTGGGTCATGCCGCTCTTGAAAAAACCTAACCTAGAGCCAAATATCCCAACAAACTACAGACCTATCCCCACCGTCACCTTCCTCTTAAAAATTCTGGATCGAGTGGCATACCTGCAAATCCGGAGAACAATCTTCTTGGCCTCAGACAATCTGGCTTTAGGCCTAGCCATAGAACCAAGACTGCCCTCCTCAACTTAAAGATCCAAATGGACGAAGCGAAGGACAATGGTAAGATAGTGATCCTACTGCTCTTAGTCTCATCAGCGGCCTTAGACCTCGTCTGCCACCAAATCCTCACCAAACACCTCACCTGCAGCTTTTTCCTCCAATGCATTAGTGGATCAACTCCTTGCTCTCCAATAGGACCACCAGAGTTTTCTCCCCTACAGCCTCCGCTGACCCTAGCCCCACACTCTGTGAAGTCCCCCAAGGATCATGCATATCACCTATGCTATACACCATATTTACGAAGCTCTTCGATCGACTAGACATCCTGGGTGTCGTCTACACTAATTATGCAGTTACCCAAGTCCTCATCCCCTGCCAGCTATGGTACAGATTCTAGACTCTTGAACAATGTCTACCTAGAAATCCAGGCTTGGATGGCCACCAATAGCCTCTGCCTCAACGACGACAAGACTGAGCTCTTGATCGTCGGTACGCAGGCACGCCTAAGCAAACTGGACCAGTGGTATTCAGCCTTCAACATTGATGGCAATTCGATCAAGGTCTCAAAAAAAATAAACTCTGGGGCTCTATCTCGATTCTACATTATCCATCAAGAGACGAGTCAGCTCAGTGGCAGCCACCACAGCCTATACCAATAAGCTAATTTACAATTGCAAAGCCTACCTGTCCACTACGAGTTGCCTAATGCTAGCCAGAGCACTTGCGCTCTCAAAAATGGATTATTGCAACACACTCTTCCTAGGCACTTCAGAACTCTACCTAAAGACTCAAGATCCTGCAAAATAACTCACCAAGAGCAGCACTCCTCCTACCCAGATCCAGCCACATTTCAGCTCCTAGGCGTAACGCCAACTGGTTGCCTGTACATGACAGAATTACCCTTCCTACCCTTGTAATCACGCACAAATGCCTTGCAAATACAGCACCCAAATACTTGTCCTACAAATTCTGTAAACACCACGTAGTCCGCATCACAAGATCTGCCTCATCTCATTGCCTCACAGTATCCAGGTTCAACCTGAAAACTGCTGGAGGGGCCAGCTTCCGTGTCCAAGCAGCCAAATGCTGGAATTCCATACCCCTGGCCCTCACACAAGAGCCCTCGTTCCTTGCCTTCAAATCAGGAATTAAGAATTGGCTGAGCACTAAGCCTCTCCAATAAGCACGCTAGCATACCTCGATCCTCCACTCAGAATTCCTGTATCATGCTCGCCTCTTGTACCTCTGCATATGTTTTGCAATGTATGTCTTGTTGCCGGAGCTGGACCTACTGTAACCACAGGTCCCTCTCCACCCACTCTACCTCCATTGCCTCCATGTATGTAATTTTAATCATGTATGTATCAACTATTCCATGTATGTAACTTCAAAGTTTTTCTCCAGCGCCCAGTTACCTCAGGGTTTGGTGCGCAATATAAATAAATACAAATACAGCCTCCTGGAGTCAGAAGTGTTCCCAGGTGGAACTGGTCAGCATTACACTGCATCTCCGTCACAACCTAGTCTGGTAGAGCACGGACAGCAACTTACGGATAGGCAGGCCCTTTGGTCAGCCACCTCTGCAGGTTACCATCACCACGGACCCATCCCTAGCAGGATGGGAAGCTATCTTGGACAGCCAGTGTCCACGGAAGGGGTTCTGTCAGGAGCAGGAGGCCCACATCAACTGGCTCGAGTTTATGGCCTTCTGGCTCACCCTCCAAGCCTATCTGACGGCCAACAGAGCCTACTGGAAATCAGAGGCATTTGGCGGTCCTCCTCAGGCTCTACCCACCCAACAAGAAGCCACACCTCTTCTGGGACCGCAACATAGTGTTGGGCCCCTTGGCGCATAAACCCGTTGGGTCCATGGCATCCACGGATATCGGGCTAGTAACCATTAGGACACCTCTTGGTGGGTCTTAAGTCTGCACGCTGTCAGGCATCCGAGCCATACACTAACTTTCACAGGGATAGGGTGGTCCTCCGGACGCTCCCACGTACTTACCAGAGGTAGTCCCTGCGTTCCATCTAAATGAGATAGTACTCCCTACTTTCTTCGCAGACCCTAAGGACCATGCTCGGGGGGTTCTGCACTGTCTTCATGTTAGACTAGTGCCAAAATTCTATCTGGACAGGACCAAGAGCTTCCGCAGGTCTGAGGCTCTCTTTATCACCTTCGGCGGGTCAGGATATCAGGCTTCCAAGGCCTCCATAGCAAGGTGGATGGTGGCCTCCTCAAGGAGGCCTAGGGCAGCACAAACCACTTCTGGCAAAAATCTATGCCCTCGCAGTCAGAGTCAAGGCCACTACGGTCGCCTTCCAGAGACACATACCGTGGCAGGTCATCAGCAGGGCGGCCACTAAGGCCACTCTCTCAGCTTTCTGCCTGCACTACTGTTGGGATGCCGGCTCAAGGCCAGACAGGGCATTCTGGCAGGCAGTATTAAGGAATTTGTTTTATTAAGGAGGGTCACCTCTCCACCATCGGGCTACATTCAGTTGTAATCGCCCATAGAGTATGGAGGAAAGGGGACGGGACTTAAGAGTAATTAAAGGTTACTCACCGTAGTGAACAACGTACTCTTAGTCTATAGTCCCCTTTCCTCCATACATCCCACCATCCTCCCCCCTAACAAAACTGGTGTCACTTGGGCAATTGTAATATTGTCGACGCCTCAGTGGGGCCTGAGGAGTGGTGCGGTGGGTGGAGTCAGGGAAGCCCATGCTCCCAGGGCCGTGCCCCCGCATGCTTCTAAATTTAAAGGGGAAGGTTTTTTCTGGTGAAAAAGCTTCTGTATCCCGTCCCTTGCGAGGGACACCCATACAGTATGGAGGAAAGGGAACTATGAATTAAGAGTACGTTAGTCACTGTGGTGAGTTACTTGTTATTTCTCCATCTGTTGGTGGTTCCGGCTATCAAACAGCCTCCACTTCCCGACCTCTCCAGAGAGCCCACTCCACCAGAGCCATCGCAGCAACAGCGTTTATCTCCGGTGTTCCCCCTGCTCCACATCTACAGGGCTGCTATTTGGAGGTCTACCCACATCTTCACAAGATGCTACTGTCGACAGGGATTTCAGGGAGGAGTCCCAGGTTGACCAAGCAGTGTTACGCAACCTGTTTGAGGTGAGTCTGTTCCAGGGGTACGTGTATTGCTTCTGTAAACCTTGCCACCTCCTATGGTTGTGTAGATGTACTGCTGTATAATCGTATTCATGAGCATGTGAATCCATACGTGAACCCATGCTGGAGCAGGAACAAGTTACTTACCTGTAACTCTTGTTCGAAGGGATTATGTCCTCCGACGTATTCCTTATCTTTGGTAATAGATCATCTCCCAGCTTGCTAGCCTCGGAATTTTTTTTTCAGTAGAGGGCGCTGCGTGTCGACGTCCCTCGAGCCGATGTCCCTCGACGGCCTCCGTATCGGCGCTGACGTCACGCGTATAAATACTCGCGCAGCGTCCGTTGCTCAGTTCCGTTTTGCCGCGCTTCGTGGGGCCTCGGAATATCGTTGCTCAGTTCTTCAGTCAAATATATCATTATTCCTCGTGAATACCGACTCTTACTCGATGGCTTCCTCACCCGAACCGACGACTCCACGGTCCGGCTTCAAAAAATGTCGAGACTGTGGAAAGAAAATGTCGTTGACGGATCCTCACAGGATCTGTTTATGGTGCCTGGGAATCGAGCACCATTGTTCGGAGTGCGAGGACTGGATGTCCATGAAGGCGAAAGCCTTGAAGGAGCGTAAGGGGAAGCTCGAGAGAGGTAAGGCAGTTAAAACTTCTTCGAAAGTTTCCTCGGCAGAGTCGAGACATTAGTCTCCTCGCCATCACAAAAGACATTCTCGTTCTAGGTCTCGAAGCAGTTCCCATCACTCTTCGAGATCTAAGCATTCAAAAAAGAGACGTTGAAGATCCCCCCTTCTCGTCTTCGTCTTCCGTTTCCCCAAAAAGTGTCTCCTGCCCCACAAAACCTAGCTCTCAGGCTGAGTGGGAGGAATTCAGGAAAAAGATGCTAAGCGTCTTCGAGAAAGCGGCCTCGACCCCCCCCTCGAAGACTGCTGAGGGTGATACCCTGGGTGAAGGACCCGAAAAATCAAAAAGCCGCGAGTCGCAGCACCCGGCGAAAGAAGCCACTCGAGAGCGTCACAAACCCTCGAGTAAAGGCAAAGTTGCGTCTTCGATGCCGTCGTCGAAGATCCCTTTGACGCATAGATCGACGCCGTTATCGAAGGGTTCTTCGACGCCCATGTCAGTCGAGTCGACGCCGTCTTCAACGCAGACATCGACGCCGAGAAAGGATAGACACACGGCCACCTCACAGCCAGTGGCCATACCCAGAGCCTCTAGCACGAGAATGTTGTCGACAACCTCGAGTAGAATCCCGATACGCTCGAGTTCGAGGCCTCTACCACCTTTCTTGAAGCCTTTTTCGATGGCTTCAAAGCCTTTAACGTCCTCGTTGACGTTTTCTCAGCCAATCATGACAAATTTGGCTCCTTCTGCTCTGGAAATGGGATTTATACCATTTTCAAGACCTGATCACTCCAGAGTCTTATCTTCTATTTATGAAGAAGGGGAGGATTCGGATCAGGAAAGGCCTTTTGAGTTGCAGGGATCTGCAACTCCTGCACCAGAGGAATTTACCTCTGAGGAAGGTAGGTTGAAAGACCTCCATGAATCCATACAGGAAGCAAGTGGGTTGGACACTTCCCCAGAAGGGGAATTTGTCACACCAGACCCAGGAGAACATGCTGAAACCCCTTATAGAACCTTGATGTCAAGGATAAGAGTTTATGGGATGGTCCACACCCTCACCTGCTTTTCAGGAAGACGACCTCCCAGACATCTTGGTCAAAGGTCCACAGGAGGATCCTGTGGTGCCATTTC
The DNA here is from genome assembly GCF_040938575.1 of Ambystoma mexicanum. Lineage (NCBI taxonomy): Eukaryota > Metazoa > Chordata > Amphibia > Caudata > Ambystomatidae > Ambystoma > Ambystoma mexicanum. Next base: position 653,319,080 of record NC_090923.1, read on the forward strand.
ATGCGGCATTACAAAGGAGAATATTGGCAAACAGGGAAACAACTGAGGTAATCCCGGCGGTTAACAAAAAATTATCAGCTAAATATCGGGTGTCTTCTGCTGACCCTGAATATTTATCCAAACGCCCAACTCCGGAGAGTCTGGTTGTTCAGGCAGCTACTTCAGCAGGTAGTAAATCGGCTTACCCTACTGTTCCACAGGACAGGGATGATGAGATATATGACTCTATGGCCAAAAATATTTTCTGCATGTAGCATGGCGTTGAAATCCATCAATGCTACTTGTACGCTCGCAAGGTTCAGCCACACACACTTTGGGAGTGTGCTTCATCAGCAGCTGACTGCCTCCTGGAGGGAGAAGAAAGGGAAGCGTTTCTCAACATTAAGGATGGTAAGGACGCAATGTGTGAATCCTTTCAGACTGGCATCGATTCTGCTGACGGCATCAGCACGGCCATGGCGGCAAGTACAACAACCAGGAGATTTTCTTGGTTGCAAAAGTCTGGTTTTGCTCCAGATGTACAAAGCAGACTCTTGAATATGCCCTTTGAGGCTCTTCTGTTTGGTAAGAAGGCGGATGACCGTTTAGAAAAACTACAAACATCAAAGGCAGCAGCAAAATCCCTAGGAGCTGCAATCCGTCAGACACCATATCGCCCCTCAGGAACCTCTTGGAGAGGTAAGTCCTTTCGCTTTTATTCCGCATTCGGAAGAGGCAGAGGACAGCCGGTCCAAAGGGGTCGGAAAAAATTCACCCGAGGGGGACGGGGTAAAAATACAAAAGCCGCAGCAGGTGCCTCTTTACACTCGGCATCTGCATCAGCCGCCTCCAAACCGCTCTGAGGACTCTCCTCACAAGACACCAGTAGGGGGCAGGTTAACTTGACATCTGACGGAATGGCAGGCTATTACGTCCGATGCTTGGGAATTGGAGACAGTTGCCCAAGGTTACTGCCTGCCCTTTCTACGCATCCCTCAGAGTCATCCACCGGGGAACATCTCTCTGAAAGTTCCAGATACGCTGCTCTTGCAGGAAATTGTAGACCTGCTAGAGAAAGGTGCCATAGAACCGGTACCTGTAGCGGAGAGGAACAAGGGCTGGTACTCCCCCCTACTTTCTCATACCAAAGAAAGACGGAGGACTGAGACTTATCTTGGACTCACGAGAATTGAACAAGTTCCTCAGGAAGGACAAGTTCAAGATGGTAACTCTCTCTCAGATCCTTCAGGCCCTCCAGCTCCAGGACTGGCTGGTATCTCTGGACCTCCAGGATGCTTATTTCCATGTGCCAATCCATCTCAAACACAGGAAATACCTGAGGTTCACAATTGGCGGCTCTCATTATCAATTTTGAGTCCTGCCATTTGGGCTGACTTCAGCCCTGAGGGTCTTCACCAAGCTAATGTCGGTAGTGGCTGCAAGTCTAAGGAGGGAAGGGATCCACGTCTACCCCTACCTGGACGATTGGCTGATCAGAGGTATATCTTCGGAACAAGCTCAGATCCAGCTAGATTATGTCTGCCACTTCCTTCATAAACTGGGCTTCTCCCTCAATTTAAAGAAGTCACAGATGATACCATCACAGAGACTCCAGTTCATTGGAGCGGTCCTGGACACTTCCCTGGGAAAAGCCTTGCCATCTGAGGTGAGGGCTCAAGATATTCTGCAGATGGTCACCAAGTTTCAAAATGCCCAACGTCTCCCAGCCTTCGACATTTTGAGGTTGCTAGGCCACATGGCATCCTGCATCTTCCTTGTGCCAGAGGCTCGCCTGAGAATGAGATCTCTTCAGTGGGCACTGAACTCAGTGGTCGCAGTGCTCAGGGAGAATGACAGACCTCCTTCAGGTTTCCGGACAAGGTGGCTCGAGACCTTCAGTGGTGGGCCTGCCAGGAAAACATCTTGAAGGGGGAACTGTTTTGGCAACCATGGCCGGAGATAACAGTAGTCACAGATGCCTCACTCACGGGGTGGGGAGCCCATACCAACGACTTGACCATCCGAGGTCGTTGGTCTCTATCGGAGTCCAGACTACATATCAACCTGTTAGAGCTGAGAGCAATCAGACTAGCGCTGAAAGCTTTTCTGCCATCTGTACAAGGGAAATATGTCCTGATAATGACGGACAACACAGTGGCCATGCACTACCTCAACAAAAGAGGAGGCGTAGGATCACTGCCACTGTGCAGAGAGGCAATGCAGCTCTTGTTTTGGGCAATTCAAGAAGGAATCTCTCTATCGGCAGTCCACCTAGCCGGAGAGAAGAACTTGACGGCGGTCGCTTTGAGCAGGCAGGGCAGTCTTCCCACGAGTGGGAACTAGCTCAGGAAGTCCTTCAGGAGATCTTCGTCCTTTGGGGAACCCCTCAAGTGGATCTGTTTGCCACCATTATCAACAGAAAGTGCAATCTGTTTTGTTCAAGGGAATTTCCCCCGAGAGGAGCTCTAGGGGACACGTTCGTAGTGGACTGGGAGTTTCCACTCCAGGACGCGTTTCCACCAGTCCCTGTCATTCCTCAAATGATCAGGAGGTTGAGAAGATTCCGGAGAACCCTGATCCTAATTGCCCCAGTCTGGGCCAGGACAACGTGGTACCCGGACCTTCTGGACATGTCCATCTGCCCTCCAATTCGTCTTCCACTCGAGGAGAATCTTCTCTCACAGAAGGGAGGTCAGGTTCTCCATCCAGACATCAGAACCCTCAACCTTCACGCCTGGCTTCTGAAAGGTTGAGATACAAGGATTGGGACCTCCCTGATGACGTCATGGAAGTGTTGCTTTCGGCCAGAAGGCCAGCAACAAAGTCTTTATACTGCTGCCGTTGGAACAAATTTTGCAGCTGGTGTAGAGAAGAGAATATCGACCCCCTTTCATGTGGTACACTGACGGTGTTATCCTTTCTACTCTACTTGGCAAATTCAGGCCTTCAGGTTGGCACTATCAAGGGCTATCTCGCAGCGCTATCGATCTTCAAGCGCACTGCGGAGGAGCCTTCGTATTTCAAATTACCCTTAGTAATACAATTTCTAAAGGGATCAACTAATGTCTACCCTCCAAGACCTTTCCAGGTTCCTTTATGGGACTTAAATTTAGTCTTAAATTTCCTGATGGGTACTCCTTTCGAACCACTCCACTCTTGTTCGCTAAGTATTCTCACCCTTGAAACTGTCTTATTAGTGGCTTTAACATCTGCTAGAAGGGTGAGTAAATTACAAGCTCTATCTTGTAAAACCCTCATACAATTTTTTATAAAGACAAGGTTGTCCTACAGGTAAAGCCTAATTTCCTCCCAAAGGTGGTTTCTGAATTCCACATCACTCAGAAAATTACCTTACCTTCATTCTATCCGCCTCCCCATCCGGGGAAAGAGGAAGAAAGGCTATATAGACTGGGCCCAAGGCGGGCTTTAAGCTTTTACATCAGCAGACTGGCTAGGATTAGACAAGCAGACCAACTGTTCGTGGGTTACTCTGGGCACAAGTTGGGACTACTGATAGCAAAAACCATTTCCAGATGGATTATTTTGGCCATCCTGGAATGTTACAAACTGGCAGGGAAAGAGCCTCCTCAAAATCTTAGGGCTCATTCAACCAGGGGTATCACAGCCTCCTCGGCCCTCCAAAGAGGGGTTCCGGTTCGAGACATATGTGCGGCTGCCACATGGTCGTCCGCACATACCTTCACAAGATTTTACAACCTGGATTCCTCCTCTAGTCAAGAGACTAGGTTTGGCAAAGCCGTATTACATTCTGTTCATTCTTAAAAGGAAACATGGCGTTTTACTCCCACCTCCAATTACACACCACTGCTATGGGAGTATATCAAAGATAAGGAATACGTCGGAGGACACAATCCCTTCGAAGAACAAGTTACTTCTTACCTTGTAACGTTCTTTCGATGGGATGTTCCTCCGAGGTATTCCTTATTGCCCCTCCCCTCCATCCCCGCAGTAGTAATTCCCTTGTGGTTGCAGCTTACGCTCCTTCAAGGTCAATAACCAATTCATGTAAAACAACTGCTTACGTCAAAACGGAACTGAGCAGCGGACGCTGCGCGAGTCTGTTTATACACGTGGTGATGTCGGCGCCGATATGGAGGCCGTCGAGGGACATCGGCTCGAGGAACGGCGACGCGCAGCGCCCTCTACTGAAAAAAAAATTCCGGGGGCCAGCAAGCTGGTAGATGATCCATTATCAAAGATAACGAATACGTCGGAGGAACATCCCATCGAAAGAACGTTACAAGGTATGAAGTAACTTGTTCTTCTCCAGGATGGGTCTTGCATGGATTCACATGTGAACCCTACCTCTTATCCCCGTCTTTTCTTGGTTCATACTGCCACTTTACTTGTGTTTACCAATTCTGAAGTTGGCCATCTGGGGTGGAGCGAGTGTCATTGGCTGGAGGGCAATACGACCCAAAGGACACTGATGGGCTGTAGAGGAAACTAGCAGTTTTGGTTTAGAGCTGAACTGCTTTCTTTTTACCGAGGATTACCAGCCTGACTGGGATTATACATGAGCATGCAAATCCATGCAAGAGTTACAAGTAACTAACGTGTTCCTTGTTTTCCTTGTGAGAACTCATGTTACCAAGGGCAGGGGCATATTTCGTATCCTTCCTATCTTTTCTATTGTGAGATCAGAATGCCTCACCTTATGTGGAGTGCCGAGTGGTAACACAGTATCCTCTTTCTCACTGTTCCTGTAACTTTTTGGTTACAGTGAGTGGTTTTATCCTACCTACCTGTAACTCCAGATCCTTTCTTGGTTCTTCTGCCATGCGGGGTGGGGGGAGGTCATGGTTTGTCTAGTCTTCAGCGGGATCACTTGTCTCCAGTCTCTGTGAGGACATGAAACGGGGGAGAGCTCAGAAACTCTGCTGTTCTGTCTTCTGTGCCTACCTGGAACCAGTTCCAACTGCGAGGCTGGCTGAAAGGACAGCCTCCACCCATAGTTTGAATGGTGCATGGGTGCTGATTGGCTGGGTTCCTGCACCAAGAGGAGACCGATCCTGAGACCGAAGACAAGCTGACCGCTGGAACTGAAGAAAAGAGATGCCTGCAGCCACTTCCCGACATCCAGAGATGCCCTCTGTATAACAGCTGCTGTCTGACCCCCTCCTTCCAAGTGTTCGTAGAGCCCCGAAAAGGATGTCTCCCTCCCTTAGGCTGGTGGGTCCAATCAGTCTGAAGACTACCTGCATTTCAAGACATCCCACGATGAGCTGTGACCTTCATGTGGTGCAAACAGCCAATACCCTGGGACCTATGGCCATTGGGCAATGAATGCCTTCCAGAAAATCAAATCCCCCGAAAACTTTGGACTCATTCCGGACCTCCAGAGGCAAGATTCCACTCCTTGAAGTCCCCTCACCAGTGTGCTGGACCGAGAAAGCAAGGAATAATCGACCGGGCAGTAACGTTTCTTCACCAGTGCTTTGGAAAAAGGTGCCAAAATCACAGAACCCCCGAATAATCCTTTGCTGAGAGCCTCTTCACTCAACTGGTGCTCAACTGGTGCTGCGAGACCCATTTCAGTGTCCCTTCGTTCATCTGCCTGACCAGGAATCCGGCGACCGGGTCTGCTGCTGCATTGTGGAGACTTTGTGCCACTTCCTCTTCTTCACTTCTAAGGTACTGAGAGACTCATCGAACTTACCTAGAGTTGGTTTGTTGCTCCTGTGTTGCTGGAGTGCTGATTCTTGTGTTTGGGATTTTGGACATGCACGTTCTTGCAGGCCTAATGCCTGTGTGCCTTCAGGGAGTCTTCTCCGACGTCCCTGGCCCTTTTTCCAACAATATTACGTACTTGCTACTGAAGACTTCCTCTGGAACATTTGACTTTCTGCATCTTGTGCCTTATCGGTTTTGCCCTCCCCTCTGAGACCCTCATAACTATATAGGGATGGACTTTTAAAGTGTTAGGCCTGTATTTATCTGCTTTATGTTGGTTTTGTTTCATTTGTACCTGAACCAGATCTTCTGAAGGTTATTACAAAAGTATTTTACCTACCTTTTTAATTGTATACTGCCAATCTACAACTATTACAAAAGTGACTACTTACTGTGAATTTTGCATTGGTTAATCTAGTTGCATGTGTTGTAGTATTTAACTTTCTTAAGAATTATCTGTTTTTCTTTTGCCTATGGGTATACTCGTAAGTTCTTTATACCTCCATACAGCCCTGCATCCCTCCTAAAATGAGCTTGACTGCTCAGCCATTGCTACCAACAAAACGTGTGTGGTTCCGACCTACTCTAAGAGTTCGAGCCCTGTGTCCCAAGTGAGTCTTCTAAAGCCTTACATTAGGTGGACCTTTGTAAAATTCGCTAACAATGGTCAACATGAATGGCTACAGACTATTTCTACCCTAAATGCATACTGGGAGACCCCCCATCCCTCCAATAAAAGGGACCTGCAATATTCAAACCGGTAGAGAGGCCTAGTGGTAGAAAGCCAGCCATATCTGCCCAGCAACAAGACCTCATTTCGATTGAGATGTTGATTTGGTCAAACTGCCCAGCTCCCCAGATCAACGAATGCAAGCACACAGAGCAGTGACTGGGCTTACTTTTCAAGAACCCTGCCACAATGCATGACTGTAATCGTCATTCCCAACCTCAAAGGGTAGAAATATGGGCTCAAAAAGCATGACCACTGTAAAATAAAGGTACATGATAGTGCACCATTAAAGTGAAAATCTATTCACTGCCATCAGGTTTTTGAAAGTGTAACTTGGGCCAAGCAGCACTCGATGTAGACGTGTCTGCTGCAGGCTCCGTTGAACGACATCCCAAAACCCCAAACATGCGGCATTATTCATACTAAAACATACTCAACCGCGATATGAAGAAACCCTGACTGCGTTGGCCGAATTCTGCGTTCATGGGAGCTTCTGACGCAGGCAATTGCCGATGAAATACGCCTGGAGGTGAGCGCGCTCCGGCAAAATGGCAGTCTCCCTGCTGTCCTGAGAGCCCATGGAGCGATTGGGGGAACGGCTAGCGGACTGTAAGGCTGAGCAGGATCTGTCGAAGAGCTCCTGAGACGAGGGATATCACTGGCACCAGACCTGGGAATGCTGCTTTGGGAGACCCGAGCGGCCAGGCAGTGAGAAGCACCGGCATCCTCAAGGAAGCGAGGGCGCTCGTCCCAACTCTGATCCAGACACAGGGACCGAGCGTCTCCGTGCCCGACACCCTTTCGTCACACCTCCCACCAGGAACCCTTTGGTGACTGGCTTGTGATCCAGAGGCCAGAAGCGGATCAGACACCGTCCGCCCTGTAGTGCCATACTGCGTGTTGCGCAGACGGTGCCTCTGAGGGACAGTGCCAGAGAACTCTGCATCCGGAGAGGCTTACACCATACAAAGGCACCAGCGCAAAAGTATACCCAGACTGAAATGCAACAGGTAACCGTTGTAACTGTTAATATTGGCACATCCCAGCGCGCATTGAGAACTCACTCACTGGCCAGAGAATGCATAACAGGCACAAACTGAAGACACTGAAGCCCAGTGAACTGCCTAACCTCCACCCGCCAAGGCTTGCCACTTTATATGATACCCTTTGATAGTAAGAGTGCACCCACTCCGATTCCTGTGCCTTAGAGTCCAGAGCAAGTGTGCTGCACACAGTCCAGGAGTAAGTGGACATAACGCCTGTACTGCATCGACCAGGTGCTGGGGGAAAGCTTTGTGGGATCTCCCTGCCTTAGTGGCCCAACCTCCAACTACCAGTGGGCATACAAACACAGCTGTACAAGATCAGACACTCGAGCGGTGGAACAAGAAGACAGATTTGGAGTGCGGCACTGCTGGGCACTGACACCTCATTGTTCCAATGTCTAAAACAGGGCTAAGACAAAAGGGGGTGACATCAAAGCGCTCCTGGGAATACCTGACACAGAAAAGACTACAAAGGAGGTGCGCGCTGAGGTCCACTCACCACCTCCAACTCCTACCCAGACAAATCCCTCATTCACCAAAGAGGACATGATGGACATGCTCACCACTTTAAAACACGACCTCGCAATGGAGATTAAGTCCACACATGAAGCGCTGGTTAAGACGGTTGCGGACCTCAACTCACACCTCCTGAGCCTGGAATCATGTGTGAATGATGTTGAAAATACAATTTCAACAGGCACATGACCAAGCTGAGCTCTCGAACAGAATGCTGGGGATCGAGGAACAGCTGGACCTAATCTGGGACAAACAAGAAGACCTAGAAAATAGGTTGAGGGGAAACAATGTTTGCATCTGTGGGGGTGCCCTGCCAGGTGCGAGATCAAGAGCTTACCAGAGTATGTCCGTACCTGTTTCGATCACTACTGGACATCCCAAATACAGCAGCGCTCGAACTAGATAGGACCCACAGTCTAGTCTTCTACCCAGCAACGGGGCAATCTACTGCCCATACACACGAGTCCACTATTTCCTGAAGAAAGAAGAGATCTGTCTGATTCTGCACTGGTTACCCTCTGATTTCAGGCCCAGGTCCCTACCCGCCCAGTTGCACACCCGCACTGCCTCCCGGCAACCCTTGCACTTGAGTCTGTATCTGTAACCCTACAGTTTCCCTAACTGCACTTTTGGACACCTGCTGTCTGCACGTACCCTTGCACCTGCACTTGTTGTTTTGATCCCATGTACAGCACTGCCTCCTCCCCTTTCCCTTGACACTTTTTTCTCTCCCCTGCACTTGAGATCTCAATGTCACTTGGCCTAGTAAGCCGTGGTCTCTGTCCTCCCTCTGTTCCCCCTTCCTTGCCTCGTTGCGCCTTAAACACTTGTGTATAGGCGCATTACAAATGCCATATCATATCATGCTGGCAGCCCGGAAGAAGAAGCCGATAGAATTCTGTGGGCCAAGGATCTTCCTCAGGACCTTCTGATCCCGGACATTGGCAAACAGGAGGAAATTGCAGGTGGCCACGGCTTGGTGTCGCTCCTGTAACATTCAGTACAGCTGGGGATTCCTATGCAAACTGCTATTTGAAGACCAAAATCGGTGCTACTCAATCAGTTGTGAAGAAGAAATGGCCAAACTTATGGAAGCCGTCCCTGAATCTAACCAGGAAGACACTGACTAGCCCACTGGCACAACCACAGCACCAGGCCACATTAGGAAACCTAGACGGAAGAAGAACTTGGTGCGACCCGTGCTGGACGAGGAGAGGCGGCGCCCCCAATAATGCACTAACTTGACGGTTCTGGGCCCCACCGCCTTACCACAGAATGGAAACATACCAGTGTGAATCACTTCACCGGAGGCTGTTTCTTGTTTAAGGGCCCAGTTTTTCTTAAGGCCAGTTACCCCAGCCCCGAGTTGCTAGGCCTGGAAAAGACCGGGGGCTAAGCTGATGTCGGAACTGTTGGAACTGGGGGCTAGCTAGTCTTTTGGCTGTAGCTCCTGAGATTCTATCCGGGGCTACAACCAAAAGATCAGGGGCTATAGCCCTCTTAGCCACCCCCCTAGCAACGCCCCTGCGCAGCAGTGTTAGAAATCGACCCACGGGTTGGGGATAAGAAGGGGGGAGGGATGTCACGAGGGACATCTGCCCATTTCAGAAACTTTATAAATGTTTAAAGGTTTGTTAAATATTGTGATTTCGGGTGATTTCTCTCAAATCAGGGGATAAATGTTGCCTTTATTTCCTGTGAACAGAAACCACGCTCAACCGATATTCGCTAACCTTTATCAAGAGGTACGACCTGTGGTACCAGACATGACCCTGGTGTTGGACAGGATGGTGTCTTGTGACTTTTCTTGCATATCCCTGAATTTGCCGGGTCTAAACTCTCTGGTGAAGCGCAAAGCACTGCTACATAGATTGTCCTCCCTGGATGTTGCTCTAGTTTTCTTGCAGGAAACCCACCTGTTAGCCAAGGACGAACCGCAGCGGCTATGCAACAGACAATATCCAAAGCGTACTTTGTGGAAAACGGTGGGGGGGGGGTCACCATCATGTTCTGAAAGGGGTTGTCGGCCAGGGGTTGAGGGTTCTGAGGGACAATGAAGGAAGATGCATGCTGCTCAATACTATCGTGAAGGGCCGCAAGGTAACATTAGCCGCCATATATAGTCCCAATTATAAACAGACTTGAGTTTCTCGCAGGGTTCTCAAACATACTGGCGGAATTTGTGTAAGGTAAATTAATCTTGGAGGGTGGCAGGGGTATTTTAACGGTGTAATAAACCCGTTGGTATATAAATAGTTACCCCTTACCCCTCAAGATGGAAACCACTTCTATGCCATGACAACACTGTTGCAAGAACCCTCATTGTTTGAAGTGTGGTGCTTTTTTTTCACCCAGATGAGAGGGATTTTACCTTCTGCTCAGTGGTTCACAAAGGCTTTTCAATGCTGGATTATGTTCTTGATCTCCAGTACTCTGCTCCCAGCCACACAAGGGGTGAACATCTTACTGAAGGCCCTATCGGATCACTCACCTCTCAGGTTAACCCTAGACCTGGCCCATTCTGCCCCACAAGATAAGCCCTCCTGGAAACTTGATGATATTGACGGACATAGCCCTGAAAACACACATAGAGGAAGCCATAATGCATTATTTCCTAGACAATCACCAGGGCGACATGGACCCCAGGACGATCTGGGAAAAGCTGTACTTCGAGGGAGTCATCATAGAACGTTCAGTGGCATGGGGGAAGGGCACATAAGCAACAGCTAAGGACATTAGAGACCATAGCACAGAAGGGAAAAGAACACGCGGCGAAGGGTAGCCGGCGTTCCCTAAGGGACCTTAGAGTGGCCCATCAGGCACTAGAGGCACACCTATCCGGGAATGCCGCACAATCCATATTACGTACAAAACAATTTTTCTACTCCAAAGGGAACAAGGCTAACACATTGCTGGCGGGCAAACTAAAACGAGGCAGCCTCGCGAAACTTTATAGGTGCACTTAGAGCTACTACAGGGAAAAGGGTAATCGCGGAAGAGGGGAAAATGCAGATCATGGGGGACTTCTTTCACAAGGTCTCGGCCCCATTCCAAAAGGATCGAGCACACACACATGAGGTCATCCAGCATGCAATGCAGGCCCTCCCCATGGGCAAAGCTCCCGGCCCAGATGGCTTCACAAATACATTTTACAAAATATTTATAGGCATGCTGACCCCACATCTCACTAAACTTTTCAATTCCTTTACAAACTCAGGGAAAGTATCTGACTCTATGGCCAAGTCGACTACGATCCTCCTATGGAAACGCGGCAAAGACCCAGAAGAATGTACCTCATATCCTGTTAAACACTGATGGTAAAATATTCAGCAAAATACTGGCCACTAGGCTAGGGGGAAGTCCGCCCTTTGATAATTAGACGGGCTTCATTAAAAACAGGAGTGCCCATGACCACATCCGGAGGGTGATTGACCTTATTGCCCTAGCCCCCAAAATCTCCGGTGGAATGTCCCTCTTATCTTTAGATGGCCACCGGTCATTCGAGAGTATGTCATGGGAGTATCTGCATGTTCTTTTGCCCACATATGGATTTGGTCCAGTATTTAGTAAATTGTTTATGGCAAATTTTCAGATCCCATCGATTAAAATAAAAATGACCGCCCTTAGGCCACCACTGATTCCCCCCCTGTCACCTCAGCCCCCCCCCCCCCCTGGTAGAGATACGGAGCAAGGCTGTCCCCTCACCCCTAGGTTTTGCCACGGCTATCGAACCATTGGCAAAAATAATACGCAGCCTTCCCCATATCTCGCGGCCAAAATATGGAGGGCGCACACATAAAGTTGCGCTATATACAGTTGATATTGTTTTCTTTCTACAGAACCCATTAACCTCCTGCCAATACGGGCTGGTCCCACAGGAACTGAAAGTTGCGAGGGTGATTCCCCTCCTAAAAAAGCCCTCCTTAGATCCCACTATTCCTTCTAATTTCCGCCCTATCTCTCTCCTTCCTCTTCTATCCAAACTTCTTGAATCACTGGTGTCCCCTCGGCTCTCTACATTTCTTGAATCCTCTCTTCTGTTGGATCCGGCCCAGTCTGGTTTTCAACCTGGCAGGGGCACAGAGTGTTCTATTCGCCGTCCAGGGCGACATAGCAAGGCTGGTCGATGCAGGAGGAGTGGGGGCCCTGATTCTGTTAGATCGGTCAGCGGCTTTCGACACGGTCGACCACTCCATCCTGTTTACCCACCTTGCCCAGTTGAGCATATCGGGTAAAGTACTGGCCTGGTTCACCTCCTTCCTGGCAGATCGGACTCAGACTCTCTCTATGCCCCCTCATCTCTCAGTTCCCTGTCACCTCAGTTGTGGAGTCTCTCAAGGCTCCTCTTTGTCTCCTATTCTGTTTAATATTTACATCTGGGCCCTTGTTTGTTTGTTCCGCTCCTTCGGCGTCGGATGCTACTCGTACGCTGATGACACCCAGATCCTGATCAGTTTAGACCTTGATCAGACTGAGGTGTCATTGTGCCTGAGGAAGTGTCTTGCTGCTGTGGGTGAGTGGATGAACTTCAATTGGCTTAAACTGAATGGAGACAAAACTGAGGTGATGGTAGTGGGTTGTGCCCTCTGATCCCACTCTCTGGGTGTCCTCTTTTTGTCCATCATCCCTGGGCTCTCTTCCAGTACCAGTTGACAAGGTCAAAAATCTCGAGTCATTCTATCTGCTTCATCGATGGATAAGCAAGTCCCTGCGGTCTGTCAAGCCGGTCACTTCCAGCTGAAGATCTTAAGGAAAGTGCTACCCATGATCCCCACCGCACTACGACCTCCAGTGGTGGCAGCTATGGTTCTATCCTGCTTAGAGTACTGCAACTCCTTGTATTTGACTCAACCTAAAGGACTGACTCGGCGGCTGCAACGGTTGCAGAATCTAGCCGCACGTGTTGCTACTGGCACCCGCTATGGTGCTCATATTTCGCCCGTGCTTCGAGCCCTTCACTGGCTTCCAGTGGCCCAGCGGGTCAACTTTAAAGCACTTTGCATAGTTCGTGCCCTCCACGATCAGGGTGCTGAATATCTTCAAGCTAAGTTTACCCAGTATTCTCCTAAGCGTAGCTTATGCTCTGCCTCGGCCAACCGTCTGGTAGTTCCTAGCAATAAATGGGTACGCGTGGGAGGCCGGGCCTTCTCCACAGCTGCTGCCATCGTATGGAATGACCTCCCCCTCTGTATCAGGAAAATCACTAACTACTTAGCTTTTAGGAACCCTGTGAAAACCCATCTTTTCTAGGCAATGTTGCTTGCAGCTCATGTTGTCTCCCTCTTTAGCGCCAAGATGCCTTTGCGGGAAAAGAAATGTTATATACCTGGGATGTCGTGAAAGGGGCCCCTAGGGGTCCCATATGCTATGGAAACAAGGCAATAACTATACACGAAAAGATGCGCCAGACACGAGGTTCAAATTCCCAATGCTAGGGTTTATTGCAAGCAAAAGATAATATCAATTGGCCAATTCTGATCTCACGCCCTGCGACGTGAGTTTCCTAGACCTCGAGGGACGCAAGAGCGAATTACGTACATCAGTTACATATATACAAAATGCATATCATACAATCAGCAAAGTCATGTTCAACACCCCTCTTTATTAAGTTCCTTTGTACTCTGGATGACGATGGACATATCCGACAAGTATGACGATTATAACATTTTCGATGTCTATTCTAGTAACAATGTGCAATTAGAAAGTGCGGTGGCATCTTTTAGTTGTTGAACAGAACATGGTGGTTCTTGGAAGCAAGCTGCACACTGGGGAAGAGCCACATTCCAAGCTTTGCTATCTATGAGGTACTATTCGTGTCCTGGGAGCCGACACGTTCTAAAGGGTTTTGCGAAGGGGGGGGCCATAAGAAAAGCATAATTCAAGCCTTTAGCTGTATTATTCTAACATATTCTACCATCGTACGAGACTGGCTGGCAGCTGTGAAGTGATTAAATGCCCTGCAGCTCCCTCCCAAGGCTACAGAGGGGGAGCGTGGGCATTCCTCTCTGGGCTACTCATGAGGAGTTTCAGCAAACTCTTCAGTCCTGCGACCTTGTCCTTTCATATTCAGACAACAATGTTAACAGTTGAGCAGAGTAAGCAGAATCCGCAAGAATTGCAAGCTGCAAAGCAGTTTTTAGACAGAAAGCAATGAGCAATGGTTAACAAGCAAAATGGCGATTCTTGCTACGTTTAAAATGGCCGCTTGTCGGTCAAGCATAGCAGTTTATATTTCTATAATTCGGTGCATAAAACGGTTGGCCCACGGCCATCAAGTTACGTCTATCATTCAAATGAAGGGTATTCAATTTTCCAGATTGACAGTCGGACATATCACCAACACATATAGAGCACTAGTAGGGACCAACATCCCTGCGCTTATCAAAGACTGACACTCTTCAGCAGTGGGACATGCAAGAAATTACATGGCTGGGTCGAAACACTGCGGTCAAGATGACCCTGCTTCTGAAACCCCTATATACCTTCCAGGCCCTTCAATGCAGGGCTTTGGAGAGGGGCTTAAAAAAAGCAATAGGGCAATTTATCTGGTGAGGTAAGCCCCCGCGAATCTCCTGCAAAATACTTGTAAGTTTAAGAGGGTCGGGGGCCTAGGGGTCGCATTGATTCAGCGGCATTTCCGAGCTTCCCAGATTGCCCCAATGCTAGACTGGGCATCCGCAGACCGATTCCCCGAAATGGAAGTCCTTAGAACAGGCGAGCCTTCATGCCCCTCTGCCCACCTCCCCTGCTTCTAAGTCAGCAAGGACCACCCCACATGGACTCCTAGAATCCACTGCATCATCTCTATACCATTGTGGCGAAGCCTGCTCCCAACTAGGACTAAAATCTGCTCTGGGCCCTCTTTCCCCAATATTTCAAAACCCTGAGTTCTCCCCAGGCTGGGAAATGCACAATGGAAAATGTCAGGGGTGCTGCGTTTAAAAGATCTATATCAAGATGGAACGCCACTTAAATTTATAGAATGTAAAGGAAAATTCAACCTACCGGAGACAGCGCTTTAGATATATGCAACTACGACATTGGGTGTCAAAGGCCGGGGTCAAACAAGCTGGATGCAGGACACCGGTGGGATTTGAACTTCGGATGCTAGAGGGTTTAGAAACACATAAAATATCCACCTGCTATCGTCTCCTGGAGTGAGAGAGAGGGGGGTGGGTCAGAGATGGACTACCCTACATGACCCGTTGGGGAAACAGAATTGGGAATGGAAATCTCTGAATCTTGGAAGAGAATCTGGATGCGCGAGCATAAGAGCTCATGATGTACAATAATCAGCGAGGGGGGCTATAAAACTTTGCTATCAGTGGTATATGTCCCCTCAGACTTCATTTGTCCAGAATACTCTGACCGATACTGGCACAGTTGTGGCAACCTCGCACATGTGCTGGCACTGCCATATTATGCAAACATATTGGCAGGAGATCCGATCAAGAATCAATGTTATCACGGGTACCCTTCTCCCTATGTGGCCACTGATCTTACTTCTGGGAGATGTCCCAGAGGACGGTACATACCCACTTTCTGGAGCGCTTGCAGAACTGATATCTCACTGACTGTTGGCCGCAAGAATAAACTGGGCGCGCTTCTGTGAGTCGGTGGAAGGCCCCTGTATTGCATACTGGTGGGTAAAGGTGTGGGAGATTATCGCCATGACACACCTATCCGACCGTATGGTGAGGTTTTCCTGCACTTGGGCCCCCTTCCTAGACTTTGCCCGAGAGAGGGAACACCTGCTGTTTCGCCCACAAATCATGAAGCGCCTGTTCAAGAGTTGAAGACTAGCTGGGAAAGCACGGGGTCTCAGGCCTCACAAATATATTGGTGTTTGCCCGTGTGACAACATTTATGTTGTTTTTTTATTGGTTTTCTATTTAGTTACTTTTCATTTGTTAAATTATGTTTTATGTTGGGGTGAAAAATATAAAATGTGCAAATGAAGTTTCAATGTTGATTAACAAGTGGCGTTATCCTGGCTTCGACGGGTACTGTACTCATTGGAAAAAAATAAGTAACTTGCAGAAAAGAAATGGGGAGAAAGGTGTCCCTGCAATGCTCCACGTAGTGGCTTGTGCTGCCATGCAAAAAGGAAAGTGAGAGATAAATGGAAGAATCTTTTCCTGAACTCGTGGGGACCAGTGCACCCAAACATAAGTTGCAGTTAGGTAATGCTGAAAATACCTCGCTCCAAAAAGTCAATCCATGTCCAAATTCATAAGAGATTCTGGAACCCCATTGAAGTCAATGGGGTGGTGTGTGTTGCAAAAACACTTCACTAAAACTCAGCCACTTTGGATCCTGTCACCTCAGTTTAGTTTCTTATCACCTCCTGGGTTTGGCAAGAACCAGATGTCCACCTCCGATCTGCATCAGCCGAGCATTTGATGCCTGGGCATATAGATTGCTGGAGCTTGTGAATCTGCTTTGTCAGTTGTTTTGCATAGGCCATCATCTAGTGGTTGGTTATGAGTATTGCATTATTTCAAATTCGGAGAAATTGACGTCTGCAGGGGCTACCCGTACCAATATCCCTAATCTACATGTATTCTCCCCTTACACAGAGGAGAGGTTCTTCCTTTCAGTAGTGCTAAAACGATAATCTCCTCCTTGGTCCTTTCTAGATCGGACTACTGTGCCAGTCTCCTCTATGGCCTTTCCAACTATGCTTTTTCACCTGTGAACAAAGTCCTCAACTTCGTGGTCCGTACACCTTTCAACTTTTCTCACTTTACCTCTACCACCTCTGCCCATCGCCAAATTGGCTGGCTATTTATAAAACAGAGCTATGTATAAACTTCTCATCTTCAAAACTATTAATGGACTTGCCCCGCCCTACCCATCTGCTCATCTGGCTCCCTACTTTCCCCCTCGCTCATTACAATCCTCCTCGGTTCACCTAGCCACTACTCGAGTCCCCCTGCAGTCCCTTTAGTTTCTGCTGTCTCCCTCTTCTTGCTCCCCTCCTGGAATGC
This sequence comes from Ambystoma mexicanum, assembly GCF_040938575.1. Classification (NCBI taxonomy): domain Eukaryota; kingdom Metazoa; phylum Chordata; class Amphibia; order Caudata; family Ambystomatidae; genus Ambystoma; species Ambystoma mexicanum. The sequence goes on from NC_090923.1 coordinate 653,336,035, forward strand.
TCTTTACTCAGTTCTACCACTATTTAAATCCACCTTCAAAGCCACCCTCCTTTCTGAAAAATCTGTTTCCTAGCTCTGTTACTCCATCTCTCTGCTTCCCTCTCCCTACCCTCAGACAACCCTACAACACTTTTCCGTCACCCCTCCATCCTTAACTTAGTACTTCCACCACCATCCCATCCCTATGTTTTTCTGTCCTGTCCTTCTCGCTGGTTTCCATCTTCCCCTGCAACATTTGGTCTTAAAGTTACATACTCTCACCCCATTGTCAAGGACCCATGTCCTCCGCTCTGTTGTCATTGTTAAGTTTTGTAAAAATGCATTGTTCCTGCGATTTCTGCAAATACCTTCTTTATGGGAAAGAAGGAATGAATAGAATGATTCATGGAATTCTGTGATCTATTCCCTAAAAAGAGAAGGGGTGAACATGACCCGGAATACAGCCCCAAGAGATCTAAAACATTACCATCCCAATCTGAACAGCCTCACGAAGAAGCGGAGGTACTGGTAGAGGAGGATATCTACTCTGAGGTAGATGCATTTGTAGGGGATGAAGAGGAAACAGAAATTGACCCAGAAGACTATAGACTTCCATCCCCAGCCTAGGTAGAACCCTCGGCATCACCCTCTCCTACAGAGGACTAAGTCTTGTACATCGATTGTCGAAAAAGAGCAGCTACAAGATTCAACTTGCAAACATACAGACGAACCCCAAGGGGAGACTGACTTTATTCAGGACATCCTCAAGGAGAGGTCAGTCTCGCAATCCATAGCTTTGCTTAAAAGCATACTCAGGAGAACCGCCCCATCCTTGGTGAACCCAGTACAAACTAAACCAGTTAACCCAAGGATAGAAAAGTATAGACAAGCGCCCAGTGACCAGCTTTACATAAGGGGCCATAAAAGAGTAGACTCTGTGAGACAGGCATGGTATCAAGAGACAGTAAATAAAGGTTTTGAAACCAACATCTTTGAGTCTAAGGATCCTGGGTTGGTGTAATGTCTAACTGAACCTAACTCTAAAGGGATAGTACCCTTAATTTATGTTTTTAAAGGCGTCTAAGTCTGATAGTCCAAAATACGTCTGTTTGTGTCTAAACCTGTGTTAGCCAAGAAGTGATGTACTAACCCTTTGGGAGAGTACACCACCCTTGTCCTCTTGTGTATTACAGGCCTATGCCAAATGGTGGCTTACCGAATACCAAGTTGGTAGTGTGACTGAGCAGCCAGTCTTATTTCAAGAGGGGTAAATGTGAGCTGTAGCAATGAAAACCACAAATGGCCAAGTAACACTTAACACTCAAGGTTTTTGTTATAAAAAATACATTATTTAACAGTAGTTTTTAAATGAGCATTCTTTAAAAAGGGCAGTATATGGGACCATCAAATATACTTTAATAATACTTTTCCAGAATCGACACAAAGCTAGTAGATACTCTTTGGAGATGCTGCTTACACACATCCTGCAACCGGAGATCACGAACTAGGACAGCAATGGCATTTATATATCACTAATACACTTTGTCGATTCTGAGATTTTGCAGAAAGGAAAGGTTAAGTGAAGGGAAAAATGTTCTGACAGTTTGTCAGAGCATGTGAGCACTTGAATCTTCCAATGAAGTCTAGATGAAAAAAACGTTCCCAGCAATAATAGTTAAAAACCAAGAAATCACCTAGGAGGGACAGTAAGTATCAAAGTCAAATGTACTAGATAAGTCTCCAGAGAGCCAGGACATCCAAAGTCAATTGGAGCAAAGTCTATCGAGCGGAGGCACTTCTTAGATAGCAAGATTTTGCACAGTTCGAGTTTTTTTGAAGAAAAATCACTGTAGGGTCACAAGCTGTGGGTAGAGCTGAAATAAACTCTAGCTAAGTAGTTACTGCAAGTCTCAACTTAGAAGAGCAAAGCTAAAGACACTGAGGTAAGTACCCCAAGTCTGAACATTACCTTTGGTTTAGAAGAAGAGTGGTCCAGCTGGCTGCTGGCTTCTATCTGGTTGCAGTGATGCGGTTCCTGCGCCTCAGTCATGGGGGCAAGAGGGAGGATGTCTGGAGGACTCCTGCAGCAGCAAATTAGGAAGTTGGCGGCAGCCAAGGGCTCTTTTCAGGTCAGCAGCACTTTGAGGTTTCAGCGCTCAGTAAACAGCACCACTGCAGATCTTGGATACCGGTTGGGCTTCCTTCACTCCTGGAGTCCCGCTCTATGGTGAGGGGACTCGAGCTCTGGTCGTCCTGCTTCTGGAGGGTCCTGGAGAGAGACTCTTGGAGCTTCTGGCCGGATCACAGATGTTGCACTCGACTATGGATTTCTCGACCCCTGGCACGCTGCTCCTGCAGCAGCAAAGAAGTACAGCCAGTCGGGGAAGATGGTCCAGCAGAGTTCGTCTCCGGGTAGTTCGTCCCACTATCCAAAGGGAAGAAGTCGTCCCTTCCGGAGCTTCTCTTGTCAATCAGAAAAGAGTTTGAGCGCAACAGCAGGGCTTCACCAGGCAATTCAAAGGTCCAGGAGGATGCAGCAATCTTCGTCTACGGTTTCTTCGTCTGGTTGTTCTTCCCAGTGGTCTACTGTCTTCCGCCCCAAAACCCTCACCTGTTTAAGCAGGTTTCTCCCATTAATGCACAGCCTAGCTGTCACTCAAACAGCAGGGTGGCTGTCCTGAAAGGCCAGCCAGCCAATCAGGACTGGGTGCATTCAGGCACTCCTAAAGACAAAGGACAGGGATGTTTTGGGACCCTCCCTCACTTCCTACCCTTCCAGACACACTGGAGCCAGAGGTGGGTTTCAGTACTGAAGCCCACCAAAGGCAACACGAACAAAGGGCTCAAACCTGGCTTGGCGCACAGAGTAAAACCCAAGAAAGACCTCACAAACAGAAAATGGCAAAAAGACCAAGGCCATTTTAACAAATTGGTCACCCATGGCTGCTATACTGCAGCTGAGGATTCAGCCTGCGTTAGAAAAGCACAATGGTAGGAAAATTAAACCACTGCCACCAGCCATTTGAAGTAGTGTGGGTAACATAAACAATGTAACATGAGTAGGTAGGATAAGGGGTTACTAAGTAACCCCCCAGCACTCCACATAAGATGGTGTGTGCTGGACCCACAAAGATAAAAGGTAAGTAAAGTCAATTTCACTTTACTATTACTGTGAACAGTAGTTCACACAAGAAAAGGTATTTAAACCTTATGAGAAATCTAAAGGATTTCTCTGACGCTGCACTGAAGGTGCCGTGTGTCACCATACAAAAAGTAGATGCCTATGGAGTTTCTCAGACTCCAAAAACAAAGGAAACCTGTAATCCAAATAAGGTCAAAACACATGAGCGAGTGAGAAAAAGGGCTCACTTGCTCCAGGGTTAAAATTAAAAAGTCCTAAAGTCCAGCAAAAGAGCTGGGGGGTCTCTCTAAGGTTGAAGGGAATTAGCACGAAAATTAGATTTCCCCCTAACATCCTATGCTTGCCCTCAATCTTTACAAAAATGTGATAGTAAGTCTTAAAGGTTCCCTTCCCCAAGCTCTAACTTGTTAGAGTTCCAAACACCACAAAAGAAATATAACCACTCCTATTGAAATTTCTCGGGGTTCCCCTCCCCAAGCTCAGGCCCCTTTCAGTTTCCAAAACAAAATTCAGTTTTGTCAGGGTGTACATTGCATTTCCTTCAATATCGTAAAATAGGTATTCCACTTTGTTGGGCGTCTCAGGGTTCCCTTCCCTAAGCTTAGGTCCCTTTTAGTTCAAAACAAAAGTTCAGCTTGTCGGAATGTACCTTTCCTTTTCAGAGACCGTTCTTTAACACCCACTTCACTTGTGGGGTACAAGCAGAGACTTTTGAAACAGCCTGGTTTTTTCTTCTCCTAAGAGTGACCTCTCTGGTCTGTAACGCTTCTCTTTATTCCTTGTTCCTCCTTTTAAACCTTTCACCTTCAGATGCTTCCTGCACTCCTTCTGGTTTTCCCTTTCTTCTTCCTTGTGCACACTTTCACCTTCCCTTTGTTTTCCTTTTTTCCACTGTGCACTCTTGCACCTTCCTTTGCTTTCTTATTTTGCCTCTTGCGCACCTCAAATACTTTCTTTTCTCTTAACTTGCACCCTTGCCTGTTTTTCTCATGCTTCCTGCACACTTGACTGTCCTCTTTCCCGTGCACCCTCTGCACTCTTTCAAGGTCTTTATTACACTTTTCCTTCTTTGCACTGTTAAAATTCTTTTCTTTCACTCTAGTTTTCTTCCGTGTCCCTAGCGCAGCTTCCTTTCTATTTCTCTTATGTTGATCTTACACTTTTCTGTCCTTCGTACACTTTCTCACTTTCTGCTTTGTGCTGCTCTAAATCGGTCTTTCTCCCACTCCGCTTCAGTCAAACGTACGCTCACCGGGCAGCGCCACCAACAACGGTCCCTTCGGATTCACAGGGTTGAGGTCAGGGTCTTACCACCTGTCCCTCAGATATCCTTGGTACTGGCACATGTCCCAAGTGAACAAGCGTTCTGCTGAACACTCCGGCTCCTCAGAGGCAAGGCTCCGTAGCCATGCTGCAGCCCCTCACAAACACCAGGCCAGCTTCTCGGCACCCCATTCTCCTCCAGGCTTCAACCCTGCTGCTCTCTGCTCCTTGACTTCTCTGCTCCTGACAGCATCCCCAGCTTGCTCTCCTTGTGAAAAACAACACCTTTTATAGTTGAGAAAACGGTCAAGTGGAGTCTTGTATGAATGGTCATTATTAAATGTCTGACCCTGCCTGATTTAGTGGGACAACTTGAGTTCTTTCTAAAGTAGGTTGCCCTTACTTTCCCCATGTTTCTATCAGTAATCTTTACTGCCCTTAGTTGCTGCCTCCTCGTCTCAGCATTTGTTGAAAATGGGGAGGGAGGAGGTGAGGTGAGATTGAAAATACCCCATGAGGGCTGAGGGAGCGTGGGTTGGGGTATTGGGTATGGGGGGGAATACAATGTCTCTCTGAGTATCCTCCTTCCAGTCCCTCGTGACCCTCCCCTCAGGTGATCATCCCTCGCTTGTCTACCCCCAGGGTCGGGATCCAAAAGCGATGGCCCTTTCCTAGCCACCTGAATGGAAGATTCCAAGGAAGTAGGTGGGAGAATACAGTTGGGTTTCTCAACTCTTTTGTGGCAACCACAACCATGAAGAGGGTAGGAGTACCCCTATCGAACAACAAATAGCCACCTGACAAGGAGTGTAAAAAAACTATTCCTTTTGGAAGGAGCACTGCCACATATGCAGACCCTGAAGTCGGAATCGCCAACATTCACTACACTAGTGGTGAGATACACCAGAGGCCAATGAAATGGAACAACTCACCAGTCAGGTTGCGGAACCCACTAAAACAGCTATGCTCAAGATCATAGCCGAATGGAAAAACCCAATGCGGTAATTATGAATACTCTAGATGCTGCAGACATGGCGGGAAGAATTGTTGCAGGGTCTAGCATTATTAAAAGGCATGTTTGGCTCAGAGGATCTGGTTTTAAAGCAGAGACTCCAGCCAATCTAATGGACAAACCACTAGAAGCCAACTGTCTGTCTGGGCTAGCGCTAGACAAAGCACTAGAAAAGAACATGAGACTTTAAAAAGCCTAGACCAAAAATCGGGAAGATCCTTAAAACGGAGGGGATCATTAAGAGGTAGACTGCCCTTTTGAGTCCAGCCAAACAGCAGGGCATACAAACATACAGCAAGGTACACTGACTTTACAAAGCTCCCCCATACCTGCACTTGCCCTACTGGGCTCCCTCCCCCTGTAATAGCCTGGCGGGCCTACACCCCAACTGAGCCTCATCCAGCCCCCTTCTCGCACTTAGCATGTGGACCCTCATTCCCTGGCCCTTGTCCACTTGGCCTCCCCTTAGCAATCACCATAACCCATGGCAGCCCCCCCCCCCTTCCAGCACTCGCGTGTTCTCCACTCTTCCCTTCCTACCTTAGCATTAATGCATTCCGCTTTGACCGGCACCCCGCCCCTGCACTTCTTGTTACAGGACTTGCACGATCTTAATGACGCACGGCACAGTAGGAACATTTTTTGTATTGTTCATCCCTGTTCCCTCCCCCTCTTTTGTCTTGAGGTGCCTTGAAACAGGCTTTGCTGTGTAGCTGCATTATAAATAACCAATAGATAAAATGAATTACAAACACGCAGAGTTGATGTCCCTTTTCATTGAGCAAAAAAAGCAGCCTTTTCATTTCTGAAAAGCCTCACTGCTGCAATGCACCATGGGAGATATAGTTAAAATTTTGGTAGGAGGGGGGCACCCCATTCCCTGACAAATATTTAAACTACCGGACGGAATAACCACAGAAATCGAGTCAACACTTTGTGCCCAGGTTTTTTCACATTTGGTCCAATTTTCTTCCTGCGGTTTTGCCCTGCGCAGAAATGTGGACTTTTTCTCCATGGGGAAAATGAATGGGAGTAGGCTGAAAATGGTGTTTTTGTTTTTCCACCCATAGGAAATCCAGAAATTGAATTGCTTATACCTTTGTAATTTACGTGATGGATTTGGCTGATATTTTGCATACACAAAGTTAGTTAACAAGAAAGCAAAAAATGCTGTTTTCGGCATACTCCTGTTTATTTCCCCATAGAAAAAAGGTCAAAATTTCAGCGCAGCGCACAGCAAAACCTGCTGGATGGAAATGGACCAGTTATGAAACCACTTGAGCACGAAATGCTGATCTGATTTCCGGGAGGGGCGTGGGGTTATTCCATCCAGCAGGTGTTCACATTTTTACGGATGAGTGGGGTGCTGACCAGGCGTTTAGGAAATAAAAAAGCAGCCCCCCCAAAAATTCTATTCCTATTAACTTTTTACTTGCTCGATGTATTTGGAAACATTTTTGAAAAAAGGTTTCAAGGTACTAACACCCCCCCTCCCCCCCCCACTGCAAATATTGGGAACACTACGTCTAAAATGAAAGATTAAGAAAACAAAACCCAGTTTTCAACCCATTCATTTTCTCGTGGAGAAAGTGCAGTTTTTGAACAACTGTAGCTCCAACTACTGGGCAGATTGTGACCAAAATCTGGAATTAATGGGCACACAACCATAGAGTTTAATAACTTCCTCGACATCAGAAAGAGACTCAAAATTGTTTATGTAGTCATGTCTAGGGGAGCACTGTTTTGAACGACAGCGCTTAGATGGCCTGGCTGTAGGCACTTTTAAAATGCCAATAGCACTCACATCAGGCTAGAGGTTGTGAGTGGGAAAGACACCATGTGAAGTTAGGGATCTGGGGGTGGGTTGGGAGCCAGTTACAGGAAGAACATTTTTGGTTTATCTGGTGAAGACCACCTGAATCTCATGTGATTACCGCAGCAATGCTGAAAGACGCGCTCAGAAAATAATGCGCCTCACATGAAGCAATGAGTGATTTGGGGGGAGTGAGGAGGGGTAATGGGAGAGAGGGTTAAGGAGTAGAAAAAGCAATTCAGTGAAGTGAGGGCTGTTTGGTAAGAATTGATGCAGTCACAGTGTGAGACTACACAACACTTATCTGCTTGGTATTGGGTAACCCACCTTTTGGTATAGGTCTGTAATACACAAGTTGGTAGTGTGACTGAGCAGCTAGGCCTATCTCAAGTGGGGTAATGTGAGCTGTAGAGCTGTACAAATGAAATTCGTAAATACAACTAGCCAAGTAACACTTACACTCAAGGTGGTTTCTGTTCTAAATAGTTATTTATTTAATTAACATACATTTTTAAATAAGCGTTCTTTAAAAAGACAATTCATGTAAAAATGCAAATATACTTTTAAATTACTTTTCAGAATCAAATCAAGTTAATGGATAATCTTTGAATAGGCTTCTTACACAATTCCTACACCCTGAGGTGACTTAAATTATAAGGACAGTAATGGTTACAGAAAGGAAAGGTTTAAGGAAGGAAAAAGTTAAACAGGTTCTCAGTAAATGTGAGGACAACTAAATCTTCCAATGAAATCTGGACAAGCCTTTCCCAGCAGTAACAGTTCACAACAAGCTACCACCTATGAGGGACAAACAATATCAAAGTCAGTGGGCTAGAACAGTCTTCAGGGACCCAGGACAGCCAAAGTCAATCGGAATAGTGTGTAACAGTGAAACACCTGTTTATGGGCGCAATATAAATACAATATATCAGATCTATGGAGCTGCAGCACTTCTTAGATCAGAAACAGTCTTGTACAATGTTAGAGTTTGTAGAAAATCACTTGTAGGGTCAGAAGCTGCTAAACCCGTGAAAAGAGAGTTGGAATCAACTCTAAAGCTAAGCCACTGCGATTACCAACTGAGAAAACCACCGCAAAAAGGCAATAAGGTAAGTACCCCAAGCCTAAACAGTACCTCTGTTTTGAGTAAGAGTGGTCCAGCTGGATTCTGTCTTGCTACAGTGGTGCAGACTCTGTGTTCCTGAGCATCAGTTGTGGGGACAAGAGGGAGGACGTCTGGAGGGCTCCTGTGACGGTACTTGGGAGGTCTTCGGCAGCTACAGGCTCTTTTCGGTTCAGCGGCACTTTGACTTCAGCGCTCAGCGAACAGAAACGTCATGGATACCGATTGGGCTTCCTTCACTCCTTGGGTCCTGCACTCTGGTGAGGGGGCTCGAACTCTGGTCGTCCTGCTTCTGCTGGGTCCTTGGGAGACTCCTGGAGCTTCTAGTGAGATTTGTTACCGCATCAGACATTTCACTCGACTACAGATTACTCGACCCCTGGCATTTGGTTCTGGCAGCAATGAAGTAGTACAGCCAGTCGGGGAAGATGGTCCAATGGAGTTCGTCTCAGGGTTAGTTGGTCCCACTAACCCAAGGAGAGAAGTTGTCCCTTCCCGAGCTGCTCTGTCAAAATGAAAAAGGAGTTTCAGCACAGCAGCAGGGCTTCACCGGGCAATTCCAAGGTCCAGGAGGATGCAGAAAGCTTGGTTCACGGTTTGTTCGTCTGGTATTTCTCCCAGTGGTGGACAGAGACACTAGAGCCAGAGGCATGCTTCAGGGCTGAAGCCCGACAAAGGGCTCAAACCTATCTCAACGCACAGAGTAAAACCCAAGATAACTTGCAAACAGTAAATGGTGACAAAAGAAGGCCGTATAAGGGGCTACTAGGTAACCCCTGTCTCCCAGCACTCCAAATAAGATGGGGGGGATTCTGGACCTACAAAGAGAAAAGGTAAGCAACTTCAATTTTAGTTTACTGTTTGTTCTATTATTTGAAATATTAGTGAAATTATCATGGGATTAAGGAGGAAAAAAAAGCTTTAACATCTGCAGTGCCTACATCTTACCGTGCAGAGCGGCAAGGGGTGTTTGCTAACCAATTAATGGTGTGACATGGCCAGTGGGCCCAAAAGAAAGATATTGGTGCAACACATAGAGGCCACGGCCGAAGGCCATAGCTAGTGGGCCCTGAGGAATCTAAGGGCTAGCAAATCCCTGAAATTCAGTGAAAAATCATTTAATAGAGTTGAGGGGATCATATTTAACGCAACAAACCCCCTGAAATTCAGCACTCTCGTTTCAATCAACACCACCTTGGAAATGAAAATGCGTCACACAAATCAAACCTTAATAAGGGGTAATGGCCAGGAGAGTGCCAGGGAGGGGAGAAAAAGCAATTGAGGGGTGTGGTGGGGTATGGAGTGGCTGGAGCATTAAAAAGGGGGGAGGAGGGGACAGGGACGTGCTTTGGATTTTAGCGTGGGGGATAATACAATTATATTTTTACTTCATTGCCATTATCGGGGGAATCCCGCAGGAATAGGGAGAGTGAAATAGTCATTTTACACCTGCAGTGATCACATCTTAGGGGGTAATGGGCCCCTGTGCCAAAGGTCATGACTAGTGGGCCCCATTGAAACCTATCGGTGCAACATGTACACTAGCCATGGCTAGTGGGCCCCGAAGAAACTATAGTATAACGAAACCCCTGAAATTCAGCGATCGCATTTCGAGCAAGTCCACCTTATCTATGTGCCCTCTGTTGCGCAGTGAATGACCCCAATTGCGACATCAGACATCACTGGTGATATCACCAACCACATCATTCATGGCATGACTGACACTAATTCCATCATGCATGACATCACTGTCACTGGTTTGATTAATTATATTTCGAAATGACAACTGTTTTAACGTGTACATATTTCATATTTACACAATGTGTTCTGTCATTGTTTCTTTAAATGCAACGCGCATTATACAATTATGTAGCAAAAGTAACTTATTTTTGTTCATATTAACCAAACTTAGCACACATACTTTCCTGTGGTTTTATCTTTCATAAAACCTTCCATTTAGAAAATAATCTAATTTTACTACAGTAAGGAGAATTTTAAATTTAAATGTTAACAATGACTATTTTCATAACACTTACCATAAAACATGTTTCTACTTCTATCCTTTTTTTTTAACTTCAACATATACCTAATATATAATGTTTGAAATACCTGAAATACATTGACCAGAATCAGGTACTTACCCTGCAATTAAGTATTGTAATTATTTACTAATAATTGGAATTCAGACCAATTGATTTTTATTTTGAAGTTTATACGTAAGTATTACAAATAAATGTGTAATCATACGTCTGCATCAGTGTATTGTTCCATGTCATGTTAAGTGTAATAAAATATTGGGTCAGCAAAAATGTTTAACTAGTTACATTTCGCATTTGCTGTAGTTATTGATCTCATCACTGATGCCATCAGTGATGATCTTATGGTCCTTCGCTGCACAGAAGGGGGTGCATAGGTAAGGTGGACCTGCTCGATATGTGGTTGCTGAATTTCAGGGGTTTTGTTGTATTAAATCTGACCATCTAACACACTCGACCAAGGTTTTTTCCACTGGAAAAAAAGGTGTGTATATGTATTTCTGATGCTTGTTAATCTGCTTAGAATCACATGCTGTGCATAGGTCCGACATCCAGTGGTCACTGCAGAGTATTGCATTTTGTTTTTCGTAGTCGAAAAGGGACGTCGACCGGGCGTGTCTGAAATACTATCCCTATAGTGACGTGTGTTGTACCCACAATCCCTCACGTGTCGAGGTCCCTCAGATTGTTTTTTTCCGCCCAGCTACTGGTCGCCTTTACGCGGAGCTCCTTGAGAGACATTGCAGATTCCATCTCCTCGACCTTTGGTCGTTTTTTCCTGTTTAAAGATTTAATATATCGATCCCTCCCTCGACGCAGTGGTGAAGCTGTCTCCGCCGAGCAAGATCTTCGACGGAGGGGACGAGCGGAGGAGATCCTTCGGCGTTGCCGAACACGTGGCCTGGCCTCGCAGGCCAAATACAGTAGGGAGAGTGGGGTCGTGGGACATCTCTGGTTCTTTTCTAAGAATGCCTTTCCTTTTCCCCTTCCTTTCCCTTGGGGTCGTTATCACGATTTATTGCCTCGGCTATGGAGAGGACACCCTTTAAGTTTTTCCCACTTTGTAAGGGCAAGTTTACTTGGAAGGACAAGCATTCACGATGTAACCGCTGCTTGCCCCTCGATCACGTAGAGGAGGGTTGCACGGCTTGTCGGCTTCTAAAGCCAAAGACTCTAAAAGACCATAGGGTCAAGAGGTGGGCGGCCTACGCTATGTCGAAGGCCGGATCTTCACCCGCCGCTGCTACCACCAACAGTGACGAGGAACGTGATAACACGACCTCTGCTACGGAAGTCGTACACCCCTCTAAAGAGCGCTCGCGCTCTTCGTCGTCTGTCCCCGGCCCCGACGGGCTCGGCTCACGCCCTGCTTATGGGGATGAACACCCCGGCGACACTGACGCACACGATACAACACATAAACACACAACCCATAGCTCTTCTTCGTCGAAGACGAAGAAGGCATCAGCGCCCAAGGAGACGCAGGTTACACCGGCGGCCTCCTCGGACCGTTCGGGTTCGAAGCCCCTCTCGCAACCGCAGCCGCGACCAGCGACTGGGCTTTCGGCAAATAAGCGCGCCGCCCCCAAACCATCGGCCGGCGCGCACCAGCAGAGAGCGCACGCCGCCGTAGAACGTTCGACACCCGTAACGTCGAAACCACAGCCCTCCGCTGACAAACGAGTCAGAGAGAGCTTGGCGAGGATCGTTGTAGCCGACGCCCAGAAGCGTACGCCGAAAGACACGTCGAGCGCTACGCAAAGGTCGAAAGACATGCCGAAAAAGCCCGAAGAAAAACAGGGACTACCCCCTTCAGTCGGGGGGACCCCCAGCACACCGGAAGGCTTTTCGGAGGGCGACGGGACACTTTCCTCGACGTTGTGGGAGAGGTCGAGCCGTTTTCAGCAAGATAACACTAATTATCCCCCGCTAGACCGCTCAGGGGTACCCCATGAAACCATGGAAAGGCTCCATCTCTGCATGGAGAGAATGGAGAGGTTTATGAACACCCATAACCCTCCCACTCCCAAGAGAACAAGAGAAGGGCCTCAGGAGGACCCCAGGGCCAAATACCCGAGGCAGGACACAGCCTTAGACTTCCATAATGTGTATGACCTCACTGGTGAGGAACAATACTTAGAAGAGGAGGATGATTTTGTGGACAATGAAGGAGGACAGAACCAAGAGGAAGGTCTGGAAGACAGCCCAGACATGGTAGGAGAAGGCTTCGGAGAAAATCCAGAAGAAGGACCTTCTCATCCCTGGCAATCCCCATCAGGATATTCGGACACTGATGTCCTGAACCTAAATCCTCCTGACAATTCACCTGTTAGAAACACGTCTCCCATTGACGATCATCCCACATTCAATGCCCTGTTGCGCAGAGCAGCAGCACATTTCGAACTGGACACTGGGGAGATCTCTCCGGAAATAGACTTTGTGGAAAGAGTAATTAAGGAGAAACCCCCAGTCAGCCAGACCATTCCCCTCCTCGCTTCAGTGAAGAGAAGAATCATCCCTTCGCTATCCACACCCGCACTAATCAGAGGAGTTAATCCAAGGATTGAAAAACTTTTCACTCCTTCACCCTCAGACCCGCTGTACATCAGGGGACATTCCATTCCGGATTCCCTTGTAGTAACTAATGCAAGGAAGAGGGCAGGGGTGCCGCTGTCCACCAGTGAGGCACCACCTGACAAGGAGGGCAAGAGGTTATATGCCCTCGCTAAAAGAGTCACATCCTCGGCTGCCTTTTCGGCAAGAATTGCGAACAACAATTCTTTGCTAGCTAGCTACGCGGACGCGCAGTGGGCCAAACTGCGCAAGGACGCCGAAGAAGCCCCGGAACCACTACGTACACGCCTGCTTTCAACTATTGGCGAAGGAACCCAGGTCAACCAGAGTATTGTAAAGAACTCTCTGGATGCTGCTGAGACAGCGGGACGTTCCCTGGTTCAGGGAATACTCCTAAAACGCCATGTATGGCTGCGCAACTCAGGGTTCAAACCGGAGACACAGGCGTCTTTAATAAATAAACCTGTTGAAGACTCAAACCTCTTCGGAAAGGCGGTGGATGAGGCTCTGGAAATGGCTAAAAAAGAGTTTGATACTATCAAAACTCTTGACCAGATTTCTAAGCCCACTACCAGACGCGGCTATGGCAACACACGCTTTTTTCGTGGCCAACGCCAAAAGCAGAATCAGCAGCAACAGTACCCTGCCACCAGTTACCAGACCAAAAGTGGGCAGTACAGCCAAAGAGGACAACGCAGGGGCAAAGGGAGAGGGCGGGGGTCCACCCCCAGAGGCTCCCAAGCCCCCAACAACACCAAGTGACGCGAAGATTCGCATCCCCTCCCATGCAACACCGGTCGGGGGCCGGATAACATCCTTTCTTCCAGCATGGGAGGGAATAACGTCAGACCGCTGGGTACTTTCCACCGTAGCCCACGGATACTGCATCGAATTCAACAGTTCCCCAACATACAGACCCCCGAGGGGACGACGCATGACACCGGAACTCGTTGCCATCCTTCTCCAAAAAGTACAACTACTGCTGGAAAAAGGAGCCATAGAGGTTGTGCCTCTATCTCAGGTAACGGAAGGTATTTATTCAGTGTACTTCCTTGTACCCAAAAAGGATCTAACCATGCGCCCTGTATTAGATCTGCGCCCAGCGAACAGGTTTATCAAACCCCAGAAGTTTCGTATGGTGACCTTACAAGAAGTGATCCCACTGCTATCACAGGGAGATTACATGACAACATTGGACATGAAAGATGCATACTTTCATATTTTAATGTTGCCAGCGCACAGAAGATACCTCAGGTTTATGATACAGGGTAAACACTATCAGTTCAGAGTGCTACCCTTTGGCATAGCATCAGCACCAAGGGTATTCACGAAGGTACTGGCAGTGGCAGCGGCCCACCTGCGCAGGTTGTCCATCCCAGTTTACCCTTACCTCGACGACTGGCTCATAACAGGGGATTCTTACGAAACATGCTTCTCCAATACCCAAAAGACTGTAAACCTTTTGTTCCAGTTGGGCTTCTCCATCAATGAAAAGAAGTCCAGCCTAGACCCCAGCCAAATCAAACAATTCCTAGGGGCTCTAATTCAAACAAAGGACGGCCTCGTCTTCCCCTCCAACGAGAGGGTCCAAAACATGCTGTTTCAGATCCCTCAATATGTGGCCGGTCGAGAGGTGACGGTACGCAAAGCAATGCACTTGCTAGGCATGATGGCGTCGTGTATTTATTTGGTACCTCACGCGCGCCTGCGCCCTATGCAAGAGTGGCTCAACAGCCAGTGGTGTCAGGCCAGCGGATTATGGGACGATCCAGTGGTGGTCTCGCAGGCCTTGGTTCTCTCGCTACGATGGTGGACAAAGGAAAACCTGGAAAAAGGGAAACCCTTTGCCACACCCGCGGCGGAAGCCACTCTAACCACAGACGCATCCCTAACAGGATGGGGGGGGGCTCACCTATCCCATCAGACTGCTCACGGAGTGTGGACTCCGAACGTAGCATCCAAACACATAAATCTACTGGAGCTACTAGCTGTGTTCAAGGCGCTAAAAGCTTTCCAGGAACACTTACAAGGCAAAACTGTGTTGGTCCTTACAGACAGCACCACAGCCATGTACTACATCAACAAGCAGGGGGGCACCCACTCTCCAGGACTGTCCAAACTGGCCCAAAATATATGGAAGTGGGCTCTCAAACAAAACATATTCCTACTGTCAGAACATGTACCAGGGGAACTCAATCTGCTGGCAGACAAACTCAGCAGAGATTTCCCCCTGCCCGAAGAGTACGAATGGCGATTGCACGAAGACATCGTCTTCGACCTCTTCACACAATGAGGTTTCCCAGAAATAGACTTATTCGCAACCCTGGAGAACTCACAATGCCCAAGTTACGCCTCCAGGTACCCCCAGAACCAATCCAAGGGGAACGGTCTGTCGATGCAATGGTCAGGGAAATTTGTTTACGCTTTTCCCCTGACTCCCCTTCTCAACAAGGTGGTGCACAAGATGCACCAGGAACAAGTAACCATGATACTGGTGGCCCCAATGTGGGCCCGACAGCCATGGTTCGCTCACTTGATGGAGATGTCTCTATCTCCCCCAGTGAAACTCCCCTGCCCGTACAACATGCTGTCACAAAACAAGGGCAGGACTCTGCATCCATGCCCCCAGAACATGAACTTAGCAGCTTGGCTCCTGAGATCATAGAATTCGGACATCTACTGCTCCCGCAGAGATGTATGGACATCCTCAGGGAAGCCAGAAAACCTAACACTCGGTTACCAGACATTTGGTCGAAATAAATTGGTCGACCAGACAAATGGTCGAACCAATTTGGTCGAAAACCAAATGGTCTAATTTTTTCTTTTTTTTTTATTTTAACCCTTTTTTTTAATTTTTTTGGGGGGGGTCCCCCCCAACCCCCTTTTTTTCTCTAAAAACCCCTTTTTTTACAAAACGAAAACCCAAAAAATTCGACCATTTGGTTTTCGACCAAATTGCGTCGACCAAATTGCAGTCGACCAGTTTTTTTTTCAACCAATTGACTGGACACCTTAACACTCGCCACTGCTACTCTAGCAAGTGGAGGAGATTTGTCATCTGGTGCAGAGGGGAAGGCATCAACCCAATTGACTGCTCTCCCACACATATTATTCTATACCTGACCCACTTGTTGGATTCAGGTCTAGTGTTCAATTCCATTAAAGTCCACCTGGCGGCACTTTCTGCATACACCACTTCCCAACTCAAGGTGTCGTGGTGGAAGATCCCCGTTATAAAGGCCTTCATGGAGGGAATAAAGAGAATACACCCCCCGATAGCTGACCCAGCTCCCGGATGGGACCTTAACGTGGTACTTACCAGACTCATGGGCTCACCTTTCGAACCCATGCACAAAGCATCTCTTAAAGACCTCACTCTTAAGACTGCTTTTTTAATAGCTATCACCTCCATCAGGAGGGTAAGTGAACTACAGGCTCTTTCTGTTCTAGACCCCTTCGTTACAGTTCACAGAGATAAGGTGGTTCTATGCACGCACCCAAGGTTTGCTCCGAAGTTCATATCGAAATTCCACGTAAACCAGTCTAAAGAACTGCCAACGTTCTTTCAAAATCCTTCCAACTTAGGAGAAAAAACTCTGCACACACTAGATGTGCGCAGAGCGGTCATGTTCTACATGGAAAGAACCAGACCACTGAGGAAGACTAATCAGTTCTTCGTCTCGGTGGCAGCAGGAAGAGAAGGAGATGCAGTTTCAAAGTACACTATTTCTAGATGGATTGTTCAATGCATCACTCTCTGCTATACTCTTGCTAAGAGAGAACTGCCCTTTAAGCCTAGAGCACACTCTACTCGAGGCACGGGGGCGTCCATAGCATTCATTGCAAATATTCCCCTTGAGTCCATCTGCAAAGCGGCTACCTGGAGTTCTGTGCACACCTTTACAAAACACTACTGTCTAGGTGCACACTCGAGATCTGACTCCCAGGTGGGACAGGCAGTATTAAGACATCTTTTCTCTACTGTTCCTTCTCATAACCCACCCCCAACTCCTGGTACTGCTCGCTAGTCTATGCACAGCATGTGATTCTAAGCAGATTAACAAACATCAGAAGACAATGCATTACTTACCGTAAAAGCATTTCTGATGGTTGTATCTGCTTAGATTCACATGCGCCCACCCTTCCTCCCCGCTCGGATGGAAGGAAGATAGACTTCCTTTTATATATCTCTTTTCTGTACTCACTCACGACTAGAAGGCTCCCTCAGGGCAGAAAAATACAAACAGAGGGACCTCGACGCGTGAGGGATTGTGGGTACAACACACGTCACTATAGGGATAGTATTTCAGACACGCCCGGTCGACGTCCCTTTTCAACTACGAAAAACAAAATGCAATACTCCGCAGTGACCACTGGATGTCGGACCTATGCACAGCATGTGAATCTAAGCAGATACAATCATCAGAAATGCTTTTACGGTAAGTAATGCTATGTCATATATATATGTGTGTGTATATATATATTTCTGAGGCTTGTGGAATTTGCTTAGATCACATGCTGTGCATAGGCCGACATCTAGTGGAAGCTGCGGAGTATTACAGTTTGTTTTTCGAAACTCGAAAATGGGCGTCGACACAGGCGTGCCAGTAATACTATCCCTAGTGTGACGTCCACTGTACCCAAGATCCCTCACGCGTCTGGGATCCTCAGATTGTTTTTTTCCGCCATACTGGTCGGAAGCATCTTGCGGAGTCCCCTGGCCTTAGCCATACTTTTACTAATTATAGAAGTTTAAAATTATTTATTGACATCCTTCCCCACCCCAACGTCGACCCTCGACGACGGCTGGAGAAGACCTCGACCGTCGGCTGCTGCACGACGGATCTGGGCCTAGGAAGGCTGCTGGCCTCGGCCCGGGCCTAGTAGGCCGCTGGCCTCGGCCCTGCAAGTAGGGAGAGTGGGGGGTGGTACATACTCTTCACTCTTGATATATAGGTACCCCTTATATATTTCTTACACTTACCAGCCCGCTGCCTCAAGGTGCGTATGGAGGGTACCCCTTTCCAATTCTGCCCCAAGTGCAACCGCAAATACCCTTGGGTCGACAGGCATGCCACGTGCAATCTCTGCTTGCCGAGGGACCACCCCGAAGCGAACTGCAGAGCGTGTAGTAGGTTTAAGCATAAGACACTTAAGGACCGTTCGACAAAGCGTTGGGCCCACCACGCCAGGCAGGCGGCCATGGCAGCGGAGGGCGCCTTCAGCGATGGCAGCGACGCCGTACTTTCGGACGGCGAGGGCATGACGGCGTCGAAAGACTGCCGAGCGCAGGTCCCCGACCTCGGAAGGTTGTCCGGCAGGGCGGCTATGGGGAAGACCCCTGGCGACGCAAGCGCTACACACCCTACACACCCTACACACACTAAGCACACTAAGTCCAACCGAACCTCGACGACATCGACTTCTCGGAAAGAGGCACAGATAGAACGGTCCGACTCGGTGTCCTCTGGGCGCTCTCGATCGAGATCGCCTCATGACGCAAGGCAATCATCCACTCTTGCCAAGAGTGCCTCGCTCCCTAGATTAACGGAAGTTCGATCGTCGGAAGACGAAGACGACTTCCACCCCCAGGCCGCGCTCCAGGAGACCGAGGCCGCAGTTAACACCAGCGAGGCCCCACGCTCGAAACAAGATACCTCTCCAGACCCTCGACGCCAGGCGTCGAAAGCCTCTGGGGCCTCCAAGGGGCAGGGAAAACATTTTTCCACGCACGGGGAGGGGGGGGGAAACAGCGGAAAGCACAGCCTTCCACTCCTGTAAGACCATCCTTCCTCCCTAAGCAGTCAGACAAACATAAATCTACTGGGACATCATCATCCAGCAAGGGTACCCTTGATAAGTCCTCTAAGTTGCCTACTAAACTCATACCCTGTTCCAAAGAATGGTCCAGTGAAAACATGGACAGGGTCATGTCAAGGATGTCTTCCTTAGCTGATTTTTATGACAAAAACCCAGAACATTTCCTTTCGTATGACCCTCAAGGGGCCTCACCCTCAGGCTCCTCTGATCCTATCCCCCTAAGTAAAAAGGCCCGGTTCGAAAGACCTGAACCCTTCGAGGTGCAGCCTTACTCTACTCCATACTCTACTCCACACCCCAGTTACCAAGGACAGCCTTTCCCTGAAGGGGACCAGGAGTTTACAATTATGGAGGAACAAACCGGGACTGAATACTATGCGGATGATGAGGACCTGGAGGAGGTAGAAGATGAACAGGAAATTTACAGAGTAGATTCCCCGGTAGAGAGCGAAGCCCCAGTTACCGACTCGCCAGTTGATAACCAGCCCCTCCTTAATGAAGTTCTCGCTCGCGCAGCAGAACATTTTCACATCGACACCCACGGTGTACAGGAGGAAAGGGACTTCGCAGAAGAGTTGGTGGGAGAGAGGAGTCCGGTCGCTCAGACCATCCCTATCCTTAAATCCATCCAACGTAGAATAGATCCATCCCTGGTGAATCCTAACCTCACCAGAGCCGTCGACCCCAGAGTCGAAAAACTTTTTCGGGCAGCCCAGTCTGACCCTCTTTATATAAGAGGACATCTTAAACCAGACTCCCTAGTGGTTACCAACACTCGGAAGAGGGCTGGGACACCCTTATCGTCGTCAGAAGCTCCTCCCGACAAGGAGAGCAAAAGACTGTACGGGTTTGTCAGGAAGGTAGCCTCAACGTCCGCCTACCAAGCAAGGATTGCAAACTCCACCACCCTGTTGGCAAGTTACAACTGCCATCAATGGGAAGAGGTCGCGGCGCTCATAGCCTCTGCTCCTGAACCATTAAAGGGCCAGTTGGCTCGGATCTCGGCAGAAGGGAGAGCCGTGTCTGGGTGCATATTAAAAGCAACTTTCGACGCCGCGGACAACGCAGGAAGATTGATAGCAGAAGGTACTGTTATCAAAAGACATGCGTGGTTACGGCAGTCGGGGTTCAAAACAGAAACCCAGGCTTCATTAATAGACAAGCCGGTGGAACCCGATCTATTGTTTGGGAAAGCGGTCGAAGACGCACTTAAAAATGCCAAGGACGAGTACGAGACTCTCAAATCCCTTGGCCAGCTTACCAACAAACCCCCTAATCAGAGGGGGAACAGTAATTTTCGTCGCCCACGCGGCCAAAATTCACAGAGGCAACTATGCCCAAGGACAGGGTACACAATTGAACAACAACCAGCAGTCTACCCAAAGTTACGGCAGGGGTAACAAGAGAGGTCGTGGAAGAGGCAGAGGCAGCCCCAACAAGGGAGGTGGCACGCCTCCACCAAAGCAGTGACGCTCAGTTCAGGGTCCCTTCTCACGCAACCCCAGTAGGGGGACGCATTTCCAACTTCACCCAGGCTTGGGAAGGGATCACCTCAGACAGATGGGTGCTGTCAACAGTGTCCACAGGATATTGTATAGA
This sequence comes from Ambystoma mexicanum, assembly GCF_040938575.1. Lineage (NCBI taxonomy): Eukaryota > Metazoa > Chordata > Amphibia > Caudata > Ambystomatidae > Ambystoma > Ambystoma mexicanum. The sequence goes on from NC_090923.1 coordinate 653,356,396, forward strand.
ATTACTGCAGCGTCCCCGGAACCACCCTCCACGACAAAGAATACACTCCTTAGAACATCAGAAGATCCTTCTCGAGGAGATCGCCATTCTGCTAGAAAAGGACGCGATAGAACTCGTCCCAGGACACCAGGTAAACAAGGGTATCTATTCAACTTACTTCCTTGTGCCAAAGAAAGATTTAACAATGCGCCCAGTATTGGACTTACGGCCTGCCAACAAGTATGTCAAGCCCCAAAAATTCCGTATGACCACGCTACAAGAGGTAATCCCCCTCCTAAAAAAGGGGGATTACATGGCAACCTTGGATATGAAAGATGCTTATTTTCATATTTCCATGCTCCCAGCTCACAGAAAATACTTGCGCTTCAAAGTGGACAGTCGCCACTACCAATTCAAGGTACTGCCCTTCGGGATAGCTTCAGCACCAAGGGTATTCACCAAGGTACTGGCGGTGGCAGCTGCACACCTACGCAGGGAGGCAATCCCAGTGTACCCTTATCTGGACGACTGGCTCATAACGGGGGAAACCCCAGGAATTTGCAGGTCAAACATTCAGAGGACTATCGACCTCCTCCACGAATTAGGCTTCTCTATCAACGAGAGGAAGTCAAGTCTGGTGCCAAGCACCTCAAAACAGTTCCTAGGAGCAACCCTAGATACTCAAAAAGGGTTGACCTTCCCTTCGGAAGAGAGAATTCGGAATATACTACTGCAAATTCCACATTATCAGTCAGGTCAACAAATAACGGTACGCAAAGCAATGCGGTTACTGGGCATGATGGCGTCATGCATTTACCTGGTCCCCCTCGCGCGTCTGCGCATGCGTCCCATGCAAGAATGGTTGGCGAAACAGTGGTCTCAGGCAAGTGGTCAGTGGGACGATCTAGTGGTCGTTTCGCCAACACTCGTACAGAGCTTACACTGGTGGACAAGAGAGAATCTCGCAAGGGGAAAACCCTTTTACGATCCCGAAGTACAGGCAGTGGTGACTACAGATGCATGCCTGACTGGGTGCGGAGCTCACCATCTCCACCACACAGCTCAGGGTCTCTGGTCTCACTCAGTAGCCAAGAACCACATCAACCTGCTAGAGCTTCTGGCAGTATTCCGAGCGCTTCGAGCGTTCGAGCCCCATCTGCTAAACTTGTCGGTGCAGATCCGGACGGACAGCACGACAGCCATGTTCTATCTGAACAAACAAGGAGGGACTCGTTCGCCAAATCTGTCCAAGCTTGCCCAGAAAATCTGGATATGGGCACTCAGACGGAACATCTTCCTGTCATCACAACATGTTCCAGGGGAGCTCAATTCCCTAGCGGATGCCCTAAGCAGAGACTCCCTCCCAGAAGAACACGAATGGGTCCTTCACAGAGATATCGTAGAAGATCTCTTCTCTCAGTGGGGTTTCCCCACTATAGACCTATTCGCCACAAGCGAAAACAAACAATGCCCAGGATTTGCATCCAGGTTCCCCCCAGCCAGACTCCCAAGGGAACGCCCTGTGGATGAACTGGTCAGGGATGTTTGCGTACGCTTTTCCACCAACTCCTCTCATCAGGAAAGTGGTGTACAAGATGAACAAGGAATCGATGACGCTCATCCTAGTTGCTCCCATGTGGGCGAGACAACCATGGTTTCCACACCTACGCAGGATGGCGGTGTGCGAGCCCATCAAACTCCCAGCCTGGTACAACCTACTGTCCCAGCAACAAGGTCAAACAGTGCACCAGGACCCCAACTCAATGAACCTGGCAGCATGGCTCCTGAGGTCATAGAGTTTGGGCATCTCAATTTACCACAGAGGTGTATGGACATCCTAAAAGAATCCAGGAAACCAAACACAAGGCACTGTTACTTTGACAAGTGGAAGAGATTCGTTATTTGGTGCCAGAATAAACAAATCAACCCAGTTGATTGCACTCCTTCCAACATTGTAACATACATGCTCCACCTGCTGGACGCAGGTTTGGTTTTTAACTCTCTGAAAGTACACCTGGCAGCCCTCTCGGCTTACACCACATCCCATAACAAGGTATCGTGGTGGAAAGTACCAGTAGTTAAAGCCTTCATGGAAGGAGTAAAGAGACTTCACCCTCCTATTTCGAACCCACCGCCAGGATGGGACCTCAATGTGGTGCTAGCTAAGCTCATGGGCCCCCCTTTCGAACCCATGCATAAAAGTAGTCTCAAACACCTGACTTATAAAACGGCCTTCTTAGTAGCCATTACCTCTATAAGAAGGGTCAGTGAAATTCAGGCTCTGTCAGTGCAAGATCCTTTCTTTACTATCCACAAAGACAAACTGGTTTTACGCACACACCCTAGGTTCTCACCTAAATTTATATCTAAATTCCATGTAAACCAGTCCATCGAGCTTCCGGCTTTCTTCCAGAACCCGCAAAGCTCAGCTGAGGTGAAACTACACACCCTTGATGTGCGTAGGGCGGTCCTCTACTATGTAAATAAAACCAGACCGCTAAGGAAAACAGATCAACTGTTTGTCTCCGTAGCTACAGGCAGAGAGGGGGATCGGGTCTCTAAAGGCGCGATCTCGAAGTGGATTATCAACTGTATACAGCTGTTACTCTCTTTCTGAAAAAACTCTGCCTTTTACGCCAAGGGCCCATTCTACTCGAGGCATTGGGGCCACTCTGGCTTTCATTGCAAATGTTCCCCTCGACACCATTTGCAAAGCAGCTACTTGGAGCTCTATTCACACTTTTACTCAGCATTACTGCATTGACACTCATTCCAAGACAGATACACAAGTGGGACAAGCGGTTCTAAGACACCTGTTTGCTCATGACCCTTCTCACATCCCACCTTCTTCGGGTACTGCTCGCTAATCTATGCACAGCATGTGATCTAAGCAGATTCCACAAGCCTCAGAAGGGATACATTACTCACCGTAATCGTATTTCTGATGCTTGTATCTGCTTAGATTCACATGCGACCCACCCTTCCTCCCCTCCGAGAGAAGGCGCATGATTGCTTGTAGTCTTACCTTTCTGTCTATCTGCTTGGATTATCTGTACCCCCGCTACTCCTCATGCTTCCTCATGTCAGGAAAAAATACAATCTGAGGATCCCAGACGCGTGAGGGATCTTGGGTACAGTGGACGTCACACTAGGGATAGTATTACTGGCACGCCTGTGTCGACGCCCATTTTCGAGTTTCGAAAAACAAACTGTAATACTCCGCAGCTTCCACTAGATGTCGGCCTATGCACAGCATGTAAATCTAAGCAGATACAAGCATCAGAAATACGATTACGGTGAGTAATGTATCCCATATATATATGTGTGTGTGTGTGTATATATATATATGTGTATATATATATATCAGACCCTCCAGCTTATAGCGATTTTGCAATCTCGCAAAATGCTGCAAAAACGGCCGTTTTGTGCAAAAACGGCATCTTTAAAAAAATTTAAATTTACTTTTTTTTTTTTTTAAAGTAATCTGCAAAAATTACTGTTTTAAAAAAAATACTCGGGGTGCCAGGTTCTCAACTTTTATTTACACAAGAAATGAAATGCGCTAACACATCTCATCACTTGCGCCCCAAAAAAGTGCAGCCCAATCCACAAGGGACACATGAATGGGCACATTTTATGAGCGCCCATTCAGATGGCCTTTTTCACCTCCTTGATCAAATAAAGTGGCGTTTCTGTCAATTTAAATGCGCATCCCTCATTTCCAAGCAAGATACTTTTAAATGTGCAGAAATTGTAGGCAACCCTACGCGCACGGGATGTGGGTCTGCCACTGCAGGAGTCTTTCCTGACCTTGTCATGCATTTCTTTTAAGGTATGAACGGCTGCTGTGTCGCTTGCATTTCTGTTCCTCAAACAGGATAAAAATGCATTTTTTGGGTCGCATTTTACAGTGGCAGGCACCTGGCGGGCCTGTCCCTGTGAAAGGCGCTGGGAGCTTGCAGAACACTGTTGGGAGAGCAATTCTATTCAAAGTACTGCCCATTTTGATGACAAAAATCGATTGAATGTTAGAATTTGACATATTTCGTCCAGTACTATTAGATTGATTTTTATAAATACTGAACATGTGTTGCGGGGGCGTCACCCACTCCCCATGTTCAGTATTTTTGGTCTAGGGTGGTTGCAGAAGTGTTCCCCTTTTTTCTCAAAATTGGAGGCAGGGACAGAAAAAAAAGAAAAGGGCGAAAAAGGAACCCTGCGGAGTCGGATCTGACTCGCGTTAGAGGGACGGATCTGGCACCGCAGGGTTGCAGGGGAAGCGGCAGCGACCAAGCAGTTAAGTAGGGGAGTGGGCGGGGTGGTGGTGATAGGTACATTTTGGGTTGTTTGGCTAAAGTGCAAATCAATTTGCAGCGAAATTGACTACGGTCAATTCTGCTGCAAATAATTACACTTCGGTCATACAACCCAGAACACCATTCAAGGCAGCTGGCCAGCGCACAATTTGCGTTACAGCTCAAGCCTGTGGAAATGCGCCGGTCACCTTTTGAGAATAAGGTGACCTGCTCATTTCCAAAAATGGGTTGTCTAAAAATAGCATATCCTCCGTTCTTTTTTTAAAATGCCCCATTTTTTAGGAACTGGGTCAAAATCTACATTTAAAAAAAAATGGTTACACTATGAGAGAGGGAGAGTGATGGGTGAGATGTGAAGTGATGGGCAAGAAAGTAGAGGGAGAGCAGTGGGTCAGAGGAGGAAGCGCTGCACAAGAGAGAAGAGGAAGCAGTGATGCGGTGGCCCAGAAATCTGAGTGAGCAGAGGTGCAGAAAGTAGAGAGAGCGTGTGGTCAGTGAGCCAGAAAGCAGAGGGGAAGCGGTTGGCCAGAAAGATGCAGTGAGCTGCAGATTGGGAAAAAGGATGAGGGAAGAGTGCGATAGAATGGGAGAAAGGATGCAAGATGCAGAAGCAGCACAAAAGAATGAAGGACTGTATATTGCGGGAGGAATTGTAGAGTGTAAGGTGTGAGTTGGGAGTATGATTTGGAGTGTGGCAGGCGCTGGGCAGTGCAAATTGTGACTTGACAGTGTGACATAGCACGTGAGTATTTGTATGACAGAGTGAGAGGTTAAGGAATGCAAGTTGTGATGGAGAGTTGGTGAGATGTGTGTTGGTGAGAGGTATGTGGGTGTTTGGGGGATTGGAGAACATAGAAGGGGAATATTTTCAGCATTACAATTTATAATGATCAATTTAGTTAATACTATTAAATAGGCATGAACATTAAACCAAAAATGTAGCCAAATCAAACACTTTTCTGCCAAGCCAGAGACATCTGGGACTCTTCCTATTAAATTAATACAAAAAGACTGCCATTTCGCCACCTTGTGGGGTATCTTGGATGCCCCATTTTATTATAGGGATGGTGGTCTTCAGTGTGTAATCTGGGGATTTATTTCAGTAAATGTTTGGTCTGGTGCCCCGCTTGCTTTACTGCTTATATTTTTGGAGCTAATCACAGAAAAAAACTTTAGATAAATGATTTCTGCTCCGTTAAACTTCATTTAAAAGCTTTTACTTGTAATGCCTTCTTAGATCCAGTGCATGCACAAAGATATACACGTTCATGATCGTAATGTAGATGCGCATGGCGAGGAATTAATATTACCAGAAAGAAATGTAGTTATGTTAATTTACCAAAAAGGGCCAGAATGTTTTAGTGCTAGGTCATCTTGCGATGCTGATGAAAGATGATTTAGTTTGATTGGCCAGCTCTTTCTTGAATCTGCATCTCTTCGTGTCTTACACGAGTTCAGCTGATTGCTCTGCGTTGTTGCTTTCTTGCTATCCTTTTCTTAAGTACACACTAAAGATGATTTACTCTTTGCTTGTCTATTTTAGGATGACCCAGTCACCAACCTGAACAATGCCTTTGAAGTGGCTGAGAAGTATCTTGACATTCCCAAGATGTTGGATGCAGAAGGTGAGTCCTGCACACATTTCTGGAGAAGGGTATTGCCGTCGTGGTGCCTGAGGTTTGCAGCGTATAGTGCTTGCAGACTATAGAAACGTGGAGGTTCCTAACCTCCTTTCTTATGATTTAACATTTGTCATTGACTTGCAGACATTGTCAACACCGCTCGTCCTGATGAGAAGGCCATCATGACTTACGTGTCTTCCTTCTACCACGCCTTTTCTGGAGCTCAGAAGGTATCCTAGGCCAGGGCAGCGTCTCTATCGCTGGAATGCCCTACGGCGCTGTCACACGCTTACTTACCTTCTCTCTTTCAGATGGTGGCAAGCTTTTGCTGGGCCCTGAACCTCAGTTTGTTTCTAGACATGCTTACTCTTTGCCCACTTCAGTGTTATTAGAATTGCCACATCATCCCGTTTTATGGAGTGTTTTGAAGAGCTGGCAAGATAATGGAATACTGCCAAATGGCGCACAGTGAAAATGCTAATCAGCAAATGTAAAGAGCATTGGTGGGCTAGGAAGTAGACCAGTAACATGATATATGGGCTGTGTCAATATACATTGATCAGCTTCCTCTAGGAATTGTACTTTCTGTGCAGGTTAGAAGATTTGACTAGCCGTGGTCAGTTGTTCAGTGACTTCGATTTCTATTTCCCGTAGTACATCGACAATGCATGTTTTTAAATCTAGCATTTACTTTATAATGAAACACGGTGGTTCTATCAAATGTTGTAAAAGGATAGTACCGAATATTGCTTACTGCCATCCTTCTAAAACTGGGTTGTGCATAAGGGAAACCTTTTCCTTTTTGAATGAGGCTTGTCTACGTGCTTTCATTAATCATGATGTAGCTTTAGTGAATCTCTGACTTTTCCTAAATTGTGGTTGCACGTTTCTCATTTTCAGGGGGTTGCAGAATTTTTTCTGTGATGCGATGTTGATCCTTTCCAGTATTGAAGACCTGGCATATATTGCTGCAATCTGACCGTGCAGCAACATGCTAGTACAGAAATCTGTTTCTTTTGCAACCACATAGGCAACTTTTCAATGGTCTTTTTCTCTAATCGAGCAACCTGCTTCTCAAATCTGAACATGCTGTTCTAACCCTTTATTCCAGCCTATAGACTAACGCAAGGATCCCCTTTGGGGTGGTTTGTTTGCAAATGATCTGTGCTGATAATATTATAGCATAAAAGAAGAGTTAATATGACATTGCAGGTTGCGTTTTTGGGAATAGCTTTACAACTTTCCTCCGGTTCTAAATTCGGACCAAAATAGCTATTTGAAGAACATTGAATGTGAATTCCTGGAAAATAGTAAACTGGCAAAACACAGCGCCAATCGGTTCAGGTACTTTCCATCGGTCCTTCATGTTGGCAATATAGCACATGCTGAATGCGATACCTGCCACCTGTCTGTTGCCTTAACTCCCAGTAGTAGCCCTTCATCGCCAGTTCAGCCATGGTCCAATATCGTAGGTAGCTGGTAAGAGCAGTCCTGACACAGACTGAGGTTCTGGTTTCAGCCGTCCTGGGGCGCTGCCTTCCTGTGCAGTGCTGTGGGCGGAAACTACCTGCATGGGCTGGGTCTGCATTTTCATTCTTTCCTTCCTTTCTCTTTCTGCGCAGATATTGTAGGCACTCTGAGGCCAGATGAGAAAGCCATCATGACCTATGTGTCCTGCTTCTACCACGCTTTTTCGGGTGCTCAAAAGGTGAGCTGCTGGTGGGTGCAATTCTCTGCTACAGCCTCTTTCTTGACTCTTGCTTGGCTTAGTCTTGCAATTGCAGCACATTCTAAAATCTTGCAATGAAAAGGAGGGAGCACGATTAATGTGGGCTAGTTGTAAATTTAACCTTAAAAGCATGTTGTCGCATGTTGATTACTGAGTGTTATTCCTGATTCATTCTGTGCATGCATGCTGTTGTGGGTCCACAGTGGGGATCACGACTCTTAATTCAAGTAACTGTCAAATGTAGATTTGATGGCATCTGTTGTGGCAATAAGACCTAGTGATAATCATACGTGTTCTTTCTGAGTGTTGGCTCTGATGGTATCCGTGCATGCTACTGGGTATCTTCTCTGGCCACAGACCGACAGAGTAAAAATGTAGCAGATACATATGTGACCTTATCCTCTTAGCGCAATGCCAAATGCAAACACACTGCAAGGGAAATGTACTTGTGTGTTGTAATCCTTCTTTCCACTGTCTCCACTGTCCTATGGTGTCCTGGCTAATAGGTAGGTGAACATGCGTTGTTTCAGCCTCTGCAAACATTGGATTTGCACACTGCTGTTTTTTTCCCTGTCAAAGTCCTAGGAGTTGATTTGTAGCATGACTTTATTTACAGGGTGCAATATAAGCACTGCAGCGCAAGCGACTCTGCAGCTAGTAATCTTATTGTTGCACTCAACCTTCCCCCCTCACCCCTCCCGTCCGCCCCTTCAATAATGTATTAAAAAAAGTTTTACGCATGAGAATTCAGATAATGGTGGGGTTGTCTTGGTGAAGGGGGGGTGGTTTAGGGTCTGTTTGTTTTTCTTATATATCCACAAGAAACAGATGGCTTTATAGGGAGTAACAGTCTGTGGTGCGCCCAGTCCTTGGTGATAACTCCTATAGTCAGCCCCAGCAGAAGCAACACAAGAGGTTCCCGTAGGCCTCCTTATATGAATATTGGTAAAAAAAAGCCATCAGTTCAGAACACATATCGGTTGCTTAGGCCCACATGTCTGTTGTAAACTAACCTGAGTGAATAGAGAATAAAAGTACAGTGTAATTTACTGAGCGTGCAGTGTATTACTTAAATGTACTGTCATCCTAACAACTGCATTTGTTTAGGATGACACTATTTAAGGAAACATACCGGCGCTGATGGGTCCTTGGACCCTCTGTCTGTGGCCAACGTGGCGCGCCGAAAGGACAACTGCGAGCGAAATCGGCATGTCAAAACAGCTGCACCGAATGCTTGCATGCAAATGCCTGGGTCCATGTGATTCAACTTTAAATTCACATGCTTTTACTTAGGCCGCCATCTAGTGCTTGGTATGGAGTATGACACTTCGTTTTTTTTTTTTAAATCGAATAGACCATCACATGGTGCTTGAGGACTATTTACTCGGAAACAAAGGGAAAGCTGGGCAGTCCAGCCCTGCTCCTGTTTCCGAGTACAGACAATCAAGCAGCCCGTGTAGCCAAAGCGCTGCACGGTTACACAGGCTGCTTGCAGGTGGCAGTACTTCCGAAGTGCTGACACCTGCAGGCAGCCTGACAGAGGTGTCTGCGTGGCTGGGGCTAGTCGGGGGTGGGCCCCGGCAGGGTTCTGGCTCGGGAGCCCCTTTTGGAGAATGGCGGGGCTTGGCTCGGCCCGCTTAAAGCCCTGATATTTAGTAAAGTAAGTGACATGCATGGTGTTTTTAGGTACTTGAGGCAAGCAGAATTGTTTGAAAGCATGGCATCACTTAAGACTTTTTTTTTTTTTATTGGAGTTCTCTACGAAAGTTTCAGGACACATGGTGTCAAATGTTGTATTTTAATTAACGTTTGGACAGTACATTTGCTGATTATTTAAAACAAAAATGACTGGAAAATGGGGATCTTTTGTTGGAAATGGTGCGTTTATAGAACACTGGACCAGAAACGCTAGCCAAAACATGGTTGGGTTCAAAGATCAATAAAAAGGGTCTTTGGGGGCTTCCTCCCCCTTCTCATCCATTGTCAATGCTCTCCCAAGCTCATGTGATATTCATAACCTGTCGCCTTCCTTCAGTGTCCTGGCTTTGGGCCATTCAGCCCTCTTCCCCCCCCCCCCCCCCCCTTGCTTAGGCAAACTATGCCAACACAGCACTCGGTCCAGAACATGCTGCTACAACTCTGCTTCTCTTATCTTAGGTCTTAGGACCACAACACCCTCCGTAACACCACTACAAAGACACAGCATGTGCTACCTAACTTTCCCAGGAGTCCCACCACCATGCAATCTACAGACTCTTTATGAAATGCGCCAACTTCAATGCCAGGTCCTTCAGTGCGCATGCTGTGGAAATCCATGACCTTCTGGAGCTGCAGCTAGACTTCATAGCCACGAGTCTTGGCGCCATGATGCATCCCGACCACGCCCGTCCTGGCCATTCCACCGAACTATACTACAGACCTCAAACCACCTACAATATGCTTCTAATATATAGACAATGGACCTAGCAACCTGACTTGGGCTTTATTGATGCCTCTCACCCCAAAGCTACTGCTCATTGGCCTTCAGTGACATGTGCTTCACCCAACTCATCTCCATACTGACCCATTCCAAATAACGAATCCTAGATTGGATTTTAATGGCCAACGTCCACACCTATATCTCAGCTATTGATCTAGTTCCCTGGTCGGACCACTTTATCATACACTTCACCATTGCCCTTCCTAAGCTCTGCAAAATCCTGTCTGCGCCCATATTCTGGACCGCTACACACAGAAGCTGAAACACAAAGACCTTAAACCTTCCCTTCTAGCACCTAAGCACCAGCTCCCAACCTGTCCACCCATGATTTGTTCACACAATACCACACCTGTCTGCTCCAAGCCTTCGACATACACGCTCCCCTCAAATCCAAAATACCATAACTACCAACTCCTGGTTCCTGGAGTACTTCCGCAGGGAAAAAAGATCCCTCGAACACATCTGCAAAAAATAAACCTCACCCAAGAATTGGCAGGCCCTCGCCACCTTGGTTTCAACTATAAAAAGAAAAAGCAGTCTTCTCCTGTAAATCTGACAGCTGAAATGACAGAATTGCCAATGCTAGTTCCAACAGTAAAGAGCTATTTGCAATCCTGCGGGAGTTAAACACCTATTATTTCTAAAGTCAGTACACAGGCTGACAAAGACTGGTGTACTACTACACAAGATGCCCTCACCTTCAAAATAAAACCACTACTATCCAAGATCAATGCTAAAAAGGCCCTGCTCTCTGGCAAGCCCCATGTGTTTGACCTGGGTATCCTCCCTCATGGTGCTTGCGCCACAAACACCCCCCTTTTTGCATTCAGCCAAGTTACATCTGAGCAAGTAGTAGTCACCATTAGAATGCTCAAACTATCTAATTGTAAAGGAGACTCTTGTCCAGCCCATATCGTGAAACTCTGCTCCTACACTTACACCCTATATCACTGACTTTGCCAACTCATCCTTCGCAACTAGTACAGTGCCACCCACAATCAAATCTGCACTACTCTTCCCCCCCCCACCTCACCACCCCTTATCAAAGAAAAATCCCCCTAAACCCACCATCCCAAGTAACTACCTCCCTATTACTACTGTTACTTTCCTCCCAAAAATTCTGGACAGCCTAGCCTATACTCAACTCCAGCAATTCCTGGGAAGTAACCATATACTCGGCAAAAGACAATCTGGCTTCCACTCTAAGCACAGCACAGAAACAGCCCTCCTCGACCTTAAAATACAAATGGATTCCATACGAGACTCCATTGGCTGCCTATCAAAGCCTGGGTAGAATGTAAAACACTCAATCACTCAACATGGTGTGCACAAAGATGCCCCCAGTACCTCATCAACTGCATCACCGAAGATACCCCCTACACGTACGCTCTGATCTAATTCCAGTATCCCACTGTTTACCCCACGCTTTGAGAACGAGCCGGAGGAATCCACTTACGCCTCACTGCAACTACTTCTGGAACGCGCTACCTGCACACATTTGCAACAAAAAACCTTTCACTGCTTTTAAAAAACTAAGCAAAGCATGGTGGTTCGACAAATACAAATAAGATTTTTCCTTGAAGCCCCGTTTCCTGTACCTGTTTTTTTCACCAGTATGCTGTACTAAAGCTGTAATACCCCTGGGTCTGGGTGTTTTAAAATAAATGTGCTTCTGCAAATATCTGCCTTGCAACCTGCTTGAGTGCAATAGGGGATAGCTCAATCGATGGTACCAATTGCTTCACAAACTCTGTACCTGCACCAGCCAGCAGCGGCTGTAGAGTGGTTCTGGCCCAGAAAGTGCAGTTTCATTGGTGGATATCTTTTTATGCGGATTACAGCACAAATTTCATGATCTTCACTGTTTTGGTCAGGGCAGCCTACTTTCTTTGCCTTATGTATTCCTCAGTCACTGCCTTGCTATTTCTTTTTGCCTTACGTGCCACAAGACTTGAGCAGTGTGGGGTTACTGGTAGTCTGTTACTTCTGCTTTCAACAGCTCTAGTGTGGTCCTCATGGGACAAGCCTAATCTGCATCTTTTAGAATAATCGCTTAACAGCCTCAACAGGTCTACAACTAATGTATGTCCTGTCCTTCTGCTGGAGCAGGGTGTTTGACTAGTGGATCCTTATTTAAGGACGGTTGCACAACCAGTGGGTAGGAAATACACTTCATCTCCTATTTTTGTTTGACTGCGAGTGTGTTTGGCCGTATAGTTATTAGGTGTGTTTGCCCTTTCTCTGTGATGTTACTGCTATGGTTGACTTTGTTTACTGAACACAGGCCTCTTTTTCTTTTGTCCTTGTAACAGCGGCAGCTGCGGCCCAGACCAGTTGATTGATTCAACATAAAATATTTATAGTATCAGTAGGGCAACGCTGTCTAGACACAGGGGGGTTTCATCAAAATGACCAAAGTGAATGTAAACTCCATGACTGAGACAAACTACCTGGCTTTCGCTGAGGAGCTAGTAGAGACCGCCCAATCATCACCCTCTTTGATTGGGAATATCTGACAGTAGACATTCACTCGACAGACGATTGGAATAAGCTGGAGGATTTAAGAGAAATTAATTATCACGGAGCTGCATGGCTTACTTATGACGGAATATGTAAGAGCACAAGCTGCTCCGGATGGCTTCATTATCCGGATAGAACCATGGATCTTTTTGGATCAACTCCAGTTCCGATATTAAGATGTACAATCCTCCTAAGAACACGCTTTATATTGAACTGAACAAATTATTGGGTGAATCACAGATCAAATCTCTTAATCTCATTTCTGCAAAACGAACAAATATTCTATCATCTATTAATGAAACTCCTGCTTCTGAGTATGTGGTTGCCCAGCCAAAAAAAAAATATCAAAGGCTTTATTGGTGCAAAATGCTTGATGAAATTGGCACTTAATCATTTAAAGAATATAATGGTGTCCGCGGTAAATGAGAATGTAGACTAAAATAACTGATCAAATTCCCTTCTGCTAAAGCAAGGAAAACCTATATGCGATTTTGCCTAAATCAATTCCTTCCGTGTGATCGCACCAAACATTGGGCTGGTAATAACAAAAGTATAAATGACATAATGTGTCGCTTTTGCGAAAAACAGTAAAGTGCCAGAAACATTGAAACATCTTGTAATTGCATGTCCGTACTTTGAGAAATCCCGTGTTCAAATTATTGAGCATTATTATTCGAATTCAGAGACTAAGGAATTTTTATGGAAACGCTGTATGGAAGGCCACAGTCAAAAACTTGGTCTTAACCTAATTAATCTGTTGGGAATAATTGAGACCAAGCTGACGGAAGTACTGCCGATGGTGTAAACAGTGTAACTTCCTAGTATCATGTAATGCTCTGGCTTCAAAATTTCCTTTGTGCTCACTGTATATACTTGGTGTTTGAATCCAATGTGTCCATATCTTCTGTATGTTTTGCACATGTATTTAAGCATACCACTTGTTATGTGTTGAATCTGACCTGGGGTATGTTATTGTGACGTATTGATTTTGGTGTTTGACCTGCAATGCCCTATGTAAGGTAATGTTGTCCTAGGGTGAATTGATTTACATTTTTTTTGTATTTTTAATGTGCATTTTAATTCTTTATAAACATAATGCTTATATGTACATTTTTATGATTCTATGTAAAAGAATTTTAAAGGTTTTCAAATAAACCAATACAATAAAAAAGACAGGAGTTAAATGGTGACTAAATGTACGCAAGACTGGCTCGTTTTGATCATCAATATGGCAAAGACATATCAAATAAATTATTGAATGAGATTGAACATCAAATACGATTAAATAAAATCCAAAACGATTGTAGATAACTTAAAAAAAAAAAAAAACTAGAGGAATTGGACTCCTATGATAAAGGATTTCAAAGATTTCAACCTCAACAAAATAATAAATAGTGGCATTTTTGCATGAACGTACCTATCTGTATACAACAGACTCTTACTATGTAGACACATCAGATACTGATGCCTTGGCAGGCCAGCCCCGGAGCTGGAGGCCAGCTGCCTGGAGTATTTTGAGTGCATTCTCAGAAGACCGCACACCAGGGACATCTGCGGGAGGGGACCGGAATCCGTCAAGAAATGGAGATCAATCGAGAGACTGGCACGTCCAATTTCTAGATGGATCTAACCAACAAGGATGGGAACTAAATGAGACCTTTTTTGTACCAGCGAGGAAGGGGACGAGGCAGATGTGAAGACCCAAACTCCCCCAGAATTGCCAGGAGTCACGGAAGGGGAGGTTTAACCCACTCAACGTCTATCTACGAATTTACTATCTCAAGACAAATTGAAAGTTCTACAGAAAGGCTTTAGCTTTGCCCCGACAACGTCACATTATCAGTTTGAGACTAGACTAGAACTGGCCCGCTTACTTTGTAAAATCGGATTTAAAGAGCACTTTGGTGAAAAAGAAGAAAATAATCATGGCTGTGAATAGAAAGATGCGACAGGCTTACACGCAAAATCTACATCTCTCCCAGTAGCATTACAGCAGAATCGATAACTTTTGAAAAAGCTTTCCTTAGAAAACCTGAGGAGATTGATATGTTCTGACAGATTGTCCTCTTCCATTTCGAAGAGCACCTGGCATTGAAAAACCTGAGTAAAAATCCAGGTGTTGTCATTAAACCCGCAGATAAGGGGGGCACCATAGTGGTAATAAACAGCAAAGATTATGACCAGATTGTTGCCTCGCTGAAACACAATAGGGAAAACTATCAACAGCTACCAGGAGACCCTACGCCTAATCTGAGACTACAAATAACTGGGATAGTAGACACTTAATCCAAAGGATATAAAAGCTCAAAAGAAGCAGATTTCCTCTGCCCAAAACATCCTAAAATCCCAGCCTTTTTCGCTCTTCCCAAACATACATGAAGGGATCTCATTCCCACCAGGTTGTCCTATTGTGGCATCAATTCTATACTTGACCCACTATCCCAATTTGTAGATTTTATTTTTCTTAAATTTGAAGTTCCCAAAATGCGCTCCTATTTCAATGATACAACTGTAGTCCTGAATCTGGTGGAAAGTTGGATTTGATCCCAGAATACACATTCTGGCAACCCTTGATATAGAGTACCTATACTAACATCCTCCAAATGGAAACATTAATGATCATTGACAATGTGCTCGAAGAACAGGCACCAGTGAGTGATATTCCCCGATTATCCTTCAATTTGCTGATATTGCTTTCACTCTGAATTTCTTTATGCACAAATCTGACTTTTACCAGCAGTCCTCGGGCTCGGCCATGTGGGCAACTTTTGTGCCAGCCTTATCCAACATGTATGTATCCGACTTTGATACAGGATATATTTACTGTTTAGGTGTACTTGGTCGAAAATATTTGACTTTTTCCAATGTCACCTTTTTATTTTTGGTTTAATTGGTTGAAAATGCAGTGAGATCCTCCACAATCCCCCCCAACCCCCCCCCCGCTAGTCCCCCCTACCGTAACCTATTCCCTTACCCCTCACCATATATGTTAATTTAATTTGATAGAAAAAACAATCAAAACAATTCAGTCAGATTGAAAAGGTCAAATGTTTTTCGATCAAGTATTCGAATACCATATTTATGGAGAAGATAATCCTTTCAGTGAACAGAAGATAATCCTTTCAGTGAACAGATTAATTTGTGGACAAGTTATATAGACTAGATACTGAATATATTCACTGGTAACCAAACAGTATTTGAGAACTTTATGGGATTGCTGAACTCGCGAAATAGATCTCTAAATGTCCATTTTTTGGATGTAGAGATCAGAGCTCAGAACGGCAGTATTGCCACCACCATCTTTCGGAAACATACAGATCTGAATTCTCTCCTTGAATACACTAGCTTTCACACGAGGAATCTCCGGGACAACCTTTGTGCAATTTTTGAGGTACAGAAGAAACTGCTCTGAACTAACTATGACATAGGCAATTTTGTTGATAAGTCACCTCAGAGAAAGGGGATATCCTAATAAACGTATAAAACATGCTAGGAAAAGACCACACAATATCCATAGAGATACAACCCTACAACAGGATAAAAGACCCATTGTAGAACAAACAGCTGCCATCAGCTATTTGAATAAAACCAACAAAATTAAAGTAATTCTAAAACTGTCCTATACTTAATGTAGGATCTTCCAATTTGCCTGCACTGAGATTTGCAATAAAAAAAATATATCTTGGATACTCTCGTCCAGTCTTACAAACCACCATCAGTGACTACTCGTCAAGACACCCTCTGGGGGCACAGACCAACCTTGAACATTCGCCCTGTGGACATTGCAAGGTCTGTTCACTAACATCACGCACCCTAAGTGTAGACCTAGGACTTAATATTCCATGGAAATAAAACACCTTGTCGAATTGCATCGCAAGCGATGTGGTATATTTGATCAGTTACCCCTGCAATTTAAATTATGTGGGAATGACCAGTTGGGCAATTAAAAAACAGATCTAAGAACACATGTCATGTAACGGATTAGGGTGAGAGAATGCCCCAATGGATGCACATTTTCAACATCGCCATACATCAAAAGACCCACAATGGACAATTATTGAGGGTGATTTGTCCGTGGAGATTTACAGGTCCTGTTACTTAAGAGGGAACAAAGGTGGATATTTAGGCTTAAAACGGACCAATTTGGCCTAAATGAAGCAATTGATTGGCAAACAGCAGTGCGCCAATGAAGAGCACCCTAAAGAGGACATCTAGTGGTTATATTGTAAAATATTTTAATATTAACAAAGGTAATTATCATTAGTACATTGACTTGCTACAGTTGAATAATCATCACTGCACTAGCAGGCAATGACTATCAAGAGTAACCGATATTTGATTTTTACAAATCTTATAAAAGCATGAACACTGCTGTACCTTGCATGTATGTGTTCAATGTACCTTTGAATTATGGATGCAGACTTGGATAGCGAAGGAAGCAATAACTAGGAAGTAGAATCTTGAATGCTCTGACATATAGGACATTTTATGTATAGCCTAACAATTCCCCGGGTCTATCGACATTTGCAAGTAGATGGGGCACATATGCGGAATATCAGACAATTTGCCTGACGATTACGAGCAGACAGTCCTCATGTGACGCACGCTCGTCACATTGATATCGGCGATCGAGACGCGACTGGCAGCTTCGCAGAGTTCATCCATGGGAGTCATGCAGGATAACTGTTTCCCGGATCACGAGGAACTGGAGGACAGACTGTAGAAGTTGCAAGGTAATCCATCTGTTTGTTGAGTGGTAGATTCTACAGGATCAGCTGGGTTTGCACTAATGTTTGGGTATATAGATATACACTACACTGCCTACTAGAGAGCATGTTACCCAGAGACAGACGGAACATCACAAATGTTTGTAACTGATGAGTCAAGATGGGTAGGGTGTTTCAATCTTCCCTCCCACTCCACAGGATATGTGATGACTACTAAGTACGAGCCACAGGCCATAGCCACTGAAACCCGTAGACAACATACACTGTAGTGAGGGTATTAGAAACCATATCTATGGATGCAGTGCTTATACTTCATCATTGGCTGGACCGGTACAGACGATAGGTCCACCATTGATTATAATTTGTGTCTACACATTTTTTAACCATTTACATTTGTAATACATGGCCTCCTAGACTATTGGCTAATAAAATTTGGTTTTGCTATAAATAGTTGTGTGGGCCCTTTTAGGATTGAGCATTTTTGTTAGATTAAGCTAAAGATATGTGAGAATTAAGTGATATACTAGCAATTAGATTTGAACAGTTATCCCCCACTGGTAGAATATAAGAATTTACTTACTGTAGAAGCGCCTAACAAGCAAACAAATAATAAATATAGGAAAATAATAATACATCTCTTCTTCCGCTTGTTCTTTTTACTATCCACTTTTAGATAGGCGGCACACCAGTACAGCCTAGGGAGAACCCCATAAACGGGCAGGGATAGTTGGCCCATCATTCTATCCTTTGGAGTCTTATTTAAGGACCGCTGCACAACCAGTGGGTAGGACATACTCTATTTATGTTTGTATGAATGGGAGTGCTACACCATATAGTTATTAGGTGGTTATTAGGTGTGTTGGCCCTTTCGAAGGGATTGTGTCCTTCGACGTATTCCTTATCTTTGATAATACGTTTCCAGCTTGCTGGCCTCGGAAATTTTTTCTGTAGTGGGCACTGCGCGTCGACGTCCGCCGAGTCGATGTCCCTCGACGGTCACCGTATCGGCGCCGGCGTCACCATGCCCATAAATAGCCACGCGCTGCGTCCGTTGCTCAGTTCTGTTTTTCCACGCTTCGTGGGGCCTCGGAACGTCGTTGTTCAGTCAGGATAACTCTATATCTACTCGAATAATACCTTCTCGTTCTCGATGGCATCTTCATCGGAACCGACGACGCCACAATCCGGCTTCAAGAAATGTCGAGACTGTGGTAAAAAAATGACGATAACGGATCCACACAGGATCTGCTTGTGGTGCTTGGGATCCGAGCACCATTGTTCGGAGTATGAGGACTGCATGTCCATTACGGCAAAAGCCTTGAAGGAGCGCAAGGGGAAGCTCGAGCGAGGTAAGTCAGTCAAAACCTCCTCGAAGGTTTCTTCGGCTGAGTCGAGGCATTCGTCTCCTCGCCGTCAAACATTCCCATTCTAGATCTCGAAGTAGCTCCCACCATTCGTCGAGGTCAAGACACCAAAAAAATTGACGTCGAAGATCCCCTTCCTCGTCGTCTTCTGTGTCCCCAGAAAGGGTCTCCTGTCCCACAAAACATAGCTCTCAAGCTGAGTGGGAGGAATTCAGAAAGAAAATGTTAAGCGTCTTCGAGAATGCGGCCTCGACCCCCTCGAAGACAGCTGAGGGTGATACCCCGGGTGAAAAACCCCAAAAATCAAAACGCCGCGAGTCGCAGTACCCGGCGAAACATTCCACCCGAGAGCGCCACGAGCCATCGGGTAAGAAGGCACCATCTTAGCCGTCGTCAAGGATTCCTTCGACGCACGGATCGGCGCCATTGACGCCGTTGTCGAAGGGTTCCTCGACGCATCGGTCGATCGACTCGACGCCATTGTCGACGCCGACATTGACGCCGATGAAAGAGAAGACCAAGGCTACTCCACAGCCAACAGTGATTCCAAGGGCCTCTGGCACGACACCAAGACTGTTGTCGATGTCCTCGAGTAGGATCCCGATCCTCTCGAGTTCTTCGAGACCCCTTCCAGTTTTTTCGACGCCGTTTTCGGCACCTTCGAAGCCTGTCACATCGGAGTCGACGACATCGACGTTTTCTCGCCCAATAATGACGAGTTTGGCTCCTTCTGCCTTAGAGATGGGGTTTGCACCATTTCAGAGGTCAGAGTACCCTGGACTATCTTCAATTTATAAAGAGGGGGAAGATTCTGACCAGGAAATATTTGGGTTACAGAGGACCACACTGCCAATTTCAGAGGATTTCACCTCTGAGGAAAGAAGGCTGAAGGACCTACAAGAGTCACTACATGAGGCAAATGGGCTGGACACTTCCCCAGAAGTGGAATTTGTTAAGCCAGACCCAGGGGAACATGCCGAAACATCCTATAGAACCCTTATGGCAAGAATTATTGAATTTATGGGTTGGTCTGCGCCTTCCCCTGTTTTTCAACAGGATGACCTAACAGACATATTAGACAAAGGTCCACAGGAAGACCCTGTGGTCCCCTTCCATGCAGCCTAATTGGGAAACTCCTGAAGTTATCCCTGCGGTCAATAAAAGATTGTCAGCCAAGTATAGGGTAGCGGCTGCTGACCCTGAATACTTATCAAAACACCCGACTCCAGAGAGCCTGGTGGTTCAAGCGGCAACTTCATCTAGCAGTAGGACCGCTTACCCTACTGTCCCACAGGATAGAGATAGAGATGACAAGAGGTACGATTCTATGGCGAAGAAAGTCTTCTCTGCTTGTAGTATGGCGTTGAAGTCCATCAACGCCACCTGTACGCTCGCCAGATTCAGTCACACACTATGGGAGTGTGCTTCATCAGCGGCTGACTGCATACCCGAAGGAGAGGAAAAGGAAGCCTTCCTTAACATTATTAAAGATGGCAAAGATGCCATGTATGAGTCACTTCAAACTGGCATCGATTCCGCTGACAGTATCAGCAGGGCCATGGCGGCAAGTACAACAATCCGCAGGCATGCTTGGTTGCGAAAGTCTGGCTTTGCTCCAGATGTACAGGCCAGACCTTTGAATATGCCCTTTGACGGCTCTTCACTATTCGGAAAAAAGGCTGATGACAGTCTGGAAAAGTTAGACTTCTAAAGCAGCAGCAAAATCTTTAGGAGCTGCTATCCGCCAAACTCCTTTCGCCCCTCAGGAACCTCTGGGAGAGGAAAGTCCTTTCGCTATTATTCCGCATTCGGGAAAGGCAGAGGACAGCCGGCTCAAAGAGACCAAAGGAGATCCACCCGAGGTGGACGGGTCAAAAGTACTAAGGCCGCCGCAGCAGCAGCAAGTGCCTCTTTACCCTCGGCATCTGCATCAGCCGCCTCCAAACCACTCTGAGGCCTTTCCACACAATACACCTGTAGGGGGCAGGTTAACTCACCATATGACGGAATGGCAGGCTATAACGTCAGATGCTTGGGCATTGGTGACAGTTGCCCAGGGTCACTGCCTACCCTTTCTACACATCCCTCAGTCATCCACCGGGGAACAACTCTCTAAAAGTTCCAGATTCGCTCCTCTTGCAGGAAATTATAGACCTACCAGAGAAAGGTGCCATAGAACCGGTACCTGTAGCGGACAGGAACAAGGGCTGGTACTCCCCCCCTACTTTCTCATCCCACAGAAGGACGGAGGACTGAGACCCATCCTGGACTTAGGAGAATTGAACAAGTTCCTCAGGAAGGACAAGTTCAAGATGGTAACTCTCTCTCAGATCCTTCAGGCCCTCCAGGACTGGCTGGTATCTCCGAACCTTCAGGATGCTTAGTTCCATGTACCAATCCATCTAAAACACAGGAAATACCGGAGGTTCGCAATTGGCGACTCATTATCAATTTCGAGTTCTGCCATTTGGGCTGACCGCCGCCCCAAGGGTCTTCACCAAGCTGATGTCGGTAGTGGCGGCGAGTCTAAGGAGGGAAGGGATCCACGTCTACCCCTACCTGGACGATTGGCTGATCAGGGCTCTATCTTCGGAACAGGCCCAGGCCCAACTAGATTATGTCTGCCACTTCCTTCACAAACTGGGCTTCTCCCTCAATTTAAAGAAGTCACAGATGATACCATCACAGAGACTCCAGTTCATTGGAACGGTCCTGGACACTTCCCTGGGAAAAGCCTCGCCACCAGAGGTGAGGGCTCAAGGTATTCTACAGATGGTCACCAAGTTTCAAAATGCCCAACGTCTCCCAGCCTTCGACTTTTTGAGGTTGCTAGGCCTCATGGCATCCTGCATCTTCCTTGTGCCAGAGGCTCGCCTGAGAATGAGATCTCTTCAGTGGGCACTGAGGTCAGTGGTCGCAATTCTCAGGGAGAATGACAGATCTCCTCCGGATTCCGGACAAGGTAGCCCGCGACCTTCAATGGTGGGCCTATCCAGAGAACATCTTGAAAAGAGAACTGTTTTGGCAACCATGGCCGGAGATAACCGTAAACAGACGCCTCACTCACGGGGTGGGGAGCCCATGCCAACGACTTGACCATCAGCGGTCGTTGGTCTCCATCGGAGTCCAGACTACACATCAACCTATTGGAGCTGAGAGCGATCAGAATAGCGCTGAAAGCTTTCCTGCCATCAGTACAGGGGAGAAATGTCCGGATAATGACGGACAACACGGTGGCCATGCACTACCTCAACAAAAGAGGAGGCGTAGGATCACTGCCACTGTGCAGAGAGGCGATGCAGCTCTGGTTTTGGGCAATCCAAGAAGGAATCTCTCTATCGGCAGTCCACCTAGCCGGAGAGAAGAACTTGACAGCGGACGCTCTGAGCAGGCAGAGCACAGTCTCCCACGAGTGGGAGCTAGCTCAGGAAGTCCTTCAAGAGATCTTCGCCCTTTGGGGAACCCTTCAGGTGGATCTGTTCGCCACAAGCACCAACAGGAAGTGTGATCTTTTCTGTTCAAGGGAATTTCCCCCGAGAGGAGCTCTAGGAGACGCGTTCGTAGTGGACTGGGAGTTTCCACTCCTTTACGCGTTCCCAGCAGTCCCTGTTATTCCTCAAATGATCAGGAGTTTGAGAAGATTCTGGAAAACCATGATCCTAATTGCCCCGGATTGGGCCAGGAGAACGTGGTACCCGGACCTTCTAGATATGTCCATCTGCCCTCCAATCCGTCTTCCACTCAAAGAGAATCTTCTCTCGCAGAAGGGAGATCAGGTTCTCCATCCAGACTCCAGAACCCTCAACCTTCACGCTTGGCTTCTGAAAGGGTGAGGTACAAGGATTGGGATCTCCCTGATGACGTCATGGAGGTGTTGCTTTCGGCCAGAAGGCCAGCAACAAAGTCTCTATACCGCTGCCGTTGGAACAAATTTTGCAGCTGGTATAGGGAAGAGAATATCGACCCTTTTTCATGTGGTACACCAACGGTGTTATCGTTTCTACTCTACTTGGCAAACTCAGGCCTTCAAGTTGGCACTGTAAAAGGCTATCTCGCAGCGCTTTCTATCTTCAAGTGCACTGCGGAGGAACCATCGTATTTCAAACTTCCTCTAGTGGTACAATTTCTCAAGTGATTAACTAATGTTTATCCCCCAAAACCATTCCAGGTTCCCTTATGGGACTTAAATTTAGTCTTAAACTTCCTAATGGGCACTCATTCGAACCACTTCACTCTTGTTCGCTGAGATTGCTCACGCTTAAAACTGCCCTATTGGTAGCACTAACATCTGCTAGGAGGGTGAGTAGGCTACAAGCTCTCTCCTGTAAACCCCCACATACAATTTTCCACAAGGACAAAGTTGTCCTACAGGTGAAGCCTAATTTCCTCCCAAAGGTGGTTTCTGAATTTCATATTACTCAGAAAATGACCTTACCTTCGTTCTACCCTCCTCCCCATCCAGGGAAAGAGGAGGAAAGGCTACATAGGCTGGACCCAAGGCGAGCTCTCAGCTTTTATATCACAGAATGGCTAGGATCAGGCAAGCAGACCAACTGTTTGTAGGATACTCGGGGCACAAGTTGGGACTACCCATAACAAAACAAACCATCTCCAGGTGGATTATTTTGGCCATTCTGGAATGTTACAAACTGGCAGGGAAAGAGCCACCCCAAAAGCTCAAGGCTCATTCAACCAGGAGTATCGCAGCCTCTTCGGCTCTCCAAAGAGGGGTACCGGTCCAAGATATATGTGCGGCTGCCACATGGTCGTCCATACATTCACAAAATTTTACAATCTGGATTCCTCCACTACTCAAGAGACCAGATTTGGCAAGGCCGTATTACATTCGGTCCATCCCTAAAGGGATACATAACATTCTCACTCCCACCTCCAATTACAAGGCACTGCTATGGGAGTCTATCAAAGATAAGGAATATGTCGGAGGACACAATCCATTCAAAGAACAAGTTACTTCTTACCTTGTAACGTTCATTCGACGGGATGTTCCTCTGACGTATTCCTTATCGCCCCTCCCATCCATCCCTGCAGTGATACTTCCCTTGTGGTTGCAGTTTACGCTCCTTCAAGGTCAATAGCCAATTCAGGCATGACTTTTCTTATGCTACAAAACGGAACTGAGCAACGGATGCAGCGCGTGGCTATTTATGGGCATGGTGATGTCGGCGCCGATACGGTGGCCGTCGAGGGACATCGACTCGGCGGACGTCGACGCGCAGCGCCCTCTACAGAAAAAATTTCCGAGGCCAGCAAGCTGGAAACGTATTATCAAAGATAAGGAATACGTCGGAGGAACATACCGTCGAAAGAACGTTAAAAGGTGAGAAGTAACTTGTTCTTCTCTGTGTTAAACCTTTACTGCTAGGGTTGACCCTTTTGTTTACTGAACACAGGCCCCTTTGAAATGTCTTTTGACTAGCTTTGCCACCAATTCCTTGCTCAGGCTCCACTGCTATTGCTTTCTCATACATGTAGAGCATACTTATTGCTCTGTTATGAAATATTTTCCTTTTGCTGCATAGCTCCCATTTGTTTTGAATCCTGGCCTGACATTTTGGACTTAAGTAAAGCCTTCTGCTTTACTTACCTTGCATTTATACTCTAGGCTGTGGGGAAACAGATCAGTCAATAAGAATATCGCCCCTGAGAGACTCCCTTAGTGAAATTCTTGTAGTGTTGAACTTGCACAGATCACCTTAAGTGAAGTGTGGTTACAATACTGTCTCTGGAACTTGTGAATCGGCTTAGAATCGGCTCACATGCTTTGCATAGTCCTCCATCTAGTTGTTGGCTCAGAGTATTACCTATTTTTCGAAATCGAAAAACTAGTCATCAACGGTGGCATTCCCGTAATACTATTCCTATCTGACGTGTACATAGATCCACAATCCTTCATGTGTCTGCGTCCTCAGATGGTTTTCTATCCACCAGCGGTTGGCAGCAACTTGAGACTGAGACATTTTCGCCAACATTGCAGACATGAGGCCTGAAAAAAATGTGTCTGAATGAGAACGATGGATGGCGGGAGAAACCGACTGCTACAGTATTGAGGCATACAGTAGGGGCGGATGGGGGTCTCACACATATATTGGGCATTTCACTTTAGAGAATGGATATTACTGTTAAGTTGGATTTCTAAAATAATCTGTCCTGGTGGACAGATTTCAGGAGGCCACCCTAATTTAATAACGGGGAAACTGAACGGTTAGCCAAGCCCAATCAAGGTAAGCGTGGAGAGTGGTTAAGGCTTAGTCCTGGGAGTGAGTGAGTGAGTGAGTGAGCATGGTCAAGGTTCCACAATGAGTCCCCACAGTGAAGCACACATGCTTCTCGGCTCATGTTTTCATTTCTTACTCGCATGCGTAGGCTACAACAGTCAGTTGTTGCCTTGTATTCCTGCTGCGAGCAGTTTGGCTAAGGTAATTCTCCTTGTCTATAGGTAGAGATCCCCCTGCCGACAGCGCAGCAGTCGGGCACAGCGGCAAAGGGCTTGCCGTGCCAAAGTCACGCCAAAGTCCTGCCCGTCTGTGCCATCCAGGCTCGGATGGCCAGGACATAACGCGCAAAATCGGCCTAACCAGTCAGACTATCCTGGATTTTGCTCCTCCTGGAACTCGTCTGTCCCATGGCTGGAAGCCGTGGCTGCCAGCACATACACTCCCCTTGCAACAAATTACAGTTTGTTAGACAGTAATGTTGCTTAATACCAGATCTTTATCTGCACATACTGCTTCTATTAATAATCTTCGTGACACTCGGTCCCCTGATCTCTTCTGCCTAACGGAAACCTGGCTTAATGAGGCTTCGACTCCTGCATTGGTCCAGGCTTTGCTGGGTGACTACAAAATAATTAATTGCGAGTGCCCCTCACTCCATTTAGGTGGTGGGGAGGCCATGATTTTTAAATGTAATCTCGTGGTCTCCCAAGTTCCACTTAACCATTCTGTGCCCATGGAAGCATTATTGCTTCGCTGTACAGTTTCTCCCACATATACGTGTCATTTTTTAGTTCTCTACTGACCTCACGGGTCACATGTCGGTTTCCTTGACCCCCCCCCCCCCCCCCCGTTGGAGGTACTGGCTGACCTCCAGTTGAAGTTTTCGCAACTTCTTGAGCTTGGTGACTTTAACCTGAAATGTAATGGCCCTCTTGTTCCAATCTTGCAGCAACTTTTTGATGGTCTCTGTGATCTGGGTTTCCATCAGTTTCACAGGTCCTAGATTGGAAATATGCTGATCTTGTGCGAGCCAATAAATCGGAACTCTTCTCCCTGCTGAACCTGTCTTGTGGTCAGATAACTCTCTTGACGTTCACCATGAAATCTCTGCGGACCCACGAGTCCTGCACTGTAACTGGCTTTCGGCTGACTTTAAGGCTCTAGTCTCCTCTGTAAGGGTCAAATGTGGTACGGCCCAAGAGACTGATCTTTCGCTTCTGGCTCATTCATTGGAGGCAGCAGCGGATTTGGTTGCTGTCCCCATATCCCCTCTTCCCCCTTCAGACTGATCGAACCACGGAGGCTTCCATCTGAACAAAAAAAGAGCTTGTCTCGAGCTCAGGCAAGCGGAGTGGAAATGGCACCTCACATATAGCCCTAGTCTTAAAGCATACTGTAAGCAGTGTGCCAATGACGACTATGCTGCTGTTCTGGCCGCTAAGAATTCCTTTCTGGAGCAAAAAATTGATAAAGCCCTTCGTAAACCAAGGGAGTTATTCTCAGAGGTTAGGTCGCTTTCATCTGCCACTAATATCTCCTTCTGCGATTCCTTCTCAGGAGCTTTGCAATTCATTATCTCAGTTTTGCATTTCTAAAATGAATACCATTAGGCATAACATCTTGCTGTCTTCCCAGGTTACTGCATTAGCTAGTACGGTCCCTGGGGTCATCTTGATGGTCTGCCCGCATCAGTGGACAGTGTTTCCAACATTCTCTGAGCCATCGGTTAGTGCAGCGATTAACGTGCACTGATTAACCAACTTCAGTCGTCTGCCACCTCTGACCCAGTGCCCTTGCTAGTGATGAAAGACATTTTCACTGACCTTCTGGGTGAGCTCTCCAAGGCCATTAACAGGTCCTGTCAGTCAGGCCACCTCACTAGGGAGCTGAAACATGCTACGGTTATTCCCCTGCTCAAGAAGTCCTCTATAGACCCTACCATCTAATTATCATCCAATATCACTGTTGCCTTACCTTTATGAAGCTTCTTGAGGCTCTGATCGCCCCCCTTCTTTCCTTGCTATTCATATGCAGACGACACTCGGATACTCATTCCGTTAGATCTTGAGCAGGCTGAGATGTCGTCACGCCTCTTTCAGTGTCTCTCTGCCGTGGGAGATTTCATGAACCACAACTGGCTGAAACTTAAAGGTGACAAGACGGAGGTGCTGGTGGTGGGTGCCCCCCCCCCCCCGGATCCTTCACTTTAGGTGTCCTCATTCTGGACGTCTTCCGTTCCTATTCCTGTCACCACTGTAAAGAATCTGGGGGTCGTGATCTCAACCCTTTCGATGGAACACCAGGTTTTGGCGGTGTGTAAGGCACAATACTTTCATTTGAGGGTCTTTAGGAAAGTCTTCCTCCTTATACCCTCTAAACTTGGTCTGCCAGTCGTAGCCGCTCAGGTCTTGAGTCGATTCGACTATTGTAATGCCCTCTATCTTGCTCAGCCAAAAGGTCTCGTCCAGCGACTTCAGTGCCTACAAAATCTTGCTGCTCAGCTGGCCACCAGATCCCCATATGGAGGGCACATTACTCCAGTCTTGCGCATACTACACTGGCTACCTTTTGCTCATTGCGTGAAGTTTAAATCACTGTTTGGTTCACCAGGCTTTGTCGGGCCTGGTAGAAGTGGATCACAGTGACAAATTGAGTCGCTATGTTCCTAATTGGTTTCTGCGTTCTAGGTCTGCTGGCTTGCTCTGTGTACCTTCCTTCCACCGCTCTCTAGTGGGAGGGCAGGCTTTGTCTGTGGCAGCGGCTCATTTGTGGAATGACCTGCCATCCGCACTTAGAAATATCTCAAATATCTCAAATCATCTACATTGCAGGAGATCCCTGAAGACCCTTCTCTTTTAGGCTGCAGTGTTTAGCTATGTGGGCTCCCAGCGCCAAGATGCGTCCGGGTGAAAGTGCGCTATATAAACTCTGATAACTTAACACACAATAATTCTGCTTTGACAGGTAAGTACATAAATACTGTATAGGTCCAAAGCATACTAGAAAAAATAATCCAGCAGGTAATATTATACAACTCAGTTATCACCTTTTGGTTTGTAGACATGTATACAGTTCACTTAACACCTGAAAGGAAAATAAATAATGGAGCAGTAAGAAAAACCAGTTCCCAAGAATAATACCCTAACTTTGAGCTCAATCCCTGTGTTGAATGGTGGGGCCTTGGGCCCAAAAGTCACAAAAGCTTCTTCTCAGAAGAGGGAACAAATGTAGGAAAGGTTCTTGGGTTCATGGTCATAATGTCGAAAACAAAAATGTTGACAAAAAAAAATGTTGAAAAAAAAATGTCAAACAATAATGTCGACATCCTATGCATATAATGGAGAAAGTCAATTTTCCGAAAAAAAAATGTCGAAAAAAATGACCGATTAACGTAAGCAATAACACGAAATAAATAAACATAACAAAATACCGTTTATTATTGGGGGGGTCCCCCCCAACCCCCCAACCTCACCCTACATCACGAACCATCCCAACACCCCCTCCCCTCCCCCTCGCCCGTGATCACCCACTCGTCTAACACACTAGAGAAAGGTAGGTTATGAAATGGTTAACACAATAGGTGACATTCCTGAGTAAAGCACCTTCTTTTGGTATCAGGAAACCAGTAACGGCTGTGGAAAACCGTCATTACCTGACAGAACATCTCGTGAGATCGTACTTCAGGCAATAGATTACAATTCATTCATACTCAAAACAGGTAAGACACACGAACATTAAAAGAAAAGAAAATGTACTATAAAACACATAGTATAAAATACCACAAAAAATAATTGTATATATCGTTTCAGGTGATATAATGGAAGACAACGTGGAATTCATAAGCAGTCAAAAAGGCGGAAAGCAGTTAATTTTAAATGGTTACGTGTTCAATAAAGAACTACAGAGAAAAGAACGGATTTATTGGCGCTGCGCGGAATATACAAAAAATAAGTGTACAGTGCGCGCAATAACAGTCGGATTAGACGTACAAGGGAAACAAGAACACAATCATATGCCTGATCAGACTAATATAATCATCAGGAAAACCTTGGCGGAACTGAAAAGAAAAGCAAATGAACATCAGGGGGAAGCTAGCGGATCTGTGCTAAGAGAAGTTTGTGGCCAGTTACCGACCCATATAACAGCTCAGTTGCCGGCTGAAAAATTAATGCAGCGCACAATTAACCGAACAAAACATGCGAATGAAAACCTGCCACCACCACCAATGTCCTTTGAAAATATAACAATTCCGGATATTTTTAAGGTAACTGCAAGAGGAGAGAATTTTTACCATGGCACACTTGCAATGAACACTGACAAAATCTTGGTATTCTCTACCGCAAATAACTTTGAGCATCTGAGTCGAAGCAAACAATGGCACAGTGACGCAACATTTAAAGTATGCCCTCACCCGTTTTTTCAATTTTACACAGTACATGGGACAATAAATGACAAAATAATACCGCTAGTATATTTTTTGATGCCAAAAAAAACAGAGGAAACATACAAAACCGTGTACAATAAAATTAAGCAAACAGCACCAGAATCGAAACCAGAGACAATAATCATGGATTACGAAACAGCTCAGATCAAGGGATTTTCTACCGTGTACAGAGAAACTAAAGTAAAAGGATGTTTTTTTCATTTTACACAGTGTGTTTGGAGAAAGATACAAAAATTAGGTTTGGGATCAAAATATACAGAGGACAGTTGCTTTCAATTTAACATTAAGGAACTTTTTGCCTTAGCTTTTGTACCAGAAAATCATGTCATTGCTTTTTACGAACATTTAATAGAAAGTCAATACTATAAAAATCATGAGGAGGAGTGTACAAATTTACTGGACTACTTTGAGAACACCTGGATAGGCCAATTAACGAGAAGTGGAAACAGACGCAGACCAAAATACCCAATAGAAATGTGGAACTGCCACCAGGCTACCGTGGAAAACACACCGAGAACAAATAACGCATTAGAAGGCTGGCATAGCCGCATAAATAAAAATTTCAACACACAGCATCCTAATTTATGGCATTTTTTAAAGGATTTAAAATTAGAAGAACAGCACCAGGAATTACGTATTTCACAAACAATATCGTTGGCAAACCAGGCACCAAAACGAAAAAAATACAGAGATTATGACAGTAAATTAATGCAAATAGTACACGAATTCAACATGGAAAACAAGGAAAGTTATTTAGATTCACTGGCATTAAATTTAAAATGTTGAAAAGCACTTACAGTTAATGGTGATCACGATTCCACGGTGAAATAAGTGAAGACTCCAAGAAAATCCCACGAATCCTGGTGTAAAGCTGCATACCATATAATTGAAGCACGAAAAAGCCAACCGAGAAATAAGAAAATTCCGATGAACAGAAAAAGGTGATGCTTCCAGGGGGAAAATCCAGACCAACAGGAAAAAAAAAATATCCAAGCTCCAAGGAAAAAATCCGTAAATCCAAGAATCCAGGAAACATCCAAGAAGACCCGGTCGATCCAATGAAAAATGCAAGAAAAAGTAGTGAAAACACGAAAAAATGCGAAAAAAACGAAGACGGCACTAACGGAGACGCGACCGCGGAAGAAAATTTTCGAGAGTGAACTTTAAAAATGGCGCTTACGCTTACGTAGCCGGACGTACCGTGCGTAAGAAACCAAAACAAACAATTGTTATTATTAGTATAAATACATTTTTAGCACACTAGCACCATCAAATGGTCGTTTAATATATTACATGTTCAAATGAAATTTCGACTTAGTATACAGTTTATTTATTTAAGTAGATACATGCATCTAAAAGTTTTTATTTAAAAACAATAATTACATGTAACTAATAATTATAGTGATATATTTACTATTTGAATATTATATTGTATTAATAAAAACATACTTTACTTACCTGTGATTAATAGATTATTTAATATTGTAGTAATTGATGAATGCTTCTTATTTTACTAATTTCGAAAAATAGATGTCGAAAAAAAATGTCGACATTTTTGTTTGTCGACATTATTGTTTTTCGACATTAATTTTTCGATATTTTGACTGTCGACATTATTGGTGTCGACATTATGACTGCCCACCAGGTTCTTGTGGTGGTGTAAAATGTTATAGGACTTCTCAACAATGTTAAAAGTAAATCGAACTATTTTCTGACCCTTTAGAGTAGCTTTTAGAACAAGTGTTTAAAAAGCGGTAGAAAGAATACACTTTGGTTTATTATGGGGTGACTGGGCAGCTGGAGGTATTGCAAGTACTCACCCCTACCCAACTCCGATTTTCCCAAGTGACTAGGTAGGTCGACTGGGAGTCGATGGAGGTAGACTTTCCCTTTGTTGGATCCAGTAGATGGAGCCCAAGAGCTGTGGGTGCAAGTCAGATTCTGGCCGGGCCCAGGAGCTGAGAGCAACACTTTGCGAGGAAGAAATGCAGCAGGCACTGAGGCAGGCCTCTTCAGGACTGTGTTGCCAGAACCAGCTTTCCTCTGTCTGGTAGTCGCTGCACACAGGCGACAGCAGGCATCGAAGACGACCTGACGGGACAGGATCCCTTGAATGCCGGGAAGCTGAAACTTGGCAGAAAGGTAACTTGTAT
This sequence comes from Ambystoma mexicanum, assembly GCF_040938575.1. Lineage (NCBI taxonomy): Eukaryota > Metazoa > Chordata > Amphibia > Caudata > Ambystomatidae > Ambystoma > Ambystoma mexicanum. The sequence continues at coordinate 653,387,965 of NC_090923.1, forward strand.
TGGGAATTTCCTGGCCTGAGTAGACCGGAAGAAGGCCTAGAACCAATATGGCCAAAGAACAAGTGAATAATCTCATTGCACGGCCTTTTTAGGGCACTAGCCATGTTTAGTAGCCAGACACGGTAAATGTGCACACTAAAAGTACTGTCAAAATGTAATTGCTGCCACCAGCTTGTCTTTAGGCACATATAAAATTAACAAAAATGCTTGTGTAGAAGACTAAGGCGATACAATGCAGTGCATGGGGATACCTTTAGAAGATGTTTCCCAGTACTGATAGTGTGATGGACTGATCAGTTCCCTATGACAATTGAGCAAAAGGCTAGGCGAGTGAAGTTGAAGACTTCCCTTCCCCGTAAAATGTCAGGACCGGTTAAAAAAGAAAAGCAAAATGTTTGGGTGTCGATAGAATATGGAGGGGAAGATTGCCTAAGAGATATTTCCTAACAATTAGCCTTGTAGTTCCAGACATTAAGGCCACATGAACCTCTATCCCCTTATGGACAACATAACATTTAAGTTTTGCCTGTGGTACAATTTTGAAATTTCCTCGCAGAATGCACACGTGTTGTTTAAAAACTGTTTACCTCTAGACCACGCTAAAGGGCCACCGTAGGGCGTGCCAGCAGTTCAAGCCCGAAACTCTGACAGAACCATTGGGTGACATGCACAATGCAGTTGGTGTTGGCACAGGGCGAGACCGCAACAAATCATTCGGAACTAGAGGTCGAGGCTTTAAGACCAAACCCTAAGGGCCACATAGAGGCATCGGCAGGGAAGGCCAAGCAGCAGATGTCCCTAATTTGCTCTGATAAGCCATTGGAGCAGGGGAAAGTCCCCTGGCAATCGAGAGGCTGCAAAGCACAAATAGTCCAGAGACACCACCAAAACATTGCCATCCACAACACAAAAACAGAACTACTCGCAGGGGTTGAGCCCAATTTCAGAATCTGAGAAACCAAGTTAGTGGACATCTCGGACTGATATATGATTACGATAGGTTATTTATAATGGGTTTAATACCCAGAGGTTTCTAAGCGCGAACACGGGGATCGAACCTGTGTTGCTCCGTGTTGTCTTGCTTCCAAGGCAAGCATGTTGCCGCTGAACTATCCTCCCGAGACGAGTGAGTGCTCGCTTTGACATCCGTGCAGAGCCTGCGGATGCAGGTTCGAATCCCAGCAGGGCCAAACTCGGCCTTTCATCCTGCCGAGCTTGATAATTGAGCACCACACACAGTGGGTAAGCAGCGCTCAGATACCTCAGGGTTTGTAAAATCGTACTCCGATTTGGTCTGGGATGACTAGGAAAGGGCTAGCCCTGAAGCCAAAGTTTCATACCCTGAGTCCAGCTACAGCCACTCTGGTGCCGAGGGACATTACTCTGGGTAGAAAAGAGTTGTCTATGAAGAAATTTGGAGAAACTTTGGCAAAAAAGGTTTCCTAAATGGACAGCCATGAATGCCTAAAAAGAGGGCTCACCATCTACACAAGAGGAGACCCCTGGAAAAAAAGGTAAGTATTCAGCAGCATCCATGCCCACAGGGGAGCCCTACTTTCTCCAGCATGGGGTCTGGCATGGATTCACATGCTAATGAATAATCCCCATCGTCGGGCTGGGAATCCTTGGTAAAGAAAAAATCAGTTACAATTTAGTTTCTGAACTGTCTTTCTCCTAACAACCAATCACTGGTCTCTGGGTCATACTGCCCCCAGCCAATGACTGCCCTCTACCTAAGCCCCTCCTCTGGCAGCCATCTTCAGATTTTTACTGCACGTTCAAGTGTTGGGAGTCCTCGTGCTATAGCTCTCAAGCTTTTACTGCAGTTTGTGATTTTATTTTAAAGAGTTTTGCTCTATTTTTCGGTCAATCGAGCCTCAAGCACCATCATCCGACTAACGAGGACCCGTTTTTCAGAACTTTTTACGCCACTCAAGGGCGATTTTTCGTAAAGTTCACTTCCTGGAGGATTCTTGGAGGCCTACACCGCGTGGACTTGGCCAAGGATAAAGGAGACACAAAGCCTCTGTTCAGGATCTGCCCAGGATGCGGAACATCTTCCTGGACGATGGGCACTCCTGTGCCTTTATTGCCTTCATTCCGACCACTCGCACGTGGAGGAGGCCTGTGCGTTCTGCAAGGACATGGTGCCACGCACCATGAAGGCTCGTCGCAAGCGGCTCGCCAAGTGGCTGCAGACGAAGACCCTGTCGGCGGGTGAGCCCCGGCAGCATGCTTCTCCCAAGAGAAAATCTGAGCGATCTTCGAAGACCTTTGAGGGTGCTCCGGCGACCCAACATAAGGCAAAGCTCTGCGGGCACCACGAGCGCCGTTGGTACGGGCTCGGCGGCAGCCAGGCTGGGCCCAACATCGACAATGCCGTCAACCATGAGCCGACGCTCCGGGTCGGCAAAGAAAAGCAAGTCAGACCACCCGGGTAAGCTTCTGGAGAAGACCTGGTCGACCACTGCCAATTGAGAAGACTCCCCCCGACGCCGTCTTCCCTAGCCGAGAAGAGGTGGGGAGGGGCGTGGTAGTCCTGAAGGACTCAGAGGAGGCGGACATGGGAACCAACGAGGAGCGTCAGGGTGTTGAGGAACCGGAGGACACCACGCCACTGCTCCCGTTGCAACCGCTGCCACCACCGATGGACATGTCGGCAGACATACTGCAAGCTCTGCACACCCTGTGCTTGGAGATGAGGACAAGGATGCCCGTGCCTCCGACGGGTGATCCAGCGGCGCCTGGACCATCAGGGGACCCTCCTCGTAAGAGGAGACTAGTCCATCCGCCTCTGCTCTTCCATCCTTCACCTCCATCCCCTCCCCTGAGGGACGAGACTGAGTCGGAGGCGGCGTCGACGGGTACTGACGACGACGATGGCGGAGACGACGGAACGGACCTCCCGTTGCTGGTACCCAGGGCTTCTACACCTGACGAGATTGGCTCCTTCCATGCCATTATCTCTAGGGCCTCGGAGCTATTTCAACTGAAACCCGATGAACAGAAGGAGGGATTCCTTTTATCAGTGCCGAGAGGCCAAGAGGAAGACGGTGCTCTTGATAACGCTGTTGGACGACATCTGGGACGAAGGACTGTCCCTCCTGAAGAACCCGTCCTCGGCCCCGGCAAAGAGACAGGTACGAGAAGAAATACAGGGTACTAGACTATGCACCGAAGTTTCTCAGATCTCAGCCGTCCCCCCCACTCTGTGGTCTCGGCAGCGGCCAGCAAGAAATCTGCAGGGTCAGGGGCATCGACGTCCACTTCCCCACCGGACGGCGCGGGTAAGAAGCTAGACGCCATGGGACGACTGGTCATCTCGGCGGCGGCAACGACCATTAAGGTGGCCAACGCTCTTGCCATCGTGGCCCGCTACGACAGGGAGCTTTGGTTTAAAATCGCCCCTCTCCTGGACTTCCTTCCGGACACCAAGAGGGCAGAGGCCCTTGAAATCCTACAGGAAGGCAAGGTGGCATCGGACCATGCCATCACAGGGGCCACGGACATCGCCGTCACTGGCTTCCGTCAGATGGGCAACAGCTTTTGCCTTCGTCGATGTGGTTGGCGGAAGGCCACCAATTTCCGTCAGGACGTCTAGACAAGGGTATTGGACATGCCCTTAGACAGGGACAACTTGTTCGGCAAGACGGTGGACAAATCTCTGCAAGCCATCAAGGCAGATACTGAGATGGCTCGTGCTTTGGTCACATTCCAACAGTGACAGCTGTCCTTTCAGATCTCCAGAGTAAAGTTCCATGGTGCCTCCAAAGGATTCGGTGGCAACTTCTCGTCGTATCGTCAACCATCCCATTCCTCGGCCCAGGAAGCGTACGGGGGCTGCAGCAAAGCCGGAGGAAATTGTCGTCGCCAAGGCTCCCAAAGTGGGTCGTCTGCGACAAAGCAGGACTGAACCGGCCGTGACGTGGAGCCCCCATGCGAGCACCCTGGTGAGAGGCCGCCTGGCGAACTTCGCCAGCTGTGGACGCCCATCTCCGACTGTTGGGTGCTGGACGCCCTTGCCCACGGACAAACCCTGGAGTTCCAAAGGAAGTGTCCCTGCGTTCCACCAGTGGCCAGGCAAGAAAATCACGTCCCTCAACAGCTTCTAGAAGTATGGGCGATGCATTAAAAAAAAGGGCGCGATACAGCTTTTTCCTAAGAGGCTCCGGGGCGCCGAGTATACTTGCGGTACTTTCTCGTCAGGAAGAAGACTGCAGTGTGGTGGCCCATCCTGGATCTCCACCGCCTCAACAAATACATCAAGTCCCAGAAGTTTCGGATGGTAACCCTTCAGCACGTGCTGGGACAACTGGAGTGGATTTCCCGTCGTCGCTGGACCTGGAGGATGCTTATTTTCAGATCCCCATCCGCAAGGGGCATCAAAAGTTTCTATGCTTCGTGGTCCAGGGGCAGCACTATCAATTCAAGGCCCTTCCCTTCAGCCTGAAGTCGGCGCCAAGGGTCTTCAAGTGCCTGGCTCCAGTGTTGGCGCGGCTGCACCTGCAGGGTGTCCACGTCTACCCCTATCTGGACAATTGGCTCATCCGGGCGAAGTCAAGGGAACTTGCCGTCGAGCACACAGCGAGGACCGTCTGCCTGCTCACGTAACTGGGGTTCTTAATAAATTATGCAAAGTCCTGCCTTGTGCCATTGCAGGACGCTCTGATTCTGGGGTCCAGGCTCGACACTGTCGCGCCTGGCTTCGCTGTCGGAGGACAGGATAAAGGCCATCCTGGGCAAGGTACAACTGCTGTTGACCATGAAAGTTGCCAGAGTGAGTGTGATGCTGGTAATGCATTGGAGGGACATGGCCTCCCTGTCCTTGTCCTGTAGTCCTTATTCATTGTGTTCTGTGTTTTCTGCCCAGGAGTCCAAGTGGGACTCCTGGCAGTGCAGCTCTTCCTGTTTTTGGTTGGGTGTACAGACCCATGGAATACCCTTATGGCACCCAGGGGTGGGGGAACAACCCTGTGCCCCTAGTGTATGTTTTTGGGCACCTCTGGGTGGCCCACGGAGCAGGGTATGGGCTGGTGGCAGCTCCATGCTGAATTTGACAGGTGCTCTGAGTATCCTCCATTTTGGGATACCCAGGCCCTGCAATTGGAATCAGTTGATTCCTGATGGGGAAAACAAGATGGCCCCTGTCGCCTCTTGCTTTGTATTGCCTGTTACCTCGTTTTCCCAAAGTCCTGGGAATCCCTGACTGTCCCTTCCCCCTGACTGGCTGTTGGGTGGAAGTTCCATATATGGTGGTGTTGTGAAGTCCAGTCCAGACTGGCTGGAGTCTTCCCAGTGCCTGTATGTTGTGGGTACATCCTGTGGGTGGGACCTGGGTGAATGGAGTGTTATGACCAATATGCACTTCTTGTTGTGGCTGTCTGGTTTCTGGTATGAGAGACAAAGACTGAGACAGCCCTGCCCGAAATTGGCCTGAATTCGTCGAAGACTGATCCGAGAGAGGACCTGGTAAGGCGCCCTCTTCCCGTGCTCCGTGGGAACATCGAGCACTGCTAACCTTCACCGAAGCTTCTGGTACTCCTAGTACTTTCCTGTCTCAAACATTCTTCAGGGAGGCTGTAACCTTTTCAGGTGCTGCTAATTAGTTCTTGATTTCAGTCTCAAAGGATTCTGGTACATGTAGTGATAACAAAGTTAAGTCATTTCAGTTGACAGGAACCAACACCCTCTCCAAAACACAGTTCGTACCCAAAATTGGGGGAGGGTACAGTACCAGCATTGTGGTCCTCCAAAGTGGGGCATGGTAACCCCGGTGCATTACTAGGAGAAAATCAACAGAAGAATTGGAACTGTAACACATGGGATTCAACCCTGTTATTACTGCATCATGGGATTCAACCCTGTTACTACTGCATGTTGTTGGGATTTAACCCAGTTATTTGCATTAAGAATTTTCGACTGGGAACTGGTGTGCACCTGACTTTTTTCAATCTTCCATTTAACATGTAACAATCCCAGTCAAACGGGGAATCCAACCAGACACTCCTCTTCAATGAGTTGCCTGATCTCATAATGGTTGACTGGGTGCCAACTTGTTCAGTTTCCTCTAACTCATTCACAAACCAACATTTGGCATTAAAGTCCCCCAATTATTACCATTTCATGCAAATCTTTGTTTCATATTACAAAAGATTTCTGCCATACTTTCAAGTATAGTATTAGTACAGGCGTGGCCAGGAGTATCATATGATGTGTATAGGCGTGTTATAAATGCCATATCATAAGTGTTTCGAGGCAAGCGAAATTGAGGGTAGACAGTTGGTGATCCTACTTGGCCAGGTGACCTTGAGATCGCGCGCGTGGAGGGAGGGGTTGAGGGGGGGGGGTCTAGGGGAAAAGTGCAGGGGGGGAAAAGGTTAGCGTTGGGGTGCATTGCAGAACATAGGATAAAAGTAAAATAAATAAGACAATAGATAAGTGCGGCCAGCCGGTGGCAAGTGCAGGGTTAAGAGCAGACATCAGATGTCAAGTGCTAGTAGGGGCTGTAGGTATACAGAAACAGCCCCCGAGTGCAAGGGTTGCCAGAGAGGCAGTGCAGGTGTGCAACTGGCGGGCAGGGGCCTGGGCCTGAGATCAGAGGGTAGCCAGGTAACCAGTGCAATTTCAGCCAGGAGATCAGCAGGGAAGAGGAGGAGAGAAGGCAGAAACAAAGAGGAAGGTCTTGAGGTGCTTCCGGAACCAGAGATTGTTCTCCAAGTTTCAGTGGGGCAGGGAGGCTGTTTAGAGGGAGGCCCCAGCAGAAGAAAGAGATCTACCACCAACTCGCTGCTTGGAGAACCAACTAACCCTGAGGGAGTTGGAGGCGGATGAGCGAAGAGCTTGAGAAGGAAGATATTTAGGAAGAGAGTTGAAGGTATTGAGCCCCCATGCCCCAGATGGCCTTGTGGACAAGGCAAAGGGTCTTGAACTTAATCCTCGCTGCCACTGGGAGCCAGTGCAGAGATTTCAGTCCTGGAGAGATACGATCCCTGGGCTTGAGGTCAAGGACAAGTCTCAGTCCTGTTTTGGATGAGTTGCAGAGGGCGGAGAGTAGAGGCTGGCAGATTTAGAAATGAGGCTGTTGCAGTAGTCTAGCCTAGAGAGAACCAGAGTTCTGGAGATGGTGAGCTTCTGGGGGAAGGAGAGGAAAGGAAGAATACCTCTGAGGAGGTGCAGCTGGTAGTGTGAAAGAAGTCAGATATGAGGAGAGAAGGAAAGAGTGGAGTCCAAGATGACCCTGAGGTTTTTAGCCTCACATGTGGGGACAGGAAGAGGGCCAAGGGAGGCAGGCCAAAGAGTGACAGGAAAGGAGGGAGCAGGTGTGCCGATGAGGAGAATCACGGCCTTACTGGCATTAAGGCAGAGATTGTTGGTGGCACATCACTCCTGGATGGCAGACAGTCAATCGGAGATGGGAGAAGAGGTGGCTGGAGGGAGCCTGAAAATGAGTTGAGCCATCCGCATAGCACTGAACGTTGGGGCAGAGAGCGGCAATTCAGTGGGCAAGAAGTGCCAGGTATTGGTTGAAAAGGCCAGGAGAGAGGTTAGACCCCTGGGGAACGCCACCGGTAGAAGAGAGGAAGGAATTAAGTTGGACCTTGGAGGGTCGATCGGAGAGGGAGGAGGTTAACAAAGCCAGGGCCTGATCGGTGATACCAAAGTTATCACGGAGACGGTTGAGCAGGATGGCATGGTTGACTGTGTCAAAGGCAGAAGAGAGCAATCAAGGACGATGAGGACACAGGGGTTGTTGGAATCCAGGTTGTAGAGCAGGTCTTCACTGATGTTTATAATAATGTAATTTCCTTAACCATATGCCAGACTAATTCTAACTGCAAGAATATTGAAATTGGACACACTTAGGTGAATTTTGGTTGCTTGGAACGTGTTTAACACCTATTCTTAGTCCCCATAAGGTCGTCCCTACAGTCTTTTTTCGGCCAGTATCTGGAAAATCTGGTAGCAATCAATATGTAAGTTTATAACCAGCATTCCTGGAGCAAGAAAATATCAGCACAAAACAGCAAATCTAGGGAGCCCTCTCAGATAGCAGGTGTACAAAGCCTCTAGTATTCCAAGAGCTGATTAAATAATTTCAGTTGCCTGCTGCTGGTTTTGTGGCGTTATTCTGGACCAACCAGCTCAAGATTCCCATGATATTCTCTTGCAGAGTATAGGGAATCTGGGAGAGGCCACCACCGTTTTTCTCATTCATCAATTTTTCCCATTGATTAACAGCTCTCTTATTCAGAGGGGTGGAATATGCTATTATGACTGGTAATGGGTCGATTTCATATCACAATTCCAAGAACCTAGTTTTGTGTGGTCTAATCAGGTTAACATATTCCACTGTCGTACAATGTATACAGCTACTTTGAAAGATTTCTTAATAGGCTCAAACGATTCAAAGTCTTTTGTTTCCAGTATTCTTGTGGGTTAATGCCAGGAATGCAGATCTGTTAACATGAGACCGATGGGGCACTTTTTCATGATGGAGAAATTTTATCACCACAATGGAATCATTGCTAGTGCGGGGGTGGGGGGGTGGATATGGCGGGGTTGTGTGGGAGGGGTGCTCTTTCCTAATTTCTGTTGCTTCAATTGAGCCAGTGTTTGTCCTAATTGATTGATATTTTATTTCTATAGCGCTTGTACACAAGTGTTTCAGAGCACGACGAGGCAAAGGAGGGGAACAGGGGAGAACAAAATGGCGATCTTACTAGGCCCAGTGACATTGAGAACGCGCAAGTGCATGGGGGAGGGGAAAAGTGTGAAGCGGAGGAGAAACAGATCAATAACCATAAATAATAAAAGCAACAAACAGTGGTAATGCAGCCAGCAATTTACAAGTGCTAGGTTTAAGGCAGCAGACAGGGTAGGTCTGATAAGTACAGGAAGAAAGCCATTTTGTCAAGGCTCCTTTAGTGCCCTTGTTGTTTTTGCTTTTTGAACTTTTTCTGGGCTTCCTGTATTGCTGTTTTCCTTTATTTCTTTGCTGAGCTGGTCTTTGGTGGCTCACTGATGCTGGGACTTAAATCGTATATTTACGGTGACGCCTGTTCGGTTTTAGTTATTTTCTGGTAAGGAATATTGTTGATGCATTGCTGGCCTTTTTTCTGCGTATTCTATACTTACTTCCTCTGGGCTTTTCATGGTAATTAACCAATCCTATCGTAAACGCTTTCATTTTACGTCTCGGGAGGATGGCTCTGGAGACGACACGAAGCAACACAGGTTCGACCCCGGGTCTGCGCTTAGAAACCTCTGGGTATTAAGTGCGTTATAAATAACCACTCATGTCCTGTCAATGGGAGCTTGGTCGTGGGCACTTGGGAATTCATTAGAAAGTATTGCGTCTTTCAGGGCATCCAGATCTTTATCAGGGTAATCTCTAGCCATACTCACGGGGGTAATCTTGACGACTTCCTCCAATATTTAGCCATTTAGCCGTAGCAGAACTTTCATGGCAAATTGGATTACCGGAAGTTGGGCTTGAATGTCACTAGGCAGCGTGGCAAGCTCTTGGCCAGTGTTGGAGATTCTAGAAGCTTCCTCAGGTGTAACCATACCTGTGTAATTGGTCTGAGAAGCATATTTGGGCTGTAAATCAGCTGGGACCTCGTCTGGTGAGTCCGATTTTGGGTGAGTTATTTCCACGGTTGCAGGTAGTGTATCTTTAGGTAATTTACCAGATCCCAATGTGTCAGGTAGGGAATAGCACAAGGCTAAAAGTGAATTATTGTTTATAGCCACAAAAGACAGACCAATAATGTTATTTCTGTTTTTTGAGGGTGTGCGCTGAGGCTGCTGTAAGGTTGAGGTTAACAAAACGGCTATAGGGTCTGCAGACAGTTCTGGCACCTCTTCCGCCTGAAAGGAGGATTAGATTGAGCCAGCATTCCTCTCCTTTTCTCTAATGCTACGGCGTGGAGAGCTGGTCGATTGGGAGTTTGTTTTGTTTGCTTTGGTTCGAGTGGCCGTAGTAGCAGAGTCTTTCTTATACAGTGCGTTTTTCCTGAGTTTGTAGTTTGTCCTTGAACGTAGCGTCCCAGGAATTTTTGCACAATGTAATATGTCTTCAGTGTTGGGATTTGTGGACCAAGAACAATACCCTCTCATCTAAGGTAAAATTACTGTGCTGAAATACCGCCAATAGAACGCGCTATTCATGGAACAGTTTGGTGATGAAGAGGATAATGGTAATGCCACTCATCGTGCTGTTAAATTCAGGATTTCAGGTCTCCTTGCTTGATGTTGTTGGTGGAAGGCGCCCAGCAAGGTGGGTGGGGCATTCAGAGTACAGCGGGAGTATGTCTCCACTTCATCCCTGGACCCCTCACCGCAACTGATTCACGTGGGTGCCCGATTATAAGAAAGAAGTTCCTCCTCCTTTGCTTAAAGGGCCGGGGTGAAGCTTGTGTTGCAAAGCCTCGCAGCTTGTCCAAACACGTTTTGCAGAGTTGTCGGATTCAGGTCAGAGACGTCAGTCGTTCGGCAGCCACACAGAACCAAACACTTTGCACTCCCACTTGTAACTTGTCATCACTTTTAACTTCAACATTGTACAATGCATTTTACAATGCAGCACAATGGGGTACACTTTTTTTTTTTTTTACGCTAGACTAGCACTCAGGATATTTGGTTATTTTAGGTGTGCCTAACGGACAAGCTGGTGGCAGCAGTTACGTTTTTGCTATTTATTTGGTATATTTTACTTTAGCCTTATCACGTTTGGCTACCTACTGTGGCTAGTGTCCAAACATGGCTGTGGCATGAGTTTTTTCGTTTGTCCTTTGACCACCTTGTTACTAACCCTACTCTTTAATCCCGTCCCCTTTCCTCCATACTGTATGGGTGTCTCTTCCAAGGGATGGGAGATGGAACCTTTTTCACCAGAAAAAAACCTTCTTCCCCTTTAAATTTAGAGGCGCGTGGGCGGGCGCTGCCCAGGGAGCATGTGCTGCCCTGAATCCGCCCTCCGGCGCCACACCTCAGTCCTCCTTTCCGCGTCCACTGGAACGGGATGAATTCACCAGCGCTCCTGGGTTTGGCTTAGACCATGTAATTCCACGTTCTTCTGTCTTTTTTGTCTTGTCTCTCATTCATGTACTTAGTACTCGGGCGTCCCGCTCCTCCCCGGCGTGTGTCAACTTCAACAGGGTTCAGCAGGTGTCTATTCTGCAACAGGCGCTTCCAACTTCAGACCCCCATGCCCTCTGCCTACATTGCTGTGGCTCAGACCACGGTTGGCATTCATGTTCAGCGTTTGACTCGCTGTCCTCGAAAGCCTGAAGAACAGACTAGCCAGGTGGAGGGAGCTCTTCCAGAGGTTGCCTCCAGAGCATCTCAAGAACTTGGTGAAACATCGAACCAGGCCCAAGGTAGGGCCGATAGTTTCCAGCGCACCCTGCAAGGGAGACTCATTCCCAGAGACTCTCGCGCGCGGGAGGGACCGGCCAGGTCCTTCTACCGGCACATGCACCGAGGCTGCTACAGCTACCGGCCTTCGGGTCGAGGGATCCTCAGAGGGACCAGAAGGTTCTTTTCTCCAGCTTGGGGTCTGGCATGGATTCACATGCTCATGAATATTCCCCGTCGTCAGGCTGGGAATCCTCGGTATAGAAAAAAAACAGTATCAGTTTTGTTTCTGATCTGTCTTTCTTAGTAGTAACCAATCACTGGTCTCTGGGTCATACTGCCCCCAGCCAATGACTGCCCTCTCCCTAAGCCCCGCCTTCGGCTGCCATCCTCAGATTTTTACCGCACGTTCAAGTGTTGGAAGTCCTTGTGCTGTAGCTCTCGAGCTTTTGCTGCGTTTTCGTGCTTTTTCAGGAGATTTTTCTCATTTTCCGGTTAAATAGAGCCTCAAGCTCCACCATTTCTACATCCGATCAACAGGGATCCGTTTCGGAGTTTTCTACGCCCCTCAAGGGTGAAGATTTCGTCGAGTTACGCTTTTGGAGGATTCCAGAAGTTCCGAGGCCTACCCCGGACATGGCCCAGGAGAAAGGAAGCTCGACGCCCGGGAAGCTGTTCAGGACCTGCCATGGATGCCAGCTTCAGAATGTTTTCAAGAAGGACGAGCATTTGTTATGCCTCTGTCTCCATGAGGACAAGACGCACAAGGAGAAGGACTGTGCGTTTTGTGGGAACATGTCGGAGCGGACCATGAAGGATCGCCACCTCCGTCTCGCCAACTGGCTGGAAGGGAAGAGCCCGTCAGGCGAGAAGACGAAAAAGAAGTCCGAGCGGTCTTCTAAGTCCTGTGAGGGTGCCCCGGCGACGGGGGCCCAACAAAAGGCTAAGCACTGCGAGTCCGCGGGCACCGGGAGCGCCGAATGGTCGGGCTCCTTGGCTGCCAGGCAGGGCGCATCTGTCATGATCTCTGCTTCCAAAAGGTCAGGGTTTTCCCAACTCCCCTGGAAGCAGATCCATAACCCAGGTTCCGAGTGCCAACCAGTCCCAATTGGGACCTTTTGGACCCAGTCCTGGCGCCAGTGGCACCAGGCTCATAAATATGCCCAGTCCCAGCGCTGGAAGCGCCGGGCTCATAATGCTTGGGTGGACTTACCTTCAGCAGACCATGCTGCCTACTTGCCTGCCAGTTGAGCCTCTGATCCTCTTCTGTTTGGAACTACTTTTCCTGTTGGGTGGGGCTGGAACCACTCCCTAGATTCAGAACACTGGAACTCTTCTGGAAGGCAGGAACTCTTTTCTTACCAGGAACTCTTTTCTTACTTAGGCGTGGCTGTGGAAGGAGACACCTAAGCACTACAGGAGGCTATTTAAACCACACCCGGTGGATGAATCTTGCTTTGCGTTATTCTGCAACCTCTGCAGCAGAACGCTCATCGTGTCTTCTGCATCCGGTCCTGGGCCTAAGGAAAAAGGCTTACCATCCCGAATCCAGTCTTCAGCAACACCTATAAAGACAAGAAAGAACAGGTTAGCATTCCGGCATCTGAAAGACAATAGTTTACCAACTCTTCGCACGCTCCGGAGGCCTTCGGCGCTGCATCCCGCATCTGAAAGACAAAACAAGGTGCGTTTAAAGACATTGGGGAACTTTAATACTCACGTGCCATTACTCCTTTCCACATCTAATCCAGTGGGTATTCCGGCACCCTGCAGCCGCTCCGAACTTGTACCTGCAAAATAAAAAGACAGAGCGCATAGTGAAGCAGGCAACAAGCGCTTACTTACGTGCTTCCAGGCGCTTCTATTCATCACACGGGCTCCATCTTCAACTCACTTCAGCCCGTCATCCGCCATCGCCGGAACCCTGCAAAACAAGAGACATCATTACTAAAGACTTTAAAGACATTTGAATGACTCGAAACTTACCGTTCGTGCAGTAAACGACCGACAGCAGTCCTCTGAAGTCAAGAGGCCTGCGCTACCTATCCAGTGAAGAAACTGGTTACAGCACCCTGCCCCGAGGCAGATGGAGAGCTCGGCATTCACTTACCTAAGACATCTTACTCTACACGTCAGGCATACAGTGCACAGAGGTCCAGCCCAAAGAGCCAACCGGGTGCTACACATCACCTTTGAAGATACGGTAGTCGCCCAGTCAAGACCGGCGCCTCTGCGAGAATCAGGTGAGCGTTACAGAACGCAAAGCCTACCGCAAAACTCTCGCCCAGGCGCTATGGAAACCTCGGATACTGACCCCCTAGCCCGGTTACTTGGGGAACTAAGGGCAGAAGTGCATGCAGCTCGTCAGGAAACGAATGCTCTAAGAAGGGAACTAATTATTTCCAAGGAGAGAACAGACAATCTTGCTAGACAAGTGCTACAGTCACAAGCCGGACAGACCCCGTTACCCGCATCAGGGGCAAATCTTCCTTCAACATCCTCTATGAATCCAGTGCAGATCAACCTACCTGGGAATGTACCTCTGGCTCCGCCCGAACGATTTTCTGGTGACCCAAAGAGGTTTGCAGTATTTATCAATCAGTGCCGGTTGCACTTCTTATGCCGGCCAGCAGCCTTTCCAACTGATCAAGCAAAAGTAGCTTTTGTACTTTCGTACCTTAGTGGCAATGCGGCAGACTGGTCGATCCCTCTAGTTAATCAAGATGATCCGGTTCTCCATGATTTTCAAGCCTTTCAGCTTAGTATGGAAAAACTGTTCGCAAGACATTCACAGGGGCAGGCCTTGGACAATGAGCTTCTTTCGTTGCGACAGGGTAATCAAGACCTTTTGGCTTATATTGCATCTTTCAATAGACTAATAGTGGAAACTCAATGGCCTGAGGACAAAAGGATTACGCTGTTTTATAGAGGTCTACGTGGAGAGTCAAAGACGTTTTAGCCCAAGTAGTGAATCCCCCACAAGACTGTTCAGATTATATAGACTTGGTCGTTCAAATCGATCACAGGCTGCAGAACAGGAAGGCCGATCGTTCCAAGTTTGATGCTCGAGTATTTTCCAAACCGCCAACTCCTTCCAAAGGAGTAGACTCCGGGGAACCCATGCAAATCGGGGGTCTGAAAGGTCCTCTAACACAAAGGGAGCGGGAAAGGAGGAAACAGTTGCAATTATGCCTATATTGCGGAAACTCAGGGCACTTTCTTCGAGACTGTCCGGTGAAACCTGCCAAGAAGGCAGTAGGAGCTGCAGTTACCAAAGTTACAAACTCTGAGCAGGGAAACGACCTCGCCCGACAAGAATAGAGGTCCTCTTGCCGAGCGTGAAAACCAGTTCCGTGACCTCGCATTTCGTGATACCTATGGTCCTCATTAGCCCTGATAATCCGGATCGATTACATGCAATTGAAGCTTACGTCGACAGCGGTGCCATCGGCAATTATGTGGATCATGAAATGGTTTTGAGGATGAATCTAACTCTTTGTCCCAAGGCTGTAAAGGACGTCATTACTACGGTGGATGGTACGGAGATAGCCTCCGGGCCAGTAACGCATACCACTCAAGAGGTGACGCTAGTAAGTCAAGATGGACACCATGAGAAGATCGTGTTCGATGTGATCAAGGCCCCTCAGTTTCAGATTATTCTAGGAATACCTTGGTTAGAGAAACACAATCCTCTGATCGATTGGCGAGCAAGAACGGTCCAGTTTCCAGAATGTGTCTCTACTTGTCACCCTCCACCTGGTGTTGCACTGGCCGCAATTTCTTCAGAGACTCCCCAGTTACCTCCTGAATACCTAGAATACCAAGATGTTTTCCGGAAGGATCAGGCTAACTCTCTACCTCCTCATAGGTCTTACGACTGCCAGATAGACCTGATACCTGGATCTACTCCTCCTTGTAGTAGAATTTATGCCCTCACCGAGCCTGAGAACCTTCACCTTCGACAATACCTGGATCAATACCTGGCAAATGGGTTTATTCGTCCTTCCAAGTCCCCTGCTTCTTCAGCTTTGTTCTTCGTTCCAAAAAAGGAAGGAGACCTTAGAACTTGTATCGATTATCGCTCCCTGAACCAGATCACCGTTAAGAATAGATATCCGTTACCTTTGATCCCTGAACTCCTGGACCAAGTCAGAAAAGCATGCATATATACAAAGCTGGATCTTAGAGGAGCTTACCACTTGGTACGAGTAAAAGAGGGCGATGAATGGAAGACGGCCTTCCGCACCAAGTATGGGCTATTTGAATATCAGGTCATGCCCTTCGGACTTTGCAATGCCCCGGCCGCCTTTCAATATTTTATGAACGATGTCCTCAGAGAGCTCATAGATGTATGTGTTGTTGTTTACATTGACGACATCCTCGTTTATTCTTCATCGGAATCTGAACATCGGAAACACGTGAAAATGGTCCTCGAAAGATTGCGTCAACACAAACTTTTCGCTAAGTTGGAAAAATGTGTTTTCAACGTGACTGAAGTTGAATTCTTGGGATTCATATTATCACCTGGCGGAGTGCGTATGGATTCAAAGAAGGTCGATGCAGTTCTCAAATGGCCATCACCATCCTCCGTAAAAGGTGTGCAAAGCATGTTAGGCTTCGCTAACTTTTACCGCAGGTTTATCCCCGAATTCTCTCGAATAGTCCAGCCCATCACTGCCTTGTTAAAGAAAAACAAACGTTTTGAATGGTCTACCGAGGCGGAACAAGCTTTCCAGGATTTGAAGACTAAATTTATCTCTGCACCAATCTTAAAACACCCTCGCCCCGAACTCCCCTACATCGTGGAAACTGATGCTTCAAGCCTTGCCATGGGGGCAGTTCTATCACAAAAGGACCCGGTAACCAATCAGTTGCATCCCGTGGCATTTTGGTCCCGCAAATTCTCGCCTCCTGAAATCAATTACACGATTACTGACAAGGAACTTCTGGCTATCAAGTCTGCCTTTAAGGCTTGGCGGCATTATCTGCTGGGGGCCCGACACACCGTTACTGTGATTACGGATCACCGAAACCTGCAATATTTGAAGACCGCAAAAGCCCAATCCTCTAGACAACTCCGTTGGGCATTATTCTTTGCCGAGTTTGACTTCATAATTACCTATCGACCTGGTACAAAGAACGGTAAAGCCGATGCCCTTTCTCGGATGGGAGTGGAAGAACACTTGGTCAACCCTAAACCTGTACCAATCATTCCCGAACAAAGAATTCTGGGTGTAATCGCCACAGAATCCATAGAGGAAGTTAAGGATAAAGCCAGGCAACTTGTAACTCCAGCAGACATACAGAATTGGCATCTGCAGGGAAAGGACTTTGCAGTAAAGGACAACTTATTGTATTTCCAAGAACGATTATACCTACCCAGCACAGATTTACAGAAAAAAGTAATCTCTTGTTATCACGACTCTTTAATGGAAGGTCATCCCGGTATAGCCAAGACCTCAGAAAAGATCAAGCGCTACTTCTGGTGGCCGTCTTGGAAAAAAGATATCAGAGACTTTATAATGTCCTGTGGAGTATGCGCCCAAAACAAGAGTCAAAAGGAAAGACCAGCAGGCCTCTTACGCCCTATTGACATCCCACCTCGCCCTTGGCATACGCTTTCTATGGACTTCATCACCGATCTACCTCCATGCTCCGGATACAATACGATTCTAGTAATCGTGGACTTATTCTCCAAGATGGCGCATTTCATTCCGCTCAAAGGCTTGCCAACAGCAGCAACTCTGGCCCGAGAATTTCTCGAAAACATCGTCCGACTGCACGGTTTTCCTTCGGTTCTAATTTCGGATCGAGGTAGTCAATTTATTTCTCATTTTTGGCGAAGTTGCTGTCGGTCGGCTCAAATTGATGTGAGACTATCGACCAGTCACCACCCTCAGACCGACGGACAAACCGAGAGGACCAATCAAACTCTGGAACAGTATTTACGCTGCATGCTGCAACAAACTGAAAAAACTTGGAAAGATATCCTTTGGATAGCCGAGTATGCCTACAATAACTCTGTCCATTCGGGAACTGGGAAAACCCCGTTTTTTCTTTTGTACGGCAGTCACCCTCGAACCTCGGAGTTGGATCCCCTCCAAGATCTTGAAACACCAGCAGTAGACTACCTGCATTCTACAATCACCCAAGCCTTTAAGGAAGCTGTTTTTCCCCTTCAAAGGGCTAAAGAACAATACAAGAAAGGAGCAGATCAACATCGGAAGGAAGCCCCTCACTATCAAGTAGGGGATCAAGTCTGGTTATTCACCAAATATCTATCTCTAAAGGGGCCACGCACATTCAACCCAAGATACCTTGGTCCCTATTCCATCACTACCATAGTAAACCCAGTAGCGGTCAAGTTGGACTTGCCCCCGCACATGAAGATACATCCGGTCTTCCACGTCTCTCTATTAAAACCTGTGCAACCTCAAACCCGACTAACCAAATCTCCAAAACCTATCCTAGTGGATGGAGAACTCGAGTTTGAAGTCAAAAGCATTCTGGACTCCAAGATCTCCAAATCTAAACTATTCTACCTAATTGACTGGAAAGGCTACGGCCCCCAAGAGAGATCCTGGGAACCTGCTGAATATGTCCACGCTCCTCGCCTAATCAAAAGATTTCACCGAACATTTCCTGACAAGCCAAAACCCCCGGAGAAGCCCGGTTTGGGAGGGGCCTTGAGGGGGGGTACTGTCATGATCTCTGCTTACAAAAGGTCAGGGTTTTCCCAACTCCCTTGGAAGCAGATCCATAACCCAGGTTCCGAGTGCCAACCAGTCCCAATTGCGACCTTTTGGACCCAGTCCTGGCGCCAGTGGCACCAGGCTCATAAATATGCCCAGTCCCAGCGCTGGAAGCGCCGGGCTCATAATGCTTGGGTGGACTTACCTTCAGCAGACCATGCTGCCTACTTGCCTGCCAGTTGAGCCTCTGATCCTCTTCTGTTTGGAACTACTTTTCCTGTTGGGTGGGGCTGGAGCCACTCCCTAGATTCAGAACACTGGAACTCTTCTGGAAGGCAGGAACTCTTTTCTTACCAGGAACTCTTTTCTTACTTGGGCGTGGCTGTGGAAGGAGACACCTAAGCACTACAGGAGGCTATTTAAACCACACCCGGTGGATGAATCTTGCTTTGCGTTATTCTGCAACCTCTGCAGCAGAACGCTCATCGTGTCTTCTGCATCCGGTCCTGGGCCTAAGGAAAAAGGCTTACCATCCCGAATCCAGTCTTCAGCAACACCTATAAAGACAAGAAAGAACAGGTTAGCATTCCGGCATCTGAAAGACAAAAGTTTACCAACTCTTCGCACGCTCCGGAGGCCTTCGGCGCTGCATCCCGCATCTGAAAGACAAAACAAGGTGCGTTTAAAGACATTGGGGAACTTTAATACTCACGTGCCATTACTCCTTTCCACATCTAATCCAGTGGGTATTCCGGCACCCTGCAGCCGCTCCGAACTCGTACCTGCAAAATAAAAAGACAGTTAGAGCGCATAGTGAAGCAGGCAACAAGCGCTTACTTACGTGCTTCCAGGCGCTTCTATTCATCACACGGGCTCCATCTTCAACTCACTTCAGCCCGTCATCCGCCATCGCCGGAACCCTGCAAAACAAGAGACATCATTACTAAAGACTTTAAAGACATTTGAATGACTCGAAACTTACCGTTCGTGCAGTAAACGACGGACAGCAGTCCTCTGAAGTCAAGAGGCCTGCGCTACCTATCCAGTGAAGAAACTGGTTACAGCACCCTGCCCCGAGGCAGATGGAGAGCTCGGCATTCACTTACCTAAGACATCTTACTCTACACGTCAGGCATACAGTGCACAGAGGTCCAGCCCAAAGAGCCAACCGGGTGCTACACATCACCTTTGAAGATACGGTAGTCGCCCAGTCAAGACCGGCGCCTCTGCGAGAATCAGGTGAGCGTTACAGCATCCTCCCCGGCGCCATCAACCACGAGCCAATGCTCTGGCTCGGGTAAGAGGAAGTCCGAGAACCCGGCAAAGCTTCTGGAGAGGCCCCGGTCGATCTTGAAGATTCCGGCAGAGGGGGAGCGAGGCACGGACCCTCCCCCCAAGGTGAAGGCCCCAGGCGTCCAGAAGGTGACGATGGCCTTAATTTACCCTGCTAAGACCTCGATTGAGGATGTTGCTGCCCTGGCTCAGCCTGTGGAGGCTACACCAGTGGAGGCGGCCAAAGGACCCAGAGTCTCCCTGCCACCGCGGAGGGAGTCGTCTTTCAGGCCCATTGAGAAGACCCCCACAAAGTCCGTGTTGGAAAAGGTGGGGGAGGGGCTGGTGGCCATCGTGGATACGGACACGACCTCTGAAGAAGAGCTCATCGAAGTCGTGGAAGAGGCCCAGCCCATCGGGAGGGATCCCGACGAGGGCGACGACGAGAGCGACTGTGTCGCCGACAAGGCTCCTCAAGAGCTCTCGCGCCAGTCGTTTCCGGCGCCGCAGGACACCTCGGCAGCCATTTTGTCAGCGATTCAGTCCTTATTCTCGGAGATAAGGACAAGGTTGCCCCTTCCCCCGACGGAGGTACCTGAGCCAGACCCGACGGGGGAACCGGAGCCAGGACCTTCGGAGAGTCCTCCTCATAAGAGGACGACGACGCATCCTACGCCACCTCTCCCACCTCTGCGGCCTGCTCTGCCTTCCCCCCGGTCTACTACCCACAGAGATGATACAGGCACGGACACGGCTACGACAGGTACAGATGATGACGGAGGCGACGATGGGACGTGTCCACCCCCACCCCCCCCGCTCGGGCGTCCCCGCCCGACGAGATTGGGTCCTTTCATGCCATGATTTCCAGGGCATCCGAGCTTTTTCAGATCTGCCCAGAAGAAAAAAAGAAAGAAGGGTTCCTTTTACCAACGGCGCAAGGCTAAAAGGAAGACTGTCCTCGCCGTACCGCTTCTTGATGACATCTGGGATGAGGGGCTCGCCCTCCTCAAGAACCCTGCCACGGTACCGGCAAAGAGGGACCGGTACACCTTCGGGCACAACCTACCCTGGATTCGGTGGTCTCGGCCGCGGCAAAGAAGAAAGCTGGGGGGGCATTGGCCTCGACATCAACTTCCCCGCCGGACGGCGAGGGCAGGAAGTTGGACACGATGGGACGACGGATCATCTCATCCTCAGCGACGACTATCAAGGCGGCCAACGCCCTGGCTATCGTAGCCCGCTATGACAGGGAGTTGTGGTTCAAAATGGCCCCTCTGTTTGACTTCCTTCCGGAAACCAAAAGGGCTGAGGCCCTTGAAATCCTACAGGAGGGGGAGATTGCTTCGGACCACGCCATCACGGTGGCAACGGACATCGCCGACACCGGTTTCCATCAGTTGGGCAACGGCGTTTGCTTGAGATGACGAGGATGGCTCAAGGCCACGGACTTCCGCCAGGACGTACAAACCAAGGTTTTGGACATGCCCTTCGACGGGAACAACCTGTTTGGGAAGGCGGTTGATGAGTCCCTTCAGGCCATCAAGACAGACAGACTGCCCAGGCACTGGGAGTGCTCCAACAATGACGGCCGTCCTTTCGGAGCTCCGGAGGCAGACAAGGTGCCTCCAAAGGATCCCGCAGTGGCTCCTCCACTTACCGCCAAGCGGCAAGATCTTCGTCCCAGGAAGCCTACAGGGGACGCAGCAAGTCAGGTGGTGCCCGTCGTCAAGGAGGCAAGGCGGCCTCCAAACAAGATTGAACCGACCGTGGGGTCGGGCCCCTGCCGAAGCACCCCGGTGGGAAGCCGGCTGGCGAGGTTCGTCAGCGTGTGGGAGTCCATCTCCACCGACCGTTGGGTGCTGGACGCCCTTGAGCTTCAGAAGAAGTGCCCTCGCGTTCCACCCGTGGCCAGGAATGAAAATCGCGTCCCTCAACTACTTTTGGAAGTAAGGGCGATGCTCAAGAAGGGTGCATTCAAGCTCGTCCCAAAGAGGCTTCGGGGCTCCGGAGTTTACTCAAGGTACTTCCTCGTAAAAAAGAAGACAGGAGGATGGCGCCCCATCCTGGACCCGTGACGACTAAATCAAGGCACAGAAGTTCTGTATGGTCACCCTCCAGCATGTGCTGGGACAGCTGGATGAGGGCGATTTCCTGTTGTCGTTGGACTTGGAGGATGCGTACTTCCACATCCCCATTCTAAAAAGACACCGAAAGTTCCTCAGGTTCGTGTTGCAAAGGCGGCACTACCAGTTCAAGGCCCTCCCGTTCGGATTGAAGTCGGCACCCAGGGTGTTCACCAAGTGCCTCGCACCGGTGGCGGCGCGGCTGCGCCTACAGGGGATCCACGTCTACACCTACCTGGACGACTGGCTCATCCGGGCAAGGACAAGGGAGCTCGCCGTGGAGCACACTGCGAAGACCGTCCAGCTGCTCACAGACCTGGGATTTCCAAAATCCCACCTGGTTCCGTCTCAAGTCGCCCTGTTTCTGGGACCCAAGCTCGACACAGTGGCGCGACTGGCCTTGCCGTCAGAGGAAAGGACCAGGACCATTCTGGGCAAGGTGCAGCGTCTGCTGGCCACAGACATGGCCAGGGTAAGATCTATCAAGTCCCTCCTCGGGATGATGTCCTCCTGCATTTATCTGGTGCGCCTTTGCAGGCTTCGGATGAGACCCTTACAGGAGTTCCTCGACGCCTGCTGGATCCAGTCGACGGGCAGCTTCGAGGACAGGATCCCTCAACGAGACATTCGGTCAGGCGATCCGGTGGTGGGGTACCCGCTCCCACGGCGGGCACAGACTTTAAGACCCCAGCTCACCAGGTGACGGTGACGACGGACGCCTCCCTGGAAGGTTGGGGAGCACACTCCGGAGATCTTCACGCGAGAGGCCTTTGGCTCCTGGAGGAGAAGTCTCTCAACATCTTGGAGCTCCGCACGGTGATCTGGGCCCTCAGGTCCTTTCTTCCGTCCCTCAAGGGCAAGGTGGTGAGGATCTTCACCGACAACACCACCACGATGTTCTACATCCGGAAGCAGGGCGGAACCAGGTCCCTGTCCAAGGAAGCCCAGGATCTGTGGCATTGGGCCGTCGCCCAAGGGATGTTTCTGGTGCCACTTCATCTGGCAGGAATAAAAAACACGATCACCGACTCACTCAGCAGGGAGCTGCGCTCGTGCCACGAGTGGGAACTACGCCAGGATCAAGTGGATAGACTCTTCCGACGATGGGGCGAACCCCAAATCGATCTCTTCGCGACGGTGACGAATTCCAAGTGCCGGAGGTTCGCCAGCAGGTTCCTCCAGCCGAGGAGCATGGCCGATGCTTTCTCCTTCCCCTGGGACGGCCTATTTCTTTATGCGTTCCCTCCGCTGCCGTTGCTGCTCCGGCTCATCAACCAGCTCAAGAGGTCCCGGTGCAGGATGATCCTCGTCGCACCGGCGTGGCCGAGGCAGATCTGGTTCCCGGACCTTTTGGACTTGTCAACGTCCCCACCAGTCAAGCTGCCGACGGACGCAGACCTTCTCTCCAGAGAAGGAGGCGCCATTCTTCACCACGACCCGGAGTCGCTGAACTTGCAGGCCTGGCTCCTGCAGCACTAGAGTTTGGATGGTACGACATCCCGGCCGACTGCAGAGAGATTCTTGCAAAGGCCAGGGCGTCCTCAAGAGGTTCTCTGTCTGGTGCCGTGCACAGAAGATTAACCCTCTGCGGATTACGGCCCCTCAAGTACTGCCGTACCTACTGTCGCTGGCCAAAGCTGGACTGGCTCACGCCTCCATCAAAATACATCTGGCTGCAATCTCCCGATATACCAGAACGACGGGACGGGCGTCCTTGTGGTCTCATCACCTGGTGAAAGAATTCATGAAGGGACTATTCCGATCATTCCCGCCGGTGAAGGCTCCTGCCCCGGCGTGGGAGATTAATGTGGTGCTGACCAAGCTCATGGGGGCCCCATTCGAGCCTATGCATTCGGCGCCTTTGAAGTTCCTGTCATGGAAGACGGCTTTCCTCGTGGCCATCACCTCTGCACGACGAGTGGGAGAGATCCAGGCCCTATCTTGCAAGCCTCCATACTTGACTTTTCATGACACGAGGGTGGTGCTGAGGACACACCCATCCTTTATGCCCAAGGTGCCGTCGGACTTCCACCTCAACGAGCCCTTGGTGTTGCCAGTTTTCTTCCTGTCGCCGGCTGAGAGGACTTTGCACTCGCTGGATGTAGCTAGAGCGCTGAAGTTCTACGTGGACCGCACAAAGAGTTTTCGGAAGACGTCACAACTGTTTGTGAACTTTGGGACTGTGAATCAAGGGAAGGCTCTCTCGAAGACTTCCATTTCCAGATGGCTCTCCGGCTGCATCATGCACTGTCACCGGTTGGCAAACCGACAGCTGCCCGGCCGTCCGAGAGCCCATTCGACCAGAGCGATCGCTGCTACCACGGCCTTCCTGTCTGGTGTGCCCCTGCTGGACATCTGCAGGGCTGCGACGTGGAGGTCGACGCACACCTTCACAAGATTCTACTGCGTCAATCGGGACTCCAGGTAAGAGTCCAGGCTCGGCCAAGCAGTGCTGCGCAACCTGTTCGCCTAAGGTGAGCCTGGTGAGGAGGTAAGAGATGCTTAATGTTGAGTTGTTGTATTGCTTAATGTTGAGCCTGTTGCCACCTCCCGTGGTTGTGCATGTGTACTGCTATGTATTCTCTTATTCATGAGCATGTGAATCCATGCCAGACCCCATGCTGGAGAAGGAACAAGTTACTTACCTGTAACTGATGTTCTCCAGCATGGGTCTGGCATGGATTCACATGCGAACCCTCCCGCCTACCTCTCTGCGGCTCTTCACTTGGTCATACTGCCACTTTACGTGCTACCATATCTGAGGATGGCTGCCGGAGACGGAGCTTAGGGAGAGGGCAGTCATTGGCTGGGGGCAGTATGACCCAGAGACCAGTGATTGGTTACTACTAAGAAAGACAGATCAGAAACTAAACTGATACTGATTTTTTTTCGATACCGAGGATTCCTGGCCTGACGGGGAATATTCATGAGCATGTGAATCCATGCCAGACCCATGCTGGAGAACAACAGTTACAGGTAAGTAACTTGTTCCTTACCGGTGCTGCACCCGAGGGGCTACGCCCCAATACCAGCAATACGTCGAAGGGGGTGCCTAAATGCAGCTCTACTGACCCCTGGGTCGAGTGTGTCACACCTACCGGGCTGAGGAGCAGGGTAGGCCTCATGATCCACACGCAAGAAGCTTGGAGGAGGCTGGGCCCAGCGGGCTCAGCAACACGTCGCAGGCACTTTGCTTGACAAAATGGCTGCCGCGTCAGAAAGGGGCACCCGTCGGACGCCATTCGGTGAAGGAGTGTCCAGGTGGGACTGGCCTCAAACAGGTACGTGGCCTACAGTCTACCCTTCATTTGCGCAGGTCAACTTTCCTTTGCGTCCATATGGACAGGGTACACAGTGGCTCCAGTAGCCCCCTGCTGCCCCGTCGGTACCCCCTGCCACCTCTTTTACCAGTGAGGAGATGCTCTTGGAGAAGTTTCTCGGCCTCATGAGGGCTCCTCAGATGGGGGTTATCAAAGATGCAGTCAGGGAAGTCCTCCCGGCCATGCTACAGGCACCACAGACTCCTCCATCGGCCCCCATGCCCCGGTGCAGCCGCCGCCTCCTCCGGCTCCACATCCAACTCTGCAACCTCTGCCGCCTCCTCAGCCTCCAGCTGCAGTGCCTGTACCCCAGCCTCCGGCGCCATCTACTCCTCCTCCACAAAATCCTCCAGACTCACAGGATACAGACGACGAGGAGGAGGATCCGGACACACCATCCTCAGCCAGGGCCTTCCATGAACGTCTTGCTGGCCTGGTGGAGTACTTGGGCCTCCCCCAAACCGAGATCGACAGCCGGCAGAGGGGTTTATGGCTGAAGTCCTCACAAGACTCCCCTCTGCCAAACACAGGGATTCCACTGCAAACCGATGTAGTCTCCCTGGCCAAGAAGGGTTGGCTCAAGCCCCACTCGGTCCAGCCGGTCAACCGATGCATGGACGCCAGGTACATGTAGGTGGAGGGGATACACTCTTGCTCTCGACCCATCCTCAGCCACACTCCTCGGTGATTGCTGCGGCATCACTATACTCCAAGCCTCAGTCGTCCTCCGCCTCCTCTTCTGCAGCGCTGCTAGGCAAGGAGAAGATCTTGGAGGCGTACGGGAAGAAGATCTACTCCAACGCCTCCTTGCACCTGCATCAGGCCAACGCAGATGCCATGCTGGCTGCCGCCAACCAACGGTTATGGCGGGAAATTGCAGGCTTCCTCCTGGAACTCCCCACCCAGTGCCAATCGCGCTTTAAGGCGGGGCTAGCGGAAGCCAAGATCATGGCGCATGACATCATGGAATCCACAGTGGTTCATATCGATACCTCAGGCCGTGCAATCTGCATTGCCACAGACATGAGAACAGCCTGGCTCTGGGCATCGAAATTCAACCCGGATGTCCAGGAGAGCATTCTTCTACCGTTTGAGGGGGTGGGGGGAGGGGACCGCTTCCACTCCTCTACGGACGAAGAGCTGGACAAAACGTCTCACAAACGGCTAAGTCTTTATCCAATCTTGCAAAGACTTTGCCCAAATCATACACCCAATCTCAGCAGCGCTTGGAAAGGGCTCGACATATGGAGGGTTCTGCGGCTTCCAGGAACGCAGATCCAGGCATCCGAACCACTCGCCGTCTTAACCGGCGCAAACAACAAAAAGGGGGCAGGGAGGACTAAGGGCTTTTTCCAGTCTCCCTCCTCAGCATCATTCTCCGAGGGTAAGAAGGCATGACGCACATCTTCGGGTCCATGTGTCTCCGGTGGGGGGGGGGAAGGGCTTGCTCTCCATGCACAATTCTGGCACCAGAATTTTGCTGACCCCCGGATCCTCTCTATAGTATCCACGGGGTACTGCCTTCCTATCCCAGCCTCTCCTCCCTCCTCCCCTCCACTCCCACAGGTTGGGACAGCAACTCTTGTGGTGGAGATCCGGTCGCTCGGAGAGTGGAAGAAGTCCCAGCCTCCCAGCGAGGCTTTGGCTTCTACTCCAGGATTTTTGCCATTCTGAAGAAGAACCAGGCAGACCTGAGAGTGCTGGACCTTTCCTGCCTCAGCCTCTCCCTACCCCCTGCAAAAATTCAAGATGGTTACGCCAGCTTTTATAGCGGAGACCTTGGACAAGGGATACTGGATGTGCTCCCTGGACCTGAAGGACGCGTACCTAAACGTCCCGATTTGGCAGCTCCATCGTTCTTTCCTACGGTTCAGGATCATGGGCTACCATTTACAATATAAAGTCCTTCCATTTGGCCTCAACTCGGCCTCCAGTGTCTTTACCATTCTCATGAATGCTCTGGCTGCCCTCCTCCGAGCGCAGGGCCTCCACATCTACCCATACCTCGACGACTAGCTCATCAGGGCTACATCTCCGGAAGCGGTTCGCCACTCTTCCCAAGCCCTTATGAACACACTGCACGATCTGGGCTTCTCGCTCAACCTCAAGAAGTCACAGCTGCAGCCTACGCAGACACTGACATGACTGGGACTCATTTGGGACACGTGCTCCGAGAGGGGTTTCCTGTCGGAAGACAAAATCTCGGCCATCAAGAGGGCCACCGCCCACTTCCTCAGCAGAGAAGGGACCTCGGCATGGTGGTACCAACATCTCCTTGGTCTACTGGCAGTGGTCCGGTTAGCCGTGCCGCACACGAGACTCGGGATGAGAAGGATTCAGCTACACTTCGCGGCCTCATGCGGTCCACGGCATCTGGACTCTGCAGGAGCAGGAATACCACTTCAATTGGTTGGAACTGAACGCCACCTGGCTAGTGCTCAGAGCATTCCTACCACTTCTCAAGGGAAAGGTTGTCCTCATCCAGACAACTCGACCCGCATGTACTATGTCAAGCAGGGAGGCACCAAATCCCCTTCTTTGTGCAGACTGACGATCAGCATGTGGGAATGGGCCCTGGAAAATGACATTTGCCTCTCGGCAGTCCACCTCTCGGGGGATTCCAACCTGGAGGCGGACAGGCTCAGCAGGCTGGGAGCGGACAATTACCAGTGGCAGCTAAACAACCTCTGATCTTTTTGCCACCTGACACAACAAGAAGTGTCCCAGTTCGCATCCTGGCAGGGTCAGGGCCCTGGCTCTCTGGGCGATGCATTTCACCTCCAGTGGACCGGCATGAAGGCCTATGCCTTTCCGCCCACTCCCCTGATCCACAGGGTAATTTACAACATCAAGGAGTAATCTACTCCTCATCATTCTGAGTGCACCATCGTGGCCGGCCAGGACATGGTTTTATGGACTCCTCCGCCTCTCTGAGGTGCCCCCTATACACCTCCTGTCGGGCCCAGCACATCTTCGGGCACAGCAGAATCATCCACCTCGCGTCAGGGAAAGTAGTCCTCACAGCGTGGTACTTGAGCAGGTAACGCTTCGGCATCTTAGCCTCTCTCATGCCAATCCGGAGATCATACAGGGCGCCAGGAGCAAAGCCACCAGGGCCCATTACAAAAGCAATGGAACAGGTTCTGCCACTGGGCAGACTCCAAGGGAATTGACCCCTTGCCCTGCAGTTTTGAAGACGTGCACTCCTTTTTGGCGCACTTCGCTCATTCGGGCGTACAAATGGACACCTGCCATACATACCTTGCAGCCATTGGGGCTTACAGGAACTCTGAGGAAGGCATTTCTTTTCCTCCACCAACCTCATCGTCAAACATCTGGCTGGTCTGGCAAGGCTCTACCCGCCCGTCAAGAGACCGCACCCAGTGTGGGACCTTAACATAGTCTTGGGCTCCCTGGCGCACAAACCATTCGAGCCAATGGCGTCCGTAGATATTAGGCTGGTCACCATCAAGACGGCCTTACTAGTCGGTCTTACCTCGGCAAAGTCATTGAGATCCAGGCGCTGGTCTCCTCTGAGCCATATACCACCTTTCACAAGGACAAGGTATTTCTGCCCAAATTTCCATCTGCATTTCACCTGAACGAAGAAATAGTCCTACGTTCTTTCCCAAGGACGAAGCACAGAGTGCTGCACTGCCAGGATGTCAGGGGTGCCCTAAAATTCTCCTTGGACAAGACCAAGGGCTTCCGCAAGTCGGACGCCCCGTTTGTCACTTTCGGCGG
This sequence comes from Ambystoma mexicanum, assembly GCF_040938575.1. Taxonomy (NCBI): domain Eukaryota; kingdom Metazoa; phylum Chordata; class Amphibia; order Caudata; family Ambystomatidae; genus Ambystoma; species Ambystoma mexicanum. The sequence goes on from NC_090923.1 coordinate 653,416,474, forward strand.
CTTGAGGCCAGGCTATCAGGCCTCTAAGGCTTCCATATCCCGATGGATGGTCTCTGCCATCAAAGAAGCGTATGAGGGCCAGCACAAGCCGCTCCCGGCCAACATGCATGCCCACGCAGTCAGGGCCAAGGCAACGGCCATCGCATTCTAGCGCCATATCCCTTGGCAAGTCCTAAGCAGGGCTGCCACTTGGGCCTCTCCATCGGCTTTCTGCAAACATTACTGTTTGGATGCTGGCTCTAGATCTGATGCGGCTTTCGGACAGGCAGTTCTCAGGAACCCATTTGCTTAAGGAGGGTCTCCTCTCCACCCTGGGTCTACAATCGGTTGTAATTGCCCATACAGTATGGATGAAACGGGGTGAGAGTAATTATAAGTTACTCGCCGTAGTGACTAACGTACTCTTAGTCCATAGTCCCCTTTCCTCCATACGTCCCACCACCTCCCCCCCCAATAATACTGGTGTCATTAGGCATTGTTAAATCTACTGTCGATGCGTCAATGGGGACTGAGGTGTTGCGCCGGAGGGTGGAGTCAGGACAGCACATGCTCCCTGGGCCACGCCCCACACGCCTCTAAATTTAAAGGGGAATGTTTTTTCAGGTGAAAAGTTCAGTTTCCCTTCTCTTGGAAGGGACGCCCATACAGTATGGAGGAAAGGGGACTATGGACTAAGAGTACGTTAGTCACTATGGTGAGTAGCTTATCATTTCTTCCTGATCTGTGAGGACAGGAAACTTCTTATATGGACTTCTAGTGCCCAGGAAAGCAGAGGCTTTTCGCAGGGCCATGTGTGTTTGCTGCCGGGAAATGGGTTGGGACTGTCTGGTCCCAATCCAAAAACCTGTTTCAGTGTATCTGAATGGTATGCATGAGCCGTGGCACCAGTGGTCCCGATTGGACCACTGCTGGGGGAGGGGAGGGCAGGGTGGAGTGGAGTGGAGTGTCTGTGGGCCAGATCTATCCTTGATTGGCTATAAGGTTTCAACCTGGCTATTTGGAATGGGAGAAGGTGTCTTCTTATCCAAAGATATCCTGGAAGAAACCTGAAGGAGCCAAGTATCCTGTCCATCTGCAAGACATGTAAGGAGTGCCTGGACCTGTTGGAAGGAGGCCTGGCAACCAACTTCTGCTGCTGTCCTGGAAGAGCCCTGTCTTGTAGGTGATCTTCAGAAGTCCTTCAAAGGTGATTCAACCCTTTGAATGGAGGTAACATCCATTCTTTACGTGAGCTCGGAGTACTGTGAAGAAGAGCCCTCGGAAGTGCCCTTGGATCATCCAGTGGCTGCCCAGCTGCTGCAGACGTCACCATTCCTTTTTGAGGCCTGGAACTTTGGGGATCAACAGCTTGTACTTCTGGACTCCTTCCTGCCGAATTGCATGGTTCCAGCATCGAGGGAATCTGAGATAGGAGGCAGTCAGACATTGACAAGTGTCCCTTTGTCGCTGTGCATCAGTGGGTGTCCAAAATGGCTTCCCTGCATCCATTCCTGGGCTGAGAGGGGCCTTGCATCGAGTTCTTCTGCATTCTCCATCCTGAAGACCTTGCACCAGCATTTATCGCCGACTGGAGTAGTGCTCGAACCTGCAACCCCATGGCATCACGTACCATAACTCAAGGCGGGAAAAGTGACTTGGTCCCTCTTCAGAAGACCTGACAAGTCCTAAGAAGATTCAGAGTATAGGAGGCGAGTTATAACAGTACTTACCTGAACCCCTAACACCCTTTTTAAAAGTTTAATAACTTGTACAAACTTTTACAGTTTCTTTGCTCTTGCTTGCTTGCATAAGCATTCTGACAGTGGCGGACACTTTTATTAGCTAGGATAACCTGTCTTCTACCGCATTGGACTCAAGAAGCCATCCACTAACTTTTTCCCTTCCCGCAAAACTGTGGAACTTTGAACCTTTGGGCACAAGGACCTATACATCTTAGGGATGGTCTTATGAAGTTAGGGTTGTATCTCTGTGGACCTGTAGTGCTGCATACTAACACGTACTTCCTTTGCAGGTGTTTATGTATTTTGATTTACTCCAGTGATTTCATGTATATCTTTTATTTAGTGTTGTGTGAGAATATTACATGCTAGTAGTCATTTTGCGTAGTGTTCTATGGCCAGAGTGTTGGGGAGAATTCTCAGAAATATGCTAATTCCCTCCTACCTTAGAGACCCCCAGCTCTTCTTCTGGACTTTTGTCCTGGAGAGTGTGAGACTTTTATCCCCACTCTCTTGTATTTTTCTTCGAACACTGTTTCTTTTGGTTTTGGAGTCTGACAAACTCGTATGCATCATCTTTTTACATTGTGACACACAGCAACTTCAGTGCAGTGGCACAGGGAAGTCTTTTAGATTTCCCAAAGGTTTACATACCTTCTCTTGGTTACACCGCTGTTTCCAAGAGCAGTAAAGTGAATTTGACTTTACTTACTTTTAGTGACTTTGTAGACCCAGCACCCACTGTCTTCCATATAGTGCTGGAGGGGTTACTTAGTGTATCCGCTTTGTCTACTTTCTCATGTAACATTTTTATGGTACCCTTTCTACAATTAATGACAGGTGGCAGTGGTGTACTTTTCCTACCATTGGGTGTTTTTACTGCGGGCTGCAAGTGCAGCTGCAGTATAGCACCCACAGGTGACCTTTTTGTCAAAATGGCCGGTCTTCTTTTTTTGCCATTTCTTGTTGGAAAGGTCATTCTTGAGATTTACTCTGCGCGCCAAAACAGGTCTGGTCCCTTTGTTCGGTTTTGTCTTTTGCAGTGTTCACTGCTGAAGATCGAGGCTGGCTCCAGCGTGTGTGGCATGGCAGGAAGCGAGCGAGGTGCTGAAACTCCAGGTGCTTAGTCTCGTTGGTTACAGGAATGCACCCAAAGGTGATTGGCCGGCTGGCTGTCCTTCAAGGACAGACAGCCTGCTGTGTGAGTGACAGCTAGGCTGCAAATGAATGGGAGAAACTTGCATAAAAGGTGAGGCCTTTTAGACCGAAGGGAGTCGACCACTGGACGAAGGAATTCGAAGAAGAACTTAGGAGAACTTAGAAGAGACGCTTGCCGCAACTCCTGGACCGTTGGTTCGCCCGGTGAAGCCCTGTTGCAGTGCTGAAGCTCTGAATTTGCCTCGACTCGAGAAGCCCTGCAAAGGGTGACTTTTCCCCTTGGGTTGGGGGGGACCAATCGACCCCAAGACGAACACATCTAGAAATCCTATCGTTGGTGGCTGTACTTCCATTGCTGCTGCAGGAATCGAGTGGCAGGTAGAGGAACACCAGAATCGAGTGCATAGTCTTTGAGCCAGACCCGAGCTCCAGGAAGATCCTCCGGTCTTCCCCGAAGCAGGGCTGACGAAGCCTGAGCCACCTCAAGAGAGTGCTGGACCCCAGAAGCAAGGAAAGTCTACAAGGTGTCCAAGAACGGCGGTGGTGCTATTCGCGAGAAGCTGAAATCGCGAAGTGCTGCTGATCTGGAGTTGCCCATTGCTGCCGCCGACCTTCGAATCATAATGCAGACGTCCTCCTTGTCCCCACGACTGAGGCCCAAGAACAGGATTTTCCATACTACAACAGGAACAGAAGCCAGCTGGAACCAATTTCTTCAGACCTAAGGTGTTGTGAACTATGGGGCACTTACCTCTTGTTGTGCAGCTTGCTTGCTCTCAGTTGAGATTCCATTTGCTGCCTTTTGCAGAGTTGCTTGCAGCTTTGCCCTCCACGCCTCCCAGCTTGTGGCCCAACAAGTGATTTCATTTTCTACAAAACTCTTTAACATTGTGCAAGACTTAAGTGCCTCGGCTCCCCTAGACTTTGTTCAATTGACTGGCTGTCCTGGCTTCCTGAAGATAAGTACCCAGGAGTCTTCACAACAAAGTGCAGTGTCCAAAGGACACATCCCAATACTAGCACATGTGAGCGTCCCTAGACATGTATGTCGGGACCTAACGCACATGACAGGGTATGGGATTGAAAAGGAAGAAACCATTTTATCTCGAGGTAAAATACATTTACAACTATATTAATGCTCGGTTGCCCGAACAATACATTAAGGCCACAGAAGATGAAACCACAAACTTTTGCCAAAGATTCCAAGACTCCACAAACATTTCTGCAACACTTTCTAGTGGAAATGTACACATTGTTAATAAATGCAGTCAGTGTTGTCAGTACATGTTGCCAGTGCCGAAATGGCTTTTAAAAGATGGCAGGATGGCTTTAAAAGGAGTATACCACCATTGGTAGCTACTGAAATGGTGAATCTTGGCCCAGAGCTCACTGAACCCATGGGGGAATCTAGCAAAAATATCCAGGGGCAAGTACTAACTCCAGTCCCTTTAAGGGGTTTGTTAGTTTAAATGTTCCATAGGATAAATTGGAAAAAGTGCAAGGCACATCCACACTGATGGTGGTCAGTACAGTTCTGCCCCATAGTACAGCCCCAGGAAAGGCCACAAGAGACCACATAGGATTCCAGAGCTTGGGAGATGGACCCCAGAAGAAGGTGCAGGACAGGTGGAAACCTCCCCCATGCAAGTCTATCTTGGTTAGGACTCTCTTCACAGCAATCCCTACCACTGACCAGGGGAACACCCAGGAGTGAATATCGAGAATCACTATGTGTAGGACCCCCAAGCAGGAGCCCCAAGTAATTCTCTTTTCCACAGGTATGGTTTTCAGGATCTGGTTCTCCGACCTTGGCACCCTGAACCAATGATGATCGCAGTGACCAAGGAGATGAACATAATTTTTTTTTTTTCTAACGTCCACTTATGGTAGGACTTTATAAAACTATTTGCTTGGTATACAGAGCCTCAACTTCTACTTGTTGGGTAAGATTTTCATATCAATGATACATCTTCCTGACCTGTGTCAACCCCAGAGCTTTTTGCTGGACTGGTTGATTATTTTTCCCTATATCTCAATGAGTGGGAATCTTTTTCCACACTGTCTTTTAGTCTTTTTATGGGTGTCATTTTTAAGACTCTCCATAGTGTTTTGTAAAAGTTATCCTCTTTGACAACTTTATGGCAAAAAGGGCCTATTGGTGCTGGGTTGCCGTAGGGGCTCCCCTTTTAACTTTCTCTGGCTAAGCTTGTGAGAATTAGTTCCCAAGGGTAGAAAGGATCTTTGGATTCCTTTTACATTTTATAAGGAGGGACCAGCCCCCCCACCTTACATGGAGTACTGGGGAGATGCAGAGAATCCCCTTTCTTAGTTTAAATGTAACATTTATGTTACAAGGAAAAACTTATCTTTTAATGGCTGGTGCCAGCTAACCTTTTAATTAATTGAGTGCACCTTTACCGGGGGCTGTTTCCGCAGCCCCGGTAAAGGCACGCAATGAGTGCTCATTTTACCAAAATGGCCCATCTTTTTTTCACCATTTTAGCGTTTCCTGTACTTTCTTGTTCCTTCCCCTGACATCCAGGGCGGGAAATTCCTTTGTGATTTTTATCTTTGGCTGGATTCCAATGGACTCGCCTCACAGGCTCCAGAATGCCTGTGAAGGCAGGAAGCAAGGGGGTGGGGGGGGGGAGAGTCCAAAACTCTGCAGCCCTTTGTCTTCCAGTCTGACTGTAAGAATCTAGTTCAAACTAGAATGCTGGCTTTCCTGAAAGGATTGCCAACCCCCCTCCCCCCCAAGTTTGAATGACAGAGAGACTGCTGTGTAACCGGAGCCTGCTGTAGACCTTCCTTCCAATCGACCTGGGAATCCTGAAACGAACAACCCCGCCAACCTGAGAGACACTAGGCTCAGGATTTGCATTTTGAGCCATCCCATCCCGTGCTGCGACCTTGCGAGACTGCAATACCCTGGGACCTCGAGCCATTGTGCGGTGCACGGTCTTCTGAATTCTGAATCTCGCTGAAACTTCGTGGGCGTCCTGCTGGATCTCCAGAGACACGATTCAGGTTTGAAAAGTCCCCTCACCAGAGTGCTGGACCTTGCTAGAAGATGAGAATCCGACTGACGATATTCTGTTTTCTGTGCTCCTGAAAAGGCACCAAATCCGCAGAGCCGCATCCAGCCACAAGTAAAATCTTGTCTGGAACCTTCTTCGTTATCCCTGCTGCAAAGGTCCTTCCAAAATCCTGTCTTCTTGAAAAAGGAATCAATTGACTGGGTTTTTGGCTGCATATCCTGAAGTCTTCTTGCTGCAACTCTTCTCGGTTCTGAGGTACTGTTGGCTGGGGCATTTTACCTACCTTAAGCCTTTGTGATTTATGTATAGCTTTGGGGTGTTTTTTGTGATTGAGAGGCCACTCATCCAGTTCACCCAGGCCCACTGCAGAATCCTCCTAGGGTGTCTTCTTGGAAGTCCCTGGACCCTCAACTAACTTAAAAGTGAAATACTTACTTGTCTGAACAGTCTTCCTCTGGAACTCTTACTTTGCCTGCAACTGCTGTATCGCAGCCTGCCTACAGCTGGCACCTAGACCACTAGGATCCCTCTACTACCTCCGATTGAACTCTTGCTATAGAATGAGGGAAGGACTGGATAAGAAAAGGGTTTTGCCTTGAAAAGAATAACAAGAATGCAAAAGTTACTTGCTTATAAAAGAGGTTGGTTGGTTACTGTAACAGTGTTTAGTTATAAAAGTTACTACTTGGCTTAGAAATGTGTTGCCATTCTGAAAAGTTTATGCATCATCTTTCTTTCCTTGGTAACTATTTTGCCCTGCTTAAAAAAAAGTATTTGAGTGCTTGACATTACAGCAGAAGTTGAGATAACAGCATTGACAATATTGGGTACATTACATCTTGGTCATTGGTTCTGATCGTCCAGTAATTATAACATGTTATTTTGTGAACTGGGATCTTCATAGCGATGTATCGATGTTTCCGTGGGTAAGATGAGGGGGAGAAGGGGAGACCGCTGGTCAATTGGTGGGTGTTTGGCATCTTGTATATTCATCTGAGTTGATGACCGGTAGCTGCGCAAGGGGGGGGCCATATGTCTTTAGGTTTCACACCTCTAACCGAAAGTAGATGGAAGGTTATATTACTCACCTGTGATTTGGTTGTGCCTCTTCCCGAAAGTAATGCTGTTGGTTCCACTTCACTAGTCCTGTTAGGATAAATGTATTGGTGTCCACAACTGGGTCTTGCTTCCCTGGACTTGCTGTTTGCCTGTCCAGATTAAGTCTGCCATGGGTTTTACCTACCTAGAGTCAGTCACAATCGTAAAGAGTAACATTGGATTTTGCTGTCCCTGGTCTGTTGTGGACAGACACAATAAGTCTTTGGTTTACACTTGCCTTTAAGTTGCTGGTAACTCCTTTAAAAAGTGTAGAGGTTTTACTTACCTTGAGTTAGCTGTGTGCCATCCTAGAATAAGTTACAAGAGTTGCTTATCTCAATCTGTTTCCCTGATCTCAAAAAGCACCTGTAATAGTAAATTACACCCTTAGGTTTTACTCACCTAGTAGAACTATGTATTATCACAAATATAGTTCTAGGTTTTTACTGTTCTGGAAGAAGTGCCCCAACTATTCTGAAAAGTATATTGTCCTGTTGATCTAGCATGCGATTTCCTTGCTGAGCATCACAGTAAAATTGCTAGGGCCCACTACCCTTGTATTACTGTAAAGTAATCTGAAAGTTACTCATGGTTTTACTCCCCAAGAATAGGTGTGCCCTATACTGAATGTGTATACAAAGGTCTGACTTATCTAGAAATACTGTTGGGTGTTCTACATAAGGTGTGTGCTTTGACCTGTGTATTTAAAGCATAGTGTGTTTTATAATGTATGTGTGTTTTATAATGTATTTTTATGCTTTATGATAGTACTTACTCAGGAATCTCTTGGTCTGCTTGTATATAAATGAAACCTTTATTTTTACAATACTTAGGTCGGTGTTTCTATGGACCATATGTATAATATAATTTCTTTGTACTGATTCTTCAATTCTCTACCCCCCCTGAACTCAGGTGGCACAGCCTTATACTAAGAGTGGAGTCTTGTACTCTCAGGTGAATGGTTTTACTAAGCCCTTACTTGGACGTCAGAAAAACTGTCCTAACAGCTCTCAAAACTCCAAAATCTCAAAACCACATACTAGAACGTAGATGGTGCGCCGACCCATCGCCGTGAAACAGAATAGCTGACCCCATTCTTCATATGCAAGACCCAAAAAATCCTAGCCTTTTACTGGAAAAGAATCACCAATGCTTTGAACCCAGCAAGGGAACTCTACAAACTTATCTCTGAATTCAATGCTGCAGCGTGTGCTGCATCCACACCCTCTGCGACACCCTCTCAGACCACTTCCACAACGTAGTTATGGAAAGCAACCTCTCCATAGTCATTAAAATAGCATCACTGGTGCCCCCACCTGCTGTCTCGATCAGGACCACCTTCCATTCTCCTGCTCTTCTCCTCCTTCTTCCCACACTTCCTGACATTTCTAAAGCTACTAACAGCAGTGCGCCAGGATCCCCTGGAGACCCCTGCCCCGCTACCATACTAAAAGAAATCCTAACTTCCACCTCTGCCGGCAACATTGCAAGATCGATAGTCAACAAATCTCTAATTTCTGGTACTTTCCCATCAGAATTAAAGTCCCTGCTCAAAAAGCCCTCACTCAACCCCCTTTTCCTGACCAATTACGGGCCTATCTCGTACAACCGACTTGTAGCTAAACTAATAGTTTATTCAAAACTATGCCATTTCACAGAATCCAACAAGATCCTCAACCCCATGCAATCTGGCTTCAGACACTTGGGACAAACTGAATCATACCTAGTCTCTTTCTAGGATGATTTTACGAGATGCTCAGAAGGCTGTGCTGCTCTTATTTCGGCAGCCTTCAACACCATTGACCACCCCACCCTCACAGTTCGACTCCACTTACTTGGCATTTGGGATGCAGCTCTGAAGTGGACCTTCTCCTGCCTCTGCAATAGATCCCAAGTAATACACATGCCTCCTTTCTCCTCGACTCCCCGCCCAGTGGTCGATGGACTGCTGCAGGGAGCCCCTCTGTCCCCTCATATCTTTAACTTCTACCTTTGCCCCCTTCCCGCACTCATTCGATCTCCTGGCCTTTCTCGCTGCAACTATGCAGACAACACCGAAATCGTCTTCAAGATACCAAAAGGACCCCTCCTCCACCTCTCCAGATTTCGCATCATTGTTAGGGAGATTTATCTTTATTATGCTTCATCCCCTCTCCGAGTGAGACCTTAGCACTTTTTGCTGGGCATCTGACCTTTTTCTTTCAATCCTGAATGAGTGGAGCCTTTTTCCACACATTCATTTTTGTGGGCTCTGTCTTTTGGAACTCTATTCTTTGTGTCCCACCGGTACTATGGAGTCTATCTGCTCCATAGCTCTTAAAGGCATCTGTGTTTTTACAACTGCAGCACATGGCTTCTTATGGGCTTCCTCCTTTGAGATTCTTTTTCTGTATCCTCAAATAACTACAGTTCTTAAGTATACTTAGTATCTCTGCCTCCTAAAATGAGCCTGGCTGCTCTGTCTACGCTACCATGAACTCGGGTGGTACAGCCTTATACTAAGGGTGGAGTCTTGTACTGGTTTTCCTAAACCCTTTGTTGGATTTATGAAAAACTGTCCTAACAATCGTTTCTCTGAAATCTTACACTAAATTACTACCAACCACCACCAGAGGCATAGACAGGGTAGGGCCTGAGCGGGCAAGGCCCACCCAAAATCTGCAAATGCCCACTCAGTAGTGCTGTGTGGGCATTTACAGATGTTCATGTCACTGCGGCGGGCCCAACTATATTGGCTTCAGGCCCCCGTTGTTAGACAATCCTGGTTACGCCTCTGACCACCACCTGTCCAACCCATGAAAAATCAAGATCATGCTTTGTGAGAAGATGCACCCCATGGCTGCGCTCTCTAGGCCCACCTCAACGCAGTTAAAAACCTTGGTTACTTTAAGGATGTGGACTTGACTATATCACATTGCATCAACTCTGGCAAAAAGCTGCTACCTACACTTGTGTATTCTCTGCCACATCTTTCCCTACTGACCTTCCCACACAGTCTCTGCAGTCATTGCGATCATCCGTTCACGCTTAGACTATGCTAACTCCCTATAACTGGGGGACCCATCGTTACAACTAAGGAAACTCCAACGGGTTAACACCACTTCAAGGCTCCTCCTGGCCCTAAATAACACATTACACACGCCCGGTGTCCTTCACTGGCTTCTGTTCGTGCGACGGTCCACCTTCTGGGCAATGTGCGGTTGGATGGCCCCAGGAAAATGTAGTGCTGTGAAAATGTAGCCAGCAAAACGTTAAATGGAGTCCTTCCAATTAATGCAAAGTGTGAAAATGTTGGCAATAATGGTCACCAAAAAGCCATTTTCAAATGCACAAAATGACAAGGCTGTAACCGCAACAATGACCCAAACCTTTAAACCTACACAATCATCCTAACTCTGTTCCAAAACCTGCCCCTTAATCTAATTACTAACCTGAACCCTTACAGAACACTAACCCTAAAGCCTTTTATTTGCATGATACTTAATACAAAATCAATGGTAAATGAACAGTGAACCCAACTTCCAGCACGATACAAATGACCTAGGCCTTGCCTGCATCCTTGCTATCATTGTAACCTTATCCTTACCCTAACTTCAACTCTACCACTTACCCTAATGCTTACTTTGCTCGAACCACTAGGTTTAACACCTATCCTATGGCAACATCATCAGCCCGCCCCAACTTTCCTATCCCTTGCTTGAACACTCACCCAAACCATTACTCTAATAGACCTATCCCTACCATAACCCCTAGCCTTACACTTATGCTGATACTTAATCTATCCTAATGACTGACCAAACCCCAGCATCACCAGCCCTGCAGCATCCACCCTGACCCTAAATCTTACCCTCCTACCAACCAAAATCTTTGCTCTAACCCCAACCCTACCCCTAAACCAGGCAGTGTCATGCCCACAAAACCCTTCTTAACCCTAACAACACTACATTTTTGGCTACTCTCCAGCTGAACTTTTCTAACAACTTTTTGCTTGTCAACTTTTACGCTGCAGAGGCATTGTCGCCGCCTTTTTCAGACTCAATTTTTGCTGGCAACATTTTCACTTGAAACGCACTGTGCATCACCTACCAGGCTCTCCATAACATAGGACCAGAATATCTGCTGCATAAACTTGCACTCAACAGGCTGTTCAGAAACCTAAGATCAATCGCAGCACTTGTCCTCATTATTCCATTGGCAAAATCAACCAGAAAAGGGGGCTCCTCTTTCTCGTTCAAAGCACCCACCAGCTGGAACTCTATCCCATTTACCATCTAATGTGTAGATCACCTTGCCTTCAGGAAGGCCTGCAAAACCCGACTCTTCCCTTCAGCATCCTCACAGACTTAGTCCATCTCTTGTTGAACTATTACCTACCCCTGACAGGAATGCGTGTTCACCTGAGCAGTTGACCAGGTGGGATACAGCCTCCCTCAGAATGCATCTCAGCCAGGCCTAATAAGCTCCACAAGACCACAGCTAACTAGGTATCTGCCTCTTTGTTGGGGCACTCAATCACAGCAGAACATAGATGTATTCCTCCCAGCGGCTGCCCCACCCACCTCCACCATACATATGCAATAAACAATGTAATAAACAATGCTCACCCACCCAAACACTCATCACCTCCTCAAATAGAATACAACTGAGTCCCACAAAAAATGTGGTCCAGCTGATATAAACTCTTTTTGACTTTACTACTTCCCTGACAATCTGTCATGGCACCCATCCACACAAGTTATCTATGGGCTGCTACTAGGGAACTAGACACGCTGTACCTACCTTGGTGCTGGCCAACAAGGCACACATGAATTTTAGCTATCCTTCCTCACATTGGACTATGGTCTTCCGAAGGACGTTCATCCCACTGCGCTTCAACTTCATGCCAATGGCAGTAGGCACTATCCAAATGACAGAAGAGGCACAAAAACCAACCATTTCATGTTGGTGGCTCTAGAATTTCTGGGGTGGACTGCTAAAACACAAACAATGGTTTGCTTTTTGGGCATCTATATAACCGTGCACACACTTTCTTTTTCCGAAAGACTGCAAGTAAACATTCTATTAAGAAATATTCTTCTCAAGGGAATGTTTCCATTTTGCTTGTTTACTCTGTGACACCCAGCTTGTTTTTATTTATGGCACAGAGCATGCACGCCTTTTTCTTTAGCCTGGTCCTGGCTTGCATGTATTCCTAGGGTTGGCTAGGAGGTGTGGGTAAGGTGGTATTAGTAGGCATGGATCACAATTTAGAACTAGCCTTTGTTTTTAGTTTTGAAGTATTCAAAATGTGGTATGCTTTTTATTTCCAGTCTTAGGTTATTTCCAATGTTTCTGATCAACACAGTAATTGTATTCTTTCTTTAGGCTGAGACTGCAGCTAACCGGATCTGTAAAGTGTTGGCCGTGAACCAGGAAAATGAGCACCTGATGGAAGATTATGAGAAGCTTGCTAGTGATGTGAGTACTTTGGGGGTCTGTCCTCTGCCTTCCTGAAATCAATCTTAATTTTACAGTGGATTGGAGTACCCGTTCAATTTGTGAAGAGGATGATTAGAATAGATGACCACATTTTCTTTTAGTGAACATATAGGGGTCCCCAGCAGTTACAGAGTATGGATACAGAGAAACTCTGAACATCTTTGTTTCTGTGGTCAGAAATCTGGCTTTACGGGTTTAATTTTTATCAATTTTTTTTCCCTCAGTTAATAGTGAATCCAGGCAAAAATAAACCAGGAAAGAGTTCACATCAAAGCAGTCGGACTGTTCTGCAGTCCCATAATACTTTCCTGTCGGTAGGTTGTTTTTTCTGCTTGCTGACCTGAGGATCTGAAAACCCTTTCCTTTGCTTCACAGCACTAAGTCCTTTTTACAGCTTTCAAAGTATTTTTCTGTTTTCACTCTTCTTTGGCCAGTTTGGAGAACAATTTTTGTTTGTGCAGGTAAGGTGTATCTCTTCCTTTCCCAAAGACCCTGATTTGTACCTTATTGTTGCTTCAACCACTATGCCACTTTCGACCAACACTCCTCAGCAGTGAGGAAAATGTTGGAGGGCAACTGACTTATGCATTGGTTGCCTTCCTGTCAGTTGACATGTAGGTGAATGCTTGTCACAAACAAAATCATGTAAGAGATTTAACAGGCTTGTAGCGTTCCATGACTACGCCTGGGTACTAAGTTGTGGGGCCTCTGCATATGAATGAAGTTCAGTAAAGATACTTTAAAACTCTTCAGCTGAGTTTCTAGTTTGTGGCCTGGGTGACAGATTTTAGAACCCCCCCCCCCCCACCCTCTCCCAATTATCAACAGGGAGCTCTGAGAGGTCTGTCCAAACCCAAAAAAGTAAACAATGGAGAGCAGACGATGCTTTGTCTCAGAGTGGTATCAGGGGCCCTCAATGAGGCCCCACAACGTGGCACACAACAGAATATTCTCTTCTTGCAACTTTCCCTTAATACTTTCCTAGCAGTAATCACAAAACGGTTCCCCTAACATTTAATGAGTCCAACCCTAAAATGGCTAGGGACCTTGTGACCTAAAGTCATTTGCACATTTTATTTTCTTCAGGTAGGTTTTTTTAAGGGATTGGGATGATGCCAGTGGTTTTGGTCAAAAGGGTAAGTGAAATTCGGGTAAGCAAACAAACTAAATCCCAGCCACTAGGATAGGCCTATTGTTAGGGAGAATTGTGCTAAACTAAACTACTCTTGCCTGACTTTGGTCGGCAGAGGCCAAGTCCATTATCCCTTCCCTAGGTGTTAGGCAAAATTGTATGCAGTACCCTGTGGGAGACTGCACCAGCCTTGTCTTCTTGGCAATAGTTAACCCAACCTTTGGTATAAGCATGTACTACACAAGTTGGTAGAGTGACTGAGCAGCCAGGTTTATCTCAAGTGGGGTCAATGTGAGCTGTAGGGTTGTAACATAGAGATTCACAGTGACAAGTATCATAATAAACACTTACACTCAAGGTTTCTTGATTAAACAATTATTTATTAAACAGTCAGTTGTATAAGTCTTCTTTATTCTTGTTTATGTAAAACAAAAATATACTTCAAAATACAGTTTCTTTAAATCAGTAGATACCCATTTGGGATGGCACACACACACTTCCTACACCCTGAGGTGACTTAAATAACTAGGACACTGTGAACATTGATATATCATTGGCACATTTAGAGCAATACTGAGATTAGTGTCAAAAGGAAAAGATGAGGGAATAAAACAATGGTTAACGGATATTCTTTACTTTAGTTAATTTATAATGCGCAACCATAAACCTGTAGGTGTGAGGGCGCGGACAAGACCGGAACATGACATGTAACAAATAAGGTCAGGGAAAAGGAGAGAACAATGTATCACCAGGCAGAGAGGGACAGGAGAAGAAAGAGACTGGCTACTTATCGAAACAACCAGGTTTTAAGCTCTTTTTTTTTAAAACAAGCATAAGGACCAGTGGTTTCTCAATGCAGCTGGTAATGCATTCCACAAGGAGGGGGCTATGCCGAATAAGACCATCCCTGCACTTTTAGTCTTGCATCTAGGCAGAAATGAGGTTTTGGTTGCTTGATCTCAAGCTTCTTTTTGGTTTTTCCTTGAGATGATCTTGTAGGTAGGTTGGCATCGTACCCATTCGGCACTTAAATGTGATTACCAGGCACCTGAATGCGATACGTGCCTCCACTGGAAGCCAATGAAGTGCTCGGCGTGACTGTTATGTGGGCTCGCGCGGTAAGACCTGAAACCACTCTCTCAGCACCATTTTGAACAACTTGAAGCCTATTGATAGAAGCATTGCTGGCTCCTGCCAGGAGACTACAATAATAATCAATCTTTGCACCTACTATTGCTTGTGCAATTGCTTTCGCATTATCTTGAGAGATATAAGGTCTCAGGTGGGCTAGTAGTTTAATATAATTTGCTGAAGCAACGGTACAACCTACATACGGTTTCATATCCAATACCTGGTCGAGAACACTCCCAGGATTTTAACCTTGGGGAGAGTGATGATTTCTACATCCCCCCAACAGAAAGTGTTTATACTCTGGGTCCAAAAAGGACAGGGTGCCTACTATACCGACAAACCTAAGTTCTGTCTTGCCTCGATTGAGCACCAGATTGTTCTGCATCATCCAGCGCTCAATAATGGCAAATATTCCATTTAGTTCTATTTCGTCCTGGCAATGAGATCCTGAAAGCGGGATGACGCATTCCGTGTCATCCGCATAGTTGGAGAAAAGAACCCCTTCCAGTTCCAGATGCGCAAAGAAAGGAACCATAAAGATGTTATAAATACACGGTGAGGTGCAAGCACCCTGCGGTACTCCAAACACAGGGATGGGCGGAGCCATTGCGTCCTCTGCACTAACTCTACTAATTCTTAAGCAGGTAAGTACTTTTGAACCCCCAATGCAAAGTAAATTAACCCTTTCCCAGCTACACAAGTTATAGAATGTGTGACTTTTGTTGAGGGATAGTTAAAGCACCAAGTCAGAGGTGTAAAGTCTTTCAGGGAGCCAGGACAGCCAATGTCAATTGAGCAAAATCTAGGTGAGCTGAGGCTCTTCTTGAAGGTAAGTAAAAAGGCTTGCACAATGTTTTAGAAATCTTTGTAGAAAATGAAATCACTGTAGGGCCACAAGCTGGGAGGCTCGGGAGTGGCAAAGCTGCAAGCAATTCTGCAAAGCAACCAAGACAAGTCTTAACTGAGAGCTAGCAAGGCTACACTACAAGCGGTAAGTGCCCCTTAGTTTACACTACCTTAGTTCTGAAGAAATTGGTTCCAGCTGGCTTATGTTTTAGTTGTAGTAAAGCAGATCCTGGTGTTCCTGTGCCTGTCATGGGGACAAGAGGGAGGAAATCTGGGGATACCTGCACTATGGTTTGAAGGTCGGTGGCAGCAATGGGCAAACTTCAGATCAGCGGCACTTCGTGGTTTCAGCTTCTCGCTGTTAGGCAGAATTGCATGCAGTACCCTCCGGGACTACAGGTGTAAGCAAGACCGACCTTTGGTATGTTTGTACCACACAGTTTGTTGGTAGCGTGCTGAGCAGCCAGGCTTATCTCGAGCATGAATGTGAGCAGTACAAGTAGTTACACAAAGGACTTTCAATCACAGTGGTTCAAGTAGACACTTATACTCAAGGTTTCTTGGTAAAACTTAGTAATTTATTTACGCAATCATTTATAAAACATTTCACTAGAAAAAGACAACTTAATATTATAGACCAATACACTTCAGTACAAAACTCTTGCGTTTTTGAGACAGTTTGAGCTCCCTTGAAAAAGGAGCCAAATGGCACTTCCGTTACTTAGCAGTGAGCAAAAAGGACAAAAGGAAGTAGAATAGATTATATATACTTTCTAGGCAGTGCAAATAGTTTCAGTTCACCAGAATAGTTCAATTCAAGTCAATAGGCCAGGCCAAAGTCAATGGGCTAGTGTTCTGGATAGGAAAGAGCAGTTCTGATATCAAACAGTAAAGTCTTTGTAAAAGTTCTCACAAGTAGTTTAGGCAAAAAAGCATTTGTGGGGTCACAAACTGATTAGGCCATGGGAAAGTTTCACAAACTTTCTCCATGAGAGTGGGGTTTTCTCAATCGGGTTGGCACAGTACCTTTTTGGGAAGAAAACAAATGTTGCTGAAGTCGTGGTTCCTGGCAGTTCCTGAAGATCTCTGTTCCTGAGCCTCAGTTGTGGGGACAAGAGGGAGGACATCGGGGGGACTCCTGCACTGCACGGGATCATTGTAGAAAGCAAACAAAATGGAGTCACTTCAGTTCTAGTAGATTCAAGAACACAAACTGGTGTCCCTCTCCCTGGTTAAACCTAACCAGCCTTGAGAATGGTATCCAGGTATCTTATGAGTTGATTGGTCCCACCAACTCAAAGGAAGAAGCCGTCCTTGAAGGAGCTTTCCTGTCGAATGGAGTTTGGCAGTTCGGACCTGCAGTAGGGCTTTACCGGGCAAACCAACAGTACAGTGGTTGCAGCAGCTGTCCTCTTCCAGCTCGTTTTCAGTTCTTTCGTTCCAGTGGTTGACTCTGCCTTCCAGTCCTGGAGACTCCCCTTTTAAACCGTTTTCTCCCTTTCATTTCAGCCTAGCTGTCACTCAACCAGCAGGGTGGCTGTCCTTGCCAGACAGCCAGCCAATCACGCCAGAGTGCATTTGGGTCTCCTAGGAGACTAAGCACAGGGAGTTTCGGGCACCTCCCTCACTTCCTGCCCACCCCAGACACTCAGAGGCCAAGGGCGGTCTTCAGTCGTAAAGCCCGCGAAAGGCACACGAACAAAGGGACCAAACGGGGTTTGGCGCGCAGAGACAAACACTAAAAGGACCTTTGCAAAAAGAAATGGCAAAAAAGAAGACCTAGACCTGTTTAAACAAAGGGGCTTAAGGTGCCAACTTGAAAAACATGGCTCCCATGATTTTTAGCTACCGGTGTTCGCGGTCGGGAAAAATCATGGTAGTTCATTGTAAAACCACTGCCACCAGCCTTTTCAATAGGAAAGGGTAGCATTTGACTGCTACATTGGTGTTTAGACACAGGGGATACTATGTAACCCCTCCAGCACTCCATTGTAAGATGGTGTGTGCTGGGTCTATGAATTTGGAAAAGACTAGTAAAGTCATTTTCACTTTACATTCTCTGGGAAACAGTAGTTCATCCCAGAGATGGTATTTAAACCTTTGGGAAGTCTAAAAGACATACCTGTGTCACTGCACTGAGGGTGCTGTGTAACACACATGAAAAAATGATGCCTTATGGAGTTATCTAAAACTCCATAATCAAAGAACACAAAAGTTAAACACACATCAAAACACATGAGTGGGGAAAAAAGACTTGCACTCTTTCCAGGTAAAACAAATCAAGTCCTCAAAATCCAGCAAAGCTGCTGGGGGTCTCTAAGGTGAAGGGAATTAGCACATTTCTGAGATTTCTCCCTAACACTCACGAATGGCACCACTGCGGTTCCCAGATACCTTCTGCACTTTCCTTGCATCTGGGGTCCACCACTCTGTTGCTGTGGCTCAGGCTTGGTCAGTCCTGCTTCATGGTAGAATGGAGGATCTTCCTGGAGTTCGGGTCCAACTTAAAAATGATGCACTTGATCCTAGTGTTCCTTTGCCTATCAATCGGTTCCTGCAGTAGCAGTGGAAGTACAGCCACCCCGAGAGGATGATATGATAGTTTATTTGTATAGCGCCTATACACAATGTGTTTCAAAGCGCTTAAAGGCAAGGGAGAGAACTGGCAAAATACAAACGGTGATCATTCTTACAAGGCCTTGAACACTAAGAATGTGAAATATACTATCGTACTCAGCCTGATGACATTTCACATAGTGCAAGAGCAAAGACACAGATAAGGGAGGGAGGAGGTGGGTGGGAAAGGGAACAGACGGGCATGTAACGTACTAGGCCTGACGACATTTCATATAGTGTTGGAGAGGAAGGGGGAGGGAGAGAAACGAGAGGGGAGAAGGGAGGGGGGGGTGGTCGAAGCACAATGCAGCTATCCTACAGGGGACAATTCTGATAGAGTAAGTGCAAAGAGTAAAGAAGGGAAAGGGTGAGAGGAGAGAGGGAAAAGGAAGGGGAGTAGAGAACAGCGTGAGCAGTGAGCGTGGAGAGGCAAGTGGCAACACAATAGAAAACGTCAGCAATCCATCAGGTGAGTAAACAAATAGTAAGGAAAGGTACAGTTTATGAACACAGTTCAATGGAAAGTAAAATCACTTATTGTCACTCAGAAAATGTTCTGTTGTAGGAATAAAAAGCATTATTTGGCACCAGCAGTATCAATTCATTACTTTCATAGACTTACAATACTTTTCATAGGCCACAAGGCTTTAGCAACCCACCCCTAACTAGTTGTGATTTTTTCAGATTCTGTTTGGAGGGAACGCAGGTAAGGCACAGCAGCAGATAAGGCAAAGTTTTCCAGAGGATACTTTGCTTATTAGTCGGTAGAATGCTTTTTATGGTCAAGAAGTTATCAGGGACCTTGGAAAGCACTCCATATAGGCACACACGCACTGGGCCCATGTGAATGGTATGGGTGAACACCCAAACACCGGATTCAGCAATCTGTTGACACAGGAGCGACAAAATGGCTTGAGGTAAGTACTACCCCGAGCCAAACAGTACCTGAGGAGTGATGAACAAGATGCCGCTGGACGATGCAACAGCAGTGGACCTGGTCTCATGTACCTTGGTCATGGTGACGAAAGGAGGGACTCTGGAAGGAATGTCGCAGCAGCAGTCCGGAGAAAGGACTCTTGGCAAGGATTTCTTCGTACTCCCACGTCAGTCTGCAGATTTGGCGCCTTTTTACCCACTCCAAGGATGAATGGTTACCGCCCGTTCAATCCGCCTCAATTCTACGGTCCTGCACTCTGGTGAGGGGACTTTGAGCCTGGGGATCTTGTCTCTGGAGGTCCAACTGCAGGGCACCAAAGATCTGGGAAGATCTGTTCACTGGAAGACAATGCACTGCAATTGGGTCGGAGGTCCTCCGGTATTCGCTGTTTACAGCCCAGTAAGGTCACAGCACATCGGGGGATGGCTCGTTTTGCTGGTCGTCTTATGGCTAGTTGGTCCCACCAGCCAAAGTGAAGGAGTTCTCTTGGAAGCTACTCTGTTGTTTTAAAAAAACAGGGTCCGTACAGCAGTGGTCTCTTCACGGTTACAGGAAGGGGCTGGATGCGTCTCATCTTCGGATCTACTGTTCCAGTGGTTGACTTACCTTCTGACTCAGGAAAGTCAACTTTTATCAGGATTTCACTCACCCTCTGCAAACTCCCCCTGCAGTTTACAGAAGGGGGTGGGTGGCTGTCCAATTAAGACAGCCAACTCCCCAGTGGGACCTGGTTCCTTTTCAGGCACGACAGAAGACAAAGGATGGTAGTTTCGGGATCTTCCCATGCTTTCTGTCCACGCAGACCTACTGGAGCCTCGGTGGGCTACACAAATAGTGGAAAGAACAAGAATGAACAACCACGCAAGAAATTGCAAAAAAGAAAGGAGCCACCATGTTGGTACAAAGTTGACCCTCCTGTGCATAGCCGCAGCCGTCAATACAGCCTGCGGTGGAAAATAGCACAAAAGTCGGCAGAACATGTCCACTGTCACCAGCCCCAACTATAGGGTTGTTACTGTAACAGAATTGTTGGACGCTGAGAAAGGGGATACTAGGTAACCAGTTAAAATTCCATATAGGGTGGTGTGTGCTGATCTCTCAAAAGGAAAAGCAAAGAAGGATTCAAAAGTATCCGTGCAACACATTGAGAACAGTAGTTGTTAAGGAATATTGAAATATAAAAGGAGAGCCACAATGGCTCCCAGCAACACAGCACATGGGGTGCTGTGTGCTGCAAAAGTGAAACGCAGATGCCTTTCAAAAGGTATGGGGGAAAGCATGACCATCACATAAAGTACAACATACAAACCAGGGTTCCCATGATCAGAGCAGGAAAGAATGAATGAGGGGTTATAAGACTCGCCTCATTCAGGAGACCAAGAAAATGATCCAGAAGTCCAGCAAAAAGGGATGAGAGTCTAGCTAGGACAGGGGATTAAGCACACAACTGATAAATCTCCCAAACAGTTGCCACCCGACAGACTTCTCTCAGTTCACGACTCAATTTAGGGGACTTTCACAATCGGGATGGAGTCTCTGTAGGTCCAGAGAGATGCCCACAAGTTTGCAGCCGGAACCATGCTTCACGAGACTATGCAGTGAAGCAGTGCCAGATGTCTGTGTATTCGGATATTGCAGGCCTGGAAGGTTGCAGCTAGTCGTCGGATGGCTCAAACTGTAGCTGGTCTCAATACTAGTTAGGCCC
Organism: Ambystoma mexicanum; assembly: GCF_040938575.1. NCBI lineage: Eukaryota > Metazoa > Chordata > Amphibia > Caudata > Ambystomatidae > Ambystoma > Ambystoma mexicanum. The sequence continues at coordinate 653,437,331 of NC_090923.1, forward strand.
ACCAGTCCAAGGAAGGAAGTAGTCTGAATCTTCCCTGTCTCACAGAAGAAAGGGCTGGCACTACAGCAGTCACGAAGTCGGCTTTGGCGGTCGCTGCAGGTGGCTGCAGGCATCCTCCTTTCTACTTCACCAGAATGTATCTTCCAGTGGTCGATTCAGGCTTCTGCATCAAGACCCTAGCCTTATATACAGGAACCCTGCCAATCAGAAAGCATGCTACATTCAAACTTTGGGTGGAGGCTATCCCAAGGGGACAGCCAGGGACCCACTCGGAGCTGTATTCAAGCAGACTCACTGGAGGACAAAGGGACACATGGGGCACTAAGGGACCACAATCGGTAGCAAATCATCCACTGCCACTAGCAACTCGGATAGACTTGTCAATGTAACTAGAAAGTTATAGGAAAAAAGTGACAAAAGGGATAGTAAGTGTCCCCTCGGTACTCCACATAAGGTGGGGTGTGCTGATCTCACAAAAGAAAAGCTCAGGTAGTATAAACCTATTTCCCTATCCTGGTAACCTCAAGTTAGCACTGGAAAATAAAGAAGCAAAGGGGAAAGCTCAAGGGGCTTCCAGCAACACTTCACAGAATGTGCTGAGTGCTGCAGTAGAAAAGTACTGATGTCACAAAAAGATGGATGAAAGCAGACTCCCTCAAAGATGACCTTAAGGCCCTGATTCACAGAGTGTTTTCCCATGAGATTACGCCATTATGAAACGCTTCTGTGAATCGGGCCCAAAGGGAAAATAAAGGGAAAATAAAAAGAATGAATGATTGAGTGAGGAAAAAGGTTCCAACTCACTCAAAGTAAGACAAAAATCCAATAGTTCAGCAAAATGTGCTGGGGGACCCACCAAGTGTGGAGAATTACAGACACGATGAAAATTCTACCTAACAAAGCAGCAATAACATCTTAGCTAACAGGTGTAGTAGAGGAGCAGTCCCACTTAATGCCAGGAAGGGAATATAGGCAGACAATAAGGTACAATTTGTGGCCTTTTGAGTTTTAGAACCGAAGCCTTAAGTAAGTTTTTCTAAAGTCCACCTTTTAGGACTTTCCCTTGGGCAATGCAGTTCCAACCTAAGTCTGTACCACTCAATGTACGACTAGCAATAGCCGAGCAGCCAGGCTTTTCTTAGAAGGGAGCGAGGGCTGTAGGAATGTACAAAGAACTTGTTGCATACATCTGGTCCAGAGAAACGTGTGTGTGTGTGTGTGTGTGTGTGTTTGTGTGTGTGTGTGTGCACGCGCATATATTTATCTATCTGAGGCTTGTGGATCTGCTTAGAATCGCATGCTTTGCATAAGCCGACATCTAGTGGAAGGTACGAGTATTGCACATGGAAGTTTTTGAAGTTCGAAAAGGGACGTCGACAGGGAGTGACAGTAATACTATCCCTAGTGTGACGTACCCTATACCCATGATCCCTCACGCATCAAGTTACCTCTGATTATTTGTTTTCCGCCATCGTGGCAAGTTGATCTTAGTGGAGGCCATAGCTCTGCGCTAGATTTCAAATTCTTCCAAAATGTCTCTTGTCTGCATTCGATGCAATAATTAGACGGCTGATACCCAGAGCTTCTCGGCAGCTGATTCTGGCTTCCGGACCAGGCGTCTGCTCTGTCAACGGGCTTCGGCCTTCCAGTAGGGAGAGTGGGCTATACCCCTATGACCTTCGTCTTGCTGCCTCTGTCTGCCTTCCATTATGGAGTGCACTCCCTTTACGCTTTGCCCGAAGTGCAACAAGAAATTTCCACTGGTAGACAAACATAGTTTGTAACCACTGCCTTCCACGTGACCATCTCAAATCATGTTCTGCTGCGTGCAAGCTCTTTAGGCCGAAGACCCTAAAGGAGGGCAGAACCAAAAGGTGGGCAGCATACGCCATGTTGGCAGAGTCTGAGACCACCGCCAGGATCTTTGAGTCAGACCATGAAGGCCGAGGCAGTCGAGACTCCGATTTGGAGAACTGTCCTTCCCACATGCCTGTCCCCAGCCTCATTAGGCAGTCGCAGCATGCTGCTATGAGTGAGGGCTCTGGCGTACCCGCACACACCTCTTCCCACAAGCACACACCCCACCCCCTAGCCATCCCTCAACTCAGTCGACAGAAGATCGTACCATTGGTTGATGCCCACCATCACGCCGACTGCGCCCACTGTGGATCTGCCTAAGCGATTACCACATGGCAATCATACACCCACTCCGTCGAAAGGTGCCTATAAACACTGCTCGACGGCTGAGGCGGAGATGACGAAACAGCAGTCGAAAGAGCCCAAATAACACACTCAGAAAAACACCATAAGGAGAACTGTTCACAATAAAAACCGGCCTCTCAGACCACTGGAGAATATAAAAAAGAATCCTCCGCTCTAGCTTCTGCCCTCAACAAGAAGCATCCTAAGTAGCGCCCGAAAACACGCCCAGAGCATCTTCTCCCGCAGAAGCACCTCCTGCGCCAAAGGTCACCCCTGTGGCACCAACATCCATGCTGTCTGCTACACCCTGGAACCAGTCAGTTTGAGGACACCATGGGGAAAATCTCATTCTTCATGGACTTTATGAGCAAGCTGCCCACTCCTACGAAGCCTATTGAGCAGCCTCTTGTACCTCCTACAGTGCCATTGGCAACCTCTCTTCCTGCCCCAGCTCTGCCACTTGGCGAGCCCTCACAATGTTCTCTTATGGAGACATTCAGTTCACACAAGTCCACCAGGGCATCTGGGTAGATGATCAAGATGTCCCAGGTCAGGATGGTGGTACCACCTACTTGCAGGACCAGGACGACCCAGACCACCTCTTTGTCGACACTGTTGACCCTTCAGTGGTTGAGGGCGGTTACTTTTCTCCCATTGCAGATCAGCCTCTCTACAATGAGCTGCTGAAGATAGATGCTCGCCACTTAGGCATAAACACAGATGAATCCAGCCCTGCAGGGACTGACTTAGTGAGGATATTCTCAACTAAAAAAACATGTTGGCCAAACTATACCTCTTCTGGAGTACATTAGAGGGTCTCCATGGTCTCCACCTTCCCTTAGTAGGACGGTCAACCTATGGGTGGAAAAACCATTCAGGCCCTCTCCTTCAGATACCCTCTACATTAGGGGCCACGTTAAACCGGACTCTGATGGTGACCACTACACAGAATAGAGCTGGTGTCCCATTCTCAACCTCCGAGGCACCGCCTAACAAGGAACAGAAAAAATGGTATGTGCTGGAGAAAACGGATCACGACCTGCGCTGCGTATTTTCACAGGATAGCTAACATGACCACTTTGTGTGGGTGGGACCTGTGGTATGACCAGAGATGCTGAGTGCCTCTAGGCTGTCGACCAGGGGTTTTGGGGGGGGGGGGGGGTCATGGAGTTGTTTGGTATATCAAACCAGATATTTAAGTCCCGTAGTAGAGTGAGTGGGTGGAATGGTAGCTAGTGAGTAAGATTGTTGGCAAAATGTCTGATTTCCCGGTGACCTGTAGACTAGTAGGAAAGTGAAAGAGTGGGCAACAGGGAGTGTCTGACCAAGAGGGATTTGCAGTTAGCTGTGCATGGCTGGGTTTCAGTCACTGTGATGGGTATGTGGGGTTTGTGGAGGATGGCTATTCCGCCACCTTTGGTGGCTCTGTTGTGGGGGATGAGTGCACAGTCATGTTTCAGTAATGAAGATGAGATCAGGGTTGTCGGAGGGTAGATAGTAGGTCACAGATGTTGTTTCTGGCTATGCAGCGAGCATTGAATAGGAGGCAGGTGACTTGGTGAGCTGAGGTGGTTCCACTGGTGCAAGTGGCTGGATGGACAAGGTGGGTCTGGGTGGCTGGTGGGAGGGGTCGGTAGCAGTGGGAGGCTGAGTAGTGAGAGGTGCCGGAACAGTCAGAATGGTTAGGGAGTGTTTGAGGGGAGTGGGGGGGGGGGGGGGGAGTGTGGTCGGGTGGGAGCAGGAAGCGAGGGCGTTTGCATACAAAGGAGGTAGGTGAAAGGAGGGAGGGAGGGAGGGAAGGAGGGAGTGAGTGTGGGCAGTTGATGGTGCTGGTATGGTGCGTGGGTACCGGCTGCCTGATGGATGGGCTGCAAGTCTGGAGGGAAGTGGAGGTGTAGAGGTGGTAGGCGAGAGGTAGTGTGCGAAGAGGAATAATCTGGGAGTGGCTAGGAGGGAGTTCCTGACGGCCGGGTGATGGGTGGTTGGGAGCGAGGACTGATGCAGGAGAGGTGAAGCATAGACTCAAGAGTGCGGGCCAGTCATTTTTCCTGCGTTTAGTGTGTTTTTGCACAGGTGGTTTGTGAGATAGGGTAGGGGGGGGTCAAAGGGGAAAAGGGATGCAGCGATGGTTCTGGAGAGAGCAAGTTGTGCCATGCTGAGTGAAGGGAAGGGGGTGGTCTTGGGATAGAGGGTGAGTTGGTGAGTTGGTGCTGGGGGCGGGGGGTGGGCATAGCCGGTGGACATGGAAAGGGGTTTGGTGAGGGCCGATTGAGGGGGGGAGATGGTGTGAGTGGGTTGGGCCTGCTGAGAGGAGGCCGGGTATTGGTGGGGAAGTGGGAAAATAGTGAGGTTAGGCTGGTAGGAGGGAAATGGACATCTCTCTGAGCAATTAGTGTGGTCTGAAGGTAGGGTGGCTGTCTGCAGGGTTCTGGCTAAGGCGCGGAGGGGTGTGGGCGGTGGCGATGTCCTACGGGGTGAGGTTCTGCGGGGTGGACCAGAAGAAACAGTGGTGGCGAGGGGGTTGTTTATGAAGCGCCAGCGTGCGCCTCTAGCTTGGGAGTTGTATGTAGTGCAATGTGGGGTTCTGGATGATGTGGGCAGGGATGAAGGCAGCAGATCTGTGAGGGGCTGAGGAGTTGGGTGTGGTGTTTATGGGTGGAGGTGCAAATGTGGTTGCTTAGAGGTTGTGGGTGGTTCGAGCACAAGAGTGCTCCTTTCGCTTGGGATTTGGAGGTAGCGTGTGGAGGAGTGAAGGTGACAGTAGTTCTTGGCATATGACCAGGTGGAGGTGGTGTTCGAGGGCAGAGCATGAGCAGAGGCTCGTTTCGGTGGGGGATGGTTTGTGGTGGGCCAGTAGGCTCCGCTGGTCTGAGGAGGAGGCAGTGTGGTGAGAGTGTGAAGGATGTAGGTTGTCAAAGTGTAGGATGCTTCTGGGGCCGTGGGTAGAGAGGAGGAGAAGAAGGGAGGAATGGTGGTGTGTGGATGGGGTTTGAGAATGAGGGTGTTAGATTGGCGGTGGTGGTTTGGGCGCGGCGCTTATTTGCTTGCCAGTGTTTCTTTTGTTTGCTGATTGGGAAGTGAGTGTGGAAAAGCTGTGAGGGATTGCTGTTCTGAGTGACTGGTTGCTGGGCCAGAGTTGAGGGGGTGGAAAGGATGTCTTGGTTTTTGCTACGTGTTTGTCAGGTTGGAATTGTCAGTCGATCGTGTGGGGGAGCATTGTGGCAGGTGCGGGTGTTCAGGCTTGGGTGGGTTGCTGGAGATAGGGAACGCTGTGGACAGGGGTATTTCGGTGGAGCGAGTCACCCAAGTCCAGTAAATGCAGTGATAGCTAGATTTGAGACTGATATATGCAATGGTACCTAGATTTGAGACTCCTGAACCGAGGGAGGAAGCGCCCCGGGTGAGGGCACAACAGTGAGAGAAGCAACACCCAGACTTGAAATACCTGGACAGGGGAGAGAGCGTCCTAAATGGGGCACAGTAGCAAATGCAACAGCACCCAGATTTGGGGCACAGTAGTAAATGCAACACCTGGATTTGAGACACCTACAATGGGGGCACAATAGCAAATGCTGCAACACCCAGACTTTGGAGAGGGTGTCCAAAAGGGGGCACAGTAGCAAATGTGAAAACAATTGGATTTTAAACTAGATGGGTGGAGAAACTACTAAAGTGGTGGACAATAGTTAATGTAACCGCACTTGGATGTGAGACACCTAAAATGCGGGCACAGTAGTAAATGTAGCAACATCTAGATTTGAGAGACCTAAAATGGGGACACAGGAGTAAATGTACAGACACCTAGATTTGAGACACCTAAAATGGTGGCACAGTGGTAAATGTAACAACACATAGATTCTAGGGAACCTGGACAGAGGGAAAGGGTGTACAAAATGGGGACACAGTAGCAAATGTGAAAACTGGATTTTAAGCAACTGGATAGGTGGAGAAACGGCTAAAACTGTGAAAGTAGTTACTGTAACACCTAAGTGTGAGACACATAAAATGGTGGGCGGTAGTTAATTTAACACCTGGATGTGAGACACCTACAATTGGGGCATAGTAGTGAATTCAACACCTAGATTTGACACACTTAAAACGGGGCACACTATAACAATTAATATTGAGACACCTAAAATGGGGGCACACTGGTAAATGTCCTAACTCCTTCATTTTAGACGCCTGAAATGGGGGCACTATAGTAAATACGACATCTCCTAGATTTGAGACACCTAAAATGGGAGCACACTGGTAAATGCAACAACACCTAGATTTTTAGGCTATCGAAGATGCCTGGATCTAGTGAAGGGTTGTAGACCGTATAATAGATAAGGTAATTAGTCTGGTTGGACAGTCTAGATGGGGGACAGTAATTGCTGGTCTCCCTGTCCATTGCTGGTTGAGGGCTGCAGGCTTCACAGTCTAGCACGGGCAAACACGGTCTGGAGCCGCTTCTGCAGGAGCCGCCTTTTCCTCTGGGTCCTTTGCAGAGGCTGCCCTAGGGACTAGTGCCCAATCACAGGGTGGGGACAGGCGGGCTGGGAGGCGGGGGAAGATATGCTTGGAACCTAGGGAGGGCAGTGAACACGGGGGCCATGGTGCAGAAGCGCTTTAGTACAATAAAACAAAATTATTTTAAAGCAAATTAAAATGGATTTGCAGACCTCTGGGGAGCACAATTTACTGCAATGCCGTCAGAGAAGAGTGCCTCAGTGCAGGTGCACGCAGTGATTGCGATACCGGTTAGCTGTTTCCTGGTGGGCCTCAGTGCCCAATCACATTGCGGTGCACAGGCGGGCTGGGAGGCGGGGATATGTTTGTAGCCGAGTGAGAGCAGTGAACATGGGGGCAAAGGTGCAGTAGCGCTTTTAGTACAATAAAAACGAAATTATTTTAAAGCGATGACAAAAAATTGATTTGTAGTCGTGTGGGGAGCACAATTTACTGCTGTGGCACATCGGAGAAGATTATGCAATACGATACGGCTCAATCTGGCCCGGAGCCCTATTAAGTTCTGCAGAATCTGAAGTTGGTTAATCGAAGATAGAGGACCCTGCATATAGTGAGTTGCAGTAGTCTAGAACAGACCAATGTAGATATTAACATTTTGCAATGATTTTTATTTGGTAAAGACCAAATGTGCCCGAGTAACATCAAATAGTTCATATTCTTTAGTGTTAGATTTATTTGAGGTAACATGGATAAAGTACAATCAAGCTTCATGCCTAGAGATTTTACCTTAGTCCGTATCTGAATGGTATTGCCACCTTGCATAAATCTGGGTATGTTGATGGGGACTTTGAGTGCTGAAGAGGCAACTAACAATTTGTCTGGCATTAAGTCCCAACCATTTTTCAGCCATCCAAGTTTTATGCATTTGAAGATTGTTCGTACATGCAATTTTGACATTCCCCTCTTAGAAATACAAAGATAGAAAAGTAATCAGAAATGTAACATTGTAGCCAACCATTTCCATGTTCAAGATGTTGGGTAAGATTTTCATAGCAATGATGCATCTTCCTGACCTGTGTCAACCCCAAAACCTTTTCCTTTTACTGGTGAATTATTTTTCCTTACACCTCTGTGAGTGAGAACCTTTTCCCACACTCACAGAATATTTTACCCTTTTTAAGGGTGTCCTTTTTTAAGACACTGCAAAGTGTCTTTTAAATGTTAGCCTCTGACAACATTTTGGCAATAATACATCCCTATTGTTGCTGGGTTGACCTAGGGGCTCCCCCTTTAACTTTCGCTGGCTAACCTTGTGAGAACCAGTTCCCAAGGGTAGAAGTTATCTTTAGATCCCTTTTTACATTTTATTCGGTGAGACCAACCCCTCCCACCCTATGCGGAGTGCTGGGGAGATACTGAGTATCCCGGTTCTCATTTTAAATGTAACCTGTATGTTAAAGGACAAACGTACCTTTAATGGCTGGTGGCAGTGAACCTTTTTATTCAGTGCACCTTTACCGCGGGCTGTTTGCACCGACCTGATAAAGGCACCCATGGGTGCTCATTTTACCAAAAGGCCCAGTCTTGTTTTTTCGTCATTTTAGTATTCCTTGTCCTTTCTTGTTCCTTCCCCTAACATCCACGGTGGGTCTTCAGAATCTCGCTGAAACCTCGTGGAAATCCGGCTGGATCTCCAGAAGCACATTTTCATTCTGAAAAGTCCCCCCACCAGAGAGCTGGACCTTGCAAATGAAGAGAATCCGACCAGTGATATTCTGTCTTCTGTGCGCCTGAAAAAGGCGGCAAAACCACACAGCCACATCCAGCCGTGAGGAAAACCTTGCCTAGAGCCTTCCCTGTGATCCTTGCTGCAAATGCCCTTCCAGTGTCCTTTTTTCTGTGTTCTTGATGAAGGAATTCAACAACCAGGTTTTTGACTGCAGATCCTGAAGTCGTCCTGCTGCAGTATCATCTGTGCTGAGGTACTGTGCTGGCTTGGGTATTTACTTACCTTAAGTCTCTTGCGATTCCTGTGTAGTTGTGGGGTGTTTACTCTGATTGGGAGTCCTCTCATCCAGTGCACCCAGGCCCCTGCTGGAATCCTCCTAGGGTGTCTTCTGTGAAGTCCCTGGACCCTCAACTAACCCTAGAAAGTAAAGTACTTACTTGTTCGAACAGTCTTCCTTAGGAACTCTGACCTTTGCTTGCTTCTACTGCCATTGGACTCCCCCCCTCCCCCCCCTCCCAGGGCCTTTTTTTGTGTTTTCAGTATTTCACCATTCAAAGCCTTCTAACATTTTCTCCTTCATTAACCCCTTAAGTGCCAAGTCCTTGGCACTTAAGGGGTTAAAAACCTATCCTGACCTGCCTGTTGGACACTAGACCCTAGTGGACCATCCCCCACTACCCCCCCCGCCCCCAACCCCTTCTGCCACTGAGAACACTCATGCTGTAACTCAGAGTGAACAGTTACAAAGGTTATTACTTAACTTGGAAATGTTTTGCCATTCTGAAAAATATATGTAACATCTTTTTCCTTAGAAACTGGTTTGCCATTATAACAGAGTAAATGTAAAGTTATATTACTCACCTGTGATCTGTTTGGGCCTCTTCCCAAGATTAATGCTGTTGGTTTCACTTCACTATTCCTGTTAGGATAAATGTACGATTGTCCCTAACTGGGTCTTGCTTCCCTTGACTTGCTGTTGGCCTGTCCAGAATAAGTCTGTTGGGTTTTACCTACCTAGAATAACCTTGTGTCATTTATGAAGTGTAACACTGGGTTTTGCTTTCCCTGATCTGTTGTAGACCGACACAAAAACAGTCTTAGGTTTATACCTTCCTTTTAAGTTGCTTATAGCTCCTGTAAAAAGTGTATATAGGTTTTACTTGATTATAGATGTATTATCCTAAAATAAGTTAGTTATTGCTTCTCTTAGTCTATGAAATGAAAAGCAACTGTAATTGAACATTACAACCCAAGGTCCAACTCCCCTAAAATAACTTGCACTGAATCAAAGTTATAGGTTTATACCGTTCCTAGAATGTGTTTCACTAGATCAGAAAAGTATATTGTTCAGTTGATATTACTATGTGATTTCTTGCTGAGTGTCATGGTACAACTGATATGGTCTACTACCCTGGTATTACTGAAAGTAATCTAAGTTACTATTGGTTTGTACTTCCGTAGAACTCCAGTTAGATGTTCCAATTTAGGTGATATATGCTTTGGTATGTGTACCTTCAAGCATAGTGTTGTGTTTTTATAATTGTGGTTATGTATAATGTGGTAGTACTTCATTTCCCCCAAGATTTATCTGGGCCTATTTGTATTTAAATAAACCATTTATTTTTACAGTACATAGTGTTTCAGTGTTTCTTTGGACCATTGGTATTACAATTTCATTTGTACTGATTTTACAGCCCTCACTCCCTCCTAAGATAATACATGCTGCTCTGTCTACGCTACCATGAACTCAAGTGGTACAGCCTTATACTAAGAGTGGAGTCTTGTACTGCCTCAAATGAATGGTTTTACTAAGACATTAGTTGGACTTCAGAATAACTGTCCTAACTCGAGAACTAGGATTACATGCAAGTAACTGTTCCACCTGCTTTTATGGTGTGCATCTCCTGCCTTATGGAGTATATCTTCTGAGCACGACAACGTATGTCGAGCAATGTGTAGGACTCCAGGTTATCCTTTCCATAGTCTTCAAGCTTCTTATAACTCATCTACCAGAATAACCCCATTTGTTTCACATTGTTACACCACGTTTTCCACATTTACCAGCTCGTATTGACTGCATATAGACCTTTATTTCCCACATTAACATTTATGCTATCCCTACCTTATCCTTGCAAACATCTCAAAGTTCATCATTTGCGTAAACCAACTCTTTTATCGAAGTTCTTTCTATCTTTGCAGTTGTTGGAGTGGATCCGTTCTACGATACCCTGGCTAGAAAACCGTGTCCCAGAGAAGACCATGCAGGAGATGCAGCAGAAACTGGAGGATTTCAGGGATTACCGCCGTGTTCATAAACCACCTAAGGTGCAGGAGAAGTGCCAGTTAGAAATCAACTTCAACACCCTGCAGACTAAATTGAGGCTGAGCAACAGACCAGCCTTCATGCCATCGGAGGGGAAGATGGTTTCGGTAAGTGGATTTAGTGCGAGACAACCTTGATATGATCGAGAAATGAAACCACATGAGAACTGAGTTTTGAGAAATTACACAGGTTGTGGAACTTGCACTTTTTTAGACTACTTGTAAGGAGGCTGCTGCCCAGTTAGACCGTAATTTGTAGTAGCGTGTTGCTGCATACTAATAGCAAAGGTGTTGATGCAAGTCAGGGGTTTCAGTGCGGATGATTGTGGGCAGCTAGTCCGGATTTTACATAGCCATAGCTACATTCTAGAGTGCATGGATGGGGAGCCGTGCCTGAGGCATGTGTCCACAGATGTGGTGCGATTTATACATATCTTATAATCGGATGGAGTTTGTTAGGCAAGTATTGATGTAGTAACATTGTGAGACTTTACAACACTTGTCATCTTGTCATCTTGTTATTGGGTAATCCACCTTTTGGTATAGGCCTGTACTGCACAAGTTGGTAGTGTGACTGAGCAGCCAGACCTATCTCAAGAGGGGTAAATGTGAGCTGTAGCAATGAAATTCGCAAATACAAGTAGCCAAGTAACACTTATACTGAAGGTTTCAGTTATAAATAGTTTATTTAACATCTATTTTTAAATTAGAGTTCTTTGAAAAGGGCAATATATCTAACAATCAAATATACTTTAAAATATTTTTCCAGAAACAGCATAAGCTTAGTAGATACTCGTTAGCGATGGTTTTTACACACTTCCTACACCCAGAGGTGACTTCATTCACAAGGACCGTAATGGCATTTATATATCACTAGTACACTTTGCAGATTCTGAGGTTGCAGAAAGGAAAGGTTGAAGGAAGGAAAAAGGTGAAACAGGTTCTCAGGGCATGTGAGTATACTTAAATCTTCCAATGATGTCTAGACAAAACCTTTCCCAGCAGTAACAGTCTAAACACAAGTTATCACCTCTGAGGGACGGAAAATATCAGTCAATGGTCTAGAATAGTCTGCAGGGAGCCAGGACAGCCAAAGTCAATTGGAGCACAGTCTATGGAGCTGAGGCACTTCGTAGTTAATAAGTCTTGCACAAAGTTAGAGAGGTTTGTAAAACATCACTGTAGGCTCACAGACTGTTAAACTTGTGGAGAGCAGAGCTGAAAGCAACTCTAACAAAAGTAGCTACTGCAAGTCTAAACTGAGGAGAGCAAAGCTAAAGACACTGAGGTAAGCACCCCAATTCTGAACAGTACCTCTGGTTTGAAGAAGTGGTCCAGCTGCATTCTGTCCTGTTGCAAAGATGCAAATCCTGGGTTCCCGAGCCTCAGTCGTGGGGACAAGAGGGAGGACGTCTGGAGGACTCCTGCGGCAGCAATTGGGTGGTCTCCGACTTTTCGGATCAGTGGCACTTTGCGGTTTCAGCGCACAGTAAACTGCACCACCGCAGATCTTGGGTATCAGTTGGGCTTCCTTCACTCCTTGAGTCCTGCCCTCTGTGAGCGGACTCGAGCTCTGGTCATCCTGCTTCTGGCGGTTCCTTGGGAGTCTCCTGGAGCTTGTGGCCGGATTGCAGACATTGCACTTGACTAACGATTTCACGAGCCTTGGCACTTGGTTCCTGCAGCAAAGAAGTACAGCCAGTCAGAGAAGATGTGGTCCAGTCGAGTTTGTCTCTGGGTACTCTTACGTCCCGTCCCCTTTCCTCCATACTGTATGGGCGTCCCTTCCAAGGTACGGGAGACAGAACCTTTTTCACCCGGAAAAAAAACCTTCCCCATTAAATTTAGGGGCATGCAGGGGTGCGGCCCAGGGAGCATGTGCTGCTCTGACTCCGCCCTCCGGCGCCACACCTCAGTCCCCTTTTCTGCACCTACGGGAACGGGCCGAATTCACCAGCGCTCCTGGGTGTGGCATTGGCCATGTAATTCCACGCGGGGATTTTTCTTTTGTCTTTTCTGTCTTTTCTATCATTCAGGTACTCTGTCCTCGGGTGTCACGCTCCTCCCCGGCGCAAGTAGAGTTCTACAGGGTTCAGCAGGTGTCCATCCTGCAACAGGCTCTTCCCAACTTCAGACCCCTACGTTGCCTTGGCCCAGACTGTGGTACGGTTGGCAATCATGTTTGGCGTGTGACTCGCTGTCCATGAAGGCGCTGAAGAACACACTAGCCAGGTGGAGGGAGCTCTTCCAGAAGTCGCCTCCACAGGATCTCAAGAACTTTGTGAAGCATCAAACCAGGCCCAAGGTAGGGCCAATATTTTCAGGTGCACCCCGCAACGGAGACTCCTTCCCCGGGACTCACCCGCCCGGGACAGACCAGCCAGGTCCTTCTACCGGCACGTGCACTGACGCTGCTTCAGCTGCCGGCCTTCAGGTCGAGAGATCCTCAGATCTTCCCCGGCGCAGTGTTGAGGGACCAGAAGGTTCTTTTACCGGGTCTACACCCAATGGGCTCTGCCCTTTTACTGGCACCATGGCCGAGGGGCTACGCTCTATTACCGGCAACACGTCCGAGGGGCTACGCCCTATTACCAGCAACACGTCCGAGGAGCTACGCCCTATTACCGGCAACACGTCTGAGGGAGCTCTACTGACTTCCTGGGTTGAGGGTGTCACACCTGCTGGGCCGAGGCCCATGGAGCATGGTAGGCCTCGTGATCCACACGCAAGTGTCTTGGATGAGGCCCGGCCCAGCGGGCCGAGCACCACGTCACAGGCACGTGGCAGGCAGCTCGACAAAATGGCCGCTGCGCCAGAAAGGGGCACCCGTCGGACGCCATTCTAGGAATTCGGAGAAGAACGAGTGTCAAGGTGGGACTGGCCTCAACCAGGTACGTGGCCTACAGTCTACCCCTCAGTTGCGCAGGGCAGCTGTACGTGGCGTCCATATGGACGGGGGACGCAGCGGCTCCAGCAGCTCCCTGCTACCCCATCGGCACCCCCTGCCATCTCTTTGGCCAGTAATGAGCTGCTCTTTGAGAAGTTCCTCGGCCTCATAAAGTCACCTCAGATGGCGGCTATCTTCAAGGATGCCATCAGGGAAGTCATTCCCGCCATGCTAGCGACACCACAGACACCTCCATCGGCCCCCCAGGCCACAGTGCAGCCGCCTCCTCCGGCTCCGGACCCAGCTCAGCAACCTCTGCTGCCTCCTCAGCCTCCGGCTGCAGTCTGTACCCCAGCCTGCAGCGCAAACTACTTCTCCTAAAGCACAAGATTCTCCAGATATGCAGGATACTGATGAGGAGGATCCAGACACGCCATCCTCAGCCAGGGCCTTCCACAAACGTATTGCTGGTTTGGCGGAGTACCTGGGCCTGCCCCCAACCCGAGGTCGAGCAGCTGGCAGAGGGGGTTCTGGCTGAAGTCCTCACGCGACGCCCCTCTGCCAAATCGGGAATTCCTATGCAGACTGATGTAGTATCCCTGGCCAAGAAGGGCTGGCTCAAACCCCACTCGGCCCAGCCGATGTCTGGATGCCAAGTACAGGCAGGTGGAGGGGGATACACTCTTGCTTTCGGCCCATTCTCGGCCACACTTCGGCGATTGATGCGGCATCACTATACTGCAAGCCCCAGTCGTCCTCTTCCTCTGCGGCGCTGCTAGGCAAGGAGAAGATTTTGGAGGCATATGGCAAGAAACTCTATTCCAACGCCTCTTTACATCTACGTCAAGCCAACGCTGATGCCATGTTGGCTGCCGCCAACCAAAGATTATGGCGGGAAATTGTATAATTACTTCCGGAACTCCCTTCCCAGAGCGAATCACGCTTAAGGCGGGGCTAGCTGAGGCCAAGCTGGTGGTGCATGACCTCATGGAATCCACAGTGGCTCATATCGATACCTCAGGCCGTGCCATCTGTATTGCCATGGACATGAGACGGATGGCCTGGCTCCGGGCAACAAAATTCAACCCGGATGTCCAGGAGGGCATTCTAGATCTACCGTTCGAAGGGGGGACCTCTTCCACTCCTCTATGGATGAGGAGCTGGACAAAAAGAAAAACGGCTCACAAAATGCAAACTCTTTATCCATTCTTACCACGCCCAAATCGTACCAATCTCAGCAGCGCTCGGAAAAGGTTCGTACATATGGAGGGTTCCGTGGCTTCCAAGAATGCAGATCCAGGCAGCTGGACCGCTCGTCTCGGAGCCGACGCAAACAAAAAAAAGGGGGGGGTGGGCTTTTGCCAGTCCCCCCTCCTCAGCATCAGCCTCCGAGGGAAAGAAAGCATGACACGCCCCTTCGGCTCCACGTGTCTCCGGTGGAGGACAGACTTGCTCTCCATGCACATTTCTGGCACCAGAAGTTCACGGACCACTGGATTCTCTTCATAGTATCCACGGGGTACCGCTTTCCTATCCTAGCCTCTCCTCCCTCCTCCCCTCCCCCAGGTTGAGACAGCAACTCTTTTGGTGGAGATCCAGTCGCTCGTAGGGAGCCAGGCAGTGGAGGAAGTCCCAGCCTCCCAGCATGGCTTTGGCGCTTACTCCAGGATTTTCGCCATTCAGAAGAACAACCAGGCGGGTCTGAGTTGTGCTGGACCTTTCCACCCTCAACCTCTCCCTACCCCTGCAAAAATTCAAGATGGTTACGCCAGCTTTTATATCAGAGACATTGGACAAGGGAGACTGGATGTGCTCCCTGGACCTGAAGGGCGCGTACCTGCACATCCCGATTTGGCAGCCCCATCGTTCTCTCCTTCGGTTCAGGATCCTGGGCTTCCAATTTCAATACAAGGTTCTTCCTTTTTGTCCTCAACTCAGCCCCCAGGCTCTTTACCAGACTCCTGAATGCTGTGGCGGCCCTCCTCCTAGCGCAGGGCCTCCACATCTACCCATACCTTGATGACTTGCTCGTCAGGGGTACATCTCCTGAAGCGGTTCACCACTTTTCCCATGCCCTTATGAACACACTGCACGATCTGGGCTTCTCGCTCAATCTCAAGAAGTCACAGCTGCAGCTTACGCAGACTGACATTCCTGGGCCTCATCTGGGACACGTGCTCCGAGAAGGTCTTCCCGTCGGAGGACAAAATCTGGGCAATCAAGAGGGCCACCTACCACATTCTCAGCAGAGGGGTGACCTCTGCATGGTGGTACCAACATCTCCTGGGTCTACTTTAGCCGTGCCGCAAACAAGACTAGAGATGAGGATTCAGCTGCACTTTGCAGCCTCATGGAATCATGAGCGGGCTCGCAATCTGAGACGATAAACGTCCCTCCATCTCTCCACCCGGACCTAACATGGTGGTCCAGGGACTGCAACCGACGGACAGGGCAAGCCCTTTTGGCCGCCCTCTCCGCAGGCCACTATCAACGCACTCCTTGCTCGAGGGCTGGTGGTTCACGTTGGACAATCTCTCGGTCCACGACACCTGGACTCGACAGGAATACCACATCAATTGGTTGGAGCTGAACACCATCTGGCTAGCGCTCAGAGCATTCCTACCACTTCTCAGGGCCAAGGTTGTCCTCATCCAGACAGGCAACTCGACAAGCATGTACTAGGTCAACAAGCAGGGGGGCACCACATCCTCTCCTCTGTGCAGACTGGTGATCAACATGTGGGAGTGGGCCCTGGATAAAGAAATCTACCTCACGGCAGTCCACCTCCCGGTGGAATCTAACCTGGAAGTGGACAAGCTCAGCAGGCTGGGAGCGGACAATTACGAGTGGCAGCTGAACGACCTGGTTATTCAGGAGATCTTCAACAGGTGGGGTCACCCCCACGTGGATCTCTTTGCCACCTGGCACAACAAGAATTGTCCCCAGTTTGCATCCTGGCAAGGCCAGGGTCCCGGCTCTCTGGGCGACGCATTTCACCTCCAGTGGACCGGCATGAAATCCTACGCCTTTCCGCCCACCCCCTGATCCAGAGGGTAATTACAAAATCAAGGAGTCTCGCCGACTCCTCATCATTCTGATGGCTCCATGGCCGGGCCGGCCAGGCCATGGTTTTCGGAGCTACTCAGCCTCTCGGAGGTGCCCCGATTCACCTTCCGACAGGCCCAGCGCATCTTCTGGCACAGCAGGGGGGTAGTCATCCACCCTGCGCCAGGGAAGCTAGCCCTCACAGCATGGTACCTGAACAGGTAACGCTTCGGCAGGGTCTGATTTGGCGCCTCTGCCTTTCGGCCCGAAATAGTCCCTGTGGAGTGGGGGCCGGTTTCTGGCCATGCCTGGGCCGGTTTTGAACAAAAACATAGAAGAAAATATTAATCTTTTCACTTTTTTTTTTTTTCAAAAAGCCTTTCATCCTTCTCGATTAAATGAGTACCAACACAGGTTGGGTGATATTGTATGTATATTTGTTCCATAAAAGAGCCTAAGCGTAAGTGCTATACAATAACATATCATTTGGCCTTGGACGTCTGCTTGGATTCAAAGTAATTTAGTGTACTTGGGGGACAGTGCTATTTGATGACACTTCCTGTTTTGTTAAGGGGTGAAAGGTCATGTTTCATTGCTTCCCGGGATGTCACTTTGGGGTGGGGGTCAAATGACATCACTTTGGTCAAGAGTCGTTAGGCAAAAGGTGGCCCACTTTTTTGAGTCGATGGCCACTTTTTTTTGGGTGACCGGGCCTATTTCTTGTCCCAGTCCGACCCTGCGCTTGACCTGTGTGGAACCTTAACATAGTCTTGGGCGCCCTGGCGCACAAACCATTCGAGCCCATGGCGTTCGTGGACATCAGGCTGGTCACCATTGACGGCCTTACTAGTCGGTCTTAACTCGGTTTGCAGAGTCAGTGAGATCCAGGCGCTGGTCGCCTCCAAACCATATACCATCTTTCACAAGGTAGTCATGGGGACTCACCTGACATCTTTGACCAAGGTTCCATCTGCGTTCCACTTGAAAGAGGAAATAGTCCTTCCTACATGCTTTCCTGATCCCAAGGACGAAGCACAGTGGGTGCTGCACTGCCTGGATGTCAGACGTGCCCTAAAATTCTACTTGGACAGGACCAAGGGCTTCTGCAAGTCGGGCACCCTATTTGTCACTTTCGGAGGCTTGAGGCCAGGCCATCAGGCCTCTAAGGCTTCCATATACCGCTGGATGTCTCTGCCATCAAGGAAGCGTGCGAGGGTCAGCACAAGCCACTTCCGGCCAACATGCATGCCCACGCAGTCTGGGCCAAGGCAACGGCCATCGCATTCCTGCGACTGTCCCTTGGCAAGTCCTAAGCAGGGCGGCCACTTTGGCCTCTCCCTCGGCTTTCTGTAAACATGACTGTTTGGATGCCGGCTCTAGATCTGATGCGCCAACGGACAGGCAGTCACACCAACCTCCCCCCCCTAATAATACTGGTGTCATTAGGCAATGTTAAATCTATTGTCGATGCGTCTATGGGGACTGAGGTGTGGTGCCGGAGGGCGGAGTCAGGGCAGCGCATGCTCCCTGGGCCGCACCCGTGCGCGCCTTTAAATTTAAAAAGGAAGGTTTTGTTCTGGTGAAAAAGGTTGTCTCCCGTCCCTTGGAAGGGATACCCATAAAGTATGGAGGAAAGGGGACTATGGACTAAGAGTAAGTTAGTCACTACAGTGAGTAACTTATAATTTAGTTGGTCCCACTAAACCAAGGGAAGAAGTCATCCCTTACAGAGCTTCTCTTGTCGATCAGAAAAAGGAGTTTCAGCACAGCAGCAGGGCCTCACTGGGCAATTTAAAGGTGCAGGAGGATGCATCAAGCTTCGTTCAGCTTCTTCGTCGGGTGTTCTTCCCAGTTGTCTACTCTGCCTCTAGTCACAAAACCCTCGCCTTTTAAGCAGGTTTCTCCCATTCATGCTCAGCCTAGGCTGTCGCTCCAACAGCGGGGTGTCTGTCTTGTAAGGACAGCCAGTAAATCAGGACTGTTTGCATTCAGGCACTTCTAGAGACAAAGGACGGAGTTTCGGGAGCCTTACTCACTTCCTACCCTTCCAGACACACTGGAGTCAGAGGCCGCTTTCAGGATGAAGCCCGCCAAAGGCAAAACGAACAAAGGGCTCAAACCTGGCTTGGCGTGCCGAGTAAAACCCAAGAGAGACCTCACAAACAGAAAATGGTGAAAAAAATAGACGGGGGGCCATTTTGACAAAATGGTCACCCATGGGTGCTATACTGCAGCTGAGGATTGAGCCTATGGTCAAAAAGCGCAATGGTAGGACAATTAAACCACTGCCACCAGCCATTTAAAGTAGTGAGGGTAACATAAAAAAATGTATGAGTAGGTAGTATAAGGGGCTACTAAGTAACCCCCCATCACTCTACATAAGTTGGTGTGTGCTGGATCTACAAAGAGAAAAGTTAAGTAAAGTCAATTTCACTTTACTATTCTTGGGAACAGTAGTTCACACAAGAACATATTTAAACCTTATGAGAAATCGAAAGGATTTCTGTGACACTGCACTAAACGTGCTGTCATCACACAAAGTAGGTGCCTATGGAGTTTCAGACTCCAAAAACAAAGGAAGCGCATAATCCAAATCAGGTCCCACTCTAGTGTTAAAATTAAAGTCCAGCAAAAGAGCGGCGGGTCTCTAAGGTTGAAGGAGAATTAGCACAGAAATGAGAATTCTCCCCAACAGAGAACCACCTAGATTTTAGAACATTTAAGTCTATCATATCCGTATGTAATTAATAGATGAATTCCATCCTAACTTTTTTTTGTGCAATCCCTACTCTGGCACTATCTTGTACCCTACAAAACTGCAAATATCGGTAGATAGATGCAATACCCTCCAGTCATTAATAGTAAAATTCATGCGTAGGGACGCAACATAATCCCTTGCAAAGAACAGCCCTACCTTCTTAAAGGGTATGAGTTCTAGACAAGACAGCATGTGTAGAAATTCATTTATTTTATTCATTAATCAGTCATAAAAAACATTTACAGAAAATCGCATAAAACATTAATACCACATCTATAAAGATTTTTTCAAATATAAACCAATCAATAATTTAAAAAACATATATCACACCAAAAAAGAGCTCACATCTTGTACATCATTTCTCACATACTCTTTCATCCCCATTCATACAAAACACCACTCGCACTTGTGCAAAGGTCGCAGTTTTGATATTTCTGTTTATAATCAGAACGCCCCATATAGTTGGGTTTGTACCTTGTTCACTCAAAAGAGTTCTATTTGGCAATGTTATTGAAAACCAAAGACAGGCTAAATGTTACAAGGTGGTTGCTCTTGAACATGTGTCGAACTACCACATTTTTTCTGTGTGAACCCAAGTTAGAGCCAACTCTGGGAAGAGTGGGCTCTATGGTAATGTCGACTCGGTTTCTGGCACCAAGAACGGCCTAAACAAATTCTGTTTAGTGCACCTCATCAGGACATAAACAGTACAAAAACAAACAATTCTTCTTATGAGAAATCAAGTTGGTGTGAATTAAACATTGTCCATTGTTCAGTGTATAATTTCTTCCACTTTTCAGGATATCAAATTGCTGTAAAGGATGTTTCCAGGAGAGCCACTTGTATCAAAAAAAGGAGAAAAGAAAGGGGAAGGGAGAGAGGGAAAAGAGTGTTTACAATCTTTCTCTACCATATCCTCCATGTTTTTTTTTTAACATCTATCCTGGCTCCTATGAACCTCGCATACTGTTTTATCATATCCATGCCCCCAAGATACTATAGGCATGGTTTGATCAGGGTTAATCCACCCACATTTTAACAAGGGAGACAATGTGCTAACTCTGACATTCCTAGAAGGGTAATGTGATTGAGTTCTGTTGGACATCCAAAACCACCACCCCCAGGTGAAAAATCAGCAACACACACATAGTAAGATAGATAAAAAAATCTCAGTTTAGAAACATAAGTTAAAAAATGAGGCTATGCTATGCTCTCGTATCCAACCTTTGGCGGGTCAAGAATCGGTGTGCATACATGTAAAATTGTTTTGATTCCAAAGTGGACTACTCTCTAAAACCAAGTGATATCATCTCATGCTAGGTTGGTAAAGCAGTATTCTCTCACCCAGACTGTATTGTGCTGACTTCCACTACACAATCTTAATGCGGTATTATCCAGGCCACACCAGATGGGAAATTCCTTCTTAAAGCTGATGCTATTTTTCTCTGTGAACACAGACATATAATATGCGTCCGTAGACAATGTTGCATCTATATTGTTGTATTGTGGTCCAAAAATTCGAACCATAATGTGACAGTATGTCACAAAGCCCCAATGTTCTTAATCGAGCTACATCATGCTTTACTTTGCAGTTGTCATTTGTCACCCATACATAGTCTTCTTCAAGATGAAAGAAATTAATGCAAGCCGAATAGTTCAAGGGGGGGTATGGCCATCGATGCGAAGGTCCCTGTCATGATCTCTGCTTCCAAAAGATCAGGACTTGCCCGACTCCCTTGGAAGCAGACCCATAACCCCGGTTCCGAGTGCTAGCCAGTCCCAATTGGGACCTTTTGGACCCTGTCCTGGCGCCAGTGGCACCAGGCTCATAAAGATGCCCAGTCCCAGCGCTGGAAGCGCCGGGCTCATAATGCTTGGGTGGACTTACCTGCAGCAGACCATGCTGCTTACTTACCTGCCAGTTGAACCCCTGATCCTCTTCTGTTTGGGACTACTTTTCCTGTTGGGTGGGGCAGGAGCCACTCCCTAGGTTCAGAACACTGGAACTCTTCTGGAAAGCAGGAACTCTTTTCTTACCTAGGCGTGGCTGTGGAAGGAGACACCTAAGCACTACAGGAGGCTATTTAAACCACACCCGATGGATGAATCTTGCCTTGCGTTATTCTGCATTCTCTGCAGCAGAACGCTCATCGTGTCTTCTGCTTCTGATCCTGGGCCTAAGGGAACAAAGGCTTACCATCCTGGAATCCAGTCTTCAGCAGCACATGTAAAGACAAAGCAAGAACAGGTTAGCACTACGGTCTTCAGTGGCAGCGCATCTTACCTGGTCCATCGGCTGTCACCAACGCCTCGCGCTGCATTTCGGCATCTGAAAGACAAAGGCTTACCTACTCTTCGCATGCTCCGGAGGTCTTCGCACTGCATTCCGGCATCTGAAAGACAAAAGCTTACCAGCTCTTCGCAAGCTCCGGAGGCCTTCGGCGCTGCATCCCGCATCTGAAAGACAAAAGAAGGTGCGTTTAAAGACATTGGGCAACTTTATTACTCACGTGCCATTACTCCTTCCCACGCCGAATCCAGTGGGTATTCCAGCACCCTTCAGCTTCTCTAAAGCTCCGAACTTGTACCTGCAAGATAAAAGGGACAGTTAGTGCGCATGGTGAAGCAGGCTACAAGCGCTTACTTACGTGCTTCCAGGCGCTTCTATTCCTCACGCGGGTTCGATCCTCAACTCTCATCAGCCCGCCATCCGCCATCGCCGGAACCCTGCAAAACAAGAGATATCATTACAAAAGACTTTTAAGACATTTGAAGTGCCCAGAACTTACCGTTCGTGCAGTTAACGACGGACAGCAGTCCTCTGAGGTCAAGAGGCCTGCACCCTTATCCAGTGAAGAAACTGGTTACGGCACCCTGCCCCGAGGCAGATGGAGAGCTCGGCGTTCACTTACCTAAGGTGAGGGTGTTAACCTTTGGGGTTCTACAGGAGAAGAGACAGGGAAGAGGAGAGAGGCACCCAATAACCCCAGTTCATTAATCCCATATTTTCTATCTGCAGACATCTTACTCTTCGAGTCAGACATACAGTGCACAGAGGTCCAGCCCAAAGAGCCAACCGTGTGTTACACATCACCTTTGAAGATACGGCATTCACCCAGTCAAGACCGGCGCCTCTGCGGGAATCAGTTGAGCGTTACAGAACGCAAAGCCTATCGCAAAACTCCCACCCAGGCGCTATGGAAACCTCGGATACCGACCAGCTAGCCCAGTTACTTGGGGAACTAAGAGCAGAAGTGCATGCAGCCCGTCAGGAAACGAATGCTCTAAGAAGGGAACTGATTATTTCCAAGGAGCGAACAGACGATCTCGCTAGACAATTGCTACAGTCACAAGCCGGACAAACTCCGTTACCCGCATCAGGGGCAAATCTTCCTTCAACATCCTCTACGAACCCAGTGCAGATCAACCTACCTGGGAATGTACCTCTGGCTCCGCCCGAACGATTTTCTGGTGACCCAAAGAGGTTTGCAGTATTTATTAATCAGTGCTGGTTGCACTTCTTATGCCGGCCAGCAGCCTTTCCAACTGATCAAGCTAAGGTAGCTTTCGTGCTTTCGTACCTTAGTGGCAATGCGGCAGACTGGTCGATCTCTCTAGTTAATCAAGATGATCCGGTTCTCCATGATTTTCAAGCTTTTCAGCTCAGTATGGAACAACTGTTTGCAAGACCATTCACAGGGGCAGGCCTTGGACAATGAGCTCCTTTCATTGCGACAGGGTAATCAAGACCTTTTGGCTTATATTGCGTCTTTCAACAGACTGATAGTGGAAACTCGATGGCCTGAGGACAAAAGGATTACGCTGTTTTATAGAGGTCTACGTGGAGAGCTCAAAGATGTGTTAGCCCAAGTAGTGAATCCCCCGCAAGACTGTTCGGACTATATTGACTTAGTCGTTCAAATTGACCACAGACTACAGAACAGGAAGGCCGATCGTTCCAAGTTTGATGCTCGAGTATTTTCCAAACCACCAACTCCTACCAAAGGAGTAGACTCCGGGGAACCCATGCAAATAGGGGGCCTGAAAGGACCACTAACACAAAAGGAGCGGGAAAGGAGAAAACAGCTGCAATTATGCCTCTATGGCGGAAACTCGGGGCACTTTCTTCGAGACTGTCCGGTGAAACCAGCCAAGAAGGCAGTAGGAGCTGCAGTTACCAGGGTCACAAACTCTGAGCAGGGAAACAACCTCGCCCGACAAGAATAGAGGTCCTCTTGCCGAGCGTTAAAACCAGTTCTGTGACCTCGCATTTCGTGATACCTATGGTCCTCATTAGCCCTGAACATCCGGATCGATTACATGCGATTGAAGCTTACGTCGACAGCGGTGCCATCGGCAATTATGTGGATCATGAAATGGTTTTGAGGATGAATCTGACTTTGTCCAAAGGCTGTAAAGGACGTCATTACTACGGTGGATGGTACGGAGATAGCCTCCGGACCAGTAACGCATACCACCCAAGAAGTGACGCTAGTAAGTCAAGATGGACACCATGAGAAGATCGTGTTCGATGTGATCAAGGCCCCTCAGTTCCAGATTATTCTAGGAATTCCTTGGTTAGAGAAGCACAATCCTCAGATCGATTGGCGAGCAAGAACGGTTCAGTTTCCAGAATGTGTCTCTACTTGTCACCCTCGACCTGGTGTTGCACTGGCAGCAATTTCCTCGGAGGCTCTTCAGTTACCTCCTGAATACCTAGAATTCCAAGATGTTTTCCGGAAGGATCAGGCTAACTCTCTACCTCCTCATAGGTCTTATGACTGCCAGATAGACCTGATACCTGGATCTACTCCTCCTTGTAGTAGAATTTATGCCCTCACCGAGCCTGAGAATCTTCACCTCCGACAATACCTGGATCAATACCTAGCGAATGGGTTTATTCGTCCTTCCAAGTCCCCTGCTTCCTCAGCTTTGTTCTTCGTTCCAAAAAAAGAAGGGGACCTAAGAACTTGTATAGATTATCGCGCCCTGAACCAGATCACCCTTAAGAATAGATATCCGTTACCTTTGATCCCTGAACTCCTGGACCAAGTCAGAAAAGCATGCATATATACAAAGCTGGATCTTAGAGGAGCCTACCACTTGGTACGAGTAAAAGAGGGCGATGAATGGAAGACGGCCTTCCGCACCAAGTATGGGCTATTTGAATATCAGGTCATGCCCTTCGGACTTTGCAATGCCCCGGCCGCCTTTCAATATTTTATGAACGATGCCCTCAGAGAGCTCATGGATGTGTGTGTTGTTTACATTGACGACATCCTCGTTTATTCTTCATCGGAAACTGAACATCGGAAACACGTGAAAATGGTCCTCGAGAGATTGCGTCAACACAAACTTTTCGCTAAATTGGAAAAATGTGTTTTCAACGTGACTGAAGTTGAATTCTTGGGATTCATATTATCACCTAGCGGAGTGCGTATGGATTCAAAGAAGGTCGATGCAATTCTCAAATGGCCATCGCCATCCTCCGTAAAAGGTGTTCAAAGCATGTTAGGCTTCGCTAACTTTTACCGCAGGTTTATCCCCGAATTCTCTCGAATAGTCCAGCCCATCACCGCCTTGTTAAAGAAAAACAAACGTTTTGAATGGTCTACCGAGGCGGAACAAGCTTTCCAGAATTTGAAGACTAGATTTATCTCTGCACCGATCTTAAAACATCCTCGCCCAGAACTCCCCTACATCGTTGAAACTGATGCTTCGAGCCTTGCCATGGGGGCAGTTCTATCACAAAAGGACCCAGTAACCAATCAGTTGCATCCCGTGGCATTTTGGTCCCGCAAA
The DNA here is from genome assembly GCF_040938575.1 of Ambystoma mexicanum. Classification (NCBI taxonomy): domain Eukaryota; kingdom Metazoa; phylum Chordata; class Amphibia; order Caudata; family Ambystomatidae; genus Ambystoma; species Ambystoma mexicanum. The sequence continues at coordinate 653,462,528 of NC_090923.1, forward strand.
TTCTCGCCTCCTGAAATCAATTACACTATTACTGATAAGGAACTTCTAGCTATCAAGTCCGCCTTTAAGGCTTGGCGGCATTATCTTCTGGGGGCCCGACACACCGTTACTGTGATTACAGATCACCGAAACCTGCAATATTTGAAAACCGCAAAAGCTCAATCCTCTAGGCAACTCCGTTGGGCACTATTCTTTGCCGAGTTTGACTTCATAATTACCTATCGACCTGGTACAAAAAACGGTAAAGCTGATGCCCTTTCTCGGATGGGAGTGGAAGAACATTTGATCAATCCTAAACCTGTACCTATCATTCCCGAACAAAGAATTCTAGGTGTAATCGCCACACAATCCATAGAGGAAGTTAAGGATAAAGCCAGGCTACTGGTAACTCCAGCAGACATACAGAATTGGCATCTGCAGGGAAAGGACTTTACGGTGACGGACAACCTATTATATTTCCAAGAACGGTTATACCTGCCCAGCACAGATTTACAGAAAAAGGTAATCTCTTGTTATCACGATTCTTTAATGGAAGGACATCCCGGTATGACCAAGACCTCGGAAAAGATCAAGCGCTACTTCTGGTGGCCGTCTTGGAAAAAAGATATCAGAGACTTTATAATGTCCTGTGGAGTATGCGCCCAAAACAAGAGTCAAAAGGAAAAACCAGCCGGCCTCTTACGCCCTATTGACATCCCGCCTCGCCCTTGGCATACGCTTTCTATGGACTTCATCACCGATCTACCTCCATGCTCCGGATACAATACGATCCTAGTAATCGTGGACCTATTCTCCAAGATGGCGCATTTCATTCCACTCAAAGGCTTACCAACAGCAGCAACTCTGGCCCGAGAATTTCTCGAAAACATCGTCCGACTGCACGGTGTTCCTTCAGTTCTAATTTCAGATCGAGGTAGTCAATTTATTTCTCATTTTTGGCGAAGTTGCTGTCAGTCGGCTCAAACTGATGTGAGACTTTCGACCAGCCACCACCCTCAAACCGAGAGGACCAATCAAACTCTGGAACAGTATTTGCGCTGCATGCTACAACAAACTGAAAAAACTTGGAAAGATATCCTTTGGATAGCCGAATATGCCTACAATAACTCTGTCCACTCGGGAACTGGGAAGACCCCGTTTTTTCTTTTATACGGTAGTCACCCTCGAACCTCAGAGTTGGATCCACTCCAAGATCTTGGAACACCAGCAGTAGACCACCTGCATTCTACAATCACCCAAGCCTTTAAGGAAGCCGTTTCTCACCTTCAAAGGGCTAAAGAACAATACAAGAAAGGAGCAGACCAACATCGGAAGGAAGCCCCCCAATATCAAGTAGGAGATCAAGTCTGGTTATCCACCAAATATCTACCTCTAAAAGGACCACGCACATTCAACCCAAGATACCTTGGTCCCTATTCCATCACTACCATAGTAAATCCAGTAGCGGTCAAGTTGGACTTGCCCCCTCACATGAAGATACATCCGGTCTTCCACGTCTCTCTATTAAAACCCGTGCAACCTCAAACCCGACTAACTACATCTCCAAAACCTATTCTAGTTGATGGAGAACTCGAGTTTGAAGTCAAAAGCATCCTGGATTCCAAAATCTCCAAATCTAAACTATTTTACCTGATTGACTGGAAAGGCTACGGTCCCCAAGAAAGATCCTGGGAACCTGCAGAATATGTCCACGCGCCTCGTCTAATCAAAAGATTTCATCGAACATTTCCTAACAAGCCCAAACCCCCGGAGAAGCCCGATTTGGGAGGGGCCTTGAGGGGGGGTGCTGTCATGATCTCTGCTTCCAAAAGATCAGGACTTGCCCGACTCCCTTGGAAGCAGACCCATAACCCCGGTTCCGAGTGCCAGCCAGTCCCAATTGGGACCTTTTGGACCCTGTCCTGGCGCCAGTGGCACCAGGCTCATAAAGATGCCCAGTCCCAGCGCTGGAAGCGCCGGGCTCATAATGCTTGGGTGGACTTACCTGCAGCAGACCATGCTGCTTACTTACCTGCCAGTTGAACCCCTGATCCTCTTCTGTTTGGGACTACTTTTCCTGTTGGGTGGGGCAGGAGCCACTCCCTAGGTTCAGAACACTGGAACTCTTCTGGAAAGCAGGAACTCTTTTCTTACCTAGGCGTGGCTGTGGAAGGAGACACCTAAGCACTACAGGAGGCTATTTAAACCACACCCGATGGATGAATCTTGCTTTGCGTTATTCTGCATTCTCTGCAGCAGAACGCTCATCGTGTCTTCTGCTTCTGATCCTGGGCCTAAGGGAACAAAGGCTTACCATCCTGGAATCCAGTCTTCAGCAGCACCTGTAAAGACAAAGAAAGAACAGGTTAGCACTACGGTCTTCAGTGGCAGCGCATCTCTTACCTGGTCCATCGGCTGTCACCAACGCCTCGCGCTGCATTCCGGCATCTGAAAGACAAAGGCTTACCTACTCTTCGCATGCTCCGGAGGTCTTCGCACTGCATTCCGGCATCTGAAAGACAAAAGCTTACCAGCTCTTCGCACTCTCCGGAGGCCTTCGGCGCTGCATCCCGCATCTGAAAGACAAAAGAAGGTGCGTTTAAAGACATTGGGCAACTTTATTACTCACGTGCCATTACTCCTTCCCACGCCGAATCCAGTGGGTATTCCAGCACCCTTCAGCTTCTCTAAAGCTCCGAACTTGTACCTGCAAGATAAAAGGGACAGTTAGTGCGCATCGTGAAGCAGGCTACAAGCGCTTACTTACGTGCTTCCAGGCGCTTCTATTCCTCACGTTGGTTCGATCCTCAACTCTCATCAGCCCGCCATCCGCCATCGCCGGAACCCTGCAAAACAAGAGATATCATTACAAAAGACTTTTAAGACATTTGAAGTGCCCAGAACTTACCGTTCGTGCAGTTAACGACGGACAGCAGTCCTCTGAGGTCAAGAGGCCTGCACCCTTATCCAGTGAAGAAACTGGTTACTGCACCCTGCCCCGAGGCAGATGGAGAGCTCGGCGTTCACTTACCTAAGGTGAGGGTGTTAACCTTTGGGGTTCTACAGGAGAAGAGAAAGGGAAGAGGAGAGAGGCACCCAATAACCCCAGTTCATTAATCCCATATTTTCTATCTGCAGACATCTTACTCTTCGAGTCAGACATACAGTGCACAGAGGTCCAGCCCAAAGAGCCAACCGTGTGTTACACATCACCTTTGAAGATACGGCATTCACCCAGTCAAGACCGGCTCCTCTGCGGGAATCAGGTGAGCGTTACAGTCCCCGAGTGTTCTGCCAATTTGGTGTGTAAATGGGTTTGTTGCACACTGTTAGTGTCATCAAACACTGTAAATAGAAAGGGAAAACAGATGGGAGAACAATTAGCATAAAGACTTCGAGAGCCGTGCGTGAAGTAAAAAGAATGTGTAACACAAGTCAATGGTAGGGAGCACACCCATCATTTGGGTTTTGAATTTCAAATTTGTGAAATGTAAGGAAAATCCAATACGATTTTCAAGAAACGGGATGGCCGCGCACCAGCCGTGAGAGGAGTGCTCCCAGGGAAGCAGCAAACCAGTTGCTGCCCCCCAGGGAGACCCACTCACCACAGCAGCCACGGCACACGGTCGGGGCCGTCACAAGACAAATCCCGGCTGAGACCAAATCGTCTCCCTAATCAAGTTTGACGGAACGGGTGGCTAACACAAGCGTTGCTCCCTGCCCAATGGCCGCAAGGTGTAACACAGTTCTTACTTAGTAAACTCGTCAGCATTCCCGATCCGCTGTGCACAGTCCGTGTTCATCTGAATCCGCCTGGTCTTAGTTGTCGCTTCCGGTGTGGAGACGCTATTTACATGAATCACAACACCACCCCCGTGTGTCAGCTGTCGCTGACGTGAACTAGGGGCCGGAGCAAACTCTGTGTTCAGACTACTATCCATGTTGCAAACGCCGACTTAACTGCCAACACGTCGCCCAGGAGCCCATTGCTGCCAAACAACTCATATACAGTTCTTTCAAAGGTGATTTTCTAAAAGGGACCCTGAGGATGCCCAAATGGAAGTGGCATGATGTTCAATGCCCATATTGATGATACTGGTACAAGTACCACAGAGGTAGTGAATGCATCCGGAAGGGGAAACTTGAGAAAACCTCATGGTCAATCATTAATTGCAATCTTGTACCCCACACAGGTTCTTGCATACAAGGGCCACCTCATTCTCTACAACCAGATGCTGTGCTTTGAGAGCTGTCACTTTTGTTGTGCTGTGGATAGTACAGCTCCTCTATCAAGTGATCCTACACCTTCTTAACCAGGCAGGATATTGCAACATTTATGTTTTAGATTTCTTTATTGCATTTGTTCAATGAAAATGTGACTCTCTAACTTGAAATTCTACAACACTGGCTTGAGGCACTCGCAGAATGGTCAATTGGAGTTTATTAAGAACGGCTTGTTTCTAACTTGTTTTCTTTTTCATGTCTTTTCACACTTAATTTGTCAAATCGTTGAGCTTTTCTACTTTAGATGTAGCATTTTTTCTCCATCTTGGAATCTTCATTAAAATGCAGCCTCTAGGGTATTGCTGTATGCCTAGTGGAAACCTGAAAAAGAATTAAAAAACTAAACTCTGTTCTTTAAACTTAACATTTTAAAATTTACAGGCTTTGAATGACCTTGGAAAAGGAGTACACCACCCTTTTAAGGCTGGCAGCCATTCACCCCAGTAGGCACGGCATGAGACATGCTGCCATTTGCAATTTTCAGCCAAGTCCGAGACATCACAGAATATGGAAGGGACTTATTACATTTCACTTTGTGTCCACTTGACAATTTGTCTGAGGTATCCTCGGTTTAAATCCTGTGCCAAATGTGTTCTCAACATTTTAAAGTAGGATGAACATGGAGTGTTTTGAGCCTGCCATTTCGTTTTAAACTGATTTTTAATATTTTTCAACAAATGAACCGCGTCAAGTCTGTAAAGATTTAATTCGGCCATATAAAAGGAGGCTTATACAGCATGTGACTATTACTGTTAAAAATGTCATTCAGCTACCTAACCTAATGCTTTTAGAAGTGGTTCCATCTTATAACAAGCAGGTCAAAATAAACTGAGACCTAACGAAGCAACAAACTTTTATGAGTAACACCATTCAATCCACATTATTTTGATTGGGGACGGTCGTTGGTGGAGTTTCCCTCAAAGACTACCAACAGGTGATACTCTAACTATCCATTGGTATACAGTCCTAAACTCTTAGAATAGGTCTGTTCTACCAAAAGGTTTAGTGGAATGGCTGAGCAGCCAGATTTCTTAACAGCAGGATGTGAGCTGTAGGTAACCACAATGAACTCAGTAAATACATAGGCCCTAAGAAACTCACACACTTGTAGTTATAGTAAAATAGACATTTATTTTATATAGACAACGCAGTTGTATTTAGGTAAGTACTATTTCAACTAATCAACACATTAGGAAGCATGATCAATACTTAAGGTGAGTAACCAATAGGGAAATGTATAGTTCATGAACGCAGTTCAATGGAAAGTAAAATCACTTGTTAGTCACTCCGAAAATGTTCTGTTGTAGGAATAAAAGGGTTCAGCAATGGCAGTTCAATACTTTCAAAGAATTTTAATACTTTTCAATGGGCTCAAGGATTCAGTAGGCCATTCCTCACTAGGTATGAGTTCTTCAAAGCCATATTGGAGGTGCAACAGGTAAGGCACAGCAGCAGAAAAGGCAAAGGATTCCTTGGTTACAAGTATGATGCTTTTGATGGTCAAAAAGGTTTCAGGGACCTTGTGAAAGGCTCCCTAAAGGCACACAAGCATTAGGCCTGGACGATCAGTATGGGTGAACACCCAAACACTGCAACCGGCACTCCAGCAACACAGTAGCGACTAAATGACGTTGAGTAAGTACTACCCAGAGTCCCACGGTACCTGAGGAGTGATGAAGATGCAGCTGTATTCTTTCACGGTGCAGCAGAGATGTACCCAGTCTACTGTTCCTTGGCCGTAATGACGAAAGGAGGGACTTTGGAAGGGATGTTGCAGCAGCAGTCGAAAGAAAGACTCTGAGCACAGAATTCTTTGTACTCTCATGTCTCTTTGCAGTTCCAATGCCTTTTCACAGATTCAAAGAATGAATGTTTAACGCCCATTCAATCCGCCCCAATCCTACGCTCCTGCACTCTGGTGAGGGGTCTTGCCTCTGGTGGTCCAACTGGAGCTCACAAATTCAAGGAGGATTTGTTCACGGGAAGACTATGCACTGCAATTGGGTTGGAAGTCCCCTGTTATTGGCATTCTGCAGCCCAGGAAGGTCAATGCATGTCAAGGGATGGCTCGTTCTGCAGGTAGTCTTCTGGTAGCTGGTCCCTCCAGCCAACGGAAAGGATTTGTCCTCTTCTGAGCTCCTCTGTCGATTAGAAAACTGGGTCAGGAGAGCAGTGGTCTCATTGCGGTTGCTTGAAGGGGCTGCAGGCGTCGCATGTCATCTTCTTCAGATCTTTTGTTTCAGCGGTTGACTTGCCTTCTGCCTCAGGCACCTTACCATTTTTATTAGGATTCCACACTCCTCCTCCTCTGTGCAGTCTACAGAAAGGGGAGGGTGGCAATGCAATAAGGACAGCGAGCCACGCAGTGGGAACTGGTTCCTTTCAGGCACCCCACAAGACAAAGGATAGCAGCTATTAGGGATCCTCCTATGCTTTCTGTCCTCGCAGACTTTTAGGCAAGATTGTATGCCGTACCCTGTGGGGGTACACTACAACAACCCTAACCTCCTGGCAATAGGAACCCAACCTTTGGTATAAGGCTGTACTACACAGGTTGGTAGCATGTTGAGCAGCCAGGCTTATTTCAAGAGGGGTCAATGTGAGCAGTAGGGGAGTTGCACAGAGATTCACAGTGACCAGTATTCAATTAAACTCTTAAACACAAGGTTTCATGATTAAACAATTATTAATGTAAGTCAGTTTGAATAAGCCTTCTTCAGAAGGGGGCAATATAATAGTAACACACACATACACTCCAAAATACACACTTAGTTTCTCTAAATCAGCAAGTACCCATTTGGGATGGCACACAGAGACTTCCTACACCCATAGGTGATTAAATAGCTAGGACACTGTGGACATTAATATATTACTGTTGTATTTAGAGCAGTACTTAGGAATATGTCAAAGAAAATGGTTATTAGAACACAACAAGAGATTACACAAATATCCTGAAGCAGGTAAGTACTTTTGGTAACCCCCAATGTAAAGTAAGCTAACCCTTTCCTGGAAGGAAGACAATACACACAGGCAGAGGGAAGAAGAGGGAGTCAGGCCAAAGTCAATTGGGCAAAAGTCTAGGTGAGCTGAAGCAATTCTTGCAGGTAGGCAAAAGTCTTGCACAATGTTTTTGAAGTTTTTGTAGAAAATAATAAATCAAAGCAGGGCCTCAAGCTGATCGGCTTGTGAGGTTAGAGAAGCTGATAGCAACTCTACAGCAGCAACCAAGACAAGTCTCCACCGAAGAGTTAAGTTCTCTTAGACTTTACAGTACCTTTTGTTTAGAAGAAAAACTGTTCCAGCTGGCTTCTGTTCCTGTGCAGCTCTGCAGATCCTTTGTTCCTGGGCCTCAGCTGTAGGGACAAGAGGGAGGACGTCTGGAGTACTCCTGCACTGCAATGGGACGATCGGCGACAGAAAAGGACGAACGTGGCACTTCGCGGTTTCAGCTCCTCACGTTTCAGCAAATAGCACCACCACGGACTCTTGGCTATTGAGATGGGCTTTCCTTGCATTTGCGGTCCAGCACTCTGAGGTGCTCGGGCCCGGTCAGTCCTGCTTCCTGGGAGTCCGGAGGATCTTCCTGCAGCTCTTGGCCAACTTAAAAGCAACGCACAGGATCTGGTGTTCCTCTCTCTAGCTCTTCGGTTCCAGCAGCAACTGCAGTGGAAATGCACCCAGCTTCGAGAGGATGTCCAGGTGGCTTACTTTGGAGTTGATTAGTCCCACCAACTCAAGGGGAGAAGTCGTCCTTGCAGGGCTTCCCTAGTCGAGACGAATTTGGAACTTCAGCACAGCATCAGGGCTTCACCGGGCAAACCAACGGTCCAGGAGTTGCAGCAGGCTGCTCTTCAAAGTTTTTCTTGGGATTCCTTTGTCCAGTGGTCGACTCTGCCTTCCAAACCAAAAAGCCTCACCTTTTATGTAGGGTTCTCCCATTCATTCCAGCCTAGCTGTCAATCACCCAGCAGGGTGCCGGACAGCCAGCTGGCCAATCAATATTCAGTCTGCCTGAGAGCTCACTGAAGGGATCTCATTCTCAGGTTCGCCTCTGGCACCAGAAATATACAGGATGCTGAGCAACCTCAAAGTCGAAGGCCGGGCGATACTAGGCACTCTGGAATTTGGTGACTATCTGCAGAATGTCTTGATCCCTCATCTCGGGTAGCAACACTTTTCCCAGGGATGCATCCAAGACTGCTCCAATGAATAGGAACTTTTGAGATGGTATGTGAGACTTCATGAAGTTGAGGGAGAAGCATGTTTGGGAGAATTCTCATAAATGTGCTAATTCCCTTCACCTTGGAGACACCCAGCAACTTTGCTGGATTTTGGGGACTTTATTTTTTACCTGGAGAGAGTGTGACCCTTTTTCCCACTCTATCATGTGTTTTGAAATGTGTTTTACTCTTGTGTTTTCTTTGGTTATGGAGTCTAACCAACTCCATAGGCATCATCTTTTCATTTGTCACACAGCACCCTCAGTGCAGTGGCACAGGGAAACCTTTTCGGGCTTTCCCAAGGTTTAAATACCTTCTCTGGGATAAACTACTGTTTCCCAGAGCAAGTAAAGTGAAATTGACTTTACTAGTCTTTTAAATTCCTAGACCCAGCACACCCTATATTACAATAGAGTGCTGGAGGGGTTACTTACTATCCCTGGTGTCTAGATACTCATGTAGCAGTCAAATGCTACCCTTTCCTCTCAGAATGGCTGGTGGGAGTGGTTTTACAACGAACTACCATGGTTTTTCCCGACCGTACGCGCCGGTAGCGTAAATCACAGGAGCCATATTTTTCAAGATGGCGCCTGAGCCCAGTCTGTAAAAACTGGTCCCGGTCTTCTTTGATCACCATTTCTTTGTGGAAAGGTCCTTCTAGAGTTTTGCTCTGTGCTCCAAACCAGGTTTGGTCTTGTTCATTCGCCTTTGGCGGGCTTCAGGAGTGAAGACTGCCTCTGGCGCCTGAGTGTCTGGGCTGGGCAGGAAGTGAGGGAGGTGCCCGAACCTCCCTGTGCTTAGTCTCCTAGGAGACCCAAATGCACTCTGTGGTGATTGGCTGGGTGACTGTCCAGCAAGGACAGCCACCTTGCTGGGTGAGTGACAGGTAGGCTGAAATGAATGGGAGAGAACTGAATAAAAGGCGAGTCTCGTGACTTCGAAGGCAGTGACGACCACTGGAACGAAGGAACCGAAGAAGAGCTTGAAGAGGACGGCTGCTGGAACTCCTGGATCGTTGGTTTGACCGGTGAAGCCCTGCTGCAGGTCCGAATCGCCATTTTCACATCGACTGAGAAGCCCCTGCAAGGACGACATCTCCCTTTGAGTTGGTGGGACCAATCAACTCACAAGTAAGCCACCTGGACACCTATCTCGGAGCTGGTTGAATTTCCTCAGAGTTGCTGCAGGAAACCGTAGAACCTGGGAGAGGGACACCAGTTTGTGTGCTTTTACTCACACACCGAAATTTAAGTTTGCCAAGTGCTAGCTTTTGGACCGCTCCCCGTGCAGTGCATGAGTCCCCAGACATCCTCCCTCTTGTCCCCATGACTGAGGCACAGGAACAGCGAGATCTGCAGGAACTGCCAGGGAACAAGTCTTCAGTGGCATCTTTTTCTTCATTGTAAGGTACTGTAAAAATAAGACTGAGTACTTAAATCTCGCGGTGAAAGTGCTTGAAACTTTTGCAACTCGCAGGCTTGATCAGCTTGTGACCCAACATATGATTCTTCTTTTTAAACTACTTCCAAGAACTTGCTGAGACTTTACAGTTTACTTACCAGAACCGGTTTATCCTATCCAAGACTTTAGCCCATTGACTTTGCCTAGCCTATTGAATTGACTCTTCTGGTGAACTCCAAGTATTTGCACTGTCTAAGAATAATTGTAACCTTTCATGTTCTAATAATCTTTGCCTTTTACTCCTCTTGAAAAGTTTCCTGAAATAGTATTGAAGTATATTTGTGTGTGATTATATTGCTATATTGCCTCCTCATTATCAATGTTTTATAACTGACAGATAAATTAATAAGCATTTATCAAAGAAACCTTGAGTGTAAGCGTTTATTTGAACACTTGTGATTGTAGACATCTGTGTAACGTCATTACTGCTCACATTCCCCCTTGAGATAAGCCTGGCTGCTACGCTCCACTACCAAAACTGTGTAGTACAGACTTATACCAAAGGTTGGTTTGCTTAAACATGTAGTCCTAGTTGTGTGTAGTGGTCCCAAAGGGTACTGCATACAAACTTTGCCTAACAAAGCCCAGTCTGTGAAGGGAGTGACAGGTGGATCTGAGATGTTGCAGGGCCTGTTCGGGGGAACTGGCCTTAATCAGCCAATCGTCCAGGAAGACGTGAATCCAATTGTAGGGGTAGACTTGAATCCCCACTTTCCTGAGACTTGAAGCCACCACCACCACCATCATTAACTTGGTGAAAACCTTTGAGCGGAGGTCAGCCCAAATGGCAGAACTCCAACTGATAATAAGAACCGCCAACAGCGAACCTCATGTACTGTCTGCGCGTGTGATTGATTGGCACATGAAAGTAAGCATCCTGAATTTCCAATGATACCATCCAGTCTTGAAGTTGGAGGGCCTGAAGGATCTGAGAAAGGGTAACCATCTTGAACTTGTCCTTCTTGAGGAGCTTGTTCAAGTCTTTTGGGTCCAAGATGGGTCTCAATTCTCTGTCCTTTTTAGGAAATTAGAAAGCACAGGGAGTACCAACCCTTATTCCTCTCCGCTGCAGGTTCAGGTTCTATAGCACCTTTCTCTAGCAGTGTTAAAATTTCCTGCATAATTAGCAGGTCTGGAACTTTGAAAGAGCTGTTCCCTGGTGGATAACTCTGAGGCTTTTTTAGAAAGGGAAGGCCGTAACCCTGGGCAAGTGTTTCCAATGCCCATGCATCTGAAGTAATGCCTTGCCATTCTTTCAGATGCAGTGAGAGTCTGCCTCCCACGGGAGTCTTGTTAACTAAGACCTCAGAGGTTTTGAGGCTGCTGTAGCAGTGGCTGATGGTAAAGCAGCCGCTGCCTGGGCCTCTTCCCCGTCCACCACAGGGAAATCTTTTCTGACCTCTTTGATTGGACAGTCCTCTCTTCCCCCTTCCAACTGAGGTGTAAAAGCGAAAGGACCTACTCCTCCAAGGTGTGCCGGTGGTGTGGTTTTATGTCTGTCTAATAGCAACACCAAGGGACTTTGCTGCTGCTTTAGAGGTCTGCAATTTCTCCATGCTCTAGTTAGCCTTGTTACCAAATAATTATGTGCCGCAAAGGGCTTGTTAAGCAATCTGGATTGCACATCTGGAGCAAAATCGGACTTTCTTAACCAGTCAAATCTGCGCAAAACGTTTCTAGGTGCAATGGACTTGCTGATGCTGTCAGCTGTGTCGAGACCTGCCTGGAGGGATTCGCACATTACATCTTTCCCATCCTTGACTAGATTTAAAAATCTGTATCTTTCCTCCCCTTCGGGGATATGATCAGCTGCCATTGCTACACATTCCCAAATAGAACGAGTGAATCTGGCCAACGTGGACATAGCATTTGCTGACTTTAGGGCCATACTTCCCGCAGAGAAAACTTTCTTGGCCCAAGCGTCGTATCTCTGTCTGGGGGAATAGTCAGCATGCGTTCTGTTTAGAGGTTGATGTGGCAGCATGTACCACTAAACTTTCAGGAGTGGGATGCTTTGTCAAGTAACTGGGGTCACTACTGGACGCCTTGTATTTTGATAATTTTTTATTCACTGCCAGAATTAATTCTGGCATCGCCCAATTTGTACTCGCTCGCCTTTGCAATGCCAAATGAAAAGGAAGAATAGGATCCTCCTGGGGTCCCTTATCTAGGATGTCAGTCAGATCCTCCTGTTCGTATATTGGTGTGGGTCTTTTCCACCCCATATATTCTACCACCCTGGACATTAAATGTCTATAAGACCCTTCAGCATGGTCCATAGGGTCTGTTCTCCCAAACTCCAATCCCGGGGATGTATTAAGTCCACTTGCATTTTGCAGGGACTCGTGTATGTTTTTTATCCTTGATTCCTCTTAGATCAAAGGCTCAGAGACCCCAGGTGTTCCATACTGAAGACCAAAAGGTTGTGAATCATCCAAAGAATGTTCCGCTTCCTCATAAATCAAAGAAAGTGACTCGAAGTCCTTTCTTGGTAATGGTGTATGCACCTTTTTCTATGAGCCTCGATGGTGGCGCTGAAATCTTCGTCGACATTGAGGGTTACGACGCTTTCGTCGTGGACTTGCCTAAGTCTTTTGACATTAATGACCTGTCATGGTCCAATGAGTCTTTCGGCGTCGATGGCGTAGATGACTTCTTCCTCGAGAAAGATTCGTCTCGACTCGAGTGATCCTTCGATTGCTCTGAGGTTTTTCTTTGCCTTCTGGGCCCGAGGGCACACGGCTTTTGCACTCATCTTTTTTTGAGTTTTTTGACATGGGCATGGCTTTCATATGTTTTCGAGGGGGACAAGGCTGCATTCTCAAACATAATTTTTATTCTGAACTTCTCCCACTGAGCTGAAAAGGCTGATTTCGTCAGGCATTTAACCCGTGCTGGGGAGGAACTCGACGAAGAAGACGGCAGCCTATGGTGCCTTTTCCTCGAACGTCGTGAAGATGACGAGTGGTGAAAACCACTGCTTGATCTCCATCTCCATCTTTGTCTTTTTATGACAAGGAGAAATATTTTTTGACACGTCTGAAGACACTTTTTTCGACAGGGTCGTCTAAGGGGATTTTGAAGTACCTGCCGCTAATTTTCTTCTCCAAGATGGGGTCTGGCATGGATTCACAAGCTCATGAATATTCCCCGTCAGGCTGGGAATCCTCGGTAAAGAAAAAAATCTGTTTGTTTAGTTTCTGAATTGTCTTTCTCCTAACAGCCAATCACTGGTCTCTGGGTCATACTGACTCCAGCCAATGACTGCCCTATACCTAAGCCCCTCCTCTGGCAGCTTCACATTTGTACCGCACGTTCAAGTGTTGGGAGTCCTCGTGCTATAGCTCTCGAGGTTTTACTGCGTTTTGCGAAATTTTAGTTTTTTTTTTTTTTTTGCTCTATTTTTCGGTCAATCGAGCCTCAAGCTCCATTGATCCATCATCCGACTAACTGGGACCCGTTTTTCAAAACCTTGTATGCCCCTTTAGGGTGATTTTCCGTCAAGTTCCCTTCTTGGAGGATTCCAGAAGATTCTTGAGGCCTACACCGCGTGGACATGGCCGAGGATAAAGGAGACTCAACGCCTCTGTTCAGGATCTGCCCAGGATGCGGACTGCAGAACATCTTCCTGGACGATGGGCACTCCCTGTGCCTTTATTGCCTACATTCAGACCGCTCGCACGTGGAGGAGGCCTGTGCATTCTGCAATGACATGGTGCCACGCACCATGAAGGACCGTCGCAAGTGGCTCGCCGAGTGGTTGCAGACAAAGACCCCGGCGGCGGGTGAGCCCCGGCAGCATGTTTCTCCCAAGAGGAAATCTGAGCAGTCTTATAAGACCTTTGAGGGCGCTCTGGCGACGGGGGACCAACCTATAAGGCAAAGCACCACGAGTCCACGGGCATCGGGAGCGCCGTTGGTAAGGGCTTCGCGGCAGCCAGGCCGGGCGCAGCATCGTCCGCGCTGTCAACCACGAGCCAATGCTCTGGCTCAGCGAAGAAAAGGAAGTCGGATCACCCGGGTAAGCTTCTGGAGAAGGCCTGGCCAACTTAGATGGAGAAAGCCAAGGGGGAGCGGGACATTGACTCCCCCCTCCCCCCACGGTGAAGGCCTCGGATATGCCCAAGGTCGTGAAGGCCCAGGTTCACCAGTTGAAGGCGTCTATTGAGGGAGTGGTGGCGTCCCTGGCGAAGGCCGCAAATGCGGTCCCAGTTGAGACGACCCCCAAGACGAGAGTTTCCCTGCCTGCGCGGAGGGAATCATTTTTCCTGTTCATTGAGAAGACTCCTGTGAAGACAATGCTGATCATCTCCCCGAGGCCGTCGCCCCCGGCCGAGAAGGGGGCGGGGGCACGGTAGTCCAGCCGAAACTCGGATATCTCTTCCGAGAAGGAGCTCTCTAGCCTGAAGACAGTGCTTGACGAGAAGTTTGTCGAGGCCAGGTCCTACGGCAAGGACCCCGACGAGGCGGATATGGAAAGCAACGAGGGAACCGACGAGGGGCGGCAGGGCGGTGAGGAACCAGAGGACACCACGCCACTGCCAATGCTCCCGTCGTAACCGCCACCACCGACTGACATGTCGGCAGACCTCCTACAAGCTCAGCACACCCTGTGCTCTGTGATAAGGACAAGGATGCCCATGCCCCCGAAGGGTGTTCCCTCAGCGCCTGTACCATCAGGGGACCCGCCGCCTAAGAGGAGAGTCCACCCGCCTCAACCCTACGATCCTTCACCTCCATCCCCTCCGCCGAGGGACGAGATTGAGACTGTGACGATGGGCCTCAGAGCTATTTCAACTGAACCCAGAGGAAAAGGAGGAATTCCTTTATCAGCGCCAACAGGAAGACTGTGCTCTCGATCCCGCTATTGGACGACATTTGGGACGATGGACTGTCCCTCCTGAAGAACCCGTCCTCAGCCCCGGCAAAGAGACCGGTACGAGAAGAAATACAGGGTGCCAGACTCTGCACCAAAGTGTCTCAGATCTCAGCCGTCCCCGGACTCGGTGGTCTCGGCGGCGGCCAGGAAGAAATCTGCAGGGTCGGTGGCATAGACTTCCACTTCCCCACCGGACGGCGAGGGAAAGAAGCTGGACGCCATGGGACGACGGGTCATGTCGTCGGCAATGACCATTAAGGCGGCCAGCGCTCTCGCCATCGTGGCCGCTACGACAGGGAACTTTGGTTTAAGATCGCCCCTCTCCTGGACTTCCAGACGACAAGAGGGCAGAGGTCCTTGAAATCCTGCAAGAAGGCAAGGTGGCATCGGACCATGCCATCACCTGATGGGCAACAGCATTTGCCTTCGTCAGCGAGGTTGGCTGAAGGCCACCAATTTCCGTCGGGACAACGGGGACCACTTGTTCGGCAAGACGGTGGACGAATCTCTGCAACCCATCAAGGCAGATACCGAGACGGCTCGTGCCTTGGCCACACTCAAAGAGCGACGGCCGTCCTTTCGGGCCTCCGTAGGAAAGTCCCATGGTGCCTCCAAAGGATTTGGTGGCAACTTATCTTTGTACCGTCAACCACCACGTTCCTCGGCCCAGGAAGCCTACAGGGGCCACAGCAAAGCCGGAGGTAGTAGTCGTCGTTGCCAAGGCCCCCAAGGTGTGATGTCCACGACGAAGCAGGACTGAAACGGCTGTGACGTGGGGCCCCCCACGCAAGCACCCCGGTGGGAGGCCGGCTGGCAAACTTCATCAGCATGTGAAAGTCCATCTCCGACCGACCGTTGGGTGCTGGACGCCCTGTCCCACGGACACAACCTGGAATTCCAAAGGAAGTGTCCCCGCGTTCCACCAGTAGCCAGGCAAGAAAACAACGCCCCACAACTGCTTCTAGAGGTATGAGCGATGCTGAAAAAGGGCGTGATAGAACTCGTCCCGAAGGGGCTCCGGTGTGTACTCTCAGTACTTCCTCGTCAAGA
The DNA here is from genome assembly GCF_040938575.1 of Ambystoma mexicanum. NCBI lineage: Eukaryota > Metazoa > Chordata > Amphibia > Caudata > Ambystomatidae > Ambystoma > Ambystoma mexicanum. Next base: position 653,478,401 of record NC_090923.1, read on the forward strand.
AGACCGGCGGTTGGCAGCCCATCCTGGATCTCTGCCACCTCAACAAATACATCAAGTCCCAGAAGTTTCGGATGGTCACCCTTCAGCACATGCTGAGACAACTAGAGGAAGGGGATTTCCTGTCGTTGCTGGACCTGGAGGATGCTTCTTTTCACATCCCCATCCACAAGGGGCATAGAGTTTCTACGCTTCGTGGTCCAGGGGCAGCACTATCAATTCAAGGCCCTTCCCTTCGGTTTGAAGTTGGTGCCAAGGGTCTTCACCAAGTGCCTTGTGCCGGTGGCGGCATGGCTGTGCCTGCAGTGGGTCCACACCTACCCCTACCTGGACGATTGGCTCATCCGAGCGAAGTCCAGGGAACTCGCCGTCGAGCACACAGTGAGGATCGTTCACCTGCTCACAGAACTGGGGTTCTCGATAAACTATGCGAAGTCCTGCTTGGTGCCATCGCAGGACGCTCGGTTTCTGGGGTCTAGGCTCAACACTGTCGCGCCTGGCTTTACCATCGGAGGACAGGATAAAGGCCATCCTGGGCAAGGTACTACGGCTGTTGACCATGGAATTGCCAGGGTGGGGTCCATCAAGTCCCTGCTTGGCATGATGTCGTCCTACATCTACCTCGTTCGGCTGTGCAGGCTGCAGATGCGGCCGCTGCAAGAGTTCCTCGATGCCCGTTGGATCCAAGTATCTGGAAGCTTCGAGGACAAGATCGCCCTCAACGAGACATTCCATCGAGCGATTTGGTGGTGGGGCATCTGCGCGCATCTAGCAATGGGCGTGGACTTCCAGACCCCAGCACATCAGGAGACGGTGACGGACGCCTCCCTGGAGGGATGGGGCGCGCACACCGTAAATCTCCATGCAAGAGGCCTTTGGCTACCGGAGGAGTCGTCGTTGCACATAAACGTCCTTGAGCTCCGGGCAGTGTTTTGGGCCCTCCAATCATTCCTTCTGTCCCTCAAGGGCAATATGGTGCAGGTCTTCACCGACAACACTGCCACGATGTTCTACATCCGGAAGCAGGGGGTCACCAGATCCACGGCCCTCTTCAAGGAAGTGCAAGATCTATGGCACTGGGCCGTCGCCCACAGGATGTTCCTGGTACTCTTCCATCTGGTTGGAGTGAAGAACACTGTCGCTGACTCACTCAGCAGGGAGCTGCGCTCTTGCCACGAGTGGGAGCTTCGGCAGGATCGGGTGGACCTACTGTTTCGGCGATGGGGCACACCCCAGATCAACCTATTTGCGACGGCCACGAACACCAAGTGTCGGAGGTTCGCCAGCAGGTTTCCTGGGTTGGGAAGCTCTGGGATAGAAACATTTTCAAGAGACAATTTCTTCATTTCAAGAGCATGTTGTAATTCCATTTCCCTTAGTTTGCGATCCTGTTTGGCTTCAGCTTGGATTTGTTATATATATAATTCTTTTTATTGCTTTTATTAAATGGTACAAACTTCAATGATAAAACAAGCCCCTTCTCCCTCCCCAATCCCTCCCCTTGCTTCCCAGTATCACCGGATGGCACCGGTCGGCCATATGATCGTCTTATCTCAGTACAGTTCTGAGGATCAAAGAATGTTCAGGATACGGATTTTGTGTGGACAGAACTGCAGCATATAGTCACTTTGGAGGTAATGTACAACGAGACCCCAATGTGCTTGAAAGTCTTCGGGTGTGCCTTGGATTTTGTCATCCACTACATTGTGATGAAGTGCCATATCTTTCTGAGCCATTGGAGTTGTCGGTGGTGCTTGTTGCTTCCAAGCTTGGGCTATAGTTAGCCATGCCGCTATCACGAGGACCTTTATCCCTTTCTGCTGGAGTCTGGTGTGCACCTTTTTGTTTCGGGTCCCATAGCCCTGCCAACCATACCCTGTCCTCCAGGGCGTCCGCTCCTTGGACCATCTTCCCTGCTTGAGTATTGATCTCCTTCTAGCAATTTGTAAGGGCCGGGCAGGTCTTCCATATGTGCATCCAGTCTACCCGCTGTCCGCAGACCCGCCAGCATTGTCCATCTGCATTGGGATACATCACCTGCAGCTTCTCTGGGGTTACGTGCCACTGCAGAGGAACCTCCTGCCATGTTTCCCTTAGGTGTATCGATCTTGTCTGCTTGGGAATATTTTGCCATACGTCTTTCCAGAGGGTGTGCAGGATAGGTTCTCCCAGCAAATTCTTTTCCCACCGCCTCATGTAGTTCCATTGGACCTCCTTCCCTTGCTCATTCAGGTGGGTATAAAGATTGGATATGAGTTTACGGGCTCCTGAGTCCGTTGCCATAAAGATTTCAAACTTTGTGAGGTCCCTTGTTCCCGCCTCCTTGATGGTCGGGGATGATGGCCAATGAGTTAGTTGCGTGCGCTGATATACTTCTGCTCTCGTTATACCCAGTTCTTGGACGCTCTCGCTAAATGATCGGATCGGCTGATTAACAAATATGTCTCGGATCTTTGTGCATCCTACTTGTTTCCAAGTGATGTAAGCATTGGGGTCCATTCCCGGCAGGAAGTCGGGGTTCCCAAACAGCGGGGCCAGGGGGGATGGAAGCAAGGTCAGATTCCTTCTTATGATAGCCGTATCCCATGCGTTTAGAGTTGTGCTCATTATTTCACTTATTCTGGTGTTTTGATGTCTGTGCTTCTTATGGCACCAGAGGAGATTAGACAGCAGAGAGCCTGCAACTGCAGCATCCTGTTTCGTCCAAATGGGTTGAGGGGAGTCCGCCACCCACTCCTTGATTGCACGTAGTTGCGCCACTTCATGATACCGTCTGAAGTAAGGGAATGCCAAACCGCCCTCACACCACTGTGCTGTCATCGCCCTTGTTACTCTTGGCTTTTTATTTTGCCACACATAGGCTGTTGTCATCTTGTTCAGGGACCAGAAGAAGGATTTAGGAGGTTTGATTGGGAGAGCCTGTAAGTAGTATAAGACCTTTGGAAGAATTGTCATCTTGACTGCCGTAATCCTGCCCCACCACGAGGTATTGAGGGGATTCCATTTTGGCAGGAGGCTTTGTAGATGAGTGAGCAAGCCCGGGAAGTTGGCCACGTATAGTCACGTTATTGAGGAGGTCAAATGGTTACCAAGGTAGGTGATACAAGTTTGAGCCAATTTCATCTCCTGTGTGCGAGACAGATCTGCTATCTCAATTGGATCGGCCTTCAGGTTTAGTATCTCCGATTTATTCTTATTTATTTTGAGGCCCGAGATTGTTCCAAAGACCTCCAGTTCATGCAGTAGGGTGGGTAGGGAGTGAGTCGGTTTTGTCAGGGCCACAAACATATCGTCAGCGAAGGCCATAGGTTTGTGCTCCCCCCCCCCCCCCCCTCTGCCCATCCAGATTCCCTTGATCCAATGCTGTAGACGTATTTGCACTCTGAGGGGTTCCAGGAATAAGGCATAGAGGAGAGGGGAGAGCGGACATCCCTGTTTCGTTCCCCCTAGTTTGGGCTACAGGTCATGATAGGTGGCCATTAACGGATTCTCATTGAGGGGTCCTTCTAGTGGGCTTTGATAATTTGAATGAAAGACTGACCAAATCCCAGGTGTTTCAGAGTTTGAAAGAGCTGCGTCCGTTCTACTCTGTCGAACGCTTTTTCCGCATCTAATGCGATTAGGATTGCTTTGATGTTTGTGCGCTCTGTCTTTTCTATAAGGTGACACACTCTCCTTGTATTGTTGCTGTGTGGCGTTCAGGGACAAAACCTGCCTCATCTGGATCCACTAGATTAGTTAGTTGGCCCGAGATCATATTCGCAAGGATCTTTGTATAAATTTATGCGTCCAAATTTATAAGCGCTATCGTCGATGAAATCCTGGGAGGGTGGGATCTTTTTTCCTGGCTTGGAAAAGAGTACCAATTCGGGCTCATTCATGGAAGGTGTGATGTTTCCCTGTGCCTTGAAGCTATTGAAGAGCGCCGTGAGTCTGGGGACCAGTTGGTTTGGACATTTCTTATAGAATGCCTCCGTGTAGCCATCTGGTCCCAGAGCTTTGTTCTTAGGAAGTTGTTTGATAGCTCTCTTTGCCTCCTCCGGTTGGATGTCCTGATCAGGGGATTCCCGAGATTCCCTCGAGAGTTGAGGGAACGTAAGGTTTTGGAGATACTGTTCTTGCTTCTCATTCGGATGTCCTGTGCGGTATAATTCTTGGTAGAAGCCTCTCATTATTTCCCCCATTTCTTCATTTGTGGTTTTGCGTATACAGTTGGGATCCTCCAAAAATATGATCATCCTCTTGCGTCCTTTCTCCCGAAGTTGCTGTGCTAATAACTTGTCAGCTTTGTTGGCTAAAATATAGTACCTCTGTTTCGTCCTTAGCAACACCAACTCTGTTTTCCTCGTTTACTTGAGATCCAGTTAGCTCTGGACATGTTGGAGGGCTCGCTTCGTAGCTCTACTAGATTTGTTGATGGCCTCTTTCCACGCATCCTGTAGTTTGTGTTCCAGATCCTGCTCCATCGTGCCATTTGTCTGTCCCTCCTTGCTTTCAGTGCTATAAGTTCCCCTCTCGGGACCACTTTAAAGGTGTCCCATACCGTCCCCAGAGGGGTTTCTCCTGTGTAGTTTTCGGCAAAGCAGGTTTCTATCTTATCCTGGATTTTGTCGACTATTATGTTGTCATTCAGTAGTTCTGTTGGGCATCTCCAGGACCACACGTGTACCTCCTCCGCCCCCAATTCCTGAGGGCTATGGATGTAACGATCAGGGCATGGGCTGATATGGCGATCGGGCCCACGCTCACATCTTTGATCCTCCCTATCATTTCCGTGGAGGCCCATACATAGTCTATCCTTGAAAGGGTGTTGTGCACATGGGAATAGTGCGTGTAGCCCTGGCTCTCCCCATTTTTCGCTTGCCATACGTTGTGGAGGGAGAGTGTCTCAAACGCTTTCTTCAAGGATCCAGAGGGGGCTTTGGAGTCGCTGTTAGACTTGGTGCTTCTATCTTGTGTGGGGTTCCACGCTATATTCAGATCCCCTCACAATATAATATCTCCCTTGGCGAAGTTGTCCTAGCATGTTAAGTAAGAAGGGCTCCTGAAACCTTTGGCGCATATACGGATGCCAACGTCACTCGTCTGCCGTCCAACGTAGCATTCAGGAATACGTATCTGCCCTCTTTATCGGTTGTCTAGCCCTGAATCTGTATGTTCAGTGAGTCTTTTATCGCAATGAGGACTTCCGCACTTTTCTCATCGGCGTTCGACTTTATGTGGGTCTCTTGATAATATGATGTCAGCTTTGACCCTCCACGCTTGCCTTTCTAATTTAGCCCTCTTCGCTTGGGTGTTCATACCTCGGACGTTCTGCGATAGGATGGTCACTAGTGCCCTGTCCAACCTATCCATTCGGGTCCCGTTTTCTAAGCGTCCTATGTGACCCTCTTCTCATATTACTATTGTGGTCTTTCCTGTGTGCCATCTGGTCGTTCCTTCCTTGAATTCCCACCCTTTTCCCCTCCCCGCTGTTCGATTGAGGTCAGAACCGGGTTGCTACGCGACCTGGTACGAAGTGTCCAGAGCTCCCGGTCCTCTCTTTGCCTCATATAACTTTCGTGGGGGATCCTAAACACCACTGTGGATTCCATTTGTGACCCTTTCTCTTCTCCCCGGCTTGCTTCAGACTGTTCGGGCGAGTCCATCGCTGTGTATCGCTTAATACCTGCTTAAAACAAGTCTGCGATGCCTTTTACGATGCCTGGGGCCCGCCGGGTCACTGCAAGTCTTACTTGTTTCTTCTTTCTCTGCCTCTTCTTTGTCCTGTCGATTTGGGCCCCACAGTCTCCTCGGGGACAGTGGTTGTGCAGTCTCCCCCTCGCCTGACAGCCCCAGAATCTGTTCACCTTCTGCGCAGGTGGTGACCCTGTGTTGTGATCCCTCCCAGGTGAATAGGAGGCCGAACGGGAATGTCCACTTATTTCACCTGGTTTGCCGCCAGGTGGCGGACCACTGGGCCCATCTTTCCTCTTTTGAAGGGTGGATTGGGCCAGGTATTGATAAGTGTACCTTGTGGCCTTTCACTCTTGTCGGGGGGTGGGGGGCGGGGGGGCATTGCATATCTGGCCTTCCGGAGTATCAGTTCTTTTTGCGCGTAGGAGGTGATTGCAGCAAGCACATCCCAGGGTCTCATTCCTGACCTTTTGGGCCTACCCTGTGGAGTCTATCAATTGCTACTTGTGGCTCTGTCTCGCTTGCTAAGATTTCGGTAAATAGTTGTGTGACGGTTGACAAGAGGTCTACATCCTCCACGGATTCCGGAAGATTTTTGATCCTAATGTTGGATCTTCTCGACCTATTTTCTAGGTCTTCGCACTGCTGTTCAAGGGCCATGGTTGTTTGGGCCAGCTGGTCGAGTGTTTTGTCCGATCTCTGGGGGGGTGGGGGGGGCGAGTCCTCTGCCTGTTGGAGTTTCCTTTCTATAATGTCCGCCCTTTCTCCAAGTTTGGCCATGTCCTGTTTAATTTCTTGGATGGATAGTTTCATCTCTTCCCTGAAGATTTTGAATTGGTCCTGCATTGAGCTGATCAGGTGCGTCTGTAGTTCTTTAAAGCATGTTTGCATGTCCTCCTTACTCATTGTTTTCCCCTCCATGTCTTTCCGGGAGGGGCTGTGGCCTAACTGCGGAAACTCTTCTGCTGCAGAGCCGGGGTCCTCTTGTGCTCCCCAAAGTTGTTGTAGATTTCTGTTTTGTTTTCTTTGGAGGGGTGGGGGGTAATGTGCAGGAGTTTTCGCCCTCGATTTGGAGATTAATGCGCAGTGCAGCTCCCAGTTGGCGCGTGGAGGAGACTGCCTGGGCCCGAATGTCCCTCCGCTACAAAGGCTTCCTATGGGCTCACCAGCCTGATAGGTGTGGGGTGTATTTAAGGACATGCTGGTAACGTGAAGGCTGGGTTCTGTGTTGAGAAGGTCATTCCAGAGGTGGTAATTACTCCTAACGGGTTAGCGCTTAGTCGCTCCGAGGGTAGACCCCTTCCGCAAATACAGTGCTGTGGTGGCTGCTTCACTTGCTAACTGGGTGCCCTCTGGTGCCCCAACGTGGGTTATATACTCCTGAATGGGCTGTGGCTATGTGCTAGGTTTGACAAGCTCACCCACTCTGCGGTGCTACTAGCGGGATAAGCTTGCCTCTCGCCTTAATGGTGCCCCTGGGGTGCTTGATGCTAGTGTCCCTCTGCTCCTGCTGTTTCTGCTGGTTCCCCGTAGTTAGGGCGGCTCCTGGGCTTACACCTCTGTCCACTGCTCCGATGGGCCTCTGGTGAGCGCGGCTGGTGGCGAGGGGGTGTACCGCAATCTGCCCCGCGTGCGAGGCTGAGATAATGAAGTTACGGCATCGGGTGGATGCTGCTGTTGCTGTGGGTTCTCAGCCCTGGCGTAAGTGACTTTAGCACCCCAGTGCCACCAGGGGTATGGCTCCTATGAATGCGGCCTGGGATGTGCCTCCGTGACTCTGTGGTCGCCTCTGCGGAGCAGGGCCCAGTGAACCTCCTCCGATGTGGGCGCACCGCTGTTTTCTTCCGGGGCTAGCTGTTGGGTGCCTTCTGGGGGGCCGAGTGGGATGCTGACTGGTGGCGCGACGGGGTGTCACAGCATACGCCACCGACCTCCGCGGCACTCCCAGTTTCTGGGCTCACCCGAGTGAGGCAAGAGCACCTCCAGACAGTGCCCCCGCCGGCCTCTTCTCCTGTGTCTGTGTGCCCCCGCCTGCTTCTAGTCGGCAGATCCGACTGCTGCTCCGGGTCACCTGCCCTCTGGTCCGCCGGTGTCGGGCGTTTAGGTTCTCGGCCCCGCTGCTCCACATCCCTTCGCCTTCCGAAGCTGGTGCTCCACCTGGGCAGACTTTCGCTATGCTATCGGGACCCGCTCTCCCCAAGAACGTCGTCACATTTCTGTGCAGTGCTATCTCGCACCGTGGTAGCCGACTCGCCCTGAACGCTTCTTTGATGGGCTTATAATATGCGGCCTGGCATGGAGGCACACTCGGGCACGTCGTCCTGCTCCGGCCGCCATCTTGGAATCCCAATTGTAATCTTTTAAATAAGGGGCTGTTGAGGTAGAGAGGAGCTCTCTTCACAAGACTCCTCTAACTCTTCAACAATATTAAAGTTACACTCTGAACTATCATCATCCTCATCATTTTCCTCATTTTCTGGTATAGTAGGTGTGGCAGGCCTACTACCCAGACTTTTATTACTTAACATGCGGCCGTAACCCTGCCCTCCTTAGCTCTGCCCCGCGCATCCCCCTTCAGTCCTTTTCTCCGCGCGGTCGGGGCCGGACGCACTTGCATCACCGGGAAGACCTTTTTCCTTCCCGTTGTTCTTCTCTCCTGCTCCGGTTCTGCGGTCGCGTAGTCCTCCGTCTATGCCAGATCGTTTGGGATTTGCTACTTGTTCCTCTTGCAAACTTCGCTTTGCTAGGGCGGATTCCTATTCTCTCTGCTTGTCTGGGACCGGATCACCGTTGGGACTCTTGTTTCTACTGCGACTCACTTTCGGTCCGGGCACTTCAGCGTTGTCTTCGTCAGTCGGAGATCTTCCAGCGAGTTCCTCCATCGCATTTTCAACTTTTCATCGACGGAAAGAAAAGACGCCCGGTAAATTCCTTATTTTTCAGGGCACCCCAGCCGGAGGACTCCTTCCCGGTGTCCTCCAGGTCCGGGAGGGGCTTCAAAAGCTCTGCTACCAGGGTTTCACCTGATGTGCCTCGCAGGCCTAACAGGCGTAACCGGGTTTTCTCCGAGGGTTCCCGTGAGGGGCCTGCCGATACCGGATCACGATCCATGGTCCACCAATCAGGTGCTAATAGTCATTCTGTGGCGTTGGTTACCGGAGTTCGCTACGAGGTATCCTTATTTGGAGCTTCCCACACAGACACTGGGGTGTGCCCTGAGGCCTCTGTTGAGGCTTTCTGTACTGAACCACGTTTCGAGGCCCCTATCGCGGGAGCTGTAAAGACCGGACTCTGTTCCGAGGTTCCTCTTATCGAGGCGAAGGTGTGTACCAACAGAACAGAGACCTGTCAAGGTCTATCTGTGAGGTGGATTCCTCAACTTTCCCGCGCTCGTGCTGTTATCGGTTCTGTTGAGGGGTTACAGGGAGAGCTCACCGTCCATAACTCATCTGTTAACGGCTTTGCCGAGGTGCCTCCTCCGGAGGCTAATTCAAGGGACAGGATGTCCGTGAACATCCAAGGTCTCATAGTGCCGGCTCTGCCGAGGATCCTTGTGTGAAGGCTAAAATTTCAATCAAGTCCCCTGACCACTCTGTGCAGTCAACAGCCTCACCTCCACATGTGACGCAGTTCTCCTCAGATGTTCACAAAATGGCGCTCCTTCCCACATGGTCTACGGAGGCCATTTTGGATGCTTCCCTCACACCCAAGCTATCGACGGCGGGTGCTGGGAACCTTCTTTTTGGTGGACAATCTTTTTTACGCGACAGTGTGAATCCGTTCTGCCCTTCTTATGACTGGCATGCTCAGATGCCACTAGCACATTCGGTCTCGCTTCCTCCTACATCTGCCCCATTGGTCTATGTATACCCGGTTGGTGGCAGGCCTTCCCGGAAGCCCTCCTCACTACGTTTGTGGGGTTATGCTCCTCATGAGGGGCCTCTGCCCATTCCACTGCCTAAGTTCTCGGCAGAGGATGACTTTTTTGGAAAATGTTAGTCTTATGAACTCTGATCCCATGAGGGAGTACTTTAAGGGCCTCTTTACGGAAATCTCCCCTCCGGAACTCTTGGGGCAGGATGCGGAGCCTGTCATGGCACCTTTCGCCCCGGCGGTAGCACCTCCTCTGCCTCCTGGCCCTCCTCCGGCTCTTCCACCTCTGCCTCCCTTGTCGCTGGTGGACAAGACTGCAGCACAGCGCGATAACAATTTGATGTTGGTCGCGTCGCAGCCTTTGGATCCGGATGCACTAGACAACCCCTTGGCAGATCAGGACAGTGAGGACCAGCCCCGCTCTGTCCGAGCATGCCACGACTCCTTTACACACCAGTGCCTGAGGCACCCGCTCCATAGGAAGGGGTGCTTTCAGGGGCGCTAACCTTGTCTCCACAGGAGCGCACCAGCCTGTTCCTTCAGAGGGACGTTCTGGCCGAGGCCCGCAAGGTCTGGGATAAACCCCACACCGGGCTGCACATACATAAAAGAATTGACGCTTGTTACAGGCTTCACACCTCAGAGGAAGTAGCCTTGGCGTCATGCCCGCTCCCGTCCTCGACGGTGGTAGCGGCTGCCACTCTGCAATCGAAGCTGGCCTCTGCGATTTCCGCAGCTGCGGCTCAAGTTCTGGCCAAGGAAGACAAATTGCTCGATTCCTTGGGCAAGTAGATTTTTGCCAATTCGGTGCTGCAATTGTGTCAAGCTAACGCAGAGCTCATTCTGGCGCTGGCGAATATGAAATTGTGGAGAGATTTTGCTGACTTCCAGGAGTTCATTCCTGTTGACGGGCTACAAGACTTTAAAAGCAGTCTGTCAGACGCCAGGGTGTTGCTGCAGGATATGCTGGAGGCTGCTGCACACCATGTTGACACCTTTGCTCGAGGCCTCATGCTGGGGGTGGACACCTCGTCAGGCTTGGTTTCATGCAACAAAGTTTTAGAAGGAGGTCCAAGATAAAGTTCTGGACCTGCCTTTTGACGGCAAAGAGTTATTTCATTCTTCAACGAATGACGAGCTCACCAAGACTAAGGCAAGCACGCAAACTGCCAAGTCTTTGTCAGTGCTCGTGAAGGCCCCAGTCAAAGCTCAGAGATCTGTGTCCCTATCTCGGTCCTCCTCAGGCTTCAGAGGGTTCCAAGACCGCAGGTCACGCAGGGTTGATCCTCCGCAAGGTAACTCCCGCTGGAGGCAGCAATGTGGTCAGTTTTTCTGTCATCAGCCTCCTTCATGGACAGGTAGTCTCTCCACCGAAAAGTCTGCAAAATGATAGTTGTTGGCGCCCGCACGAGACTTCGGTGGGAGGACAAATCTGGTCTCATCTGGAGGCGTGGCAAACCATCACAGACGATCAGCGGGTTTTGTCCATTGCTCGGGCGGACTTCCGCTTGCCACCCTACCACACCATTCAATCCTCCCTTTCTGCAGTCGGGGACGCCCTCGCTGTCCAGAAGCTTCTAGACCTCTGGGCGGTGGAACCCGTTCCTCTAAAGGAACGAGGGGAGGGCTTCTACTCTAGTCTGTTTACAGTGCCCAAACTCAACCAGGCTGGCCTGCACACCATTCTAGAGCTTTCCCAGTTCAACCTTTCTCTTCCCCCAAGAGAAATTGAAGATGATTACGCCCTGCCAAATAAAGTTCTCTTCAGAAGGGCAACTGGCTCAGCGTTGTGAACCTTCAGGATGCATATATGCATATCCTGATCTGAAGCCTGCATCGGAAATATCTGCGGTTCTCTCTGGGAGAGGAGCACTACCAGTTTCGAGTGCTCCCTTTTGGTTTCAGCTCGGCGCTGTGTCTTGACGAAGATGTCAGTCATCACGGCTTTTTTAAGGCTACAGGGTATTCATGTGTATCAATATTTGGACGACTGGCTTCTGTACAGTCCTTGTCCAGTGAAAGCCTCGAGCAATCGTCAGTCTCTCCTCCAGCTCCCGTTCAGTCTTGGGCTGTCGGTGAACTGGCGGAAATCCTCCATGATGATCTCTCAGGACCTGATATTCCTGGGTTTCCGTTGAAACATGATCGCCTGCAGAGTGTACTTTACTGTGAACAGGATGACGGATCTGTTAACCACGTGTCAAGTTTTCATTCAGTCGGAGAACATGTCCGCCTGGTGGTTCCAGAGGTTTCTGGGCCTGATGGCCTTGTGTGTGCGCTTGCTCTTCCCCTTGCGTGTCTCAAGATGCGACTTATGCAGTTGGCTCTTCGGAGCTCCTGGCTTCAGGCAGTGGACCTGGACACCAAAATGATTCCGGTTCCACCCTGCATGATGAGATCTCCTATGGTTGGTCCTCTTCCAGCAATCTGTCGGTGGGTGCTCCTTTTCAGGAGCCCTACCCTCAGGTGACCATTACGACAGACTCCTCCCTTACCGGGTGGGGCGCGACCATGGATCATCTTCAGGTTTTCGACCTGTGGTCGCCGCAGGTCAGACAATTTCACATACATTATCTGGAGCTCCTTACTATTTTCCTGGCGCTCAAAGCTTTCAAGCCAGTGATTGTGAACAAAGTGGTCCGCATCCGCATGAACAATGCGTTATCCATGTTTTACGTCAACAAGCAGGGGGGGTACCACGTCACCTCCCCTTGTAGACCTGGCCATTCAGATTTGGGAATGGGCCATTCAGCACAGTGTTTGGCTGTTGGCTGTACACTTTCCGGGCCAGCTGAATGTAACGGCAGACTCTCTCAGCCTGCGAGCGGTGGTCAGCTACGAGTGGGAGCTGAAAACGGAGATCCTCTCCTACCTTTTTCACCATTGGGTCACTCCAGAAGTGGACCTCTTTGTGACGTCATCGAACAGGAAACTTACTCTTTATGCTTCCAGGAACAGGCTCGGAGCTTCTTCCCTGGGGGATGCTCTCGAGATTCTGTGGCACAACATGAGAACTTGCGCCTTCCTTCCTGCCTCTTCCTCTGATTCACCAGGCACGATGTAAGCACAGGAACACGTCGAGTTGCTCTCCTGTTCACAGCCCCGTGGTGGCCAGCCAGATTCTGTTTTTTTGAGCTTCAGCATCTGTCTGCTCACCGATCAGGCTGCCGCTGATTCCCGACCTGCTTCACCAGAGCGATAAGCAGATGTGGCACCCCTCCCCACAATCATTCAGCTTGGCGGCCTGGTGCCTGAGTTTAAATCTTTAGAAAGCTTCAATTTGTCCGCGGATAATATGCCTATTATCCAGGCGGCTAGAAAACCTTTGAGGTCTCCGTATAGGAGCAAATGGCTCCGTTTCTGTCGCTGGTGTTTAGCAAAACAGCTGGACCCCATAGAAGCTACCATCGACACGGTCCTGTCTTTCGTTTCTCATATGGCAGCTACAGGCATGCATGCCTTGTCTTGCAGGACTTATTTTTCAGCTATTGCCGCTTACCTGTCCACGGACTCTTGCTCTTTTTCATTTTCAAACCCTGTCATTAAAAGGCACTCTGCAGGTCTATTGCATCTGTATCCACCTGTGGGCAATCTCCATCCTAAATTGGAAATGAATGTGGTCCTTACTGCCCTATGCCATACACCCTTTGAGCCCATGGCTACGGTGGATTTGAAATTCCTGTAGTGGAAAATGGCTTTTCTGATTGCGGTGACTTCAGCAAGACGTAAGCGAGCTTCAGGCCTTGTCGGTAGAACATCCATTCCTCACCTTTCTCAAGGATAAGGTTGTCCTCAGGACAATCCCTCTTTCCTCCCAAACGTGGTATCCGATTTTCATCTGAACCAGTCTATTTCCTTACCCGTTTTCTTTCCAGACCCGGCCTCAGATGTCGAGAGGGTATTGCATAATTTGGATGTAATGCGGGCTCTTAAGTTTTATTTGGACAGAACATCTAATTTTATGAGCTCTTACCAGCTCTTGGTGACCTTCGGAGACCCGAAAGGAAATCCGGCTGTGAAAGCAACTATCCCCTGATGGATTGCTTCCTGTATTTCTGAGGCGTATACCGTTCAGGGCCTTCAGCCTCCAAAGTGAATTCATGCCCATCTTGTGCGGGGCAAGGCAACTGCCATTACCTTCCAATAATATGTTCCCTGGGAAACCTTTGCCAAACAAGCTACGTGGGCTTCCCCGTCAGCCTTTGTAAAGCCTTACTGGTTAGACCTGAGCTCCATGGCTGATGCTCAGTTCGGGCAAGCTGCTCTTAAAAATCTTTTATTAAAGGAGTTCCATCCACCCGTTATTCTGAGAGGAGTGCTTGGTAATCTTCCAAAAGTATGGAGGAAAGGGAGTGGGATGTAGGAGTATAACAAAGTTACCGTTGCGACTACCTTACTCCTAGTCCCCTTTCCTCCATATGCCCACCTGCCGTCCCCTCCAATAAGTATCCTCTATTATTGCTTAAATGGGCTCAGACCTGCCGATGCGTGGGCGGACTAAGGAGGGCGGGCTTACGGCAGCGTGCGGTATCCTGCATAAAAAGGACGACACATTTTTCAATTTGATGCTTTTTTATAAAAAGTGCTCCGGTCCCGTTCCACAGGACAGAATGTCCCCAAAAGTATGGAGGAAAGGGGACTATGGACTAGGAGTAAGGTAGTCACTACGGTGAGTAACTTTGTTAAACTCTTAGACTCAAGGTTTCTTGCAGAAACAATTAATCAGTCAGTTATAAAGCCTTCTTCAGAAGGGAGCAATAGAATAGTAACACACAAATATACTTCAATACTGTACACTGAGTTTCTGAATCAGACAAGGCCCTTTTGGGATGCCCCACAGACGCAACTACACCCACAGGTGACTTCAGTAACAAGGGTGCTGGGCACATTAATACCTTACTGTTGGCATTTAGAATACTCTTAAAAAGTTGGTAAAAGGTTATTAGAACACAAGAGACCACAAATATTCCAAAGCAGTGCAGATACTTTTAGAGTTGACTAGAAGAGTCCTTCAATTCAATAGGCTAAGCCAAAGTCAATAGGCAAAAGTCTTGGATATGATCAATCCATTCTGGTAAGTAATGGAAAAGTCTTTGCCCAAGTTCTTAGGCGTCTTTGATGAAAAGAAGAATCAAATGTAGGTCCACAAGCTGATTAGACCTGTGAGTTGTGGAAGTTAAAAGCACTTCTACTTTAAGAGTTAAGTTCTCTTAGACTTGTTTTACAATACCTTGGTAAAGAAGAAAATATGCAGCTGATGACTTCTGTTCCTGTGCACCTCTGCAGATCTCGCTGTTCCTGGGCCTCCGTCGTGGGGACAAGAGGGCGGATGTCGGAGGACTTCTGCACTGGCCCTGTCAAAAATGGCAACTGGCAAACTTTACATTCAGTGGCTGTTTCGCGTTTCAGCTCCTTGCGGTACAGCAAATAGCATTAAGCGCGGTTCCTGGCTGTCAGGGTGGACTGTCCTTGTTTCTGGGGTCCCGCACTCTGCTGAGGGGGCTCAGGCTTGGTCAGTCCTGCTTTGTGGGAGTCCACAGGATCTTCCAAAAGCTTTAGGCCAGCTTTAATGCACACAATCTGGTGTCCCTCTCCCTGGCTATATGGTTTCCTGCAGCACTCTCAGGAAATTGAACCAGCTCCGAGATGGGTGTCCAGGTGGCTTACTTTGGAGTTAATTGGTCCCACCAACTCAAAGGGAGAAGCCGTCCTTGCAGGGGGTTCTCTTTCGATGTGAACTTGGAAAGTAGCCACTGCAGCAGAGCTTCACCGGACAAACCAACGGTCCAGGAGTTGCAGCAGGCATCCTCTTCAAGCTCTTCCTTGGTTCCTTCGTCCAGTGGTCTAGTCTGCCTTACAAGCCAAAAAACTCACCTTTTATTCAGTTCTCTCCCATTCATTCCAGCCTAGCTGTTACTCACCCAGCAGGGTGGCTGTCCTTGCCGGACAATCAGCCAGCCAATCACCATAGTGCATTTGGGTCTCCTAGGAGACTAAGCACCGGGAGTTTCGGGCACCTCCCTTACATCTTGCTCAGCCCAGACACTCTGGCGCCAGAGGCGGGTTTTGCTCAGAAACCCCGCCAAAGGTGAAATGAACTGAGATCAAACCTGGTTTTGCGCGCAGAGAACCTCTAGAAGGACCTTTCTACAAAGACCTGGCGTAAAACGAAGACGGCACCATTTTAGCCAAGATGGCTGGATGCCATTTTGAAAAAGATGGCTCCCGCGGTTACTTTACCGGAGGCGCAAACGTTTGCAGTAAATGCAATCCAAGGTAGTTCAAAACGAAACCACCTCCACCAGCCAGTCAATTGAGGAAAGGGTAACATAAAAATGTTTACATGAGCATTTAGACACAGGGCATACCAAGTAACCCATCCAGCGCACTATTGTAAGATAGGTTGTGCTGGGTCTAGCAAGTAGAATGCTAAGTGAAGTAAATTTCACTTTACTGCTCTGGGAAATGGTAGTTGATCCCAGACAAGGTATTTAAACTGCCCTGCACTGAAGATGCTATGTGACACAATTGTAAAAGATGCCTATGGAGTTGGTTAGACTCCATAACCAAAAGAAACAAACCCGGAAAACCCATTGAATTGAAAAGTTCAAAGTCCCAAAGTTTAGCAAAAGAGCTGGAAGCCTCTAAGGTGGGAGGAATTGGCACATTTTTGAGAATTCTCCCCAACAGCTTCCTAGCTCTGACTTGCCACAAATATCTGGAGGGCCACTAGCCATTTGCAATGCTTTGATGATGCAGCTAAGACTGGCCATAGACATGTGACCAGATAGTATTGGTTCAGAAAGAAAGCTGGTCTGCAAAAACAAGCTTTTCTAATTGAAGGCCATGCCAAAAGGAGCGATTGTATTGCTTTGTGTAATTTCAAGTATGGGAAGTGTTATAAAAGTTGACCTCTCATTCAAAACACATCGCCAAGAAGAACCAAGCAGCATGGTACAAGTTTGCACTCCTCTGCAAAGTCAAGCCCTTCCATACCTGCCTAGAATTTCAGAACAGTTGTCCAAACCCTAGTCATCTCCCATCTGGATGTGGCAAAGCCATACTCTTAGGAGTCCCAGATGCCAAATTGGCCACTGTCGAGATGGATTTTCAGAATCGGACCACTGGACAGATTGAGATGCTACCCGCACTTGGGACACAGAGCTCCAACTCTTAGTATAGGCCTGAAATACTCAAGTTGTGTTGGTAGCAATGGTTTAGCAGCCAGGCTCATCTTAGGAGGGAGAAAGGGCTGTAGGGGGGTACAACGATACACATATGCCAAAGAAACACTAACACTGAAATCTCTATACAATTTTTTTATAATTTTTTATATAGACTAAGGTAAAGGTGAGTCTTCAGAAAGGTAAGTACTAGAACACCCAATAAGTAGCTTGCAGCTTGGCCAAGAGCTCCAGGAAGATCCTCCGGACTCCCTGGAAGCAGGACTGACCGAGCCTGAGCCACCTCAACAGAGTGCTCGACCCTGGATGCAAAGAAAGCCCATCTCGACAGCCACAAGTCTGCCGTTTTGATATTTGCTGAGACGCGAGTAGCTGAAACCGCGTAGTGCCACTGAATAGAAGTTGGTACTTTACTGTCGCGGACTGCCCCGTTGCAGTGCAGGAGTCCTCCAGACGTCATCCCTCTTTCCCCATGACTGAGGCCCAGGAACACAGGATCGGCAGAGCTGCACAGGAACAGAAGCCAACTGGAACCGTTTTTCTTCTAACCAAAGGTACTGTAAAGTCTAATAACGTACCTCCTTGTTGTATAACCTCACTTGTTCTCAGTTGAGACTTGTCTTGGTTGATTCTGTAGAGTTGCTGTCAGCTTTTTTTTACCTCACAAGCCTAATCAGCTGTGGCCCTGCTTTGATTTCTTCTTTTCTACAAAGACTTCTAAAACATTGCAAGACTTTTACCTACCTTCAAGAATTGCTTGAGCTCACCTAGACTTACGTTTGCCCAATTAACTTTGGCCTGGCCTGGCTCCCTGAATGACTCTTCTTCCCTCTGACATTGTGTTTTGTCTTCCTTCCAGGAAGGGGTCAGCTTACTTTGCATTGGGGGTGGGGGGTTCACCAAAAGTACTTGCCTGCTTCAGAATATTTGTGAGGGCTCTTGTTTTGTTCTGATAAGCTTTCTCTTTGACAAACTCCTATGTATTGCTCTAAATGCCACAGTAATATATTAATGTCCAGTGTCCTAGCTATTTAAGTCACCTGAGTGTGGAGGAAGTGTCTGTGTGCCATCCCCAATGGGTACTTGCTGGTTTAGAGAAACTAAGAGTTTGTATTTGTGGAGTGTATTGTGTTACTATTATATTGCCCCCTTCTGAAGAAGGCTTACTCAAACTGACTGTTAAATAATTGTTTAATCAAGAAACCTTGTGTGTAACAGTTTATTTGAAAACTTGTCACTCCGAATCTCCCCTACAGCTCACATTGACCCCTCTTGAGATAAGCCTGGCTGCTCAACACGCTACCAACCTGTGTAGTACAGACTTATACCAAGGTTGGGTTCCTATTGCCAGGAGGTCAGGGTTGTTGTAGTGCACCCAAAGGGTACTTCATGCAATCTTGCTAAACAGTTGGTTTGCAGCCAGTGAAGGTCACAGCATGTCGTGGGATGGCTTGAAATTCAGGTTGTCTCGAGACCGACTGGACTCACCAGTGTAACAGAGAAAGTCGTTCTTTTCGGGGCTCTCATGACTCTTGGAAGAAGGGGTCGGACATCAGCGCTTACTCAGAAGGCATCTCCGGTCGCCTGGTAGTGATTGCGGGCCGCTCTCCTCATCCTTCGATTCTTCAGTTCCAGTGGTCACCTTGTCTTCAGCCTCAGGATCCATCCCCCATATGCCGGAACCCATCCAATCACTACACATGCACCATTTAGACTCTGGGTGGTGGCTGTCCTTTCAGTACAGCCAGCCTCCCAGTTGGAACTGGTCCCAGGCAGTCACAGCAGAAGCCAAAGAAGAGAAGAATTTTAGCCCTCCCCTGTTTCCTGTTCACAAAGTTATCCTGCCAAAGACAAACCAGGACCTCCCCCACCCTGCACGGCAGAAGGGCCAAGAAGATGGTATCTTTGAATTGGAACAAAAAGTCACAATTTTGGGTCAATGGTGACCCTTCTGTTCACTAGCACAGCTGAGTACAGTCGGCGTGCAAATTATACAAAATTAGGTAGGATGAAACCACTGCCACCATCCATTCAGATTATCGTGTCACTGTAACCAAAAAGTTACAGGAGCAGTGAAGGGGATACTGTATAACCTTCGGCACTCCACATAAGGTGGTGTGCTGGTCACACAATAGAAAAGATAAGGATACTAAATATCCCCCTGACCTTTGGAACATGTGTTCCCACAAGGGAAGTAACAGAAAATAAAAATTGAAGCCCAAAGAGCTCCCAGCAACACTGCTCAGAGGGCTGTGTGCTTCAAAAGTCAGACAGATGCCATAAATCCTGGAGGAAAGCATGTCTCCAAGAAATAAAGTATCCCAAATATTGAGTAAAAAAAATGAGGGAATGTGGAAAAAGGTTCCCACTCAGGAGAACTGACAAAAACGATCCACGTCGAGCAAAATGTGCTGTGGGACTCTCGTGTGAAAGGGATTTCACATAAAAATGAAAATCCGCCCAACACCCACAAAAGACCCATCAGGACCTCCCCCCACCCGCCCAGACAGGTAGAAGAAGGCTCAAGTAAGAACAAGTCGTCATGAACAGTACTTGGATAGCCACCATTTTTAGGCAATGGTGTCCCTAGTGTCCCTTGTCCCAGCTGCTATAGCAGCCTGCGACCAACATCCACAAAAAGTAATGCAAAAAGGTACACTGCCATCAGCCTGTCAGATGAACTTGTAACAGAAACAAAGTTACTGGAACAGTGAGAAAGGGGATACATTGTTTCCCCTCGACACTCCACATAAGGTGGGGTGTGCTGATATGATATAGATTATTTATAACGCGCTTAATACCCAAAGGTTTCTAAGCGTGGACCCAGGGATCAAACTTGTGGTGCTTCGTGTCATCTTGCGTCTAAGGCGAGCACGTTGCCCCTGAGCTATCCTCCCAAGATCTCTCAAAATAACATACAGGTGGGACAAAAGGGTGTCACCCCCCACACCCTCCCCCAGCCTCTGTTAGGGAGAATTCTCATAAATGTGGTAATTCCCTCTACCTTAGAGCCCTCCAGCTCTTTTGTTAAACTTTGGGGCTTTGAACTTTTTAATTCTGTTTTTCTGTGTTTATTTTTTTGTTATGGAATTTTAGACAACTCCATAGGCATCAACAATTTTATGTGTCACACAGCACCCTCAGTGCAGTGACACAGGGATGTCTTTTTATACTTCCAAAAGGTTTAAATACCTTCTCTGGGATGAACTACTGTTCCCCAGAGAATGTAAAGTGAAATTTACTTTACTAGTCTTTCCAAATTCCTAGACCCAGCACACGCTATCGTACAATAGTGCTGGAGGGGTTACCTAGTATCCCCTGTGTCTAAATACTCATGTATCAGTCAAATGCTACCCTTTCCTATCGAAGCGGCAGTGGTTTTACAACGAATACCATGATTTTTCCCGACAGCGAACACAGGTAGCTAAAAATCGTGGGAGCCATGTTTTTCAAGATGGCGCCTTAAGCCCCTTTGTTTAAACGGGTCCTGGTCTTATTTTTTTGCCATTTCCGCCATTTCTTTTTGGAAAGGTCCTTCTAGTGTTTTTCTCTGCGCGCCAAACCAGGTTTGGTCCCTTTGTTCATGTCTTTGGCAGGCTTCAGGACTGAAGACCGCCTCTGGTGTCTGAGTGTCTGGGGTGGGCAGGAAGTGAGGGAGGGCCCGAAACTCCCTGTGCTTAGTCTCCTTGGAGACCCAAATGCACTCTGGCGTGATTGGCTGTCAGGCAAGGACAGCCACCCTGCTGGGTGAGTGGCAGCTGGGCTGGACTGAAAGGGAGAAAACTGTTTAAAAGGCGAGTCTCTTGGACTGGAAAGCAGAGTTGACCACTGTAACGAAAGAACTGAAGAGCTGGAAGAGGACGGCTACTGCAACTCCTGGACTGTTGGTTTGCCCGGTGAAGCCGTGCTGCAGGTCCGAATTGCCAAGTTCATCTTGACAGAGAAGCCCCTTCAAGGACGACTTCTTCCTGAGTTGGTGGGACCAATCAACTAGTAAGCCACCTGTGTACCATTCTCAAGGCTGGTTAGGATTAACCAGGGAGAGGGATACCAGCTTGTATGCTTGAACCGACAGCTACTGGAACTGAAGTGACTCCATCTTGTTTGCTTTTTCGACAATCCTGTGCAGTGCAGGAGTCCCCCGACGTCCTCCCTCTTGTCCCCACGATTGAGGCTCAGGAACAGTGATATCTGCAGGAACTGCCAGGAACCAATGACTTCAGCTGCATTTGTTTCTTCATACTAAGGTACTGTGCCAACCCGAGAACGCCACTCTCGTGGTGAAAGTTGGGGAAACCTTCCCAAATTGCAGGCCTAATACGCTTGTGACCCCACACATGATTATTTTTCGCCTAAAATACTTCTGAGAACTTTTGCAAAGACTTCACAGTTTGATACCAGAACTGCTCTTTCCCATCCAGAACACTAGCCTATTGACTTTGGCCTGGCTTATTGACTTGAATTGAACTCCTCTGGTGAACGGAAACGATTTGCACTGTCTAATAAGTGTATGTGATCTATTCTACTTACTTTGTCCCTTTTGCTCACTTCTAAGTAACTGAACTGCCATTTGGCTCTTATTTCAGGGGAACTCAAACTGTCTGAAAATCTTAGTTTTGTATTGAAGTGTATTGGTATATAATAAGTTGCCTCCTTCTAGTGAAATGTTTTCTAAATGATTGTGTAAAAAATAAGTGTTTTACCAAGAAACCTTGAGTATAAGTGTCTACTTGAACCACTGTGATTGAAAGTCCTCTGTGTAATTACTTGTACTGCTCACATTCACTCTTGAGATAAGCCTGGCAGCTCAGCTCGCTACCAAAAACTGTCTGGTACAGACCTATACCAAAGGTTGGTTTGGCTAACACCTGTAGTCCTAATTGTGTGTAGTGGTCCCAGAGGGTACTGCATGCAATTCTGCCTAACACCCTTCCTCTGCTAACATGTGTTCACGCAGGTAAAATAGAAAGGAGAGCTCAAGGAACTTCAAGCAACACTGCACAGGAAGTGCCGTGTGCTGCAATGATAAAATGTAGATGCTAGAAAACGTTAGAGTAAAAGAATCTGTGTGGAAAAATGTTCTTCACTCACTTGGGAGAATCAGTTAAAAAATCCAATGGTCCAGCCAAAAAAACTGGGGAACTCGCAAAGTGGGGAGAATTTCACTCAAGAAGGAAAATCTACCTAACGCACATCGACAGACGCCTCTCGTTCAAGACACACTAGTTAAGTAAACTCGAACAGCTTGGCATCCTCCTGCCGAAAGTCAAGTACTGACCTTCACTGGCTCCCACTGCACTCATCTAGAACTACCGCCCTATCTCTACTGCACCCTTCCTTGGGAAATTCCTGCAAAAGTTGGTCTTCCCCCAACTGACCCAACACTGAGCTCCTTGGTTGTTTACATGACCATCAATCCGGATTCCGAGCATCCAGAGGCACAGAAACTGCTCTCCTGAACACCTGTGAAGAACTGCTTGTAAATATTGACTCCTACTCTCCTGCTGTTCGCATTCTCCTTGACCTCTCTTCTGCCTTTGAGCCACTTTGAGGATAGAGTGGTTGACTATCAAAGTTACCCTTGGTATCTCTGACCGAGCACTAGACTGACCGCCGATCCCAGGTTATACTGGGATCCTTCTCCTCCACCACCACTCTCTATACATTGTGTTCCTCGGGGCTCTATCCTCTTGACCTTGCTCTTCAATATCTACCTTGCACCTCTAGCTCACCTGATCGCCGTCTTTTCTCCTCATTTCCAGTGTTATGAAGATGACCTACAACTCTTCACGCTCCCCTCCTCTTGCTCTATTATCCCTAACTGCCTGTTTGCTATCCAGTCCTGGAGCACCTCCAATGATCTGTTTTAATGCCAGTAAGACTGAGATTCTTCCTATCGGGACACCTATTCCCCATCTCCCTCCTGCACTCTTCCCTCCCTCTTTGGGCTCCCCTCCTTCTCTTTCCACTGTAACGAGAAACCTTGGGGTCATCTTCGACTCCTCTCACTCCTTCACCCCTCACATCCTGGACCTTGCCAAGAAGGCCCACTTTGAACTTCACCTCCTTAGAGGCATTCTCCCTTTCTTCACCTTCACCTAGAAGTTCAATGTCACTAGAGCTCTGGTACTCTCCAGGCTAGATTACTGCAACAGCTTCTTTCTCAACCTACCTCTTTGTTCCCTCTGTAACTAATACAGAATAGGGCTGCAAGACTTCTCCTTGGCCTCAAGCCCAGGGACCGTTTCTCTCCAGCCCTAAAATCTCTCCACTGGCTCCCGGTTGCAGCAAGGATCAAATTCAAGAACCTTTGCATCATCCATAAGGCAGTCTGTTGCCACGGACAATGCTACCTGCCACACACTCACTAAATACTCTCCTTCCAGATCACTTGGATCTTTTTGCTCCAATTCTCTGCTGGTCAGACACTTCTCCAAGCACAGAGCTGGGGGCAGATCTCTTTGGCTGGCTCCCTCCTCTGGACCAGTCTCCCCCCCCCCTCTCTTGCTACGTCTTGAACCGGATCACCTCAAGTTCAGCAAACAACTCAAGACCTTTCTCTTCTCCTCCCTCCAGTGCTAACCATCCCCACAGCCACTGAGATTGGCGCTCCGGTCCGTCAAGAGTCCAATGGGGTCCTGGCCCTTTACCCAATCAACACTAGCATCTGCCCCCTCCCCTGCTCTCTGGGCCCACACCTGCTTGTTGGGTGGTTTGTTCCAGCCCTGCAATTACCCGATGGGCGTTAGACCACCCTCTTTGGCTCGGGACTGTTGGGGAGAATTTTCATTTCTGTGCCAATTCCCTTTAACCGTAGAGACCCCCAGTTCTTTTGCTGGACTCGGGGCTTTTTAATTTCAACTCCTGAGTGAGCAGGATTTTTTTTCCTCACTCGCATGTGTTTTTTCTGACTAGGATTTTTGTATTTCTTACTGTTTAATGGAGCCTGGTAAACTCCATAGGCATCTGCTTTGTCATTGTGACACACAGCACCTTTTGTGCAGTGCCACTGATGTTTAACTACATTTTCTTGGGTGAACTACTGTTCCAAAGAATAGTAAGATGACCCCTGTCTTACCTTTTCTTTTGTGGGTCCAGCACACACCACCCTATGTGGAGTGCTGGAGGGAAAGGGGGTTACATAGTACGTCCTTTATCCCACTCCTCATGTAGCATTCTGTTCCACTAATTGACTTGGATGGCTGGTGGCAGTGTTTTTTAAATTTTTATTTTTTATTTTTACTACCTTGTGCCATGTATCTGCGGGCTGAATCTACAGCTGCAGCACCCATGGGTGACCATTTTCTCAAAATGGCCTCCGTTTTCTTTTGTCGCCATTTCTTGTTAGTTTCTTCTGGGCATTTACTCTGTTGGAATCAGGTTTGAGTTCTTTGTGTGTTTTGCCCCCAGGCTCCAGTGTGTCTGGAAAGGCAGGAAGTGAGGGAGGGTCCCAAAACATCCCTGTCCTTTGTCCCTAGGTGTGCCTGAGTGAAACCAGTTCTGATTGGCCGGCTGGCTGCACAGGAGGACAGCCACCCTGCTGGGTCATTGACAGGCTAGGGCTGTGAATGAATGGGAACTTCCTTGAAAGGCGAGATTTTTTGGACTAGAGGCAGAGCCGACCACTGGAGGACAAGATCCGACCAAGAAGACGTGAAGAGGCGCCAGCAGCACACTCCTGGACTGCAAAGTGCCCGGTGAAGCCCTGCAGCTGTGCTGACCCTGTTTTCATTTCGACCGGGAAGACCTGTACCCAACTTCCTCCCTTAGACTGGTTGGACCAACTATCCTCAAGACAAACTCCATTTTGGCGCAACCCCCGATATGCTGTTACTTTCCAAGGATGCAGAACCCTAATACCCGGTGACCTATGACCATTTTCGCATGCATTGGCTTCCGAAGTGCAAATCTGGCCAAAACCTTGTCGGCATCCAGAGAACCCTACAGAAGCAGGACATCTTCTTAGAGTTCCCTCACCAGAGTCCAGGACTGAGGGATCAAGTAACTGCTAACCAGAGCTGTTCGTTCTTCTTTGGCGCTGAGAAAAAGGCACCAAAAACAGAGCCGCTGAATCAAGGAGAATCCATTGCTGCAGAGTCCCTCTCTCGAGTGCTGCCGCAGGAGCCTGCCAGACGTCCTCCCTTTCATCACCACGAGCAAGTACCAGGAACCAGGGTCTGCTGCACTGCAACCAGAAGGCATCCAGCTGGGACAAATACTTCAGTTCACAAGTACTATTAGGCAAGATTGTATGCAGTACCCTGTAGGAGGCTGCACCAGCCTTGACCAAATAAACACTTACACTCAACGTTTCTTGTTTAAACAATTATTAATTTAACAGTCAGTTGAATAAGCCTTCTTTAGAAGGGAGCAATATAGAGTAACACAAAAATACACTTCAAAATTACACTGTTTCTTTAAATCAACAAATACCCATTTGGGATGGCACACATTCTTCCTGCACCCTGAGGTGACATAAATAACTAGGACACTGTGGACATTAATATAATCACTGGTACATTTAGAGCAATACTGAGGTTGTGTTAAATAAGGAGAAGATAAGAGAATAAAACAATGGATAACAAATATTATTAAGCAGGTAAGTACTTTTTGAACCTGCCAATGCAAACTAGACTAACCCTTTCCTGGGGGAAAGTCAAAGCACAAAGTCAGAGGTAAGAAGAGTCTTTCAGCCAATGGTAGTTAGCAAAGTTCTAGGTGAGCTGAAGCACTTCTTGCACAATGTTTTAGAAGTTTTTGTATAAAAATGAAATCACTGTAGGGCCACAGGCTGGGAGGCTTGTGAGGGGCAAAGCTGCAAGCAACTCTGCAAATGCAACCAACGCAATTCACAACTGAGAGCTAGCATGGCTACATGACAAGAGCTAAGTCCTCTTAGTTTTGCAGTACCGTTGGTTAGAAGAAAAACTTATTTCAGCTGGCTTCTGTTCCTGTGTAGGTCTGCAGATCCTGTTCCTGGGCCTCAGTCGTGGGGACAAGCGGGAGGACGTCTGGGGACTCCTGCACTACGACTGGAAGGTCGGCGACAGCAACGGGCAAACTTCAAATCAGCTGCACTTCGTGGTTTCAGCTCCTCGCGACTCTCGCAAATAGCACCACAGCGTTTCTCGGATAACACTATGGACTTTCCTCGCATCGTGGGTCCAGCACTCTGTTGGGGTGGCTCAGGCTTGGTCAGCCCTGATTCAAGGGAGTCCGGAGGATCTTCCTGGAGCTCGCGTCCAACTTAAAGACACTCACTCGATTCTGGTGTTCCTCTCCCTGGCATTCGGTTCCTGCAGCAACAGTGTAAGTACAGCCAGCTCCGAGAGGATTTCCAGATGAGCTTGTCTTGGGGTCAGTTGATCCCACCAACCCAAGGGGAGACGTCGTCCTTTGCAGGTCCTCTCTAGTAGAGGCGAATTCAGAGCTTCAACACTGCAGCAGGGCTTCGCCGGGCAAACCAACCGTCCAGGAGTTGCAGCAGGCGTCGTCCAAGTTCTTCTTTCGGATTCCTTTGTCCAGTGGTTGACTGCCTTCCAAGCAAAAAGCCTCACCTTTTATGGAGGCTTCTCCCATTCATTCCAACCTAGCAGTCAATCACACAGCAGGGTGGCTGTCCTCCAAGGGCAGTCCTCCAGCCAATCACTTTTGGGTGCATTCCTGTAACCAAGGAGACGAAGCACAGGGTGTTTCGGGCACCTCCCTCGCTTTTGCTCTGCCAGACACGCTGGAGCCAGAGGTGAGCTTCACCTGTGAATCCCACCAAAGACAAAACGAACAAAGGGACCAAACCTGGTTTGGGAAGGGCCTTTCCAAAAAGAAATGGTGAAAAAAGAAGACCGAGGCCATCTTGACCAAATGGGCACCCATGGGTGTTTTACTGCAGCTGCAATTGCAGCCCGCAGTAGAAACACACAATTGTTAGAAAAAGTAAACCACTGCCACCAGCCATTAATTGTAGACAGGGTAACATAAACATGTTACATGAGAAAATAGACAAAGGGGATACTAAGTAACCCCTCCAACACCCTATTGTAAGATAGTGTGTGCTGGGTCTAGAAAAGTACACATTGGAAGTAGTCAATTTCACTTCACTGCTCTTGGAAACACTAGTTTCACCAAGAGAAGGTATTTAAACCTTTGGGAAATCTGAGGCTTCCCTGTGCCACTGCACTGAAGGTGATGTGTGTCTCAATGTAAAGATGATGCCTATGGAGTTTTTGACTCCAAAGTCAAAAGAAACGGCACAGCCCAAATCACAGAAAAAATACATGAGTAAGTAGGAAAAAGGTCTCTCTCTCCAGGTTAGAAATTAAGTCCTGCAAAAAGAGTTGGGGGGGTGCGGGGGGGTCTCTAAGGTGGAAGGGAATTTACACATTTCTGAGATTTCTCCCTAACAGGTGCTGTAGGGCTTGGGGTACATCAACCTTTTGCCATTTGTGGTGCGTCCTACCTTGGAGTGTTATTTTGCCCTATTCCAAGTTGACCTCGACTCACTTGCAATGTCCTTTAAGCTTGTGCTTCTTCAAGGCGACGACTCTTGAGTTGCTCTGGTTTTCTATTAGAATTTCTTTTTAAATAGTCAGTAGTTCAAAGAGAGCATCAGAACTTTGAACTGGCCCATTGACTTTGGCTCTCCTTGCTCCCTAAAGGCCTCCTTCTGAACAGAGTGGCTTTGGCAGTGCTTGTTCACTTACAGGTTTTAATTGTTGAACAGTAGTATTGCTGGGATATAAGACTGCCTACTTCCCTCTGGGAGAATTTAACTTTTTTAATAGAATACCAGTATGCTCTGATCTAACCAAACCTTTACCTCCCTTTTAACTCAATACTGCAAAGGTGATCTAAAAAAAATTATTACTAACCTGAAATGAAGTCACCCTTTGTGCTAGAAAATGTATAACATATGAAAGAATTACTCCCCTACTTTATTGTCCACTTTTTTAATTGAATCCTAACTTGGGATTAATGGTACTGCTGGTTACTGCTTTTCAAAGAATTCTTTAAATAGCTTTGTGTATAAATAATGTATTATGTAATTTTATGGAGAAACTCAGCATCTACAGCGGACAGGGTACCACCGGAAGCCAGGACACATGTAGGCTTGAAATCCACTGCTGCAAAAACGAAAAGACCAGAAAACAAGCCTTCTCTGTCTACACCCCAAGACTATGGTACCGCCTCCCTGTCCACTTCAGGCTCTACCCACGCTCCTACAATTCAGAAAAGAACTCGTGACCCACCTCGTCAAGGAGTCTGCTCAACACCTAGGCCATCACGTTGCCCCCACCCTTGCCTCCTGACTCTCTAGACCCCTTCAGCCCCTCGCCTCACTGCCACCCTGTACAGCTGTACCCCCTTCTCTGTATGTTACCCCCTCTGTCTGCCCGTTCTGTTGCCTCTGAAAAGCACTGTTATGCATCTGTACTGTTGTATACCTCTGTACTGTATCTATATACCTCTGTAAAGCATGTTTGTGCAAATTCCTCATTATGCAACTTGCTTGGGCTGGAGAACCTTGGTAAGACTGTGTTCTTAGTGCTGAGCGCTTGGTGCCCAAAATGATGCTAGAAATGTCTACTTCACTAAATGCACTGAGTTATTTGTGTAGGTTGGAAGCTCAGAAGGAAACATTGAGGGCTACCAGAGGTGGCTGAGCACCCCTCAGCTTCCTACTATAATACTTTGCCTAACAGTAGAACAAAAATTGGCATTGAAACCAGGTTTGTACTACACCATCTTACTGATGTATTTTCTTCCATCTGGGAGGGTTGTACCTACCTTCTCACTTGTGCAAAGAGTATACTAAATTACTATTTTTTGTCCAGAGGATACCTATTTAATTGCTGCTTTTGTTTGGAGTGGTTTGTCTTGCTTTAAAACTGCACCTTGGTTTTCAACTTAGTGTCCGTCTGATCACCCTCTTCATTAACAGGACATTAACGGTGGCTGGCAGCATCTTGAGCAGGCTGAAAAGGGATATGAAGAGTGGCTTCTGAATGAGATGAGAAGGCTCGAGAGACTGGACCATTTGGCTGAGAAGTTTAGACAGAAAGCTTCCATACATGAGTCATGGACTGAGGGTAAGTGCAACTTGGGTGCTGCAGAGTGGTGGCCACGGACATGAATGTGAGAAGCAGGACGTTTTTGTTATGTAACATTTTCCAGTCTTCCTCCTGAAAGGAGGAATGTTATTGGTAAGTGTTCAAATGGATTTCCAAATTCAACCCGGGGGAAGATTTTAGGAGTCCACCCCAGTTATGGGGAATAGGGAGTCGGTGGTTAGCCATAACCCAATCAAAAGTACGTGGAAGAGCAGTCGAGGCTTAGTCTCAGGAGTTCACACAGAATAACGCAAAATAATTCATCCTAATCAGTCAATGTATGTTGGGGGAGTTTTCCTGAAGTCCAGTTGAGGTAAGACTTTCTAAAACTATCCCTTGGCAAGCAGGTCCCCTACTCTTAGTACAAGTCTGTACTACCCACAGGATCTTGGTAGAATGGCCTAGCAGCCAGGCTTATCATAGGAGGATGTGAGCTGTAGCGAAGTACACTGAACCCACTAAGTACTAAAGTCCAAAGAAACTCATACACAGTAAATGTTATATTAAAAATATACATGTATTCTTATTTATTGGAAGGTAGATACTTATTTTACTAACCAACATACAAAGGAATTCTTAATACTGTTCAAACGTGATTACTTCAATAGTAGTTGCTTGTGCATACAATTGTTTGAGTTTGAAACTGACAGTTTTACTGTATTGTATGTAGTACCGCGCACTTGCGTTACTACACAGATACACGATCATTGTATTTAGTTGGCAGTACCACATAAGATAGTCTTTAGCTAGGAAAAAGGTTGGTTATAGACAAAGCAGCAGAGCTTAACGTTCTAGAGACACTTTTCGGAGCTTCGAACTCTTTCAAAGTCCAATCCCTAACTAGCCGAAAGTCAGTGTAGACGTGCTTGCCAAAGTCTTGCGAAGTAGCATAATAGCAAAAGTTCCACAGAATATTTTGTCTCTAGGATAAGATTGCTTGAGGATACAGATTAGGAGGAGCCTGCAAAAGGAATCCCTTAGTGCACACAAGCTGAGAAGCTTGGGTCAGAGGTAGGGTGGACTCCTGGACACTTTCACGCACTCCAGTCGCACTAAAGCGACTCTTCTGTTCAAGGTAAGTTATACCTTTTACCCCACAGTACCTTAAGTTAGAAAATATAAACGTAGCTGGATTCGCCTCTGTGCAGCCGTGATGGGCCTAGTCTCCTGATGTCTCGGTCTGGTGATGAAAAGGACCCTGAATGGGAATTCTCTGCAGCAGTCTCGAAAGGACCCTTGGCACAAATTCTTTTCAGTCTCCTTAGTTGGTCAGTCTATGGTTTTGCCGCCTTTTTCTCTGCACCAACAAAGGACAGTATTCGCCCGGTCTATCGTCTTTGCTTCTGAAGTACTGCACTCTGGTGAGGGGACTTGGATGAGTGGGATTGTGCCTCTGAAGGTCCAACTGGAGCTCACCAAAGTTCTGGACGGATTCAGCTGTGCAAAGACGTTGCACTGCAAATTAGTCAGATCTCTTGTTGTTCGCGGTCTGCAGCCCTGGAGCGGCACAGCACCTCGGGAGATGGCTCAATTTGTAATTTGTCTCAGGGCTAGTTGGTCCCACCAGCCAAAGGGAAGGAGTCGTTCTCTTAGGAGTTCCTCTGTCGATTTAGAAAATGGGGTCAGGACAGCAGTGGTAGCTTCAGTGATTGGAAGGGTCTGCAGGCGTCTCTGGTAATCTTCAGCTTTGGTCCTTCTGTTCCAGTGGTCGACTTGCCTGTCACCTCAGGAACCTAATATTTTATTCGCTTTTTCTACTCCTCTGCAAACTCTCAGCATTTTAGAGAAAGGGGCGTGTGGCTGTACAATTAGGACAGCCAGCCCACGAGTGGGGACTGGTTCCATTCAGACCCTTTGGTAGACAAAGGGCAGGGGAGTGTAAAACTCCTCCCCCTCTTCCTGCCTTTGCAGACACACTGGAGCCTAGGCAGGGACACCCAAGGGTCCTGCCAAAGGCAAAAAGCACACACCTCCCTCGCCCATAATGGTAGACTAAGGGCTAACCGATAACAGCCACGATAGAAATGGCCAAAAAAAAGTCGCCATGTTGAAACATGGGTGATCCTATTGTGCATAACCGAGACAGTGAATACAGTCTGCGGTAGAAAATATCACAATAGTTGGTACAACACATCCACCGCCACCAGCCAGAAGTATAGAGTGGTCTATGTGACTAAAATGTCACAGGAGCAGAGAGAAGACGGATACTAGGTATTCCCTTATCACTCCACATAATGTGATATGTGCTAATCTCTTATTGTATAACGTTTTAGGAAAGATACAAAGTATCCCTCTTTCTGATGCTTGTTAATCTGCTTAGAATCACATGCTGTGCATATGGTCCGACATCCGGTGGTAACCGTGGAGTATTGCATTTGTCTTTAGAGGATCGAAAGGGGATGTCATAGGCGTGTCTGTAACACGATCCCTATTGTGACGTGTAGTGTACCCAAAATCCCTCCCTCGCCGAGGTCCCTCAGATTGTTTTTTTCCACCCAAATAACTGGTCGCCCTAGTGCAGAGCTCTTCCATAAGAGATATTGTTATTACCTTGATTTATCGACTTTGTCGATTATCCCCTAAAAGGCACTTCGACAGTGCTTCCTGTACTACGCCGAAGACTGCAGAGGACTTTCGAAGCCTGCGATCCGGCGGCAAAGCCGCCCACGTGGCCGGGCTCTGTGGCTGGCCTACACAGAGTGGGGTTGGGGTGGTTATATTCTGTAAAGTATGCCTTTCCTCTTTCACCCTCTTTGCTCCCTAGGTCTTGTCATCACTTTTATTGCCTTTCGCTATGTAAAGGACGCCATTTAGATTTTCTCCCTCTTGCAGGGCGAGATACCCTTGGAAGGACGAGCACTCTCAGTGCAACAAATGTCTGCCCCTTGACCACGACAAAGGGCAGTGCGTGGCCTGTAGACTCCTGCGCCCCACGTGAGTCACGCCATGGGGAAAACTCCCGGCGACAGGGGCGTGCAGGATCGCAACACTAAGCACACAACCCCAAGCCCGGTTTCGAGACTGCACCGTCGAAGCGGGGGAAAGCGCCAACGGACCCGTCAAAAATTTCGTTTTGTTTTCAGTGAATCATACCCACAAAAGACCTCGGGGAAGACCCTCCCTCTGTGCCCGTATCTAAGTTTCAAAGGACTTTAGAAACTCCTCAGGAAGATTTCACTTGCGTCCTCTCTGATTACGAGAACGCCATGGACACATATCAGGACATATATGACCAAGAGGAAGATACTACCTTTCTAGAAGGCTACAATGTGGATGACCAGACGGATCCTATGGGCAACTGGGAAGATGGCTGCCAGGTTGATGCCGAACCTTGGACGCGCCCTACTCCCACCCAGGACCATGATGTCCTATGTTTGGATTCCCCTCGCTCCACACCGGCCCGTCGAGCTTCCCCAGTGGACGACCAGATGGCGTTAACGCCATCTTGAGAAAGGCGGCTGACCATTTTCAAATCGCCACCCAGGGGGCCTTACCAGAACCGGATTTTGTGGCAGATATCCTTCAGGAAAAGCCCCCATCCAGCCAGGCCGTTCCTCTTTTGAATTCAATTAAAAGGAGATTGGCACCTTTTTTGGTCACACCAGCCCGAACCAGGGCGGTAAACCCGAGGGTGGAAAAGTTATTTTGCGCCTCTCCTACTGACCCTGCCTATTTGAAGGGTCATGATACTCCCGATTCTTTAGTGGTCACCACCAGAAAAAGGGTGGGGGTGCCCCTGTCTACCGGAGAAGCACCACCTGATAAGGAGTTGAAAATACTGTATGCTCTGGGTAAAAAGGGTCACCACAGCATCTGCCTTTTCTACACGCATAGCAAATAACACCACGCTGTTGGCCAGTTATGCTGACGTGCAATGGAACCTACTGCAGGAAGGTCTCCAGGAGGTGCCAGAGCCTGCAAGGACCAAGTTACTCGCCATCGTGTCCGAAGGCAGACCGATCAACCAGAATGTGGTGAAGGACACCCTGGATGCTGCAGAGACAGCAGGAAGATCCTTGGCACAAGGCACTCTGCTCAAACGTCATGCTTGGCTGAGGAATTCCAGCTTCAAGCCGGAGACCCAAGCAGTTCTTATAAATAAGCCTGTCGAGGAGACCAACCTTTTTGGTAAGGCAGTCGACGATGCTCTCGAAACTGCCAAAAAAGAGCATGAGACTCTAAAGTCCCTTCAGCAAATTGCCCAAAAAACCTCCCCACAGATGAGGGGTGCGGCTCCTGCCGGTACTTTCAGGGCCAATCTCGTTCCTCACAGAACCAGTATAATACGGGAAATACCTGGAACTCAGGACAGGCATCCAACACCCCTGCCAACTATCCACCCAGAGGACAGCGGCGAGGGAAAGGTAGAGGCAGAAGTCCCAACCCCGGGGGGGACAGGGGGCACAGCCTCTGGTCAGAAATTAACTGCAGATCCCGGTCCCCTCCCATGTCACCCTGTTCGGGGGGCCGTTTAACATATTTCATTTTGGCATGGGAGGGCATAACGTCAGACCAGTGGGTTCTCCAGATGGTCGCCCACGGGTACTGCATAGAATTCGCTTGACCGCCACAATTCAGACCGCCAAAAGCATGACGCCTGATGCCGGACCATCTGCAAATCCTGATACAAGGTTGAAGCACTTCTGGAAAAGGACACCATAGAAGTCGTCGGGGTATTTATTCAGTGTACTTCCTTTTACCCAAAAAGGATCTCACCATGCGCCCTGTACTAGACTTTCGCCCAGCGAACAATTGTCAAACCTCAAAAGTTTTGCGTGGTTACTCTGCAGGAAGTAATCCCGCTGTTGAAGCAGGGGGATTACGTGGCTACACTGGACATGAAAGATGCATACTTTCATATTTCAATGTTGCCAGCCCACATAAAATACTGAAGGTTCAGAATAGAGGACTGGCACTATCAATTCGAGGTACTCCCCTTCGGCATTGCCTCAGCGCCAAGGGTGTTTACAAAGGTCCTGGCAGTAGCAGCAGCACACCTGCGCAGACTATCCGTCCCGGTTTACCCCTACCTCGACGACTGGCTCATAACCGGGACTCTTACGAAACATGCTTATTGATCACTCGTAAGACAATAGTCCTCTTGTTCAGTCTGGGGTTCTGCATCAACGAGAAGTCCAGCCTAGACCCCGGTCAAATCAAGCAGTTTCTAGGGGCTCTAATTCAGACGAAAGACTGCCTCGTCTTCCTCTCCAAGAGGGTTCAGAACTCCCTTTTTCACATCCCTCAATATGTAGCCAGTCGGGAAGTGACGCTACACAAGGCCATGCGGCTGCTAGGTTTGATGGCATCCTGCATTAACTTAATTCCTTACGCGCGGCTGCACATGCGTCCCATGCAAGAGTGGTTCAACTATTACCAGTATTCAAAGCACTGAAGGCCTTTCAAACACAGCTACAGTGGAAGACAGTTCTGGTCTTGATAGACAGCACCACAGCCATGTACTACCTGAACAAACGGGGGGGGGGGGGGGGACACACTCTCCAGGGCTATCCAAGCTGTCCCAAAACACTTGGATGTGGGCTCTCGATCACAGGATGTTCCTGCTGTCCCAACACGTTGCAGGGGAACTCAATCGTGCTCAGCAGAGATTTCCCACTTCCCATAGAGTACGAATGGCGTCTACACAAAGACATTGTCTCCGTCTTCGCAGAATGGGGTTTCCCAGAGATAGACTTCTTTGCAACTCAGGAGAAGGCCAAATGCCAAGACTACGCCTCCAGGTATCCCCAGAACCGCTCCAAGGTGAATGGGCTCAAGATAGCATGGTCATGTTTACGCTTTTCCCGACTCCCCTACTCAACAAGATGCACCAGGAACCAGTCACTACGTACTCCTACGTGCCGTCCCCCTTTCCTCCATACTTTTGGGACATTCCATCCTGTGAGACGGGAACGGAGCACTTTTTGCACAAAAGTATCAAATTGAAAAATGTCTTCTCTTTTTACGCGGGGTACCGCACGCGGCTGTGACCCCGCCCTCCTTGGCTCTGACCCACACATCGCCCTTCAGTCCTTTTCTCTGCGCGGTCAGGGCTGGACGCACTTGCATCACCGGGAAGAACTTTTTTCCTTCCCGTAGTCCTTCTCTCGTGCGGTTATGCGGTCTCTTAGTCCTCCGTCTATCCCGGATCGTTTGGGATTTGCTACTTGTTCCTCTTACGAACGTCGCTTCGCTAGGGCGAATCCCCATTCTCTCTGCTTGGAGTGTCCGGGACCAGATCACCGTTGGGGACTCGTGTTTCTACTGCGACTCCCTTTCAGTTCGGGCACTTCAGCGTTGTCTTCGTCGGTGTGAGGAGATCTTCCAGAAGGTTCCTCCATCACATTTCCAATTCTTCGACGGAAAGAAGAGATGCCTGGTAAGTTCTGTACTTTTCAGGGCACCCCGGCTGGGGGACTCCTTACTGGGGTACTCCAGGTCCGGGAGGGGCTTCAAAAGCTCTGCTACCTGAGGTGCCTCGCAGGCCTAATAGGTGTACCCTGTTTTCTCTGAGGGTTTCCGCGAGGGGCCTGCCTATATCGGATCGCGATCCGAGGTTCACAGATTAGGTGCTAATAGCCAGCATAGGTACCGGAGTTCGCTCCCGCCCCGAGGTCTCCTTGTCAGGAGCTTCCCACGCAGACACCAAGGTGCACCCTGAGGCCTCAGGCTTTCTGTACCGGACCACGGTTCGAGGCCCCTCTCGGGGGAGCTATTAAGACCAGACTCTGTTCCGATGTTCCTCTTAACGAGGCTCAGGTGTGTACCAACTGAACTGAGAGGCCTGTTGAGACCTTGTCTGTGAGGTGAATTCTTCAACTTTCCCGCGCTCGCGGAGTCACCAGTTCTGTTGAAGGGGCACAGGGAGAGGTCGTTGACCATAACTCCTCTGTTAACGGCATTGCCGAGGTTCCTCCTTTTGAGGCTAATTCAAGGGACAGGATGTCAAGTAAACATCCAAGGCCCCATAGTACCGGCTCTGCCGAAGATCCTTGTGTGAAGGCTAAAATTTCAGTTAAGTCCCCTGACCAGTCTGTGGAGTCAACTGCCTGATCTACTCATGTGACGCAGTTCTCCCCGGATGTTTACAAAATGGCGGGCCTTCCCGGTGGTCTATGGTGGCCATTTTGGATTCTTCCTGCCACACCCACGCTATCGACAGCAGGTGTTGGGAATCTTCTTTTCGGTGAACAACCTTTTCCACGCGACAGTGTGAATCCTTTCTGCCCTTCCTATGACTGGCGTGTTCCGATGCAACTACCTCCATCAATCTTCCTCCAACATCTGCCCCATTGGTCTATGTATACCAGGTTGGTGGCGGGCCCTCTTGGCAGCCCTCCTCACTAAGTTTGTGGGGTTATGCTCCTCATGAGAGGCCTCTGCCCAATCCAACTTCTAAGGTCTCGGCAGAGGATGCCTTTTTTGGGAAATTTCATAGTCTAATGAACTCTGATCCCATTTTCGAGTACTTTAAGGGCCTCTTTAGAGAAATCTGTCCTCAGACTTTTTCCTGCCCCGGCAGTTCCTGTCACAGCACCTGTCACTCCAGCCGTAGCACCTCCTCTGCCTCCTGGTCCTCCTCCGCGTCTTCCGCATCTGCCTCCTTTGTCGCCGGTGGACAAGATTCCAGCAGAGCGTGATGTCAATCTGACGCCGGTAGCGTGACAGCCGGTGGATCCGGATGCTGTAGACGACCCTTTGGCAGATCAGGACAGTGAGGACCAGCCACGCTCTGTCCGAGCATTTCACAACCGGGCACTGGACATGCCACTCCTTGACATACCAGTGCCTGAGGCACCCGCTCCGCAGGAAGGGATGCTTTTGGGGGCGCTAACCTTGTCTCCACAGGAGCGCACCGGTCTGTTTCTTCAGAGGGACATCCTGGCAGAGACCCGCAAGGTCTAGGATCAAGCCCACACCAGGCTGCACATAAATAAAAGGATTGACACCCGTTACATGCTTCACACCTCAGAGGAAGTAGCCTTGGCGTCATGCCCGCTCCTGTCCTCGGCGGTGGTAGCGGCCGCCACTCTGCAATCCATGCCGGCCTCTGCGACTTCCACAGCTGCGGCTCTAGTGAAGTCCAATGAGGACAAATTGCTTGATTCCATGGGCAAGAAGACTTTTGCCAATTCGGCACTGCAATTGTGTCAGGCTAACGCAGAGCTCATTCTGGCGGCGGCGAATAGGAAATTGTGGAGAGATTTTGCTGACTTCCAGGAGTTCATTCCTGTTGACAGGCTACAAGACTTTAAAGGCAGCTTGTCCGATGCCAAAGTGTTGCCGCAGGATATGCTGGAGGCTGCTGCGCACCATGTTGACACCTCAGCTCGTGGCCTCATGCTGGGGGTGGACACCTCTCGTCATGCTTGGCTTCATGCAACAAAGTTTTTGAAGGAGGTCCAAGATAAAGTTCTTGACCTGCTTTTGATGGCAAAGAGTTGTTTCATTCTTCAACGGATGACAAGCTCACCAAGACTACGGCGAGTATGCAAACTGCCATGTATTTGTCGCTGCTCGTGAAGGCCCCAGTCAAAGCTCCGAGATCTGGGTCCCTATCTTGATCCTCTTCAAGCTTCAGAGGGTTACAAGACCGCAGGTCGTGCAGGACTGATCCTCAGCCGGGTAACTCCTGCCGGAGGCAGCAACGTGGCCGGTTTTTCTCTCGGTCGTCAGCCTCCTCTTCAGGGACAGGTAGTCTCTCCGCAAAAAAGTCTGCAAAATGATATCTTTGGCGCTCGCATGAGACTCCAGTGGGAGGACGAATCTTGTCTAATATGGAGGCGTGGCAAACAATCACCGACGACCGGTGGGTTTGTCCATCTCTCGGGCGGGCTTCCACTTGCCCCTCGCCCCTACCCCACCCTTCAATCCTCCCTTTAAGCAGTTGGTTACGTCCTCCCTCAGAGCCAAGGTCCAGAAACTTCTAGATCTCAGGGCGGTGGAACCCGTTCCCTTAGTGGAACGAGGGGAGGGCTTCTACTCTCGTCTGTTTATGGTGCCAAAACCCAACCAGGCTGGCCTGCGCACCATTCTAGACCTTTCCCAGTACAACCTTTCTCTTCCCCAAGAGAAATTCAAGGTGATTGCGCCCTGCCAAATAAAGTCCTCTCTTCAGAAGGGCGACTGGCTCAGCGTTGTGTACCGTCAGGATGCTTATGTGCATATTCTGATTTGGAGCCTGCATCGGAAATATCTGCGGTTCTCCTTGGGAGAGGAGCACTACCAGTTTCGAGTGCTCCTATTTGGTTTCAGCTCAGCGCTGCGTGTCTTCACGAAGATGTCGGTCATCGCAGCCTTTTTAAGGCTACAGGGTATTCATGTGTATCCATATTTGGACGACTGGCTTCTGTGTAGCCCTTGTCCGGTGAAAGCCTCAAGCAGTCTTCAGTCTCTCCTCCAGCTCCTGTTCAGTCTTGGGCTGTCGGTGAACTGGTGGAAATCCTCCATGACTATCTCTCCGGACCTGATCTTCCTGGGTTTCCGTTGGAACACGATCGGCTGCAGAGTGTACTTGACGGTGGACAGGATGGCAGATCTGTTAACCACGTGTCAAGTCTTCATTCAGTCGGAAAGCATGCCCGTCTGGTGGGTCCAGAGGCTTCTGGGCCTCATGGCCTCGTGCGTTCTTGCTCTTCCCCTTGTGCATCTCAAGATGCGACTTACGCAGTTCGCTCTTCGGAGCTCCTGGCTTCAGGCAGTGGACCCGGACACCAAAATGGTTCTGGTTCCACCCTGCAAGATGACAGATCTCCTATGGTGTTCTTCTTCCAGCAATCTGTCGGTGGGTGCACCTTTTCAGGAGCCCTCCCCTCCGGTTACCATTACGACAGACTCCTCCCTTATCGGGTGGGGTGCGACGATGGATCATCTTCAGGTTTTCGACCTATGGTTGTTAGGAAAGATTTCGTAATTGTAGGTAATTTTCCTTCCATGTGGCAACCCCTAAACTTTTTGCTGTTTTTCACCTTGTTCTCGACTTTGCCAGAGAAGTACAGCCTTCTGCCGCACTCCTCTGGGCTTTCGCTCCTTTCTTACGGGGAAACTGACATGCCCTTAAGACAGTCAGTACCGGGAAACGCTGTTTTCCGTAGTTTCTTTTATCATGTTGCGGCTTTCGTGCAACATGACACAAGAGGGCACTGTAAGCTAAGTTACTGCTCTCTTGGGTCTCTAGCCTTCTACAGGCCCTAGATACTCTTTTAGGATTGTAACTGATCGGTGCAAGTGATTCACGGACGGGAATGGTGGCAGCGATCGTTTCTTGTGTTTTGAGCTCCTTTTGGCGTTTAAGCGCGTTTTTCGCGCTTAACCCAAAATGGTGGCCTGGCTCCCAAAATGGCCAGACCACGAGGCTCCTTTGTCCTGTCCGCTGACCGTCTTGCTCCCTTCACCTTCCCCAGGTCGAGCTGACCCGGGGCCTTCCTTATTTGGGCATGTACTTTCCCGCGAAACACGGATGCTTTCGCGGGCTTCTACATGCCTGGTGTGTGCCTCCAGGATGTGGGCTGGGATGTCTGGTCCCAATACACATCCTGGGTGCCAGAGAGTCTAGGGTGGTGTGAATGCCTGGGACCACCGTGGTCCGTGATAGGTCCACGTATGGTGTGAGTGTTGATGAGCGGCTCTCCCATTGAGTCCCCTCCGTTTTGGCGCGAAGGGAACCGTGGATAAGAGGGGGCTGGAAACACCACTACCATGTCGATCTCCTGAGTTCTCACTAACGAAGGAATACAGGAGCCAAGTATCCTGCGACCAAGAGGCTGAACCGAGGAATCGCTGGTGACCCGCTGAAGGACTGCTCCTCTGCACTGCTGTCGCCTTGTGAAACCCTTTTCACCTTTGATCGAACCAGAAGGCCTATACTGGTACTTCGACCCTTGGAATAGCGGGGACAGCTATTCTCGGCATCTTCACCATCTCCTGCTAGTAAGCCTTCGGAAGCGTCTCTGGGCCATCCAGCAGACTGACCAGCCTACACAGGAGTCTTGCTCTGTAACCGCCGCCAGGTTGTGTAGTATTTCGAGTCCTTGTCACACACACGATTCGTACACTTGGCGTTCCCAGGTCTGAAGTGAGTAGTGTACATTTGGCTCAGATACACACGGCCGCTCCGTTGCCCTGCTGTGGTAACAAACTGTGCGGGTTCCTTCGTTTGGCACGTCTTTTACTCAACTCTGCTGCTGCAGACTCAACACGACGACGAGACGTCCCCTGCTCTTCTGAACCTGCCAGCGACTGAAACTGACGCGGAGAAGCCTGGGTCTGCTTGCATCGGGGACTGGTGAGTAGCATAGCTAGGAACTGGTCGCCCTCCTGCAGGAGCCCATAGCTTTTCCCCGCTGTGTCAAAACAGCACGCCTTTCCGTACTCGCGCTCTGCTTCTGCCCACAGTGGAGGCTGCGCTTGAGTCGCGGAACTCTGTTCTTCTTCATTTGTGCACTAATCTGAACTGCCTGATTTCCCTCGAAGAGACTCCCCTTTTGCCCATTGGCACCAGCGTGTGCAGGTACTTTTGAGCACAAGGCTCCACTCTTCGTAGGGCTCGGACTTCCTTTTAGTTAGGTGCCTCTGGAGGCGGACTGGGTCTAAGCATTATTTCGCACTGCCTGTTTTCCTTCCCTTTTAGGTGGACTACACATTTCGTGCATCTAACGCTTGAGACTTGTTTATATTTGTATATATATTGTATTGGTATGGTATGTGTTGGTTTACTAGAGTTGTATTGTGATTTCTCGCTACGGTCATTGTTTTAAAGGCCTTGGAATAAATGTGTATATATTTTTAATATAACACCTGTTTGGAGTAATTTGTAAGTGTCCTTGCTTTGTGTGCTCATTTCGTGCTTTCAGTCACCCTCACCCCTCTTGAGACCTAGTCTTGACCGCTGCAATCGCTACCTTGATTGGTCTGGCTTGTCCAGAGGTTACCCTGTTCCAAGTAATTAGGTTGGCCTTCTGAACTTCTGCGCCACCAGGACAGAGTTCAGAAATCCGTCTTAACAATG
Organism: Ambystoma mexicanum; assembly: GCF_040938575.1. NCBI lineage: Eukaryota > Metazoa > Chordata > Amphibia > Caudata > Ambystomatidae > Ambystoma > Ambystoma mexicanum. The sequence continues at coordinate 653,519,245 of NC_090923.1, forward strand.
GTCACCACAGGACAGACAACTTCACATAAATTATCTGGAGCTCCGATTTTCCTGGTGCTCAAAGCTTTCAAGCCAGGTATTGTGAACAAAGCTGTCTGCATCTGCACGGACAATGCGGTATCCATGTTTTACATCAACAAGCAAGGGGGGGTACCAGGTCACCTCCCCTTGTAGATCTAGCAATTCAGATTTGGGAATTGGCCATTCAGCAGAGTGTTTGGCTGTTGGCGGTACACATTCCGGGCCAGCTGAACGTAACGGCAGATTCTCTCATTTGGGAGCTGAACCCAGAGATCCTCTCCGACCTTTTTCGCCATTGGGGCACTCTAGTAGTGGACCTCATTGCAACCTCATCGAACAGGAAACTTCCTCTTTATGCTTCCAGGAATGGGCTCGGAGCCTCTTCCCTGGGGGATGCTCTCGAGATTCCCCAGCCCAATATGAGGGCCTACGCCGTCCCGCCTCTTCGTCAGATTCGCTGGGCGCTATGCAAGCTCAGGAACACATTGAATTACTCTCCTGTTCATAGCCCCTTGGTGGCAAGCCAGATTCTGGTTTTCGGAGCTTCAGCAGCTGTCAGTCTGCTCACCGATCAGGCTTCTGTTGATTCTCAACCTGCTTCACCAGAGCGATCAGCAGATGTGGCACCCCTCCCCACAATCATTCAGCTTGGCGGCCTGGTGCCATAGTTCAAATCTTTAGAAAGCTTCAATTAGTCCGCGGATAATGCGTATCATCCAGGCAGCTAGAAAACCTTCGATCAGGTCTCTGTATAGGAGAAAATGGCTCAGTTTCTGTCACTGGTGTTTAGCAAAAAAGCTGTACTCCAGAGAAGCTGCAATTGACACGGTGCTTCTCATTTGGCATCTTCGGGCATGCATGTCTTGTCTTGCAGTAATTTGTCTTTTGCCGCTTACCTGTCTTCGGACTCTTGCTCTTTTTCTTTGACAAACCCTGTCATTAATAGGCACTTTGCAGGTCTATTGCATCTGTATCTGTCACGATGCCCGCTCCTGGGGAGCCGGCTCAGGCCCTGCGTCCCCGAAAGCGGACATCAAGTCCCTGGGGAAGGTCCCAGCAACCCCTTATGGGGGCCCTTTGGACAGCGTCCTGGCGCCTATGGCGCCAGGCTCATTATGAAAGTGTTTGGGTGCACTTACCTGATGCAGACCATGCTGCAGAACCCCGGCCTCCTTGAGGCCAGAAAGGAACTACTTTACCTGTGGGACTCATTTACCACCCGGGCGTGGTCGGGGAAGGATACACACCTGATTGGAGGAAGGACACATTCTAGGAACTTCTTCCAAGGCTATTTAAACCACACCCGATCAGCCACATGTGCTTCGCGTTGTTCTGCATCTAGCAGCTGGACGCTCACCGTGTCTGCTCCTGCATCCTGACTTCTGCCACGCCTGCCAGCATCCTGAATCACCTGCAAAGGAAGGGAACAAGAGAACAGAAGAAGGAAAAGGCCTTACCTGCTAAATCTGCATCCCAGAGACATTTCGCTGACGATCCTGAAAAGGAAGACATTTATTTTTAAAAGCACATCACATCGATCGCTGCAGCGCCTCATTCTACTTATCTTACAGGGCGCTTCCATGTTCTGCAGCGACCATCCGGACTCAGTCGCGGCCCAGCGCCTAGGGAGAAAAAGACCATAACGAAGGTGAGAGAAAGAAGGGAAAAGGGAAGCTAAATCTCCATGTTAAGACTTACCTGCTGGGTCATTCCCTTTTCGTTTCGGGTCCGCGCCGCATCCAGGCATTTTCGGACCCCGGCCCCCAAGGGGAAAAAGACATCAGCATTAATGAGCGAATGAAAAGACATTACCAAGACGCTCATTAAAGACTTACCTGATTTCCACAAGGATTTCACCTCTCATCTCGGGTCGGTGCCTGTTCCCCGGCATTCCGTACCCCGGCCCCTATGGGGAAAAAGACACTAGCATTAGAACATTAATGCATGGACACAAGGGGAACCACTTATCAAAAACTTACCTGGAAGCCAAGCAAGTTTGGTTCTCACCAATCCGAAAATCCAGTGAAGTAACTGGATACCAACGCGCCCCTGCATCGGAAGCAGGATGGAGAGCTCGTCCTTCCAGACCCTAAGGTGAGACGCTACAGAGAAGCACAGAAGGGTTTTGAGGAGGGTGAAGGGGGTAAGTGGGAGGCCGATTGCATTACCCCGCAGACAGTTAACCCCCTATTTTCACCTACAGAAGGATACTTCTGCGAGTCAGACAAGCCAGATTTGGGGCCCGGTCCAGTCCGTCTCCCGACCCCTGCGCATCACCTTAGACGAGGTCACAACAGCGCGAACCAGGCCAGCGCCTCCGTGGGAGTCAGGTGAGCGTTACAGTATCCACCTGTGCATAACCCACATCCTAAGTGGGATCTGAATGTGGTTCTTACAGCTTTATGCCATAAACCCTTTGAGCCCCATGGCTACGGCTACGGTGGATTTGAAATTCCTTTCATGGAAAATGGCCTTTCTGATTGCGGTGACTTCGGCAAGGTGTGTAAGCGATCTTCATGCCTTGTCGGTAGAACATCCATTCCTCATCTTTCACAAGGATAAGGTTGTCTTTCGGACCAATCCTTCTTTCCTTCCAAAGGTGGTAGCCAATTTTCATCTGAACCAGTCTATTTCCTTGCCAGTTTTCTTCCCAGAACCGGCTTCAGATGCCGAGAGGGTTCTGCATAATTTGGATGTAAGGCGAGCCTGGCACCCATGCCGAGTCCTCATACCGGCGCCTTATGTTGAGGGTAACGGAATACTTGGGGAGGTTTGCGCCACAAGTGGATTTTCTGCAGGATGACCTGACGGATATCCTCGACCAAGGTCCACCAACTGACCCGGTACTGCCATTCCATGTGGCCTTGCTGAGAAGGGTGGCAGCAGCTTTCACTGCTCTGGAGAGTCTCCCGGAAGTGAGCAAGTCTTTGCCACGAAAATACCGCCTAGCCGGTAGCGAACCCTGTTACTTGACCACGCACCCCACTCCGGAGAGTGGTGGTGCAGGCAGCTACGGCCCCAGCAAAGCAGGCGTCGTATCCCTACCATCCCTCCTGATGGGGACGACAATCGTTTTGATGGCTGGGCGAAGAAAGTGTTTTCTTCAGGGGGTATGGCTTTACAGGCAGCCAACTCCGTGTGTGCCTTGTCACGTTTCACGCACTCTGTGGAACTGTATTTCGTTGGCGGCTGAACATATTCCCGAAGGGGAGGAACGGGATGGTTTTCTTGCTATTGTGCAGGATGGCAAGGATGCCATGTGTGAGTCCGTTCAGTCGGGTCTGGACAAGGCAGATTGTGTCAGCTGGTCCATGGCGGCGAGCACCGTAATACGCAGGTTTGCGTGGTTGCGGAAGTCGGGGTTTGCTCTGGATGTGCAAGCCCGGCTCCTCAACATGCCCTTTGATGGTGAACATCTTTTTGGCAGCAAGGCTGATGAGAGCCTTGTGAGGTTGCAGACCTCCAAAGCTGCAGCGAAGTCGTTGAGCGCTGCAGTTTGCCAACCTCCGCCTTTTCGTCCTAGGGGACAGCAATGGAGGGGAGGTTCCTTTCGATATTACTCATCCTTTGGTAAATCGAGAGGAGCTGCAAGTCAAAGGGGTCACCGTAGGAGCACCAGAGGTGGAAAACGGGGTACTCGAGGTGCAAAAGCCGCTCGGGCAGTTGCCTCATTGCCCTCAGGCACTGCCGCAGCTGCTTCGGCTCAGTCATGAGGCCATGTCCCATGGTTCGCCGGTTGGGTGAAGGCTGGCGCAGCATCTTGTAGAGTGGCGTGCCATTACTTCAGATGTATGGGTTCTGGAGATCATAGCCCACGGCTACGGTCTTCCATTCCGGCAGAGGCCTCACGACAATCCACCAGGGAATCTCTCTTTGAAGAGTCCGGATCCGCTCCTTGCGCAGGAAATGCAATCCCTGCTGGAGAAAGGCGCCATAGAACTGGTGCCTGTTGCGGAGAGGAACAAGGGATGGTATTCCCCTTATTTTTTGATTTCGAATCATCATGGACTTGCGCGGTTTGAACAAGCTCCTCAGGAAGGACAAGTTCAAGATGGTTACTCTTTCTCAAATCCTCCAGGCCCTTCAACTTCAGGACTGGTTGGTGTCTCTCGACCTCAAGGATGCTTACTTTCATGTGCCTATCCATCCCAAGCACAAGAAGTACCTGAGGTTTACGGTTGGCGACTCGCACTTTCAGTTTCGAGTCATGCCGTTCGGATTGACCTCCGCCCCGAGGGTCTTCACCAAGCTCATGGTGGTGGCAATGTATCTCCGGAAAGGGGGGGATTCATGTCTAACCCTACCTGGACGATTGGTTGATCAGGGCACGCTCTCCCGAGCAAGTCCTGGATCTGTCCGTCACCTGCCACTCCCTTCACAAGCTGGGCTTCTCCCTCAAGTCCCAGTTGATGCCAACTCAGCGGCTCCAGTACATCGGAGCAGTGCTCGACACATCCCTGGGGCAGTGTTTTCCTCCCCAGGTGAGGGCTCATCACATTCAGCAGATGGTGCACAAGTTTCAGCATGTCCAGAGTCTCCCAGCGTTCGAGTTCTTGAGGTTGCTCGGCCTCATGGCATCCTGCATTCTTCTGGTGCCAGAGGCCAGGTTGCGGATGAGATATCTGCAATGGGTTCTCAAGATGCAGTGGTCAGTCTTCCGACAGGATGTCGGACCCCGTTCAGGTGCCGCCCTCGGTCACCCAGGACCTTCTGTGGTGGGCCGTCGATGGCAATCTGATGAGGGGGGGGGTCCATTTTGGCTGCCCTGGCCGATGGTGACTATCATGACGGACGCATCACTCACGGGATGGGGAGCTCATGCCAACGAGTTGACAGCGGTTGTTGGTCTCCGTCGGAGTCCAGACTCCATATCAATCTGTTGGTGCTGAGGGCCGTCAGGCTTGCCCTGAAGGCTTTTCTGCTGACTGTGCGAGGGAATAATGTCCTGATTCTGACGGACAACACAGTGGCCATGCACTACCTCAACAAAAATGGGGGCAGGGTCACTTCCTCTGTGCTGGGAGACGATGCAGCTCTGGTTCTGGGCCATCCAGCAGGAAATTTCGATCTCGGCAGGTCATCTGGCCGGAGATTAAAACGAGACGGCGGACGCTCTTAGTAGGCAGAGCGCAATCTCTCATGAGTGGGAGCTGGCTCAGTAGATTCTCCTGGAGATCTTCACCCTTTGGGGGACCCCTCAAGTGGATCCCTTCGCCTCCAGTGTCAACCGTAAGTGCGAAAGGTTCTGCTCGCGGGAATTTCCTCCAAGAGGAGCCTTAGGAGACGGGTTCATGGTGGAGTGGTCCTTCCCACTGCTGTACGCGTTTCCTCCAGTCCCCATCATCCCGCAAGTGCTGCGGAGGTTCGGTTCCTGGATGATTCTCATTGCTCCAGCATGGGCCCGGAGAAAGTGGTACCCGGACCTTCTCGACTTGTCCATCTGCCCTCCACGTCGTCTTCCCTACCAAGACGATCTGCTCTCACGGGAGGGGGGTCAGGTTCTCCATCCAGAGGTCCGATCCCTCAACCTTCACGCTTGGCCTCTGAAAGGTTGAGGTATAAGGATTGGGACCTCCCTGAAGACGTGATGGAGGTGTTGCTTTCAGCCAGACGGCCTGCAACCAAGTCCTGGTACCGTTGCCGTTGGAGAAAGTTCTGCGACTGGTGCAGGGTTAAGAATGTGGATCCTTTTTCGTGTGACATTCCTGTAGTTCTGTCTTTTTTGCTTTCGTTAGCCCACAAGGGCCTGCAAGTGGGTACCATTAAAGGTTACCTGGCGGCGCTGGTCATATTTAAGCGCTCATCTGAGGATTGTTCTTATTTCAAAATTCCTTTAATTCCTCAGTTTCTCAAAGGGCTCACTAATGTGTTTCCGCCATCACCTTTCCAGGTGCCTCATTGGGATTTGAACCTTGTTCTAAAATTCCTAATGGGTGCTCCATTTGAGCCTTTACATTCTTGTCCTTTGAGACTGTTAACCCTTAAAACTGTGTTTTTAGTTGCGGTCACTTCCGCTCGCAGAGTGAGTGAGTTGCAGGCACTTTCAGTTAAGCCACCCTTCACTGTGTTTCATAAGGACAGGGTTGTCCTTAGAGTTCGTCCTTCCTTTCTTCCGAAAGTTGTCTCGGAATTTCATTTAAGCCAGAAGGTCATTCTTCTGGCATTTTATCCTCCTCCGCATCCTGATAAGGAAGAGGAGAGGCTCCATAGGTTGGATCCTAGGAGAGCTTTCAGTTTCTACATTTCACGCATGTCCCTGGTCAGAGTGGACAATCGGCTCTTTATAGGTTATGCTGGAAGGTTTTTGGGACAAGCTGTTACTAAGCAGACTTTGTCTAGATGGATTATCTTGGCAATTTCTGAATGTTACCGCTTGGCGGGTAAGGACCCTCTGGTTGGCTTACGGGCCCATTCTAGTAGGGGTATGGCTGCCTCTACTGCCCTGCAGAGGGGCTTTCTATTCGAAACATTTGTGAAGCAGCCACTTTGGCTTCGGTCCATACTTTTGTACAACACTACTCCCTAGATTCTATCCATGGGCAGGATCTGGCCTTTGGCAAGGCGGTCCTTTACTCTGCAATTTGATGTACATTGTACATTTCTATATTCTAAATTCTTTTTCCCCTCCTCCATACGTTGGTACTGCTTTAGGAGTCTGTCATAGATATGGAATACGTCAGAGGACCCAATCCCCTCGAAGAACAAGTTACTCTCACCTGGTAACGTTCTTTCGATGGGATAGTCAGACGACGTATTCCATATAGCTCCTTCCCTACCTGCCCCGCTAAAGAATTTCTTATGCGATTGCAGCTTACGTTTCCGCAAGGATTTCTGTGGTCCTACTGACAGTAGTTTGGTGCGACACGTTCTGGGGGAAAAAACTCCAACTGAGGCTACGGGCGTCGCGCGTCCTACTTATAACATCCGGTTATGTCGGCTCGACGCAGGCCCTCGAGGACATCTTATTGATGTCATCGGCACAGGACGCAGACGCCGAAAATTTTCCGAAGCAGCACAGCTGTGGTGATTACTGTCCTAGATATGGAATACGTCGTCGGACCATCCCATCGAAAGAACGTTACCAGGTAAGAGAGTAACTTGTTCTTCTGATGATTATATCTGCTTAGATTCTCACGCGCCCACCCTGCCTATCAGCTGGGGGCGAAAGAACATAGACGTCTTACTCCTTTCCCTCTTTTATGTACTCACTCACAATAGCTTTGGGCTCCCTCATGGCAGAAAAAATGCAATCGGAGGGACCTCGGTGCATGAAGGATTTTGGGTACACATCACGATAGGGCTAGTGTTACACAAACGCCTAGCCGACGTCCACTTTCGATCCTTGAAAGACCAGATGCAATATTCGGCGGTTAACACTGGATGTTGGACCATATGCACAGCATGTGAATCTAAGCAGATACAATCATCAGGAATGCTATTACGGTGAGTAATGCATTTCATCCTTACTAACTGTAGTTAGTAAGGATAAGGAAAGGATCTCGAAGGAGAACCAAAAGGGTTCCCAGCAACACTGCACATAAGCTGATGTGTGCTGCAAAAGTTAAACACGGATGCCTTTAAAGAGCTATGGAGGAAAGTAGAATCCATAGTAAAGATAAAACACAGAACAGTTTCAAAAGTCAGAGCATAAGAATGAATGAATGAGGGGGGGGGGGTGAGAGAGGCTCACCTCATTCAGGAGAGAAAGAAAAAGGTCCACAGGCCCAGCAAATAGTACCGTGGGTCTCAGTGGGTAAGGGCATGAAGCATAAACATGATAAATCTCCCTAACAGTATACCAAAACAAGTATTTTTATTGGGCCTTAAACACGAAGATATGAAACTAGCAGGTAGTATTATCACAGAACCATCTCACAAATGTATAAATTCACCAGTAGGTTCATTTACAATGTATCAATAATTAACCAGGTAAGTAGTCGGATGCAGATAAAATTAATATAACCAATACAATCCCAATTCTATTTTACTTCAGTCCAACTGCGAGATGTTAGAACAGTTTTTCTGAAGTCCAACTAAGGGCTTAGTAAAACCATTCAACTGAGACGGTGCAAGACTCCACTCTTAGTATAAGACTGTGCCACCTGAGTTCATGGTAGCGTAGACAGAGCAGCCAGGCTTATCTTGGGAGGGAGAGAGGGATGTAGAATCAGTACAAAAACTGTAATGCACATGGTCTAAAAACACAAACACTATGTATTGCTAAACATAAATGGTTTATTTAAATACACATAGGTCTAGATAAATCTTGGGGGGGGAAATAAGTACCATCACAGATCATATAAACACATTCTGGAAAAGCACAACACTATTCTTAAAGGTACACAGACTAAAGTATATAACCTTTGGAACACTTAACAGGAGTTCTAGGGAAGTCAAAACCAATAGTTACTTTAGATTACTTTCAGAAATGCTGGGGTAGTTGACCCTAAATTGTACCATGATGCTCAGCAAGAAATCGCATGGTAATTTCAACTGGACAATATGCTTTTCTGATCTAGTGAAACACAGATTCTAGGAAAAGTATAAACCTATAACTCTGATTCAGGATAAGTTATTGTAGGGGAAGTAGACCTTGGGAGTGTTCTATTCAATTACAGTTGCTTTTCATTTCATAGTCTAAGGGAAGCAATCACTCTAACTTATTTTAGGATAACACATTTCTTCTCGAGGTAAGTAAAACCTATACACTTTTTACAGAAGCCATAAGCAAATTAAAGGCAGGTATACACCTTAGACTGGTGTCTGTCTAAAACAGACCAGGGAAAGCAAAACCCAGTGTTACAGTTAGGTAAAAATTGGTGCAGTCCAACTTGCCACATTAGTCCCATAAGAATTCTCCTTGGCATGAGACCCACCTTTTTAATGTAGGCCTGTACTACACAAGTTGGTAGTTTCACTGGGCAGCCAGGCTTATCTTAAGAGGGGGTAATGTAAGTTGTAGAGCTGTGCAATGAAACCAATAAATGCAGGTATCCAAGTCAACACTTGCACACTTAAAGTTATATAATATATTATTTATTTATATACAAAGATATTTAAAGCATGCTTTTAAAAGCAGCAATTGGCTGTAACATGTATTCCCAATTAGGAGTCAATTCAGATAGTAACAAATACAGTAGGTGAGTAAATTGGTCATATGCTGCACATGTTCTTGCACCCAGAGGTGACGTCATTTGAGGTCAGTATAACATTTATATAGTATCACCTTAGCAATGTTCAGTTTCTCAGGACGGAAAGGTTGGGATTAGATGCAAACAGACTGGTAGGTTATAAGAACAGTTAGATTCTCCCAAAAGGATGCAGGCAGTCACTTATCCCAACATTAAAGTGTTCAACATTTAAGACCTGTATGCGACCAATCACTGCCAAAGCCAATAAGTTCAGAAGGAGGCCTTTAGGATGCCAGGATAGCCAAAGTCAAAGTTCTGGTGCTGCTCTTAGAACATTTTTCTTAAATAGTCTGTGTTCAAAAGAGAAATTGCAGCAACTCAAGAGTCCCCTTTAGAAAGTACCAGCTGTAAGGCCAATGCAGGTAAGTTGAGGTCAACTGGATATTGGGTAAAAACACACTCCCAAACGTAGGAAGTGCCCCAAATGGCAAAAGGATAAAATACCCCAAGCCCCACAGTACCTTGAAAATGAAGAAAGTGTTCCACATGGTTGCCTTCACGATGCAATGCTGTAGACCCTTGTTCCTGGTCCTTGGTCATGGTGACAAAAGGAAGGACGTCTGGTGGGCTCCTGTGGCAGAACTCGAGACAGGGACTCGGCAGCAATGGATTTCAGTCTATTCATCGGTTCTTTGTGGTTTTGTGCCTTTTCCTCAGCGCCAATGAAGAAAGAAAAGCTCTGGTTAGGATTTCCTTGATCCCTCCGTCCTGGACTCTGGTGAGGAGACTTTGGACGTGGATTTCTTGCTTCTGTAGGGTCCTCTGGATGCCTATGAAGATCTGGCAGGATTCGGACGACCATACACTCAAGTGGTCTAGGTACCCCGGGTATTGGGCTTCTGCAGCCTTAAAGTCGCAGCAAGTCGAGGGTTGCACCAAAATAGTTTGTGTCGAGGCTAGTTGGTCCCACCAGACTAAGGGAGGTAGCCGTCCTTTCCGTGTCTTCCCTGTTGATTCGAAAACCGGTTCAGCACAGCTTCAGGGCTTCACCGGGCTCTTCGCAGTTCACAAGGGTGCTGCTGGCATCTTCTCTTGTCCTTTGCTTCGTATTCTGTCCTCCAGTGTCGGCCCTGCTCTTAGTCCCAGAAACCTCGCTTTTTATGCAATTTCCCATTCGTTCACAGCCCTAGGCTGTCAATCGCATAACAGGGTGGCTGTCCTTTTAGGACAGCCAACTGGCCAAGAGGGACTGGTTTCACTTAGGCACACCTAGAGAAAAAGGATGGGGACGTTTTGAGATCCTCCCTCACGTCCTGCCTTTCTAGTCACACAAGCCTGGGAGGGCTTTGGGGATGAAACCCGCCAAAGGCAAACTACACAAAGGGCTCAAACCTGAAGCAAACACAGTAAATGCCTAGAAGAAGCCAACAAGAAATTGCAGAAAGACGACTGGGAACATTTTGGGGAAAAAGGTCACCCTTGCACTGCAGCTGAGGTATCAGCCTGCAGATACATGTCACTAGGTAGTAAAAAAGAAACCACTGCCACCAGCCATTCAGGTGAGTTAGGGTAACAATGTTACATGAGGAATGGGTCAAAGGAATTACTATGTAATACCCCCCCCCCACCTCCCCCCCAGCACTCCACATAGGCTTGTGTGTGCTGGACCCATAAAGTAAAGTAACACAGGGATCATCTTACTATTCTTGGGAACAGTAGTTTACATTCACCTAAGAAAATGTAGTTAAACATTAAAAGAAGTCGAAGGGACTTCTCAGTGGCACTGTTAGGCAAAGTTTGTATGCAGTACCGTTTGGGACCACCACACACAACTAGGAGTACAGGTGTAAGCAAACCGATCTTTGGTATAAGTCTGTACAACACAGTTTTGGTAGCGTTTCTGAGCAGCCAGGCTTATCTCAAGAGGGCAATGTGAGCAGTAATGATGTTAAACAGAGGTCTACAATCACAAGTATTCAATCAAACTCCTATACTCCAGGTTTCTTGGTAAAACACTTATTAATTTATTTCAGTCAGTTATGAAACTTTCACTAGAAGGAGGCAATCTATCTCGCACACAAATATACTTTAGTACTTTACACTACGTTTCTGAGTCATTTAAACTACTAAAAAGGCATAGGTTAATAAATAGGTTAGTTACTCTTAAACAGTGCAAATAGTTTGAGTTCACCAGAGGAGTCAATTCAACGCAATGGGTTAGGCCAAAGTCAATGGGCTGAAGTCTTTTGTATAGGATAAAGCAGTTCTGGTAGTTAAAAGGAAAAGTCTTTGCCAAAGTTCTTAGAAGTAGTTTGTAAAAAGATTCATATGTTGGGTCACAAGCTGACTTAGCCTGCAAGTTGCCAAAGTTTCAAGCACTTTCGCAGTGAGAGGTAAGTTCTCTCGGTTGGGTTTTCACAGTACCTTGCAATGAAGAAAAAGATTCAGCTGAAGACTTTTGTTCCTGGCAGTTCCTGCAAATCTCGCTGTTCCTGAGCCTCAGTCGTGGGGACAAGGGGGCGGATGTCAGGGGACTCCTGCACTGGGACTGGTCAAACAGCCGGCTATGGCAAATCTTCAATTCCGGTAGCTGTAGTCCAGCACAAAAACTGGTGGCCCTCTCCCTGGTTATTCGGTTTCCTGCAGCACTCTGAGGAAAATACAATCGGCTCCGAGAATGGTATCCAGGTGGCTTAGTGTCAAGTTGATTGGTCCCACCAACTGAAAGGGAGAAGTCGTCCTTGTGGGGGCTTCTGTCGAGATGAACTTGGCAATTCGGACCTGCAGCAGGGCTTCACCGGGCAAACCAACGGTCCAGGAGTTGCAGCAGCCATCCTTCAAGCTTGTCTTCAGTTCTTTCGTTCCAGTGGTTGACTCTGCCTTCCAAGCCAAGAGATTTGCCTTTTATTCTGTTCCCTCCCATTCATTCCAGTCTAGCTGCCACTCACCCAGCAGGGTGGCTGTCCTTGCCGGACAGCCAGCCAATCACGCCAGAGTGCATTTGGGTCTCCTAGGAGACTAAGCACAGGGAGTTTTGGGCACCTCCCTCACTTCCTGCCCACCCCAGACACTCAGGTGCCAGAGGAGGTCTTCAGTCCTGAAGCCTGCCAAAGGTGTAGGAACAAAGGGACCAAACCTGGTTTGGCGTGCAGAGACAAACTCTAGAAGGACCTTTCCAAAAAGAAATGCCGAAAAAAGACCGGGACATGTTTAATAAAAAAAAAAAGGGGGGGGGGGGCTCAGACACCATGTTGAAAAACATGGCTCCCGCGATTTAACGCTACTGGTGTTCGCGATCGGGAAAAATCATGGTAGTTTGTTGTAAAACCACTGCCACCAGCCATTTTGAGAGGAAAGGATAGCATTTGACTGCTACATGAGTTTATAGACACGGGGGATACTACGTAACCCCTCATGCACTCTATTGTAAGATAGGGTGCGCTAGGTCTAGGTATTTGAAAAGAATAGTAAAGTCAATTTCACTTTATTTTCTCTGGGAAACAGTAGTTTATCCCAGAGAAGGTATTAAACCTTGGGACAGCCTAAAAGGCTTCCCTGTGTGACTGCACCGAGGGTGCTGAGTGACACAAATGACAAGATGCCTATGCAGTTGTCTAAAACTCCATAACCATAGAAAACGCGAGTAAACACATCCAAAATACATGAGTGGGGAAAAAAGGCACTCTCTCTAGGTAAAAAAATAAATTCCTCAAAATCCAACAAAGTTGCTGGGGGTGTCTCAGGTGAAGGGAATTGGCACATTTATGTGAATTCTCCCAAACACACTGCACAGAAGGTGCTGTGTCACAATGCAAAAGCAGATGCCTATGGAATTTACCAGACTCCATAAAACAGTAAGGAACATGGAAAATCATATTCGGGGAAAACACATGAATGAGTGAGAAAAAGGACCCACTTGCCCGGGAATACAATTTAAAAAGCCTTGTGTCCAGCAAAAGAGCTGGGGGTCTCTAAGGCTAAAGGGAATTCACACAGAAATGACAATTCACCCAACAAATCATTAACTGAGTGTAACTGCACATCTGCTAGGGTCTACTACCCTTGTATTCAGAAAGTAACTTACGGTTTTACTCCCCATGAATAGGTGTGTCCTATACTAAATGTGTTTGGTAAGGTCTGACTTCACTAGAAATACTGTTAGTATTCTGAAGAAGGTTTATGCTTTGGTCTGTGTACCTTCAAGCAAGCATTGTGTTGTGTTTTTATAATGTTTTTTTGACTCTGACAAAGTACTTACCCCAGCCCTAACTTGCCCTAACTTGCATTTATAATAAACCTTTATTTTTTAATATAATTTCCAGTTGTCACTGTTTCTGTTAAACCCTTGTTATACTAGAAGTTCTTTGAACCTTCCTACAGCCTTCTCTCCCGCATAAGATAAGCCTGGCTGCTCTGTCTACGCTACCGTATACTCGGGTGGTATAGCCTTATATTAAGAGTCGAGTCTTGTACTGTCTCAGATGAATAGTTTTGCTGAGCCCCTAGTTGGACTTCAGAAAAATTGTCCTAACCTGCACATTTTTCATTTGTTTGATTCTGCAATATTTACATATGTTTATCGCATTTCCTTTCTGTATTCTGCTGTTTGTTTATTCATGGGTATATGGACCTGGTTAAAATGCTGATTATTCATGGACTAACACTTCAGATTTTTCCACAATTTCTCTGATATACTGTTTATAAATTGGGGTTTTTGCTCTGATTTTGCACAAGTTATATGGCATGTTCTGAATCCCGCAGGTAAGGAAGCAATGCTGAAACAGAAGGACTACGAGAGTGCCACCTTGTCGGACATCAAAGCTTTAATTAGGAAACACGAGGCCTTTGAGAGTGATCTGGCTGCTCACCAGGACAGAGTGGAGCAAATTGCAGCCATTGCACAGGAGCTGAAGTAAGGCTGCCTTTCTGAATACCTATTAAAGTGGATGACCTTTGAATATATATGATGTGCAGGACCTGCTGCAATGGGGTCTATGGGTTTTTATGGTGATTTTTAGTCCATACTGAGCTTACCAAAAGTCAGTACATCAATTCCATTACTGTCATTTTTTAAATAAGGACCTAATTGTTAAATGAGAAGGCACCAAACGGCGCCTTTTGCTCATAGCTTAATGGTGGCTTGGAGGCGGGCTTAACTGGCAGGTAATTGGCCACTTCTGCTAGCCAAAGATGAGGTGATTGTTTGTGCCTTAACCAATGTCTTATCACAACCCCTTCCTCTACCCCTGTTGGGGAGATTTGTCATGTTTGTGCATCATCCCCTCTCCTAGTGAGACCCCGAGTGCCTTTTGCTGGGCTGCTGGACCTTTTTGTTTAATCCTGATTGAGTGGAGCCTTTTTTCACTCATTCATTCTTATGAGTTGTGCCTTTTGGAGTGCCAAGGGGATACAAAGTTATCCTCCTTCTCTCTGCTCCTGTGACTTTTATGTCACATAGACAATCTCCTAGTTATGGCTGGTGGCAGTGGACGTGCTCTACCAACTATTGGGTGAATTTCCTACCACAGGCTATGTCCATAGCCCCGGTTATGCACAATAGGGTCCCCCATGTATTAACTTGATGGCGCCTTTCTTTTTTTGCCATTTCTAGCGTGGTTGTTCTTAGCTTGCCTTCTACCATTCTGGGACGGGGGTGGTCTGTGTGTTTTGCATTTGAGAGGAACACTTGGGTGTCCCTGTCTAGGCTCCAGTGTGTCTGGGTAGGCAGAAAGTGGGGGAGGAGTTTTTCACTCCACTACTGTCTGTCTAAATGGAACCAGCTCCCACTGGGGGTCTGGCTGTCCTGATTGCACAGCCACCTGCCCCTTTCTGTAAACTGCTGAGGGAGATTGCGGAGGAGTGAGTGCTGAAACTGTATGTAAGGTGAGGTTCCTGGGGTGAAAAGCACGTCGACAAGTGGAAACTGGTTGTCTTCTTCAATTACTTTAGAGATGCCAGCAGACCCTTTGCAAGACGACCACTGCTGTCCTGACCCTGTTTTCTGTACGATGGGAACTCTGGAGAGGCCGACTCCTTCCCTTTGACTGGAGGGAACAACCAGTCTCAAGACCGACATTAATCTGAGCCATCTCCTGAGGGCCTGTGTGCTTCCAGAGCTGCAGAACCCCAATACCAGGAGACCTGCGACAGAATTGAAGTGCATCGTTGTGGAAAGTCTGAGTCCGCCCAAGTCTTTGCTGGGCTCCAGGTGAACCTTTAGAGATTCAATCCGACCCATCCAAGTCCCCTCAGCAGAGTGCTTGACTGCAGGAATCGAAGAAGATTGACCGGATGCATTGCATCATTTGTTGGTTCTGCAGAAAAGGCCCCAAAACCGCAGAATGACCAGAAAAGTTGCTGAACTCTGTGCCGGAGGTCCTGCCTTGAGTCTGCTGCTGAGATCCTGTTTATTCACCTGCCTTTCGTCATCCGACCAAGGAATCCGGAGGTCGGGGTCCCACGCTGCCACATAGAGGAGAATCCAGCCGAAATCTAAAACCCAAGGTACTGTGGGTGAAAAAGGTATTGCTTACCTTGATCTGAAAAGTCGCTCCAGAGCGATGGAGTGCATGGGGAGATCCTCAGGGCAATCCTCTGACCTCCGATTCAAGTCGCTGCTTGTTTACCTTTACGGAGTACTTAACAGGTCTCCAACGTTGATTAAATCTTCTTGCCTCTTTAAGACTAGAAAGCATCCACAGGTGTTTTTGGCTTTCTGCTGCTTTACAAGACTTTGAACCTCTCTGAAATGCCTTTTTAGCTAGGTTTGCGTTTTGGACGTCAAAAGCCTTGCTATGTGAAGAAACTGACTCTAGAACCTTAGTCTCTGCTAGTATTCAACTGTTTTCCTTCCGAAAAGACTATCTTATGTGGTTTATCTAACTAAGTACGATTACTGTATATCTGTGTCCACGCGTACCAATAATACTGTAGAATTGTCATTAGTGTCAAAAGCTGTACCAATTAACTGCGAGCAACTACAAACTAAATGGTGGCCTTTGAAAAGTGTCTACAAGTAATCTTACATGTGTTGGTTCAATGTGCAAGTATTTAAAAGGAGATCTTGTGTAAAATATATTTCGAGTGGATTGTGTCCTCCAACGTATTCCTCATCTTAGATGTATTCCATCCAGTTTTGCAGCTCTTCGGAAATTTTTTCGGCAGAGGGCGCCGTGCGTTGAGTCGATGGTCCCTCGAAGGCCTCCGTCGAGGGTGACGTCATCGGGTGTATAAGTAGCACGCGCGGCGCCCGTTGGCCTCATTTCCGTTTTTCCGCAGTACGTTGCTACGGATATTCGGTGCGCCTCGAGTTCTGTCAGGAAATATATTACGAGAAGTAATGATGTCCTCGTCATTGACGCCGACCACGACCCCGAGATCGGGTTTTAAGAAATGCAAGTCGTGCGGCTCAAAAATGTCGATCACGGACCCGCACCGCAAGTGTTTGTGGTGTCTCGGGGAAGGCCACGCAATGGAGGCCTGTTGGAAGTGTCAGGCGGTGACGGGAAAGGCCTTGCGAGAAAGGAGAGAAAAGCTACAGGGAGGTCGGAAGGATCGGAAAGCCTCTAGCATCGAATCGGGACCCCATGGGGAAAAATCTCCTCGACACGAAAGGCATAGATCCAGATCTCGAAGCGATTCTCATCGCTCGTCGTCTTCGTCGAAGAAGCGATGCCATATATCTCCCTCCACCTCGTCAGACGAGTCCCTGAAAATGAAATGCCCCACAAATTCGTCTTCCGAAGAGTGGGAAGCATTTAGGGTCAAAATGATGGAGGTGTTTGAGAAAGCGAAGCCTCGGTCCGCGCCTTCTTCGGAAGCCGGCCGGGAGCGTCATCGCTCCGACACTTGCGTGCCCTCGAGCCCGGGTGCTCGTTAAAGGAAGGATAGGGAACCTTCCAGGAAGCCGAGCGAAAAACGCTTGAGTCGAGTCGACCGCTCGAGGTTAC
The DNA here is from genome assembly GCF_040938575.1 of Ambystoma mexicanum. Classification (NCBI taxonomy): domain Eukaryota; kingdom Metazoa; phylum Chordata; class Amphibia; order Caudata; family Ambystomatidae; genus Ambystoma; species Ambystoma mexicanum. Next base: position 653,536,346 of record NC_090923.1, read on the forward strand.
CGACGCCGTCCGAGACCTTTCACACCTCGAAGAAGAAACTGTCGAAGGCTGCCTTCACACTCTCGAAGCAGACCCTGTCGACGACCACGATGTCATCGACGCCGAAACCCTCGGTGCCAAAGGCTCCAACCAAGCCAGGGCAGCCAGAAAAAGAGAAGGAAAAAGTTAAACATGTAATTCCTTCAGAGCCTGGTGGTACACCTCTTCCTCCTCCTCCCAGAGAAGGTTTTCAAGCCTCTCCCTAGAAAGGAGTTTTTCAAATCCTTGACCTCAATTTTTGAGTAAGAGGAGAGATCCGAGGAGGAAAATGTACTTTTTGGATTGGAGTATGGCACCCCAAATGTCCCAGAATGCTTGATCTCGGAGGAAAGCAGAATGAGGGATTTGGTGGAGTCTTTGCACAATGCAAGTGGCATTGACACCTCTCCTGGAATGACTTTGGTAGACCAGATCCAGGAGAGCATGCCAGTCCATCTTACAGTCAGTTAATGACCAAGGTGATAGATTACTTGGGATGGGCTAGACCACAGCCCAATTTGTCCAGTACGATTTAACAGACATATTGTACCATGGTCCCACTGAAGACCCAGTACTACCTTTTCATGTAACCTTACAAAACAGGGTGGCCAAGAATTGGGGAAACTCCAGATTCTATTCCTCCGGTAAATAAATCCCTCGCATCAAAATACTGCCCAGCCAGTAGCGACCCCGGCTATCTGTCAAAACATCCAACTCCCGAGAGTTTGGTCATACAGGCAGCCACAGCTTCCAACATACTTGCGTACCCGTCTATCCCTCCAGACAGGGACGATAAGCGTGTGGATGGTTGGGCACGGAACGTATTTTCAGCCGGGAGCATGGCATTAAAATCTGCCAACTCCACATGTGCCTTGGCAACATTTTCGAACACACTATGGGAGTGCATTGCAATGGCGGCGGAGCACATACCAGAAGGGGAAGAAAGGGAAGGTTTCCTAGCCATCATTAGAGATGGAAAGGAGGCCATGCAGGAATCCCTTCAATCTGGATTGGACACTGCGGATAGTGTAAGCAGGTCCATGGGCACTAGCACGGTAATGAGCAGGTTTGCGTGGTTACCGAAGTCGGGTTTTGCACCGGACGTACAGAACCACCTCCTGAACATGCCTTTTGATGGGTCTCACCTTTTTGGCAACAAGACTGACGAGAGCCTTGAGAGGTTGCAGACCTCAAAAGCAGCGGCAAAATCCTTAGGAGCTGCTATTAGGCAACCTCAGCATTTTTGTGCGCAAGGGCAATCATGGAGGGGACGATCCTATCGTTATTACACCTCATACGGGAAGACGAGAGGAATGGCCAGTCAAAGGGGCCAAAGAAAGGCCACTCGTGGTGGACGAGGAAAACGTGCTAAGCCAGCTCCAGCTGCAGCCTCTTCGCCATCAGCAGCTGCAACATCTGCCACAAAACCACTTTGAGGACTTGCACCACAAAACACCTGTAGGAGGTAGGCTGTCGAAGCATCTGCAAGAATGGCGAGCCATTACTTCAGATGTTTGGGCTCTAGAAATAATAGCCCAAGGCTTATTGCCTTCCTTTTCTAAAGCGACCTCAAAGCAATCCACCAGGGAGACACCCGTTGAAACTTTCAAACCCGCTCCTACAGCAGGAAGTTCTAACCCTGCTGGAGAAAGGTGCTATAGAACCAGTGCCTGCAGCGGAGAGGAACAAGGGTTGGTACTCCCCGTATTTTTTTTATCCCCAAAAAGGACGGAGGACTGAGACCCATCTTGGACTTAAGAAACTTGAACAAGTTCCTCAGGAAGGACAAGTTCAAGATGGTTACCCTTTCTCAGATCCTTCAGGCCCTTCAACCCCAGGACTGGTTGGTGTCATTGGACCTCCAGGATGCTTATTTTCATGTGCCGATTCATCTCAAACACAGAAAATACCTGAGGTTCGTTGTTGGCGACTCACTATCAGTTTCGAGTCTTGCCATTCGGGTTGACCTCCGCCCCGAGGGTCTTCAACAAGTTAATGCTAGTAGTGGCAGCGCACCTCAGGAGAGGGGGGATTCATGTCTACCCCTACCTGGACGATTAGTTGATCAGAGCGTGCTCTGCCGAGCAAACACTGGATCGTCTGAAAGTCACCTGCCACTTTCTCCACAAACTGGGCTTCTCCCTCAATTTCAAGAAGTCACAGATGACACCTTCCCAACAGCTTCAGTACATAGGAGCTGTATTAGACACGTCCTTGGGAAAGAGCTTGCCTCCCAAGTCGAGGGCTCAAGACATTCTTCAGATGGTTTCCAAAGTCCAAAATGGCCAAAATCTCAAGGCCTCATGGCATCCTGCATTTTTCTGGTGCCAGAGGCACGCTTGAGGATGAGATCCCTTCAATGGGCCCTAAAGACTCAGTGGTCCCAATTCTCGGGTCAAATGACAGATCTTCAGATTCCGAACAAGGTCAGACAAGACCTTTTATGGTGGACCTGTACAGAGATCATTCTAAAAGGAGAACCCTCTTGGCAACCATGGCCGGAGATCACAGTAGTGACGGACGCCTCACTCCTGGGGTGGGGAGCTCATGCCAACGATTTGACAATCAGCGGTCGATGGTCTCCATCGGAGTCCAAACTACAGATCAACCTTTTAGAGCTGAGGGCAATCAGACTAGCGCTGAAGGCCTTCCTGCCATCTGTCAGGGGAAAGAATGTCCTGATAATGACGGACAACACAGTGGCCATGCACTGTGTTGCATCTAAACAAAAGAGGAGGCGTGGGGTCACTACCCCTGTGCAGAGAGGCAATGCAGCTCTGGTATTGGGCAATTCAGGAGGGAATCTCTTTAACGGCAATTCATCTAGCCGGGGAAGAGAATATGACGGCAGATGCTCCGAGCAGGTAGAGCACGGTATCCCACGAATGGGAACTGGCTCAGGAAGTCATTCAAGAGATCTTTGCCCTTTGGGGAACCCCTCAAGTAGACCTGTTTGCAACCGGAATCAACCGAAAATGCAAAGGGTATTGCTCAAGGGAATTTCCCCCGAGAGGAGCCCTGGTGGACGAGTTCGTGGTGGAGTGGAATTTCCCACTATTGTACAGGAGGCTGAGAAGGTTTCGGAGCCGCATGATCCTAATTGCCCCGGATTGGGCCAGGAGAACGTGGTACCCGGACTTTCTAGGCATGTCCATCTGTCCTCCAGTACGTCTTTCTCAGAGAGAGAACCTTCTCTTTCAAAAGGAAGATCAGGTTCTCCATCCAGAGTTCAAAACGCTCAACCTTCATGCTCGGTATCTGAAAGGCTGAGATACAGGGATTGGAACTTTCAGATGACGTTATGGAGGTGTTGCTTTCGGCAAGAAGGCCAGCAACAAAGTCTCTCTACCGTTGCCGTTGGAAAAAGTTTTGCAACTGGTGCAGAGAAAAGAATGTCGATCCTTTTCTGTGTTCTATTCCGGAAGTATGATCTTTCCTTCTGACCCTAGCATATAGAGGTCTGAATATCTGAACAATAAAAGGATACCTTGCGGCGCTTTCCATCTTCAAGCGCTCATCGGAAGAATGCGCCTACTTCAAAATTCCTTTGATAACACAATTCATAAAAGGTCTCACTAAAGTGTTTCCTCCTCACCCTTTTCAAGTACCGCTTTGGGATCTAAATTTGGTATTAAAATTCTTAATGTGTGCCCCTTTTGAGCCTATGCACACGTGTCCATTAAGATTATTAACATGGAAAACAGCCTTTTTAGTTGCTCTAACATCAGCAAGAAGAGTGAGCGAATTGCAGGCACTATCTTCTGGGCCACCCTATACTGTGTTCCATAAGGACAGAGTTGTGTTGAGGGTTAAACCATCATTTTTACTGAAGGTAATATCTGATTTTCATTTAAATCAGAAAATTGTTTTACCCTCATTCTATCGTCCACCTCATCCTTCTAAGGAGGAAGAAAGACTACACAGACTGGACCCTAAAAGAGCTTTAAGCTTTTCCATCTCTAGGCGTTCTAGACTTAGAGTGGACAACCAGTTGTTTATAGGCTACACTGGAAGAAAACTGGGTCAATCAGTAACAAAACAAACAATTTCATGCTGGATCGTGCTTTGCATTTCAGAATGGTACAGACTAGCACAAAAAGGCCCACCAGAAGGGTTAAGAGCTCATTCCACCAGGGGCATAGCCTCTTCCACGGCCCTTCAAAGAGGTGTCCCTATAAAGGTCCATTTGCGAAGCTGCAACTTGGTCTTCGCTTCACACCTTCTCAAAATTCTATAACCTGGATGCTTCCCAGTCTAGGGAGTTAACTTTTGGAAAAGCAGTGCTTTATTCTGCCATCTAAAAGCATTAAAAAGAAAAAAAAGAAAAATAATAATCTGACCCCTCCTCCAGAGGAACTATGCAAAATACTGCTTTGGGAGCCTATCTAAGATGAGGAATACGTTCGAGGACACAATCCACTCGAAGAAAAAGTTACTTCTTACCTGGTAATGTTCTTTCGATTGGATGGTCCTCCAACGTATTCCTCATCGCCCCCCCAACCTACCCCTCTGTAGATTTTTTCCGGGTTATTGCCATCTCAGATCTTGCAAGGCTGATATCTGTCTGCCGGCACAATCTACAAAAACAGTACAAGATCACAGATACAAAAGAGGGGAAAACCAGAATTAAGGCCAACGGGCGCCGCGCGTGCTACTTATACACCCGATGACCTCACCCTCGACGGAGGCCTTCGAGGGACCATCGATTCAACATCGACGCACGGCGCCCTCTGCCGAAAAAATTTCTGAAGAGCAGCAAAGCTGGATGGAATACATCTAAGATGAGGAATACGTTGGAGGAACATCCACTCGAAAGAACGTTACCAGGTAAGAAGTAACGTGTTCATTTTAACATACATTTATGCTTAAGTGTTTCTTTGAATTGCATTAGGTTCGGTGTACATTGCAAAACAGAGGTGATGGCTGGAAGGTTTAGAATGAATCTTTACCTCTGGCATTGCTCTGGGTAACCCTCCAGACCATAGTTCTTGGCCTGCCAAGCCATTACAGAAGGGGAAAGACCATATGCAAATCGGGCTTGGTCCCACCCCAAAAGGGGCAGTCCAGCCCGAACTGCTAGGTCACATCCCTTCTGCACGACACCACAAGCATCCCTAAACATGTTTCAGCCTTCTTGGGCCTCATCAGTGAGGAGTAGCTTGGGTCTCTAGGCCCATCAGGCATGGGCACCCACGTCTGGGCATACCCGTCCCACTCGGGGGCGACAAAGCAAAACCAAAGAGGTGATGGCTGTGGAAGGTTTAGAATGAATCTTAACCTCTGCCATTTCTCTGCACGAGACCACAAGCCATCACCTCTTAAGGTTTCAGTTATGAATAGTTATTTATTTAACATAAATTAAATAAACATTATGAAGCAATCAAATCTAGTTTAACATACTTTTCAGGATCAGCACAAGTTAGTGGATACTCTTTGGATATGCTCTTTACACTACACCCGGAGGTGACTTCATTCACAAGGACAGTATTGGCATTTATAGATCACTCATTATACTTTGCAGATTCGAAGGATGCAGAAAGGAAAGGTTAAAGGAAGGAAAAAGGTTTAACAGGTTCTCAAGGCATGCAAGTATACTTACATCTTTCAATTAAGTCTAGATAAACCTTTCCCAGCAATAACAGTGTAAAACAAGTTACCACCTATGAGTGACAGAAATATCAATATCGGAGTCAATGGACTAGAAGAGTCTGCAGCGAGCCAGGACAGCCAAAGTCAATTGGAGCACAGTCTATGGAGCTAAGGCACTTCTTAGATAAAGTCTTGCACAAAGTTAGAGAGTTTGTAGAAATCACTTGTAGGTTCACGAGCTGTGAAGCCTGTGAAAAGCTGATTTAGAACCAACTCTAAAGTAAGCCAATGCAAGTCTCAACTGAGAAGAGCACAGCTAAAGAGACTGAGGAAAGTACCCCAAGTCTGAACAGTATCTTTTGGTTTGAAGAAGTGGTCCAGCTGGATTCTGTCCTGTTGTAGCGTTGGGGACCCTGGATTCCAGAGCCTCAGTCGTAGAGACAAGGACGTCTGGAGGGCTCATGCAGCAGCAATTTAACGGTCATCGGCAGCTACCGCTCTTTTCGGTTCAACAGCACTTTGCGGTTTCAGCGCTTGGTAAGCAGCACCACCGCAGATATTGGATACCGGTTGGGATTCCTTTACTCCTTGGCTGCTGCAATCTGGTGAGGGGATTTGAACTCGGGTCGTCCTGCTTCTGGAGGGTCCTTGGACTCCTGTAGCGTCTGGCTGTATTTAGGACGTTGCACTAGACTACGGATTATCGACTACTGGCAGCACTATAGAAGTACACCCAGTCTGGGAAGGTGGTCCAGTGGGGTTTGTCTCGGGGTTAGTTGGTCCCACTAACCCAAAGGGGGGGGGGGGGAGTCGTCCCTTCCGGAGCTTCTCTTGGCGATTTTTTAAAAAAGGGGAGTTTCAGCACAGCAGCAGGGCTTCACCTGGCAATTCAAAGGTCCAGGAGGATGCAGCAAGCTTCGTTTGCGGTTTCTTTGGCGTTTCTCCCAGTGGTCGACTCTGCCTCTAGTCACAAAACCTCACCTTTTTTAAGCGGATTTCTCCCATTCATCCACAGCCTAGGCTGTCAATCGCACAGCAGGGTGGCTATCCTGAAAGGACAGCGAGTCAGCCGTTAGGACTGGTTGCATTCAGGCATTCCTAGAGACAAAGGACAGGGGAGTTTTGGGAAACTCCCTCACATCCTGCATTTCCACTTTCAACACTGGAGCCAGAGGTGGGTTTCAGGGCTGAAGCCCGCTGTTCGGCAAGATTGTGTGCAGTATCCTTTGGAAGACTACAGCAACCTTGACCTCCTGGCCATAGGAGCCCAACCTTTGGTTTGTCTGTATTACACAGGTTCGCAGTGAGAGTTATCCAAAGAAACACTTACATTCAAGGTTACTTAATTAAACAATTCTTAATTTAACAGTTATATTAGCCTTCAGAGGGGAGCAAAACATGTAACAATTATAATGCACTTCAAGCATCCTGTTTCTCTAAATCAGATGATGCCTATTGGGGATAGCACACTCTTCCTACACCTTCAGGTGACTTAAGTAGTTATGACAGTGTGGATGTTGATTAATCACTGGTTAATTTAGAGCAATACTGAGTTTGGGGTGCACAAGATGCGACAGAGGAATAACACAAAGGTTAACAAATAATTCATAAACTGGTAAGCACTTTTTAAACCTTCCAATGAAAAGTAAATTAACCCTTTCATGGAGGAAAGGCAAAAGCTCAATGTCGGGCGTAAGAAGAGTCTCTCAGGGAGCCAGGACAGTCAATGTTAGTTGAACAAAGTCTAATGGAGCTTAAGATCATCTTTGCAGGTAAAGTCTTGCACAATGTTTTTAGAAAAGTTTGTAGAAATAAGATTCACTTGAAGGGTCACAAGCTGGGAGGCTTCTCATGGACAAAGCTGCAACTCTTCAAAAGCAAACAAGACAAGTCTCAACTGAGAACAAGGAAGGCTACACAACAAGAGGCAAGTCCCCTTAGGTTTACAGTACCTTTGGATAGAAGAAATGGTTCCAGCTGGCTTCTGGTCCTATACACCTCTGCAGATCCTGTTGTTCCTGTGCCTCAGACATGAGGACAAGAGGGGGGACTTCAAGGGACTCCTGCAACACAATGGGAAGGTTGGCGGCAGCAAAGGTCAAACTTCAATTCTTCAGCACTTTGCAGTTTCAGCTCCTTGCGTCTACAGCAAATAGCAATACCGTGGTTCTCGGATACCACTTCAGACTTTCCTTGCATCTGGGGTCCAGCACCCTGTTGAGGTGGCTCATGCTTGGTCAGTCCTGCTTCAGTGAAGACTGGAGGATCTTCCTGGCGCTTGGGTCCGACTTAAGTGATGCACTCGATCTGGTGTTCCTCTTCCTGGCACTTCGGTTCCAGCAGCAGTAGTGGAAGTGTACAGCCAGCTTCGAGAGGATGTCCAGGCGAGTAAACTTTGAGGTTGATTTTGTACCACCAACCCAAAGGGAGAAGTCGTCCTTGCAGGGCTTCTCTAGTTGAAATGAATTCGGAGCTTCAGCACAGCAGCAGGGCTTCACCGGGCAAACAAACAATCCAGGAGTTTCAGCAGGCATCTCTTCCAAGTTCTTCTTCGGATTCCTTCATCCAGTGGTCGACTCTGCCTTCGAAGCCAAAAAGCCTCACCTTTTACTCAGCTTTCTCCCATTAATTCCAGCCTAGCTGTCAATCACACAGCAGGGCGGCTGTCCTTGCTGGACAGTCAGCCGGCCAATCACCTTTGGGTGCATTCCTGAAACCAAGGGGATTAATCACAGGGAGATTCGGGCACCTCCCTCACTTCCTGCCCACTTCCTGCCCCTGCCAGATATACTGGAGCCAGTGGTGGGCTTCACTCGTGAATCCCACCAAAAACAAAACTCCAAAGGACCAAATCTGGTAGATCTCAAGAAGGACCTTTCCAACAAGAAATGGCGAAAAAATGAGAACGGGGCCGTTTTAAGAACAGGGCCATTTTAATTTAAAAACACGTAATGGTAGTAAAAAGTAAACCACTGCCACCAGCCATTAATTGTAGAAAGGGTAACATAAAAATGTTACATGAGGAACTAGACAATGGGAATACTAAGTAACCCCTCCAGCACCCTATGGTAAAATAGTGTGTGTTGGGTCTAGAAAGTTACAAAATGTAAATAGTCAATTTCAATTCACTGCTCTTGGAAACAGTAGTTTCACCAAGAGGAAGGTATTTAAACCATTTGGGAAATCTAAGAGACTTCCCTGTGCCACTGCACTGAAGGGGATGTGTGTCCCAATGTAATGATGATGCCTATGGAGTTTGTCAGACTCGCAAGTCGAAAGAAACCGAGTCCAAATCGCAGAAAAACACACCAGTCTCCCTCTGTCCATGTTAGAAAGAGTCCTAAAGTCCAGCAAAAGAGCTGGGGGTCTCTAAGGTAGAAGGGAATAGCCACATTTCTGAGAATTCTCCCTAACACCTGCCAAAGGCAAAACGAACAAAGGGCTCAAACCTGGCTCAACGTGCAGAGTAAAATCCAAGACAGACCTCACCAACAGAAAATGTTGAAAAATGAAGACCGGGGCCATTTTGACAAAATGGTTACCCATGGGTGCTATACTGCAGCTGAGGATTCAGCCTGCGGTAGAAAAGCACAATGGTAGGGCAATTAAACCACTGCCACCAGCCATTTAAAGTAGTGAGGTTTACATAAACATTTTTACTTGAGAATGTAGAATATGGGGCTACTAGGTAACCCCCCAGCACTCTACATAAGATGGTGTGTGCTGGACCTACAAAGAGAAAAGGTAATTAAAGTCAATTTCACTTTACTATTCTTGGGAACAGTAGTTCACACAAGAAAAGGTATTTAAACCTTACAAAAAATCTAAAGGATTTCTCTGTGACACTGCTTTGAAGGTGCTATGTGTCACCATCCAAAAAGTTGATGCCTATGGAGTTTGTCAGACTCCAAAACCAGTGGAAGTACCTAATCCAAATCAGGTCAAAACACACAAGAGTGTGAAAAAGGTCTCTCACTTGAGGGTTAAAAACAAAAAAGTTCAGCAAAGGAGCTGGTGGTCTCTACGGTTGAAGTGAATTGGCACAGAAAGGGGAATTCCCCTTAATATTCCCTTTGGGCTTCTTTTCCAAGATTAGTATTCTGTGTTGCTGCTTTCGGTATATCCTAAAAGGATATTATTATTCAGGTTGCCTTTTTCTCTGGGTAAAGTAAAACCCAGCTTGCTTTGCCTACTGTTAGGGGAGTTTTCCTAAAGTTCCACATCGAGGTAAGACTTGAGTAAGCTATCCCAGTGGTTTGTTGATTCCCAACTCTTAGTGTCAGTCTATACTACTACTGAAGGACCTTGGTATATTGGCAGAGCAGTCAGGCTTACCTTAAGAGGAAGATGTGAGCTGTTGGTAAGTACGCTGAACCCAGTCAGTAATGCACCTCAAAGAAACGCACACACACACTTCTATTAAAATAGATTTATTATATTCACAAGAGTCACTGTTAAATGGATAGCACAATAAGCCAACACATAGGTATACTTTTCATTACTTTTCAAAGGGTCACTTCTTAGTTTGTAGTTGCTGAACGTATAGAATTGTTACAGGCGTTTGACAGTTCTATCTGTAATACTGCGCACCCACAAAGTAATACAGTAATTGTATTTAGTCTGCATTCACATGTAAGATAGTAATTATTGGGAAGGAAAGCAATTGGTTAATGTTATCGGACCCTACAGGCAGTTTTGCGGCACAGCAAGTCTTATAGAGTCAAAAAACGCAACCCTAGCCAAAAGGCAGTCCGTAGCGGCTTAAAGTCTTGCAAAGCAGCAGAAATAAAACGTTCCTGTGGATACTTTCTAGTCCCTAGGAAGGAAGATAAAAGAAGGCTTAACCAACGTTGGAGACCAGGTTACAGGTAAGGGGGGGTTTCCCTGGACACTTCAATGTGCACCCCAGTGCTCTGGAGCGACTTTTTGGAATCGAGTAAGCAATGCCTTTTTCCCCACAGTACCTTGGGTTAGAAGAAAAATGTTGTGGTGGATGCTCTGCGATGTTGCCACTGTGGACTCGACCTCCGGATTCCGTGGTCTGATGACTGAAGACAGGACAGTGGACAGGGAGATCTCAGCAGAAGTCGGGAGGGTGGACCTCTAGCACAAGTTTTAGCAACTTCTCTCATGACTGAGGTTTTGGTACCTTTTCTGCAGTATCAATAAAGGACACGATTTATCCGGTCAATCTTCTTTGCTTCCTGCAGTCCCAAACTCTTGAGGGGGTTTGGGTGAGTTGCATCGTATCTCTGGAGTGTCATTGAGTGCTCAGCAACGATTTGGGCGGATTTGCCCTTTCCACGACTATGCACTCGAAATGGGTAGCAGGTGTTCTGGTATACGGGTTCTGCAGCTCTGGACCTCGGGAAGACATTTCAAATCAAAGTTTGTCTTGGGAATGGTTGTTCCCACCAGCCAAAGGGAAGGAGTCCGCTACTTTGTCGTACAGAAAACGGGGTCAGGACAGCAGTGGTTAACTTCACTGTTGCAAAGGGTCTGCAGGCGTCTCTGGTAGTCTTCTTCGGTTACTTCAGCTTGCAGTGGTCATCTTGCTTTACACTCAAGGAGCCTCAGCTTTTATACAGTTCCAGCACACACTCCTCTGCTATCTCTCAGGAACTTACAGAAAGGGGCATTGGGCAGGACAGCCAGACCCCCAGTGGCAGCTGGTTCTAATCAGGCACTCTAGCAGATGGATGGTGGTGGGTGGGTGTGGAAAGCTCCTCCCCACTTCCTGCCTGCACAGACACACTGGAGCATAGGCGGGGATACCCACAGGTTCCTGCCGAGAGAGAGAGACAGAGACACACACACACACACACTCTCTCTGCGCCCCCCCCCATTTGTTACTTGGGTGTCCCTATTGTGCCCTACTGAGGCTATGGACATAGCCTGCTGTACAATAATTACACAATAGTTGGTAGAATACGTCCATTGCCACCAGCCATTACTAGGAGACTGCTCCTGTGAGTTTTTAGTCTCAGACAGAGGGAACGGGGATACTAGGTAATCCTTTGGCACTCCAGATAAGGTGGTGTACCAATCTCTCAGACTATACGTTTCTTTTTTTTGAAGAGATACTAAGAACTGTAGTTACTCTAGGATAAAATCTCAAAGGAGCACCCTAATGGTCCCCAGCAACACTGCCCAAAAGGAGCTGTGTGCTGGAATAGTAAAATACAGATGCCTTTGAGAGCTATGTAGGAATATAGACTCCATAGTATAGGTAAATTGAAAAGAATGGAATTCCAGAAGACTGAACCCATAGGAATGAATGAGTGCAAAAAAGGCTCCACCCATTCATGATTAAAGAAAAAGGTGCAGAAGTTCAGCAAAAAGTGCTGGGGGGGGTCTCACTAGGAGAGTGGATGAAGTATAAAATGATGAATCTCCCAAACACTGGTCTCCCCCAGACTAGAGGCAGGAGGATCACTCCTGGAGGGCTCTCATGATTCTGTGGGTCCTACTTTCTGGAGAGACCATCAGCATTCTTGTGTTTGGTACCTGACCTGTGCTCAGTAGTGAAGTCAAAGCTTTGTAGGCTTATGGACCACCTGAGCAATTTGGGATGTTCTCCTTTCATCTGCATCAGCCACCTTAAGGGTTGGTGGTCAGTTTGAATCCCGAAAGTAGTCCCTTAGAGGTAGGGTCTTTATTTCTTCAGGGACACATTAACATTTAATATTTGCCCACCTTCATTTATTTCATCATTTATAGAGCGTGCCAAGCACTGGGGCATCTGGGTGCTTCATATCTTGTGGACATTACATGCATTGCATTAGTAGAAATCAATAGATGTTGAGAAAAAACGCATAAGCAAGAAATGGCGAGAAGAGACCAGGGTCATTTTGAAAAAAAGGGCACCCATGGGTGCAATACTGCAGCTGAGGATTCAGCCTGCGGTAAAAACACACAATGGAAGGAAAATTAAACCACTAACACCAGCCATTAAATCTAGTGAGGGGAACATAAAAAATGTTACATAAGTAGAGGGGCTACTACGTAACCCCCCATCACTCCACATAAGATGGTGTGTGCTGGGTCTACAGAGAGAAAATGTAAGTAAAGTCAATTAACAGTAGTTTGTCCAAGAGAAGGTATTTAAACCTTATGAGAAATCCAAAGGACTTCTCTGTGACACTGCACTGAAGGTGCTATGTGTCCCAATAAAAAAGGTAGATGCCGATGGAGTTTGACTCCAAAACCAAAGAAACAGAGTCCTAATCAGATCAAAAATAAATGCGAGAGTGAGAAAAAGTACTCACTCCAGGATAAAAATTAAAAGTCCCAAAGTACAGCAAAAGAGATGGGGGGGGGGTCTAAGGTTGAAGGGAATTGGCACAGAAATGAGAAAGCTCCCCAACAGAGAAGGCCTGATTAGAAGTCCTAAAAAGGCTCTTTTTGGAGTAGTTGGAGTGGCCCAGTCTTGTACAGATGTACTTTGCTGGGTAAGGGCTTAATCTCCCCTCCTCCTACCTCATGACCAAGGTAGACAACTTTACTCTGACAAACCTGGCATTTACTTGCTTTGATGGTCAGATTAGCCTGTTGAAGGGCCTGCAACACATGTCCCATGTGGTCAAGATGTTCTTCCCACGTAGGGCTGAACACTGCAATGCCATCCAAGTATGCCATGCAGTAGTTTAGAACATGGTTAACCATTCTCTGGAATGTGGCAGGTGCATTCTTTCAGCCAAAGGGCATGGCCTTAAATGGGTTCAAGCCTTCTGGAGTTGAGAATGCGGTATTCTCGTTGGACTGGTCAGCCATGGCAATCTACCAATAATCACCATTTTGCTGAGCCCAGCCTATCCACCAATTCATCTGCCTTTGGCAAGGGATGGGCATCGGTCTTGGAAACTGCATGTAATGACCTATAGTTCATGCAGAATCGAAGTCCCTTTGTTCCTGCCTTTGGTACTAACACAACTGGGCTATCTCATGGACTTGTGGGATGTTCAATCACTTCAGGGACAAGCCTTTTATTGACCTTTCATGCGATTCCTCACATTATCTGACATCCTGTAGCCGCTGCTTTTAACAGGTACACTATCATTAGTGTCAATGTCATGTTGGCCCCAAGGGGTCAAGTCTGGTGCAAGTGAGAACAGGGGGTCAAAGCGAGTTCAAATATTTGCACTCCTGCTGTTGCTTTGTCAGATTAGTAGAGATTTACCCCTTCTACTGATCCATCTGGAGGCTGTCCCATTATAGGATCTGGGAGAGGCTCACTCTCCTCTTCTTGATCAGAGGCTAACTGCAAAGCTCATGTCTCCTGGTCTGTAAACATAGGCGACGGTTGGTACGAAAGACCCTAGGGGCCTCCTTTGGGGTTTCCCAAGTATAACAAATAGTTGACCTCTTCAGGTTTTCCCACACCTTTGATGGTTCCTGTCCATTTGTCCTGTAAGACCCTCCGTTTTACTGGAACCATGATGAGAACTTGTTGGTCTGGATTAAACTCCACCATGTTTGCCTTCTGGTCATGCCAATGCTTAACCCGAGCTTAACCAGCTTTCAAATTCTCAGTAGCCTCATCTGTGCCATCCTCTGTCTGAGGCCTAGCACATAGTCAGTAATCCTTACTGGCTTGAGGGAAGGAACACTCTCCAGACCCTGCTTGATCATGTCCAAAGGGCCTCTGACAGGATGATCATAAAGTAATTCAAAGGGGCTCAAGCCCACTCCAGCTTGAAGAACTTCTCTGTATGCAAAAAGGTATGGCAGATGGTGGTCCCACATTCTTCCAAGTGGTTTTTCCAAATCTCAAATCATGTTCTTCTTCGTTCTATTAAACCTTTACCAACCCATTTGTCTGAGGGTGGTAGGCAGTTGAGAACTTTTGTGACCCCACAGGTTTTCCACATGGCTTGCTTGTAGTGGTACATAAAATGTGACCCCCTGTCAGATACCTCTTTAGGAAATCCTACTCTGGTATAAATGCCAAGTTGGGTCTTAGCCACTGCCTGAGCAGTAACAGTTCTCATTGGAATAGCTTCACAACCAATTTAAATGTGTTGCCTGAAGTGTTGGAGGTTCTAGCAGACCAACAATGCCAATCCCCACACTCTCAAAAGGAACTACCACAAATGTGCCACTTTCTTGGCTCCACGTTTAGCAGATAACTTGCGAGTGTGGTAACTCCTACAGTGTTTCTCAATTTCTGCACCCATCTGTGGTCAGTAAACGTACAATTATATCCTGTCCTTGGTTCTTTTAAAACTAAGTGACCAGCCAGGGGGACTTCATGTGCCAATTGTATGAATTTGGATGTCAATTCCTGAGGTACCACCAGTCTCCTTGGGTCCACTGGAATAGACGCCATGGGTTCACTGTAGAGAAGTCCATCTTCCTCGTATAGGCTTTTCGAACCAGGGTCTTGCCCTTCACTCTGGGAAGCTGCCTACTGATGCAGACCTTCTAGAGAGGATCCTCTCTGTCCCCTACTTGTCCTTGAGGGTCCACCTTCTGCAAGCAAAGTCTGTAGCTCAGGATGGTCTCTTGGATCCAGATCTCTCTCAGGGTTGAATCTCCCCCACCTCTGACTCATCAGAAGATGGTACTTCTGGGGATTCTTCTGGCACCAACTGAGCCTCAGCTGGTTGTGGCGGTCACAGGGGTGACCTCTAGGCTTTCTACAGGAACCGTTTACCTTGTGGAGGTTTTGGGCTTGGGGCCCTTCTTTGGAGACTCTAGGTTTCCCCTTGGTCTCAGTTGGAAGGCCTCTTAAGGTTGCATCCCTTGAATCATAAAAATGATAAATCTCCCGAATGCCTACCTGGCTTATTTATCTCTGGTATATTTTCTGATTCACAATGTCAATTCCTTCTGACTTCCTCTCCTGACATGAAATGTCTTATGGGCTTCCCCTTCTCTGGGATATTGTTACTCTGTGTGTTACCACTTTAACATTTAGATTTTCAGTGTCTCTATTTTTATTTTCCTGATAATAAGATCAGGGACTTCAGAGTTTCTTTTCTTTTTCTGTCTTCCAACAATGTGGGTTCAAGTGGTTCAGGGATAAGTCTCTTATTTCTACTGGCATGATTGATCTGCACAATGATCTTTGGTCTCACGCCATCTCCAGTCTTCCCGTTATTGTCTCTCGCGAGGTGGAACGTTTTTGCAAGGCTTGTTCTTTGTCGACCTCTTCTCGAGCCATGGAATGTGTTGGCTCTGCCTTCTTTGGTGTTACTGGGGTTGTGTCTGTCCTGGTGTCCCAGTTGCTCGCCTCGGGCTCCAGGCATGGATGTTCTCATATCATGGCTAAGGCAGTGCTTTGGCGTCTCGGCTTCTTGTACCAGGTTCCTGTCTCGTTGCTGGTGTTGTGCCATGACTTTAGTGTTCCTGCTTCTTTGTCTTGAGCGAGTTGCAAACTGGCGGTTCTCCTCTCTGGTCCATATGCTACCTGCTCCCTGTCTTGAGCACTGCAGGACCCTCTAGGCTGTGCATGTGTTTCTCTCTCCAAGTAATGGTATTTAAAGTAATAGTCTCAGTGCATTGCATATTTACATTTAAAGGGACATGTTTATTTTCCAATAAGATAATGGTATCTCTGAGGTGTTTATTTGTCCCAGTTTTGATGCAAAGGTTTATGGGCGCTAGTCATGTAGGCCGTTGTGTGTTGCACTGTAGGGAGTTCCTCAAGGGAGTCCTTGTCCCCGAAGGGGGAAACTCCTTTTGAGGTCCCACTTACCTCAATACCTAAGGGGGTGTTGGGGAGCAGGCTCAACTCCCTGGCCTCACAGGAAGGGGCTCCCTTGTTGGGGAGAAGTGACAAATTCCCTTAATATGTCACAAAGCTTACTTAGGGGTCCTAGAAGGGGTCATATTGCCTAATATTCCCTCCCAAGGGATCCCCTGGTCCAAGGTAGTGATTCCTGGGAGGCAAGACCTAACTGCGGTTCCCCATGCATTGGAGAGGCGTCCTGATCTGCAACTTCATCTGGGGCCACCCCCTTCTGACCTTTGAAACCCTCAGTCTTTTCTGTTGGCTTTAGACCTATCCATAAAGGCAGTGCAGCCAGAATGAGGGAGTCTGCTGAGCAACCATGCCATCTTATAAGGTTGATGACCCAAAGACAAGGAAGTGGGCCAGTATCCCCAACAGTGTCCGGCCCAGGGAAGCCCTGCTCCTCTGCCTGATCTCTGAAGACCCTGTGCAGTGCTTCAACACTTGGACTAGTGGAACCAACCAGTCTTGAAGCCTTCTTGAGGATCCAGCCCTTAAGAGTCTTAGGAAGTGTTCCTTGGACTTACCAGTGGACTGACCAGCTCTCTCATGGCCTACCATGTATCACCCTCCCAACCTGCCCCTCTTGGTAGATAGCTGGTGCACCTTTTTTAGTTGTGGTCTGTCTGGGTACTAGGGTAAAAGAGTGGAACTGAGACCTAATGTCCAGTCACCCCCTGCCCCCACCCAGAGTACTAGTAGATTTGTAGAGACTGCAGAGCTAAAGATGTGCACCAGCTATCTTCCAAGCAGGGCAGGCTGAGAGGAACATCCATTGGAAAGAACTTTACCGAGCAGTAAGTAATTTGTTCTTCTAATGGATTCCTTCCTCCCACAAAATCCTCATTTATGATTGATTCCCATAGCAGAACATGGATCTGGAGGAGGGAGGAGAGCAACCACCTAGACCCGAAAGCTCTGGGGGACCGCTCTGCTGTACCACACTGTTGAAGCAGGCCTCCTGGCTCTGGAAGGGAATCCAAGCAATAATGCTTAGCAAACATGTGTGGAGCAGCCCAGGTTGCTGCCTGGCAGATGTCCAGGACAGGGACTTCCCTGTACAGGGCAGAGGTGTCAGCCACCACTCTGGTGGAATGATCTGAGACCCTTGGGCACATCCTTACCAGACAGATCCTATACTTCTGAGATGCAGAGAACGATCCACCTCTACAGGGCCTGTTTAGTCACAGCCCTGCCAGCATGTGCAGCAGCATAACCAACAAAAGGCTTGTCCTATTTCCTGACGCCCCTCGACCAAGAGACATAGCCGACAGCTGCCACAAGATCCAGCCGATGGAACCATTCCTCTGCCTTGGAAGTATGGGGTGGAAGAAAAAGTGTTGAGATGGAAATCTAGAATCTTGCCTAGTGGACATATTTTAGTAGGCCACCCTAGGTATGAACAGGGAGCTCTGAGGGGTTGGCGAAACCCAGTCGAGTTATGTGGATGAGCAGTCGAGGATTAGTCTTGGGAGGGGTTATAGTGCTGTCCGGGACTCTCAATGTGTCCACCCAGAATAGCACTTGTTAGGCAAGATTGTATGCAGTACCCTTAGGGTGCACTACAATACCATTGTTCTCCTGGCAATAGGGACACAACCTTTGGTACAAGTCTGAAATACACAGGTTGGTAGTGTGGTCGAGCAGCCAGACTTATCTCAAGAAGGGTCACTGTGAGCAGTAATGTTGTGACAGAGATTCACAATACAGTTATCCAAATAGACACTTATACTCAAGGTTTCTTGATAAAACATTTTATTTTATTTCACAATCAGTTGTATAAGCCTTTGTTAGAAAGGGAACAAAACATGTAACACTTATTATACACTTCAAAACATACTCTTCGATTCTCTAAATCAGATGACACCCATTGGGGATGGCACACAGACACTGCCTACACCCTCATGTGACTTAAATCAATATCCACAGTGTACTAGCTATTTATCACTGGTACATTTAGAGCAATACTGAGTTTGGTGTAAAAGATAGAATAGAGTAATAAAACCAAGGTTAACAAATGACTCCTAAACAGGCAAGTACTTTTAAACATCTTCCAAAGCACAACGTCAGAGGTAAAGAGGAGTCTCTCAGGGAGCCAGGGCAGCCAATGTTAATTGTACAATATCATGGGAAGCTGGAGGTCTTCTTTGCAGGTAGGTAAAAGGTCTTGCATAATGTTTGTAGAAAATAGAACACTTGGAGGGCCACAAGCTGGGAGGCTTGTGAAGGGCCAAGCTTTAGCAACTCGGCAAGGTAACCAAGACCGGTCTGAACTGAGAGCAATCAAGGCTACGCAACAAGAGGTACGTTTTCTTCAACTTTACAGTACCTCTGGTTAGAAGAAAGGGTTCCAGCTGCTTCTGGTCCTGTACAGCTCTGCAGATCCTGTTGTTCCTGAGCCTCAGCCGTGGGGACTCCTACTCTGCAATGGGACGGTCAGCGGCAGCAATGGGCAAACTTCAATTCAGCGGTCCTTAAGTGTTTCAGCTTCTCGCGTCTGACAGCAAATGGCAACACAGCGGTTCTCGATTAGAACTTAACTGAACTTGGCATCCCACATGTGATGCGAGACATCCAACAGTTTTCGGCTGTGTCAGGTTATAAGGTGAATTGGGATAAGTCTGAGATCCTCCCAATCAATAACATGTGTATGCGATATACCTGCAGTCAGTTCCAATTTACTTGGTGTGCGGAAAGAAAGAATGAAGTATTTGGGTATTTGGATAGGACCAGAGGTGGTGAAATTACCGAAAATGAACTTGGCAGCGATTTTGCCAAAACTTCGATCAGACTTGGATAGATGGGGACTGTTGAGACTATCCACGTAGGGGAAAATCAATTGTACTAAAATGAACTTGGCACCGTGTGTAAATTGCCTCCTTTCGATGCTTCCCATTAAGGTACCAAAGCATTTTTTCAGAGAGATTGACAGGATTATGCAGATATTCATATGGGATGGCATACCGCCAAGACTTGCATTATGGAAAATGCAGCTTCCTCAAAAACAAGGCAGTATGAATCTATCAAACTTTCCTGAATATCATTTGGCATTTATGGTTACACTTGTGCAAGGTTATCGACACGGATGGGGATCAAACAGTTGAAATATTAAGGGAAAGTAATACATTATCCACTGGCTCCAAAGGCTTTACTGACGACAGTGGCAAAACATTCCAAAGGGCTAAACCTGTTGACTGCTTTTATGAAGGAATGCTGGTGCAACATATCCAATCGTGTAGGAACCAATCCATATTTGTGTCTGGAGGCATCGATCTGGCTCAATCCAGAATTGAAATTGCAAAGGAAAGTACTATTCTGGCCGGCATGGTTTCTTGCAGGAGTCTAGTACATTAAGGATCTGATTGAAGGGGACAAATGGATCCCATATGCGCAGTTACGCCACATGTTTGATTTGAGTGAATGCACCTATGCTGAATACAGACAATTGAAGAACATAATCACCTTGACTATGGACCCTTCACAATTGGCAACGCAGGGTACAGCTTGGTCAGCTTTGGAAACGTACAATTCACCCAGTTGCCACTATGTACGGAATCCTGAAAACATGTCGTAAGAGTGATCCAGAGGTTGCGAATGTCTGGGCTGAAGAACTGGGTGAAGTGATTGATCAGGGTTGCTGGCTTCGGTGCTGTGGTGATAAACGGTTGATGAGCATGAACTGGGGCCTAAGAGCATCGCAAACCAAACTCATTTTTAGAACTTAATGGACACTGGTGCTCATGTTCAAGAGACACATTTTGGAAAACGAATTGTGTTGGAAGTGCAAGCAAGCAAGGGGCACTGTGTCATCTGATCTGGTTCTGTCCCAAAACTAAAACATTCTGGGAGGTAGTTTGTGAACGACTGGTCTTAGTCTTATGCTGTGCTGTTCCAATGGCTGCATCTCTTTTGGTGCTTGGGGATGTATCTCTGTTGGGGGGATATTGATTTCTGTAAAAAAATATGGTTCCTCCGGGCTTGTATGATTGCGAAAAAGATGGTTTTAAAGGCCTGGAAATAGTCTGTATCTATTTGCATCGACGATTGGGTGGAAGAGTTGCTTACCGTTTCCACCAATGAAAAGGCAATCTACAAAAAAAACGTAGGTACTGATACATTTTTGGACACATGGGGGAGCTTCCTTGATGTCTATGGCTAATGTGTCCGAACTGACGGCATATTCTGACCCGTCTTATCGTAATTCAATGTTGTATGCATGGTACAAATGGAATGGTCATGTTGGGAAATGTTTTTTCAATATTCATGAATTTTCCAGTCGGTATGATTTATTTCTGTCTTCTTTTTGTTGCCTCCTCATTTTTCTTATCTCTTCTTTCCCTTCTTCCTTAGCTTTGTTGTTACTAACATTTTAGTTAGCTCATCTTGTGTGAATGTTTGAATTTATCTTTGATCCTATGTTGGATATTTGAAACTTTGTCATGCATCTTTTGTTCATGGCTAATGTGAAATAAAAAACTGAACTGAGCATGAACATTCTCCATCACAGTAAGTTACTATCATAAGGATCTGAAATCAAGTTCTTAACTTTGAATGTTGTCTACTATTCTAAAAGTATTACAAAGTTATTACTTTTGAATTTCATACAGTCATTCTGAAAAGTATTACAAAGTTCCTACTTGCCTTAGAATTTTCTACTATTCTAAAAAGTAACTACAAGCTCTGTAAAGTGTTTACCTGCAGGTTATTCCTGAAACTGAATAACATACCATAGTTATTGCTCCCCTTTTGAATTGCATAAGGCCATTCTGAAAAGTAATTGTTAGGTTCTTACTTACCTTTGAATTGTGTATACTATTCAAAAAATGTACTATAAAGTGGTTTTTACTTACCTTGAATTGCGTACTGCCATTTCTGTCAGTCTTTTACACCATAGTTCACTTACCAGAAGTATTGTGCTGGTTATATATTGTTTGCTAATTGTGATAGTACTTACCTTTCTGAATATTTATCTTTACCTGTGTGTGTGTGTGTGTGTGTGTGTGTATATAATAAAGCAGTATTTTTATATAACAGCGTGTATATCTATTTCTTTGGACCATATTTATGCTACAGGTTTTTTGTACCTTCTTACATCCCTCTCTCATAAGATAGGCCTGGCTGTTCCGCCATACTTCCATTACCTTGAGTGGTACAGACTTACACTAGGGGTTTAAGCTCTGTATTGCCAAGTAGTCTTTTGGGGTGTGTTAGCGAGAATTCTCAGAAATGTGCCAATTCCCTTCTACCTAGGAGACCCCTCTCTCTTTTGCTGGACTTAAGGACTTTTCATTTCTAACCTGGAGAGAGTGGGACCTTTTTTCCCACTCTCATAAGTATTTTTCTTTAATTTGAACAGTTTCTTTTGGTTTTGGAGTCTGACAAACTCCATAAGCATCATCTTTTTACATTGTGACACACAGCACCTTCAGTGCAGTGGCACAGGGAAGTCTTTCGGATTTCCCAAAGGTTTAAATACCTTCTCTTGGATAAACTACTGTTTGCAAGAGCATTGAAGTGAAATTGACTTTGCTTAGATTTGTAACTTTCTAGACCCAGCACACACTATCTTACAACAGGATGCTGGGGGGGTTACTTAGTATCGCCTTTGTCTAGTTTCTCATGTAACATTTTTGTTACCCTTTCTACAGTTAATGGCTGTTGGCAGTGGTTTACTTTTTCCAACAATCGTGTTTTTACTGCGGGCTGCAATTGTAGCTGCAGTAAAGCCCCCATGGTTGCCCATTTTGCCAAAATGGCCCGGTCTTCTTTTTTCACCATTTTTTGTTGGAAAGGTCCTTCTTGAGATTTACTCTGCGCACCAAACCAGGTTTGGTCCCTTTGTCCGTTTTGTCTTTGGTGGGTTTCACTGCTGAAGCCCACATCTGGCTCTGGTGTCTGGCAGGGCAGGAAGTGAGAGGGGTTCCCGACACTCCCTGTGCTTAATCCCCTTGGTTACAGGAATGCACCTAAAGGTGATTGGCTGTCTGTCTGTCCTTGGAGGGCAGCCACCCTGCTGTGTGAGTGACGGCTAAACTGCAAATGAATGGGAAAAACCTGCATAAAAGGCAAGGTCTTTTGCTTGGAAGGCAGTGTCGACCACTGTACGAAGGAATACGAAGAAGAACTTGGAAGAGACGCCTGCTGCAACTCCAGGATCGTTGGTTTGAAGCGTGAAGCCCTGCTGCAGTGCTGAAGCTCTGAATTTGCCTCGACTAGAGAAGCCCTGCAACAGACTTCTCCCCTTGGGTTGGTGGAACCGATGGACTCCAAAGCTAACTCATCTGGATATCCTCTGAGCTGGACGTACTTCCATTGCTGCTGCAGGAACCGATTGACAAGGCGAGGAACACCAAAATGGAGTTTGTCCAACATGGTGTCTGGCATGGATTCACATGCTCATGAATATTCCCTGTCGTCAGGCTGGGAATCCTCAAAGAAAAAAATCAGTTTTTCGTTTCTGAACTGTCTTTCTCCTAATAACCAATCACTGGTCTCTGGGTCACACTACCCCCAGCCAATGACTGCCCTCTACCTAAGCCCCTCCTCTGGCAGCCATCTTCAGATTTTTACCGCACGTTCAAGTGTTGGGAGTCCTCGTGCTATAGCTCTCAAACCTTTACTGCGTTTTACGATTTTTCAAAGAGTTTAATCTCATTTTTTCAGTCAATCGGGCCTCAAGGTCCACCGATTCTACTTCCAATCAACGGGGACCCCTTTTGGAATTTTCTACGCCCCTCAAGGGTGAAGTTTTCGTCGAGTTTCGCTTCTTGGAGGATTCCGGAAGATCTTTGAAGCCTACCCCACGTGGACATGGCCCTGGACAAAGGAAACGTGACGCCCGGATCAAAGATTTTCAGGAGCTGCCCTGGATGCAGATTACAAAATGTCTTCAAGGAGGATGAGCATTCTCGATGCCTCTACTGCCTTCACGAAGACAAAACGCACGTGGAGAAGGACTATGCGTTTTGCAAGAATATGTCAGAACGGACTATGAAGGATCGTCGTATCCGACTCACCAACTGGCTGGAAGGCAAGAGCCCAGCAGCAGGTGAGAAGTAGTCGTCCGAGCGGTCTTCTAAGACTTTTGAAGGCGCTCCGGCGACGGGGGCCCAACAAAAGGCAAAGCACTGCGAGTCCGCGGGCACCGGGAGCACCAGTCGGTCGGGCTCCTCGACTGCCAGGCAGGGTGCATTATCACCAATGCCATCAACCACGAGCCAACGCTCTGGCTCGGTGAAGAGGCAGTCGGAGAACCCGGGTAAGCTTCGAGAGAACAGTTTCCCTGCCACCCCTGAGGGAATCATCTTTTCTACCTATCGAGAAGACCCCCGTGACCCCCCCGCAGGGAAAAGGGGGGGGGGCACGGTAGCCATAACAGACACGTATACCACTTCTGAGGATGAATTGGCGAGTGTCCAAAGGATCCTGGACAAGAAGTTTGAGGACTCAAGGGCCCACGGGAAGGATCCAGACGAGGAGAGCAACGGGGGGGGGGGGCGACAAGGAAGATGGGGCCGCAGAGGATATCACGCCCCAACCGTCAGTACTGTTGCAGCTCGTGGCCGTACCACAGGACAATTCATGAGCTATCTTGATGGCTATACAGAACCTGTGCACGGGGATGAGGACAAGGATGCCCTTACCCCCCACCGACGTCCCAGTAGAGCCTGGTCCGTCGGGGAGCCCGCCTGACAAGCAGAGAGGAGTACATCCTCCTCCCCCTTCCAGCCTTCACCCCCATCCCCTTCTCCGAGGGATGAGACGGCAACGATGGAATGGACCTCCCTTCACCACCTCCTCGGGCCTCCCTCCCCCCCCCCCCCCCCCCGACAAAATTGGCTCCTTCCACGCCATGATCGCCAGAGAATCGGAGTTCTTCCAGCTCTGCCCCGAAGAACAGAAGGAAGGTTTCCTTTACCAATGGCGGGAGGCCAAGAGGAAGACAGTCCTCTCAGTCCCGTTACTCGGCAACATCTGGGACGAGCGGCTGACGCTCCTGAAAAACCCGTCCACGGCTCCTGCTAGGAGAGACCGGTACGAGAAGAAGTACTGGGTCCCATACTCCGCCCCTATGTGCCTCAGGGCACAGCTGTTCCCGGACTCAGTGGTCTCCGCGGCGGCCAAGAAGAAAGCGGCGGGGGCGGCGGCCTCAACTTCAACATCCCCACCGGATGGCGTGGGGAAGAAGCATGGGACAACAGGTCATCTCGTCGGCAGCGACGACGATTAAAGCGGCCAACACCCTCGCGGTCATGGCACACTACGACAGGGAGCTGTGGTTCAAGATTGCTCCCTTGCTGGACTTGCTCCCGGATGACAAGAGGGCTGAGGCCCTGGAAATCCTACAGGAAGGACAAGTGGCGACGGACCACGCCATTATTGTGGCCACGGACATCGCTGACACTGGCTTTCTTCAGATGGGCAACAGCGTTTGCCTTCGCCGGCGTGGTTGGCTCAAGGCCACCGACTTCCGCCTGGACGTCCAGACCAGGGTTCTGGACATGCCCTTCGAGAGCAACCTGTTCAGCAAGGCAGTGGACGAGTCACTGCAGGCCATCAAGACGGACACTGAGACGGCTCGGGCCATGGGTGTTCTTAAACAACGGCCGTCCTTTCGGATCTCCGCAGGCAAGCAAGGTGCCTCCAAAGGATTCAGCGGCGGTTCCTCGTCATACCGCCAAGTGGCCCGCTCCTCGTCGCAGGAGGCCTACAGAGGACGCGGCAAAACAGAAGGATCCCGTTGTTGTCGCCAAGGTGGCAAGGCCGCGACAAAGCAGGATTGAACCGACCATAGCGTCGGGCCCCCACCTGAGCACCCCGGCACATCCGGAAACGGTGACGACTGACACCTCCCTGAAGGGATGGGGAGCGCACACCGGATATCTCCACGCAAGAGGCCTTTGGCTCCCGGAGGAGAGGTCACTACACATCAATGTCCTGGAGGTCCGAGCCGTGTTCTGGGCCCTCGGGTCATTCGTTCCGTTGCTCAAGGGCAAGGTGGTAAGGGTCTTCACTGACAACACCACCACAATCTTCTACATCCGGAAGCAGGGAGGCACCAGATCCCCAGCCCTATCAAAGGAAGCCCACGATCTGTGGCACTGGGCCGTCACCCAAGGGATGTTTCTGGTACCCTTCCATCTGGCAGGAATAAAGAGCACCATTGCCGACTCACTCAGCAGGGAGCTGCGCTCGTGCCACGAGTGGGAGCTGCGGCAGGATCAAGTGGATCTCCTATTCCGACGATGGGGCAATCCCCAGATCGACCTATTCGCGACGGCGACGAACGCCAAGTGCCGGAGGAGCATGGGCGATGCCTTCTCATTCTGCTGGACGGCCTGTTCCTGTATGCGTTCCCGCTGTTGCTGCTGCGACTCATCAGTCAACTCAGACGGTCCCGGTGCAGGATGATCCTCGTCGCACCACTGTGGCAAGGTAGATCTGGTTCCCGGACCTTCTGGACATGTCAGCGTCTCCCTCCCCTCAGCCACCTGCCTACGGACGCGGATCTTGGAGGCGCCATCCTCCACCTCGACCCGGGGTCGCTGAACTAGCAGGCCTGGCTCCTGCAGCACTAGAGTTCAGAGGGTACGATATCCTGGCAGACTGCAAGGAGGTGCTTGCAAAGGCCAGGGTGTTCTTGACCCTCAAGTGCTATGGACACAAATGGAAGAGGTTCTCTGTCTGGTGCCGTGCACAGAAGATTAACCCTCTGTGGATTATGGCACCTCAAGTGTCGCTGGCCAAAACGGGGTTAGCTCATGCCTCCATCAAAATCCATCTAGTTGCGATTTCCCACTATACCAGAACTCCGGGGCGATCATCTCTGTGGTCCCATCGCCTGGTGAAAGAGTTCATGAAAGGACTGTTCCAGTCATTCTCGCCGGTGAAGGCCCCGGCCCCGGCTTGAGAGCTCAACGTGATGCGGAGCAGGCTCATGGGACCGCCATCCGAGCCTCTGCATTTGGCACCGTTGAAATTCCTATCGTGGAAGGTTGCTTCTTGTGGCCATCACCTCCGCACAATGAGTGGGAGAGATCCAGGCCCTCTCCTGTAAACCTTCATACCTGACATTCCACGAGACGAGGGTAGTGCGGAGGACGCACCCCTCCTTCATGCCCAAGGTGCCGTTGGGCTTCCATCTCAACAAGCCCTTGGTGTTACCTGTTTTCTTCCCGCTGTCTTCGTCGCCGGCCAAAAGGACTTTGCACTCGCTGGATGTGGCTAGAGTGCTGAAGTTCTAGGTGGACCGCACGAAGACTGTTCGGAAGACATCACAGCTATTTGTGAACTTTGGACATGTGAACCAATGGAAGGCCCTCTCGAAGGCTTCCATTTCCAGATGGCTTTTCAGCTGCATCATGCACTGTCACTGGTTGGCAAACCGACAGTTGCCCAGCCGTCTGAGAGCCCATTCAACCAGAGCGATAGCTGTTACCACAGCGTTCCTGTCTGGTGTTCCCTTGCTGGACATCTGCAGGGCTGCTACGTGGAGGTCGACGCACACCTTCACGAAATTCTACTGCGTCGACTGGGATTCCAGGGAGGAGTCCAGAGTCGGCCAGGCAGTGCTGCGCAACCTTTTGGCCTGAAGGTGGGCCTGGTGAGGAGGTAAGAGATGCTTAATGTTGAGCCTTGCCACCTCTCGTGGTTGTGCATGTGTGTACTGCTATGTATTCTTGTATTCATGAGCATGTGAATCCATGCCAGACCCCATGCTGGAGAAGGAACAAGTTACTTATCTGTAACTGATGTTCTCCAGCATGGGTTTGGCATGAATTCACATGCAAACCCTCCCTCCTACCCCTCTGAAGCTCTTCTCTTGGTCCTACTGCCACTTTGCGTGCTACCAAATCTGAAGATGGCTGCCAGAGGAGGGGCTTAGGTAGAGGGCAGTCATTGGCTGTGGGCAGTATGCCCCAGCGACCAGTGATTGGTTATTAGGAGAAAGACAGTTCAGAAACGAAACTGATGGATTCCCAGCCTGACGATGGGGAATATTCATGAGCATGGGAATTCATGCCAGACCAATGCTGGAGAAAAACAGTTACAGGTAAGTAACTTGTTCCGTCTTGTCTTTAAGTCGGACCTGAACTACAGGAAGATCCTTCGGACTCCCATGAAGCAGGACTGACCAAGCCTGAGCCACTGCAGCAGAGTGCTGAACCCCAGATGCGAGAAAAGCCCAATGGCGGGAAATAACCTAGACGCCTGGGTCCTGGAGCTTGTGTGGTGGGGCTATTGTCTGCCCTTCTTAAGGAAATCTCTGGACAGACCCCCAAGCCAACCGGGACAGGAGCTACAGGAAGAACTGAGCACCCTGTCGAAGGGTGCTGTGGAAGAGGTACCACCCGAGCAGAGAGGATCGGGCTGGTATTGCTGGGATTTCTTGGTGCCCAAGAAGGGAGGTGGTTTCTGTCCTTTTTTGGACCTCAGGCCCTTGAACAAGTTCCTGAGGAAAGACAATTTCAAGATGGTGACATTAACAGAAATTCTCCACACTCTCGATTTGCAGGGCTGGCTGGTGTCTATATATCTGCAGGACGCTTATTTACATGTGCCGATGCATCGAAAGCACAGGAAGTTCCTTAGGTTCATCATGGGGGACAAGCGCCATCAGTTCAAGATGCTTCCCTTTGGGTTGACCTCTGCTTCAAGGGCCTTCACCAAGCTCATAGCAGTAGTCGCGGCTCACCTCAAGAAATCCGGAGTCAACATATTCCCATACATGGACGACTGGCTGATCCGGCAGTTGTCGGAGGATCCGATTGTCTCGTCTAGAGGACACCTGCTCACTACACCACAGGCTGGGCTTCTCCCTGAATTTGAAGTCCCATGTGACGCCAGTCCAGAGGCTCCAGTTCATTGGAGCAGTCCTAGATACTCTGGTGGGAAAGGCCTTACCCCCACGAGGAGAGTCAACAGCATTGCACAGATGGTTAACCAGTTCCGGACCACGACTCCATACCAACAGCTTCCTTCCTCTGCCTTTCAGGCCTCATTGCCTCCTGTATCTTTCTAGTGCCAGAGGCCAGGCTGCGCTTGAGATCTCTTCAATGGCTCCTACGAGGCCAGTGGTCCCAGTACCTCTGAGCCCTTTCAGACTCCCTCCGGGTATCCAGGGCAGTGGTCGACTACCTTCGTTGGTGAGCCGACAGCAGCAATCTCATGGTGGAGAAACCCTTCTGGCCTCTATGGGCTCAGGACTGAGTGATCACCGATGTATCTCTGATGGGTTGGGGCACTCACTGCCAGGATTTGCAGGTTAACAGCCTCTGGTCAGCAATGAAAGTCAAGTGGCACTTCAACAGGCTTGAGTTGTAAGCCATCGAGTTAGCCCTGAGATTGTTTGCTCCATCTCTGAAGGGGAAGCATGCCCTGATCACGATATGGTGGCCATGTACTTCCTGAACAAGCAAGGTGATGTGCCCCACCCCCTGCAAAGAGGTGATGCTGCTGTGGTTCTGACTATTGGAGAACCGGATCTCAGTCTCTGCAGTTTATCTAGCAGGGAGAAGAGTTTGGCATATGCCCCGAGCATGTAAAGCAGTCTTACACGAGTGGGAAGTGTGCCAGGAAGTTCTAGAGGTCTTTTCTTGCTGGTGTACACCATCTCTGGACCTGTTTGCCACAGAGTCCAGCAGGAAGTGCAGACAGTTTTGCTTGAGGGAATTGCCAGCGAATGGTCTGCTAAGGGGCGGGTTTGTAGTGGATTGGACCTTCCGTCTCTGTTAAGGAGAATTCTCAGAAATGTGCTAATTCCTCTCTACCTTAGAGACCCCCAGCAACTTTGCTGGATTTTGAGGATTTGAATTTTTAACCTGGAGAGAGTGAGGCCCTTTTTCCCACTTTCGCATGTATTTTTAATGGGATTTGAACTCTGTTTCTCTTTGGTTGTGGAGTCTGACAAACTCCATAGGCCTCATCTTTTACATTGTCACACAGCACCTTCAGTGCAGTGACACAGGGAAGTCTTTTAGATTTCCCAAAGATTTAAATACCTTCTCTTGGATAAACTACTTTTCTTATGTGTAACTTTCTAGATCCAGCACACCCTATCTTACAATAGGGTGCTGGAGGGGTTACTTAGTATCCCCTTTGTCTAGCTTCTCATTTAACATTTTTATGTTACCCTTTCCTTGAGGAATGACTGGTGGCAGTGGAAAATACAGGGTTGGAATAAATTGTTTTTGCGCCAACTTATATTCTTTTGGCTCCTTTGCTTGTTGAAATGCATTTTTTTTAGAACAAATTAAGTAGTTCAGTCTTTTCGTTTGTGTCAAATGTTTCCCAATTTTCTCTACACGTGTTTCACCATTCGGTTTTGTTATGGAATGGATCATCAGATATTTGTTATGTAGTTACATTCATTTACTGTGCCCTTTTAAGAAGGGTTACTCCTTAAGTTTAGGACAAATGTTCATTTGCTGTTCAAGATAGCATTTGATTGTTTGCAAAATTGTTAGTTTCTGCCAGTTTCTGAAGTGCTAAAAAATCTTAAGGTTTTAGCGATATGAAAGGGAAAAAAGGCTCTGGGTCTGCCTTGGTCGAAAGATTTCTGTTTTAAAGGCTCTGGGTCCGCCTATCAATGTTCCCAGTGCTCCTGTAGGACCGGCTGGTGGCAGTGGTTTACGTTTAACTACTGTGGTGTGCTTTTACCGCGGGCTGCGTTCGCAGCTGCAGTAAAGCACCCAAGGGTGCAATTTTTTCAAAATGGACCCAGTCTTTTTTCTGTTTTCTTTGTGGAACGGTCCTCCTTGAGATTTACTCTGCGCGCCAAACCAGGTTTGGTCCCTTTGTTGTTTTTGTCTTTGGTGGGATTCACGGGGGAAGCCTGCCTCTGGCTCCAGGGTGTCAGGCAGGGGCAGGAAGCGAGGGAGGTGCCCAAAACTCCCCGTGCTTAGTCTCCTAGGAGACTGGAATGCACTCTTAGGTGATTGGCCGGCTGGCTGGCTGTCCGGCAAGGGCAGCCACCCTGCTGGGTGACTGACAGCTAGGCTGGTATGAATGGGAGAAACCTGGATAAAAGGTGGGGCTTTTTGGCCTGGAAAGCAGTCGACCACTGGCCGAAGGAATCCGAAGAAGAACTTGGAAGAGACGCCTGCTGCAACTCCTGGACCGTTGGTTTGCCCGGTAAAACCCTACTGCTGTGCTGAAGCTCTGAAATCGCCTCGACTAGAGAAGCCCTGCAAGGACGACTTCTCTCCTTGAGTTGTTGGGACCAATCCACTCCAAAGTAAGGCACCTGGACATCCTCTCGAAGCTGGTTGAATTTCCACTGCAGTTGCTGCTGGAAGCCGTAGAGCCAGGGAGAGAAACACAGTTCGTAAGCAGGACTGAGCGGCTCTGAGCCACCTCAACAGAGTGCTGGACCCCAGATGCAAGGAAAGCCCATCCCTACAGCCAAGAGCCTGCGGTGTTGCTATTTGCTGAGACACAAGGTGCTGAAACCGCAAAGTGCCACTGAATAGAAATTGGTCCTTTTCTGTCGCTGACTGTCCCGTTGCAGTGCAGGAGTCCTCCAGACATCCTCCCTCTTGTCCCGACGACTGAGGCCCAGGAACCCTGGATCTGCAGAGCTGCACAGGAACAGAAGCCAGCCAAAACCCTTTTCTTCTAACCAAAGGTACTGTAAAGTCTAAGAACTTACCTCTTGCTGTGTAACCTCACTTGTTCTCAGTTGAGACTTGTCTTGGTTGCTCCTGTAGAGTTGCTATCAGCTTCTTTACCTCACAAGCCTAATCTGCATGTGGCCCTGCTTTGATTTCTTCTTTTCTACAAACATTTCTAAAACATTGTGCAAGACTTTTACCTACCTGCAAGAATTGCTTCAGCTCACCTAGACTTTTGCCCAATTCACTTTGACCTGGCCTGGCTCGCTGAATGACCCTTCTTCCATCTGGCATTGTGTTTGGTCTTCCTTCCAGGAAGGGGTTAAATTACTTTGCATTGGGGGTTACCAAAAGTACTTGCCTGCTTCAGAATTTGTGTGAAATCTCTTTTGTTCTAATAACCCTTTTCTTTGACCTACTCCTAAGTTCTGCTCTCAATGCCACAGTAATATATTAATGTCCAGTGTCCTAGCTGTTTAACCTGTGGGTGTAGGAAGTGTCTGTGTGCCATCCCAAATGGGTACTTGTTGATTTAGATAAACTAAGAGTGTGTATTTTTGGAGTGTATGTGTTACTATGATATTGCCCCTTCTGAAGACGGCTTACTCAAACTGACTGTTAAATTAATAATTAATCCAGAAACCTTGTGTGTAAGGGTTTATTTGAATGCTTCTCACTGAATCTCTGTAACTCCCCTACTGCTCACATTGACCCCTCTTGAGATAAGCCTGGCTGCTCAACACACTACCAACCTGTGTAGTACAGACTTGTACCAAAGGTTGGGTTCCTATTGCCAGGAGGTCAGGGTTGTTGTAGTGCACCCAAAGGGTACTGCATAGAATCTTGCCTAACACTCTCCACTAAGCCTTCCCTCTGATTCCCGGAATTCCTTCGGTTCTCAAGAGGCTCAGAATGTTTCGCGCAACCATGATCTTGATTGCCCTGGACTGGGCAAGGAGGACGTGGTACTTGGACCTTCTCGATCTCACCATCGGCCCACCTCTCCGGTCACCTCGACCTCTTAACCCAGTCGGAAGGCCAGGTGCTTCACCCAAACCCGGAAACGCACAACATACATGCGTGGCTCTTAAGTGGGTGAGATGACTGGGACCTCTCTGAGGAGGTGCTTGAGGTGTTGCTGGTTGCATGCAGACCATCTACAAGATTTCTGTACATGTGCAGGTGGAAAAGATTTGAGGCGTGGTTCAGGGAACGCGAGATTGACCCCCATCTCTTGCCCCACCATTTCAGTGATAGTTTCTTCTGTCACTGGCCTTCAGGTCAGCACAAAGGATTTTTGGTGGTCTTGTCTGTTTGAAGTCCCTTGGTCAAGGTTCATATTTTACAATCCCGGTGATGGCTCAATTCCTGAAGGGACTTGTAAATACGTTTCTGCCAACTCCTTTTGTTGTCACAGGTTGGAATCTTAATCGGGTTCTAACCACCTTAATGGTGGCTTCCTTTGAGCCCATGTCGACCTGTTCTTTGCGGCTGCTCTCTTTGAAGACCGCTTTCTTAGTGGCAGTAACATTCACTAGACGCAATAGTGAATTGCAGGCTCTTTGTTGCAAGCTGACCTTTCTGCTGTTCTTTCGAGAGGTCTCACTTAAAGTAAGGCCAGGATTTCTACCGAAGTTGGTGTCCGAGTTTCATCTATTGCAGGCCATAGACGTACCCACCTCTGCACCCTTCTAAGGAAGAGAAGCGTTTCCATCGACTAGATCCCAAAAGGGCCCCGAGTTTCTACGTCGCAACAAAGTCATGTGTCCGAAAATCTGACCAACTCTTCGTGGCCTGTTCGCTAGCCTATAAAGGTTTGGCAGTAACAAAACAAACGCTATCCAGGTGGATCATTTTGTGCATAGCAATAACTATCAGTCTGCAGGCAGGGCGCTGCCTTCTGGCTTCAGAGCACACTTGACTAGAGGGGTCTCTGCTTTATCTGCTTTGCAAAGAGGGTCCCAGTTAGGGATATTTGTCGTGCGGCAACATGGTCCTCACTTCACACTTTCACTAAATCCAGTCTAGATTTTACCCGTGGGGCTGATGAGCGTTTTGGCAGGGCGGTTTCTGCCAGCCTCCTTTGCCTCACTGCTTGGGAAGTCAACCAGATGAGCAATCTGTGGGAGAATGGCAATCCATTGAAGGAGAAATTACTTACTGTAATGTTCTTTCTTTGGATTCTTCTCATGCAGATAACACATCTCCCCGCTCAGAAAGTTTGGCGGTTGTTGCGCATATCTTCGTTAGTGGGTTGACGCCTGGTGATGGTCCTGGGATGTTTTTTCTCTCGAATAAAAAGATTCTGGCACTACAGATCATGGCGTCCTTCGCAAAGTTTTTTCCTACCATGGGAAGTTGTTAACCTCTTGTGTGCGCTGATTGGCACAGTTTTTCTCTCTCCGTTTTCCTATGCAGCGGTGGATCTCAGTGTTTGGGAGATTCATTTTTGTGCTTCATCCTCTCTCGTAGTGAGACCCCCCAGCCGTTTCTGCTGGACTTCTTGACCTTTTTCTTTCAATTCTGAATGAGTGGAGCCGGTTTCCACTCATTCATTCTTTTTGGGCTCTGTCTTTTGGAACTCTATTCTTTGTATTCTACCTGTACTATGGAGTCTGTCTGCTCCATAGTTCTTGAAGGCAACTGTATTTTTTCCATTGCAGCACACAGCTCCTTATGGGCAGTGTTGCTCGGGTCCCTTGGGGTCATCTTTTTTAAGATTCTTTTTCTACATTTTCAATTAACTACTGTTCTTAACCCCTTAAGTGCCAAGGGCGAGGTAGCTCGTCCTTGGGTTCCTCCCTGTTGCCAAGGACGAGATACCTCCTCCTTGGCACTTAAGGGGTTAATGAAACAGAAAACGTTAAAAGGCATTGAATGGTGAAATACCAAAATCACCAAAAAAGGCCTTGGCACTAGGAGGGGGGAAACCCATAACATTTAAACAGTTAAGGATAGAGATACCTAGTATCTCTCCCAAAACTCTATAGCCTGAGAGATTGGCACACACCACCTTATGTGGAGGGCCAAAGAGATACCTAGTATCCCCCCTTCTCTCTGCTCCTGTGACCTTTAAGCCCCATCGACAATCTCCTAGTAATGGCTGGTGGCAGTGGACGTGTTCTACCAACTATTGTGTAATGTTCGTACCACTGTCTATGTCCATAGCCTTGGTAGTGCACAATAGGGGCAACCAAGTACCAACTTGGGGGGGGGGGGGGCTTCCTTTATTATCTGCCATTACTAGCATAGTTGTACTTAGTTAGCCCTTCTTATACCATTCTGGGAGTGGGAGGTTAGTGTGTGTTTTGACTTTGGCAGGATTCCTTGGGTGTCCCCGCCTAGGCGCCAGAGTGTCTGGCAGGCAAGAAGTGGGTGAGGAGTTTTCCACTCCTCCTGTCCTTAGTCTGCCTGAATGCCGGACAGTCCATAGGTCAGGTGCTTCTTTCAGCATGGCATTTGTCATGCCATCTGGGCCAGTAGAACGGGAGGTGCTGGCTTTCGAGAGGATACTTCTGATTTCTGTTCCATCGAACTTCATGAGCCACATTCCCTGTCTTTTGCCGCACAAATGGCTTCAGATCTTCTTTTGGCCAAACAGGGATTTGAAGTGAGCAACGCATCCCGACTCCTGTATAGGGTTAAGTTGCAACAAGCCATTGCTTTCTTCCTTGCCGTTTAGTAGCGACCACAGGTTCTTTGCATTGTTCCTAGTTCTTGCGCACAACATTCTTTTAGAGTCTTTTTGGAAGAGTGGATCTGTGTGAAATGGGCCAGTTTCGATATTGTTGCTTTAGGGTCTTTCTCACCTGACATATTGGTCCTGGCAGGCACTTTTGTCTCTTAAGGTCTTGATGTAGCTGCCTTTTTTATTGCCGTGGAGCTATCGGACATGTTTATTCTTAAAGGATGATTTTCCACCTTGGTTTGTGCCTTCCCTAAAGCTAGCCAGGCAGGATTTGTAGTCGTCCCCCCCTCCCCCCCCCCCCCCCTCCAACCGGTTCTCTCGCCACACGTTCAGTGTTGTAAGGGCCAGAAGTGATTTTGCATTAATTTGCATCCTATGACTGCCGGGCTCCAGTGATACGCTGTTTTTCCAGGTTAATCCCTTTTTTTCTTTTTTACTACATCCAAATAGGTTTTAGACACGTTAAGATCATAAGATTGTGGTCACTTTGGTCCGAGTGGAATATCTTAAGGGATATTACCCTTGAAAAAAAGGGACCAGAGACAAATAAAATATTCTAGCGAATTGCTGGAAAGGGCCAAATGCCAAGTTATCGCTCCTTCAATGTCTCCCTTTACTTTGCCATTTAGCATGTGCATATCCCTAATCTGGGATTCATCCAACCATTGCTGGCCTCTAGGCGTTTTTAGCTTCTGGGACGTCTTCCTGACCCTCTGGCTTCTTTTCAAGACTGGAGAGAGGCAATCAAGGTCCCCGCAGAGCACTATCCAGGAGTCTATTAATTCGCTCTTAGCTTGTTGATTCATTTCATTATTGTTGCAATAAAGGAGTTGAAGTCCTTCTCGTTCGGGTTCCAATACATGTTAAAAAGAACCATTATTCCTTCCTTTGGGGTGGAATTTTCCACAAGTTTTATTAGGAGGATTTGAATCAACTGGTTTGGGTGGATAAACCCAAGTACCCTTCCCAAGGAATTTTTTCACCAAGGTTTGCAACCTTGAGCTTGGTCTCCCTTTTCAAGGTTTTTGTCGCACTGTTTAGATGTAGCCGTCAAATAGTGGCGTCTCTCTTATCCATGATTCCTGCAAACACATTATGTCAACCTTACTCAATCTCTGATCTATGGCTTGCAGCAAGTGCACAAAGCCCCTGGTATTCCAAGACCCTATGTGGAAGACTTCCTGAGCCGATCCCTTCTCATTCTAGTCGCTGTGGCGTTCGGCTAGAGCTCTCGCCAGCCAGCTCCATGAATCCTCATTTGGTATCCTTGTGATCAGGTCCTCTTGGTCGAGGTTCCAGCGAGCTCGATTTCTTTGCTACTTTTATGGTAATCCTCAGAGCCTTCGGACCTAGGGGAACGGAAGGGACGTCTCAAGTTTTTGACGATTGATCGTCGTCAGCCAACAGACATCCATTAGAGGCTCTGTGGCTAGACTTATGAGCCTCCTGTCGTGCACATGGTCATTGACCATCTTAACCATTTAGGATTTTCCCCCTTCAACTGCATTAACTATCTCAAGGGTTGGTGGTCTGTTTGTATTACAGAAGTAGATCCATACAAGTATGGTCTAAACTATTTCAAAGACCACACAATCGATGGAAAAAGATTCACATTCTGTGGTTACCCACCTTGTTTTAGGGTCCTTCAGTTTTCTACTGATGAAACAGTTTGCGTGTTCCCTGCCTTTCTCATCCAGCTGACTCAGAACCACACCTATACCTGTATTGGAAACATCCGTTTGTACAATAAAGGTATTGGTTGTAGTCAAGAGCTCTTAAGACTGGAGCTTGACAAAGGGCTTTCTAAAGTCCTTCAAATGCCTCAGTGCGCTCCTCATTCCACCTGACTTTCTTGGGAAATGTGGGTGAGATCACATTCAAGGGAGAAGCTATGGTCCCATAGTTCTCATTGAAGTTCCTATAGTAACATATGAGACCTAGAAAGACTCTCATTTGGGTTTGAGTAGTAGGGGTGGCCCAATCTTGTGCAGCTTGTACTTTGCTAGGCAACGGCCTGATTTCACCTCCTAACTCATGTTCAAGGTAGACAACTGCACTCTGACCAATTTGACATTTACTTGTCTTTATGGTCCGATTGGCCTGCTCAAGAGCCTGCAATAAATATCCTAAGTGGTCAATATGTTCCTTCCAAGTACGGCTTTACACTGCAATGTCATCCAAGTATGCCATGCAGAAGTCCTCCATTCAGAACATGATTCACCATCCTTTGGAATGTAGCAGGTGCATTCTTTATTCCAAACGCATTACCTTAAACTGGTAGAGGCCTCCTGGGGTTGAAAATGCAGTTTATGCCTTGGCATGGTCTGTCAGATCTATTTGCCAATAGCCTGAGGTTAGGTCAAACATACTGAGGTACTTGGCTGAACCAAGTTTGTCCACCACCGCATCTGTCCTAGGTAAAGGATGGGCATCAGTTGTGGTGACTGCATTAAGAGCTCTATAGTCCACACATAATCAACTCCTTGGATCCTGCCTTTGGCACTAGTACAACTGGACTAGCCCATGGCCTTGTAGATGGCTCTATAGCCCCAAGATCAAGCATCTTCTTGACCTCTTCCTTTATGTGGGTCCTTGCATGGTCTGACATTCTGTAACCCCTGCTTTCGACAGGTAGACAGTCACCAGGGAGAATATCATGTTGGCCCCAAGGGGTCAAGCCTGGTGATGATGAAAACAGAGGGGCAAACTGAGTTAACAGAATTGTGCATTCCTCCTGTTGTTCCAGAGTCAGATCCGAAGAGAGATTAACTCCTATCTTTCCATCTAAAGGTTGTCCCCTGAGGCGGTCGGGTAGAGGCTCACTCTCCTTCTCCTGAGCAGAGGCTAGAAGCAAAGCTCCCAGTTCTGGTCTAGAGACATATGCCTTTAGGCGGTTGGTGTGAAAGACCATGGGGGCCTCCTTAGGGTTGTCCAAGTCCAGCAAATAATTAACTTCTCCAACTTTGCCCACAACCTTGAAGGGTCCAATCCATTTGTCCTGTAAGGCCCTCTGCATTGTAGGTACCATAACTAGAACTAGCTGGTCTTGAGTAAACTCAACCATGTTGGCATTCTGGTCATGCCAATGGTTAACCAGAGCCTGACCTGCTTTCAAGTTATCAGAAGCTTTGGTCATCATGTGTGTCATTCTCCTTTGGAGACCTAACACATAGTCAGTGACTCTCCCTGGCTTGTGGGAAGGAGCACTCCAACCCCTCCTTGATTAGGGCCAATGGACTTCTAACCGGATGACCATAGAGGAGCTCAAAGGGGCTGAAGCCAACCCCTTCTTGAGGGACTTCTCTATAAGCAAAGAGAAGGCATGGCAGTAGAAGGTACAACTTTCTTCTAAGTGGTTCTTCTAGAGCACCTTTCATGCTCTTCATAGTTCCATTAAACCTCTCTACCAACCCATTGGTCTAGGGATGGTAGGCTGTTGAGAACTTATAGGTCACTCCAGTTTTTTCACATGGGTTGGATGTGGTGGGACATAAAATTGGTCCCCCTGTCTCAGATAACCTCCTTAGGAAAACCTACCCTGGTAAAAATTCCAAGGAGGGCCTTCGCCGCTGCCTGACCAGTAACAGTCCTCATAGGTATGGATTCAGGATACCTGGTAGCATGGTCTACCACAACCAATATAAATCGGTTGCCTGAAGATGTGGGAGGGTTTAAGGGACCAACAAGGTCGATTCCTACCCTCTCAAAAGGGACTCCCACCACTGTGAGAGGCATCAAAGGTGCCACGTTCTTGGCTACACTCTTGCCAGAAGTCTCACGTGCGACAGCTTCTACAGAGTTTATCTACATCAGACCCCATCTTGGGACAGTAGAAATATAGAGACATCCTTTGCTTGGTCTTCTTAAAGCTTAAGTGACCAGCTAAAGGAATCTCATGGGTTAACTGTAAAAACTGGGGTCTTACCCCCTGAGGCACTACAAGTCTTCTGTAGTCCCCTGGGGTAGACTCGATAGGCTCACTGTAGAGGAGGCCATCCTCCCAGTACAGCCTGTGCTTCCCTGGCTCTTGCCGTTCCAGCTGGGAAGCTGCCTGTTGGCAAAGTCCTTGAAGCATAGGATACGCTCTTTGACCTCTGCTGAAGTCTGCCCTACAGCGGTCACCTAAGTCTGCAGCTCAGGATGGTCTTTAGGATCCAGATCTCCAGCAGGGCGAAGGTAGTCTTCCAGCTCTGTCATCAGTAGCTGTTTCACCATCCTCTGTTTGGTCCACCAACTCAGCCTCTGCTGGTGGAGGGGGTCACAGGTGTGACCTTGGACTGTCCCTTCGGGGATGTCCTGGTTTTGTGCTCAGGAGTGC
This sequence comes from Ambystoma mexicanum, assembly GCF_040938575.1. Lineage (NCBI taxonomy): Eukaryota > Metazoa > Chordata > Amphibia > Caudata > Ambystomatidae > Ambystoma > Ambystoma mexicanum. The sequence continues at coordinate 653,575,306 of NC_090923.1, forward strand.
TACTTTTCTTGTTTCCTGAGATCTTGGGTTTCCCCTTTCTCTTTCCTCCTGGAAGTAGAAGTTTGCTCTTCCTGTGGACTGGGTGTTATAGGTTATTCTGTAACAACCCACTAAGTCATCTAAAGTGAGCTCTCTGGCCTTCCTAGTCTGCTCCTGCTTCCTTTTATTGGGAGGTCTAGGGGTGCTTGATACAACTCCAAGAGTATTTAAGTCATTCCCCAGCAGGACTCTGCAAGGCATCTCACTTTGTACAATGACAGGTATTCTTGGTCATGTTGTTGCACTGGATGAGAGCTGGTAGTATTGGAACCATCTGAAGAGGGCCTCCAGCAAGCTTAGTGGGGCCTTTGGGTGCCTTAGCAACAGCCTCCGGTTTGAAAAAGGATTCATCCACCACAGTTATGCTGGCCCCGGTGTCAATAATGGCAGGGGTTTACTGACCATTCACAAGTAGTGTCCTTGTAATATTCTTGTGTTTCTGGTATAGAGTTCTACACATCTAAATGTTGCTGTTCCCACAGACCCAGGGACACTAAAACTTTGGTTGAGACTCCAATGTGGTCTTCAGCCAATAGATGAAAGTTTTCACTTGCCATATGAACTTCTCCCTCAGGGATGACGGCTAAGGAGACGGTGTGAACCCCTGAAGGTGTACCCTTACATCTGGAATCCCCTCACCCCCCTTTGACATGGTCAATAGACCCACAAGCATAACATTTACCTAAGGTTTTCTGGAATGGGGGGTTCTGCTGACCTTCCTCTGATTTGGCACCAGAGGTTTCACTAGACTGACCTGGTTTCCCATATGGCTTACCCTTAAGTTTGTGGCCCTCGTTTGGATTGGAGGATTTAGAATACTGTCATCTTTCTTGTGCTGCTTCCCTTCATCCTTTTTGTGAGTGGCCCCAGAATCCTTGTGAGTGACCCTGGTGGCAACCCAAAGGTCTCTAGCTGTTGCTAGCTTCTTGGGATCAATCTCCTTTGAGTCAGCCAAGTGCTGTCTCAGCTCAGGAGACCAGGCATCAAAAATAGACTCCACCAAAAAAAGATTTCGAGGGGATTGAGTCCTCCGACGTATTCCATATCTGACAGGTAATGTCCACAGCTGTGCTGCTTCTGAAAATCTTTGGCGTCTGCGTCCATGACGTCGATGCGCCGTCCCCGAGGACCTCGGCCGACGTCACCCGATGTGATAAGTAGGACGCACGACGCCCATAGCCTCAGTTCTGTTTTTTCCGCGAACGTGTTCGCTTCGTGAATCTCGGTACGCCTCGACTCGTTGGAGTTTGCTGTTTTCTATTCTCGGTTCGTTGAACCTGTTCGGTTGGTTGTGAAGACCTGTTTGTGGCGATGTCTTTCTCATCTTCGACCCCGCGTCCGGGCTTCAAGAACTGCGGGGTCTGTGGGTCCAAGATGTCGGTCACGGACTCGCACAACGCCTGCCTCTGGTGCCTCCGGGAGGCCCACGATCCGGACGACTGTGCCGACTGCCAGTCGCTCACTGCAAAGGCGTTGCGGGAACGCAAGAAGAAGCTGTCGGTAGGCCGGGTGTCTAAGCCCCGGAAGTCGAGGTCTGCGGGGCTTTCGACCGATGACTCGAGGGGTGACTCTCTGCGTCGTTGTCGGAAGTCCGGTGGGTCTCCTTCCAGGAGTCGGTCTCGCCACTCCTCCGCCTCTTCTAGGCATTCCAGGAAGCGCCGACATAGGTCGCCTTCCCCGTCCTCTTCCGAGGACGCCGCCCATTGGCGGGTCACTTATCCCTCCATGCAAGCGACACCGGAGGAATGGGCTCCCTTCGGGAAGCAGATCCTCGCGATTCTGGAATCGCAGGGCACCGGTCAGTCCGCGCCTCCAAGTGGGGTCGGTCGGCACCGGTCGAGAGACACCGCCCGTATGCCTTCGGACTCGAGTGGTCGGCACGGCTCGCGGGAGAGGTCCCGCTCGGACAAGGGTAGCCGTTCTCGCCATGCCCGTTCCAGGTCCCAGTCCTCGACGCACTCGAGACCGTGTGATCCTGTGCCGTCTTTGAAGAAGACGTTGACGCCTGTGGCGCCGAGGTCGTCGACGATTTCTCTCAAGGCTCTGTACCGAGGGGGTCGTCGACGCCGTCGGTGCCCAGGTTGTCGAGGGACACGCTCGGAGCTCCGGCTTCGAGGACTGTGTCGACGCCGCCGATGCTGGCGGCGCTGCAGCTGTCGATGCCTTTTCTGTCGACACCGGCGCCTTTCGAGGCGGTGGTGTCGGAGGGGCCCCATGGCACGGGGTTTGCCCCTAGAAAGGCTATGGCTAAGGTCCGGCACTGCTTTGGTCCCCAGAGGTCTTCCTCTCCCCGCCTGGAGTACATTTCAGAGGGTGATGAAGGCTCTGATGGCGGCCTGGTTCCGGTTACGGTTTCAGATGACCTTATCTCGGGCCATAGCCAGTTTGATGACCTGAGGCAGTCGCTGCATGATGCCAGTGGACTGGACACCTCTCCGGAGGTGGAGTATTGTCGGCCGGAGCCTGGCACTCATGCCGATTCTTCATATTAGCGCCTTATGTCTCGGGTTACCGAGTACTTGGGTTGGTCAGCTCCCCCAGGGGAGTTCGTTCAGGATGATCTCACGGACATCCTTGATCTCGGTCCACCCACTGACCCGGTTTTGCCTTTTCAAATGGCTCTGCAGAGAAGGGTGGCGGCGGCTTGGACTGCTCCAGAGAGTCTCCCGGCAGTGGGCAAGTCTTTGTCGCGAAAATACCGTCCAGCCAGTAGCGACCCCTGCTACTTATCTAGGCACCCCACCCCGGAGAGTTTGGTGGTGCAGGCGGCTACGGCCCCGGCAAAGCAGGTGTCGTATCCTACCATACCTCCGGATAGGGACGACTAACGTTTTGATGGCTGGGCGAAGAAAGTGTGTTCTTCGGGGGGTATGGCGCTTCAGGCGGCCAACTCCATATGTGCCTTGTCTCGTTTCACGCACACTCTGTGGAACTGTGTTGCATTAGCGGCTGATCATATTCCAGAAGGGGACAAAAGGGATGGTTTCCTTGCTATGGTTCAGGATGGCAAGGATGCTGTGTGAGGCCGTTCAGTCGGGTTTGGTCTTGGCGAATTGTGTCAGCCGGTCCTTGGCGGCGAGCACCGTAATGTGCAGGTATGCGTGGTTGCGGAAGTCTGGGTTCGCTCCTGATGTGCAGTCCCGGCTCCTCAACATGCCTTTTGATGGTGAACACCTTTTTGGCAGCAAGGCTGACGAGAGCCTTGAGAGGTTGCAGACCTCCAAAGCTGCTGCAAAATCTTTGCGTGCTGCAGTTCGCCAACCTCCGCCTTTTCGTCCTAGGGGACAGCAATGGAGGGGAGGTTCCTTTCGCTATTACTCGTCCTTCAGTAAAACGAGAGGAGCTAGCAGTCAAAGAGGCCATCGTAAGAGTGCCAGAGGTGGAAACAAAGGTACTCGAGGTACCAAGGCCGCTCGGGCAGTTGCCTCTTTGCCCTCAGGCAACGCCGCAGCTGCTACCACTCAGTCATGAGGCCAGGTCCCATGGTTCGCCGGTTGGGGGAAGGCTGGCGCAGCATCTTGTAGAGTGGCAAGCCATTACTTCGGATGTGTGGGTTCTGGAGATCATAACCCACGGCTACTGTCTTCCTTTTCGGCAAAGGCCTCACGACAATCCACCAGGGAACCTCTCTTTGAATAGTCCAGATCCACTCCTTGCGCAGGAAATTCAAGCCCTGCTGGAGAAAAGCGCCATAGAACTGGTGCCTGTAGCGGAGAGGAACAAGGGATGGTATTCCCCTTATTTTTTGATTTCAAAGAAAGACGGGGGATTGAGACCCATCATGGACTTGCGCGGTTTGAACAAACTCCTCAGGAAGGACAAGTTCAAGATGGTGACTTTCTCAAGTCCTCCAGGCCCTTCAACTTCAGGACTGGTTGGTGTCTCTCGACCTCAAGAATGCTTACTTCCATGTGCCGATCCATCCCAAGCACAAGTACCTGAGGTTCGAGGATGGCGATTCGCACTTTCAGTTTCGGGTCCTGCCGTTCGGATTGACCTCCGCCCCAAGGGTTTTCACCAAGCTCATGGTTATGGTGGCAGCGCATCTCAGGAAAGGGGGGGGATTCACGTCTACCCCTACCTGGACAATTGGTTGATCAGGGGGAGCTCTCCCGAGCAAGTCCTGGATCATCTGTCCTGCCACTCCCTTCACAGGCTGGGCTTCTCCCTCAATTTAAAGAAGTCCCATTTGACACCAATGCAGCGGCTCCAGTACATCGGAGCAGTGCTCGACACGACCCTGGGGATGTGTTTTCCTCCTCAGGTGAGGGCTCTTCACATTCAGCAGATGGTGCACAAGTTTGTTTGCCCAGAATCTCCCAGCGTCCGAGTTCTTGAGACTGCTCGGCCTCATGGCATCCTGCATTCTTCTGGTGCCAGAGGCTCGTCTGCGGATGAGATCTTTGCAGTGGGCACTCAAGCTCCAGTGGTCTCAGTCCTCCGGAAGGCTGTCGGACCCTGTTCAGGTGCCGCCCTCGGTAGCCCGGGACCTTCTGTGGTGGGCCGTCGAGGGCAATCTGATGAAGGGGGCCCCATTTTGGCTGCCCTGGCCGGAGGTGACTATCGTGCCGGACGCATCCCTCACGGGATGGGGAGCTCATGCCAACGAGTTGACAGTCAGCGGTCGTTGGTCTCCGTCGGAGTCCAGACTCCATGTCAATCTGTTGGAGCTGAGTGCCGTCAGGCTAGCTTGAAGGCTTTTCTGCCGACTGTGCGCGGGAAGAGTGTCCTGATTCTGACGGACAACACAGTGGCCATGCACTACCTCAACAAAAAGGGGGGGGGGCAGGGTCACTTCCGCTGTGCAGGGAGGCGATGCAGCTCAAGTGCTGGGCCATCCAGCAGGAAGTTTCGATCTCGGCGGTTCATCTGGCCGGAGACGACAACGAGCCGGCAGACGCTCTGAGCAGGCAGAGCATGATCTCTCACGAGTGGGAGCTGGCTCAGGAGATTCTCCTGGAGATCTTCGCCCTTTGGGGGACCCCTCAAGTGGATCTCTTCGCCTCCAGTGTCAACCGGAAGTGCGAAAGGTTTTGCTCGCGGGAATTTCCTCCAAAAGGAGCCTTAGGAGACGCGTTCATGGTGGAGTGGTCATTCCCACTGCTATACGCGTTTTCTCCAGTCCCCGTCATCCCGCAAGTGCTGCGGAGGTTCGGTTCCCGGATGATTCTCATTGCTCCGGCGTGGGCCCGGAGGACGTGGTACCCGGACCTTCTCGACTTGTCCATCTGCCCTCCACGTCGTCTTCCCTACCGAGACGATCTGCTCTCACGGGAGGGGGGTCAGGTTCTCCATCCAGAGGTCAGATCCCTCAATCTTCACGCTTGGCTTCTGAAAGGTTGAGGTATAAGGATTGGGACCTCCCTGAAGACGTGATGGAGGTGTTGCTCTCGGCCAGGCGGCCAGCAACAAAGTCTCTGTACCGTTGCCGTTGGAGAAAGTTCTGCGACTGGTGCAGAGTTCAGAATGTGGATCCTTTTGAATGCGACATTCCCATGGTTTTGTCTTTTTTGCTTTCTTTGGCCCACAGGGGTTTGCAAGTGGGGACCATTAAGGGTTACCTGGCGGCGCTGTCTATATTTAAGCGCTCGTCTGAATAGCGTTCCTATTTTAAGATTCCTTTAATTTCAGTTTTTAAAAGGGCTCAATGTGTTCCCTCCGTCACCTTTTTTGGTGCCAGGTTGGGATTTTAACCTTGTTCTTAAGTTTCTTATGGGTGCTCCGTTTGAGCCTTTACATTCTTGCCCTTTGAGGCTGTTGACTCTGAAAACTGTATTTTTGGTTGCGGTTACTTCCGCTCGCAGAGTGAGTGAGTTACAGGCACTTTCAGTTAAGCCACCCTTCACTGTGTTTCACAAGGACAGGGTTGTCCTTGGAGTTTGTCCTTTTCTTCCGAAGGTGGTTTCGGATTTTCATTTGAGCCAGGTTGTTCTTCCGGCGTTCTATCCTCCTCCACATCCTGGTAAGGAAGAGGAGAGGCTCCATAGGCTTGATCCTAGGAGAGCATTGAGCTTTTATATCTCGCACATGTCCCGGGTCAGAGTGGATGATCAACTTTTCATTGGTTACGCTGGAAAGCGTTTGGGACAAGCTGTGACGAAACAGACTTTCTTGTTGGATTATTTTAGCTATCTCCGAGTGTTACCGCTTGGCGGGCTTGCAGGCCCATTCTACCAGAGGAGTGGCTGCGTCTACTGCCCTGCAGAGGGGAGTTCCTATTCGTCACATCTGTGATACAGCCACCTGGGCTTCAGTACATACATTTGTACGTCACTATTCCCTCGATTCCATCAGAGGGCAAGATCTGGCCTTTGGCAAGGCAGTTCTCTATTCCGCAATTTGATTGGGCATGCTAAATTTGTATTCTAAAGTCTTTCCCACCTCCTTGCTTGGTACTGCTTTGGGAGTCTGTCATAGATATGGAATACGTCTGAGGACCCAATCCCCTCGAAGAACAAGTTACTTTCTTACCTGGTAACGTTCATTTCGATGGGATGGTCCGACGACGTATTCCATATCGCTGCCTTCCCTGCTGCAGAATTTCTTTTGCGATTGCAGCTCGCGTTCCGCAAGGCCTTGTGTGTCTGACTGGCAGAAAACTGGTGGCACACGTTCTGGGAAAAAACTATAACTGAGGCTATGGGCGTCGTGCATCCTACTTATCACATCGGGTGATGTCGGCCGTCGGAGGAGGTCCTCGGGGACGGCGCATCGACGTCATCGACGCAGACGCCAAAGATTTTCCGAAGCAGCACAGCTGTGGACATTACCTGTCATAGATATGGAATACGTCGTCAGACCATCCCATCGAAAGAACGTTACCAGGTAAGAAAGTAACTTGTTCTTCTCATTCCTTCAAAGGAGTTCACTCTGTAACCCTTAACCCAACCATCTGTTTTTCAAACATTCACACACCCAGGTAGCCCAACGGGTAACATCAGTCTTTTTGAGGGTCCTAAACCTCTTAAGGTACTGGGAAGGAGTTTTCCCAAATCTAGCTATCGAAGCTAGCTTGACATTTTCATACTCCAATCTTACAAGTTCACCCACCTCCATTACAGCATCAGTTGCAACCTTGCGGGGGGTGCCTAGACAAAAGCCAAGGAATCGACTGATTCACTGTGAAACCCTGAATCCCATAATTGTATTCAAAGGCACCCAACCAATCCAAAATATCAAGTTTCACATCATACATACTCACTGCTTCTTTGGACTTGCAAGGCCTCTTTGGACTGGAAGACCTAGAGTACTCTGGGATAGAAACATTTTCAAGAGACAATTTTTTCATTTCAAGAGCATGATGCATTTCTAGTTCCCTGAGTCTGAGGTCTGGTTTCAGCTTGGATTTGTAATCTTTTGAATTCCAACTCCAGTCTCATTTTCTCAAGAGACACACATTCTGGACTCAGTGATGGACCTTGTGGGGTCACAGTGGCTAAAGGTTGAGGCAAAGAGGGGCTCCCTTCGTGGGACTCCTCTCCCAACTCTTCTAAGACATCAGAGTTATCTCTGAATTATCATCCTCATTCTAGTTTTCCACATTTCCTGGGTTAGTAGGTGTGACAGGCCTACATTCCAGATTTTGATGCTTCAACAATCTTTTGTTAGGCAAGATTGTATGCAATACTCTTTGGGTGCACTCCAACAACCCTTACCACCTGGCAATCGGAACCCAACCTTTGGTATAAATCTGTACTACACAGGTTGGTAGCGTGTGAAGCAACCATGCTCATCTCAAGAGGGGTCAATGTGAGTTGTAGGGGAGTTGCACAGAGATTCACACCAGCAAGTATTCAAATAAACTCTTGCACACAAGGTTTCTTGATGAAACAATTATTATTTATTTTTTATTTTATTTTACTTGATTCAATTTACAAAAGAAATGTTTACATGATAGAAAAACATTTTCCCTCCCTTCCTCCTTCCAAGTTATCAGTTCCAGTCTGTTCCAGTCTATGTTGTGAGAGAGGTAGACAGCCTCCTCAGACGAAAGAAGAGAAAGAACGAGAAGTAGATAGAGGATGGGGAATAGCCCTCTATGCTGACACCAAGCCAGGTGTACTAGCTTAGCGTAGTATAGTACAAAAGGGTCTCCCACTTTTCTCATTCCAAAAGTTCCAGATCAAGGTTCAAGAGGAATTGTGTGACTGCTATAACATAGGTGTTATCTCCCTCTATAAGCTTGTTCCACCAGTCCTCTTCTCCTCATGTGGTTGACTCTTTAAATATATGGCCAAGGTGTTTACTTCGCTGGACCCTCAGGTTTGTACAAGTCAACAGCAGATGTCTCAGTGATTCAATTTCCGCTGGTTTTTTACAAAAAGGACAGCTGTTTTCCAGTAAGATCTTTCTTATTGCCCTAATTTCGTTTGTGGGCAAGAGGTTCATGCGAAAACGCATAAACATGCTCATGGACATCTATTTGGAAACTTTTTTAAATAATTTGGGATGTCATTTATACCTCTTGTTATAGGTGGTTGGTGATTTATTAGTTTGCTTCTATTTTCCAAGGACGTTGTCTGGATCCAATCTCGTTCCCACAGTTTTTGTCTAACTTTATTTGGGTTTTGGATCAGCTCTTCTTCAGTACTGTCAATCTCGGCGAGAGTATTTTGGTTTTCTATCGCCCAGTTTGTGAGAAGGTTGCTTCTATGGGCTTCAAGCTCAGCGTTGATGATGGTAGCTACACTTGGGCATTTACTGATTTTGATTTTTCTGTATAGCATTATTATATTTCTTATCACCATCGACTCGAGTGATTGTAGTCCCAGTTCTTGACGTATTGTTGAAATGGGTGTCGAGGTTGGTAGCTTCAGAGTAGTTCTCCAGAAAAGGCCTTCAATTCGCCTCCAGAATTTACGTGGCATCATCAACATTGCATCGGCTCCATATATGAGGGCTGGAACCACTTTCCCCTTGTAAAATTGTATCAGGGGAGTTATTGTATATTTACAGAATCTTACGTCTATCATTTTTTGCCTGGATAGCCAATTTCCTTGTTTTTTCCAGGAGATGAGCTTGCATTGCAGATTCCTGATTGTTGTTACTAAGGATTACCCCTACGTATTTGAATTTGTTTACCTGTTCGATCTTTTCTCCATCCAGGGTCCATCTGAAGTTTTCAGCACTGTAGGTTTTTCTTTCCATGATCATCACTTTGGTTTTGGTTTTACTAATTTCTAAGTTGTTATTCTTTACGTAAGCTGCCATCTCATTTAGTTGGCGCTATAAACCAATTGGTGTAAAATCCAACAAAATGAGATCATCTGCATAAAGCAGTCTTGAGATTTTTGATGCTCCTATAGTAGGTGGAAATGCACGAGTCACTGATTCTCCTTCTTTGATCTCCCATAGATACGAATTGAATAACGTTGGGGCGAGGGGGCACCCTTGCTTCACTCCTCTAGCCGTAGTTATTTGTTCAGACAGGAGCCCAGCATGGTTTAGACGTACTCTGATGGTGGTATTTTGATGGAGGGCTATAATCGGTTCCAAAATCCCCGCCGGGCAGTTTTTCGCTCTTAATTTGTCCCATAAGGTTTCTCTGTTGACCTGGTCAAAGGCCTGGACCAGGTCTACAAACGCCAGATAGATTTTAGGGCTACCTTCGTGAATCCTGCTTTTTAAGGTGCTTAATAGCAGGATATTATCAGCAGTCCCGGCGTCCTTCACGAAACCTGATTGTAGTGGGTCTTCATTGCCCAAGGTTCTTGCCCAATGTTGAACATTTTCCAGAAGAAGTGAGCCGAAGATTTTTCCAATCACATCAAGGAGCGCTATTGGGCGATAGTTCTTAGGGTCCCCTCTCGGTCCGTGTTTATATATTGGCACTATAGTTGCCGTTGTCCATGAGGTAGGAATGGATCTATGGAGAGTGCACTTCTTTATTACTTCATGGATGAAGTCAGCCCATTCTTCTTTATTCTCTTTTAGGTCAACGTTTCTAATGCCATCAGGGCCGGGTGCCCTCGAATTATTTAAACGCACCAATTTTCTCATAATGTCGTCCCGGTCCCATGTTGTTGTCCAGGGGGAGTCTAAGGTGGCAGATGTTATAGTATTTTGCCTTCCAACTTTCTGGAATAGGGCTCTAAAATGTTTCATCCAGGCCTCTTCTCCAACAAAGTTATTTGTTGCATTCACTTGCGCCCCAGAAGTCTCTCGATTTCCTGCTGCATAGGGTCCGCAGCATTGCAGTGGCGTCTGCCTGCCCAATTGTTGCTCTGTTGAGCCAAAGCCAGCTTTTATAAGATCTTTCAGCAGATTTCACTTGATTCAGTAGCTCAAGGGTGTTTACTTTTTTTGCTGAACGTTTAAGTTTTCTTAATTTTTTTCTTTCCTCCACAATACTTTTATTGAATTCGTGCATATGGTTTTTTTATTTCACGACTGGCCCACAGTTTTTTCTTTTTCTCAAAGATTTTTAGTAGAGGACGGTAGTCAATGTTATCTTTTTCCGTACTTAATCCTGTCGCTCGATTTGGTTTACATATGGCAGTATAGATGCTCGTGAGTTGTTCGACCGCCTTAGCTGGCAGTCTTAACCTTGTGCCTCCACTGCATTCCTCGATTTTTGCCGTCATACTTTGGCTAGGTGATCTTATATTTGTCCAAGTTGCCTTTAATAAGTTGTGGTCTCTATTAGATGTTTTCACGACCTCGTAGTTGACCATTATTCTCAGCAATTCGTTGGAGACGAACACATGGTCAAGGTTTGCTTTCTGGTTATTACGTTCCCACGTCGGAATTGTCATCCCTTCATTAAGCATAGATGTTTCTAAGCTATGGAAGTTCCACGCAGACATAATCTCCATCCATAGGAGTCCTCGGACCATATTTAGGGGTACTTTTTTCGTGTTTCTCTTGTGCAATTTGATTTTTGGGCAAACCACATTCAGGTCCCCACATATCATGACAAATTTTGGTGCCCAATCTAGATACATTTTCTCTAGTATGATGTTTCCTGTTTTCAGAAAGACTTTGTTTTTTAATTACTGCCGGGTTCCAATAGGCATTTCTCACAACAATAATTTCTTTCTTTACAGAATTCTGGTTGTCACCGTTTTCGTCCAGCCTAAAACGGATACTTGGAAGTGAGCGTTGGAAACCTCTGTTTTCATATGTTTGATTCCCACCCCAGATCTGATGGCTGTCATTAAGCCTGATGTTGGTCGGCCCTTTCCAGAGAAGGATGCTGGCGCTAAAAAGGTTTCATATCCTTCCAGAAAGGGTTTGTTAATTAGCCATGTTTCTTGGAGGCATAAGATATCAAAATCTCCAAGATTCACATCGCTTTTTGCCAGAAGATGGCTAAAACCTCTAGTGTTCCAGCTACCCATTACGATGTTGTTCATCTGCTCGTCCAGCCCTCCTCTCGGCCCTTGCTCCCCGAGCTCCGTTGGTTCTCTGCTGGCTAGCTCTTTCTGCTTAGTGCTTTTGAGATCCAAGTCCATCTTGAGGCCACACTTTCTGCTTTGTCCTTTAGCGTGTGCGATACGGTTGAGCCATTATCTCTTGATGGTTCTTCCTGGGGGACTGTTATTGTCAGGGTCTTCACTGAGCCCTTGGGATGTCTTCCGTTATTTAAGGGGTCCCGATATATAGTTCTAACTGGGTCCACCAAGGGCTGGGTTCCTTTTTGGGTTATCTTCTCCTTTGTATGAGTTCTTAATGTGTTCGAGGGCTTTTTGTCACTGTGGATTGCTATTTCATTTGATCTCCATTGGTGATCACTTATGTCAGCCCCTGTTTGTGTTCTTCTTGAGTGTGAGTGGTCTCGTCTTACTCGTTTGCCTTTCTCCTGGTCCAGTTGTCGGTTTCTTGAGCGATAAACGCTTAGATCGTACCCTAGCATTTGGAAACTTTCTAATTCAGCTGTTATCAAGGGTCTGATTATTGGGGATGGAATGTGTAGATAGACACTGTCTCTTTTACCCGACGTGCTGAATTCTACGAATCTGATGTCGGAATTGATCTGTCTCAAGTTAGGAATGCACTTCATAAGGGCCAGTGTGTTCTTTCTGTTCAGTATCAGGTCGTCTCGCGTTTTTCCTACACGCTCCAATTTGAACGACCTTTCACTTCCAATTTTTTTGCTGTATGGAATATAGACATCTTTCTCGTACTCTGAATTCTTTATTTTGTTTCTCCCCTTTCTGTCCGTAGTTTCGTCTCTTTGATTTCTCTTTCGCATATCGTCTGGTTTTTGGTTGTTAGTGGATTTTACTTCTTTCCATGTTTGAGTTTTAGAGACTCTTTTGGGGCATCTGGTTCTTCTTCACCGGGTCAATGTCCTTGATTCACATTCCTTCTGTCTGGTAACGGCTGCCCTTTTTCCCTTTTCCTTGGTTGGAATTTTGGCTCTTGCACTGTCTACTTGTGCCCCAATGATTTTTTTACGCTTATCTTCTAGCGTTAGGAACGGGCTATTACTGTCTTTTTCTGCCATATCGCTGTTATTAACTTTGGCTTCTGTTGTCTCGGTTTCCAGTTGAGGTGACTCTTGATCGACATCAGAATCCTCACTGTCATCAGGATATATTGACAGGTCCATGATGTCGATGCTATCTTCACTGTCTTCAGTATTTTGGTTGCTTATAATTATTGATGTGGTGTAAGCTTCTTCTCCCCTGATTATATGTTCTATTTCAGAAGGGGCTACTGGTCGATTATTCACTTTTTCATTTAATTTCGTTGTTGTTTCCTCATGGTTAGAGGATTCTTTCGTCGATTTGCTAAGTGGTCGCTTTCCTTCTAGTATAACCACTCTATCACCAGCTTTGTTTACATTTATTTTACCATTCTCAAAAAGTGGGTATGTTGACTGTACTCTGGGTAATGTGTTTAGGTTTTTTAATTCGGAGGTTTCGCTTAATGGATTGGGTTTCTTCTTCTCAGTTTGGGGCTTTCTATTGCCGATGTCCTCTTTGGATATTGTACTTTTCCCCTCTTTTCCCAAAGTCAAAACTACGCTTCCATTTGTGGATTGGTTTTTTTGCAATTTTTTTAATTTGCCCCCTTGTTGAGTTCGTACTTTAGTTTGGGGGGTATTATGAGGCTCTTCACCGGCCTTGCGGGAGTCGTTTTCACTCTTTTTTGTTAATAGATGACCCAGTCGTTCTCCTGGTTCTTGCTCCTTTTCATTTCTCAATTCTTTTAAATTGTTCTCCGTCTGGGTGGCAGTTGAGGCGAGGTGCTGGCTACACTTCATTAGTTCTATGTTGGTTTGTTGACCGTTATCTCTACTTTTTACCCTATTAGGTGTGAGGGGTTGCCCTCCTCTGGGTTCCCTAGCCGTAATGAAGCCTTCCACGTAGATCATTTTCGTATGTAGCATTGCTACCAAAGTCAGTTGATCCTTTAGAGTGTCAAATAGGGATTCATATAGTATACAAATTGGGTTCATTGCGATGTTTATTGCAGACATTATTGCAAAAATGTCAGTTTTTTTTGTTGAAGGTTCTTCCTCGCTATCGGTGTTCCTTGTTGAAGCTCTCCTGTTTTGCATTGGTGTGTTTATCTAGTTATTTTCAATCCCATTCCATGATCTTCTATTTTGTGATTGGGGGCATGCATACGGACCTGGTGTGGCACTGTTACTGAGGTCATTTGACCTTACTTGTTTTTCACTTTGAGAATCGTCTTCTATAGTTGTTTTCTCTCCTGGAGGGTGCTCATACAATTTCTTTCTTAGTTCGCCCTCCGTCAATTTCTCCATTGGACCACTAGCTTCTAGAGATTTCGTTTTTTCCTTAGTTGGAGTTCTGTCGGTCTTTTCCATCGTTGGAGTCTCCTGAAGTTGTTCCCTTGTCGGGGACTCCGTGTCAGTCGAAGCTTTTTCTATTACTGTCTCAATGTTGGGCTCCAGTAGTATAGTGTCCATTGTCTCCTTTGTGCTGTCACTTACAAAGGCTCCCTTGGGTATCCCGGATCTCCCTATATTCGGGTGATTATTGTTAGTCTTACTTCCTTCGCTCCGGGCTTCATATGTTTTCTCAATCGACTTGCTATTTTGATGTTGCGGCCCCGGATCAGGAGATGTCCCCTGCACTTCTGGGTCTTTAAAATATCGAATTCCTGGTTTTAAGCCAGTTTTGGGGGTGATTATTCTCATCCCTAACCGATCGGTCCTTGATTCATGGATGCAGTCTGGTAATTGAGAGATATCGCCCTCTAAAAGTTCTGCATCTGATAGTTCCTCAGTTAGATCATGAGTTTCCAGCGTGGTTTTTTTAAAGAATCTGGCTACTGAGTTTATCAGATGCATATTTGCATAGCTTTTCTCATCGTTTTTAGGTTGGAACTCTAAAGAATTTTTCCTCTTGTCCGTGGGTGATTTAAATTTTCCGCCTCGTTGCTTTTGGGCTGTTTTTTTTGCCGGGTTGATTGATGATGGTTTCCCGGATAATAACACCACCTCGCCCTCCTTGGATACGTTATACGATTGTGGGAGATGGATGTTGTCAGGGTTATCAGGTAGCGCAGCAACCGTTTCTTTATTTGCCAGGGCCACCTCCCACAGAATTTCTGGTTGGATGTTTACTTCTGAAGCCGGTTTGTCTAGCTTAATGATTTTATTAGAGCTCTTTAAGTCCTTCATTGTTGTTTTACCCCCGTCACCTGTTGGGGAGGGGGCCAGATTTGGGGCGTAGTTGTCGCCCATGTCAATCCTCAAATCGACCATAGAATTTTCCAATATTGAAGTGTCCTCAATATTCACACTTTCATTAGAAATTGATTCGTCCATTGTCAGGACGTTGGCCGGGCTTTTCAGGTCGGCACATAGCTTCGTCGGATGTACCTCTATGGCGATGTCAACATGAGTTCCAAGGTTTACATTTGCAGTGTACGTCTGCGGTTCCCTTTGTGGGATTTCCCCACTTTCCTTTCCTTCCCCCCTGCTCCCGTCTACCGCTGCTTCAGCAGCACCTCCGGGGGAGAGCGGAGCATTGACTTCTCCCCCCTCGTCCACACAGTCTATTTCCCTCAATGCGAACAACTCGCACGCGTCCTCCTTCATCAAATTCCTCGCTGACGTCTTTGAAACAGAGACACCAGCCTTATCCCCCGTCACATAAACAACCACTCCCTCCAACCGTGGGCGCAAGAGCTGTCCCGTCACAGTGCTCCCTCTGTTTCAGGGCCCCCGTCCGACGGCTCAGCCAGCGGGAGCACCGCCCGTAACACTGTTGCAGGGAGAGACGAGATGTCCCAAGCTACAGTGGGCGAGTCTAGTTCTTTCCGTAAGGGGGATGGTTGGGATGGTTGGGAGGAGGGGGGAAGGGGAGAAGGAGTTTGAGGGAAGTGGATTGAGAGGTTAAAATCATGTTTTTGTGGGTAGGTTCTCGATGGATCCTACCTGATAGATCCTGTAGAGGCGTCGCTGGTGTAGTCGTTGTTGTGGCTGATGTAGTGGGTAGACGCCGTTGCCGGATGCTTTTTTTTCAATGGACTCTCAGATCCAGTCCAGAGTCCTCACGGCTCGAGCGGCTGCTACGCAGGGCCCGCCCCGACTCCTCCGTGGAGGGGGGGGGGGTAGGAAGGGTGTCCGGGGGGTCTAAGGAGGTCAGGGGAAGCCTCCGCTCCCTCATGCCTCCGCAGACTAACCAAGCTCTGCAGCTTTGGTTATCGTCAATATCCGCTGCGGGAGATGCAGTGATACGGGACTGCCACTGCAGCCAAATGCAGTAATTACCTAAAGGAAGGCTGCGTAGGAGAAACTTGTATTTTTGAAGAAGTGCATGCAGGATCCCGATCCCAGCCCCAGCAAACAGCCAAACAGTAGCAATCCTTGTCGCCCTTCACTTCGCCGGGCTCAACAATTATTGATTTATTTAAGTCGGTTTGAATAAGCCTTCTTCAGAAAGGGCAATATAATAGTAACACACAAATACACTCCAAAATACACACTCTTAATAATTCTAAATCAGTAAGTACCCTTTTGGGATAACCGAGACACTTCCTACACCTGTAGGTGACTTTAGTAACTAGGACACTGTGGACATTAATATGCTGTTTGCATTTAGAACCATACTTAAGAGAATGTCAAAGAAAAAGGTTATTGAACAAAACAAGAGATCACACAAATATTCTGAAGCAGACAAGTACTTTTGGTAACCCCCAATGCAAAGTTAGTTAACCCCTTCCTGGAAGGAAGACCAAACACAATGCCAGAGGGAAGAAGAGTCATTCAGGAAGCCAGTCTAGGCCAAAGTCAATTGGGCAAAAGTCTAGATGAGCTGAAGCACTTCTTGCAGGTAGGTAAAAGTCTTGCACAATGTTTTAGAAGTCTTTGTAGAAAAGAAGAAATCAAAGCAGGGCCACAAGCTGATTAGGCTTGTGAGGTAAAGAAGCGGATAGCAACTCTACAAAAGCAACCACGACAAGTCTCCACTGAGAACAAGTGAGGTTACACAACAAGAGGTAAGTTCTTAGACTTTACAGTACCTTTGGTTAGAAGAAAAGGGTTTTGGCTGGCTTCTGTTCCTGTGCAGCGCTGCAGATCCAGTGTTCCTGGGCCTCAGTCGTCGGGACAAGAGGGAGGATGTCTGGAGGACTCCTGCACTGCAACGGGATGGTCGATGACAGAAAAGGACCAATTTCTATTCAGTGGCACTTCGTGGTTTCAGCACCTTGTGTCTCAGCAAATAGCAACACCGCAGACTCTTGGCTGTCAATGGGCTTTCCTTGCATCTGTGGTCCATCACGAGGTGGCTCAGGCTCGGTCAGTCCTGCTTCCTGAGAGTCCGGAGGATCTTCCTCGAGCTCTTGGCCAAATTAAAAGCAACACACACTATCTGGTGTTCCTCTCCCTGGCTCTACGGTTTCCAGCAGCAACGGCAGTGGAAATTCAACCAGCTCCAAGAGGATGTCCAGGTGGCTTACTTTGGAATTGATTGGTCCCACCAACTCAAGGGGAGAAGTCATCCTTGTAGGGCTTCTCTAGTCGAGGTGAATTCGCAGCTTCAGCACAGCAGCAGGGCTTCACCGGGCAAACCAACGGTCCAGGAGTTGCAGCAGTTGTTCTTCGGATTCCTTCGTCCAGTGGTCGACTCTGCCTTCCAAGCCAAAAAGCCTCACCTTTTTTATGCAGGTTTCTCCCATTCATTTGCAGCCTTGCTGTCACTCACACAGCAGGGTTGCTGTCCTTGCCGGACTGCCAGATAGCCAGTCATCTAGGAGTGCATTCCAGTCTCCTAGGAGACTAAGCACAGGGAGCTTTGGGCACCTCCCTCACTTCCTACCCCAGCCAGACAGCCTGGAGCCAGAGGCAGGCTTCACTTGTGAATCCCACCAAAGACAAAACTAACAAAGGGACTAAACCTGGTTTGGCGTGCAGAGTAAATCTCAAGAAGGACCTTTCCACAAAGAAACGGTGGAAAAGGATTGGGGCCATTTTGACAAAAATGGCACACTCGGGTGCTTTACTGCAGCTGCGAACAGAGCCCGCAGTAAAAGCACACCACAGTAGTTAAAAGTAAACCACCAGCCATTCATTGAGGAAAGGGTAACATAAAATTGTTACATGAGAAGCTAGACAAAGGGGATACTAAGTAACCCCTCCAGCACCTCATTGTAAAATGGTGTGTGCTGGGTCTAAAAAAGTTAAAAGTGTAAGTAAAGTCAATTTCACTTCACTGCTCTTGGAAACAGTAGTTTATCCAAAAGAAGGTATTCAAATTTTGGGGAAATCTGAGACTTCCCTGTGCCACTGCACTGAAGGTGCTGTGTGACACAATGTAAAAGATGATGCCTATGGAGTTTGTCAGACTCCACAACCAAAAGAGAAACCGTGTTTAAATCACATTAAAATACATGAGTGGGGGGCTTGGGGGCAGGGTCTCACTCTCTCCAGGTTATTAAAGTCCTCAAAATCCAGCAAAGTTGCTGGGGGTCTCTAAGGTAGAGAGGAATTAGCACATTCTGAGAATTCTCCCTAACAACCTGCCGAGGAATCAAACTCTTTCATATCGAAGCCCAAGGCCCTCAGTTCGTTATTTGCCTTCATCATAAGGGCTATGTTGTGGTATGTTATGTAGGAGGCTCATAATGTTGGTTCTATTCAGTATGAGACGATTGTTGGCATTCAGAACTATCTCCAAGAAAACCTTATAATGGGCCTTGGCTCCCCGTTGTAGCGATGGATGGTGGGGCCCTCCAAGCTCTTTAAGGAGGTCCCTCGCCTCTAATTCTTAGGTGATGTATTTGCTTTCTGTGAAAAGGGTAAACCTGCCCTCTTGGAGAGAGCAATCATTTTCTCCATCATCCGAGAGGGTCTCTCAAATGGCGCCCTCTTCCAGTTTGCTTTTTCTCTTCACCTGTGTTTCAAAATATTCATTGTCTTTTTGGGGTACAGCTGCTCTTTCCTCTGGTTATCCTCCCAGTAGCATCGAAGTTGATCCTATTTCAGGTTCCAACTCGTGGTGTTCATAATCATCATATGTGGACAAATGCATCAGGTCCTCGTCCATCAAATCTGGAGGCATAGATTCCCCTTCGGCCGAGCTGCCCACACTTATTGTTGCACTCTGGTACCCCTTCGAGCCGGGCACTTCCCTAGGGATCACCTTTCGTTGAACATAAATGGGCTGTGGTGTCGGGGAGGTGACTGCTACTGTTAGGTTTCTGATGACGTTTCTAGAGCCTCCTCCATGTTGCCCCTTGGCTGACAAGGCGTGTTTAGGTTTCTGATGTTTGTTAATCTGCTTAGAATCACATGCTGTGCATAGGTCCGACATCCAGTGGTCACTGCGGAGTATTGCATTTTGTTTTTCGTAGTCGAAAAAGGGGACGTCGACAAGGCGTGTCTGTAACACTATCCCTATAGTGACGTGCGTTGTACCCATAATCCCTCATGCGTCGAGGTCCCTCAGATTGTTTTTTTCCGCCCAGCTTCTGGTCGCCTTACGCGGTGCTCCTAGAGAGACATTGCAAATACTTACTACGGACCTCGGTCCTTAATTATACTTGTATTGTTAAAGATCCCTCCCCTCGACGTTAGCTGTGAAGCTGTTTCTCCGCCGAGCGAGTTTTCGACGGAGGGGAAGAGACGGAGGAGATCCTTCGGCGCTGCCGAACACGTGGCCTGGCCTCGCCGGCCAACATACAGTAGGGAGAGTGGGGGTTCGAACTTTTATCTTCTCTTTGAGAATGTCTTTCTTTCTCCCCTATCTTTCCCTTGGGGTTATCACCAGTTATTATTGCCTCAGCTATGGAGAGGACACCTTTTAAGTTTTGCCCACGCTGTAGGGGCAAATACACTTGGAAGGACAAACACAAGCTCTGTAATCGTTGCTTGCCCCTCGATCATAAGGACAGCTGCGCGGCCTGTTCTTGAAACCAAGAACTCTTAAAGAACGCAAAGTTAAGAGGTGGGCGGACTACGCTATGTCGAAGTCAGTTTCTTCACCCACCGCCGCTGTTACAGAAAGTGACGAGGAGGGCGATAACTCGACGTCCGTTACGGAAGTCATTAACCCCCAGAAGGAGCGCTCGCGCTCCTCGACGTCCGTCCCCGGCCACGACGGGCTCGGCTCATGCCCTGCTTATGGGGATGAACACCCCGGCGACAAGGACGCACACAGACCCCATAGGCCTAAGCACACAACCCACGGCTCTTCTTCGTCGAAGACGAAGGATCCATCAGCGCCGAAGGGGACGCAGGACACTCCGGCGTCTACCTCAGACCGTAAGGGTCTCAAGCCCCACCCGCAAACGCAGCCGCGACCAGCGATTGGGCTTTCATCAAACACGGCGCTACCCCAAAATCATCCGATGTAACGCTCCATAGAGCGGCCGTCAAGGAACAACGTGTAACGCAGGCAACGTCGACACCAGAGTCCTCTACTGACAAACTCGTTGTCGAGAGCCTGGCGAGAATTGTTTCCGAAGACAAACGTAAGCGGACGACGAAACAAACGTCGAGTACCGCACATAAAGCTACGGAAACGCCGAAAAAGCACAAGAGTAGCCAGGAATTGCCCCCTTCATCTAAGGGCACTTCTGAACTACCGGAGGGCTTTTCAGAGGGGGACGGAAACCTTTCTTCGACGTTGTGGGAGCGTTCTAAGCGTTGTGAAGGTGAAAACACTGATTATCCCCCCTCTAGACTATTCAGGGGTCCCCCATGAGACCCTTGAAAGACTCCATTCTTGTATGGAGAAAATGGAAAGGTTTTTGGGAAACCAAAACCCACCCACACCCAAAAGACCAAGAGAATGGCCCCAGGATGACCTTAGGGTCAAGATTCCTAGGCTGTTTCCCCCTTCTACAGACGTATATGACCTCACTAAAGAGGAGCAATACCTCCAGGAAGATGAGGAGTGTTTGGGTGGAGAGGAAGAACATGAGGAAGAGGGGTTTGAAGAAGATCCTTACACTAGTGCAGGAGCTTTCGAAGAAGATACAGCTACCTCGCAGCCCTGGCAATCCCCATCAGTGCAGCCTTGGCAATCCCCATCAGTGCACTCAGACCCTGATGTCTTTCACCCTTCTCCTCCCAAGGATTCACCTATTGGAAACACCTCTCCCATAGATGACCAACCTTCACTTAATGCACTATTGCGCAAGGCAGCAGCGCATTTTGAAATAGACACAGGGGAGACTCTTCCTGACATAGACTTTGTAGAGAAAGTTATTAAAGAAAAAGCCCCTGTTAGTCAGTCTATTCCGCTCCTGGCTTCTATAAAGAGAAGAATAACTCCTTCCCTTTCCAATCCTGCCTTAGTCAGAGGGGTCAACCCTCGGATAGAAAAGCTCTTCAGCCCTTCGTCCTCTGACCCTTTGTACATCAGAGGCCATTCTATTCCGGACTCCCTCGTAGTTACTAATACAAGGAAAAGAGCAGGGGTACCACTATCCACTAGTGAGGCACCACCTGACAAAGAGGGCAAGAAGCTCTATGCACTTGGGAAGAGAATCACAACGTCCGCCGCCTTTTCAACTAGGATTGCAAATAACAATTCCCTACTAGCTAGCTACGCAGATGCACAGTGGAGCAAGCTGCGCAGCGAAGTAGAGGACGCGCCAGAACCCCTGCGTTCACGCCTGTTAGCTACTATCTCAGAGGGAACTCTTGTAAACCAGGGCATTGTAAAGAACTCCTTAGATGCCGCAGAGACGGCTGGCCGTTCCCTGGTTCAGGGAATACTTCTCAAACGCCATGTCTGGCTGCGCAATTCGGGATTTAAGCCGGAAACCCAGGCTTCCCTGATAAATAAGCCCATAGAACAAACGCATCTGTTTGGGAAAGCAGTTGATGAGGCCCTAGAACATGCGAAGAAAGAGTTTGATACCATCAAGACTCTTGACCAAATTTCTAGGCCCCCTAACAGACGCGGCTATGGCAATAGACGCTCCTTTCGTGGCCAACGCCAGCAGCAAAACCAACAGCAATTTTACGCTGCTACCAACTGGCCCTCTAACCATGGTAACAACACCCAGTTTAGTCAAAGAGGCCAACGCCGTGGCAGAGGAAAAGGTCGCGGCTCCAGCCCCAAAGGTTCCACGCCCAATACCAACAAATGACTCGAAGATTCGGGTCCCCTCCCATGCATCACCGGTCGGGGGCCGGCTAACATCGTTCCTTTCAGCATGGGAGGGAATATCGTCAGACCGCTGGGTATTATCCACCTTAGCCCACGGATACTGCATCGAATTCAACGGTTCCCCGAAGTACAGACCCCCACGGAACCAACGCATGACACCGGAACACCTCACCATTCTTCTTCAAGAAGTAGAAGAGCTACTGAAAAAAGAAGCGATAGAGGCTGTCCCCCTATCTCAGGTAACAGAAGGTATTTATTCAGTGTACTTCCTTGTACCCAAAAAGGACTTAACCATGCGCCCTGTATTAGATCTGCGCCCAGCGAACAAGTTTGTCAAACCCCAAAAGTTTCGTATGGTGACCTTGCAGGAAGTAATCCCACTGTTATCACAAGGGGATTACATGACAACACTAGACATGAAAGATGCATACTTTCATATTTTAATGTTGCCAGCGCACAGAAAATACCTCAGGTTCAAGATAGAGAACAAACACTACCAGTTCAGAGTACTACCCTTCGGGATAGCATCTGCACCAAGGGTATTCACGAAAGTAGTGGCAGCGGCCCACCTGCGCAGGTTATCCATCCCGGTATACCCTTACCTCGACGACTGGCTCATAACAGTGGATTCTTACGAAACATGCATCTCCAATACCCAAAAGACCGTAGACCTTTTGTGCCAACTGGGCTTCTCCATCAACGAAAAGAAGTCCAGCTTAGACCCCAGCCAAATCAAACAATTCCTAGGGGCTCTAATTCGAACAAAGGACGGCCTCGTCTTCCCCTCCAACGAGAGGGTCCAAAACATGCTGTTTCAGATCCCCCATTATGTGGCAGGTCGAGAGGTGACAGTACGCAAAGCAATGCGCTTGCTAGGGATGATGGCGTCATGTATGTATTTGGTACCTCACGCGCGCCTGCGCATGCGCCCAATGCAAGAGTGGCTCAACAGCCAGTGGTGTCAGGCCAGCAGACAATGGGACGATCTAGTGGTGGTCTCGCAGGCCTTGGTTCTCTCGCTACGGTGGTGGACAAAAGAAAACCTGCTATTAGGGAAAACATTTGCCACACCCGCAGTGGAAGCCACTCTAACCACAGACGCATCCCTTACAGGATGGGGGGCTCACCTATCCCATCAGACTGCTCACGGAGCGTGGACTCCGAGCTTAGCATCCAAGCATATAAACCTGCTGGAACTATTAGCGGTGTTCAAAGCACTGAAAGCCTTTCAGGAACACCTACAAGGAAAGACAGTGATGGTCCTCACAGACAGCACCAGAGCCATGTACTACCTCAACAAGCAAGGGGGCACTCACTCTCCAGGACTGTCCAAGCTGTCCCAGAATATATGGAAGTGGGCTCTCAAACACAACATGTTCCTACTATCACAACATGTACCAGGGGAACTCAATCTGCTAGCAGACAAACTCAGCAGAGACTTCCCCCTGCCCGAAGAGTATGAATGGCAATTGCACGAAGACATCGTCTTAGACGTCTTCACGCAATGGGGATTCCCGAAAAGAACTCACAATGCCAAAGTTACGCCTCCAGGTACCCCCAGAACCAGTCCAAGGGGAACGGTCTGTCGATTCAATGGTCAGGGAAATTTGTTTACGCCTTTCCCCCGACTCCCCTTCTCAACAAATTGGTGCACAAGATGCACCAGGAGCAGGTTGCCATGATACTAGTGGCCCCAATGTGGGCCCGGCAGCCATGGTTCGCTCACTTGATGGAGATGTCCCCATCTCCCCCAGTGAAACTTCCCTGCCCGTACAACATGCTGTCACAGGACAAGGGCAGGACACTGCATCCATGCCCTCAGACCATGAACTTAGCAGCCTGGCTCCTGAGATCATAGAATTTGGACATTTACAACTCCCGCAGAGATGTATGGACATCCTCAGGGAAGCCAGAAAACCTAATACTCGCCACTGCTATTCTAGCAAGTGGAAAAGATTTGTCATCTGGTGTAGAGGTAAGAGCATCAACCCGGTTGACTGCTCTCCCACTAACATTGTTCTGTACTTGACCCATTTACTAGATTCAGGTCTAGTGTTCAATTCCATTAAAGTCCACCTAGCGGCACTTTCTGCATACACCACTTCCCAACTTAGTGTCGTGGTGGAAGATACCAGTTATCAAGGCCTTCATGGAGGGGGTAAAGAGAATACACCCTCCGATAGCTAACCCAGCTCCCGGATGGGACTTAAATGTGGTACTTTCTAGACTCATGGGCCCTCCTTTCGAACCCATGCACAAGGCAACTCTTAAAGACCTCACTCTTAAGACTGCTTTCCTAATAGCTATCACCTCCATTAGGAGAGTAAGTGAACTACAGGCTCTTTCTGTACTAGACCCCTTCGTAACAGTTCACAAGGATAAGGTGGTTCTACGCACACACCCAAGGTTTGCACCAAAATTCATCTCGAAATTTCATGTAAACCAGTCAATAGAACTACCAACGTTCTTTCAAAACCCTTCCAGCTTGGGAGAAAAAAGTCTGCATACACTAGATGTACGCAGAGCTGTCATGTTCTACATGGAAAGAACCAGACCACTGAGAAAGACTAATCAGTTCTTTGTCTCTGTGGCAGAAGGAAGAGAAGGAGATGCAGTTTCAAAGTCCACTATATCTAGATGGATTGTTCAATGCATCACTCTGTTACACTCTTGCTAAGAGAGAACTACGCTTCAAGCCAAGAGCACATTCCACTCGAGGCACTGGGGCTTCCATAGCGTTCATTGCAAATGTTCCCCTTGAGTCCATCTGCAAAGCGGCTACCTGGAGTTCTGTGCACACCTTTACAAAACACTACTGTCTAGATGCACACTCTAGATCTGACTCCCAGGTGGGACAGGCAGTATTAAGACATCTTTTCTCTACTGTTCCTTCTCATAACCCACCGCCAACTCTGGGTACTGCTCGCTAGTCTATGCACAGCATGTGATTCTAAGCAGATTAACAAACATCAGAAGACAATGCATTACTTACCGTAAAAGCATTTCTGATGGTTGTATCTGCTTAGATTCACATGCACCCACCCTTCCTCCCCGCTCGGATGGAAGGAACATAGACATCCTTTTCTATATCTCTCTCTTTTCTGTACACTCACGTCTAGAAGGCTCCCTCAGGGCAGAAAAATACAAACAGAGGGACCTCGACGCGTGAGGGATTATGGGTACAAGGCACGTCACTATAGTGTTACAGACACGCCTTGTCGACGTCCCCTTTTTTGACTACGAAAAACAAAATGCAATACTCCGCAGTGACCACTGGATGTCGGACCTATGCACAGCATGTGAATCTAAGCAGATACAACCATCAGAAATGCTTTTACGGTAAGTAATGCATTGTCTTCTTTGTTAGGGCTTCGCCTTTATTTTTATTTTTTCTGGTAACTTCCGTGAGGATTTCGGTTGCTTGCAACTAAACTTGACAAAAATCGGGAAGGGCCCAGAATTCAAGTGTTCGTTTGCTGGTCCGTCCACTATAATAATGTTTGCTTTAGGGTTACACCACCCCGGGTACTTTTCCCAGGTTACCTGGGAACTAGTAGGTGGCTGTTAGGGAGAATTCTCTGTTTAGGCTGAATTTCCTAACCTAGTGAGTCCCCCAGCAGCTTTGCTGGATTTTTGGGGTTTATTTTTTTCTCCTGCCAAGAGTGAGACTCTTTTTACCCACACTCTTGGACATGATTTGAGTGTGTTCCTTTGACTCTAGATGTGTTTAATGGGCTATGGGGTTTTTTACTCCATAGGGCTTCATGTGTTTTTGTGATGTTACACAGCACCCTCAGTGCAGTAACACAGGGGTGTCATAGTGACTCCCCAGTATAGACTCCATACCCTGGGACTAACTACTGTCTCCCAGGGTCTGTAAAGTCACCATTGACTTTACTAGTCTTAAATTCTGAACAGAACCAGTACAAACCATTATATTGTGGACGTACTGGCTGGGGCAATTAGATTGCCCCGGGGTCTGTTAGTCGAGGGGGCACCTCTCCATCCCCCCGATCGAGTTTTGGCTGGTGGCAGTGGATACTACTTTTTATATTCAACCGCAAATATTTCGCTATGGGACTATCTTTATTTATTTAATTACGATAGCCTCGAACATACCGCCGGTTTATTTAATATTAATTCTCCGGTTTGTGTTTTCTGCCAAAACTCGGTTCTAAAATGGCATTTGTGTTTTCTTCTGTGACTCCAACCCAAGTCGAGCCCTTTGTTCCACTTTTTGGCAGGCTTCTCCACAGAAGCCTTCCAAAGTGGTGCCACTCTGTCTGGGGTACCTAGGAGGGGTGGAGGGGGATTTAGGCACCCTGGACTGAGTTGCCTAGGCAACTCAAGTCACACTCCGTCCTGATTGGCCCAAGTGCTGAGCCGGCCGGCTCACCACTTAGCATGTTTGAGTGACAGCTAGGCTGAGTGAATGGGGATTTTCTGCATAAAAGCAGGGCTTTGGGGACTGGAACTTCAGAAGTCGCCACAGGACCTAAGAATCCGACGAGGGAGAAGCTGAGCTGACCTGCCACGACGACACCACCGGTGGAGCCCTGCTGGACCGTCTCACCACTTTTCCCAACGACAGAGGAGATCTCCCGCCGGAGAGTCTTCTTCCTTTGACTGGTGGGGATAACCAGTTTCACCGTCTTTTCGCCTCCCCGACGTATCTCGTGGCCGCCTTGCCTGTGCCAAGCACCCCGGCAACCGGGATACCACGTTTTACCACGACCGCGAATTAAAGGGTAATACCTTTGACTGGAAAACTTTGCGGCTGGTTTCTTCCCTGGCAGTGCAAGGACCTTCATCTTTCCTCCAAGTCGAGATCTTCTCTTCCCCTGGACGACGACGAGACTTGCACCCACTGCCAGGAACCACTGCCACCGCTGGAGGATCCTTCCCACTTAAGGTACCGTGTCCCGCCCGGCTTCCCTTGCCACCGACTGTACGGGGTAGATTTAGCCCCCGGCTTTCGAACCTGGGTTAGCCTGGGAAACCCTGGCTAAACTTTTCTGAGCCTCAACTCTTTTCGAACTCTCTGCAAGACTTTCTAAGCCTAGGGTAACTGTGATCTTGGGCGCATTTGTGCTCTGCTCTCTCTAAGAGTGGGCCTTTGGCTCACAAGTGACTTTTGCTCTTCAGCTTTGCTAATAGTGTTCCTAAAGCTTAGAGTGGCGTACCTTCCCATATTCTGTCTTTTCCCCTCCCTTCTTCATGAACTTGTTGGAGTGCCATCTATAGTTAAGCACTCACCTCTGTATGAAAATAAGTGGTGTTAACTAAGACGTATCTGATAAGGGACAAGGGTTGTATATATTATAATAGTAACTGTGTTTAGAGTATTTTATGATAAGAGTGCTGGGGTGTTTCAACCAGTGTGTTTTCTAAATAAATAATTATATACTTTGATACCAAAGCTCTGGTCAGTGTTTGCTTGTATTGTTGTATCGGAGTGCCTATTGTGTATACTTTTCATACTGCCTAACTCTTCTTGAGGGAAGTCTGACTGCTCAGCCACAGCTACCAGGTAAATCTGGGTGGTACAGACCGCTACCAAGTGGGTTTACTGCTAACACTTGTAGTCCTAAATCTTTTGCAGTGTTCCCAAAGGGAGCTGCAAGGGTTTCTGCCTAACAGTGGCATGCAGGCTTCTACTTGAATCTGGGCAACTACCGGATCTTGGAGGTTACCCAGTCCACTGCATGATGGCTGTTGAAGGTTTTCCCCATGATCTGACTGATTCTGTGCCTCTTGACCCTTCCCCACGTGGCAGATCTCGGGGCCAGTAGGACTTTGTACTGAGAGGGGAGTTAGGTCTTCCTCCGCATCTGTGATGGTGCTTCCACTGCTACTCTGCTCTTGTTGACTCTTCATCGGGCTAATTGTGTCTCTGAAGTAGAGGACCTTTTATCTTCTCTGGCATCCTCGTTCAACAAGTGTTTTGAAGCTAGCAACCTCTGACTCCCTTTCTCTGGACCTGTTTTCCCTTGAAGCTTCGATGTAAGATTTGATAAACTAATTTTGAATGCATCGGCACCAGTAAAGTGGATTGGTCCTTGTAGTTCTCATTCAAGTTTTCATAAAGTTTTAAAAAGAAAACTCTTGGATTTTTCCCTGTTAACTAATCTGTCCACCAGGCCAGAGTGTAGAAATCCAGTCTAGCTGGTGCATTGCTCCACCTTAAGGCTACCGTATGACTATTTCTGGGGCTTGTGGAATCTACTTGGATCACATGCTATGCATAGGCCAACATCTAGTGGATGCTGCAGAGTATTAGTTGTTTTCGAATCTCAAATGGATGTCACCAGGGCGTGCCAGTAATACTATCCCTAGTGTGGCATCCGCTGTACCCATGGTCCTTCATGCGTCGAAGTTCCTCAGATTGTTTTTTTTTTCTGCCATCGTGAACAGTCACTTCTCGCAGAGTTATTTCTGCTGATGCCATTTGCTTATGAAAAGTTTAACTATAATTACTCTTTCTGTCCTTTTCCTTCTGTGATCCTTCTTCAATGTAGTGGAAAAGACAAGACAACACCGTCGGATGAAGTCGAGTTTCGAAGTCGACCCTTTTGGGCTTGGAAGGTCCACCGGGACTAGGCCCATACAGTAGGGAGAGTGGGGGACGGTCATTGTACAATGCATTTTCCCACCGTTTCCTGGCTGCCTTTCCCAGACATGGATAGGACACCCTTTAAATTCTGCCCCACATGTAATAAAAAGTTTCAGTGGATCGACAGTGTGCAACCTGTGTCTGAACCGCGAGCACGACGAAGGGCACTGTCGAGCTTGCAAGCTCTTTAAACCTAAGACCATTAAAGATCGCAGAACCAAACGCTGTGCCCATCAGGCCATGCAGGCCGAGGCCGCCATGGACGTGGAGGGAGCCTCCAGTGACGGCGACGGGGGAACAACCTAGTTCCCAAGTTCGAGCCCGCGACCCTAGAAGAAAGGCCGGCCACTCTGTTGTGGGGACGACACCCAGCGGCTGGAGCACTTCCTCTTCCCGCACTAAACACACATCCTGTAGCGATGTGTCCGCCCAGCCGACCAAACGCCCAGATTCGGCATCATGGGGGAGATCAGTAGATTTCCTGTCCTATGTATACTTGAAGTCCCGGTCGCCCCATGACAAGACAAAGGACGCCGCCCATAAAACACTTTCGACCGAATGTCGACAGACGAGGCAGTGGTCCTTTGCAATGCCGAAAGTCGACACATTTTGTTGAAACCGGCTGGGAAGTCAAATACAGGGTTATCACACCTGGTTAAAAAACATGTCCCAGAAAGCCTATTTAAGGCTACTCATTCCAAGAAGTCTTCCTCCAAGAGTTATGATCATAGAGACATGTCTCATAAGGACAAAGACAAGTCTCCTAGGGATAAGTCTAACCCTTCTAAAGAACCTCTAGCTGTCGCACAAGAAGAGGTTGAGGGTCCCTTAACTGAGGCCTTGCATAACAAAGGCCTACCCACATCTACACCCCAAGTCCCTGCCATACCTTACCCTGGGGTAATCCCCAGCTCGGCCCTATGAACAGCGGAGGACATAGATGGGGTGATGTCCAGAATTACTTTTTTTTGTTAATTTCTTTGAAAAAACCTCATGCAATAGAACATTTTCAGATCACTCCTACTGCTCAGGCTTCAAGCTCTCAGCCCCTGTCTTACACTTCTCAGCCACTGTCTTCATCCCAGCCACCAGCAAAAAGGACTTGCACTTCTGCTGACCTTTATGACATCCATACAGACACTGAAGGGGATCAGGAGGAATATCAATACTATGATGGTGATGAGGAGGCAGAGGAGTATACTATGTCTTCTCCAATTCAACTGGATTCCCCAGTGCCTGTTTCTCCAGTAGATAATCAGCCCTTATTCAATGACTTACTAATCAAAGCAGCTGAGCACTTCGGTATTCAAACTCAGACGCTGCAAGAAAAAGATTTTGTCGAAGATAACCTGGGAGACAAAAAGCTGCTACCCAGTTCATCCCCCATCTTAGTCTGTCCAGAGAGGAGACCAACCTTCACTGGAGACACCCAATCAAACAAGGGCAGTAAACCCGCGGATAGAAAACCATTTCCGCCTGGCGCAATCTGATCCTTTATATATCGGGGGACAGCTTAAGCCGGATTTGCCAGTTGTCACAACTACTCGAAAGAGGGAAGGTACACTACTAGCCTCTTCAGAGGCTTCCCCCAGACTTAAAGCACGAAGCTCTATACCATGGGGAGAAAAGTTGCAACTTCGGCAGCGTTTCAAACTAGGATCGGCAACAATTCCACACTGTTGGCGAGCTACGACTGCCATAAATGGGACAAAATTATAGCCCTCATCAACTCTGCTCCAGAGCCTTTAAAGTCTAGACTTGCCCTAGTAGCAGCGGAAGGGCAAAACCACTGCCAGCAACTTGCTGAAGAACAACCTCGATGCTGCAGATAATGCGGCCCGTATTATTGCGGAAGGAACCATTATCAAACGCCATGCTTGGCTTCGCCAATCTTGGTCAAGCTTGAGACCCAGGCAACGTTACTCAACATGACGGTGGAACCAACCGTACTATTCGTCAAAGCGGTGGAGGACGCTCTGAAATCATCCAAAGAGGAATATAATACCCTCAAATCCCTTGGGCAACGTACTAATAAACAGCCAAAGGGGCAGAAATAATGTTTTCCATTTTCGTGGCCAAAATTCCCAAAGAGGCTCCTGATACGGACAAAATTAAATATGCAACAACCAGGGTCAAGTGTCCCAGAGGCCAACGCAGATCTTGCGGCCAGGGGAGATCCTCCACATCTAGAGGTGGAGGAATGCCTCCCAAACAATGACAGCCCGCAACAGGTCCCCTCCCATAACTCCCCAGTAGGGTGACGGCTTTTACATTTCACTCACACATGGGAGGTAATAACCACGGACAAGTGGGTGTTATCTATAGTAGCAGGAGGTTGTGTGGAGCTCCTAGAAAAATTATCGATCCACCCCCCCCCCCCGCGCCAAAGGAAGACGACAAAGGAATAACGCATCCTGGTAGATGTTAACGCGCTGCTCCTCAAGGGCGCCATCGAGATTGTGCCGTCCAACGAGGTAAACAAGGTTATTTATTCAACATATTTCCTTGTGCCAAATAAAATCTAACTATGCGCCCAATGTTAGACTTACGCCTTGCAAACACTTATGATATATGATATGACATTTATAACGCGCCTATACACAAATGTTTCAAGGCGCGACCAGGCAAGGGAGGGGGAACAGAGGGAAGATCAACAACGATCTTACTAGGCCAGGTGACGTTCAGATTGCGATGTGCAAAGCCACAAAAGTTTGCATGACAACGCTACAAGAGGTAATCCCTCTGATAAAACAGGGGGATTACATGGCAACGTTGGCTATGAAAGATGCCTATTTTCATATTTCAATGCTCCCAGTGCACAGAAAACTCTTGCGGTTCAAGTATCAAACCAGCACTACCAATTCAAGGTGCTACCCTTTGGAATAGCTTTAGCTCCAAGGGTATTCAGCAAGATACTGGCGGTGGTGGCGGCGCACCAGCGCAGGGAGGCAATCCCAGTGTACCCCTACCTGGACAACTGGCTGATAACAGGAGAAACACCCCATCTTTGCAGACGAAACACGCAAAGAACCATAAATCTTCTCTTTCAATTGGGCTTCTCAATAAACGAGAAAAAGTCAAGTCTTGTACCAAACGCAACAAAACTAGGAGCTGTATTAGATATAAGAACAGGCTTCGCATTTCCATCCATGGAAAGAGTGCAGAACATGCTTCGGCAAGTACCCCAGTATCATACCAGTCTCCAGATAAGCGTACGCAAAGCAATGCGTTTGCTAGGCATCGTGCATATATCTAGTCCCACACGCATGTCTGTGCATGCGACCAATGCAAGAGTTGTTGGTGAAACAATGGTCTCAGGCAAGTGGTCAGTGGGAAGATCTAGTGGTTGTTTTTCCAACACCAGTTCAAAACCTATGCTTGTGGTCAAGAGAAAATCTGTTAAAGGGAAAACCCTTTCACAATCTGGAAGCACAAGCGATTGTCACAACAGACACATCACTGTCTGGGTTGGGGGCTCATTACCTTCACCACACAGCACATGGTCTGTTGACTCTCATCATGGTACAGAACTGTATCAACCTGCTGGAACTTCTGTCAGTATTCAAAACACTTTAAGCATTTGAAGCGCAACTGACGAACCAGTCAGTTCAAATTCTAACGGACAGCACAACTGCAAAAAATATGGATATTCACACTCAAACGGGGGATGTCCCTATCCTCCCAGCACGTTGGGTACTCAACACTCTAGCAGACTCCCTGAGCAGCAATCTCCTACCAGAGGAACACGAGTGGCAACTAGACTCGAGCGTCGTAGATCACATCTTCTCTCAGTGGGCTTACCCCACACTAGACTTGTTCGCTACAGGAGAAAACGAGCATGCCCAGACTTCGCCTCCAGGTTCCCCAGGCCAGATTCCAAGGGGAACGTCCTATGGATGAACTGGTCAGGGAAATTTGCTTACGCTCCCCCCCCCTCACCCCCCCGACCCCCGAACTCATTAATGAGCAGGATAGTGAACAAGATGCACAGAGAACAGATGACTGTCAACCTAGTGGCTCCTATGTGGACGAGACAACCCTGGTATCCACATCTGCGCAAACTGGCAATGTGCGATCCCATCAAACGCCTGTGTCAAACCAACACGGGGGGGGGGGGGGGGACAACAGTGCACCCACAACCACACACTATGAACTTGGCAGCATGGCTCCTGAAGTCCGAATTCGGACACCTTAATCTACCACAGTGGTGCATGGATCTCCTCAAGGAGGCACGAAAGCCAAACACTAGACACTGGTATTTCAACAAGTGGAGGAGATTTGTAATTTGGTGACAGTCAAAACAAATAAACCCTATAGAATGTACTTCTTCACACATTCTAAATTATATGCTCCACTTGTTAGATTCAGGGTTAGCATTCAACTCTATAAATGTCCTCCTGGCGGCTTTATCAGCTTATACCACCTCTCAAAGTAAAGTATTGTGGTGGAAAATTCCAGTCATTGAGGCATTCATGGAGGGAGTAAAAAGACTCCACCCTCCAATTTCAAACCCACTGCCAGGATGGGTTCTCAATATAGTACTAGCAAAGCTCAAAGGGGCCCCCATTCGAGCCTATGCATAAGTCAAGTCTTAAACACCTGAGATCCAAGACTGCATTCTTAGTGGCTATTAGATGCATAAGAGGAGTTGGTGAATTGCAAGCATTTTCGGTGCAGGACCCTTTCTTTATCATCCATAAAGATAAATTGGTTTTACGTACTCATCCTAGGTTCTCCCCTAAATTAATTTCCAAATTCCATGTGAACCAATCTATTGAGCCTCCGGCTTTCTTTCAGAATCCAACTAGCTCAGCTGAGGTAAAACTCCACACACTGGATGTGAGGAGGGCGGTCCGTTACTACGTAAACAGGACCAGGACGCTTAGGAAAACAGATCAACTGTTTGTCTCCGTAGCACCAGGCAGAGAAGGAGACCGCATTTCCAAAAATGACATTTCCAGATGGATAGTCAGATGTATACAATTATGCTATTCATCATCAAATAAAACACTGCCTTTTACACCAAGAGCTCACTCCACACAGTGTCCCCTTAAACGGCATATGCAAAGCAGCTACATGGAGCTCAGTACACACTTTCACTCGGCATTACTGCATTGACACCCATTCCAAAGCCGGTGCACAGGTGGGACAAGTGGTTCTAAAACATCTATTTGCCGCTGCTCCTTCTAACGACCCACCACCTTCTCCTAAAACTGCTCGCTAATCGATGCATAGCATGTGATCTAAGCAGATTCCACAAGCCTCAGAAGGGATACATTACTCACTGTAGTCGTATTTCTGATGTTTGTATCTGCTTAGATTCACATGCACCCACCCTTCCTCCCCTGAGAGACGGTGCATAGATGTTATGAGCTTTCTGTTATATATCTGCTTGGATGCACCTGTACTCGTGCTACACTTCATGCAACCTCATGTCAGAACAAAACAATTTGAAGGACCTAGACGTGTGAAGGACCATGGGTACAGCAGACAGCACACTAGGGATAGTATTACTGTCACGCCCTGTCGACGTCCCTTTTCGAGTTTCGAAAACGACTGTAATACTCTGCAGCTTCCCCTTGATGTCGGCCTGTGCATAGCATGTGCATCTAAGAAGATACAAGCATCAGAAATACGATTACGGTGAGTAATGTATCCCATACTAAAGAATTGTTCAGGGGCAAGAGGACTTCACTAGAAGTCCCTATGGCCACAAAAGATGCCATAGATCTTAAAAACACGAGTGGGGAGCAAAAAGCATAGGGGCCCCAGAAAGTGAGAGCATATCCCCACAAATTGAATTATACTGACCACTGGTCTTTGAGTGGGAATAATTTTGTTCAGTTAGCTCTTAATAGGAAGACTTTGCCATTGTACTATTTTACTTTGCCCCGGGATTGGAATTGCTATGGTGTATTCAAGCTGTCCGAATGAGTTCCTGTCTCATTACCTGAAAAGGAAAATTCAATGAAGGATCAGTCATACAAATTTTAACCAGCATTGGGTCTTCCATTTTATATTCCGTGGTGTTAGGCTTGGAATCCTCGGTTAGAAATGTACTCATTGTTATAATAGAGGGCAGTGAATACATCCGCCTACCCACCTAATTTTGGGATCAGATTCTAACCGCCTTAAGTCTACTGTTATGAAGTGACCACCACCTGACGAGAGCAAATTACTCTTGCAGCCAATTTTGAAAGCCCCAAGTCATTGTTTTTCTGATAAAACCTCATCTACAAGTAATACGAGATTAAGAGAAAAGTGTGTTTTGCTCTTTAAACTCTGTTGTGATGGGTCTGTATCCAAGCCTGCACCATGATAGTGCAACAGGAATTTAACATTGCAAACTTGATTCATTTTTATTCTTTCCAGTGAATAAAGATGACTCAAGCCAGGACTTTCCTTGCTCCATCACATTTGGTTAGCCCTCACGACCATTGCTTGAGAGCCAGTGTTGCTGCATTGTCAAGGGAGGCGGAGTGCATGTACTAAAATATGTGGGATGCTACCGCATGGTAGGTCTAAAAGCTGTTTGTTTGAAATGGCTTGGTGGAATTCTGTGTTCGAACTGTGGGAACTTTGAATGCCCATGACTGGTATACAATGTATGTGTCTGAGTTTCATAGACAGCAGTTTTTGTAGTAGGTTTAGTTGACCAATGTTTGGTAGTTGTTTGACTCAAACATGAATGGGGGACTTGTGTGTGGGTAGGGGAAAGGGGATTCCCCTCCATTAAAAGAAGAAAGTCGAACTAACAAGTGTAGGTTAACCAAACAAAAACTGAGTTTGACAAAACCAAGTAAAAGTAATCTGGAAATGGCTATAGTACATATGAGATTGAAGAATGAGCACCTGAAACTTCCTCATGAGGTCAGTTGTAGCTATATGGATGAATTCCATCAGTTTTTGTGGTAGTCCTCGGCAGGTGCACACATGTAGTCTGCCAGTGATGTATGAATCAATTGACTGCAGTTCTGTTATTGGCATTTTCACCCCTTCTCTCTGCCCCTTATTTTCCATAGTGAGCTGGACTACTATGATTCACCCAGTGTTAATACACGATGCCAGAAAATTTGTGACCAATGGGATGCCCTGGGATCTTTGACCCACACTAGGAGAGAATCTCTCGAGGTGAGTAGTTTGAGCAAAGTCTGCATTTGTAATGTTCAAAAAGCCATAAAGTCTGAATGCTGCTTGTAGTTTCATGTGGAAATTAAACAATATTGAATGTTCACTGCTTTATACGAATCTCTATTGTCTCAGGTGTCATATGCTTATTTGGGAACTCATAACTTTGAGCCCCCATCGTTTTGGGCCATCATCTGTCAAACCTTTTTAGTTGATTTTAGTTGTATTTGAAAAACCATGTGTCCTTTCAAACAGTCACACAGTAGACAATATCAGCTATTACATAAGAGCGTTGTTTGAGTGATTGATACTGGGTGGTGAAGAGCTAATATTGAGAACCTATACCATGCACAGGGAGTGGGGCACATTACAATATGTTTGAACATTTACAGTCAAAGACAGCATTTACAGGTTACATAGTGGGCCTGAGGCAGAATGGTTGGGAGATGTTGGGCAGAAAGCCTACCTTTTACCACATGGGTATCCACCTGTACCTTTTGCTGTCTCAGGGTTTGTGACTTGCTTTTCTCCCAGCCAGGCTTAACTGAGTGCAGCTCTGTGTTTTTGTGCTCTGCCTTTAGAGTCCTTATAACTTCAAAGTCAGGGGTAAACCAGAGGACAGAGCGTCCACTGTTAGTCATGTGGATAGGCGTGTGGTAGCTTTTTACCCTGTTAAAAATGGTTCCACAGGATGTGCTTCATTTTACCTGGCTGTGTCCCTTTTTTACTTTTATTTTTTTACCCCCAACCTGCATTCATCAAAATTGATGTAGGTTGTCTTGAAGACAAGAGGGGGTCACATGACTATCCCTTGTTCCTTTTAGTTTGCTTGAGATGTCTGTCATCTTTGGCTAGTGGGTCTGTGTGGTCTCCCGTCTGTCCCCAGAATTGGGAGCTTTAATCGGCCTGAAACCAGTTTTGATTGCCATAGGCAGGTGCTTGTCTAGGACAATGTGGATTAATTCCTTTCTGCAAGAATCTTTTCCCAGAAGGCCTGGCTGTGCTTTGAGGGATAGTCTGTCATTGGCTATTCACCCATATGGTGTGTGTGATTGGGTGTAGTGTTCATTCAGTAGTTCCTGAGCAATAAAAGCAGAATGCTATGAAATATTTCACTTTTTGCAACTTTCTTTCCATAGTTTCTTTTTGCTCTGTTTTTGACATGACTTTTTGAAGGGAGGTAAAGCCCTCTTGCTCATTCTGTTATGGGGAAACTGACTTTCAGTACTGGCAAACTGTTCCCCTTTTGCATTCTTGTACTTTTAACATTGCACACAGCACCTTTAAAGTGCAGTGCAATAGGGATACATGGGATTTTTGGTTATTTTTGTGTCTAAAGACAAACTGGTGGCAGCAGTTAGGCTTTTACAGTTTTTGCATTATTTTTGCCGTGCACATTTGTGTTCTCTGTGTATGGCTACTAAACGTGGCTAGTCTCCTAAAATGGCTGTGCACAACATTTTTGCTTGTTCTTTGGCCATATTGTAGTTTGGCCTTCTCCCTGCCTTCCCAGGTCACGAAAATCCTTATAAGGTTGTGCACTTGCCAGGAAGGCTGTTATCGTGCGTTTGTGTGTGTGTGTCTCAAGTGGTGGCTGTGGACTGTTTAGTCCCAGTCCACATCATTGGTGCCAAAAAGTCTGGGTGTGGGGCATTTGTGAAATGAGTAGTTGTCCCCGATTGCACAACTACTGGCTGTTTGAATGGTGCAGTTCCTTACCATTGGTAGGCTTAGACTTCCTTCCAGCTCAGATGTTCGATAAGTGGACCGCTGCAGCCATTTTTTCGGATCATTGTTGAAGCCAAGAAGCCCCCGAAGAGCAGTCTGCTGAAGATCCGAAGACTCCTGAAGTGGCCTGACATACCTTC
Organism: Ambystoma mexicanum; assembly: GCF_040938575.1. NCBI lineage: Eukaryota > Metazoa > Chordata > Amphibia > Caudata > Ambystomatidae > Ambystoma > Ambystoma mexicanum. The sequence continues at coordinate 653,612,499 of NC_090923.1, forward strand.
CTGTAGCCAGCCCTCTGAAGCCCTGCCTCTTAGCAGACTTCGGCAGTGCAGACCATTCATGGTCACAGGATGCAGATAGATTGTTCTGCGGAGGTCACCACGGGTAGGGGGGGGTGAACACAGAAGCAGCCCAAGCATTGCTTCCCTTGTTGTGAATTGGTGAAAATGCATAGACTGGTGAAATACGGGTAGCTGAAGATCTTGCGAGTCCCGAGGCTCGGGTCTAAACACTGCTGCAGCGAGGTAGCCCAAAAGCGAGCTTGTCAGTCCACCGGGTGATCCAGGGGAACCTCTGAAGGGTTTCAAGGCACAGTACATTGGGGAGGGGGCGGTACTGGTTGTTCCCAACAGTCCATCGGTCAAAGCTCCAGTGAGGGTCTTCTGAGATAAGGCAGAGGAGCAAGGCTTCACGGGCCAATCACTGGAGTCGATGCTGGTCAGCTGCACGAGTCTTCCTCTGGTCGCTAGCAGGCTGTTCTTCAGAAAAGTCTTGCTTCCAACAGTGATAGGTTGAATCACTGCAGAGTCCCTCCTTTATCCAAGGTTCATGCTGGGAGCTAGCCCAAGCCCACCAATGATAAGGATCTGCAACATTCCAACAGCCCAGTGTTGTCCTATTGTGGACAACCATTGGTCATTCCATCCGTCCAGCAACAGACTTTCGGGCACCAGAGGATTTAGACTGGGGATTTAGACTGGGACAAGACGGTCCCATCCCCCTCCGCTGGCTCTCTCCATCTCTCTCTCACCTGGAGAGGGGTTACCATATTTGTTTCCTGAACTGGGAAGGCAAGAAGGAAAAAGGGCAAGATGGCCCCAGCTTGTCTTAGGCACACCATCAAAGTAACCAAAAAGCCATCAGGTAAAAAGTTGTAAGGAAACAGTTTCCTAATTGCACTTCATTAAAAGGTGATGTGTGCAATTGTAAAAGAATTCCAAAAGTCAGTCAGTTTCCTCATAATTATGAGCCAAACTGGCAAGGAAAGTAAAGCAGAAGGCTTCTCCAGCATGGGGTCTGGCATGGATTCACATGCTCATGAATATAAGAATATTCCCTGTCGCCAGGCTGGGAATCCTCGGTAAAGAAAAAATCGGTATCCAGTTTCGTTTCTGATCTGTCTTTCGTAGTAGTAACCAATCACGGATCTCTGCGTCATACTGACCACAGCCAATGACTGCCCTCTACCTAAGCCCCGCCACTGGCAGCCATCTTCGGATTTTTACCGCACGTTCAAGTGTTGGGAGTCCTCGTGCTTAGCTCTCGAGCTTTTACTGCGTGTTTCGCGCTTTTTCAGGTGAATTTTCATATTTTTTCAGTTAATCGAGCCTCAAGCTCCACCGTTTCTACTCCCGTTAACGGCTACCCGTTGCAGGATTTTCCTACGCCCCTCAAGGGTGAAGATTTCGTCGAATCAACTTCTTGGAGGATTCCAGAAGATTTGCGGCCTACTTCGAGATGGCCCAGGATGCGAGTTCGTCGCCCGGACCCAAGCTGTTTCGCAGCTGCCCTGGATGCGGGCTGCAGAATGTGTTTAAGGAAGACGAACATTCGCGATGCCTCTACTGTCTTCATGGGGACAAGACTCATGTAGAGAAGGACTGCCAGTTCTGCAAGAACTTGTCGGAGCGGACCATGAGGGACCGTCGGTCCCGTCTCGCCAGCTGGTTGGAGAAGGGCTCAACGGGTGAGAAGAAGAAAGGGTCCGAGCGGGCTTCTAAGTCCTGTGCGGGCGCCCCGGCGACGGGGGCCCAACACCAGGCCAAGCGCCGCGAGTCCGCTGGCTCCGGGAGCGCCGAAAGGTCGGGCTCTTCGGTCGCCAGGCAGGACGCACCTTCCCCGGCACCGTCAACCACGTGCCAGCGCTCCAGTTCGGGGAAGAGGAAGTCCGAGACCCCGGGTAAGCTTCGGGAGAAGCCCCGTCCGATCTCGGAAGAGGGGGAGCGAGGTGTCGCCCCTCCCCCGAAGAAGGCCCGGGACGCACCTAAGGTGGTGAAGGCCCCTACCCAGCAGGCAAAGGCCTCTATCGAGGCGATCGCGGCGACTCTGGCCAAGCCGGCAGAGACCCCGCCAGCGGAGACTGCCTCCGGGACTAGAGTTTCCCTGCCGCCAAGGAGGGAATCCTCTTTTCAGCCCATCGTCGTGGCCGCCGTGATGGAAGAAGCGAGGGGGAGCACGGTAGCCTCCTCGAGCTCGGAGTCAGCCTCAGAGGAGGAACTGACCGAGGCCGTGAGGAACCTCGAAGTCCAATTCGAGAAGGTTCGATCCCGTAAGGAAGATCCTCGGGAGATAACCGAGGAAGACGACGATGGCGAGGAAGAGCAGCCTTCCCTTCCGGCGCGGCCGGAACCTAGGCCTCAGGATGGCTCGGCGGCCATTTTGTCTGCGATCCAGTCCTTATGTTCTGAGATGAGGACGAGATTCCCATGGCCCAGGCCGGAGGACCCGCAGCCTGGCCCGTCGGGAAGTCCTCAGAACAAACGACGGAGGACCCAACCCTCTCCTCCGCTCACCCCCGTAAGGCCTACAGTTCCCTCCTCATCCTCCCACGAGTCGGGAGATGACGGTGCGTTGGGCTCGACGACGGGTTCTGAGGGCGACGACGACGGAACGGGTCTCCCGTCTCCCGTCGAACGGGCCTCGCCGCCCGACGAGATGGGCTCATTCCAGGCCATGATCGCCAGGGCGTCCAAATTGTTCCAGCTCTGCCCGGAGGAGCAGAAAAAGGAAGGTTTCCTCTATCAGCGCCGGGAGGCCAAGAGGAAGACTGTCATCGCGGTGCCTCTAATCGATGACATCTGGGAGGAGGGCCTGTCGGTTCTCAAAAACCCCTCCACGGCACCAGCCAAACGGGACCGGTACGAGAAGAAGTACCGGGTCTCCGAAACCGCTCCCCTGTGCCTCAGGGCCCAGCCAACGCCAGACTCGGTCGTCTCGGCGGCGGCAAAGAAGAAAGCGGCGGGGTCAGGAGCCTCAACGTCTAATTCCCCGCCGCGAGGGAAGGAAGTTGGACGCCATGGGGCGGCGGGTCATTTCGTCGGCGGCGACCACGATCAAAGCGGCCAACGCCCTGGCGATCGTGGCCCGTTACAACAGGGAGCTCTGGTTTAAGCTGGCCCCCATATTGGACTTCCTGCCGGACGACAAGAGGTCAGAGGCCCTGGAAATACTGCAAGAGGGCGAGGTGGCGTCGGACCACGCCATAACGGTGGCAACCGATATTGCCGATACCGGGTTCGGCCAGCTGGGCAACGGTGTTGCCTACGACGACGGGGTTGGCTCCGGGCGACCGACTTCCGTCAGGACGTCCAGACCAGGGTGTTGGACATGCCGTTCGACGGCAGCAACTTGTTCGGGAAGGCGGTGGACGAATCCCTCCAAGCCATAAAACCGGACACGGAGTCGGCCCGTGCCCTAGGAGCCCTTCAGCAACGACGGCCCTTTCGGAGCTCCGGAGGCAGACAGGGTGCCTCCAAGGGATCCAGCGGTGGCTCGTCGTCCTACCACCAGGCGGCACTCTCCTTGTCTCAGGAGGCCTACAGGGGTCGCGGCAAGCACGGAGCGCCTCGCCGCCGTCGGCAAGGTGGCCAGGGCGGCAAGGCCACCACCTCCAAGCAGGATTGAACCGGCCGTGGTCTCGGGCCCCCACCGAAGCACCCCGGTGGGAGACTGGCTGACGAATTTCATCGGCGTGTGGAAGTCCATCTCCATCGACCGTTGGGTGCTGGATACCCTGGCAAGAGGACACTCTATCGAATTCCTGAAGAAGTGCCCTCATGTTCCACCTGTGGCCAGGAAGGAAAATCACGTCCCGCAATTGCTGTTGGAAGTATGGGCGATGCTCAGGAAAGGCGCCATCGAGCTTGTCCCGAAGAGGCTCCGGGGCTCCGGGGGTGTACTCAAGGTACTTCCTCGTCAGGAAGAAGACGGGCGGCGGGCGCCCCATCCTGGACCTTCGTCGTTTGAACAAATACATCAGATCACAAAAGTTCAGGATGGTCACCCTCCAGTACGTACTGGGACAGCTGGAGGAAGGCTATTTTCTATCGTCGTTGGACCTGGAGGATGCATACTCCCACGTTCCCATCCTCAAAAGTCACCGAAAGTTCCCCAGGTTCGTCGTCCAGGGACGCCACTACCAATTCAGAGCACTGCCTTTCGGATTGAAGTCGGCCCCCAGGGTCTTTACCAAGTTCCTAGCACAGGTGGCTGCGCCTGCAGGGGATTCACGTCTACCCCTACCTGGACGACTGGCTCATCCGCTCAAGGACGAGGGAACTCGCCGTCGAACACACTGCGAGGACCGTCCAGCTACTCGCAGACCTGGGATTCGCCATAAACTACCCAAAGTCCCACCTGGTGCCGTCGCAGGTGGCCCTGTTTCTGGGAGCGAAGCTCGATACAGTGAGGCGCCTGGCTGTCCCGTCGGAAGAATGGACGAAGACCATTCTAGGCAAAGTGCAGCGCCTGCTAGCCACGGACGTGGCCAGGGTGAGGTCCATCAAGTCCCTCCTGGGGATGATGTCCTCTGCATCTACCTGGTGCGCCTCTGCAGACTACGGATGTGCCCTCTTCAAGAATTTCTTGACGCCCATTGGATGCAGGCGACGGGCACCTTCGAAGACAGGGTCCCCCTCAACGAGGTGTTCCAGCGGGCGATTCAGTGGTGGGGCGTTCAAGTGCATCTCACGGCGGGCAAGGACTTTCAGACGCCGGCGTACCAGGAGACGGTGACGACGGACGCCTCCCTGGAAGGTTGGGGCGCCCACACTGGAGATCTCCACGCAAGAGGCCTCTGGCTCCCGGAGGAGAGGCTCCTGCACATCAACTTCCTGGAACTCCGAGCCGTGTTCTGGGCTCTCAAATCGTTCCTCCCGTCACTCATGGGCAAGGTGGTGCGGATCTTCACGGACAACACCACGACAATGTTTTACATACGGAAGCAGGGAGACACCAGATCCCCAGCCCTATCCAAGGAGGCAGAGGATCTGTGGCACTGGGCGGTCGCCCAGGGGATGTGCCTGGTTCCCTTCCACCTGGTAGGAGAAAGCAACACCATCGCCGACTCGCTCAGCAGGGAGCTGCGCGCGTGTCACGAGTGGGAACTGCGCCAGGATCAGGTGGATCAACTCTTCTGACGATGGGGCAAACCCCAAGTCGAACTCGAAGTGCAAGAGGTTCGCCAGCAGGTTGCCCCAGAAAGAAGGGGCGATGCGTTCTCGTTCCCCTGGGACGGCCTATACCTGTATGCGTTCCCTCCGTTGCCGTTGCTGCTTCGACTCATCAGCCAGCTCAAGAGGTCCCGGTGCAGGATGATCCTCGTCGGACATCATCCCCAGGCGTGGCCGAGGCAGATCTGGTTCCCGGACCTTCTGGACTTGTCATCGTCCCCTCCCATCAAGCTGTCGGCAGACGCGGACCTTCTCTCCAGAGAAGGAGGGCCATCTTCCACCACGACCCGGCGTCGCCGAACCTGCAGGCTTGGCTCCTGCAGCGCTAGAGTTTGGAGGCTACGATATACCGGCCGATTGCAGAGAGGTTCTTGCAAAGGCCAGGGCGTCCTCGACTCTCAAATGCTATGGTCATAAGTGGAAGAGGTTCTCTATCTGGTGCCGAGCACAGAAGATCAACCCCCTACGGATTACGGCCCCTCAAGTGCTGCCGTACCTGCTATCGCTGGCAAAGGCTGGGCTAGCCCATGCCTCCATTAAGATTCATCTGGCGGCGATCTCCAGATATACCAGAACCACAGGACGGACGTCCCTGTGGTCCCTTCGACTGGTAAGAGTTTATGAAAGGACTGTTCCGGTCGTTCCCGCCAGTGAAGGCCCCGGCCCCGGCGTGGGAACTTAACGTGGTGCTGACCAGGCTCATGGGGCCCCCATTCGAGCCGATGCACTCCGCACCGATGAAGTTTGTGTCGTGGAAGACTGCATTCCTGGTGGCCATTACCTCCGCACGACGAGTGGGAGAGATCCAGGCCCTATCCTGCAAAGCACCGTACTTGACTTTCCATGCCTCGAAGGTGGTGCTTAGGACGCACCCCTCCTTTATGCCCAAAGTGCCGTCAGACTTCCTACTTAACTAGCCCTTAGTGTTACCGGTTTTCTTCCCGTCTCCTTCGTCGCCGGCCAAGAGGACTTTGCACTCGCTGGATGTGGCTAGAGCGCTGAAGTTCTACGTGGACCGCACAAAGAGTTTCCGGAGGACATCACAGCTGTACGTGAACTTTGGACCTGTGAATCAAGGGAAGGCTCTCTCGAAGTCTTCTATTTCCAGATGGCTCTCCGGCTGCATCATGCACTGCCACCGGTTAGCTAACCGACCGCTGCCATGCAGTCCGAGAGCCCATTCGACCAGAGCGATCGCTGCTTCTACGGCGTTCTTATCTGGTGTGCCCCCGCTGGACATCGGCAGGGCTGCTACGTGGAGGTCGACGCACATCTTCACGAGATTCTACTGCGTCGATCGGGATTCCAGGGAGGAGTCCAGGGTCGGGCAAGCAGTGCTGCGCAACCTGTTCACTTAAGGTGAGCCTGGTGAGGAGGTAAGAGATGCTTAATGTTGATTTTTTTTGTATTGCTTAATGTTGAGCCTTTTGCCACCCCCCGTGGTTGTGCATGTGTGTACTGCTATTTATTTTTATATTCATGAGCATGTGAATCCATGCCAGACCCCATGCTGGAGAAGGAACAAGTTACTTACCTGTAACTGTTGTTCTCCAGCATGGGTCTGGCATGGATTCACATGCGAACCCTCCCGCCTACCCCTCTGCGGCTCTTCACTTGGTCATACTGCCTCTTCACGTGCTACCAAATCTGAAGATGGCTGCCAGAGGCGGGGCTTGGGGGCAGTCATTGGCTGTGGTCAGTATGACGCAGAGATCAGTGATTGGTTACTACTACGAAAGACAGATCAGAAACGAAACTGATACTGATTTTTTCTTTACCGAGGATTCCCAGCCTGACGACGGGGAATATTCTTATATTCATGAGCATGTGAATCCATGCCAGACCCATGCTGGAGAACAACAGTTACAGGTAAGTAACTTGTTCCTTACTGACCTTGCTCAGGAGAGGGTTAGAAGAAATGAGCAAAAAGACTCGGTCCCCTAGGAATCTATGGAGTGTACAAAAAGAAAGTCTTTCATAACTGTTACTTTTACAATGTGCTTAAGACTGGCTGGTGACAGCAGTTATTTTAGCGTTTAACACAAATGGCTTCGAAGGGTGGCTATCACAAGATGGCCATGCCATCAGGGTTTACTTGTCCTTTGGCTATATTGTTTCGCTTTCTTCTGCCCTTCTCGGGTCATGCTAAATATGGAATGCCCTTTCCCAAGGAAAGCTGCTGCTTTCACATGCAAAGGGGTGGTTTGTGTGAGCCCCGGTGTGGGGGGCTGGGACTGTCGAGTCGCATACACATTCGGGTGCCTGAATGTCTGTTGCTGGGCAGATGTTGTGGCCATTGGCTATCCATTATTGGATATCCACTGCCTGTTTGTATGGTGCAGATCCTTACCATTGGTGGGCTTGTCCATGTTACCAGCCCAAATGTTGGGTAAAAGGAGGGCTCCTGCAGCCATTCTGCAGACCTTGCTGCTAAACTTTGGATTGACCCCCCCCCCCCTCCGCCCTTCCCCCCACCTTGAGGGCTGAGAAATCATACTGGGTCTTTCGTAAAGCTCTCAAAACTCATCTATTCTCTTAACTCTGAATACCCCCTGCCCATCCCGCCCACTCGTCTGACCAATACTGCTACTACTCCACTGTACTGTATGATTAACATGTATGACAATCCCACTCGATTAATGTAACTGTGCCACCCTTGTAAATGCACCTATGCTACCCTTGTTTTTTTTTATTTTACTTGACAAAAACATGATTGTACGACATAGCTTGACTAGTTAACTTGTACCTGTAACAGTGCCTCAATTCCTCCGGGTTGTATGTCTGCTATATGCTACGAAGAAAAGCAGCCAGTTGACGGTATACAGTCTTTTCACTGAAAAAATTAACTTTGAGAGCTTTTTCACCTACAATTTTTTTATTGAATGGCTTTTACATCAAAAAAAGCATATTTTGAATTTATCGAAAATATACAGTTTTACATAAAAAATGTATACATTTGAATATAATAACTTTATACTGTTAAATGCAACTTTTCATATAGTATCTTTTTTGACCACCTGGGATCGCTGTTCTGTCAATTTTTTTCCATTCATTTATATTGACGTTCATGCGTTTCGGCCATTTTGGATTGCCTACTTTTGCTATTGCGACGTGTTTCTTCAGTTTCTTTTTTTTTAATGGTTCCCTTCCTATATTTTTGGATTTTTGATGGCTTTTTCATTGGATTCACTGGTTTTGCTGTTCCGTGGCTGTGAATGTATTCCTGGATTTCTGACTTTTGTTGATTTTTCTATGGATATCTCTCAATTTTTCTCTGGTTCTCCTGGACTATTTTGGATTTTTGATGGCGTTTTCCCTGGATGTTTGTATTTACTGGCGTTTTGGATTCCCATGGATGTGGATTTATTATTGGCTTCCGTTTCCACTTTTCCAGATTGCGGAAAGTGTATTTTACAATTTTTAACACTTTGTTTATGGATATATATGTTTAACTATGTCATTTTCTCATGGTTTTGGCATGATGAAAAGCATTCTTTTAGTCTGTTGGGCATCTTGATAATTTCTGTGTTTTTCACGTGAATTTATTGGCGCAATTTGCATTTTTCAGTGACTTTGTTCTCTTTTTAATTGTCTAATAAATCTCCATAAGCTTGGATTGTACATTTTTAAGATTCTCAACCCATTGTGCCAACCTTATAATTTATTGTTTTTCGCAATTCCATTTAGTACAGCATTGTAACAATTAATAATGTAAGGTTTCTTTTCTCAGACCTCTCAATGTATCATCGAATCGGTGATCTTTTCGGTAGAAAAGATTCAGTATATAGGCACTTTTCTTTTCATGAATATAAATTCGGAAAGCATTTGGTGAAAATATGTAATTGAGACATGCATTCGGTATATAATTTTCGTTGTAAATGCATGTAACCCCAGTTGATGAGCCAATGGTGACTCCAGTGCTGTCCTGGTGAAGCCCTGCACCTCTGCCCGATTTAAGACCACAATTATCTGTGCTTTGACACCTGGACTGATGGGAACTACTGATCTTGACCCCTGTGCCAACCAGTGGACTGACCAGCTCTCCTGGGCTGCCTCGTTGCAGCAATATCTTTGAGAGTTCAACTTTGGAACTTTGAGGATCTTTAACTTTTGTAACAAGATGCCTGCACCTGCATTTTCAGCCTTTCTGCATGAAAGGAAGCTGTGCTGGTCCTGCTCCTTTGTTCGTCCATTGAAGATCGCCTGTTGCTGCCTGGCTGTGGTAACTCCCGTTTCAACACTTGTTGGGGAGAATTTTCATTTTAGTGTTTAATTCCTCCCACCTTAGAGACCCCCAGCTATTTTTCAGAATGTTGGGAATTTTTTGTAGTTTTAATCCCATGTGTTTTCTGTTTTCGGTTTTGGAGTCCGACAAACTCCATAGGAATCATCTTTTTACATTGTGACACACAGCACCTTCAGTGCAATGGCACAGGGAGTCTTTCGGATTTCCCAAAGGTTTAAATACCTTCTCTTGGTTAAACTACTGTTTCCAAGAGCAGTAAAGTGAAATTGACTTTACTAACCTTTTCTAACTTTGTAGACCCAGCACACACTATCTGCCATAGACTGCTGGAGGGGTTACTTGGTATCCCCTTTGTCTACTTTCTCATGTAACATTTTTGTTACCTGTTCTACAATTTATTGGCTAGTGGCAGTGGTTTACTTTTTCCTACCATTGCGTTTCTACCGCATTCTGCAATTGCAGCTGAACTAAAGCACCCATGGGTGCCCATTTTGTCAAAATGGCCATGGTTTTCTTTTTTCGCCATTTCTTGTTGTAAAGGTCCTTCAGATTCACTCTGCGCGCCAAGCCAGGTTTGGTCCCTTTGTTTGGTCTTTGGCGGGGTTCACTGGTGAAGCCCGCCTCTGGCTCCAGCGTGTCTGGGAGGGCAGGAAGCGAGGGAGGTGCCCGAAACGCCCTGTGCTTAGTGTGCTTGGTTTACAGGAATGCACCCAAAGGTGATTGGCTGGCTGTCCTTGGAGGACAGCCACCCTGCTGTGCGAGTGACAGCTAGGCTGCAAATGAATGGGAGAAACCTGCATAACAGGCAAGGTCTTTTGGACAGAAGGCAGTCAACCACTGCACAAAGGAATCCGAAGAATAACTTGGAAGAGATGCTTGCTGCAACTCCTGGACCGTTTGTGTACCCAGTGAAGCCCTGCTGCAGTGCTGAAGCTCTGAATTGGCCTCAACTAGAGAAGCCCTGCAAAGGACGACTTCTCCCCCTGGGTTGGTGGGACCAATCGACCCCAAGACAAACTCATCTCGAAATGCTCTAGTTTCTGGCTGTACTTCCATTTGCTTCTGCATGAACCGAGTGCCAGGGAGAGAACACCAGAATAGAGTATCGTTTTAAATCTGACCCGAGCTCCAGGAAGATCCTCTGGACTCCCTCGAAGCAGGACTAATCAAGCCTCAGCCAACTCAAGAGTGCTGGACCCCAGAAGCAAGGAAAGCCCACAAGGTATCCGAGAACCGCAGTGGTGCTATTTGCGAGAAACTGAAACACAAATTGCTGCTGATCTGAAGTTTGCCCATTGCTGCCGCCAACCTTCGAATCGTAGTGCAGGAGTTCCCAGATGTTCTCCCTCTTGTCCCCACGACTGAGGCCCAGGAACAGGATCTGCCATACTACAACAGACACAGAAGCCAGCTGGAACACATTTCTTCAGACATAAGGTACTGTAAACTAAGGGGTACTTACCTATTTTTTTGTGTAGCATTGCTAGCTCTCAGTTGAGATTTGCATTGTCTGCCCTTTGCAGAGTTGCTTGCAGCTTTGCCCATCACAAGCGTCCCAGCTTGTGGCCCAGCAGCAATTTCATTTTCTACAAAGCTCTCTAACATTGTGCAAGACTTTTTACTTAACTACAAAAAGTGCCTCCGCTCTCCTAGACTTTGCTCAATTGACATTGGCTGTCCTGGCTCCCTGAAGACTCTTCTACCTTTTGACTGTGTTTTTGATCTGTCCCTCCATTCTTTACTTGTATAGCTGGGAAAGGGTTAATTTACATTGCATTGGGGGGGGGGGGTTCTAAAGTGCTTACCTATATGAGAAACTTGTTAACTATGGTTTTGTTTCCTAGCCTTTGACTTTTGACACCAAACTCAATATTGCTCTAAATGTACCAGTGATATATCAATGTCCACAGTGTGCCAGTTATTGAAGTCACCTGGGGGAGTAGGAAGTGTCTGTGTGCCATCCCAAATGGGCATCTACTGAATTATTGAAACGGTGTGTATTTTTGAAATAAATTTAAGTGTTACATATTTGCTCCCTTCTAAAGAAGGCTTATTCAAACTGACTGTTAAATTAATAAATAATTAATCAAGAAACCTTGAGTAGAATTGTTATTTAGATACTCGACACTGTGAAAGTCTATGTTGCAACCCTACAGCTCACATGGACCCCTCTTGAGAAGTCTGGCTGCTCAGTCACTCTACCAACTTGTGTAGTACATGCTTCTACCAAAGTTTGGGTTAACTATTGCCAAGAGGACAAGGCAGGTGCAGTCTCCCACAGGGTACTGCATATAATCTTGCCTAACACCACTTCACTGCTCTGGTGGTGTCCTGAGGTCAGGTGGTCTGCCCCACAGAAGTCTTCAACTTTCTTCATTTGGGTGTTGGATGTTCTATGCAGAGCTATTTGGGAATGATTCCTGAGCACTGTTAACATAGATTTCCAAAATCAGCCCTGGTGGGAAGATTTCCAGAATGAGCCTTGGTGGGAGGATTTTGGGAGGCCACCCTATTAATGGGACATTGGGAAGACGCTGAGAGTTTAGCCAAAACCCAATCAAGTTAAGGTGTCATAGCAGTCAAGAGTTAGTCTCAGGAAATGTGAATGATCTAGGGCTACAATGAGTCCACACAGAGCAACACTGTATGTAATTTAAGTTGAATATTTCTATCGCGCTCATACACAAGTGTTTCAGAGCATGACAAGGCAAGGGAGGGGAACGGGGAGAACAAAACGATCTTCCTAGGCACAGTGACATTGAGAACGCACAAGTGCATGGGGGACAAGTGCATGGGGAGGGGAAAAGTGAAAGGAAGGGGGAGAAGTGGAAAGTGCGCAGCAAAAAACAGAATCAATAATAAATAATAAAAGCAACATAAGTGGGTAGTGCATCCAGCAAGTGTCAAGTGCTGAGTCTAAGGCAGCAGACAGGGTAGGTCATAAGTGTAGGAAGAAAAAGGGGAGGGACCTGTATGGGTACAGATACAGACCCCAGTGCAAGGGGTGGCCCGGAGGCAGTGCGGGGGGGTGGCTGGCTGAGTGAGCAGGAACCTGGGCCCGGAGGACAGAGGTTGGCCAGGTGCACAGTTCCAGGAGAGAACAGATCAGCAGGGGAGAGGGGCAGGGGGGCAAGACAGAATCAAAGAGGAAGGTCTTGAGGAGCTTCCGGAACTGGATACAGTTCTCCTCAAGTTTTAGTGGCAGTGAGGCTGTTCCAGAGGGAGGCCCCAGCTGAAGACCGAGATCTACCCCTAGCTCGTTTCTTTGAGAAATGACTGACCCTGAGGGAGTTAGAAGAGCGAAGAGCTCCAGAGAAGAGGTATTTGAGGAGGGATAGCTGAAGGTATTTTTGGACACAGGCCCCAGAAAGCCTTGTGGACAATGCAGAGGGTTTTGAATTTAATCCTTGCATCCACTGGGAGCCAATGGAGAGATTTCAGAGCTGGAGGGATACGATCCCAGGGCTTGTGACCAAGGACAAGTCTTGGTCCTGTTTTGGATGAGTTGCAGAGGGTGGAGAGTAGAGGCAGGTAGATTTAGAAAGAGGCTGTTACAATAGTCCAACCTAGAGAGAACCAGAGCTTGGGAGACAGTGAGCTTCTGGGGGAAGGAGAGGAAGGTCGGAGTACCTCTGAGGAGGTGCAGTAGGAAGTTTGAGTTTTTAGAGCCATCAGAGATGTGGGCGGAGAAGGAAAGAGTGGAATCAAAGATGACCCTGAGGTTGTTAGCCTTGCAGGTGGGAGTAGGCGGAGGGCCAAGGGTGTCCGGCCAGAGAGTGAGGGCTAAAGATGGAGAAGGTGTGCCGATGAGGAGGAGCTCAGTCTTGCTGGCATTCAGACAAAGATCATTGGCGGAACGCCAATCTTGAATGGCAGTAAGGTAATCGGAGATGAGGGAGAAGCGGTGGCCAAGGACAGCCTGAAAATGAGTAGTCAGCGTAGCACTGAAAATTTGAGAAGAAAATGGCAAAGTGGGCGAGAGTTGCCAGGTTTTGGTTGAAAAGCCAGGGCGAGAGGTTAGACCCCTGGGGAACACCACAGGTAGATAGGGAGATAGATGATAGGAAGGAACCCAGTATCACCTGGGAAGGTCGATCAGAAAGGAAAAAGGTCAGCCAGGCCAGAGCCTGATTGGTGATACCCAGGTTATCACTGAGACGGTTGAGCAGGATGGCATGGTTGACCGTGTCAAAGGCAGAAGATAGATCAATCAGGATGAGGACAGAGGGAATGTTAGTCATAATTCATTTCCAAAAGCAACGTTTCCAGCAGTACCCGAACGCTGACATTGTGAGCCAGTGGAGGGCTCCTGTCGGGAGTAATGCGCTTCCTGGAGGAGGCGGAGCTGCGTGCACCACGTGATCTTACACGTGACTTTCCTGGGACTACGAGCACCGAGGTTACCAGCAGAGCGGTGCATAATTCATTTCCAAAAGCAACGTTTCCAGCAGTACCCGAACGCCGACATTGTGAGCCAGTGGAGGGCTCCTGTCGGGAGTAATACGCTTCCTGGAGGAGGCAGAGCTGCGTGGACCATGTGATTTTACACGTGACTTTCCTGGGACAACAAAGCACCGAGGTTACTACCCTTGCAGCGCTAAGCCCGTCGGGTGCAAAGGGCGCCAACTGTTTTGTGGCTGTTTGGTGCTGGTGGCGCCTCGAGGGAGACTGCGGACCATGGAGGACCATCATCTAACAGACGTGAGCGGTAAGCTGTTACGCTATATATATATCCCATTGACAATTTGAAGCAGAGGAAAACGTAGCTGCTGCATGCTCTGTCCTATCTGCATGGAGGAAGAGATGCGCCTACGTAGTTCAAAACAAGGGGGGGATGGTAGTTCAAAACAGGGGGGGGGGGGCACCAAATGCAGTCTCAAGGCCCGACACAAAGCACACACCTCGCCCACACACCATGACCAAGCATCGCCCACAGGTGCAGAGAGCGTTGGGCGATGCCATCCAAGTTAAAAATGGTACATCGACTCCCCCCTCAACTCCTCATCTATCTCAGAGGTATTAGAAGCGGAAGTAGAGGTAGTGACCTTAGAGGTGGAAGTGAGTCAGTTGCTGCCAAAGCGTACGTTGATTGAAGTAACAAACGCATATCGCAGCAAAGCTCGGCGCAGCCGAATTAGCCAAGCCGCGGCCTCCCGGAGGGGTGACCAGGCAAAGCACTAGCTGCTGCCTTGAGCCTGCTAAGGAGCAAGATTGATGCATATTCTAATGAAACACTGTGTGCAACCATCATTGCTCCATTGCAATCGGATATGGCGATTCTACATCTATCGCAAGACTCGGTCCAGGCTCAGAGTTATGAGGACAATCAAAGTGAGGAATCGGGAGCGACATCTGTACAAAGAATTATTGCACAAGTTCACATTTCCAGCGAAAAAAAGAATATCCAAGATTTAGAGGAATGGTTACCTACACCACTAGAACACCAGGCAGGTACTGGGTCAACAAACACTCTATCAACTGCTGAAAATAGAAAAAAGATCAAGAGAAACATGTACAATAAACACCAAGAGAAACACTTCACATGGAAAAAAACAACAAATCAGGAAACACACTAAGCAGACAAAAAGCAAAGTAATCGTACAAAAGAAAAGTACAACAGCCATTAAGTTACAGTATGACCAACAATGAATCTTATGCAAAGTTGCGAAAAAACCATACATGGCGTAGACTGACTGACTTCTTTGATATACAACCACCAACAAAATCCAATCATCTTGCAGAAGTTTCCGACGCAGAAATACTCGCGGCAGTGTGTGACCTGATGCCCCCGACAAAACAAAGAAAACTCAATTGCCCGTCAACACACTTGGAAGAGCCGGTAGAAGAATCGCAGCCTGCGGAAAATCCAAAGAAACCAATTGACAATGAAATAGACACACTGAGAGACGAAATTGCACCATACATCTCACAATCCAAATTCCATTCCATGGAGGAAGATCAAGAGCAACTAAATACAAAAGAACAAAAGGAAGCGTTTGATCAAAAGGAAAATGAGATGAAAACGAGAACCTCTAGCCCTCAGATCCTAGAAAGACTCAAACAAACTAACATCAATATAACACCAGCGTCAAAAGAATATAATACACCAAATCAACAGTCAGCTGAAAGCAATAGTGTCACAAAGAAATCGAACAGAGCCTACCACCTTGACGAGATCCACAGTGACGATCTTGATGACAAGCTTAATATAGACCAACAGCAATCCCATGTAACTCAATATACATATCCTCGAGCGAAATGGCACAAACCCGAGGTCTGCTGAGGAAGTAACTGCTGATCCATCATCGCAAGCACAACATCATCTTCCGCAAATTCCAATGTTGGATGACCGTAAAAAGACTGCTTTTGCTGGCCAGGAGCAACCATCGATGTACTTTACCTCTCCCATGGAAAGCAGTATGGCAATTGTCGATGAGCGGATCCCGGCAGTAAAGGAATCAGCACCCATTCAACAAAGCCTGAACGCACATCAACTACCAACAAGGACAAACCCATCTTCATTTGAAACAGGAAGAGGCACATACTGGCCACAGACACCAAATAAAAGACATCCTGAACCTGGCCACAGACCTACAAACAATATGACCCCCCATCCCTCAACTGCAGCACATGACTCAGCAGCAAAGAAAGCAGACTTGCAAGGCATAATGTCAGTTATAACCATTGCCTTGAACCCCTTCTGCAAATTATACGAAACGATGAACGAGGCTGTTAAAGATCAACAGGTCATTCTAGCCATGATTCATACCAAAGTCTTGCATCTTGAGGGCTATATAACAGCAAAGGAAAACTTCACCAACGCCAAGGAGACGACAGAACAGAATCCTAGGAATAGTACAAACAAAACGGCCACATCGCCTGATGTCACAACGATGCTCAAAGCCAACGAACACACTACAAATGAAGTTGGAGCACAGACTAAAATAGTAATTGATCTAACAACAGATAGAAGTTCATCTGGCAAGGAGACAGCTCCCTCACAAATTCAAGCACCAACTGGCAGAAGTAACCAGAAATCAAAGCTGACCACAAAGTCCCAAAACCAGGCAACTAAGGTGATGCTGGTACTCAACACTGCGCAAGCTAACACTCAAAATGGTACTGAAACAAGAGAATCAACCTATGCAATGTTTGAAGCAGCCAACTGCAAAGATAAACCGAGTGTAGGAATTGCCGCAGTAACCACAAACAGTAACATCGTCTCTCAAAAAAATAACAGCGTACCTCAAAAAATCAGTTCTAACAACGATATCGCAGAAAAAGAACAAACAACGGGAGCAATTCCTACAAGAGCAAAGACAAATCCAAAAGTGTCAACTGGCAACGTATTCTCTTCAAGGGAGGGTGAGACAATTGACAATCATAACGTAAGAAGGAACTATGCGGCAAGAACCTGCTCACCAGAGATAAACATAGAAGATGAACTAATGAATCTTAGTGTCTACCCCGATGACGACTCAAATTCTAATGAAACATCGAAACGAGTCATAAAAGTCAACGAAAGCGGACTCCACCCAAACCAAAAATCAAATGCCCAAACTGGAGGAAACAACAAAATTCAAAAGGAGCGCGATTTCGAAACTTTAGAGGAAAGGCGCAATCGTCTAACATATCACTTTCAGAATAGTGAGTCAGGCACGTGTCACAGAGATGCAAACCACAAGATGAAGACGCCTAGCAAGGATCGCAAATACAGTAAATCAAACGGAAACAAAATCGAAAGCCTGAAGGATAAGACCTCTAGGAGGGAGAGAGTAGCTGTAAACGGGCAATTAAGAGAAACCCTCCAAAAACAGAAGAAATCACAAACATCACGTCATGACTCACGCAGCACCCCTCACGGGAACCAAAATGAAAGATCCAATAGAAATTCAACGAAAAATAACTGACCAAGATCAGCATGCACGTTCGGATAAAACAGAAACAAACAAGTCAAGCAAGAGACAACGCAAAGAAAATGGTGTAAGAGGCCAAATATCAAAAGAGCTTCACGACAAATCCGACAGACAAGGTAGATACAGATGGATAGTCAAGATAACTCAAAGAACCTGCAATACTGATGACATCATTCTAAATAGATCTGTCATGGCTATACTCCACTCTATTGAGAGACTGCAAGACGTGCACTCGGCTGACATTAAAATTGTGGAACCATGGCATAATCAGTCAGGTGCCGCCACCCTACTCCATTTGAACTCCCGCACTGTGTATAACAAGATCCTAAAACACAAGTACGACATTCACAGGTGTGGATTCTACATTGAGGACAGATCTGATAATCAGGTTCATGAAAGTCAAAATTCCTCATCGTGTAGACGACAGAGTTCAACAAGAACCAGACGTGACAAATCAGCACACAGAGAACCGTTGCATAAAAATGTAAAGAAAAATTACCAGAAAAGTCACACCTCAAAGAAAATGACCGAATTAGACTTACGAAATCACAAGGCCAGCTATGATGAAGAAAAGAGAGAACATCGCACACTTCCACAAAACCAAGTATCCTCCAAAATAAGGGAGAAAAGCCAAAAAGTAAAACGATGATCAGATAACACCTTAAAGCTAACGAAAAAAATAAATACACAAGCAATGGAGCGGACACAGAGCACACAGAACAAAAAGGAAGCCCCTAGCAGCAGCATAACAGGCCTATGGGCGTGGCTGCCGAAAGCTCTTACTACACAAACATGTCTACAATAAAGAACTGGTTGAGAAAAGGCGCGAATATAGGAGAGCGCTAAGAACAGCCCACAAGGTGTCAAACACAGACTTGTCAGAGAACATCAAGGACATAAAAAAAAGATACAAAGATTGGGTGAAATTCCACAGCCACAAATTACATCAAGCTGACGCGGAACAAATAACTAAAACCCTTATTACGAACAACAGCAGGAATTTTTGGGCACTAATACGTGATGCAAATAAAACATTAGATAACCAAATCTTAAACAATATTAATCAAGACACCTGGGAGAAGCATTTCGCAAAAGTTTCCGGACAGCGGTTAGCCACCAGGTGAAAGAACAGCGACAGAAGGGTCCTAACTGGATCAATCTAGACAAAGAAGACATCCTTGATGCCATCCGGAAACTAAAAAACTCGAGAGCTCCCAGCCCAGATGGCATTTCTAATGTAGAATTGAAAAGCCACCCTGAAGAATGGGCCAGTCTGATGAGCGCGATCTTCCGGCGGTGCGCTGAAACACAATCTATCCCACAGTCATGGTCCAAAGCCATAATCATTCCGATCTACAAAAAAGGCAATCCATCAGATCCCGATAACTTTCGACCAATTGCTTTACTTGATGTAATGGGCAAGGTTTATGACTCACTTCTCATGACCAAATTCCAAACTTGGGCGGCTGGAGCTAAATGCAATGACCCCTATCAGGCGGGCTTTAAGAAAAATGCAGGAACCACCTGCAACATCTTGGCATGCAGCACGCTAAAAGCCAAAACACGCCAGAACAAGCAACATCTGTTCGTAGTATACATCGACTTTACTCAGGCTTTTGATCGGGTAGAGACACAGGTACTATGGAACAAATTAAAGGCCTGGCAATGTCCAGAGAACATATTAGCCTCCATTCAAGCGCTATACCATAGCACCACTCTGAGAGTACGACTGAACCGGGAAGGCGTGCTATCAGATGAAATTCAAAGCGCACGCGGGGTTAAACAAGGATGCCCGTTGGCATCAATGTTGTTTCTCTTACATCAGTGACATCAAAAAAATAGAAGAATCTACCAGGGCATTTCCACCGAAATTGGGTCCAATGCAGATCGGACATCTTCTGTACGCAGATGATCTGACAATATTTGACCAAACTGAAATTGGGCTCCAACGGAAACTTACTGCTCTCCAAACTTATGCCGTAGAAAATCATCTTGAAATAAACACGAGTAAAACGAAGGTCATGATTCTTCAGAATTGTGGGATGAAACAAAAAACCAATTTCAATTGGCACTTGGGAGAAGCCAACATTGAAATTGTAACAAAGTTCAAATATCTAGGAGTGATTATGGACAGTTCAGAAAAGGAATCTGCCATGCAAGCAGAATTGTATTCAAAAATCAAAAAACTAGCTGCCCAAGCCAAAGTCATCGATGGCAAATTTGGCAAATTTTCACTAGCACCAACCATAAACTTCTACAAAATGAAAGTGGTGCCCACAATAACATACAGCGTAGAAGCAATGCCCACAATTCCAAAACAGCTATGGGCCAAGTTAGAAGCTCTATTCTGGCGCAAAGCGCTACACCTCCCGGCATCAACATCAAAATGACTGAATATATTGAGAACAATCTACTAAATGAGGAGAGCTAAGCAGTTCCATAATTCAGCATACTCATCTGTACTGTGACACATCAACGGGCCCCAGAAAAGTCATTAAAAAAAGTGTTCTGTCACAGACTTGTAAGATCTACGCGAAAGTGAAGTAGAAACATGTTTTGTTTTGTTTCGCTTCGAGCATCTGATGAAATGCTCTAGAAACAATAATGAATTGTAAAATCTTTTTGATCAAACAATAAAACAAAAAAAACAAGAGTCATGGTTTGAGAGCAGATCTTCACGGATGTTCAGGAGAGCATTTTCCGTGCATCTGGCAGCTCTGAAGCCAGACAGGTGGTCATGGAGACAACCAACAGAATCGGGATGAAGGTTAAGCTGGGAGATGGCCAGCTTTTCCAGGAGTTGGCCCAGAAAGGGAGTAATGGAAATTGGGTGATAGTTAGCCGAACAGGAAGGTTCAGCCCTGGGTTTCTTGAGAAGATGCCCAAGGGAGTGCTTCAGAGGGGAGGGCAGGGGAGGGGAAGGATCCTGAGGCAAAGGAGTGGATGCAAAAATCAGCAAGGGCCGGAGCGAGGGTGTCAATGTGGTCCTTGATGGTTTTAGAGGAACAGGGGTGAATCTGTTTTGATGAGGCTTTCATAGATCGGACTTGTGTAGCATCCTCATCGGGGGAGAAAAGAGGAAAGGATGAGACGGGTGGTGGGATGTGGCTGAGGGAGCATCAGCAAGCACGGAAGGGGAGGAAAGGGTGGACCGAATGTTATGGGTTTTTGAGATGGTGAGAGGCAAGGGCATTGCCTTTGGATTAGGCGACAGGCCAGTTTGTCAGAGGATGAACAAGAAGCCCTCCATTTCCTCTCCGACACCTTACACTTACGTTTAAGTGTAGCTAGGTCAGAGTCATACCAGGAATTTCACTTGGCTTTGGACTTCAAACCGATCCTCATGTCGGGGGCAAGAGCATCAAGAGTATCAGAAATAGAAGAGTAGAGAAGGGATAGGGTTGTGCCAGGGTGTGTGGCAGCCAGAGGAGAGGGGGAGAAGGTGGCGAGGAAAGCCTGAACTGACACGCGCTTCATGGGCCGGATGTCCAAGAAGGTGGGTGGCAGTGTAGGGGTAGGCTTGGCTTGGTGGAAGAGAGTGAGAGATGAGAGGAGGCAGTTTTCACTCCAGAAAAGAGTAGTGGTCAGAGGGATCAAGAGAGGGAGGCCAGAGGAGATCAAGATATCAAGTGTGACTTGCAGAATGCGTTGGGCCAAAGGGGAGGATAGAGAGAGGGAATCGGAGGTCACGAAAGAGCAAAGATGAAGGACAGGGAGAATTGAGATGGATGTTGAGGTCACTAAGGAAGAGGAGTCGAGTGGTTGAGGCCTGGAGGGAGGAGGAGAGGTCAGCCCACTCGGAGAAAAGGTGATTTGACCAGGGAGCCTATAGAGAGTAGCCAACAGTAAGAGTGGCTAGGAGAGATTGAGAGCTTGCAGACAAGGCATTCGAAAGAGGGGTAGATCTGAGTGGGAATGATGGTGGCAGGAATCCACTCAGGAAAGATCAGGGCTACACCACCTACGGGTCGGGTGGATCTGGTTGCGGAGTGGATCTTGTAGCCGTCAGGGAGGAGTGTCAAAGCTCGTGACAGAGCTGGCCGTGAACCATGTCTCAGTAAGATTGAGGACATCAATGTCCAGTTCTTTGAGGGGGTGACAGATGTCAGAGGAGTGTTTGACAGCAGAGAGAGAGTTGAGAGTGGCAAGATGCAGAAGGTTTCCAGCCTTAAAGACCTACCGGGGAGGGGTACAAATCGGAGGTACAGCCTGCGGAGGAGTGGAGTTAGCCTGAAGTGGGGCAGAGGAGGAGGAGGAGGATTGGGCAAGGTAGCCAAGGAATGAGAGGAAGGGACAGCCGTAGATGAAAGGAAGTTGATGAGACGAGGGAAACGCCTATCAAAGAAGATATTGGCCTGAGGACATCGGACCATGACAGTGCCATTAAGATAGACGCTAAGGATGACTGGAGGAATTGAAGGCATCCATGAGGATTTCTGAGCGAGTGCCACCATTAATGGGAGAGGAGACTGTGCTCTGTCCTGAGATCAAATGCGGGGTCCATAGATCCGGCGAAGGAACGACCAAGAGGATGTCGGTGTGGACTGGAAGAGGCGCTGAATAAGTTAGTCCGTATATAAAAAGTTATTTAATAGGCCTTTAGATGTACATTAAGCATACAAAAATGACGGGTAAGTATTGTCACACACAGCCTTATAAAACATATATATATATATATACACATTCACCATTAGGAGAATAGAATTGCATATGAATTACCAATGCAATACAGGTGCGTAGTCCTATGCAAGGACAAATAGGCAGAACTCTTCAGAATTGACACAAGAACAGCTTCCCACAATCTTAAAGCCAACCCTAAGATGGTTTGGGGCCCTGTTCCAAAGATATACTTTTCAGGTAGTGTAACGCTCACCTGATTCTCGCAGAGGAGCCGGTCTTGACTGGGCGACTACCGTATCTTCAAAGGTGATGTGTAGCACCCGGTTGGCTCTTTGGGCTGGACCTCTGTGCACTGTATGCCTGACGTGTAGAGTAAGATGTCTGCAGATAGAAAATATGGGGTTAATGAACTGGGGTTATTGGGGTGTCCCCATCTCTTTCCTCTTCTCCTCTCCTGTAGACCCCCAAAGGTTAACACTCTCACCTTAGGTAAGTGAATGCCGAGCTCTCCATCTGCCTCGGGGCAGGGTGCTGTAACCAGTTTCTTCACTGGATAGGTAGCGCAGGCCTCTTGACTTCAGAGGACTGCTGTCCGTCGTTTACTGCACGAACGGTAAGTTTCGAGTCATTCAAATGTCTTTAAAGTCTTTAGTAATGATGTCTCTTGTTTTGCAGGGTTCCGGCGATGGCGGATGACGGGCTGAAGTGAGTTGAAGATGGAGCCCGTGTGATGAATAGAAGCGCCTGGAAGCACGTAAGTAAGCGCTTGTTGCCTGCTTCACTATGCGCTATAACTGTCTTTTTATTTTGCAGGTACGAGTTCGGAGCGGCTGCAGGGTGCCGGAATACCCACTGGATTAGATGTGGAAAGGAGTAATGGCACGTGAGTATTAAAGTTCCCCAATGTCTTTAAACGCACCTTGTTTTGTCTTTCAGATGCGGGATGCAGCGCCGAAGGCCTCCGGAGCGTACGAAGAGTAGGTAAGCCTTTGCCTTTCAGATGCTGGAATGCTAACCTGTTCTTTCTTGTCTTTATAGGTGTTGCTGAAGACTGGATTCAGGATGGTAAGCCTTTGCCTTTCAGATGCCGGAATGCTAACCTGTTCTTTCTTGTCTTTATAGGTGTTGCTGAAGACTGGATTCAGGATGGTAAGCCTTTTTCCTTAGGCCCAGGACCGGATGCAGAAGACACGATGAGCGTTCTGCTGCAGAGGTTGCAGAATAACGCAAAGCAAGATTCATCCACCGGGTGTGGTTTAAATAGCCTCCTGTAGTGCTTAGGTGTCTCCTTCCACAGCCACGCCTAAGTAAGAAAAGAGTTCCTGGTAAGAAAAGAGTTCCTGCCTTCCAGAAGAGTTCCAGTATTCTGAATCTAGGGAGTGGCTCCAGCCCCACCCAACAGGAAAAGTAGTTCCAAACAGAAGAGGATCAGAGGCTCAACTGGCAGGCAAGTAAGCAGCATGGTCTGCTGAAGGTAAGTCCACCCAAGCATTATGAGCCCGGCGCTTCCAGCGCTGGGACTGGGCATATTTATGAGCCTGGTGCCACTGGCGCCAGGACTGGGTCCAAAAGGTCCCAATTGGGACTGGTTGGCACTCGGAACCTGGGTTATGGATCTGCTTCCAAGGGAGTTGGGAAAACCCTGACCTTTTGGAAGCAGAGATCATGACAGGTAGGTTTATTAAGCGAATGGATGATGCCAATGGTTGATACAAAAGTCAAAAAGCAAATTAAAGTTTAGTTAAGAAGTGTCACTCCCTGCTACTAGGGTAGGCTTTGGAAGGGATCCTTGAACAGTCCTCCACTGACCAAAGTCAGGAAAGAGTGATTATGGGACAATACTTTAAACCCATGTAACCCTATGGAGGACTGGGTGAAAAGGAACAGGAATGTTAAGTTACACCTGTTATGGAGAATTCTCATTTCTGTGCTAATTCCCTTCTACAGTAGAGACCCCCAGCTCTTTTGCTGGACTTTAGGACTTTGTTGTTATCCTGGAGATTGAGACCTTTTTCCCCACTCTCTCATGTATTTCTCTTTGATTTGAACCCTTTGTTTCTTGTGGTTTTGGAGTCTTCCATAGGCATCCTCTTTTTACATTGTGACACACAGCACCCTCCGTGCTGTCACAGAGAAATCCTTTGGATTTCTGCTAAAGTTTAAATACCTTCTCTTGGATAAACTACTGTTTCCAAGAGTAATAAAGTGATATTGACTCTGCTTACCCTTTTCTCTTTGTAGACCCAGCACACACTATCTTACAAGAGTGCTGGATGGGTTACTTAGTATCTCCTATGTCTTCCTTCTCAGGTAACAATTTTGTTACCCTTTCTACAATTAATTGCTGCTGGCAGTGGTTTAATTTTCCTTCCATTGTGCATTTTTACTGCAGGCTGAATCCTCAGCTGCAGTATTGCACCCATGGGTGGCCATTTTGACAAAATGGCCTGGTCTTTTTTTGCCATTTCTTGTTGGAAAGGTCCTTCTTGAGATTTACTGTGCGCCAAACCAGGTTTGGCCACCAGGTTTGGCTTCTTTGTTTGTTTTGTCTTTGGCGGGATTCACTGGTGAAGCTTGCCTCTGGCTCCAGCGTGTCTAGCAGGGCTGGAAGCGCGGGGGGTTCCCGAAACTCCCTGTAGTTAGTCTCCTTGATTACAGGCATGCACCCAAAGGTTATTGGTCAACTGGCTGTCCTTGGAGGAAAGCCACCCTGCTGTATGAGCGACAGCTAGGCTGCGAATGAATGAGAGAAACTTGCATAAAGGCAGGTCTATCGCAAGGAAGGCAGTTGACCACTGGACGAAGGAACCAGAGAAGAAACTGGAAGAGAAGCTTGCTGCACTCTCTTGGACCGTTGGTTTACTGGTGAAGCCTTGCTGCATTGCTGAAGCTCCGAATTTCTAATAGACTAGAGAAGCCCAGAAAGGACGACTGCTCCCCTCTGGTTGGTAGGACCAATCCAGCCCCAAGACGAACTCGACTGGGACCCCTCTTTCTGCTGGCTGTACTTCTTTGCTGCTGCAGGAACAGTGTGTCGGGGGACAGGAACACCAGAATCGACACCTTTAAGCCAGACTCGAGCTCCAGGAAGATCCTCTGGACTCCCTAGAAGCAGGACTAACCAAGCCTGAACCCCTCAACAGAGTGCTGGACCCCAGAAGCAAGGAAAGTCCACAAGGTGTCCAAGAACTGCGGTGGTGCTATTTGCGAGTAGCTGAACTAAGTGCTGCTGATCTGGAGTGTGCCCATTGCTGCCGCCGACCTTCAAACCGTAGTGCAGAGGCCCCAGACATCCTCCCTCTTGTCCCCACGACTGAGGTGCAGGAACAGGATCTGCAGGACTACAACAGGAACATAAGACAGCTGGAACAGTTTCTTCAGACCCATGGTACTGTGTAACTAGGGGTACTTACCTCTTGTGTGTAGCTTGCTTGCTCTCACTGAAGACTTTGAATTTGCTGCCTTTTGCAGAGTTGCTTGCATCTTTGCTTCTCACAAGCCTCCAAGCTTGTGGCCCAACAGTGATTCTTTCTGCTACAAAACTCTTTAACTTTGTGAAAGACATTTGTGCTATCTACAAGAAGTGCCGCGGCTCCCCTAGACTCTGCTCAATTGACGTTGGCTGTCACAGGTCCCTTAAGAGTCTTCTTACCCTCTGACTTTGTGTTCAACTATCCCTCCAAAAAGTCATACATACCTTACTGGAAAGGGTTAACCTATATTTCATTGGGGGAATTGGAAAGTGCTTAACTGTTTGAGAAACTTGTTAACCTTTTGTTTCCTTCCCTGACCTTTTCCTTTTTGCCATAACTTCAGTATTACAATTTAAGTGTGAAAAGTGATATATTAATGTCCAGTGTCTTAACTATTGAAGTCGCCTCAGGGTGTAGGAAGTATCTGTGTGCCATCCTAAAAGGGTATCTACCTAACTGAATTAGTGAATTCTTGAAGTGTATTTACGTGTTGCATATTGCTCCCTTCTAAAGAAGGTTTATTTTAAAACTGACTGTTAAATTAATAAATTATTTTAATCAAGGAACCTTGAGTAGAAGTTTTATTTGAACACCTGTCACTGTGAAACTGTTACCCTACAGCTCACATTGACCCCTCTTGAGAGAAGCTTGGCTGCTCAGTCACTCTACCAAACTGTATAGTACAGGCCTATACCAAAGGTAGGGTTACCTATTGCCAAGAGGACAAGGCTGGTGTAGTCTCCCACAGGGATACTACATACAATCTTGCCTAACAACCCCCGGACATTGATTTCGCCAGACATCACTGCTGAGGTTTTGGAATCAGTTCGGTGCCTTCTGTGTTTGGTACGATCGAGGAAGGCCCACAGGCTGCAGATGTGGTCTCTTTTGGTCGCTAGATTTAGTTTTGGTTGGTCATGGTGCTTACGTCAGTTTCAGGCATCTTCCAGCTGAACACCAAACCGGGAAAAAGACTTTTGCGGAGGTGATTGTGATGCTGGAAATGCATTAGAGGGACAGGGCCTCGCTGTCCTTGTCCTGTAATCCTTTTCAATTTGTGTTCTGTGTTTTCTGCCCAGGAGTGCATGGCAGTGCAGCTCTTCCTGTTTTTGGTTTGGTGTACAGACCCATGGGATACCCTTATGGCACCCATGGGTGGGAGTACAACCCTGTGCCCCTTGTGTATGTATTTGGGCACCTGTGGGTGGCCCACAGAGCAGGGTATGGGCTGGTGGCAGCTCCATGCTGAATTTGACAAGTGCTATGAGTATCCTCCATTTTGGGATACCCAGGCCCTGCCATTGGAATCAGTTGATTCCTGATAGGAAACAAGATGGCCTCTTGCTTTCTATTGCTTGTTAACTTGTTTTCCCAAAGTCCTGGGAAGCCCGGACTCTGTCCCTTCCCCCCCTGACTGGCTGTTGGGTGGAAGTTCCATATATGGTGTTGTGAAGTCCAGGCCAGACTGGCTGGAGCCTTCCCAGTGACTATGTTGTGGGTACACCCTGTGGGTGGGACCTGGGTGAATGAAGTGTGACCAATATGCACTTCTTGTTGTGGATGTCTGGCATCTGGTGTTTGTCACAATGGCTGAGACAGCCCTGCCCGAAACTGGTATGAATGCAGTGTGTAGTGTTGAATGGCTGGGTACTTGTCCCAATACACATTCCTTATTGTGAGTGTCTGAGAGGGTGGAGAATGGGATGAATGCACTGTATGTCTGATTGGTTGACTGACTGCTGAATGCCTTTCAGAGTGATTGGTTGCTGAGTGTGACCCAGCAGAATGAATGGGAGATCAACTGGTATATTATCTGGGGGCCTCTCACTGCTAGAAATCGTTCAGAAGCTGTAGTTGAAACTGATGCTTAATTTTGAAGCTGAGCCTGAAGAAGGTTGACTGCTGTCTCTCTTCGCCGAAATCCAGAAGCCGTCGAGACTGATCCAAGAGAGGACCTGGTTAGGCATCCTCTTCCCGTGTTCTGAGGGACCATCTAGCACCGCTAACCTTTGCCGAAGCTCCCTGGAAGTCTGACCCTCGAAAGGCTGCCGACCGGAGACTGGGACCACTGAGGAGAACGAAGATAAGCACCGGACATTCCTTCCACCGTCGTCAACCAAGGTTAGCAGGTTTGCTATAACTGCTGGAGGCCCGTCGAAGCTGCGTTGCCCAGAAGAGAGGACAGCTTGATATCGTGCCGACGACGACCAGAGACGTAACGCTCCTTTGCCTACGACATTTGATTCACGGATGCGCTCATACGCACCGCCGCCCTCCTTATAGCGCCGGAGAAGGCCAGGCCGTCGACTCGCCGAGGAGCATCCACAGGTGGGTTTCCCGCCGCCCAGAGACTGTAGCGACTCAATGCCCTTGCTGGGCCACAGTTCTTCACAAACTCTTTGCGGCCCTGAACTATCGACATCGAGGTGCCCCGCACGCCTCTTCCTTGCAGGACGTCTTCGCTCCGTCGTCGACCAGCACCGCTGGGACCGAAGCTGCCGCCTCGACGCAGAGTTCACCTTCTTTAAAGGGAGCCACTCGAGAAGGATCCTTTGATGACTCGTCGTCGAACTCTGCTATTCCAGGTACATTGGGGTGGTAGAAACATTGTAGAAGGAAATAAAACATATAGAACAATACATGGACTGGGCTTGTGATATCGGTGGATCTCCACACAGAACTGTCTAACAGGCCCAGAATTTTGCCAGTTGTTCTAACCGACTGCTTTCCTCCTATGTCTATTGTTGGTTACCTTTTATTAAGTGATTTGCGTGACATTTAACCAGAGTACAGTTGATGCACTTTAATGAAATCTAATAATTGTGGTACCACTTAGAACAGTATATAATTGCCATTGTAGATTTACTGAGCACAAAGTGAGTTATTGTGTATGTAACCTTGAACCTTAATTATATAAAGAATGTGTTTTAACTAATCCAGTGTGTGGCCATTCCTTTGTGGGTGCTTAGGGACTACACTGTACTTAAGAACCAGCCTGCATCACCTCCTGAGAAGCTAGGCCTTGATTGCTTGTCCATTGCTACCGTAATAGAGAGTCTTAGCTGGGGTCCTATGTGCCTCTACGCTACCATAGAGAGAGAAGTACAGACCCCCCTCCAGTTTTTACAATGATCCATTTGCGGTAAATGCAAAAGTGCACAAGTTAAATGTTTAAAACATGGTAGAGAGATATCAGCTGCTACCAGCTTATCCTAGCCAAATTGTAAATGTAACCATAAGGTCATTATAGAAAACGTTATAAGGTTACAAAGTATTTTAACCGCAGTTCATTTTAGGATGATTTGTGAAAATGTAACAATATAAGAAACTGAGACTCTATAAGAAACTGAGACTCTATATAAGAATATAATATATATAAGACTCTTTAAGACTCTATATAATATAAGAAACTGAGACTCTGTCAGCACTGATGGTCTCGTTGCCTGATCAGTTTCGGCATAAGATTTAGCAAAAACACAAGAAGTAAAGCAAAAGGCTGTATTTGCCTCCAAAAAGGCAGGATTGGATTCAAAGCGCAAAAGAAAGGGTTTTATAAGATTATCCCTTGGACAATAGAACTCAAACTCTTAGTGTAGGCCTGTGCCATTCAAGGTAATGGTACCAATGGCAGAGCAGCAAGGCTTATCGTGGGTGGGAGAGAGGGCTGTAGGAGGGTACAAAGAACATGTAGAATACATATGGTCCAAAGAAACACTTAAACTCAAGTTATGTACAAATAATGGTTTATTTTATATATACACAGGCAAAGAGAATTTTTTAGAGAGGTACGTGCTATCATAAACACAGTATAAAAAACAATACAATGGTTTTGGTAAGTAAACCACAGTGTAAAAGACGTATGGGAATGGCAGCATGCCATTCAAGGGAAGTAAAACCACTTTGTGTTAGACTTTGTAATAACATTTTAGAATAGTAGACACAATTCCAAGGTAAGTAAGAACCTGCCAATTACTTTTAAGAAGGGCAGTATGTGAATCAAAGGTGAGTAATAACTTTTTCGGTTTCAGAATAATAGTTACACTACCAACATTAGCAAGTGAGTACTTTGCAACACTTGTACTATTTTCTTGTACTATTTTCTTCAGAGGCCTTATGCTTTAGTAGTCCTTTCCTAATCTAGACATGTGTTCTCAGAGGTAGAAGAGGAGACTGATGGTCCAGTGGCCAACTATAGCTAGAACAGGTTAAGGCACAAACTGTAGGACAGTCAGGGTTCCAGAGGATTTATCATCTAACTTATAAGTATCAGACTTTGTAGTTGGTAAAAGGATTCAGGGACATTGTAGAAGGCTCTTGAATGCGTTCCAGTATTGGGGCTGGGCAAACTTGTTTGGGCCAACTCCCAAACACAAATTACCCCATGCCACACAGGAGTGACGGAACGACTCTAGGTAAGTATTAAAGACGATGATGCAGGCGGACATCCACACGATACAGAAGCTGAAGGACCCGGTCACTGGATTCCTGGTTTTAAGAGGAATGAACGGACACTGGATGGCATTTTGTAGCAGCAGTCGAATGGAAAGGCTCCTAGAAAAGGATTCTTCATTGCTTCTCGTGGCTCTGTGATTTTGACACCCTTTTCAAGACACCAGATGAAGCACGGTTGTAGTCTGATCGATTGGCCTAGCTTTCTCGATCCAGCCCTCTGGTGAGTGAAGAAGCTTGAGGTCCCAAGCTATTGACGATTTGCAGCCCCGGAAGGTCACAGCTCGTGGGATGACTCGAAATGCATGTGGTCTTAAGCTTAATTGGTCCAAGGGAAGGAGACGTCCTCTTTGTGTCTCCTCTGTCGCATGGAAGGAGTCGGCACAGCAGGCATCTCCGATCACTGGAAGGAGCTACAGGTGTCTTCTCCATCGGATTCAACTTTAGTGGTCGACTTGTCTTCAGCCTCAGGATCCAAGCCATTTATCCAGGAACCCAGCCAAAACGCACTTCTGCTACATTCAAACTTTGGGTGGTGGATGTCCTTTTAGGGCAGCCAGCCTGCTAGTTAGAACTGGTTCCAGGCTGGCATGCCGGAAGACAAAACTGCTGAGGTTTGGACGCCTCCCTCATTTCCTGCCTATAGACACTCTGGATCCTTGGTGGGCTTCACAAAGGATTCCTGCCTATGAAAAAAGTCAAACTAGGACCTCCCTCACCCAGGATGGCAGGACCAAGAAAGGGCAAGCACACAAGAAATGGCGAAAAGAGAATAGTCCACGTTTTGGGTCAATGGTGACCCTTCTGTGAATTACCGTGGCTGTGAACACAGCCTGCGGGAAAAAACTACGTACAAGTTGGTAAAACCTGTGCGCTGCCACCAGTCATTCAGGTATGCTTGTCACTGTAACAGAAATGTTGCAGGAGCAGTGAGAAAGGGGGGGTGCAGTATCCCCTCAGCACTCCACAGAAGGTAGTGTGTGCTGCTCTCAATATATAATCTACAGAGGATTAAAAAGTATCCCTGTACCCTACATTAGTTCTCATGGAAAATTAGAGAAAATAAAAAATTACCCATGTATTATACATGTTCTACAACTTACAGATTGTAGTAACTAACGTGTTGAACTATTTACAGAAGGCTACTTGTCCTTTACTTGGAATGGATCTCTTCACAGAATACTAACTCAGTATTCCATAGAGGAAAAGGGCGGCAAAGGATATTCTGCTGTTCACAATAAAAACAAAATTCTACCTGCCTGTATTAACCCATTCTTATCCCCTTTTGGACTGGGGAAAATATAGATGTAACCGATAACCAACTTTGTTCTACAATCTGACGTTGGAATTCGGAGACACCGTTAGCAGTGCCTTCCTCCCTAAAAATACACATCCAGATTTGGGCCAAACTGTGTTAAGCTGCATTGAACTACTTTTCTGGTCCTTCAACACCTTTCTTAACAAAGATTTCACTCCACCACTTTCTAATTCCAGCTTCCAAGCATGAAAAAAGAGGACTGTGAATTCATAGTGCACTTGTTTAGAGTGGGGAATTTTTTTTTTTTTGAAGAATAGAGGAGTCATTTGGCTGAATGAAACCAACGGATACCAGTACTACAAGCTTTGTCGATGGGGCATGTGTAAAATTAAGGGAGTAGCCAGTTGACAAATGATTGTGTTTGAGACTCTGATAAAGCTGTGATATCAGCCAGTTAGCTGAGAGCAAGAGTAAATTAGATACTTTTATCCTGCTAGAGATGAGGCTTCCGTCATACACACAGATGGCACAGAGATTCGGTGTGAACACTTGATGAATGGCGGAACTCATTTTGAAAATGTCCAAAAGTTCTTTCATTGGTGCACAGCAGTCCATAATAGATTTACAAATCCTCACATGGTGGCACTTAACTAGAGTATGCACCAAACATTTTCATGCAGACATTTTAGCTGGCTGGAATGCGTTGGGGGCAGGTACATTTTTTACATGGTGGTTCTGTTCAAAGCTTAAATATTGTGAGGCATTAACCTAAATGAACCAGTTCCAGGGAAAATGTCCTCTTGTCCCTGTGCTCTATTGCATGAACTCCATCCAGGTTTTCACTCTAAATGGGATAAATAGGCGATTTCGATAAATACTGCTTTCTTCTTGGCTCGTTATAACCGCACATTGGAAATAAACACGTATTCTCTCCTCTTAGTCTATGCGTACCTCTGGGGAAAAGATCTGCATTTATCTATGACAA
Organism: Ambystoma mexicanum; assembly: GCF_040938575.1. NCBI lineage: Eukaryota > Metazoa > Chordata > Amphibia > Caudata > Ambystomatidae > Ambystoma > Ambystoma mexicanum. The sequence continues at coordinate 653,644,615 of NC_090923.1, forward strand.
AACTGCCAGTGGATTTTTTTAGTCTGAGGTGCACTTTCGGATTATATCGCACAACCAGGGGATTTATCGATTAGGTTTCTTACATTACTCCTTTTTTTTTTTTTTTCATCGAAATACGGTCATTTCTTTTTGGTTTTTTAAATGTGAAATTAGCAGAATAAAGATTTCAACGGCAGGGTGGGTGGGCGTTTTTTGCCTGTTTTGATTATTGGTTTTCTTCTTGCATGCAATTTCCCCTTAAGCATTTCATTTTTTTAATTCATGCTAATAAGGGAAACATAGAACATGTTGACTAAAAAAAATAGTCCTCCAAAGGTACAACTTTTTTTACAGGACTGCATCAATTAAAATGTTTGTTCTGTTCTCATGTAACACTGTCTCTCAACAGAAAACTGAGAAACTGCTAGAGACAATAGACCAGCTGTATCTGGAATATGCCAAAAGGGCTGCACCTTTCAATAATTGGATGGAGGGGGCCATGGAAGATCTACAGGACATGTTCATTGTTCACACCATTGAAGAGATTGAGGTAAGAGATGTGGTCTTGATTGTGTCCATACAGGGATAAGCAATGTATGTTCAGTCTTGTGAATATATGTACCGAGCAATGTTTACCTTTGATCTAAAATGAAGATTTTTATAAGCCACCATGGACTGTTCAAAGATCTGGTCACAAGAATGTCACAGAGCCTCATTTAATATCACCAAGGACTTGGTGGAAAGGGACACAAAAAGGGCCAGATTGATTTGGAACTTACTTCTTCATTTCTCATGTTTCCTAATAGGGTCTCATTGCTGCCCATGAGCAATTTAAGTCCACTCTACCAGATGCTGACAAAGAACGAGATGCCATCCTTGGTATTCAAAATGAGGCTCAGAAGATTGCAGACTACAATAACATCAAACTGTCCAGTGGTAATCCGTACACCTCAATCACTCCGCAAGCCATCAACTCCAAGTGGGAAAAGGTACTAGCAGTGCTTTGTAGTATTGTATAACTTGGTTATGGGGTAGGTGGGTTATATGCAGATCTTCATTGTAACCGTCTGTATGTAAGGGGCAAAGGCACTTTTTTTCTGTTTTGTATCGTGAAGTACAAAGAGAAGAAACCATTTGCTTTTTGCAGGTTCAGCAATTGGTGCCAAAGCGGGATACAGCGCTGCAGAATGAACAGGACAAGCAACAGTCAAATGAGTACCTTCGCCTGCAGTTTGCAAAGCAGGCCAATGTTGTAGGGCCCTGGATTCAAACCAAAATGGAGGTGAGAACTATGCTTAATTTTCCAAAACTAAAAGCTAACTTTACCACTGTCCTTTCCCAAAAGCATGGCATTCTAATACCAATAGCTAGTTCTCCAAGTAGTAATCAAATTGCAGTCAACATCGATAGCAAATATTTAAGTTTTCATAAATAAGCTAATTTTCAAAAGAAGGTGACTAGAAATCATTGAAATGCATGCAGAGATGGAAGGCGTAAAAACCTCCAAATATATTAAAGGGTGCAATGCAAGGCTGAGTCTGTTGTGCCTAGTCTAAAACATGTAACCTTACGTTGAATGCAAATCTTAGAAGTGAGCATTTAACTCTGAGCTATCACACCCTTGTGTTGTATAGACTTGGAAGTAAATAAAGCACGCAATGAAGTAACTGACATTTGGGATCTTCGGTCATGAAAGATACTCCTATCATGCACCATAGTACAGAACACCCTAGTTTGAGAACAAGTCTTTTTCACCACTTCCACTCATACATGTGTTGGGAGTTTTCCTAAATCCCCCCCTGTGCTAAGACAGTAAAAAGTATCCTTTGGTCTACAGGCCCCAACTTGTAGTAAAATTCTGTACAAAAAGGTTTGGTAGTTTGGCAGAGCAGCCAGGCTTATCTTGGGAGAAGATGTGAGCTCCATCTAAGTACAATGAACTCAGTAAATACATGGGCCCAAAGAAAATTACACCCTTGTTGTAGTAAAATAGATGTTTATTTTTATATACACAAGGTGAAGTTATATTCAGGTAGGTAAATACTATTTTAAATAATCAACTCAATAGAAAACCTAATCCATGCTTTAGGCGAGTAAACCAATAGTAGGGAATTATCCAGAACATGGACACAGTCCATTGGTAAGTAAAATTGCTTGCTATAGCAACTCGGAATGTACTGTTGTAGGAATAATAATCGTTATTCAACACCTACAATAGTGGTTCAATACTTTAAAAGACTTGTAATACTTTTCAGAGTCCTTAAGGTTTTAGCAGTCCATCCCTATCTAGGTGTGAGTTCTTCAAAGTCAGATTGCAGGCAAAGCAAGTAAGGTACAGCAGTAAAAAAGGTAACATTCCAGAGGATTCTTCTATTACAGGTTGCTAAAATGCTTTTGTGGGTCAAAATAATTTCTGGCACCTTGGGAAAGGCTCCCTATAGGTGCACAAGCATTGGGCCTGGGCTAACGGCATGGGTGAATACCCAAACACCGGAATCAGCCCTGCAGTAGCAAATGAGCGACAGAAAGACTTGCAGTAAATACTATGATGAGTCCCAGAGTTCCTGAGGAGTTGTGAAGATGCAACTGGATTCTTTCACAGTGCAGCTGCTGTGGACCTGGTCTCCTGTACCCTGGTTGTGGTGACGAAAGGAGGAACTCGGGAAGGGATGCTGCAGCTGCAGCAGTCGGAAGAAAGGACTGTTAGGGGCGTTTTCCTAAAGCTCTACTGATAGTAAGACTTTAGTAAGCTATCCCAGTGGTTGGTAGATCTCCAACTCTTAGTATTAGCCCGTAATAACTCGGGACCTTGGTAGAGTGGAGTGGCTGAGCAGTCAGACTTATCTTAAACAAATTGTGCGCTCAAATATGTTATTGTCCCGAGCGTTCGGGCATGTGGTTTTATGCAAACGGTGATCAATCGTAAAAACATTTCCTATGCACCTTAGCTTTGTTTTCCTCACTTTTACACATGCAAAATCACGAGCGGGCACGGCCATCTTGTGATAATCTTATCTGTGGATCGATCGTATTAAGTTTGAGTGCCCCTGCGGTACTAAATCATATCACCCGCCCCTGAAGCTGACATCACTATTCCTAGCGATATTCTCCACCTACTTTCATGACGTTAGTGAGCAGAGAAGCCAAACGTGCCCAGTCATCACCTATGAATTAACGTCAGCTGACTCAGAACTCGGAAATTCAACAATCGCATCCTCTCACAGCACAGCGCACCCCAAATCGGTATAGAAAACACTATTTTTAAAGGAAACATCAATACTCTGCAATATATAATGTTCTTTTATTTCACAAACAAGCTCCGGGAACATCCGCAGATTTCCATTTGACACCAGTTTTTGAATGTCCTTGAGTTACAGCATGAAAACTGTATCATTAGGTACACAGTATTCCTTTCGGGAGAAGAAGCGCATTCGACTCCCCTCGATTTTCAAGGCTTCAGCATCAGCTTCTTGCTAGACCAACGTTAACGATGACCGGTAGCTCCTTGTAGATGGTACCGCCAAAGGGCATATCGGTCCCGGGCGATCGTCCCACATCAGCGTAATAGTCATCCATCCAGTTACGTGTATGTGCCACTGCTGGTTGAAGAAACCGTCACTTGGCATCTGGAAACAATGACATTTGCAGAAAGGAAGAATGTATCTGTTTAGAAAACAGAATAAAAATATATTTCAGTAGCCGTTCGTTATTCAAATGTATCCATTTACCCTTTCATTCTGCGCCGTGTGAAACATAACCAACACAAACAATGTAAACATACAGAAAACATCGGGAAGCTTGAGTCTACAATGTGATTGAGAGGTTAGTGCTGTGGAGTATGTTTAGCTCCCAATGGGATGTGGAAGCTGATGGAAAAATTCGAACACATAGACAGCATTATAATGGAATATTAGCAACAAACTTGGGGTTGGTGGAACCTGAGGGAACCCAGACGACTCCATGCTCACTGTGCAGCGCCACCTCACTGAGGCACAACAAGACTGAAACGCGTGTATAGGGTTGCTGTAGGGACTCTAGTTGAGAAGGGAATTGCCATAGCATTTCCGTGCAGGACTGCCTATCTGCCCCGGATAAAGACAAATATGCAAATGGAGATTTCCCAAGTAAAAGGGCAACAACCATTGTTGCATGTCACTCATAGACAAGTGAGCGTGTCCCTGCTTCACTGAAATATTGAAACAGCTATTCGTAAAAAATCATTTGTATTTTATTTTGTTGCTGATGTTGATGGCACAAATGTACTACACATTGTATACGTGGGGTTGCAGCACAGTGAAAATCCCCTGTACTGTCCGCTGTCACTGGGGAATTTGGCGCAAATGGCTCCAACGACACAGGCGAGTATTACTCGTCGAACGCCGTATCCAAGCCTCCCATGAAGCCACCATGTAAACGAACGATGGGCCACCAGCCTCTACCACCTGTGGAAGAGAAACGTACATACTGTATTTAAATGAACCTGATAAGTGTACAAACCTAAATGCATCCTGTATCCTGTGGCATAGTTGCCCGTACAAATGTTGCTGAATGGATCAGTCAACTTGGGTTTTAAAGTGTAGACACATTTCAAAATTGAACACCCATGCAATCCATAACGTTTGGGGCACAGAGAAGTATTGTTTTAGTTGAAATTGAGACACATAAAATGACCACTATGATTTCCCCAAAGCACGAGAGATGTTTTGAATTGCCAGACTACATTCATTTGGCAGTGATAGATGAAAGTTACATTTCTTGTTTGTCTCCTATATTGTCGTAAGTGGCCTCAGTGGTCACATCAAATCTAGAGTACACTTACTCGTTACTTGGATTGTGAGGGCGAACTGTTGCGCAAAGTTCATGCATAAGCACCATCATAATCCTCAACACGGACCTTGTAAGGCAGGCTGCCCTGAAGTCATGCAGCTCGGTAACGCATAGCAGCGGTGTCTCTTCTTCCGATATGGAGGCCAAGCATGCAGAGTTTTCTCTGCAGCAGTAGTTCTCCTCCCTGGGTGGCATGACCTTGCACTGATTGCAGGTACACAGATGGAAATGTCTTCCATGCGACTAGGCTCTGGCTCAGGATCGAGTGATTAGTCTCTCCAACTGTCGTCCGATGCCCCATCATTTCTGCATCTTTACTGTGGCTCGTACTGGTAGGGCTGTATTGTTGCCATTACACGGCAAAATTAAAATCGATAGTAATGTCAGTACAAGTATCTGTTCGCACGGGCTCCGAGCAATGTAGATAGCTGAACAGAGCAGAAATGAATCACAGGCTATAAAAAAAAAACTGAAATGATTGAACAAGCAATTATGATGTCTGTTGAGAAGCGGTCTGTTTATACATAGAGGAAAGAGGCGTCCTGCCATTTCCATGGAGACGCGTCATTAGCTGGGGCACAGAGAACATTGACACGAGACGTGCATTCGCGTTGTGAAATGGGGCGTACGCGTCTAGTGATGTCAGCTTCAGGGGCCGGTGATATGATTTAGTGCCGCGAGGGCAGTCAAACTTGGGGCGATGCGGCAACGGATGAGATTAGAACAAGATTGCCGCAACCCCCTTGTTGATTTCGCATTTGTAAAAGTGAGGGAAACTAAGGTAAGGTGCATAGGAAATGTTTTTATAATTGATCACAATTTGCATAAAACCACATGCTTGAACGCTCGGAACAATACATATTTGAGCGCACGATTCCTTTAAGAGGTAGATGTGAGCTGTAGGTAAGTGTACTGAACCCTAGCTAGTCAAGCACATCAAAGAAACTCTTACACTTCTAATTTATACAAAATTATATATTTATTACATATACACACCAGAATCACTTTAAATACTTTGGACGTTTACACGAGAACACTTGGCAATACTTGATGATGCACTTCAAAGGACACTTTCATTTTTGTTTGTTCGTGGTTAGATTTGTAGCAACGTTAGAAAGGGAAAAGACAATGTTATCTTATTATTGGTTATTACACCACCTGCGGTTTTTAACAGTTCATACAGTAATACATTTCTCCATCATTGGATCTTTCATGGATTCACATGCTGTGAATATTTCCCCATAGTCAGGCTGGGAAACCTCAGTAACTTTAACTTGGCATTTTCCTATGGAAAACCTTGACACTTTAGTGTCCTATCAACGTCCTTTTTGAGTGCTTTAGGCCCCACCAATAGGAAGTAGGCAACTTAATATTGTACACAAACACACTTCAATACCAAACCAATACGTTTCTGAGTAAATTAGGCTCCCCTGAAATAGGATCAAAATGGCATTTCAGTTACTTTGAATGGAAGTAAAAGGCACAAGTTAATAGAATAGATCACAACTACTTTCTTAGGCAGTGAAAATAGTTTGTTCACTAGAGGACTCGATTCAGTTCAATAGGCCTAGGCCAAAGTCAATGGGCTACTGCCTTGGATAGGAAAGAGCAGTTCTTGTAGTTAACGGTAAAGTCTTTGCCAGTGTTCCCAGAAGTAGTTTGTACGAAAAAGAATCATGTTGCTTCACAAGCTGATTAGGCCTGCAAGTTGGGTAAGTTCCACAAACCTTCGCCGCGAGAGGTAAGTTCTCTCAATCGGGTTGGCACAGTACCAAAGATGCAGCTGAAGACGTTGGTTCCTGGCAGATCTCGCTGTTCATGAGCCTCAGTCGTGGGGACAAGAGGGAGGGCGTCAGGGGACTCCAGCACTGCGCGGGGACTGGTCAAACAAGCTGGCAAATGGAAGATCTTCGGTTCGAGTGGCTGTCTTCAAGCACACAAGATGGTGTCCTTCCCCCTGATTAAACCTAACCATCTCTGAGAATGGTATCCAGGTGGCTTATGAGTTGCATTGGTCCCACCAACTCAAAGGAAGAAGTCGTCCTTGAAGGGGCTTCTCTGTCGAGATGAACTTGGCAATTCGGACCTGCAGCATAGCTTCACCGGGCAAAGGAGTTGCAGCAGCTGTCCTCTTCCAGCTCGTCTTCAGTTCTTTCGTTCCAGTGGTCGACTCTGCTTTCCAGTCCAAGACACTCGCCTTTTAAACAGTTTTCTCCCTTTCAGTCCAGCCTAGCTGTCACTCACCCGGCAGGGTGGCTGTCCTTGCCGGACAGTCAGCCAGCCAATCACGCCAGTGCATTTGGGTTTCCTAGGAGACTAAGCACAGGGTGTTTCGGGCACCTCCCTCACTTCCTGCCCACCCCAGACACTTGGGCGCCAGAGGCGGTCTTCACTCCTGAAACCCGCCAAAGGCGACTCAACCAAGAGACCAAACCTGGTTTGCCACGCAGAGCAAAACTCTAGATGGATCTTTTGTTGGACAAAGTTTGTATGCAGTACCCTTTGGGACCACTACACACAACTAGGACTACAGGTGTAAGCAAACCAACCTTTGGTATAAGTCTGTACTACACAGTTTTGGTAGCGTTGCTGAGCAGCCAGGCTTATTTCAAGAGGGGAATTTGAGCTGTAATGTTACACAGGTATCCCTACAAAATATCCCCACCAAAAATATCGCTGTGCATATGGCAGTGTCTCGCCATAAGCAATATTTTTGGGGAGGATATTTTGTGGGAGCAGGGTTTGCGGGGGTGCCCCCCCACATTTTAAAATAATGCGGGGGTGTCCCCCCGCAGGGTCCATGGGTCAATATTGCCGCAAAAATATGGCGATATTTTTATATCGCGTTATTTTTGCGGGGATATTAACACATGGAACCGTTACAGAGGTCTATAATTACAAGTATTCAAATAAACTTAAACTCAAGGTTTCTTGGTAAAACACTTATTAATTTATTTCACAGTCAGTTATAAAACATTTACTAGAAGGAGGCAATCTATATTGCACAAAAATATACTTCAGTACTTTACACTGTACGTTTGAGGCATTTAAACTACTTTGAAGGAGGAGCAAAATGGCATAGGTTAATAAAAAGGCTAGTTACTCTTAAACAGTGCAAATAGTTTGAGTTCACCAGAGGAGTCAATTCAATTCAATGCAGTAGGTTAGGCCAAAGTCAATGGGATAAAGTCTTGTATAGGATAAAGCAGTTCTGGTAGTTAAACGGAAAAGTCTTTGCCAAAGTTCTCAGAAGTAGTTCGTTAAAAAGAAAGATTCATATGTTGGGTCATAAGCTGACTAGGCCTGCAAGTTGCCAAAGCTTCAAGCACTTTTGCAGTGAGAGGTAAGTTCTCTCGGTCGGGTTTTCACAGTACCTTACAATGAAGAAAAAGATGCAGCTGAAGACTTCTGTTCCTGGCAGTTCCTGCAGATCTCGCTGTTCCTGAGCCTCAGTCGTGGGGACAAGAGGGAGGACGTCAGGGGGGGTCTCCTGCACTGGGACTGGTCAAAAAGCTGGCAAATCGAAAATCTTCAATTCCGGTAGCTGCAGTCAAGCACACAAACTGGTGTCCCTCTCCCTGGTTATTCGGTTTCCTTCAGCACTCTAAGGAAAATACAACCAGCTCTGAGAATGGTATCCAGGTGGCTTAGTGTAGAGTTGATTGGTCCCACCAACTGAAAGGGAGAAGGCGTCCTTGCAGGGCTTCTCTGTCGAGATGAACTTGGTGATTTGGACCTGCAGCAGGGCTTCACCGGGCAAACCAACGGTCCAGGAGTTGCAGCAGCCGTCCTCTTCCAGCTCATCTTCGGTTCTTTCGTTCCAGTTGTCGACTCTGCCTACCAAGCCAAGAGACTCACTTTTTATCCAGTTTCCTCCCATTCATTCCAGCCTAGCTGCCACTCACCCGGCAGGGTGGCTGTCCTTGCCAGACAGTCAGCCGGCCAATAACGCCAGAATGCATTTGGGTCTCCTAAGAGACTAAGCACAGAGTTTCAGGCTCCTCCCTCACTTCCTACCCACTCCAGATACTCTGGCGCCAGAGGCGGTCTTCATTCCTGAACCCTGCCAACGGCATAGGAACGAAGGGACCAAACCTGGCTTGGCGCGCAGAGACAAACTCTAGAAGGACCTTTCCAAAAAGAAATGCTCAAAAAAGACTGGGACCTGTTTAAACAAAGGGGGCTCAGACGCCATCTTGAAAAACATGACTCCTACGATTTAACACTACCGCTGTTCGCAGTCAGGAAAAAGTATGGTAGTTTGTTGTAAAACCACTGCCACCAGCCATTCTGAGAGGAAAGGGGGGTAGCATTTGACTGGTACATGAGTATCTAGACACGGGATACGAAGTAACCCCTCCAGCACTCTATAGGAATATAGGTTGTGCTGGGTCTAGGAATTTAGAAGACTAGTAAAGTCAACTTCACTTTACTTACTCTGGGAAACAGTCATTTATCCCAGAGAAGGTATTTAAACCTTGGGAAAGCCTGAAAAGGTTTCCCTGTGCCACCGCACTGAGGGTGCTGTGTGACACAAATGAAAAGATGATGCCTATAGAGTCGGGCTGTGCGTGACAACCCAGCGAGTACATGTCTTCTCTTTCAGGTGTTCAGATGATTCAGTGCTCAGAGGCTTGCAGCCTGAGCCAGTGGTGACCCAGATGGATCAGAAAAGAAACAAAGGACTGTCCCACAGCTTCAACCTTAAAGCCTGCATCAGAGATTTCTGCAAGAAAGTATCAGGAAAGCCTAAAGCGGGGAGAAGAGTGTGCGAGAGCCCATCACGAAATGTAAAAATAAAAACTATTTTTTTTATTTTGGAGGAAATGGGCATGGGTGGCTCACATGGTTGGACTGGAGCATAAAACGGTCTCGGGCGCCAATGAAAGTGGCCCGCAGTTGAAAATGGATATTCATTCTTTTAGTCACACTGTTTGAATAGTAACCAAGGGGGTGTTTTTTGTTAAAATGTAAGCAAATTGTGATATATATTTTTATTTGTTTATTTATAACACAGCACATCGGAGAACATGTACATCAACATTTGTTTGCAACCCCTTAACATGTGTATAGGATGACATTACCCCTGTCCCTCCCCCATTATCCCAGGATGGGTCTTATCTCGGTTTCATTGGGCTTGGCCAGGCTCTGAGTGTTTGCTGGTTGAGTGGAGCGCTCTTGCGATCAAGCGTGGCTTATGGGTCAGGGCCGGGTAGTTCTGGTCATAGTCTCACAGCGGTGTCCAGATGTTCATAAAGCTATGGAGAAGGCCTGCTTTGGCCACAGTGACCTTTTCGGCTATTAGGATGTCCCAGATTTTGATCCACCAAAGGGTCATCAGGGGGCCCTCTGCGGATTTCCAGGTGCATGCTACCGTAATGTTGGCTGCCAGCAGGAGTTAGATTATCAACGCTGCCCTCCTTCTTGCCCTTGGGTAGGAGTCTGGGATCTGGATCCCCAGAAGGACCTGCTCAGGTGCCACTGGTATTGTTGTTTGAGTGATATCCTTTATTGTAGCAAGGCATTGAGACCAGAACACCCTTACCTTGGGTATTTCCACCACATATGAAAATAGGACCCTGGAAGGCCGCAGCGGCGCCAGCATTGTGGGTCCAAAGCCTGCTGAAAGTGGTGACGGCGGAGGGGGGGGGGATACCAGTGCAACAATAGTTTGTAGGCGCATTCCCTTTTAGTGATGCAAGGGGAGGCCGTGCGCGTCCTTAACCAGATGTCCATCCAGGTATGGTCCTCTATGCCGTGACCTAGGTCCGCCTCCCATTGGGCCATGTAGGAGGGCTTGGCGCGGAGAGGGTCCTCCTGTAGTAGTTTGTAGAGGGCCGAGATCTTACCCTGGGCTGGAAGATCGTTTACTGTAAGTTCCAGTGGGGCGGGGGTTCGGGTAGCTGCCACTCCAGTCTGGGGGTGGGAGCACCAGTGCCTCAGTTGGGCATAGGTGAACCTGTCTGTTTCCACCAGTTGGAAGGTGTGTTTACATTGTTCTGAGGTGCGGGGGATGCCCCCTCAAAGAGCTGTCCCATTGACTCAAGACCACCCGCCACCCAGTTTCTAAAACTCCTTGTGCAGGAGCCTGGGGAGAAGGCTGGGTTAAGGAAGATGGGGGAGAAAGAGCTCCGATCCCCTGGGATACCCTTGTTCCTGTGGGCCCAATCCCAGGCCTTCATTGATTGTTTTGTGGAGGGCAGCATGTCTGGCCAAGCTCGGCTTAGAGCGGTGGGGATAAACTGTAGAAAGCGGAAGGGGCGAGAAAGGCGGGATTGTTCGATCTCCACCCACTTCGTGCACCCCAGGGCAGTTCCCCATGCCTGAAAGTGTGCCAGCTATGCTGCCATTTGGTATTTGCAGAGGTATGGCACACCCAGTCCACCCAGTTTCGTGCTGCCCATCATGGTTCTTCGGGGAATACGTGCTTTCTTGCCCTTCCAGATAAAGTCGATTATTTTCCGTTGGAGCAGCTGCAGAGGGGAGAGCGGGATTGAGGTGGGAAGAGAGGGGCAAGCGTAGAGGGAACAGTAAAAGATTCATCTTGTATGCCTAAGCGATTTCTTGCGACTGCCAGCGGTTGAGGTCCCTTTCCATTTCTTCGAAGAGGGGAGGGGGGGGAGTGAGTTTGGTACACTTTTGCTGGCTGGGTGGGTGGGGATCTGAACCCCTAAATATGGAAAGGACTTGACACTCCACTGGAATGGACTTTGTTGTTCTAAGGTTTCCCCTCTCACCTGGGCTCAGTCACACCCCTAAGGCCACCGATTTCCCGAAGTTGATAGCAAACCCTGCCACTCTCCCAAAGCCATGGATCTCGGTTAAGGCCGTCTTGATGGAAGCCGCAATGTCAGTGATGGTCAGTTACACGTCATCTGCGTAAAGCGCAATTTTGTGTTGGGTGGTGCGGTATCCAGTTTCGACATGCCATTTTGTCGACACAAATATCTTTTATTTTGTGTTTTATTTTTGTTTTGTTAGTAAAAGTGTCAAAAAAACCCAGGGGTTTGGGGGGGAACCCCCATACATTTTTTTTTTTTTTTAAACCATTGGAGAAAAAAAATATCTGGATTTTTGTCTCGGCAAAATGGCATTTTGAAAATGTGACGATCAGAAATGTCAATATAAACCGGGCGGGGCCTATCTGCCTGCCTCTAATCCGGGGATTCTGGCAGATTCGCTGGGCCAAGGGTTCCATGGTTAGAGCGAAAAGAAGGGGGGACAAGGGCAGCCCTGTCTTATTCCACATGTGAGCGGGATCGGATCTGATAAGAGGCCGTTGACTGTCAGCCGGGTCCTGGGCGCTTGATAGTTTGCTAGGACCATTCTTTGAAAGGTCGGGCCAAAGCTAAAGGCCTCTAGGGTGAGGCATAGGTAAGTCCAATCCACTTTGTCTAAAGCCTTGGTTGCATCCAAGGCCAGCAGGGCGAGTTGTTGCGTTTCCTGTTTCGCATGCTCCATCAGGTCTAGGGCTTTACGGATGTTGTCTTTTGTCGACCTGTGGGTTGTAAATCCCGTCTGGTCCGGATCAATGTTAGGGAGGATGGGTGCTAAGCGTTTGGCCAGGACTTTGGAGTGTATGTTGGTGTCAAGGTTTAATAGTGAGATTAGTCTGTATGAACTAGTGTCCTTGGGATCTTTTCCGGGTTTGAGAACGAGGACTGTAGTAGACTCCTGCATTGTTGAGGTGATGGTCCCAGTGGCGGCAAATGAGTTAGTCGAGTTAACGGTGCCACCAGTTGAGCTCGAAATAGTTTGTAAAAACGGGTGGAAAACCCATCTGGGCCCGGTCCTCTGGGTTTCAAGCTTTTTATGGCTTCCTTGACTTCCTCCCCTGTGATGGGTTCTTCAAGTCCTCCCTAGCTGCGGGTGTAAGGAGTGGGAGAGCTGCCTCTCGGATGTAGGCCTGCTGTTCGCTTGGATTCCTTGGGACCGCCGTCAATATTTCCGATTGGTGAGCGACTGCCAGACGTAGCTTCTCGCGTTCCGCAAATTGGGTCACTCCCTGTGGGTCGTGGAGGCCTAGGATGGTGTTTCTTTTCTTCACTTTGGCCAGTTTGTTTACCAGCAACTTATTAGCTGTTATTGATGTAGTAACATTGTTTTGTCCTGGTTAATGGTTTTGCCGTGGCATCCGAGTAATGCGCTTCCAGTCTTTCTTGCCACCTGTAGGACCCGCTTGTGGGTGGCTTCCGCTTGTGGGCCACCTGTTTTCGTTTATGGAAGGCTGCAATCCATTCCCTTCAGAGCACCGGTTTCATGGCGTTGCAGGTGTTGGCTGGCGTGGTGTCCTCGTCACGGTTTTCCATGAAGGTTTTGAATAGTTCTGGCAATTGAGTCTCACTGCCATATCACCCAGGATGGGGTCGTAAAGGTTCCATTGGTGGCGTTGGGGGGGGGGGGGGGAGGGTCTGGATTATGGGCTTGCAAGGTTAATGAGATTGGGGCGTGGTCTGAGAGGATCCGGGGGCCGATGGAGACATCGTCCGTAAAGGTCAGGAGCTGGGGGAGGCCAGTAGCAAATCAATCCTGGAGAAGGTACGGTGTACATATGTCCTTCTTTTCCGGATAGAACACTCTCCAGGTATCAACGATATTTAGCGTCCGAAATAGATGGAGCAGTTCAGTTGCTAGCTTTAAGTCTCTGGGGGATGGGGAGTGCGATCTGTCTTTAAGAGGGTCCGGGGCTCCGTTAAAGTCACCCCCAATGACGACTTGCCCTTCAATGAATGGGAGGAGGGACTTCTCTACGTCTTGATAGAACCCTTTCTGATGGTTGTTCGGAGCATAGGCTGAGATGAGGGTGTAAAGTTGGCCAAAGATGATACATTTAATTGCGATGAAGCGACCCTCCTGGCATCTTAGCGTATCTCGAATCTGCGGATTGAGGTCCTTCGCAAAGAGCATGGTGGTGCCACCCTTCTTGGTGCCGTTGGACGCCAGATATTGTAGAGGGAAAAGTCTTCTGCGTAGGCGGGAGACGTCTGTCGGCATCAAGTGAGTCTCTTGCAGGAAAGTTACGGAGGATCCCTCATCCTGCAGCAATTGTAGGATAGACTTCCTCTTCGGGGGGAATTTAGGCCTCTGACATTTAGGGTGGTAAACTTCAGTTTCCGGTGTGGGGCCCGCCCCCCCATACTGTCCCCCCGTGAGAGGGGGGTTGGGGGAGCGAGTCAGCCATAGTCATGGGGGGGGTAAGCTGCATCAGGTTCTCCCAAGGCTGAGGGTTTTCAAGTGGCCTCTAACGGGCGGTGTAAACTTCGAATTTAGGCCACCAATGTGGGCCCAACATTGTGGCGAGGGGGACTGATTTTAGTCCATCGGTGGGGCCCCTCGCCTCCCAGGCTGTCAACAGCCAACACAGTTGAACTTCTCTCCAAGGGTAACACCGTGACATCCACCTTGGAGGAGGGTATGGACCACATGGGGTCCGCAGCAGGCTCAAGGAAGCTTGAGTGGTTCCAACGCTATGTAGTCTTCAGGAATGTCATTGATCATCATTTAGGTTTGCGGCTTGTCTGCACTCTTGTCCAGGGGGCTTGGGGGAGGTTGTTCCCGGGGCGGGACTCCTTTGGTCAGGGGGGACGACCCTGCGCCCCCAGGGGAGCATGGGCACAAGATTGACGCTGCATCGTCGAGGTGGCTGATGATTCGTGGGGGTGCCATTGTGTGAGAACTGTAGCGACGTGTGGAATAGCCACCAGTAGCGGATCTGCTGGTATCGGAGGAAGAGCGTGAGTGGACACAGCATTCTGCCCTTCTGCAAGGTTAGAGGGGAGAGGTCTGGAAAATCTGGAGTGGGGAGCCCTGAAAAGAGAATTCATCGCGTGAGCGACATATCGCTAAGATGGTGGTATAAAAGTGGACTCTCGTGATTACGTCCGGGGAGAGTCTGAGTCGGATCCTTGACCGGGACGCAGCCTATGGGTACGATCAAGTAGGAGCTGAGCCTCGTCCAAATTCGGCAGCAGTAACTCGAAAATGTTTCCCGCTTACTCAGGGAGCTCCTTGTCGGGGATTGATGAAGGCACCCCTCGGATGCGCAGGTTATTGCGTCGGGAGCGATTTTCCATATCTTCCTGTTTGAATGCAAAGATCTCGGTTCTGCTCATTAAGGTCTGGATGGTGTGTTGCACTTCCGCTAGTGAGTTAGAATGATCCAGGGCTAGTTCATCAGACTCCCCCATCTTGTGTTCGATATTACTGACCCGTTGCTCTGTTTGTTCTAGTTTTGCAGTGAGTTCCGCCATACAAGATCTAAATTCCGATTTGATGTCAGACATAAAGGCCTGGAGGTCCTCTTTGGTTGCAAGGGTCCCTTTATCCTCTGTAGCCTTCTGGGGTGTAAGTTTAGGAGGGTCTGCTTTCTTTTCTTTCTCCGAAGCCAGCAGTATGGTGGAGATGTCCGCAGATTTAGAAGGTTTCAGAGCGTTGGCCATGGTTCTAAGGTGAGGGGGCGACTCCTGGTGAGCTTGCCCAAGGTCAGCGTGTAGGCTGGCGGTTAGAGCGCTAGTTGACCCGCTGGTAGTCCAGAGATATCCTCCAAGAACCACAGGATCCAGGGATTGTGGCAGCGGGGGGGGGGGGGGGGCGGTAGAATGGGCTGGGGCACCCCAGGAAATGAGTGGGCAGGGTGGGCTTCTTCGCTAAAGTGGGGTAATGGTAACACTTAGATGGGGGGGCACACAGGGCTCCCAGGCATAAGATGGCTATAGGCTCTCGACTCACCATTTGCTGCAGGGGTCCGGTGTGAAGATGGAGTCAGGCCTTTCCCAGCTGATGAGGGTGGGAGGTGCGCCCCTGGAAGCCAAGGGAGGCGTCAATTCTAATTCAGGCAGGCAGCAGTGGGGGATCCGGGGGCCCTGGGGTCCAGGAGAGGGCCGGTGAAGCCTAGGCGGGGGGGGGGTCGCGGCAGTTCTTGTGGGCCCCAGGGAGGGTGTTTTCACCCCCACCGAAACGAGGGCCTCTGACGGGAGGCAGGTGGCGGTCAGGGCCGCAGAAGCGTCCTTGTTTTGGGCTAAGTGGAGGGTGGTAGGTCTCCAGAAGGCACCTGTGTGGGCTAGGCGAGGGCTCCGTGGAGCAGATGGAGCTTCAGTGGCGGCAGTTGGAGCATTCTGCTCTCAGTGGGTGCTTGCAGGAGCCCTTGGCTGTGGATGGCCATCTCCCCAGTCGCCATCCATTAGGCCCTCCTCCCGGGTGCCGGAGTCATCCCCAGATGGTGGCCAGGAGCCCCCCTCCATGAGGGTGCAGAACGATTGCGGGTTCACTGCCTCCGCTTCCAGCAGAGCAGGCACAGGCGTTCCGCCGACGGGCAGAGGCAGGAGAGGCTCAGGTCCCGATCCCGGGGCAGGCAGGAGGAAGCTACTTCGATTCCCCTCGGTCCGGGGCTTAAGTGAAGAGGGGCCGGAGCGCCCCGGGGCTGATAGCAGGTAGGTCGCGGGGAGAGATCCGGGGTGTAGAGGCTGGCTGGGGGTGCTGGTGTGGAGGCGCCACTTCAGGGAGATTCACTGCACATGGGCCCAGAGCCGGGCATCTGGACAGCCCCCACCCGTGCATAGAGTGCGGTTGAGGAGAGGGAGCAGTTAAGCTCTGTCATCGCGCTCAAGAGGGAACCCGCCCTGCGGGGCAGGCCTGAAGCCAGCGAAATCTGCCGGCATGCTGCGGGACTCGGGCCATGGAGTTGCGGCCGCCATTTTGAGTCGGATTGTGGGTCGCAGATGGCGACTTCCCTCGCCGCGTTTTTGGTGATACTGATAACGTTATCTCAGATTGCTGCAGTGACCGCTCCACATATTCCGCCACCTGGACCCATTGATTGCGAATGACAGACATAGCAGGAACTGACAATATTGAAGTGCGGGGTCCTGCTGTTGCCCGAGCGCGCAAAGGGCATCGTCTGGAGAGTTACCTGGCTGTTGGGCTGTGGCTGCTGTGTGACTGAAGCCTGAAGATCTCTGCCGTTTTTCAGTCTGCTTCCCTTGAGGTTCGCCTGTGCGGCGCGGACACCTAGTGCGGAGGCAGGAGTGGAAACATCATTGCGCCGGAGCGCTGCCTGACCCCGCCCCCGGCTCCTCCCCCAGGAAGGAAGCAGAATTTAGGTCTGACCCAGACACCCTTGCGGCGCTAAGCCCGAGCGCGCAAAGGGCATCGTCTGGAGAGTTACCTGGCTGTTGGGCTGTTTGGCTGCTTGCGGTTGTGGAGACCGCCCCACTACGGGTAAAATTGGTAATTCATTCACCCACTAGGAGGCCTGCACAGAGGAGCTGCACGACAGGATGAAACCAGCCCCTGCGACCATGGACATCTCTGCAACGGGGTTGCGAACGAGACTCCAGGTAAGGCAAAGAGTAGCCTCTTTACCAGAGGCAAAGGGGAGTCCTGAGCATTCATCGAAAGCAATCTCGTTGAAACAAAGCCGTCTACCTTTTTGCAGCAATAAACGAAAGAGCCTTTCTGTGGGGGCAAACACGGATATGGGGAACAATGATCCTCAAGAGGGCCCAAACCCAGATAACTCACGATTGATACCAAACTCCCCGAAGCTTCACTCTATAGGAGGGGAAACAACCCCTTCTCCTATGATTCAAAGCCCATCAAAGTCCCAGAACAATGATAATAACCAGATGAAGGGGAAAGTTCAAAACAGTGGTGAGTCAGATGCAACTACCCGAAGTGTTAGCTCGGTTCCCTCAAAAGAGCGTACCAAAACACCAGTAGACTCCAATCTACTCCCGGAAGATCAACAAAGGGAGGCCACGTGTGAGTTGGTCAACACGGAAGCCGATAGGGAGACTGGAATAACAAACGCTAGAAGCGAAACTGATTTGAGAAAGGATTCATCCACTTCTCGAAGTGATCATGACGTTCACATGAGCCACCGTGCCGACGAACCTGTCGAAACTCTTATCGAACCTAATCTCGACATGGAGCTCAGGATGGATAGCTCAACAGAGGAAAAGGGGTTGAGCAAACAAAGCGTCACTCCAAAGGCGCCTAGTAAATCGAGAAAGAACTCCAGTAACGAGACGGCTCCAGTATCTGAGAGTGGAGGGACTCACGGAAATGATTGGGACGTCATGGAGTTGGGCCAATGGGAAAAAGCCTTGCAAGATTCTACAATCGATATGGAGGAAAAATCTTGTCATCTAGGCACCTGGGAGGCCTCCCCAGTAGCTATAGATATCTTCCAGCCATACAGGGAAGAAAACTGTATCCAAGATCTTATGGATAAAAGCAACCAAAAAACCCATATAAATATTCAGAATGATAAAGCGGATAGGGGGCCAAAAGAAGGCACAAACGAGAGAAGTTCATCTATGACCTTAGAAAATCCAATGATGGAGCCGCGTCCAATTGACGGAATTACCCTACAAAGATGGGTTTAGACAAACACCCTCAATGATTCTGAAAGGATGACTCCTTTAATGACTCAGGAGTCCAGATCGCTGCCACCAGTTAACCTGAGTAACTCAAGCCTCGCGAGTAAAATCATGCAGGACCTTACGTTACTGACGGGGAAAATTCAAAGGGAAAAAAGGAAGAGCTTTTCCTTAATAAATGAGAGGATGGCAGCATTGGACATGGAGTTAGAAAAAGGGACATCCTTTGTGAACGCCGATTCTGAGTTATCCGCCATAAATCAGCGGGGCGATAATGCAAAGCTAAATACTGCTCTTGAGAAGACCAACACTAGCTCAGGCTGCCGAATACAAGATCCAAAACCGCAACTTCCAGTCGGTGGACCTCGTATGATAACCAAAATGACCCAGACGTTGGCAATGGATGGCCTAGTGCCGAACCCGGTTTTTCCACGAAAAGATCAAATAACCCAATTAATCAGCGAAGCCTGTATAACTGAAAGAGCAAAGGACATGGAACATATACAACACGTAATCATGACCTCGCTGACTATCTCATTAATGCCTTTTCTCAAACTCTACGAGGTGATAAAAGACTCGGTACAAGAAGTTACTACTACGAATTTGCAAATAAAGGAGGCAAATATGCAAATGGATCTGTCCTTACAGAACCTGAATATAAGAATAAATAAAGAAGCGGAACAATCTCAACTCTGGCAAAATCGCCTCTGTGATCTAGCAAGAAGGGATGCTAGTGATAAGTCACTGCTTATGGAAGCAGTTCTTGAAGACTGTAAATGGATGAGATCTTTGCATAAACAAAATAAAGTGGATTCGCAGGCGGTGGAAAATCTAAACTGAGGGAAAGGTCCTATGAAACTGAAACAAAGTAACGATCCAGTGACACCTCGTGAGGAAATAATCCTTATCTCACCTGGTTGTAAAGGAGATCAAAAACAAGATCCGAAACCCCAACTAGAGCAGCCTAATTTTGCGATTTTCTCAGGCACAATCACAAAAGAGAAGGCACGTTGCCTGGGAAAAGAGTTGGTTAATAAAACGAAAGAAAATGGAAAAAAAATCAAAAAATGAAACGCTAAAACTGAAGGTGAATGGATCAAGAGCCTTCTTGAGGAATTTAAGAACTCCTCCGAGAAGGGAAAATTTACAATGTCCTAAGAAGCCTAGAAGAGAGCTGGTGTTGGGAGAACTAGATAGTATGGAGGCCGACGGAGTGAATGAATCTAAAATCAGGGAGCCTTCAGTGGATGACAAAAGGGGTGATTTGGATAAATCCGCGGACTTGAGTGACCTGATTGACCTCATGGACAAAATGAGCGATGAAGATGAGTGGGGAAGAATCAGTCCATCAGATTGGAAGACAATTGATAACTGGGACAAGGTCGATTTGGATTTATCCCCGAAAGGGGGTAAGAAATCTCAAATGAACCCAATTACTAAGTCCACCGAGGGGCTAAGAAAAAAAGCTGCCCCTTCCAAACAAGATCATGATGACAATGATGAACAGCCCTTGTGCTTCAAAACTATGGAACAAAAAAGGAAAGAGTTGGCTCATAAAGAAAAGAACGTACGATTCCAACAAGATAATACTTGCCTTGAGCAAAGAAGTACTAACAGTGAAAAGGACTGTATGCTTGATAAAAAAAGACAAAGGTCGTACGCTCCAATTCAAAAGAAACCATCGGTCCCCAGAATATACTATCTGAAGTTGGAAACTATGTCTAATGGACCTAGAAAGGCCCTTCTAAACAGATGCTATGTTATGTCTCTCTGTAAGCAGATTCAAGCGCTTCGGGAAATTTCAACAGACGACATAAAAGTCGTCGAATTTCCAAGGGAACAGAGGACGGATCAAGTAATATTACATCTTACCTCAAATGAAATCAAACAGAAGTTTCTGAAGGCCAACGAATATCTTAAAAAAAAGGGCTATCGCCTAGAAGATTGGGACTGGGATACCAAAAATTCAAAACCAAAAGATACAACAATGAGTGGCAGGAGACCCAGGGCGGAGCCCATAAAACTTGGCAGGGAAAAATCACTGGCTCATGTTTGTAATTGAAATGATAGAGTAAGCAAGTAGTCGAGAAAAAACGATGTAAAAGCACGAGAGATGGAGGGAGAGGAGAAAAATACTAGAAAAGAAAAAAAAATCCTTAACGACCAACCCCCTACAAAGGAGTACTCTGTTGCGAAATTAAAAAATCTGAGATTCACAGTAGATAACCTGGGAAATCTAAGGAAGGGAAAATCTAACCAGAATTACCCGGAACTTAAAATTAATGATCGGCTATGGACGATGACCACCAGTGATTCTAAGAAGAAGCAATAGAGTAAGGAAGAGCAACATGGATCTGCATACTGTGTCTCATGGAATACCAGAGTATTTCAACATCTGTTCTCGAAGGATAGTGGCTTCCTAGCCAACTACGATCTAATCTCCATTCAGGAGTCCTGGCTGCGAGAACCCCAAATATGTGAAGGCTATGAAGTCTACTTTAACCCGGCGAAAAAGGGCCCGAAAGGTAGACCATTTGGGGGTCTGATGGTGTTAAAGAAACTGGATTCTCCACTACAAGTCCTTGAACATGAGACACCTAATCCCTGTGTGCAAATTCTATCAATTGCTCTTAAAGCAGAGAAACAGGATGACTACAAAAAAATGACTCTTATTAATACTTACTGGAGCGAAAACATGCTGAGCCAGGAGAATTACCTAAAATCCATCATGAACACAATTGACAAGTCCATGATTGAAGATAAAGATAAGTTGATTGTATTAAATGGAGATCTAAACATCAAACATCTAGATAAGGATGGCAAAATTAGGGAAACAGAAAATCTACGAGGAAACGAAAGTCGTTGGATGAAGGAAATGTCTATCCGTAATATGAGGATGCTAAACAGCCAGACCAGAGGCGATCTAATGGGTGCAAACACATGGCATAACGGGAAAACCGCTGCATGCCTCGACTACTGTTTCGTAGGTGGAAACACGCTTCCTTGGATTAAATCCTTCACAATAACTAAGCAAGCGAATAGTGACCACAGTCTATTGAGAACCGAACTTGCATGGGATATTAGATTAACAACAATGACCAACAAAGGGAGCGAGACCGAAGTTTCGTGGGGGAGAAATCGATTGAGATTAAAAAATAAAGCCATATCGAAGTTGGTGCAGGACTATCAAGAAGCCTCTAATAAAGGTGAAGAGTCAGTCGAATACAAATGGTTGTTGGAAGCATTTGTGGTAAAGTATGATCCAGCGAAAGTGAACAGCATTGAAAAAAAGCATGCATATGACGAACTTGTAGTAACTAGAAGAAAGCAATACAGAACAAAAAGATGAACAGCACTGAAAAAGAAGATCTCTTGAGGAAATGCCGGCAAACTTATAAAAACTGGCTGCGTTCAACTCGTTACCTAAGAACACAGAGACGCGGAAAAAATGCTGGCAGCGATATCAACAAATAACACAAGATGCACTTGGGACCTGATTAATAATAGAGACTGGAACCAGTCAGCACTAGGAGTCAATAAAGTCTCAGAGGACAGTTGGTTCCGGCATTATACCGCGCTGTTTAAAGGGAACACCGAGGAGATTGGACCGGAGATAAGAACGGAGGGTCCTGCCCTGGGCCCTGAAATTCGATAGAGATGACATACTGATGCTCATTAAAAATCTCAGCACCTCCAGGGCAGCAGGCCCTGATGGTATCTCCAACAAAATGCTAAAAGAAAACTGTGAAGGTTGGTCTGACCTGATATATGCACTTTTCCAAAAAATATTGAAAGCTAAGCAAATTCCAACCACGTGGAAGGAGGCATATATAGTCCCCATTTTTAAAAAGGGGGATCGTGGTAATCCAAGGAACTACAGGCCAATTGCATTGTTGGACTCCATCGGTAAACTCTTCGCGTCCATCGTGTTAAGGATCTTAAAAAAATGGGCCTCAGAAACTAACATCATGGATGAGAGACAGACAGCCTTTATAAGCGGAGTGGGCACTGCCCTTAACCTGTTTTTGATAAACTTATTAAAGGCTAAAGCACTGAAAGAAAAGACCACAATCTATTTGGCTTTTATCGATCTTGAACAGGCGTTCGACGGAGTAAACGGAGAGCGCCTGTGGTCAAAACTGAGTACTTGGGGTTGCCCGACCGACCTGCTGGAAGCGATCCAAGCTCTCTACACCGACACATCAATTCAGGTTCAAATTACTAGGAATGGTGGGCTATCTAGGAAAATCAAAACAACACGGGGAATTAAGCAAGGTTGTGTATTGGCCCCCTTCCTTTTCGCCCTCTACATGGCAGACATGAAATCAGCTCAAGACGAAATTCGTACTTTCCCTCCGAAGGTAAATGGTATAGAAGTCCCGTGGATGCTATACGCAGACGACGTGGTATTCGCTGACCAGACACCAATAGGTCTACAGCGACGAATTGAAGCCTTTAATAAATATCTAAAAGGTAATCACATGCAAATAAACATAAAGAAATCGACGATTTTATGCATGAAATCACGTCGTGGGAAAACAACAGCGGGGAAAAGACAGACATGGAGGTTGGAAAAGGAAAAACTGGAGGTAGTGGAAACTACCATATACCTTGGTATAAGATAAACAAGAACTGCAATGAACAAGCCCACTATACCCTGATTCGTGAAAAATTGGTAGCCTTGACCAATCAAGGGGTACTCCTACATTTTAGGTATGGAAAATTCTCAATGTTGCCAATTATTACATTCTATAAGCAAAAGGTGGTGCCCGTACTAACGTACGGAGCAGAGTCACTTCTAGCATTAAGATGGGATACTTGGAACTTATGTGAGTCCTACTTTTGGCGCAGGATTCTACATCTACCTAACTCGATTCCCTTAGTACTCATAAGATCAGAATTAAGACTTCAATCCATGGTCTCAATCACGATATGGAAATCCCTATCCCTATACCGGAAATGCATCCTGGACAAACCGGCGCAGCCTTATAGAATTCTAGCAAGATCTGGTCTACCGAACGAAGATATAATCCTGCAGGAGTGGAAAAGGAGATGCGAGGAAACCCTGGTACAGTTGGGCATCCAGGATGATATCCTGAAGTGTAACCCGGTCAAGGCTAAACAAATTGTTCGGGAAAAAGATTGGGAGGAAACTCGGGAGAATAAACTGTTACGATCTTGGTGTCCTAACATCATTTGGGAACGCAAAGCACTTAACATCCTCCCACCGTACCTACAGAAATTTCCATCTAAACACTACAGAGACCTGCTGTTGCGCTGTAGACTCAGTATATGGTGCTCCCGTGAGGTAAAACTAAGAAGAAAACTTATTGAAAAATCATCAGCGTTCTGCAGGTTCTGTAGAAATAAGGACCAAATCGAATCTGTCAAGCATGTGATGCTAACATGTCCAGCCTTGGCATCGAAACGCCACTCAGATATGGGAAGTTATACAAGTAATATCTCCATGGAAACTGAAGAGGAATACTGGGAGCGTCTACTAACAGTTGAAAGAGTTGGGCGGACACTTGATGCTCTAAAGTTTGTCGAATCCCTAAAGCTGGATCAGGAGGAAAGTGACACAGTAGGGATTCAGGACAGTATAGTCTGAAGGATTATCCTTGGGAATCCTGTTGAAGACCTTCTAGGGATGAATGTTAAAGGTTTAACGTTGATTAACCAATAAAACATAAAAAAAAAAACAAATATTGAAGTGTTGCCGCGGGCCCATGCAGAGGCCATCAAAGGAGCTGCCTCATCGCTTGCGCTCCAGCGCAAATTGTGATATTTAAAGAATATTTATTCAGCAACAATGGTCAAAACTACTAGCTGCATGGTGAATTAACTCCTCAAAGTGGCCCATTTTGACTGGCCCACACTAGCATGTTGTATTTTTGGGACGGGCATTGCCCTATTGGCCAGTCTGAGCCTGGTGGCTCATCCATAATGGGCGAGGAGGCATCAACCCAGTAGTCCCCTCACCCATTATGGAGGAGCCGTGGAGCCAGTCCAGTGAAACACTGAGCACTCCCGCCGCTGCTTTTTCCAGCTGAGGGAGTGCTCCTGAGCTGGCTGAACTGTCAAAGGGAAACACTTGTTTCCCTTTGACAGTTCAGTTCCCCAGCCGCACATGCTCACTGAGCCATGCAAGGCTGGGGGCACTTGTCTTCGCGAATCTTGGAGCAGGGCGTTTCAGCACCCATGCGCAGGCCCCTGCAGAAGGTATGTTTATGTTCATTTATTTTTATTTAAATTTGTGTATGGATGCGTGTATGCTTGTTATGACTGAGTGTATGGTGATGGGTGCTCGTGTGAACAATTGTGACTGCTGTGTGTTTTTTGTTTTGGTCTGTTGAGCTAATGTTAGCGAGTGGAGGGGAGGAGGGTTGTACAACAATGCCTTTCTTGCACAAGCCCCCTACCACCTGCCAAAATCAACTCTCCTGAGGTGCTGTGGAGCCCAGGGTACGGGGATGGTATTTTTATTTTCTTTATTGGATATCTATCATAGAAGTCCAGTCAAAAATACCATGCTTTCCCCCTTTGAGCCCCTCCCCCCACCAGCACCTTGCATACACACATAATCATGTTGATTGTGTTAGGCACTGTGGGTCCCAGGGGACGGGGATGGTTTCTTTTTACTGGACATCTATCATAGATGTCCTGTAAAAAATATCATGCCTGTTTCTTGGCCCCCCAGCACCAATTGCAAACTGTTTTATTTTTTATTTTTATTTTTTTAAGTATGCTCTAAAAGGCAACATTTTAACCCATTATTTTACATAAATTCAAGGAACCCCCCCTTTATTTGGTTCGGGCTCCCTTGTGCTCGGTCACTGTGGCATATCTGGTGGAAATAAGTGTGCCCCTCCACTTAGAAAATTCACCAGCCACCACTGCCCCTGGGACTGTGCTTGGAGCAGGGTGGGGGAGCCCAGGGACTGTGGTGGGAGCAGGATGGGCGGTAGCCATGTGATAGTGGTGGGAGCAGGGTTTGGAGAGCCCTGAGTCTGTGTTTTGGTGGGGGGAGCATAGGGACTGGGCTAGGAGTGGGATGAGGGTGGCCAGAGAATGTGGGAGCAGGTGGTGGAGCCCTGGGACTATACTGGGAGTAGGGTGTGGTGACAGTGCGCGATAGTTCAGAGCCATTTGGATTTACTGTCCATTTGGGGAAGGGGGGGCCTGCCCACATCTTGCTAAGGGTGTGTGGGGGGTGATGGGGCATGCCTAGAAGGGGACAATTACTGGAGGCATAATCAGACTTTCTAGACTAAAGAATTGTCTTGGCAGTGAAGGCTCACAACCTGTCTGGACACCAGAAGCAACCTACAGCCAAGTGGAAGGTCCTGTCAGAAAATGCCAGGATGCAGTGATAAACTGACCAACAGAGTGACATACTTGACCCAGCAGATGTGAGAGTTCTAAAGGAACCCTGGACTGGATCTCCAGAGGCAAACATCCAAACTGGAATAAGCCTAAGCCACTCCACTTGGCATGTTTCGCCAAGCGAGGGCTTTAAAAACTTCATCCAAGTTGCAGGAACGAAACGGCAAGAGACCAGCAAAGACCAGCCCACTAATCGCCAAAAGTGGCTGGGGTTAAGGGGAAAGATGTTACACCGTTCTGGTTGGTCAGTAGAACTGTTACTTTGCCACCCTCGCAAGAAGTGTGAGGCAGAACCCAAGGACCAACACTGGCTAAAACCACTAAAGACCAATATGGAGGTTTCAGTTGGGTGCTCGGAGTCCCTCGGTCAGAACTACCATTTTAAGACCACCTCTTGTTTACCCTGAACAAAGACATGCAAAAAGGCCAGGAGCAGGATTTGCAAAAAACACTGCTACCCCGATGGCTACCTGTTAGGGAGAATTTTCATTTCTTGCCCCAATTCCGCTCAATCTGAGACCCCCAGCACTTTTGTTGGACTGCTGGGATTTTTTTATTTATTCTCCTGAGTGAGTGGGACTTTTTACCACTTGCTCATGGATTTATGCGTTCCTCCATGTATTTCACTACATGCATCTGTAATGGATTGTTGCAACCCACAGCACCATATGTGCAGTGTTGCTGGAGAGTCCCTTGGCGGCCCTTTTTATTTCTTGTTACTTTTCCCTTAGAACTACTGTTCTCAAGTATAGCAGGATACTTTTATCTTAATTGACTTTCTTTTTGTGGGATCAGCACACACCCCCTTGAGTGCAGTTCTGAGGGGTTACACTGTTACTCCCTTACCACTGCTCCTGTAACTTTTATACATGCAGACCAACCGAAATGGGTGGCAGTGGATACATCTTTCTTCCATTTTTGTGTTAGTTACTTGCAGGCTGTTTCCACAGCTGCAGTACTGCACCCATGGGTGACTATTTTCCCTAAATGGTCCCAGTTGACTTATCAATTTTTTGTTTTTGTGCCCCTTCTATCATTCCAGGTGGGGGTGGATCCCCTTTGAGTTTTGCCTTTGGTGGGATCCCTTTTGTGAAGCCTGCCAGGCTCCAATGTGTCTGCTGAGACAGGAAGTGAGGAAGGAGCCTGAAACTTCTCTGGCCTTGGCCTTCGAGTATGCCTGACTGGAACCAGTTTGATCTGGGCGACTGGCTGTCCTGCATGGACAGCCACCCCCAGGTGATTGACAGATCAATAGATCTGAATTAATTGGTTCCTGCAGAAAAGCAAGGCTTTTGGGGCGGAAGGCTAAGTTGACCACTGGACCTGAAGCTCCAAAGAAGACTACCAGAGAGGCCTGCAGCCTCTCAAGTAACCGCAGCAGTGCTTCTGTTGACCTGACTGTTTGAATCAACAGTGAAGCTCCACCAAGGGCGACTTCCTCCTCTGGGCTGGTGGGCATAACAAGCCTCAAGACACTCTTCAGTTTGAGCTGTCCTGAGACCTTCCAGGGCTGCAGAATCATAATACTTGGGGTAACTCGATCACTTTGAAGTGCCTTGCCATTGACGAATCTTGCTGGAACTTTGGCATCCGTGGGGACCTCCAGAAGCACAAATCCTCTCCTCAGAGTCCCCTCACCAGAGTGCATCACTGAGAAAATGATTCCAACCAACAGCGATAGTTTGCTTCTTGTGATCAGAAAGATGCCAAAACCACAAACTGATGCGGGAGTAAGAAGAATTCTTTGCTGTCAAGTCCCTCTCTAGACTACTGCTGCAGAAGCACATCTGGGGTCCCCCCTTTCGTCATCAAGACCAAGGATTAGGGGAGTGGGTATGCAGCTGTGCATCAAGAAGGCGCCCAGCTGCATCTTCAAGGTACTGTGGGACTCTTTGTATACTTACCTTGAGCCATTTATCACTCCTTCGCTTTTGGAGCAATGTTTCTACTATTTGGGTGTTCACCCATTTCCAGTCGCCCAGGCGTAACAGCTTCTTCAGTTAGGCTTCTTCTAAGCTCCTGTACTTTTACAAAGAACTAAAGTGTTGCATACATGAGCTAAGGAGATTTTCATCAGAACTGCTGCATGCCTTTTGACTGACATTGCTGCTTCATTTACAGTAAATCTTTCAATCCTCTTAGCTTTGGCCCTGCTTGTTTACCTCCAAAACCTGAACTGAAGAACTCCTTTCTAGTTCGGGGAAAGGCAGCCTAAACCTTATGAGTTGCTACAGTATTGCTTACCTGCGATTGTTTCTCTTTACATTCTTGAGCTGACTTATAACCTAATAAAGCAAAACGTGTTTTTATTTACCTGACTGCAGTCGCTCTGTGTGGATAGGAAAAGTACATAACAATTTACACACACTTTTTCTCCTTATTATCCTGATGTTTGTTGCTAGTTGATGGAATATTCCTTTAGTTTATAATTTCCTTGTGTATATATAAAATAAAACACAATTTTTGATATAACTACAAGTGTGTTTCTTGGGTCTATGCATGTTCCAATATCTGTGTACTAATTTAAAGCTCACATTTCTCCTCCTAAGATGAGCCTGGCTGCTCTGCCACTCTACCAACCTTGGGTAGTGCAGGCCTATATTAGAAGTTGGGGCCCTAAAACCGAAGGATAAGTCTTGTCCAATTGGACTTTAGAAAAACTTACCTAACGCTACCAAAAAAGTACATTAGGCTACCAATGCAGTAAAATGGCTTGCCATCCCGATAAGGCCATAACTAAAGTATAGCTGCCACCAAACTGCTCCCTAAAACAGGTGTAGGGTGATGGAGTCAGGCAGGGGCAAGATTGTGGAGCATAAGAGGGACTGGGCATTTTAGGGATGGCCAATACAAAAAACATGTTGAGGACCCCTAAAAAGGGTCCTAGATAACCAAAAATATGAATTCTGACTTAACAAGGTGACTATTGGGAATAACGGTTCTTCACTGCTAACTTTCCTCCCACATTTGAGTTGAGCCTGACTGCACCCCATCCTTAACATTATTCGCAAGTTGGTCTTTCCTTTTGGGTAATTCTCTTGGTGGCTATTCTTGGTGGCCCTGTCCCATCTATTTTAAGAGGTTAATGATACTACTATGTTCCACTCTGCTGTGAATGCGTTTGTTGTGCTGTGAGTCATGGAAAGAATTTGGATTCAGTGAAAATTGTATATAAATGCAATGCAAAAGGGAAGAGTATGAAATGAGCACACCATATCATTTCTGCTCTTAAAAATACAACACCAAGGGTTATACATGTGGGGGAATATTACTTATGTTTGTAGTATTACACAGCAGCAGTGACTTGTGGAGATCTGTATTGTCTGAAGTCTGAAAGTAATGTTCATATTCTGCAAAGGCTGGCAGGCGAGTGTAGCGTGGTCTTGTTAATACATTGCTATTGAATGTCTCAATGGTTTTTCCAGTTAATTATCTTTTTACACCTTCCCTTCTCAACATGTTTGGTACCTTTTATTTGACCTTCCAATGATGCATGTTTCTCGTCTTGCACAGGAGATTGGTCGTATAGCCATTGAAATGAATGGTACTTTAGAGGATCAGATGGACCATCTCAAGCAGTACGAGCAAAGAATTATAGATTATAAACCCAGCATCGACACATTGGAGCAGCAGCACCAGCTTATTCAGGAGGCCTTGATCTTTGACAACAAGCATACTAACTACACCATGGAGGTACCAACTGGAAGAAGTGTTAATTAAGGGGTTGTCTTGTTGTCTTGAGATTTAAAAAAGTCATAAGGAAAAAGATAGATTGTGGGATTTTATTCTATTTGGGAATGGTTGCTTTTATATTGATGACCTATCTTTATTTCAGCATATCCGTGTGGGCTGGGAGCATCTACTTACCACAGTAGCTCGGACCAATAATGAGGTGGAGAATCAGATTCTGACTCGTGATGCCAAAGGCATCAGCCAGGAGCAAATGCACGAGTTTCGTGCCTCTTTCAACCACTTTGATAAGGTACCTGCAAATTCTTAAATGCCGAGCGTATGGTTTAAGGGAATCGCTGTGTCTGCAGACATAGAAGATCGTTCTTAACTACAGAATCTGTGATGCACAGGCTTCAGCTTAGTGGTTGTGATGGTCAAATGTATTAACTTGCATGTATTTGACAAGAAATATTCTGTTAATCTCTACTTCAGGCTCGTATTGATCCGAAATGCATGAACAGCAGGCCTCCAATCATAGTTATGTTAGGCTTTTTGTAATGTAGTCTTTTATAAGTAGAGGACTTTTTCATTGTGCTGTTGTGCTCCACTTAGTAGATGCAGATGACCTTCAGTGGATTAATGATTTATTTTTCTCCTCCTACCACCTTGCTTTTGCCTCATGAACTTTTTCAACATCTGCAACTTCTGTGCATCAATCACCTTTGATTGCCTAGGACCACACCGGAGCCCTGGGTGCAGAGGAATTCAAAGCCTGTCTCATCAGCCTGGGATATGACGTTGAGAATGACCGCCAGGTACAAAATGTGATCACTGGAATGGAATTGTAGGTCTCTGCTTGCTCCCCTGTCGTGCCCCTTATTCCCTTTTCATACCCCTGTGAGTAAAATCCAGTTGTTTCAACCAGAAATGCTTCTGTGCAGTGTTAAAGCATAGTTCTCTCAGGTGGAGTGATATGATAGGTTATTTATAATGCGCTTAATACCCAGAGGTTTCTAAGCGCGAACCTGTGGTGCTCCATGTAGTCTTGCTTCCAAGGTGAGTACGTTGCCCCCGAGCTATCCTCCCGAGAGGACAGCTCAGGGGCAAGTTATTGTCTAAAGTCCACCTGTGGTAGGACTTTATAAAAACGATCCCTTTGGTATACAGAGTTCCAATTTCTAATATAGGCCTGTACCATTCAAGGTATTGGTAGTGTAGCAGAGCAGCCAGGCTTATCCTAGGAGGGACATGTGAGCTGTATGTCAGTACAAATAATATAGAATATACATAGGCCCAAAGAAACACTTACACACTGGAGTTATATCAAAATAGTTCTGTATTTTCTATATACACAAGGCAAAGATAAATCTTCAGGTAAGAACGATTTCAAACTAATAAACACAATAGGAAATCAAGCAATAATTCAGGTCAGTACACCAGTGTAAAGACTTTTTAGATCAATGAATGCAATTCAAAGGTAAGTAAAACCACTGTTATAGTAACACAAAAATATTCTGTTGAGGGAATAAAATAATTAACTGCACCAACAATAGCAGGTAAGCACTTTTAAACACTTGTATTACTTTTCAGAGGCCTTAAGGCTTTAGCAGTCCGTCCCGATCTAGGTATGAGTTCTTCAAAGTTAGATTGGATGGAAAAGTAGATAAGGCACAGCTGTAGAAAAGGCACAGTTGCAGAGGATTCTTTACTTGCAAGTAAGCAGCAAGCTTTTGTTGATTTTTTTTTAAAAAAAACGTTCAAGGAAGTCAGCTGGTTCTCCCTCTAGGCTGTTGGCATTTTCCTAAAGTCCTACTGTAATAAGACGGTAGTAAGCTAGCCCAGTGGTTTGTTAGTGCCAATTCCCTTCAACCTAGAGACCAACTATTTTGCTGGACTTTAGGACTTTCATTTTAACCCTAGAGTGAGTGAGCCCTTTTTCTCACTCTTTACATGTGTTTTGACCTGATTTGTATTTTGCGTTTTTTGGACTATGACAAACTCCATAGGCAACTACATTTTGTATGGTGACACACAGCACCTTCAGTGCAGTGTCATTTCTCGTAAGGTTTAAATACCTTTTCTTGTGTGAACTACTGTTCTCAAGAATAGTAAAGTGAAATTGACTTTACTTACCTTTTCCCTTTGTAGGTCCAGCACACCCCATCTTATGTGGAGTTCTGGGGGGGTGGGGGTTACTTAGTTACTTAGTAGCCCCTTTTCCTACTTATGTAACATTTTTTATGTTGCCCTCACTACTTTAAATGGCTGGTGGCAGTGGTTTAATTTTCCTACCATTGTGCTTTTTCTACCGCAGGCTGAATCCTCAGCTGCAGTATAGCACCCATGGGGGGTGATTGTGTCAAAAGGGGCCTGGTCTTCTTTTTTCGCCATTTTCTGTTTGTGAGGTCTTTCTTGGGTTTTACTTTGCACACCAAGTCAGGTTTGAGCCCTGTGTTTGTTTTGCCTTTGGTGAGCTTTGGTGCTGAAGCTCACCTCTGGCTCCAGTGTGTCTGGAAGGGCAGGAATTGAGGGAGGTCCCCAAAACTCTCCTGTCCTTTGTCTCCAGGGAAACCTGAATGCACCCAGTCCTGATTGGCTGGCTGACTGTCCTTGCAGGACCGCCACCCTGCTGTGAGGGACAGCTAGGCTGTGTATGAATGTGAGAAACTTACTTAAAAGGCGAAGATTTGGGACTGAAGACAGTCGACCACTGGGAAGAACAACTTGATGAAGAAACCGTGAACAAAACTTGCTGCATCCTCCTGAACCTTTGAATTGCCCGCTGAAGCCCTGCTGCTGTGCTGAAACTCCTTTTTATAATCGAGAGAAGCTCCTGAAGGGATGACTTCTACCCTTGGGTTGGTGGGACCAACTAACCCCGAGACGAACTCCACTGGAACACCTTCCCCAACTGGCTGTACTTCTTTGCTTCTGCAGGAACTGAGTGCCAGGGGTAGAGAAATCCATAGTCTAGTGCAACGTCTGTAATCCGGCCAGAAGCTCCTTGAGTCGCCCCAGGACCCTCCAGAAACAGGACGACCAGAGCTTGAGCCCCTCACCAGAGTGAAGGAAGCCCAACCGGTATCCATGATCGCAGTGGTGCAGTTTACCGAGCAGTTTACCGAGCGCTGAAACCACTAAGTGCTGCTGATCTGAAAAGAGCCGTAGCTGCCACCGACCTTCGAATTGCTGTGCAGGAGTCCTCCAGACGTCCTCCCTCTTGTCCTCATGACTAAGGCCCAGGAACACAGCATCTGCATCACTACAACCAGACAGAAGCCAGCTAGACCACTCTTTGTACTGTTCTGACTTGGGGTACGTACTTTGTTGTCTGTAGCTTGCTCTTCTCAGTTAAGGCTTGCAGTAGCTGCTTTGCTAGAGTTGATTTCAGCTCCAACCTTCACAAGTTTAACTGCTCGTGACCCTACAGTGATTGTTCTTCAACAAACCCTCTAACTTTGCAAGACATCTACTAAGAAGTGCCACAGCTCCATAGACTGTGCTCCAATTGACTTTGGCTGTCCTGGCTCTCTGCAGACTCTTCTATTCCATTTGACTTTGATTCTTACTGTCCCTCATAGGTGATGCATTGGTTTTAAACTAATATTGCTGGGAAAGGTTTTTATCTAGACTTCATTGGAAGATTTAAAGTGCTCACATTCTCCGAGAACCTGTTTAACCTTTTTCCTTCCCTTAGCCTTTCCTTTCTACAACCTCGGGGTGTTGGAAATGTGTAAGAAGCATCTCTAAAAAGAGTATCTACTTGCTTTGTTACTTCTGGGAAAGTATTTTAAATTATATTTGATTGCTACATATATTGCCCTTTTTAAAGAATGCTCATTTAGAAAATTATTAAATATTTATAACAACCTTGAGTAGAAGTGTTACTTGGCTACTTGTATTTGTGGATGTCATTGCTATAGCTCTACAGCTCACATGTACCCCTCTTGAGAAAAGCCTGGCTGCTCAGTCACACTACCAATGTGTGTAATATAGGACCATACCAATAGATGGATTACCTAATGCCAAGAGGACAAGGGTTGTGTAGTCTCTCCCAGGGTTACTACATCACTACTTGCCTAACACAGTGGACGTCTCTTAATTTTTAACTACATTTTCTTGGGTGAACTTCTGTTCCCAAGAATAGTAAGATGATTCCTGTCTTTCCCTTTCTTTTGTGGGTCCAGCACACACCATCCCTTGTGAACTGCAAGGGGGGTTATATAGTAACTCCTTTATCCCACTTGTCATGTAACATTCTGTTAGACTAACTTGAATGGTTGGTGGCAGCAGTATCTTTTTTACTGCCCTATGCCATGCATCTCCCTGCTGATGCCTCGGCTGCAGTACAGCAACCAAGGGTGACCATTTTCTCAAAATGGTCCCGTCTTCTTTTTGTCGCCATTTGTCAGTTCCTTCTGGGCTTTTACTCTGTTTGAATTGGGTTTGAGTCTGTGCGTTTTGCCTTTGGCAGGCTTCACTGTGTCTGGAAAGGCAGGAAGGGGGGGGGATCCAGAAACTTCCCTGTTCTTTGTCTATAGTTGTGCCTGAGTGAAACAAGTTCTGATTGGCCGGCTGGCGGTCCAGGATGACAGCAACCCTGCTGGGTGATTGACATCCTAGGGCTGTGAATGAATGGGAACTTGCTTAAAAGGTGTGGTTTTTGGAACTAGAAGCAGAGTCTACCACTGGAGGACAACATCTGACAGACGTGAAGAGATGCCAGCAGCACCCTCCTGGACCGTGAAGTGCCCAGTGAAGCCCTGCAGCTGTGCTGACCAAGTTTCTGTTTCGACTGGGAAGACCCGTACAGGACGACTTCCTCCCTTGGGATGATGCGACCAACTAGCCTCAAGACAAACTCCATACTCTTACGTCCGGTCCCCTTCACTTAATACTGCATGGGCGTCCCTTCGAGGGATGGGAGATGCAATATTTTTCACCAGAAAATACCTCCTTCTCCTTTAAATTTAGAGGCACGCGGGGGTGTGGCCCTGGGAGCATGCGCTACCCTCACTCCGTCTACCGGTGCCACTCCTCAGTCCCCCTTTTCCGTATTGACAGGAAAAGGGCGATTTCACTAGCGCTCCTGGGTTTGGCTTCGGCCATGTAATACCACACTCTCTTCCCTGAATTCTTCTATCTTTTTGTCTTCTTTGTCATTCAGGTACTCGGTCCTCTGGCGTCACCCTCCTCCCCGGTGCATATCTACTTCAACAGGCTTCAGCAGGTGTCCAGCCTGCGAGGGGCTCTTCCCTACGTCTGACCCCCACGCTCTTTGCCTTCTCTGTCTTGGCCCTGACCACGACTGGCAAGGTTGTACCGCATGCGATGCACTGACTCCACGTGCACTGAAGAACAGGCTAGCTAGGTGGAGGGAGCTCTTCAAAAGATCGCCTTCAGAGGACTTAAAAAAACTTCGTCAAGCCGAGATCGAGGCCCAAAGGAGGGCCGCTATTTTCCATCGCACCCTGTAAGGGCGACTCCCTCCCAAGGAAATGCCCAAGCGGGAGGAACCTCTCGGGTTCTAGTACCCGCACACGCATCGAGGCTAGTCCAGCTCACGGCCGAGGGGTCGTCAGATCCTTCCGGAATCAGTGCTGAGGGACCGCAAGTTTCTTTTACCGGGTGTACACCCGATGGGCAACGCCCTAGTACCGGCTCAATGTCAGAGGACGCCTGCACGCTGCACTACCGGCGACAATGTCGAGGGCAATACACCTTCCAGGCCCAGACCTGAGGTGCAGGGTAGGCCTCATGCTCCACAACCAAGAGTCGTGGAGGAGGCTGGGCCCAGGGAGCCATGCACCACGACTTTGGCACGCAGCTCGACAAAATGGCCGCCGCGCCAGAAAACATGGCCGCTCGTCCGATGCCACTCCTAGGAACAGAGCAGGCGGGTGAACGAGTTTCAAGGTGGGACTGGTGTCAACCAGGTACATAGCCTACAGTTTATCCATCAGCAGCGCAGGCAATGTTTCCCCTGCTACCTAGACAGTGTGCTCCGGCCCCAGCAGCCCCCAGCCACTCCGTCAACATCCTCTGCCACCGCTTCTACCTCCGAAGGCAGGTTCTTTGAAAGGTTCCTGGTGCTGATGCGAACCCCCCCAGATATGGGCCATCCTATGAGATGCAGTCGGGGACTTGCGCCCCCCGGTCACTTCACCGGCACCCATAGTCGTTCCTCCCATGACTCTGGCACCACAGGCCCCAGCGCAGCCCTCGCTGCCCTTGCTGGCTCCTTTTGATTCCGGCTCCCCTGCCTCCCACTGCTTAGACGGTCCCGCAGCAGCCTCCGGCTCTGGTCTCCACACCGCAGCCCACGGCGCCCAGCACCCCTCCTCCAGCTCCGGACCAGCCAGACACTCAGGTGGATACAGACAAGGAGGACCACCCTGACATGCCGTCGTCAGCAAAGGCCTTCTATGACAGACTTGCAGGTTTGGCAGAATATCTGGGCTTTCCTCAACCCGAGGTAGAGCAGCCAAGAAGGGGTGGCTCAAACCACACTTGGCCCAACCTATCAATCGACACCTCGATGCCTAATAGAGACAGATGGAAGGGCGATACACTCTTGTAATCAATGTATCCCCAATCAGATTCTTCGGTGATCGCTGCGGTGTCACTCTACTCTAAGCCTCAGTCATCCTCGGCCAACTGGTCCTCGGCACTGCTAAGCAAGCAGGAGAAGATTTTGGAGGCGTACGGGAAGAAGCTGTACTCAAAATGTTTCCCTGCGTCAGGCCAACACGGATGCCATGCTGGCAGGCGCTAACCAGAGGTGGTTGCGGGAAATAGACTTCCTTCCGCAACTTCCAGTGCAGAGCCCGCCACGCTTCAAGGCAGGTCTAAGAGAATCCAGGCTGGTAGCGCAGGACATCATGGAGTCCACCCTAGCCCACATCAATGCCTCCTGCTGGGCCATCTTCATCGCCACGAACAGGACGACGATGGCCCAGCTTCGAGCTACTTGGTACTCTTGCATCCTGTCCCCTTTCCTCCATACTGCATGGGCGTCCCTTCCTAGGGATGGGAGATGTAATCTTTTTCACCAGAAAAGACCACCTTCCCTGTAAATTTAGAGGCACGTGGGGTTGCGGCCCTGGGAGCTTGCGCTGCCCTGACTCTGCCCTCCGGCGCCACACCTCAGTTCCCTTTTCTGCTTAGACTGGAACGGGCTGAATTCACCAGTGTTCCTGGGTTTGGCTTCGACCATGTAATTCCAAGCGCAGATACTTCTTTTCTGTCTTTTTGTCTTTTATGATTCATGTACTCGGTCCTCAGGCGTCATGCTCCTCCCCGGAGCATGTCGACTTCTACAGGGTTCAACAGGTGTCCATCCTGCGACAGGCTCTTTCCAACTTCAGACCCCCACATCCTCTGCCTACGTTGCCTTGGCCCCGACCACGGCTGGCAAGCTTGTACCGCATGCAACACGCTTTTCTCGGTCTCTGAACAGACTAGCCATGTGGAGGGAGCTCTTCCAGAGATCGCCTGCAGAGGGCCTGAAGGACTTTGTCAATCAACGATCCAGGTCTAAGGTAGGGCCACTCTTTTCCAGCGCACCCTGCAAAGTAGACTCCTTTCCAGGGACTGGCCAGCGCGGGAGGAACCACTCAGGTTCTCATACCAGCACGAGTACCGAGGCGAAGTCCGCTACCGGCCAGCAGGCGGAGGGATCAGCAGATCCTCCCAGTGACAGTGCTGAGGGACTGGAAGGTTCTTTTACTGGGTCTTCACCCGAGGGGCAACGCCCTAGTTCCGGCAACATGTCTGAGGGGCACCTATACGCAGTTCTACCGGCAGATCTGCCAAAGGCGGAATGCCTACAGGGTCAACAAGGTACTCCTCATGATCCACATTCAAGGTTCCTGGATGAGGCGGGGCCCAGTGAACACGACGCAGGCACGTGGAAGGCAGCTCGACAAGATGGCCGCTGTGCTGGACATTTCGGACACCTGGCCAATACCGCTCAATGGCAGGGAGCAGGTAGAGGAATGAGTGCCAAGGTGGGACTGATGTAAACCAAGTATGTGGCCTACTGCCTACCCTTCATTTGTGCAGGGCAGGTTCTCGCTGCATCCGTATGGGCAGGATACGCAACGGCTCCAGCAGCCACTTGCTACCCCGGCAAAATCACCTACCATCCCTCTGGCCTGAGGGGACAGATTTTTTTAAAGGTTCCTCTGGCTCATGAAATCTCCTCGGATGTGGTGTCGTACTCGGGGATGCCATCAGGGACGTGCTCCCTCCAATGGCTCTGGCGCCGCAGGCACCAGTACAGGCACCCCTGGCCCCTGTTCAGCTTCGGCCGCGTGCTCCTGCCCCCCAACCGATAGGGCAGGTGGTTCCGTACCAGCCTCCGCTGTTGCCTCCGGCTCCGGTCTCCACACCCCAGTCTTTGGCTCCCAGCATGCCTCCGCGGGTGCCGGCCAAACCGGACCCTCAGGTGGACACAGATGTGGAAGAGGACCCCGACACACCGTCATCAGCCAAGGCCTTCCATGAACGTCTTGCAGTGCTGGCACAGTAGTTGGGCATTCCTCAACCTGTGGTCGAACAACCATCGGAAGGGGTCCTCACGGAAGTCCTCACGCTGCGTCCCGCAGCAAGAACGGGGATCCTGATGCAGAAGGATGTCGTCGCCTCGCTTTGGCCATAAAGGGCTGGCTCAAGCCCCACTCGGTCCAGCCAGTAAATCTACACCTGCACGCCAAGTACAGGCAGATGGAGGGGGATACACTCTTGCTATCAGCCCACCCTCAATCCTCCGTGATCGCGGCGGCATCACTATACTCCAAGGCTCAGTCGTCCTCAGCCGCCTCCTACGCAGCGCTCCTAGCCCAGCAGGCAAAGCTCTTGGATACGTATGGGAAGAAGCTGTATTCCAACGCATCCCTGCGTCTTCATCAAGCCAACGCGGATGCCATGCTGGCAGCCGTTAACCAGAGGCTTTGGGAGGAAATATTTCCTCCCAGAGCTTCCGGCGCACAGCCAATCACAGACCACCCATTCACCTTCCGCTGGGTCCAGCACCTCTCCTGTCCCAGCAGGAGGGCATGTCCTCCACCCTGCGCCTCAGAAGTTGAGCCCTCCCAGCGTGGTTCCTGAGCAGATCACCCTCAAGCACCGGAGCCTATCACGGGCAAACCTGGAGATCATTCAGGGCGCCGGGAGCAAGGCTACCAGGAGCCAATATAAAAGCAAATGGAGCAGGTTCTGTCACTGGGCAGTCTCTAAGGAGATCGACCCAACCCGTCGGCTCTTGCGTGCACGCTGGAAGACATGCTCTCCTTCTTGGTGCACCTCACACACTCATGCGTTCAGGTGGACCCATATCGCACTTACCTGGAAGCCATAGTGGCCTGCAGAAATTCAGAGGAGGAGGTCTTCTCCTCCAACCCAATTGTCAAACACCTGGCGGGATTGTCCAGGCTTTACCCGCCCATTAAGAGGCCACACCCCGTGTGGGACCTCAATGTGGTGTTGGGCGTTTTGGCGCACAAACCATTCGAGCCAATGGCGTCTGCGGACATTAGACAGGTCACCATTAAGACTGCTTTGCTGGTGGGACTTGCCGCCTCTCGCAGAGTCAATGAGATCCAGGCTCTGGTGGCCTCAGAACCTTACACACCTTTCCACAGGGATAAGGTGGTCCTGCAGACTCACCCGGTGTTCCTACCGAAGGTACCCTGCGCCTTTCATCTAAACGAGGAAATAGTCTTACCTACGTTCTTCATTGAACCCAAGGACAAGGCTCAGAGTCTGCATGTCAGACGCGCACTGAAATTCTATCTGGACAGGACCAAGGGCTTCCGCAAGTCTGACGCATTTTGTCACCATTGGGTGCTCCAGACCCTGTTATCAGGCATCCAAGGCTTCTATTGCACGGTGGATGGTTGCGGCCATCAGAGGCCTATGAAGGGCAGCTCAAGCCACTGCCAGCCAACATGCACGCTCACGCGGTCAGAGCCAAGACCACGGCCATCGCCTTCCAGCTGCAGGTTCCGTGGCAAGTCATAAGCAGGGCGGCTACCTGGGCCACTGCTTCGGCTCTCTAAGCATTACTGTTTGAACAATGGCTCTAAATCAGATGCGTCCTTCGGACAGGGGGTTCTAAGGAACTTCTTTGCACAAGGAGAGTCTGCTCGCCACCCTGGGGCTACATTGAGTTGTAACCGCCCCCATGAAGTATGGAAAGGGGATGGGACGTAAGAGTAATTATGAGTTACTCACCGCAGTGACTGACTAAACATACTGCCCTTAGTCCCCATTCTTCCATACGTCCCACACCCCCCTCCCAGTAATACTAGTGTCATTAGGCAATGTTAAATATTGTCGACGTGTCAATGGAGACTGAGGAGTGGCGCGGGTGGGCGGAGTCAGGCTAGCGCATGCTCCCAGGGCCGCACCGCTGCGAGCCTCTAAATTTAAAGGAGAAAATGTTTTTTTCTGGTGAAAAAGGTTCCGTCTCCTGTTCCTTGAAAGGGACACCCATGCAGTATGGAGGAAAGGGGACTAAGAGTACGTTGGTCACTGCTGTGAGTAATTCATAATTTGTGGCGCATCCCCCGACTTGCTGTGACGTTCCAAGGCTGCAGAATCCCAATACCTGGGGACCCCTGACCATCATCGAGTGCATCGTCTTCGGAAGTGCGAATCCAGCCAAACCTTCGTGGACATCCAGAGGACCCCACAGAAGAAGGAAATCTTCATCCAGAGTCCCCTCACCAAAGTCCAGGAACGAGGGATTAAGTAACCTATAACCGTTCGTTCTTCCTTGGCGATGAGATCCTTGCTGTTAGGTAAGAATTGATGCTGTCCAACTGGTGTGGGACTACACAAGACTTATATCTTGCCATTAGGTAACCCACCTTTTAATATAGGCCTGTACTACACAAGTTGGTAGTGTGACTGAGCAGCCAGGCTTATTTTAAGGTGGGCAATTTGAGCTGTAGAGCTGTACAATGAAATGTGTAAATACAGGTATCCAAGTAAACACTTACACTTAAAGTTAAAGTATAAATATTTATATAAATACAGATATTGAAAGCATTCCTTAAAAAGCAGCAACTAATAGTAACATTAATCCCAAATTGGGATTCAATGAATAAAGAATAATAAAGCAAGCAAGTAATTCTTTCATATGTTCATTTTGCAGCACATTGAGTGACATAATAACACTACCTTCGCAGTACTGAGTTATAAGGGAGGGAAAGGTTATGGTTATATCGGAACATACTGGTATTCTACAAAAAGTTAGATTCTTCCACAGTGATGCTGGCAGTCTTTTATACCAGCACTGATAGTGTTCAACAATTAAAACCTGGAAGGGAACAAGCACTGCCAAAGCCAATAGGTTCAGAAGGGGGTATTTAGGGAGCCAGGACAGCCAAAGTCAATGGGCTAGTTCAAAGTGCTGATGCTATCTTAGAAAATGTTTTTAAATAGTCAGTGGTTCAATAGGGAGATTTATAATTTGTATGCTTCATCCCCTCTCCTAGAGAGACGCCCAGCACTTTTTGCTGGACATCTGGACCTTTTTCTGACAATCCTGAATGAGTGGGGCCTTTTTCCAACCGTTCATTCTTGTGAGCTCTGTCTTTTGGAACTCTATTCTTTGTATTCTACCTGTACTATGGAGTCTGTCTGCTCCATAGCTCTTAAAGGCATCTGTGTTTCTACAACTGCAGCTCACAGCTCCTTATGGGCAGTGTTGCTGGGGACCCTTGGGGTCCTCCTTTACGATTATTTTTCTATATCTGTAAGTAACTACAGTTCTAAAGGATACTTGGTGTCTCTCCCAAACTCTATAGTCTGAGATTAGTACACACCACTGTCAGTGTAGTGTCAAAGGGATACTTGGTATCCCCCTTCTCTCTGCACCTGTGCCTTTTTAGTCACATAGACAATCACCTTGTTATGGCTGGTGGCTGTGTTCTACTAACTATTGTGTATTTTTATATACCGTTAAGCTATGTCCATAGCCCCGGTAGTACACAGTAGGGGCAGCCAAGTACCAACATGGGGCCTCCCTTCTTTTTTCGCCATTCCTAGCATGGTTGTTCTTTTAGTCCTACTACCATTCTGAGAGGGGGGACGTCTGTGTGTATTTTCCTTTGGCGGGAACCAGTAGGTATCCCCGCCTAGGCGGGCATGAAGTGGGGAGAAGTTTTCCACCTCCCCCCAGGGGGTCTAGCTGTCTTGATTGCACAGCCAAATGCTCCCTTTCTGTAAAATGCTGAAAGAGATTGCAGAGGAGTGTGTGCTGAGACTGTATAAAAGGTGAGGCTTCTGGAGTGCAAAGCAAGTCGACCACTGGAAACAGAATTAACTGAAGAAGACGACCACTGCTGTCCTGACCCAGTTTTGTATGCGACAGAGGTGCTCCGAAGAGGACTCCTCCTTCCATTTGGCTGGTGGGAACAACCAGTCCCAAGATTAAATTTGAAACTAGTTATCTCCTGAGGTCCTAGGAGCTTCCACAGTTGTGGAACCCCAATTCCAGGAGACATGCTGCCCATTTCGATTGCATAGTTGTGGAAAGGCCGAATCTGTCCAAATCTTTGCTGGACTCGTAAGGAACCTCCAGAGATCTGATCCAACTCATCCAGACCCCCCCTCACCGAGTGTCGGACTGCAGGAAGCGAAGAAGATTGACCAGGCGATCTGTGCCCTTTGCTGCTGAAAAGGCACTAAATCACAGAGTGAACCCAGAAGTTTCTGAACGTCGTGCTACAGGT
The DNA here is from genome assembly GCF_040938575.1 of Ambystoma mexicanum. NCBI lineage: Eukaryota > Metazoa > Chordata > Amphibia > Caudata > Ambystomatidae > Ambystoma > Ambystoma mexicanum. The sequence continues at coordinate 653,686,601 of NC_090923.1, forward strand.
CCTCCCTCGAGACTGGATAGACACGTCCATTGTACTGCCTTTCGTCATCAGTTCAAGGAATCCAGAGGTCTGGTCCAGAACTGCAACATCACGGAGAAGCCAACTCAAACACTTTCTTCAAACCGAATGTACTGTGGTGAAAAGGGTATTGCTTACCTGATTCCAAGAAGTTGCTCCAGAGCATTGGAGTGCACGTAGAGGTGTCCCCTTCTTACCTCTGACCCAAGTCGCTGCTTGTGTACCCTTCTAGAGTATGTTTTAAGGTCTCCTTTGAATACTGCTCACTTGGCTTCTTCCATAACTTTAGACACTGAACACGCAGGAGCTCTCCATAATTCGCTGTTTAAGACTTCAAGGCCTCTCAGAACTGCCTTTTAGCTAGGGATGTGTTTTTGTTCTTAAAGTCTTACTTGCCAGGCGAAGAAGCCGTCTCTAGAACCTTGAACCAATCTCAGGTTGCACAAACCACTTATTTTCCTCCATTTAAGTGACTTTTCTATATGTGTTTGCAGAGTAAGTGCATTACCGTATAACCTATTGAAAACCGCACGAGTGTGCAATAACCGATAATACGATAACATTATTTTCCCTTTCTAACATTGATTCAAATGTAACCGCCAACAAACACAAAAGTGAAAGTGCCCTTTGAAGTGTATTATCCAGTATTCCTAAGTGTTCTACTCTAAACGTCTGAAGTATGTACCTTTTTATTCTGGTGTAAATATATTTCGAAGGGATTGTGTCCTCCGACGTATTCCTCATCTTAGATATCTCCTTCCAGCTCTGCTGGCCTCGGAAAAAATTTTCTCTAGAGGGCGCTGCGCGTCGACGTCCTCCGAGTCAATGGTCCCTCGACAGCTGCCGTATCGACGCCGACGTCATCCTGGCTATAAAGGCCGCGCGCAGCGCCCGTTGCTCAGTTCTGTTTTTCCGCGCTTACTCAGTGCTTCGGAATACCGTTGCTCAGTTTTTGTCAGGTTAAACCTATTTACCTCGAGTTATTCGATCCGTATTCGATGGCTTCTTCGTCGGAACCGACAACTCCTCGATCCGGCTTCAAAAAATGCCGAGATCGTGGGAAAAAGATGTCGCTGACTGACCCTCACAGAGTTTGTCTGTGGTGTTTGGGAGCTGAACACCATTGTTCGGAGTGCGAGGACTGCATGTCCATGACAGCTAAGGCCCTGAAGGAGCGTAGGGGGAAGCTGGAGAAAGGTAAGACTTTTAAAGCTTCTTCTTCGTCGACGAAGTCGAGACATTCGTCTCCTCGTCACCATTCGCGCTCCAGATCTCGGAGTGGGTCTCATCACTCCTCGAGATCGAAGCACTCGAAGAGGAGACGTCTAAGATCTCCGTCTTCCTCTTCCTCTGTTTCGCCAAAGAGAATCCCGTGCCCCACGAAACATAGTTCCCGGGCTGAATGGGAGGAATTCCGCAAAAATATGATGAGCGTCTTGCGATGCTCTGGTCGAAAGACCCGAAGGTCAAAAACGCCGCGAGTCGCAGTACCCGGCGAAGGAAACCTCTCGAGCGCGTCACGAACCCTCGAGTAGGACTATGACCTCCAAACCTTCCTCGAAGGTTCCGTCGACGCCGTAGACTAAGGTTACGTCGAGGTCGATGTCTTAGACACCGTTGTCGAAGGGACCTTCGACACACGAGTCTGTCGATTCCACACCGGTGTCGACACCAAGGAAAGTCACGGTTACGACACACCCAGTGACTATCCCCAGGTCCTCGACGTCGATGGCTTCGAGATTGTCGAGCAGAATCCCAATTCTGTCGAGGTCTTCGAGGCCTCCGCCTTTGTTTTCGACGCCACGCTCGAAGCCTTCGGCGTCAACGACATTGACGTTTTCGAGGCCGATTATGACAAGTTCGGCACCCTCTGCCTTGGAAATGGGGTGTACATCCTTTGAGTTCAGAACAATTGAGAACTATGTCCTCAATTATGGAAGAGGGTGAATTGTCTGAACAGGAAGACACATTTGAGTTGCAGGGACCTGTAGCCCCAATTAGAGAGGAATTTTCCTCTGAAGAACGCAGGTTAAATGATCTTCATGATTCCTTACATGAGGCAAGTGGGTTAGACACCTCCCCTGAGGTGGAGTTTGCTAGGCCAGACCCGGGGGAACATGCTGAAACCCCCTATAGAGCCTTAATGGCCAGGATCACAGAGTTTATGGGGTGATCTGCACCTTCACAATCTTTCCAACAAGATAACCTCACGGATATTCTTGACAAAGGCCCACAGGAGGATCCTGTGGTGCCTTTTCATAAAGCTCTTCAGAGGAAGATTATGACGAACTGGGAAACCCCAGATGTCGTACCGGCAGTAAATAAAAAACTGTCTACAAAGTACAGGGTATCCTCTACAGACCTGGAGTTTTTGTCTAAAAACCCATCCCCAGAAAGTCTGGTGGTACAGGCAGCATCCTCTACCGATGTCAAGACGGCTTATCCTACCGTCCCACAGGACAGGGACGATAAAAAATATGATGCTATGGCAAAGTTTTTTCGGCATGTAGCATGGCATTAAAATCTGTTAATGCTACTTGCACCCTTGCTAGATTCAGCCATACACTTTGGGAGTGTGCTTCTACAGCGGCTGACTGCATCCCGGAGGGAGAAGAAAGGGATGCGTTCCTGAATATTATACAGGACGGTAAAGACGCTATGTGCGAATCCCTCCAGACGGGCATTGATTCGGCTGACAGTATCAGTAGAGCAATGGCGGCAAGTACAACAACCAGGAGATTCGCTTGGTTGAGAAAGTCTGGTTTTGCCCCAGATGTGCAAGCCAGGCTCTTGAACATGCCATTCGATGGCTCTTCTTTGTTCGGGAAAAAGGCGGATGACAGTTTAGAGAAACTGCAAACTTCAAAAGCAGCAGCAAAATCCCTAGGCGCTGCAATCCGTCAGACACCTTTTCGTCCCACAGGAACCTCTGCGAGGGGCAAGTCCTTTCGCTTCTACTCCGCATTCGGAAGAGGTAGAGGACGACCGACTCAAAGGGGACAAAGAAGAACTACCCGAGGTGGACGGGGTAGATATTCAAAAGCCGCAGCAACAGCAGGTGCCTCTTTACCATCGGCATCTGCATCAGCCGCCCCAAAACCACTCTGAGGACTTCCCTCACAGGACACCTGTAGGAGGCAGGTTGACTTGACATCTGGCGGTATGGCAGGCTATCACGTCAGATGCTTGGGCATTGGAGACAGTTGCCCAAGGTTACTGCCTACCTTTCCTACGTATACCTCAGTCATCCACCGGGGATCAGCTCTCAGAAAGCTCCAGATCCGCTCCTCTTGCAGGAAATTTTGGACCTGCTAGAGAAAGGTGCCATAGAACCGGTACCTGTAGCAGAGAGGAACAAGGGCTGGTACTCCCCTTACTTTCTCATTCCAAAGAAAAACGGAGGACTGAGACCCATCTTGGACTTGCGAGAATTGAACAAATTCCTCAGAAAAGACAAATTCAAGATGGTCACTCTTTCTCAGATCCTCCAGGCCCTTCAGTTCCAGGACTGGTTGGTATCTCTGGACCTTCAGGACGCTTATTTCAATGTGCCTATCCATCTCAAACACAGGAAATACCTGAGGTTCGCAATTGGCAACTCTCACTATCAATTTCGAGTGCTGCCATTTGGGCTGACCTCCGCCCCGAGGGTCTTCACCAAGTTAATGTCGGTAGTGGCGGCAAGTCTAAGGAGGGAAGGGATTCACGTCTACCCCTACCTGGACGATTGGTTGATCAGGGCTGTTTCTTCGGAACAAGCTCAGATCCAGCTAAATCACGTGTGCCACTCCCTTCACAGACTGGGCTTCTCCCTCAGTTTAAAGAAGTCACAAATGATACCATCGCAGAGACTCCAGTTCATAGGAGCGATCCTGGACACTTCCCTGGGAAAAGCCTCGCCACCAGAGGTGAGGGCTCAAGATATTCTACAGATGGTTACCAAGTTCCAATATGCCCAACGTCTCCCAGCCTTCGACTTTTTGAGGTTGCTAGGCCTCATGGCATCCTGCATTTTCCTAGTGCCAGAGGCTCGCCTGAGAATGAGATCCCTCCAGTGGGCACTGAGGACTCAGTGGTCACAATTCTCAGGGAGAATGACAGATCTTCTTCAGGTTCCCGACAGGGTGGCTCGAGACCTTCAGTGGTGGGCCTGTCAGGAGAACATTCTGAAAGGAGAACAGTTCTGGCAACCCTGGCCGGAGATAACAGTAGTCATGGATGCCTCACTCACGGGGTGGGGAGCCCACGCCAACGACTTGACCATCAGCGGTCGTTGGTCTCCATCGGAGTCCAGACTACATATCAACCTGTTAGAGCTGAGAGCCATCAGACTTGCGCTGAAGGCGTTCCTGCCAGCTGTACAAGGGGAAAACGTCCTGATAATGACGGACAACACGGTGGCCATGCATTACCTCAACAAAAGAGGAGGCGTAGGATCACTACCCCTGTGCAGAGAGGCGATGCAGCTCTGGTTTTGGGCAATCCAAGAAGGAATCTCTCTATCGGCAGTTCACCTAGCCGGAGAGAAGAACTTGACAGCGGACGCTCTGAGCAGGCAGAGCACAGTCTCCCACGAGTGGGAGCTAGCTCAGGAAGTCCTTCAAGAGATCTTCGCCCTTTGGGGAACCCCTCAGGTAGATCTGTTCGCCACCAGCCTCAACAGGAAGTGCGATCTGTTCTGCTCAAGGGAATTTCCCCCGAGAGGAGCTCTGGGAGACGCGTTCATAGTGGACTGGGAGTTTCCGCTTCTGTACGCGTTCCCACCGGTCCCTGTCATTCCTCAAATGATCAGGAGGTTGAGAAGATTCTGGAGAACCATGATCCTAATTGCCTCGGATTGGGCCAGGAGAACGTGGTACCCGGACCTTCGAGACTTGTCCATCTGCCCTCCAATTCGACTTCCACTCAGAGAGAACCTACTCTCACAGAAGGGAGGTCAGGTTCTCCATCCAGACATCAAAACCCTCAACCTTCACGCTTGGCTTCTGAACGGCTGAGGTACAAGGATTGGGACCTCCCTGATGATGTTATGGAGGTGTTGCTTTCGGCAAGGAGGCCAGCAACCAAGTCTTTATACCGCTGCCGTTGGAACAGATTTTGCAGCTGGTGTAGAGAACAGAATATCGACCCTTTTTCATGTGGTACACCAATGGTTTTGTCCTTCCTACTATATTTGGCAAATTCAGGCCTTCAAGTTGGCACCATTAAGGGCTATCTCGCAGCGCTATCCATCTTTAAGCGCACTGCGGAAGAACCATCCTATTTCAAGTTACCCTTGGTAATACAATTTCTAAAGGGGTTAACCAATGTTTATCCCCCAAGACCATTCCAAGTTCCCCTATGGGATTTAAACTTAGTCCTAACTTTCCTGATGGGCACACCTTTCGAACCACTCCATTCTTGTTCGTTAAGATTCCTTACCCTTAAAACTGTTTTATTAATAGCACTTACATCTGCTAGAAGGGTGAGCGAATTACAAGCTCTTTCTTGTAAACCCCCTCACACTATCTTTCACAAAGACAAAGTTGTACTGCAAGTGAAGCCTAATTTCCTCCCAAAGGTGGTTTCTGAATTCCATATCACTCAGAAGATTACCCTACCATCTTTCTATCCTCCTCACCACCCGGGGAAAGAGGAAGAGAGGTTACACAGGCTAGACCCTAGAAGGGCTTTAAGTTTTTACATCAGTAGACTAGCCAGGATAAGACAGGCAGACCAGCTGTTTGTAGGTTACACAGGTCACAAGCTGGGGTTACCAATAACTAAGCAGACCATTTCCAGATGGATCATTCTAGCCATTCTGGAATGTTATAAACTGGCAGGAAAAGAGCCCCCTCAAAACCTTAGGGCTCATTCGACCAGAGGTATTGCAGCTTCATCGGCCCTCAAAAGAGGTGTGCCGGTTAAAGACATCTGTGCGGCCGCTACATGGTCGTCTGTCCATACCTTTACACGATTTTACAACTTGGATTCCTCCTCCAGTCAAGACTAGGTTTGGAAGGGCTGTACTGCATTCTATTCATCAATAGAAGACAGCATGAAGTCAGTACTCCCTCCTCCAATAATAGAATACTGCTATGGGAACCTATCTAAGATGAGGAATACGTCGGAGGACACAATGACTTTGAAGAACAAGTTACTTCTTACCTTGTAACGTTCTTTCGACGGGATGTTCCTCCGACGTATTCCTCATCGACCCTCCCATCCATCCCCGCAGTTCTACTTCCCTTGTTGTTGCAGCTTACTCTCCTTCAGGGTGATTAGTTAGTCCAGAAAGTATTATTGTGGGCTACAAAACGGAACTGAGCAACGGGCGCTGCGCGCGGCCTTTATAGCCAGGATGACGTCGGCGTCGATACGGCGGCTGTCGAGGGACATCGACTCGGAGGACGTCGACGCGCAGCGCCCTCTAGAGAAAACATTTTCCGAGGCCAGCAGAGCTGGAAGGAGATAACTAAGATGAGGAATACGTCGGAGGAACATCCCGTCGAAAGAACGTTACAAGATAAGAAGTAACTTGTTCATCTGTGTGCAAGTGCTTCTTTGTTGTGCCTGTCTAGCTAAGATTCAGTGTACTTACCTACAGCTCACATCTTCCTCTTAAGATGAGACTGACTGCTCTGCCACACTACCAAAGTCCTGAGCTAGTACAGACTGATTCTAGGAGTTGGGGGGGGTGGGGGGAAATCTACAAAACACTGGGATAGCTTAATAAAGGCTTACTACAAGTAGGACTTTAGGAAAACTCCCTTACAGTCACACCAATAATTACTTTTAGATTATCTAACAGTAATTCAAGGGTAGTAGACCCTAACAGTTGTAACGTGACGCTCAGCAAGAAATCACATAGAAAGTCAACTGGACAATATACTTTTGTGAATAGTGACACTTATTCTAGGAACAGTATAAACCTATAACTTCTTTATAACTCGGTTGTACTGAAAGTAAGTAAACCCATTTTTGTAATATACCATTACAGCTACCTTTCAGCTCAGTGACACACTAAGACAAGCAAGAACTTTGTAACTTATTTTAGATTGGCACATAGCTAGCTCGAGGTAAGTGAAACCTCTATACATTTGTAAGGAGCTACCAGCAACCTAACAGGTAAGTATAACCTAAGCAGTCTTATTCTGTTCAGGCTTACTGCTAGTCAGGGGAAGCAAGACCCAATTGGGTACACTCATACAATTACCTAACGGGAGAAATAAAGTGAAACCGAACTGCATTCATTTTGGAAAGAGGGGAACCCAGTTCACAGGTGAGTAACTTAACCTTTAGTCTACTTTCAGTTAGAATGGCGAGATGGTTTCTAAGGAAAGCAAGACTAACTCTGTTACAAGCAAGTACACATTTCAACACTTGTTTTGCTTTAAAAGGCAGACACCTTAAAATATCCAGCACTTTCCAATTTCTGTACATGAGTTCTCTGAGGCAGAATGAGGGACCTTAGTGGTCTAGGAGCCAGCAGTAGGTGGGGAGAGATGAGGCTCAGTTGCAGGTAAAGTCAGAGTTCCAGAGGAAGACTGGGCAAACAAGTAAGCAGTTGACCTTAAAAGTTGGTTGAAGGTCCAGCGGCTTCACATAAGACACCCTAGGAGGATTCCAGCAGTGGGCCTCGGTACTGGATGGGTAGCCTCCCCAGCACAGCAGCACCCTAAGGATACACAAGAATCACTCGTGCTTAAGGTAAGTAAATACACAAGCCAGCACATTACCTTATCAGTGAAGAAGAGTTCCAACAAGACGAGTTCAGGAGCTGCAGCCTAAAACCCAGGCACTGCATTCCTTGTCAGGACGACAGAAGACAGAACCCTCAATGGGCTTTTTCAGCAAGGATCAACACAGAGGGCTTCAGGCAAGGGTTTCTTTGTGACTGGACGCAGCTGTTTGGATTTGGTGCCTTTTTAGGAGCACACAATATCGCTGGTCTGATTCAGGTTGTTTGCAAGGTCCAGCACTCTGGTGAGGGGGCTTTTCTGACTTGAATCGTGCCTCTGGAGATCCAGCTGGATGCTCACAAAGTTTCCGTGAGACTTTGGAATACTGAAGACCGTGCACCGCCAGATGGCTTGAGGTCCCAGGCTGTTGGGGTATTGCAGCCCTGCAAGGTCACAGCACGTCGTGTGATGGCTCACAATTAAGGTAATCTTGAGTCTATTGGGTCCCACCAGGTTCTGGGTCATCAGTTTTGGAATACCCAGGTCGATTGGAAGGAAGGGCTACAGCATACTCCAGTTACACAGCAGGCTCTCCAGTCGCTGGAAATAGTCTTGGCTGCAGTTTCTTAATCTTCCTCTTCGACTTTGGTTCCAGTGGTCGACTACCACTTCAGCTTCCAGGATCAGACTTTTATGCAGGAACCCAGCCAATCAAACAGCCTTGCAACATTCAAACTTGGCGGGGAAAGGGGGTCAGGACAGCCAGCCCCCCAGTTTGAATTGGATTCACACACACAGACTGGAAGACAAAGGCCTACAGAGTGTTTGACTCCTCCTTCGCTTCCTGCCTTCAGACACTCTGTAACCTGGGTGGGGAGTCCACAGGACTCTTCCAGAAGACAAAGTTAACACAAAGGAATTTCCCGGCCTGGATGTCAGGGGATGGAACAAGAAAGGACTAGGAACACTAAAATGGTGAAAAAACACAGGGTCCATTTTGGTAAAATGAGCACCCATGGGTGCCTTTAACGGGGCTGTGCAAACAGCCTGTGGAAAAGTTGCACCGAATTCATAAATGGGTTCACTGTCACCAGCCATTAAAGGTAAGTTTGTCCTTGTAACATAAATGTTAGATTCAAAATGAGAAAGGGGATACTCGGTATCTACCCAGCACTCCCCATAAGGTGGCGGGTGCTGGTCTCACCTAATAAGTAAAAGGCATCCAAAGATCCTTTCTACCCTTGGTAACTTTAGTTCTCACAAGGTTATCCAGAGAAAGTTTAAAGGGAGCCCCAAGAGCAACCCTGCAACAATAGGCAGTATGTGACAAAAGTTTTCAGAGGATACAAGAGTCTTAAAAATGATACCCATAAAGAGTAAAAGATTGTTAGTGTGGAAAAAGATTCACATTCAGTTATAAGGAATACTCCTACGTCCCATCCCCTTTCCTCCATATTTTCGGGATATTCCGTCCAGTGGGATGGGAGGGGAGCACTTTTGTAAAAAAAAAAAATAAAGCATCAAATTGAAAAATGTCCTTTTTACGCAGGGTACCGCATGTGGCCGTAAGCCCGCCCTCCTGAGCTCCGCATCGCCCTTCAGTCCTTTTCTCCGCGCGGCTGGGGCTGGATGCCCTTGGATCACCAGAGAGAAATGTTTATTCTTTCCGTTGTCGTCCTCTCCTGCTCTGGTTCTGCGGTCGCGTAGTCCTCCGTCTATGCCGGATCGTTTGGGGTTTGTATCTTGTTCCTCTTGTGAATGCCGTTTCGCTAGGGCGGATCCCCATGCTCTGTTTGGAGTGTCTGGGACCAGATCACTGTTGGGACTTGTGTTTCTACTGCGACTCCCTTTCGGTCCGGGCACTTCAGCGTCCTCTTTGTCGGTAGGAGGAAATATTCCAGCGCGTTCCTCCACTGCATTTTCAACTCTTCATTGACGGAAAGAAGAGACGCCTGGTAAGTTCCTTACTTTTTTGGGCACCCCGGCCGGGGGACTCCTTCCCGGGGTCCTCCAGGTCCGGGAGGGGCTTCAAGAGCACTGCTACCAGGGTTTCCCCTGAGGTGCCTCGCAGGCCTAATAGGCGTACCAGGGTTTTCTCCGAGGGTTCCCCGCCAGGGGCCTGCCGACACTGGATTACGATCCGAGGTTCATCAATCAGGTGCTAATAGTCAGCCCAGTCCTTCAGTACCGAACGCCTCAGGGGTTCGCTCTGAGGTCTCCTTGTCTGGAGCTTCCCATACAGACACTGGGGTGCGCCCTGAGGCTTTCTGTACCGAACCCCGGTTCGAGGCCCCTCTTGGGGGAGCTGTTCAGACCAGACTCCGTTCCGAGGTTCCTCTTTTTGAGGCTAAGGTGTGTACCGACAGAACTGAGAGACCTGTCAAGGTCATGTCTGTGAGGTGGATTCCTCAACATTCCCGCGCTCACGGTGATACCGTTTCTGTTGAGGTGCCAAAGGGAGAGGTCTCTGACCGTAACTCCTTTGTTACTGGCTTTGCCGAGGTTCCTCTCTTGGAGGCTAATTCAAGGGGCAGGATTTTCAGTAAACATCTGAGGCACCATAGTACCGGCTCTGACGAGGTTCCTTGTGTCAAGGCTAAAGTTTCGATCAAGTCCCCTAACCAGTCTGTGGAGGTGCCTGCCTCATCCACACAGAACGCACGCAGTTCTCCTCAGATGTTAACAAAATGGCGGGCCTTCCCGCATGGTCTACGGCAGCCATTTTGGATTCCTCGCTTACACCCACGCTATCGATGGCAGGTGCTGGGAACCTTCTGTTTGGTGGACAACCTTTTCCACGGTACAGTGTGAATCCGTTCCGCCTCTCTTGTGACTGGCATGCTCGGATGCCACTACCGCATACGGTTTCGCTTCCTCCTGCTTCTTTGTAGACATGGTTGGTGGCAGGCCCTCTTGGCAGCCTTCCTCATTAGGGGTATGCCCCTCATGAACGGCCTGTGCCCACTCCAGTAAAACTTCTGCAGGGGATGCCTTTTTTGTGAAGTTTCAGAGTGTTATGAACTCTGACCCCATGAGGGAGTATCTGCCCTGCAGTTCCAGCTACGGCACCTGTTGCCCCAGCAGCGGTACTGCCTCTAAATCCTGGGCCACCTCCACCTCTCCCACCTCTGCCTCCTTTGTCTCCGGTTGACAAGGCTCCAGCACAGCGAGACATCAATTTGACGCTGGTGGCATCACAACAGTCGGATCCTGACGCATTGGACGACCCTCGGGCAGATCAGGATAGTGAGGACCAGCCCCGCTCCGTCAGCATTCCACGACCGGTTCCTGGACATGTCTCTCCTTGACATACCAGTTCTGAGGAAGTGGCCTTGGCATCATGCCCGCTTCCCTCCTCAACGGTGGTAGCGGCCGCCACTCTCCAATCCAAGCTGGCCTCTGACCTCTGCAGCTGTGGCTCAAGTTCTGCCCAAGGAAGATAAATTGCTCGATTCCTTGGGCAAGAAGGTTTTTGCCAGCTCAGCGCTGCAATTGCATCCTTCAGGCTAATGCAGAGCTCATTTTGGCAGCGGCGAATATGAAACTGTGGAGGGATTTGGCTGATTTCCAGGAGTTCATTCCTGTGGACAGGCTGCAAGACTTTAAGGGCGGTTTAAGGGCGGTTTGTCAGATGCCAGGGTATTGGCGCAGGATATGCTGGAGGCTGCTGCACACCATGTTGATACCTCAGCTCAAGGTCTTATGTTGGGGGTAGACACACCTCGTCAAGCTTGGCTTCATGCAACAAAGTTTTCGAAGGAGGTCCAAGATAAAGTTCTGGAACTGCCTTTTGACGGCAAAGAGATGTTTCATTTCTCAACGGATGACAAGCTCACAAAGACTAAGGCTAGCACCCAACCTGCCAAGTCTCTGTCGGTGCTAGTGAAAGCCCCAGTCAAAGCTCAGAGATCTGGATCCCAGTCTTGGTGGTCCTCAGGCTTCAGAGGATTCCAAGTCACGCAGAGCTGATCCTCCTGCAGGTAGCTCCCGTCGGAGACGGCAACGGGTCGATTTTTTTTTTATGTATTTTTTTTTTTCTTTTTCTCTCTCGGGCTTCAGCCTCCTTCAGGGACAGGTAGTCTCTCCTCCGAAAAAGTCTGCAAAATATTTTTTGCCGCTCGCACAAGGCTCCGGTGGGAGGATGGATTTCGTCTCATCTGGAGGCGTGGCAGCCCATCACGGAAGACAGGTGAGTTTTGTTCATCGCTTGGGCTGGCTTCCACTTGCCCCGACCCCCAAACCCTACCCTTCAATCCTCCATTTCAGCAGTCTGGAACGCCCTCTGAGCGGAGGTCCAGAAGCTGCTAGACCTCAAGGTGGTGGAACCCGTTCCTCTAGTCGAACGAGGGGGGGGGGGGGCTTCTACTCTAGTATGTTCACGGTGCCCCAACCCAATCATGCTGGCCTGCGCGCCATCCTCAACCTTTCCCAATTCAACCTTTCTCTCCCCCAAGAGAAATTCAAGATGATCACGCCCTGCCAAATTAAGTCCTCTCTTCGGAAGAGCGACTGGCTCAGCGTTGTGGACCTTCAGGATGCATGTATGCATATCCTGATCTGGAGCCCGCGTCGGAAATATCTGCGGTGCTCCCTGGGAGAGGAGCATTTCCAATTCAGAGTGCTCCCTTTTGGGCTCAGCTCGCAGCTGCATGTCTTCACGAAGATGTCGGTCATCGCAGCTTTTCTTCGGCTACAGGGTGTTCGTGTATCCATATTTGGATGACTGGCTTCTGCACAGTCCTTGTCCAGTGAAAGCCTTGAGCAACCTTCAGTCTCTCCTCCAGCTCCTGTTCTGCCTTGGGCTGTCAGTGAATCCTCCATGACTATCTCTCCAGACCTGATCTTCCTGGGTTTCCGTTGGAACACGATCGACTGCAGAGTATACGTGACTGTGGACAGGATGCCGGATCTGTTGGACACATGTCAGGTTTTCATTCAGTCAGAGAGCATGACGGCCTGGTGGTTCCAGAGGCTTCTAGGCCTCATGGCCTAGTGCGTGCTTCCTCTTTACTTTGCGCATCTCAAGATGAGATGCACGCTGTTAGGCAGAAACCTGTGCAATTCCCTTAGGGACCACTGCAAAAGATTTAAGACTACAGGTGTTGGCAGTAAACCCACTTGGTAGCAGTCTGCACCACCCAGATTTACCTGGTAGCTGTGGCTGAGCAGTCAGACTTCCCTCAAGAAGAGTTAGGCAGTATGCAGAGTATACACAATAGGCACTCAGGTACAATAATACAAGCAAACACTGACCAGAGCTTTGGTATCAAAGTATATAATTATTTATTTAAAAACACACAGTTGAAAACACTCCAGCACCCTTATTGTAAAATATTCTAAACACAGTTACTATTGTAATATATACACCCCTTTTTCCTTCTCAGATAAGTCACTGTAAAACACCACTTATTTTCATACAGAGGTGAGCGCTTAACTAGATGGCACTCCAATAAGTTTGTGAGAAAGGGAGGGAAAAAGACAGAATATGAAATGGTACACCCCCCAAGATTCAGGAACACAGTTAGCAAGGCAGAGAGCAATAAGTCACTGGTGAGCCAAAGTCCAAAGGCTGGGCCCACTCTTAGAGAGAGCAGAGCACAAATGCGCCCAAGATCACACAGTTACACTATGCTTAGAAAGTCTTGCAGAGGGTTCAAAAAGGGTTTAGAGAGGCTTTAAGAAAGTTTAGCCAGGGTGTCCCAGACTAACCCCGGTTCGAAAGCCGGGGGCTAAATCTACCCCGTACAGTCGGTAGCAAGGGAAGCCAGGCGGGACACGGTACCTTAAGTGGGAAGGATCCTCCAGTGGTGGCAGTTGTTCCTGGTAGTGGGTGCAAGTCGCGTCGTCGTCCAGGGGAAGAGAAGATCTCGACTTGGAGGAAAGATGAAGGTCGTTGCACTACCAGGGCAGAAACCAACCGCAGAGTTTTCCGGTTTAAGGTGGTACCTTTGTTTTGCGGTCGTGATAAAACGTGGTATCCCGGTTGCCGGGGTGCTTGGCACGGGCAAGGCGGCCGCGAGGTACGTCGGGAAAGCGAAAAGACGGTGAAACTGGTTATCCCCACCAGTCAAAGGAAGAAGACTCTCCGGCGGGAGATCTTCTCTGTCGTTGGGAAAAGTGGTGAGGCAGTCCAGCAGGGCTCCACCGGTAGTGGTGTCGTGGCAGGTCGGCTCAGCTTCTCCCTCGTCGGATTCTTAGGTCCTGTGGCGACTTCTGAAGTTCCAGTCCCCAAAGCCCTGCTTTTATGCAGAAAACCCCTATTCACTCAGCATAGCTGTCACTCAAACATGCTAAGTGGTGAGCCGGCTGGCTCACCACTTGGGCCAATCAGGATGGAGTACGATTTGAGTTGCCTAGGCAACTCAGTCCAGGGTGCCTAAATTCCCCTCCACCCCTCCTAAGTACCCCAGACAGAGTGGCACCACTTTGGAGGGCTTCTGTGGAGAAGCCCGCCAAAAAGTGGAACAAAGGGCTCGACTTGGGTTGGAGTCACAGAAGAGAACACAAACGCCATTTTAGAATCAAGTTTTGGCAAAAAATACCAACCGGAGAATTAATAATAATTAAATAAACCGGCGGTATGTTCGAGGCTACCGTAAATAATTAAATAAAGATAGTAGCCTAAAACAATGGGAAATCCCATAGGAAAATATTCGCGGTTGAATATAAAAAGTAGTATCCACTGCCACCAGCCAAAACTCAATCAGGGGGGGGACGGAGACGTGCCCCCTCGACTAACAGATCCTGGGGCAATCGAATTGCCCCAGCCAGTACGTCCACAATATGATGGTTTGTACTGGTTCTGTTCAGAATTTAAGACTAGTAAAGTCAATGGTGACTTTACATGCCCTGGGAGACAGTAGTCAGTCCCAGGGTATGGAGTCTATACTGGGGGGGTCACTATGACACCCCTGTGTCACTGCACTGAGGGTGCCGTGTAACACACATCACAAAAACACATGAAGCCCTATGGGGTAAAAGACCCCATAGCCCATTAAACACATCTAGATTCAAAGAAACACACTCAAATCATGCCCAAGAGTGAGGGTAAAAGAGTCTCACTCTTGGCAGGAGAAAAAAATAAACCCCAAAAATCCAGCAAAGCTGCTGGGGGACTCACTAGGTTAAGAAATTCAGCCTAAACAGAGAATTCTCCCTAACACACGCAGATGGCTCTTTGGAGCTCCTGGCTTCAGGCAGTGGACCCGGACACCAAGATGATTCTGGTTCCACCCTACATGATAGATCTCCTATGGTGGTCCTCTTCCAGCAATCTGTCGGTGGGTGCTCCTTTTCAGGAGCTCTGCCCTCAAACAACCATAACGGACTCCTCCCTTTTGGGGTGGGGTGCGACGTTAGATCATCTTCAAGTTTCCGACCTATGGTCGCCACAGGACAGACAATTTCACATAAATTATCTGGAACTTCTGGTGATTTACCTGGCGCTCGAAGCTTTCAAGCCAGTTATTGTGAACAAAGTGGTCCGCATCCGCACAGACAAAGCATGTCCATGTTTTACATCAACAAGCAGCGGGGGGTGCCAGGTCACCTCCCCTTGTAGATCTAGCCATTCAGATTTGGGAATGGGCCATTCAGCATGGTGTTTGGCTGCTGGCAGTACACATTCCGGGTCAACCAAATGTGACTGCAGACTCTCTCAGCCGACGAGCGGTGGTCAGCTACGAGCGGGAACTGAACACAGAGTTCCTCTCTGACATTTTTCGCCATTGGGGCACTCCAGAAGTGGATCTCTTTGCGACATTGTCAAAAAGGAAACTTCCTCTTTATTCCTCCAAGAACGGACTCTGCTTCTTCTCTGGGGGATGCTCTTGAAATTCCGTGGCACAACATGAGAGCCTATGCCTTCCCGCCTCTTCCTCCGATTCACTGGGCGCGTTGCAAGCTCAGGAACATTACGAATTGCATCCTGTTCATAGCCCCTTGGCGGCCAGCCAGATTCTGGTTTTTCGGAGCTGCAGAATCTGTCAGTGTGCTCCCTGATCAGGCTTCCGCTGATTCCTGACCTGCTTAACCAGAGCGATCAGCTTGGCGGCCTGGTGCCGGAGTGCAAATCTTTAGAAAGTTTCAACTTGTCTGCAGATAATATGCGTATTATCCAGGCGACTAGGAAAGTCTCGATAAGATCTCAGTATAGGAGCAAATGGCTCCGGTTCCGTCACTGGTGTTTAGCTAAGCAGCTGGACCCCAGAGATGCTACCATTGACACGTTTTGTCTTTCGTCTCTCATCTGGCAACTTCAGGTATACATGTCTTGTAGGACTTATTTGTCGGCTATCGCTGCTTACCTGTCCACGGACACTTGCTCTTTTTCATTGACAAACCCTGTCATTAAAGGCACTTTGCAGGTCTGTGCATCTTTATCGACCTGTGCGCAACCTGCACCCTAAGTGGGAGTTGAATGTGGTCCTCACTGCCTTATGTCTGTAGAACAGCCATTCCTCACCTTTCATAAGGATAAGGTTGCCCTCCGGACTAATCCCCCAAAGGTGGTATCCGATTTTCTTTTGAATCAGTCCATTTCGTTACCCGTCTTCTTTCCAGACCCGGCCTCAGATGCCGAGAGGGTATTGCACAATTTGGATGTCAGCCGAGCTCTTAAGTTTAATTTGGACAGAACATCTAAACTAAGGAACTTTTCTCAGCTTTTTGTGACCTTCGGAGAGCCGAAAGGAAAGCCGGCCTCGAAAGCAACTATCTCCTGATGGATTGCTTCCTGTATATCGGAGACATATACCGTTCATGGCCTTGAGCCTCCAAAAGGAATTCATGCCCATCTTGTGCGGTGCAACGCGGCTGCCGTTGCCTTCCAGAAATGTACCCTGGGAAACCATTGTCAGAGCAGCTATGTGGTCTTCCCTATCAGCTTTTTGTAAGCATTACTGCTTAGACCTGAGCTCCATAGCCAATGCTCAATTCTGTCAGGCTATTCTTAAAAACCTCTTTCAGTAAAGGAGTTCCCGCTTTCCTGTGAGGAGTGCTTGGTAATCTCCTAAAAGTATGAAGCAAAGGGGACAGGATGTAGGAGCATAACAAAGTTACTCACTGTAGTGACTACCTTACTCTTATTCCCCTTTCCACCGTACGCCCGCCGTCCCCTCTAATAAGTATCCTCTATTATTGCTTAAAGGTCTCAGACCTGGCGATAGAAAAGGACTGAAGGGCGATGCGCGGGGTGGAGCTCAGGAGGGCGGGGTTACGGCCACGTGCGGTATCTCGCGTAAAAAGTGACACATTTTTCAATTTGATGCTTTTTTACAAAAGTGCTCTGGTCCCGTCCCACTGGATGGAATGTCCCGAAAGTATGGAGGAAAGGGGACTATGGACTAGGAGTTAAGGTAGTCACTACGGTGAGTAACTTTGTTAAAATAATCCACCAATAAAAGCAAAAGGTTCTGCGGTTGGCACCGCTGAGTAAGATTTATCATTGCTATGAAAATCAGACCTAACAATTTGTATTTTATTTTTATGATAAAACGGGGACATGTATGACCAGACATAAGCTTTCAATCCGTGGGCGAATCAGGGGTCCCCGATTTCTCGCTTAGTTTGCCTCTTAGTAAAACGGATGAACACCAAATCTAGACTCTTGAGGGGTAAATTATGTTGGTAGATTTCACTGGCACGCATACAATCATACAATTTTCTAAAGGTAAGATGCAGTCAGATTTCAAAAGTAAATATATATCAATAAATTG
Organism: Ambystoma mexicanum; assembly: GCF_040938575.1. NCBI lineage: Eukaryota > Metazoa > Chordata > Amphibia > Caudata > Ambystomatidae > Ambystoma > Ambystoma mexicanum. Next base: position 653,703,996 of record NC_090923.1, read on the forward strand.
GTTAACTGGCAACGAGTCTGAATGTTCAATACAAAAGAATACGCATTTTAGAAGTGTTTGTAATCTGTAGATACGTGCTTGTTTAGATTAGCAGATTTTGGAATGGATGCAATGACAACTTGGTTAAACATAACGGGTCCTGACATTTGATTAGGGCGCTTGCCTTCATCTTAATGTTGCACTGAACGTGAATCTGCATTTAAATGAGACCATGTATAAGAGTTCCCAAAGTGAAGAGCTTGGAACCATTTGCAAGGACCCCTTGCACACTTTGGCATTTAAGATTGAATTAATTTCACCAAGCATTATAGGATATACTACAGATTGCAATGAGCATTCAGAAATTAGTCTATAACAAAGTTTACTTCCCTTTAAGGACGCTTTGGGAGTGGGATTATGTAATCTTGGTTGATTATTAAGGTATGGTTCGGCCAACACACCAGAGAATATGCAAGGCAGTCTCGGAACAAAGGATGCTTGACCAGTCCAACAGTCACCAGCGACATTCCACCTAGGACAGATGTTAGCAAACAAAAGGAGATGTATGTTTCAGGGGGTTTGCCAGCCTCTTCCAGCAGATAAGATGGATTTCCAAAATCTACCATGGGGGGTGGATTTTGGAAGGCTAACCTATTATGGTGAGTGTTAGGCAAGATTGTATGCAGTAACGCTGTGGAAGACTACACCAGTCTTGTCCTCTTGGCATTAGGTAACCCACTTATTGGTTTAGGCCTGTACTACAGAAGTTGGTAGAATGACTGAGCAGCCAGACATATCGCAAGAGGGGTAAACATGAGCTGTAGCGTCGAAATCCACGCATACAAGTATCCAAATAACACTTACTCAAGGTTTTCTAGTAAAATAATGTATTTATTGAACAGTCAGTTTTAAATAAGCATTCTTTAAAAAGGGCAATGTGCAACAATAAAAATAAACTTCATAACACGTTCTCAAAATCAAGATAAGCAAGTAGAGATGACCCTGCTTTTTAGTCTTGGCTGTTTCAGAAGGGCGCCAAATACCTACCCCACAGCTCAAATAATTAGTGGAGGCGATTTTAACACTATTCTCTATGTCCAAATAGATTGCACATCAGATACCCCTAGAACACTCACTAATGCAGCCTGCATGATACAGACTCACATAGCGGATTTGGGCATCCGTGACGTATGGCGCTCCCTACATGGACTACAACGCGCCTACACATTTTACTCCTCCGTGTATGATATACACTCAAGAATTGATATTTGGTTATCACAGAGGGCCCTGGGTTGGGTGACTGAGGATAAGATACACCCTAGAACATTGTCAGACGATTCTCCCATTACGATAACCATGCACCTCCACAAAGTCTCACCACAAAGGCCCCCGTGTAGGTTCAAGGCGGCAGCACTGTCGGACCACGTGTATAAAACCAACATGACACAACATATCAATTAATATTTTGAGAATAATGATGGCACAGTGAGTAGCCATGCGAAACTATGGCAAGCCTTTAAAGTGTATATCAGAGGCATAGCCATGTTCACAGAATTTGGGGTGCTTAAGGATATCCGTAGGGAAATGAGAAGGCGGGAAGAGGAAACTGCTAAACTACAGGAAAGGTACACTACAGACCCTGGGCCACAAACTAAATTATGTATTAAAACCCAACTAGAATATAGAACAGCAGCAGATCGAGAAATTCGTTATTTTGACAGACCTGCAGATGCAAGGCGATATGGTGAGCAGGAGCGACCTGGCAAGCTCCTAGCAAAGATGGTGAGGGGAGAGTGGGGAATCACTACCATTGCTTGCATAACGCGGCCAGATGGAATAGTGGTGACAGATCAAAAGGAGAAGTTTTTTAAAAACTTTTATTCCCAACTGTATTCCCCCCAGAGTGCTGCCACAGAGGAAGAGGTAGATGGATATTTAGCAAAAATACCCACCACGCTGCTATCCGACGACACAAAAGAAGCATTAGAAACCCCAATCACACGAGCTGAAATAGCTATCAAATCTTTACCAAACGGGAAGGCACCAGGTTCTGACGGCCTTGGAGCCGAGTTTTATAAAGAATTTGCGGATATCCTAGTCCCTCGACTTCACTCTATCTGGACCGAAGCCTTGGATAAAGGCGCGTTCCCAGAGACAACCTGCGGGGCGATTATAACATTACTGCTAAAACCTGGGAAAAGACCCAAGGACTGCAGTTTCTACAGACAGCTTTCGCTGATAAATACAGATGCAAAAATATTCGCAAAGATCCCTGCTACACGTTTATCCCCTTTTGATGCTGCATATGGTCCATGAGTACCAAGCAGTCTTTGTGGCGGACATGTCCACGGCAATGGAAATTCGCTGCTGCTTTAGTATACTAACCTCGATTCCCAACGGCATGCAAGGGGTGGCACTGGCATTAGACACGCAAAAGGGCTTTGACACAGTCTACTGGCTGTTCCTATTTAGGGTCTTACACAATTACGGGTTTGGACAGAATTGTATAAAATGGGTGTATAAAATGGGTTGGAATATTATATACACAACCGAATGCAATGGTATGCGTCAATGATCTGCGAGCTAGCAGGTGGCACCCGTCAGGGCTGTCCGCTTTCACCCCTACTGTTCGCTCTGGTTATAGGACCGTTAGCTGACCTATTGAGAGCTCAATACAGCAAGGTAGGAATTTCTCTCTGACAAGATTGAGATTATCACGTTGTACAACGCAGACGATATGTTCTATCTGAGAAATCCCAAACTTAATCTAGGGAAGATATTGACAGCAGTTAAGATATTTGGGGAATATTCCGGTTTGAAGCTAAATTCAGCCAAATCTGAGATATTCCCCCTTACAGAAACTACCCCGAAACCCATAGAACTCCGTGGCTTATTGTGGAACCCCAATCAGGTGAAATACTTGGGAGTACTGGTGGCGAGGACATCGCAACTTGTCCACGCTTTAAACTACAAAACACTTGCTGAAACGCTTCGTACCAAACTAGAGTGTTGCCGGTCCCTTCCGATCTCCCTCATGAGTATAATTGCTCTGGTTAAAATGAAAGTCCTACCCAAATTATTTTACTTATTTAGTACCGTTACTATGGCCGGGCAGATATTTATTCTCTAAAATTCAGGGAGGATGTGTAACATTTGTGTGGAACGGACAACCCAGGGTGAGCTGGCAAACACTTCCTAAGCCATACACGCAGGCGGCCTAGCCACTCCTGACTGAATTATATTACCTAGCAGCACAAGCACATTACGCAACACAATGGGCGAGAGCTGACCCACAGACAAATCATACGTCTACCGAATTTTGCACAAGGAACCCTATAAAATTCCTACACAATTGCAGAAGCAAACATTAGACGCCACAACACCATCGATCCAATATTGGTAACATGCACAGCTTGGACCAGGATAGCAGGAAAACCTGGACACGAAGTGTTCTATAATCCAAATATGCCATTGTGCGATGCACCCTAGATACTCCTTAGACAGAACACAAAGCTCGCTACACATTAGGGGAGTAGAGGAATCGACCGATTTGGGGATCTTTTTCTGGACAAGCAGTTTATCGCCTTGGAGTTAAATCAAAGAGGTATTGGGAGATACTCCACTGCAGAAATTATACTATGCACATAAGATCAGCCATGGCAAATGTTTGGGAAAGATTCCCAACCGAACCTACAGCACATTTGGCCTTGGGATATATATTCATTGCTGAGGCATCCAAAACGTCAGCCTCTACACTATACAGAATCATATCAACAACCCTAGAAACACCATCCTGAAGTGCCAGGGGGAAGTGGGAACAGGACTTGGAACACACCATCACGGACATGCACTGGGCACAGCTATGTGGATTGACAAAGGGCATCTCATGTAATTCCCAATACCGGCTGATACACTTTAAGATATTACATAGAACACATTACACCCCGGCTAGACTAAACTGCATATATCCCACGGCCGATGGCAACTTTCCTAGATGTGGATATGGGGACGCAGATACATTCCACATGTTATGGGCATGCACTCTCTTTACAACATACTGGGCAGACGTGTGTATCATTTTAGATGGTATGTCGGACCAACCGATTGAATGGAACCCTACTGTGTGCATATTAGGGATAGTGGAAAAAATTAATCCCACTTGGCGTAAACTGCTAAACCTCAGCCTATTTGCGAAGCGAGCGATTCTGATGCGCTGGAAATGTAAAGAACCACCTACAAAGAATGACTGGGAAAGGGATATGACATGGGGCAAATGATTGTGAAGAAATGTATGCTGAGCTATTACCTATCCAAAATCACCCCGAGATATTTGTATTTATTTGTATAGCGCATCAAGACCCTGAGGCAAATGAGCGCTTCTCTTACATATTATATAGTTCACATTTTACAGCAATGGATATGTACAAATAACAATTTACAGAAACATACAGTGGCAATTGCAAGAATAACAGCATTAGATAAAACAAATGTGCAGAGACTGATATACAGTGTCATAGTCATGGATATGTCCTGACTCAATTAAGGTCCTGGTCCCGGAGCCCAGCTTTAACCTTATTCCATAAAATCATGAATGAAGGCTCGGCTCTTGTAGTGATGGGGAGCGCATTCCATTTTTTAGCAGAGAGTACTGGGAAGCTAACTCCACCCGCCCGTTGTTTGTTAAAGCGACATATGAATGCACAATATGTTTGACCTGTTCTGCTGGGTTTTACTGATGTATGGCATGTAAATGTGTCCGAGGTATGAAGGTGCCTGATTGTATAAACACTTATGAGTTGGTGAAAGTGTTTGGAGTTCAATTCTTTGCTTGATGTTTAGCCGCTTGAGATTCTGTCTGAGTGTAAAATATGGTGTTTCCTTGGGATGTTGCAAGCTGATCTGACTGCATTATTCTGCATGACTTGCATTTTGTTTATATTCTGTTTAGATGTTCCTAAGTAGAGCACATTACAATAGTCGAGCTTAGATAGCACTAAGGCTCTTGCTACTGATATGCAATTAGTAGTAGATAGGTATGGGTGACAAGCTGTAATAAGCTTGCATGTGTAAGCTGTGGATGACACTAGTGCATTAGTTTGTCTAGAGAGATAATGACAAGTCAAATTAAATACCTAATGTTTTCACATCATGTGCTACATTGATTGTGTTGCCATCGATGATGAAAGTTTTAAAGGATGTATCTAGTTTATTCAATTTGGAAGGGGAACCGAGTAAGAGTAATTTGGTTTTATTGTCATTTAGACATAAACCATGATTTGCCATCCAAATTTGTATAACGCTATAGATGTAATTCAATATTTTACGATCTACAGTGTAATCGCCAGTGATAGGGGTGAGGATCTGGGTGTCATCCGCATAGTTAGCATACGTGACATCTAGATGTCCAGTATATCAAAGGTTTGATGAAAACCTTGTAAAGCACCGGTGACACCCAAGATCCTTGTGGAACGCCACAGGAGACAGGCGAAGGTAGGGCTGAGGTGGATGGAGCAAAGATTTGCATGGATTTATTGCTGAGGAATTATTTGATCCACGAGTTGGCTTGGTCGGAGAAGTGTGCAGCTGATGACAGGTGCTTTCATAGTATATCATGGTTCACCAAGTCAAATACCGCAGATAAGTCAAGTAGTAACAGGGCAGATTTACCTTTTGTATTTTAAAGTCTGAATCTGATTCTTTAGATCAATAAGTGCTGTCTCTGTCCCGTGTCTGGGTCTAAAAGTCTTAAACCTAGTAAATTATTAACTTCCAAATATTGCTGGATTTGGAGATAGGCTGCTCGATCCAGTATTTTCAGCAGGAAAGGTACAGTAGTAATTGGATGGGTTGTTCAGGTCAAGCGTGGGCTTTTTAAAGAGTGGTAGTACCCATGCATCTTTCAAACTGGTGGGCACAGAACTAGTGGCAAATGATGCATTGATAAATGCGATAATGAACGGGGCGAGAACAGTAGCAGCTTCTTTGATTAGTGTGGCTGGGCAGACATCGCCTTTGCAGTTGGATGGTTTGAGCTGAAGTATGGTCAGTTCTACTTATTTAGTAGAGAGTGGTTTAAAGTTGAATTGTGGCAATGCAGCGGTGGGCGGAGATGGAAGATTGAGGTAAGGTATTGTTGATGAGGTTTTGTTCATATTTTTGTCAAGCATTGTTATTTTGTCTTGAAGCACATTTTGTATATTGGTACACCATTGGATATCTTTAATACAAGGGTCGGGTATAGGGACAGGCGACTCAAGTTCTTTTAGTATGTTGAACAATTCCTTAGTATTCGAGTTCTCTTTGGCTATGCGGTCATTGTAGTTATCTTTTTTTTTAGCTTGGACAATGGCTGTTTTATAGTTAAATGAAGCTGCAATGAAGGTATCTTTATTTTGTGCAGAAGGGGAATTTTTCCAGCTAGCTTCTGCTGTGCGTTTCTCTTTACTAAGAATCTTTAAATGAGATGTGTACCATTTGTTTATATGGGCGTGTGGCTTAGACTTCTGTAATTTGAGAGGGGCTAATGTATTAATAGCTTTAAGCATTGTCTCATTATATAGGTTCACTAGGTGAGAGGGGTCCGAGTGAGTGGTATTAGGATGAGCTATTGGATGTAGTAAAGTTATCAAATGTTCTAAGATAAGGTTACGTTTACTTCTTGTCATTAAAGCCGGGCTTTAATGGGGATAGTGCAGGTTACAGTCTTGTCAATGGTGAAGGTAATTAGATGGTCTGTCCAGGCGCAAGGTGTATTAGCCAGTACCTTAATGGTACAGTTAAGGTCTGCTTACCAATCTAGAGTGCGACCCTTGTTGTGCGTTGGGCTGGTTATACGATGTATGAACCCCAGCTCAGACATGGTGTCTTTAAGGGTGGAAGCTTTCACATCTTTTGGATCACCAAAACCTAGGTTAAAGTTGCCTAGAATTATAACTTGGGATTTACATTTCGTATTGTCGGACAGTCATTTTGATGTAATTTTCAAAGGTAGTGGTACCTCCTGGCAGTCGGTAGATCAGGTGCATATTAATGGTGGATATGGCAGATGTAGATAATTTGACAGTGAGTATTTCGGCCGATGGTAGGTGGTGTTTGTTAATCCTTCTCAATTCCAGCACTGTTTTGTAGATAAGTGCTACACCGCCTCCTTTAGTCAGGTTCGAATCTCTGTCAGCACATAGGATGGAGTAATTGTCGGGTGCAGTTAAAGACACAGCACGGCCTGATGTAGGATTCAGCCAAGTTTCTGTTATAGCAATAATGTCTAGATCACGGACCGTCAAGATATCAAATATGTCCAAGGCATGTGCTTGGATGGACCTTGCATTGGTGAGACCTACTTTAACAACATTATGAAAGTTATTGCCTTGCGGTGTCGACATTTTACGTTTGTCATTTTAGGCAGCGGTTTATCAAGTGAGGCATTTTTTGCATGGTATGTTTTGTTGATACCGTGCTTTAGGATTGTATTAGCGTTGATTTCTAGAACAGTGTCTCCAATTTCTTTGTGGAGATTTACTCGGTCTGGTAGTATTATTTGTAAGTGGGCAGTTCAATATTGGGTGAATGGTCATGGCGAGATCATGTGAGGGTAGGCCTTGATTATGGAATTTTGAGTAGTAGCTTTATTAGGGGAGACCCTAGGGTTTTGGTTAGTGCATAGTAGTAGGGGACTTGGTAGAGCATGAGTTGTCATGTTAATACATGGTTTTAGGAATTTAGTTGGCAGGATAGCCATTGAGGACGGCAGATTCGTTGCCATTGTTAGATTAATGACAGGTGTATTATGGTGTAGGTGGCAATCCATATTTAGATGGGAACCAATTGTCGTCCTGCAGGTTGAAGTGGATGTGGTCAACCCTTTAATAAAACTAAGGAGGCCTAAGAATAACGGTTGAAGGGTCATTCTAACTGCTGATAGTGTGTGTTATGACCTAAGATTTGGTCATGGTGGATAAGATTGTGAGGCAGTATGGCCAACTATCACGGTATCATAATGGGCATTTACACAGAATAAAGGCATTATAACTGAAGTCGAGTTGACATAGGTAAATGCATGGTGATGCAGTGGGCTAGAACAGGTGCCAACCTTAGTTGGTCTATGAATCACAGTAAGTTTGTCTACAAATCACGATGGACTAGTCCCAAGGAACAAACCTAGACAGATCATAAAAAGATAGATAACGTTCAGTGACACACTCAGTAGTGAAGTCCAGACTGTAATGCTATAGTGAAATGTAATGATAATAATCTAAGTCACATAGTGGGCTAATCTAGTGAACAGTAAACAGTGGTTTACATTAGGACTAGAGTAGAGCTTGATAGCATAGTGGGCTAGTCCTGTAGGCAATAATAGTGCTAGTTAAGCATGTATGCCAGTTTCACACAGTAACGGTAGAGCTTAACCTTAGAGCTTCAGAATATAGGGGCTGTTGAGGCTAGGTATTGCTAAGTCTGTGATAAAGGGGTCAGGCATGAAGCTAATGGGTCTGGTTGACGTAGCAGGTGAGTCCCATGTATATGGGGCAGATACAGACAATATCTCACTGATAAGTGCGTGGAGGAAACGACCTCTGAAACACTGTAATGAAGTGCATAAAGTACACCCTGTAATGTAATGGAAAAAGTGCAATACTATGTACAATGTAAAGTGGACAATTTGATGACATGTATGTGCAAGTTAAAATAAGAAATAGAGTAAAAAAAATAATAAAATAAAGCAAGTGGATACTTGTTACAGATGCTGCATACACACTTCAATTACTAGGACAGTATTGCCATTTATCCATCACTTTTTGCACTTGGTAAGATTCTGAGTTTGTGGAAAAGGTAGGGAAGGAAAAAGGTTAACCGGTTCTCATAGCAAGTGAGCACCCTTCAATCTCCCAATCAAGTTTAGATAAAACCTTTCCCAGCAATACTTAGTTAAACCAATGTACCACCTATATGGGACAGTTAGAATCAGTCAATGGTTCAGATGAGTCTGCAGGCAGCCAGAACAGCCACAGTCAATTTGAACAATGTCTATGGAGCTGAGACACTTCTTAGATAGCACAAACGTCTTGCACAAAGTTAGAGAGTTCGTAGAAAATCACTGTTGGGCCACAAGCTGTTAGGCTAGCTGAGATCAGCTCTGCAAAAAGCAGCTACTGCAAGTCTCAAGTGAGGTAATGCATGCTACAGACAAGAGTTAAGTACCCCTTAGTCAGCACAGTACCTTAGGTTAGAAGAGGCTCCAGCTGGCTTCTGTTCTGGTTGCAGGGTTGCAGAGCCTGGGTTCCTGGGCCTCAGTCGTGGGGACAAGAGGAAGGATGTCTGCACTGCAGTCCGAAGGTAGTTGGCGGCTACAGGCAATTTTTCAGTTCAGTGGCACTGCGCGGTTTCGGCTACCGGCAAATAGCACCACCACGGATATTGGACACTTGATGGGCTTCCCTCACTCCTCGAGTCCAGCACTCTGAGGTGACTCGAGCTTGGGTCACCCTGCTTCAGGAGGGTCCTCAGGTTCTTGCTGGAGCTTCGGTCCGGCTTAAAGACTTTGCACAAGACTACGGATTTCTCGACCCCAGGCACTACATCCAGCTGCAGCAAGGAAGTACAGCCAGTTGGGGAAGGTCCTCTAGCAAAGTTCGTCTTTGGGTTAGTTGGTCCCACCAACCCAAGGGAATGTCCTCTCCGGAGCTTCGCTAGGCGATTCGGAATAGCAATTTCAGCACAGCAGCAGGGCTTCACCGGGCAGTTAAACGGTCCAGGAGGATGCAGCAAGCTTCTCTTCACGATTCCTTCGTCTGATGTTTTGTCCAGTGGTCGACTTGGTCTTCCGTGCAAGAAGCCTCGCCTTTTTATGCAGGTTTCTCCCGTTCATGCACAGCCTACCTCTCACTCGCACAGCTGGTTGGCTGTCCTACAAGGATAGCCAGCCAATCGGAACTGGGTGCTTTCAGGTTGCCCTGGGGACTAAGGACAGGCAGTTTCAGGCACCTCCCCTGCCCTGCCAGACACACTGGAGGCAGAGGCGAGTTTCAGTACTGAAGCCTGCCAAAGGCAAAATGAACAAAAGGGTTACATCTTGTTTGGCACGCAGAGTAAAACCCAAGAACGACCTCACTAACAACTGCAAAAGAAGACTGCTGCCATTTTCCCCACAATGGTCACCCATGGGTGCTATACTGCAGCTAAGGATTCAGCCTGCTGTAGAAAAGCACGATGGTAGGAAAATGAAACCACTGCTACCAGCCATTTAAAGTAGTGAGAGTAACACTACATTTTTTACATGAGTAGGTAGAAAAAGGGGCTTCTAAGTAACCGCCCCCCCCTCTACCCCCAGCACTCCACGTAAGATGGGGGCGCTGGATCAACAGAGAGAAAAAGGTAAGTAAAGTCAATTTCACTTTACTACTCTTGCGAACAGTAGTTTACCCAAGGGAAGGAATTTAAACCTTAAGACAAATCTAAAGGATTTCTCTGTGACACTGCACTGAGGGTGATGTGTATCACCATAAACAAAGTGCCTATGGAGGTTGTCAGACTTTAAAAACAAAGGAAATACAGAATCCAAATCAGATCAAAATACATGTGAGCAAAGGGTCTCACTCGTTCCAGGATAAAGTCCTAAAGTCCAGCAAATAGCTGGGGGCCTCTAGGATTGAAGGAAATTAGCACAGCAATTAGAATTCTCCCTAGCAGTGATCAGGGCGAAACAAAGATTTTAGCCATCTCAATCGAGTCAAGGCAGCAGAACGGCAAAGCTTTGTCGCAGGAGGGCTGGGAGAGTGGTCTTGGGCTACAATGAGTCCACACAGAACACCAATAATTCAAGTTAGACGGGCAAGTGCAAAAATATACAAGGATTTATTAGTAACACATTTTGTCACCCACTTAATATACAACAGATTACGGAGTCTTGTGGATCTTCTGAGAATCGCATGCTTTGACTAGGCCGACATTTAGTGGTATGTGCGGAGTATTGCACATGTTTTCAAAGTTTGAAAAGGGACATCGACTGGGCGTGTTTGTAATGTTATCCCTAGTGTGTCTACTGTATCAATGAGTCCTCATTCGTAGAGGTCCTGCAGATTGTTTTTTTCCGCCATTGTGGTCGGACGTGTTACACGGAGAGTCTGTTGCGCTGCTACTTTTCAGAGTTATTAATTATAGCTTCTTTTGACGGTCGCAGTTCAATGCACGTTTCGACGAACATCCTGAAGACTTTTGGACTGCCGAATCCGACGAGTCCTCCGATTCTTCGACCGGCTCCGGCCTTGCACTATGGAGAGACGGCTGATTACTCTTTTTAGAGAATGAATATCTCCACTTCCCATATTTACTGCTTTTGTCTAGCTGCCTTTTCACTGAAAGTTATCAATGGAGAGAACTCCTTTCAAATTCTGCTCATCTTGCAACAGAAAGTACCTGTGGAAAGACACTCGTAGTGTGCAACCACTGCCGTCCCTAAAACCACCCAGAGGGGCATTGTGCATCATGCAAGTTGTTTAGGCCCAAAACTCTTAAGGAACAACACACCAAATGATGGGCTGCCTATGCCATGCTGGTAGAGTCCGAGAACCCGACCAGCACTTTTGAGACAGACCCGGAAGGCCAAGGCAGTGACTGCTCAATTTCGGAAGCCAAAGAAATTTCAAGGGAACCCTCCGACTCCCTTGTGTCAGTCCCCATCCCCAAAAGGCAGGGAGCAGCACGTGGTTATGGGGTAAACGCCTGCACGCTCACACAAGCGCTCCACCCCCTGGGCCGGACTAGCGTCCCATCCCCTTTCCTCCTTACTGCATGGGCTTCCCTTCCAAGGGACGGGAGACAGAACCTTTTTCACTAGAAATAAACCTTCTTCCCCTTTAATTTAGAGGCGTGGGGGTTGGGGCCCATGGAGCATGCGCTGCCCAAACTTTGCCCTACAGTGCCACACCTCAGTCCCCTTTTCTGCGTTGGCGGGAACAGGCCGAATTCAACCGTGCTCCTGGGTTTGACTTTGGCCATGTAATTCCACGCACGGATACTTCTTCTGTGTTATTTTTTTTTGTCTTTCTATCATTCATGTACTCTGTCCTCGGGCACCACGCTCCTCCCCGGCGCATGTCGACTTCTACAGGATTCAGCAGGTGTCCATCCTGCAAAGGGCTCTTCCCAGCTTCAGACCCCCACGCCCTTTGCCTCCGTTGCATTGGCAAGACCACAGTTGGCAAGCTTGTACAGCGTGTGGTTCGCTGTCATCTAAATCGCTGAAGAACAGACCAGCCAGGTGGAAGGAGCTCTTCCAGAAGTTGCCTCCAGAGTACCTCAAGAACTTCGTGAAACAACGAATCAGGCCCAAGGCAGGGCCGCTTTTTTCCATCGCACCCCTCATTCCCAAGGACTCTCCCACGTGGGAAGGACCGTTCAGGTCCTTGTACCAGCACATGTACCGAGGCTGCTGCAGCTACCGGCCTTCGGGGCGAGGGATCCTTGGATCCTCCCGGTGGCAGTGTTGAGGGACCGGAAGGTTCTTGTACCGGATTCTCATCCGAGGGGCTCCGCCCTTGTATCGGCAATATGGCCGAGGGGCTACACCCTGGCACCGGCAATACGTCCGAGTGGGCGCCTAAACACAGCTCTACCGACCCCCAGGGTCGAGGGTGTCCACACCCAAGAGTCTTGGAGGAGGCTGGGCCCAGCGAGCCGAGCAACACTTCACAGGCACATAGCAAGCTGCTAGACAAGATGGCCACCGCACCAGACGGAGGCACCCGTCCGACGCCATTCCAGGAGTTCGGCGAAGAACGAGTGTCAAGGTGGGACTGGCCTCAACCAGGTATGTGGCCTACAGCCTATCCTTCTTATGCACAGGGCAGCTTCCCACTGCGTCCATATGGGCAAGGTATGCAGCGGCTCCAGCAATTCCCGGCTACCCCGTCAGTACCCCCTACCACCTCTCTGGCCAGTAAAGAGGGGTTCTTAAAGAGGTTCCTCAGCCTCATGCAGTCATCTCGGATGGGGGTTATCCTCAAGGACGCCATCAGGTAAGACTTCCCTACGATGCTAGCAACATCAGAAGCGCCTCTGCAGGTGCCCCCGGCGTAGCCACTGCCTCTGGCTCCCCAGCCGATTCCTCAGGCAGTTCCATACCAGCCTCCTCACTCAGGCCGCGGTCCCTGCAACCCAGCCTGTGCCTCCGGCTACTCCTCCACCTCAGCAGGATCCTCCTGTTCCGCAGGATACGGATGAGGAGGATACAGACACGCCATCCTCAGCCAGGGCCTCCACAAATGTCTTGCAGGGCTGGCGGAGTACCTGGGCCTACCCCAACCCAAAGTTGAGCAGCCGGCAGAGGGGGTTCTGGCTGAAGTCCTCACAGGATACCCCTCTGCCAAAACAGGAATTCCACTCCAAACCGATGCAGTCTCCCTGGCCAAGAAGGGTTGGCTCAGGCCCCACTCTGTCCAGACAATTGACACCTGGACGCCAACTACAGGCAGATGGAGGGGGATACACTCTTGCTCTCAGCCCATCCTCAGCCACACTCCTCGATGATCGATGCAGCATTACTATACTCCAAGCCTCAGTCGTCCTCAGCCTGCTCTAGGCAAGGAGAAGATCTTGGAGGCGTATGGGAAGAAACTTTATTCCAACGCGTCCTTGCATTCAGGCTAACGTGATGCCATGCTGGTGGCCGCTAACCAAAGGTTATGGTGGGAAAGTGCAGACTTGCTCATTGAACTCCCTATGCAGAGCCAATCATGTTTTGAGGCGGGTCTGGCTGAGCCCAAGCTGGTGGTGCAGGACGTCATGGAATCCACTGTGGCCCATATTGATACTTCTGGCCGTGCCATCTGTATCGGCACGGACATGAGAAGGACAGCCTGGCTCCGGGCGATGAAATTCAACCTGGAGGTCCAGGAATGCATATTGGATCTACTGTTCGAGGTGGAGTGGGGGGGGAGGGACCTCTTCCACTCCACCACGGACGAAGAGCTGGACAAGAAGAAAAACAGCTCACAAACAGCCAAGTCTTTATCCATCTTGACAAACACCACGCCAAAGTCGTACACCCAGTCACAGCAGCCGTATGGAGGGTTCTGCGGCTTCCAGGCAGCGGGACCGCTCGCAGTTTCACACTGGTGCAAGCAACAGGGGGTGGGGGGAGGCAAAGGGCTTTTCCAGTCCCCTCCTCTGCGACAGCCTACGAGTAAAAAAGGCATTACACGCCCTTTCGGGTCCACGTGTCTCCAGTGGGGGGCAGGCTTGTTCTCCATGCACATTTTTGGTGCCAGAATTTTGTGGACCCCTGGATCCTCTTCGTAGTATCCACTGGGTACCTCCTGCCCAGCCTCTCCTCCCCTCCACTCCCTCAGGTTGGGACAGCAGCTCTTCTGGTGGAGATCCGGTCACTCGTGGAGGAAGTCCCAGCCTCCCAGCGAGGCTTGAGCTTTTACTCCAGGATTTTCACCATTCAGAACAAGAACCAGGCAGGCCTCAGAGTTGTGCTGGACCTTTTCACCCTCAACCTCTCCTTACTCCTACAGAAATTCAAGATGGTTACGCCAGCTTTTATAGCGGAGACATTGTGCAAGGGAGACTAGATGTGCTGCCTGGATCTGAAGGACGCGTACCTACATTTTACGGTTCAGGATCATGGGCTACCATTTTCAATACAAGGTCCTTCCTTTTGGCCTCAACTTGGCCCCAGGGTCTTTACCAGGCTAATGAATACGGTGGCTGCCCTCATAAGATCACAGGGCCTCCACATCTACCCATACCTCGACAAATGCCTCATCGAGGCTACATCTCCGGAAGCGGTTCACCATTCTTCACATGCCCTTATGAACACACTGCACGATCTGGGCTTCTCTCTCAATCTCAAGAAGTCGCAGTTGCAGCCCACGCTGACTGACATTCTTGGGCCTCATCTGGGACACGTCTCCGAGAAGGTATTTCCTTCGGAGGACAAGATCTCGGCCATCAAGAGGGCCACCGCCCACTTCCCCAGCAGAGAGGTTACCTCTGCATGGTGGTACCAACATCTCCTGGGTCTCTTGGCGGCAGTCCTAATAGCTGTTCCACACACGAGATTGAGGAGGAGGAGGATTCAGCTGCACTTCGCGGCCTCATGGAACCAGGAGCGGGGCTTCCAATCCAAGATCAACATTCCTCCATCTCTCCACCTGGACCTAACATGGTGGTCCAGGGACTGCAACCTACGGACGTGCAAGCCCTTTCGGCTGCCCTCCCCGCAGGCCACCATCACCACAGACTCCTTGTTTGCGGGCTGGGGAGCCACCCTGGACGATCTCTCGATCCACGGCTCCTGGACTCGACAGGAGCAGGTATACCGCATCAGTTGGTTAGAGCTGAACGGAATCTGGTTTGCGCTCATAGCATTCCTACCACTTCTCAGAGGCAAGGTTGTCCTCATCCAGACAGACAACTCAACCAGCATGTACTACGTCAACAAACACGGAGGCACCAGATCCCCTCCTTTGTGCAGACTGGCAATCGACATTTGGGAGTGTGCCCTGTAAAACATCTACCTTACGGCAGTCCACCTCCCGGGGGAAGCCACCCTGGTGGCGGACAGGCTCAGCAGGTTGGAAGCGGACAATTACGAGTGGCAGCTAAACAACCTCGTCATTCAAGAAATCTTCAACAGGTGGCGTCATCCCCAGGTGGATCTTTTTGCCATCTGGCACAACAAGAAGTGCCCCCAGTTCGCCTCCCGGCAGGGACGCATTTTACCTTCAGTGGAATGGCATGAAGGCTTACGCCTTCCTGCCCACTCAGCTGGTTCACAGTGATTTGCAAGATCAGTCTCTCTACAAATCAAGTTCATTCTAATAGCTCCATGGTGGCCGGCCAGGCCATGGTTTTCGGAGCTGCTCAGCCTCTCGGAGGGGCCTCCGATTCACCTCCCGACGGGCCTAGCACGTCTTCTGGCAAAACAGGGGGGCAGGGTCATCCACCCCGCCCCACAGAAACTAGCCCTCACAGCGTAGTACCTGAGCAGGTTACGCTGCGGCACCTCAGCCTCTCACAGGCTAATCTGGAAATCATACAGGGCGCAAGGAGCAAGGCTAACGGGGCCCAGTCCAGTATAAAAGTAAATGGACCAGATTCTGCCACTGGGCAGATTCCAAGGAAATCTACCCCCTGGCATGTTCTTTGGATGACGTACTCTCCTTCTCGACGCACCTCCCCCACTCTGGTGTGCAGGTGGACACCTGCCGTACATACCTCGCAGACAAAGGGGCTTACAGGAACTCTGAGGAGGGGATCTTCTCCTCCTCCAACCCTATCGACAAACATTTGACGGGGCTTATGAGGCTCTACCCGCCCTTCAAGAGGCCGCACCTGTGTGCGACCTCAAAATAGTCTTGGGCGCTCTGGCGCACAAACCGTTTGAGCCAATGGCATCCGCGGACATCAGGCTGGTCACCATCAAGACGGCCTTGCTAGTCAGCCTCACCTCGGCTCGTAGAGTCAGCGAAATACAGGTGCTGGTCGCCTCGGAACCATATACTACATTTCACAAGGACAAAGTAGTCCTGCGCCTACACCCGGCATCTCTGCCCAAGGTGCCGTCTGCTTTCCTCTTTAACATGGAAATAGTCCTTCCTATGTTTTTTCCCGAGCCCAAGGACGAAGCGCAGAGGGTGCTGCACTGCCTGGATGTCAGGCGTGACCAGAAATTTTACTTGGACAGGACCAAGGGGTTCCGTAAATCGGCCGCCCGGTCACTTTCGGAGGCTCAAGACCAGGCTATCAGGCCTCCAAGGCCTCCATATCTCGCTGGATGGTCTCGGTCATCAAGGAAGCGTACTTGGGCCAGCACAAGCCGCTTCCGGCCAACATGCACGCTTACGCAGTCAAGGCCAAGGCAACGGCTATCGCATTCCAGTGCCATGTCCCTTGGCAAGTCATAAGCAGTGCGGCCACTTGGGCCACACTCTCGGCTTTCTGCAAGCATTACTGTTTGGATGTCGGCTCTAGATCTGATGTGGCTTTCGGACGGGCGGTTCTCAGGAACCTGTTTGCTTAAGGAGGGTCTCCTCTCCACCCTGGGGCTACAGTCAGTTGTAATCGCCCATGCAGTATGGAGGAAAGGGGATGGGATGTAAGAGTAATTATAAGTTACTCACTGTGGTGACTAATGTACTCTTAGTCCCCTTTCCTCCATACATCCCACCAACCTCCCCCCCCCTAATAATTCGAGTGTCATTAGGCAATGTTAAATCTATTGTCGACACGTCAACGGGGACTGAGGTGTGGCGCCGGAGGGCGGAGTCAGGGCAGTGCATGCTCCCTGAGCCGCACCCCTGCACCCCTCAATTTAAAGGGGAAGGTTTTTTCTGGTGAAAAAGGTTGTCTCCCGTCACTTGGAAGGGACACCCATGCAGTATGGAGGAAAGGGGCCTAAGAGTGCGTTGGTCACTACGGTGAGTAACTTTGAATTTCTTGTCTCCTACCCTCATACTAATAGAAATAGAAAACAGCCTCGTGGTCTTTGCACTCCTCAATTCAATCACACACCACTTCACTCTCTCTCCTTCTACTGTGACACACCCAAACCTGCGTGCACACACTGTTGTCCCAGTCTCCCACTTAATGTCAATCCCTGTTGTCGCTCACAAGAGGTGTATTTGCAGCTGCATGTTCACCAGAGCTCCTCTGCCACGGGGGGTCCCAGTAACGGCCTGGAACTTCCTAGGAGCCGCACCCGCTCCAAAGAGCAGACAGGACTTCTGTGTAAATGGCTCCTCTACACCAGTGGAGGTTGCGCGCTTCGGTCTGGTCACTGCGGGTGGGAAGCCCCTCCAGATCTGCGGCCTGGAAGCCTGTCTTTGCGGAAAATCTGCGATCATGTCAGGGTCACCAAAAATGTAGAGAAGCCCTTCAGCGGAAAGACCAGATGAAATGCAACCCGCTAGAGAAAACACCAGAGCACACCTCTTGCAAGGAGAAAAAGGTTTATTTCCATAAGAAAGGTAGAGATGCGCCAGCAAAGAACTTTGCTGCCGCGGAGCGCTGTGACAAAAACATGGGTGATGACTTATTAAAAGCATGAGGCTCCTAATTGCCAATTAAAAGCACAAATCATAGCATGCCCGATCTGTCGCCTAATGTGTACCTGGTACTGCAGATGTGGGCGCAGAGGATTCTTTTGAGGTCAAACTATCTTGCAAACCCCAACTCGACCCCAGAAGCTTCAGCGCCTTCTAGTTCCTCCCACCCTGGGTTTCAATGTGTTACCTTCCCTCTGTTGGACCTCGCAGCACAAATCACAGGGGCTCTGGATATTCTGCTGTGACTTTTCTGATAAATTGGTGCTCTAACAGTTTTAAGATTGGTGGTCTGGGACTGACTGGTACTCTGGAATGCTGGGTTCTTGGGACAGGAGCATGTGGGCACTATAACTTGGAGTTTGGGCTGGGGGAGGTAAGAGGCTTTTGCCCTCCTTCTCGTAGGATAACTGTTTACAGGGAGCTCTCGGGCCCCTCTTGGCCTTGCAGGGCGCATTCTTTCTGGGTTACGCATGCTAATAGTATGAGACAATGAGGGTTTTATGAATCCCTGCGGGTTTGGCCTTTCCCATGGCTTACTGTCCTGGATGCAGACGAGCAGTCGCAGACCACGATTTCAAGATGGCTGCTATTTTCTAAGATGGAGTTTCATTCCTAGTGCAATCTACACCCAAACATGCAATAACCGACTGATAATGCAGCTTCTGTAGATGCCCCCTCCCCCTATAAACTCCCCAAGCATCTACAACACACTCATGGGTCTCTGCCACATTTGGAACCTCTTGGATGCCTGGGATGATCGCCCCCGTTTCCCCACATGACCCAGACATCACAATTATAGACGCCCCCTCCCCGCCCTGATATTACTCTTGAGAGTGGCCACATTTCCCCCATTGATGATCAACCTCTATTCAATGACTTGTTAAAAAGGGCTGCAAATCATTTTAATATTCAAACTCAGGAAACATGGAAGACACCGATTTCTTAGATATTTTAAATGAGGAAGGCCATCAGTCAGGATATTTCGCTTTTGCAGTCTATGAAAGAGAATTGCCCCATCGCTAAGAATTTAAAGCAATCACCTTTAGACCCTCCTTACATTAAAGGTCATGTAAAACCTGATTTACTAATTGTCATCAGCACTAGAAAAAGGGCAGGTGTACCACTGCCGAAACATCACCCAATAAAAAATACTAGATGTTCTATACCCTGGGCAAAAGCTGAACCACCTCTGGTGCTTATGACTTGCATAGCAAACAATACCACTTTGTTTGCAAGCTAGGATAACACTTGGGGTTAAAATACACAACTGGATTCTGTCCACAAACCAGTATCGAAATATTACGCTGAAAATTTGCCTAACAAGGGAAGCCGCGGTTTCGAGATCCATTCTGATCAGCTTAGGTCTCAGTGCTGTATTTTGGCACCAACACTTTTTAATAACTACCTAAGCGACATTGGCAATCTGTGGCGCTTCTATGATTTGATACCGCTCAAGCTGGGCCACCTGAAGATGCATTGGATGACCGTTGCAGAAATTATGGTACTGTTTGCTAGGGACCCCCCGTGGCCTCCAATAAAAATCTCATATTTTTCATGTTTATGCCGCAAGTATCAACTTGATTGCTAATGGTAGCAAATTGAAGGTGGTTATTTTTTCCAAACAAAAAAAAATAAAACCATGTGGTGGAACTTGGTGGTCGAAAGAGTTTAGCTTGTGGTATCTCTGCGATACTTTGCTTACAACCCAACTAATCTCTCTTCATTATCTATGTTGATGGCAGCCGTAAATATAAGCTTTTACTTCTTTTAGCCCACGTGAAGCAGATCTTTGGGGAACTATGCAGATTTTCGCACCTTCCGCAACTTAAACATTACCTGAGCAAGATTGAGCCTATAGTATTATATGGGCTAGATGTGGCGACCGCAAATTTGGGTCCATATCTTGACTATTTATAGGTCCTTATTTGGAAGAATGTGTTGCAACTCTCCACTGCTATCCCTGATGCCGTTATGCGCATGAACTGAATCGAACATCATTGCAGGCTCAGCTCTACTGGTTTCAATTACTGAATTATTCTAGGATACTGTCTTTCCCCCGTCCAACTCTTTACCTAGACCTGCATCAGATTTGGAAAGAGGGGTCCATCAAATCAATCCTCTTTTATACTGACACCATGCACGGCCTGCTGGAGTGAATAGATTCAACAGAGTCAGAATTAATAGGCAGCCCTTTTGAGACTAAAGGCAAACTCTTCAGGGATGACTGGAGGTTGACTCTTGAAGCTAGGACAGCCTATTTTTCTTACCTCGAGTATGCTAGGTTTCCACACGAGAGGTCATCTATGCGTAACTGAGGTGCTTTCCTTGCAAAGGCTCATAACACCTACTTGCGATTCAAGTTGAATAAACTCCATACCAAGGAAAGGACCAAACATTGGTTGTCGGCCCTTGCGGAAGGGATACAATTAGCCTGTTGCTTCTGTGATCATGGGTCATTTATCGAAACACTAGTCCGCTGGATTTTGGAATGCCCTGCCTGCCACTTAAATTTGTTGTTCATTCCCTAAAGAGTTGAATAGTTTTGCAACTAACTATGCTCTGGATTTGCTATGGTCGAGACTCATGTGGGTTGACAATATATCTCTAATTATTGCCTTGGTTCGCTTTTTGAATGAAATTGTGTAAATTGTATGAATTCTTGTGAGATTCAATTTTTATTTTATTTTGTACTTTGATGTTTTGTTTCTTTAACATTTTGGGTAAGCTTTGTATATACCACATAAAACCAACAAAGATAACAATATAAAATGTATAGGGTACATACAATAATACATAAAAACGCATACATTCATCCAGCAAAACCCATAAAAAAATCCATAAAAAATTTAAATCACATCTTACATTTAGTTAAAATTAGTCAAAACTAAGGACATTAACATTCAAAGTATGAGAGGAGAAAACAGTAGGAAATCATGTTCGCTCAGAATTCGCATAGAACAAATATTTTGATGCATTGCCTGTAAAACCTAATCATGTAATAAGATGAAATTCTCATCGTTCTCATCCATAAACATTTTCCACATTACTTTTGGATCATCACAATTAAAACAGTTACTATAGGATTTCATCATTTTATTTCTAATACTGTTTAGACTTTGACATTCTGTTATTATGTGCTTGAGGGACTCAATTTTGTTGTCTCCACATAATGGACAGTTACGCTCATTACGATGTTGGCCTTTCTTCTCACCTTCACATTCCAATACTTGGCTTTTGTAAAGTTTTAGCAACAGGTACGGGATAATGACCCAAGCTTCAGGAAACGCCACAATATAGTTGGGCAGATGAATTTGTGAATTAATGTATTCAGTGAAGGGTCCACTATTTGAGTCGCTTGAGAGTTGTACTACATCACTCTCACGATCATACAATCTAATCTTTTTTTATAACCAGTATTTTATTTGATTAATGTTGTTCGGGAGTAGATCAATTTCACATCCACACTTCCAATTAATGAAGATGGTGAATATTTTCCCCCATACACCAATCCAAGTAAAATTATCTAGGCATAGAAAGGCCTTAGCGTAATCCGCAGTAATGGTGGTATTAAAGTCATAAGGTCCACTGAGCACATGAAAGATCTGTTAATCGGGATGGATTGAATACATGTAAAATCATACTCAAGATAGAAAAATTCAACTGACCAATTGCGGCATGCGAAATGTCTTTCCTAACATTCTGGCTTCAATTTCTTTTAGCTCTTTACTTATGCAAACCAAATCCCCAAAAAATGTACATGCCTATTGAATATTCGGGAAGGAGATTCCACCAAGGAGGAGCATGAGACCCTAAAAACACAAGGGAACATTTCGAATACACCCTTTATCCATCAGGGCACATTTAATATACAGCGTTCTTTTTTTGGAGCCAAAGAATAATTCTTCCAAAAGAACATGAGTAATTTGTTCGCTCCGTCTGGCTTTGGCACCTCCTCAGCGTCTTGGCACAATCCCCAAAACCAATCTTCTTTTCAAACCAATCCGCAAAGAGGATTTACGAGTGGTAACTGTTGTGGCAGAGTTGCAGCCACAAGATGCTCTGCTGTCCACGCCAGCAAATGATGCTCCAGTTCAGGTAGCCTCCCTTGATTCCCCAGTAGGGGGCGGCATTACATAGTTCACCCACACATGGTAGGTAATGACATTAGATTGCTGCATGCCAACAACCGTGGCAAGAGGTACTCCTACGTCCCATCCCCTTTCCTCCATACTGTATGGGTGTCCCTCGCTAGAGACTGTAGACTGAACCT
This sequence comes from Ambystoma mexicanum, assembly GCF_040938575.1. Lineage (NCBI taxonomy): Eukaryota > Metazoa > Chordata > Amphibia > Caudata > Ambystomatidae > Ambystoma > Ambystoma mexicanum. Next base: position 653,726,295 of record NC_090923.1, read on the forward strand.
TTTTCACCAGAAAAAAATCATCTTCCCCTTTAAATTTAGAGGCATGCAGGGGCTCGGCCCTGGGGAGCATGCGCTCCCCTGACTCCAGCCACTGGCGCCACTCCTCAGTCCTCTTTTCCACTTCGACGGGAGCCGACCGCTTTCATCAGTGCTCCTGGGCTTGGCTTCTGCCTTGTAATTCCACGCGCCCGATGCAGAAGGACGTTGTTGCCTTGGCCAAAAAGGGATGGCTTAAACCCATTCCGCGCAGCCTACCAACCGGCACCTCGACACAAAGTACAGGCAATCTGAGGGGGATCCACTCTTGCTGTCGGCACACTCCTCAGTGATTGCCGCTGCCTCACTGTACTCCAAGCCTCGGTCGTCCTCGGCTATCTAGTCTTTGGCGTTTCTAAGTAAGGGGTAGAAGATCTTGGAGACATATGGAAAGGTCTTTTCCACCGCCTCATTGTATCTTTGTCAGTCTAATGCAGACGCCATGGTTGCATCGTTAATCAGAGTTTATGGTGGGAAATTGCCGACTTCCTTCTGGAACTTCCAGTGCACAGTTAGGCACGTTTCAAGGCGAGGCTGGCAGAAGTGAAAATGGTGGTTCAGGACATCATGGAATCCACTGTTGCGCATATAGACATATCGGGCCGGGCCATCTGCATCACCACTGTCAGGACTGCTAACGTTCTTGACTGGCGCAGAGGCAGCACAAACTCCTGCCTCCCCGTAAGGTCTTGTCACCTGGGTCTGGTATGAACCACAGGCAAACAGCAACCCGCTGGGGAAAGAGGGTTAGATGGATGGGTAGAGGGTTGCAGAGTAACCGGAAAGAGGGTTAGGGAGAGGTTGTGGATTGGTTGGGGAAGTTAGGGTAACATGCTCCTCAGCTCCTGCACTGATTGGTTTTGCTGTATTTGTACTCTCCGCCCTTTCAAACCACACACTCACAGCACACACAATTGGAACATGCCCAGCTATATAGGAAGCCTTTGTAGTGGAGCCTTTAACCACACTTGTTGAGCTTTTGCCTGCAGCTCTAGCCAATGCTTTCAACCGTGCCTTCACCTAGGCATAAACTGAGTATGCTACTGCACTGCTTCCTGCATTGCTCTCATGCAGATAAGAAACAACGTGTTCACACTGTAATCTCTTAACACAACACTATGCATGCTTACAGAGACTTCAAGTAGAGACAAAGAAAATGCACTTAGCTGCGGATCGTAGTTCTTGGTCCTTTGGTGCGGTTCGGAAAGTCCATGTCCTGTGATAAAAATAAGCGGGAGCTGAGCTGGCTTCTGCGTTAATAGCAACTTTGCTCTTTACCCAGTGTAATGGGCGATCATAAGCGAGGTGAGCGCACAGCCCAGGGTGGCTTTCACCCAGAGCTTAGCACACGTGTTTTCTTCAGTTCTCTGTTAGAAACTTCGTATACCGTACATTTCAGGTTGCCCCGCGTAGGCATGCCATGAGCGAAGCGCTGAAATACATGTCCGTTCCCTCTGGTAGCCGGAATAGCGAGCAGGATCACGCGGGCATTGCCCGCGCATGCACAGATTGTCGGGTGTGGCTTTTCCCTTGCCGGCAGGCTCGTGAAGCACACGGCCTACTGGGAAATGTAGTTCATGGTGTTTCTCTGTCCCTGGGCATTCTGCCTGCAATAAGGATGGAATAGCCTCCTGGTATAACATGTAGAGGGTTTGCGCAGGGGTTTAGCAGCACCAAGGTGTTCATAGAGGGTGTGCACTGGACCCATAGTACAATTAACATGCCCAGCCCTGACAGCCACAGATATGAGGACTGCCTGGCTAAGGGCTACCAAATTCAACCCAGACATCCAGGAACGCATATTGGACCTTTCATTCGGGGGTGGCAACCTTTTTCATTCCACCACCAATGAGGAGCTAGATAAGAACAGTTCCCAGACTTGAAAATCCCTATCTATACTCATGAAGTTCGCGCCCAAGATGTATAGCAGACGTATCAGCGTTCCGACAAGGGGCGGGCCTTTGGCGGGTTCAGGGGCTTCCAGGAACAGAGGTCAAGACAGCTGACCGGTCTCCAAGTCAGCACCTGCACAAACAGCACAAAGCGGGGAGCAAGGGCTTCTTTCAGTCCCCCTCCTCCGTCCCAGCCTCAGATGGAAAGAAGGCACACATGGACCGGGTCCACGTGTCTTCGGTGGGGGTTAGGGTTGCCCTTCACACACATTTTTGGCACACATGGTTCGCAGACTACTGGATACACTCAGTGGTCTCCACAGGCTACCGCCTATCAGTTCCTTCCTCCCCCTCTCTGCTCCCCTCTACTCCCACAGATTGGGATGACAACTCTGTTGGCGGAGATTCGTTCACTCGTAGAGAGTCGGGCAGTGGAAGAAGTCCCAGCCTCCCAGTCATTTTTGCCATTCACAAGAAGAACCCGGCTGTCCTGAGAGTTGTTGGACCTTTCCACCTTGAAACTTTCCATCCCTCTTCAAAAATTCAAGATGGTTACCCCAGCGCTTCTTGCCAAGACACTGTGCAGGGGAGAGTGGATGTGCTCCCTGGATCTGAAGGACTCGTACCTACACGTCCCGATTTGGCAGCCTCATCAGTCCTTTCTGAGGTTCGGGATCATGGGCTTTCATTTCCAATACAAGGTTCTACCCTTTGGTCTCAATTCAGCCTCCAGGGTCTTTACCAGACTCATGAATGCAGTGGCAGCCTTTCTCGGGGCCCAGGGGCACCATGTGTATTCATACCTAGACTGGCTCGTCGGGTCGAGATCCCCGGAGGCGGCCCATCACACCTCTGCCCTCCTGAATACACTACACGATTTTGGATTTACCATCAATCTCAAGAAATCACAGCTGGAGCCTACTCAGAATTAAACCTTCCTAGGCCTCATCTGGGATACGAGCTCCAAGAAAATTTTTCCCTCGAAGGACAAGGTCACAGCTATCAAGAGGGCCACGAGCCATTTTCTCAGCAGAGCAGTGTTGGGAAAGTTTCCCATTTATGTTTAATTTTCCCTCCAGTTGTGAACCCCCCACAACTTTTTGCTGTTGTCTGATAAGCCTAGCCTGACCTTTGCCAGTGGAGCACAGCCTTCTGCTGCACTCCGCTGTGTTTTTTGTTATGGGGAAACTAACATGCCCTTAAAGACGGTCAGTACTGGGAGACTTTTTTCCCTTAGTCCTTTCCTATGTTGCAACTTTTCTGCAACATGTTACAAGTGCACAAAGTACCTTACAGTAAGGTGCGCTTGGGGTCTACCTTTCGTTTCCAAAGGCCCTAGACTCACTCAAATGATTTTTTGGTAGAAGTACAGATGTGCCTTAGACAGGGCTGGTGGCAGCTTTTACTTTTGCTTATTTTAAACCCTTTCTTGCCATGGAAACCGCATTTACCGCGGTTGGCACATGAAAGTGGCCTGGCACCAAAATGGCCATGCCATAAGGTTCTTTGTCCTGTCCTTTGGCCATCTAGTGCCTTTGCCTTCCCCAGGTCGAGCAGCGGTCAGTCCTTATTTGGTCATGCATTCTCCCACAAAAAACGCCAAGCTTTCATGGGTTACTGCATGCCTTGTGTGTGTGCGTGCCCACCACGATTTGGGCTGCACTGTCTAGTTCCAATACACATCCTGGGTGCCAGAGCGTCTGGTGTGCTGGGAATGATTGGACCACCGTGGTCCGTGATTGGTCCAATTCTGGTCTGGCTGTATGTGAGAAGATCTCCCATTGGGTCCTCTTCGTTTTGGTGTGAAGGAAATTCTGGATAAGAGTTTCTCACTGAACCTGCGATAGGATCCAAGCATCCTGAAACAGCTCAGTCGAGGAACTGCTGGTGACCCGCTGGAAGGTTTGGCACCCTGAGCCCACTGTTGTCCCGCAGGACCCCTCTGCATCTGATTGAACTTCGGTCTGCAAAGGCGCTTTGACCCATTTGAATAGTGGGAACTACTATTCACGGCACCTTGATCTTAACTTGCAAGCGAGCCTCTTTGGAATTGTTCCTGGGCCAACCAGTGAACTGACCAGCTTGCGCAGGACCTTTGCTCTGAAAAAGCTGCTGTTTCGAGTTGACACTTGAAACTTGGTAGATCGTAAGCACTGGATCCAAGGCCTTCTCCTGCCGAGTTTCGTACAGCTAGGTCTGGAATTAGGAGAGTACCCCTGAACCAGAGTGCACGCTGGCACTGTGTCACCCAGCCGTGGTGACAAACTTCACAGGTGCCTTGCTGCTGAGCCATGAATCCTGCTGCAGTGAAACTGGCCTGCTCCCTTCATCAGGAGCGGAGAAATCGCCACTGTCCTGCCATAGAATCATCTCTGTAGCTCAGCTGCTGAAAGCCGCAGAGTCGCACAATTACCGCATTTGAACTTGCAACCGAAGTGGATTCGACTGCCGAAGTTTTGTCCGGAGTGCGCCTGGGGTCAGTGAGTACTTGCAATTTTTACCGGTGGCCCCTAGCGCATCCATTCATTTTTACGCACAAGTGTCCCCTGAGGGCCACTCACCTCTCCACGGGTAGCCTGTGCTACCGGCCTATTCCCAACTTCTGGAACCTGTTCTGCCCTTTTGGGGAGACCCTCCTTGAATAGTGGGAACCTATTGTTCGTCGCCTCCCCCACCTTCCCGAGTCGCTACAGCCCCTGCAAGAGACCCCATTTTCTACTGCACCATCGCATGCACCTGCATCCGAAAGTACTTTGAACTCCAGGCTCCACTCTTCGTAGGGACTGGACTGCCACTTAGTGAGGGATTGATTGACAAACTGCCTAAAGTCTATTTGCACTGTTTGCTCCCATTCTTCATAGGTTGTGGACCCATTCTGTGCACTATTACTTTATGCCACTTGGTAACTCTATATATGTTTCATAGTAGTGTTGTATTGGTTTGAAGTATTATTGTTATTTGCTTTGTTTGATTTCAAAGGCCTTAAATAAATGTATATGTATTTTTAATGTATACACCCGAATGGGAGTGATTTGTAGTGTCCTTTGCTGTGTGCTCATTGTGGGCTTTCAGCACCCTCACACCTTCTGAGACCTAGTCTTGACTGCCACCAATGCTACCTTGATTGGTCTGGCTTGTCCAGAATGTTACCCTGTTCCAAGAAACTAGGTTGGCCTTCTGAACCTCTGCCCACCAGTTTAGAGTTAAGAAATGCATTTTAACAAGCAACAACCTCAGCATGGTGGTACCAGCACCTCTTGAGTATCATGGTGGCATGTCTACTGGCAGTGCCTTACACGAGGCTTAGAATGAGACGATTGCTGCTGCACTTTGCAGCCTCATGGCATCAGGAGTGGGGTTCCCAGATGGAACTCGTCAGCATTCCTCCCCCTCTCCACCAGGACCTTGTCTGGTGGAGCACTGACTGCAACTTGAGCATAGGAAGACACTTCAGGCAACCAGCACCGCAGGTTACCGTCACCACAGACTCTTCCTTTGAGGGCTTTGGACCAACCTGGACAACCACAGCGTCCATGGAGTCTGATCTAACAGGAGGCCCATATCAACTGGCTAGAGCTGACAGCAAACTGGCTTGCTCTCAAAGCCTTCCTGCCGATGATCAGTGGCAAGGCAATCTTCATCCAGACGGACAACTCTACCAGCATGTATTACATCAACAAGCAAGGTGGCACCAGATCGCCTCCCCTATGCACCTTGGCAGTCAACATTTGGGAGTGGGTTCTGGAGAACATGCACCTTAGGGCTATACAACTCCTGGGGGTGGGGTTACAACCTGGAGGCGGACAGGCTCAGCAGGCTGGGTGCGGACAACTACTAATGGCAGTTGAACGATCAGGTCCTTCAGGGGATCTTCGACAGACGGAGTTATCCCCAGGTAGACCTCTTTGCCACCTGGTCCAACAGGAGTTGCCCTCAGTTCGTGTCCTGGCAGGGACAGGGCTGGGGCTCTCTGAGGGACGTGATGCAGATCGGGTGGAACAACATGAAAGCGTATACCTTCCCTCCCACTCCCCTGGTCCACAGGGTAATCTGCAAGATCAGGGATGCACTGCACCTCCGTATCATCCTGATAGCTCTGTGGTGGCCCGCAAGGCCATGGTTCTCTGACCTTCTCAGCCTGTCGGAACAGGCCCTGGTGCACCTTCCGCTGGGTCCAGCTCACCTACTGTCACAGCTGGGAGGCACGGTCATCCACCCTGCCCCCCAGAGGTTAGGCCTTGCATCGTGGTTCCTCAACCGGTCACCTTAAAACACCTGCATCTGTCACGGGCTAACCTAGACATCATAAAGGGCGCTAGAAGCGATGCTACTAGGAGCCAGTACAAGAGCAAGTGGACTAGGTTTTGTCACTGGGCAGATTCAAAGAAAGTAGATCCCTTGACGTGCACGTTGAATGACGTGCTGTCCTCCTCAGCACACTCTGGGTGCAAATGGACACATGCTACGCCAATCTGGCGGCCATCGAAGCCTACAGGAACTCAGAGGAGGAGGTCTTTTCATCCTCCACCCCGATAGTTAAGACATTTGGCGGGCCTCACCAGGCTCTACCCAGCTATCAAGAAGCCACACCCGGTGTGGGACCTCAATGTAGTGTTGGGTGCCCTAGCGCATAAACCATTTGAGCCAATGGCATCGGCAGACATCAGGCTGGGCACTATTAAAACAGCCTTCTGGTGGGTCTTTCGTCTGCACACAGGGTCAGTGAAATCCAGGCACTGGTGGCTTCAGAGCTCTATACTACCTTTCATAAGGACATGGTGGTCCTTAGAACTCATCCTGCATTCTTAACTAAGGTAGTCTGTGTTTCACTTCAGTGAGGACATTGTGCTACCTACTTTCTTTGCGGACCCCAAGGACGAAGCGCAGAGGGTACTGCAGTGTCTGGATGTCGGGCGTGCCCTAATATTCTACCTGGACAGAACAAAGAGCTTTCGCAAATCGGAAGCGCTCCGTCTTCTTCGGCGGGTCAAGGCCAGGCTATCGGGCTTCCAAGGCCTCCATAGCAAGATGGGTGGTGGCGGCCATCAAGGAGGGTTGAGGGGCAGCACAAACCACTCCCGGCAAATATGCATGCTCACGCTATCAGAGCCAAGGCCACAGCTGTGGCTTTCCAGAGGCAATCTCTGTGGCATGTCATCAGTAAGGCGGCTACATAGGCTACGCCTTCGGCCTTCTGCAAGCACTACTGCTTGGAGGCCAGCTCCAGGTCGGATGCAGCATTTGGTCAGGCAGTTCTAAGTAACTTGTTTTCTTCGTAGGGTCACCTCGCCACCCTGGGGCTACATTCACTTGTAATCACCAATACAGTATGGAGGAAAGGGGACGGGACATAGGAGTAATTATGTTACTCACCGTAGTGACTAACGTACTCCTAGTCCATAGTCCCCTTTCCTCCACATGTGCCTCCATCCTCCCTCTTAATAAAACTGGTGTCATTAGGCAATGGTAATATTGTCGACGCATCAAAGGGGACTGAGGAGTGGCACAGGTGGGCAGAGTCAGGGGAGCCCATGCTCCCAGGGCCGCGCCCCACTAACTTTGAAGGGGAAGATTGTTTCTGGTGAAAAAGGTTCCGTCTCCTGTCCCTAGCGAGGGACGCCTATACAGTATGGAGGGAAAGGGACTATGGACTTGGAGTACCTTAGTCACTACGGTGAGTAACATATAATTTATTCAATAGAATTCCTAGAAACCCCTCGCAAACCATCCTCCTCGATCAAGAAGGTCATCAGAACATCACTTGATTTTACAAGAAGTTTTAGCACTACTACAAAATGAAGAGATAGAGCTGGTTCCCCCTCTGGAAGAAAACCAAGGTATTTATTCAGTGTACTTCCTTGTTCCAAAGAAAGATCGAACAATGCGCCCAGCAGGTACCAAAAATCATACACTGCGTTGCGTGGAAAATTGGCGCACTAACTCAAGTTGTACGAACCCTCGAAGTTGAAATTCAACGCTGACTTCGAAATTAATCAAAAATACAAAAAGAAATCACTACCCCTACGAACCAGACAGATATGCTAAAAGAAATTATCTAAGGCAATGCAAAAGAAATGCTTAGGGAGTGAAAATAGAGTAAGAGCATGTGCCCACTTCAGACACATGGACCAAGCAAAGATTTAAAGAAACTATGGACACAGTAACTTTTTTTATGGTGTTTATAGAAAAATACCCCATTAAGAACAGGATCCATCATGAAAGTGGGGTTTAAAAGAACTCAAAAGTGCAAGATCTACAGTTTGAGGTTGACCTCTGAACCCGATGGGCTCTTTAAGACGAGGTGGTGCTCTCAGGGGAAGGATGGGGATGCTGAAATTACTAACATCAATAATAAGGTTGATTCAGGAAGTTGGCAAAAGGTACGCTGTTATATTAACAATTATCTAAAACAGGGAGTACAACAGACATCTACGGATGTCAATAGTATCAAGCTCAAAGATTTTCATAAACACTTTTATACTAAAAACCTGTCATCATTGACGTCCTGTTACGTGGCAAAATGTAAAATCTTATGTGGGGCTGTGGTTGGGTAATGGGAAACATCTACATATACTTTCTATGAGGTTTCATGTCGTGATTGGATCTCTCAGGTGGGCAAATAAGCCCTCTAGTGCAAGTCATCTTAATCGTCACAAAATACACAACGATCTATTGGTTCACAAACTATAGGTCTCCCAAATACGTGACCCTCTAATTGGTTGGCATGCTTGTACCCTTCTGGAATATTCCACTTGCTAACAGTGCACAAGCTGGTATTCCAGGTACAGGTGGGTTGTTCTTGACCATACCTCACCACCCAATTAGCCCAACCTCTCCTCACTCAAGCTGTCTCATCAATTACCCTTTGAACATCGCATTGCACGCTCCACAAACTCCTGGGAATAATAGATGAGTATGGGTATATTCATTTTCGCACCTCAACGTCGTCTGCTAGAGTCTATTTCCATTTAGGGCACATGTCTGAAGACCACGATTCAAGCTTCAATTCAATATTAAATGGTATTAAAATGGGAGGGGGGCGCTGTTGCGTGCATGAGGAATGGCTGCCTGAATGTGCTGCTCCGACTTGAGCAACATCATGATGTCCGAAATATCCTTACCGGTGCCGCGTTATCTTCAGTAGAGCAACGGAACTGATGCCCGACAGCGCTGTGCTACAACAGCCAAATTGCCATCTCTCACACCCGAGCCTAAACAGAGATATTTGCTTTGGTCTGCCAGCCGACTGCGTCCGGTGCCGCGACCTGCTGCACACATCCACACTGCACAGGCTCCCGCTGACTGGAGAGGCGCTGCTTCTGCAGCCTTGTCGGGGGGGGGCGGAGGCCTCTTCTGATCCACAGCCTGGACTGTGAAACTCTCTATGCAGTGCCCTCTGTAGGCACAGATGACACTGTTTGGTTCGCTGGACCTTGGAGCGGGGAATCAACGGGATATCCCCTGCAGCGACCTTGTCGGTGCAACTGAAGGTCTCCTGTGCCCCAGACCTGGCTACTCTGTCAACTGCTGGCTGACCCCCATTCATCGAGCCCTCACGCCGCCCGCATGCGAGACGCTGCGATCCGGCCATCTCATCAGCCATCCAGGCGACTGGAGGCTCCAGCGTCCCCACAGAGGATATCGGGCGCATGGACGGAGGACAGCCCATGTATGCGGAGCACTGAGATCAGCCCTCCTTTCCGCCTCACCGGCCATCTGCGCACATGGCCGCTGTCATGGTAAGCTTGTCCTCACGTTGCAAAAATTGATTGGGATTGAGGAACTTCTGTGCTCCTAGCCCTGGCTCCTACTCCAGAGCCCCCCACCCCGAACATGCCCGTTCATCTGTTCAACTAGCCTTACCCTGGGCACTGTCGCCATACTCTGGGTGGCTGGGGGCCCGCACAGCTCTCTGCTACCATACATGCTCGTCAATCAGACTTCGAACCTTTCCTGCTGCCATATCTTCCTTACGGGTGGTCGCCCTTGCGAGGCAAGGGCCTGTGGAGTTTGTGAGCTGGACACCCCCTCAGACCTAGCACGAGTGCCCGAGCTTCGTGGTGGTAGACTGCACTATACTCCTCTGCCACAGGGCAGCCGTAACACTCTGGCCCCCTGGCACACTACATCTCATATTGCTACAGGCTAACCGTACCGGCACCCTAATAGCCTAAACCTATGAGTCACCTGAGATTGGAGGCCATGACCAGTCACTGGCTGATTCCTCAAGGCTCCTCAAACACCCATATTGCAACCTGAGATCCCGAAATAAGCCACGATTTACAGGGGAGAACATAACCCACTCTATCCTGCGCAGTTGCGCCTTGCCAAGTGATTTCTTCAGCACGTACAGAATGTTTCAGAGATAAACTACAATAATGATCCTGCCTCAGTATCCTCATTTGATGCTCTACGCTGCCATTGCCAATGCCCTGTAGGTACTGGCTGTGCAGAAGTGGCCCACAGGACCCAGCCAGATTGTGTCCTGATCTCCCCCTACATCGACAGCACGTATCACAAAGGGAATACACTCTGCTTATCATACCTGCCTCCGGAAGGCTTTGTCATGCACAACTACCATCCTACACCCTTACATCTACACTTCAAGCCCGGGCCACCTCGGCCGCTGCTCTGAGACTTTGTGCACCTTCAATCAACTTAGTCGCACCTTTCGCAGACCCTTCTGCAACTACTGGCGATTGAAGAGGGCATCTCGGACCTCCGCCCGCCCCCCTCCAGATGTAATTGCCAATTGCTGATCCTTGCAGCGACCCTATGGACGCCCTGGGGCGCTCGTCACTAAAGGGGCCAACAAAAAACAGAGCTCTATAAACATGTTCACTAAAACAACCTCGATCAAACAAAGCCCCACCCGAGGCGGAGTCCCCCTTGGCAGGTTCCTCTGAGTCCACAGAACTTCATAAAATGGACTGCATGCGGGAGGGGTTCACCACCCTTCACTCAAAACTCGATTATCTGAGCGGGACAATCGGCTATATTAAAGCCCGGAAGGAGAAAACGGACACCAAAGTGATGGAGGTGGAGTCCAGGGTTGGCTTGGTGGAAGATGACATCCGCGCGCTCCGGGCTGAAGTGGCCACGCTGTCCAGACCGGTCAGCAAGAAAAATGAGGACCTAGAATCGCGATCCAGGCGGAATAACCTGCGCATCATCGGTGTACCAGAAGACAAAATAGATGGCTCTATGGAGGAATACGTGGAGCGCTTACTTCTTGTACTATTGGATTCCCCAAAGCTCTCGCCTCAGTTCACAATTGAGCGTGCCCATCATTCCCTGGCCGCAAAGCCCAAGCCCGGCGCTTCCCCCCCCCCCCCTCCTCCCATTATTGCAAGAGTGTTAAACTACTGTGGCAGGGATACTTTGCTATGCGCAGCGAGAACAGATGTGAAATCGCGAAATGCTCAGCTCTGCCAGGATCCACTTGTTCTTAGACTTCTCAGTGGCTATTCAACAAGAACGTAAAACCTTCCTAGCGGTTTAGAGCTGGGGGTCAAATACCCCATGCTATACCCTGCAAAATTAAGGATTGAACATGTGGACTGAGTTTTCTTCTTCACTATCCCAGAGGAGGCCTCCAAATTCATTGACAATCACTTTCCCGGGCTGATTGCTGGTTTATGCCACCTCTGTGTTCCCTCCTAGTTTCCTCCTGTGCTGGAAGCTTCCTTAACACACCCAGGTCAGCGGCACTGCAACTGCCTGTTTGACTTCCTTCCTGAAGCCCCAGTCTTGTTGGGAAAACGTGACACCAGTTCTGATTCCATCCATGGTCTCCACGATCTTTCATGCCATGTTTTAAATTGTGCACCACGCTATGTTTTATGCTCAATGTTGGAGCATCGGCCGTCACCGGCTCTCGCACAGCCCCCAGGCAGAGTTGCTTCATTTGCAGTTGGTTTGATTTTCAACAGCTGTATCACCCCTCTAATGGGGTGGGGGTTGGCTGGGAGGGAACATTTTTGAAAAACTGGTTGACACGCGACTGAGGACTCTAGGTTCTGGCCACTTTCAGCATAACTCTCACGATTACCTTTCCCAAGTACCAGGCAATACAGTGCCACATAATCCTAGCATTTCCCTTCCCCGAATTCAAGGCAACAGAGTTCCAAAGTAAAGGGGTCTTGAGGCTCCGTCCTCAAGACAGTAGTCGCAGTTCATTAAGTCTCAGGCTTCCCTTCCCTAAGACTTCAACGTATCAACTGATACTGGTCTGAGTCTGTCAATGTTAAACACAACTCCAGGCCAACTTGACCCGCCTTCTGCTTTGCATCACCAGCTCACTTGGTGGTGGTGCTTGATTTGTTTCACAATACAGTGCTCCCTGGTCTAGGCACAGTTGTCAGACCACACGGTCCACCCATTACAGGTCACGCAACCAGGAGCCCAAGGCTTTTCAGACCGCCAGGTTACTCGGCATTTGCCCCTGTGCAGTTCATATTCACTTAGATTTTCTTTGGCAGCCTCTTGGCTTTATATGCAGGTTCACACTTTCCTGGCTTCTCCCGGTTAGCATGTGTGCTTTGCCATCATGTGTCACAGTTGGGTAAGATTTTCATATTTGTGATGAATTTTCCTGACCTGCGTCAACCCCAGAACCTTTTGCTTAGACTTAGTAATTATTTTACCTTGTCCCTAGGTAAGTGGGAATCTTTTTCCCCGCTCACCCAGTCTTTTACTCTTTACTCAAAAAATAAAAGTGCATCTCTCCATAGTGTGTGGTTGGAGTTTGTTTCCTATAACTTTTGGGATTAGTCTGGTTGCCCATTTGTGCTACCCTGTTAATTTCTCTTAAATGTACTTGGATGAAATACTGTTCCCAAGGGGTAAAAGGAGATTTCCATCCCCTTTACATTTTATGTAGTGAGCCAGCACACACCACCTTATGTCGGGTACTGGGAAGATATAATGTATCCCTGTTGGGTAAGAATTGGTGCAGCCCCACTGTGTGACTACACAACACTCATCTGCTTGGTATTGGGTAAAGCACATTTGGTATAGGTCTGTACTGCACAAGTTGGTAGTGTGACTGAGCAGCCAGGCCTAGTTCAAGAGGGGTCAATGTGAGCTGTAGAGCTGTACAAATGAAATCCATAAATACAAGTAGCCAAGTAACACTTAAACTCAATGTTTCAGTTATAAATAGTTATTTATTTAAAATGAATTTTTTAAAAAGCTTTCTTTAAAAAGGCAATTTGTGTAACGATGTAAATGTTAAAATCACTTTTCAGAATTAAAACAGGTTAGTGGATAATCTTTTGATATGCTTCGTACACAATTACTACACCCTGAGGTGACTTCAATCACAAGGACACTAATGGCATTTATATATCTCACCAGTGTACTTTGCAGATTCTGAGGTTGCAGAAAGGAAAGGTTAGGGAAGGAAAAAGGTTAGGTAGTTTCTCAGTAGATGTGAGGACAACTAAATCTTATAATTAAATCCCGATAAGCCTTTCCCAGCAGTAACAGTATACAACAAGCTATCACCTATGAGGGACAAACAGCATCAAAATCAATGGACTAGAAGAGTCTTCAGGGAGCCAGGACAGCCAAAGTCATTTGCGACAGTCTATGGATCTGATGCACTTCTTAGATCAAAGTATTGCACAAAGTTAGAGAGTTTTTAGAAAAACACTTTTAGAGCCACAAGCTGTTAAGACTGAATAGAGAGTTGAAATCAACTCTAAAGGTAAGCCAGTGCAATTCCCAACTGAGAAGAGCACGGCAAAAGGAGGCAATAAGATAAGCACCCCAAGCGTAAACAGTACCTCTGGTTTGAAGAAGAGTGGTCCAGCTGGATTTTGTCTTGCAGACCCTTGTTTCCTATACTCAGTCATGGGGACATAAGGAAGGACGTATGGAGGGGTACTTGGGAGGTTGTCAATAGCCACGGGCTCTTTTCGGTTCAGTGGCACTTAGTGGTTTCAGTGCTTAGCAAGCCGCACCGTGGCGGATCTTGGATACCGGTTGGACTCTTTGCTTCCTTGGTCCTGCACTCTGGTGAGGGGACTCTGGATCTGGAGGTCCTGCTTCGAGATGGTCCTTGGGGGGGGGGGGGGGGGGGGAGGGGGGGGGGGGTGTATCTCCTGAAGCTTCTAGCCAGATTTGTTCCACGGCAGACATTGTACTCCACTACAGACACGCAACCCCTGGCATTGGGTTCTTACAGCAACGAAGAAGCACAGCCAGTGGGGGGGGATGGTGGTCCAGTGTCTCGGGGTTAGTTGTTCCCACTAACCCAAGGGGAGAAGTAGTTCTGGAGGAGCTTCTCTAAAAAAGGAGTTAAGCACAGCAGCAGGGCTTCACCGGGCAATTCAAAGGTCCGGGAGGTTGAAGCAAGCTTTGTTCACGGTTTCTCACTCACATCCTGGCCTTCCAGACACACTGGAGCCTGGGGCAGCCTTCAGGGCCGAAAACCATCAAAGGCAAGACAAACGAAAGGCTCAAACCTGTCTCAACGCACAGAGTAAACCCCAAGAAAGACCTCACAAACAAAAAATGGCAAAAAAAGAAGACGGGCCATTTTGACGAAATGGTCACTTATGCGTGCTGCACTGCAGCTGAGGGTTCAGCCTGCGGTAGAAAAGCACAGTGGTAGGAAAAAATAAACCACTGCCACCAGCCATTTAAAGTAGTGAGGGAAACAAAAATGTTACATGCAAATGTAGGATAAGAGGCTACTAGATAACTCCCCAGCACTCCTGATAAGATGGTGTCTGCTGGACCTACAAAGAGAAAAGGTAATTAAAGTCAATTTCACTTTACTATTCTTGGGAACTGTAGGTTCACACAAGAAAAGGTATTTAAACCTTATGAGAAATCTAAAGGATTTCTCAGTGGCACTGCACTGCAGGTTCTTTGTGTCCCTATACAAAAGATAGATGACTATGGAGTTTGTCAGACTCCAAAAACAGCGAAAACACAAAATCCAATCTGGTAAAAACACATGAGCGAGTGAGAAAAAGGTCTCACTCAGTCTAGGGATAAAATTGAAGTCCCAAATCCAGCAAAAGAGCTGTGGGTCTCTAAGGTTGAAGGGAATTAGCACAGAAATAACAATGCTCCCTAACAATCCCCTTGCCTTGCGTAGTAGCATTTTTGTTAATATTGCAAGTTTATTTGAATGGCTGGTGGCAGTGGTTTTACCTTAGTGACTTGTCTTATTACTCAAAGGCTATTAAATCATACTCGCTAATGCACAGTAGTGCCACCATTCTGCTAGAATGGTAGGTTCCTTCTTTTTCACCATTTGTAGGTATCCTTGTTGTTTGAGGTCTTCCCCTGCCATTCTAAGCAGGAACGACCTGGCTCCAGAGTGTCTGAGAAGGCAGGAAGCGAGGGAGGAGTCAAATTCTGCAGCCCTTTCTTTCACCTTGCCTGAAAGGAACCAAGTCCCAGTTGGACTGTCCTGATTGGACAGTCGGACAGCACCTTTGTGTAAACTGCCGGGAGAGATTGCCAAAGTTGTTCTCTAGTTCCTGATAAATACTCCAAAGCTGGAAGCTGCCGACAAGTCAACAACTGGAGCTGAACTTGAAGATGATAAAGAAAAGATGGCTGTAGCGATGTCCAGTGACCGGAGAGCCTGCTGTGTAACCAGAGCCTGTTATAACCCTTCCTTACAATCGATCTGGTGGTTCCAAATGCGAGGACTTCTACCCAGAGGCTGATCCATTAGTCTCAAGAAGACCTGCAATTTGAGCCATCCCATGACATGCTGCAACCTTGCTGGGCTTCAAAACCCTGGAACCTCCAACCATTGTGCGTTGCATGGTCTTCTGAAGTCCAAATCCGTCCGAAACTTGGGTGACCATCTCCTGGATCTCCAGGGACATGATTCCAATCCCTAAAGTCCCCTCACCAGAATCGGACCGGCAAAATTTGTTCATCTGGCTGCTGTAAAAGGCACCAAATCCACAGCAGGGAGAATCCATTAAGTATCCTTTGCAGGAAGCCGCCGCTGATTGCTGCTGCTGCAAGTTTCCATCCAGTGTCCAGTTCTTTTGTCTCCAGACCAGGAATCCAGGACTGGGTCCTGTGCTGCTGCATACTGAAGGCATCCACTCTGAAGCTCTTCGTTTCTCATAAGGTGGACTTTGCTAATACTTTAAGTCTGGTGTGCATCCTGTGAGGCTGAGAGGGTGATTTGTGTGGTTGGGAGTTTGACCAAACCACTTGGCCAGGCCTAATGCTGAAACACATATAGGGAGCCTTCTCAGAAGTCCCTGAACACTTTAACTTCAAAAGTGAATTCTTACTTGTTGAAAAAGATCTCATATGAAACTCTGACTTTCCTGCAATTGAAACCTATCTCAACCTGCCTACAGCTGGCTCCTAGACCACTAGGGTCCCTCTTCTCTCTCTGGGAAAACTTGTGCCATAGATTAGGGAAGGACTGGATAAGAAACACCTTCTGTCTTGAAAGGTATTACAAGTGTAAAGGTACTTACTTGCTTGTAGAGTTTGTGTGGTAACTGTATCTCTGGGAAAGAAGTTGTTACAAAGTGTCCTTACGTTATACTGCCCTCTAAAAAGTATCAAAGTTGCTTTACTAACTTTGAATGATGTCAACCCCACCATCCCCACTTGAGAAAGTAATACGTGTTGGTACTGTTTTATCATTGCTTAACAGAATTAGTGTAAAAGCTTACCAATAGGATTTCCCTACCTTGACCAACGTTGTGTTCTTCTTTAAGTGTACCATAGGGTGTTACTTTCTCTTGTCTGCTTTATATAGACCAAAAACAGTCCTTGAGATAATACTTGCCTCTGAGCTGCTTGAAGCCCCTCTTTAAAGCATATGGTTACTTATCTTGAATAGCTGCTTCTTTTCTAAACTTGTAACACAGGGTTGTGCCTCCCTTGAATCTGCTTGGAGAAGTTCCAAAATAGTCATAGGGTCCATTACTAACCTTGACATACCTTGGGTCGGTCTTAAAGTGTAATTGGATTTTAATTTCATTGAATTCTGAGTTTCTATAACACCAGGACAAGACATTTCAGGCTGGAAGATCAGCTATTCACTAGAGGTGTGGCAGCTACATCTGCTCACCAAAGAGGGGTAATGGTAAAGGATATCTGTCAGGCTGCGATGTGGGCCTCTATCCACACTTTCACAGAACGCTACTGCCTGGACAGTGTCTGCAAATGAGTCTCATTTTGGCAATGCCGTCCACCAACAAGTGGCTTCATAATCTCCATGGAGTTTGCTCTTTCCTTTCTCCATAATAGTCTTACTGCTATGGGAGTCTATCTAAGATGAGGAATCTGTGGGCGGACACAATTCATTTGAAGAACAAATTACTTACCCCTGGTAATGTTTTTCTACTGGATGTGCCGCCCACAGATTCATCATTGCCCTCCCACCCTACCCCAGGGTTAAGGAGCACCCTAATAAGATTATACAATGACTCTCCTTTAATGCTTCACCAGCTGTCTGCATCGAATCCCTAATGCTAACTGTGCTAGCGGAAAATAGACAAGTGTCACGGGCCGCAGAGCGTGCTATTTGTACCCGCATTGACGTCCCGTCCGGTCACAGATTACTCTGTGGCCATAGAGGACAGTGCGCACCATGCCCAATGCTAGAATAATATTTTGGAGAGCTGCAAAGCAGGAGAATAAATATCTAAGATGAGGAATCCATGGGAGGAACATCCAGTAGAAAGAACATTATCATGGTTTGTAATTTACATGCTTCCTAAAATGCTCGATCTGCCACTATACTGCTTTGTGCTCTCCTGTAAGCACACCTTCTAATTGCTTCTGTTCTTTCCTTTTCTGTCATCTCATTTTTCTCTGACCTGCTTACCTCTTTATTTGAGCAAATTTCATGAGTCTGACTCATTGAACTGAATGTCTTTGCGCTTTTTTCCTTTGGCGCTGATTTCTCACCTTCCATTTACTTTTTTCCCCTTCCTCCCATACCTTACTCTTTCTCTTCCCCTGTTGCAACCCTTACCCTTCTAAATCTTCCCTTCCGCCCCTCCCCAATTTGTTTCTCCCACTGGTCTCGTTCCATGCAATACTCTTCCACAACCCCTTCTTGCCTGACCTGCCACTCTGCAACTTATTTACCTGCAATTTCTCTCTCCATCTGAGAGTAGAAGCTCACAGGAACCGTGGAATCGAACTCACAATCTCATCTAAATTCCTCTGGATGTAACCTGGTACGCTTTCTGCTTTTCTTCATTTTCCCTGCATATCTCTGCTCCACTGTAAATCCCCAAAACCTGCAGTGCAGTTGTGATTTATTGAACATGATTTACCTGGGAAAATGTTAAACTGGCACCTTGTATGCAAAACGCATTTGTTGGGGAACATTTCTCTGTGCAATTTTGCTCCATTGACTCCAACATATTTGCAATGGATTTGGAATCTCTCAAATATTTAAGCCTCACTCACCTGCTCGACTCCTATAGTTTTGTGTACTGGATAGCTTTCAGCCTTCCTGCACGGGAAGAGCTTCTTGCATTTTCTTTAGTTTTTTTGCTTTTCCGTTGCAATACAAGCCACCTTTATTGGCTTATTGGGGACTCATTATGAGTTTGGTGGTATCTTGTTGGTAAATCCACCGCGATACCATCAAATTGATTTATCGTTACTGCCATTTGGTCTGGTATAATTACCACCGGATTACAACTGGGGTTATGACGGTGGTTGTCCCCATTTATGGAGTCCATAGAACTCAATGGGGAGTTAAGTGGAATTACCAATTCCTCTAATTCTCCTGAAATGGCCTGGGTTTTTATTTTATTTGGAATTTATAAAGCACTCTACACTAAAGCGCTGTACAAAATCACTTGCAGTAGAATAAAATGTGAACGATATAAACAAACAAGATTTAAGAACATTTTTCTTAAGGGCAGAACAGAATATAGAATGAGGTAATCAAGCAAATAGGAAAAGTAACGGTGTTCCAATGAAGTGGGGCCAGCAAAGAAAAAGAACGAAAACAAGATTGAGCCCAAGGATGAGGAACAGATAACAGAAAAAGTGAGAGCACAAGAAACGTGAGGCAACATAGAAAGACTAGAGATGAGATATGAAGACGCGTTACCGTAGAGATTTAAAAATCAAACAAAGGAAATTAAATTTTTGGTGAGAATGAAGAACAGCCATCCAAGCGAAAGCAATGCAGAATAAATAGTCATGAGGCATACGCTAAAACGAATAGACTGGTTAAAGACCGATTTAATAGGAGCCAGACTTGAAACAGGAAGTCCAAAGAGGGTAGAAGAGCAGAGGAACAGATGAGAAGAAATAAGAGAAGAGTTTAGCTGCTTAAAATGTAAGACAAGGCCTTACCAATATCAGAGATGGAAACGGCAGGAATGTGAAAGTAAAATGCGATTGAGGGGTTTGGGGGGTTCAGAAACAAAGTAAAGACAAAGATTATGAGCAGTGCTAGAAATGGGAAGTCACTAGGGAGGTAAAGAAATTGAGACAGGAGAAGTGTGAGGGATAGTAGTTGCACAGAAAAAGGACTGTCATCTTATCCGAATTCAGAACCAAAAAGTGATCAGTCTCCCAGGACTCAATATCTAGAAGATACAATTATCCTGGATAGAAGGTGTAAAAGAAGAAAAAAAGATAAGCGCAGTACCGGCATAGAAGTGATGAGATCTCAGAAGAAATAAGAGGCAAGAGGAGAGGTATAGAGAGAAAAAGAAAGACCTACAACGGAACCTTGAGGAACTCCAGGCATGAGGCAACGTATCGGAAGGATTCCCAGCCCAAGATACAGAATAAGTATGATTAGACAGATAAGAACGAAACCAAGACAGAACAGACCCAGAAAAACCAAAAGAGGGAAGCCAAGAGTAGAGTATGATAGTGAGACTGAGAGCACAGCAGTTTCAGTAGAATGAAGAGACCGAAAACCAGAAAGTGAGGAAGAATAGAATGATCTGCCACAAAACAAGAAACTTGCGAATAAACAAAGCACTTGAGAAACTTAGAAAGATAAGGGAGAAGAGAGATGGGTCTGAAATAAGAAGGAAGAGCCGGGTCGAAGGCAGGCTTTTTCAAAATAGGAAGAATAGTAGCGTGCTTAAAAGAAGGAAGTCTAAGAAAGACAGGGTTTTCCCTCCACCATACCTCCAAACCAATAGTTCAGTGGGTGCAGTAATCTGGCGGTAATGCATGGTAACTGTTACCACTGCATTACCACCCTTTTGATCAGAACGCCATAATAAGGCCTATTGTGCCACAGTTTATAGGTTATGTGCAACTGAGATTGAGGACTATGGTACCAACGTGCAGACTTTACTTTACTGTGACCGTTTCTTTTTTTTACAATTGTATATGCAAAATGGCTGCTCCTCTGGCTTAAGTTCTGTTCTTTGTTCCATCTTATTTGGCAGTCTTCCGGCCTTACTAGGTCAGAAACGACCATGTTGGGTTGCACATTTTTATAGGGTGCTTGAAGGTTCTGGTCCGTGTTTGTGTGCCTGAACTGATTGTAACTGTGGATTGGTACTCCATGGTCCCACTTTACAATCTAGCCATAGTGATATCACGTTGATTGGCAGATAAGCGGTTGCTGGCTGTCTGCTATTGGCAACCACTGCCAGTTTGATTGGTGTATCTTCTTAGCATTGGAGGGTTGGGGTAACCCCCAGTCTAAATTTAGGAAATGAGAGCAATTTCTATACTTTGACAACTGAAGCCAAGTAGCCTTTTGTAAAAGGACCATATGAAGGATGCCAGCGGACTGATGCTACAACCAGCGTATTGCTCAGCCAACCACTGCATAGTAAAGTTCTGATTCATTGATTGGTGGGGCATGCGAGGTCCCTTCCTGCCTTGGACAAGTGGCACCAACCATTCAGAAGTCCTGATTGCTGGCCTTCATGTCCATGTACCCGGAAGAGTTGCAGTGTTGCATTTCGTCTGAATCCTCCTGAACTGCACTCGGATCTTCCCACTTTGGGGCTGGAAACTTTGATAACCGGCTCAGCAGCCAGGTGAATAGGTCTCTGCAGTGCAATCATTCTCAACAGCAGGGAAGGTCCTGCTTGGTACCAAATTCTGCCAACTATACTGCCTGGTCCCTACAGACCCTGTTGAGTGGTGAATTTACTGGTTCTCTCAAGGTGTCCTCTGGCCTAGTGGGTAAACATCTAGCAGTCTTATATTGTCATCCAGGAGTACCTGCCTCTGTCCGAACAGTTTGTTGCAATGGGCCTTTAATCCACATCCAGGAGCCAACTGCTACTGAGTCAAATGGTGAGCCCAGTTGTCCCAAACAAACCACTGTCCTATGGGGATGTTGATTTTGCTGTTCAGAGTTGGGTTGCCTATGTCTTGAAGTCCACCGCCCCCTCCTTGTTACCATATATGAGCATTGGGTAGTGAAGTCCACCTGCAGCTATCCTTGAATAGATGGTGGTGGTGCCTGTATTTTAGTCCTGACAGCAGTCCACTTAAACACTAAGCACTGGTTATCGACCTCTTTCTTTCCAGTAACTTTTATTTTTAAATACTTAACTTGTAATTGTGTTCTAACACTACTAACATTGACTTTAGAACAGTCTTTGGAGACACTTGAAGCCTATTGTGTGCGATCGTCCACACGTGTGTTTGAGGGTGCCTAATGTATACCTGTACAACTAGGGTTACTGATTTGCAACACATCTGGACTGGCTAGGATAGGGCTCATACCTGAAGCATTGTGGGTGCCTTATTATAGGCCTGTAATGTGATATACCATATTTTTCCCCCACTGTCAGTACTGTAATAGTTCCTGAAGCTTGTGAAACTTCTTATATTCACATGCTATGCTTAGGCTGACATCCAATGGTTGGTGAAAAGTATTCAACAGGAGCAATTCAGTAACACTATCCCTAACCTACATGTACAGTTACCCATACACATACATCCTCAGATTGTGGTTCTCTTTTCCGCTGTTGAGTTGTATGCAATCACGCACAGTAACTTAAATATTGATCGCTTGACATAGTGTTGTTTGAAAATGTACAATGCATCAAAACCTTCTTGACACGAATCAATGCATTGACCCGACTGCTTCTCAACATGGACATTAAAAGACTGCCAGATGAGTAATTTTGGTGACTTCATGAGACTACACCGAAGGCACACGGTAAGGAGTGGGGGGTAGAGGGGAATTAAAGTTACACACCAGGCAGCTTAGAATGCCTTTGTATCCCCATTCATTTATTTACTTCGCTCAGTCCCAATGGAAAATACTTATTTTAAATTTTGCCCGTTGTGCAACAATGAGTTTCCCTGTATTGATGCGCACTGGGTGTGGAGAAGTTGCCACCCACAGGAACACGGGGAGGTGAAGTGTTGGGCTTGTAAGATTTTTAATGCCAAAATACTCAGAGCTGATAAGCCAGAATTCCTATTTTAGTGATTCTAGGGCAACTTTTGGGCCCCTTCATTTTGTTAGTTTTTTGTTTTTTACAGTTTCTTTTGGTTCCTTGCTCTTTTTGTCTCTATGCCATTACATCGATTTATACCATACATGAGGTATATGGTATTGGGTCGCCCTCTAAGGTGGCACTCTGTTTCTAACCTAGTGTGATTGTTTCACTACAGATTAGCTTTGGAAATAGGTTGGCAGTGGCTGTGCTTTAATTTTGGCAAGCAAATTTACCGCATTGGGTGCCCAATGTCCTTTTTGGCAGCCATTGGGGGTACCAATATTTTATTTGCTTCAATCCTGCTCTTGGACATTTTGTTTTCTAGGGCTAGGTGACAGAGGTAGGCTCAATGGCCGATCTGACCATCTGAACGTGTGGGTTAATTGTCGGCCTACAATGGCAGCCTCCAGATCTATCCTAACTGGTTAGTTTCGGTCCCTGGATTAGCCCTCTTCCTGTGTGGGTGGTTATGGCCGAGTCTGTCAGTACTAGTGCCTAACCAATATGGTTAGTCATCTGACCCAGCCCCTTTTTGTGATTGGCTGGTTGACATTTAGCCAAGCTCCTATAACAGGGATGTTTAGGTTCAGCCTTTCCCCCAATTCATGCTCTTGTTGCTGTGTTCCTGCAACTTCAAGGTGGCAGGTCTGCCCTCCTGCTGAAGGTTTTTTCCTGGCGATTTGCACGATTTTTATTCCTCATTAGGCCTTAGTCTGCTTTGCTGTTTTTGCTGCCAGAAGTAGTCTAGATTTCCCGGAGACTCCAGGCGACTCCCCACATCTGCTGGGCCGAGCCCTCCAATTTGAGACCATTTCTGGGCTGTTTACTGCTGCATCCCTTCATTTAGCACTAGGATCTTCTGCTTGGCTGTGGTTCTGCTGCAAGAGTACGGAGAAGAGGCCAGGTGTGGAAGAACCACTTGCAACCTATTCCCCCACTGATGATCATTGTCTATATAATGACCCGTTAAGAAGATCAGCAAACGCATTTGAAATAGTCGGAAGAAGACACTGACTTAATTGAGGGCATTCTTCAAGAGAAACCGCTAGTGGCCCTGTGTACATTCAAGGTCCGTTAACACCATTAGTGGTGGTTACTACTTGTAAGCGGTTTGGCACTCCCTTATCTACTCAAGAATACTCTCGGGATAGAGAGCAAAAAATAGCTATGCTCTCGGGAGGAAGGTACCAACTTTGTCTGCATACCAGGCTCATATTGCTAATGCCACCTTGCTCATGGCAAGATACCAACAGACAAAAAGGCCAGGTTTAGACTGAAGACCAGCAAACAAATGTCCAACCACAAAAAGTCAGAATGACAACACTGCACTGCAAGCATTATTCCCTGCCTGATACAGGGGATTATAAGGCAACGTTAGATATGAAAGATGCATATGTTCTTATTTCAATTTTCCAAGGTCATTGCAGATATTTACCGTCCATAATCGATCAGACATTTTCAGTTCAAGGTATTTAAGGAATTGCCTCAGCAGTGTGTGTATTCACAAAGGAGCTCAGTCGTGGCAGTCCACCTTCGCCGCAAAGGAATCCCAGTTTACCCTTATGTAGATGACTGGTAATAACCAGGAAGAGGATAAAACATTGTTGGTCACACACTGATTACGCACAGGAGACTGAATCGCCTACAGAAATTGGGTTTTTCAATTAATGAAAAAGAAAATCCAGTGCATCCCCAAGTCAACGCAAAATGTTTCTAAGGGAAATCCAAGAGAGAACATTGGCTATGCCATACCCTTCTCATGAAGATAGAGGCTCTGATCCCAGCTTCCACAACTGTCCGCCAGATAACATTCAGAAACGTTATGAAAGTACTCTGCATGATGGTGTCATGCATTTACATAATTCCACATGCAAGGCTCAACATGCCCCACTTACAGCAATTATTAGCATACCAGTGGCCTGGAGCTACCTGAGAATAGGTTGAGCTTGCAGTCTCGTGGAAACTAATATCGTTCAGCAAGTGGTGCACAAAAGAAAACATGACAAAGAGAAGATATTTTGTCAACCCACTATTTAGATAACCATCACAACGGATACATCTATGGGGTGTGCATTGCCTTCAACTTGCCACACAGGGAAGGTGGTTGGCACAAGTCAAGAAACACAAACCTGCTAGAACTTCTGACAGTAAAAATGGTCAACTCTGCACAAACCAGTCTCATAAAAACAAATATTCTAATCATTACATGCAACACAACACGCATATTTTAGATCAACAAGAAAAGCGCTACACACTTGATAGTTATCCCAGCTCGCCCAGATCATTTGGCAACATTTGTGCCTTACTTAAAAACAGTCATAACCAAGAGCATGGTCCAATGGGGCACAATTCTCTGGCAAACGGGTAATGCAGGAACACGACTGCATATTTGAGACCAACGCACTTAAATGTTTGCAAAATGGGGACAGCCCAAAAGTGTTTTTACTACTGCAAGACATGCAAAATGCCCTAGTTTTGCGTCCAGGTACCCACAACAGGGTTCTAGGCAATGCTGTATGGATGAGCTTGTCAGGGGTATTTGCATACACTCCCCCGTTGCACAATTTTCACTAGGAACATTCAACAGTGATACTCAGCACCAATGTGGGGAAGGCAGTCATAGTACTCCCACTTGCTGAACATGTCACTTTGCCCACCATTCAAACTGAAAGCCCTTGCACAACCTGTTGACACAACCGAAACGGGTCACTCACCCAACACCTGATTCATTTAACTTGGCAGCTTTGCTCCTGATGTCATAGTTTGGTCATTTAAATTTGCCAACACACTGTACAGAGATATTAAGAGGCACGAAAAATACAACACCTGACATTTCTATTTCAACAAATAGAAAAGGTATATCATCTAGTGTGCCAAAGAGAAGTCCCATTGACTGCTCACCATTCTTATCAGACTAAGCTCTAGTATATAATTCACTTAAGGTGAATTTTGCTGCATACACAACATTGCAACTCAAGGTGACTTGGTGGAGAATTCCGGTAATCAAGGCATTTATGGAAGGGGTAAACTTGTTTACCCACAAGAAGCACACATCCTCTGCCAGGCTGGGATTTAAACCTTGTTTTAAGTAAATGTATGAGGCCCCCTTTGAACCTATACAAAAGGCTTCAAAACACCTTACAAAGAGGCATTCCTTATTGCCATCACTTCCATCAGAAGGATAAGTGAATTGCAGACCTTGTCAAAACCATATGTCCATGTACAAGAACAAAGTGGTGTTTTTAAAATCGCACCTGTCGTGATTCCTGCCCCGCATGTCCCCAGCCCTCCAAGATGTCAGGCTGGAGCCAGGCCACGATCACCTACATGGCCCTCAAGGGCCTCTCCATCCATCCAAAGACCCACTTGGAGTCAGACTTGGCGCTTGTGGCACCAGACTCACTCACTCCCATAGGATAACATTGGGGATTGGACTTGTAGTGCATTGATGGGGACAAGATGGATGCCCCCACCTATTTCGGTTCCGAGAACTGCATGTGCAGTCTAGTCTTTTGGGTGTGGTTCAGCCCAGAGACACCTGGGATACCCAGAGACTATTTAAGCCACGCCCAGGCTGAGAAACCTGCTTTGTTTTCTGCACCTGCAGCGTGACTTTGCTGTGTTCGGATCGGTCTCCAGTAAGCCTGCATCCTTCTTCTGCGCTCAGCTCCTACAAGAACACCGTTGGGCAGAAGCGCCGCAAGGTAAGGCTGTTCCTATCATTCATCGCTTCTTCTGTTCTGCGGGCATCTTCGGCGGTGTCATTCCCATCCCGGCACACCGCTTCCTAAGGAAAAGGGAAAATAACAGAAAAAAGGCATTAGTAAGCATTCAGCAAATCTTCGTTTATTTTTAAAGACTGTACGAGCTTCAAACGCTTACCTGAATCCCAGCCGCTCTGTGGGAACTCTGTCTCTGGAACTTCTCATCCATCTGCAAGAGGGAAAAGACACTCAAGGTTAGCGTGGAAACATCTAGAGGCGCCGCATACCGCGCTTACTCACCGCATTTCTTCTTCATAACTGGCATCCACGCTGAAAACTTCGCGGCACCTAAAAGACACAGAAAAATAACTCAGTTCAATACAAATATGAAAGGGTCGCATCGCGCTCTCACTCACCTTCAGCGCTACTCATCTCAGCAGCACGTCGCCATCCCTGGACGCCAGAGAACTGTTCAAAAGACTCATTATATTTACCTGTCGGACTCTTGCCAGTGAAGTAACTAGGCAGCAAGGAGCCTGCATCAATCAACGCGCCCCTGCGCGGAAAGCAGGATGGAGAGCACACTTTCCAAGAAAACAAGGTGAGCTGTGGATCAAAGGAAAGGGTTGGATCCCGGGGAAGAAGGGGTTCGAGCACACAGACAATAGGGAGTTAAACGCTAACAATCCTGTGTTTCAGGCCCAGTCTCCAGTCGAGTAGACTCCAGGGAAGGGTTTGAGGTCGGGAGAGGTCAGAACAGGCTGAGTGACGTCCCCGTAGATACCAGGTGAATGTTACTCATCCTAGGTTTTAACCTAATAAGTTTCAAAATTCCATGTCAGTCAATAAAACTCGTGTTTATTTATTTTTTAGTATTTTTTTACCCCAAACGTTCAAAGCAGAGATGAAAGGGCACTTCATAAAATTGATGTATGAAGTCATTATGTACTACCTCACTGAATAAAACAAGTCTTCAAGAAATCTGACCAGTTCTTTGGATCTCCTGCTCTGCCTGCTGCCATTGAAACAGTCACTAAAGCAATTGCTTGATCGATGGTCTCGCATATATAACAGTGTCACACGTCCAGTAAAACTTTTCCTTTCAGACCAAAAACAGACTCAACAAGTATTACAAGAGCAACACTTTCATTGCTTCATTAGAAGCAATTTGTAAAGTAGCTGCATGCAGCTTCGTACACACATTCAAACATTGTGTATATACTCAAGCACAAGTGGGGCAAACATTTTTGAAACATTTATTTGCAAATGTCCCTTCACCTCCCCTACCACCTTCATGTATTGCTTGCTAGCATATGCGTAGCATGTGAATTGAAGTAAGTTCACAAACATTACTTGCCCTGTAGTCTTCTTTCTGTGGATTATATCTACTTAATCACATGAGCCCACCCATCATCCCTTTGTGTGAGCTGATTGCACAGTGGAGAAAAAGAAAAAGCTGTTCACATAACTCAGGACAGAAAAACAATCTGAGGGCATCGACTTGTGTAGCAACTTGGGTTAACTGTACACGTAGGTTAAGGATAGTGTTAAAGAAACCCCTCTGTCAATGCCCTTTTAAAAAACGAGATACAATACTCTGCAACAACCACTGGATATCGGACTATACATGGTATGTAATGTCATATGCCTACTTAAATGTGTGAATGCTGAAGTGCTGTGTAAATAATTTTGTGATGTCAAACATTGTCGGTAAATGTGTATATATCGCGTAGTAAATCAAAAAATAGTCCATAGGCGCACTCTGCGAGAACAAACGCGGACTGATATGCAAATGGATATTTCTCTTCTGTGAAAGGGAAAGTGAGCTAAAGTGTGGCTGCGGACTCTTGCGTGGGTACCATCCCAAAGAACAGGTCATTTAGCCGTTTTCGTTCTCAAAGAGGGGTGCCTATGGACTACTATTTGGTTTTTTAAGGGACTTGGGTTTAGTCACCCTAAGTTTCCTAGGGTCATCCAGACGTGGGCCCCTTGCTCACTGTGCTCAGCGAGGTACAGCTCCACCTCACTGATGAGACCCAACAAGGCTGAAACACGTGTATGGGGTTTTTGTTGGTACTCTTGTTCAGAAGAGAATTGCCATAGCATTTTGGTGCTGGACTGCCCATGTGGGCGGGACAAAGACTGATATGCAAATGGATATTTCCCTTCTGTGAGAGGTACAGTGAGCTGAAGCGTGGCTGCAGACTCTTGAGTGGGTCCCATCCCCAAGAACAGGTCATGTAGCTATGTTCATTCTCAAAGAGGGGCGCCTATGGACTATTTTGTTATATTGCGTAGTATATTGAGTTTTTGCACTTTAAAGCAAGTGTTAATATTGGTTTATACATGTATGGACATTGTAATACTTATACTTGTCAATCTGTATCGTTTACTGTACCTTTCACCAAACCTCTGATTTCCAAAGTTTGAACCCTGCTGTTGAGCCTCATTACCAATTCATAGTATGGCTGGGCCAAGTGTGGAAAACTCTTAATTGTCCGGTAGGTTGGCTTCTCGCAACTCCACACCACAAAAGGTGATTGCTGGAAGGCTTATAATTAATCTTAACCTCTGGCATCACTCTGGGCAACTTTCCAGTCCATCGTTCTTCACCTGCCACGCCGTTCTAGAACCGGGAAAGACCATCTGCAAATCAGACTTAGTCCTGCCCCAAAGGGGGCAGTCCAGCCTGAACTGGTTGGTCACATCCCTTCTGTGCAAAACCAAAAGCAACCCTCAGACGTGTTTGTCATCAATGAGGTGTAGCTTGGGTCTTTAGGCCCAGCAGGCATGGGACCCATGTCTGAACATGTAAACAAATGAATGTACCCTTACTGGTGATAAATGTTCTAAAACGTTTGTTTATATGGACAGATGCAAAGTTTAGGGCCTGTCCACAGGTTTTTTCAAAAGTATGGTATCCTAAGTAGCAGATCCAAACCAAGAGTCTATAACTACTAAACACTCACTGTGTTAGAAATATACAAAAATGTTTAGAAAGCAATGGTTTATTTGCTAGTCACAGAGAAGCATATAGTGCAAAGGAACATTTAAAATACGATGTTAGGAATTGCGGCATACATGAGAAGAGTAACAATTGACAATGGCATCAAATGACAAGTAAAGATTTTGTCATATACAATGAAATGAACAAAAAACCACAAAAAAAGCACTGTACACTTAATATACAATCTCAAATTATTTCATTGACACAGTAAATATACATACTTGTGAGAACACAAGTGCTTTGTGGTGAATCCAAACAAAAAAGGTAGAAAGAAAGGGGCTGTAGAGTCGCCCAAGTTTCAAAGATGTCCTAATTGGGAGATGATTTCTTATGTGTTGAATATTCCTTCTAAGTATAACAATGAATGTTATAGGGTCATATGGAAAACAAGTTATCTTTTGGCCTACGTGACAGAGACTGAATGAACAGAGTCTGGGACAACTGGGAACCATTATAGTCAGGTGTTCCTGGTTGGTATCACGTTTCGGCGAATTTTCGATGAATTGCGTCCGCCTTCTTCAGGGCTACTTATGGGCGACCCTGCAATGAGTATAGAAAACTGTGAGTAAATATATAGGATGCCGATAGTTAATGGGCATAGGTCAACTTTTCATAGCACCGCGCTGGAAACTTACTTGCCGGTGCTAAGGATCCCAAGTCCTCGGTTTTCGGTCACTAAGAGGCATATAGCTGAGCATGGAGGATCCTCACAACGGGTCCCATTGTAATGTACTGGTGCCCGGGCAGTGGTGGTAATTCACACAGTGATACTGTGTGGAAAACAGAAAGACAATAGAGGGTAGTTGGGGGGCTGCTGGAGGCCCATGGTTTTGTGGTGACATCCTCTAAGGGCAGTAAAGGATGGTTGCTAGGGAACCAGTAATAAAGGGAAAGGAAAAAACTCAAAGGTAGGTACCTGCTGGTTGGAAGGTAGTGATCCACTTGTAGGTTAGTAGGTTGTTGGTGGGATTGTACGCCTCTTCAGCGAATTGTTTGCTAATCAGAGCCTGGAAACATCAAGAAAAGAGAAAAATGGCCAAAATGAAGTGGAGGGCCACAGAGCAAAAGGGGTTGTGGCGAGAAAGAGGGTTATTGCATTCATAGTTTATGGTGTGCACATAAGCGGGAAGAGGTCAGCGAATGTGGTTTAAAATATAGTCTAGTGGGGTACACTGCTGGTATTTATCTTGAGTTGCAGATGGCGGGAGCCAACAGCCATCTCGAGAGCGTTGTGCATTTTTGCAGCAGTCTTAATGATTCGTGTGATCTTGGTATAGTAATAACACCATCAATCCAGAACGGCGGGCATTTGTGTGGTTGAGTGCCAGTGTGTCTGAGGCCATGCGTCATGCACGAGAGTGTGCTGTTAGTGTCTCTGTATAAGGGTACCGGAACCGGTTGGAAAGCGTGTGTTCCAGATATGGAAAAACGCTAAAGGCGATGCATCAGGCCGCGGACTGAGAAACAAAAGTATATGTATATGTGTGTGTATGTGTATGTATATATATATATTTCTGAGGCTTGTGGAATCTGCTTAGATCACATGCTGTGCATAGGCCGACATCTAGTGGAAGCTGCAGAGTATTACAGTTTGTTTTTCGAAACTCGAAAATGGGCGTCGACACAGGCGTGCCAGTAATACCATCCCTAGTGTGACGTCCACTGTACCCAAGATCCCTCACGCGTCTAGGATCCTCAGATTGTTTTTTTCCGCCATACTGGTCGGAAGCATCTTGCGGAGTTCCCTGGCCTTAGCCATACTTTTGCTAATTATTGAAGTAAAATTATTTATTGACATCCTTCCCCACCCCAACGTCGACCCTCGACACTCGACGACGGCTGGAGAAGACATCGACCGTCGGCTGCTGCACGACGGATCTGGGCCTCGGAAGGCCGCTGGCCTCGGCCCGGGCCTAGTAGGCCGCTGGCCTCGGCCCTGCAAGTAGGGAGAGTGGGGGGTGGTACATACTCTTCACTCTTGGTATATAGGTACACCTTATATATTTCCTACACTTACCAGCCCGCTGCCTCAAGGTGCGTATGGAGGGTACCCCTTTCCAATTCTGCCCCAAGTGCAACCGCAAATACCCTTGGGTCGACAGGCACGCCACGTGCAATCTCTGCTTGCCGAGGGACCACCCCGAAGCGAACTGCAGAGCGTGTAGTAGGTTTAAGCCTAAGACACTTAAGGACCGTTCGACAAAGCGTTGGGCCCACCACGCCAGGCAGGCGGCCATGGCAGCGGAGGGCGCCTTCAGCGATGGCAGCGACGCCGTACTTTCGGACGGCGAGGGCATTACGGCGTCGAAAGACTGCCGAGCGCAGGTCCCCGACCTCGGAAGGTTGTCCGGCAGGGCGGCTATGGGGAAGACCCCCGGCGACGCAAGCGCTACACACCCTACACACACTAAGCACACTAAGTCCAACCGAACCTCGACGACGTCGACTTCTCGGAAAGAGGCACAGATAGAACGGTCCGACTCGGTGTCCTCTGGGAGCTCTCGATCGAGATTGCCGCATGACGCAAGGCAATCATCCACTCTTGCCAAGAGTGCCTCGCTCCCTAGATTAACGGAAGTTCGATCGTCGGAAGACGAAGACGACTTCCACCCCCAGGCCGCGCTCCAGGAGACCGAGGCCGCAGTTAACACCAGCGAGGCCCCACGCTCAAAACAAGGTACCTCTCCCGACCCTCGACGCCAGGCGTCGAAAGTCTCTGGGGCCTCCAAGGGGCAGGGAAAATATTTTTCCACGCACGGGGAGGGGGGGAAACAGCGGAAAGCACAGCCTTCCACTCCTGTAAGACCATCCTTCCACCCTAAGCAGACAGACAAACATAAATCTACTGGGACATCAACATCCAGCAAGGCTACCCTTGATAAGTCCTCTAAGTTGCCTACTAAAGCCATACCCTGTTCCAAAGAATGGTCCAGTGAAGACATAGACAGGGTCATGTCAAGGATGTCTTCCTTAGCTGATTTTTATGACAAGAACCCAGAACATTTCCTTTCGTATGACCCTCAAGGGGCCACACCCTCAGGCTCCTCTGATCCTATCCCCCTAAGTAAAAAGGCCCGGTTCGAAAGACCTGAACCCTTCGAGGTGCAGCCTTACTCTACTCCATACTCTACTCCACACCCCAGATACCAAGGACAGCCTTTCCCTGAAGGGGACCAGGAGTTTACAATTATGGAGGAACAAACCGGGACTGAATACTATGCGGATGATGAGGACCTGGAGGAGGTAGAAGACGAGCAGGAAATTTACAGAGTAGATTCCCCGGTAGAAAGCGAAGCCCCAGTTACCGACTCGCCAGTTGATAACCAGCCCCTCCTTAATGAAGTTCTCGCTCGCGCGGCAGAACATTTTCACATCGACACCCACGGTGTACAGGAGGAAAGGGACTTCGCAGAAGAGTTGGTGGGAGAAAGGAGGCCGGTCGCTCAAACCATCCCTATCCTTAAATCCATCCAACGTAGAATAGATCCATCCCTGGTGAATCCAAACCTCACCAGAGCCGTCAACCCCAGAGTCGAAAAACTTTTTCGGGCAGCCCAGTCTGACCCTCTTTATATAAGAGGACAGCTTAAACCAGACTCCCTAGTGGTTACCAACACTCGGAAGAGGGCTGGGACACCCTTATCGTCATCAGCAGCTCCTCCCGACAAGGAGAGCAAAAGACTATACGGGTTTGGCAGGAAGGTAGCCTCAACGTCCGCCTACCAAGCAAGGATTGCAAACTCCACCACCCTGTTGGCAAGTTACAACTGCCATCAATGGGAAGAGGTCGCGGCGCTCATAGCCTCTGCTCCTGAACCGTTAAAGGGCCAGTTGGCTCGGATCTCGGCAGAAGGGAGAGCCGTGTCTGGTTGCATATTAAAAGCAACTTTCGACGCCGCGGACAACGCAGGAAGATTGATAGCAGAAGGTACTGTTATCAAGAGACATGCGTGGTTACGGCAGTCGGGGTTCAAAACAGAAACACAGGCTTCATTAATAGACAAGCCGGTGGAACCCGATCTATTGTTTGGGAAAGCGGTCGAAGACGCACTTAAGAATGCCAAGGACGAGTACGAGACTCTCAAATCCCTTGGCCAGCTTACCAACAAACCCCCTAACCAGAGGGGGAACAGTAATTTTCATCGCCCACGCGGCCAAAATTCACAAAGAGGCAACTATGCCCAAGGACAGGGTACACAATGGAACAACCAGCAGTCTACCCAGAGTTACGGCAGGGGTAACAAAAGAGGTCGTGGAAGAGGCAGAGGCAGCCCCAACAAGGGAGGTGGCACGCCTCCACCAAAGCAGTGACGCTTAGTTCAGGGTCCCTTCTCACGCAACCCCAGTAGGGGGACGCATTTCCAACTTCACCCAGGCTTGGGAAGGGATCACCTCAGACAGATGGGTGCTGTCAACAGTGTCCACAGGATATTGTATAGAATTACTGCAGCGTCCCCGGAACCACCCTCCACGACAAAGAGTACACTCCTTAGAACATCAGAAGATCCTTCTCGAGGAGATCGCCATTCTGCTAGAAAAGGACGCGATAGAACTCGTCCCAGGACACCAGGTAAACAAGGGTATCTATTCAACTTACTTCCTTGTGCCAAAGAAAGATTTAACAATGCGCCCAGTATTGGACTTACGGCCTGCCAACAAGTATGTCAAGCCCCAAAAATTCCGTATGACCACGCTACAAGAGGTAATCCCCCTCCTAAAAAAGGGGATTACATGGCAACCTTGGATATGAAAGATGCTTATTTTCATATTTCCATGCTCCCAGCACACAGAAAATACTTGCGCTTCAAGGTGGACAGTCGCCACTACCAATTCAAGGTACTACCCTTCGGGATAGCTTCAGCACCAAGGGTGTTCACCAAGGTACTGGCGGTGGCAGCCGCTCACCTACGCAGGGAGGCAATCCCAGTGTACCCTTATCTGGACGACTGGCTCATAACGGGGGAAACCCCAGGAATTTGCAGGTCAAACATTCAAAGGACTATCGACCTCCTCCACGAATTAGGCTTCTCTATCAACGAGAAGAAGTCAAGTCTGGTGCCAAGCACCTCAAAACAGTTCCTAGGAGCAATCCTAGATTCTCAGAAAGGGTTGACCTTCCCTTCGGAAGAGAGAATTCGGAATATACTACTGCAAATTCCACATTATCAGTCAGGTCAACAAATAACGGTACGCAAAGCAATGCGGTTACTGGGCATGATGGCGTCATGCATTTACCTGGTCCCCCACGCGCGTCTGCGCATGCGTCCCATGCAGGAATGGTTGGCGAAACAGTGGTCTCAGGCAAGTGGTCAGTGGGACGATCTAGTGGTCGTTTCGCCAACACTCGTACAGAGCTTACACTGGTGGACAAGAGAGAATCTCGCAAGGGGAAAACCCTTTTACGATCCCGAAGTACAGGCAGTGGTGACTACAGATGCATGCCTGACTGGGTGGGGAGCTCACCATCTCCACCACACAGCTCAGGGTCTCTGGTCTCACTCAGTAGCCAAGAACCACATCAACCTGCTAGAGCTTCTGGCAGTATTCCGAGCGCTTCGGGCGTTCGAGCCCCATCTGCTAAACTTGTCGGTGCAGATCCGGACGGACAGCACGACAGCCATGTTCTATTTGAACAAACAAGGAGGGACTCGTTCGCCAAATCTGTCCAAGCTTGCCCAGAAAATCTGGATATGGGCACTCAGACGGAACATCTTCCTGTCATCACAACATGTTCCAGGGGAGCTCAATTCCCTAGCGGATGCCCTAAGCAGAGACTCCCTCCCAGAGGAACACGAATGGGTCCTTCACAGAGATATCGTAGAAGATCTCTTCTCTCAGTGGGGTTTCCCCACTATAGACCTATTCGCCACAAGCGAAAACAAACAATGCCCAGGATTTGCATCCAGGTTCCCCCAGCCAGACTCCCAAGGGAACGCCCTGTGGATGAACTGGTCAGGGATGTTTGCGTACGCTTTTCCACCAACTCCTCTCATCAGGAAGGTGGTGTACAAGATGAACAAGGAATCGATGACGCTCATCCTAGTTGCTCCCATGTGGGCGAGACAACCATGGTTTCCACACCTACGCAGGATGGCGGTGTGCGAGCCCATCAAACTCCCAGCCTGGTACAACCTACTGTCCCAGCAACAAGGTCAAACAGTGCACCAGGAACCCAACTCAATGAACCTGGCAGCATGGCTCCTGAGGTCATAGAGTTTGGCCATCTCAATTTACCACAGAGGTGTATGGACATCCTAAAAGAATCCAGAAAACCAAACACAAGGCACTGTTATTTTGACAAGTGGAAGAGATTCGTTATTTGGTGCCAGAATAAACAAATCAACCCTGTTGATTGCACTCCTTCCAACGTTGTGACATACACGCTCCACTTGCTGGATGCAGGATTGGTTTTTAACTCTCTGAAAGTACACCTGGCAGCCCTCTCGGCTTACACCACATCCCATAACAAGGTGTCGTGGTGGAAAGTACCAGTAGTTAAAGCCTTCATGGAAGGAGTAAAGAGACTTCACCCTCCTATTTCGAACCCACCGCCAGGATGGGACCTTAATGTGGTGCTAGCTAAGCTCATGGGCCCCCCTTTCGAACCCATGCATAAAAGTAGTCTCAAACACCTGACTTATAAAACGGCCTTCTTAGTAGCCATTACCTCTATAAGAAGGGTCAGTGAAATTCAGGCTCTGTCAGTGCAGGATCCTTTCTTTACTATCCACAAAGACAAACTGGTTTTACGCACACACCCTAGGTTCCCACCTAAATTTATATCAAAGTTCCATGTAAACCAGTCCATCGAGCTTCCGGCTTTCTTCCAGAACCCGCAAAGCTCGGCTGAGGTGAAACTACACACCCTAGATGTGCGTAGGGCGGTCCTCTACTATGTAAATAAAACCAGACCGCTAAGGAAAACAGATCAACTGTTTGTCTCCGTAGCTACAGGCAGAGAGGGAGATCGCGTCTCTAAAGGCGCTATCTCGAAGTGGATTATCAACTGTATACAGCTGTGTTACTCTCTTTCTGAAAAAACTCTGCCTTTTACGCCAAGGGCCCACTCTACTAGAGGCATTGGGGCCACTCTGGCTTTCATTGCAAATGTTCCCATCGACACCATTTGCAAAGCAGCTACTTGGAGCTCTATTCACACTTTTACTCAGCATTACTGCATTGACACTCATTCCAAGACAGATACACAAGTGGGACAAGCGGTTCTAAGACACCTGTTTGCTCATGACCCTTCTCACATCCCACCTCCTTCTTCTGGTACTGCTCGCTAATCTATGCACAGCATGTGATCTAAGCAGATTCCACAAGCCTCAGAAGGGATACATTACTCACCGTAATCGTATTTCTGATGCTTGTATCTGCTTAGATTCACATGCGACCCACCCTTCCTCCCCTCCGAGAGAAGGCGCATGATTGCTTGTAGTCTTACCTTTCTGTCTATCTGCTTGGATTATCTGTACCCCCGCTACTCCTCATGCTTCCTCATGTCAGGAAAAAATACAATCTGAGGATCCCAGACGCGTGAGGGATCTTGGGTACAGTGGACGTCACACTAGGGATAGTATTACTGGCACGCCTGTGTCGACGCCCATTTTCGAGTTTCGAAAAACAAACTGTAATACTCCGCAGCTTCCACTAGATGTCGGCCTATGCACAGCATGTGAATCTAAGCAGATACAAGCATCAGAAATACGATTACGGTGAGTAATGTATCCCATATATATATTCTCATATGTCCTTACCTCGTCCATGTAAACATGCTGTTAGATTCTATGTGCACGGTTAGTGTGCGCCGGGGAGTGGACAGACAAGGACTCCTTACCTGGTATGGGGGCTCGGTTCTGCCTCCTGTGCAGGGAAGGTGCGCTGGCCGTTAAAGAATTGAACGCGCTTTTGCCGTGTCTATGGAAACGCGGGTGGGGAGTGCCGTTGTGTATATAGTGGCGTCCCTAGAGACCGGGCATACGTCAGGCCCGAAGCGTCGTGACAGCAGCCAATCCTGAGAGTTCAGGAAGCGCGATCATGTAGAGCGATGTGTGCGAGCTCTTTCACCGTGTCCTTGTTGTGTTGATTACCATAGAAACCCGTATGGGGACCAGGTCGGAGCCAACTATACTCCCGCTCAGTCGTGGACCCAGGGATCGTCCCTCATGGAAGGTCAGACCCAGTACGTGATTATGCAATATAGGTGTGCAGCGGACCTTGCGTCGGGGTCCTTATGCGACTTGCAATTTTTGTGAATGCATGACTCGTGTAGCAGGGGCTATTGTGTAGTATGTATACATGAGACATGTGTGGGCAAAGAGTTGTGATCAGGGGTTCTTCTATTGTGGAACAGTTGTCCTGAGATAAACTCAGACTGGGAATAGGGAACAGTGTCACGGAAAGTGGTGATGTGTACCAGAGTATTCGAGGGAGATGCAGCCAAGGGAGAAGCATTAGGAGGATCAGGGAAGCAGCCCCCCCCCCCACTCTGAGGGTGACTTTAAATGAGGGGCTGAAAAATCTCGTTCAGACCATGATGGTGTGTGTCTAGGCGGTGAATCCACCTGGAGGATTCTTTTTTCAGAAGACTGTGTTGGATATCAGGCCCACCTTTAATTTTTTCCACCACCCACCACAGAATGTCATTGGGGGTGTGGTTCAAGGCAAGATAATGTTCCACTATGGGAGCTGTCAAGTTTTTGCATCTAATTTTTGAGCGATGTTCTGAGATGCGATTGTTGACTGCCCTAGTGGTCTGGCCTATATACCTAAGGCCACATGGGCACTCGATACAGTAGATCACATTTTGGCTTTTACAGTTAGAAAGGTCCCTGAGGGTCCAATTCCGTTCCCCGATGGTAAAGGTCTTCATTTTCTTGGTGAATTGACATGCAACACAGTTGCCGCACGGGTGGTGACTGTGTAAGGGGCGGATTGTACGGGAACTACCACTAGCTGTGTCTTGCTGGTAGAGGGAACGTACTAGGTGTTCTTTAATGTTTTTGGCAAGTTTGTAGGCAAACCTGGGGGGCTATTCGTCCGGTAGGTTCAGACGAGCTATTTGCCAGTGTTTGTTGACCATTTTCTTTAATTGTGCGGTATGTGTGCCAAAGGTGACAACACATGTCATGCGGGTCTCAGTAGGTGAAGTCTCCTCCCGTTCTGGATGGATGAGGCTATCTCGATTGGTGTTGCGGGCTCGTTTGCTGGCCTGTGTAAGTTGTTTTTTAGGGTAACCTCTGGCTTGTAAGCGGATGGAGAGGGCCTCAGAATGGCATTTATAGTCCACAACCGAAGTACAATTTCGGTGAATACGGAGGAATTGTCTGTAGGGCAAATTGTCTTTTGTGTGAGCTGGGTGATTACTGGTGTAATGCAGGAGGGTATTCCTGTCTGTGGGTTTGCGGTAAAGATCACATTGTAGAGTGCCCTCTTTATGTCTGATAATTAGATCCAAAAAGTTAATCTCAGTATTACTATGGTCGATGGTAAATTGTCTATCCGTGTTACAGGTATTGAGCCACGTCCAAAAGGCAAACGGTTCAGTGTCCGTACCAGTTCAGGTAAAGATTACATCGTCAATGTAGCAATTGCAGTTACTGATTTGGGCCTGCCACTGGTTGCGGTCTGAAATAATATGGTCATTCTTGAATTTGGCCATGTAAAGGATTGCCAAGCTAGGGGCGAATGCCGCCCCCATGGCAGTTCCTTTGGTCTGCAAGTATATTGTGTTGTCAAATGTGAAGACGTTTTTACATAGTGCTATCTCCATTAGTTCCAATACAAAGTTAATCAGAGTTTTACAAGGGGTAGAGTCTGTAGACAGCCATTCCCGAACACACTCGATAGCATCAGCCTGGGGGATGTTTGTGTATAAGGACTTAATGTCCATTGTCATCAAGAACTGAACTGTGGGGTCAAAGGCAAGGCCCTTAAAAACCGCGATATTGCGTCTCGTATCCTTCAAATATGTGGGTGTTTGTGTACTGGTAGGTTGGAGAAAGTGGTCTACAAATTTACGGAAGGGCTCCAAAATGGACCCACAGCCCGACACGATCGGTCGACTGGGCGGGTTAAGGGGATCTTTGTGTATCTTGAGTAGGGCATAAAAACAAGGAGTTCTGCCCGACGGTCTGCTCAAAAAAGCTGCCTCCTTATCGGAGATGCAGTCTCTTCTCATGCAAAGTTCACAGCATTGCTTATTTCATGGCTGAGATCCTTTGTAGGATCTTTACGGAGGATGCTGTAACTGTCTCTGTCATTGAGTAGCAGCAGTGCCATGTCCTTGTATTTGTTACTCATTATCACCAAGCCCCCTCCTTTATCGGAAGGCTTAATGATAATCTTTTTGTTCTGTATTGATGTCAGTGCTCTTTTTTCAGCTGCGCTTAGGTTGTGTTTGCTCTCATGGTTTTACTTTTTAGTCGGTCTAGGTCCTGTAAAATGCATCTCTCGAATGTGAGAAGATCATGAGGGACTTGACTGTCAGACGGAGTAAAAGTGGAGGGCAGGTGTAGGCCAGTATCATCTTTGTCGATTTCTGCGTCCGAGCCGTGTTCCTGAAAAAAGGTTTGTAATCTCACTTTACGGAGAAAGGTGCGTACCTCCATTTCTAGGTCATACCAATCTGTTGGAGTTGTCGGTACGAAGGATAAATCTTTGGATAGTACAGATAATTTGGGTTCAGAAAGTTCCATTTTTGCTAAATTGAAGATGGGGGTTGTTTGGACATTTGCTGGGGGACTCAATATCTCTGTCTGCGTCGGCGTTGGTTTGTTCTGCCTCCGCGGGCGGGAAAACCCCATTGTGGTTGTCCCCATTGGGGGTTGCCAAAGCCTCCACCTCAAAAAGGAAAAAAAGAGAGGGGAGGTTGAGAAGGATAGGCAAAATTCGCCTGTTGTCGACCCTGTTGTAGCCTGGATTGGTCGTCGGTTGATGACCCACTGCTTGAGCCTGAGAACGTGATGCCCCTACGGCGATTTCTCTGTGGTTTTGGGTTTAAGGTACCACGTACTGTCCCCTGGTTCAGGTCAGAAATGTAGTTATCGGTAATGTATGGATAGACTACTTCAAGTTGAAATTCTTTGATATCCTTCTGAAGCTTCTTCGTCTTTCTAGTTAATGTTGCGGATTTGAAATCATCAAATAATTTGTTGAGATCTGAGAGTTGATTTTTAGCGTTGGTAATGGCAGTATTTGTTATGAACGTGGTCCCTTCCACATCTAAGTCTTTTTGAATTTTATTGCTGATGCGTTGTGCTGTGGTGATGGTTAAGACCATCAGGTCCCGGCTGCACTTAGTTGCAACATAGCTGAAATTTGTTATATATTCCTTGTCATCTAGGAAAAGGCATGGAGTGTTTCTTACAATCAGGCCACTCGGGATAATGTTAGCTTTCAAATACTCCCTTAAGAAGTGTGTGTGAAGTTCTGTGCGGAAACACTTCTTCTTCTTAAGGCGTAAAATGCTTTCTCCTGTATTGGTCGTCCCTACCAGTGGATTTGTGCCGGCGGGGTCAAAAAAGGAAGGTCCAGAAATAGTATCCTGAATCTGTTGGTCTGTGAAGCTCAAAGTTTGGCTTGCAGCCATACCAAATGAAGAAAAAATCAAAAAAGTGGTGTCTTACAATGCTGTTAATCCAGATGCTCAGCCGCCCAAAGTGGTCGAATGCCGGGAAATAATACTCTTGGGAGAGAAATTGGAGGCAAAGAGGAAAGTGGACTACAATTTAGTGGTCACAAAAGACCCAAGTCCTAAAGGTGTAGAATATACCCTAAGCAACAAGGTTGCTTAAGTTAGTAACATAAATAACCCCAAAGGGTAATGGGGTAGGGCTCAATTCAGGAAGGGTACTGAGCCGCAGAGGATAACATGTAAACAAATGAATGTTACCTTACTGGTGATAAATGTTCTAAACAGTTTGTTTATATGGACAGATGTCTGGGCATACTGGTCCCACTGTGGGTGACTAAAGCAAAACAAGAGGTGATGGCTGGAAGATTTAGAATTAACCTTTTGAATGGATTGTGTCCTCCCATGTATTCCTCATCTTTGCTATTCGTATGCTATTCGTATCTTCAGCTTTGCTGCTTCGAGAAAAAAAAAAATCCACACGAGAGGGCGCTGTGCTTGATCTCATGGTGTTGATGCCCCTTGATTGTTGCCGTCGGGTGTCGACGTCATCAACAGTACAAATAGCTCGAGCTGTGCCCGTGGCTTCGGTTCCATTTTCCCAAAAGCTTTGCTTCGAGTGTTGAGCGGCGCGCTTCAGTTTCGTCAAATGTCTTCTTCCAACACTTTGACCCCCAAGGTTTGGTTTAAAATAAAATGCAGTGACTGCGGGGCGAAGATGTCCATTACTGATTCCCCACTGGGTTTGCCTTTGGCGCCTAGGGTCCGAAACACTGAACAGATGACTATGGGTTCTGTCAGGCCATGACAGAAAAAGCTCTTGGAGCTCTCTGGTAAACTGGCGGTGGGGAGGACAGCTTCCAAATCATCTTCGAAGAGGGCTAAAAAGTCCAAGGAGTCTAGGGACACGTCCCGGCTCAAAAAGTCTCGGTCGAAACAAACTTCATTGAATAAGGTGAAGAAGAGACGCCATAGGTCTCGTTCCACCTCTTCATCTGATTCCTCTACCGAGGTTCTCAGGTGCCCAACCAAGAATGATTCCCCTAGAAACTAGGATGCTTTCAAGAGTGAAATGTTGCGTATATTCGAGAATGCAGCCTTGACCCTCTTGTAGGAAACACGCACAAGCCATGCCCCGGTCGCTCCTTTGGACGACTTAGGGAGGTCAAAGACACCCATGGCAAAGTAGAGTGTCAAACCGGCGAGTCACTCTCGACCTGATGAGAAATCGTCGAGGGTATCGTCTCGAACGTAGTCCTTCTCTGATACCTCTGTAAAAAAGCAAATCATCGACTGGATCAAACCTGTCGACGCGTAAGACGAAGGCAGCGTCGAGCAAAACTGCGCTATTGCCGAGACCTTGGTCGACTCCGTTGTCAAAGGTTTCTTTGACTCCATTGTCAAAGGCGCCATCAACGCCATTGTTGAATTCAGTATCGGTGCCTTTGATGGTCACTTCGACCCTTTTGAGGACTGCCCAGTCCGGAAAAGGTTTTAAATCTATGCCGAAGAAAGACTCGAGTCTATGGACTCAATTTATGAGGAGGAGCAAGCCTCTAAAGAGGATTCTCCACCCTTTGGCTTGCCTTATGGCACGCAAAATGTTCCTGAGGAACTTATTAATTAGGAATCAAAGATCACTGATCTTTACGTTTGCCTCCAGTCGGCTAGTGGTGTAGACACTCCGCCGGAGCTGAAATTCGGCAGGCCTGATCCAGCTGAACATGCAGGTTCTGCATACAGGTCCCTCATGAATAGTCATTCAGTACATGAGCTGGTGACTGTTTTCTCCCGCCTATGAGCAAGACGATATGACGGATATACTAAATCAAGGCCCTCAGAAGGACCCAGTATTACCCTTTCCTGCAGCCCTTCAGAGGAAGTCTGGACCTGCTGTGAACAGGAACTTTGCCAGAAAATATAGGCCTTCTAGTATTGATCCAGATTTTGACCAAGCACCCTACACCTGGAACTTTGCTGGTTCAGGTGGCAACGTCGAACAGGCAGTCTGCTTACCCCTCTATTCCCCCGGGTAGGGATGACAAGAGGGTTTATGCCTGGGCTCGGAAGATTTTCTCATCGGGCAGTGTGAGCTTGAAGTCGGCCAATGTGACCTTGAAGTCGGCCAATGTTACTTGTACTCTTTCAAGGTTTACCTACACCCTGTGGGAATGTATTTGCATGGAGGCTGAGCACATTCTGAAAGGCGAGGAGAAAGACTGCTTCCTCACTATAGTGAAGGATGGAAAGGAGGCAATGTTGGAGTGTCTCCAGTCAGGACTGGACACTGCTGACCGTATCAGCAGGTCCATGGCTTCTAACACCGTGCTACACAGATTTGCGTGGTTGAGAAAGTGGGGTTTGCAACGGATGTGCAGGCCAGGCTTCTCAATATGGTTCCATGTCATTTCATCGTCTGCCTTTTCATCCCCAGGCTTTTTAACGTGCACATTCCATCGAATGTGCTCATCGTTTTTTTTATTTTTTTAGGGGGGGTCCCCCCAAACCCCCACCCACACTTATTTTTTGCTATTGCCCACACACCCAAACCCTTGTTTGCCCTTTCCCACACCCCCCCCTAAAAAAATGTGATGTGCACATTTGTTGGAATGTGCACTTTTAAAAGCCTGGGGATGAAAAAGCAGGCGATGAAAGGACGTCGTACCCTCAAAATGCCCTTTGACGGCTTGAGGTTGTTCGGCAGCAAGACAGATGAGTCTGGAGAAGCTGCAGACCTCCATGGTGGCGGCTAAATCACTTAACGCCTTCATACGTCAACCTCAACAACAACTCTATTCAGGCTCATCTTCCTGGAAGGGTCATCCTTTTTGTTTCTATTCCTCATTTGGAAAGGGCAGAGGACAGGCTGGACAAAGGGGACAGAAAATATTCCCTCGTGTTGGACGAGGAAGGGGTGCTAAATCAGCCCCAGCAATGGCATCTTTGTCCTCAGCTGCTGCTGCAGCCGCCTCTAAGCCACTCTGAGGACTTTACCCACAAGACCCTGATGGGAGGAAGAATCTCTCAGCATCTGAACGAATGGCAGGGCATTACTTCAGATGCTTGGGCATTGGAAACAGTAGCCCAGGGTTACAGCCTTCCTTTTCAAAGAAGGCCTTGGAATCATCCACCGGGACCAAACTCTGTCAAAATTCCGGATCCGCTCCTTGTGCAGGAGATTTTAACCCTGCTAGAAAAAGGTGCAATAGAACATGTACCTGTGGCGGAGAGGAGCAAGGGTTGGTATTCCCTTACTTTTCTCATTCCAATGAAGGAAGGAGGATTGAGACCCATCTTGGATTTAAGTAATGTGAACAAATTCCTCAGGAAGGACAAGATCCTTCAGGCTCTCCAACTCCAAGACTGGTTGGTATCATTGGACCTTCAAGATGCTTACTTTCATGTGCCAATCCATCTCAAGCGCAGAAAGTACCTGAGGTTCGCGATTGGTGGTTCTCATCAGTTTTGAGTTCTGCCATTCGGGCTGACCTCTGCCTGACGGTCTTCCCCCAAACTGATGGTGGTAGTGGCAGCGAGTCTCAGGAGAGGGGGGATCCACGTCTACCCTTACCTGGGCGATTGGCTGATCAAAGCACGTTCTCCCGAACAAGCCCTGGAACATCTCTGCATCACCTGCCACTTCCTACA
Organism: Ambystoma mexicanum; assembly: GCF_040938575.1. Taxonomy (NCBI): domain Eukaryota; kingdom Metazoa; phylum Chordata; class Amphibia; order Caudata; family Ambystomatidae; genus Ambystoma; species Ambystoma mexicanum. The sequence continues at coordinate 653,770,628 of NC_090923.1, forward strand.
CAGACTGGGCTTCTCCCTCAATTACAAGAAGTCCCATATGATACCATCCCAAAGACTCCAATTTATCGAAGCAGTCCTGGATACTTCCTCTGGGAAAGCCTCGCCTCCCGAGGAGAGAGCTCAACACATTCTGCAGATGGTAACAAAGTTCCAAGATGCCCAGCATCTGCCGGCCTTTGATTTTCTGAGGTTACTTGGGCTCCTGGCATGCTGCATTTTTCTGGTGCTAGAAGCCCGATAGAGAATGAGTCCCTCCAATAGGTTCTCGGGACTCAGCGGTCCCAATTTTCAGGGAATATGTCAGATTTACTGCAAGTTCCGAGAAGAGTTGCTCAGGATCTTCTATGGTGGTCTTGCAGGGACAATAGTCTCAAGGGAGAATCTTTTTGGCAACTATGGCCGTAGATGACGGTAGTGACGGACGTCTCACTCACTGGGTGGGGAGCCCACGCCAACAGACAATCGGCAGTCGTTCTCCATCGGCATCAGTGGTCGAAGTGGGCGGGAGCGGTGCTCCTCTACTTCTTTAAATTAAGTTTTACTGTTCCTATACTTTTATTTTTTTTTTTTAAAACCGTTCCGGAATGGTTTCGTTTTAAAATACTTGTATGAAGAAGTTGAAACTTGAACTTTCAGTGCACTGCACTGAACGTTCCCCTAAACAGCAGGCACATGTGCTTTGGGGGTTGTATTGTGCGTGGTGATGGGGTTTGTGGGGAGCTTTGCAGGCCAGTAAGGAACATAGTTCCACTACTTCTTTTTGTACGCTTCGACCACTGATGGGCATCCAAACTACACATTAACCTTTTGGAGCTGAGGGCAATCAGACTAGCGCTGAAGGCCTTTCTGCCCTCTGTACAGGGAAAGAATGTCCTGATTATGACAGACAACACAGTGGCCATGTACTACCTCAACAAAAGAGGAGTAGGGGCACTACCACTGTGCAGAGAGGCAATGCAGCTCTGGTTCTGGGCAATTTGGTAAGGAATCTCTTGGAAGTTCACTGAGCCCGAGAGCAGAACACGGCGGCGTACACTCTGAGCAGGCAGAGCAGTATCTCCCACGAGGGGGAGCTAGCGCAGGAAGTCATTCAAGAGATCTTCACCCTTTGGGGAACCCTTCAAGTGGATCTGTTCGCGACCGAGGTCAATCGGAAGTGCGGACAGTATTGCTCAAGGGAATTCACCCCCGAGAGGAGCTCTAGGAGACTCGTTCGTAGTGGACTGAAAGTTTCCACTCCTATACCCGTTTCCTCCAGTCCCCATCATTCCTCATGTGATCAGGAGGTTGAGAAAGTTTGGGAAATCAATGATACTAATTGCCCCGGATTGGGCCAAGAGGACGTGGTACCCGGAACTTCTGGACATGTCCATCTGCCCTCCAATACATCTTCCACAAACCAAGGATATTCTCTCGCAAGTGGCAGGTCCAGTTCTCCATCCAGAGATCAAGACACTCGGCCTTCACACATCGTTTCTGAGAGGCTGAGATATAAGGATTGGGACCTCCCGGACGACGTAATGGAGATTTTGCTTTCGGCCTGAAGGCCAGCATCCAAATCCTTGTACTGATGTCGTTGCAATATGTTCAGTAATTGGTGCAAGAATAAGAATGTGGATCCTTTTCTATGAGGCACACCTATGGTGCTTTCTTTCCTGTTGCATTTAGCCAATCTGGGGCTCCAGATTGGGACGATAAAGGGATATCTGGCTGTGCTTTTGTTTTTTAAGCGCGCCTCTGAAGAGGTCTTATTTCAAGATGCCATTGATTGTGCAATTTCTAAAGGGTCTCACTAATGTGTACCCTTCAGTCCCATTTCATGTGCCTGTTTGGGATTCAAATTTTGTATTCTCCAGCATGGGGTCTGTCTTGGATTCACATGCTCATGAATATTCCCCGTCGTCAGGCTGGGAATCCTTGGTAAAGAAAAAAATCAATATCAGTTTTGTTTCTGATCTGTCTTTCGTAGTAGTAACCAATAACTGATCTCTGGGTCATGCTGCCCCCAGGCAATGACTGCCCTCTCCATAAGCCCCGCCTCTGGCAGCCATCCTCAGATTGTTACCGCACGCTCAAGTGTTGGGAGTCCTCGTGTTTAGCTCGAGTTTTTTGCTGCGTTTTCATGTTTTTTTCAGGAGATTTCTCATTTTTTGATTTAATCGAGCCTCAAGCTCCACCGTTTCTACTTCTGATAACGGGGACCCGTTTCAGAATTCTTCTACGCCCCTCAAGGGTGAAGTTTTCGTCGAGTTTACACTTCTTGGAGGATTCCGGAAGATCTGCGGCCTACCTCAACGGACATGGCCCAGGACAAGGAGAGCTCGACGCCCGGATCCAGGCTGTTCAGGAACTGCCCTGGATGCGGATTATATAACGTTTTCAAGGAGGGACGAGCATTCGCGATGCCTCTACTGCCTCCATGGGGACAAGACGCATGTGGAGAAGGACTGTGCGTTCTGCAAGAACCTTTCGGAACAAGATCGTTGTTCCCGCCTCGCCACCTGGCTAGAGAAGGGCACAGCAAGTGAGAAGGCGATGAAGAAGTCTCAGCGGGCTTCTAAGTCCTTTGAGGGCGCCCCGGCGACGGGGGCCCAATAGAAGGCCAAGCTCAGCGAGTCCGCGGGCTGCGGGAGCGCCGAAAGGTCAGGCTCTTCGGTTGCCAAGCAGGGCGCTACTTCCCTGGCATGTTCGACCACGAGCCAGCGCTCTGATTCGGGGAAGAGGAAGTCCGGGAACCCGGGTAGGCCGCTGGAGCGGACCCGGTCGATCTCGAAGGGGGAGCGAGGCACTGACCCTCCCCCCAAGGTGAAGGCACAGGACGCACCTAAGGTAGTGAGGGCTTTGATCCACCCGGCTAAAGCCTCTACCGAAGTGGTCACTGCAACCCTGGCGGAGCCGACTGAGACTACGCCAATGGAAACGGCCTCTGGGCCCAGAGTATCCCTGCTACCTCGGAGGGAATCCTCTTTCCAGACCATCGCTAAGACCCCTGTGAAGCCCCCGGCTGAAAAAGAGGGGGGGGTGGTGGCCGGCCATTACTGACTCGGAATCAGCCTCTGAGGAGGAACTGGTGGAGACCGAGAAGGGCCTCAACGAAAGGTCCATAGGCCTCAACGAGAGGTTCAGAAACCTCAACGAGAGGTTCGAGAAGGTTCGATCCCAGGGGATGGTCCCTGCTGACGTGACCGAAGATAGCGACGACGAACAGGGTCCAATGGAGCGGCCATCGTGTCCGTCGCAGCCATTGCCCGGGCCCCAGGATAGCTTGGCGGCTATTTTGTTGGCAATCCAATCCTTATGTACCGAGATAAGGACGAGATTACCACGCACCCTGATGGAGGAGTCAGAACCAGGCCCGTCGGGAAGCCCTCTGAACAAGCGGAGGAGAGTCCACCCCGCTCCGCCCTTCATGCCGGCGAGACCGGTGGACCCCTCAGCCCCCTTGCCGGGAGAGGATACGGCGACGGACGATGACGGCGGCGATGACACAGCAGACATCCCGTCGTCCTCCCCCCCCATGCCCCCCCACGGGCGTCCCCAGCCGACGAGGTTGGCTCTTTCCACGCCATGATAACCAGGGCATCCAAGCTCTTCCAGCTCTGCCCTGAAGAACAGAAAAAGGAAGGGTTTCTGTACCAACGACGAGAGGCTAAGAGGAAGACGGTCCTCGCAGTGCCTTTATTCGACGACATCTGGGCTTGCGGTCCTCAAGAACCTTGCCGCGACACCCGCCAAGAGGGTCAGGTACGAGGAGAAGTACCGAGTCCCCGATGCCTCTCCCTTGTGCCTCAGGGCCCATCCCACGCCGGGCTCGGTCGTCTCGGCAGCAGCTAAGAAGAAGGCAGCGGGCACGGCGGTTTCAACTTTCGCTTCCCCGCCGGACAGCGAGGGTAAGAAGTTGGACTCTATGGGACAACGAGTCATCTCGTCGTCGGCGACGACGATTAAGGCGGCCAATCCCTTAGCGATCGGGGCCCGCTACGACAGGGAGCTCTGGTTCAAAATAGCTCCCCTGCTAGATTTCCTGCCTGATGACAAAAGGGCAGAGGCCCTAGAAATTCTGCAGGAGGGCAAGGTGGCGTCGAGTCACGCCATAACGGTGGCGACGGACATCGCTGATACTGGATTTTGCCAACTGGGCAATGGAGTTTGCCTCCGACGACGGGGATGGCTCAAGGCGACAGACTTTCACCAGGACGTCCAGACCAGGGTGTTGGACATGC